>NC_142084.1:7712838-10405338 GCF_054644295.1 Miniopterus natalensis | reverse complement strand
GGGCTTCGCTCCCTGTTTCTTAGAGGCCTTTTGTTTGAGAGATAAAAGGATAATTTCCTATAGAAGTTAATCATTTCACCTGTCTGAAAAAAAAAAAGTTAAAAGGGCCAGTTACACACACACGCAACTATGCAATTAATTCAGCATTAAAAACAAGTATTTGCTATGTCTCTCGCAAGCCATAAACATTAAAATAATTAAACAGTAAAACAACCCTTTTTTCTACAGTGAAACTGTTAGAACTATGGTAAAATACTTTCTTGCTATATTTTATTACAACCATTTTTTTTTTTTTAAAAAGAAACTTCTTACTGGAAAGTTCTGGAAAAGTTCATCATAGTGTCTATTATTCATCTAAGCTGGCCGCTCAAGGAGAGGGGCAGACACCGCCCTGGAATAAGTGAGGGGCACCACGGAGTGGGAAAGAACCCAGGCTGCGGGGACCCAAGGGGCACGAGCCCTGGGAGGTTGTATTGTGTAAACCTCATTTTTCATGAAGCTGTATTTTTTTTCTAGTCTATGACAATGGGCGATGACTTCCAGTGGATATGTCAGATTTTGCACTGACACTTTTTATGCCATTAAACTCTATTTTACTAAAAAGTGTTTTAGAAATTTAAACTTAGCCACCTCTCCTGTTGGCACAAGCAAGAACACCGAGACGTAATTATTTCTCTGGAAATGTTTCTGATCACAGTCCTTGGACCTTTTGTCAGAAACAAAACTGTTGATTTAGTCTTTCTTGCGGTGCTGGAAATTGTATTTTCCAAGCTCAGTGAGTAGCTCGCTGGGAGTTATAAACAGGAGCTAGAACAGCATGGAAAAGCGCTGTAGTATCTGCAAGGACCCCTGCCCTGTGTTTACATTTGTCATCACAGAGGGTCATTCTCAAGCCAGAGCAACCTCCCTAGTGCTCTAACCCAGACAAGGGGCCCTGCCAGCTCCTGGGACATTCTGTTCCCATGTCTAGGGAGGGACACTGGGCTATACAACAGCCAGCGAAGGAAACAGGAGGAGCTTGGCCCTAGAGGGCTCGGGTTTTCCTGCGATGTGGGGAGAACACAAAAGGCAGCAACAATAAGGAGACGAAGTGCCCCAAGGCCTGGAAGTGAGGCAGCGAGGAAGCAGCTGTGGAAAGCTGCCTCCCCATTCGGTCCGCATCTGCTCCTGTCTCAAAACCCTCTATGTGGCCGTGGTTGGGACCATATTACTTCCCAGAGAAAAACCCAACTGCTGCTTTCAGCTGTTACAGCCTTTTCCTGTTCCATAAGTCACAAGGATAGCATCGAGTCTCATCTTAACTGATTAAACATTGTGAACAAGTTTCTTCACCTGTTCCTGGGGCCTGGGCTGTTCGTCTGGGAAAAATAGACTGGCCTTTGTAGGAACCAGGGGCTCATGTCATTGGGGCAGCGCAGAAGGCTGATTGAGGAGTTTTTCTGATTGATAATGCTCTTATTTAACCGCTAAAAACTGTTTAAAGCTTCATTCTAGTGGTATCATGAAGCTTTGTTTTAAATATTTTCTTTAAGACCCACCTCACAAGGGATGTATTTCTTTTATTGTTATTATTTTATTGATTGATTTGAGAGAGAGCGAGAGAGGAAGAGAGCAAGAGAGAGACACTGACTTTTTATGCATCATGATTCTTGTTTGTGTCCTGACCCGGAATTAAAGCCACAACGTTGGCATATCAGGATGACACTTTAACCAGCTGAGCTACCCGGCCAGGCTACAAGGGATGCATTTCTATGACAGAGATACCAGGCTCTTCTCTGATTCTATGACAAAGTTTCTACCTAGATTTTATAGAATCATTTCTACCTGGCATGCTAAGCAGTGACTTCAGTGCTGGCGTAAGACACTATAAAATCAGAGAGCAGACACAGATCTTGGAGGCCCAGTTGTCAGTCTGCTGTCAGAAATTATTACTGTGCTACTGAGATAAGATCACTGGGTGGCGATCATAAACTTAGAGATATTTCAGTAGGTTGCCCTTAGAAAAATTTCCCAGGGCTGGTCTCTGACATTATTTAGTTACTTTTTTCGCCATTAATCATTCTGCAGGTGCTACCAACTGCCTCTGTGTTTAATGATGTACCTAACTAGGTTAGATACATCATTACTCATTAGACGGTAAGCAACACTTAGACAAGGGAGATCCCTTTGACCATTTATGCTATATCTTTGGCACCTAGGGAAGTAGTTTCATAAGTGTTTGTTGACTGACTGAATGGTTATTATAAAGCTATAGGGAGCCGAATAAAATCCTGTAATCAATCCTTTGGGAGAGGTTGTATTTGTCAGACTTGGAGCAAAGACTTGATCTAATTGTTTTCTAATACAAGCATCTCGAAGCAAGATTTTATTTTTTTGGCAAAATCAAAACAAAACAAAAACTTAATTTCACAGACTTGCTCTAAAGGTCCATTGAATTTGTGAGACTAATAAGGAATATAAATCGCGTTAAATAATAGAATGGGTGGAAATAAAGACAGTGGACAGATCTTTAAAAAGGAGGGTTCTTCCTTTTTGTGTATTGCTTAATTCAATATATTTTATTGCAGGACTCCTATATGTCACTCAGTCTTTTTTAGGAGCTTAAAATCAATGGCACATTTGCATTACCTGGTAAAATACTATTCAGAATGATTTCCCCTCTCCTCCCTAAAGTTGATAAAGTGCTGCCACCGGCATTTAACCAAAAGAGAGCCAAAACCAAGCATAACACTCCATGTCTTGAAGGATGTCACACAGAATAGTAAAATAGTAGTTCCAGAGAATATACCAAAAAACAACACAAATTAATGAAAGAAAAAGAGGGAAAGATTTACAAGTTTTGGGAAGACTGCAGTTTTTCCATAGAGTCTCAAGATTTCATTCTGGTGGTAGTGATGGTATTAGTGGCATTGGTGGTGATGGGGGTGATGGTGGTTGGGATGGGGATGGGGGAACTTTTAAAAAAAAATACAAATTTGAAAATATGGAATGACTAGGTCTCCCAGAGGATGTGACAGCAAAGGGCCTGGAAATTGAAACTCCATTAGCTTTTAAGTCAGTTTCTGTCCATAAAACATCAGTGGATCTGAGGTTTATTTCAGAAGAGGACCTAGTCTAGAAATATGTTCTCCAAACATATATGAGCAAGGAGTCCTTTCGTTCAACTTCTAAGTTTTTGTCAGCTTTTTAATTGAACAACTGTTAACACTTCCGGGAGCTGGTGTCTTGGGTATATCCTTTGGGGACACAGCAGAGGCTCTTTACCGTGTCCGGTGCCCACGCACTGTGTCTCAGTCCTCCCGCCGCTTTTTCAGAGTCCTTCTTACAGCACATTATGACCTACTATGTGCTGGGTGTTTTATATGTGCCATCAGCATGTTGCAATAATAATGACATCAACAACAAAAACAAAACAATAATAATAAAAGAAGAGGAAGGAGGGGATTAGTCTTATTGAATATCTACATGCATCAGACATTCTTGGAGGGCTTTTTACATACTTGTTATATTTAATACTCAGAAGACCTGTGAAATGCATATATTTATATTCCTTATTTTTACCAATAAAGTAAGTGAGCCTTTGAGAAGTTAATTTGCTAAGGCTACTGGGCTTGTGAATGAGAACCCTGAAATATAAACTCAGGTCTTAACACCCAGTCTGTTGTTCTTTCCATTTCACTAATTGTTTTAGAGGAATGCTTATTAGGGGAATTTGCAATCTCCAATCGACAATATACAGAATCACTATTTTTGTTTGTGTTATTTGTAACAACCGAGTGAATGTCTTCCCTATAAAGGGGTAGTATTTTAAAAATAATATTGTTGAAGGAAGTGCTTCTTAGAAGGGAAAGTCTTGCTTTGATGAGGTTTCTGTAAACACAATTTTTTTTTCCATCTTTCCCTTAGGAAACGTGCGATGAATATAGGGCATTGATGAAAAATGGGAAGCTCTTCTGTCCCCAGGATAAAAAACTTCAAAGCCCTGATGAAATATTGTTCCTCAACAAATGTGCCACGTGCAAAATGATATTGTAAGTAAAGTCTCTCTTTCTTCCAGGTGTTGGAGTTACCAGATGACCTCTGAACTAGTAAATGTCTTCTTTTTTTATGTTTTGGTGAATGTATCTTTCATATCTAAATGGTTAAATAAAAACAGTTTGTAGATCACTCTGGCATCTCTCATCAGATAAAGTTGGATAAGTGCCACCCACCTGGAGAGATTTAATAATCACACAAGTGGTATTCCAACACACCCAGAGGGCCCAGGACTAGCACTTTATGTAAAACTTCATGGTCTTTTGAGGATGTAGTTGCAATTTGAGTTTCCTGGCTCTGAAAAAAAATTAATTTAAGAAAGAAAGTCAGATTTCTTGGGCCTGTTAAGACAGGCCCTGTTGTACCCTAGGGACTGAGAAAAGGCCCTGGGGAGTGATGTGAAACTTTTCTTGTGGCAGCCAACCAGGAGAAGAATTTAAGCAGGATACACCCTGACTCAGGGAGCTGCCAGTGCCTTCCGACGGTTGGGATTATACTAAAGTGAGATGGATTAACAAGTTAATTGTAGTTTGCAATTACCTGAAATTCAGAAAGAATTAGTATCCAGGAAGTTAACCAACATCTATGCAATGACTTCCTTCTCTCCAACGACAACGCAAAAGTGGAAGATGGCTTGAGTTATCAATTGCAAAACCTCAAGTCAAAGTGTCCTCATTTGCTTTTGAGCAGGAAGGTCGTTCTCAGTCTCTGACCCAACATCAAAGCTTCAACACTGGTACCGAGCCGATGCTAAGCTTACCCAGTTAAGATCATTATGGGATTATTAGCTTTTTAAATGCCAGGCTGGTATATGTCAGGGGATTTAATTTGACAGTCAATAATATTGGCATAATGAGGTTCTGATCACATGTGCTACTTCTAGAGAAGAGACTGTGGGAAGGGGAGGGGAGGCAGGGCCAGACCTAGGGTGGGGTGTGGCCCAGGGAAGGTTGAAGAATCCTTTCATGTTCTCTTGAAAGCTGAATGTAAGCCTGTAGGTGTATTATTTACTATAAAGTTTCCTTCTTGTTTCATAGGATGTTTTGATAGTAGACTGATACTATGAAATAATAAATTTACTAAAAACTAATTTCAAACAAATATAAAATGCCTTAACACACATAAGGCGGTTAATCATTTGAAGTCACTCACTCAATTATTATTTTTATTACCTATGTAAAGTATGTTGGAATAAACTTTTTTTTTTTTTTAACCTGGAAAAAAAGAGACTGTACGAGGCACAAAAACTATCCTCAAATTGCTAAAGTTGCTCTATGGGTCCTTAGAAGATGGAACTGGGACCAAAAAAGGAAGGTAGATTTTTGTTCAGTGTGCATATGCTCTTTTCTTTTCTTTAATTTATTAGGGTTACATTGGTTAATGAAATTACATAGGTTTCAGGTGTACAGTTCTATAATACTGCATCTGTATATTGTATTATGTGTTCACCACCCCCAGTCATGTCTCTTTCCATCACCATTTATCCCTCCTTTCCCTCTCTTGCCTCCCCCCATCTCAATTTCCCTCTGGTAATAACCATACTGTTGTCTATGAGGTTATTTTGTTATTTTTTTCTTAATCCCTTTACCTTTTCACCCAGCCACCCTACTCCCTCCCTTCTGACAGCTATGAGTCTGTTTCTATTTTGTTTGTTAGATTATTTTGCTCATTAGATTTCACATATAAGTGAAATCATATGGTATTTGTCTTTCTCTGACTGGTTTATTTTACTTGGCATAATACTCTCCAGGCCCATCAAGCTGTCTCAAAAGGTGAGAGTTCCTACTAATTCAAAAAAATATACACACCCCTATGTTCATTTGCAATAGCCAAGATTTGGAAGCTGCCCAAGTGCCCATCAGCAGATAAGTGGGTAAGAAAGCTGCGGGCCATTCACACTGTGGAATACTACTTGGCCATGAATATGGTGTTTCAGAGAGAGCATACCAACAATGGCACAGATGGCTTTAAAGTTGGTGACCACCTGGAAGTTGGAAATATTTAAGAAGAGTAGCCTAATACGCAGCTAAAGATAGAGATTCTTGCTTCCAATAGACCATGTTGGAGATTTTTTCAGCACTGAGGAGAGATCTGTGGTCCCTGCGCTCATTTCTGGGCATACCTCCTCTTCTGACCTGCCAGACTGGGCTGAGAACAGTTGAAACTAGGTTGACCATGTATGCTGTTATCCCTAAACGTTGGACAGGAGTGTCTAAGCTATGCTATTTCTTGTTCCCTTCCAGGGAAAAAGAAGCCAAAACCCAGAAAAGGGCTCAGCGTTTAGCAAGAGCCACCACAGCCGCTGCTCCAGCAAAGGTGAGAGACGATTTAAAGTCAATTTGCCATATTTGCTTTCAAGATTATGCTTGCCTCTACGTAGAACTATTTATTTCCTAATTACTAGGTCATACCTGTTGTGAAGCCAGCTACTAAGAAGGGAGGGAACACGGCTTAGTCCATGGGTGGGCTAAATATCCGGCACAGCTAGTCCGTAGGCCCAACCCGTGACCCAACTCTCTGAAAACACTTGGGCACTGACAGCATTGAGGGGTGGAGTCAGCCAGTGTGGAGTCTGCCTCCCAAGGTCCTTTCTTGTTCGTCCTGTCCTGCGTTAGCTCCATCAAGAGCCTTCATGGGACTGTGTAGCTGAAGTTCAGACCTCAGAGCTCTTATTTGTTGGCTATGTCACTTGGACCATTTATGGACCTCTCACTCTCATTGTTTGCATCTTTGCAATGGAATGTAGGTCAAAGGAGAAACCAAGTGTAAAAAACCAGCTACAGCGTGTAACATGTGTCAGCAGGCATTTGCCTCCTTTTCGCTCCTTTTTCTTTCCTTCTTTTATTTCCTACCGCCTATCTTTTCCAACCCCGAGAGACTTACCCTAATCTAACTAGAGTCACTTATTTAAATATATTTTCCAGATTGGGATTTAGGCCAATATTTGTTTAACGAAAGTGTTCTGTGGTTAAAAAAAAAAAAAAAAAAAAAGATATAAAATGAGAATGAAGCTACACAAATGCAACCTAACATACAACCGTTTAACTTTATAAATATTTTTAATTTATGCAAAATAGTTAATTTATACAAAAGAATACAAGCTCTAGGTCCAGATTGGAGAACATTGCTTGCCTATAATGTCTCACAATAAATTATCGACAAAGCTGGGCTCATCCCCAGGTATCCTGACCACTACCCACATCACTCCAGGCCTCCTATGTAGCTTCTCCATATTAATCTTCTTCTTCCTTTCCAGTCTCTGACAACTAATTAAAATAATCAGTCATGGCAGGCACACCCAAATTACTTTAACATCCCTGGTCTAACCAAGCTATACTATCTTCCTTGTCGATGTCACTGAGGAATGTCTGAGAACCTCAGCCTCCGCAGAAAATCTAGTCACATTCCTTGCCAGGGCTCAACCAGTCTCACTTTTAAAACAATAGCCCAATTACCACTCAGTCAATTTGAAAATCCTTTATCTGAGCAAAAAGGACCTGCTTCTGCACTTTACAAAATCTATGGTGGTCAGAAAATTTTGCTAGTAATGTTCAAATCTGCCTTCTTTTTTTTTTTTTTTTCACACTTAGAGAGTGGCTCATTCTGTAAGATTTACTCTCTCCCTTCCCCTCCTCTTTTTCTGTTATGAAAAACTGATGCATCAATGGTATTTAAAAATATAAAATACAAGCAATGACTCAAAAATAAAATACACACACACATACCCATTTTAACAAACCTGCTATTTAAAAAATATGACTAGTCAGATGTTTTCATATGTAGACACACATTTACTGACTTTTAATCAAATAGAACTTTTGAGAAATAAATTTACAGAATTTTAAGACTTAATGTTTTATCCCTGAGTTAGAATGTTTACCTCTAGGTAAAGTTTGTATGGTTACATGATTTGTTCCCTAGGAAACTGCTTACTTATAAATTAAGACAATATTGGGCCATATGCTTTTCAGGTAATTTTCATATAGATTTTATTTTCCTATGTTTGAATGGATTCATGCAATTACACTGTTTTTGTTTTTGTTATTTTTCTCTTCACTATAAAAGAAAATTCTACCCACTTTTTCTGCTTAGATTCCTCCCATCAAAAATTAACCCTGACACTTACTCTACCTGTTCAAGAACTTTCCTCCTACAGACATCCTCGCTCCCTCGTGCATCATCAATCTCTTCTTCACTAGTCTGTCATTCTTTCACCTTCCAACTCTAATAAGTCTTGTTGGCAGTCTCGAAAATATTTTATCCCAAATTTGACTCCTTTTTACCGTTTCCATTTCTACCATCCCAGTCAAATTCTTCATAATTTCTAACCTCTAAAGTATTTGGTCCATGTAGAGATTTGTTTTTTAATTGATTGATTGACTTAGTGTTTTGCATTGATTTAGGTTTCAATCTTTGTAGCATATTAATTTCATATGTGTGTATGTGTGTTTTCTGAGCTCTCTGTTCTTTTCAGATTAGTTTATTGATTGAATAACTAATAAGTCAAGTTTTCTATTTTAGTTCACCCTTTTCAAACTTGATTTACCTATGCATAAATTGTTTTTTCATATAGTTATTAGAAATAAAATATTTATTGAGTTTATGAAAACACCCAACTTTGAGTATAGGAACCCAATGTGATTAGGGATACAAAGAATTTATAAATTCATTTGAATAAAATTTACTTTTTATAATATTAACTTGCCCAACTCAAGAGCACAGAATACCTTTTCATTAATTTCTATAATTTCTGTCCTTTATGAAATTTATAAAGTATACTCTACAGCGATTTTTATAATTTTTGCAAACACCTAGAAAATACTATCTTGATTGGTATTTTGTTAGTTGTGATATTTCTATCTGGTTATTATTGGTATAGACAAATTCTATTGATTTCTATAGACTGTTCTAATATTGAACAACTTTATGATACCTTCTGTTAATTCTGATAACTTCTTTGTAAATTCTATTGTTTTTTTCTTGGTAGTTGATCACACTTTCTGCATATAATAGGAGGTAACAGAAGTTTGATAACTCCCCTCTTAATTTTACCACTTCTTCATTTATTTTTCTTTCCTTATATTACTGGCCAGGATCTAAAATTTCAGTAGTTAAACAGTAGTGATAACAATGAACATCAAATGGCCCTCTCTCCCCTGTTTTACGAGAACAGATCTACAGTTTCTCCTTTAAGTATAGTGTTTACTCTAGGTGTTTTTTCCATAAACTGTAGCAAGGTCAGGAAGTTCCCTTCTGTTCTTAATCTTCTGAATATGTTTTGAAGTATGTCATCTCTGAAACGACTGAAATAGTTTTCTGATTTTTTTCTTTTAGTCTACTAATGGAATAAATTTCTTGATAAATTTGCTAATGTTAAAATATTATTGTTTTCTTAGGGTAAATCATACTTAATCATAGTAGATTAATATATTATTGAATTTGGATAGTTAATATTCTATTTAGAAAATTTAAAACTATTTTCATAAGTAAAATGAGTCTATACTTTTGTTAATTATTCTATTGTGGTTTAGGAATCAACAGACAGTTACCCTGTGGGTTCACATTTCAGGCTCTGGCTGAATGAAGAGGTCAGCAAATCTTTTCCCCCAAAATGCAACTATAAATCTAAACAAATTGACCAAAATAAGCATTATCACCACTCTGGAGATTAAATAGCAGCCTGTGTCAATCTGACCAGCATTTATGCTTTAAAAACTGCTAAACTTTGGATTAGAACAGTGGGAGTTTGTGATGTTCTTGCTTAAGGAATACATCTTATCTCTGCTGCTTCCTTGTTGAGAAAAATTTATCACAGCAGGGCAGGCTATGGGTGTCAGCAACTGCACTGCCATTGTCGAAAGGGGCTCAGCTAATTTTGGGTCATGGGCTACAATCACACTCAGAGATATTGTCAGTGGAAGTCACGATCTTCACCAACAGTAAGGAGGATGTCCTGAGGTTGCACCATGATTGGGGCAAACATATTTCTGGCTAAATTTTCACACATTGGTGGCAGAGACCAAAGAGACACCAAGCACACATAGTCCTGGTTGAGCATAAGGCTGTGCGTAAGCGCTTAGAAAACACACATACGAAAAGCCCCCAGTGTAAAACAATGCTGAAGTAGACGTAAAAATGGCCTGATCCTTGAATGCCCTCCTCAGTGTACACAGGCCCATCCACAGAGGGTAGAAGCCTCACTGGCTTGAGGTGTTCGTGCTCAAACTGTGTCCAATCATTGGCCTACCACAAGCTGCACTGATACAAGGGGTAAAAACCTAGAAAGCCATGCTTAAGAAAACACAACACAGCTATAAATATTTTTTAGAAGACACATCAACAGTAGCACAATATGGGACAGGAAGAAATCAGATATTTAGCCCAAAGATACAAACGAAAACAAAACAGCAAACATAATCTTTAGGGTAAAATCATAATCCTGAATCACTACAATATGTTGTACAAAATGTCTAGTTTTCAACAAAAAATATGAAATATGCAAAGTAACGGAGCTGTATGACCCATATTCAGGAGGGGAAAAAAGCCAATGGAAACTGAGTGTCTCCAGGTGTTAGAGTCAACAGATGGACTTGAAGCAGTTACTTAAAGTGTTCAAATACTAAATAAACCCCAAATAGAAGAATCTTTAAAAAGCGTAACAACAAATAGAGATTTTCAGTGACAAAATATATATTTGTATTAGAACAATGGTTCTAACAACAATTTAAGACTTACAGGTTTCAGCTAAAGCAGGGTACAGATATATATATCAATACGAAAATTCTGGAGTTGACGAGAATAACTTAAGTGAGTTATTCAGTAGAGAGCTCAAAGGCAGCTTTGAGATTGCGTAAAAAGAATAATAAACCTGTAGAAAGATCAATCAAAGCTAACAGTGGAAGAATGGGGAGAAAAAATATTAATGGAAAATGAACAGTCATGGAGTCCTTGAGATAACAAACCTACCAATATAAATACAAATAGAAATACAATAGAAATATCAGAAATAGAGCAGACAGAAAAAAAATTTATTTGAAGAAGTAATGACCTAAATTGTGTCAAGTTTGATGAAAAAAATTTACATTCAAGAATTTCAAGAAGCCCCAAATAGGATAAATACAGGGAGATCCATACCTATGCCCATCATGATCAAAATGTTGAAATTGAGAGAGAACATTTAAAGTGGCAAAAGAAAACTGACATTCTATATATACTTTCAATTCATGACTGGCTTCTCATCTAAAATAATGAAAGCTAGAAGTCAGTGAAATGACATGCTCAATGTGCTGGAAGAAAAAAAATGTTAACTAACATTCTATATCTACCACAATTATCCTATAAAAATCAAGGCAAATATAAAGATATCTCAATAGCAATGAAATTTGAGACGATTTGTTACTACAAGTAGTAATAAAGTTACCTCTTTAACTGAAAGAAAATGCCTACCAAATGGTAACTTAGACTAAAGAGAGGGTAAAAGTATGGTAAATGAAATGGTAAAAGTATGGGTTAATATAAAGTACTCTATAAATATATTTTTCTTGTTTTTGCCTAGCTTCTTTTGAAAATATAATATTATATAAAGCAACGATTAAAATGCTGTTTTATTTGGTATATAGCTATAATATACAGTGTGTCCCCCCAAAATGTATTCACATTTTGAATAATTATAAAGGCAGTGTTTATTAAAATACATTTCATTTTCAAAATGTAATAGAATACACAGACATTGTGTGTATATATATTTTTTGGGACACCCCATATGATAACTATAGTGCAAAGGGGGAAGTAAAGCTATACTGGGGCAAAGTTTCTGTATTTTATCAAAATTAAGTATTATTCTGGAGTAAATTGTGATAAATTAGAATGTATACTGTAATCACTAGAGTAACTACTAAGAATGACATGTGTAATAAATATATAAAATGTACAAAAAAATTAAAAAAGACAATCTATCTTTAACCCAAAAGAAGATAGCAGTGGAAGAATAGAGAAATAAAAAGAACAGGAGTCCTTTTGAAAACAAATAAAAACAGCAAGTACAAACCCAACCACATCAATAATTATGCTAAATGTAAACTATTTAAACATCTCAATAAAAAAGCAGAGGTTGTTATATGACTCAAAAGCAACTATGAAAAGGAAGACAAAGTTCAAGTTTGCCATTAAACCACTATTGTAATAACTTTATATGGTAACAGATGGTAACTAGATTTATTATGGGAATTATTTTTATGTATATAAATATCAAATCACTATGATGTACACCTGAAAGTAATAGGATATTCTATATCAATTATACTTCAATCAAAACTAAGTAAATAAAAAAACGAAATAAATAAAAAGCAACTATAAACTGACCCAAATAGATACCCCTTAGATTCAAAGACACAAAGAGTCTGAAATGATTAAAGGGTGCTACCATGCCAAATATAACAACAAGAGAGCAGGATTTGCTTTATTGCTATCTGACAAAATAGATATTAAGACAAATAATATTTTTAGAGATAATAGGGGCATTTCATAATTGCATAATTTTAAAAGTATCAGTACTCTAGGAGATAAAACAATTATAAATGTATATGTACCTACCACCAAAGCTCAAAATACATTAAACAAAATATGATGTAATTCAAAGAAAAATAGACAGTTCAACAATAATGTTTAGAGGGTTAATACTCAACTCTCATAAGTTGATAAACAATTAAACAAAATATCATCAAAGATATAGAATACTTGAACAACACTGTCAGCTAACTCAACCTAAAATGAAATATAGAGAACGCTCCCCTATATACAATGATTGCAGAAAGTGTATTTTTTTTAAGTAACAGTGGAACATTCTTCCAATAGACTATATAATAGGATATTCAATATATCTCAATAAATTAAAAAGAATTAAAATTATACAAAGTATGTTTTCTGATCACAACAGAATTGAATACAAAACCAACAAAAAGAAATTATGGAAATCCCCAAATAACTGATGGATCAAAGAAACAATCATGAGAGAAATTAAAACAAAATTTGGACTGAATATGACCAAAAACATAATTCAAGACTTAACAGGTTTTAGCTAAAGCAGTGTACAGTCATCCCTCCTTATCCATGGGGGACTGGTTCCAGGATTTTTCCCAGATACCAAAATCTACAGATGCTCAAGTCTCTTAATCAGTCCTCTGTGTTCGTGGGTTCCATATCCACAGATTCAACCTAAACAAGGTCAACTGTATAAAGCTTTAAATAGCTTAAATCAAAAAAGAAGAAAGGTCACAATTTAATTATCTGAACTTCCACATAAAGAAAGAGAGAGAAACAAAAGAGCAAATGAGACCCTAAACAAGCAGAAGGGACATAAAGATTAGAGCAGAAATTAATGAAATACAAAACATAAAAAATAGAAAAAGTTAATGAATCAAGTCCAAAAGTTGGTTCTTTGAAAAGATTAACAAGCTGATAAACCTTTAGGTAGATTGACCTAGAAAAAAAAGAAAGGACAAAAATTTCCAAAATCAGGAATGAAATGTGTGAGGTCAATATACACCTTAGAGAAGTCACAAGGATTAAATGGAATATTATAAACACATTTATGCCAAAAAGTAGACAACTGGGATGAAATGGAAAAATTTCTAGGAAGAAATAAATTACTAAAAATTGACCCAGGAAGAAAAAAAGAGATCAAAATAGACCTATAGAAAGTAAAATAATTAAATCCATAATTAAATCAAATAAAATATCAGATCTAGGTGACTGGGGATTTCCATCAGATATTGCAGGAAGAAATAATACCAATCCTTTACAGACTCATTCAGGAAATAGAGCAGTAGGCACGCTTGCCAGCTCATTCTATGAAGCCAGCATTACTCTGATACAAAATCCAAAGGAAGGTGTAAGTGCAGAGAACACGGACAAATATCCCTCATAAACAGAGATGGAAAGATTTTTAACAAATATTAGTGAACAGAATCTACAACATAGAAAGGATAAAACCATAGCCAAGTAGGAATTATTTTAGGAAGGCAAGGTTGGTTTAACAACAGAGAATTTGATACATTATATTGATAGAATGAAGGACAAAACTACATAATTAGTGCAATAGATGAAAAAAAGCACTTAACAAAATACAACACTCATTCAAGATAAAAATTTACACAAGGAATCTAACAAGAGACAAATTTTCTCAGCTGATAAAGGGAATCTATGAAAAACCTTCAGCTAACATTATATGTAATGGTTAGAGAGTGAGCACTTTGGCCTTAAGACTGAGAAGAAAGCAAAGATGCTTGCTTTCACCACTTCTGTTCAACACATTACTTCTACTCAACATTAGGGTCTAGCCAATGTAATAAGGCAAAATTTCTTAATTAATTAGAGACATCCTGATAAAAAAAGGAAGCAACTGTCTATTAATTATAGGAGCATCATGCTCTATATAGAAAATCCTAAGGATCCACCAAAAGAAAATTTACTAAAGCTAATAAACAAGTTTAGCAAGATTTCAGTATACAAAATCAAAACTTAAGTGTATTTCTAATACTGGCAATCAAAATTTTAAACCCCAAATTAAAAATATTAATTTTAATCATAATAGAATAAAACAATAAAATATGTAGAAATAAATTTGCAAATGCAGGACTTGTACATTAGAAACTACAAAACATTGGTAAGAGAAATGAAAGATCTGAATAAATGGTGAGGTAGTCCATGGCAATTCTCCCCAAATTAATCTACAAATGCAATATATTTCCTATGTAGATTCTGACAGACTTTTTTTTTTTTGCTGGAAATTGACAAGTTGATCCTAGTACCTACATGGAAATGTTGGGACACTTAGTGATGACTTCAAAACTAACTATAAAATAACAGTGATCAAAACAGTGTGTTATTTGTGTAAGGACAGACATAAAGATGGAAAAGAACTGAGATACCTTACATTTATGGCCAATTAACATTTGACCAACATGTCAAGATAAACCAGAGCTTAGAAAAAATTGAACAGCCGTAATCATAAAAATAAGCTTAGATTCTTACCTTACATCATACACAAAAATTAACTCAAAATCTATTATAGTCAGAAGTGTAAGAGTTATAACTATAACATTTCTGGAGTAAAACCTAACAAAAAAAAATCATGAATTTGAATGAGTGTTTTTAGATTTGAAAGCAAAAGCATGACTCATGAATATAAAATTAATAATTTAGACTTTATCAAAGTTAGAAACTTTTGTGTTTCAAATGAGATCATTGAGACAATTACAAAGCAAGTCATAGGCTGGGAGAACATGTTCACAGTTCATGTACTGGGTAAAAGACTTCTATCCACAATATAGAAGGACTTCTTATAACTCAATTATAAGAAGGCAAGCAACTCAACTAAAAATAAACATTACACTAAAGATATATTAATGCCCAATAAGCACATAAAAATATGTTCACATTGTTATTACTTAGGGAAATGCACATTAAAACCACAATAAGATACAGTTACACAACCACTAGAGTGACTATAATCATAAAGATAGAAAATACAGAATATTGTTAAGGTTGTGGAGAAACTGGGCCAGTTACAGATTGCTGAGAGGAGTATACAAGGATGCAACAACATTGGAAAACACTTTGGCAGTTAAAAAAAAATTAAACATAAATTTATGTTTAATATATGTTAATATATGTTGTGTTTAATAGGATGTTATTATGTTAAATATGATCTAGCAAACTCAGTCTTAGAAATCTACCCCACTGAAGTGAAAACACATGTCCATACAAAGTCAGGCATGTGAACATTCATAGCAGCATTGTTCTTAATAATCCAAAATTGAAAACAATCCAAATATCTAAGTGTCCACTACGGAATGGATAAACAAAATGAGCTACATTTGTATAAGGAAATATTATTCAGCAATTAAAAAGGAATGTGCCACTGGTGCTGTTAAAATATGGATAAACCTCAAAAATATTATGCAAAATTTAAGAAGCCAGAACCAATTACATATTTATGATTCCATTTATATGAAATATCCAGAAAACATGAATTTATGGAGTTGGAAAGTGCAGTGGTTGCCTAAGGCTGGAGCTGGGAGTGAGAATTAACTGTAAATGGGCACAAGGGAAACCCTTGGAGTGATGGAAATATTGTAAAATTTGGTTGTGGTAATGGTTACACAACTCCATAAATTTACTTAAAATTATTGAATAGTACTTTTAAAATTAGTGAATAATATGTTTTTATTATATATATATCCCAGTGTTTATAGTTATTTCCAATAAACATTGAATGTGTTTTTATTTCCATTGTCTCTTTCTTTGTTTTATGTCATGCTAGAAATCTAGTGTATCATCTTTTTTGTTAATCTTCTCTATTGTTTTTGTTATCTGCGTCATTCATTCCTGTTTTTTACATTTGATCTGTTACTTATTTTACAGTGGATTGAGCAATACCAAATTTTAATATTTTAAATTTCACAGCCAGGGTATTTGAATATATTAATGGTCACCCTCTCAAGATTTGTACTTGAAGTGTTTCCATTGTCATTCTTTGCTGAGCATTCCTTAATTTTCCTTCCTTTCGAAATTAGCTAGTAATACAGAATTTGGTTCTCAAATAAGTGGTACTTTTTTCTATTTTAAATTAACTTTTAATTTTATTGCATTTTAGTCAGAGAGCATAGACCACAGAATATTGATCCTTTGGAGTTTCCTAAGGCTTTCTCGCGGCTAATAAATATTCTACTTTTATAATTATTTCATATGATCTGGAAAAAATACTTATTTTCTGTGTTTTGGGATGTAGTTTTCTATAAAAAGGTAATGGCTTAAGCATCTTAATTTTTCCCCCTTGATATATTAGTTTCTGAGAAGCGTGCGCCGAATCTCTAACTCCAGCTGTTGATTTATCTGTCACATTTGGTTGGTTGTTGACATATTTAGAGCCTGTATTAGTAAGTGAATTTATGCTCATGGTTATTATACCTTCTTTTACTTTATATAATGTCCCTCTTTTTTACTTAGGGTGCATTTTGGACTCACTTCTATATTTTGAGTATTAATATTGCCGCTTCTGCTCATTCATTTTACTTTGTATATCTTTTTTTATCCTATGTTAATACTTGAGTGCCTTTTTATTTTAATTTTTCTCTTGTGATCAATACCTCTTTGATTATTTTTAAAATCCAATCACAAATTGTCTTTCAAGTTGTGGGGTCAGTTAATTTACATTTTGTTATTTGTTATGGTAGGAGTTGATTTTCCCAATTTTCCATATTTTTAGTCACTAGACTTTAAAAAATATATAAATTTTTACTGATTTCAGAGAGAGGAAGGGAGAGGGAGAGAGAGAGAGAAACATCGATGATGAGTCATTGATCGGCTGCCTCCTGCACGCCCCCTACTGGGGATCGAGCCCGCAACCCGGGCATGTGCCCTGACCGGGAATCGAACCCCTATCTCCTGGATCCTAGGCCGATGCTCAACCGCTGAGCCACGCCGACCGGGCTAGACCTTTCTTTAATAAATTATTCTTAAAGTAGTTTCTTCCTTCCAGCTTTTCTTTGATGATAATTTAAATGTAACATATCTTTTTGTTGTTCTTATCATAACTACCTTTAATCAAATATCTGGATTTATAATTTATCACGATTGCTAAAGTCCTTGTTTATTGTTAATATCTCTGCCTTCTCCCCTAATGTGCTAGTCTGCTGTCAGTCCGTTTTGTTAAAATCCTCCACACCTCCGCTGTTTCTTTATGGACCAGATTTTAGCTGTAAGTTGCTATGGCTGTTTCTCTTCTCTTGACCTTTTGCTTTTCATTAATTCTAGAGAGGGTCCCTGTTTCTTCCAATAGTCTTCTTATATATGTTTACCTCCTTTTTGGGATTTCTAATTTTATTCTTTATGTTTTTTTTAGATTTTTTTTTTCTATTTTAAATTAGTTTTTCTTTATGTCTTCTACGAGAGTTTCCTACCCTGGTCTTCTGGTTCACAAATTTATTATGCATTTGTACTTATCCTATTTTTATTCTTTATATTGGTGTACTTATTACCATTTAAATATTTTTCATATCTAAAGCTTCCACTGTTTCTTCCTTTACAACTTTTTACTTGGTTTATGTTGCAGTATCTTCCCTTATCTCTTTAAAGCATAGTTATGCTCTTGATAAATTATTTTTCTGTGCATTCCAATAATTCTGCTTCAGCTGATGCTGAATATTGTTCATATTACCATATCTTTTATGTTGTTTTACTTCTCAGATATAGATATTTTTACTGTAATATTCCATAATGGCTTTAGTTTTTTTACTTTTTTCCTACTAAAGTAAGTTATATAAGAGTCAAGGTCAAGCTGCAGTCCTTCCTCTCCTGGGCAGTGTCAGTGAGGATAGGGAAGGGTAAGGCCCACGGCCGAGGCTCTGGAGCCGGGGCTGACCCTGCGGCTCGCTGGCGCCCCACCAGGACAGGAACCCGTCCTGACCTTCCTGGGAGCTGTCAGCCTGGAAGAGGTGTTCTCTGTAGGTTGTGCTCCACCGGCCCTTGGGGCCTGGAGGGGGCGGCGAGCAGTAGACGCTCGCACCTGCTCTGTCACCTCGCAGCTGGGCTTCCGCCCTGCCCTGTCATCACGCTCACACCTGTGACCTAGTATGCCGCTGTTGACTTTTCTGATGAAGGGGGATAGCAGCGACTGTGAAGTTAAAAATGTTCACTCATATTGCTGAGGCTTCTATGGTTTCAACAGAAATGATTTTTGAGAAAACCAGCAGCTCCCCTGCTTTCTCATACTCCACCCACACTTCTGCCTGCCCACTGAGCAGAGCAGTCTGTTCCTGCCACAGGCCCTTTGCACGGTAGTCCTCTGTGCCTAGAACGTTCTCCCCTCAGATCTTTAGCGGCTGGCTCCTTGTCACTCCCCAAGCATCACCTCAGATATTAGCATTGTGGAGAGATCTTTCTGACACTGTCTTTAAAATACCACTCTTCTAGGTACTTTATATTGTTCAGTTTATTTTTCATAGCTCTTACTATAATTTAAAATCATTCGTATGTATTGCCTATCTCTTCCCACTAGAACGTAAGTTTCTCAGAGCATGTATTTAATTTCTTTTCATTATTTTTGTTTTTTTGGATTTTTTTCCCTTTTTTTTTTTTTTTTGCTGTGGGGTGACAGTCTATGGAATGCCTGGAGCCTAGTGAGTGTGTGATGTCTTTTAAGGAAAAAGCGAAAAGCTGAATGGATGGACAGAACAATATGGCCATTACTTCTGTTTACACTCTAGTTTTTCCCTCTTTCGAAACATATGGCATAAATAGTGGGCTATGCTCTATAGCTTTTCTTTTCTATTTATTTTTTTCCCTTTTTGTTGGCTTCTAGGAATGCTTCTCAATGGAATCTTCTGCTTTACAAATTTGTTATATATTTGTATTCACCCTGCTTTCATTCTTTATGTTGTATGACATAGTAGGTCTATATTTTAAATGTTTTATACTATAATTAAAATATTTTTATTATGACAATAGTGACATCAAAACTTTTATTTTGCAATGTGACATCATAAAGAAAAATATCCAGTTTTATTATTTGATTTTAGCTAGAAAGTAAATTCAAGTTAACTCCAAGTTAGCTTATGTCGCAATAGTGAGTTGCCAAACGATGTTTGGTAAGTGTTCATTTGGTCTTCCACATGAATCTGTAATGTGGGTAGGGTGTGAATTTCCATTTTTCAGATGAGGAAAGTGAAGTTCAAAGAGGTGAAGTGAGTGGGTGGCCGACCTGTGAGTTAAACACCAGTCTTCAGTTATTACCTAGCGCAGCTGTTTTTCTCACCATCCACGTTTGTCCCTAAGCGTGTGTCACTAGAGTTGTGACTTGGGGATTTGTCCCATTAGCCCTAAAAGGTGTTTAGTTTTATTGGCTTGTCAGTAGAGAAAACAGCCATGGCGAGAACAACAGCAACGATAAATAGCTATGATGTCCTTACAGCAGTTTTAAATGCTGTGCATGCATTAATATATTTAAATCTCTTCATAATCCTGAGAGGTTGATAGTATTATGTGCGTTTTGCAAATGAAGATCCTAAAGCACAGAGGGGTTAAGCAACGTTTCCAAGTCACACAGCTAATCAGTGGCAGAGGTTGAACTAGGAACCTAAGAATCTGGTTCTTGATCACTACCCTAATCTGTAATAATAGAAACTTCATTGCAGCTTATAGTTTACAGAGACCTTTCTTATCTATTGTCTGCAGTAGCGCTCTGTAGAGAAGGCAGGAAGATCTCATATACAAATGGTACAGTGCTAAGTTTCAGAGAGGTGATTTGGCCTCTCACAGACAGCAGGGGGCTGAAATTCTTCCTTCTGAAATCTAATTATACCTGTGTTCTTGAGCGATGTTTTATTATCCCTGATTCTATTAGCTCATTGTGGTCCTCTTAATATTTATTTCCTCTCCAATGAGTTATATTGTTGTGGGTTTAAAACACTAACCTAGTTGAGTACCTAAGGAACATTTTCTCTCTTACCGTTTTGATGTTCTTTGGCCGTGTCTCTTGCAGCTGAACTGTGCTGATTTCAGGAAGGCAGAAGGAGGTGGGGATTTTATCTGTACCCCCGATGACGCAGCTGTCTGTGGCACTGACGGGAAGAGGTATAGCAGCAGGTGTGCCCTGTGTGCTGCGAACCTGTGAGTATTCTGTGGGGCAGGCTTTCCCCCTACAGCACGCTCTCTGTGTAATTACATGACACATTTTTTCTTACAGCCTTTAATGATTCATTTTGTGGGAGTTAGTCATCCATAAATTATTAGGATCATTTCTTTTACTACGCTTAAAGAAAATATATTTAGAACACTTCATATTTTACAAAGCACTTTTGTGTGCTATTTATCAGATGGTTACCACTGTCTCTATGAAGCAGAAAGACGTATAATATATATTTGCATATATACACATACATACACAGCATATATATACAAACATATAATATACAACACACATTTATCTGTTTTCTATGTATTTCTGATTATATTCTTTTTTCAGAGAATTATTTAATCATCAACTTAAATTTATTAAGTGCTCAGCAATTTATAGTATTAGAGTAGATAATTGGGACTTTTAATATTGAATTTCTTCCCATTTATTCAACCTTTGCCACATCCCTAAAGCATCTCACGGTCCTATATTTTGTCCCATTTGGTTCCTTCTCTACCCTCAGTACTAGGTCTGGTTATTGATTGTATTCACCTGACAAGACAGCGTACTTGCTTTGCAGGTTCTGGCTTCTGACCTCAATCTTGAATTGTCTGCTCTTCAGTTTTTGCAATATAACAATGTTTGGAAAGGCTAGTAAGGGACATGAGAAATATTCAGTCTTTAAGGTCCTGCAAGCTTTATCCCTCCTTGTAATGGTATCTGAACCAAAGCACAACTGAATTAAATCACTCCAATCCCTCACGTGACTGCGTTTGCAGAAATACACTCTAAAATTACACCCTCACCTCTTACCAAGGGTCAACGTAAACAAACGGGAAACAAAAGCAGACGTGGGAAGAACATACAGGGTTTTTAGATATGTATTTTGTAGCACTACTGTGAGCACGCTGCACAGTTAGTTCCTGCTCCATCTTGTGCGGGGGATCCTGTGACAGATCCTTTAAATCTCTGGTTCAGGTGGAAGCTTCTCTCCCCTAATTTCCCCTGGACTTTTTGTGCTGTACAGTGAATGTCTTACTACTCATTGCGTTTCTTCTTAGCTCTGTCTACTAGAAGACTCTGGAATCACACTGGAATTTAATGTTTTTGTTCTCTTCAGCTGATATTTTTTGATAGGACACTTTTCTTATTACTTTAACTACTTGTTTTTTACTCTGCTTGTCTGTATTTTTATTGTTATACAAGTGCTTTAGCTGGAAACTGCCTTCTCTTTATAGAAAGCAGGAAATGTAGCCTTCATTTGTGGCTCCATGTTTTCAGATACGCTTTAAAGCTCTATTAGACTGAATGAGATTAATTATTAGGACTTTATGAAGTTTCCATGAAAAACAACATATTAGGTAGCATAACCCAAATGAAGAATCCTATCATAGGATGCCAGATACTATAAACTTGAATTTGTTTATTGAAACCAACAACATCAACAGCAGCAAAGTCCCTTGGGGGGGCATCTAATATCTAGTTACAAGCTTTACTTTTCTCCGCATTTCTGTTAGGGTCCCCTCTGGACGTAGGAACGAGGTTCTGGAAATAACATTTACAGGTGTGAATCTTATTGGCTCATCAATGTGATTTCATTCCTTTGACTCCAAGTTATAAACATAGGCTCTCCATAGAGTAAGTGAAGAACATAATGTAATGTGACGCCTGTTTTCAAGAGCCAAGAGTCACAAAACAATGAAGATAAGTCAACCCTCAGATGAGAAGTTCTGTGATACTAAACTGCTGTGTCTACTCCCTTTCAATTCCAGTAAAACCAAGTCCCAAGTCGGCATAAAGAATGAAGGGGAATGTGAAAGCAGTGCTCCAGAGCAGGTGAGGACAAATGTCACCATGGTGGGAAATGCTGGGCACTGACTTTGGAGAGAAAGGAGACGCTCTCCTCTTTCTTTTGGTGGGGTGGTTGGAAAGAAGTAATTCTTGCTGTACTTGAACTGGGATGCTGCTGGTTTGATGAAAAGCAATTGAGAGATTCTGAAATTAGACCAGGTTACTTTGGTAGTTAAACCTTTCAACTCTATTTCAGCTTCTTATGAAAAAGGAAGGAGGGGAGGAGGGAGGGAGGGAGGGAGGGAGGGAAGGAAGGAAGGAAGGAAGGAAGGAAGGAAGGAAGGAAGGAAGGAAGGAAGGAAGGAAGGAAGGAAGGAAAATTAGTTAAATGGAAACTGCCTGTGTAGAAGAAAGGTCACTACCCTTCAGTCACTTAACCTAAATTGAAACCCCAGCATTGTCACTTGCTGTCAGGAGACCTTGGGCAAATTCCTTAACCATACTGTTCCAGTGTTTCCATACCTGAAAATGAGATTTGAATTAAATAGCTTCTTTTACACTAAAATTCTGTGAAGTTACAGGAAAGAAGTGAATGTCTCACTATGTTACCCTTCACCTTTTCTCGCTGAATGATTTTTCTAAATCCAGGTTTGGTGGCCTTTTTGTATGCACCTGAGATTACCTCCACCAAGGCATTTAGGACACATTTTAAGTCTTCGTCTGTGTCACCCAGTAGATTGTGAGCAAGTTGAGGGCAAGGGCTGTATTCTACCTTAGTTCTAGCACACAGTAGGTTATCCATGTTTACTAACAAATGAATAAATAAGTAAATGAGTTCCACACTCTACCAGGTGAGTTATACAACACTGAGCAGCTTCTATACATCTGAGACTGCTCTAGGTGGCTAGTAGGCAGTGGACAGAGGGACACTGAGTTCTATAGAATTTCTGCAAACAGTATTGTAAGAATTACAATCAAGGTGACGATTAACAAGTTTCTTTCCCTGTTCTAGGATGTTTGTAGTGCTTTTCGGCCTTATGTGAGGAATGGAAGACTTGGATGCACGAGGGAAAATGATCCAGTTCTTGGTCCTGATGGAAGGACACATGGCAATATGTGTGCCATGTGTGCTGAGCTGTTGTGAGTACCTTCGTCCCCAAGCAGGCCAAGCAGGAGGGTTGATGAGAATGCACTTGGCTGCTGTCCTTAGCACCACTCCACAGAGAGCTAAGTCCTTACGATGAAACCTCAACCCTTTGTCTTCATGGGTGAAACAGGCCTTGCTCCCAGAGTAGCTTTGCTGTTTTTAATTCATATCATCTGCTAATGTTTCTTAAAAGGAATAGATAAGGTGGTTATGTTAGTCATTTAGTTCAAGACTTTGTTTCATGATAATGAGTTGAAAATGCACAATGTTTTATGAGGCATAATGTTTTAAAATTTAAAAAGCACTTTCATGTGGAATAACTGAGATCAGGCACTTGATGTGCATGGCTTCTTTGGGGCATGTACAGGGACTCTTACCAAAATGAAAGTCTAACTTAAAATAATAATAATCACAATAACAATAATAGTGTCATGTAGCTGAATTTATTATTAGTATAAAAGGTGGAATTTGTGAAAGAGAAGAGCTGCTAGGTTAACCTTTCTTTGGGTGCCTGACCTGGTTCCAAGCACTGAGACCCAGGTATGAGTATGACCCAGTGAGTCTTTAAAATTCTGGGTGTTCAACAAGGTACACACTCTCTAATCCATATGCCAGCAAGCCTGAAAGTGCCCTGTATAGCCCTTGGATCTTTAAAATCTGGAGAGAGGAAGATTTACAGATTAATAAACCTCACACTGCCTTTGAAAATGACAGTGCACTGTTGTAGAATTCAAGGGCATGTCCTGTCAGGTTTACAAAACAGTGATTGTAACTGGTTTCTAGACTGGAAATCAGCACCATTTTCACTTTCGTTGAACTAAGAGACATGTGCATTTAGTGTTCAAACCCGCAATAATTCTGTGACTTTCTGTTTTTTTCATGCACTACCTAAAAGGGAGAATTTGACCTCTTTAACTCCTGGTTTCTTTCTCTGTAGAACGAAGATAATAATGTAGGATGAGCCTGCAGTTAGATAATAGATCTAAAAGGACTTAGAGACTCAGCCACACGTAGCTTTTATTAATAATGATGCTTTTACATGAAGGCCAACAAATACTTTACAAGGTATGAAAAGCTATGCACAGGGTGTGGATGACAATATTTCCAATACTCAGTTTGGTTCCACCTTGTCGCACCATTGTTTTCGAGCTCTTGGTTCTGCCGGTTAAAGGAATTTTCCTGACAATCTGTCAATCAAGGAGTCGCACCCATCCGGCTGTAGGAACAAAGCTCCCAATTGACTGTCAGTGAGTCAGCTTCACACCCTGCCTTATCTGTAGCAATTTTCTGGCTCAGACATTCAAGACAGAGAGAAGCTTGTCTAACATAAGTGGATCAGTTTAACAACTTAGGGCCAAGGATAGGAAAGTGCTTAGCACAGAACTGGACACTGAAAATACGATCGGACTGGAAACTGACCAGTTTTTTCATCCTTAACAGCTTAAAAGAAGCTGAAGAAAATCGCAAGCGACAAGATGAAACCAGAATTCGACGAAGTGCTGAAAAGGTAAATAAATACTCACCAACACAATTTGGTCCTTGTGGCTGTAAATTCTAACAAACGGATGCTTGAGCGATTGAGGACACTTCATAATGTCACTGTCCTTCATTATCACATTGAATTCTTTCCCTTAATTCCACAATTCCCCAAGTTGATGATTCCTAATATATTCATCATTACATTCATTTTTAAAACAGCATTTCCCACCTAAAGCTCAAAATATCCAATTTTCCTCTTTGCTTAAAACAAAAGAATGGAAGTCAGAAAGTTTAGGCAAATTAAACTCTGCTTAATTCCCACCAGACTTCTCTCTTGCTTTAGTGTGAATTAATCTTGCTTTGAGTAAATTATAAAAATATAACATTATATAAATTAGACAGGAATAACTTAAAATATATTTTTTATTATTTAAGACCTTTATTAACAGGTGCTTACAGTTTGTTGACTTTTCTGAAAAAAAATCAAGTTGTAAACTTTTATTACAAATTAAAATTGAGGTTCTAAGTAAAAATAATAAAATAAAAATAATTCTACAGTCCTTTGCACAATATATCCACTGATGTATTTTATGTATAATCCCATTTATAAAGGTCTTGCTTCTGTTAAATAAGAATCTCAAACCAATACTGAGATTGTGGTTCTAAAAATACACTTAAAATTAATTTTATAAAAATTATCAGATGATTCAACTTTTCCACTCAGCATAAAATATTACTCATTTTGTTAATAGAATAGGCATTGTAGGTAATGCAGCCTGGATTTCTCAAATCACGAAGGTTAGTAAGCCTTCTTTTAATAAAATTGATGGCAGCTGCTTTGCTAAAGGACTAGCCTTTTGTTGAGCAGTCAGAACTCCTGAGTTTTAGCCTGAGCTCTGTCATGCTCTGGGTGTGTGAAACTGAGCAAGTAATCTCTTCTCTCTGGCCCTCGACTTTCTTGTCAGCAAAATGAGGATGTTGGATAGATGATTTCAATTCTGCTTTCCTGTTGGTTTGGGATTCTGCATCTTACACCTTTGTGTGCTACTACAAGTACACAATTCTTGAGGGTTGTAGGACATATGTTTTCCTAAGGGAGACACAGGTCCAGTTCATGGTAGTCAAGGCCTGACCTTACACTTCAGATTGCTGTTCAATGAGGCAAATTTCCCACCCCACATAGGGTACTCAGTGTTTCAGTTAAGGGGGCAGGGAGAGATTAACCAAAGAATTTATATGCATGTATGCATAACCCATGGACACAGACAATAGTGTGGTGAAGGCCTGGGGAAGGGAGTGGGTGCAGGGTGGAGGGGATCAATGAGGGTAAAAGGAGACATCTGTAATATGTTGAACAATGAAGATAAATTTATAATAATAATAAAATAAGTAAATACAAATAAATAAATAAAAATTTTTGAACTAAAAAAAAAAAAAAAAAGAAACACGAAGCATTCAGAGTTGTCAACAGTTTGTTCAACACTCACTGAAATCTGAAAAACAGTTCTTTAGTGGTGGTTGTTAAACTTCAATCTAAAACCTTGGGCCATCTTATAATAGTCAGCATTTTATTATTCTGTAAACACAAAGAGTTCTTTTCCTGTGTCTTTCATCACATCTCAGCTACTTTTCCCTTGTCCTCTCTGTGGCCGGGTCATTGTTTTGGTGGGGTCATTGGACGTGATGATGTTGAATAGGACTCCTTTATAGTGATGGCTTAATGTCTGTCCCTAATTAAACTGTCAGTGGTTGCTCACAAAAGTGTTTCTTCAGAATCTCCTCTGGTGAATCACAACTTATAAACTGAAATTATCATTGTGTCTCTTCTGGGAATCACTGAGCGTTGATTTTATTGCCATGTTGTGATTGTCAGGTGACTTCTTCTGTGTCTGTATTACTGGATTGTTGCAACCAGGAAGTTTGGAGCACACCCATTGCTCCTCCAAAAACAAATGTCTTCTTATTAGGAGGTAATTAGGATTCTCTTTTAAAGTATCCTAAATATCATGTGTTATTTTAAAAAGAGAATTCAAGATCTAGAAAAGGTCCTAAAGAGCATCTGTTCCAAAAACCTCATTGTGTAGGTGGTGGAATTTGGGTCTCAAAGGTGGCAGGACTGACTTTGCTATGGTTTCCCAGTGAGTTTGAAGCACAATCTAGCTGCGCAGGTCTATGACTCAAATCACATTCTTTATGTTCATGTTTTCTTGGCTGAAGTGAGATGATAAACTTCACCCAGTTGAAGAGAGGCTAAAGGGAAGCATTTTTGTAGGTTGCATTATAGTAATATATGCCACCACGAAATGTGTTTATTGACATAGAGATTCCCAAGTCTAAAATAATTTAGGATACGTATGTGTATATGTGTGTGTGTATATAAATTTCATCAAATAGTAGTATTTTCAAAACACAAAGAAAAACCTGAAAGTACTGAGCCAAAGCATCAAGAAATCTGGGTACAAACCTCTCAGGTTTTGTGGGGAAGTCACAACCTTTTTAAGGTTTCCTAAATAAATATTCATCTTGATGTTCTTACCTCTCTAAGGTGGGGAGTGAATGAAAATTAGATTCACTGTCTCTGAGGTGTCCACCTATCATATTAGAAATAAGCATCACCCAGCCGGGCGTGGCTCAGCGGTTGAGCATTGACCTAGGATTCAGGCGATCAGGTTTCGATTCCCGTTTGGGGCACATGCCCGGGTTGCAGGCTCGATCCCCAGCAGGGGGGCCACAGGAGGCAGCCGATCAATGACTCTCATCATTGATGTTTCTCTCTTTCTCTCCCTCTCCTTTCCTCTCTCTGAAATCAATAAAGATATATTTAAAAAAAAGAAAAAAGAAAAAAAATAAGCATCTATAAAGGAGACTGAGTACATGAAAATGATGCTCAGGTCCAGGAGAAAACAACTGAACTAAACATAATGCTGTTGGATACCATCTTATTTTCATTCCTTGCCAACTAGTTTGGATCGTTCTTGACTTGATCCATACTAAATGGCATGTGAGTATCTCCTCTGACAGATTCTATATTCTGCTCACTAGCAATTTTTTTTTTTTTTTTCCCTTGGCTGCTGCATTTTGTTGAAACTCTATGAAAGACCTTTTGTTTTTTATTATATTTTTTATAGATTTGAAAGTTAATCTAGATAATAAAATTATTTGAAAGATAGACTTGAAAGAACTATCTAGTTTTAGAAAATACTTTCTCGACCTTATGCTTTCTAAGGCTCTTTTACCTCTTATTAAATATGTCACATAGCAAATATAGGTACTGCGTAATTTCACAATGTAATTTCTATTTCTTATTGATCCTCATTAATATGTTATATGTGTTTACCAACACCTTCGAGACCTGACGTTCTTTGACTATGAACCCCTGGTATACATTTTCTGTATTAAAATCTAGAAATGTGTTCAATGTGATCGCTTGTCTTTTTAAAGGATTATTGCAAGGAATATGAAAACCAAGTGAGGAATGGAAGACTTTACTGTACACGGGAGAGTGACCCGGTCCGTGGCCCCGATGGCAGGATGCATGGCAACAAGTGTGCCCTGTGTGCTGATGTTTTGTGAGTACAGATGTGGTTTCTTTGGGGTGATTCAGAGGTGAAGTGGAGACTGATTAGAGCGATGAGTAAGAACAGTGTTGAGGTGAAGATTTGTTGTTCAGAATTTTTGAGCAGTTTATGCTCTCTACAAATCATAATACCCCCTAGTAAGTAGACCCTAAAGATGGATGTCTATTTCTGAGTACAAATGGATTCCATTTTCCAGTTGGAAGGCTGGATGACAAAATACTTAGTAACACTTCCTTTCGTGAACTTTGGAAGCCTTTCTCTAAGATAATCATCACACAAAATGAGGGTAAAAGCGGGTACCAAGACTTTGTTTCCTTCAGTAATTATCCCATTGTGACAGGCACACTTTCTTTCAGATCCTTGAACTCTCTAGGTTCTTTCTCAATGCTGCGTCTTCTAGGCCAGTTTGCCTCCGTCTTGGCCAGCTAATGTCTTCTCTTCCGTGGATTGCATTTCAACATAATCTTTCTTTGCTTAAGTCCTCTAATATCCCTAACTGAAATTCAATCCTTGTAACTCAATGATTTTATTTCATAACAATCATTGCAATTGGTAACTAGATATTTATTTCTATGACAGCTTGTTGACTATCAGTCTTCTCTACTGGGCTATAAGTTCCAAAAAGACAGGGCATGCGTTTGTTTTGTGTACTACTATGATATACCCAAAGGGCCCAGGCTAATGGTTGCCAAAAAAATAGTTACTAACTGAACGTATGAATGAAGATCTCTGCTATCAGGAAGTTTAAGGGTAACTAGCAGAAATAAGCCATGGCTATGCACATACACACACGTATGTAGTGCAAAACCAAATGAAAAGGTCCCATAAAAGGAGCATGTTCAGGTATGAAAATACAGTGGTGGATGCAGAACTCATTTGCACTTTGAGATCTGAGATGTCTTCTTAAAGAGGGCAGAATTTAAGCTGGGGAGATTTAAAAGAAAGGAAGTTGACAAAAATAAAAGATCATTACAATGGAAGGAAATGGCATACATGGAGGCAAAATGGAAGAAAGGGGTCCTTCGGGGAAACAGCGGAGATTTCAGTGCGATAAGGGACTGTAGGGTTGCTGGAAAGTGTTTGTGTGAGAACTCAGGGATACCTAGCTGTTTTTCCACTTGCACCTAAACCACAGTTTTGCAACATGAAGATTTGAAGCATCGTAGTCACTTATTTAATTTTGTTCCTTTCTCCAGAAAACGGCGTTTTGCGGAAGAAAAAAATAAAGCGGATGAAAACCTGAGAAAGGCTGAAGAAAAAGTTAAAGTTAAAAGAGAAATCGAGGTGAGGATTAGTTTGATCAACCCAGTTATGACTTTTGTGTATGTGTGTGAGCGCACTTTACTTAATGTTGGTTCATTTTTCCTCCACTACTGATGGGTGTCTGGAAGCTAATTTATAGCCGTTATTTTATAAGATTTGTAATAATAAAATAATCCCTATGGCATTACAATTTTAAGCTCTATTTGGAGGAAATGAATCACGTCATATTAGTAAAGTATATTCAAAGCATCCTCTGAGTTTCAAAGATTGATATGCAGCTACTTCAAATGTATGGTTGTTGTTTTGGAAGTTTTTATTTTGAAAGCAGTATCAATGGAGAATTTTAATTTGCTCTCTTTAAAATTGTTCTACATCACACTTTCTAACCATCTCAACAAGTGACCCGCCTTCTTTCTATGCTCAGATACCTAGTAGCTTTCCTTTGAGTTGATGCATTAGCATCCCACCTGATGTCTATGTTTCTAGCTAACATCTTCCTCAGTCCATGAGATTTAACTTACCTTGCATTTTTTCGCAGAGTAGGAAATATTTCCATGAGTCAATGGCATTATGAGAATCCAGCATTTGAAGGTATCCTGGAGTATATATGGACCATTTCACTCCATGAAAAACCCCTATTTAACTTATTTCTTACAGACAGAGTTACCCACCTGCTGGGAGGTGTGGCTCACAGTTTTATAAAATAGCCATTCCATTCGTTTACCTTCTGCCTCCCTGTAGCTCTCTCTTACTGCCGAGGTCTCGTTTTCAGCTGTGTTCTCCCCCTCAATCCTTGGTTACAGAGTCCTTTTCATTTTATTTCTCAAATGTTCCTCAACTATTCTTTTGTCTTTTGTATCTAATTCCTTCCTTCCTTCCCCCTCCTGCCTTCCCTCCTTCCCCTTGTCTTCCTCTGTGGCTTCCCTGACTTCAGTCTCTAGTCACTCACATCCTCCATATACCTGGTTGCATAGTCTTTCTAAAACAAAGGTTTGGTTTTATTCTTCTCTGCTATAAATATTTATCATTTTCCCATTTCCTAAGAATGAAGTCCAAATTCCCATCAAACTTGAGTGGCCTGGTTTTGACTTACCTTCAAGGTGTCCTTTTTGGCCAGTTCCCACACCTTTCTCTCTTTTCCCACTAATAATACATTAGCCATTGGACTTGTGGCTGTAATAGATTTTCTTGAATTAACAGGTTCTTTGATGCCTCTATTACTTTGCTTATCATAATTCCTCTTGGAGGACTTTTTTTTGCCACAGTGTTTTCCTGGAAATTATCCTAAAGATACAAATCAGAGATAAGCTCTTCCTGAACTTCCACAAATTATTCTTTCCTTTGTGCTTGTATGCACTTGATTCAGACTTGTGCCATCTCTTAGCTTTTTATGTTGAATTCAGAATCCTTTGCACTTGAGTGATAGAATAGCTAACCCCCATTTATATTTATATCCCTTTAACTTAATACATTTGTTGAAGACTTAAATGGATGACTATAGCAAAGAGACAAGTCCCACAAAATTTGAGGGTGATCCTAAATCCTAAAAGTTTTCTTTTTATCCTTAATTCCTTCCTTTTCAATATTTTTGATGGAGAATTTAAAATGTATGAGCAGAGAACTATATAGAAACCGTCAAACTGTCTCATTTTCATTATTTAGAAACTCTGCAGTGACTACCAGGCTCATGCAAGGAATGGAATACTTTTCTGTACCAGAGAAAATGACCCCGTTCGCGGTCCCGATGGGAAGATGCACGGCAACTTGTGTTCCATGTGTCAAGCCTTCTAGTGAGTATAGAGCTTTAGATTGTCACAGAGTGAAGGGGCCTTACAGCTAACCTAGCAGAACCAGCTTGTTTCATAGATGAGGAAATGGTGCCTTGACATAGGGAAGGGAGTTGAGTAAGTGACACTGAAACTGTTAGTAACAGAGCTGGGAGTAAGTACCTAGACCTACTTATTCCAAGGTGTCTGTGTTGCCTGGTCACTCATTCCCGTAGCACTGGAACATCCTGACAAGCATGAGCTTATACAAATACCACGTTGTTCCTACTGCTGAAATTCCATATGTGAACCCCTTGCACAAGTTTATAGGCACCTCATCTTCCAGAGGGATAAGAGCCCAAAGTTAGCACTTAGTGTAAAAATTGGTTACTAGAGTCAAAGTTGCCCAGGAAGCAACCATGAACCCTTATAAATTACAGTAAACGTTACTTTAGATAACATTTCTCAGTAAGTTAGAATTGACACTTTGCTTTCAAAATTTGGAACTACTCTCAGTTTCTTTGATTGAGCTTAGTTTAAGTAATTGACTTACATTTAGAGTCTACAGCTTTTGACTGATAACCGAGTATGGTTGAAATACCATCAGTGAACTATACATACCATGCAATTCTATTGCTCAAAGCAAATTAGGCTCATTTAGTTTATCATTGTATGGCCTTTTCTACCCGCCCTACGTGTTGTCTTTAGATAACACAGCCATGAGTAAGCAATACATTTAAATTGAATTAATAAAGTTAGGGTGTGCATGATGGGATAGGTAGATCATGGACTTGAGAGGAGAGAGCTTGACTAGCTGTAATCATATCCTAAAAGTGTAGCCGAAGCCCTCTCTGCCTCCCCTCCTGTCTGTGAAACAAGGGGACTGACTGGTTGATATGCTTTGTTAAGGCCACTTTCAGCCTCCAGGTGTAATGTCACCACAGTACTAGTTTTGGTCATCTCCTTTATGGACATTAATGATGTTTCTTTTCTGACCACAGGCAAGAAAGGTAATTTATAGAAAGTGAGCTTTCCAGACCCTCAGTTACTATCTTTCTTTTAATGTTAAGCAGGAACTATGAAGAAGTTGTGGTATCTTACCATACTGGGGGTTGTTTTGTTGCTTCTCATTGGTAGGTAGTGATGAAAGGACAAAATCGCTTCTTCCGAGGGAGGCAGGACAAATTAGCAATGCAGGAATGTTGGGAAATTATTACCTACATGTTTGGTTCTATGGCTCCTCTCGTTTTCTCTCACTCAGCCAAGCAGAAGTGCAAGAGAAGAAAAAGGCAGAAGCAAGAAATAAGAGAGAACCAGGAAAAGCACCCTCATTTGCAGTGAGTTGAATCCACCCAATAAGTCCTACTTAGCACAGTAATTTGAACATCCCTCAAAGAGTGTAAAGGCTGCCTGGCCAGTGTTGCTCAGTGGTTGAGCATCGACCTAGGATCCAGCAGATTCCAGTTCGATTCCTGGTCAGGGCACATGCCCGGGTTGTGGGCTCGGTCCCCAGTCAGGGGTGTGCAGGAGGCAATTGATCAATGACTCTCATCATTGATGTTTCTCTCCCTCTCCCTCTCCCTTCCTCTCTCTGAAATCAATAAAGCCTTTAAAAAAAAAAAAAAAAAAAAGAGCCTAAAGGCTGGAATATTGCCCTATAAAAATAACCAGAAAATCTTAACCCTTCAATCTGAGGATGACATTCCGCAGAATGCAATCTCTTGAATGCTGTGGGAGTTTGATCAATTCTTACTGCTTCTGAGACTAACCATGTGCCATAAAAATAACTTATCCCAAGCCTGAAAAACTGAGTTCTAATTTTATCAATTACAGACTGTGCTGGCTTTTGCTTACCACCTTTCAGAGACTCTAAATGTATATTTTCTACATAAAAACTTTTGAAATTTCACATCTGAGTTAGGATAAAAATACCTTGATCCCACACACCAAAAAAAAAAAAAAAAAAAAAAGGAAGCATGATTTTTTATCTCTGAAATATCACAATATATATTGCCATAGCCTTATCTAAGTTTTTATAACCTATTGTTTAGATGACAATAGTCTCTTAATCTTTGGTCTAGGTTCTGTCCTATCCCTTATCCAGCTGTCCTAACACAGCCAGAGTGAAATTTCAAAATATTAATCAGGTCTCAGTACTGCTCTGCTTAAATCCACAAACAGCTCGTTACATATCTGATCAAGGTTGCATCTCTGTCTCATCTCCCTTCTTATTTGCCTTCTTACCTGCAATCAGAAATTAATGCTCTGCTCTATGCCATATATGCCATGTAGTTTTCTGCTTGTGTCTCTCAGCTTATTTTAACAATCTGGTAGGCATGTTCCCCAATCCATTAAACAAGAGTAAATCGTATTTACTCTTCATGGTCTCAGTCAAATTATTCTTGTCCCCTGACATCTCCCCTGCTTTCCACAATCAGATTTTATGGTCCCAACTTCTTGAGCTTTCAGATTTTATTGTACCTCCATGTTTACACTTATTTTATTCTGTTTAGTTTATAATGAAGTTTACTTGTCTATTTCCTTTATTATATTGCGACATCCTAGTATGTCTTATTTGTTCCCATCTCTTAGCAACTGATGAGTGTTGTTTGTTGAATTGAACTTTATATTTGAGAGAAACACAGCTAAAACCCTGGGCTTGAAGAAACCTGACATTAGTTTCTGCCAATGCAGATGTTCCAACCTGCTGCTGTGAATAGGAATGAAATGTATGTCCCACTTATTTCTGTTTTGACAGGAGCTGTGCAGTGACTACCGCAAGTTTGTGAGGAATGGCAGACTCGCTTGCTTCAGAGAGAGTGACCCCATCCAGGGCCCAGATGGGAAAATGTATGGCAACACCTGCTCCATGTGTGAGGTCTTCTTGTGAGTAGGACTGCAGCTGGAAAATATGGGAGGGTTTTGTCCTTTCTGCTACATTTCCTTATTTATTTTTTTGCTTTATTTTATTCTATTTTATTTTTAAAAATTGTGTGTGTTTCTTGTCAATGGCATTATTGGGCCACATTTTTGCACAATGTCATAATTATCAAAGAACAATTCCTGTATCTCAATCTCTGGCTGGTTGAGTTCCTGAGGAAGTGAAAAAAGATGCAGAACAAGGACCTGACCTGTGCAGAGTGGGATATGAGGTCATCTGAATTTACACCACAGATCCCCAAGCAAACAAACCAATACGCAAAACAGTGGGTTGGCACGGGACCTGGAGGAATGACTGGAATAAGGAATTGCTGGGATCTGGTGGAGTTAACTCAGCTCATGAGTCTTCTCAGCTTGAAGAGCTTAGTTGAAGCCCCCTCTATGCCCCTAATCCCCAAATCTCTCCCTCATAGGACCCAGAACTTTTCCTTCATCATATTCGTCACAGTCAGTAGTTGTAAATCTATACGTGTGACTATTGGTTTAACATTTCTCTCTTCCACTAGATGATCATTCTTTTTATGAAAGGGGTTCTAGAAAATGTAAGCGCTGAGTTCAGATTAACCTGCTTCATTTCTGTGTTCAGTTATGAGAGGGCCACTTCAACAGGAAGGTAAAACATATTTAGAGGAGATGGAGAAATGGGTAAAACCCACGGCATTTGAGGATTATGAAGGCTCGGCACACTTAGCCAGGGGAAAGTCACAGTCTTGAAATGTCCAAGTAGTTTTTATCTTTAAATGTGCAAACAGTACTGGTTCCAGGTTGTCTCTGTGGGTGAAAGTGGGGCCAGTGAGTGAAAGCTCTGGGAGACAGGTTTGGCCCAAGGCCAGGAGGAACTTTCTAGTGCTGGAGGACTTCAAGATGAAATGACCTGGCATGGGATTTCAAGGATGGTGGAGGTGGAGAATGGACTGGCAGCCTGAAGCAAAACTAGATGGGAATCTGAGTACTGGAAGCTTAAAAACCACCTCTGAGCTACGGTTGATATCCTTAGTCTGCACTTATTCGTTCTGTGTCCTTGAGAAAGCTATGCATCCTCTCTGTCAGTTTTCTCATCTGTAAGTTGGGGCTATAATAGTACTTTTGCTACATGTACTTGTGAGGATTTTACTAGTATGAGCACAAGGTTGGGCATAGACTTCAATAACTATCAACTATAGCAATTAAATGATATTTCAGATCAATTTCAACCTGGAGATTTTATGATTCTTACTCATTTCTTTCTTACCCACTCCCTTTCAGCCAAGCAGAAGAAAAAGAAAAGAGAATGAAGGAAGCTGAATTGAGAAATAAGAGAGAACCTAAGACTACAACTTCCTTTGAGGTGAGGGAACCTTCTCCAAGTCAGAGACATGTAGACCTGGGGCCCATAGAGGGCATTCAGGGAACCCATAAATTCCCTGAAACTGTGGGAAACATTTGGACAGTTTCTGTTTGTTTATATGTGTGCATAGACACACGTGCATGGGTGGCTATTTTTCGGTTGAGGATCCGTTACTTAGTCACTTGAAAATACCCATGTCTTCAAAGTTAAGAACTCTTCTAAAATAAGCCAGTTGCTGATTCCCACTTAAGAAAAAGTCCAAACGTCAGCTTTCTTGCAATATAATCCAACCTGTGTTCAATGCCTCAACCTTCCCTCACCGACCTCACAGGAATTGTGCAGCGAGTTCCGCAAGTCGAGGAGGAATGGGCAGCTGCTATGCACCAGAGAGAACGACCCCATCCAGGGCCCCGACGGGAAAATGCACGGCAACACCTGCTCCATGTGTGAGGCCTTCTTGTGAGTAGCACTCAGGCCTTCTGAAGGAGTGGGGAGATGGAACTAAGAGAAGTTTTCAGACAATTGCGAATAATGCCTTTTCCTCTTCTGTGTAGAATTCAATTTTGGGTGTCACATTTTAATAAGCTAAAAAAAAAAAAAAAAGCACAGAACCAAAAGAGCAAGTAGACAGCTTTCAGATGATAATTCTTGTGATGTAAAGTGACACAGAATCATTTCTTTTAGGATATTTCAGAAAGAACTCAGCATCTTTTATTCAGAGAAGAAAATACTCTATGGTAACCTTACTCATTGCTTTTAGTTTTCTCCAGGATTACCAGATGGAATAGGGAATGAAGGAGGTTACATGTAAAATACCATTGTGGTGCTCAGCAAATTTTAGGAGATTTTATTTCAATTCACCACCCTACCACTCATTTTGTGTGACCTCAAGGAATGGAATTAAAATGGATGAGAGCTATAGGGAGACAGGTTTGAGTGCAACAGGAAGATGAACTTCACAGCAGTTAGCAAAGGAAAGGCTGCTTCAGGAATGATGACTTTCCTGTGTAGGAGTTGGATGTCCATTTACAGGGACTAAGGTATAATTGTAGAGTAAATGGTGTGCCATGTCCCCTGAAACAAGCCTGTGGAATTCTATAAGTCTTCTGATCTTTGTCCAAAGGGATACTCCAATTTATTTTCTCTACGCCAGAATCTCTGGATTTAGGATTTAGTCATGCAGTCTTTTGGGGTAGAAAATAATATAACCCAGCAGATTGATCCCATAGTGTTTGGGCCATGGAAACATTAAAAATCTACTAGGAGGAAGTCAAGACAATGACCATGTAATCATCGTAATCAACATTTATTGAATGCCTATAATCTTCATGTACTAGCCAAGAGCTTTGCTACCTAATCTCATTTAATCTTCACAGCAAACATATGAAGTAGGTTTTGTACTATTGCAAGTTTTAGATGGAAAAATAAAGGCCCAGAGATGTTACGAATGATAGAAAAATCAACACCAGAAAGACAAAGAACATGATAATATTTCTCACTGTATTATGCAGACAAGATATAATCATTTAGCAAAGCAATGATCAGCTTCTGGTAGTTGTATTTACCTGTATTTAGGCTTGTTTCAGTCTGTTTTTCTTTACCACTACACTAATCTCCCAGTGACAAGGAAGTAATCCTGCCATCTACTGGTCAGCTCTGCTACTTGCTGATAATTTCCCTGTATGGAAAGAAAATGCTTCTTGAATTTTTTAGTCAATTAGACTCATGATAAAGTTTAGATCAGTTTTCCTTTTAAAGAAGTATGAGAAACCTAACAATTTCAGAGGTATTTTAATAATTGTTTCCCATCACTATAAACGCCATATCAAAAAAAATTAAAGTTTTATCACCTCATATTTTATGGATATGTTAGCAAAAGGTATAAACTTTCTTGAGAATCATTCTTTCATCTGTAGCCTTCTCTTGCACACTTTTAAATCATGTGTAAACACTCTCTTCAACTTTTAAAAAGTTTTAGTTTTATTGATGGGCAAGTCTTATGTTGATTGGAACATATGGAAACATTTTCACAAATTATTGAATATTTTTCTGTCTATATGACATGATTGAATTACTTGTATTATAGATCCAATTATGTTATAAACCCATTCACTGAACACAGTTTGCAACATCGTTAGTTACCCCAAATGGTTAAGAACTGTCACTCCCACTTCACTTCCATCATATGCCTGTTTTTGGAGAACTCGCTTTTAATGGTGATTACAATGATGATGATACCACTCACTTATGTCACTTCTGTCAATCACTTTATTATGGACCAGATACTTATTCTAATTGCTTTACATGTATCAACCCATTTCACGCTCACAACAGTCTAATGAAATAAGTATTCTCATTACCTCTTCTGGCCCTTCTGTACCCTCCCTACTTAAAGTTGAGGAAGCCACAAAGGGGTTAAGAATTTTTATGTTTCCTATGCAATCTGGCTGCAGAGTTTTCCTGTTAACTACCATTGCTATATTGGCTCTCAGAAACCAAATATTGCCACTTTATAAAGCGTTGTTGCTGATGCAAAAAGATCAGAAAATAAGGACTCATTCCAGCGTATTTGCTGGGAAGCTACACAGATTCACTCATTAGGGGATTTTTCTCCCGCACCCCACTCTCTTGAGCAGAGGGGACTCATCTAACTTAGTATCCAATAAAATTGCAAGTCACTATGATTAGATCTTTGGGGTTACTTGAGAACAGTCAAAGCAATGAATGATTAACTTGTAAATGTGAAGGATCTGCTCCACTGTACTAAAATCCATCTCTTCCCCCCACCCCCCGTTACTTATAGCCAACAAGAAGAAAGAGCAAAGGCGAAGGCCAAAAGAGAAGCTGCAAAGGTAATGTTCCCGAAAGCTAACGCCACGCCTTGGTGCTCTTTCCTCTGGAATAGCATAACATTGGGTATGTTTAAGGCGTACAGTGTGTTGATGTCTAAAGTGATTACCACACAGCTTTAGCTAACACCTCTGTCACATCACAGAATTACATTTTGTGTGTGTGTGTGATGAGAACATTTAAGATCTATTCTTAGCAACTTTCAAGTATGTAATACAGTATTGTTAACTGTAATCACCGTGTTTTATGGTAGGTCTCCAGACTTATTTGTCTTATAACTGGAAGTGTGTCCCTTTGACCGACATCTCCCTATTTGCCCCCCCAATCCCTTGGTAACCACCATTCTACTCTCTATGAATTCGATGTTTTGTAGATTCCACATATAAGTGAGATCATATAGTATTTGTCTCTCTCTGCCTCATTTATTTTACTTAGTGTAGTGCCCTCAAGTTTCATCTAAGTTGTCTCACATGGCAGGCTCTCCTTTCTTTCTCATGAAGGCTCACCAATATTCTCAGTTCCTCTCCTTCTGGGCCTATGGAATAGTCTCACCTTTGATCTTCCATAGCTTTGATAGACTGATGTGCAACACAATACACGCACACACACACACACACACACACACACACACACACACACACATTTCTTTATCATATGTCAGCCTTCTTCTGCAACAAGATTCCGAGCACCCCCAGGAGGACGATGAGGGTGTTTGCAAACCCACTTTTGTGCCAGGACAGTTCTGAGTCTGTGACAGGAGCTTTGAAACAACTTACTGATTTGCTGTGACATGTAATCACTTTTGTTTTTCCTTCTTACTCTTATTTATTCTTCACTTGTTCCTCATGACAGACAAAGGAAGGGTAGGGAACTGCTCTGAGAAATGATTTTCTTCCCTTTCCAGGAACTCTGCAGCGAGTTTCGGAGCCAGGTGAGGAATGGGTTGCTCATATGCACCAGGGAGAGCGACCCCGTCCGCGGCCCAGACGGCAAAATGCACGGAAACAAGTGCGCCATGTGTGCAAGTGTGTTGTGAGTATCTCCCCTCCTCTCTCCCATGGGATGTCTTCACCATTGGTCGTCCCTGAGTCTCAATTTCTTCAGGAATGTGTGGAATATATATCATGGGTTATATGCTGGGTAATTTTAAAAGCACACGGACAAGACATTGGGTAATGTTGAATCACATGGTGACAATGTTATTACTTATTCAATAGTATTTATTCAATAATTATCTTCTAATTAAGTCATGGTAAAAAAAAAGTCTTAATTTAGTGCCAAAATTAAGTGTCAATTAACACTTGACAATCATTGTTCACAACAGAGAGAGCAGAGTTTTGATAATCTGGATGGGACCATCTCTTTGGTCTCTCTCCCACCCCTGACATTTTACAATTCTGTGAGCATATTCAGATACTGGTTAAGGGAAACCATTTGGACAGATGTCTATGGGCCCAGTATGTAAAGACTTAAAGTAACCTGAACAAAAATGGACTAGAGAGAATTATATTTGCCTTTTCAGAGACATTACTATACACAGGTGAAATAAACACTTTGATAAGTGGTTTAGTGTAGAGAGTTAAACCCCTGAGAGGCAGGCCCATCTCAGAAATGTTTATTAAAATGTCTTCTTGGTTAGCCAGTCCAGGGCCCAATAGGCCATTGTTTCGCTGAGTGGGACCAGAGCTCCATTGTGTGAGACTGTACAGGAGAAGCTGATGGCATCTTATCACCTTCAGTTCTCTTTCCTAGACTCCTGATCCCCTCCTGAGCCTCATGCTAAAATAAATGTTAAGAAAAATATTTAAATAGTATCTGCTGAAAGAGGTGCTAAGTTAACATTGCTCCTTAGCTTTCACACCTCTTGGCCCAGTCTTAAGTATAAGATTTAAGGCCTTAAAGGAGAGATTAACAGGGAAGAGCGGTAAATAGTGACCTGAGATTCAAAAAATTAGGGCTCTTCTTGCACCCACTGGATTTGTAGTGCTGTGGTGATGACTGGCTTAGATGTGATAGATGCTAAGGATTTTTTTCCAGCTTTAGGATGCTTTGTGTCAGTAGAAAACAGCAAGAATGCCAGAATCTTAGGTTCGCAATCAACCTCCAAATATTAGCTGTTGAATCTTCCTTGGCTGGAATCATTATTGTACCCTAAAACTTGAATTTCAACTTAAATACTAATGCCATTAAGATATATTTAAAATTTTTATTTTATAGTAAAACATGGTTGGGTTTGATTATGGACCCATTATTTGCTTTCATCATTGATGTGGTAGTCATTTAAATAGGAAAGTTTTTTTTAAAAATCAAGGCAATTGAGGCTTTTTTAAGATTATTGGCTGAAGTCTCTGAAAGAAAAGAGACCACCTGAGGTCCACGTACTGGTAAAAAAAAAAAAAAGCCAGTTTTAATTTTTAAAAGGTATTGGGAACTACTGAATTTATCTGCACTAATGGCAAAGTAATAGCACCTCTTGGGCTGGATTAATTTGTACTGAATCTGACCTTTGGCTCTTCCTTCTGGAAATACCTAACCAAAGAGAGTGAGGAGTCTTATTTAGCTTGTATCTTCTTTTATTTTATTTTATTTTTTTTTATTACAGCAAACTTGAAGAAGAAGAAGAGAAGAAAAATAATGGCAAGGAAGGAAAGGAGAGAGGTGACGCTGAGAAAGTTAAGAGAGAAGCAGTACAGGTAGTTATTTTAGGCCATCCATTCCCACTAGGCCAGGCCTCGCTCCCTCCTCCAATTCCCAGTGTCTGTAGTGACTTTGCAAACTGAGAAAATGTGCTTGGACCCTCATGTGTAAGAAGATCCCTTGTTTCTAGTTCAGTTTATTCACACCAGATTTGGTCTAGTTGCTTGTCCATTTCAGAAGAAGTCAACCACCCCCTTCTCTACTGAACGTGTGAATTGTATTATCCCAAGAAAGAAGTATATGCAGATTGTCTTGTTGTCTGAATGAAAACCAGCAGAGGCAGATTTTAGATTTTTCCTCATACCTTGTTGTATAAAGGTGTTTCGTTTAAAAAAAAACACACCCCAAAAACCTAGGTTTTCATCCCAATTAATTCTCTGTGAGATTACTTAATAGCATCTTTTAGCCTTGGGACTGCTTCTGTAACACTCACAGGAGGATGGTAATGAGATGATGATGATGACAATGTAATGGCTATTAATTATTTCATTGCTACTGTATGCACTGTGGTCTATCAGTTTTATGACTGATCTTTGTAGTATTGTTCAAGGTATATATTATTATCTGTATTTTAGAGAATAGGACTCAAAGGCTCAGATAAGAAGTTAGAAAATATACATAATTATTAATTTGAGAGAAAGCAATTGTACCACAAGGTCTACCTTTAATGCCCATAACGTACGTTAGATTTTACACACTCTTTCAATGTGTAATTTTCCCACAGGCTGTGCCTCAGATCTTTATTACTTTTTCCTTTATACTTTTATAATTTGGAAGATCTCACATCTTCTCCCTGCTCTCATGTTTGCACCCTACAATCTACTCTCAGCTCTAATGCCAAAGTAATTATTTAAAAACAGAAGACTGGTTGTGCGACCCAGTGCTTCCTCACTCACTCAGAATAAGAAAGTTCTAGTGGCTTACAGCGCCATACATAATCTGACCTCTGCCACCTTTGGATCTCCTTCCCTACTGTTCTACACATTGCTGCCCTTGACAAGCCATATTGGTCACCTTGTTGCTTCTTGGACATGCCAAGCATTGAATCAACACTCCCCATCTTGTGGACTTAATAGTATTGCGTATAAAAGCCTGACTCTGGACTCAGACTGTCAGGATTCAAGTTCTCGCTCCATCTCCCTACCAGTTGTCAAACAGTTAACATTTTTGTGTCTGAGTTTCCTCATTAATAAAATAAAGATATTATTATTATTATTATTATTATTATGTCCCAAGGAACTTATCCATGTATAACAGCACAGTCCCTCACATACCTAAAGTCCTCAATATTGAACATATAATGAACTTGACCTTCTACATGGTCTTGCTTATACTTGGTCATGAATGTCAAAATTCTGGCCCCTTTTCATGGTTCAGCATAAGTATTAGCTGCTCTTTAGAGATTTTCTGCATTTACACAGTATACTTTATAGCTCTCTCTAATTTTTCTTTATTTCTCAATTATATCATTTGTTTTATTCTAACTTATAGATGCTTCTATATATTTCTTTAAAAGAAACTAAAAACTCTGTAGTGGTTTTTTATGATTGCTCTAACAAATTACCACAAACTTGGTAGATTAAAAACAATTCAGACCTATTGTCTTACAGTTCTTTAGGTCAGAAGTCTGACATGCATCTCACTGGGCTAAATCAAAGGGTTGGTAAGGCTGTGTTCACTTTTAAAATCTCCAGAGGACAATTTGTCTCTTTGTTTTTTTCTAGCATTTAGAGGCCATTCATGTTCCTTGGCTCCTGGACCCCTTTTGTCGTCTGCAAAGCCAACAACATCACTTGTCTAACTGTTCTCTCTAGTCACGTCTCCCCCTCACTATCTCGTCTGTCTTACTCTTCCAGTTTTAAGAGCTGACCTTTGTGATTACACTGGGCACACTGGATTTATCCAGGACAATCTCCCCATCTCAGCCATCTTTAATCACATCTTTGAAGTCCCTTTTGCCCTGAAAGGTGACATATTCACAGGCCCTGGGTATTAGGGCTCCTACAGATTTGGTGTTTGGAAGCAATCATCCTGCTTACCACAAATTTCCTTACAAAAGGAACAACAAATTCTTCTTCATGTCTCTCACAGTGCCAAGCAGAGCATAATATTTATATCTAAGTGAAGGTTTTCTGATAAGATATGTTACAGCAATCTTATATTCCAAATAACGTGTGATCTGGGCCACTGAGAAGCACGTTGGCTAATCCCGGCTTCTGCATCACTCTTTCTACTTATTGGTTATGTTTGGGGCATCATGTCATAGTTTTCAAAGGGGCAGCGTGGGGAAGTTTCTAATGCTTAGTTACCTGATCCTCGGCAGGAGCTGTGCAGTGAATACCGTAACTATGTGCGGAACGGGCGGCTTCCCTGCACCAGAGAGAATGACCCCATCAAGGGCCCAGATGGGCGAGTCCATGGCAACACCTGCGCCATGTGTGAGGCCTTCTTGTGAGTAGCGCTTCAGCCACTGCTCCTGCTGAGCGGAGGAGCCATCTCCCGGGGTGGGCGACAGAGGAGATGGAAGGTTTTCTCTAGGAGGCAGCAAATGGAGTCTACCTTTGCATTGAGTTTGGGGATTTCCTGTGGTAAAGCCACATGGTTAGCGCATTCTGTGTCGTGTTCTCAGTGCCCTGGAAGAAACTGGAATCACCAGGCAGGGAGGACCATGTGCTAAGGGGCAACTCCCCGCACTAATGGCATACAAGCACTAGGATTTCTGTTCTCTGCATACACAGGCATGCATTAGCCCAAAGACGTAATCATTGGGCATAACCAGCTGAAAATTTACCAGCACCTAGTTGTGATTTTCAAGCATCCTGCTGCATCCTGGGAAGAAGGGCAATGTCTTTATTTTCTAAAAGAAATATTGTAGTGAAAATGTACTTACTGTCGCTGGGGCACAGTATGTCTTATTTTTATGCAACACTAAAGACAAGAATAATCTCGGGGGGCAGGTGCCTTTGCCCCTCCATTCCTGAGCTAAGGTGGCAGAGGTGTGGGGGGACCGGGCTGCTTCGCTCTGGAGAGGTTTCCCCTTTAGGGTCCTGCGCTGGGTGCTGGGAATGACCCCCCCGCCTCTCCCACAGCCAGCAAGAAGCGAAAGAGAAAGAAGCTGAATCCAGAGCAAAAGTGAAGAGAGAAGCTGAAAAGGTACTTGTCCTGGAGTGTTCGTGCCCCGTGAAAGAATGAGGTTTTGTAGATTGTCTTTTAAAATAATTCATGAAATTACTGAAGAGAGAACTCGAGGTTCAGTTGGTCCCGGGGTTGATGAAATTTTCTTAAAGGACCACATAGTAGATATTTTAAGTCGTGACTATTCAGTCTCTGTCACAAATACTCGTCTGCTGTTGTAGCTGAAGCAAATGGGCACGATGTGTTCCAATAAACTTTACACAAAAAGGCGGTGGACCAAGTTTTGCTCCCGGGCCATAGTTTTACTTGCAAACTGCTGATTCACTTTGTTCCCATGTTTTTAAATGAAGATTTAAAACAGAGAGAAAGAAGAACTTGCTTAGAAAGGTAATGGGAGTGTTGATGTGTCAGAACCCATGTCTTCAGATTTCAAAGTTTTCCCATTTGAAAAGTGGAAACAATGGAATTCAAACCTAGACTCGCTGACACCAATCCAGCTTTATTTCTAACAGACCATGCGGTTTTAGATGGCCGCATTTTGTCAAACCAGGTGTGTTTCTTGCTTTACCTTTAAAGATTTCTGGTGCCAGCAGTTTTGGGGAAGGTAGAAAAGCAACTTTCCCAAATAATATTTTCTTGATTTCAGAAAGACTGATTCCAGGTAAACCTTTTCAAGTTTGTGTCATTTGCTTGCCCCCATCAAAAACTATTGATACTAAAAATAATTTCTAAACAGAAGCATAGCACTTGGAATTCTGCATGATTGGTTTGTTTACAATTTTATTTCCCATGATTGTGAGTCTGAATTTTAAAATTATATAATTAGTTCATGGTTCACTTTTCAGCATCTACAAGAGAAAATTCTTTAGAATCAGACTACTTCTGATTTCACATTAATTACTACCAACAAACTATGCTCTCACACTAGATTTCTTTTGCTAACTGGGACCAGTTAGGGAATCTGTCAGTGAACCTTTAGGCAGAGCTAGGAGAAAAAAATCACTGTTGTCTTCATTGAGTTTCAACTTAAACTAAAAGATGCAAACAAACAAACAAACAAAAACCCACAAATGCAATCTTAATTGCTACCAGCAATCAACCATATGGTCTTAAATGATTTGTTTATCCCCTATCAATTTCTCATATAATTCTGGAACTGATATTTACTGAGTACTTCCTAGATGTTAGTCATTGCAGATACGTATACATGTGCTATCTCATGTTATTCTCATAACAATCCAGGACCTATATGAATGCTTAATGCATATTTACTTAATGCATATTGGCTTTTATTCTTTTAATCAAGTGGAATATACTAGGATTATTTCCGTCTTATGGACGAAGTACCTGAGGCACAGAGAGGCATCCCCCCATCTGAGGTCTCTTGATGGCAGGCTGGAACTGTAATTAACAGTATGATATAGCACGTGTCCAGACATACCTGGAATATTATGTTAGGTTCTTTAGTAAAGGGGAAGAATTCAGAATGAGAAATTATACAGATGATTGAAACAGAATGGCCGGGCATCGGGGGATGTTTCGCTCTTGAAGAGAACATAGGGAGTTGTGGGGGAATGACGAGAGCTCTCTCCAAATATGCGAAGGACTCTCATGTGGGAAGGAAAATATTCTCAGTTTCTCTGAAGGAAGTAAAATCCTTGGACTTTGTTCACTGGTCTGAAGGAATATACACATCTTAATTGCAATGACAGCTTAGAAAAATCAAACCCTAAGAGTAGTGATTCTACTGGATTTATTATTTTCTAAGATCCCCAAAAGTAGCACTACAGCTCATTTGTGGGAACTCTCTAATAGAAATTTTGGAATGGACTATATGGAGGGTAATGGACCCCTTATTACTGCAGGTGTCCCTGTGGAAATAAGGTAACTTCTGGACAGGCATGATATAAAAGGGATTGAGATATAGTGTGGGTGGTTGGACCAGATAAACTTGGAAGTTTTTTTTTTATTTAATAGAATTTTTAAAATTTTATAATGTGTTTAGTATTGTTGTTTTCATTGTAATATAACAGAGACGGACAATGAAACCCAAGTAAGAAATGCGAGCAGTTCTCAGAGATCCCACTTCGTTCAAAGATTTTTGCTCATTTGTGATGGCAATTTCTGTCTGAATTCAGGGGTTAAATCTCAAGAAGAAAGAAAGATAAACCACCTTTTAAGTCCTGTGTGCTTAGTGTGGAATTGAGCAAAACAAACAAACAAACAAAATTTCTTAGGTCATTTTTTTTTTTTCCTCCCAGAAAGCAGTTAGTAGGAACCCAACAAAGTAATTTCCAAGAAAATACTCAAGCTCTTGCCTTTTCTCCTCCTTTTAGGACACTTGTGGTGAATTCCGGAGCCTTTTGCAAAATGGAAATCTCTTCTGCACACGAGAAAATGATCCCGTGCGTGGCCCAGATGGCAAGACCCATGGCAACAAGTGTGCCATGTGCAAATCAGTCTTGTGAGTGCACAGAGGAAGCTCCTGCTGTGGCTCGACAGAGTTGGGGAGGCAGGGAGCTAGGAAGATAATAAATATTGTGTTTGTCCTTTCCAAGGAATGATTATCTGTAAAGCATCTTTAGGTGGATCTTTATAAAGGCTAAGATTTGCAATTCTAGAAATAGACAATATATTAGACTGTTATAAAATTTCCCATTAGTTCTGGGGGAGAGCCTATCAGTAGATCAAACATCTTTCTTGATAAAATTGTAAGTCCTTTGCTGTCAGTGGGGCCTCTTCTCAAGATTATTTTGTGGTTCCTACTAGGAAGAAAACACACCAATTTCAATAGCAATCTAAGTCCTCTACTGGCATTTTTGAAAATACCACATTTTCAGGAAATGAAAAGTAGCTCCTTATACAATGTTTGGAAGCACAACTAAAATATTTGTTATTCAGGAGTCATTTACTGAACATCTACAGTGTAAAATGGATATAATGACTGCACAAGGATGAATGAAAGAGTCTGTCTAGGAATCATGCAGTTCCCTGGAGATTAGACATGGGCATTAGTTAACAAATACATTGCTAAATGAAAAGTGATGCTGACAATGTGTAAGGGAAGCTTAATTGTTTTATGGAGGAATAGAACTAGGGTTGTAATTTGGATAATATGTGGACAGTACTGGGAGGAATGAGAGGAAAAGAGGGGAACAGCATAAAGATTTTAAATTAAGAAAGCTGTCATATGTATAGTAAAGTGCAAGTTTTTTAATTTAGTTAGAACTTCACCAGCTTTAAATACCAGATCAAGGATTTTTAAGTCAATCCTATAAAGAGTGGAAAGCTGCTAAAAATGTTTCGGTAGGAGGAAAAGTACTTTAAATATGGTTCCTTTAGGAAGATCCATATGTCTGCAGTAAGAAGGAAAATAAGAGAAGGGAGGGACCAAAATTAAGAATGCCCCAAGTGGCGGTAGGGGTTTGCAGTGGCCCAGTGTAAAGTCACCAGAGCAAGGGAGAGAAGGTGAGTGGAGGCACTGTGAAGGGGAAATCAGGGCTATGTGGCAACAGCTATCCGAGCTGAGGCCAGGGAGCAGTGGGAGATGACTCCCAGAGTTTGGTTCTTCATGAAAGGTGGGGAATCCAGGAAGACACGTTTGGTAGGAAGATGCTTATTTTTAGAACTCTTAAGTACAAGGTATTGGAGAGAAATGCCTGTCGAGGCACAGGGAGCCTTTATGAAATGCTAATTAATTGCTTCCCTGGTCTTTGTGATGTGTAAGTATTGGTCTCCTACTGCAAAGAGGGCTCTCCCAGGCAGGAGGCCTCCATGTCATTCATCTTTTTATTTTCAAAGGGGGCCTGCAGCGTAGCGGAGGTTCAGTAAGTGCTGGTGAATTCCGTACAGTCTAGTTTGGCCGGGCGGTGAGAAGCTCACAGGCATGCAGCCACTCTCTGTAATCAGTTATTCCCTGCCTCCCATTTCTACTTTCCAGCCAGAAAGAAGATGAAGAAAGAAAGAGGAAAGAAGAGGAAAAGCAGAGAATTGCTTCAGAGCACGGTTCCAACGGTGGCGGAGGAGGGAAAGCTCAGGTGAGAGCAATAGGCTTGCACAACCAGGGTGGGCTTCGCTCGTTGATAGCAGGCCCACGGCAAAGGCTCTGGTACAAGGCGAATGTGGGTAGTGCCGAGCTTGAAAGTGTCCCTGGAAGAACAGGGGGTTGTCCCCTTAAACTCTAGGGTAATACCTCAGCAATTTTTAGTCTTTCTAGACCTTTTTAAAGCTGCAGTAATCAACATGGTGGCCTTACCCCAATCCCCTGGCTGTTCTTTCTATAGTCTAGCTCTCATGTCAGTGTCGATCACAGGAGAGTCAATGAATGTGAAGATGTGTCACATCAGGGTCACAAGCTTTTTATTTTCTTTTATAATTCTCTCTTTCCCTGAGTGGGGTTGCTTTGTTGAGGTATATCTCCTGTTGATCCAAGGCAGCATAATATGGTGAAAGAGCATAGGTTTTGGGGTACAACTCCGCCCCTTTCACTTAGGATTTGTGAAGCTTTGGATAAGTTGCTTCATCTCATTGAACGGGTGTCCCTGATTTAGCAGCACTCTTATAGGGATAATATAAGACAATTTAAACAAGTGTCTAGCACATTCCCTGAGATATTTTTAAGTGAGAGCATGACAATGGTGCATGTAAGCCCGTGCCTTGAGTGTGTGAACACAATTTCATAAGATCACAACCACCCTATTGTTTTTCTTACAACCTTGGGATGTTGAGACCTTCACTTCCAGGTCTGACACAGGCCCGATATTTGCCGTTCATAAACTTGGGCCTTTCTGTTTGACCATATTTTCTCCTTAGGAGGCTGAGTTCTCATTCTCAAATAATAGATCTGTTAAGACCCTTTGCCTCTCTTCTCCACAATCTACCCAGTTAAAACCCTTTGTCTATCATCTCAATTTGCCCAAGCCTACTTTCCTTGGCTTTTGCATAACTTGTGCTCTCTCCCAGCATTTCTTTCTCCTTTCTATCTACAACAGAGCTCAGCAATTATTTTTAAGTCCAGATAGCAAATGTTTTAAGCATTGCAGGTCATATGGCTTCTGTTGCAACTATTCAGCTCTGACATTGTTGTGGGAAAGCAGCCATAAATAATATCTAGAATGAATGAAGGAGGGAGTTTCAAATTTTATACATAAAACTTTATATATAAGAATAGGCAACAGGACAGATTAGTCCTGTAGGTTATATAGTTGGCTGACCCTTGACCTATGCTATTAAATTTCAGCCAGCTTTATTGTTTCCTTGTGTGGGACATTAAAAGCAGCATTATTAGGCATGACAATGGGCCATTTATTTATTTATTAATTTATGAAATATATCTTTATTGATTTCATAGAGAGGAAGGGAGAGGGAGAGAGAGATAGAAACATCAATGATGAGAGAGTCCTCATTGCATGCCCCCAACTGGGGATCGAGCCCCCAACCCTGCATGTGCCCTGACCAGGAATCGAACTGCGATCTCCTAGAACATAGGTCAATGCTCAGCCACTAAGCCATGCTGGCCGGGAGACAAGGGGCCTCTTAGAATATGGGTGATCCCAGCCCTCTTTTCTCTGTAGATAGCAATCCTAGATGTTATATTCCATGTAAGAGAAGGTAGACAAAACTTTTCTTACTCAGATTGTTTAACAAATTTAATAATGATACAATAGACCTAGTGATCCAGAAGGCCTGCTCTCTTCTCCCTTTTCAGGACCAATGTGCTGAGTTTCGGGAAAATATGAAAAATGGAAAACTCAGCTGTACCCGGGAGAGTGATCCCGTACGTGACGCTAATGGCAAAACGTACAACAATAAGTGTTCCATGTGTAAAGAGATACTGTGAGTACTGCTCTCAACAGGTGTGCCTGAAAGATAGCCAGTCTTGCTGAATCATGGGCGATTTCTCATTTTCTGAGGGCTCCCGCAGTGAAAACTATTGTTTTTGTTAATTCCCAAAGATTATATCTCTTTCTCTTGCTTCCCCTAAGGAACCGTAAGAGGTTAAAAAACACATGATCCAAAGGTCCTTTCTAGACCTTTTTTCTATGTTGCAAAGTCTACCTTGGGCTCTATAATTTAAGAAATAATATTATAATAAATTGACCTACAAATCAAGGAAGTAGAATGGTGAGTTAGTGGGGAATTAAAAACTACAACTTATGATGAAAAGGTGAAATAACTGAGGAAGCAGGACTTGGAGAGTGGAAACTTGCATTAAATATCTGAAGTATTAGTATCAGGAAGATGTAATGGATCAGCAAGCTTGTTCTGTGTTGTCCCGAGAATGTGAAATAAGACTAAAGGATGGAAATGACAGGTAGATACATTTGGACACAAACACAGGAGACTCAAATTACTTGAGTTGATCTACCTAAAATATCGACCTGTGATGAGGGAGCTTCTTAATAACCGAGTTGACTCTCCCTCATAGGGTTAGGCAGAGACATCCTCTGTGGAGGAACAGGTTTAGGACACAAAAACTCCAAGAGTCCTTTGAAAACTGGGCACATGTTAATAAGATTACTATTGACTGTTTTCTTTTCTAGGGAAAGACAAGCAAATGGAAATAATTATTCTGGCTATAGAGCAAATGGGACTGAATCAGCATCAGGAAAGGTGAGTCACTAACTAGGTTTTAGCAAGAATGGTCTTTCTGTAAGTCAACACTTTGCTATCAAAAGTGTGGAAAGGGGGTGTCAACATTGCAAACCAATATCTTGCCCTTAGATCAGAAGCCATCATTAACATAAATATCACTGGTAACTTGTTCAGTGTGGAAATTTAATGCCAAGTGGAAATCTTTCAGTCTTATACTTTACAAAGCACTTTTATAAATAGCAGTTTATTTCATTCTCTCAACAGCCTAGTAAAATACCTTTTAAAAAAAAAATTATTTTATGCCTGAATAAAGGGAGGTTCAACTACTGTAGCAATTTACTACCACCAGTGGCTTAAAACAACACCAATTTACTGGCATGTATATCTGGAGTTCAGATGTCTTAAATGGGTATCATTGTGTTAAAAACAAAGTGTGGGCAGGGTTTCATTTTTGTGTGCAAGCCCTAGGGAAGGATCTGCTTCTTTGTCCTTTCTAACTTCTAGAGGCTGCCTGTATTCTTTGGCTTGCGGCCATGTAAAAATCAGCAATGGCCAGTTGAATCATTTCCATGCCGTGTATATATAACTCTAACACTGATTCTCATAAGAACCCTAGAGATTACATTGGGTCCACACAGGTAATGCCGAATAATCTCTCCATTTTAAGGTCAGTCAGCTGATTAGCAACCTTAATTCCATCTTTGATATTATTTCCCTCTCGCTGTGTAAGCCAGCTTATTTACATGTTCCAGGAATTAGGCTGTGGAAGTCTTCATGGGCCATTATACTTTCTCCCATGGGAGGTTAGGTGGCTTCCTGAGTCTGAGTCAAAATCTTCAGATTTCCTTCCTTTCCTTTTTTTTTTTTCAAATACAAGCAAAAGTTTATTTAGAAAGTCACAGAGATTGAAGAAGAAGTGATCGTGGAATAAGTGAGCCCGCTGAGCTGCAGGGGCTCAGGGAACATTTACAGAGGCCAAAGAAGGGCCTTTGGAACTTAGGAGAAAGGGAGAGGCAAGGAAAACACCTGGGGGCAGGGGGTGGGGAAAAGTGTGGGCATGTTCCATAGAGACAGTAGCCAAAGTCTTCAGATTCTCCAGCCCAGTAGAATACTGTGTGAAAACATTCATTTCTAAGGTGACCTTCCCTTCTTTTCAGGATATGTGCGATGAGTTTAGAGGCCAAATGAAAAACGGACAACTTATCTGCACCCGAGAGAGTGACCCTGTCCGTGGTTCAGATGGGAGGATACATGGCAATAAGTGTGCAGTGTGCAAGGAAAAGCTGTGAGTACTTTTCAAAGCTGGGTCTTTAACTGTGAGTCTTAAAGTACAATGATCGTTTCTCATCGGTTTGAGAAAATGGCATGCTTTTTAGGACAGAGCTAGTAATTAATGAGGTAGTTGTTCACTTTGGTTGAAATGTTTCTTTATATTCTTTTTTTCCAGGGAAAGGGAAGCAGCTGAAAGGAAAAAGAAAGAGGAGGGTGACAGGCAAAACACAACAGAAAAGAGCAACGAAAACCAGGTAATAAATGTTAATACTTAAATTTGGATGTTTGTCTGTATGGTTAATTTATGGAACAAATATTTATGAAAAGCCTAATCTGTTGCAGTCATTATGGATGCAGTAATGTAAGCGAGAAAGACATGGCTAGATCTTGCAAAGAAATAGCAGGCTAATCAAGGTCCTAAAAGCAACTCTGATGCAATCACTGCACATTTGTAGGGCCAGTGACAACTGTCAAATTATTGTTGTTATCAAGTGAATTTCTGTTCTGAAGTTTTAAAACAAAAACAAAAAATAATAACCGAGCAAATAGATAGCACGATTACAAATAAGAAAGCAGGAATCAAACACTTGGAGCGCAAGATGATAAATTCTTGACTTGGCATTACAGTGCCATCTTGTGTTCACTTTTGGGCTTTAACACATGACATTCAATGCTTTATGACACCAACACATAGGAGGTGACCCAGCACAATCTCTTCTAACCCATCTATGAGCTCCAATTAGAAGAGTAAAATAGCAAAACTTTCCCAGGAAGTTTTCCCATTAATGAGGCAACTTTTCATTAAGTCCATACTGATTAAACAAAACGAAACATTCATAATAATCATCATTTAAAAAATATATTGGGGATATCTGTTATGCATTTTGGTAGATGAACGGTTTTGTGAAAAGTCTTTATTGTATAACTTCAAGCGATATCTACTAGCCATTTATTTTATTTGTAATCTTGGTCAAATTTTTTCATTATTTATTATCTACTTTAAGAATGCCAAACAAAAAATGCTCTCTCTATATGTATATATAGAAAATGTCCAGATACTGTGTATGTGGCAAAAAGAGAGCTGTGGTCTTATCTACACATGCAAAGTAAAATAAGTTTTACAAAGCATTTGCATAATCATTTTTAAACCTCCCCCAGATCTATGCAGTAGGTGGTATTGTTCCAATTTTACAGTTCAGAAAACTCAGAGAAGTTAACTATAGACAGCTAACAAATAGAAGATCCAGAGATTGCACCCATAAAGCAAAAGTTGCAACACAGGAAGATGGGTGCTATCATAAACATAGATGTTCTGGTGTGTTGGGCATGTGGAAAAGGAAATCATTCTAGTAACTTCTAAAAATGATAGCTGTGAGACATTTAATATGTTAATCAGATATTGAATTCCAGGGAATTTTTTTAAATGCTCAGAAAAAGTAGGTCTAGAGTTGTTTATATGTATCACAATATAAGGAAAGAGGGATTAGTATCGTCTAAGTTACCAGCAGTATTTTTTAAGGTAACCTCCCCACATCTCTACTGTGGCTCTTTGGGCTTAATGGAAGTTCAAGACAAACTTCTGGAGATGCCCAAAGCTTTCAACAGAGGCCAGATCCTGTGGACTTAATTCATTGGCTTCTTTTTAAGGTTCTTATTTTTCCATGAACAAAAAAAGCTCCATCTTCTCACAAATGTAGAGGAGTTTCATTCTCTGCCAGGTAAAAGCAACGAAGAAAGGAGAATGGCCTGATTGTGAGCTGGTTTCTGGTCACAAATCTAGCATTAACTTTAGTTCCTTAATCTCCCCAAGCCTTACTTTTCTCATCTGTAAAGTGGGAATAATGTGTGTTTATCTTATGGGGTTTTTATGACAACTAAAGGAAATCTATTAGAGCACACAACAGAGTGCCTGGCGCAGATTTGATTTAAAAATGGTTTTTGTTATTAAGGAACAAAGCTAAAAGTTTACATATTAGTATGTTTTGCCCAAAGAGCATTTTTTCGTTCATTCCAGGGTTTTTCCTGTATGAGTGGAGTAATGGGGACAGTTGTAGAGAGACAGGTTTGGGGCCCAGCTTAATAGAAAACTATATAGAAATGGGATGGGCTGCCTTAGGAGTGAATTCCATTGGGGGGAAACAATTATTTGAGAGGGATGCTATGGAGAGGATTCTAACTTCCTGAGCATATAGTGACTAAAGTGCCTTTAAAACACATTCCATCTCTAAAATTTCATTTTCTCTAGATTTTCCCCCCTCAAGTGTTTGGAGTTTAGATCTTACCAACCAATCCTGTTTTCAGTTCTTAAGATCAGACTATGGTATGAATGTCTTGCTTTGCTCCTGTTGGCAGGATCAGTGTCATGAATTCCGGAGCCTAGTGAGAGATGGGAAGCTCATCTGCACCAGAGAAAATAACCCAGTTCGAGGTCCATATGGGAAGATGCACGTCAACAAGTGTGCAATGTGTCAGAGCATCTTGTACGTGAGGAGGTTTATTGATCAGTTTGAATGTTGTGACTGTTGACCAAAGAACAGTTCCTCTCAATTTAAAACTCTAGGCACTTGGCCTCATACGTGACAAATATAATAATAGCTCCTCACCTCCGTAAAGGACAAGTTTCCAGACCACTTTCACAAGGAATTTTCATTTTGATGTTGAGCAGCACTGTTGAGAGTACCTGGGGCCTGTGGGATAGGGGGAGAGCTATTGCATTGTGCCCCAATTATTGGCTTTCAGAGAGGGAGGAGATCAGCTAAGTGATATGGGAAAGGCCGGTTCGCTTTACAAAGCCTCAGCTCCTCCTGCATGTAAAGGGAATGATGATTTCCTAATACAGTTTATAGAGAGATTTGAGGAGGTAATATTTTAAAATGTTTATAAACTTTAAAGCACTAAAATTATATAATGAGCAATCAATACTAAAGAGTTTAGTTGTGCTTCAACAAGAAAAATAAAAAGAAATGAAGTGACTCTCTGTATGAAGCCCAGAAATAGATTCTGCTGGGGAAGGGAGTAGCGGCCTTGGAGGTCACACGGTTCTCACAGTACAGTGGCTGAACGGAGGAAAGTGGCCAGCATGGCCACAAACTGAAAATTCCAACAAGCAGGACTCATTAGTAAAAAAAAAGTATTTTAGGTATTTTTTTAAATATGAGAAAACTGTTCGACTTGTTCATGATTAGAGCTGGAGAAAGACTTGGTTAAAAACATTTTGGTAATAACCCCAGAAACCTACCCTGTCCTTTTATATTCTGCAGCGAGCGAGAAGCCAGTGAAAGGAAAGGGAATGGTGAAGACAGGTCGCACGACAAGCCTCCGAATGATAAAAAGGTTATTCCTTGAAAGATATGAAGAAAACTCTTTTGCTTTTCACCCTCAAATATCGAATTCTCCTCCCGTGTTGGGATAATGAAGATGCTAATCTTTTACTACAAAGAAAATTGATTTTGCCCATGCTGTCACTTTGGGTACAAGATTGGTTTCTTTTCTGGCTCTGAGGTTTCATGTTTTTCTCAATTTTGTAGAGAATTCTCCTACAGTGTGTCAACTGTTGCTTTAGTGTCTTGTCTTGGGAGAAATGTGGGTTGAAAACTAGAGGGGGAAATCCTTCCCCACCCCACCTGCATGCTTCTCTCTGACACTACATGGGAAAGGCTTCAGGTCGCTTGTTGACATGGCTTTGACAATCCAGGTAATATAAAGGGAGGTCCCAGCCTTCCCTTTAGCCTCTGCCCTTGATGTCTTTTTTTCTGTTTTCTCCAGATGATTTTCTCATCATCAACAAATCAATAGTGTGCATGCATGCTGCAGCCTTTTCTGTTCGCTTTCCAAGACTGCGACGAAGACACCATCCTTCAGCCCTTTAACAGTGATAATCAATCCCATTTGTAGAGCTCCATTCCTATGGGAATGTCCTTTGGTCCAGGGCGCACCGCGTGTGGCAAATGGGAAATAGGAAGGATGGAAGGAAAGGGCGCAGGAGACCAGAAGGTCTATCAAGTGTTGTTTTCTGTTTCCTTGCATTTGCAGGACCAGTGCAGAGAGGTTCAGAAAGGAACGGCGAATGGAAAGCCTGGGCAGTCTGGGCATAATGGGGCCTCCATTGCCAGCATAAGTGCAGTGAGTCTGAGCCCAGAGCCAAGAGAGGACCTCCTCAAACCAAGTTTGAGAAAACCACCAAGCTAGGGAGGGAAACAGCCATGTTCACTTCTTTGTCTTCTTCCAGGATGAGTGTGCTCACTTTCGGCAGTACCTGAGGAACGGTGAGCTCCTGTGCACTCGGGAGAATGACCCCGTGCGTAGTGCCGATGGAAAGTTCTATAAAAACAAGTGCTACATGTGCAGATCTATCTTGTGAGTAAAAGGATCCTGTGACCCCCTCAGTGTGGGGGGAACTGCATTTGTAGAATTGCCATTTAAATCAATGTGGGCTCATGAACCATGGGGTACTTAAAATAAGTTTTCAGATTCAAGGCCCTTAACTTGACAACTCCTGATGTAGGAGGAAGAATGTTTGGATTTGGAGACAGGAAATCCAGATGTCAGATCTAACTAGCTGTCACTTAAAAAATATTTTTTCAACTCTCAGGATCATAGTTACAAGAAATTATTCCACAACTAGATCATATTCAACAGAGAAGTCTTTTTATTTAAAAAAATATATAGATTTTTACACCCCAAAACATAGGAAGTCAATCTCCAGGGCTAAGAATTCATTTTTGAGAAAGGGTTTCTGGATTATTCTGATAAACAACCATACTTGGGGACCAATGGGCATAACAGATAATGATGACAATGATGACAATCATCATCATCAGCAGCATCAGTATTCATTTAGCTCTTCGAAGAATCGTTTTTGAGGAAAGAATTACTAGTACTACCCTTTTTTTTTATTTTATGTTCTATAAAATCTAAGCTCAAGGAATTGAAGCAACTTGTCCAAGGTAACACGTCTATTACGTGCCAAGAGCTCTAAATCAGAACCCAGCTGTGTACTTTCCTTAACATGTCACTTGGCCACTCTCTATGCTTTATGTTTTGAACATAGACTGTTCTATGGTCCATCATATTTTATTAGAATTGCTTAACTTCCCACTGGAAGTTACAGAGCTAGTCTTTGTGGATATGACTTTACTTTTTATTTTCTTCTTTAGTCAAAAAGAAGGTTTGGAAAGGGCAAGACTTCAAGAAAAGCCACACCAACCTCGAGCTTCCAAAGAGGAGGACAGCCCAGATTCCCCCAAATCTTCTCTGGTAAGAATGACTCTTTCTGAAAAGCTACTTATTAACTTAATTTGCTTATTAACTTAATTTGCTTAATTTGCTGTTGCCACTGGCTCCCTATAAATCTCATTTCCATAGAAAGGCCTAGGAAGGGCTGATTCAGTACAGCCTCAGTAAGTCCTTTGAGGATTAAATGTAGTTGATGTTTGGTGAGAATTCTAGGTTCCTCACCAGTGCATTAGTCTCTGCTTGTTGAGGTTATTACTCCCACTCCAAACCAATGTAGTACATTTTTGACATTTTAAAAAGTGGATGTGTAATGAATGTGACTTACCGCACACTCGGTCAGATAAGTTGTTAGGAGCCTCAATTCCATAATTGCAAAGACTGAAAAGGTTCCTCACCCAGCTTTCTCTCACTCCCTCTCCGCAAAACAAATCCTTTCCCAATGGTCTGGGACACTATGCTGAGCATGCTCACACTTGTGAAAGTCCCACAATCAATAATTCACAGTAGTTAAAACTTTTATTTAAAATACAGCCTGATGGTCATCAGTAATGTATATCTTAGTGTAAATTAACCGAATCAGATTGCTTTTTTAGAGCTATGCCAAGGTCAAGAGCAGAAAGGAGGAAAGGGGATATGAGAGCATGAAGTATATGCATGAAGTGGAATCTCAAATTGGGCCCTAAAGGGGAGATTTTAGCACCTGGTCAGAAAAGAAAAAGAAAGGTATCAAACATGGATTTTACCTAATTATTTGCCCAATTCGAGTAGGATAATAGATGAGTTGTACTAGTAAAATATATAGTAATTACACATTTCTACTAGGTTAGGCACTACACTGCAGATCCCTAACCATGAAGAAGAGCTACTCACAAAACCTGTGATGACATACAACATTGTATAAATTTAAATGTACACTGTGTTAATTTGGTACACTTATATTTTGCAAAATGATTATCACCATAGCATTAGGTAACACCTTCATCACCTCACATAATTACCATTTCTTTTCTTGAGGTAAAACATTTAAGATCTACTCACTTAACAACTTTCAAGGGTATAATACAGTATTATTAGCTATGATCACCCTGCTGTATATTAGATCACCAGAACTTATTTATTTTATATCTGAAAGGTTGTACCCTTTGACCAACATATCCTCATTTCCTCCAATTCCATCCTTGGGTAACCACCAATCTACTCTTTGTTTCTTCTATGTGTTTGGTTTTCTGAATCCCCATATAAGTCTTTCTTTGTCCAACTTATTTCACTTAGCATATTACCCTGCAGGTTCACCCAAGTTGTCTTAATGGCAGGATTTCCTTCTTTCTTATAAATGAATAGCATTTCATTTCACACACACACACGCACACATGCACACACACATCTTTATCTCTTTACCCATTGACAGACACAGGTATTTTCTATACCTGGGTTATTATGAGTAATAAAATCTGTTCTTTAAAAAAACACTTTACCGAAGTCTAATAGTCATATAGAAAAAGTGCACATATCATAAGTTATCACACCTGTGATATTAACACGTAGGTCAAGAAATAAGATATCACCAGGAGCCTGGAAGTCCCATCATGCTTCCTCCTAATGCATAATGTAGTTTTGGGCTGAACTTTCTCTTGGAGAAAACCACACTCATTATTCATTTTCTCATCTACTTAACCATCCATTTATTCATTCTACAAATATTTATTGAGCACCTACCATTTTCCAAGTATTATTTATGTGTATGAGAACAATAGCCATAAGTAAAACAGACAGAACTCTTTGGACTCTTGGAGTTTATTTTGGAAGAACATAGGTAATAGATAATGTGAATAAGTTAAATATAATCACCAAGGGGAAATAATGTAGAAAAATGATATAGTAAATTATGAGATATAATTTTAAGTATGCTGTAGGAAAGAGCTCTCTGGGAAGGGCACATCTGCACTAGGGCCTAAAGAGATTGATTTCATGTGTGTAAATGAGGGGAGAGCATTCCAAAAAGAGGAACAGCAAAGCCCCAAGGAGAGCAAAAGAGTCCAGTGCAGCTGAAATAGAGGGACCTCAGAGAGAGCAGCAGGGGAGGAAGTCATTCAAGTAACAGGGGGCCACGTTATATTGGATTTTGCGGAGCATTTTTAATATGTTGGCTATTCTGAAAGAAAACTTTGAGGAGTGATGTGATTTAATGTTTTAAAAGAATGACTCTGTCTACTGTATTGAAATTACACTGCAAGGAGGCAAGAGCGAAAGTTAGGCAGCTAGTTACTCGCAGCCGCAGTCCACGGAAGAGATGATTCTCATGTGTGGAGGCGGCGGTGGGCAAGGTCGGGAGGGGTGGCTGGATCCTGGGTCTCCTCTGAAGGTGGAGCCAGAATTGTTCAGAGCTGATGTACTATGTAAGAAAAAGAGAAGCACCCTGTCCTTGTTGCTTCTCTGTGATGCTTTAACTTAGCACTTTTGAACCTTGTAGCAGCAGATAAGTGAAAAATGCTAAAAATATGTATGGTTTAGTCTTACCTTTGTCAGGGACTCATAGAAGGTGCTTGTCTAAATTCTCCTTTGGTATCTCCATGCAGTCCAACAAGCATCCCATTTAGATGCTTGAAATATTTACAAAAACAAATACTTCTTACGCCTCTGAAACGAACATTAACAGGTGCAGCACTATGACATCTATTCCTTCTCTGTGTCTGGTTCAGAAAATGGTTTTCAAGGAATTTGTTAGTTTCATCTGTTGTCAAATTTGTTGGTAATTATTCATAACATTTTCACATTACTCTTTTATTAACTGTATTTATATAGTGACACCCCTTTTTATATTTATTATTGGTGATGTATATTTCTTGTCTTTTTGTCAGTTTTGCAAATGGTTTATTAAATTATTAATCTTTACAAACTTTCAACACTTGACTTTGTTCTGTTTCCTATTTCACAAATTACCCTTCCTGATTATTTGTTTTGTTTTATGTTTTCTTTGAGCTTAATTTGCTTTTTATTTGCTAGCTTCTTGAGATGGAAGTTTATATCACTGATTTTAAAACTTTATTCTTTTCTAATTATGTACTTAGTTATAACTGCCCCTCAGATTACTGTGTCAACTGCTATGATCTGATAGTCTGCACTTTCACTATCATTCAGTTCAAAGCATTTTAATGCTCTCATTACTTTGAGTCATGAGTTATCTAGAAGTGTGTGTTTAATTTCTAAACACCTGGGAACCTTATCACTGTCATATTTATTACCAGTATTATCCCGCTGTGATCATAAAACTTACATTTTATGACTTTAATTCTTTGAAATTTATTGACACTTGCTTAACTAAGGCTTAGAATAAAGTTTATTTGGTAATAATTTCATGTGGACTTGAAAAGAATGTAGACTGCAGTTGTTGGATATAGAGATCTATAAATAACATTTACATCAGACTGGGTAATTTTGTTTTTCAAATATTCTCTATCTTTGCTTTTTATCTGTGCTCCCAATTGCTGAGAGAAATACGTTAATATTTCCATTTATGTTTGCAAAGTTGCCCATTTCTACCTTTAGTCAGTCAATTTTTTGCCTCATATATTTTGAAACTATACTTTAAATACATGCATGCTTGGGATTATTAATGAATCTACTATTTTATCATTAGAAATTCTCATCTTTATCTTTGCTAATACTTTTTGCCCTAAATTCCTCTTTATGTGGTATTAACATAGATATCTATATTTATCTAGCTTTTATATGATGAATGTTTGCCTGTATATATTTTCTGTCCTTTTACTTTCAATCTATTGGCTGAAATAGAGAGATATATTTAAAGTATACTTCTTACAAACATTAAATAGTTGAGCCTTTTTGTTTTTCCCGTCTGATAATCTCTGTTCTTTAACTGGAGTACTTAGTCTTAATCTGTATTTAATGTAATTACTGACATGTTGTGTTTAAGTCTTCTATAATTCTATTTTTTTTTTCCAGTTTCTGTTGTTTTTTCCTTTGTTCCTGTTTTTCATGAGTTAGTAAAGTTATTATTGAAATCACACTTCTAAAAGACTACAAAGAACAAATATGTTCCCTCTTCCACATGAAAAATTGTTTTTAATCTTGAGAAACATACTGACAGTTAACATATTCTGAGCCTTTAGTGTGTGCCAAACACTGCTATGCTTGCATTTAAGGGCATTATCAGGTTTCATCCCTTAAAACACCAATATGAGACAAGAGCTGTTATTATTCATGCTTTCCGGCTGATAAACTAAGGCTCAGAGAAGTTAGGTAAATCATTCCTCCAGTTTAGTGGCAGAGCTGGGACCCTGCCCATGCAGTAATAACTAGCATTTACCTCTGAGTGTTTCCTTTCTAGATTGCATATATCCAGTGTCTTCATTTAAGAAAAGATATATTTTTTCATGATTACCATCCTAGTCCCCTTCTTATGGGCACGTCTGGCCTATTTGTGCCCAATCTCATGTTGGGTTTTGGCTTCCTTATTGCTCTGTTCTCCCTCGTTTCCTGGATGAGTGACTTATCTCCCCTGGTATCCGGGAGGTTAAATCCACCTCATAATGGTATGAAATAAATAATGTGAGTTTGTCCTATGTGACAGTTTCTTTACTAGTCATTTATTCAGATGTGATGGAGGAAATCGGGGGACTTTTTACAGCTCATTCCTTGAGTGCCGTTGAGCATATCTGATTTACGTTTTGCTTGTTCAGGATTCTGAGATGTGCAAACACTACCGAGTGTTGCCCAGGATGGGTTACCTTTGCCCAAAGAATTTACAGCCTGTCTGTGGTGATGATGGCCAGACATACAACAATCCCTGCATGCTCTGCCACGAAAACCTGTAAGTACGCACGTCGCACCGTCAGATCTTCCCGCGTAGGGGCTCCTGGCTGCCCAAGGCAGTGATCTGGTAGCAATTTGGGATGTGCTGCAGCCAGCTGACCAGCCATAGCAGTTCCAAATTCAGATGTTGTGATCTTCATCATTATATAAAATAGAGGAAGTTTAATATTAACCGTTTAATGAAGTTGGTTATATACTTTACTGAGTGGAAGTATCTGTAAGGAAAAAAAGTGACGGGGTTACTACAATTAGAGAAAATCTCTATAAGCTCCTGGACACTTCCTCTAAGAGGAAGCAGTTGAGAATCATTGCTGTCCCGAGTCAGCCCAGCCTATAACTGCGAATGGCCTTCTAACTACCTGATGGTCACCATCTCTCAGCCTCCCTAAGGCGTCTTCTCGGAGCAGGAGGTGGTGACATGCCCAAGGAAGCATGCAAAGCAAAGGGCAGGCCTGGGGTCTGCTCTCAGGCTCGTTGCCATCTGTGCATCTGTGGGCCCATCGCCTCATCACTCCGAGAGTCAGCTTTGTGGCTGGAGAAGTGGAGGCAGTTCTCTGAGCCAGCTGGCTTCACAGGGTTGTTGTGAAGAATTGTGTTTTAAATTAAATACAAAGGCTTGGTTTTAAGACTGCCGGCATCGGTGGCAGCTTTGTTGCTGCTTTTTTCCTCAAATGCTGTCTTACCCTCACCTCCACTCACATCCCTCACTTTTTCCAGCCTCCATTCAACTAGCTTGAAATGCGACCATGTGGCAAATCCTCAGTTTTTCACCCCGTCCCACCCCAGACTCACTGGCCATCCACGTGTATTCTATCTTTCTCAGGACACCATAAGCAACGCCCGCAATGGGAGGATGGGCCTGATACCCTGCTTTCCAATCCTGGAAAAGTATTTGAATATTTCCTTTTAAGTCAAATAACTCCTAAAAGAATAAAGGCACTCTCTACGCATATAGTTAGACTAAGTTCTGAATATGAGAGCTTCGTGCATGCTCACTCCCGTATGCTGGGCACCTCACATTCGCCCTCCTGAAGCCTCACTGCCTGCTGTGGAGTCGTGCTCACTTCACCATGCAGGGCGGGATCCCAGGCTCAGAGAGTGCAGGGAATTTGTTTATATTCACAAACCTAGGAAGCAGATCAGGCAGGATTTTAACCTTGTCACCTTAGGAATAATACAGTTTTCTTTTCTCTCTGTTATATACTGTTGTATGCAAGCCAACAGTTGCTTAAAAAATTGGAGATCGAAGATTCCTTTGATAACATGAAGAAAGTTACCTCTTTCCAGAAGAGAAAAGAAAGTCATGTGACATTAGCAATTTGCGTGCATAATATCTATGGGCACATTAATCTCTTGAAGTCCATCTATATTTTAAGAATTAAGGAATCCCCATTTAAGGGATGAGTACAACCATTCAGAAATTGGTTACTATATAATGCTTTTTCTTCAGCCCAGAAATCCTTCAACTTCTCTTTATTGTAAACGCTATCCAGTGTTCTTCAAGCATTTTATAAACCCACAACCAGTGAGTGTCTACTGCAAGGGAACTGCAGAGGGAGAAATCCCAATGATAAACATATTAATAAAAGCATGCCTCGGGATGGCTTGCTTAGCTAGAGATAAAGAAACTGGGAGTATATATTATGAAGAGAAAATTTAGACAATCCCAGGCAAAAGGAAACAGTATTGGTTTCTGTTGTCTTTGAAGAAGCTATAAGGAAGCAATTTCAACTTGAGCAATGCCCAAAGGCAAAATGAACTGCCTTGTTAAACCATGAATTTCCCATGAATTTTCCCACTTGTTCACCAGAGGCAAACAAGTTTGATATATAAGATTTCTTAAGAGGCATTAAAATTCATATCTTTTAACAGTCTTTCCAATTATAAAATTCAGACTATCTGATTGGGTCTTGTTATGTTTTATAAAATATACTTATATATATGGAATCTATAGTCTATATATATTTTATATGTTTATACAAATATATTTAAATGAGATATATTTTACAATCCCCAAATCACATTATCGGTACTCAAGAAAGTCTAATTTCTCTCTGGGGTCCCATTTCCCCACCTGTAAAATAATGCCTTTTGGACTAGATGATCTCCAAGTGTATTTCCAACATTCGACAATTCTGAGTATGTAGGCAGATGAAATGTTACCGAACAGATCCAGGGCTGGGACACAAAGCTGGAGCTAAACGAGGAGAGAGAAACCAAACGTGGATGATGCCAATTTGGAAAGAGTTGGATGCAGACCCCAGGCCCTACCCGTCATTTCAGTTCTGGTTTGATGCCCAGCTCTCGCCCACATCAACCCTTGCTGCTTTCTTTCCCTGTCTTTGACAATGACTCTGCTCTGTTCTAGAATTCGCCAGACCAACACGCGCATCCGCAGCAAGGGGCCATGCGAGAGCAGCACCCCGGACACGCCGCCTGGCCGCGGGCCCTCACCTGTAAGTACACCGCGGCCTGTCGCGTTGCCCCGGCCGGTTGGTGAAGATAACTAGGTAACTGCTGAAATATTCGAGAAGACTCATATAGTAGTTAGTGTGTTAAAATGTTGACTGGAATCCTTAACAGGTTATTTTAGGAGCAATGTCCCTAACAACAGTTTCACAGAGCAGGTTTTCTTTCCGTGATCTACAATAAAAAATGAGACAGGCACCAAGAGGTCAGGACTGGACTGAAATCATCTCTGTCAACCCCATATTCTTGCATTTTACATTGTATTAAATGTTCTTCCCAAATGAAAAGCTAACTTTTTCATTTAAATTCCTACAAGGATGTTTTGACACACATTATTGAGTTTGACATTCTCCCTGGTGATTTCACTTGAGGACTCTTCTCTTTTAGCAAGATGACATGTAACTTGGGCTTAGGGGGAAGAAAACTGGGAATATTTACATAAAAGAAAGTTTTTGTTACCAGATAAATATGGGCTCGAGTTCCAGTTTTGGATGTTTTTCATATATGAGACCTTTGGCAAATCACATAAATATCTAAACCAGCGATCTTCAACTGGTGTGCCACAAGAATTGTTAAAACATGGAATACCTGACTATTTAGTCAGGGGCACTGACCTCTTATCCCTTAGGTTGTCAAATTGAAAAATGGCAACAGCCAACACAACAATGGCCGTCCACTGTGATTATAATGAAAATTATACCTATTTTTTGGTCAGATCAGCAAAAAATATATTTTTTGGTGTGCTGCAGAATTTTAGTAATTAGTTTATGTGTGCCACGAGATGAAAAAGGTTGAAAATTGCTGATCTAAACTAAAGATCTTCCTGAGTTACTGAAAGTATTCAAGAAATACTGACTTTTAAGCCTTTGGCACGATGTTGAAAAATTAATGGTGTTTATTATTATCATCACTATTATTATGATGCCTAACAGACCAAAGTATGAACTTAGGGAAACAGACCATGGCACAGTGCTTATTTTTAATCATTTTAATGAATTCTATCTTAATAAATTTATATTTGATATTCACAAATATATTTGATTAAAGCAAACAATAGGTAATGAATAAATAACTATTTATTATTACCCACATTATTATTTTACTGCTTTCCGCTGCCAGCTTTGGCAATAATGGAACTGGAAACTATTCGGCCAGCTTTGAGGATCTTAAGTAACCATACGTGGGGACCATACTCAAAAGAACTACACAGTGATTCTTGATATGGGAAACTGGAAAAACAGGAGCTCTAAGCCTGCTGTTTCTGGTTCCACACTAATGGCTGGAAGGCAGGTAGAGTAGGCAGAGCAAGGGATGAAATCAGGAAGTTTTCAGTTCTTTCTCATGAGCTTAGAAAAGTCATCTATCTACCTGGGTCTTTACATGTCTGTAAAGAGAGGGTTTAAATATTTGCCCTGGTCCCTGTATTGCGTTTGCTCTCTTATTACATATAAACTCTTATGATTTGCTCCACATTTTATTGATGGAACATACTGTCCCCTCATCTCACAAACACACTTGGCCGCGTATATCCCAGAGGAGGAAGGGAAAACGAATCGTTAGGCAGGTTTTATAGACCGTACCTTCGAGCACACCTTGTTGTAATCTCATTTAGACAGCGGGACAAAAACTGCTTTAGGGGGAAGTCGCCTTGAGATAATACTGATAAGATGTATTTATTCAAATAACGAAGAATCTAAGCACTAAAAGTTCGTAAGGGAGTTCCTTCCTTTCAATTTTGGGCGTATTCTTTCCAGTAGAGTTGTATATCAGGCATTATTAATGATAGGAATTATTTACGGTATTAGCTGATGGAACAAGTCTTTAGAACAAAAGGTGTCCTGGGCATGGTTTTGGTTCCCTCTGCACAATTCAGCCCTGTGATCTTGGAATCCCCAGGGTGGTATGGGTTGGTCATGGCTCAGCATTGCTCTGGTAACTATTCTGGCTTCATATCCAGGAGGCTGGAACACATTGCCTGACCATTTTCCTGGATAGAAGATTCTCTAAGAGAGTCTGGACTCCCAAGAATGGAATAAAAGGCCAGGAAGTCACAACTTCCCTGGAAAAAAGAGGTTGAGGATCCTGGAACCCATACTTTTGCTTACTGTCTAAGAAGGACCTTCTATTCCACAGTAACTGCTAAGATTAATGTAACCCTGTAGAGTTTCATGTGCTCTTTCCTTTTGCACCCTCACAATAGTCCTGTAATTAGGGCAGGAATTAATATCTTTCCCATTTTACAGAAAATCATCCTGGAAGAGATCCCGTGATTTATGGGTTATTCAGTATTACATCTTGGGTTCAATGTAGATCTTCTGACTTTATTTCTTATGTTCTGCCACCGTCCCTTAGGTGTCAGGAGACTCTGAAAACCTGGGACTCTGGAGAAGGCATTATCGCAATTTAATAAAAATTAGCTACTTTGGAAGGAAATTCCTATGTTAAGGAAAATACCAATGCTATTTTGTGTGGTGAATAAAATGATGAGTCTTAATTTAATGACAAAGATTTTCAAGGACTTCACAAGACCATAGCTGTCACTCTCAAACCAAAGGAAATCTCACAATTTTAATTTCAACGTGAAAGCTGAAATGGAAGTTTGAGTTTGGAATGATAGTGCTCCAGGAATCCAGGTGGTAGTTATATGGAATAAAACTTCCTGAGGCATTTGCCCACTTTAAAAAAAATTTAAGTGTTGATTTAATGTCGTAAATGTTGATTTAAAGAGTATATGAAAATTGAATGCATCAGGGAAGAGGGCTGATTATATTCTCAGGGCCTAAGACAAACTCTAAGAGTAAAGCATGAGTGTTAGAGGAATTGGATTTAAGACCTGACCAAATGTGAGGCCTTGGCAAGTCACTAAACTTCTCTGAAGCTGTTTGGTCCATCCTCTGCGAAATGTTAATAGCACCTATCTCTTTGCATGGGGGCCACATGTAATCGAGAGCAGAGTTCATTTTTGTATCTACCTCAACAGGTAGTACATACTAGGTGCTCAATAAAGGCTCATTGAATCAATTGAATAAAATGTGTGCGTGATTTTAAATTGTGAGTCCTTGGCAGAGCGCAGGAATCTATGGATTTGATTATGGTACAGCTATCAATGTATAACTCACATTTCTACAACGTCTCTGAATTTCTACCATCTAACCTACTCAACTTCTCTTCTAGGCCAAATGATGCCAGGATTGGTGAAAGCCATGAAGAACAATTTGTATCCTGATTCTGAACTGCCTACCTTCACCATCTGTATATACAGAGAATTCTTCGGAGCTCGTCTTATTTACTGTAGAAAACCATAGAGAGCTGTTGGGGGAATGGACTCGCTGACTTTCAGTCTTCTCCATATCTTTCCTCCTAGGTCCTGTGATCAGTGGACACGGGGACATCCCCACCCAGTCTGTGCCCTGCAGACCTCCTGATCACAACGCTGTCTGTCCGATTACTTGTTCAATAAAAGTAAACCCAGCAGAACACCCTTTCTGGGAAATTGTTTTTTACAGAAGTTGAATGAATAAACTACCCTTTTGTCTGGCTAAGCCCATTGGTGGACACAAAGCGCTCACTTTTTTCTGATCCTAGTTGCTGTCACAGTTGGGAACAGAGGTGGGGAGATTTGGGCTCCCAGGCAGCCAACAGCTACATAAAGCCAACCAGCTATGAATCAACTTCACCTTCACCAGCTCCCCTACCTAGCACCTCTATTTCCGTGAATGGTATAACTACCTCTCAGTGAACAGGCTTCATTCAGTGACACAAACCAATAATGTTACACATTTAATCATGTTACCTCTTGACAATGGATGTCTACAGCAGGGCCTTGGTATCAAATTCTGGGAGAAGACTGAAGAAATAGAGTTCCCAGTGTTTGTAAGTCTCTAGAGCAGCACTGCCCAATAGAAATATAACAGGAGTCACATATATAATTTCAAATGTTCTCATAGCTGTAAAACAAATGGGTAAAATTAATTTTAATATATTTTCTTTAACCCAAAATATCAAAACTATTATTTCAAAATGTAATCAATGTAAACCGTCTTTAACTAAATCTTCAATATGGGTATCTATTTTATACTTCCAGCACATCTCAATTTGGACCAGCCACACTCCAGGTGCTCAATAGTGACACGCGGCTAGAGGCCACTGAGCTAGACAGTGCTAAAGCACGTGAGAAATCTATCAGGAAATGCAAACTTTAGATAAGGGTGGGATGGAACAGCCAGTCACTCTGTCACGCTCAGAATCTTGCTACTGTTGTCCTGTGACAGTACCAGGTGCTCACTTTTAGATTCTGGGCAGGAGCTGAACATACTCTAAGGGAGAAAGCCTGTGGAGCATCCATCGTGGCTCAGTTTGTTCTCAGCTACAGAGGAACTGTGCCAGGATGGCAGGCCTGCTGGGATTAGAGGAGCTAATTTTGCATTTTTCCCTCTGCCCTTTTTAGTTTAAATTGTCACTAGGCTAATCATAGTAGGATCTGGTGGCCTTCGTCCTTTGTAACTGGGTTGAAATAAGTCAGTTTCTATGCTCCCCCCCCACCCCTTTGTTGTCATTAAGAAAAAAGAAAGGAAGAAGGCATGTAAATCATTTTTTGAACTTGAAAATTTCAGAAAATAGTGAGAAAACAATGTTGCTGTTTTTAAATTTTTTTTTTAAATTCTAAGATGTACAGTATGGGTTTAGAGACTCTATAACATGTGAGACTTGACCTCCTTCCTGTAGCTCTTTTTTTATAAGAAACCCAGAAACTCTATTTTCATGGCCAAGACATACTATTTTTTGAGATGCAGTTGCTTTGTTATGTCATTTTGAACATGTTATTGGTATATAAACAATAAACCCTCTATTCTTTTATGAGGATGATTGATGATGATGATGAATATTAGATAATATACACAAAGACTTTGTTATCTCACCCTCAAGACTTAACCAATCTTTGATAATCATTTTGAGCACTAGGGAAAAAGTGTGGCTTAATGACAGGGTGTGGAGGGTAGGGTCTGGAGGGGAATAATATATGGGATGGAGAAAGGCCGAGGGACCCGGTCAAGGTCAGGGTGAAGCGGGGGTTAGGGTGCAGAGGTCACGAATGAAATGAGGACCAGGGGAAATAGAGAAGAGAGTGGACTTAGGAGCAAGGTTCAGAGATAAGGGTGTGCGTGTATTGAACACATTATTTTAAAAAGCTGAAAGTTGATTTTTTTTTTGAGACTCAAACTAGAGGTGAATATAAAATGTCAGTGTCAAAATGGTCACAACAAAATAACTGCATTAAATATCAAGTACATTTCTGAGTTCCTTCTAGAGTTATAGCCTCACGAATGGGAAGCAAATAAAAACCAGACCCAGCTCACTGAGGTTTCGGAAACAAGCCCTAAAATTCTACACCAGGGAGTGACCAATGACCCTGGGATGGAACTAAAGAAAGCAAAGCCATTTCGATCACCTCTTCCTGGTCGCTACCACAGGTTATGCATTTCTCTATAACTAATATTTCAGGATTCATTTTTAGAATATGGGTTTTCATAGATCTACCACTGTCAGACTTAGTTTCTCATGTAAGGAGCTCACCTGAATCTTCCTCTCACACAAGCCTTAGGAAAGCATTTGTCTAGACTATGGGTGGACAAACTTCTTCTGTGAAGAGCCAGATAGAAAATGTTTTAGTGGGACATTTAACCTCTGTCACAATCACTCTATGCTGCTGTTGTGCAAAGAAATGAATTCACATTATGTACATAAATATGCATGGGGGTGTCCCAATTAGACTATACTTACAACACTAGGTGGCGGGCCCAGTATGACCTGTGGGCTGTGAACCCATAAGGGGTAGGAGTCTGTCTCCTCTCCTTCTTGTTTGTATCTCCAGTCTTCTTTTCGCTCCCTTCTATACTGTTAAATGCCAACCACACTTTTCATCCTACGATAAAGATAAGAAATAATAAATGTTGACATTTCTAAATACTTAATGTGTGCTTGAAATGGAGAAAAGCAGTTAGCAAGACTCACATTTGTACCCCAGTTCAATACTCTTTCTGACCTTCCTGGTTGACTTTGACCAAGGCCAGCCTTGCATATTACACTTAGATCGTGGTAAATGAAGTGAGTGTGTGCTTAAATAACACTCGCTGTGGCCTTTACCAATGACGGATGATCTCTGTTTCCCAAATAGACAAAAGCATAACAAGGCATCTTGTTTTTACCCCTGACACCACCTTGGCACACCGATAGAGCCCTTTTCCTTTCCAGTATTGAAATGAGAGTGCCATCTCGATAATATGTGACTGTAAATCATCCTTCAAGCATGAAGAGGGAACAGAGAAGAAGCTTTGTCCATTGAAGATCCATCTCAGGAAAACAAATCAAAACATTTGTCATCCTCCTTGGAATTTTTATTTGGCCGTAGAGGTCCTTCTGGGTTACTCAGATGTTCTGCCTTCCATCAGGCCAAGCTGTTACAGTACTTGGAAATAGGTTTCAAGCCTGTGGAGATCTTGCATTTTAGCTTGCTTTTCTTTGGAATTTAGGCTCTTTTTCTCTTCCATGGCTTAACAGACTTGATTGTCTCCATCCTTTATAGTTATTTTTCTTGTTGAATCTCCAACTGATCTCTTCAAAACACAGATCTTCTCATTCCCCAATTTAGACTTCTGGAAAATTCCTACAAGGCAGCTGCACTGTACTAGAGCAAAGCCAAATGGGACAAACCTGGAATCCAGGCATTGTTTCCCCCCCTTTTTTATCCCCCATAGAGTTAATCACCAAATCTGATAAACTTTTGCTCCAGGTCATCATCGCCCTTTCATGAATGACCACATCAGCCTTACAAACGATCCTGATTCAGCCTTGGCCCTTCCAGTGAATCCTCCACTCTAGGCAGAGTAATGATCTGAAATCCGGATTTGATGGTATCATATTTAGACCCTAAGGTACTTCTCTAGCTCAACCCCAAACTCCTGCTGACATGTGAGGCTTCTGCTCACCTCTTCAGCTTCAGCTCTTGCATTGCCTGAATAATTATCTTGAACTTGTTCTTACATGTCTCCTTTTTCTAACATAACATCTTTATCCACCAATGGTCCTTCTTCCATTTCTCCTTCTATTTCACAAGGTCCATTTCTCCAAACTTTAGACTAATTTGTTCTCACTTCAGTCAAGGTGCAGCTAGTCTTTGGAAACTTTCTATAACTTTTTTCCCCCCTCAGGATGTGAATTAGTTATTCCTTTGATATGGTCCTGTAACATCCTGTCCTTACACCTATATTACCAGCTGTTACTGTTTTTAATTGCTTATTTACAAGTCCATCTCTCTCACTGAACTATGACTTTTTTAAGCAAAGAGACAGTTTAATATTCTTGTTTATATCCCTAGTGCCTAGTGCAATCCCTGGCATGGAGCACCTACTTATTAAAAGTTGTTGCATGAACAAGACCCTTAAGGTAAGAATTTTAAAAGGAAATTTAGGATATTCTCAGTTCTGGCCTATGACATAAAACCTACAAGAATAGGGGAGGATCATTATTTTTCAAAGAATTTAGAGATATCTGCCTTCCCCCTCCCCCCCCAGTACAAATTAAAAATTGCTGAGCCAGTGTGGCTCAGTTGGTTGGAAATAGTCCTAAGCACCGAAAGGTTGTCAGTTCGATTCCCAGTTAGGGCACGTGCCTAGGTTGCCACTCAATCCCTGATCCCTGATAGGGGGCATGTAGGAGGCAGCTGATCCAAATTTCACTCTCACATTGATGTTTCTCTCTTTCTCTCTCCCTTTATCTCTCTATAAAAAAAAAAAAAAAATCAATAAAATTTTTCTAAAAATTGCTGGCACCAGTGGTTGGAAACAACCTAGTTACATGAATATATAAACATAAAATGTACCCTCCCACCCTCAGGAAGGTTAGATTCATGAGGTGTTTCTCAGAAATATTAGCAAAAGCTTATCAACTAAAATATGGTATGTAGAGATAAAGACAATCTCAATCAGGAAAAGATTATTTTTTAGGATGGCAAAATCCTAGACTGACAGAGCTGGAAGAAAATTAAAGATGATTTATACAGCATATTTAATAGAGGGGAATCCTGAAGCCAAGAGAGGGAAAATAATTCTCTGAGCTTACCCAAAATGAGTATAAATCAGAAATACAAATTCAAGTACGTGGCTTTTAAGCTCATGTTCCTTACACCAGTCTCTCTGGCATTATGAGCCCCAGTTCTATGCCCTTCATGCAAATAATATTATCTATCTGATTATGTCTTTGGACAAAAGGAATGGATTTTATATTCAGTGATCCTAGAAAAGTGTCCATTATCTACAGAAATGGTCACTTCTGTTCATTTGTGGAATTCTTCAATTCCAAATCGATGCAACACGTGGCAGGATGACAGTTCACCTGCCAAGTTTGTAAGCAAATAGTAATGGGATTAATGAAAAGTGAATTCTAACACCTTGACTTACACAAAAGGAGTCCTGGGATCAGTGATAAAATGAAATGTCATCAGTTTATTATATTCTTATCTCTGCATCCATTTTGTTCCTTAAACGTTAAGTAAGAAAGTTGACAGAACTGTTGCCAAGGCCTCTAAAAATGAGTTATTGACAAGTTGTGTCCACAAAGGATATTTGCCTAAATCCGGGCCTTGCAGGACAGACAGTGATGACTCAGGCAGGAAACGCCACGCCCCTCCCCACCCAGAGGCCTTCACTTGCACCCCGGAGGGTGCAGGCAGAGGTGTTGGATGAGCCCAGTTTTAAGTGCCCACTGAAGGATTTCTGGTGGAGCTGCTTAACCCCAGCTTAGCATGGACCTGGAAGCACAAAATAAGATTCTAAAGAATAATGAAATTTTGACGGTCATTTGAATGTCAATATTTCAAACAAGAAATAATAACACAGCATCAACAATGCAAGCAGCACTGAAAAGCTATTAGCTAGTCTTTCTTACCTTTCCTTCTCTGCATCACAAAACTGGCCGATAAAAAGTATATCATTTTCCTTAAAGGATGTTTGAGTTAAACTGAACAAAAGTACAAATTATAGGCAAGAAATTATACTTTGCAGCTTGAATACTTTAGGAAATAAACAAAACGGAAGGAATAAAATTTTCAAGAAAAATGAAAGGGACCGAGCTCTAATACTGACCAAGACTGCTGCTTGACCACATCCTGAAAAGGCAGAAGGCTGCTGAGTGTGACTACAGAAGTGTCTCGGAAACCCTAGGTTCAGGGGTTCTCAGTCTCAGAAGCTGCCCTGTCCCATGTGTGGCGCAGAATCAGGGAGCAACCCCGTGCAGGGGGCCGTTTCTGGCCGGCTTGGACCATCACGATGCAGGCAGCAGCCAAGGCTGCCGGGACCAGGGGGCCTGCTCTCATTTCCCGAGCACTGATTAAGCATCTTAGATCCTCATAAACTCCAATAATGAGTGGGACAAAATCTCCTCAAATCCAGGCAGAATGGAAGGCTCAGAATTGAATGTAATTTTATTTAGAGACAAAGGGAGTAGATAATTTTGTACATCTACATCTGTTGATCAAAACTCATACCTACTATGTGTGGGACCACACTGGGGATTGTTAGGGGTTCATGGCAATACATACCCACATCAAGGACTGGCTGCCCTAGAATCGGGGCCAATCGATTTGTTTTGAAACAAAACCCTTGAGCCTGCTAAGCAACTGGGAATAGAAATGGGTGTGGCTCCTTTGAAGTGACTTTTAATTTGGGCAACGTATGGTGTTGATGCTGGGTTCAACATAATTCTATATACTGTTTTTAAATCCTTAGTTACTTGGTAGAGGACAAGAGGAAGAAAGAAAAATGAAGCCTTATTAGAATTTATTGATGGTTAATTTCTCTGGTATATCTATGAGAACTTCCAAAACGGGAGGAACATGGGAAATTAGATTTCTAGGCCATTATTCTTGAACTGTGAATTAAATAAAAAAGAAAATAACATTTTAAAACTTATATTTTTCCTGGAGAGGAAGGCACATGCAAATTAAAACCTAGCTGGTGAGAGATTAGATGTGGATGTGAAAATTAGAGAGGAATGAAGACTCTTAAATTTTCCTGGATTGGGTTACTACTGACAAATCTTAGTAGAGTGAAACTGAAGGGAAGCCATTGAAAATGGGATTTGGCATGAAGGTTTTTGGGGAACATGTTGATCTTGAAGATGCTATGAGATATCCAGAAGGTGATGTCGAATAAAGAGTGGAGAACTGAGTCTAGGACCCAGGTGGCAGATCCTCCCTCACCTTCTTTGGGAAAGTAAGTAGAGGCAGAAATCCCATGTTGACACAATATTGGGTGGCGGTGTGAGAAAGTATGACAAAGCAGGAAGACTCTTACACCATATTCAGGGGATCTGATTCATTGAGTGGTCTCACTTCTTCTTTTTATTTTATTTTATTATTTTATTTTATTTGAGTCTAGTTCGGAAGTTTTCAAATGAATTTATATGGAACCATGAGGTGTGTGGAGAAAATACAGGTATTCATGAGTCCTGTCTTGCTTCTACTTCAGTTACTCTTTTAAAAACATGTTTCATTTATTACTGGCCTCATAAAATTACATTTGGGAGGAAAAACATGTTCCATTTCTTCATTAAAGAGCAACAATGAAAAGTTTGAAAACCACAGACCCAGATGCTTGTTCAGGGCCCTCTAGCTCTAACGTCTTCTGAGCCATTGCTCTTATTTCTGTGGTCAGCCCCCTGAGATGCTTCGCTATAACTTGGGCAGATCACTTATCCCATTTAGAAAAGTTTCTGGAGAGCTTTATGCATATTTCAAACATTGATGAAGCACTGAAATATGGGTGAGGTATATGTAGTCAAATTTCACAATGGCATAAACTGAGATCAGACAACTTTACCCGAGGGAAAGAGGTGGTATAGGAAGATGAATAGCACGAATGAGAGAGGCACGCCTTAAAAAACTGAAAACGAATGCAGTGAGTTACTGCAAGATCATAAGTTCTGAAATTAGATGATTTAGTTTCGGTCAGCATTCTGTCACTCAGTAGCTGTCTGCTTTGGGAATTTGCTTAACTCCTCCAGTCTTTGAGTTTCACCTTTGTGAATTTACCCTATCTTAGCTCTGTCTTCTGAAAGCCGATGTGAGGACCACGTGAGATCATAGGGATGCAGGGCTAAGCCCTGAAAAATCACTGGGCCTCACTGTAGAGGAGAACATATTTGCCAACGACACATCTGATAAAGGGTTAATATCCAAAATATATAAGGAACTTATACAACTTAACAAAAGGAAGGAAGACAAACAATCCAATTAAAAAATGGGCAAAGGACCTGAATAGACACTTCTCCAAAGAGGACACACAGATGGCCAAGAGACATAAAAAAATGCTCAGCATCACTAATCATCAGAGATGCAAATTAAAACCACAATGAGGTATCACCTTACACCTGTCAGAATGGCTCCATCAACAAGTCAACAAACAAGTGCTGGCGAGGGTGTGGAGAAAGGGGAGACTGTGCACTGCTGGGGGGAGCGCAGACTGGGGCAGCCACTGTGGAAAACAGTATGGAGGTTCCTCAAAAAATTAAAAAGTGAACTATCATTTGACCCAAGTATCCCACTTATAGGAATGTATCTTAAGGAAGCCGAAACACTCATCAGAAAGAACTTACGCACCCCGATGTTCATAGCAGTGCAGTTTACAACAGCCAAGATCTGGAAACAGCCCAAGTGACCACCAATAGATGAGTGGATAAAAAGCTGAGGGGCATTCACACCATGGAGTACTACGCAGCTGTAAAGAAGAAGGATCTTACCCTTTGGGACAGCATGGAGGGACCTGGAGAGTATTATGCTAAGTGAAATAAGCCAGTCAGCGAAAGACAAACATCACATGATCTCACTCATATGTGAAATCTAATGAACAAAATAAACTGATGAACAAAATAGATCCAGAGACATAGAAAAGCATGGAACAGACTGAGGGATCAGAGGGAAGGTGGGAATGGGGGAGTGGGTGGGGAGAGATTAATCAAAGAACTAATATGTTTATAAGCATAATCTATGGACACAGACATTGGTATGGGGAGGCCTGGGGGTGGAGTGGATGTGGGGTGGAGGGGATCAATGGGGGAGAAAAGGGGACATCTGTAATACTTTCAACAATAAAGATTAAAAATAAAAATAAAAAAAATTTTAAAAAGGCTAAAGGAAAAATATGAGGGGCAAAAAAAAAAATCACTGGGCCTGTATAATTGAAAAAATATTGGTTATGTGGATAGACAGAAATACATATATATATTTAGGTATATATATATTTACATATAAATATATATATATATACACATACAGGGAATTGGTTAAACAGAATATCATGGCTATAATCTTAAGAGGCATGAGGCAGAATGCTAAAATCAGAATTTTCATTATAAATATCCATTTTAGTTATTGAAGCGATATATCTTAATAAAGGCAAAAATATTTTAGGAGAGAAGTTAGGGCCTAGGATTTTGTAAAACTAGCTCTCCTGACCCTGAACTATGTGACTAAACAGAATACCCTTAATCTTTCTGAGTTTGTTGTCCCATCTGCTAAGTAGCAATAATACTGGTCTGCAGAATTCACCAGTTTGTTTTAATCATTTAACAAACCTTCATAGAACATTGCAGTCCCTTCATACTCTAGAAAAGCAAGGTGCTCCAGTGCGAACTATTCATGTCGTCTGCTACTGTGCATTTCAAAGAAATGCCCTCGTTGCTTTTACTTCCTATTTCAACTTTCCTACGCTTATTCTAACCTCTAAACTTTTTTCATTTAAGTATAATTGTTATACAATAGTATATTAGTTATATTGTTTTCAGCTGTACAACACAGTGATTGGACAATTTTATACCTTACAGTGTGATCACCTCACTAATTCCAGTAGTCATTTGCCACCGGGCAAACTTACACCCTTTACACGGGTGATTTCAATTTTTATTTCTCCTTACTACACCTATGATTTATTTGTTCTCAAATAAAGCCATACCATTGTATTTGCTGAGAAATTAAAGGATTATTACGCAAAACGTCCCGCGGTAGACGAGTTTCAGGGCGTACCTGTTCCAACTGTCTGTAAATCAAGATAATAAGGAAGCTTTCCTTGACAAATGAGAAACTGCCCTAGCTTGGGTACACAGCCAATCATCACTGAAAAGGTCAATTTCTAACGAGGGTGGGCCCCTGCCTTGCGTATGTATACATGCACTATATATACCCGTGGGTGCCAGGCAGGCTTTTCACTCTCTCTGGACCTGTCGCCTCTAAGCAGCATTTCTGCAGCACTCCCGTTCATCCACGATGAAGGCCATCACCGCCTTTGCCATTCTTGCTCTAGCAGCCACGGCTTGGGCTACCTCTCCACCTGGTGAGTTAAGATTCCTTTTAAATACTCACGCCTTTATGTTAACTGCAATATATTCAGCCCTTAGTAACAGGAGGATGCTAAAGTCAGAAGAAAATTTAGAAAGTATCTATTTGAGTTGGTCTGGTTAACACAGTGGGGGCGGGTCAGGCCTTCAGGAAGAGGGAGAGAGAGACGTGGAAGATTTAAAGGACTGTAGGCTCTTCACTCAGCTCCCGACCAGGAGGCCTCAGGACTCTGACTTGCCCTTCCAGAAACCTCTCATGCACCTGGGAGGGCAAGCCCACAGGAACTCTTGGAGACCTGGGACAGGCCTTCCCCCAACGACCACAGCTTTCCCCGTGTGTTTTCCCCAGAGATCACGTCCATCTCTGTCTCTACCCCGAGTTGGCCCTGAGGAAAGAGGTGGCCGCTCTTAGGTCTGGCCTGGGTAAGGGGTTTGGGAAATGGTTTTAGTCGCTGTGAGCAATGAATCCAGTTGTGCATTTCTAACCATGGGCTTTGCTTTCTCCGATTCCTTCTCTCCAATTCCATCTCATCCCACTCTTCGGTGATCAAGCAATCGGGACACAGGTGAGTGCAACCTTCTCCGTGTGGCTTTTGTAGAATCGAGAGCAGAGCTCCTGTGTAAATGAGCTGGGGACGTAGTTAAACTGGCTCACAGTTGACAGGAATGACTCCTCAGGGGTAATACTGTTCCTACTCTTTTCCTCCCAGTGGAGTTGCTTTCTTTAAATGTTGCAGAAGGAATCTCCTTGCACAAGGAGGGCAGCAAATAAAGTAAATTTTATCTTTGGGTAGCATTCTAAACTTTTCTGATTACTTTCCACCTCATTATTCCTTTGGACCTGCATTATAACCCTAAAAGGAGGAATTAGTATTTCCTTCTTAAACAGCCAATTATTTGTGGGGTTTTTTATTCTTGTATGTGCCCTGACCAGGGATCGAACCCTCGACCTTTGTATCAGGATGCTGCTTTAACCAACTGAGCTACCTGGCCAGAGCTTAAACAGTCAATTCTTGCTTTACTTAAGGAATGTTGTAGGTCTCATCAGGTTTTGTAGCACAGCGCCTGGTCCAATAGAAAATCTTCTAGACGTGTTTGCTGAAAAGCTGAAGAGGCTAGGACTCTTTCCACTCTCTTCTTACCGTTTTGATATAAGAATGACTACAGAATGGAGGAAAAGAGAATGTAGGACGGGCCGGGCGTGGCTCAGTGGTTGAGCGTCGACCTAGGATCCTAAGTGATCGGGGTTCGGTTCCCGGTCAGGGCACATGCCCGGGTTGCGGGCTCGATCAACGACTCTCTCATCATTGATGTTTCTCTCTCCCTCTCATTTCCTCTCTCTGAAATCAATAAAGATATATTTAAAAAAAAAAAAAAAAAAAAAAGAATGTAGGGCATTATTTTTCTTTCAATTACAGGTGGATTGCTCCAAATACATGGGTAAAGGCTCCAGGTTGGCATGCTCAAGGGAGTTTAAACCAATATGTGGCATAGATCAGAAAGTTTACAGCAATGAGTGCATGTATTGCATGCTAAAAGAGTAAGTATGGTCTTCAATTTGGAGCCCCTCACCCGCCCCTCCCTGAAAGATAACAAAGTCCACATTGGCCAAAATCTGCTAGGTGTTTAAAAACACGGTCTGCAAAATCCTACCTTTTGTTAATACTCTTTCGGCATTGCTTTATTAAAATAAAAAATTAGTTATATCTCTAAGGTGATATATATATATATATTTATATGGCTATCCAGTCAAATTCTCACTCATTTTATACTGTATCTCTTGGACACTAGCTGCTACATACAGACATTTTTATTCCCACATTACATTTAAGGAAACTGGGTCTAAGGCAGGACATGGATCTTGGTGAAAGTGACATGAATCTCCTGTTACATCATTCGTGTTGCATAATAGGAACTCAGAAGGTAGCTCTCTCCTCTTGGGCTCTGAGCCATGGACACGTTATTACAAGATTTTGATCTATCTGTCATACCCCAGAGCAAATTCATGTTGCTTCTCATGGTTTCCTGGAAAAGTCTGGGGAAGAGAGGGAGAGTACACATGGGTAGTTGGAACCAGTGGAGTCCCCACTGCCACCAGCCCTACAAGTTAAATATTAACTCTTCACTAGAAACAACATTCTCAGCTTCTACGGGAATGAAAGAACGGTTATCACCACCCATTCCAGCAATTTGGATTCACTATTTTACGATTAGTTGTTAAAATCATGGACTTTGGAGTCAGACATCTGGATTAGAATCCAAACTGTGCTTAGTAGACCTGTGACCTGAGACAGACACCCAGTCCACTGCACAATTCAGTATTCTCACCTGCAAGGTAGAAATTAAAATAGTGTTTAGAATTCACTGTGATAAACCGTGTCAATCCTTAGCTAAGCAGCAGACACAGAGTGAACGCATAGAGACATGAGCTCTTCTCTCTTCTCATCATTTTCTGCCCTTTTCTGTCATTTTCTAGCCCTTCTGAAATACACAGTCAAGTGTAACAGCAATTGTCATTCAGAATAAAATCTCTAGGATATGCAAACTCATACATTACTAAAACCATAAGAGTTTAAAAACTGATGAGATCTTATGGATTATATTATCTCGTATCCTCTTTTTAGAAGTCAGGAATCTAACTCAAAGAGGGGAAATAACTGTAACAAAATTACTCACACTATTAATGCCAAAGATGGCTTTGGGCATATTTCCTTTTACTTAACAGCAAAAATGCTTTCGCATTATATTTTCCCTTTGATTTTTATCTGAATATTCATGGACTATTTTTTAAAAAATGCCCAATCTCCTTTTAGTGTTGATCTTATTTTCTTATGTTTTTATTTGTTTGCAAAATGATCATCCATCAAAGATATTAATGATCAATATTGGTCAACTGGAGTGGAATATTAGCCAGAACTCATTCTCTGTCCTGGTCAGACAACACAGAATGACATATGACTGTATTTTATTCTGTAGATTATGAAATATCAAGTAACTGCATTACCCATTTAAAATAAAATTTTCTCTTCCAGAGAAAATGGAATTCCACTCAGGAAACTTCATGATGGGAGATGTGTAAGTATATGCAGAAATTTTATTTATTCTTAATGTGAAATGTTACACTAATTCCTCATTTTCATATGGAAAAACTATTTTAAAATATGTCACTTAGAATTTTCCATGATCATGTATAGCCCTAGGTAAGACATCTGGTCAGACTAAACAGATGGCCTGAAGCACAGTTAATTTTTTTGCCCAGAGGAGATATTCAGAAACTTTCCTTAGAGCCTTTCATTGCGGGTTGGTATACTTGTGGTTATTTTCTAACACTGCAACTAACTGAGGAAAGGATTTCAAGGGAATTAGCATTTGAAGGTTACTCTCATAACAATAAAATTATTTTTTAAAAGTACAGAAAGTGTCAAGAGAAATACAGAGGCCATTCAGGGATAAAGAGCTACATGAGTGGGATGCTATATAAGAGCTATATAATAGGATCTGAAACAATATAAGGGAACTGTTAGCATGTAAAAGAGTTCATTTGGAGGAGGAGCGCCTAACCCGATTTGATGGGTGGGAGAGAGAAATGTCATCGTGAAGCTGTTGTAAAAGTAGCTGAGCACGCCTTAAAGGAGGAATCGGAGTTGGTTTGATGGAAAAAGCGAGTAAGGCCACGCAAGGCAGGGAAAACGCCGCACGCAAGGCACAGGGGCGCTCAGGAGCAGGAGCATTCAGACAATTCCGTCCTTACACTGCCCAGCGAGGCAGGGCAGGTGAAACTGGAGAGATGCGCACGGGTCACAGGGGACTTTCTGTTGATGGGGAAATCAGTTAAGTATTCGAAAAACAAGACCTACTTTGGTTTATAAAAAAAAAAAATCACTCTGGCATCAGTGTTGAGGGCGATTGAAATCTCAGATAAAGCATGGAGCCTGGGCAGTAAATTGGCAGATGATTGCAAATGTGTAGCCAAGACCTATCGAGGGCCTGAATAAAGTGAATGACAGTATGGCGAGGAGAGGACTAATCTGGAAATTAAGTACAAGACAGAAGCCACAGGATGTATTTGTCACTCAAGTGTAGACAATGAATGAGAGGGAAACCTAAACCCGAGCTGGGCTATCCCTTGCTGTGATCGTCCCACCATTGTTGGGTCAGATTACGTAAACTGCAGAGAATATGTCTTTTTGCATATGGGATTTTGGACTAACTAATCCCTCGAGGTTTTTAAAAAGTTTATTTTCTATGGTTTAATGATCTGAAATTGTTCTCTTTTTTTGCACACGGGCAGGTTGAATGCACCCATTATTCTGAAGCATGCACCATGGAATACATCCCTCACTGCGGATCTGATGGAGTCGTGTACGCCAACAAATGTCTGTTTTGCAACAGTGTTGTGTAAGTGCCGGATGCAATATCTTATTTGCAGAGAGAGCCTTTCTCACAGGGCCGGAAACCATCTTGGCTGCTGCAGAAGCTGGATGCTGTTAGGAAGCATGAGAGTGATAATCATAATATTTTATAGCAAGAAGTAGGAAGAGAGAAAGAAAGTAGTCAGTGGGGAGAAATGGAAGCTAGGAAAACGAGACTTATTACAGTATTTTTAAGTGGCAGATAAAAGAGAAATTTAAGACTTTTTGGCTCTTCACACTGGCTTTTACTAGTGTAGTGAATTTTTTTTTTTATCCACCTTGCTGAAGCTTAGTGGTTAATTGCTGATCTTTCATGCTGTGTGCTCATTTGACTGGTTTGATCTAAAAATATGAAACTTTTAACTTAAGATGTCTCCAAAGCCTTTCTTTTAAAAACTGATTTCTTTTGTAGGAAGAGCCGTGGTCAACTTTATTTGGCAAACTATGGATCATGCTGAATCTCCCCCAATGCTCAAGGGCACCAAGTTTCCTTTAGCAGACTCCACACAGAGAACTGGTTTCCCTGGGGCACTGTGGGGCAAACATATGGACTGGACCCTTCAATAAAAGAATCTTAGCAGAAAACTGGCTGGCTCGTCTCTGTGTATGTGGTTATTGTCCTAAGGAGAGTGGCTGTGGTCATTTTCCTGAACTGTAAGCCACATGGAAGTATTTTCTCTATCCCTACTGAAGCTGGGGCCTAAAGAGGTGATACACATACTGGTGAGCGATGAACATGCTCGTCACATCCCACTTTAAAACAACTCAAAATTTTTAAGTAAATGTGTCAAAGGGTGAATCTGACCATTAGTCTTACATTATCTTTGGCTACACCAATGAAAAGTGAGAACTTCAGGTTTGGAGAAAGAGTGAGAACTCACAATGCTATAAACTATTTGGAACAGACCAGGAGTAACATGAATATCAAGACTTGATTAAATAAAAAAATAGAATTACATGTTGTGTTTGATATTTTTAGTCTAACATCAGCATCAGGTTTCACCTTACTTGTCAGTTATGTTTTGGTTGCTGCTGTGGATTGAATTATATATATATATATATATATATATATATATATATATATATATATATACACTTAATAATATATACTTTAGGTGCCACCATTTAGAGAGGTCTGAGTCACATGGGTGTCTGCAAAAGAAGTCCTCATTGATCCTGTTGGGATTAAAAACAAAATGATCTGACTAAATGCTCTCTAAAGTCACTAAAAAGGCCTGAGGAAAATTCAAGGGAGTTGGGACAGATGAAGATACAGATAGAAATTTCTCTGGAGGCTTCTCTTTGGCTTGGAGAGGGCCATCTCGCTGCGCCTCACATGGGTTTCCCTTTATGCTCCTCTGTTTCCTAACCAGCTCATTTTATGAGACATCAGTCATACAGGATTAAGGCCCAACCAATGCCCACATTTAACCTTAATTACTTCTTTAAAGGTCCTAGCTGCAAAAATAGTCACATTCTGATGTACGGGGGAGGTCAGGATCTCAATATATTAATTTTAAGAAAGGGGCATAATTCAATCCACAGCAGCAACCAAAACAAAATTGACAAGTAAGGTGAAACCTGATGCTGATGTTAGACTAAAAATATCAAACACAACATGTAATTCTATTTTTTTATTTAATCAAATCTTGATATTCATGTTGTTAGATTTAATAACATGCATAGGGTATAAAGAAAGGAATTCATAATCACATAATGCTTTTTGTGGGCTTTAAAAGGGATCAAGTAAAAGGTAATATCAAGTAAAATACTTCCCAAGTCAAAAAAAAGTAAGCAAAATAAAGATAGAAATTATATGTTGATAAAATAATCAGTAGTAAAGATGTGGTGTCATTACATGAATAGAATGGTTACTATATATTTAGAAAAAGATTTTTTAAAATACTTGGAAAAATGTCTTCAGACAAAAATGGAGTTTATGTAAGTAAAGTCACTTTCTCAATTTACAGATTAAAAAACAAAATTATGTAAGTATTGCATAATTACATATATATTTAAAACATAAATTATATAAGTAAATCTACACTACAATTTATAATATAAATTCATATATTTTATTTAAATATAGATATGTATGAATTATAATTGCAAATAGTCATCAGCTGAGATAACAAATCTAAAGAGAAAGAAAGGATCAATTTAGGCCACATTATTGAAATATAAAGCCATATATGCATAAGCCAAAAATTAAGACAGTCTTTAAGGCTCTACACTTTGGAGCCTACATTTGGGTTTTTACTCTTTTTTAAGAAAACATTTTTCTCGTTATTAAAAATGTTTGTAAAATGTATCCAAATATGCCCTTCTAAATATCTCTTCCTTGCAAAAACATTCCCTAAATTGTTGAAATATCCTCTCTCACTAACAATGTCTGAAATCAATTTTTATTGAATTAACCTTCAGCACATTAGTAATCTTTACTGGATTAATCTTTAACACATCTATAGAACCATTGGTAATTTACTGTGTGCAAAGGACCAGCCATGGTCAAGGGAACTCTCTGAGGGTGCTTCAATCTTCCATACACTTCATTGATCTACGCATCTCTTTGGATATATATGCATCAGCTACTATTTTTCACGGTTTGAGAGTCTAGACTGGCATTGGCCTTAGTGAGATATGGTAAGAGGTTGGTGCCCAGAAAGTAATGGAAAGAAAGGATGAAACTCAGTTTCTGTGATTATAATTTAACACCCACTGTTGCCAGACCTTGTGCCAGGTTCTAGGGAACCTCTTGATGCCCAAGATAACTTCTGCCTTCATGGATATTAGTCTTCTATTAGGTAAGTCACATAGAGAAATCCAAGCAAATAGACAGGGAGGATGCAAGATGAGGAAATGCAGAACTACATTTAGAGTAATATTACCATAGATATCAGGAAAAAGAAATAAAATGGGAGGTAAAAGAAAAATAGAACATCTCTTTTTATTCTTCTGTTTAGAGCCTTGGGAGATCAAGGATTTTTATTAAAAAATGTAAGTCCTTACTAAAATGGTCTTTTGAAAAATATTAAAAGTAAAACTGATAGACTAGTGTATGTAGGGATATGCGGTTCCTTTCTTGTAGGCCTGAAAGGGCTCCTTCATTTTTTATTTTTTTAATATGTCTTTATTGATTTCAGAGAGAGGAAGGGAGAGGGAGAGAGACAGAAACATCAATGATGAGAGAGTCATTGATCAGCTGCCTCCTGCACGCCCCCCGCTGGGGATTGATTCCGCAACCCAGGCATGCGCCCTGACTGGAAATCGAACTGTGATCTCCTGGATCATAGGTGGATGCTCAACTGCTGAGCCACGCCAGTCGGGCAAGGGCTCTGTAAACCTTGAAAGAAAATAAACTCATTTTCTCCTTTCAAGGGGTACACAGTTTGCAAATAGCAAACTTTGGTTTCCTTACTTGTCAATTTGGTCTAGAGGCTTTGAAACATTTTTGACTGTCACCTGCAGTAAAAAATAAAATGTATTTAACTTCACCACCTAGAAACACACACACACACTATAAGTTGCATTGTCATATTTTATTTAAAAATAGTGATGGTAAAATAAATTTCACAACCCACTAAAGAGTCACAATATGCAGTTTGGAACCTTGTTCTGTACTGTCTTGAGAATTAATGCTTTATTTGGGAAAGTGTGAGTGTGTCTGAGTGTGTATGTGTGCTAACACTTTTGTGTCAGGTACAACTATAAAAAGAAAGAGTGGTACCTTCAGCTCACACTGATCAGAACATTGCAAAACAAAGTTAATCCAGAGGGTCCACCCCAACCTGGGCCTTCACCAAGATTTAGATTGTCAGAGCCTCTCCTCCCAGACGCCCTATGCAGGACTTGTTGTCCCAGAGTGAAATGGAGAGAAACAAATTAGTCTTTGAAAAAAGACATAAACCTCAGGGAAGAGGAATCAGATCAGACACTGGGTGAGCTCACCATCAGGGCCTCCCCTTAAGGACTTCTTAGGTATTTTCCTTCTAATTTCTGATGAATCCCGTTTCTGTGTTATAACTTTTTACCTTTTCCCCTTCTCAGTAATTCTCTTTAAAGATTTCCCTTCCTTTACCCTTGTAGTGAAGAAATCCATGTATATCTGTATAGCCAGGGGTGGGGATTGAGGGAGAATGAAGGGTTAGGACAATAAAAGGAAAGAGTGGCCTCTTTCAATTCTACTCTTGTAACCAGGGGCAGAGAGTTACCCACAAGGACCAGCAGGCCAGTGAGTGCATAGTTCAGGGAAGAGCTCAGAATCACAGAGCAGGGTAAATAAATGGACATTTTAGGAAAGATTATAAAACAGAGTTTGTACATTGTGTTAGAGGAATAGCACCTCTGAAAGGGAGGATGACAGCTGAGTTATATGATTGAACATGGGTCTTCCCAAGAAGTATAGGAAATAATAACAAAACAGTAATTCTGTCCAAAGAGAAGTGATAAGAAAACTTGTCCTATTTGGCATGTGAGATGGTCTTGTTGAAACAAAAACAACATCGGAGGAAGTTAAATAAGCACGGAAGACTTTATCCAAGGCTGTTTCAATAGGTGAGAGAGGCCAGAACTGGGTCTGAACTCAACTCTGGTTGAGTTCATGGAAAAGTGATGGAAAAGGTTAGGGGGAAGTCATCCCCCATCTGCATTTGCTAATCGGCTTTATCCAAAGGAAAAGAAACTTCTCATATGGTTATAATAGGAGGTAGTTTTACAGCTTGGAGATAGGTATCCTGGAAAGTTAGGTTCCTGCCCTTCCACAGAGATAACCTGCACTCTCTTCCTGAGTGTTACATTTCAAAGAAATGGCTCCTGGGTTTCTGAGAAAGACCTTTCTGGGTTATAAAACTGGCAAGAAGCTTCTAAAAAGACTTAACATAAAAAGACTTAATATCAAAGGGAAAGAGAAAGGATTTACTATTACAAGTTTTCTCAAGTAAGTGCTCTAAGATAAGGGAGGTCGGTGGGGGAGCCCAGAGTCAGGTAGAAGCCTGTCTAAAGTTTAATCAAGCTAAGGGGAATGTTAAGATCATTAAGGCCATCTCAGTCTTTGCAAAGGCCAGGTTAGTAATTTTGTTACCCAAATCCAAGCTCAAGGACAGGGTAGGATGTCAGCCTTGTATCAGAAGTATCATTTACAAATACTTTCTTCCATTTGGTTGGTTGCCTTTTTGTTTTGTTGATAGTTTCTTTTGCTTTGCAGAAGCTTTTTTAGTTTGATGTAGTTCCATTTATTTATTTTTGCTTTTGTTTCCCCTGGCCTTTGAGGTCAAGTTCACAAGAAAACCTTCAAGAGCAATGCTCATAAGTAAGTAGGTAAAGGGGATCAAATATATGGTAACTGAAGGAAATAAGATTTTTGATGGTGAACACTCAGTAGAGCATACAGATGTCTAATTATAATGCTGATATACCTGATAATTATATAATGCTATTAACCAATGTTACCCCAATAAATTTTTTAAAAATAAAAGAACAGAGCAAGAGAATATGGAAGTCTGGTTAATGTTGTTCTGTAGCTTCTATACAATCCCTGAGAATGGAAGGACTTTATCCTATATCTGGCGTGGGATTGATCATTTGTATCGTGTCTATTCTGTGATGGAGAAACAGCTATTGGGACCTAGAAGAAGGCAACTCAAGATTGTGGTTGAGATGGTTTAAAAATGGGCTAGACTGTGAAAGTTCTGTAGTGTTGTTACCCTAGACAGTCAGTCGGAGGGGTGGGCCATGCAGGGACTGCACAGAAGATGCAGGAACACTGGGATCCAAGGGTTCTCCATGAATTCCAACTGGCTACCCCAGATGTGTGGGCTCCATGTCCAGTGTGGGGAGGTGGCTGAGGGCTGTGGCATCTCCAGGATTCCTGCCAGAGGGCCCTGCTGCCCCCCTCCACACTGACCCTGATACCTTAGACAGGGAGCACCAGGGAGTCTCCCTCATTGGCCACAATGGTGCTGGGGGGAGGTTCCTACACTGAGTTCGCCAAAGGCTAGAAAGATGAATGGATAGGACCTGAGCATACCAAAAGCTAGCAAGATAATTCGATTGAGAAAAAAAGCCCTCTTCTCCCTATCCTTATAAGAACCCCTGGCTTGATGGTAAACTTTTTTTTTTTTAAATATATTTTTATTGACTTCAGAGAGAGGAAAGGAGAGGGAGAGAGAGAGAGATAGAACTATCAATGATGAAAGAGTCATTGATTGAGCCCACAAACTGGGCATGTGCCATGACCGGGAATCGAACTCCAATCCCCTTGAGTCTAGGTCGACACTCAACAGCTGAGCCACGCCCAGCAGGGCGAACCCCTGGCTTGAGAAGGAAGGTGAGGTGATCTTTGAGACTGGTCATGGCACCTGAATAAACCTCTTTCCTTTTGCACCAGCACCTTTCTCATGAGTTTGGCTTTCATTCAGTTTGGGAAGTGGAGTTGAGACTTTCCTTTTTTCAGGATTAGAGTGGAAACTTAGGTTAAATCTCTTGAAACATTTTGGCATTCCTGAAAGGTGATAAGAATCTGCTATAGACTATGGAATTGGTTTTTTAAAATGTTGGTTTGAGGTGACATTGTAATATAGCAATTAAATTTTTTTGTAACTAGGATCCTGACATCCAGGGACAAAGCCCCAAGTTGTAGCTTTTGGAATGAAGCCATGAACGTAAGAGACCAAAATTTCTCTTAGGGACATGTAATCCCCTAATTTTACTTGTTTCTCTATCTCCATATCTTAGTTCAACTATTCTCAGTATCTTAGTTCAAATGGAGTTTGGGGGAGTTTGGAAAAGCTAAAGATATTTTAGCCTTACTTATTTCTTATGATGCTTTACTTTTTCCTCTGTTGTGCTTCAAGATCAAATAATGTTTATAGACCTGTTATCTTTTTTGTGTAATAAATAGAGCTACATGGTGATAATACACAATTCCTTTCACTGTAGGACATTTTGCTTCACTTTTACCTATACTGGACTTGTGAAATTTATTGTTTGACTTTTCAATGCTGAGGTGGATGAGAAACACAGGGTCACAAGATTCATAAAACTTAAATATTGGAAATTCCTTCTTAAATTCTGCCTTTCAAGGGTAATTTCTTGTTTGATGATTTTCCCCTTCCGTGATATAATCTCTATTAGGGTAAGAGAGATGCGAGTCCTTTTCACTGCTCTATTTTCAGTGTTCAACACAACTCCTGACAAATCAGATCCCAGAGAGCAGAAGACCTACAGGAATGAACTTAACCAGTGATGACCTGCCCATAAAATCTGTGCCAAAGCTGAAAAAAATTGTAATTTTTTCTCAGGTGTGAAGTAATTTCACATTTATTATTCTTTTTGAATATTCATGTAATGCCCTGAATCTGGGGCTCTGGCAAAGAAAAAGCCAAAATAAATGGCATTTATTGGTTAGTAATCTGGGTCAAGTCCTTTAAATGTTTTCTCAATTAAACCTCAAAAGGGCCCCTTAAGGAAGGTTTGTTTATGCCATCATGCAAATGAAAAAATTCTATCTAGAAAAAAGAAATTACTTTCCAAGTTGACAAGATAATATAACTAGATCTTCTGTTTTTATTCTGTCCAGAATCCTTTCTAAACAATAGGGTGCCTCTATCTCTCTGAACTTGGGGTAAGTGATTCACTTAGGAAGATGACAGGGTATATTCAAAATGTTCCATGTTAGATTGTAAGCTCAGAGCCCACAAATTGGAAGAAAAGCACCTCTTTCATATTCTAGGTGAAACTTTCTGACAGTTTTTGGTAGGCTCGATTTTAGAGATTTATTAAAATAAAATAAGAGATAAATTAACTGAATAAAAAATTGTTCATTCCAACACTATTAATAATAACAAAAATTAGAATCAGCCCAATGAGCAACAATAGAATATTAGTATCATATAATCCATACATGTGATGACACATGACATGAGACATCTAAATTCATGTTTGATATGACTGTATTTAAAGATCAAGAAAATGTCATAGTGCATTTCTTAGTGAAAAAAGCAGAAAACAATGCATATTACAAAAATGTGATTATGACAATAAGAATGTGTATATGTGCTCATGAGTGTGCATATATGGGTATACTTTAAAACTGGAATGATATAATTCAATATATATTTAACACTATAGCTGGGTTTTGAGACTTTCACATCTTCATATTTCTGTTATTTTTCTGTTCTCTAAAGTTAACATGTATTTCCTTGATATAAGAACAATTGTTCTTGACAGAAAGGAAGATAGAGAAGGAAGTTGATATAACAGGAGGAAACTCAGCTGTTTCTCTGCTGTACAGCTGCAAAGGCTCTGAATTGACATAGGAACAAAGCTGGACCCACTGCCACTGGCGTCCATCACCTCATCCATCACGGTGATCTCTTCTCTTTCTCAGCTGCTTCCACATTTTGCATTCTGGCCCAAGGTACTAATTAGCACTGTGGAACACAATATGCTTTTTCTACTGTGCTCTTTCCTACTGTGGTATGTTTCCTCATGCAGTTGCCTCTTTGGAATGCCCGCCAAAGGCTACTCTGTCTACCCCCCAAGTCTTCTAGGCAGCTCTGTGCTTTCTTCCGCAATACCTCCTGCTGAGGTTTGATGTTGATGGGATCTGAATTTGGGGCCTCCCAGGGTCTGCTCAGCCAGACACACAATGCCTCAGTGCCTTCCTCCCACGCAGCTACTATATCCCCTCCTGAGGCCCTAACACGTCCTCCTTAAATGAGAGTCACCAGCCACAAAAGCATGTCACATCTCTCTTCCTTTTCTCTCCTTTCTAAGGTAGGTCAACTGGACCATATGTGGTAGAGGGAATGGGCATCTAGCGTTGTGCGTTAGTATAGTTAGATCTCCAATGGCTGCTGCTCTGTTCCTACAGGAATTCAGGGAAGATGTCAGGATGAGATGGGGGTATGCCTTACAAAACATGGTATCCTAGTTGTCTCTGGAGCAGGCAGAGTAGGCAGCTCTGAACATGGTGCCAGGGACTTCCAGCCATTCTGGGAGTGGAGTATTGAGGAGACCTTTTATGTTTCTCCACAGCCTAGCAGCAAAGAGTTTATGTAAATTTCCTATTGACATATGCTGCAAAGCAGAGATGAAGGCCTGAAGGGCATAGGGAGGGCCAGGTCACTTTTGCAGGATTAGGAATACAGGGAGAGTTCAATGTGGTCCTTGACCAAGCTCTGGAACTATATGCATCATTCTCCAGGGTTGGAAAGGCTGCTGTAGGGAAGGCAATCCCACCAGAGGATTTCCTCATTGACTTCTCCCTCTCTTTGTCTGGATGAAAATAGCTTTGGGGACCCCATGAGATGGCACAAAATGGTTTCTCTCCCTGTGGACTCTCCAAGAATGCTCTGAGAGTCTAGCATTCCCAGTTAGAAGATTTTCAGCATAGCCAAGTATGCCTGGAATATTAGAAATCTTTGTCTTAACCCAGAAAAATTCTCTGCTTCATGAACAAATACAGACTTATTTCCTTTGTTGAGAAGCTCTTGCTGTCTAGAAGTTTCTATTGGCCACATTGCTTTCAATGTAGCTTCTTAAAGAAAAAAAAAATTGGGGTGAGCCTTGAGGTAAGGAGTTGCCTTTTTAAGACATCTAAAATACCTCCATACTAAATTATTTAATTTTGTCCAAAGAGTAACCTCTTATTTACTTCTATCTTCTGAATAGTCACCGGTCTGCCACTGAGGTCTATACTTTTATTTATGACTAGACAAGTTTTAAGTTTTCCTGATCATCTGTTTTTGAGGAAGGATGGAATTAGGCATTCCAAGTGTGGTATGTAGAATTTACAATGGGTAAACTAGAGATGGATATTTGCCTCAAAGGTGGTCTTAATATGCTGATTATCTCTGCTTTGGTGATTATACAGAGGGCAACGTCCTGAGACAGTATCTCAGAGCATCATTTTAAGAACACACCAGGAGGAAAATGGCCAAATCTTTCCCAATACTCCACTCAATGTTGTTCTTCATGCTGATCCATTGGGTGTTTCCAGCTGGTGAGTAATTTGGGTGGTTCTGGCAGGACTTGTGGGCTCTAACATACATTGTGATCTGAAATAGAATGCTTTGAAATTCTCATTCACTTATTTATTTACTGTAGCTGTATATCTGTATCTATATAGAGAGAAATAATGGAGTTCAGTCCAAAAAAAAATAAATAAAAGGCCCTGGGCCATTGGGCAGGGGCCTTGGTTTTTCCATCTATTAATGCAGATTATGAGATCTAATTCATGGGGACCGGAGGTCTTGGGTAATTCAGTGAGGTGACATGTGAAAGTGACTGGCAACATGCCTACGCCATAGTGCATCTCAGAAATTCAAAACTTTTGAAGATGCTTTGCTATATATTTGAGTGGGTCATTACCTTTTGTGCCCTCTTTTAGAGATGAGTCATGTAGAGGGTTACAATGTCACCTAGTCTCAAAAGGTGAAGAGCTTGATTTCTCACATATCTGTCATGAATTCCTGGGCATTTCATAAGCAAGGGTCTTTCTCTTCTCTGTGAAATAGGGCGATTGGGCTTAAAGGTCTCTCTAAAATTCTAGCATTTCTTAATTTCTTTCATACATGGGCTACCAGTTCTGAATCTGCCCAAGCCCAGGATAATTCCTGTTCCTCAAAAAGCAATTTGATGTACTAGATTGGCAATGTTTATGAGAGCAGTGATGCATCTGCATAGTCCTCTACTGATTATCAACCAGAAGAAGAAGGGTTGTTCTGCATTTTGGAAAGAAAAGAAAAAAAAAGTGAATACATGGAAAAATAAAACAATGTTTTAAAAGATTGTAAACTTCTTTGGTAATAATTAAAAATTCTTTTATTCCAGATTAAGAATTCTTAATAAACCCAAAGATTAATCTATGGTTTACCAAATATTAGATTCTGTAACTATTTTCAGTTATGTCTTGGTTTCAGGCCCTCAACGCTGGTGGCCAGCAAGAGGAGGTTTCAAGGTAACCTTCCACTAGATTTGCCAGGACTGAGGTTCTAATTTGAGTTTTCTTTGGAATTGCTATTTTGGAGCCTTACTGCAGCAAGGTCATCTGTAGAATTATTTGAGGACAAGTCATATGAATGTGATAAGGACACTGCAGGTGTAGAACCCAGAGTAGTGTTCCAAACTGGGAACCAAGCTGAGATTTGGTTGTATGTCCACCAGAGAAACCCCCATGGTACCTGGGAAGTGTTTATGAGCACCCATGATTGCCAGGGGCAAGGCAGGGTCTTAAGAGCCCACAGACTTGAGCATAACACAGTTTTTGCTCTCAAGGAGATGACAGTTTGGGGGCGGGAATGCTCCCAAATGCTGAGACGTGCAGAGAATGCCTATGTGAAATGTGACTAGGGAACATCAGAGATGTGGACTGAGGAAAATGTGAAGAAATAAGAAATCCCTGAACAGAGTCTCAAATTGTGTTTGCAACTGGGACACGAGCAAAATGAAGGGGATACCCTTTCCATTTTAACCTACCCCTCTGAAGATTAAATATATTTTGAAGCCAGTAAGTGTTTGATAAGTGAGGGAAAAAGGATTATGAGAGATTACCTTTTTTTTGTATGTAAATTTGCATCACTGTACCCCTTCACTTTAGGAGTTTTTGCACTCTTTTTGGGTCTCATTTGTAAACTTTAAGTTACAAATTAAACAACAATTATGAGTTGACTGGTGAGAAAGGCCTTTCGAGGGGAGCATGACCTTCAAGGGACTCATAGTTCAGAGTGTAGAACATGATAAAGGCTGTAGCTCCAGCAAAAGACTGCAGAACATGTCCAGGATCTAACCTCTGGTCTCATAGAGTTCAGTCCTAGCATTTTCCTCTTCAGAGCTGCCTGCAGGGGGAGTTCTCCCTTTTCTGATCAACCCATAGATAATCAATTTCTCATTCTTACTTGTTTTCTTTAAAGAATATTTACTTATCTTCTGTGCTATGCCTTAGGATCCAATACTGAGGAAAACGGACATAGTCCCTTCTCTAGTGAAGATAACAAGTAGCCAGAAAAAAGAAAGAGACAATTATTATTTGTAGTAAATTCCATACATAAGAGAAGTAGGAGGTTATGGTAGAGAATATTTATTAGGAGTAGAGATACTACTATAAGCAATGTCATCCAAGATGGCCTCTCTGGCATGGGGACAGCTAAGCTGAAACCTTAAGGGTAAAAAGGAGCCTCCCGGGTAAAAAGTGTTGAGGAAGTATTTGCCTACTTGAGTCACTGATTGAACACCTGGATGACTGGGGCACAGAGAGGGAGGGGTGTGCAGTGGATGCTACACTTACAGTAGTAGATGGAACCCTCCCCTGATGAACACCTCTCATTCAAAACAGAAAAAAAGAAGAACCTGGATTTGTAGACAATGATACTAGCTATTCTTGGTTTTTTACTTGATTACCCTATATTTATTCTGTTTAAACTATTTTATATCTCATTCAGGTTGCAAATATTTATGCAATGACTAAGTGGCAATATATGTGCTGGGCACACAATGGTAGTCTAATCAGACATAGACCTTACCCTTATGGACTGAGAATTTTTGGGGGGTGTGAAATTGGTCCAGTAATTGCACAAATGCTTTATGACACACTGATTAGAGGTATAAAAAGAAAGAATGAAGGGTTGGGATTTATTTTGAGAACTATCGCTGAGACAGTAGGTTATAATAACCTGAGCTCTGAAGGTAGAATGAGTTTAGGTTCAGGGAAATAAATATGTTTGATGGCAGTGGTCATGACAAACCAGAAGATGCTGAGATGGAGAGAACATGGAGTATTTGGTGGAAAAAACTGAAAAGGCAAAGAGCCAGGTGGTGTAAAGCAAGGTTGGAAGAGTTGGGAGGGTTCAAATCACATGGGGTCTTCTATCCCATACTAAGAACAAATTTTTTATGTAAAACAAGTTATAATTAAAGAGTCTTAATCAGCAGAATAAAATGATTAAATTGATGTTTAAATTATGGAAACTAGAGGACATGGGGAATAGAGGAAGTGGAGGGATTAGTTGGATGAGAGATATGAGGTAGATGATGGTGGCCTGGCCATGGTGGTGGTGTTGGATAGATAAGGAAAGAATGAAGGAGAGCTGAAATATTATTTTTCTATTTCTAAACACTAACCCAAAACTCTCTTCCATCTGTATCAGACGTACTTTATTGTATGTATCTATCTTAGAGCCCCTGAGACCACCAACCTCAAGCCATCACCCCAGAGTCACTTCTTCAAGCCATCACTGACACCAGCCTTGCAAGTAGACATGGGTTCTAATCCTTGATGACCCATGTCCATTTCCTTGTTTTCCATTTTCCTTACAAAATCAGGGAGTTATTCTAAATGATCCCACATTTCACAACTTTAAGATAAGAGTTGGATTGGGGATTTTTGACAGTGGATAAAAATGTGATAAATATTTTAAATCAAGGCATATGGATTTCAGTGAAGCATCTTTTCCAATTATGGGGCTTTAGTTTCCTTATCTGAGTTGGCATAAAAAAAATCTCTAAGAATATTTCCAGATCAAATAGTCTGGGAACAAAGGAGATTGAGAGAGAAGCTAAATTTCCCTGATAAATTCTATATTTTCACTCTTCTTTTCCAACTCTAGCATAACAAACCTCTGTTCTCTATTGCTGTCAGGAGGCATCATGCTGCTATCAGATGGGATATATGTAGGTTCTGGTTTCATTGCTTTGTGGAGGTGGGAGCTGTGAGAGCTTTTGGAAGACTGGAATATGATCTTGGCTATGTTTAGATTTTCCTTAAAAAAATTCAGAGGGGAACTTGTTACCTATCTGTAAGCATGATTCTAATTGTATCATTCTGTTAAACTCAATTGCAGGTGAAATGTCCAGTTAAGAAAGTAGACTTGAGCTGGTTTAAAGGAACACTCAACCCCTGCAGTGGTATATATGAACCAATCTGTGGGACCAATTTGGTAACCTATGAAAACCCCTGCATCTTGTGTATTGAGAACTTGTGAGTCCTATTTGGGGCAGGGGGACAGAAAAATGAAAAAGCTTAGCCCATAGCAATTATCATCTACCTCTTCTATGAAGTACATCAGCCTTGATGCCAGGAATTTGCTCCAGTTTGCAGAGATAATGATCAGTCCCCACTGAGAAGAGCTTGTGGTCACATAAAGTCCACTGGAGTACAAAGCAGACTCATTGTGCTCAGTGGTGCTCCTCAGGTCCTTTCTTCTCTCTGAGCCCTTGCATTCCCCTATGCCAATTGATGGATTTTCACTTGACGCTTTAAATACTAGAGTTCTGAAATTCTTTGATTTTTAAGACAAATTGTGGTTTTACCTGATCTCAGATATCTTTAACTTGTGTCTGAATGTGTTTGAAACTCTGAACTAGGATGAGGTGATAGCGAAACTTGGGTCCTTTAGCTAAGAGTGAGTGTTTAGTTTTCTTGGATTTCTGTGACATGATTCTCAGTGATTAGATACAGAGATCTCACAAAACCATGGCTTCAGATTTGATCTCTGTAGAAGCCAGTACAATTCACAGGGAGAAAAATTATCCCCATGGCATCAAACTGGAGCCCTCCACTCAACAATTATTTTGTAATTTTGTGGATGGAGCAATGACATGAGTGTATAAACCCCAGGTCCTCCTTGCTAATAAGCAATTCCGTCCAAGTGTAAGAGTATTGACAGAGAAGATGAGGATTAATGTGCCTCATATATCACAAGCTGAGAATTGATTCAATAACCTACCTTCAAAGAGACTGTAATAGGTCATAGTATCTTCAGGGAGATCTTAGGACTGTGACAGGTTAATGGGGTAGGAAAACCAATAAGCTATTTTTTGGTTTTTGTCCACCTCCCCTTTTGCTCTGGCTCTTAGTTTCCTCAAATATAAAATAAGAGTGATAGATAAGATAATTTTAAAGTATATTTGTGGGGAATTCCAAGATGGTAGCTGATTAAGTGGAAGCTACACTGACACTCTCCTAGGGCCAAACTGGAATTATGACTAAAATATAAAAAACCATCCTGAATAATCAACCGAAGAATAGCTGAAGAGAACCCTTATAACCAAGGATGTAAAGTGAAGACCACATAGAGACTGGTAGGAAGTACAGAGGCGCAAGAGACCTGGCTGGGCTCCCACTGGCAGCAGCTAAAATTCTGGAAGGATATCTCAGCTGTGGGGTGGTTCCCACTGAGAACTCCAGGGTCTAAACCCCAATCTGGGCTCCTCAGCCTAGAGCACCAGAGCTGAGAAAGATGCCCACCCATTGAAAACTTATCACCCCACTCTGTGGAGTTTCTACATCCTGAGGCTCATTAAAAGACTGTGAATAACAATCAGCCTCTGGGTGCTTTAAGTCTTTGCCTGATTTGCTTCTGTACCTACAGCTTGGGAAAGCAGACCTTGGTGCACATCTTGGTCCTTTTCAAGTGCACACAGCCACAGCAGAGGGAGCCATAAGAAGCTGTGGATTGCGGAGAGCTTCAAACAGGGTTTACTCAAGGCCAGTCACAAACTGCATATGACATTGGCCTATACCAGAAACCATCCAAAAGATTGGAAGTCCTAGCTGAACTACCTAATACATAGAAACAAACCCAAACAGGCAGCCAAAATGGGGAGACAAAAAAACACAAAAAACCCACACACAAAAAAAAACAAGCCCCAAATGAAAGAACAAGAGATAAATGAAATGGAGATAAGCAATCTATCAGATATAGAGTTCAGAATACTGATCCTAAGGATGCTCAACAGCATGAGAAAAGATATGAAAACTATAAAGGAAATTAAGAATGACATAGTAGAAATAAAAAATACATTGGAAGGGATAAACACCAGATTAGAGGAAGCTGAGGATCGGATCAGAGAATTAGAAGACAGAGTAGAAAAAAATCATTCAATCAGAGAACCAAAAAGAAAAAAACAATTGCCCGGCTGGGTGTGGCTCAGCGGTTGAGCGTCGACCTAGGATCCAGGTGACCTTGGATGTGGTGATGGCTTTTTAGATACAAAAGGCTTGGCTCATGGAAGAAATAATTGGTAAACTGGAATTCATTAAAATTTAAAACTTCTTTTTTGTGAAAGACATTATCAAGAGAATGCGAGCCTGGCCGGGCGTGGCTCAGCAGTTGAGCATCGACCTAGGACCCAGGCCATCGGGGTTCGATTCCCTGGTCGGGGCATATGCCCGTGTTGTGGGCTTGATCCCTAATTGGAGGAATGCAGGAGGCAGCCAATAAATGACTCTCATTATTGATGTTTCTATCTCTCTCTCTCACTCTCCTTTCCTCTCTGTGAAATCAATAAAGATATATTTTAAAAAGAAAAGAAAAAAAAAATTAAAAAACAGGACAGTTTAAGGGAGCTGTGGAAGAACATGAAACATAACAATATTCATATCATAGGAGTACCAGAAAATGAAGAAAGTAAGCAAGGGTTAGAGAACCTGTTTGAAGAAATAATGGCAGGAAATTTCCCTAACCTGGTGAAGGAAAAAGTTACACAAGTTCAGGAGGCACAGTGTTCCAAACAAGAAGAACCCAAAGAGGCCCACACCCAGACACATAAGTAAAATGCCAAAAATTCAAGACAGAGAGAGAATCTTAAAGGCAGCAAGAGAAAAGTAAGCTGTTACCTACAAAGGATCTCCCATAAGGCTGTCAGCTGATTTCTCATCAGAGACTCTATAGGCCAGAAGGGAATGGCATGAAGTATTCAAGGTAATGAAAAGCAAGGATCTGAAACCAAGACTAGTCTATCCAGCAAGGCCAGCATTCAAAATAGATTGTGAAATAAAGACCTTCCCAGACCAAAAAAAAAAAAAAAAGTGGCTAAAAGAGTTTATCATCACCAAACCAGAATTGCAAGAAATGTTAAAGGGACTGCTGTAATAAGAGAGAGAAACATAGGCATAAAGAATTAAAAGGGCAATAGATAAGTGCCTATCAATAATAGCCTTCAATGTAAATAGAATAATGTTCCAATCAAGACATGGGGTAGCTGAATGGATAAGAAAACATAACCCAAATATATATGCTGTCTACAAGAGACCCACCTCAGAACAAAAGACTCAGGCTGAAAAAAAAAATTCTGGAGTACTTTAAAGGAGAGATCAAAAGCAACACAGTCATAGTAGGGGACTTTAACACTGCACTGACTTCACTGGATTGATCTTCTAGACACAAAATCAACAAGGAAACAGTGACTTTAAATGACACACTTGATCAGATGTATTTAAATGACATTTACAGACCATTTCACCCCAAAACTGCAGAATATACAATCTTCTCCCATACACATGAGACATTCTCAAATATAGACCACATGTAAGGACACAAAACAAGTCTCCACAAGTTCAAAAAGATTGAGCTCATATCAAGCATGTTCTCAGACATTTACACCATGGAATACTATGCAGCTGTAAAAAAGGAGGAGCCCTTACCCTTTGAGACAGCAAGGAGGGACCTGGAGAGTATTATGCTGAGTGAAATAAGCCAGTCACAGAAAGACAAGTATCACATGATCTTACTCATGTGTGGAATCTAATGAACAAAATAAACCGATGAACAAAATAGATCCAGCGGTGTAGAAGCATAGAACAGACTGATGAATCTCAGAGGGAAGGAGAGGTGGGTGGGTGGGTGGGTAGGGAGAGATTAACCTAAGAATTTACATGCTTATATGCATAACCTATGGACAGAGATAATAACAGCCAATAGTGTGATGAAGGCTGGAGGTGGGGGGTGTTGCAAGTGGAGGCAATCAAGAGGGGGGGAAAAGGGACATCTGTAATACTTTCAACAATAAAGATAAATATGTTTATAGCTCTGACATTCTATTATTTAATGAAATATTTATTCTTACTCTTTCTTTAGGAAATCTTCTGGGAAAATTACTTATCTCCGTGATGGACCGTGCTAGCTAAGCAGACTTGGATGTGAAAGAAGGTATCTTCTTTTCTCCATCACAACAGTCCTCCTCTTACAACTCACCTGTCCTTTTTTTCTCCTTGCACTTGCCCTTGGTGACAGAGTTGCCCCTATTGAGCCTGTATTAGAGAGTTAAAGCTTCCTTCTCTAGAACTCTTCCCTCATTGCCTTCCATATTCTTCCTAATAAAAATCTGATGGCACTTGGGTTTTATATCTGCGTCTCAAGTCTCAGAAGTAGAACAAATTAAACATTTGAGCCAAGGGTCCGAGACAAGCATTGGGATTCCCCAGCTCTCTGATGCTGTGAACGGTGGGATGATCTATGTAAAGGCTCTAGGTATCTTCCGAGAAACACGACAGAAACATCATCTATATTCCTTTGGCATTTAAAAACAAACAAACCAACAACAGGAACCATGGAGCACTACGCAATTTCTGGTCATACCTCTTGCCCTCTTTCTGTAACTTCCTTATTGAACCACCTCACTTTTAGACTCAGCCTTGAAACAGAGCCATTTACAGATGTCTGGCTTAGATCAACAGAGCCCAACACTTTCACTGGTTCCCCTTTGCTCCATAGAAGGAGGCCTGTGTCAATGGTATCCATGAATGTCCCATTGATCATTGGTCTTTTTCTTAAATTCTTTTGAGAGTATTTAACCTCTGAAACATAAGGACATGTTCTCCTTTTGATTATATGTGTGCATGTGTGTGAATTTGGACCACTAATATATACTAATATGCTCTCTTCTCTGCAGCTTGCTCCCTGCTGGCTTGGGAAAGAGCCTATTCTGCCTCTGAATATACTGTAAGACTATTGTCAGAATGTTTATATGTTCTGTTAGTTCTTGGACCTTCATTAGCATGCTGATAACATGGTAGACACGTGTTTCTAGTAAAAATTAAAGAGTCACCTTTAGTCTGTAATCTTTAAATTTGAAAAGCAAATATCTCTCGGGAAAATTAAATATTTCCTCGCGTTACAGTGTGCCCTTGCTCCAAGTCCTGGGCCAATCAGGAACACCAGCAATCCAGGGAAGACTGTTGTCCAACATGATTGCTTGGACTTCCCGGTCACAAATTCTTTCTTCTGCAATAATTTCCATTAATATCATTCAGTAGGTTTTTTCATGTCAAACATTTTCATTTCATCTTTACAAATTTGATTTATATCTTCCATATTTCTAGCATTTTTAAAAAGTTACTATACCTGAAATATAGTTATAATAATTATTTTTATGACCTTATCTTCTAATTCTAATATCTATCAGTTCTGGGTTGGTTTGGGTTGTTTTATTTTCTTTTCATTATGGATTATATCTTAGGGTACCAGACAGTATGAATTTTATCTTGTTTGGTTCTGAATATTTTTATACATCCAGAAATTCTTGAGCTTTGTTCTGATCCTCTTTGCTATTAAGAGTTGTTAGGTCTGCCCTGGCTAGTGCTGTTCCATGGTTAGAGTGCCGGAGCACCAAAAGGGTCTCAAGTTCAAGTCCTGGTCAAGGGCATGTACCTGGGTTGTTGGTTTGATCCCAAGCCCAGTCGGGGTGGGGGTGGGTTGTGTGAGACAACCAATCAATGTGTTTCTTTCACATTCACATCTCTCTCTCTCTCTACCTCCCTCCCCCCTTCCACTCTCTCTAAAAATCAATGGAAAAAAATAATCTCTGGTGAGATTATAACAAAAGCAAACAAACGGAAAGAGTTGTTAGGTCAGAGCAGTGCAGCATTCACTAAGTGGGCTAGCTGCGCCTCATTACTGAGGCAACACCCTTTGAGTCCTCTCCTGTGGTTCTTTCTTGGCCTTGGGTAATTTCCTCATGCACAAGCACTAATTAGTAAATCCCTGAGCTTTCTGTCCAGCTCTCTAGTGCTGTGGTCCTATGAACTATAGCAGCTTTGATCTCTCTCCTCTGAGCTCTGTATCTTCAATTCAGGGAATCCACTTGTTCCATCTGAGTCCCCCCTTTCCTATTTCTAAAACCTCTTACAATACAGAAACCAAGGGCAATCATGATCTCACCACATGTATTCCCATCTCTCAGGGATCCCTTTCTTTCATTGCCTGGTGTCTAGTGTCATACTTTCATATATTTTATCTGATTTTTTTTTTTTTTGGTCTTTTCCAGTAGGAGATATATCTGGTTTCTCATACTCCGTATACACACAAGAGTAAATTAATCTTATCTTAATTTCAATTCAAATTGATATTCAAACCAATTCAAAAAATCTTTCGGAAGGAAATATATCTTCCTAAACTTAGAGTATGCAAAGATTGCTTTAAAAAAGCAAATATTGGGAAAAAAAGCACTGAGCATAAATAAAAATGTGGTCAACTGTGCAATACAAAAATTGAGAACTTCAGTTCATCAAAATACATCATTAGTAGAGTAAAAGGTAAGCCGCCAGCTAGGAGAAAACGTTTCCAATACATACATCCAACAAGTGGCTCCTGTCAGAAAGAGATGGAGAACTCCCTCAGGCAAATAAGAACACAAACAGCGTCATAGGCTAGTGTACAAAATGCAGAAAGACGATACCAGGTAGCTACTAAGCATACGCATCACCCTCATTTTCCTCTGCATTTCAGTTGTTCTGAAATCATCTGGTTTTTAAATCTTATGCTATAATTAATCTTTTTCTCACACTCAGGTGAAGTGCTGAAGGCATATAATTTGGCCCCTTGAATTATATTCCCTTTTGGACCATGTTTTCCATGTTTCTTTTGTATGACATGTTCTCTTAAATTTTTCTGTGGCTCTGTTATGATTATAGACTGGCTTACCTTTCTGTTTGCCATTTTAATTTCAAATTTAAAGTGTGCAGCTCTATCTATGTCTCTCTTTGATCTAAAATGGAGTGAAAGCCCGGCCGGGCGTGGCTCAGCGGTTGAGCATCGACCTAGGATCCAGGCAATCGGGGTTCGATTCCCGGTCAGGGCACATGCCTGGGTTGAGGGCTCGATCAATGACTCTGTCATCATTGATGTTTCTACCTCTCTCTCTCTCTCCTTTCCTCTCTCTGAAATCAGTAAAGATATATTAAAAAAAAAAAAAAAGAATAAAATGGAGTGAATGAATTTCTCTGAAGTATCTTTATACTATCATATGTAAATTTGTCTTTTCATTTGAACTATAAATTAAGGGCTTATTTTGTTTTTCTATCCCTTTTGCTGTGGTGTGAAGCATTAGGATTAAGTAGGGAGAGCTCAGCCAGAAAGAACATAGTCTTTGCAAGAAGAATTAGGATCGTGCTGCTTTCTCACCTTTTTAAAAATCAACATGAATGGCAATATATTTTATGTACAGTATTCCCCCCTTATCTGCAGGAGATTCATTCCAAGACGCCCAGTAGATGCTCAAAATCACGGATTGTACCAGACCCTATATATGTGCATACACACTTGTTCACTTAAAGGAAGCACTTTATGCTTCTTTGGCATATCCCAATTGCCAGCATCACTGCTTTCGAGATTTGGGGCCATTATAAAGTAAAATAAGGGTTATTTGAACACAGGTCCTATGATATCGTGATAGTGCATCTGATACCTGAGAGGGCTACTAAGTGACTAATGGGCTGGGAGTGTATACAGTGTGGATATGTTGGACAAAGGGATGTTTCACATCCCAAGTAAGAAATGCAATATTTATTCATGCTTCTCAAAATGGTATACAAGAAAGAAAGAGAAAGAGAGAGTGAAGGGGAAGGAAGGAGGAAGAGAGGGAGGAAAAGAGGGAGGGAAGGAGGGAGGGACCCTGTCAAGGGCCACAGAAACACAGTGTGATCCGTGTGGCTTCAAGGTGGAGAATTAGGATAACTGAGATGCATCAGGGAGAGGGTCTCACCTAAAACTGGGAAGCATTGTCTAATTGTGGAGCCCAACAATGGAATCGGCTTTCTTGAAAACAAGTCAAGTCTCTGTCCTAACAATGTTCAAACAAGGTTTTAATGACTGCTCAGTGGAGGTTGCAGGGAGATTTTAGCCTGGTGCAAGCTCTACGTGCTATCTAAAATCTTTCACCCTTAGAAATTGTATTTATCCTCTCTAAGCTGACAGCTGTGCCACTGGAAGCACAGCTTAGGGCCGCAGGCAGAGCGCAGCAGTTTGCCGGGCGCCCTGAAGAGGGCAGGTTCTTTCCGGGTCCTGGTTCTCCCAGCAGCTCGCAATGGGTGAGCTCCCGGAGCTGCTGGGTGGGAGGATTCCCCAGAGTTTGTTGCCAAGTGAGGGTTGATGTCGTACTTTGGGTAATATCCAGGGGAAGCAGAAACGCATGAATCACAGGCCAGTTCCCAGAAAAGCAAAAGTATAGGGCAGAAGCTTGACCTGGGAAACGAAACGGCGGTTACAATCCTTCTGTTTATAGCTGTGGGACAGAAGGAAGGAGCTGGTGGGGAGCCACTTTCTCATGGAAGTTTTTTCCCTGCTTCCAAACTAAATCTAACCTGCCTGTTATACTTTCCATAATGCTAACTACCTGTCTTTCAGAGAATTATCTGCAGGAGATAATTAATTCCCTTTCTCGTAGATCAGGAGCTTCAGGAGAGCAGAGCCATGGCATGCCATTGCTTATCTCACTCTCTATGCCTATGCTGACATTAGGCTGGCACGAGGTAGGTGCTGGATCAGCAATGAATAAAGGGAAAGAATTAGCTCCCTCCGGTCTAACACGCCACTGAAGTCATAAAGGTCAATGTGAAGTTTGGCTCTAAACATTTTCCATATTTGGGAAACGAATATATGGTAGAACGCTTTCAGGTGGTCTTTGTCTCCATCTCCTCTTGTCATGACGGCTATTGCAAAACAAAAGTCGGAGGAGAGGGCTTCCTCACATTATAGTGATCTCTTTTGGTCCTTTGATATTTCAAATATGTAACATAAAATTTCAACTTTGTAATTTGACGATTTCGGCTTGCCTGCAACCTGCTTATGAGTAGAGCTGGCCATTACCAGCAGGATTCAGGAAATGACATAATAAGAAATAATTATTATCAGGGAATGATTGTAAAATTGGGAAGGCAAGTATTTGGTGTTGAGGAAAAAGGTGTAGGGTTCTTATATATTCAAAATGTTCTACATTTTGTGATCGACCTGACATCCTTATTATTATCGGACCTTTGAAATCAGATCTCTGCAAACTTAATGATTCATGATTTGTCATTAATTAGAGATATTATGAAGGAAAAATATGCCACTTTAATGACTGGATAGTGTAGAGATATAAGAACAAGGTAGAAATATAAACAATATAACTGAGATGAGCACCCATCCATAATAATACTGTTAACCAAATAAAAAGATATTAAAGAGATGCAGATTCAACAGAGATCAAGAGAAATTTAGTTTCAGATATGATAGATCCTAGAAACTACTGAGACTTTCGAACACAAAGTGCGTGTACATTAACACGATCAAATGACCCTTCTTAACTTCTGCTTTTGCTAAAATACCGGTATGACTAAAAGTAATACTGGGAAGCCATGATGTAAAACAGTGTGAAGGTTTCTTGATCCAGCCAGTCCTTTTCTGAGTATTTATCCAAAGAATATGAAAACATTAATTCAAAAAAAAAAAAAAAAAAAAAAATATATATATATATATATATATACACACACACACACCTGTCAATTCATTGCATCATTATTTACAATAGCCAAGATATGGAAATGACTTAAGTGTTCATCAATGGATGAATAATAAAGAAGATGATATAGATGGAATACTACTCAGCCACAAAAAAACTATTGCCATTTGCGACAACATGGAAGGAACTGGAGAGTATTACGCTAAGTAAATTAAATCAGACGGAATAGGACAAAAACCACATGATTTCACTCATATGTGGAATATAAAACAAAAAATAAATGAGCAGCCAAAACAAAACAAAAAAAACCCTCATAGATAAAGACAACAGATTGGTGGCTACCGTGGAGGAAGAGTGTTGGGGGGAAGGGTGAAATGGGTGAATGGAGGTCAGCTATATGGTGATGGATGGAAATAAGACTTTTGATGGCAAGCATGCTATAGTGTATACAGATATTAAATTACAATGTTGTATACACCAGAAACTTATGTACTGTTATTAACCAATGTTACCTCAAAAAAGTAATAATGAGCCCTGGCTGGTGTGGTTCAGTTGGTTGGGTGTCATCCCTTGCACCTTAAGCTTGGCAGTTGGATTCCTAGTCCTGGCCATGTGCCGGGGTTGTGGGCTCCATCCCCAGTAGGGGGCGTGCAGGAGGCAGCTGATCTATGTTTTACTCTCATATAGATGTTCCTCACTCTCTCCCTCGCCCTTCCTCTTTCCCTAAGAGTCAACAAAAAATCTTTTTAAAAAAAGTAATAACATATATATTTTTTATATTTTTATTGATTTCAGAGAGGAAGGGAGAGGGAGAGATAGAAACATCAGTGATGAGAGAGTCATTGGTCGGCTGCCTCCTGCACGCCCCCTACTGGGAATCGAGCCCACAACCCGGGCATGTGCCCCAACCTGGAATCGAACCATGATCTCCTGGATCACAGGTCGATGTTCAACCGCTGAGCCATCCTGGCTGGGCAGTAATAATATTAATGGAATATATATAAAAGCTCAGTTTCCTCAGTTTACTGAGTATTTTCTGGTAGAGAGAAAGGGACACAGGAAGGAAACTGTTCTTAAGGAAAGATGGATATAACGTCAAAGGGATAATTTGTGTTGTGTGTGTAATAATAATTTAGCTCCAGTGATTACACATTTACTCAAACTCTTTCTACATCAGTCCTGCAAGGAAACTATGACTCCATAGCATGGTGACTAAGCTTCAGGAGAGGAAATGCCCCATGTTGCAGAGTTGCATCCCGAGCTGAGCAGAAGCGCTGTGTCTTTTTCAGTAAAGCACTCCAGAGGTCAGTCTTACAGAGTAACTCCCGACTAGGAGGAGAAGCCCTCATGCCCTTTCCTGGGACTGTCTCCTGCTCCTTCCTAGCACATTCATAACCGCGGCCGTAAGTGACTACTTTATAGACAGAAAGAGACAAAACATTCAGCTGTTCTCCTTTGTCGCCTTGCCACAGGTATCCTGTGTTCTGACATATGTCTGAGATCTGGGTACAACTCCTGGGAGAGATATTCAAACTCAGATTATTAGCCTGTGACAACTTGCGCACCAAATCTAAGATGACAGAAATCATTAAAACAGCTGTCACTATAAGTACAATACTATAATCTCTTCTGTACAGGAATAAGATAAAAAACTGTTTAAAATCCACATTACCAAACCCAAAATATAAATAAAATTGAAAAACAAAAACCACATCACCAAGTCATTTCATTTAGCACCCTCCTCTTACATAAGAAAACTTCATTTTTGAGAACGTAGAACCGGTCCTAAAAGACGGCTGATAGCTCCCACTGTCACATCAGTGACATACTTGCACTCTTTTCTCTTATGTTGACAGAATTCTGTGTTCCTCCCAGAGACTGATCCTGAAACATTTCTTCTTTGATTAAAAGAAAGACCTCAAACCAATGACTGCAAAGTCTACTCTGAGCACTTAGAAAGAGAACAGGAAAACAAACAAACATAAGGATAAAGAAGAAATCCTAACTATCAAAGTGGAAAATGATAATGGGATTGAAAACAGAAAAGCGATAGAGAAAAGTCAATGAAACCAAAAGCTAATTTTTGAGAAGATTAATAAAACTGGTCAGCTCCTAGTCAGACTGATTGACGAAAAAGGGAAGAAGACAGAAATGATCAACATGAAGCATCATAGTGGTACCAACCCTGGAGATTCTCTAGACATTACAAAAACAGCAAGAAAACAGCGTGAAAAATTTTATGCCAAACGTTGGGACGATTAAATGAAATGCACAAATTTTTTAAAAGGCACAAAAGAAGAAATAGATCGTCCGAATAGTGCTTCAGAAGGAACTGAATTTGTAGTTTAAAACCTCTAAGGGATCCCTATACACTCACTCACCCGGTGGCATCACTGGTTAATGCAACCCACTATTTGAGAAAAAAAAACAAAAACAGTATTCATCCTATAAAAACTCTTCTGTAAAATTAAAGAGGGGTGAATATTTTCTAAATGATTCTGTGAAGTCAGTATTAATCTCAAAACAAAACCAGAAAAAAAACAGTGCAAGAGTAAGAATACTGGACATTTTCTGAGAGAGTAGATTTCAAGTGCTCTGACCACATGTAGGCAAAGGATTAACTATGGGATAATAAACTATGTTAACTAACTCAATACAGTAACCATTTCTCTATACAGCATGGGGCAAAAGTAGGTTTCCAGTTGTGAGTACACAAAACCTAGGGTTTATCCTTGTGTTATTGATTAATTATTGTATTATTTTCCATGCGAACGACTGTAAGCCTACTTTTGCCCCACCCTGTATATTTTAAACCATTATGTTGTACCCCTTAAATATATACAATTTTTATTAAGAAATAAAAGCCTAACCCCTCCACCTGTACACACCATCGCCTCCACTCTTGTCTTCTCAATAACGCTGTTACAGCAATTCTGCCAATGCCCGAATCCTCAATCTTTCTCTCCTCTAGACCTTTCCCATAGCTTGGATCCTTCCTGTTATCTCTCTCATTTAGAAAAATAAAACAAAAAGGAAAGAAATACTTCCTGAATTCTGCATCTTCCTTCACTGTCCCTCATTAACTCCTCCCAGTTAGACCAGAATCCTTCTAAAGGGCAGGCTCTACACACCAACTCCAGTTTATTTCCTTCTATTTTCCCTAAAGCCTACTCTAAGCACGTTCCATCGACGACCACAGCAGAACTATTCTTATCAAGGTCAGAGGTGCCTTTACCTTACTAGAGCCAGCGGTCAATTCCCAGTCGTCATTTTGTTTCACACGCCAGCAGCATTTCCGGCAATTAAACACCTCTTCCTCCATAAAACATTGTCCCGCATCAGACGCCCAAGACAGTGTCCTCTTGGAGCCCACCATCTCTTTGCAAGCTCCTCTCAGCTGGCCGCTGACCAGTGGAGGCTTCGGGCATCAGCGCTGGGCCTGTCCTGGGTGTCACACACGCCTGTTCTCCCAGGGACCCCCCTCCCACCCAGGTTTAGGTCTGGGATCTGGCCGGCTTCCGTGGAGCCTAGATTCTTGCATACAGCAGCCCCCTCAGCATCGCTATTTCAATACCTAACTAAAATCTCTAGCTTGCTCTGTCCCAGACTGAGCTCCTCCATTCCTTCCCCACCTGTTCCTTCCCCACAGCTCCTCTGCTTATAAAACAGCAGCTCCAGTTCGTCCAGTTGCTAATAATCAACCTTTACTCCATTTTTTCTCTCACACCCAGCATGGGGCCTATTGGAAGATTCTTTCATACCCCAAAGCTAACTACTATTTATCACCTCCACTATCTTATTTTATCATCTCCACTATCTTATTTCACTTGAATTATTACAATAATCTTGTAATTATCATTCTTGCCTCCGCTCTCTTACTATGCATTCAGCGTTCAAACCTTATGCATCAGCTCTGTATCTTCGGCCAGAATAATTATGTCTAAAAATGATTTTCATCACACCACGTCCTTTATCCTAAGTCTCTAATAACCACGCGCAAGTCACCACTTCTCTGATAGAGGCCCTGCACTGATACCTGGGAGCCATTCTCAGTTGTTTTCGGTTCTGTCCTCTGGTCCCTTAGTTGTTCCCTCCCAGTCCCCTCCCCTCCCCGGCACCATAAACAAATGGCCTGTGCTCACAGCTGAGTGGTCTTTTCCCGCCCATAGATGATTTCTATCAAATTGCACAAACCATGGCCTCTTCATTTTTTACTGTCTGTTCTTTTCAGTCTAGACTTGTTGAATTTGTTCAAAAATGTTTTGGGTTCTTTATGCATCATTTTGCGTCACCCTTTATTAGACAAAAGACACACTTCTACTCTATGCAAGAGGAGCCCTACTCAACCTTTGGTCCCTGCGTGGTTACTGCCAGACGGTGCCCTTTAGAGGCTATTGTTGCACAGACGACTTATGAGATGTAACCTTAAGATCCTTGGAAGGTCACTGACGACTACAAAAGGCCTATGGAGGACCATCAGAAAGCAATCTCAGGTTTAAAGGGTTTGACATTTCCATGCTTGCATATATCTTGACCTTGAGATGTTTTACTGGTAGCAACCAGGCTTTTATTTTTGTCTCAAGTTTCCTTTCTGGGAGAGACTGGGTATGAGAAACAATTATGGTTTCAAATCCAGAAAGTCCTGGGTCCTTTCTCTTTCCTCTAGATTCTGCTTGAAAACTGATTAATTCCTTCTTTAGTTCAGCTCTCTTTTTCTGAACCTAATGATGAAATCAGTTGATATTTTTAACGTTTCACCTGGAAATCTCCTTAGCAAGATCTATCAGTTCATCAGAGGATATTTTTTCTATATTCTATGTTAGAACCGACCTCAGTTTTGCTCGACTTTTCATCACTAAATAAGATATATGTCTCCTGCCCTGGCCTATTTGGCTCAGTGGTTAGAGTGCTGGCCCTCTTAGTGAAGGGTCTCAGGTCCGATTCCCAGTCATGGCCATGTACCTCTGTTGCAGGTTTGGTCAGGGTTCATGCAGGAGACAACCAATCAACACATCCATGTTTCTCTCTTTCTCTCTCCCCCTCTTCCCTCCCTCCCACTCTCTCTAAAAATCAATGGAAAAAATATCCTTGAGTGAGGATTTAAAAAATAAAAAAAGATACGTCTCCTTTCTGCCAGCTTCCTGTAACATTTTTCTCATTTTTATTTAAGTCCTCTCCAACAGCCTCCTTGGGGCTCATCAACCTCCTGCTAATTGTTTCCTCAAGGCCCTTCTAGCTTCTGCCAACCACCTAGTCCCAAAGCCAGTGCCACATGTTTATATTTTTGTTATTGCCAAACATAACTTCCAGACACCAAACCTGGCTCCACTTATTAATGCTGCATTATAAATTAACTTTAAATGAATGGTATAAAATAACAACCATTTTATTTAATTTATGGGTTCTATGAGGGTCAGGAGCAGGCAATAGGGATAGATAGTCGGTCTCTGGTCCTGGATGTGGAGCTTCGGTATTTGGTGGCTTATGAATGGAAATTAAAGGGAGTATAGAAATGTGGAGTTTCAAAGGATATTAAAAAGTGTTTAAGTCTTGACCTCCCCCACAGTATGACATAAAACTGAAAAAGTCCATTAGTAACAAAAGCCATATGCATTTCCTCCATTTAAAAAAGATTCAGCCTTGTTGGTAAGGTCAGAGTAAAGATGTTGCTTTCGCACTGAAGCTTTTTTCAGATGGCCACAAAGAATTCACCATTAAATACAGAGACAGAGGCAGGAGATCCAAGAGGATATTATGCTAAGTAAAATAAGTCAGTCAGAAAGACAAATATCAGGTGATTTCACTTACATGTGGACTCTAAAGAGTAAAATAAACAAACAAAATTGAAACAGCTTCACAGATACAGAAAACAGACTGATGGTTGCCAGAGGGGAGAGAAACTTGAAGACTGGGTGAGAAAGGAGAAGGGATTGAGAGTACAGATTGGCAGTTACAGTCACAGGGATATAAAGTTCAGCACAGGAAATATAGTCAACAATACTGTAATAATGATGTATGGTGCCAAGGGAACACTGGAAATACTGGGGGGATCACTTTGTAAAGTACATGATTATCTAACCACTATGCCATACACTTGAAACTAATACCAAATAATATTAAATATAAACTGTAACTGAAATATAAAATTAAAAAAAACTACCTAAAGAAAAGACATAAGGGAGGAAAACAAGATGGCGGCCCAGGTAACAGGTGCACCCGCCGCCTCCGGCGGCCACATCAAAATCACAACTAAAATACGGAACCACCATCGCTCAGAGCCTCCTGAAACCTGGCTGCACAGAAGCCCCACAACCAGGGAGCTGAAGCAGCACCCAGACCAGTAGGAGAGGCGGAGACGCGGGCGGGTCGGGTCTGAATCTCAGAGACGCGGCCGCGGGCCCCACCCGGTGCCGCGGGGTAAACCCGGAGGGAATCTCGGGGTGGAGTTTTCCCGGAGGAGGGAGGAGAGAGGGGTCCCAGCCCCACAGCAGGCCCCCAGCCCAGGGCTCCAGGGCCAGGAAGAGACGCCCCTACAACTCCGGGCTGTGAGACCAGCGGGGACTGTCCCTGAGGGTAACAGAGGCTGCGGGAGCCCCAGCAGCTCCTCTAAAGGGCCCGGCACGGACTCACTCGGACGCTCCCTCTGAGCCCAGCGCCGGGAGCAGCCTGAAAGGACCCGGGACACTCGGGGGGGAACTAACCTGCCAGAAGTCGGGGCGAGAGCTGGAGGGGCGGCCTCCTCCCAGGCAGAAGGGCTGGCGGAGGCCAGGGCTCCTTTGGCGAGTCCTCCCCGAACAGCCACCGGGCAGGCACCATGTTTGAGTCGCCAGCACCTGACTCCCACCTTTGGCCCCGCCCCGTGATTCCCGGAGGCCCCTCCCCTCCCCACCTGCAGCTCATCCAGGCCATTTCCAGGGGCTTTTCTGTGCAAGTGGCCTCTCGAGCCTCATGCTTAGGACTTTCCTAAAATCTCTCAAACAAGCAGCAGCTGCCCCAAATGGCTTGATAAATGGCCCCAGGCCTAGCACTAGCGGCAGCTGCACTGGCTCATACCTTGGCCTCTCCTGGGCACCTCCAAGCCCAGCACAAGGAGCAGCGAACTACGGTTTGCTGTGTAGCTCATGCTGGGAGGCCCTGGGCAAGGCACTGGCACAGGCTGACTTTGCACCTCCCGGGAGGCCCCAGAGACAGTGCACCTGGTGGTCAGACTCCACCACGCTGGATTACAACCCTACCACATCCAAGAGTGACACTCAAGGGGCACACTTGGTGAACACCAAAGCTCCACTGAAGTAAATCCTGCTCCATAGGGGTGTCTCCAGCACAGCAGCTCTTTGGCTGTAGTTGCAGCTGGTCCTCACAGCTGATTGATCAGGGGGTCAATTCCTCCCAGTGACACCAATAGCAACCAAGGCTCAACTACAACAGGATAGTGCACACAGCCCACACGGGAGTACCTAGAAGACCCAGCTCAGGCGACTGGGGAGGCTGAGTCACTGGACCCTACAGGACACCTACTACACAAAGACACTCTACAAATTCCAGGAGACATAGCAGTTCTACCTAATACATAGAAACAAACACCTGGAAGCAGCCAAAATTCGGAGGCAAAGAAACATGTCACAAAGGAAAGAACAGAAGAAATTTCTAGAAGATGAACTAAATGAAATAGATCCAAGCAAGCTAACAGATAGAGAGTTCAGAATTTTGTTTATAAGGATGTTTAAGCAGACTATTAGGGAAATAACTGAGAAAATTGATAACATAATAAAGTACCAATTTGAAATGAAGGCTACACAAACTGAAATGAAGAATAATTTACATGGAATCAACAGTAGAGTAGAGGACGCTGAGAATCAAATCAGCGATTTGGAACATGAACAAACAAAAAAACACCCAACCAGAAGAGCAAAAAGAAAAAAGAATCCAGAAATATGAAAATAGTATAAGGAGCCTCTGGGACAACTTAAAGAGGCTCACCATTCGTATTATTGGGGTGCCAGAAGGGGAAGAAACAGACCAAGAAATTGAAAACCTATCTGAAAAAATAATGACAGAAAACTTCCCCTACCTGGGGAAACAAATCGACTTACAAGTCCAGGAAGCACAGAGGGTCCCAAACAAGAGGAACCCAAAGAGGCCCACAGCAAGACACATCATAATGAAAATGCCAAAGGTTAAAGACAAAGAGAGAATCTTAAAAGCAGCAAGAGAAAAGCAGTTAGTTACCTACAAGGGAGCCCCCATATGACTGTCAGCTGATTTCTCAACAGAAACCTTGCAGGCCAGAAGGGAGTGGCAAGAAATATTCAAAGTGGTGAAAAACATGGAACTACAACCAAGATGGCTCTACCCAGCAAAGCTATCATTTAGAACTGAAGGTCAAATAAAGAGCTTCACAGATAAGAAAAAGCTAAAGGAGTTCATCACCACCAGACCAGCACTACAGGAAATGTTGAAGGGTCTTCTTTAAGAAGAAGCTAATGAACAAAAGGATCTGATGAACTAAATAGATCCAGAGACATTGATACATGCAACAGATGATCATATTTCAGAGGAAAGAGGGAAGTGGGGTGGAGGGTGGGAAGAGATTAACCAAAGAAGTTATATGCGTATATGCATAACCCATGGACGCAGTCAATAACTGGGTGAAGGCCTGGGGAGGGGGTGGGAGCGAAGTGGGTCAATTGGGGGGAAAAATGGTATACCTGTAATACTCTCAACAGTAAAGATAAATGTAAAAAGTAAAAAAAAAAAAAAAGAAAAGAAAAGACATAAGGTAGGCCTCAGAATTGAGGTTTGAAAAGATTTTGAAAATAATTTCCTATCTATGGAAATAAGTAAAAGGAAATAGTTCAAGAACCTTCTAAGTTTTGAGGGTTTGTATTGCCAGAGAAATGAGAAGTGAATAAAAGAGCCTCTCACCTTATGTAAGCTTGAAAACCCTGAACTTTGAAGTTAGTGCTACCCCAAAAGTAAACATGTTTCCCAGCTCCCTCTCAGACTGGCCATTGAAGAAAGAAGGGCAAGGAAGAGCCATCAGAGGGGCAGAGCGAGAAACTACAGAGAAGTATGGAAAGAGATGTTGTTTCAGATGAACAGAGTCAGGGTCTTGTGGAAACCTGCACCTTGCTAACCGGGACAGGAGTCTTCACCAGCCCAGGTGAGCAGATGGTAGTCAGTGCTATGTGCCTGTGATGTTCACAGACACGTCAATACTCTTTGTTTCTCAATAGGAGCTCAAATTGTGCTGAACCTGCTCAAGTTTCTCCATTATATACTGAGAATGGAGGCTGAGATAGGGGCTGAGCGCATGCCTTATAATGTATAGGTCTCCATAACGTGCCACTTTCAGAAATTCTGAACTTTTAGTTAGTACAATGACTGGCTAAAGCTTTAGATTGTTTCTTAGGGGGAGCTGAGTAAGCCTGTTCTAAGTGTGGGGAGAAGGGTGTGCATGGGTGTCTGGTAGTCACAGGGGCTAACTGTCTACAGAATTCGTATCCCACTGTGGTAATTTAGACTCATGGCTGGAAAGCTGAAGCCCAAAGAGAGATAAGTGTCATCATGAGACTAGCTCTCAGCCATGGTGACTGTGCTGTGATTCACTTTTAAGGCAAGCTGGTAAAGAATCATGTGTGAACCCTAAATCCTTCACAGTAGCTTTCCTCTTCCCACCACCTTCATGCAAAAGGCAAATCCGAGCCATGTGTTGGAGCCAGAAGTAAGAGACTGGGTCTCTTCATCGATGCTGGGAGAGTAGCTGCCAGTAAACCAGGTACAGGCACCTGGACTTCATGCAGCCGGGGTACAGACTTCCTCCTATGTACGCTGTTATACACAGGGGCAATTTATGACAGCAACTCAAGGGATTCTCCTACATAAAGCTATTTGTAATAAAAGGTATGATGCGAAATTTACCTGCATCGGGGTATGGCGAGAAGTGAGTTATTGGGTTGCACTACCTCATGGGTAAAGGATTCAGTTTTTCATATACTCAGGCAACAAGGCCAAGCCATACATATTGCCCTCTGTCTGCAACATAATTAAATTGAATAAATCAAGCTTTTGTAAACTGAAGCACACAAGCATTGATCCTCTCACCCAACATAGTTACTTAGTTCCTACTGTTTTTTCTAGTGGGTATGAGGGATACTGGCCAGTGTAAAAAAAAAAAATCTCTACCCTCAAAGACTATATTCTATTTTAAGTAATGATGAAAAAATTCTGTAAGGTAGATGTATATTCATAATATACTACTTGCTATATGCCACGAAAGGTAAAACCTTATGTTTTATTATAAGTCAAAAGAGAGAGGAAGAACTCGATTGATTCCTTCTTAGGTAACCGCAGAAAATATTTTAGAATAGGCTTTTCTCTTGGCCAGGAAATTGGGTCAGACTCTGATGGGCAGACGTAGCAATAGCATGTTTGAAACAGAGAAGATATTAATGGGTCAAAGTACAGAAAGAGAAAAAAGTAGATCACTCAAGATTCTTGGATGCCGGGAAGTGAACCTGGGAGATGAAACTGAACAGAAGGTGTGCCAGATCATAGAAGAACCTTGAATCCCAAGCTACAGCTCTGTAATGTTTTTGGCTAAGCTTTGTAAGGCAATGGAAAGGCACTCTCCAGGATTTTTTTCCTGGGGTAGCTGGTCCAGGCCACAGTGGATAGGCTTGGGAGAGAATTTGTATAGCTGAAATAATGTTGTTGAATTTAGAAATAAAAATTCTTGCTGAGGCTTTCTCCAGAGTTTAGGGCATATGTAATAATGACTTGTTGGGACTAAATCACCTCACCTGGGCAGTACTGCTTCCTTCTGATTTTAAAAGACTTTGGCCAACTTTCCCCTCACGTTGTAGAGTATGTTAGCAAACATTTAAGAGGCTTCTTCTGATGGTTATAATTAAACTTCAAAGGGAATGGGCAACGCCAGACATTTAGTTGGACTGAAACTATTTCCTTCTTTCTACTGTTACCAAAGCACAATTTGCAGTAGCTTCTTTCCCATCACACCTGCCAGAGTGAATAAGTTTCGATTTAGGATGGTAGGAAAGTCAGTATGTGAGCAAGAATTTTTATTGCTGTCTGATGCATTCCACTGAGGGCCACCCACTCTCCACCCTGTAAACAGCATGGTGTCCCAGGACCTATGTGGTCCTGGCCTATTTTTGGTCTCCTTTTCAACCATCCTCACCAGGCATCCTATGCTCGAGTACACTGGGCAATTTGGTGTTGAGATAGTCAATAGTCTCCACACATTCATGTCTATTCTCATGGATGTTAGCTTGCTTTTATCTCTACCCATGTGTCCTCCTCCCCTCCTTCAGCATCCCCTCTCCCCTTTCGACCAGGCTCATTTTGCCACATAATTTTTATTTATCCTTCAAAACTCACACTTGTGCAAGTGTATCTTTTTTTTTTTTTAATGAGACCTCTGATGGTACCACCTTAGAAAAATTAGTTGAATCTTTATTTATGCACTCATGGAACTTTGAAAAGATGAATTTTCTAAAACGTTGTCACATTATACTTGACTTATATTGCATATATCTGACCTGCAAAAGTGTGAGCTCTGAGAGTTCAGAGCTCACACAGTGTTACGAGGATTATAGTCAAGGTATGTGCGAGTCACTATGAGAATATCGAGCAAGCACAGCCAAACAGACTTACTGAAATGACTGAGGAACCTCAACATTCAAAAGAGGCAAAGACAATTAGGAAATTAGGAGGCAGCTTAGATAAGGTAACCAAAAGATTAATAGATAAAAAATTTAAATAAATACAACAACGGTTTGGATATTTTCACTCAAAAATATATTATGACCATCGGCTCAGCTTAGGGAAATCAGTAAAAGAATGTAAAAGAAAAGGCAAAACCCATCTTGCTTTCAAGATCATTATAATCTCATGTAGCTAAAGCTACCAAACAAAAATCAATCAGGAAATAAACATAGCCACTCAGTGCAGACCTCTGTGGAACAGACTTATAAAAGTTCTGTTAAGAGAGAAATAAATGAACCCAAGGATAGGCATGAGACATGATATCTTAAATGATTCACTGACCAATTTGATGCAATCACTGAAGGTGGGATTTTATGTCAGGAGTCAAAAAGATTTCTGCATATTGGGCGCGATGACTGGCAAAAATGAAAGAGATGAAACACTGTTTATGAGCCCCCAAAGGAGAGAGTAACCCAGAGGTTACTTCATATTTAAAGCATTTCCTCTGTCTTCATTTAAGTCTGTTGGAAAGCACCGACTGGGACATTGTTGCGGTCCTCCCAGTCATGCCGGTTTCATTCATCAGCAGCCATCTGCTTAGTGGTTCGACCAGTGAGTCATCTGCTCATCATTCGATCCTCCCCAGTTACAGCGCGAGAGGCTTTATCCAATGCCTCAACAATGACGATGTTTCCATCTGCTAGTCTGCTGTATCCCTCACACTTGGCAGTCTAGCAACCTTGTCAAACAAGAAAACAAAGTTACTCTGACCTTTTATTTTATTTTTTGATACTTAAGTAGAATGGCATGTTTTCCTAGTGTTCCTAAATCTACACTATAATGGTCTTTCCTTGGAGCTTATTCAAATTAATGCTAAGCTTTAACACAAATTTAAAAATAAGGCATTTGAGGAGGTGTACTATAAAAACAGACATACACAATTCATCCTTAAAAAATGAATTAAAGAAATGTAAAACTATAGAAAAAGAAAGAAAATTAGGAAGAGAGACGCCTTTAAAGAAGACACAAAGTTTCTTAATACTGTATTAAAATTTACAGCATTCGTTAACTTTCCAAAGTTTTATATAGCAAACCATACTTTATGGCTTAGCTTGATTTTCATTGTGGCCAAATAAAAAATTCTTGATTTTAGTCTATTGTATGGCTAGTAATGTTAAAACAAAACAAAACAAAACAAAAAAACTCTTCATAACAATTCTTTTTTGTTTTTTAACACTATGCAAGGGGTTTTTTATTGAAATCCAAATGCAATATTTTATAGGGAACCATGCAAATAATAGTGGTAAGCCCTCAACATTTATCCTTACAATGGTGCTCTGAGGAAAAATGGTGAGCCTTGTTTTACAGATGAGAAAAGGGGCAGTGAGCTTTATGACCTGTTCAAAGCAGGGACTCCAGTGGCTTGAGCATTGGACCGTTGTGTTCTGGTGTCATAGGCAGAGATGTAACCACAGTAATGGGCACTGAATAAGACTGTCCATGGAGGAGACAGACAGCCAAGATATTTGGTGGCCAGTAGGGTCCAGGCATGGGGACCCCTGTGGGACACTGAGCCCCATAACTTAATTCTGAGCAGCGACTTCTGTGATTGAGGTGGCGGCTGTTCCTTTTTGAAAACACGCCTCTGTCTCATAACCTGTGCTGAATAGTGGCAGGGCTAAAGCTTGGATATGCTTGAGAAGTGACATTTCACACTACTTATGAGCAACACTGGGGGGAAATTTGTATGAATGGATAAAATGTTAAAACATGTCAACATGTATATGTATGTCCCTGGGTCCTGACCTAAGCTTTCTAATAGCAATGAAGCTGCACCTCAATAGGCAGATATTGTAGACTCAGCAGTAAAATTATAGAATCAAAGGTACCCTTAAAAATCCCTCAACTGTGCAAAAGAATCTCATACCCCCATAATTAGGGAATCAGAATTACTCTTAAAAATGTAGATGGTTTTGTGTATATGACCCCGAGTGGTAAAATATTACAAACATGTGAGTAAATATATCAGATTTATATGGTAAACTGTACTTGGAAAATATAATCTCAGGGTGTTTTTGTCTTTAATTATGTGAAAGAAAATGTGCCCAGCTAATTTCTGAAAATCAGCCACATGAATGTCAAGGCTGCATTCGTTCTACTGTCTGTAAGATGGCTTCACTTTTGTAGCTTTCTCCCACATGTTTTCTTTTCATTTTTGTTTCTTTTTTTTATTCATAATTCAATTCATTGAAACTTACCTTTAGGTGTTATGATTATTAGATCTTTTTCTATTTTCCTTTCAGAGTACTGCAGAAAATGAAATTCAAACTGCTCTCATCTACTTACTCCGGCTGCCAGAACACTAGATGCAGACTCGGCTTCTTGAATATTGGTGCTCGGCTGCCTGTGACTTCCCAGGAACCTTCTCTTACCTCAGGTTCTTATCTAAGGAGCTAATTAGGTGATTCCCAGAGAAGCTTTGTTATCTGTTTCTTTGTTTTATTAAAAAACACACACACAAAAAACCCTACCTTTCACATAGGCTCAGAAACCTAACAAAAACATTTATTCAAAGTACCAATCTCCTGAAAATATATATGCTTGTGATAAAATATTCTCTCCTCAGCACCTGCCCAGACTCAGTACTTGTTTTGCTATCCATGCTCCCAAGCTTTGTTATGGAGAGGAAGGTAAATGTAGGGGGAAAAAAATTAAAAAAAAAGAACTGAAACCTTTCAGAAAAAAAATGGGTTAGAATCATTCTACATAAGCATCATTCTATCAAAAACACCTATTGAAGAAAAGCTCTTGGGGAGCGGGGAGCGGGGGAAGGCGAGACTGGAAGACGGAGAGAGAGAATCCCATTTAGGCAAACAATGAGTTTGAGAGTTTAGGGCAAAGGGTGGGAAGCAACTCCCATAAATGACACTTTTGGGAAGAGTTGAAACAAATTTTAGGAAGGCTGCTGAGGACTTGGTGATGGACTGCCGTGGACTCCTGCTGTTACAGGAGGAGTGTTTGTTATTTGTTAATGCTTTTGAATTTGTTGCCATTTGGGGACCGGGGCTAGGTGTAGACTTCCCGTCTATTCTGATCACAAAGGGGAAGGAAGCGGAGAAGGCAAAGGGGAGGTGGAGGCGTTGGGAGTGGGGTGAGGATGCCAGAGGAAGGCAGCAGTCCCTAAGCCCAAGCTTAGGAGATGACGTCAAGTTTCCAAACTGGCTCTTTATATTGTCTCATTTAACAGGGTCAAAATAATTAAAGGTCATGGGAAGCAGACAAAAGTGTTATGTGAAAATTCCGTAGCTTTCCTTAAGCAATTCCCTAATTATTCTGTTTTCTGAATGTTCCCAGACTACTCCTCCCGTAAAGTGTTCAAGGAAAATTCCAATACAATTTTTAAGGTTGTTCTGTGGTGTCTTTGACATTTTTAGTGTCTAGCATCTGACCTATAATTTTCTGTAAATAACTTTAGGATTACGCATCTGTGAGTGTGTGTGTGTGTGTCATCACACCAGGGAGAATGAAGACACTTAACAGTTGCCAAGCACGTACGTTTCCTTCTCTCATTCCTGTCCTCTCTTTCCCGTCTGTGCTCCTCTGTCCCCTTTTTCCTCTGCCCTTTAAGTCCAGGTCTTTTAAAATCATCAGAGAAGCAACTTTAAAAAGTCTTATATTTATCACCATCATGCTTCATTTTTTTTATTAAACAGTACATATTTTTGATTGTAAAATTAAATAAAATATATTCCCCATTCTCAAAGACAGAAAATTCATCCTCAATTTTGAGACAAATCAAATTAAAATTTTTTAAAATATGTAATTTCCCGAAAGAAAACAAATGTCTTAAAGAAAAGTGAGCAATATCTAAAGTATGTATATCTTTTCTCAAAGTGGCTATTTTAAAAGGAAACCAGGTATTTAGGTATATAATTTCTGAGTTATTTGTACAACATTGCATTAATCACTTGTATTTAACTTGGGCACATTTTGTATATTCTTCCCATATTTTTAATTATTATATATTTTTCATGATATTTTAAGTAGCTGACTATGATTTGAGACAGACTTTGCCATTATCACTATAACCATTGTTTATTTATTTTTCGTTTTCCCAAGGAAAGCTATGGCATCCCACCTTTTGCTCTGTCTCTCAATTAAATTGGCCATGATAGTTAACGGAATTCATCTAACTTGTAGACAAGCATAGTCTCAAGGAGTTAAAACATAAAGAGTTTTACTATAACTACTTTTCTACTTTGCAGAAAAAGGAGGAAATATTAAATATTCCTCAATTCAGTAAATTTTAAAATTAATAATTTACTTTTTACAAATTAAAAAGAAATGGACATTGCCTCCCTTGTTTATTTGGACTTTAAAATGGAAGAGCCCAGCCATTTGACTACAATAATGATTTTTAAAATTAACAGACTGACTTCTGCCCAGAAAATGCTTTTACTGATGCAGTTCTGATGACAAATGTAGAATACCAATCATTTTCAGGTACATCTTGGATGATGTGGACTCTGAAAATCCAAGTTACACCCAAGATTCCATTCCTCTGAGGTTCTGCACCTGGACCACAGACACGCAGGACCTGTCTGAAGGAGACGTAGACATCAAGTGTGGCCCCACCAGTGACTCATCCCTTTAACATAGCGAAACTGTCAAGGGAAGAGCAGGGAGGATGCACTGGTTGTTAGGGAAATCTAGCTAAGCAGGGGAAAATGACATCCTCTATTAATAAGAGCTAAGGTGCGACTCACATAATTGTCCTAATTTTAAGGTTGATGGAAACCACGAAACAGCTCTTTACGTTGGTCACAGGACATAATAAATGCCTACAGTGTACAGGACTGCCTATGGCTTGAGAATGTCCCAACTCCCTCATGCCTCTCTATATATATGTGTGAGTGTGAGCATTTCAGTGCTCTGAGAAGTGTCTTGACAGAGAACCTGAGCAGGACAGAACAGCCTTGAACTGAGTGAGCTAACTGGCACCATGAAAATATCAGGTGTCTTTCTGCTCCTCTCTCTGGCTCTTTTCTGCTTTTTCTCAGGTGAGTTTTTTCTTTAACTTTGAAATCCAATATTTATGCTGAACTGGAAATGACAAGTGTATTTGCCCACCATATTACAAAACTCTGACAATTTTGATATAAAAGACCAATTCTGAGAGGTCATCATAATGATTGTAATGATCAAAATGGTAATAATGATAAAAATAACTTTTATTTGTTGAGCATATACTATATTCTAGGCATGTTCTAAGGGCTTTTAGGCATTATGTTCAATGCACACAGCAAGATATTTCTATCTACATTCTACATATAAGAAAACTGTGGCACAAAAAAAAAAAAAAAATAAGGAAATTGCCAAAGGACTTGCAACTCGTAAGTAGAATTTGGGATTTAATTGGGCCTTCTAGACATCACAGTTTATGCTTGCTCCACAAAACTAGCGAGGGGATGGCTCGTTTTAAATATTAGCTTGCCTTTCTAGGACACAGGAAAACTTCCCCGTACTGGGTATTCTTATATAGCAACTGCAACTCAAAATTAAAATAAGGGAGAAAAAGAAACTTAATTAGAGAATCCTTCAGAAAAACGTTATCCAATCTTAGAATACTGAAGCATATATGCTGTTGGGAACTCAACAGTTCTTCAAGAAGGGGGAATATCTTTGGCCACCTTAATGAGCAAAAATCATGTATTCTATCAATTAGGATTGTTCAAGGGACAATTGTACTTTGATCTGATGTTTTCCAGCACAGGGCCATGTGAGTGAACAGGGACACTGTATCTCTTTCTTTCCTTCTTTATTTTTCCACTCCATCCTGTTGTCATAGACACAGCGCACTCTAGAGTCTCTAGACCCAAGGCCTAGGCTCCTCTCTTCCACTTATGACTGTGCCAGCTGGAGACAGAGCTCAGCATTCTGAGATATTCTCTCATTTATGGAGTTCTAGAAATAAGACTGTGTCCTGGGACCTTCCATGTCTGATCTATAATTTTCTGTGACAGAAGTCGTTGAATGGGGCAGGGAAGGTGGGGTGGTATCAGAGGTTTTAAACTCCTGAACATGCAAAACCAACAAGTTTTCAATGAGATTGAATAGATAAAGAAGTAATTGTTCTCTGGAAACTGGTTATATTTACATGAACAAATACATTTAGAAATATGAAAAAGTTGGATAAAGGATAACTGTGATATTATGGAATAATTTTGACTAATAAAGCTAAATAACACAAAACAATTTTTCTGTCACCTGCTGAGATGGCGTAAAAATAGATGTGACTGTGTTAAATTTTTTTTGCTAAGATGCTCTCAGAAGTTAATTAATATCCTCTTATTGCTTCTCTTTACGATCTTTTAACTGGATCTTGTGTACCAAGACAACTTACCAAGACATTGTCCTTCATTGATAAATCGGTATTTGGGAAGGTTAATGGCTAAGAGTCTTAATGTTGATTTTCAGTTCTGGCATTTTCATTTTATGGATCTTTCTGAGTCTTTTTCTCATCTATAAAACAGAAATATAAAAGGAATATCCTTATGTAGGGAATTAAATGAGAAAATGCATGCAAAGTGCTTTACATAGTAGATGGGGTATAGTAAGAGTCTAACAAATGTCTATTAATATTGACATTATTAAAATTTAATAATAGGACCACTATATTGAACTCATGCATTGCTGATGTTAATCTCCCTTCTGCCTTGATAGTTCCTACATATAAGACAGTGGGCAAAATCTCTCCTCTTCTGATCAAAGATTTGTACAGTGAAAAAATGGTTGAGAATTGTAATAATAAGTTTTCCTGGGTCATAAAAATCACTTACGGTGGTTACAAAAATATAGACTTTCAGGCCCTATTTGGTCTTATGTAATGGAATTTCCAAGTGATTGTCGTAAAAATCTATATTTTTAATAACACTGCTGCAATATGGTTGGTACTCACTACAGTAGATGGTCATCAACTTTATTTCAAAATTAAAAGCCCTGTTCTCTCCTCAGCCCCATTAATAGAGAATGTACTTTAAGGCGTTTCCAGTTGTCCTCCCTCAAGTGCTGACACTTACTCACACACTTTCTGTTGTCAAGGAGGCTTTTGGCTAAACGTACGAGGTGTCACCTGCATTAGGAGTTCCACAGAGATGACCGGAATTCAGCTCAGCAGAACTGAACCTAATGCTTTTATTATGTCAGTATTTGAAGCCATTGAACTAATTAGCCACAACCTAAAAACACAGACATAACCATAAAGATGGAGGGAGAGAAAGAATCATGACTGTATTTATAGATTTCTTCCCTCTTTCAGGAATTTAGAGAGAGGTAGTAAGAGAAATGAGTCACAGAACCGAGAACGACTTTGTCCTTGCCAGTCTATATTTGGGCCAAGTCTTTAAAGCTGATTGCAGAGGGCAGAAAAACAATTTTGACCTCAGAGAACAAATAACAAAGTCAATTTCTTCCCGAACCACCTGTAACAAAGACAATGCACTGAACCTGGAAATGTCAAAGTCAGAGGAGAGTTTCCAACCCAACTTTTCCAAAGCAAGATCAGAGATGAAAAAGTCATTCCAAGTGAATAGTAACTGGGCCAGAACTCCAACATGAATCTCCAGATTTTGAAACAATTTTCCCTCACCCCCCAACAACCTCTAAGAAATATGCCCTCATCTTGGTCCATCCCCTTTCATCACTTCCAAAGTGTCTACTGCTCCCTAAGAAGTGAACAGGTATAAAAAATCAAACAACCATCCATAACTTGCTGAGATGACCAAGAACCAAGAATGGGTATCATTCCAGCCTTGAGGATTTCCTTATTTTGCAAATTCCACTTTTTGCACATTCAGAAATGACAATGTTCAGATTTTGTGTTTTTTCTTTCCCCAGGTGTCTTCAGTCAAGGAGATCAGGTCAGTGCATATTTTTATCTCTTCCTCAGAGCTGGGTGGTGTTTGGCTGGCATTCCTGGGCCAAAGAGAGGTTTGTCTGTGGGCAAAAGAGCAAAACCAATGAACAAGTAGAAATGCAGGCATCAGTGGAAGTAATTCATTTTTTAACTCCAATTTCTCAATGAGCTGAAAGGGCCTACACACCCATTCTCAGGTTTTGTTAAAGTAAAGTAACTATAAATAAAAATAGGGTGAATCTACGGTAACCCTCACTCTATCCTGCCTTCACTGTGAGATCCTGGGCAAGTTACTCCGGTTTTCTGAGCTGCAATTTCCACAACTGTAAAAAAAGCAATAGTCTTACTCACCTCACAAAATTGTAGTCAGATTGAAGTTATACAAACTCTGTGGAGGCATTTGGTAAACTATAAAAGGATTAGTTATTCACTAATAATTAGCAGAGACTATTATTTCCTTTGTAGAAATAAGGTCAGGAGAGTAGAAAAAAAAGTTGCTTACTGTAAAAAAACAAAACAGAAAAGGTTGTTTACTACTCTGTCTTGAGTACACATAGGCTGGCTCCCCCAAATTTAAATATAATTTGGGCTAAAAATTGGAATGGGCACAAATCATCTTCATTGTCTGGCCGGTATTTTTTCAAATTAATACACCAACTTTTCTCCAGACTGCTTGTTCTAACTATCAAAAGACAATACAAATAAGTGGTGTTGCCCAGCCAGTCCTGCTCCTGTGTCCATATAGAAAGAACATTTCTACTTGATCTTGGCAATCATTCTCATTATCCGTGCTGTGCCCAAGAACCCTTGACATGGAAAGTTTCCAGGCACTACTGCCAACTGCTTCATGTTGGCAAAAGAGTTGAAAACCTTTTCCAACTCTGGTATACCCACTCTATTGCATAAGACTTTTTTTCTTCCAATTTTAAAATCTCAGAAATTGAAGTGCATCTTACAAAGGATCATGCCCTGCAATTAACTCACAATGTGTGTGTGTGCACTTGTGTGTGTGCAACACACATGGATGTGTTTGTCTTTGTATGTAATGTTGTACTTCTTAAAATTGATTTCTTATTATGTTTGAACACATATGGCAGCACACTCTATGTTAAATGTCAAAACCAACAAATAAGGAAAGGACCTGAGATCCAGCCATCCCATTTCGGAGCCCACTATGTAGTAAAATATAAGACTATTGCACACAGGTTGAAAAGATGTGGAATTTAATCCCAGTTTTCTCATCAATACACAAGTCTCTTCCCTTCTTAGGGTTTGATTTCCAGGATATTTAATGTTTCCCAGATTTTCAGTGTTTTCTAAAGTTTATTTAAAATCTACTACTTACCAATTCTATTCCTTGGGCTGGGCCTGAGTCTCATGGTGGGTTTGTTTTAGGGTCACTGGGAAGGCTTGCTAAATATACAGATTGCCAGGGCCATACCAGGCTTACTAAATAACAATCACACAGGTGGGAGTTTTGAATCTGTATTCTAAATAATTACCCAGTGCTGGGGAGCACTGTCTTTGCTCAAATATTTTAGACACAATGTACATGAGTTCTAATTTGGATACTTACTGGCTGTGTGATCCAAGGATGTCTTCTCCCTGTCATCGCCTTTGTTTCCACATCTCTAAAGTAAAAATTTAGATTCAATGATCTCTAAAGCCCCACCTGACTTTAGGTGTCTGAATCAGTATGAGCCAAGCCTGCCTTGCCAAGACCACTGTCTTTTTCCCACTTAAAGAGACAGGGGAGGGAAGATTCCATCTTTCAGATGGCATCAAGGCTACCATTTCTCTTCTCTATGGCTGGAAGGATGGTGATAGTCCCAAAGACAGACAGAAAAAGTTGAAACCAACCTTCAGAGCATGCCTGCTCAAGTCTGGTTCTGCTAAAAAGAAAGGAAGAAAGATTTCCTCCAGCACTTAAGTCATTCCACTCATGCAGACCAAGAAGTCTCTCCGTGCTGAAGCATCTGATGGTAGATTATAGTTAGTAGTCTAAATTATAGATCTTAAAAGGATACTTTTAGAATCATTCACTATATATAAATGAGCATTATGAATTAAATTATTACCTAAAGTTGGTCCTATACGCTTCTGATCAATAGGAATTAGAGTTTGAAATTTTGTTAAAGACACAAGGAAAAAAATGTCTAAGACTCATCAGTATTATCTGAGAATATATATGTTTTTAGAAAGAAAAAATCAAGTATATAAAGTTTTCTCAAAAAATGGCCATAGTGAATACTCAGGAAGAAAATTAAAAAGATGATAAAAGGAATAGAGAAGAAATCGTTGGAGAGCCAGAGTATCGACATACTACAGAAGTCAGGAAAGAGTTTGAGAAAGGAGCAACATGTCATAAAAAGTCATGAACATTTTAGGAACAGCCACTGGTGTATCTGGAGTAATTTTGTAGAGCTGCTTTGGTAGTGTGGAGGGGGTAGGAAAACAAGGAAAGGAGAAACCAAGTCAGGGAGGCATTTAGAAAACTGGAGTGATTTTAAAAGGAGCTGATGTAACCACATGAGTAGCAGTAAAGGGAAAAGTAGACGAAGTCCTACACCCTAGAGGTGTGTGTGTTTGCAAATTTTTTTTGGCTTTATTTGTAGAAGTGAAATACCAATGATCTTGACCCCTTAGTTAATTTTTGTGATCACATAAGCTTATTTTCCAAAAAAGTTAAATGATTTTGTAGTTACCATTAGATGACTGACCTGGGTACTGAAAATGTCCCTGTATTCCAGAATATTTTTGCAGGTACAGTTCTTTGAAGAACCACAAGGGGTCAGGCTGATACTAAACATTGGCACCCGAGTACCTAGCAGTAGTCTCTGGAAGCTGAACTAAGGAAATAAGTGGAAGCTCTTGTTTAAGCCAACATCCATCTAAAAAAACACTAAAACAAAACAAAAGAAAACAAAATCCCCCATTAAATAGGGTAAGAAATAATGGGCTCCAAAAATTCTAGAATATAAAACAGTTTACATTGTTAGTGTTCATATCAATCCTCCACATGATACTCAAAACTTTACAGAGTGTTTTCAAAGGATTTATCATTCCCCAAACCCTAGAAGACAGGCACTGCCAGACCCTGTTAAATATGAAGAAATTTCAACCCAGAGCAGTCAAGTGTCTGCACAAGATATTGCAGGTAGTAAGTGGAAGAAGCAAAATTCAAACCCAAATCAGTTTAATTCCATCTCCAGGACAATCCCCCAACATTATAGAGCATTGGGGCATTTTAAATAGATTCAGGAGATTTCAGCTCTCTGGGGTCTCATGGAGGACACTTTAAGGGGGAAAGATAATCCTTTCAACCTTGGGCTAGACCTGCTTTTTGGTGTCCACTAAGAAACCAGTTGTTTGTATTCTATGTAAAGGAGACCAAAATAAAAATACAAAAGGGGAGAGGAAATTTAGGCAGAGGAAAAGCATGCCATTCTTAGCCTACTTCCCCTCAAGTTGACAGGTGTGGTCTCTTTCTAGTCCAACTAGATAATTCTGATGTTCTCCTGCCTCGCTGTTTGCCTCACAGAAAGGACTTCTGGCTGGCTCCTCAAAGGCATTCTTCACCTTCCCCAACATCCGGTGCTCTCAGAGAGTAGCCCCATTCTGTCCCCAGTCACCAAGCTAAAACTTCTCACACAGGGAGTGAAGGGGGTAAAGAGGGGCCTCTAGCTATAAGGGAAAGAAGCACTGGGGCAATCGTCATTATTTCTCACACCCAATTGAAGAATTAAGAACTTCACTTGATTTAAGCCACCTTGCTGAAATAAGTCACTGCTGAATCTCACATTATCCAAGCTGGAAGGGTTCTTAGAAATCATCTAGCCTAATGGTACCGAACACTTGTGTGAAGCTCCTTCCAAAATGTGGTAAGAGCTACAGCTAGAGCAGGTCTCCAGTAAGAATCTGCTTTTCTGCATGCCTAGTCTAAGACTACTTCAAACATTCCACACGGACCTTCTACAACTCTTATATGACCACATCTGATCTTTATAACAACCCTGGGAATGAAGTATGACAACTGGTATTTAAAAAAGCTTTGGTTAAGAAAACTGAGGTGCAGATAGTGAGTGCTTTGTCCTAGAAAACACAACCAGCCAATGGTGAAGGCAGGACAAGCTCTGAAATGTGGCCCTTCAGCTATGTCAGGGATCCTTGAAAGACATGGAGATTTAGAAATGCGAAATGTATCTACGTTCTAAGGAAGTTTGTTCATATACCATTTGGTTGATTTAGGTTTTTTTTTGGAAATCCTTGGCCCTTTCTAGGCTCATTCCCAGGAGGCAGTGGAAGGGGAAAAGTGGGTTTGGGATGGAGGTGGGGTCTAGAAGCTCTCAAAGTGAATGTCCTCCCCAAGTTCCACTTCCATATCTGCTTTCTGAAGGACAAAAGAGCCTGGATCACAAGATCAGAGGGCCCATTGCAAGGGAGAGGTGGCTTGAGAAGGCTTCTCCTTAAAGTAAGAGACTTTTGTTTCTTTTCCTCACTGACCTGACTGTAGAGACACACATATCTCCGACTGAGGTGCCCTAAAAATTACTATCCCAGAAGTAGTATGAAAGGACGGAGTTATCTTTAAGAGCAGTGAGAAAAAAGCGAGACTGTAGGTGGAACTATAAAAAACTTAGATATCTTCTGTCCAACCAAGCCCTAAGATCTCTGATAAACACCATCCCACCCAACCTCAGTAGTACAAAATGTGAAATTTCATTGACAATGTGTGTTGAATAGCCTCAGGTGCCTTAAATCTGATGTATGTGGTAATATTTTGTAACTCAACTGTATGACTCTTGCTGAGCTGTCCCCCATGCAAACCTTCAGAGAGCTTTGTCAGCATATAACGGTTTGCTAACCTATCAAAGATATGATTCCTCTTATCTGTGCCCACACAATTCCTTAATAAGGCATTTCAATAAATCCTACTTGTCCTGACTGTGTGGCCAAGGGTACCTTGTGACCTTGGTCTTTATTTCTCTCAATGAGAATGTGTTGGAAATCAACCCCAGTAGATAGTTGGAATCAGCAACGAGAAGGAATATGTTCGAGCACTGGTTTTGATGCCCCCTGGTTGTGTACTTAATTGGGAAGGTACTTAATTAACCTGAGGATCAATATTCACTTCCATAAGCTGCTTAATATAATATTGCTCTACGTGCATCTCAGGGTTATTGTGAGACTCAACTGAGTTAATCTACATGGCTTGAATATTATGAAGCAATTGATAAACATAAGACATTATTAACAGATTAGGAGAGGGGTAAGGGATGGCCTTCTATTCATGTTAAAGGGCGTTTCATTCCACATAGTTCACAGTTGGGAAAGTTTGGTTCTACCTGCTGTGCATTGCCTACACCCTGGAATAAAATGACTTGAATGTAATTTGATTCAATTGACTTTGAATTGAGAAGAATTTTAAAACTCCAGGCTACTTCTGAGAAACCGCTATAACTGAGGGCATATATATTAGCTACACAGGTGCTACGACCAATCCTTCTACCGAGTCCGTGACAATGGTCATTAATCATCATAGCACGTGCTCTCACCAAGGCTGGGCACAGCCTTAGAATCCTAAATAGAGCAACTTAGTCACAGAAGTTCAAGTACTACAGACTCTAAGACAGAGTAAGTTAATAGAAAGACATTAAAGTGTTGTTTTCAAGAGAATAAATAGATGTAGCAGCCATGAGGAAAACTAACAAGCCATCATATAACATTTGGAAGCTCCTTGCAAAGATCACTCGTATCTTTATAACATACAGGAGTTATGTTAATACAGTAAAAAAAAAAAAAAAGTGTCACAAAGACCAAACACTACTCTCCATTGAAACAATTTAGTGTTTGGAGCAAAAAGTTATACCTATGATATGTGCCTTACTCCTTGCATTTATAAGGTAGTAAGAAAAAGTTTGTTATGTTTAAAACATTCTAGACAAACAGACAAGGAAGGCCATTTTCTATTTCAGGAAGCTTTACATCACAAATATATATAGAAAGAGATATGTAATTTTATAAAAATACATTTCTATGCATATAATTTCATATACATATATAAACAAATAAATATATAAAAATATTTATATATTATATACAACTTTATATAAATAAAAATTTATATATTTGTATATAACATATGAATATTTATATACATTTACTATATAGGGTGTCCCCAAAAATGTATATACACACCTTGAATAATTATAAAGGCAGTGATTATTTAAATACATTTCATTTTCAAAACTGAGCTATCAACTGTTAAAGTTTGTATACATTTTTGGGGACACCCTGTATATATAGCTTTATTATATATATATGTGTGTGTGTGTGTGTGTGTTTATATATATAATTTTAAGTTTGCTGTCTAAAGCTTCTATTGTGCAGAACAGTCCATTAGACAGGATGCACTAATGTCCGTGTCACTGTGCTTATTTTGGTAGGTTGACTGTGGTGATTTCAAGGATCCCAAGGTCTACTGCACTCGGGAATCTAACCCCCACTGTGGCTCTGATGGCCAGACATACGGCAATAAGTGTGCCTTCTGCAAGGCAGCGGAGTAAGTATCATGCTCGGCAACCTGTCCCGGCAAACACAAACTTCCAGAATAAGGCACAGACGCTTTCTTTGAGATAGTCTAGAAATTCCTATTCATACTCACCCACAGAGATAAAAGAAATAAGCTTCAGAGAAATGGATTGAAGACAAATCAGTCAAAACCCCCCAAAATTTACATAATAAATTATTTGAAAGCATAGTCTTTGTTCCTTTATCATTATTAAATGTGATTCATCTTCGGAAAAATTTTTAAGAAATTATACATCTTTAGGAAACTTTGGCACATTTTCCTATTTTTTTCCATTTATTTCTAACTAAAAATTTTAATAATTCTTATCTAATTTATGTTTTCTTATTATTATTAATTTGAGAAACAATGAATACATTTTTAGCAATGTAGTTAAGAGCTTGAAAATTCATCAAAATCAAAACATGAGAATATTGTGAGAAAACTTATTAGCAATAAAAACACTACTTCAGCTACATTATTTTCAAACATTTTATTTCATACCAAATTTTGTGTTGCTAAGGCACCAGTTTTCATTCATCCCTCTCTTTTAGTCTGATGAAAAGGACAGAGGGGAGGATCATCCTGTGTTATCCAGACTATTCAAACTTTACAGACAGTATACTAGGAAGGTTCTGTCAAGGGCCAGTATTTATTGAACTTACGTGTTCAAAAGGAGCAGAACACATGCTGTAATTTTAGCCAATAGGCTGCGAGCTTCCCAATGTGACATAGTTTATAATTAATAAAAATTTACTCAATCAATCAATCTCTTAGTCTGATTGCTCTACCATCAAGGGAACTCTATCTCTCTTTAAAGGCAACCTCACATCTCCACCACTGCCATCCTTTCTTTGTATTAGAGTTTCTTCTATGAATGTCTTAATTTTCCTCAGTTTTGCTGTAAAATTCCTAAGCACAGGGATTCTATAGTTCCCTATCCATAAGAGCAGGGCCAAGCACATAGAGTTCAATGAATAAATATTGAATCAATGCATAATAAATATGTTTCTACATTTATATATAACTTACCTGGCTAATTAATGCCAAACTTTTCCCAGCATAAGGGCAGTAGGTAAGTTGAGATTGGATATGATGGACATTCATTGCTGAGAAGCCCGGAATATGCGGTCTGCTGTCAAATGCCAAATGCCTGAATATTTGGTTTAACTTCTCCCTTCTTCCATCAGGACAGAACTGTGACACTGCAGTCTCTTTGCTGTGATTTCTCCTGCCACTTTTACCTTTTCCAGGTGTATACATAATTACTCTCAGAGAAGAAACAAATGAAATCAAAAGGTCTAAGTCTAATTGAATTTGTTTGTTTAAGATTCATGCTTTCTGTAATTAGGACAGATGTCACCTCTGAGTGAATTTAATTAAGTTCTGCCAAATTGTCCACATGGATACCTGTAGAATCAAATGATTACATAACCATGACATAGCTAAACCTTGTCCAACATCTGCGACGAATACTAATGATATTGCACTGAGCATATTTTGTTTTTCTCTTTTACAGGAAAAGTGGTGGGAAGATCAGCCTAAAGCATTATGGAAAATGCTGAATCCGAGCCAGCGTTTTGTGCTGACCTGCCAGCTCTCTCCGCCTTCCTTCCTTGCTTCTGCTTTGATTTTTCTCTAGCAGATTTCTTAAATTTATAAAAAAAACCACTTTTTTCTCTGCCTGGGTCTTTGGGAGCTCAATATATATCTCTTTTCCTTGATTTGCTTAACAATAAAATAAATTCTGCAGAAGTCTGGCTCATGTTTTTACTTTGAGATAAAGAAGCCATACAGATAGATTATGGAATAATTAACCTGGCATAAATATGGATAAAAAGATCTGTTTTTTCTGATCTAAATGAACCATGAAGTCACTGTGGGATCTTGAGAAAATCCCTTGTCCTCTCTTATTCTTGGAATTCCCATGTGGATAATGAAGAATTTTCTTTTACACTATCTCTTATATGAGACTTAGGGGAGGTAATATTAGTTCTTCCTAATTTGGGGGAAAGTATTTTATATAAAAGTAACACATTTATCCTCTCTGGACCATAGCTTTACATCTCTATGAATTGGTGGGTTTGGACTATATCCTATGTGAACCCATGCATTATTTTTTTTCCAAGGAATATCATAGAGTCCAGCAGACAAAAAAAAAGTGAATAAATAAACAGTTAGCTCAGCTGGCATGGCTCAGAGCATTGACCTATGAACCAGGAGGTCACAGCTTGATTCCTGGTCAGGGCACATGCCTGGGTTGTGGGTTCAATTCCCAGTAGGGGGCGTGCAATTGTTGACTCTCTCTCATCATTGATGTTTCTCTCTCTCTCTTCCTCTCCCTTCCCCTATCCCTGAAATCAATTAAAATATATTTAAAATAAATAAATAAATAAATAAATAAATAGTAAATATCCAATCAACAGTGAATAGAGGCAAAGTCTGTAAAAGTGTGTACATTGAAAGAAAGCAGTCAATTGATCTTAATCGTGGAAAAAGAGAACTGGATGGAACGTAAGGAATCTTAAGGCCCATAGAAAGTCTAATTAGTTATTGCCGAAGAAAAATGCTACAGATAGTAGAAGAATCAAGGTCACAAGACAGCTCCTTTGATAGCCCACTCAGTCTCCACGTAGCTGGTTCAATCTTCTGAAGACAAGTTGGATATATAAATACCTTATTCTGAGTAATCCAGATGGAAGTCAGGGGGCTAGGTCTCCCTTCGAGTACTTTCATGGTGTAAAGTGTGTACTTACAAATAACACCTTCCTGGGTGAACTCACACAGAAGACGTCTCTAACTGCATTTACTAGGTGAAACTATCCACAAGCGTTGACTGAGTGCCTACTCTGTGTCAGGCTCTGCTCTAAGTGCTTGGGATACAGTTGTGGGTGGGGATGAAAAGAACAAAAGATCCCTCCCTTAATGGAGTTTACATACCAGCAGGGAGAAATAGACAAAAATAGTGAACAAGTACACCGAGTAGTGATGCTTGGGGAAGGCAATGGCCAACTGCTGAACTAAGTCAGGCAGTTAGAGGAGTTCTTATTAGGAAGACTTGGAGAGAAGGGATTTGGCTGAACCAATATTTGGGGAAGAATAAAAGTTAAAGCTAGAACACAATCCTTCTACCTGGAGCATACCTCTTTGTTCAAGGTTCATCCTGGAAGCAATGTGACTGGAGTGGAGTGAGTGAGTGGACAAATAATTGGAGATAGGGTCTGAGAATAATTAACTCAAACCATGAAAGACTTTGTAGTTATTGGTAAGATTTTTGCTTCTATTCTGAGGAGTAAACTGTGTTAATTATATATATTAAGATCATAGTTCTGCCTTATAAGAAAATCTCAATTATATTTTATGCATAATAGACATTTACCATTCATGTATCTCATTGAAAGGACCTAACCAAACTTAGGGATGCATCTGATATTTAGATAAAAACCCAAGGAGTGAATTAGGTTATGCTAGGGAAAATATATACTTTCCACTCCTTTAAGTGTGGGATGTGTGCTTTTCCATGCCTAACGACTATTTACCTTGCTGGCAAAAATGTCCACACAATACATAGTTAGGATAAGGCGCTGATAAGAGGGTGGATCACACTGACCAGAATGTGAGTCATGGCTTTTGATAAAAGCTATGTTCATTTGAACAAGTCACTTGACTTCTTTGAATTCCGATTTATTCCTCTGTAAAATGGGGACACTAGTATCTACATTGTAAATGTATCGTGAGGATTAAGAAAATGATGCATGCAAGCACTTCAATAGTCTTTGATACGCAATGAGCTCAAAAATCAGTAGCTTTTATCACTATGTTCTGTCAGCAGTTTCAGCATAATACTGCCTTCACTGATCAGGATATTTTTGTTCTTTGTCTCAGTATTTACATCGGTTTTAAAATGTTTATCTTCTGCCCAGTTGGTGTTGCTCAGTGGTTGAGCATGACCCATGAACTTGGAGGTCACAGTTCAATTTCCTGTCAGGGCACATGCCAGGGTTCCGGGCTCAACCCCCAGTAGGGGACGTGCAGGAGGCAGCCGATCAATGACTCTCTCTCATCATTAATGTTTCTATCTCTCTCCCTCTCCCTTTATCTCTGAAATCAATAAAAACATATTTTAAATTAATAAAATAAAATAAAATAAGTCTATCTTCTGTTCATTTAACATTTTAAACATTTCTCATCAAGTGTTTTTTCTTCTGTCCTTTTTATCTGTATAGTCCTCCTCCCTTTTCTGCAGGGGATACATTTCAACACCCCCTAGTAGATGCCTATCTACAGTGTGGAATCTTATATAGACTATGCTTTTTCCTATAGGAAGATATCTATGATAAAGTTTAAACTACTCTTGCACTTTGGGGCCATTATGAAGTGAAATAAAGGTTGCTTGAACACAAGCACTGAGATCCTCCAACCATCGATCTGAGAGTTGAGACTGCTACTAAGCGACTAGTAAGAGGGTGGGAAGCACACAGTGTGGATACACTGGACAAAGAGGTGATTCACGAACTGGGTGGGAGGGAGCAGGACAGCTTGAGACCTAATCACACCACTCAGAACAGTGAAGGATTTGAAACTTAGCAACTGTTTCTTTCTGAAATTTTCCATTTAATATTTTTGGACCACAGTAACAGACACTACCACAGATAAGGGGGACTACTGTATACTAAATTTCATGCTTACGAGGGAAATTAAGCCCTTTTCTCCCTTGTTTCTACTCCCTGAAGTAACTTAGCTACTTCTCAGGTAAACATGTGGAGGACCACATGCAGTTAGATAAGTGAGTCATTGAACATCTTTAAAAGTATTGTCCCTTTGCATGGCCTACTCCTCTCTCCTGTTTGGAAGGGTCTCCTCCAGCCAGGCCAGGTTCCTGCTGGCTGTGAAAGCAAAAAATGTATTTCCATCGCTTCACCCTCTGCTGCCTGCAATGCCTCTGCCACCTTCTGCCACTCTGCTTATCCCTTCTGCCTTATACAAATCTCTCATCCACATCTCAAGACTCTACCATTTATTTCATGGCTCTTTTCGGAAGCCTTAACTGAGCAAGTGATCAAAATACTTGTCTAGTTCTGAGCTAGTCTTTGGGGATAAACCTCAGAAGAGCAGAAATCTTATGTTTCTTAGATAGAAGAGGCAAGTCACATATAAAAAATCAACAGTTGAAATGCAGAAGTTTTGGTTCAGAGTTGTATACTTTTTTCCAAACCTCAGTGAAAACACGTATAAGATTTATGCATATCATAGTTTGCAAACTTCACATCAAAAGAAAAGTATGTAAACATATGGTTTTAAATATGATATGCAGAGTGAAGCATTTAGAAAGAGGGGTTTTGATGCCTGCAATTTACTTTAAATTGCATCAAAGATGGATTAATGGACAGATGGGTAGATACATTAAAAAACAAGTATAGTAAAATGTTAATGGTATAATCTAGGTGTTGGGTTTTTAGGGATTCTCCACAAAATTATTCTAGCATTGCTTGAGGTTTAAAAATTTTCACTAATGAAAATGTTTTTAATGATTTTAAAAAGAGAGAGAGAGAGAGAGAGAGAGAGACTCTGCCAGGAGGAGCAAATATTCGTAATCTTGTTTTTGTTCCTTGTTATTGTGAAATCCAGGACAGAACATACTGTCTCAAGTATGGTTTGTACACTTCTCTTCAAAGCAAAAAGAAACACAACAATCTATCTGATCTGAACACCCATGTCTTCAGATAACAATGGGAACATTGTCAAAACGAGGTCATACCAAACTATTAACTCGGTCCTCATGCATTTTTCCTTCCACACCAACTGTTGCCAAGTCACACTTTTCTCAGTAAGTCTCCTTCTATTGGTCTTCTGAAGCTAAATTCCTTGCAAAAATGATGTGGCGTGTCAGTGATTGGGGCTAAGTGAAGGGGGCTTGTCTGGGGGCTTCAAAGTGAAGGTCTCTTGAAGTGAAATACACAAATGTGTGGACCACACAAACACACTCTAAGATGAAAAGGGGAACAACAGGAAAGAAAAGGCCAGAGAAAATGGAAACTAAGACAAAGCTTGAAATAAGCCACCACTAATAAGTTTAGCTGATCTGTTTACTGAGTTCTTCCTATGTGACCTGTGATAAGCACACAAACATTATCACATTTAAATTCATCAATAGCTGAAGTTGTAGTCCCCTTTTACAAAAGAGGAGCCTGAGGTAGAGAGATATAAATGATTTGTCCAGGATCTTAGAGCCAGTGAGTTGCAGAGTCTGGATTTACTCAAGAGGGTTCCATCAATTCCATATTCTTAAACTTCCTATCACATAATCATAGTAACTGGAATAACTTGGATGTAAGTGTCGAGTTGGAGGGATTAGTCCTATAAATTTAGATACATCAGAAATAGAAGTATTCATAATTCAACAATACTTAGGCAAATATATAAAGAAGGTTACATGTGTATGTCATAATTTTTAACAGAGGAACAATTATGTTAATTTTGTCGCAGGGCTACAGCTTTAGCCTGAGAAAATCTGGTTCAAAGGGGCTAATAACCCCAAACTAGGCATTCATCAAAATGTTCTCTGTCTTTCTCTGACTTTCTTTTTGTCTTTTCCAGAGTTAGCATCTGTGACTTTACACAATTCTGGTTCATTTCAGTTCTGTAGTTTGACTTAATGGGAAATAAGTAGAACAGATTTCTCCTGCTTTAGTTTGAAAGATTTAGAACTAACTTAATATAAAAGGAGTATCATTCCATGGCCCATTTTAGCTCACTACAGTTACCCTTCAGATTTGATAAGATGTGTACACTAAAATAATGCAGATAATAAAGTACAATTCCATAAGTTCTGATATATTGTGTCTCCATTTTCATTTGTCTCAAGCTGTTTTAATTTTTCTTTTGATTTTCTCCTTTGGCCCATTGGTTTTTGGGGAATGTGTTGTTTAATTTCCACCTATTTGGATGTTTACCAGTTTACCTCCTGTTATTGACTTCCAGTTCCATGTCATTGTGATTGGAAAAGATTCTTGGAATGATTTTAATTTTCTTGAATTTGTTAAGACTTGTTTTGGGCCTAACATATGATCCATTCTGGAGAATGTTCTGTGTGCACTTGGTCCACCTTTTAGGTCAATCTGACCTAAAATACAGTACAAATCCAATGCTTTCTTACTGACTTTTTGTCTGAATGACCTATCCATTGTTGAAAGTGGAATATTGAGTCCCCTACTATTATTGTACTGTGGTCTATTTCTACCTAAAATTTTATTAATATTTGGTTTATATATTCAGATGATCCAATGTCAGGTGCATATCCAAGGTGGGGCAAAAATATATTTATAGTTATGAGTATGCAAAGCACAGGGCTTATTCTTGCATTTTATTTATTAACTATCGTATTTTTTTCTATATGAGTAACTATAAAACTACTTATACCCCACCTGGTATACTTATAATATATATCCTTTTGATGAATTGACCCTTTTATCATTATATAATGACCTTTTTTGTCACTTTTTAAAACCTTGATGAAAAAAATTGAAAATACAAATAAATGTAAAAAATATCCTGTGTTTATGAGTTAGAGGAATTAATATTGTTAAAATGCCCAGAGTACCTAAACTATTCTACAGATTCAATGCAAAAACTATCAAAATTCCAGTGGCATTTTCCACAGAAATAGAAAAAGCAATCCTAAAATCCATATAGAATCAAAAATGATAATAGCTAAGGCAACCCCGAGAAAGAACAAAGCCGGTTATGTCACATTATCTGGCTTCAAATTATATCATAAAGCTATACTAAAGTAGTATGATATTAACATAGAAATGGACATATAGGTCAATGAAACAGCATAAAGAGTCCCAAAATGAACTCACACACATGTGATTAACCAGTCTTCTACAAAGGCCCCAAGTCAGAGAAAGACAAGTATCACCTGATTTCATGTATATGTGGAATCTAATGAACAAAATAAACCAACAAACAAAATAGGGCCAGAGACATGAAAGCATGGAACACACTGACAAATCTCACAAGGAAGGGGGGAGGTAGGGGCAGGGAGAGATTAACCAAAGAACTTATATACATCTATGCATGACCCATGGACACAGACAATAGTGTGGAAAAGGCCTGGGGGTGGGTGGGTGCGGCGGGAACAAGGTGAAGGGAGGCAATGGGGGAAAAATGGGGGACATCTGTAATACTCTCAACAATAAAGTTAAATAAAAAATTAATTAATTAATTTTAAAAAAATTTAAAAGAATACATAGTGGGAAAGGTTAGTTTCTTCAATAAATGGTCTTGGAAAAACTGGATTCCCCATATACACCATACACAAACATTAACTTGAAATGAATTAAAGACTTGAACATAAAACCTAAAGTTGCAAAAGTCCTAGAAGGAAACATAGGGGAAAAGCTCCTTGACTTTGGCCTTGACAGTGATTTTGACACCAAACAACAGAAACAAAACTAAACAAGTGGAAATACATCACACTAAAAAGCTTCTGCATAGCAAGAAATGATCAACAAAATTAAAATGCAACCTGTGGCATGGGAGAAAATATTTGCAAACCATATTAAATAGGTAGGGTTCATATCTAAAATATATAAACAATATATACAACTAAAAAACTCTGAGTAAAAAATGGGTAGAACTGAATAAACATGTTTCCAAAGAAGACATACAAATAGCCAACAAGGAAATGAAATAGTGCTTAAAATCGCTAACCATTAGGAAATGCAAATCAAAATCCAGTTATATTGCTTCACACATTTTAGGATGGCTATTATTGAAAATTCAAAAGGTATCAAGTGTTGGTAAAAATGTGGAGGAAAGGGAACCCTTGTGCACTGTTTGTGGGATTGTAAATTAGGAAAGTCATTACAGAAAACAGTATGGAAATTCTCCAAAAAATTAAAAACAGAAATACCAAGTGATATATACCCAAAGGAACTAAAATCTAGACCTCAGAAACATATCTGAGCTCCTGTGTTCACTACCACATTACTCGGGATAGCCAAGACATGGAAACAACTGTTTGCTGACAGATGAATAAAGAAATTTTCATATATACTGTTAAAAGATAAACTGAGGCACATTGAAATTGACAAAAGTTTATTTGGGCAAACATCTATTCGAATCACCCAACTGTGAATGGAAAGTAGCTAGGAATGCCATCAGAAGTTAGGGGAAAGGATTTTTTATAAAGAAGACATGAGGGGAAAAAGCCAAAAAAAAAAAAAAAGTCTTTGATTGGCTCTCACTTCACCGGTTACCTTCCTTGGGAAAGCCTGGTTGGCTGTTCATGATTAGGTTTCTGAAGTTCTGTTTCCTCAGATTTGGTGGCTTTGATTCTGGCTTAGTTTCGGGTTTGCTTACTGAATTGAAGGCCATAGAGTCACCTCAGCCTCCCTAATTACTTTAAGAAAATATGCAATCGAATATTATTCAGCATAAAAAAGAAGGGAATCTGGCTATTTACGCCAACGTGGCTGAACCTAAAGGACATGATGCTAAGTGTTGCAGCCAGACACAGAAAAGTGCTTACACCATCTCACTTGAATGTGGAATGGAAAGAAGTCGAAGTCATAGGACCAAGAGAAGAAGGCCAGTTGCCAGGAGTCGACATGGGGGTCGGAGGGAGAGATGAGAGGGTGCTGGTCAAAAGGCATAGGCTTCAATGATAAGATTATCAGGATAAGATGAATGCATTCTGTAGATCTACCGTACAGCATGGTGATTATAGCTAATACAGTATTGAAAAGGCGTGTAAGATCATCTGCTGAGAAAGGGAAGCAGCGGTGAGAGGGGGACCACACAGGTCTCAGGTCAGAGCAACAATGGCACTTAAACCTGAACTATTTTATTTTCCATGTGAATAGCTGGACTTAATAACTACAGTCCTCAAGTTCTCCTTGTGCATAAAACTGCTCACCCAATAAAACCCAACTGGTTGTTGTGGTAATAATTTTATTGGATGTGCAATGCTTTCAGAACAGTTTTATGGACTTAAACAGACGCCACAAAATACTTTCTTACTTTCTCACTCACTATTTCGAGAGGAGGTGAACCCTTCCTGCAGGAGTCATAACTAATTATAGGTTCATTTCTGGAACTTACTGAAAACCTTTATGCTCTTTTATGCAAGTGAAACCTGCGGAGTCTCATGAACACGTCACCGCAGATGACTGCTTTCCCACTTCTCTGACGCCAAGCATTTTGCTCCCCAAACCCTAGAATCTGGGAAGAGCTTTGCTTCTACTTTCTCATAAGCTCTTCATGTGCCTGGTTTGAAGGACCCGTGTCATGCTGCCTAGGGGGAGTGTGACACGGGAAAAACACCTTGAGATGGAAGCTCTGCTTGAGAGAAATGTGTAGGCCAGTAGACGGATGAACCAAAAGGTGGCAAAAGGGAGTAAGCCTTCTTTTTCATGGATTTCTTTTTTTTTTTAAATATATTTTTATTGATTTCAGAGAGAGGAAAGGAGAGGGAGAGAGAGTCATTGACAAAGCCCGCAACCCGGGCATGTGCCCTGACCCGGAATCGAGCACCGACCGCCTGGATCCCAGGTCGACGCTCAACCGCTGAGCCACGCCCGGACAGGCTTTCATGGATTTCTTTTTCTGCTCCTCTAGCTCAAATGCCACCTCCTCAGTGCGGGCCTTGGCAACCTCTGCCCCCACCATACACCCTATCTGTATTAGAAGTCACTCTGCTCTTGGCACATCTGGGCTATCCACAGTCTGTCAGTCTTTCCCCAGGGGTGCTGAGCCCAGGGAAGGAGGTGGATTTGGAGTTAGAAGATGGCTTTGGTTTGGCTCCTATGAGCAACGTTAGGTTAAATCATACTTGCTAAGCCTCAAAAGTGTCACATGGCAATAATGGTAAGACTTCACAGATGTTGTTTTAGAAAAAAATGAATACATATAATGTGTATGAAATCTCTAGAAATACTGTCAGGTGCCATGTCATGTACCTATAAGGAAATACGCCTTTGATAATAATAGTTTTGAAAGGAAATATCTTCCAATTCTAGGGAAACAGCCCTGAAAATACGCTCAGTAGCCTTATTGAGAAAAACTGGAGCTTCTAACTATTTTTAGTTTTGTCTTTAGTTTCCGTCATAATTTACCTTCTTTTAAGTGAATAGGCTTTATTTTTAGAGCACTTTTAAGTTTATAGCAAAATTGAGCTGGAAATACAGAGAGGTCCTAAATATATCCTCGCCTCTTCCCCACCATCAGCATCCCCCACCAGGTGGCTACATTTGTTCAAGTCAAAGAATCAACATCCACAGTCATTATTAAGCAAAGTCCATTGTTTAATATAAGGATCACTCTTTGTGTTGTACGTTCTCTGGGTTTTGCCAAATGTAGCACCATGTATCTATGATTATAATATACACACAATACTTTCACAGCCTTAAAAATCCCCTGTGCTCTGCCTATTTGATACTGGACACTAAACAAGTCTGGGCCACCTGTCACTACCTGATCCAAATTAAGCAGAGACAGGGTTGAGTCATGTCTGAGCGTTTATTCCAATAATGCTGGCAGTCACCCTGGAAATTCTGCTCTGGGGAAAGGGGGCATAGGGCCTGCGGCCTGGCCTTCAGGAGCCCGGAGTCTGATAACCGGGTGGCTAATCTACGATGTTACAAAAAGCTCAGCCCGCTCCGGGCCCGGAGGATGGTCAGTGTCCCCGAGACAAACTCCCAGAGAGGGGTCAGGGTCCAGGCACAGCAACCAAGTCAAAGCATGTCCTGTTCTCAGTCCGCTTTTAAAATGTATTTCTTTTTACAGCCCTGTTCTTCGTGCAGCACATCCCCCAGATTCCCAGGGTCTGCAAGAAAGCCTCCTATCTAGAGTTAGTAACGTGAATAACCACTAAGGGGTCTTATTTCTATTAGGTGTGCCCCCCCCCCCCGAGCATTTCATGCCTCTCTTCCCTTGAACCTCTGACAATCACTGACCTTTTTACTACCTCTATAGCTTTTACTTTTCCAGAATGTCGCTTAGTTCGAATCATACTGTATGTGGCTTTTTATGATCTCTGGATTCCAATTTCAGCGTGGGAGAGGGCATTTCCTCCATACCACGAAGCAGTTCTCTAACACCAGCTGGGGGCCCTAAAATTCTTGATTCTGACACTATCTACCTGGAGCTAACATCAGACTCCACAGGTTAAGGGACTAGTCGTACAACACTGACCCCTACCTCCCACTTCAGATGCCAGTCCCAAGTCCAGGTGGTCACCTGTGCTTCTGACCACTGGCTATAGATCAGGGATTTCCACAACTCCCTCAATTAATTTGCAAGAGTGGCTCAGGGTGTTGCCAGTAAAAATGGGGCCCTTTCACAGAGTCACGAGGAAAGCATTTCCGGGGGCCTTCGCATGGGATGTTGTGGTGTAGTGGTAAGATTTATTGGGATAGAAATGGAAGGCTGCCCCCAGGTTTCTGGTGTCTCATCTCCATCCATCCTACTGTAGAAAAAGTCCAGCCTTGTCTTCACCATGACCAGAAATTGCATCAGTGTCCAGAAATTCTGTGCCATGCCAAAGCTTAGTCCAGTTTTGTCTCTGTCCCTATCTAGCTAGCTTAATCTGTTCCTGGCTGTGCTTTGGCTGGCACTGTGCCCAGGCCCAAGCTTAGAGTCGCATGGCTGTGGACCCCAGGCAGCTGCTAGGCCCACATGGCTGCTATGGAGAGAGAATGTGTGAGTACCCCCCCCCCCAGGCCTTCCCGATACAATTGTCTGTGCCTCTGGGTTATACATATAAGCATATAAATTCTTCGATTAATCTCTTCCCACCCACCCCTGCCTTCCCTCTGAGATCCCTCAGTCTGTTCTGTGCTTCTATGTCTCTGGACCTATTTTATTCGTCATTTTATTGTGGTCATTATATTCCACATATGTGTGAGATCATGTAATACTTGTCTTTCTTTACAGTTAAATTTTAAGTGGATGTTTTTTTTTTGTAAAATTTGGAAGAGAGTCCTTTGTCACACGTGTCTTTGACAAATATTTTCTGCCTTTCAGCAGCTCACCTTCTCATTATCTTGACAGTTCTCTTTTGCAAAGCAGAAATTTTACATTTTAATGAAGCCCAAGTTATCAGTTCTTTGTTTTATAGATGATGCCTTGGTGTTCTGTCTAAAAAGTCATCACCAAAACTAAGGTTATCTACATTTTCTCCCATGTTCTCTACTAGCAGTTTTATAGTTTTGCATTTTACATTTAGGTCTACAATCATTTTAAGTTAATTTTTGTAAAGGATATAACATTTATATATTTATGTATTTATTTATTTATTTACTTACTTATTTACTTATTTATTTGCATGTGGATGTCCAATTGTTTCAGCACCTTTTGTTGAAAAGACTGCTTTCTCCATTGAGCTGCCTTTCCTTCTTTGTCAAAGATCAGTTTAATATATTTATGTCTACAATGTCTGTTCCACTAATATATTTGTCTAATCCTTTTGCCCAAACCATACTGTCTTAAAGATTATGATCTCGTAGTAAGTCCTGATTCAAGTAGTGTCAATCTTCCAACTTGGTTCTTTTTCAATATTGTGTTGACTAACCACTTCTAACATTTTTACGTCCTATGTTTCCTTCAATATTAAAATATAATAATTTATTTATGTAAAAAACATAATGAAAACATTTGAAAGAATATTAACTTGCAGTAAATAAGACTAGTGAGCAAGTGTGTGTTCTTTGCTTTCTGTACTTTACTACATATTTGACATACTTCAGTGTTTAGAATATTAATAAATAACAGTTATAAACTTTCTAAATAAACCTATATATATGTTTGTATGAATATATAAGAACATATATACATCTATCTATCTATCTATCTATCTATCTATCTATCTATCATCTATCTATCTATCTATCATCTATATCTATCTATCTATATTTATATCACCAAAGTGTTACCTGCTTCCAAGTAATTTAACTACATCCAAGGACAGAGATAAAAATATTTATAGAAATAAAAAAAATCCAGCGTCCAACAAAGTAAAATTTATACTGTGTCATATTCAGAGAAACAGAAAAAAAGAAAGAAACTTAAATCTGGAAATACATTAATGATATAAACAGATCTAGAAATGACACAAAATATGTAACTGATAGATGAGACCATTAAATAAGTTATCCTTATTTTCGGGAAGCTAAAGAAAAGATAGAGCATGTTAAGAAAGTGCATATATCTTTCATCTCTTTACCTTTATAAGTGTAAAATAAAATGAGAAGTAAAATATACCATATGGTATCAACAGCAGGTTAGCAATTGAGAAAGGAAAGAAAAAGTAAACTTTAAGACAGCATTAAAAATGAATAAAAATAAAACATAAGGGGGTAGAAACGCCCAAAAAAAATATTGGAGAGGGCATCATTAAGTTGTGGGACAATTTTATGCAGCTTGGGAGAAGGGTAATGAGGGAATTTTAAAAATTTGAATAAATAATAGTTGTATAATTTCTAACTTTGATAAAAACTATAAATCTACACATCCAGGGATCTTAATGGACCCCAAGAACACAAAATATGACAACCCTTAACTTAGCCTATAAACCCTCCTTAGAGCCTGTCTCTGCATTTGAATCTAACCATTGCTCTCATTTCTCAAAATATTTCTTAGCTCTTATTTGCCTCCTGTTTTTTTCATTGTTCCTTGTTCTTAGACTGCTGGCTGTCACATGCCCCTCTGGGTTTCTATTAATTCTGAGAGTCAGCTCCAGTGTGAAGCCTGGTCATGACCACCTCCTCTCTGCCGCTCCTCCACCCACTCATATAAATGTGCCCTCCCCAGGGCTCCCCTGAGTTATACACATATTTTTGTGCAACATTAATCACACGTTTCCTTCCCCATTAGCCCTCGAGCTTCTCTTACTCAACTTCAAATTTCTGGGATCTAATTAAGTTCCTGAACCAGTAGGTTCCACCCAGCAAGTATCTGAGAAAAGAATGAAGACTGTGAGCTCTATGAACCTGCCTCTGTTGTCAATTGTATCTTCAGCACCTCAGAATACTTAAAATAATTGGAGTTCAATAATTGTTTTCGAAGGAAGGAAAGAATTTTTATTGGTGAGCGTTTGTAAAATCAGAAGCATCTCGGTGCAGTTCTATGTGCAAGACCTTGTTCTGTGCGTAGAGACAGAGTAGTGGAAAACACCCATGGGCTTCTAGTCTAGCTGGTGTGGGTGTGCATTCGTGTGGATGCTTGTGCACATATATGCACTTATTTGGTGGTGGAAAAATATACAAAATAAATAATTAAATAACAAAAAGATATTCTTAGGTATCACACCGTGAAAACAATAAAATATATTGATCTGATTTGGGGTGGTTGTATTTTGGATTGTCAGGGAAATCTTCACTCTGAATGGGTAATATCTGAACTCCTATTTCTAGAAAGAAGAAACTAGCCATTCTAGTTTCTTGACCAGTAGAGGAAACTGCAAGAGCTGGAGTCCTAAGGTGAAGACCACGTGGTGTATCTGAGGAGGAGAAAGAAGGCGAGTGTGGATGGCATTTATGCGCAATGACTAAAATCCACCTGTGAGATTCTTGTGAAAATAAATAAAAATGTTGTGTAGGAACCATCACGCATACGCTGCCTGGAAGCAAAGGGCTGAAGGAAACAGCCCCCCCCATTTGCATCCACCTGGAATGTCTAGAGTTTTTAATTCAGTGACCATCAGGAGTACTCTCTCAGTTTCGCTAATAAATTCCCTCACCTCAAAAACCCTCACATCAGCATTTTTATTTTGTTGGTAGTCGTGACACCAAACATTATTAACCTTGCGCACAAATTGTATAGACTGTCCTACAAGTTACTGCTGGATGACAGCTGCCTGGCCCCAAGGCTGTCCCGGGGAAAAATCCCAACTACACTAATTGACAGACAATGACTTGATTGCAATTATCACCATATGCTGATGAGAGCAAATTCTGGGTGTGTTACATGTCATTCATTTCATTCTACCTAAACATCATATTTGACCATTGTTCCTGTTTCGAAAAGGCCTGAAATAAACTCCTTTGGCTTCTGGTGTCTCTAATCGCTGGGGAAATAGATTACAAAATCAGGGTGGAGAATCTGGCTGGCTTCCCGATGTATAGTTGCTTAGATGCATACATAAGGATACTCTTATAAATACAGCCTGTAGAACCTCTGCAGTGAGGAACCCTATTAACACGTTCTCTGCAGACCTCACAGGCCTCCTTGACCATGAAGCCATCAGTCAGCCTTCTTCTTTTGGTTAGCATGGCCTGTTTGTTCCTCTTTGCTGGTGAGTACTATATATATATATATATATATATATATATATATATATATATATATATATATATATATATATTCAAAATGGAACTGTGGACCAGACTGGTCAATGTCAGCAGTCAGGATGTGATGTTGTTTATGGTGATGATGGTGGCAGCGATGAGAATTATAATGGTGATAAGGATGGTTAGTGATGGGGACTGCTCATCACATTCTTAGAAGGAACTTTTACTTACAAAATAGCTACTTTATCACTAGAATACCATACTACAGATAGTTTTATCAAATTGTAAAAACAATGCTACATCTCATGGGAAGAGATGGCCTGTTCTAGGTCAGATGGGCCCCAAGTGGTCTAACCTAGAATTTCCAGGCCACAATTAACAGCACAAGGTTACAATAAGCTCCATTTTTCATGGAAACTATCTATATTGACATTAGAAAGTCTCATTTAAAGTCACCTTCAAGAAATTCTTATCTAAAGAGCTTTAATACCAGATTTTTTCTGAGATGCTCTCCTTTTACTGAAAGCTGAGTCATTCTTGCTTACCCTCTAAGAGAATAAAGAGATGATAGATGATTGATAGATGATAGATAGATAGATGATAGATGATAGATAGATCAGATGATAGATAGATATAGATAGATAAATGATAGATAGATGATAGATAGATAGATAGATAGATAGATAGATAGATGATAGATAGATAGATAGATGATAGATAGATAGACAGATATAGATAGATCAGATAGATGATAGATAGAGTAGAAAAAACCCAGGACTAGGGATTTTAAGATTTGGCTTTTAATTCTTATTCTGCTGCTACCTTTTTCTTTAATATTGAACAACTCATTCCCTTTCTCTGGCTTCTGTTTCATTACATGAAAATAGAATGTGAACCTTACATGCTCTAAGATTTCTTTCAATAATAGGTTATGCTTAAGTACATTGACTTTAAGAGACCTTTGTTTGCTCCTGGCTCTGCCATTTACAAGGTATATGTCCTTAGACAAGTTACCCAAGAGCTCAGATTCCTTATCTTTAAAATGGAAATATTAGACTTAATGTAAGTGAAATTTAATGCAGCACTTAAAATATAGAAATCTTGCAAGTAGATGATAGATACTTTTAGTGTTAGCGGGATTGGGGATATTTTCAAATGCTCTCAAAATTATTTTGTATTATATTATTATATTGGCACCTTGTTCCCAGTTGTCTTCATTATCTTATGACTCTAGATTTTGGAATGTCAGCTTCTTTCTGGTTAAATATGGGCCTCTTTGATAAAGAAGAGATCCAGAGTTTGCCTCCCTTTCTTCAGGTATAGTCTAGTTTTAAGGTAACATTATAAAGAAGCAAACAATATATTGGATAAAAGTCACATAAATCATAAATAGCAAATGAAGTAGAGAGACTTTTTACTGGTCATTCTTAACTTATCCTTTAGCTCAGTTGTATAGTTAACAAGGTGAGTGTCTTGGATGAGTTTTCTTCCCTACCCTGGGCCTCAGTTCTTCATCCATAAAGCAAGCTGACTGTAATGGATAATCTCTAAGGAAAACTTTAACTGTAAAATTCTGGAATTCTTATGAGGTGTTGTGATTAATCAGTGTCTGTTTTCTCATTGCAGGGGCTGTGAGCCAAGGAAGCTCTCAGGTAGGTGCTTCTTGGTCATGGGCATTTCTCAAGAGGTTGACTTTCAACAATGGTGATGAGTTGGGAAGCGCTGTGGTTATTTCATTAAGATTTCTGAGTTCTTTTCGTTGGTCTTGTGAGAAGGTGGAATGATAGTATGACACACTGATCCAGACAAAATATCATCATTAGTACAGGTGCATTTTTGTTAACAGTGGAAAAAGACTTGAAAATCACCTTCTATTTTCTTTAAATTAGTCAGATATCACGTTTCCATAATTAGGAGTTTATACACAGTCAAAACCTTGAAAATAGTATAGTGTTTATATGAGTATGGCTTGAATATCATTTATTTTCCAAATCAGGATAATTTTGAGAGTGGAAGTAGTATTTATATGAGTTATAACAAGAAAATAATCCTAAACCGAGGGTACCCCAGGCAACTCAGAACATATGGTTACTCTAGACTTGAGCGTCTTGCTCACAAGTCACTATAAATGCTTCATAAAATGCATATTACTGCTCCCTACACATACATGTTAGACCTATCAACTGAACTGGGATTTCTAAGGGTGAGAGAGAGAGAAACATTGATTTGCTGTTCCACCTAGTTGTGCATTCATTGGTTGCTTCTTGTATATGCCCTGTCTGGAGATCAACTCCTCAAACCTACAACCTTGGAGTATGGAGATCACGCTCTAATCAACTGAACTACCCGGCCAGGGCTCCAAGGACCTATTTTTGAATATCAAGCCCCTCCCTTTAAGAAGTTGCTATTCACCTGGAAACAGGCCAAGTGCCCATCAGCAGATGAGTGGATAAAAAAACTGTGAGACATTTACACCATGGAATACTATGCAGCTGTAAAAAAGGAGGAGCCCTTACCCTTTGGTACAGCATGGAGGGACCTGGAGAGTATTATGCTGGGCGAGATAAGCCAGGCAGACATCACATGATCTCACTCATATGTGGAGAGAACATCAGTAAGTAGGTCCTGGGAAAAATGGTTTCTAATCATCACTATGACAGATGAATAAAGATAAGAAGCAATCTGGAAAATCACAATGCAATGAAACGCCTAAGTTCTAGTTCTAACTCCGTCTCCATGTCATGTGAATTGTTGGAAGAATGCCTTCCAACAGGAAGTGAGCCTCAGTGTCCCAACTGGCAACATTAGAACATTGGATTTATTACTTTCTGAAGAAATGCCCTTTGGTTAAATAAAATCAAAAGGAATATCTCAACAAATAAGCGTGATAGCAGATAAATGTAAACTTTATTTGGTTGAAATCAGGGTAAGAAGAGGTGGAGACTAGAAGTTTGCCCTCTGTTTTGAGGAAAATTTGTGAACAGAATTTATTCAATTCTGTTAAATTTTATAACTATATAATAATGTTTATCGAATTCATCCCACAATGCACCAAGTTTTACTGAGCATCTATTTTATCCAAGGCCCACAGGAAATAGAAATACGAAAAAAGAATCCCTGACTTTTTGCTTGATGATTGCATCAAAATCTTTGAAAAGGCAAATTCAAACACAGAAATTGTATCTCTAGAAACTTAGCTTAAGGAAAGACTAGAGGCTGTACGAAAACATGCGTTTATGCAAACGTTCCTGGCAGTGTTGTGAGCATTAGCAAAAGACACGGAAACAACCCAAATGCTTGCAAGTAGGGAATTGCTTAATAACTTGTACGACATAGAATAACTATTCAGAATGGTAATCTAGAATGGTTATTACTTGAAATAGAAAAACATTGAAAGTATATTTCAAGTTTAAAAAGCATTTTATAAAATGCTGTTCATTGGGTGATCACTGTTCTGAAATATTTAAACAGAAATTGTCAGGGAGGATATTCGCAAACTTGTTAACAGTACAAATTTTTAGATAAATGAAACATGAGTGATTTCAATATATCCCTCTTGTACTGCTCTGTATTTCTAAATGTTCTATTATGAACATGCATTGTTTGTATGTGTGGTAGGTAGAGAGCTGGAGAGTTAATTAGCAGGTCAGTGACAGAACCATGACTACACATACACGTATTTTGTTGTCCCTTTCATCGAAGAATTTGTATGCAAAGGAAAAATATATAAATAAAAGTCCACAGGTTTGCATGATTGAAATATGGTGTCAGATCATGAGTCTGCAGGCATTTGGAAACCGGAGCCATCCATTTTTGCCTGAGAGTCATTAGGAAAATTTCAGAGTATGACATGGTATTTGAGATGCACTTTAAAGAATGGTGTGAAAGGGAAGTTTTATTCCAGAAGGAAAGAGTAGTATAGTGTTAAGAAAAAGCAAAATGTTTTCAAAGGTTATTAATGGATCAATTTGTCTAAATGAGTGTGTTCCTGCATGGTCCGAATCGTGGAAGGCTAAGAAAATAGGCTCGGGAGTTAAACTGTCCTTGTTTGGATCCTGGTTCTACAACTTAATAACTATGTGATCTTGACCAAGCTACTTAACTTCTCTTTTCTCATTCATTCAACAAGTGTTTTTCAGCATTTGACGTTTACCAGGCCCTGTATGAGAATTGGATAAAAAAGTTAACCAGATATGGCTTGTTATCTCAAGCTGCTTTAGCTGTGTTCAGGAGTAACATACAAGAAGCGTATAGACAAATTCCACCAAAAACTCTGAGAAAGTGATAAAGAATTTATGCTTAAGTATACACTTAGGATCAAGCAATTTGGCAATCAGTATTGGAAGCCTTGAAAGTTATAACCTTTGAGATAGAAATTCTTCTCATAAAAACAGACCCTAAGAAAATTATCAGAAAATGTTGAAGTATTATATATATAAAATGGTCATCCCAGTCAATGTAACAAAAAGAAACATACAACAACAATAGGGTATTAATAGAATAAATTATTTCACATCTCTCTGATGGAATATTTGAGCACAAAACCACTCATTTATGAGTATGAATAATGGTATAGAAAAGGCAAATGAGAAAGCAAAAGCTAAACATATGTACAGTGTGATTCTATTTTTAATATTATACGGTGGAAATAGCAATGCACAGAGAAGGGATGGAAGAAGAAATAACAAATGGGTGCTAGGACTGCATGTGATTTTTACTTATTTTTATTTTCAGCATATATTTTAATTGCAATAAAGAGGTTCAAAAGAGTGGCTAAGCATACATTTAGCATAGCTCTGTATTCCTTGAGAGAGCTAATGATGTCAGTGCCATTGACCATGAAATAAAAGAAAGAATTTCATTTAAATCACAGGCTTTTTGCAGCAACTATGAGAAAACAGCTACTGATAGAAAACCTTGTCCCAAGATGCAAAACCCAGTGTGTGGTACCGATGGGCAGACTTACAACAATCGCTGTGAATTCTGCAAGGCAGCCATGTAAGTGTATGGAAGCAGATACCAGGACAGCACTTTACTTGGGGTTATAGGATCTGAGTCGGGGAAATTATTTATTAAGCCTCTACTATGCTAAGTATTTTGCATATAATTCTTAATTAAAATAAGGCAATACTATTCCCAGACAAACCTAGAAAGTGTAAGGACACTTTCCCAGTTCCTTCAGCCTGGGCTTAGCCCATTCCCACTGTATTTCATTCTGAGCAACATCTTCTTTCTTTCAGGGGAAGCAATGGAAAGCTTGGGTTCAAGCACGATGGGAATTGTTGACTCCCCTGATGCTGCAGTGCTGGACGTGCCTTTGGTTTGCCTTTTACATCAGAAGATCTATTCCCAGATACCCAGTCTCTGTGGCAATGTACTTCCCACCAGTAATTATGCATAAAAGAAAGCTGTTTCAATAAAATTACCTTGGCAGAATTTCTACAGTGACGTTCTTTTCAGGCAATAATGAAGCCACCTTGATTTAGCCAGATCAACTGCTCAGGGAAATACAATTTGGAAACAAAGATAAGGCATAGTATATCACCACGCTTATTGCATCCAGATTCTTCCCTCAGTGCTCTGAGTCTCATTTCTTCACAATTCATGAAGATTACGTCAAGGATAACAAAGCTCCGTCCAAGAAAACACACATCATCTGACCCAAAGTAGCATTCTTTAATATGTGGTATGTTTGGGAAGTGTTTTCCCTACGGGACACATTGAGATAGTTTTAGAGCTTCTCAGCTTGTATGCAGAGACAAGTTAGTAGCACGTGAGACTACATTTTGGTCACTCCTGTCACTGGGGCAGCTACATAGGTTGTGGGACAGCTGATGCCTTTAGTCCAGTTGCCTCTGGCTTTATCGGTTTAGTACAGTGTACTGCGTAAAATACTATCATTTTCTATGTGTGGTAAGTGGGGTACAAGCCTAGGCGTACAGGTTTATTGACGTGTGGGTGCTTAAAAATCTAAAAATGGATAGAGAAGCCTGGCATCTTCAGAGTGTATATAGATTATTTGGAGAGATAAATGTATATACCAACGAACTAAAATATAGTTTGATATGCTTCTGTTTAAAAACATCCCAGTGAATGAATTGTTCCATTTATCAACTGTGCAAATAATCATTCAATGCTGACAATATACGGGATACCATTCCAAGCACAGGGCGAATGATATCCCCACTTTAAAGAATTTTATGCATAGTGGATGCACAAGAATAAATATTTTTAAAATATATTTTCAGTTACTAATAGATTTATGAAAGAAACAAAATTGGGATGTATAATGGAGAAAACTGGTAGGGTTTGAAGAGAGAATTTATTTGACATTGGTCACTCTGAGTAGAATAATGAGAGTAGAAAAAATTCAGGCACTAGCAAATTTGGAGGAAGAGTGTTCTAAGTAAGCAGAGACCCACAAACCTAAAAACTGCAAAATACAAAAAACCAAAGCCCTGAAGTGGAAATGAGGTTGGCATATCGCGGGAGAGAGGAGCCAGTTCATCAAGAGCCTTGGGAGCCAAGTTAAAGCACTTGGCTTTTATCTCAAAAGTAGAGAGAGCAATTGAAATGCATTAGAGAAGACTTTATAGGAGGGATGGCATTGTAGCTGATCCATGGCAAGGGAAATTTTGCCTGTTCAAAAAGGAGGGAGTAACACTTTAGGCAGAACACAAAAGAAGCCCCCCAACCCAGAAACATTGTGAGAAATGGTGCCTTTGAGCAGTTTGTTTCCAAATCCCAAACTGAGCATGTGGGAAAAGTAAGGTTAGAACTCACACGGGCGCCTTACCGTAGGGCTTCCCCCGAAGAGGTCGCCACCTAAATAAATAAGTTGGGTGTGCCTTAGGGATGGCTCTTAAAAACTCACAGACTAACTTATTTTGAGTTAGCTGCCAATACTTAGAAATTGAGAAACTTTTCATAAAGAAACTGGATTACTAGAAACTCTTGAAAAATGAAAAGATCTGCTTAATAACCAACAGTTGGTTGATTTCTGCCTCCTTGGGCTGAGTCATGCACACAGTGCCCCAGCATCGGCCTCACTCTTGCACATTCGCTCCCGCTTCCTGATGGCATATACGGTTTGTATCTCTCTCTACTTTAAGGCACAACAGTTTTAAGCATCTCATTGAATACTCCTGATTTTGGAAAATTCGAATCTAAAGTAGCAGCCAGCTCCATCAATAAAAACAACTTCTTTATAATGAGTTACTAGTTGCCTCTTTATCACTTTCACCAAGTGACAATACTTCTTTCAGCTTTGAAATCACATGCAAAACCCTGGCTTCCAAATCATACACACAGACACACGCACACACAGCTTCCCTTTTAATATCTTCCTCCTTCAAATATCTCCTAGACATACCTTCTTTCACTAGGATCTCTTCAACTGTCTTAGCAAGCTTAATTTAAAATCCTTTGTTCCAATAGTGTCAGCTTTTACTAGTGATCACATTAAAAACCTAAGCAAAAAATAATAATAGCTAACATTCATCAAATTTTCTACTGTTTTTAAGGGCCAGACATTGATCTATTTTTTAATCTTCACAATTACCCAATGAGATAAGCCTTGTTATTGTATTTATCTTACCTAAGGGGAATCAGAAGAACAGAAACTTATGACTAGTCACCAAGTTAATAAGAGGCAGAGAGAATTTAAACTCAGGCAAACTGTCTCTCAGAGTAGGAACTATGTAAACATTTTTTCATGGACTTATAAACGAGTGTCAAAGTGTTCTGAGGTACCAGCAAAAATCAAAGGGCATAAATAAACCTGAGCATTTGAACTGTGCTTACTAAGTCTGCAATGCCAGTTATGAAATATCCCAGGACTCCCTGGTACATCTCGAAATGTCATATCTCACCATGGTGGGTAGCATCTGATAAAGGTGAAGAGTCTATTGCATTGTTTAAGTCTAACACAAGCAAGTGGTCTTTAGAATTATCATAAAGAGATAAAATTTAGAATATGGACTCTGTCACAATATTATTCTGTGACATTGGTCTCTGTTTCCTCATTGGAGAAATGAAGATATTAATAGCCGTATAATTGGCTGTTTTAAGAATCAAATGAGATTATTTAAGTAAAGCACTTGGCACAGTGTCTGGACCTGGGTAAATGTTTAATAAATATTAATCATTTTTAATATAGAGCATATAAATTAGAAGTAAAATATTAGGAAAAGACCAGTGAATCAGGATATGAGTGTGACAGAGCTGATGCGGGAACCAACAAGCTTTTTGTCCTTGGGCAATCTAGTTTCCCTCTTATAAACATTATGAGGACTATAAGTTCCCACATAGGCTGAGCTCACAATGTCAAGATCTCCTAATCTTCTAACAAGAGTCCAGAAAGCAGCCTCAAGCTTGTGATGGCATCAAATGTTATATGCTGCCTGTATCTGATCTGGCCAGAGTTTAAATGGCCATATATGCTCAATGGGGCCATTTATATTCTGTGGTCATTATCTAGCAAACAAATACATGAAGGAGTGAACACTAAAATTGGAATCAAATCCAAGCTTTGACATTACTTTTGGAATATCAGTGATCTTTTTCTTGATCTGCCCTTTCCCATAAGTAAAATAAAAAATTTGATCTAGATGTTCTCTAAGGTATTTATAGTTTTGATATTCTACTACTTAGTCATTTATATATCCTAAAGTTCCTTGCATGTGGCAGGTGTTCATCAGTGTATAAAGCATTGAAATAAAAAAGAAATCACCTAAAATCCACAAAAAAGGTGGGATAGAAGTAGTGACACAATGTTTCTTAAAGTACTAAACTGGTATTTCTGCTATAAGGTATGTAATAAGGTCTGTTGAAAAAGGTTAATAGCTATACATTTGTTTGGAAAAGTAGCCCATAAAACAAATCGTACTGGTTAAAATAAATGACTCTAAATAAAAATAGTTGATCAATTAAAAAATATATTAGTATTAAATAGAACAAATAGTATGTATATATTTGCCAAAAATATTGTAGATTTTAATTAAGAAAGACTGATTTCTTTTTGGAAATCCCAAATCAATAGATTATGGAATTGATTTGTTTGTTTGGTTTAGTTATGGCCATACATATTTTGAAAATATGTGGAATCTAAAGAACAAAATAAACTGATGAACAAAATAGATCCAGTGACAGAAGCATGGAACAGACTGAAGAATCTCAGAGGGAAGGTGGGGGAAGGTGGGTGGGGAGAGATTAACATAAGAATTTATGTACATATATGCATAACCCAGCCACCCACACAGACAATAGTGTGGTGAAGGCCTAGGGGGAGGGGTGCAGGGGGAAGGGGACATTTATAACAATAAAGATAAATTTTAAAAAAGAAAGAAAGAAGAAGATACAATGCGATCCATGAACTTGCTCTTCAAAAATATAAGTCTACATACACATAAAATTTAGTTTTACTGACTAATGGAACCATCAATCTCAAATTAAAAATGACTATGCTAAAAAAAAATCATTATGCTAATGACTGGTAGAGTTCCCCATAACCCTCCTGAGCAAGAACTTGACCTTCATATCAGATATGTAGGTTGTTAATCTAATTTAACATGTGAATATGACCCAGTGTGTACTAGAGAAGACAGAAATCATCCCCATGTGGCTGGACCAAGATCTCTTTCCAGCCTTGACTTACACTGGAAACGTAGCTCCATACTGCCAAAGACCAATTGATCTTCAACTGAGGGATTCACAGGCTGACCTCTCAAACCAAATGTTTATTCTCCAAGTTTCTATTTCTAGGAAGGGTATTCCCGTGCTTCTAGACGGTCAGGAATGGGGCCCCTTAGACAGATATGTTAAAATATCTTTACTAAGGTTAACTGTGTAACAATAGTTATTTAATAAACTTGTGCTTGAGTTTACTCATCACATATTTAAAGTGTTACCAAAGTATTGTTTTAAGTATTAAATGAGAAAATGCATATAAAATGCCTCAATAAATGGTACTACTATAGTTATCATGGGGCGTTAATTCAATATGGAAAAGTATTCATTGTCTCATCAACAATATATCTATTGCTGCATAACAAATACCTATAGCTTAATGGCTTAAAAAAAAAAGTCATTTATTTGTCCATAATTGTGCAGTTTTTTCAGGCTCAGCAGAAGAAACAGTCGTCTGTACTCCATATGGTGTTGCCTGGGTGACTATTGGGGTCCACAATGACTTCCGTCACATTTCTGATGTTTCAGTGGAGTCGCTAGAGAGTAGATTTGTATCTCTTTCTTTTTTTTATCTCTCCCCCCATAGCCTCTCACCCAACTCTGTCAGGTTCTTAAGGCTTAGACCTAAAAATGGCATGTTGTCATATCCACTGCATTCTGCTGGTCAAAGAAAGTCGCGTGACCGGCTCAAAGTCAAGGTTAGGGGACACGGACCCTTCTTCTGTATGACCAGAATGACTTATGGAGAGAGAGATGTGAGGATTTGTTGTTGTTGGTCTTTGTACAATACTCTAATAATACACTCCTTACTTTAAAATATTGTGGTAAGTCTGATTATGAATGAACATTACATGGCGGGTGACTAGTAGTAAGATTTAAGAAAGGAGTTTACAGGACACTTGGACTCTAATGGCTAAAATGAATAAATCTGATGATCAATATGGGACCAAATTGTGTAAAATTGTTTTCTCTTAAGTATGAAGAAAAAGGCACTGCAATTAGTTATGGGGGTGGTGATAAGGAGCTTAATTTGGGCATAAGAAAGAGATTGTATTGCAGGTTTTTCCCCTTAGAATTTGCAAGCTTGCATATCACAGATTTCCACATAATGAAAGTCTCAGGAATCAGTCAGCAGATGCTTATTATAACCATTTTAGTCCATGACTGTTATAATTATGCTTTTAATATTGCATCGTTCTCTAGTCACCACCTAAAACGAAGGCGGGCAGAAGTGAAGTTTCTAATCTCAAACGCTTACACGAGTGTAATAGCAATGGTTAACCTTAATGGAACACTTTCACGTGTGTGTCAGATGTATGCATAGTCTCAATAAACAATGATGAGATTAAATAGATTTGAATTCCAGTTTGCATTGAAATTTTGCTTGCTGAATGAGAAAGTTTATGCCCAAAGCAGAAAAGAAGTTGCCCAAGATTCTGTCTCACACGCCTGCTACCCACCAGGACTCCGTGTTCTGAAACTGATGGCTCCACGGGGGAGAAGACTGGGTGAAGTGATCCAGTAAGCCAGTCAACTAAGAAATGGCGAAGGGCCTTAAGTTAAATAGATCTTACCTAGTGCCTACCTTGGCCTCTTTCTTAAAAGGATTGTGAAGTGTTTAATGAGGCTTGGTCACCACCTGGCAAGTCTCCCTCTGACAGCATTGGCAGTGTGACACTGAGTTGAAGAGGCACTGTGTTCCATGCAGCATGAATTATATTTAAAAGACCAGGCCAAACGCCCAATTTGTCTGCTAAATTCAGTTCAACCTATTCATGTCTAGGTCTGAATAGCCTAATGAATGCCATGCAGCTGATGGCTTCACATTTTCACTGTGCTCAATCTTCACACACCTCCTGAGGTTCAAAGAACAAAATGTAACGTGCTGTTCCCCTCTGAGGAAGAACTGAAAGAAGGCGTAGTGGGGAAAGCAGTCAGCAGCAGAGAGCAAATGAGGAGGTAGAAGTTCCCCACCCTCGAGCCGCATGGCAAATGCCTGGCTCAGGCTGAGTCGGGTAGCTGGACACAGGGTGCTATACAGTAGCTCACAATCAGAAGCCACGGTGCTTAAAAGGCAGGTGTGAACTTTCCCCTCCAAACCACAAAACCCTTAGCAACATTTGGCTCCCTCAGTGAGGTATTGTCAAAGTTTTAGAAATAAGAGGAAAGGGGGGTAAGGTGGAGAGGCAGAGAGAGAGTTGCGGGGGAGAGAGAGAGTTCAGAGGAGAGAGAGAATTGGGGGCAGAGAGAGAGAGTTGGGGGGAAGAGAGAAAGAGAGTTGGGGAGGGAGAGAGACAGAGAAAGAGATTAACTTGTATAAGATCACATAGCTAAAAAAAAAAAGGAGGGGAGACAAACACCTTGGGTCATTGAACTTCATTGCTGCTGTCATTTCCACCCAAATATCATGACTACTAGAAGAGCCTTGGCCTAGAATCCCACTCCCAGGCACTTGAGGCAGCCTCTCCCTTTCTCGAATGTGTGGCTGTGGTAAGCATTTCCAGAGCCTACTCCAAGACAGAATTTTGACTTTCTTCTAAATGTAAAGGAAGATAGTAATGGAAGACAATTCTAAAGATGGGAGAATTCTCATCATTAAAGTAGGAATTAAATACTTTGTTTAAGAGATTTGGAGGATTAAAAGCAATTGTTAAAAAGCCCTTTGGAAGGGTTTGGGAGTAAGCACATAGAGAGTGCATTGTGTTACTCAGTGCAACACATCCAGCTACTCACCGAGGCCGTCTCTGAGACCTCGAACAGAGGCTCATGAGATTTTATCTTATCACTGCAGTATCCTCACCTACAAAGCCCTCAGCATATTTGTTATTTATACATGCCGTTTTGAAGTATGAAAGCACTACAGTTAAGAAAAAAGCATGGCTAAGAGAGATGATGGTGCTAAGTATTTAAGAAATAGTTGTCTTGGAAAAATGCAACACAGCTCTTGTGGTCTACTTGTTGATTTTTGGGAGTTTACTGCATTGTGTGCTATAGGTGAGTTTCTGGATATAAAATTAACTGGCATCATATTTACCCATTTTGACCAATATGTAGTAGAGCAAATGTAGCAAAATATTAATTGAAGAACCCTGGTGGTGTGGATATGGGCTTTCACTGTATAATTCTTTGAACTTGTCTGTATTTTGAAACTTTTCATAATGAAATTTTGATAAAAATCATTTGATCTTTTAAAAAATGTATATATATCCCTATATATAATATGGGATAAATTACATGGGATATATTATATAAGATATAACATATGAGATATATATTCTTATATATACATTTATATGAATTCCAGCCAGTACAGATAGTTATTATGTATGGGGAAAAAGTTGCCTTCTTACTATAAAAATTTATAAATTTGTCTTTTTTTGATGGCTTAAAATCATTCACTTGGTTAAAAGAAATCATTTATCATTTTCAAAATTGCTCTTCTAAATAAGCTAACATGAAAATCAAGCGCAGTTCAGATCCCCTAAATCTGAGGACCTTAGAATTGGAAACGATTGTAAAAATCATTTTGTTTATCTTTCTTCCCAAAGCTGAAATTTTCTTTAGAATTCAAAAATATTTATCCTGCTCTTATGTTAGAATGAGTTCCATCATCCAGAACAATGCTGACCAAATTCTATCACCCTTGTCCACACTCATGCCCTTCAGATGATGAATGCAAGGCCCCATCACTCCTGTCTGTCTTTATTCAACCTTATATTTCTTCCTGCCCTCAACAAACTTTATGCTCTCTGGTCTCCAGGCCTCACTTCATCAAGGTCATTTTCTTTTGGACAAGATTCAATTAATTCACATTTTTCTTATATGGGGCAGCCATTCTTAAACACAATATCTTAGTGTTTTATAATATTGAGTTTATGACTGACTAAATATCCCAAAGTGACTTTCACATGAGCTTCTGTTTGGCGTAAGAGCTTGAGGCAAGAAGGCCAAGAGCGTAATGTTATTGTCCAACATGAAATCTATTGTCTTCTGTTACCTCATAAAACTAAATTACCCATCATCATTCCCCACTGGATGTATTCATCTCTTACTAATGGCCAATACTCAATGTGGTTTTACTTGCTTTTAAAATATAATTTGAGGTAAATAATTGGCACATAATTGACTTGCAGAGAAAGGTCATGGGAATGTCTCTTGTGGACATATAAACTTACAGGGTCAATAAGACTATTGGCTGAAGATACGTCCGCTCTTAACAATAAAAAAATTGGGCCCTGAATTTACTTTCCCAGATGGGCTTCATCATTTTTATTTCATTCTTTCCTGTGAGGAACGTATCTGATAGAAGCGTATTAAAGTTTAGATATTTATGGGAGTCGGGGCGTGAAGCTAATTTTAAAAATGACAATCCACTCCAGAAGCAGCACCTTCCAGTTTGCCAGTTACTCTGTAATTTTTTCACACAATGACTGTGTCTAGCAATTAGGGTGGAGGATTTTTCGAATATATAACATGGTGGCGATCAACACACTTTATTCCGAAAGCATCCCTGAAGAGTTCTCCTTAGCTCCCTCCGGCCCAGCGGAGCCTGAAGCAACCGGCTGTGACATGAAGGCCCTCCTCTTCCTCCCCTTCATGCTCTTGGCCATGTTCTCAGGTAAGAAAATGTGCATTCAATGACTTCGCTTCCAACTCTACAAGCTAAGAGTTAGAGTTTCAGCGATTTAGTAACACTTGGTCCTAACTTTTACAAACGGGAGTATCTATCAGACAGTGAAATGGACCAAGGTCATCTCAAACAAGATATATGCCGGGGTTATAAAAATAGTGACGGGCCGAGACAACTGTGGAGAGTCTGGTGTGGCTCCGGAGAAATGGAGGCAAGGGAATGGGAAAAGCAAGGCATTAGACTGGGAAGAAAATTCGATCCAAAAAGATTAGGAGAGTTTGTGAATACTCACTTTTATGTTCCATGAAGAATATGGTTTTGGGTGATGATCTGGGCTGGATGGTCAAATAGACAAGGGTTTTCAATTTTCTACTTACGTTCTTTGGGGTAGCTTATTTAACTTATTTTAGCCTCAGTTTTCTAGTTTGCAGAATGGAAATAATCCATTCATTCCTACAGGGTGTTCTAAGAGCCGGGCATACTAACATTAGCCACCATTACTTTTGTTCTTCTTGGGGGCCTGTCACTCAGCATACGTGTCTCTATCCCTTACCTCAGTACAGTTAGGTTGTCTGTTTTCAGATATGTAAATCTTTCAAAATAATAAATGACACAGATAATACATTTCTCAAAGCAATAAATTAAGATAAATGAAACCTATTGCAATTTATCTCCAGATGATCACCTTCTACTTCATCATCCCTTTCTTATACCCAGTGAAAGGAAACAATGAAAATAAAGTGCCTATGACCTTCAGCTGCTTACAGCTGGAACACAAGAAAGAGTGGCTCTCATCTCATTTTAAACATTGCAGTTGTTTTCAGACTGCTGAGTACAAGAGTGGTAAGACCCGTTCTGTTAAGAACTATCAGTCTGTAATGATATTGAGAATAAATTAGATGTGAGAAAAGTCGTACAGAGATGCCATTTATGGAGCTGTCAAAGCAACAGAGTTAAGAAATAAGAATATAGAGCTAAACTCAGCTGGTGTGGCTCAGTGGTTGGGCATCTACCTAGGATCCAGGAGACTGCAGTTCGATTCCAGGTCAGGGCACATGCCCGGGTTGCGGGCTCGATCCCCAGTGTGGGGCATGCAGGAGGCAGCCGATCAATGACTCTCATCATTGATGTTTCTCTCTCTCTCTCTCCCTTTCCCTTCCTCTCTCTGAAATCAATAAAAATATACATTTTTTTAGAAAGAATATAGAGCTAAGTGGTAGGATGGGAGAAGGGAGGGGAAAAAAGAATATGTTCTTCAGGGGGGAAAGCATACAGATAAAATCCCCTCCTAAACAGGTTTGCCTGATGCTGGCCCATACCCTACGCCTGTGTATTTCGGTGTCTGGCTAGATTACATTTAGGATGTGTTCAGCAGGCAGGCATTTGTTGCTGGAGGAAAGTACATTAACACCACATGTAGTGCTTATGTGGATTTGGAGGGTGAAAGGCGGTGAGGTATCAGGAATATCTCATTACCAGGATGCCAAGCATGCTTTTAGAGTTTGTAAAATCAGAAGAGGAAAATACAGAACAAAATCTAAAGGCGATTATTTTGTAAAATTTTAACTCAAAAATAGGTGGTTAAACTCATATTCTGATATCTTAGTTATCTTCTTTTTATCTAAATATTTCACCACTGGTTTTTTTCCTACAAATTTATTTATATAAATAATGATGCATAGTTAGAATTTTCACCAAATCATTGTTTGTAATAGTAAAAAAAGAAGATAAACTAATGAGTCATTGCTAAAAGACTGGCTAAATAAATTATTGTAAACTTAGTAAATGAGATGGTCTGCAGCCATTGGGGACCATAATTAAGGTGCTCTCTACATGTTCATATAGAGATATCCTCTCTGTATATTTCAAGGGAGAAAATAAAGGGTAGAGTAGTGTGTACAATGTGCTACCAATTGTGTAGAAAAATATATGCAAATATTTTTGTAAGTACAGAGATATGTGTAATAATACATAAAACCCTGGTAAATGTAATTGTATCCTCAGTAGGGAATTGGTGGTATTGGGGCAGAAGAGAAAGGGAAAGTTACTTTAAACTATTTATCTTTTTGTATCTTTAGGAATTGATACAATTTGCTTTTATGATCTTGTATTATTAAAAAAGAAAATTAACAATCTACAACAAAAATTAGATAAATCACATCTTTTTATTTTTTTCATTTCATCTACATTTTTATTCTCATTGATTTCTACTCGAAGTTAGTGCCCATTAGTGAACTATGTGGGTTTTTCTTTTATTTTTTTAAATTTAAAATATTACAAATGCCCCTTTATCTCCCCAATGACCCATTCCACCCCATTCCACCCCTCTTCCTAGTCCCCCTCCCCACCATTGTCTGTGTCCTTGGGTTGTGATATATGCGTATAAATTCTTTGGTTACTCTCTCCCCCTCCACCATCCCTCTGACATTCGTCAGTCTGATCTATGCTTCCATGTCATTGAACCTATTCAGTTCATCAGTTTATTAAGTCTTTTAGATTCCACATGTAAGTGAGATCATGTGATGTTTGTCTTTTTCTGCCTGGCTTATTTCACTTAGCATAATATTCTCCAAGTCCATCCATACTGTCCCAAAGGGTACAAGAACTTTCTTTTTTACAGCTGTGTAGTATCTCCTAGGGCAAGGGAAACAAAAGAAAAAATAAACATATGGGACTACATCAAACTAAAGAGCTTCTGCACAGCAAAAGAAAACAGCCTCAAAACACAAAGGAACCCCATGGTCTGGGAAAACATATTTGCCAAGGATGTATCTGATAAGGGGCTGATTTCCAAAGTGTAAAAAAAACTCATATTACTTAGCAAGAGGAAGACAAACAACCCAAATAAGAAATGGGCAAAGGACCTGAATAGACACTTCTCCAAAGAGGACACACAGATGGCCAAGAGACACATGAGAAAATGCTCAATGTCACTAATCATCAGGGAGATGCAAGTTAAAACCACAATGAGGTATCACTTCACACCTGTCAGAATGGCTCCATCAACAAATCAACAAACGACATGTGCTGGCGAGGGTGTGGAGAAAGGGGAACCTAGTGCACTGCTGGTGGGAATGCAGACTGGGGCAGCCACTGTGGAAAACAGTGCGGAGGTTCCTCAGAAAATTAAAAATGGAGCTGCCGTTTGACCCAGTGATTCCACTCCTAGGAATGTATCCTAAGAATCCTGAAACACTGATCGGAAAGAATATATGCACCCCTATGTTCATAGCGGCGCAGTTTACAATAGCTAAGCTCTGGAAACAGCCCAAGTGCCCGTCAGTAGATGAGTGGATAAAAAAGCTGAGGGCATATGTTTGGTTTTTAAAACTCAGGCATACACTCATTACTCTGCTAAAAATAATTATTTTCTTTTCAGTGTTTCTGGCTATAGCCTGTACTTCTTATATGACACCTCCTCCAGGAGGAGAAACGATAGAAAGATTACCAAGAAAGCCCATGAAGAAAAGTAAAAAGTGAGCCTTAATAAAACTTTTGAGGAAATCCCACATTAAGAAGGCTGGGGAATAAAGAGGAATCATGAAATGGAAAAGGCGGGAGAGGCAAAAAGAAACCCTTGTACCAAACTGACTACAAGAAAAGCATAAGAGCCAATGGAGTACCATTGTACTTTACAGTTCTACAGCCATCCCATTCCAAAATTCCTACTCATTTTGGAATATACAATGTAGTATAATAAATCTATCATCTATCTGTCTCCACATACACACAGATTGGGCGGGTTTCCAAAATAAATTTGAGAAGCAGGTGGAGTAGACAAGACAGAGTGGATATGCTCTGAAACAGGCTTTAAGAAATAGTCACAGGATATCTACCATTTGACCACAAGAGAATGAAACAGGTAAGTGCCAGAGAGAGTGTAACTGAGGGACTGGTTCTAAAGCCTTTACGGGGAACGGTGGACACTAAGCTGATTGAAAAAGAAAGTATGTTCCGAGGAAGGAAAACCACCCCCTTTGCAATGGGGCGAGTGGGGAAGAATATATATCTACAGAACGTAAATACAGACACGGAGAAGGGAATGCGAAAGGAGGACTCGGGCTTGGCAGCTTTCACATCTGGGAAATCGGTAACATTTTCCGTAAGATGACGCTGGGGATATGGAAAAGGGCTCTGGGGTATGGAGAAAGTTTACGAAGGAAGTAACCAGCCTGTTTAACCAGGAAATAATTTAAAGGGATTTGGGGTAGTATAAAGGCCTAGTTCAAATAATTTAAACTCTGATTTAGAAGTGGGGCAAGCTGTCTTGATCCCCTGTTTTGGGGAAACCATGTAATATGGTCAAAAAGGAAATGGAGGGAACAGAATATTCAGGTTACGAAAGGTAATGGGAAGAATATTCTGGTCTTGAGGTTTGGTTAAAAAAAATCAGAGGCATTAAATACATACTATATCTTGGGATGAATGCTGTGGGTTTTAAATTCTTGAAGTTAAGTAACTTTAGTTTGTTTTTTGTGCTTATTTTATCATTTCAGTGTCTTCGACCCAGACTTTGAAAAAAAGTGTTATTCAACTAGAAGAGGGTCCAGAACCTGCACTTATCTTAGAGAGAAAAAATGAAGCTAACCCTCAGGGGGCACCGAAGGAATCTGATGAGAAAGGTGACAGCAACACACGAAGAAAACAAGGGATATTTATTTTGCAAGGAAAACCAGGATATTCTTACCAGCCAGGAAAACTAGGGAGTTTTAATCATCAGGGGAAGCCAGGAGTTTTAAACCAGCCTGGGAATCTGCAAGGGACTTCAGGAGACTCTAACCAAAAAGGTAGTTCAGAAATGTCTAATGAGTTCGGAAAACTGGGATCTTCTAGCCAGCAAGAAAAGTCAGAATCTTCTGTTCAGCAAGGAAAGCCAGGGTCAGCTGGCCAGCAAGGAGGCTCAGGGTTATCTGGCCAGCAAGGAGGTTCAGGGTCAGCTGGCCAGCAAGGAGGTTCAGGGTCAGCTGGCCAGCAAGGAGGTTCAGGGTCAGCTGGCCAGCAAGGAGGTTCAGGGTCAGCTGGCCAGCAAGGAAAACCAGGATCTTCTAGCCAGCAAGGGAAGCCAGGATCTTCTAACCAGCAAGGGAAGCCAGGATCTTCTAGCCAGCAAGGGAAGCCAGGATCTTCTGGCCAGCAAGGAAAACCAGGATCTTCTGGCCAGCAAGGGAAGCCAGGATCGTCTAGTCAACAAAGAAAACCAAGGTCTTTTTACAATAAAGAAGAAAGAAAAAACATGGGCAACCTGCTGGATGGCAGTATGGAGAGTCAGGTTTGTGTTAATTTCTTTTTTTCCTTCCTCAGTCAACTTATCTCAGCCATTTTATTTTCCAAGTTTTGAAAATAATTAACAGAATACACTGTACTAATGACAAACACTTTGCAATGACACCAATTCAACAACTTGGACGTGGCTATTTCCGCATACATCGTACATCTATGATCATCAGGGTCACGGTCTTCTGCTCATCTCTCATTTCCTAATATTCTTTCCCACTAAGGCCTTTCTACCTACACTGGACTAGCTCAAATCCTCATTTATTGAGTCCCATTTCCACCAGATTTAACTTCCATGCTCATTTCTATCCCACCCATAATCTCACATCTCTTAGGTGGTATTTCTAAATCACAAACCTGACCTGATATATCACTCTTCTGCTGAAAGTTCTTCAGTGCTCCAACACTTTCTAGAAGACAAAATCCAAACCGCTGAGCAAGGCACTTAAGAGTTTTCCAGACTGAACCCCATGTCCATGATTGGACATGATCGGACAAGTCATGCCGCTCTTGCTCACCTATTATAAGCCTTGTACAGAATCCTTTGATTTTCTACAAATGTTACTAATTCTAATGATATCCTTTACCATGGGGTGTACCTAATTGCTTTGTAACTGATTGCCTATCTATTCAGTTCGCATGAACTTCTTAAAGAAAGTACCATTTCTTTCCAAACCTATATCCCCAAATCTCAGAACAACATAGGCATGGAATGGGTTCCCTTAAACTACTTGTCAGATAAGTAGACAAATGCCTGGTGTTTGGGAGCCATCATGCAAGCCGGTGCACATTATGACACACCTGCATTGCCTTCTGAGTCCTGCTGTGCTTGCTTTCACTTGCCAATCTCTCTCCCAACTGCCAGCCTCCTAATTCCATTTAAGTGGCTCAGGACACTTCACTTAATACATCCAAAAGACTTTTCTAGAACACCACCTTCACCTCATCATCTTAATGAAACTTCGTTCTTTATCTCATAACTGGCCATTCCTCAACTCCCTTTCAAATGGAAGTTGCTCGTCCCTCTCAGTGTTTATGTCTTGGCTCGCATGAAGTAGTGCTCTCCCAGGGACATTCTTGCCATCCAGACCTTAATGCCACCACCAGAAGGGTTCTGAGTGATTGGACTGTCACAACAGAGAATGTGGAAATGAAAGCAATGGATTGATACGAAGAGGATGGTAAACTCTAAACCAATGGAAAATGCCAAGATATTTACTCGTCATGGTTGGCTCCAAGAAGACTCAGCCTCCCATTGAAGGTCCTCACCAGTGCTTAGTGTTTGTGTTCCCATCTGCTAGTCGAAGCTTCTTTATTTTCATGGGCTTCTGTCATTCTATAACTTGATTCTGAGGAAATGTTCAGGTACTGCTTAACTGACTGCATAAATCTACCTCCTGCCTCACTTTCTTTGCTGGGACAAGAAAGAAGTAAGGGTTTGCCAGCGTGACTTTTCCCTAATTATTATTTCTCAGGTAGGGGAAGGCTTGTCTACAAAGGATTAAAGTAGAGGCATTCTGACATGTACTGAAGCAGGGCCTCTGGAGTCAGATAACTCAGGGTTTGAATCCCAGCTTGGGTATTTAATCCATACATGGTCTTGGGCTTGTCACTTAAATACACTGTATGTCTGTGACTATACAATGGGGCAGATTGTACTCTTCTTTCATGTTGTTTCATGGATTAAATTAAAATACAAAGGATCAACAAAATGATTGGTTTAGCATAATGTTTAATCAATACTTAATGAGCAATAAATATCTGTTTTCTTACAGCTTCGGAATTAAATTGAGTCCCCCATATTTACCTAATGGTCTTTCCCATTCCTTCAGGCTAGCAGAGCCAGCAGCAAGATCTCGACTGTAAAGACAAGATGTCACTCTATCTACAGGCCAGTCTGTGGTTCTGATGGAAAAACCTATGATAACCGCTGTGTATTTAATGAAGCAAAAAGGTAAGAGGACCTGATGTCTCTTTGGATCAGAAAGTACTATTCTGACCAAAGGGAATAAAGAACATTTTTCTCTGTGTCTTTGTAGTTTCCTCTCAATAGTACCTTGGGTATTTTTCCTGAGGGCATGTGTTATATTTAGCTTTTTAACTAGAAGGAAATTTATTCTTGAGTCATTTATTTACCAAATATTCATTAAACACCCACTGTGTACCAGGCATTGCTCTAAGCACTGGAGTTAAGATGGTGAACAAAATATACAGAAGGTTGTGCTTCCATGGAGCTTTCATTCTTGTGTAATAGAAGACAGCAAACAAATAAAATCTATTAGCAGATATAAGGGACTTTGAATCTCAGGGCTTCCTAAGTGTAAACTACTAAAATATATTTGAAACTTAAATAACAATATTAAAGGTTGGATTTAGTGAGTCATGCTAACATTTAACAATTATGCTTTGTTTATCTATAAGAAATAAGATGATTATAAGGCTTGTTAATATTACAACATGTGCCTAAGAAAGAATTAAATATCTCAGCTTTCAAAATAAATGAGTGTTCATCACACCCCTCTTACTTTTGATAGTTCCATAGTTTATTAAGTGCTTGTTAAATAATTATTCCAGAAATAAATAAATGTTAAAGACAATGTCCCCTATAGCCATAAAAGTTAGAGTAGAAAGGAAAGTTAAGCACCCATTCTCTAATTTTATTTTTATATTAATTAATTAACAACTAATTAATTAATTAATTATCCTTACCCAAAGATATGTTTATGGACTTTAGAGAGAGGAAGAGAGAGAGAAAAAGAGAGAGGAACATCAATGTGAGAGAGCAACATCAGTTGATTGCCTCCTGTACGCACCCTGACTGGAGATCAAACCCACAACCTAGGCATGTACCCTGACCAGGATTCGAACCTGCAGTCTTTTTGTGTACTGGACCATGCTCCAACAAACCAAGCCACCAGGCCAGGGCCATTCTCTCATTTTATAGATAAGGCACCTGGCTCAGGGATGAGAAAGGACTGGCACAAAGTTCACAAATTCTCAGAGCAGTTAGTGTGAAACAGGCTAGCCAGAGCCTAGGTCTGCTCTTTCCCATCTGATTTTTAAATAATCACATTTTCTCTCTACGGTGGTGCCACAATCTCTGGGTCTTGATTTCTCTCATTTATCTTTTTTTCAGGTTGAGTAATGGAAGCCTGAGTCTGTATCATGACGGGAAATGCTAAGCATTTACAGCAACCAAATTACCTGGAACCTCAAAATTCACTTTCAATTCTCTTTAAATGATGAATTTCCCTGGTAGTGCTACTGAAGTTAGCAAGACTCCCACAGGTGCGACGGATCCTACATTATTTTCAAGTTTGTTCCACTGCAAATAAAGTCAGTTCCAGTGTTGCTTCTGATTTCTGGAATTGTTTATTTTCTAGACTTTCCCAAGCCTTGTATCTATCATCTATCTGTTCCCAAAGTGCCGAAGTGACTGATACCTCAGGACCTATAATCGCAATTTGTAAACACTAATAGATATAAAAAGCTCAGAATTGCATGTAAGAAAAAGACTCCCCACTTTGGAAATACTTATGCTGTAGGTATAACACCACATTCCAGGTGTTTCTAATGAAAGTGGTCTCTGGACACTTGATATGAAACTGATTTAAGATTTTTTTAAGGATGCATTGATTGGCTTCAGAAGATCCTGGGACTATATGCAAAATAAATTCTCTGTATTCTTCTTTCCTAAGGATGTCCAAAGCTTTCATTAGATTCTTAAAGGTATACGTGATAGATTTTAAAATGATTAATCTACAGGTATGGAAATGTATAAATTTAATGTACTTATCTGAATTACTTTTTAGTTCTGGCATAGTCTAAAACCCAGATGATTAGAAAGATCTCACTAGGATATTAACCATGTTGATTAGCAATGTGGGTATCAAGGAGAAAGATCCAATGCTGGCAGGATCAGAGCTGCTAAAAAATAAAATAAAACTGGTTTCATGAAAATGACATCAAAGAGATGGAACAGAGGTCAGTAGTGGGTGCGAGTGTTTTTATACCTAAGGGAGCTCTGTTTAGCAGTAGGGAATTCAGGCAGTAATTGATATTTGTAATATATGGATCCAACACAACAAACATACCAGGAAAGCAGACAAGGGAATAGGGCACATGGACCAGATCAAAGTGTAGAGGAAAACTGGGGTATCAGACAGAGTAAGTGGTTAAATCCAAGGAGAAGGAAACATAGTATGTTATGGAGAATTATGGTCTGAAAAAGTGAGGAACAGGCAGAGAGCTATAGTTGAGGAAAATGCAGGTAGTTAAAAGGCATATCATTAAGGGCATTCAATCCGAATATGACTGAGAGGTCAATTGTGGAATTCTCTCATGCATTTGGATCATGGAATATAAAGATTCAGTTGGCCCAGCATGCGTGGCTCAGTGGTTGAGCATCAACCCATGAACCAGGAGGTCATGTTCAATTCCCGGTCAGGGCACAAGCCAGGGTTTCGGGCTCGATCCCCAGTAGGGGGCGTGCAGGAGGCAGCCAATTAATGATTCTTGTCATTGATGTTTCTGTCTCTCTCTCCCTCTCCTATCTTCTCTGAAGTCAATAAAAACATATATTTTTAAAAATTGTGTACATATCCATCCCATGGTCAAAAATTTTTTGAAAAGTCAAATATTGAACAGATGATAATAACCAAAGTATTAAAAGTGGTTTCCTCTGGGTGATGGAATTAAGATATTAGTTCTTTCCACTTTTTAAACTTATCCCTTTATATGCTTGTTTGTTTCTTGAAGATGTAAATTTCATCATGACTATTGCGAGCATAGCATTTCATGAGGCCCAGTGTGTGGCGGGATAAGATCCCGGTGAGACCTAGTGGCCAACTCAGGGGTGAGAAGTAACCCAGGCCTCCCAGTGGGGCAGCATTGTGAACTCCAGTAGATGATGCCTTTCCCAGGCATGGGGGCTCGGTGTTCTCAGCACCACAGCATGGTGATCCATGGTGGCAGTCAGCACAATGGCTGTCACCTGTGAATTGTATACCTTAATGGTATTGGGTGTCTTGGCAGGGGCTCCAGTCTGGCCTTCGGGGGTGATAGGCCCTATTGGTTGACCATTCGAATGTATTAAAGCCTGGGATAGTGCTTAAGCCCACCCGGATAAGGTAGTTTTACCTGTTTATAATTTCGTCTGCTGTTTTAATAGACCACTTTTCCTTTTTATTAACCCTGCTGCTTTTATGTTTCATGACCTTGGAAAAGTGACCTCTGGTACCATCTATTTGATGAGTGTATCTGTACCTGGTACTCAGCTTCTGTCACCTTTTAATGGTAGCAGCCTCGCTTGCTTGACAACAGGGGAAAGGGCGGGTTGGTCCAGAGCCAGAATCATAAAAGACAGAATCCTCACTTAGGGGGAGGTGGGCCAATCTAAACTACTCATCAATCTCTCACCAGCTGGGAACTCTGGGGAATGGTCCCTGATTCCTTTAGCAGTTGCCTTGGGCATTTCGTTCTGTTCCCTTGAAGTTTGTGTTTATTATCTCACCAATACACACTGTTTTGGATAAGGTGAAGTTAAAGTAAATCTTAACCTTGGGCAGTGTGACCACTGTAACCTCACTTCTTCATTCGTGTGTGGCTATTCCAGGCAGTGGCTTTCTGGATAATCCTTAGACCCAGGTTGCAGAGATCTACAAAATTATTGGCCATGATTAGAATCTATAGATCAAATTGAGAAAAATGAGATCTTAACAGTATTGAATATTCCCATAAATAAACATGGTATATTCCTCTATTTAATGAGATCCCTTTTGATCATTTGTTGTAGCTTTTTGAAAAATCGATCTTGTGCCTATGTTGTTAGGTGGCATCTAATTTTTTGATGCTATTGTAAATGGTATTTTTTTTTTTTTAATTTTAAATTCAGTTGCTCATTGCTGGTGTGTAAGAACACAGCTGACCTTTGTGTTGACCTTGTTTCCTGCAATTGTACATACTTACTACTTCTGGAATCTGGAGGTAGACTTGGGGGGATATTCTACATTGCCAATCATGTCACCTGCTGATAATAGTTTTATTACTTCTTTTCCAACCTTTCAGACTGCACTGGCTAGAAATGTCAGTAGGACATGGAATAGCGATGGTGAGAGAGGGCATTGTCACCTCATTACTGATATTATTGGTGGGGCCAGTCCCTCATTAGTCATTCTTTTTACAGACGCTCTGTATGAAGTTGAGAAAATCACTTTCTCCTTCCAGTTTTCCCAGAGTTTTTATCGTGAGTGTGGCTTTTACTGGGTTAATTGATATAATCTTATGATTTCTATCCTCTAACTCCTAGATATGATGAATTACATTGACTGATTTTTGAATGTGGAGCTGCTCTTCCACATCTGGAATACATCCAGATGTACATTCATGAACAGTTATGTATAGATCGTTGGAATCTCTTTTTAAGATATTATTCAGAACATTTGCATCTGCAGTTAGGAGAGATATTGTCTTGTTCTTTTCCTTTCTTGTAACATGTTTATCTGTTTTTGGTATTAAGGTCATGCTGGACTCATAGAATGACTTAGAAGTGTTCTCTCTGCTTTTGTCTCCTGAAAGGGATTGTGGAAAAGTGATATTATTTCTTTCTTAAAATTTGGTAGAATTTATAGTGAAACCATCTGGGCCTGGTGCTTTCTTTTTGGAAGATTATTAATTACTGATTCAGTTATTTTCATAGGTACAGGAGAATTTCGCTTATGTGTTTCTCCTTGTGTGAGTTTTAGTAATTGTGTCTGTAAAGGAATAGGTCCATTTCATTAAAGTAAATGAATTCATGGGCAGAGACCTGTTTGCATTAGATAACTTCAATTATGCTATTAATTCCCTAAGCATCAATAGTTATGACACCTCTTTCGTTTCCAATAATGGTAATCTGTAAATTTTTTTCTTGTTTAGACTGGAAAGAGCATTTTCCGTTTTAGTCATGTTTTTTAAAGGAACAGTTTTGTTTTCAATAATTTTTCTCAATTATTATTCTCATTTTCAATTTCATTGATATCTCCCCTAATTTCTCTCCCCCTCCCCCAAGATGTAAACTTAGGTTGTTGATTTTCGATATTTCTTTTATTTTTCTTATATGTTTTCAAGCCACAAATTTTCCTCTAAAACAGATTTTGCTTCATCCCACAAATTTTGAGTAGTTTTATTTCATTCATTTTATTAAGGGTAATTGGAATTAAGTTTGGGGGAATGAGTTATAGGGATCCTGAATCTGAATGTTCTATATATTTCCGGGGCACAAACAGAATCTTGGTCCACTTTTCTCAAGTTTACTACTTGCAAAGGAATAGCTCCAATGACCGACAATCCTAATTGAGGCCACTGGTCCCTTTTCCTTTCCCCAACCCAAAGATCATCAAGATACAATGTGAACAGAAGGCCTCCCGAATATGTGGGCGAGTGTGCAGAATTAAGGTTTTCTTTCCACACACAAGAAGCAGCTACTTACCCTCCCAATCCTTTGGTCAGCTGGCCAGAATGTTTGCTGTATTGAAAGAGAACATTTAGTTTGGAATCTCAGTGTTTCTCTCAGCAAAACAGGAACTCTTATTTCCAGAGGAAGCTGTGCAGCAGGGCTGCCACCCCAGGCTCCCCGCACGACCCACCTCACCCAGCGAGGGTGGCGGGGACAGAGGCTGACCGCCGGCAGGCGGCTCATCTTGTCTGACTTTTCTCATTCCCCCTGGTCCAGCTGAGTTCTCCCATCTGTGCGCGAGGAGCTGGACTGGGGGCAAGACAGATGGCCCAGGACAAAAAAGACATTGGAGTGGTGTGTCCCGCTTAGAGAATTTAAAGTAGGTCATCCAAAGTTGGACACAATTTCTGACAACCCAGAAATATAGGGAGGGCAAAAGACAACAAGATTGGTTATAGAGTCTAAGCTAGAGAAGAAAGGAACAAGTTTTCCAGGAAAGTGACCTAGAAAAGGGCAAGAGAGTCAAAGCAGGAAAAAGAAGAGTTTGGGGAAGTAAATTAGACTGAGCATGACCACTTAGAAGTTTTCTGCACTACTAGTAGGGTAGACTCAATTGAATTATTTAATTTTTGGAAATTCAACCTTTCATTATCAGATAATTTTAGATTTAAATTAAGTTTCTTGATGTTTAAAGATCTGTGCTCTATAATAATATAATACCTATATAGAATTATGCTAGTTCTACCTAAACTCTCTAAGAAATTGTTGTATGTATGTGTTTTTTAATGTATCTTAGAGCCATTTTGTTCAATTACAAAATTATCCATGAAGCGTCAAACTGAAATTGTCAAACAAGTTAATAGAATCATAATTTCTGTCCTTTATACATCGAGTATTTTCCATCTAAAAACATGATTTACCTCTACCCTAGACAGTTTGACTAAGTGGTTATAGCGTCGTCCCTCAGATTGAAGGGTCCTGGGTTCGATTCTGGCAAAGGCACGGGCTACCTCAGTTGCAGGCTCAATCCCCAGCCCCAGTCAGGGAGAGTGCAGGAGGCAACCAATCGGTGTGTCTCTCTCACATCATTGTTTCTCTCTGTCTTCCTTCCCCACTCTCTCTGAAAAGCAATGGAAAAAATATCCTTGATTGGGGATTAAAAAATTAATAAAAAAAAACAAAAAAAACCATGATATACCTCTGTATTGTTCAAGTCCTTTTATGTAGGAAGAACACCTCAGAAAGGAGAAAACAATAGCTTCTAAGGTGTAAATACAAAGATAATTGCTAGAAAAAAGAAAAATGTTCTTAAATGTCAAAGTATTTTAGAACATAAAAATGAAAGAAACAAATAACATGGGAAAAATACACAGAAAATAGAGTATATTTACATATTATATGTAATATATAAAATATAATAAATAATATTGAGTCCAGTGTCAGTAATATTGATACATGTGAATAAACCTAACTCTATAATTAAAATTTAAAAAATTTAATATGGCTTACAAAGTAAGATCCAACTATATGCTGCTTCTAAGATGTGCTTCCATAGCAAAATGATTCTTAAAGTAAGAATAAACTAAAGGGTAAAGGTAAGTCAGGAATTAGAAAAATAATTAGAAAACAATGGCTGTGTTGCCTCTATATAACAAAGTATAATTTAAGCCAAATATTACTAAATACGATCAATAACCAAGAAAGCACATACAAAACCAACAATAAAGATGAAAGAAAAAAAATACATAAACAGAATCATAGGAGTATATAAGGTATCACTCCCAATATATAACTGGTCATGTGAACAAAGAACAGACTATTAACCAAAATGAAAAAAGTGAATTAAATCCCAAATTTATAAATCTAGAAAAAGAACAAAAATTTAATCCAACATTTAGTACTAGGAAGGTAATAAGAAAAATGAAAACAATAGAAACATGTTAGATGTGATTAACACCCAAATCCAAAGGGGAAAGAACCACTGAGAAATAGGAAATTGGTAAAACTTATAAAGACTACATAGCACTCCACTTTGCAAATAAATTTGCAATTTAAAAGGAAGTATATTCATTTTTAGGAAAACACATGAGTAATAAAAAGCTTAAAGAGACCATTGAAATATGTTTATTAATGAAAAATCCCATAAAAAAGATTACTCTGACCAAATTGTTTCAAAAGAAAATTCTACTAAAGTTACAAAATCACAAGGATTTACTGCCACATAAATAGTTGCAGGACAGAAAAAAATGAAGGAGAATGTTCTGTTTTGTGGAACAACCAGGTTTCATAGGTCAAAGTGCTAAACCCCAATTTGAAGGTGTTTGAAGGCGGGGTCTTTGGGAGGCAATTAGGCTTAAATTAAGCTGAGTTTCTGAGTCTCATGATGGGATTAGTGTCCTCATGAGATGAGAGATTTTTTGCCCGTCATCAACCAAGAAGAGGCCCTGTGAGCACACAGACAGAAGGCTCTTGTCCACAAGCCAGGAAGAGGGCCCTCACTGAGAAATGCACCTGTTGACACTTTGATCTTGGTTTCCAAATTTGATAAAATGTAACAACCTGCATATCCAAGAAACCCAATGAAATCCCACTAGGATACCCTCAAAGACACTCACATATCAAAATAAAACTAGACATTCAAAGACAAGCAGAGAACTGAAGGCACTAAGACATAGCAACTCATCATGTAGAAGGAATGCTCCGTAGTATTAACAGCTGACCTCCCATCAGACAGCAGAGGCTAGAAGGTAGTGGGATGACATAGTCAAAGTGCAAAAAAAATATATAGTTTGTCAATGAAGTCCTATCTGTTGTAAAACTATCCTTCAAAAATCAAGGGCACTCAGACATTCTTAGAGGAAGACATTAACTAAAAGACTCATAGATATACATGCATAACCAATGGACACAGAGAGTAGTGTGGTGAGGGCCTGCACTGGGGCAGAGGTTGGGACGTGGGTGGTAAAGGGCGGGGAGATGGGGGCCATCTGTAATACTGTCAACAATAAAATGAAATAAAATTTTTTTAAAAAGACAAAAAATAGAATTTATTACTAGCCACCAGGCTTCTCCACAAGACATTGTAAGAGAATGAAAGGGCATCAACAGGAACATGAATTCATACAAATAAATAAACATGAGTAAAAGTAACTGCATATTTAAACATAAAAATGATTTAAATATAGTTTTCATAATACTTTTCTTCTCCAAGCTGATGTAAAAGCAAACTGAAAAAAGCAATCATTAGAAAACTGTCTGATAATAATCCATATGACAATAATACCAAAAAAGAAAGAAAGGAAATGGAGTTAAATGGAATAAAGCTTTTTGCTTACTTTTTAAATTGTTATTAATTCAAACTAGAAATTTTTATCTTGAAATAATAATTATAATCTCCAGGGAAATCATTAGAAAAGCCCCTTTAAAGTATATAGAAAATCAATGAAAAGAGTGGTGTTCTAGAAAATACATGTTTAACATAAAATAAGACAGTTAGAAATAGAGGGGAGATTAGATGTTCATAACCACACTGTAAAGTAACAGACCTAATTTCCAACTTAACAGTAATAACATGAAATGTAAATGGGACTAAACACTCCAATCAGAAGTAGAGTAGATTAAATAAAAACATGAAACAATTTAATGCAATCTGCAACAGGAACACTTTAGATTTAAAAACAGATAATATAAGTGTAAAAGAATGGAAAACACAAACCATACAAATTGTAAAAGAAAAGAGCTCTAGTGGCTGTACTAAGATTAGATAAAAAAATTTAAGACAAAAATTATTGATTAATAAAAAGAAAATAAATTTTATAATGAGACAAAGGTCAACCCATCAGAAATACATAAAATTATAAACATATAACTACCTGATGGTAATTGAGCCTCAAAACATGTGAAGCAAACCCTAATAGAACTGAGGAGAGAAACAGAGAATTTGACAGTAATATTTAGAGACTTTAATATTCTGGATTCAATAAAACAGAGCAAGTAGGCAAAAGAATAACAAGGAAATTAAAGACTTGAAGATGGTTTTAAATCAATTAGACCTAACAGGTATCTATGGAAAGCTCCACTCCAAAATAGTGGAAAGCTATTTCCATTCTAGTACACATGGACATTCTATAGGCTATAATATGTTAGAACATGAAATGAACTTCAGATTCTATATTACAGTATAAACTGAAAAAAATCTTTCGATTTTTCATACTGAACAAGTTAAGTTAAAGTACATTTCCTTAGCTGCATTTGGTCTGATGGCTGTCGGAAGTATTTATTTGACTCAGGGTATTTGCTCTTTGTAAAAGTGTCTAGAGAGAGACTGGAGTCAAGGACTCTTGGTGGTGATCGGAATAAAGAGCAGGTCAGATGCATTTGAGTTGGATTCTAGGTGCAGGGAAACACAGGGGTGTTTCTTTGGTCTTCAGCACAAAAGACTTGTCTGAAGCCATTCTGCTCTCCTTTGACTTCTGGGTGCCATATCCAACTCTTATTCCATAATCTCAGCTTGCACAGTTGAGATTTGTTGTATGAATAAAAAATATTACTGGGGTCAGCTTCCCCGTCTATGTGCTAACTGTCATTGACAATTACATGCAGTGAGCTGATTTTTGTAATGATCAGCAGAACACAAAATTACATTAAACTCTGTGCCGTTTACAGTTTGGTGTAATAGCCCTAACCTACAGGAGGTGGAGGGCCATAACACAGAGAGAATTCTCGTAAAAGAGCAAGATGTTTCAGAAAATCTAATTTCATTGTATCCAATTACTGGTTCAGAAAGCACAGTGGAATGGATGGTGTCTTAATCCATTCAGGCTCTTATAACATAACTGCAATAAACTCTGTGGTTTATAAACAAACATTTATTTCTCCCGGTTCTGGAGACTGGGAGGTCCAAGATGATGGTGCCAGCAGATTCATTGTTTGTTGAGAGCCTGCTTGACAGATGGTTGTCTTTGCATTTTACCTTCCTTGCATGGTGGGAGGGGCAAGCTAGCTCTCCCTCTCCAGGGGTCTTTTTGATAAGAGCACTAACCACAATCATGAGGGCTCTGCCCTAGTGCCATAATCACATCCCTATACCATTGCCTTAGGGCTTAGGACTGCAACATATGAATTTGGGTAGACATAAACATTTAGACTTTAGTAGATGGCAACAATGACTGTGCATCCTGACATCAGGTTGGTCTGAGAGAGTACCCAGGATTGTCCTCAATTCTTTCCTAGAGCTTAATAAAACCAATAGTTACTCTGTGTGTTCTTCTGGGGACTGGAGGATAAACTTTGGTATCTAATGCCACTAAAATTGTGTAAAATTAGGTCATATTAGCAATATTAAAGGTTGACATATTTCTTATTTAAGTTTTTTCCATTATGATAGTAAATATATCATCTTTACATTCAATTGAAGGTGGCAGCAGACTGAGTGGAAGCTAAACGGACACTCTCCAGGACTAATCTGGATTTACAACTAAAACATAGAAAAACCATCCTGAAATCCAACTGAAGAGGAGCTGGAGAGCACCCTCATAACCAAGGACATAAAGTGGTGACCACACAGAGACTGGTAGGAAGGGCGGAGGGGTGAAAGTGCTGCCTGGGCTCCCACAGGCAGTAGCTGAAGGTCCAGAGGGAGATTTCCGCTGTAAGGAGTTCCCACTGAGCACTCTGGGGCCTAAACCCCAGGCTGGGCTCCCCAGCCCAGAGAACCAGAATGGAGAAACATGCCCACATAACATCAGACTGTGAAAAGCGGCCAAGTTTCTGTCTGCCAGGGAGAGGAGGCTGGACCTGCAGGCAACCTCTTAAAGAGCCAATGCACAAAATTTTGTGTGCAGCCACTCACCTTGGCCTCCGGTGGAAGGGGAATGGAGTGGACTGGAGCTGTGTGGGGAGAGTTTGGGGAGAGTCATTCCCCCAGGCTGTGGGAGATGTCTTTCTTGGGAGGCTTATTTTCAGCTTTAGCCTGAGGGTGGAAGCAATTGCCCTACCCTGCTGGAGAACCTCACTAGCTGCTCAGAGGAGTGTCTATAGCCTGAGGCTCATTAAGAGAATCAGATTAAGCAGTCTACAGACTGAGGCAGACCTCAGGGTGCTTTGAGGCTTTGCTTGATGTGTTTTGGGAGTCAGCCTTTGGAAAAACAGACTTTGGTGTAAATCTCAGTCCTGTTCAAACGCATCCAGATCCAGCAGTGGAGACCTCAAGCCTAGGGTTGTTGATAGCCCCAAACAGGGTACTCAGGGCCAGTCACAAACTGTGTCCGACATTGGCCTGTGCCAGAGACCCTCCAAAAAGACTGAGAATCATGGCAGATTTACCTAACACTTAGCCAAAATGGAGAGACCAAAAAACAAGCCCCAAATGAAAGAACAAGAGAAGTCTCCAGAAAAGAGCCAAATGAAACAGAGATAAGCAATCTCTCAGATACAGAGTTCAGAATAATGATTGTAAGGATGCTCAACACTATGAAAAAAGATTTGGAAACTATGAAAAATGACCAATCAGAAATGAAGAATGACATAGCAGAAATAAAGAATACATTAGAAGGAATAAACAGCAGATTAGAAGAAGCTGAGGATTGGATCAGTGAATTAGAAGACAGGGTAGAAAAAAATCACTCAGCCAGAGACCCCAAAACAAAAAGCAATTAAAAAACATGAGGATAGTCTAAAGGAGCTGTGGGACAGCATCAAATGTAACAATGTTTGTATTATAGGAGTGCCAGAGGAGGTTGAAAGTAAGCAAGGGTTAGAGAAACTGTTTGATGAAATAATGGCAGAAAACGTCCCTAACCTGGTCAAGGAAAGAGACATAGGTTCTGGAAGCACAGGAGGTCCCAAGCAAGAAGAACCCAAAGAAGCCCAAGCCCAGATACATTATAATCAAAATGTCAAGCATCCAAGACAAAGAGAGAATCTTAAAGGAAGCTAGAGAAAAGCAATCTGTTACCTACAAAGGAGCTCCCATAATTCTGTCATCTGACTTCTCATTGGAAACTCTACAGGCCAGAAGGAAATGGCATGAAGTACTCAAGGTAATGCAAAACAATGATCTGAAACCAAGACTATTCTATCCAGCAAGATTATCAATCAAGCTGGATGGTGAAATAAAGTGCTTCCCAGACAAAAAAAGGTTAAAAGACTTTATCCCTACAAAACCAGCATTACAGGAAATGTTAAAGAGACTGCTATAATTAGAAGTAGGAATAAAAATTATGAGAAACATAGTTATAAAGAAACAAAATGACAGTAGGTAAGTATCTTTCAATAACAACCTTAAATGTAAATGGATTAATGCCCCAATAAAAAGATATAGGGTGGCTGAATGGAGAAGAAAACATGACCCAAATATATGCTGTCTATAAGAGACCCACCTCAGAACAAAAGACTCATACAGGATGAGAACGATGGGATGGAAAAAAATTTTCCATGGAAATGGAAATGAAAAAAAAGCTTGGGTAGCAATACTTATATCAGACCAAGTAGACTTCAAAATGAAGACCATAACGAGAGACAAGAAAGGTCATTACAGAATACTAAAGAAATCAATCCAACAAGAGGATATATCCCTGATAAACACATATGCATCCAATATAGGAACACCTAAGTTTATGAAAAAAGAACTTCTGGAGACCTTAAGGAAAAGATCAACAGCAATACAGTCATACTCGGAGATTTAACACCCCACTCACTTCACTGGATAGGTCTTCCAGACAAAAAATCAACAAGGAAACAGTGACCTTAAATGACAAACTAGATCAGATGGATTTAATCAACATTTACAGAACATTCACCCCAAAGCTGCAGAATATACATTCGTCTCAAGTGCACACGAGACATTCTCAAAGATAGACCACATGTTATGACACAAAACAAGTCTCTATAAGTTCAAGAAGACTGAAATCATATGAAACATCTTCTCGGATCACAATGGCATGAAATTAGAAATCAACTACAATAAAAACACTAAAACATTTAAACACATGGAGACTGAAAAGCATGATTTTAAACAATGAATGGGTTACCAAAGAGATCAAGAAAGAAAGAAAAAACTTTCTGGAAACAAGTGAAAATGAACACACAACAACCTCAAATCTATGGGACTCAATGAAAGCAGTCCTGAGAGGGAAGTTCATAGCACTATAAGCCTACCTCAAAAAACAAGAAAAACTTCTAATAGACTCTTTAACCCAACAACTTAAACTTAGAAAGTGAACAACAAGAAAAGCCCAGAGTAAGTAGAAGGAAAGAAATAATAAAGATCGGAGCAGAAATAAATGACATAGAGACTAAAAAAACAGTACAAAAGATCAATGAAACCAAGAGCTGGTTCTTTGAAAATATAAACACGATCGATGAACCTTTAGCCAGGCTCATCAAGAAACAAAGAGAGAGGACCCAAATAAACAAAATCAAAGAAGAAAGAGGTGAAATAACAACTGACCCAACAGAAATGCAAAGGATTGTAAGAGAATACTATGAACAACTATATGCCACCAAGCTGGACAACCTGGATGAAATGGATAAATTACTAGAAAAATACAACCTTTCAAAACTCAATCAGGAAGAATCAGAAAATCTAAATAGGCTGATAACTGCTGATATATTTGAAGCAGTAATCAAAGGGCTCCAAGGACATGAAAGTCCTGGACCGGATGGCTTCACAGGGGAGTTTTACCAAACATTCAAAGAAGAATTAACGCCTATCCTCCTCAAACTCTTTCAAAACATCCAAGAGGAAGGAAGACATCCAAACTCCTTTTACGAGGCCAGCATTAGCCTAATTCAAAAACCAGATAAAGATACTACAAAGAAAGAGAATTACAGGCCCATATCCCTGATGAACATATATGCTAAAATCCTCAACAAAATATTAGCAAATCAGATCCAGCAATATATTAAAAAGATCATACATCATGACCAAGTGGGGTTTATTCCAAGGATGCAAGGCTGGTACAATATTTGCAAATCAATAAACGTGATACATCACATAAACAAACTGAAAGATAAAAATCACATTATCAAATCAATAGATGCAGAAAGAGCATCCAATAAAATCCAACACACATTTTTGATAAAAACTCTCAGCATAGAGGGATTATACCTCACCATAATAAAGGCCATAATGACAAACCTACAGCCAACATCATACTCAATGGGTAAAAACTAAAACCATTTCCCCTAAGAACAGGAACAAGACAGGCGTGTTCACTTACACCACTCTTATTCAACATAGTACTGGAAGTCTTAGCCACAGTGATCAGAAAATAAGAAAACATAAAAGGTATCCAAATTGGGAAGGAGGAAACAAAACTGTCATTATTTGCAGGTGACATGATATTGTACATAGAGAGAATCCTAAAGACTCCACAAAAAAAACTACTAGATTTAATAAATGAATTCAACAAGGTAGCAGGATACAAAATTAACACCCAGAAATCGATGGCATTTTTATACCCCAATAATGAACTCTCAGAAACAGAAACTGAAAAAACAATTCCATTTAATATTGCAACTAAAAAAATAAGATACCTAGGAATAAACTTAACCAAAGATGTAAAAGACCTGTACTCGGAAAACTACAGGACATTGAAAAAGGAAATAGAGGAAGATATAAACAAATGGAAAAATATACCATGTTCATGGATTGGAAGAACTAACATCATTAAAATATCCATATTACTCAAAGCAATCTATACATTCAATGCAATCCCTATTAAAATACTAACAGCATATTTCACAGATCTAGAAAAAACACTTCAAAAATTTATATGGCACCAAAAAACACCCCAAATAGCCAAGGGAAACCTGAGAAAGAAGAATAAAGTTGGAGGGATGGCAATATCATTTATCAAGTTATACTACAAAGCCACTGTAATCAAAACAGCCTCATACTGGCACAAGAACCGAAATATTGATCAGTGGAACACAACAGATTACCCAGAAATTGACCCATGCCATTATGGTCAATTAATATTTGATAAAGGAGCTAAGAACATACAATGGAGTAAAGACAGTCTTTTCAATGAGTGGTGTTGTAAAAATTGGACAGGTACATGCAAAATAATGAAACTAGACCACCAACTTACACTTCACACAAATGTAAAATTAAAATGGATAAAAGACTTAAATGTAAGCCATGAAACCATAAAAATCCTACAGGAAAACATAGGCAATAAAATCTCAGCCATCTCTCATAGCAATATGTTTTCCCAATACATCTCCTAGGGAAGAGACACTAAGGATAAAATGAACAAATGGGACTGCATCAAAATAAAAAGCTTCTGCACAGCAACAGAAACTATCAATAAAACAAAAAGGCAGCCTGATGTATGGGAGAAAATATTTGCCAACGACACATCAGATAAAGGATTAATACCCAAAATATATAAGGAACTTATACAACGTACCCAAAGGAAGACAAAGAAACCAATTAAAATATGGGCAAAGGACATTAATAGACACTTCTCCGAAGAGGACATACAAATGGCTAAGAGACATGAAAAAACGCTCAACATCATTAATCATCAGAGAGATGCAAATTAAAACCACAATGAGGTAACACCTCACACCTGTCAGAATGGCTCCATCAACAAGTCAACAAACTACAAGCACTGGTGAGGATGTAGAGAAAAGGGCACCTAGTACACTGCTGGTGGGAATGCAGACTGGTGCAGCCACTATGGAAAGCTGTATGGAGTTTCCTCAAAAGATTAAAAATTGGCCTGCCATTTGACCTAGTGATCCCACTTCTAGGAATATATCCTAAGGAACCCAAAACACCAGTCGGAAAGAACTTATGCGCTCTTATGTTCATAGCAGCGCAATTTACAATAACTAAGATCTGGAAACAGCCCAAGTGCCCATCAGTAGATGAGTGGATAACAAAGCCGTGGTAGGTTTACACCATGGAATACTATGCAGCCATAAAGGGAAGGACCTTTTAACCTTTGGCACAGCCTGGAGGGACCTGGAGAGTATCATGATATGTGAAACAGCCAGTCAGAAAAAGACAATTACCACATGATCTCACTTATATGTGGAATATAATAAACAAAATAAACTGATGAACAAGGTGGATCCCAAAGCATAGAAGCATGGAACAAACCGAAGGATCTCAGAGAGAAGGCGGGTAGAGGGGTGTGGGTGGGGAGAGATTAATCAAAGAACTTATATGTTGATAAGCATAACTGATGGGCACAGACATTGGTATGGGGAAAGCTTGGGGCTGGGATGGATGTGGGGTGAAGGGAATCAGTGGGGTTAAAAAGGAGACATGTAATAGTCTCAACAATAAAGAGAAGAAACATTAATAATATATATACAACATCTTTACAAAATTAAAAAAAACATATAGAAATGCCAAAAAAAGAGAGAAAATAAGCTCTATTACCCAGAAGAGACTGACTTTAATATTTTGATACATTAGCTTCCATTAAGATCTGGCCTTTAAAAAAATTTTGACCATACGGTATATTCACAGATTTCATATGCTGATTTATGTGATCTTAAGATTATGAAAGTGATAAATGCCCCAATGATGATGATCAGAAAGAAAAAGGGAAAAATGTGTTGATGAAGACACGGAGAGACCTCAACCTCACACATTGTGAGTGGACAGGGAAGAAGCTACTTCAGAAAACAGGTTTTCAGAAACTTCAACATGCACCCACCATATGAACCACCCATTCCACTCCTACTGTTCCCCCAAGAGAAAAAGAAACAAAACCTATGTTCATACAAATACTTGTGCACTAATGTGCACAATAGCACTGTTCATAATGGGCTAAAAGTGAAATCAACCCAAGTGCCCGTGGTCCCAATATGTTGATCAAGGCCAAGTGGAACACCATCCATTACTTAAAATTAATCACCTTCCCATAGACCACATAAGGTGTGTGAGCTCCCAAATCATTATGCCCAGTGCAAGAGGCAAGTGTAAAGGGCCCCGTGTCACTCCCTTCTATGTACAGGAAATGGTGGGAAAAGGCAAAACAGTGGGGAGAGAGTATCGAGGGCAGTTGCCTGGGGCTGGAAGTGGGAAGAGGGGTGGATGGCAGTCGGGTTAGAAGAACCTTTGGGAGTCATGTCACTCATCTAAAACTGGATTGTGATGATTGCTGTATGTTTACAAAAATCATTGTATTATACCTAAAACTGATTACAGTTTGTCAAGTAAATATCTCAAGCTGTTGTTAAGTAATAGAATAGCAAGTTATCTCAATAAGTTTGTTTTCAGAGTCATATAATACAAAGTGTTGCCTTTTCATTAGCAAAGTGGCAGGTTTTTAAAACACTTTTTGAAATGTTGGGTTAAGTTTTATTTTAAAATATTTTTTATTTCCTTGTGATTTCTTCTTGATACATGGGTTATGGTGAGGTGTATTCTTTCATTTCCAAGTATTTTAAAATCTGAGAGATCTTTATGTAATTGATTTCTTACTTGTTTCTATTCTGTTCAGGGTACATACAACACATAACTTCAATTCTCCTCCTTTCAAATTTGTTGAGACTCCCATTCTAACCTGGTATGTATACTTGATCTTGACAAACATCCCATGTGCACTGGAAAAAAAAAAAGTATACTTCTCAGGTTGGGGTTTAAAGTGCTGTAATTGTCAGTTATAGCAGGTTGGTGGATAATGTTCTTCAAATCTCCTATGTCCTCACTGACTTTAAAAAAAAAAAATTAACTTTATTTTTAGAATGCTTTTAGATTTACAGAAAAAAAATTGCAAATATAGTACAGAGAGTTCCCATATGCCCCACACCCATCTTATTAACATCTTACATTTGTATGATACTTTTATTACAATGAAGGAATCAATATTGATATATTATTATTTATTTATATTCCCTTTGTTTTTACATAGTGTGCTTTTTCTGTTCCAGGATCTCACCCAGGATCCCCCATGACATTTACTTGTCACATTTCCTTAGGTTCTACTTGACAGTGACAGTTATGAAAACTTTTCTTGATGACCTTGCCAGTTGTTAATTTTGTTGCTTTCAAAGTTCCTCTAAGGGAATTTTTGTGATGTTTTTGTCATGATTAGACCTGGGTTAATGGGATTTGGGGAGTAAGACCAGGGAATGCCTCAAAACTGTAGGTTTTCAATATTGTGGAACTTCTCTTGTCACTTTCACGTTACTCAGGAGGGAGTCACCATCTAATGAGATTTTTATGAGAACTAAGTTGGATAACAGGTGGGAAACTGCCTGACACAGCTTTTGAAGATAAACATCAGTCACTGAATAAGCGTTCCCATTGGCTAATAGACAACAACTTCAGGGGGCACAATGAAAGACCCTAGAGAATCCTGAAATCTGACTTTACCGACCAATTTATTCTTACTGCCTAATATAGTGAATAACACATAGTAGGCTTCATGTAATGAGTTGAAGAAAAATAAAAGAGAACACAGGCATGCATATGCCATGTTTGGTGAAAAAACTATTTTAGAAGCTTCTATAAAGAAAACAGCCATGTAACCAAGTGGAGGTAGTTTTATATTTTCATGAAAAATATTGCCTTAAATATAAAGAAAAAGACCTTAATGAAGATAAAAATCATTTAACATTTTTGAGTGAAATATGTAGGACTTTAAGTTATATTAGATTTTTCGTAGCAAACATATACCACTTAAACTGCCATTGAATAATTGAGCATGGAGAATCAAAATCCTGAAATCACAAAATCTTAGAGGCGACAATGAATTTGAACATCCCACCTTCCATCCTGTGCTGCACAGGAGGATTTTCTATCACCTATGAATTTAAGGCCCTGTTTGGGAAGGCTCTACTAATTCTAATTGAAGAATCCACTGCAAAATGAGATTACATTAGAGCCATAAGGATTGACAACATCATCAAAATTCAGTAAACACCATAATAATCATATTTTAAATTCCCATAAAGAAGTCTGTAGAGAAAGAAAGAGAGAAAGCAAAGCAAATTGTTGAAATAACATGTTAAAGTCGCTGGGAAGTGCACTAAGAGCTGCCCCATAAGGATTCTGAGCCTGGAACAGGGTGGAGAGGCTGAGCTGAGCTGAGCTTCTCTAAGCAGCTGGGCCCTAGATCTTCCCCCACCGGCCCCAGGTCCCTGGCCCTGCGCCCCTTCTGTTACGGGATAATTGATCCCTCCTACTTGTTCAGTCAGGACTCATACTTGGAACCTGCCTGTAACATCGAGAGAAGAGGATTGGGGATTGTGTTTCTGGTCCTTGAGAAACAGATGGCAAGTTGGGGGCTGAAAACGCTAAGATTTTATGAGAGGAAACTGCTGTGAGAGAAGATGGACAGGAGGCGGGGAAGCTGGCAGAGCCTTCAGACCACAAACTTCATAGTGAAGGAGAGAGAGAGGAAGTTTAGTGGAAGTGTCCTAGACTCCTGGGGGATCAGGAAACCATCAGAAGAATCCATTTCTAGAATAAGTGGCCAGTTGTGATTTCAGAGTAGAGCTGAAGGGGCCTGAGTCCGTTGCACTTCCTGAAGCTGGGGTTCTGCAAGGCTGATTCTCAAGGCATCAATCACCAAGGCTTACTGCAGCCTCAGGGCTTCTCAATTCCAACATACAGGAGGCTAGTCTGCTATTAGTAAGTTATAATAAAGTAATTCAATCAAGTTAATTGATTTTTTAGAATTCTCAGCTTGAGCTCTAGTGCAACACTCCCTTTCAGGAGTTAGAGCTTTAGGGGAGGCCCCGGTGTATCCCACACACCCTTCACTTAGTTATGACAGTTGTTCTGTGTATGTGCTGTGCTTAGGTCATCAGCCCGGTGGATCTCTGTGTTCCTTTGAAATGATTTCTTTATTACTTTGGAAGGGAAAATATTTACCATCATGTTCTTACATCTTATCTCTGTGGAAAGTACATCTATTGTGATAAGTTTGACCATTGGTTGCACAGATTGGCTTGATTTTCCCAGGATAAGAGAGTGATGTAAATAAGTGGACATCACAGTGTGGCTGTTTGAGACTGAAAGACAAAATGAAATTGATCAGAAAGTGAGCAGTGGAGTAAAACGTTCTTCAATTCCAATATGAAATGTCACACATTAAATTGGGATAAATATATTCAGTATATATTTGTTTAACCACAAACCTCAATGGACCACCACCCACTTAAATGGAAAATGTTTTATTTTCAAAGCTCTCCTATTATTTAGGAAAAAAGGCCATGCAATTATATGAGTTAGCCAAATGCAGCCCCCCCTTCTCCTACATCACTTCGCCTTACCTACCTTATCCAAATGAATCTTAAAGAAGTATTCTCTATTTTTATTCCCTGTAAATTTCTCTATAATTTCACTACACCCACATACAGACACTAGTGGGGTTTGTTTAGTTTTCATACTTTTGGTAATTTATATAAATGAAACAATACTTTGTATTCTTACAGGAGCCATATTTTACACTTTATTTGTGGCCTTTCTGTATTCAGATAGTTAGAGCTGTAACCCACTTTTCACCCTCTGTAATATTACATTGTGTAAGTGCATCAAAAATAAATATTTAAATGGAGAATTGGATTGGCTCTATTTTTTCCTTTTGTTTTATTAGTTTCAAGTCTTCTACTCTTTGATCTTTAACCTCTCTCAGATGTTTGCACTCACTAAGGTTGATGGCCCAAAGTGGAATTTTTAGAAACAGGATATGTGCTTTTTCACTTCCTCAGGATGATCATGACAAATGATATTCTATTGCAGGGAGGAGGTAATGTTTTAAACATAGTGCATTGATAATGCAGATTTTTACTTTTTGTAGGATACTAAGGGCCTAGTTGTGCATCTAATTTGTTTCCCAAACGTCTCCTCTTTCTTGCTTTGATTCTTTCCTTCCAGCTCAGTAGCCTGAAGACCTTTCACATCTCCTCCCTGCCTTAGGGTTTCAAAGCTCTCTTTAGTACTTTATGTGCACCCCACTCTTCTGGGTCTATCAGGCAAAATCGTCCCAAACCTCCTGCTGAGGAAAGACCTACTGGGAATGGTTTTCGGGGCATCTCTCACCAGCTATTTCCAGCATCCAGGAAGGACACAGAATACCTGTGTGCCCTGTGCTATCGGGAGCCATCTGTTTTAACCCCACCAGCTCCTCACCAGCAGGCTTATAAAGGCGGGGACAGAGAAGGGGAGCCAAACAGGCCCAGTCTCCAGAGCCGTGGACCTTGGTCTCCTCTGCCCTCTCTGTCGCAGGTGGGTCAGGTGGGGAGGGTGTGGGGTGGCCCTGGTGTGCGGCATCGCTGCGAGGAGGGCTCCAGTCAGTCTGCCCTGAAATAGTCTATATTCTGGGGAAACCCTAGGGTTCCAGTGCTCCTGTCTCCTTCAGAGGTCAGGCTCTGTGGGCGGAGCCTGGGTTTGGGGTGTCAGCTCCTTCCTCAGGGTGCTGAGGGTGTCCTGGGCCTTCTCTGGTCCCCACGAGGCCTTCTGTTTGCCTGCATGTCTCCTTGACCCTGTGAGCTTGGGGGAAGCGAAAGAGAAAAAGTCCCATATAGTTAGGAATCTAGGGCAGTGGGGCAGGTCGTCCACCCCTAAGGAGGTTTCACTGAGAAACAGGCAATTTGTCTCCTGTCCTGTTGTAAACGTTTTGTTCAGGTTTCTCCTACAGATCTGATAAAATGTTGTTCTCACCATGGATCAAGGCTGTTTTGCTCATTGCCCTGGCATTCTCTCATTATGCTGGTGAGTACATTTCTGTTTCGAATGAATCAGGTCCCACATCTTAGAAACTCCAGGTGACAAGTTCTGTTTATAGAAAAGGAGCAGTTTCTTGCATTGGGTTTGTAATACTTAAGCTGGAAAATAAAAGAAACATGTTGCAAGTTTGATTTTTAATACTGCATCCCTGGATTGCTTTCTCTGTTTCTCACCTTAGAGAGATGGAGACACAGGGTGGGTTAGAAAGGGCAGTAGAGCTTGGCTCTTTGTTCACTTATGACTAACGAATTTACGTTTTTGTGTTTTTGGTTTTATGAGGTCAGGTTCCATGGTTGCCAAATGCAGACTGTAGGGGGTAATCATGTCCCCTAGATCTGATGATCTTTGACAATTTGATTTATTCTTTCTCAGATCTGAGTCCACCAAAGTCAGAGCTTTGTGTAAAGTGAGAACTCATTGGTCCCTCTCCTGGCAAGTTACCCTCCTTTAAGCGCAAGAGACTGATGACTTCCCCAGTAGGGTAGCTCGAGGTGTTCAATAGACGCCTGGCATTAGACCTGAGCACTATGTCCTTAAGGGGGAATTAATTTCTTCATGTCAAGTGACCTATGCAAGGCCTATTGAGTGACATTAAGCAAGGCACTGTCTTCTCTGACTAGGATGTCTCATTTATAGGAAATAAATAAATACATAGAAAGAGCTATGGAAACTTCACAGGAAAGTTTGGTGATTATTACACAACACATACAATTATTTTTCAAAGTGTGAGAATGATTTGGAATTATGTTTCCAAATTCAGCACTATTTTGTGGATTTACTGTTTTGATTCTACCACTAAAAGCTCACCTCAGGAGTTGGGGGTACTGGGTAGGCCATTTGTATAGTATTTTGCTACTAAAACATATAGGTTCCTCCCACCAGAGACACTAACTTCTCCCCACTCTTCTTTTTATATATTTTTTTTGTATGCTGGTACCACAAACTGCTTTTGCTCTTTCTAACCCAGCTGAGAGATTGGTAAGTTAATACTGATTATATTGGAAATTGAAAAAGGTAAACTTTTAATTTTTTTTATTGTAAGTTTTAACAGCAAATATCTGAACACTATGTGCAACAGAATGAACTTTCCAAACATTTTTTAAACTTTTGATTATTACACTAAGTCCAATAAATAAAATTTCGCCAGCCATATAAAACCATTTGGCATGTTGGACAAGACAGAGACATCCCATTATTTCAAAGATTCCATTACTGGGTATCCTTGTTATCTGCAAGCATCTGATAAAAGTTATAGTATATTTAAAGAAGAATTGTTTATCCTAGTAAATCACGAGGATTAAAAGAGAAAGTTATTCACTGAAAGGTGGACAAAATAATAATTTTCATATATCCATAGAGTGTAATATTATATGAAGGTGAAGAAAATAAACTACAGTTCTAAACATCTAAATAGATAAAGATCACAAAGACATTAAAGCTGGTCATGTAAGAATACATACAATATTGTTTATGTATGTAAATTATCAATACTGCCATTAATAACCAAATTTTACATATACGTAGAGAGAGAGACACACACACATATATACTCATATGTAAATACTAATATACAGGAATATCCGCATATGTGGTGATAATCTGAAAGCATCAGATTCTCTAGTAGTGAAACCACTAAGATAAGTACAAAAAATTCAGTTTTATGGTTCCTCGTTGTAAGAAATAATGGAGGAGATGTGATGCAGGAATGAGGAGAAGTGAGAGCAGAGTGGCTACATTATAAAAATACATTCAGCTTCCTGTTTGTTTTTTAAAAATGACATTGAGTTTGTAAAAATATATCAATAACATTTTATGTCTAAGTGGATTGTTTATTTCCAAATACTTTTATTCCATTTTGATGCATGATATTTTGTAGTTAGGATAGAGAACATTTTATTCAAAAAATTCATTATCAGACAAATTTTATGTTATTTATGTTTAGGAGCCAGACTGTACTTCGTATAAGGAAGCTTTATATAATTGCACTGAAGAAGCGGATCCAATCTGCGCAAGCAATGGTCAGACTTATCCCAATACATGCGTCTTCTGCAATGCAGCGATGTAAGAACACAAGGCTAACTCCTTGCTCTATCACAAAGTGATAGAAAATCCAGGTTCCTGATAGTCTAGGCACAGTACATATGAAAAATAATTGTACTACCTCAGTAAATGCCCCAACAACACACTTGTACCTTTCCCAGAAGTTCTCATTGCTTAAAGCTGTTTTGTATTTGACCTTTCAATGTATCTCTGCTGGATATTCTGTAAATGTATAAGTCAGTTAATTTAACTTAATTGTGTCGGTATGACTTACTAATGACAGTTGAAGGGCAATATATTGAATTCTGAACCCATAGGATACCTGACAACCTCTGTGATGTGGCGGCCAGCCACAGGGAGCACAACTGAGCAAGAAACCCTCCTGACCACAGAAATTGGGAATCCATCACAGTGGCCCATCCATGCTAGGAGAGGGTGCTGCTGGGGGCCTACCTTGCCTCCTGAACTCCATGAGAGACTGCAACCTTCCTCAGAGAGCAGGGCACTCCAGGGCACTTCCACCCGGCTCCCTTCCTATACCCCGCCCTCCTAGCAGTGTGCAGGCTAAAGGCTCAGCCAGCCTTCCTACCTCCCTCCTCAGTTTTTCTCAGGGTGCTTCCTCTTATTTAACCTCCAGATTGGCTCCACTTCTGGAGAACCACTGAAACAATCTCTACTCCTCTCCTCTCTCAAGCCCGGGTGGGTTCCAAGGCTGGATCAGGACTGAGCTTGTAGGAAGAGCCCAGCAGCCCCAGGTCAGGGGAGGAAGTGCTCAGGGCTGGGGGGCACGTGGTCCCAGCTGCTTGAGGAAGCAGAGCACAGCCTCTCCCTACTGTCCTCATTTAGAAGCACTTAGTGCAATGCCCAGGTAATTTTAAATGCTGTTTGTAATAATTCTTTTTTTTTTCTCTTTTTCTTTACAGACAGCAAAAATTTGGACCATTTAAATTTTATTCTTATGGGCCATGTCCTCCTGCCTGAGCTACAGACTCCTATATCTTACTCCTGTCGCTTTGTGGTAATCCTACTTTTCCATGGATTCTATAGCCAATTAGAGTCCATTCAATCAGGGCTTTAAACTCCTAAGTGGCCAGGCAAAGCCTTCTATGGTAGACAAGATGGAATATAAGATGTTGAAAATTTTTTCCAACTCTAAGAACCTTTGATTGATTTTCATTCTCTGTTCAATTATTAAATAACAGTTCAAAAGCTATCTTAATCGTGTGCTTGATAATATATACCTAATGCAATTTACAATCATAAATATTTCAATGAATACAATGTTAAATATTATCTCTAATAAAAATACCTTTTATGTTTTATTCTTTGATCAGTGGGTTAAAATACAAGACTACTTTTGGTAACTCTAAGTGAATACTTTTAAAGGTGAAAAAATAATACATTACTTTGGTGTTCATTAAAATTTCAGCCACTTTGATTCTGAAAGAATCAAAACTTCTAGAAGAGGGATCTAGGACGTCACTCTAAGAAGCACCCCAGGTCAATCTCATAATTACTAATATTAGGCAACATGGATTTCTATTCTAAATTAGAGGCCATTTTTATAATTGAATGAACGGCAAAGCCTATTCAAAGATATTGTATGATTTGTGAGGCTTGGGGGAAAATGACATTATTTTCTTAATTGCTTACAAATCAGTCAAGACAAAGGTTCGTACTGTACTTTATATAATTGAGATACTAGGCCAATATTAGATATATGACTTGCAATTGTTTTCTCTGATTTTTAGGTAGTATATTTTAATTTATCGATGCACCCTTTGTTGCAATTTTTATGAATTAATGAACTCCAACTTACCTGTTTTTTCCTTTGTTGCTTGTACCTTTGGTGTTTGGTGAAAGAAATTGCTGCATAATCCAAGCTCAAGAGGATCTGTACCTCAGTTTCCTTCTGGGAGTTTCATAACATTAGGACTTGCATTTAGATCTCTAATACATTTTGAGTTAGTTTTTGTGTATGATGAAATTATGGCCACAAAGTTATCCTTTAAGCATGTGGCTATCTAGTTGTCATAGCACCATTTGTTGAAAAGACTATTCTTTGCCATTTAATTTTCCTGGAATTTTGTCATAAATCAATGGATTATTCAAGACAGTGTGGCACTGGTCAAAGAATAGACACATAGATGAGTGGGACAGAATGAGGAGTCTAGAAATAGACCCATGGAAATATAGCAAACTGATCTTTGACAAAGGAGGAAAGGCAATACAGTGAGGCAAAGACAGTTTTCTCAACAAATGGTGCTGCAATAGCTGGACATCTACATGCAAACATCCTGGACACAGACATTACACCCTTCACAAAAATGAACTCGAAAGAGATCATAGTCGAAAATATAAAATGCAAGAATATAGAACTCCTGGAAGAGAATATAGGAGAAAACCTAGCTGACCTTGGGTGTGGTGATGGCTTTTAGATACAAGAAGGCTTGGTCCATGAAAGAAATAATTGATGAACTGGAATTCATTAAAATGTAAATCTTCTTTTCTGTCAAAGGCATTATCAAGGGAATGAGAAAACAATCCACAGACTGGGAGAACGATTCCCCCAAAGCACACCTGACAAAGGACTGTTGCACAATATATACAAAGAACTCTTAAAAGTCAAAAATAAGAAACCAAATAACCTGAGCTTAAAAAAAAGAAAATGGGCCAAAGACCTTAACAGAAAACTCATCAAAGACACACAGATGGGAAATAAACATATGCAAAGATGCTCTGCATTGTGTGTCTTCAGAGAAATTTAAGCTAAAAAAATGAGATGCTACTAAGTCGTACACTGGGTGAAATCAGGAAGACTGACAACATGTGCTGCCCAGGATGTGGAGCACCAAGAACTCTCATACATTGCTGGTGGGAATGTGAAATAAAACAGCCCCTTTGGAAGACAATTTGGCAGTTTCTTATAAAACGGAACATACAGCCCGGCCGGGTTTGGCTCGATGGTTGAGCATCGACCTAGGATCCAGGCGATCATGGTTTGATTCCCAGTCCGGGCACATGCCTGGGTTGTGTGCTGCAGCTGATCAATGACTCTCTTATCATTGATGTTTCTATCTCTTTCTCTTCCTCTCTCTGAAATCAATAAAGATATTTTTAAAAAATAAAATAAAATAAAAAATAAATAAATAAAACTGAACATACAATTGAACAATCAAGCTCCGTGATATTTACCCAAAAGAGTTGAAAATTTATGTACACACAAAACCCATTATTAATGTAGCATCTTTATTCCTAATTGCTAAAACTTGAAAGAAACAAAGAAATGCTTCAGTACATGAATATATAAGCAAACTTTGGTGCATTTGGACAGTGGAATATTATTCAATGATAAAAAGTAATGAGCCTGAACCCATGAAAAGAAATGGAGAAAACTTAAGTGCATATTACTAAGTCTAACAATCCCGATGTAAAAGGGTTATATATTGTATGATTCCAACTATATGACATCCTATGAAAGGTAAAACTGGAGATAATAAAAGTATCAGTGGTTTCCAGCAGGCAGGGGGAGAGATGTGAATGGGCACAGCTCAGAGACTTTCAGGGCAGTGAAAATACTCTATATGGTAGTACAGCGATTGTGCAGTTCATTAAACTTTGTCCATACCCATAGAATGTACCCACCAAGAGTGAACCAGAAGGCAAACTACAGACTTTGGCTGATTATGATGTGGCAACGTAGGTGTCTTCTTGGTAAACAAATTTTAAAAAGTGTCATTGTGGTGAGTGATGTTGATAATGGAGAAAACTGCACATGCCTGGAGCAGGAAACCTCTGTACCTTTTTCTCAATTTTCTGGTAAACCTAAGACTGCTGTTTAAAATTAAGGCTTAAAATGGATTGAGCATATAAGTATGAATTTATTTTGACTATTTTAATCTATTGTTGTATGTGCTTATATTTATTCCAAAAGCACGGCTTTTTTTTTTTTTTTTTTTTTTTTTTATCACTATAGCTTTGGAGTATGTGAAAATCTGGCTCTGTGAATCTTCCAAATTTGTTCTTTTTATTTTTTCAAGATTAGTTTGGCTACACAGGATCCCTTGCATTTTCAGGTGTCTAATAAGTCTTTAAGATCCCTATTTCAACTTTTGGAAATATACCTTGGAATGGAATTGCTGGAAATGCTGATAATTCTATTGTTAATTTTTTGAGTATGGCATTCTGTACTGGTCATACCAGTTTGCATTCCTACCAACAATCTACAAGTGTTTCAATTTTTCCACTTCCTTTTTTATAATTATTATTTTCTGTTTTTTTATAGTAGTAATCTCTTTTAAAAATTTATTTTATTGTTGAAAGTATTACAGATGTCCCTCATTTTCTCCCCTTTTCTCCTCCCCCCATCTCCCTCCCTTCCCCAGTTCTTCCCCTGTCTATTGTCTGTGTTCATAGGCTGTGAATAAAGCTTTAAGTCCATTGGTCAGTCTCTTCCTGCCGTCCTTCCTACCTTCCCTCTGAGATCTGTCAGTCCCTTTCATGCTTCCATGTCTGTGATCCCATCTTGTCAAATTATTATGTTTCTTAGATTCCACATACAAGTAAGATCGTGTGATATTTGCCTCTCTTGACTGGCTCATTTTGCTTAGCATAATACTCTCCAGGTCCCTCCATGCTGTCCCAAAGGGTATGGGGTCCTTCTTTACAGCTGGATAGTATTCCATGGTGTGAATATCCCACAGCTGTTTCATCCACTCACCTACTGATGGGCTCTTGGGCTATTTCCAGATCTCAGCTATTGGAAGTCACGCTGCTTCGAAAATAAGGGTGCATATATTCATTCTAACTGGTGTTTTGGGATTCTTAAGATATATTCCTAGAACATATATTCACTGGGTCAAATGGCAGCTCCGTTTTTAATTTTTTGAGGAACTTCTGCACTGCTTTCCATAGTGGCTGCACCAGTCAGCATTCCCACCAGCAGTGTCCTAGGGTCCCCTTTCTCCACACACTCACAAGCACTTGTCATTTGATGACTTGCTGATGGCAGCCATTCTGACAGGTGTGAGGTGATACCTTAGTGTGGTTTTAACTTGTATCTCTCTGATGATTATGGACTATGAGCACTTAATCATACTTTTGTTGGCCATCTGTATGTCCTCTTTGGAGAAGTGTCTCTTCATGTCCTTTGCCCATTTTTAATTGGATTGTTTGTCTTCGTCTTATTGAGTTGTATGAGTTCTTTGTATATTTTTTAAGTTAACCCCTTATCAAATATGTCATTGATAAATAAGTTCTCCGAGATCATAGGTTCTCCTTGCATTTTGAGGATGGTTTCTCTAGCTGCGCAGAAGCTTTTTAGTTTGATGTAGTCCCATTTGTTTATTCTTTCCTCTGTTTCTCTTGCCCTAGGAGATGTATTGGTGAACATTCTGGTGCATGAGATGTCTGTGATTTTACTACCTATGTTTTCCTCTAGGAGTTTTAGAGTTTCACAACTTAAATTTAAGCCTTTTGCCCATTTTGAATTTATTCTTAATGGTGTAAGGTTTGGTTTAGTTTCATTTTTTGCATGTAGCTGTCCTATTTTCACAACACCATTTATTGAATAATCTGTCTTTACTCCATTGTATGTTCTTACCTCCTTTGTCAAATGTTAATTGACCATAATGGTGTTAGTAGATTTCTGGGGTCTCTATTCTGTTCCATTGATCTATACATCTGTTCTTATCCCAGTTCCAGGGTGTTCTGATTACAGTTGCATTGTAGTATAGTTTGATATTTGGTATTGTGATCACTCCAACTCTGTTCCTTTTCAAGAATCCTGCAGCTATTTAGTGGCCTTTCTAAGTTCCATGTAAATTTTTGGAATATTTGTTCTAACTCTGTGAAATATATTTTTGGAATTTTTATAGGAATTGCATTGATTCTATAGATTGCTTTGGGTAGTATGGACAATTTATTCATATTTATTCTTCTAATCCATGAACATGGTATAGTCTTCCACTTGTTTATATCTTCTTTCAGTGTTCTGTAGTTTTCTGAGCACAGGTCTTTTACATCTCTCCTTAAGTTTATTCCTAAGTATCTTATTTTTTTAGTTGAAACAGTAAATACTATTGTTTTTTCAGTTTCTTTTTCTGAGAGTTAATTATAGGTGTAAAAAAATCCTGTATATTTCTGGATGTTAATTTTGTATCTAGCTACCTTGCCAAATTCATGTGTCAAATATAGTGGTACTTTGATGGAGTCTTGGTTTTCTATGTACAATAACATGTCATTTCAAATAATGACAGTTTTACTTTCTCCTTTCCAATTTGGATGCCTTTTATCTTTTCTTCTTGTCTTTTAGCTGTGGCAAGGACTATGTTGAAGAATGGTGCTGAAAGTGGGCAACCCTGTCTTCTTCCTTCTTAAGGGAAAAGGTTTAAGTTTTTGACCATTGAGTATGATGTTGGCTGTAAGTTTGTCACATATGTCCTGTCTTTTGTTGATGTAGGTTTCCTCTAGTCCCACATTGCTGAGAGTTTTTATCAGAAATGGGTGCTGGATTTTGTTGAATTTTTTTCCCTGCCTCTATTGATATGATCATATGAGTTTTGTCCTTCACTTTGTTTATGTGACGTATCACTTACTGATTTGCAAATATTATACCAGCCTTGCAGCCTGGTATAATAAATCCCACTTGGTCATGGTGTATGATATTTTTAATGTATTGCTGGATATGATTGCCAATATTTCTTTGAGGATTTTAGCATGTATGTTCATTTGGGATATTGGCCTGTAATATTCTTTCTTTGTAATGTCTTTATCTGGTTTTGGGATTAGGATAATGCTGAGCTCATATAATGAGCTTGGGAGTCTTTCTTCCTCTTGAATTTTCTGGAATAGTTTGGGGAGAATAGGTGTTAATTCTTCATTGAATATCTGGTAAAACTCTGCTGTAAATCCATCTGGTTCGGGACTTTTGTTTGCTGGGAGTTTTTTGATTACTTCTTCAATTTCATTAGTTATTATAGGCTCATTCATGTCTTCTGCTTCTCCCTGAATCCATTTTGGAGAATTGTATGTTTCTAGGAATTTGTCCCTTTCACCCAGGTCTTTGGCAGGGCATTGTTCTCCTTTACTAGGATATCAAATATAGTGTGGAAAAAGCAGTGTTGGGAATAATGTGAGGAATTCCAAACTGGTTTCTTCATTTTGTTTATTTTGTTTTATTTTTTGAATGTAGTGTTTTGCTACTGCCATAAAGAATTATCATATTACTTGCATTTTAGTATAGGCAAATTTTCTTTCACACATTTTTGCTAAGAGTTGTGGTCACTTACTACCTTTGAATTTTCCTGTTACATTTAGTCTGTGGGGATTTTTGTTTTTTGATTCTCAGAAGCTTGCTTTCCGTTTATAATAAAGTTTAAGAAGGTAAGGTAATGCTGATTCTTTAGGAAGTTAAAGATGGTAAGCTAATGTTTTTTATGTTGTAAATTTTAACAACATAATTCATCAAACAAAATGTATGAACAGGATGAGTCTGTTTATAAAGTAATAATCTGTATTATCAATACACTATTTTTAAAACATTACCTCCTCCCAGCAATAGAATATTATTTGTCATGATCATCCTAAAAAAGTGAAAATGCACATATCCTGTTTGTAAAAATTCTACTTTGGACCATCAACCTTAGTGAGTGCAAACATCGAAGAGAGGTTAAAGGTCAAAGAGTAAAACCCTTCATCCTATTAAACAAAAGAAAAAAATAGAGCCAACCCAATTCTCCACTTCAATATTTATTTTGATGCATTTACACAGTGTAATAATACACAGAGGATGAAAAGTACATTACAACTCAAAGTATCTGAATATAGAAAGGCCACAAATAAAGTGTAAAATATGGGTCCTGTAAGAATACAAAGTATTGTTTCATTTATATAAATTAACAAAAGTATGAAAACTAAACACCCCACTAGTGCCTGTATGTGGGTGTAGTGAAATTATAGAGAAATTTGCAAGGAATAAAAACAGAGTATACTTCCTTAAGATCAATTTGAATAGGATAGGTAAGGGGACACGAGGTAGGAGAAGGGGGGGGCGTTGGCTAATTCATCATATCTGCATGGGCTTTTTTGTAAATAATAGGAGACTTGTGAAAATATAATATTTAGCATGTAAGTGGGCGGCAGTACATTGAAGTTTGTGGTTAAACAAATATGTATAGAATATATTTATCGCATTTTAATGTGTAGCATTTCATATTGGAATTGAAGAACATTTTACTCCACTGCTCACTTTCTGATCAATTTCATTTTGTCTTTCAGTCTCTTACAGCCACAGTGATGTCCACTTATTTACATGACTCTCTTGTCCTGGGGAAATCGAGCCAATCTGTGCAACCAATGGCCAAACTTATTGCAATAGATGTACTTTCCACAGAGATAAGATGTAAGAACATGATGGTAAATATTTTCCCTTCCAAAGTAATAAAGAAATCATTTCAAAGGAACACAGAGATCCACCGGGCTGATGACCTAAGCACAGCACATACACAGAACAACTGTCATAACTAAGTGAAGGATGTGTGGGATACACCGGGGCCTCCCCTAAAGCTCTAACTCCTGAAAGTGTGTGTTGTACTAAAGCTCAAGCTGAGAGTTCTGAAAAATCAGTTAACTTGATTGATTAGTTTTATTATAACTTACTATAATACAATTGCCAGTATGTTGGAATTGAGAAGCCCTGAGGCTGCAGTAAACCCTGGTGATTGATGCCTTGAGAATCAGCCTTGCAGAACCCCAGCTTCAGGAAGTGCAGAGGACTCAGGCCCCTTCAGCTCTACTCTGAAATCACAACTGGCCACTTATTCTAGAAGTGGATTCTTCTGATGGTTTCCTGATCCCCCGAGAGTCTAGGACACTTTCACCAAACTTCCTTCCTCTCTCCTTCACTCTGAAGAGTTTGTGATCTGAAGGCTCTGACAGCTTCCCCGCCTCCTGTGCATTTTCTCTCAAAGCTGTTTCCTCCATAAAATCTTTGCATTTACAGCCCCCAACTTGCCATCTGTTTCTCAAGGACCGAAAACTCAACCCCCAATCCTCTTCTCTCTAGGTTACAGGTAGGTTCCAAGTATGAGTCCTGACTGAACAAGTAGGAAGGAGCAATTATCCAGCAACAGTTTTGGGGCACGGCCAGGGACCTGGGGCGGGTGGGGGAAGGCCTGGGGCCCAACTGCTTAGAGAAGCACAGCTCAGCCTCTCCACCCTGTTCCAGGCTCAGAATCCTTCTTATCGGGCAGTTCTTAGTGCACTTCCCAGCGACTTTAACATGTTATTTCAACAATTTACTTTGTTTTCTCTCTTTCTTTCGCTACAGACTTCTTTATGGAATTTAAAATCTGATGATTATGGTGTTAGGTGAATTTTGAAGAAGCTGTCCATCCATGTGGCTCTAATGAAATCTCACTTTGCAGTGGATTCTACAGTTAGAATTAGTAGAGCCTTCCCAAACAGGGCCTTAAATTCATAGGTGATAGGAAAATCTTCCCATTCAGCACAGGATGGAAGGTGGGATGTTCAAATTCATTGTTGCCTCTAAGATTTTGTTATTTCAGGATTTTGATTCTCTGCGATCAATTACTTAATGGCAGTTTAAGTGGTATATGTTTGCTCCGAAAAACCTAATATAACTTAAAATCCTACATATTTCACTCAAAAATGTTAAATGATTTTTATCTTCAGTAAGGTCCTTTTTATACATAATTAGGACAATATTATTCATGAGAATATAAAACTACCTCCACCTAGTTACATGGCTGTTTTCTATACAGAAACTTCTAAAATAGTTTTTTCACTAAATATGGCATATGCATGACTGTGTTCTCTTTTATTTTTCTTCAACACATTACATGAAAGCCTACTATGTGTTAGGCACTATATCAGGCAGTAAGAATAAATTGATCAATAAAATCAGATTTCAGGATTCTCTAGGGTCTTTCATTGTGCCCCCTGAAGTTGTTGTCTATTAGCCAATGGGAACACTTATTCAGTGAATGATGTTTATCTTCAAAAGCTGTGTCAGGCAGTTTCCCACCTGTTATCTAACTTAGTTCTCATAAAAATCTCATTAGATGGCGACTCCCTCCTGAGTAACATGAACGTGAGAAGGGGGATTCCACAATATTCAAAACCTACAGTTTTGAGCCATTTCCTGGTCTTACTCCCCAAATCCTGTTAACCCAGATCTAATCATGACAAAAACATCACACAAACTCCCTTACAGGGATTTTTAAAAAAACAAAACTAACAACTGGCAAGGTCATCAAGAAAAGTTTTCATAACTGTCACTGTCAAATAGAACCTAATGAAATGTGACAACTAAATGTCATGGGGGATCCTGGATGGGATCCTGGAACAGAAAAAGTGAACTATGTAAAAACAAGGGAATCTAAATAAATAATAATATATCAATATTGATTCATTCATTGTAATGAAAGTACCATACAAATGTAAGATGTTAATAAAGTAAGTGTGGGGCATATGGGAACTCTCTGTACTATATTTGCAATTTTTTTCTGTAAATCTAAAAGTATTCTAAAACTAAAGTTAATTTTTTAAGAAAAAGTCAAGGAGGACATAGGAGATTTATTTTTTTATTTTTTTAAATTATCTTTATTGATTTCAGAGAGAGGAAAGGAGAGGGAGAGAGAGATAGAAACATCAATGATGAGAGAGTCATTGATCAAGCCTGCAACCGGGCATGTGCCCTGACCGGGAATCGAACCCCAATGGCCTGGATCCTAGGTCGACACTCAACCGCTAAGCCACGCCCAGCCGGGCTAGGAGATTTAAAGAACACTACCCACCAACCTGCTATAACTGACAATTACAGCACATTAAACACTAACCTGGGAAATATACTTTTTTATTTCCCAGTGCACATGGGATGTTTGTCAAGATCATCTATACATACCAGGTTAGAAAGGGTGTCTTAACAAATTTGAGAGGAGGAGAATTGAAGTTATATGTAGTATGTTGTCTAAACACAATAGAAACAACTAAGAAATCAATTACATAAAGATCTCTCAGATCTTAAAATATTTGGAAATGAAAGTACACACCTCACGATAACCCATGTATCAAGAAAAAATCACAAGGAAAATAAAAAATATTTTAAAATAAAATTTAACCTAACATTTAAAAAAATGCTTTAAAAACCTGCCACTTTGCTAATGAAAAGGCAACACTTTGTATTATATGACTGAAAACAAACTTATTGAGATAACTTGCTATTCTATTACTTAACAAGCGCTTGAGATATTTACTTGACAAACTGTAATCAGTTTTAGGTATAATACAATGATTTTTGTAAACATACAGCAATCATCACAATCCAGTTTTAGATGAGTGACATGACTCCCAAAGGTTCTTCTCAACCGACTGCCATCCATCCCTCGATACTCTCTCCCCACTGTTTTGCCTTTTCCCACCATTTCCTGTACATAGAAGGGAGTGACACGGGGTCCTTTACACTTGCCTCTGCACTGGGCATAATGATTTGGGAGCTCACACACCTTATGTGGTCTATGGGAAGGTGATTAATTTTAAGTGATGGATGGTGTTCCACTTGGCCTTGATCAACATATTGGGACCACGGGCACTTGGGTTGATTCCACTTTTAGCCCATTATGAACAGTGCTATTGTGCACATTAGTGCACAAGTATTTGTATGAACATAGGTTTTGTTTCTTTTTCTCTTGGGGGAACAGTAGGAGTAGAATGGGTGGTTAATATGGAGGGTGCATGTTGAAGCTTCTAAGAACCTGTTAGCCAAAGTAGCTTCTTCTATGTCCACCTGTAATGTGTGAGGTTGTGGTATCTCTGTTTCTTCATGAACACATTTTTCCCTTTTCCCTTCTGATCATCGTTATTGGGGCATTTATCACTTCCATAATCATAAGCTCACTTAAATCAGCATATGAATCTGTGTATATACCCTATGGTAAAAATTATTTTGAAGGCCAGATCATAATGGAAGCTAATATACCAAATATTAAAGTCAGTTGTTTTAGGCTGATATAGCTAAGGTTTTCTTTTTTCTCTTTTTTCCCATTTCTATATCTTACTTTATTTTGAAAAGATGATATATTTACTATCATAATGGAAAACATCTTAATATAAAAATTATCAATCATTAATATTGCTAATATGACCTAATTTTACTGGCATTAGTTACCAAAGTTATCCTCCAGTCCTCAGAGGAACACAAGGGTAACTATTGGTATAATTAAGCTCCAGGGAAGAATTGAGGACAATCCTGGGTACTCTCTCAGACCAACCTGATGTCTGGATGCACAGTCATTGTTGCCATCTATTGTAGACTGAAGTTTATGTCCCCCCAAATTCATATGTTGAAGTCCAGACCCCCAAGGCAATGGTATAAGGAGGTGATTATGGCATTAGGGCAGAACCCTCATGATTGTGGTTAGTGCTCCAATCAAAGGACCCCTGGAGAGGGAGAGCTAGCTTGCCCCTCCCACCATGCAAGGAAGGTAAAATGAAAACACAGCCATCTGTCAAGCAGGCTCTCAACAAACACTGAATCTGCTGGAACCATCATCTTGGACCTCCCAGTCTCCAGAACCGGGAGAAATAAATATTTGTTTATAAACCATCGAGTTTATTGCAGTTATGTTATAAGAGCCTGAATGGATTAAGACACCATCCATTCCACAGTGTTTTCGGAACCAGTAATTGGTTATACAGAAATTAGATTTTCTGAAATATCTTCCTCTTTTATGAGAATCTCTGTTTTGTGGCCCTCAACCTTCTGTATGTTAGGGCTCTTACACCAAACTGTAAAGGGCACACAGTTTAAAGTAGTTTTGTGTTCTGCTGATCATTACAAAAATCAGCTCACTGCATGAAATTGTCAATGACAGTTAGCACATAGACCGGGAAGCTGCCTCCAGTAATATTTTCCATTGATACAACAAATCCCAACTGTGCAAGCTGAGATTATGGAATAAGAGTTGGATATGGAACCCAGAAGTCCAAGGAGACACCCTTAACAGAAGTATTTTGTGCTGAAGACCAAGGAGACACCCCTTGTTTCCCTGCACCTACCATCCAACTCAAGTGCATCTGTGCTGCTCTTTATTCCGATCACCACCAAGAGTCCTTCTTGACTCCAGTCACTCTCTAGACACATTTACAAAGAGCAAATACCCTGAATCAAATAAATACTTCAGACAGCCATCAGACAAAATGCAGCTTGGAAGTATACTTTCATTCAACTTGTTCAGTATGAAAAATCCAAAGATTTTTTCAGTTTATACTGTAATATAGAATCTGAGGTTCATTTCATGTTCTAACATATTATAGCCTATAGAATGTCCATGTGTACTGGAGAAGAAATAGCTTTCCACTACTTTGGGAAGGAGCTTTCCATAGATGTCTGTTAGGTCCAATTGGTTTATAACCCTCTTCAAGTCTTTAATTTTCTTGTTCATCTTTTGCCTACTTGCTCCGTCTTATTGAATATGAAATATTAAAGTCTCTAAATATTACTGTCAAATTGTCTATTTCTCTCCTCAGTTCTGTTAGGGTTTGCTTCACATGATTTGAGGCTCAATTTTCATCGGGTAGTTATATATTTATAATTTTGTGTATTTCTGATGGTTTGACCTTTGTTTCATTATAAAATTCATTTTCTTTTTATTAGTCAATAATTTTTGTCTTATGTTTTTTATCTATAATTAGTAGAGCCACTTCAGCCCTTTTCCTTTACAATTTGCATGGTATGTGTTTTCCATTCTTTTACACTTATATTATCTGTTTTTAAATCTAAAGTGTTCCTGTTGCAGATGGCATTAAATTGTTTCATGTTTTTATTTAATCTACTCTGCAAACCTCTGCCTTCTGATTGGAGTGCTTAGTCCCATCTACATTTCATGTTATTACTGATAACTAGGGAATTAGGTCTGTTACTTTATAGTGTGATTATGAATGTCTAATCTCCCCTCTATTCCTCTCTTACTGTCTTATTTTGTCTTAAACATGTTTTTTCTAGAACATCATTTTTATTTCATTGATTTACTATATACTTTAAAGGTTTTTTTCTAGTGATTCCCCTGGAGGTTATAATTTTTATTTCAAGGTAGAATAATCTAGTTTGAATTAAGAACAATTTACAAAGTAAGCAAAACTCCTGATTCAATTTAAGTCCATTTCTTTTCTCTCCTTTGTGGTATTATTGTCATATGGATTATTATCAGACAGTGTTCTAATGATTGCTTTTTTCACTTTGATTTTTTATCAGCTTGGAGAAGAAAAGTGTTATAAAAGCTTATATTTAATTTATTTTTATATTTAAATATGCAGTTACTTTTACACATGTTTATTTATTTGTATGAATTCATGTTTTTGTTGATATCCTTTCATTGTAGCCAGAAGAACTCTCTTACAATGTCTTGTAGAAAAGCCTGGTAGCTAGCAATAAATTTTATTTTTCTTCTTTTTTAAAATTTTATTTTATTTTATTTTTGACAATATTATAGTTGTTCTCCAACTCCCCTCCCCTTATCACCCAACTCCCAGCCTCTGCCCCAGTCTAAGCCTTCCCCACACCATTGTCTGTGTCCATGGGTTATGCATATAAATTCTCTGATTAATCTCTCCCCACCCACCTACCCAGCCACCCCCACCTTCCTTCTGAGATCCCTCAGTCTTCAGCCGTTCTTGATAGGCGTGTGTATTTACATGTGTGTGTCTCTGTCTGTATTTGTGTATGTGTGTACAAACAGATATAAATACAATTTGTTTAGTGTTGACAGTATTTATAATTTACAGAAACAGTTCAGTGTATATGCTTACATCACCTGCTTTTAAATATTCTTTGTGACTAAGTTCATTCAGATATTTAGAGCTGTAGTTTAAATAAAATTACACTATGTGTATATATGGAAATTGGCATTATTTTATCCACATTGAAGATGATATTTAGGTTGGTTCTTTTTTACTTATGTTGTGCAAATATGAACACACTATTCTAAACACCCTTTGGCATTTTTCAAATGCTTGTATTAACAACATTGATCCCAGGTCCTAGCGGAAGGCAACCAATCTATGTTTCTCTTACATCAATGTTTCTCTCTCTCATTCTCTCTCTCTACATGTCTCTCTATTTCTCTCTCTCCCTCACTCCCCCCTCTCCCTTCCTAGGGTCCTACGTACTCCCTCCAAATCAATAAAAGAAATCAGTGGAAAATATCCTCAATAGAGCATATTTCTCAGTTGAGAAATAGGTATAATTTCTTTTCTTTTTAAAAAAATATATCTTTTTTTTATTTCAGAGAGAAGAAAAGAGAGGAAGAGAGAGATAGAAACATCAGTGATGAGAGAGTCATTGATCAAGCCCTGTACCAAGCATGTGCCCTGACCTGAAATCGAACCCCGATTGTCTGGATTCTCGGTCGATGCTCAACCGCTGAGCCACTCTAGGTCAGGCTAATTTCTTTTCTTAATGTTTGGTAGAGTTCATCCATGAAACCATGCAGATCTGATGTTATCTGTTTTGGAAAGTTGTACATTCTATAAGCTTGGACAAATGTATAATGATATATTCATCATTATGATGTTCTACAGAATATTCTCACTACCCTAAAAATCCTCAGTTCTTCACTTATTCATCCCTCTCTTCCTCAGCTCCTGGTGAACGTGGATTTTTTACTGTCTACATAGTTTTTCTTTTCCCATAATGCCATTTAGTTGGAATTATACAGCATATAGCTTTGTAGATGGGCTTATTTCACTGAGTAATATATATTTAATGTTCCACTATGTTTTTTTGTGGCTTAATAGAGAATTTTGTTTTAGGTCTGAATATTCTATGATCTGGATATGCCAGAATTGATTTATCAATTCACTTACCAAAGGACATCTTGGTTGTTTCCCAGTGTCAGCAATTTTGAATAAAGCTGGTATGAACAGTGGTGTGGGGGTTCTTCTGTAGGCATAAATTTTCAATACTTTGAGTAAATAAATACCAAGGAGTTTAACTGCTGGATCACATGGTAACAATATATTTAGTTTTGTAAGATCCTGCCGAACTGTCTTTCAAAGCGGCTGTAATGAATGAGAGATTTTACTGAGCCCCATCCTTGTCAACATTTGGTCTGGTCAGTGCTTGGGGTGTTTTCCATTCTAATAGGTGTGTGGTGGAATCTCCTTCTTCATTTAATTTTCATATCCGTAATGACGTATAATGTAGAGAATCTTTTATATACTGATTTGTCTTCTGTATATCTTTTTGGTGAGGAGTCTGTTAAGGTCTGTGGCCCATTGGTCACTCTAGCTGTTTGTGTTCTTATTGAAGAGTTTTAAAAACTCTTTGTCTATTTTGGGTACCATTCCTTAATCAGATTTTCCTTTTGACAATATTTTCTCCCAGCCTGTGGTTTGTGTTGTCATTCTCTGGCTATTGTCTTCTGCAAAACAGAAATTTTAACTTTTAATGTATTATAATTAACTATGCATTGTTAATTAATTATTGTTTTTATGAATTGAGACTTTGGTGATGTTTCAGACATTGTTTCTTCAACTGTTAAAATCTACCAATAAACTTGCCATTTTTATTCAACATAGGATTTGAAATTCTAGCCAGTGTAATTAGGCAAGAAAAAAAAAAAAAAGAGAAGTCATCCAAATTGGAAAGAAAGAAGTAAATTTGTTACTATTTGCAGATCACATGATATTATATACAGAAAATCCTAAAGATACCATCAAAAATCTTTTAGAACTCATAAATTCATTGAAGAAGCAAAATCAGTAAGATACAAAATCAATATACAAAAATTGGTTATGTTTCTATATACTAATAAACAACTATTAGAAAGAGAAATCAAGAAAACAATCGCATTTATAATTGCATCCAAAATAAAATACCTACGAATAAATTTTACCAAGGATGTAGAAAACTTGTATATTGAAGGAACAAAACATTAATAAAATAAATTGAAGAAGGCATAAGTCAATGAAAAGATATTGGATACTCATGGATTGGAAAATTAACATTATTCAAATGTTCATATTACCAAATGCAATATAAAAATTAAATGCAATCCCTATCAAAATTTCAATAATGTTTTTCACAGAAATAGGACACACAATCCTAAAATTTGTATGGAACTCCTAAAGACCTCAAATAAGCAAAGCAATCTTGATGCAAAAAAGAACAAAGTTGGCAACATCACTCTCCCTGACTTTAAACTGTATTATAAAGCCATAGTAATTAACAGAGCATGCTATTGACGTTAAAAACAGACACATAGATCAATAGAACAGAATAATGAATCCATAAATAAACCCATATATATATGTAGTCAATTAATTTATGACAAAGGAGCTAAGAATATACAATGGGGAAATGACAGTCTCTTCAATAAATAATGTTGGTCAACTTGGACAGTCACATGTAAAAATATAAAAATGAATCACTACCTTACACCCTATATAAAAATTCACTCAAAAGGTGGTTAAAGACTTGAATGTAAGACCTGAAACCATAAAACTTCTTGAAGGAAACATAGGTCATATGCCCCTCAATATAGATCCTGGGGAAGATTTTTTGAATCTAATGCCAAAAGCAAGAATAAATAATGGGCACTACAGTGAACTCAAACGTATTACACACCAAAACCAAAACAAAACAAAAAAAAAACAACAAAAAAAGAAATCCTTCAACAAAATGAAAAGGCAAACTACAGAATGGGAGAAAATTTTTGCACATCACATATCTTCTTGCTAGTAAGAAACTGACAACGAAAATAAATGAAGAACTCATACAATTCAGGAAAAGAACCCATGAAATCCAATTAAAAAATGATCAGAAGATCCAAACAGACATTTTTTCAAAGAAAACATACAGATGGCCAACAAGTACAGGAAAAGACGCTCTACATTACTAATCATCAGGGAAATGCAAATCAAAATCACAAGGAAACATGGCCTTGTACATGTGAGCATGTATGTTTATTAAAAAGATAAGAGATAAATTTGGAAAAGGTATGGAGAAATTGAAACCATTGTACACTGTTAATGCTATAGTCTAAAGGTATCCACCCCTCCAGGAAATTTAGATGTTGAAATCCTAACCCTGAAAGGTGATAATATTGAGAGGTGGGACCTCTGCCCTCATGAATGGAATTAGTGCCTTATAAAGGAGGCTCCAGAAAGATTCCTCGCCCCCTTCTACCATGTGGGGGCACTTTGAGAAGGCACAGGCTGTGGACCAGAACAGGACCTTTACCAGAATATAACCTGACTGGCACCTTGATCTTGGACTTCCCAGCCTTCCTGAGTGTTAAATTCCTGTTGTTACAGGCCACCCAGTTCGTGGTATGTTATAACAGAAGACGAATGGACTAAGACAGTTGGTAGAATGGGAAAATGATACAACTATGAAAAATGGTATGAAGGTACCTCCAAAAATTAAAAATAGAACTACCAGTGATCTAGCAATTCTGCTCCCAAGTAGATACACAAAAGACTGTTATCAGGATCTTGAAGAGACATGTGCACTCCCCTGTTTATTACAGCACTACTCACAGTATGAAAACAAGCCACATATCCATCAGCAGGAAAGCTGATAAAGGAAATGTGATGTACACACACAATGGCATCTCATCCAACCTTAGAAAGGCAGGAAATACTTCATTTGCGATAACCTGCTACTGGGAGACTTTACGCTAAATAGGTAAGTTCCTGGCAGAAAGATACAGACTACATGGTTCCACTTATATGAGGTATCTAATGTAGTTAAACTTCTAGAAGCAGGAAATAAAGTGCTGGTTGCCAGGGGATTTGAGCAGGAGAAGAGGGAAGCTGTGGCCTAATGGCTGTAGAGTTATAGTCACACGAGGTGAAGAGTCCCAGAGACCTGCTCTTCAGCTTAGTGCTATGGGGAAGGACGTGTTGTTAGGCACTTAATTTGTCGGATGAATATGTACCTGGAAGTGGGATTCTGGATCATAGGACAGTTTGATTCTCGATCTTTTGAGGGCCCCCCAGAGTGGCTGGACCAGGCTACCCTCCCACCAGCAGTGCAGAGGGACTGCTTTTCCTTCACAGCCTTGCCAGCACTTGCCATCTCTTGTTTCTGTGATATTAGCCATGCTAACATGGGTGAGGAGATATCTCTTTATGCTTATTTTTCATGTTCCTAAATAACGAGACACTGAGTGACAAATATTTTTAGCAACTTTGACAATCATTGCACTTATGAAAATCTTTAATCCACTCATTAAATTGGCATGAAACAGTACCAGTCTCAAAGTTCTTTTCCTAGACTATTTTTATTGAAAGCAAAAAAGACAGGTTAGATTAGGGTAACATGTAAGGATAGCACACAACCCAAATTCAGACTGTTTAAAAATCACACTCTGACAAGCCTCTGAGACATGAATCATCCTTTTCACACTTACAGTGAGTAAATTGTGACTTAGAGTCTGAATATTGTGTCAGGGTTATTCCGTAGTAGAGTGATTCAAACTCAGAACTTTCATCTGCTTTTGCCACTGAGACTGTGAAGCAGATTAGTTAGTTCAGATTCAATTTCTTCCTCCTTCAAACCTGCACAGTCTCCCACTTAAATCTGAGGTAAAAGTCCCCTGTCCGAGCAGGAATGCATAAGGAGGCTTTTTAAAAATTAAACAGGGCAGTTTTATTCAAGGGTCCTAGGGTCTGCAATTCAGAACCACTACTAGGTAACGCCCAGCATGTTTTAAAGGAAAGAGCAACGTTGAGAGCTCTTAAGGTAAAAGGTACACCCTTGAGAAGAAACAGTCCTGCATTCTTGAGCCTCGGGATGGGTTCAAATAGTAACTTTCCAGACGTCTGGTGTCTGAATCATGGATGTCAGGTGGACACATGAACATTGTTTCCTAAGTTCTTCATTCTCTCCTAAATCCTTCAGAGGTTATCTTTGTGAATTTATATCTCTCCAGGCACTGATGCACAACTGAAACATTCAAAAGTTTAAGTCCTCAGGCCAGTTACAATAAAACCTCTTCCTCGTGCTCAGTTCATTTAGTTGGAACTAATTTTTTCAGTTTGACTACACAGCCTCTACTTGAAGTCAGCTCAGCTATACAGCCTTGATCTAGCTTTCTTCGGGTATCCCTCAGATCACATTATTTATGATATAATTGAGGGCGTTGTCCCTGGTGGTCTCAGTTTCAGCCCCGAGCCTTCTTTCTCTGCTGATCTTAATATTTGGTGTTGTCCTCTAGCCCAGGTTCCAAAGCCTCTGCCCTTCATCCATCTGGGAGCTTTTTAAATATTCCTGGTAGTGGATCTATACTATAGCTTTACAAGATGTTCCCGTTGGGAGAAATTGGTTAAGGGAACACGGGAACTCTCTGTTCCAGGACTTAGAGCTTTATAGGAATCTCCATTTATCTCAAAGAAAAGGTTTCATAAATGCCAAACCTCCAGTGGAGTCTAATCGCTTCTGGTGTTGTCAGATACTAAGGGCCTAGGTGTGCATCTAATTAGTTTGCCAAACGTCTCCTCTTTCTTGCTTTGATTCTTTCTTTGCAGCTCAGTAGCCTGAAGACCTTTCACATCTCCTCCCTGCCTTAGGGTTTCAAAGCTCTCTTTAGTACTTTATGTGCACCCCACTCTTCTGGGTCTATCAGGCAAAATCGTCCCAAACCTCCTGCTGAGGAAAGACCTACTGGGAATGGTTTTCGGGGCATCTCTCACCAGCTATTTCCAGCATCCAGGAAGGACACAGAATACCTGTGTGCCCTGTGCTATCGGGAGCCATCTGTTTTAACCCCGCCAGCTCCTCACCAGCAGGCTTATAAAGGCGGGGACAGAGAAGGGGAGCCAAACAGGCCCAGTCTCCAGAGCCCTGGGCCTTGGTCTCCAGTGCCCTCTCTGTCGCAGGTGAGTCAGGTGGGGAGGGTGTGGGGTGGCCCTGGTGTGCGGCATCGCTGCGAGGAGGGCTCCAGGTCAGTCTGCCCCAAATAGTCTATATTCTGGGGAAACCCTAGGGTTCCAGTGCTCCTGTCTCCTTCAGAGGTCAGGCTCTGTGGGTGGAGCCCGGGGTTGGGGTGTCAGCTCCTTCCTCAGGGTGCTGAGGGTGTCCTGGGCCTTCTCTGGTCCCCACGAGGCCTTCTGTTTGCCTGCATGTCTCCTTGACCCTGTGAGCTTGGCGGAAGCGAAAGGGAAAAAGTCCAGTATAGTTAGGAATCTGGGGCAGTGGGGCAGGTCGTCCACCCCTAAGGAGGTTTCACTGAGAAACAGGCAATTTGTCTCCTGTCCTGTTGTAAATGTTTCCTTCAGGTTTCTCCTACAGATCAGATAAAATGTTGTTCTCACCGGGGATCAAGGCTGTTTTGCTCATTGCCCTGGCATTCTCTCATTATGCTGGTGAGTACATTTCTGTTCGGGATGAAGCAGGTCCCACATCTTAGAAACTGCAGGTGACAACTTCTATTTATAGAAAAGGAGCAGTTTCTTGCATTGGGTTTGTAACACTTAAGCTTGAAAATAAAAGAAACATGTTGCAAGTTAGATTTTTAAAACTGCATCCCTGGATTGCTTTCTCTGTTTCCCACCTTAGAGAGATGGAGACACAGGGTGGGTTAGAAAGGGCAGTAGAACTTGGTTCTTTGTTCGCTTATGACTAAATATTTTACCTTTTTGTGTTTTTCTCCTTTTGTTGAGGTCAGGTTCCATGGTTGCCAAATGCAGACTGGGGGGGTAATCATGTCCCTTAGATCTGATGATCTTTGACAATCTGATTTGTTCTTTGCCAGATCTGAGTCCACCAAAGTCAGAGCTTTGTGTAAAGTGAGAACTCATTGGCCCCTCTCCTAGCAAGTTACCCTCCTTCAAGCACAAGGGACTGATGGCTTCCCCAGTAGGGTAGCTCGAGGTGTTCAATAGACGCCTGGCATTAGACCTGAGCATTATGTCCTTAAGGGGGAATTAATTTCTTCATGTCAAGTGACCTATGCAAGGCCTATTCAGTGACATTAAGCAAGGCACTGTCTTCTCTGACTAGGATGTCTCATTTATAGGAAATAAATAAATACATAGAAAGAACTATGGACTCTTCACAGGAGAGTTTGGTGATTATTACACAACACATACAATTATTTTTCAAAGTGTGAGAATGATTTGGAATTATGTTTCCAAATATGGCACTGTTTTGTGAACTTACTGTTTTGATTCTACCACAAAAACCTCACCTCAAGAGTTGGGGGTACTGGGTAGGCCATTTATATAGTATTTTGTTACTAAAAGATAAAGGTTTTTCCACCAGAGACTCTGACTGCTCTCCACTCTTCCCTCTTTATATTTTCTTTTGTGTGCTGTTACCAGAAACTGGTTTTTCTCCTTTACTTAAGCCAACTCCGAGACTGGTAAGTCAATATTGATTATATTGGAAATTGAAAAAGATAAACTTTTAATATTTTTAGAGAATAAGTTTTAAAAGCAAATTTTGAAACAAAATGTGCAACAGAATGTTCTTTCAAATTTATTGAAACTGTGATTATTACACTAAGTTCAATAAGTAAAATTTAGTCCGTCATATAAAACCATTTGGCATGTTGGACAGACAAAGACATCCCATTATTTCAAAGATTCTGTTATTGGGTGTCCTTGTTATCTGCAAGCATCTGTTAAAATTATAGTATATTTAAAAAAAAATTGTTTAACTTAGCAAAACAAGAGGATTAAAAGAGCAAATTATTCACTGAATGATAGATAAAATAATAACTTTCATGTATTGATGGAGCAGAATATTATATGAAGCTGAAGAAAATAAACTACAGTTCTAAACACCTAAATACATAAAGGTCAGAAAGACATTAAAGCTGGTCATGTAAGAATACATACAAAATTGTTTATGTATGTAAATTATTAATACTTACATTAATAACCCGATTTTATATATGTATATGTATATTTATACATATACACTGATGTAAATACTATTATACAGGAATATGTGGTGATAATCTGAAAGTACCAGATTCTCTAGTAGTGAAACCACTAAGAGAAGGAAATTATAAAAAATTCAGTTTTATGGTTTCTCGCCTTAAGAAATAATGGGGGAGATGTGATGGAGGAATGAGGGGAAGTGAGAGCAGAGTGGCTACATTATAAAAATACATTCAACCACTTGTTCTCTTTTAAACAATGATATTGGGTTTGTAAAAATATAACAATGTTTTATGTCTAAGTGGATTTTTTATTTCCAAATATTTTTATTCCATTTTGATGCATGATATTTTATAGTTAGGATAAAGAACATTTAATTTAAAAAAATTCATTATCAGACAAATTTTATGTTTTTCTTTATGTTTAGCCTCCAGACTGTACTCCCTATAAGGATAATTTACATAATTGCACCACAGAAATAGATCCAATCTGCGCAACCAATGTCCAGACTTATCCCAATACGTGCGTCTTCTGCAGTAAAATGATGTAAGAACACAAGGCTAACTACTGGCTCTTGCAAAATAATGAAGAAACCATCACAAAGTGATAGAAAATCCAGGTTTCTGATAGTCTACGTAGAATATATACGGAAAATATTTGTAATACCTCAGTAAATTCCCCAGAAGCACCCTTGTACCTTTCCCAGAAGTTCTCATTTCTTAAAGCAGTTTTGTATTTGCCCTTTCAGTGTAACTCTGCTGGATATTCTGTAAATGTATAAGTCAGTTAATTTAACTTAATTGTGTCGGTATGACTTACTAATGACAGTTGAAGGGCAATATATTGAATTCTGAACCCATAGGATACCTGACAACCTCTGTGATGTGGCGGCCAGCCACAGGGAGCACAACTGAGCAAGAAACCCTCCTGACCACAGAAATTGGGAATCCATCACAGTGGCCCATCCATGCTAGGAGAGGGTGCTGCTGGGGGCCTACCTTGCCTCCTGAACTCCATGAGAGACTGCAACCTTCCTCAGAGAGCAGGGCACTCCAGGGCACTTCCACCCGGCTCCCTTCCTATACCCGCCCTCCTAGCAGTGTGCAGGCTAAAGGCTCAGCCAGCCTTCCTACCTCCCTCCTCAGTTTTTCTCAGGGTGCTTCCTCTTATTTAACCTCCAGATTGGCTCCTCTTCTGGAGAACCACTGAAACAATCTCTATTCCTCTCCTCTCTCAAGCCCGGGTGGGTTCCAAAGCTGGATCAGGACTGAGCTTGTAGGAAGAGCCCAGCAGCCCCAGGTCAGGGGAGGAAGCGCTCAGGGCTGGGGGGCACGTGGTCCCAGCTGCTTGAGGAAGCAGAGCACAGCCTCTCCGTACTGTCCTCATTTAGAAGCACTTAGTGCAATGCCCAGGTAATTTTAAATGCTGTTCGTAATGATTTCTCCTTCTTTCTCTTTTTCTTTACAGAGAGGAAAAGTCTGCACCATTTGAATTTTCTTCTTATGGGCCATGTCCTCCTGCCTGAGCTACACACTGTTATGTTTTACTCCTGTCGCTTTGTGACAATCCTACTTTGCCATGGATTCTATAGCCAATTAGAGTCCTTTCAATCAGGGCTTTAAAAGCCTAAGTGGCCAGGCAAAGCCTTCTATGGTAGACAGGATACAATATAGAATATTGAAAAATTTTTCTAACTCTAAGAACCTTTGATTGATTTTTATTCTCTGTTCAATTATTAAATAACAGTTCAAAAGCTATCTTAATCGTGTGCTTGATAATATATACCTAATGCAATTTACAATCATAAATATTTCAATCAATACAATGTTAAATAATATTATCTTTATTAAATAGACTCCTTCTTTCTTTTCCTTTGATCAGTGGGTTAAAAAACATGACTACTTTTGTTAACTCTAAGTGAATACTTTTAAAGGTGAAAAAATAATACATTACTTCTTTGTTCATTAAAATTACACACAGGTGGGCACCTCTTTATCTGAAAGAATCAAAACCTCTAGAAGAGGGATCTAGAACTTGAATTCTAACAAACACCCGAGGTCAATCTCATAATTACTAATATTAGGCAACATGGATTTCTATTCTAAAACAAAGGTCATTTTTATAATTGAATGAACTGTAAGCCTATTCAAAGATACTGTATGATTTCTGAGGCTTGGGGGAAAATAGCATTATTTTCTTCGTTGTTTAAAAATCAGTCAGGACAAAGATTTGTACTGTACTTTATATAATTGAAATACTAGGCCCATATTAGATATATGACTTGCAAATATTTTCCCTGATTTTTAGGTAGTCTTTTAACTTTACTGATGTGCCCTGTGTTGCAATTTTTACAAATTTAATGAATTCCAACATATCCGTTTTTTTCTTTTTCCTTTGTTTCTTGTACCTTTGTTGTTCAGTGAAACAAATTGCTGGGTAATCCAAGCTCAAGAGGATCTGTACCTCAGTTTCCTTCTAAGAGTTTCATAACTTTAGGACTTGCATTTAGATCTCTGACATATTTTGAGTTAGTTTTTGTGTATGGTGAAATTATGGCTACAAAGTTATCCTTTTAGCATGTGGCTATCCAGTTGTCATAGCACCATTTGTTGAAAAGACTATTCTTCACCATTTAATTTTCCTAGAATTCTTGTCAAAAATCGATGGATTATTCAAGACAGTGTGGCACTGGTCAAAGAACAGATGAATAGATGAGTGGAACAGAGTGAGGAGTCTAGAAATAGACCCACGGAAATATAGCAAACTGATCTTTGACAAAGGGGGAAAGGCAATACAGTGAGGCAAAGACAGTTTTCTCAACAAATGGTGCTGGAATAGCTGGACATCTACATGCAAAAATCCTGGACACAGACATTACACCCTTCACAAAAATGAACTCAAAGTAGATCATAGACCAAAATATAAAATGCAAGAATATAAAAGTCCTCGAAGAGAATATAAGGGAAATCCTCGCTTGTTCCATGAAATAAATAAATAATAAAATGGAATTCATTAAAATTCAAATCTTCTGTTCTGTGAAAGGCATTATCAAGCAAATGAGAAAAGAAGCCACAGGCTAGGAGAACTATTCCCCCCAAACACACCTGATACAGGCTTCTTACACAATATATACAAAGAACTCTTATTAACTCAAAAATAAGAAAACAACCTGATTTAAAAAAACAATCGGTAAATGACCATAACAGACAACTCATCAAAGATACAGAGATGGCAAATAAACATATGCAAAGATGCTCTGCATTATGTGTCTTCAGAGAAATTTAAACTAAAACATGAGATGCTACTAAGTCGTACACTGGGTGAAATCAGGAAGACTGACAACACGTGCTGCGGAGGATGTGGGGCACCAAGAACTCTCATACATTGCTGGTGGGAATGTGAAATAAAACAGCCCCTTTGGAAGACAAATGGGCAGTTTCTTTTAAAACTAAACATAAATTGAACAATCAAGCTCCTTGATATTTACCCAAAAGAGTTGAAAATTTATGTACACACAAAACCCATTATTAATGTAGCATCTTTATTCCTAATTGCTAAAACTTGAAAGAAACAAAGAAATGCTTCAGTACATGAATATATAAGCAAACTTTGGTGCATTTGGACAGTGGAATATTATTCAGTGATAAAAAGTAATGAGCTTGAAGTCATGTAAAGAAATGGAGAAAACTTAAGTGCATATTACTAAGTCAAACAATCCCAATATAAAAAAGTTATATACTGTATGATTCCAACTATATGACATCCTATGAAAGGCAGAACTGGAGATAATAGAAGTATCAGTGGTTTCCAGCAGGCAGGGGGAGAGACGTGAATGGGCACAGCTCAGAGACTTTCAGGGCAGCGATTGTGCAGTTCATTAAACTTTGTCCATACCCATAGAATGTACCCACCAAGAGGGAACCAGAAGGCAAACTACAAACTTTGGCTGATTATGATGTGGCAATGTAGGTGTCTCCTTGGTAAACAAATTTTAAAAAGTGCCATTGTGGTGAGTGATGTTGATAATGCGGAAAACTGCACATGCCTGGAGCAGGAAACCTCTGTACCTTTTTCTCAATTTTCTGGTAAACCTAAGACTGCTGTTTAAAATTAAGTCTTAAAATGGATTGAGCATATAAGTATGAATTTATTTTGTCTCTGTATTATTCCTTGTTGTATATGCTTATATTTATGCCAAAAGCACGCTATTTTTTTTTTTTTTTTTATCACTATAGCTTTGAAGTGTGTGAAAATCTGGCTCTGCGAATCTTCCAAATTTGCTCCTTTTATTTTTTCAGGATTAGTTTGGCTACACAGGTTCCCTTGCATTTACAGGTGTCTAATATGTCTCCAAGATCCCTATTTCAGCTCTTGGAAATATACCTTGGAATGGAATTGCTGGAAATGCTGATAATTCTGTTGTTAATTTTTTGAGTATGGCATTCTATCCTGGTCATACCACTTTGCATTCCTACCAACAATCTACAAGCATTCCAATTTCTCCACTTCCGTGTTTATAATTATTATTTTCTGTTTTTTTATAGTAGTAATCTCTTTTAAAAATTTATTTTATTGTTGAAAGTATTACAGATATCCCTCATTTTCTTCCCTTTACTCTTCCCTCTATCTCCCTCTCTTTGCCAGTTCTTCCCTTGTCTATTGTCTGTGTCTGTAGGCTGTGAATAAAGCTTTAAGTCCATTGGTCAGTCTCTTCCTGCCGTCCTTCCTGCCTTCCCTCTGAGATCTGTCAGTCTGTTTCAAGTTTCCATGTCTGTGAACCCATCTTGTCAAATTATTACGTTCCTTAGATTCCACATACAAATAAGATGGTGTGATATTTGCCTCTCTTGACTGGCTCATTTTGCTTAGCATAATACTCTCCAGGTCCCTCCATGCTGTCCCAAAGGGTATGGGGTCCTTCTTTACAGCTGGATAGTATTCCATGGTGTGAATGTCCCACAGCTGTTTCATCCACTCACCTACTGATGGGCTCTTGGGCTATTTCCAGATCTTAGCTATTGGAAGTCACGCTGCTTTGAAAATAAGGGTGCATATATTCATTCTAACTGGTGTTTGGGATTCTTAGGATATATTCCTAGAAGTGGGATCACTGGGTCAAATGGCAGCTCTGTTTTTAATTTTTTGAGGAACATCGCAGTGCTTTCCTGCTTTCCACTGTGGCTGCACCAGTCTGCATTCCCACCAGCAGTGTCCTAGGGTCCCCTTTCTCCACACCCTCACAAGCACTTGTCATTTGATGATTTGCTGATGGCAGCCATTCTGACAGGTGTGAGGTGATACCTCAGTGTGGTTTTAACTTATATTTCTCTGATGATTACTGAATTTGAGCACTTAATCATACGTTTGTTGGCCATCTGTATGTCCTCTTTGGAGAAGTGTCTCTTCATGTCCTTTAATTGGATTGTTTGTCTTCGTCTTGTTGAGTTGTATGAGTTCTTTGTATATCTTTTAAGTTAACCCCTTATCAAAAGTGTCATTGATAAATAAGTTCTTCCAGATCATAGGTTCCCTTTGCATTTTGATGATGGTTTCTTTAGTTGTGCAGAAGCCTTTTAGTTTGATATAATCCCATTTGTTTATTCTTTCCTCTGTTTCTCTTGCCCTAGGGGATGTATTGGTGAACATTCTGGTGCATGAGATGTCTGTGATTTTACTACCTATGTTTTCTTCTAGGATTTTTATGGTTTCACATTTTACATTTAACCCTTTTTTCATTTTGAATTTATTCTTGTGTAATGGTGTAAGTTTTTGGTCCGTTTCATTTTTTTGCATGTACCTGTCCTATTTTCCCTACACCATTTATTGAATATTCTGCCTTTACTCCATTGTATGCTCTTGCCTCCTTTGTCAAATGTTAATTGACCATAATGGCTTGGGTCCATTTCTGGGGTCTCCTTTCTGCTCTACTGATCTATACATCTGTTCTTATTCCTGTACCAGGCTGTTTGATTACAGTGGCATTGTAGTATAGTTTGATATTTGGTATTGTGATCACACCAACTCTGTTCTTTCTCAAGAATCCTGCAGCTATTTAATGGTGTTTTTTTTTTAAGTTCCATGTAAATTTTTGGAATATTTGTTCTAACTCTGTGAAATATATTTTTGGTATTTTAATAGGAATTGCATTGATTCTATAAATTGCTTTGGGTAGTATGGACATTTTATTGATATTTATTCTTCGAATCCATAAACATTGTACATTCTTTCACTTGTTTATATCTTTTTTCAGTGTTCTGTAGTTTTCTGAGCACAGGTTTTTTACATCTCTCCTTAAGTTTATTCTTAAGTATCTTACTTTTTTAGTTGAAACGGTAAATGCTATTTTTTTTTAGTTTCTCTTTCTGAGAGTTCATTATAAGTGTAAAAAAATTCCTGTAGATTTCTGGATGTTAATTTTGTATCCAGCTACCTTGCCAAATTCATGTATCAAATCTAGTAGTACTTTGGTGGAGTCTTGGTTTTCTATGTACAATAACATGTCATTTGGAAATAACGACCGTTTTACTTTCTGCTTTCCAATTTGGATGCCTTTTATCTTTTCTTCTTGTCTTTTAGCTGTGGCAAGGACTATGTTGAAGAATAGTGCTGAAAACGGACAATCCTGTCTTCTTCCTATTCTTAAGGGAAATGGTTTAAGTTTTTGACCATTGAGTATTATGTTGGCTGTAAGTTTGTCACATATGTCCATTCTTTTGTTGAGGTAGCTTCCTTATAGCCCCACATTGCTGAGAGTTTTTATCAGAAATGGGTGCTGGATTTTGTTGAATGCTTTTTCTGCCTCTATTGATATGATCATATTATTTTTGTCCTTCACTTTATGTGATGTATCAGTTACGGATTTGCAAATATTATACCAGCGTTGCAGCCCTGGAATAAATCCCACTTGGTCATGGTGTATGATATTTTAAAGGTATTGCTGCATCTGATTTGCTAATATTTTTTTGAGGATTTTAGCATGTACATTCATCAGCGATATTGGCCTATAATATTCTTTCTTTGTAATGTCTTTATCTGTTTTTGGGATTAGGATAATGCTGACCTCATATAAAGACCTTGGGAGTCTTTCTTCCTCTTGAACAGTCTGGAATAGTTTGAGGAGAATAGGTGTTAATTCTTCATTGAATATTTGGTAAAACTCTGCTGTGAATCCATCTGGTCCCAGACTTTTGTTTGCTGGGAGTTTTTTGATTACTTCTTCAATTTCATTAGTTGTTATAGGCTCTTTCATGTCTTCTGCTTCTCCCTGAATCCATTTTGGAGAATTGTATGTTTCTAGGAATTTGTCCCTTTCACCCAGGTCGTTGGCAGGGCACTGTTCTCTTTTACTAGGATCTCAACTATAATGGAGAAAAAGCAGTGTTGAGAATAATTTGGGGAATTCAAAACTGGCCTCTTCATTTTGTTTTATGTTGTTTTATTTTGTGAGTGTAGTGTTTTGCCTCTGCCATAAAGAATTATCATATTACTTGCGTTTTCAGTATAGGCAAATTTTCTTTCATATATTTTTGCTAAGAGTTGTGGTCACTTACTACCTTTCACCTTGCCTGTTATATTTAATCTGTGGGGATTTTTGTTTTTTGATTCTCAGAAGCTTGCTTTACATTTATAATAAAGTTCAAGAAGGTAAGGTAATGCTGATTCTTTAGGAAGTTAAAGATGGTAAGGTAATAATGTTTTTTATGTTGTAAATTTTAACAACATAATTCATCAAACAAAATGTATGAACAGGATGAGTCTGTTCATAAAGTGAAAATCTGTATTATCAATACACTATTTTTAAAACATTACCTCCTCCCTGCAATAGAATATCATTTGTCATGGTCATCCTAAGGAAGTGAAAATGCAACTATCTTGTTTCAAAAAATTCTACTTTGGGCCATCAACCTTAGTGAGTGCAAACATCTGAGAGAGGTTAAAGGTCAAAGAGTAGAAGACTTCATCCTAGTAAAACAAAAGGAAAAAATAGAGCCAACCCAATTCTCCATTTCAATATTTATTTTTGATGCATTTACAAAGTGTAATAATACACAGAGGATCAAAAGTGGGTTACAGCTCTAAGTATCTGAATACAGAAAGGCCACAAATAAAGTGTAAAATATGGGTCCTATAAGAATACAAAGTACTGTTTCATTTATATAAATTACCAAAAGTATGAAAACTAAACAAACCCCACTAGTGTCTGTATGTGGGTGTAGTGAAATTATAGAGAAATTTGCAAGGAATAACAATAGAGATTACTTATTTGAGACTCATTTGGATATGATAGGTAAGGAGATGTGAGGTAGGAGAAGGGGAGGGCGGCATTTGACTAATTCATCATATTTGCATGGTCTTTTTGTATATAATAGGAGACTTCTGAAAATATATTTTCCATTTAAGCGGGTGGTGGTACATTGAGGTTTGTGGTTAAACCAATATGTATAGAATATATTTATTCCATTTTAATGTGTGGCATTTCATATTGGAATTGAAGAACATTTTACTCCACTGCTCACTTTCTGATCAATTTCATTTTGTCTTTCAGTCTCTTACAGCCACACTGTGATGTCCACTTATTTACATCACTCTCTTGTCCTGGGGAAATCGAGCCAATCTGTGCAACCAATGGCCAAACTTATCGCAATACATGTACTTTCCACAGTGATAAGTTGTAAGAACATGATCATAAATATATTCCCCTCCAAAGTAATAAAGAAATCATTTCAAAAGAACACGGAGATCTGTCAGGCTGATGACCTAAGCACAGCACATACACAAAACAACTGTCATAACTAAGTGACGTATGTGTGGGATACACCGGGGCCTCCCCTAAAGCTCTAACTTCTGAAAGTGTGTGTTGTACTAGAGCTCAAGCTGAGAGTTCTGAAAAATCAGTTAACTTGATTGAATTAGTTTTACTATAACTTACTAATAGCAGGCTAGCCACCCTTATCCTGTAACTGAGAAGCTCCGAGGCTGCAGTAAGCCTTGGTGATTGATGCCTTGAGAATCAGCCTTGCAGAACCCCAGCTTGAGGAAGTGCAGAGGACTCAGGCCCCTTCAGCTCTACTCTGAAATCACAATGGGCCACTAATTTTAGAAATGGACTCCTCTGATGGTTTCCTGATCCCCAGGAGTCTAGGACACTTTCACCAAACTTCCTCCCTCTCTCCTTCACTCTGAAGAGTTTATGGTCTGAAGGCTCTGCCAGCTTCCCCGCCTCCTGTCCATCTTCTCTCACAGCAGTTTCCTCTCATAAAATCTTTGCATTTACAGCCCCCAACTTGCCATCTGTTTCTCAAGGACCGAAAACTCAACCCCCAATCCTCTTCTCTCGAGGTTACAGGTAGGTTCCAAGTATGAGTCCTGACTGAACAAGTAAGAAGGATCAATTGTCCCCCAATAGAAAGGGCACAGGGCCAGGGAACTGGGGCTAATGGGGGAAGGCCTGGGGCCCAGCTGCTTAGAGAAGCTCAGCTCAGCCTCTGCACCCTGTTCCAGGCTCAGAATCCTTCTTATCGGGCAGCACTTAGAGCACTTCCCAGCGACTTTAACATGTTATTTCAAAAATTTACTTTGCTTTCTCTCTTTCTTTCTCTACAGACTTCTTTATGGGAATTTAGAAGATGATTGTTATGGCGTTTACTAAATTTTGATGATGTTGTCAATCCTCATGGCTCTAATGTAATCTCATTTTGCAGTGGATTCTTCAATTAGAATTAGTAGAGCCTTCCCAAACAGGGCCTTAAATTCATAAGTGATAGGAAAATCGTCCTCTGCAACACAGGATGGCAGGTGGGATATTCAAATTTATTGTGGCCTCTAAGATTTTGTGATTTCAGGATTTTGATTCTCCATGCTCAATTATTCAATGGCAGTTTAATTGCTATATGTTTGCTCCGAAAAACCAAATATAACTTAAAATCCTACATATTTCACACAAAAGTGTTAAATGATTTTTCTCTTCAGTATTGTCTTTGTTTATATATAATTAGGGCAATATTACTCATGAGAATATAAAACTACTTCCACCTCGTTACATGGCTGTTTTCTATATAGAAGCATCTAAAATAGTCATTTTACCAAAGATGGCATATGAATGCCTGTGTTCTCTTTTATTTTTCTTCAACTCATTACATGAAGCCTACTATGTGTTATTCACTATATTAGGCAGTAAGGTAAAATTGGTCATTAAAATCAGATTTCAGGATTCTCTAGGGTCTTTCATTGTGCCCCCTGAAGTTGTTGTCTATTAACCAATGGGAAAGCTTATTCAGTGAATGATGTTTATCTTCAAAAGCTGTGTCAGGCAGTTTCCCACCTGTTATCTAACTTAGTTCTCATAAAAATCTCATTGGATGGCGACTCCCTCCTGAGTAACATGAAAGTGAGAAGGGGAGTTCCACAATATTCAAAACCTACAGTTTTGAGGCATTCCCTGGTCTTACTCCCCAAATCCCATTAACACAGATCTAATCATGACAAAACACACAGTCCCTTTGAGGAACTTTAAAAAAAACAAAACTAACTGGCAAGGTCATCAAGAAAAGTTTTCATAACTGTCACTGTCAAGTAGAACCTAAGGAAATGTGACCACTAAATGTCATGGGGGATCCTGGATGGGATCCTAGAACAGTAAAAGCACACTATGTAAAAACAAAGGGAATCTAAATAAATAATAATATATCAATATTGATTCATTCATTGTAATAAAAGTACCACACAAAAGTAAGATGTTAATAAGATGGGTGTGGGGCATATGGGAACTCTCTGTACTATATTTGCAATTTTTTTTCTGTAAATCTAAAAGTATTCTAAAAATATAGTTAATTTTTTTTGAAAAAGTCAGTGGGGACATAGGAGATTTAAAGAACATTATGCTGCAAACTGCTATAACTAACAATTACAGCACATTAAACCCCAAACTTTGAAATATACTTCTTTTTTTTTTTTTCCATTGCACATGGGATATTTTTCAAGATCAACTATACATACCAGGTTAGAAAGGGAGTCTCAATAAATTTGAAAGGAGGAGAATTGAAGGTATATGTAGTATGTTGTCCGAACACAATAGAAACAACTAAGAAATCAATTACATAAAGATCTCTCAGATCTTAAAATATTTGGAAATGAAAGAACACACGTCACGATAACCCATGTATCAAAAAAAAATCATAAGCAAAATAAAAAATATTTTAAAATAAAATTTAACCTAACATTTCAAAAAATGCTTTGAAAACCTGCCACTTTGCTAATGAAAAGGCAACACTTGTTATTATATGACTCTGAAAGCAAACTTATTGAAATAACTTGCTATTCTATTACTTAAGAACAGCTTTTTTGAGATATTTACTTAACAAACTGTAATCTGTTGTAGGTATAATACAATTATTTTTGTAAATATACAGAAATCATCACAATCCAGTTTTAGATGAGTGACATGACTCCCAAAGGTTCTTCTGCCATCAATTCCTCTTCCCACTTCCAGCCCCAGACAACTGCCCTCGATACTCTCTCCCCACTGTTTTGCCTTTTCCCACCATTTCCTGTACATAGAAGGGAGTGACACGGGGTCCTTTACACTTGCCTCTTGCACTGGGCATAATGATATGGGAGCTCACACACCTTATGTGGTCTATGGGAAGGTGATTAATTTTAAGTGATGGATGGTGTTCCACTTGGCCTTGATCAACATATTGGGATCAGGGGCACTTGGGTTGACTCCACTTTTAGCCCATTATGAACAGTGCTATTGTGCACATTAGTTCACAAGTATTTGTATGAACATAGGTTTTGTTTGTTTTTCTCTTGGGCGAACAGTAGGAGTGGAATGGGTGTTTCATATGGCGGGCGCATGTTGACGCTTCTAAGAACCTGTTATCCAAAGTAGTTTCTTCAATATTCACCTGGAATGTGTGAGGTTGAGGTCTCTATGTGTCTTCATGAACACATTTTTCCCTTTTCCATTCTGATCATCTTTATTGGGGCATTTATCACTTCCATAATCATAATCTCACTTAAATCTGCATATGAAATCTGTGTATATACCCTATGGTCAAAATTTTTTTAAAGGCCAGATCATAATGGAAGCTAATATATCAAAATACTAAAGTCAGTTCCTTTAGGCTGATAGAGCCAAGTATTCTTTTTTTTTCTTTTCCATTTCTATATCTTACTTTATTTTGAACAGATGATATATTTACTATCATAATGGAAAACACGTGAAAAAAATTAATTAATTATTATTATTGCTAATATGACCTAATTTTACAGGCATTAGGTAACAAAGTTATCTTCCAGACTCCAAGGGAACATGGAGAGAAACTACTGGTTTCATTAAGTTCCAAGGAAGAATTGAGGACAATCCTGGGCACTCTCTCAGACCAGCCTGATGTCCGGATGCACAGCCATTGTTGCCATATACTGTAGACTGAATATTTATGTCCCCCTAAATTCATATGTTGCAGTCCAGACCCCCAAGGCAATGGTATAGGGAGGTGATTCTGGCACTAGGCCAGAGCTCTCATGATTGTGGTTAGTGCACTTATCAAAAAGACCCCTGCAGAGGGAGAGCTAGCTTGCCCCTCCCACCATGCAAGGAAGATAAAATGAAAACACAGTCATCTGTCAAGCAGGCTCTCAACAAACACTGAATCTGCTGGAACCATCACCTTGGACCTCCCAGTCTCCAGAACCGGGAGAAATAAATGTTTGTTTATAAACCACCAAGTTTATTGCAGTTATGTTATAAGAGCCTGAATGGATTAAGACTCCATCCACTCTTCTGTGCTTTCTGAATCCATAATTGGATACACAGAAATTAGGTTTTCTGAAACATCTTGCTCTTTTATGAGAATCTCTGTTTTGTGGCCCTCAACCTCCTGTAAGGTAGGGCTGTTACACCAAACTGTAAAGGGCACACAGTTTAAAGTAGTTTTGTGTTCTGCTGATCATTGTAAAAACCAGCTCACTGCATTAAATTGTCAATGACAGTTAGCACATAGACAGGGAAGCTGCCCCCAGTAAATTTTTCCATTCATACAACAAATCCCAACTGTGCAAGCTGAGATTATGGAATAAGAGTTGGATATGGAACCCAGAAGTCCAAGGAGACACCCTTAACAGAAGTATTTTGTGGTGAAGACCAAGAAAACACCCCTTTATCCCTGCACCTAGCACCCAACTCAAGTGCATCTGCCCTGCTCTTTATTCTGATCACCACCAAGAGTCCTTCCTGATTCCAGTCACTCTCTAGACACATTTACAAAGAGCAAATACCTTGAGTCAAACAAGCACTTCAGGAAGCCATCAAACCAAATGCAGCTAGGGAAGTATACTTTCATTCAACTTGTTCAGTATGAAAAATCCAAGGATTTTTTTCAGTTTATGCTGTAATATAGAATCTGAGGTTCATTTCATGTTCTAAGTTATTATAGTCTATAGAATGTGCATGTGTACTGGAGAAGAAATAGCTTTCCACTATTTTGGAGTGGAGCTTTTCATCGATGTCTGTTAGGTCTAATTGGTTTACAACCCTCTTCAAGTCTTTCATTTTTTCATTAATCTTTTGCCTACTTGCTCCTTCTTATTGAATATGGAATAATAAAGTCTCTAAATATTACTGTCAAATTGTCTGTTTCTCTCCTCAGTTCTACTGGGGCTTGCTTCACATGGTTTGAGGCTCAATTTTCATGAGGTAGTTATATATTTATATTTTTGTGTATTTTTGATGGTTTGACATTTGTCTCATTATAAAACTTGTTTTCTTTTTATTCATCAATAAATTTTGTCTTATATTTTTTTATCTAATCTTAGTAGAGGCACTTCAGCTCTTTTCTTTTAAAACCTGCATGGTATGTGTATTCCATTCTTTTACACTTACATTATCTGTTTTTAAATCTAAAGTGTTCCTGTTGCAGATGGCATTAAATTGTTTCATGTTTTTATTTAATCTACTCTGCAAACCTCTGCCTTCGGATTGGAGTGCTTAGTCCCATTTACATTTCATGTTATTACTGATAACTAGGGAAATAGGTCTGTTACTTTATAGTGTGTTTATGATCATCTAATCTCCCCTCTATTCCTCTCTTACTGTCTTATTTTGTTTTAAACATGTATTTTCTAAAACACCCTTTTCTATGTATCGAATTACTATATACTTTAAGGGGATTTTCCTAGTGATTTCCCTGGAGATTATAATTTTTATTTTAAAGTAGAAAAATCTAGTTTCAATTAAGAACAATTTACAAAGTAAGCAAAACTCCTGATTCAATTTAAGTTCATTTCTTTTTCGTTCTTTGTGGTATTATTGTCATATGGAATATTATCAGACAGTGTTCTAATGATTGCTTTTTTCAGTTTGCTTTTACATCAGCCTGGAGAAGAAAAGTGTTATAAAAGCTTATATTTAATTTATTTTTATATTTAAATATGCAGTTACTTTAACTCATGTTTATTTATTTGTATGAATTCATGTTTTTGTTGATATCCTTTCATTGTAGCCTGAAGAACTCTCTTACAATGTCTTGTAGAAAAGCCTGGTAGCTAGCAATACATTCTGTTTTTTTTCATTTTAAAATTTTTATTTTATTTTATTGTTGACAATATTACAGATGTTCACCAACTCCCTTCCCCTTACCACCCACCGCCCAGCCTCTGCCCCTGTCCAAGCCTTCCCCACACCATTGTCTGTGTCCATGGGTTATGCATATAAATTCTCTGATTAATCTCTCCCCACCCACCAACCCAGCCACCCCCACCTTCCCTCTGAGATCCCTAAGTCTTCAGTTGTTCTTGATAGGTGTGTGTATGTACATGTGTGTCTCTGTCTGTATTTGTATATGTGTGTATAAACAGATATAAATACAATTTTTTTAGTGTTGACAGTATTTATAATTTACAAAAACAGTTCTGTGTATATGCTTATATCACCTGGTTTTAAATATCTTTGTGACTAAGTTCATTCAGATATTTAGAGCTGTAGTTTAAATTTAATCTCGAAATAAAATTACACTATGTGTATATTGGGAAATTGGCACTATTTTATTCACTGTGAGGATGATATTTAGGTTGGTTCTTTTTTACTTATGTTGTGCTAATATGAACAGGCTATTCTAAACACCCTTTGGCAATTTTCAAATGCTTGTATTAACAACATTGATACCAGGCCCATGCAGGAGGCAACCAATCAATGTCTCTCTTACATCAATGTTTCTGTCTCTCTCTATCTGTCTCTCTCTCTCTCTCTGTTTCTCTCTCTCTGTCTCTCTGTCTCTCTATTTCTCTCTCTCCCTCTCCCCCCCCCCCTTCCGAGGGTCCAATCTACTCCCTCTAAAACCGTAAAAAAATCAATGGGAAATATCCTCAGAGAAATTGGTATAATTTCTTTTCTTAATGTTTGGTAGAGTTCATCCATGAAACCATGTGGATCTGGCCTTATCTGTTCTGGAAAGTTTTACATTCTGAAAGCTTGGACAAATGTATAATGATATATTCATCATTATGATATCCTTCAGAATATTCTCACTACCCTAAAAATCCTCAGTTCTTCACCTGTTCATCCCTCTCTTCTTCAGCTCTTGGTGACCATGGATTTTTTACTGCCTACATAGTTTTGTTTTTCCCAGAATGCCATTTAGTTGGAATTATACAGCATATAGCCCTGCAGATGGGCTTATTTCATTGAGTAATATACATTTCAAGTTCCTCCATCTCTTTTCATGGATTGATAGAGAATTTTGTTTTAGGTACGAATAATATTCCATGCTCTGGATATGCCAAAATTTATTTATCCATTCACTTACTGAAGGACATCTTGGTTGCTTTCCAGTGTCAGCAATTTTGAATAAAGCTGCTATGAACAGTGGTGTGCTGGTTTTTCTGTAGGCATAAGTTTTCAATACTGTTGAGTAAATAAATTTCAAGAAGCACAATTGCTGGATCATGTGCTAACAATATGTTTAGTTTTGTAAGATCCTGCCAAACTGTCTGTCAAAGCAGCTGTAATGAATGAGAGATTTTACTGTGCCCCATCCTTGTCAACATTTGGTCTGGTCAGTACTTGGGGTGTTTTCCATTCTGATAGGTATGTGGCGGGATCTCCTTGTTCATTTAATTTTCATATCCCTAATGACATATAATTTAGAGAATCTTTTATATACTGATTTGTCCTCTGTGTATCTATTTTGGTGAGGAGTCTGTTAAGGTCTGTGGCCCATTAGTCACTCTAGCTTTTTGTGTTCTTATTGAAGAGATTTTAAAACTCTTTGTCTATTTTGGGTAACAGTCCTTTATCAAGTTTTCCTTTTGAAAATATTTTCTCCCAGCCTATGGCTTGTGTTGTCATCCTCTGGCTATTGTCTTCTGCACAACAGAAATTTAACTTTTCATGTATTATAATTAACTGACTATGCATTATCAATTAATTATTGCTTCATAAATTGAGACTTTGGTGCTGTTTCAGAGATTCATTCTTGAACTGTTAAAATCTATCAATAAACTTGCCAATTTTATTCTACATAGAATTTGAAATTGTAGCCTGTGTAATTAGAGAAGAAAAAAAAAAAGGCATCAAAATTGGAAAGAAAGAAGCAAATTTGTCAAAATTTGTAGATCACATGATGTTATATATAGAAAATCCTAAAGAGTCCATAAAAAAATATTTAGAACTCATAAATTCATTGAAGAAACAAAATCAGTAAGATACGAAATCAATATACAAAAATTGGTTATGTTTCTATACACTAATAATCTATTTGAAAGAGAAACCAATAAAACAATCCCATTTATAATTGTATCCAAAATAAAATACCTAGGAATAAATTTTACCAAGGATGTAGAAAACATCTATATTGAAAGAACAAGACATTAATAAAATAAGTCGAAGAAGACATAAGTCAATGAAAAGATATTGCATACTCATGGATTCAAAAATTAATATTGTTCAAATGTCCATATTACCAAGAGCAATATAAAAATTCAATGCAATCCCTATCAAAATTTCAATGATGTTTTTCACAGAAACAGGACAGACAATCCTAAAATTTCTATGGAACTCCAAAAGACCTCAAATAAGCAAAGCAATCTTGATGCAAAAAAGAACAAAGGTGGCAGCATCACAATGTCTGACTTTAAACTGTATTATAAAGCTATAGTAATTGAAACAGCATGCTATTGACATTAAAAACAGACACATAGATCAATAGAACAGAATAATGAATCAATAAATAAACCCATATATATATATATGTGTATGGAATCAATTAATTTATGAGAAAGACGCTAAGAATATACAATGGAGAAATGACAGTCTCTTCAATAAATAATGTTGGGCAACATGGAGAGCCACATGTAAAAATATAAAAATGGAGCACTACCTTCCATCCTATATAAAAATGAACTCAAAATGTGGTTAAAGCCTTGACTGTAAGAACCTGAAACCATAAAATTTCTTGAAGAAAACATAGGTCATATGGTTCTCAGTATAGCTCCTGGGAATGATTTTTTGAATCTAATCCCAAAAACAAAACCAACAAGAGCAAGAATAAATAAGGGACACTATAGTGAACTCAAATGTATTACACAGAAAAAAAAAAAAAAACCAACAAAAACAAAAAAAAGAAATCCTTCAACAAAATGAAAAGGCAAACTACAAAATGTGAGAAAATCTTTGCACATCATATATGGTCTTGCTAGTAAAAAACTGACAACCAAAACATATGAAGAACTCATACCATTGAGCAAAACAACCCATGAAATCCAATGAAAAAATGATCAGAAGATCCAAACAGACATTTTTTCAAAGAAAACATACAGATGGCCAACAAGTACAGGAAAAGATGCTCTACATTACTAATCATCAGGGAAATGCAAATCAAAATCACAATGAAACATCACCTTGTACATGTGAGCATGTATGTTTATTAAAAAGATAAGAGATAAATTTGGAAAAGGTATGGAGAAATTGAAAATATTGTACACTGTTAATGCTATAGTCTAAAGGTATCCACCCCTCCAGGAAATTTAGATGTTGAAATCCTAACCCTGAACGGTGACAATATTGAGAGGTGGGACCTTTGCCCTCATGAATGGAATTAGTGCCTTATAAAGGAGACTCCAGAAAGATTCCTCGCCCCCTTCTACCATGTGGGGGCACTTTGAGAAGGCATAGACTATGGACCAGAACAGGACCTTTACCAGAATATAACCTGACTGGCACCTTGATCTTGGACTTCCCAGCCTTCTTGAGTGCTAAATTCCTGTTGTTACAGGCCACCCAGTCCATGAGATGTTATAACAGAAGACAAATGGTCTAAGACAGTTGGTAGAATGAGAAAATGATACAACTATGAAAAATGGTATGAAGGTACCTCAAATAATTAAAAAGAGAACTACCAGTGATCTAGCAATTCAGCTCCCTAGTAGATACACAAAAGACTGTTATCAGGATCTTGAAGAGATCCGTGCACTCCCCTGTTTATTACAGCACTACTCACAGTATGAAAACAAGCCACATATCCATCAGCAGAAAAGCTGATAAAGGAAATGTGATTTATACACACAATTGCATCTCATCCAACCTTAGAAAGGCAGGAAATACATCATCTGCCATAACCTGCCACTGGGAGACATTAGGCTAAATGGGTAAGATCCTCACAGAAAGATACAGACTGCATGGTTCTACTTATATGAGTTATATAATGTAGTTAAACTTCTAGTATCAAGAAATAAAGTGGTGGTTGCCTAGGGGTTTGATCAGGAGAAGAGGGAAGCTGTGGCCTAATGGCTATAGAGTTATAGTCACACGAGGTGAAGAGTTCCAGAGACCTGCTCTTCAGCTTAGTGCTATGGGGAATAACGTGGTGTCAGGCACTTGATTTGTTGGATGAATATGTACCCGGAAGTGGGATTCTGGATCATAGGACAGTTCGATTCTCGATCTTTTGAGGACCCCCCAGAGTGGCTGCACCAGGCTACCCTCCCACCAGCAGTGCTGAGGGACTGCTTTTCCTTGACAGCCTTGCCAGCACTTGCCATTTCTTGTTTCTGTGATATTAACCATGCAAACATGTGTGATATACTAACACTTTATGCTTATTTTTCATGTTCCCAAATAATGAGATACTGAGTTTCTTTAGTGACAAATATTTTTAGTAACTTTGACAATCATTGCACTTATGAAAATCTTTAATCCTCTCATTTAATTGGCATGAAACAGTACCAAACTCAAAGTTTCATTCTTAGACTATTTTTATTGAAAAATAAAGGCAGGTTAGATTAGGGTAACATGTAAGTATAGCACACAACCCAAAGTCAGACTCTTTAAAAATCACACTCTCACAGGCCTCTGAGACATGAATCATCCTTGTCAACTTACAGTGAGGAAATTGTGACTTAGAAAGTCTGAATATAGTGTCATAGTTATTCTGCAGTAGAGTGATTCAAACTCAGGACTTTCATCTGCTTTTGCCACTGAGACTTTGAAGCAGACTAGTTGGTTGAGATTCAATCTCTTCCTATTTCAAACCCTGCAGAGTCTCCCACTTAACTCTGAGGTAAAGGTCTGCTGTTCGAGCATAAATGAGTCAGGAAGTTTTGCAGAAATTAAACACGACAGTTTTATTCAAGGGTCTTAGGATCTGCAATTCAGGAACACTACTAGGTAACGCCCAGAGTGTTTTAAAGGAAAGAGCAATGTTGAGATTTCTTATGGTAAAAGGTACACACTTGAGAAAAATCAGTCCTGCATTCTAGTCTCAGGATGGGTTCAAATAGTAAATTTCCAGACGCCTGGTGTCTGAATCATAGATGTCAGGTGGTCTTGGACACATGAACATTGTTTCCTAAGTTCTTCATTCTTTCCGAAGACCTTCAGAAGTTATCTTTGTGAATTAATATCTCTCCAGGCACTGATGCACAACTGAAACGTTCAAAAGTTTAAGTCCTCAGGCCATTCACAATAAAATCTCTTCCTCGTGCTCAGCCCATTGGGTTCCAACTAGTTTTGTCAGCTTGACTACACAGCCTCTACTTGAAGTCAGCTCAGCTATACAGCCTTGATCTAGCTTTCTTCGAGTATCTCTCAGATCACATTATTCAAGATATAATTGAGGGCACTGTCCCTGGTGGTCTCAGTTTCACCCCCGAGCCTTCTTTCTCTCTTGATCTTAATATTTGATGTTGTCCTCTAGCCCAGGTACCAAAGCTGCTGCCCTTCATCCATCTGGGAGCTTTTTAAATATTCCTGGTAGTGGATCTATACTATAGCTTTACAAGATGTTCCCGTTGGGAGAAATTGGCTAAAGGAACATGAGAACTCTCTGTTCCAGGACTTAGAGCTTTATTGGAATCTCCATTTATCTCAAAAGAAAAAGTTTCATAAATGCCAAACCTCCAATGGAGTCTAATCGCTTCTGGTGTCGTCAGATACTAAGGGCCTAGGTGTGCATCTAATTAGTTTGCCAAACGTCTCCTCTTTCTTGCTTTGATTCTTTCCTTCCAGCTCAGTAGCTTGAAGACCTTTCACATCTCCTCCCTGCCTTAGGGTTTCAAAGCTCTCTTTAGTACTTTATCTGCACCCCACTCTTCTGGGTCTATCAGGCAAAATCGTCCCAAACCTCCTGCTGAGGAAAGACCTACTGGGAATGGTTTTCGGGGCATCTCTCACCAGCTATTTCCAGCATCCAGGAAGGACACAGAATACCTGTGTGCCCTGTGCTATCGGGAGCCATCTGTTTTAACCCCGCCAGCTCCTCACCAGCAGGCTTATAAAGGCGGGGACAGAGAAGGGGAGCCAAACAGGCCCAGTCTCCAGAGCCCTGGGCCTTGGTCTCCAGTGCCCTCTCTGTCGCAGGTGGGTCAGGTGGGGAGGGTGTGGGGTGGCCCTGGTGTGCGGCATCGCTGCAAGGACGGCTCTAGTCAGTCTGCCCTGAAATATTCTATATTCTGTGGAAACCCTAGGGTTCCAGTGATCCTGTCTCCTTTAGAGGTCAGGCTCTGTGGGTGGAGCCCGGGGTTGGGGTGTCAACTCCTTCCTCAGGGTGCTGAGGGTGTCCTGGGCCTTCTCTGGTCCCCACAAGGCCTTCTGTTTGCCTGCATGTCTCCTTGACCCTGTGAGCTTGGGGGAAGCGAAAGGGAAAAAATCCCTTATAGTTAGGAATCTAGGGCAGTGGGGCAGGTCGTCCACCCCTAAGGAGGTTTCACTGAGAAACAAGCAATTTATCTCCTGTCCTATTGTAAACCTTTCTTTCAGGTTTCTCCTACAGATCTGATAAAATGTTGTTCTCACTGAGGATCAAGGCTGTTTTGCTCATTGCCCTGGCATTCTCTCATTATGCTGGTGAGTACATTTCTGTTCTGGATGAAGCAGTTCCCACACCTTAGAAACTGCAGGTGACAAGTTCTATTGATAGAAAAGGAGCAGTTCCTTGTTTTTGGTTTGTAATACTTAAGCTGGAAAATAAAGGAAACCTGTTGCAAGTTCGATTTTTAAAACTACAGCCCTGGATTGCTTTCTCTGTTTCCCACCTTAGAGAGATGGAGACACAGGGTGGGTTAGAAAGGGCAGTAGAACTTGGCTTTTTTTCACTTATGACTAAAGATTTTACCTTTTTGTGTTTTTCTCCTTTTGTTGAAGTCAGGTTCCATGGTTGCCAAATGCAGACTGTAGGGGGTAATCATGTCCCTTAGATCTGATGTTCTTTGACAATCTGATTTGTTCTTTGCCAGATCTGAGTCCACCAAAGTCAGAGCTTTGTGTAAAGTGAGAACTCATTGGTCCCTCTCCTGGCAAGTTACCCTCCTTCAAGCACAAGGGACTGATGGCTTCCCCAGTAGGGTAGCTCGAGGTGTTCAATAGATGCCTGGCATTAGACCTGAGCACTATGTCCTTAAGGGGGAATTCATTTCTTCATATCAAGTGACCGTATGCAAGGCCTATTGAGTGACATTAAGCAAGGCACTGTCTTCTCTAAGATGTCTCATTTATAGGAAATAAATAAATACATAGAAAGAACTATGGAAACTTCACAGGAGAGTTTGGTGATTATTACACAACACATAAAATTACTTTTCACAGTGTGAGAATGATATGGAAGTATGTTTTCAAATTCGGCACTATTTTGTGAATTTGGGGTACTGAGTAGGCCATTTATATAGTATTTTGCTACTAAAAGATAAAGGTTCCTCCCACTAGAGGCTCTGACTGCTCTCTACTCTTCCCTCTTTATATTTTCTTTTGTGTGCTGGTACCAGAAACTGGTTTTTCTAGTCCTCCTAAGCCAGCTCCGAGACCGGTAAGTTAATATTGATTATATTGGAAATTGAAAAACATAAACTGTTAATATTTTTACATTATAAGTTTTAAAAGCAAATTTTGAAACAAAATGTGCAACAGAATGATCTTTCAAATTTATTTAAAATGTGTGATTATTACACTATCTTCAATAAATAAAATTTATTCGGTCATATAAAACCATTTGGCATATTGGCAAAGACAAAGACATCCCATTATTTCAAGGATTCCATTATTGGTTATCCTTGTTTTCTGCAAGCATCTTTTAAAAGTTATAGTATCTTTTTTAAAAAATTGGTTTATCCTAGGAAAACAAGAGGATTAAAAGAGCAAATTATTCACTGAATGATAGATAAAATAATAATTTTCACTTATTGATGGCACAGAATATTATATGAATCTGAAGAAAATAAACTACAGTTCTAAACACCTAAATAGATAAAGGTCACAAAGACATTAAAGCTGGTCATGTAAGAATACATACAAAATTATTTATGTATGTAAATTATCAATACTGCCATTAATAACCAAATTATATATATATGCATATACATATATACACTGATGTAAATACTATTATACAGGAATATCCACATATGTGGTGATAACCTGAAAGTATCAGATTCTCTAGAAGTGAAACCACTAAGATAAGGAAATTATAAAAAATTCAGTTTTATGGTTCCTCACCCTAAGAAATAATGGGGGAGATGTGATGCAGGAATGAGGAGAAGTGATAGCAAAGTAGCTACATTAAAAAAATACATTGAGCCATATGTCTGTTTTTAAAAAATGATATTGGGTTTGTAAAAATATAACAATAATGTTTTATATCTAAGTGGATTGTTTATTTCCAAATATTTTTATTCCATTTTGATGCATGATATTTTATACTTACGATAAAGAACATTTTATTTCAAAAATTCATTATCAGACAAACTTTATGTTGTTCTTTATGTTTAGCATCCAGACTGTACTCCATATAAGAATAAATTAAATCGTTGCACCAAAGAATTGGATCTAATCTGCGCAACCAATGGCCGAACTTATGGCAATACGTGTGTCTTCTGCAGTAAAATGCTGTAAGAACACAAGGCTAACTACTGGCTCTCCCAAAATAATGAAGAAACCATCACAAAATGATAGAAAATCGAGGTTTCTTATAGTCTATGCAGAGTATATACGGAAAATATTTGTAAAACCTCAGTAAATGCCCCAGAAGCACCCTTGTACCTTTCCCAGAAGTTCTCATTTCTTAAAGCAGTTTTGTATTTGCCCTTTCAGTGTAACTCTGCTGGATATTCTGTAAATGTATAAGTCAGTTAATTTAACTTAATTGAATCATTATGACTTACTAATGTCAGTCTATGGGCAATATATTGAATTCTGAACCCATAGGATACCTGACAACCTCTGTGATGTGGCGGCCAGCCACAGGGAGCACAACTGAGCAAGAAACCCTCCTGACCACAGAAATTGGGAATCCATCAGAGGCCCATCCATGCCAGGAGAGGGTGCTGCTGGGGGCCTACCTTGCCTCCTGAACTCCATGAGAGACTGCAACCTTCCTCAGAGAGCAGGGCACTCCAGGGCACTTCCACCCGGCTCCCTGCCTATACCCCGCCCTCCTAGCAGTGTGCAGGCTAAAGGCTCAGCCAGCCTTCCTACCTCCCTCCTCAGTTTTTCTCAGGCTGCTTCCTCTTATTTAACCTCCAGATTGGCTCCACTTCTGGAGAACCACTGAAACAATCTCTACTCCTCTTCTCTCTCAAGCCCGGGTGGGTTCCAAGGCTGGATCAGGACTGAGCTTGTAGGAAGAGCCCAGCTGCCCCAGGTCAGGGGAGGAAGCGCTCAGGGCTGGGGGGCACGTGGGTCCCAGCTGCTTGAGGAAGCAGAGCACAGCCTCTCCCCACTGTCCTCATTTAGAAGCACTTAGTGCAATGCCCAGGTAATTTGAAATGCTGTTTGTAATAACTCTTTTTTTTTCTCTTTTTCTTTACAGACAGGAAATGTCTGAACCATTTGGATTTTATTCTTATGGGCCATGTCCTGCCTGAGCTACAGACTCCTATGTCTTACTCCTGTCGCTTTGTGGCAATCCTATTTTGCCATGGGTTCTATAGCCAATTAGAGGCCTTTCAATCAGGGCTTTAAACTCCTAAGTGGCCAGGCAAAGCCTTCTATGGTAGACAGGATAGAATAAAGAATATTGAAATTTTTTCCAACACTAAGAACCTTTGATTGATTTTTGTTCTCTGTTTAATTATCATATAACAGTTCAAAAGCTATCTTAATTGTGTTCTTGATAATATATACCTAATGCAATTTACAATGATAAATATTTCAATCAATACAATGTTAAATATTATAGTTAATAAAAATACTTTTTATTTTTTTTCCTTTGATCAGTGGGTTAAAACACATGACTACTTTTGTTAACTCTAAGTGAATACTTTTAAAGGTGAAAAAATAATACATTACTTCTTTGTTCATTAAAATTACAGCCAGTTGGGGACGATTTTTTTTTTTTTTTTAATATATCTTTATTGATTTCAGAGAAAGGAAAGGAGGAGGAGAGAGAGAGAGAGAAACATCAGTGATGAGAGAGTCATTGATCGACTGTCTAGCCCGCAACCCCGGCATGTGCCCTGACCGGGAATCGAACCCCGGTCACTTGGATCCTAGGTCGATGCTCAAATGCTGAGCCATGCCCGGATGGGCTGGGTGCCTCTTTATCTGAAAGAATCAAAACCTCTAGAAGAGGGATCTAGAACTTGAATTCTAACAATGACTCCAGGTCAATTTCATAATCACTAATATTACACAACATGGATTTCTATTATAAAACATAGGTCATTTTTATAATTGAATGAACTGCAAAACCTATTCAAAGATATTGTATGATTTCTGAGGCTTCAGGGAAAATAGCATTATTTTCTTGGTTGTTTAAAAATCAGTCAAGACAAAGGTTAGTAGTGTTCTTTATATAATTGAAATACTAGGCCCATATTAGATATATGACTTGCAATTGTTTTCTCTGGTTTTTAGGTAGCCTTTTTTACTTTACTGAAGTGCTGTTTGTTGCAATTTTTACAAATTTAATGAATTCCAACTTATCCATTTTTTCCTTTGTTTCTTGTACCTTTGTTGTTCAGTGAAACAAACTGCTGGGTAATCCAAGCTCAAGAGGATCTGTACCTCAGTTTCCTTCTAAGAGTTTCATAACATTAGGACTTGCATTTAGATCTCTAATACATTTTGAGTTAGTTTTTGTGTATGATGAAATTATGGCCACAAAGTTATCCTTTAAGCATGTGGCTATCTAGTTGTCATAGCACCATTTGTTGAAAAGACTATTCTTTGCCATTTAATTTTCCTGGAATTTTGTCATAAATCAATGGATTATTCAAGACAGTGTGGCACTGGTCAAAGAATAGACACATAGATGAGTGGGACAGAATGAGGAGTCTAGAAATAGACCCATGGAAATATAGCAAACTGATCTTTGACAAAGGAGGAAAGGCAATACAGTGAGGCAAAGACAGTTTTCTCAACAAATGGTGCTGCAATAGCTGGACATCTACATGCAAACATCCTGGACACAGACATTACACCCTTCACAAAAATGAACTCGATAGAGATCATAGTCGAAAATATAAAATGCAAGAATATAGAACTCCTGGAAGAGAATATAGGAGAAAACCTAGCTGACCTTGGGTGTGGTGATGGCTTTTAGATACAAGAAGGCTTGGTCCATGAAAGAAATAATTGATGAACTGGAATTCATTAAAATGTAAATCTTCTTTTCTGTGAAAGGCATTATCAAGGGAATGAGAAAACAATCCACAGACTGGGAGAACGATTCCCCCAAAGCACACCTGACAAAGGACTGTTGCACAATATATACAAAGAACTCTTAAAAGTCAAAAATAAGAAACCAAATAACCTGAGCTTAAAAAAAAGAAAATGGGCCAAAGACCTTAACAGAAAACTCATCAAAGATACACAGATGGGAAATAAACATATGCAAAGATGCTCTGCATTGTGTGTCTTCAGAGAAATTTAAGCTAAAAAAATGAGATGCTACTAAGTCGTACACTGGGTGAAATCAGGAAGACTGACAACATGTGCTGCCCAGGATGTGGGGCACCAAGAACTCTCATACATTGCTGGTGGGAATGTGAAATAAAACAGCCCCTTTGGAAGACAATTTGGCAGTTTCTTATAAAACGGAACATACAGCCCGGCCGGGTTTGGCTCGATGGTTGAGCATCGACCTAGGATCCAGGCGATCATGGTTTGATTCCCAGTCCGGGCACATGCCTGGGTTGTGTGCTGCAGCTGATCAATGACTCTCTTATCATTGATGTTTCTATCTCTTTCTCTTCCTCTCTCTGAAATCAATAAAGATATTTTTAAAAAATAAAATAAAATAAAAAATAAATAAATAAAACTGAACATACAATTGAACAATCAAGCTCCGTGATATTTACCCAAAAGAGTTGAAAATTTATGTACACACAAAACCCATTATTAATGTAGCATCTTTATTCCTAATTGCTAAAACTTGAAAGAAACAAAGAAATGCTTCAGTACATGAATATATAAGCAAACTTTGGTGCATTTGGACAGTGGAATATTATTCAGTGATAAAAAGTAATGAGCCTGAACCCATGAAAAGAAATGGAGAAAACTTAAGTGCATATTACTAAGTCTAACAATCCCGATGTAAAAGGGTTATATATTGTATGATTCCAACTATATGACATCCTATGAAAGGTAAAACTGGAGATAATAAAAGTATCAGTGGTTTCCAGCAGGCAGGGGGAGAGATGTGAATGGGCACAGCTCAGAGACTTTCAGGGCAATGAAAATACTCTATATGGTAGTACAGCGATTGTGCAGTTCATTAAACTTTGTCCATACCCATAGAATGTACCCACCAAGAGGGAACCAGAAGGCAAACTACAGACTTTGGCTGATTATGATGTGGCAACGTAGGTGTCTTCTTGGTAAACAAATTTTAAAAAGTGTCATTGTGGTGAGTGATGTTGATAATGGAGAGAACTGCACATGCCTGGAGCAGGAAACCTCTGTACCTTTTTCTCAATTTTCTGGTAAACCTAAGACTGCTGTTTAAAATTAAGGCTTAAAATGGATTGAGCATATAAGTATGAATTTATTTTGACTATTTTAATCTATTGTTGTATGTGCTTATATTTATTCCAAAAGCACGGCTTTTTTTTTTTTTTTTTTTTATCACTATAGCTTTGGAGTATGTGAAAATCTGGCTCTGTGAATCTTCCAAATTTGTTCTTTTTATTTTTTCAAGATTAGTTTGGCTACACAGGATAGGATCCCTTGCATTTTCAGGTGTCTAATAAGTCTTTAAGATCCCTATTTCAACTTTTGGAAATATACCTTGGAATGGAATTGCTGGAAATGCTGATAATTCTATTGTTAATTTTTTGAGTATGGCATTCTGTCCTGGTCATACCACTTTGCATTCCTACCAACAATCTACAAGCATTCCAATTTCTCCACTTTCGTTTTTATAATAATTATTTTCTGTGGGTTTTTTTTATAGTAAAAATCTCTTTTAAAAATTTACTTTATTGTTGAAAGTATTACAGATGTCCCTCATTTTCTCCCCTTTTCTCCCCCCCCATCTCCCTCCCTTCCCCAGTTCTTCCCCTGTGTATTGTCTGTGTCTGTAGGCTGTGAATAAAGCTTTAAGTCCATTGGTCAGTCTCTTCCTGCCGTCCTTCCTGCCTTCCCTCTGAGATGTCAGTCTGTTTCCTGCTTCCATGTTTGTGATCCCATCTTGTAAAATTATTATGTCCCTTAGATTCCCCATACAAATAAGATTGTGTGATATTTGTCTCTCTCAACTGGTTCATTTTGCTTAGCCTAATATTCTCCTGGTCTGTAAATGCTGTCCCAAAGGGTATGGGGTCCTTCTTTACAGCTGCATAGTATTCCACGATGTGAATGTGCCCCAACTGTTTTATCCACACGCCTACTGATGGGCTCTTTGGCTGTTTCCAAATCTTAGCTATTGGAAATCCCGCTGCTTTGAAAATAAGGGTGCATATATTCATTCTAACTGGTGTTTTGGGATTCTTAAGATATATTCCTAGAAGGTATATTCACTGGGTCAAACGGCAGCTCCGTTTTTAATTTTTTGAGGAACATCGCAGTGCTTTCCTGCTTTCCACTGTGGCTGCACCAGTCTGCATTCCCACCAGCAGTGTCCTAGGGTCCCCTTTCTCCACACCCTCACAAGCACTTGTCATTTGATGATTTGCTGATGGCAGCCATTCTGACAGGTGTGAGGTGATACCTCAGTGTGGTTTTAACTTATATCTCTCTGATGATTAAGGACTTTGAGCACTTAGTCATATGTTTGTTGGCCATCTGTACGTCCTCTTTGGAGAAGTGTCTCTTCATGTCCTTTGCCCATTTTTAATTGGATTGTTTGTCTTCCTCTTGTTGAGTTGTATGAGTTCTTTGTATATTTTTTAAGTTAACCCCTTATCAAATGAGTCATTGATAAATATGTTCTTCCAGAACATGGGTTCCGTTTGCATTTTGAGGATGGTTTCTTTAGCTGTGTAGAAGCTTTTTAGTTTGATATAATCCCATTTGTTTATTCTATCCTCTGTTTCTCTTACCCTAGGAGATGTATTGGTGAAAATTCTGGTACATGAGATGTCTTTGATTTTACTACCTATGTTTTCTTCTAGGATTTTTATGGTTTCACATCTTACATTTAAGCCTTTTTTTCATCTTGAATTTATTCTTGTGTAATGCTGTAAGTTTTTGGTCTATTTTCCTTTTTTTCGCATGTACCTGTCCTATTTTCCCTACACCATTTATTGAATATTCTGTCTTTACTCCATTCTATGCTCTTGCCTCCTTTGTCAAATGTTAATTGACCATAATGGCTTGGGTCCATTTCTGGGGTCTCTATTTTGTTCTATTGATCTATACATCTGTTCTTATTTCAGTACCAGGCTATTTGATTACAGTGGTGTTGTAGTATAGTTTGATATTTGGTATTGTGATCACTCCAACTCTGTTCTTTTTCAAGAATCCTGCAGCTATTTAGTCGTTTTTTTTAGTTCCATGTAAATTTTTGGAATATTTGTTCTAACTCTGTCAAATATATTTTTGGTATTTTAATAGGAATTGCATTGATTCTATAGATTGCTTTGGGTATTATGGATAATTTATTGATATTTATTCTTCCAATCCATGAACATGGTATATTCTTCCACTTGTTTATATCTTCTTTCAGTGTTCTGTAGTTTTCTGAGTGCAGGTCTTCTACATCTTTCATTAAGTTTATTTCTAAGTATCCTATTTTCTTAGTTGAAATGGTAAATGCTATTGGTTTTTCAGTTTCTCTTTCTGAGAGTTCATTATAGGTGTAAAAATTTCCTGTAGATTTCTGAATGTTAATTTTGTATCCAACTACCTTGTAAAATTCATGTATCAAATCTAGTGGTACTTTGGTGGAGTCTTGGTTTTCTATGTACAATAACATGTCATTTCCAAATGACGACAGTTTTACTTTCTCCTTTCCAATTTGGATCCTTTTTATCTTTTCTTCTTGTCTTTTAGCTGTGGCAAGGACTATGTTGAAGAATGGTGCTAAAAGTGGACAACCCTGTCTTCTTCGTCTTCTTAAGGGAAATGGTTTTAGTTTTTGACCATTGAGTATGATGTTGGCTGTAAGTTTGTCACGTGTCCTTTCTTTTCTTGAGGTAGCTTCCTTATAGTCCCACATTGCTGAGAGTTTTTATCAGAAATGTGTGCTGGATTTTGTTCAATGTTTTTTCTGGCTGTATTGATATGATCATATTATTTTTGTCCTTCAGTTTTTTTATGTGATGTATCAGTTACTGATTTGCAAATATTATACCAGTGTTGTAGCCCTGGAATAAATCCCACTTGGTCATGGTGTATGATCTTTTTAATGTATTGCTGGAGCTGATTTGCAAATTTTTTTTAAGGATTTTAGCATGTATGTTCATCAGGGATATTGGACTGTAATATTCTTTCTTTGTTATGTCTTTATCTGGTTTTGGGATTACGATAAGGCTGACCTCAAATGATGACCTTTGGAGTCTTTCTTCCTCTTGAATTTTCTGGAATAGTTTGGGGAGAATAGGTGTTAATTCTTCTTTGAATATTTGGTAAAACTCTGCTGTAAATCCACCTGGTCCCAGACTTTTGTTTGCTGGGAGTTTTTTGATTACTGCTTCAATTTCATTTGTTGTTATAGGCTCATTCATGTCTTCTGCTTCTCCCTGAATCCATTTTGGAGAATTGTATGTTTCTAGGAATTTGTCCCTTTCACCCAGGTTGTTGGCAGGGCACTGTTCTCTTTTACTAGGATCTCAACTATAATGGGGAAAAAGCAGTGCTGGGAATAATTTGGGGAATTCAAAACTGCTCTCTTCATTTTGTTTTATTTTATTTTTCTGTGTGTGTGTGTAGTGTTTTGCTACTGCCATAAAGGATTATCATATTACTTGCATTTTAGTATAGGCAAATTTTCTTTCATATATGTTTGCTAAGAGTTGTGGTCACTTACTACCTTTGAGCTTGCCTGTTACATTTAATCTGTGGGAACTTTTTTTTTTTGATTCTCAGAAGCTTGCTTTCCATTTATAATAAAGTTAAAGAAAGTAAGGTAATGCTGATTCTTTAGGAAGTTAAAGATGGTAAGCTAATAATGTTTTTTATGTTGTAAATTTTAACAACATAATTCATCAAACAAATGAATGAACAGGATGAGTCTGTTCATAAAGTGAATACCTGCATTATCAATACACTATGTTTAAAACATTACCTCCTCCCACCAATAGAATATCATTTGTCATAATCATCCTAAAGAAGTGAAAATGAACATATCCTGTTTCAAAAAATTCTACTTTGGGCCATCAACCTTAGTGAGTGCAAACATCTGAGAGAGGTTAAAGGTTTAAGAGTAGAAGCCTTCATGCTAATAAAACAAAAGGAAAAAATAGAGCCAACCCAATTCTCCATTTCAATATTTATTTTTGATGCATTTACACAGTGTAATAATACACAGAGCATGAAAAGTGGGTTACAACTCTAAGTATTTGAATACAGAAAGGCCACAAATAAAGTGCAAAACATGGGTCCTGTAAGAATACAAAGTATTGTTTCATTTATATAAATTACCAAAAGCATGAAAACTAAACAAACCCCACTAGTGTCTGTATGTGGGTGTAGTGAAATTACAGAGAAATTTGCAAGGAATAAAAGTAGAGAGTACTTCTTTAAGACTCATTTGGTTATGATAGGTAAGGAGATGTGAGGTAGGAGAAGGGGGAGCGTTGGTTAATTCATGATACTTGCGTGGCCTTTTTTGGTAAATAATACGAGACTTGTGAAAATATAATATTTTCCATTTAAATGTGTGGTGGTACATTGAAGTTTGTGGTTAACCAATATGTATAGAATATATTTATCCCATTTTAATGTGTGGCATTTCATATTGGAATTGATGAACATTTTACTCCACTGCTCACTTTCTGATCAATTTCATTTTGTCTTTCAGTCTCTTACAGCCACACTGTGATGTCCACTTATTTATATCACTCTCATTTCCTGGGGAAATTGAGCCAATCTGTGCAACCAATGGCCAAACTTATCACAATAGATGTACTTTCCACTGTGATAAGATGTAAGATCATGATAGTAAATATTTTCTCTGCCAAAAAAATAAAGAAATCATTTTAAAAGAACACAGAGATCCGTCGGGCTGATGACCTAAGCACAGCACATACACAAAACAACTATTATAACTAAGGGAAGGATGTGTGGGATACACCGGGGCCTTCGCTAAAGCTCTAACTCCTGAGAGGGAGTGTTGCACTAGAGCTCAAACAGAGAGCTCTGAAAAATCAATTAATTTGATTTGATTTAGTGTTATTATAACTTTCTAATAGCAGACTAGCCACCCATATGTTGGAATTTAGAAGCCCCAAGGCTGCAGTAAACCTTGGTGATTGATGCCTTGAGAATCAGCCTTGCAGAACCCCAGCTTCAGGAAGTGCAACGGACTCAGGCCCCTTCAGCTCTACTCTGAAATCACAACTGGCCACTTATTCTAGAAGTGGATTCTTTTGATGGTTTCCTGATTCCCCACGAGTCTAAGACACTTCCACCAAACTTTCTCCCTCTCTTCTTTACTCTGAAGAGTTTGTGGCCCGAAGGCTCTGTCTGGTTCCCTGCCTCATGTCCATTTTCTCTCACAGCTGTTTCTCTTATGAAATCTTTGCATTACAGCCCCCAGCTTGCCATCTGTTTCTCAAGGACCACAAACACAATCCCCAATCCTCTTCTCTCGAGGTTACAGGTAGGTTCCAAGTATGAGTCATGACTGAACAAGTAGGAAGGAGCAATTATCCCACAACAGAAGGGGCGCAGGGCCAGGGACCTGGGGCGGGTGGGGGAAGGCCTGGGTCTCAGTTGCTTAAAGAAGCTCAGCTCAGCCTCTCCACCCTGTTCCAGGCTCAGAATCCTTCTTATCGGGCAGCACTTAGTGCAATTCCCAGAGACTATAACATGTTATTTCAACAATTTACTTTGCTTTCTCTCTTTCTTTCTCTACAGACTTCTTTATGGAATTTAAAATGTGATCACTATGGTGTCAGCTGAATTTTGAAGAAGCTGTCCATACATGTGGCTCTAATGGAATCTCATTTGCAGTGGATTCTACAGTTAGAATTCATAGAGCCTTCCCAAACAGGGCCTTAAATTCATAGATGATAGGAAAATCCTCCTGTGCAACACAAGATGGAAGGTGGGATGTTCAAATTTATTGTCGCCTCTAAGATTTTGTGATTTCAGGATTTTGATTCTCCATGCTCAATTATTCAATGGCAGTTTAATTGCTATATGTTTGCTCCAAAACACCTAATATAACTTAAAATCCTACACATTTCACACAATAGTGTTAAATGATTTTTATCTTCAGTATTGTCCTTTTTTATATATAATGAGGGCAATATTATTCATGAGAATATAAAACTACCTCCACCTGGTTACATGGCTGTTTTCTATATAGAAGCTACTAATATCGTTTTTTCACCAAAGATGGCATATGCATGCTTGTGTTCTCTTTTATTTTTCTTCAACACATTACATGAAAGCCTACTATGTGTTATTCACTATATCAGGCAGTAAGGATAAATTCGTCAGTAAAATCAGATTTCAGGATTTTCTAGGGTCTTTCATTGTGCCCCCTGAATTTGTTGTCTATTAGCCAATGGGAACACTTATTCAGTGAATGATGTTTACCTTAAAAAGCTGTGTCAGGCAGTTTCCCACCTGCTATCTAACTTAGTTCTCATAAAAAACTCATTAAATGGTGACTCCCTCCTGAATAACATGAAAATGAGAATGGGAGTTCCAAAATATTCAAAACCCTGGCCTTACACCCCAAATCCCATTAACCCAGATCTAATCATGACAAAAACATGACACAAATTCCCTTAGAGGAGCTTTAAAAAAAAAAAAAAATCTAACTGGCAAGTTCATCAAGAAAAGTTTTCATAACTGTCACTGTCAAGTAGAACCTAAGGAAATGTGACCACTAAATGTCATGGGGGATCCTGGATGGGATCCTGGAACAGAAAAAGCACACTAAGTAAAAACAATGGAATCTAAGTAAATAATAATATATCAATATTGATTCATTCATTGTAATAAGAGTACCATACATTGTAATATGTTAATAAAATGGGTGTGGGGCATATGGGAACTCTCTGTAGTATATTTGCAATTTTTTTCTGTAAATCTAAAATTATTCTAAAAATAAAGTTTTGTTTTGTTTTTCAAAGTCAGTGAGGACATAGGAGATTTAAAGAACATTATCCACCAACCTGCTATAACTGACAATTACAGCACTTTAAACCCCAACCTTACCAATAAATTCTTTTTATTCCAGTGCACATGGGATGTTTGTCAAGATCAACTATACATACCAGGTTAGAAAGGGTGTCCCAACAAATTTGAAAGGAGGACAATTGAAGGTATATGTAGTATGTTGTCTAAACACAATAGAAACAACTAAGAAATCAATTACATGCAGACCTCTCGGATCTTAAAATATTTGGAAATGAAAGAACACACCTCACAATAACCAATGTATCAAGAAAAAATCACAAGGGAAATAAAAAATATTTTAAAATAAATTTTAACCTAATATTTCAAAAAATGTTTTAAAAACCTGCCACTTTGTTAATGAAAAGGCAACACTTGCTATTATATGACTCTGAAAACAAACTCATTGAGATAACTTGCTATTCTATTACTTAACAACAGCTTTATTGAGATATTTACTTGACAAACTGTAATCGGTTTTAGGTATCATACAATGATTTTTAATAAATATACAGAAATCATAACAATCCAGTTTTAGATGAGTGACATTACTTCCAAAGGTTCTTCTCACCCGACTGCCATCAATCCCTCTTCCCACTTCCAGCCCCAGGCAACTGCCCTCGATACTCTCTCCCCACTGTTTTGCCTTTTCCCACCATTTCCTATATATAGAAGAGAGTGACACGGGGTCCTTTACACTTGCCTCTTGCACTGGGCATAATGATATGGGAGCTCACACACCTTATGTGGTCTATGGGAAGGTGATTAATTTTAAGTGATGGATGGTGTTCCACTTGGCCTTGGTCAACCATATTGGGATCAGGGGCAGTTGGGTTGATTCCACTTTTAGCCCTTTATGAACAATGCTATTGTGCACATTAGTTCACAAGTATTTATATGAACATAGGTTTTGTTTGTTTTTCTCTTGGGGGAACAGTAGGAGTGGAATGGGTGTTTCATATGGCAGGTGCATGTTGAAGCATCTAAGAACCTGTTATCCAAAGTAGTTTTTTCTGTGTCCACCTGCAGTGTGTGAGGTTGAGGTCTCTCTGTGTCTTCAAGAACACATTTTTCCCTTTTCCCTTCTGATCATCGTTATTGGGGCATTTATCACTTCCGTAATCATAATCTCACTTAAATTAGCATATGAAATCTGTGTATATACCTTATGGTCAAAATTTTTTTAAAGGTCAGATCTTAATGGAAGTTATATCAAAATACTAAAGTCAATTGGTTTAGGCTGATAGAGCTAAGGTTTTCTTTTCTTTTTTTTTTTCCATTTCTGTATCTTATTTTATTTTGAAAAGATGATATATTTACTGCCATAATAGAAAACACCAGAATAAATAATTTATCAATCATTATTATTGCTAATATGACCTAATTTTACTGGCATTAGTTATCAAAGTTATGCTCCAGTCCCCAGAGGAACACGCACAGTAACTATTGGTTTAATTAAGCTCCAGGGAAGAATTGAGGACAATCCTGGGTACTCTCTCAGACCAGCCTGATGTCAGGATGCACAGTCATTGTTGCCACCTACTGTAGACTGAATGTTTATGTCTCCCCAAATTCATATGTTGCAGTCCAGACCCCCAAGGCAATGGTATAGGGAGGTGATTCTGGCACTAGGCCAGAGCTCTCATGATTGTGGTTAGTGCACTTATCAAAAAGACCCCTGGAGAGGGAGAGCTAGCTTGCCCCTCCCACCATGCAAGGAAGGTAAAATGAAAACACAGCCATCTGTCAAGCAGGCTCTCAACAAACACTGACTCTGCTGGAACCATCACCTTGGACCTCCCAATCTCCAGAACCAGGAGAAATAAATGTTTGTTTATAAACCATCCAGTTTATGGCATTTTTGTTATAGGAGCCTGAATGGGTTAAGACGGCATGCATTCCACTGTGTTTTCTGAACCAGTAATTGGTTTAACAGAAATTAGATTTTCTGAAACATCTTTCTCTTTTACGAGAATTCTCTCTGTGTTGTGGCCCTCCACCTCCTGTAGGTTAGGGCTGTTACACCAATCTGTAAAGGGCACACAGATTAAAGTAGTTTTGTGTTCTGCTGATCATTACAAAAACCAGCTCACTGCATGGAATTGTCAATGACACTTAGCACATAGACCGGGAATCTGCCTTCAGTAATATTTTCCATTCATACAACAAATCTCAACTGTGCAAGCTGAGATTATGGAATAAGAGTTGGATATGGATGGAACCCAGAAATCCAAGGAGACACCCTTAACATAAGTATTTTGTGGTGAAGACCAAGGAAACACCCCTTGTTTCCCTGCACCTAGCACCCAATTCAAGTGCATCTGCCCTGCCCTTTATTCCGATCACCACCAAGAGTCCTTCTTTTTTTTCCTCCTTTTTTTTAATTTTTTTTTTTACCAAGAGTCCTTCTTGACTCCAGTCACTCTCTAGACACATTTACAAAGAGCAAATACCTTGAGTCAAATAAACACTTCAGACCGCCATCAAACCAAATGCAGCTAGGGAAGTATACTTTCATTCAACTTGTTCGGTATGAAAAATCCAAGGATTTTTTTCAGTTTATGCTGTAATATAGAATCTGAGGTTCATTTCATGTTCTAACTTATTATAGTCTATAGAATGTCCATGTGTACTGGAGAAGAAATAGCTTTCCACTATTTTGGAGTGCAGTTTTTCATAGATGTCTGTTAGGTCCAATTGGTTTACAACCCTCTTCAAGTCTTTAATTTCCTCGTTAATCTTTTGCCTACTTGCTCTGTCTTATTGAATATGGAATATTAAAGTCTCTAAATATTACTGTCAAATTGTCTGTTTCTCTCCTCATTTCTATTAGGGTTTGCTTCACATGGTTTGAGGCTCAATTTTCATCAGGTAGTTATATACTTATACTTTTGTGTATTTCCGATGGATTGATCTTTGTCTCATTATAAAATTTATTTTCTTTTTATTAGTCAATAATTTTTGTCTTATATTGTTTATATAATCTTAGTAGAGCCACTTCAGCTCTTTTCTTTTCCAATTTTCATGGTATGTGTTTTTTCATTCTTTTACACTTATATTATCTGTTTTTAAATCGAAAGTGTTCCTGTTGCAGATGGCATTAAATTGTTTCATGTTTTTATTTAATCTGCTCTGCAAACCTCTGCCTTCTGATTGGAGTGCTTAGTCCCATTTATGTTTCATGTTATTACTGATAAATTGGGAATTAGGTTCTGTTACTTCATAGTGTGATTATGAATGTCTAATCTTCCCTCTATTCCTCTCTTACTGTCTTATTTTGTTTTAAACATGTATTTTCTAGAACATCATTTTCTTTTTATCGATTTACTATATACTTTAAAGGGGTTTTTCTAGTGATTTCCCTGGAGATTATAATTTTTATTTCAAAGTAGAAAAATCTAGTTTGAATTAAGAACAATTTACACAGTAAGCAAAACTCCTGATTCAATTTAAGTCCATTTCTCTTTCCTCCTTTGTGGTATTATTGTCATATGGATTATCAGACAGTGTTCTAATGATTGCTTTTTCAGTTTGCTTTTACATGAGCTTGGAGGAGAAAAGTGTTATAAAAGCTTATATTTAATTCATTTTTATATTTAAATAAGCAGTTACTTTAACTCATGTTTATTTATTTGTATGAAATCATGTTCTTGTTGATATCCTTTCATTGTAGCCTGAAGAACTCTCTTACAATGTCTTGTAGAAAAGCCTGGTAGCTAGCAATACATTCTGTTTTTTTTCCTTTTTAAAATTTTATTTTATTTTATTGTTGACAATATTGCAGATGCTCTCCAACTCCCCTCCCCGTACCACCCACCGCTGAGCCTCTGCCCCACTCCAAACCTTCCCCACACCATTGTCTGTGTCCATGGGTTATGCATATAAATTCTCTGATTAATCTCCTCCCATCCACCTACCCAGCCACACCTACCTTCCCTCTGAGATCCCTCAGTTTTCGGTCTTTCTTGATAGGTGTGTGTATGTACATGTGTGTTTCTCTGTCTGTATTTGTGTTTGTGTGTATAAACAGATATAAATACAATTTGTTCAGTGTTAACAGTATTTATTATTTACAAAAACAGTTCTGTACATATGCTTACATCACCTGCTTTTAAATATCTTTGTGACTAAGTTCATTCAGATATTTAGAGCTGTAGTTTAAATTTAACCTCTAAGTAAAATGGCACTATGTGTATATATGGAAATTGGCATTATTTTATCCTCATTGAAGGTGATATTTAGGTTGGATCTGTCTTACTTACGTTGTGCTAATATGAACACGCTATTCTAAATGACCATTGGCATTTTTCAAATGCTTGTATTAACAACATTGATGCCAGGCCCATGGGGGAGGCAACCAATCTATGTCTCTCTTTCATCAATGTTTCTCTCTGTCTCTCTCTCTCTGTCTCTCTCTCTGTCTCTTTTTCTCCATCTCTCTGTCTGTCTATTTCTCTCTTTCCCTCTCCCTCCCCTCCTTTCCTAGGGTCCTATCTACTGCCTCTAAAACAATAAAAAAATCAATGGAAAATATACTCAGTTGAGGATATTTCTCAGTTGAGAAATTGGTATAATTTCTTTTCTTAGTGTTTGGTAGAGTTCATCCATGAAATCATGTGGATCTGGTGTTATCTGTTTTGGAAATTTGTACATTCTGTAAGCTTGAAAGCTGTGTAATGATATATTCATCATGATGACATTCTACACAATATTCTCACTACCCTAAAAATCTTCAGTTTTTCACCTATTCATCCCTCTCTTCCTCAGCTTCTAGCTACCATGGATTTTTTACTCTTTATAGTTTTGCTTTACCCACAATGCCATCTAGTTGGAAGTATAAAGCATATAACCTTGCAGATGGGCTTATTTCATTGAGTAATATACATTTAAAGTTCCTCCATGTCTCTTCATGGCTTGATAGAGAATTTTGTTTCAGGTCCGAATAATATTCCATGGTCTGGATATGCCAGAATTCATTTATCCATTCACTTACCGAAGGACATCTTGGTTGCTTCCCAGGGTCAGCAATTTTGAATAAAGCTGGTATGAGCAGCAGTGTGTGGATTTTGCTGTAGGCATAAGTTTTCAATACTTTTGAGTAAATCAGTACCAAAGAGTTTAATTGCTGGATCACATGGTAACAATATATTTAGTTTTGTAATCCTGTTGTTATAGGCCACCCAGTCCATGGTTTGTTATAACAGAAGAGAAATGGACTAAGACAGTTGGTAGAATAGGGCAATGATACAACTATGAAAAATGGTATGAAGGTACCTCAAATAATTAAAAATAGAACTACCAGTGATCTAGCAATTCTGCTCCCAAGTAGATACGCAAAAAACTGGAATCAGCATGTTGAAAAGATCTGTGCACTCCCATGTTTATTACAGCACTACTCACAGTATGAAAAAAACCCACATATCCATCAGCAGGAAAGCTGATAAAGGAAATGTGATGTATACACACAATGGGCTCTCATCCAACCTTAGAAAGGCAGGAAATACTTCATCTTCCATAACCTGCCACTGGGAGACATTAGGCTAAATAGGTAAGTTCCTCACAGAAAGATACAGGCTGCATGGTTCTACTTATATGAGGTATCTAATGTAGTTAAACTTCTAGAAGCAGGAAATAAAGTGGTGGTTGCCTAGGGGTTTGATCAGGAGAAGAGGGAAGCTGTGGCCTAATGGCTATAGAGTTATAGTCACACGAGGTGAAGAGTCCCAGAGACCTGCCCTTCAGCTTAGTGCTATGGGGAAGGACGTGTTGTTAGGCACTTAATTTGTTGGATGAATATGTACCTGGAAGTGGGATTCTGGATCATAGGACAGTTTGATTCTCGATCTTTTGAGGACCCCCCAGAGTGGCTGCACCAGGCTACCCTCCCACCAGCAGTGCACAGGGACTGCTTTTCCTTCACAGCCTTGCCAGCACTTGCCATCTCTTGTTTCTGTGATATTAGCCATGCAAACATGTGTGAGGGGATATCTCTTTATGCTTATTTTTCATGTTCCCAAATAACGAGATACTGATTTTATTTAGTGACAAATATTTTTACGAACCTTGACAATCACTGCACTTATCAGATTGTTTAATCCTTTCATTAAATTGGCATGAAACAGTACCAGACTCAAAGTTTCTTTTCTTATACTATTTTTATCTAAAAAAAAAGGCAGGTTAGATTAGGGTAACATGTAAGGATAGCACACAACCCAATGTCAGACTGTTTAAAAATCACACTCTGACAAGCCTCTCAGACATAAATCATCCTTGTCACACTTACAGTGAGGAAATTGTGGCTTAGAGTCTGAATATAGTGTCAGGGTTATTCTGTGGTGAAGGGATTCAAACTCAGGACTTTCATCCGCTTTGGCCACTGAGACTGTGAAGCAGATTAGTTAGTTCAGATTCAATCTCTTCCTGCTTCAAACCTGCACAGTCTCCCTCTTTACTCTGAGGTACACGTATGCTGTCCGAGCAGAAATGAAACAGGAGGATTTTTAGAAATTAAACACGACAGTTTTATTCTAGCTTCTTAGAATATGAAACTCAGAAACACTACTAGGTAACACCCAGAGTCTTTTAAAGGAAAGAGCAACGTTGAGAGCTCTTATGGTAAAAGGTACACCCTTGAGAAGAATCAGTCCTGCATTCTTGAGCCTCGGGATGGGTTCAAATAGTAACTTTCCAGAAGTCTGGTGTCTGGATCATGGATGTCAGGTGGTCTTGGGCACATGAACATTGTTGCCTAAGTTCTTCATTCTTTCCTAAGTCCTTCATATGATTATCTTTGGGAATTTATATCTCTCCAGGCACTGATGCACAACTGAAAAGTTCAAAAGTTTAACTCCTCAGACCAGTTACAATAAAATCTCTTCCTCGAGCTCAGCCCATTGGGTTCCAATGAGTTTTGTCATCTTGACTACACAGCCTCTACTTGAAGTCAGCTCAGCTATACAGCCTTGATCTAGCTTTCTTCGGCTATCCCTCAGATCACATTAGTCAAGATATAATTGAGGGCGTTGTCCCTGGTGGTCTCAGTTTCACCCCCGAGCCGTCTTTCTCTCTTGATCTTAATATTTGGTGTTGTCCTCTAGCCCAGGTTTCAAAGCTGCTGCCCTTCATTCATCTGGGAGCTTTTTAAATATCCCTGGTAGTGGATCTATACTATAGCTTTACAAGATGTTCCCGTTGGGAGAAATTGGTTAAAGGAACATGGTAACTCTCTGTTCCAGGACTTAGAGTTTTATAGGAATCTCCATTTATCTCAGAAGAAAAAGTTTCATAAATGCCAAACCTCCAATGGAGTCTAATCGCTTCTGGTGTCGTCAGATACTAAGGGCCTAGGTGTGCATCTAATTAGTTTCCCAAATGTCTCCTCTTTCTTGCTTTGATTCTTTCTTTCCAGCTCAGTAGCCTGAAGACCTTTCACATCTCCTCCCTGCCTTAGGGTTTCAAAGCTCTCTTTAGTACTTTATGTGCACCCCACTCTTCTGGGTCTATCAGGCAAAATCGTCCGAAACCTCCTGCTGAGGAAAGACCTACTGGGAATGGTTTTCGGGGCATCTCTCACCAGCTATTTCCAGCATCCAGGAAGGACACAGAATACCTGTGTGCCCTGTGCTATCGGGAGCCATCTGTTTTAACCCCGCCAGCTCCTCACCAGCAGGCTTATAAAGGCGGGGACAGAGAAGGGGAGCCAAACAGGCCCAGTCTCCAGAGCCGTGGGCCTTGGTCTCCAGTGCCCTCTCTGTCGCAGGTGGGTCAGGTGGGGAAGGTGTGGGGTGGCCGTGGTATGTTGCATCGCGGCTCTAGTCAGTCTGCCCTGAAATATTCTATATTCTGTGGAAACCCTAGGGTTCCAGTGATCCTGTCTCCTTCAGAGGTCAGGCTCTGTGGGTGGAGCCCAGGATTGGGGTGTCAGCTCCTTCCTCAGGGTGCTGAGGGTGTCCTGGGCCTTCTCTGGTCCCCACGAGGCCTTCTGTTTGCCTGCATGTGTCCTTGACCCCGCGAGCTTGGGGGAAGTGAAAGGGAAAAAGTCCAGTATAGTTAGGAATCTGGGGCAGTGGGGAGGGTCATCCACCCCTAAGGAGGTTTCACTGAGAAAGAGGAAATTTGCCTCCTGTCCTGTTATAAAAGTTTCGTTCAGGTTTCTCCTACAGATCTGATAAAATGTTGTTCTCACCGGGGATCAAGGCTGTTTTGCTCATTGCCCTGGCATTCTCTCATTATGCTGGTGAGTACATTTCTGTTCGGGGTGAAGCAGGTCCCACATCTTAGAAACTGCAGGTGACAAGTTCTATTGATAGAAAAGGAGCAGTTTCTTTCATTGGGTTTGTAATACTTAAGCTGGAAAATAAAAGAAACATGTTGCAAGTTCGATTTTAAAAACTACAGCCCTGGATTGCTTTCTCTGTTTCCCACCTTAGAGAGATGGAGACACAGGGTGGGGTAGAAAGGGCAGTAGAACTTGGTTCTTTGTTCGCTTATGACTAAAGATTTTACCTTTTTGTGTTTTTCTCCTTACGTTGAGGTCAGATTCCATGGTTGCCAAATGCAGACTGTAGGGGGTAATCATGTCCCTTAGATCTGATGATCTTTGACAATCTGATTTGTTCTTTGTCAGATCTGAGTCCACCAAAGTCAGAGCTTTGTGTAAAGTGAGAACTCATTGGTCCCTCTCCTGGCAAGTTACCCTCCTTCAAGCACAAGGGACTGATGGCTTCCCCAGTAGGGTAGCTCGAAGTGTTCAATGGATGCCTGGCATTAGACCTGAGCACTATGTCCTTAAGGGGGAATTAATTTCTTCATGTCAAGTGACCTTATACACGGCCTCTTGAGTGACATTAAGCAAGGCCCTGTCTTCTCTTACTAGGATATCTCATTTATAAGAAATAAATAAATACATAAAAAGAACTATGGAATCTTCACAGGAGAGTTTGGTGATTACTACAGAACACATACAATTAGTTTTGACAGTGTGAGAATGATTTGGAATTATGTTTCCATATTTGGTACTATTTTGTGAACTTACTGTTTTGATACCACCACAAAAAGCTCACCTCAGGAGTTGGGGGTACTGGGTAGGCCATTTGTATAGTATTTTCTACTAAAAGATAAAGGCTCCTCCCACCAGAGACTCTGACTGCTCTCCACTCTTCCCTCTTTATATTTTCTTTTGTGTTCTGGTAGCAGAAACTGGTTTATCTCCTCTTAAGCCAACTCCGGGACTGGTAAGTTAATATTGATTATATTGGAAATTGAAAAACATAAACTGTTAATATTTTTAGACTATATGTTTTAAAAGCAAATTGCTGAACAAAATGTGCAACAGAATGTCGGTTCAAATTTATTTAAACGGTGTGATTATTACACTAAGTTCAATAAATAAAATTTAGCCGGTCATATAAAACCATTTGTCATATTGGAAAAGACAATGACATTCGATTATTTCAAAGATTCCATTATTGGGTATCCTTAATAACTGCAAGCATCTGTTAAAAGTTATAGTATATTTTTTAAAAAATTGGTTTATCCTAGGAAAACAAGAGGATTAAAAGATCAAATTATTCACTGAATGATAGATAAAATAATAATTTTCATATTGATGGAGCAGAATATTATATGAAGCTGAAGAAAATAAACTACAGTTCTAAACATCTAAATAGATAAAGGTCACAAAGACATTATAGCTGGTCATGTAAGAATACATACAATATTATTTATGTATGTAAATTTTCAATACCATCATTACTAACCAGATTTTTAATATATATATATACACACACACACACACACACACACACACACATATATACATATACATATACATATATATACGCATATATACACCTATGTAAATACTATTATACAGGAATATACGCATATGTGGTGATAATCTGAAATAATCAGATCCTCTAGTAGTGAAACCCCTAAGATAAGGAAATTATAAACAATTCAGTTTTATGGTTCCTCGCCGTAAGAAATAATGGGGGAGATGTGATGGAGGAATGAGAAGTGATAGCACTGTGGTTATATTATAAAAATACATTCAGCCACTTGTCTGTTTTTAAAAAATGATATTGGGTTTGTAAAAATATAACAATAATGTTTTATGTATAAGTGGATTGTTTATTTCCAAATATTTTTATTCCATTTTGATGCATGATATTTTATAGTTAGGATAAAGAACAATTTATTCAAAAAATTCATTATCTGACAAATTTTATGTTCTTTATTTTTAGCAGCCAGACTGTACTCCATTTAAGGATAAATTACATCGTTGCTCCAGAAAGCTGCGTCCAATCTGCGCAACCAACGGCCGAACTTATGGCAATATCTGCGTCTTCTGCAGTAAAATGATGTAAGAACACAAGGCTAACAACTGGCTCTTCCAAAATAATGAAGAAACCATCACAAAATGATAGAATATCCAGGTTTCTGATAGTCTAGGCACAGTACATACAGAAAATAATTGTTCTACCTTAGTAAATGCACCAGAAAAACATTGGTACCTTTCCCAGAAGTTCTCATTTCTTAAAGCAGTTTTGTATTTGACCTTTCAATGTATCTCTGCTGGATATTCTGTAAATGTATAAGTCAATTAATTTAAGTTAATTGCATCGGTATGACTTACTAATGACAGTTGAAGGGCAATATATTGAATTCTGAACCCATAGGATACCTGACAACCTCTGTGATGTGGTTGGTGTCCAGCCACAGGGAGCATAACTGAGCAAGAAACCCTCCTGACCACAGAAATTGGGAATCCATCACAGTGGCCCATCCATGCTAGGAGAGGGTGCTGCTGGGGGCCTACCTTGCCTCCTGAACTCCATGAGAGACTGCAACCTTCCTCAGAGAGCAGGGCACTCCAGGGCACTTCCACCCGGCTCCCTTCCTATACCCGCCCTCCTAGCAGTGTGCAGGCTAAAGGCTCAGCCAGCCTTCCTACCTCCCTCCTCAGTTTTTCTCAGGGTGCTTCCTCTTATTTAACCTCCAGATTGGCTCCACTTCTGGAGAACCACTGAAACAATCTCTACTCCTCTTCTCTCTCAAGCCCGGGTGGGTTCCAAGGCTGGATCAGGACTGAGCTTGTAGGAAGAGCCCAGCAGCCCCAGGTCAGGGGAGGAAGTGCTCAGGGCTGGGGGGCACGTGGTCCCAGCTGCTTGAGGAAGCAGAGCACAGCCTCTCCCCACTGTCCTCCTTTGGAAGCACTTAGTGCAACGCCCAGGTAATTTTGAATGCTGTTTGTAGTAATGTCTTTTTCTTTCTCTTTTTCTTTACAGAGAGAAAAAATCTGAACCATTTGAATTTTATTCTTATGGGCGATGTCCTGCCTGAGCTACAGAGTCCTATGTCTTACTCCTGTCGCTTTGTGACAATCCTACTTTGCCATGGATTCCATAGCCAATTAGAGTCCTTGAAATTAGGACTTTAAACTCCTAAGTGCCCAGACAAAGCCTTTTATGGTAGACAAGATGCAATATAGGATGTGGAAAATTTATTCCAACTCTAAGAACATTTGATTGATTTTCACTGTCTGTTCAATTATTAAAAAACAGTTCAAAAGCTATCTTAATCGTGTCCTTTTTAATATATGCCTAATGCAATTTACAATCATAAATATTTCAATCAATACAATGTTAAATATTATCTTTTATTTTTTTTTCTTTGATCCGTGGATTAAAACACATGACTACATTTGTTAACTCAAGTGACTACTTTTAAAGGTGAAAAAATAATACATTACTTCTTTGTTCATTAAAATTACAGCCACTTGGGGCCTCTTTTTTTTTAAATATATCTTTATTGATTTCAGAGAAAGGAAAGGAGGAAGAGAGAGAGAGATAGAAACATCAGTGATGAGAGAGTCATTGATCGACTGTCTAGCCCGCAACCCCGGCATGTGCCCTGACTGGGAATCGAACCCCGGTCACTTGGATCCTAGGTCGATGCTCAAATGCTGAGCCATACCAGCTGGGCTGGGCGCCTCTTTATCTGAAAGAATCAAAACCTCTGGGAGAGGGTTCTGGAACTTGAATTCTAACAAACACCCCAGGTCAATCTCATAATTACTAATATTAGGCAACATGGATTTCTATTCTAAAACATAGGTCATTTTTATAATTGAATGAATTGCAAAGACTATTCAAAGATGTTGTATGATTTCTGAGGCTTCGGGGAAAATAGCATTATTTTCTTTGTTGTTTAAAAATCAGTTAAGACAAAGATTCGTACTGTACTTTATATAATTGAAATACTAGGCCCATATTAGATATATGACTTGCAAATATTTTCCCTGATTTTTAGGTAGTCTTTTTCACTTTACTGATGTGCCCTTTGTTGCAATTTTTAAAAATTTAATGAATTCCAACTTATCTGTTTTTTCCTTTGTTTCTTGTACCTTTGTTGTTCAGTGAAACAAATTGCTGGGTAATCCAAGCTCAAGAGGATCTGTACCTCAGTTTCCTTCTAAGAGTTTTATAACTTTAGGACTTGCATTTAGATCTCTGACATATTTTGAGTTAGTTTTTGTGTATGATGAAATTATGGCTACAAAGTTATCCTTTTAGCATGTGACTATCCAGTTGTCATAGCACCATTTGTTGAAAAGACTATTCTTTGCCACTTAATGTTCCTGAAATTTTGTTATAAATCAATGGATTAGTCAAGACAGTGTGGCACTGGTCAAAGAATAGATGAATAGATGAGTGGAACAGAATGAAGAATCTAGAAATAGACCCACGGAAATATAGCAAACTGATCTTTGACAAAGGAGGAAAGGTGATACAGTGAGGCAAAGACAGTTTTCTCAACAAATGGTGCTGGAATAGCTGGACATCTACATGCAAAGATCCTGGACACAGACATTACACCCTTCACAAAAATGAACTCGAAAGAGATCATAGTCGAACATATAAAATGCAAGAATATAAAACTCCTCGAAGAGAATATGGGCGAAAACCTAGCTGACCTTGGATGTGGAGATGGCTTTTTAGATACAAGAAGGCTTGGTCCATGAAAGAAATAATTGATAAACTGGAATTCATTAAAATTTAAAACTTTTTTCTTTGAAAGACATTATCAAGACAATGAGAAAACAAGCCAGACTGGGAGAACTATTCCCCCAAAACACACCTGACAAAAGACTGTTACACAATATATACAAAGAACTCTTAAAGTGAAAAATAAGAAACCAAATAACCTGAGCTTAAGGGAAGTGGTTTAAGTGTTTGACCATTGAGTATGATGTTGGCTTTAAGTTTGTCACATGTCTTTCTTTTTTTGAGGTAGGTTCCCTCTAGTCCCACATTGCTGAGAGTTTTTATCAGAAATGGGTGCTGGATTTTGTTGAATGCTTTTTCTGCATCTATTGATATGGAAATATGACTTTTGTCCTTCACTGTGTTTATTTGATGTATCAGTTACTGATTTGCAAATATTATACCAGCGTTGCAGCCCTTGAATAAATCCCACTTGGTCATGGTGTATAATCTTTTGAATGTATTGCTGGATCTGATTTGCAAACATTTTTTTTAGAATTTTAGCATGTACATTCATCAGGGATATTGGCCTGTAATATTCTTTCTTTGTAATGTCTTTATCTGGTTTTGGGATTAGGATAATGCTGACCTCATATAAACACCTTGGGAGTCTTTCTTCCTCTTGAACTTTCTGGAATAGTTTGAGGAGAATAGGTGTTAATTCTTCTTTGAATATTTGGTAAAACTCTGCTGTAAATCCATCTGGTCCTGGACTTTTGTTTGCTGGGAGTTTTTTGATTACTGCTTCAATTTCATTTGTTGCTATAGGCTCATTCATGTCTTCTGCTTCTCCCTGAATCCATTTTGGAGAATGGTATGTTTCTATGAATTTGTCCCTTTCACCCAGGTTGTTGGCAGGGCACTGTTCTCTTTTACTAGGATGTGAACTACAATGGAGAAAAAGCTGTGTTGGGAAGAATTTGAGGAATTCAAAACTGGTCTCTTCATTTTGTTTTATTTTGTTTTATTTTGTGAGTGTAGTGTTTTGCTACTGCCATAAAGAATTATCATATTACTTGCGTTTTAAATATAGGAAAATTTTCTTTCATATATTTTTGTTAAGAGTTGTGGTCACTTATGACCTTTCACCTTGCCTGTTACATTTAATCTGTGGGGAATTTTGTTTTTTGATTCTCAGAAGCTTGCTTTCCATTTATAATAAAGTTTAAGAAGGTAAGGTAATGCTGATTCTTTAGGAAGTTAAAGAGGATAAGCTAATAATGTTTTTTATGTTGTAAATTTTAACAACATAATTCATCAAACAAAGTGTATGAACAGGATGAGTCTGTTCATAAAGTGAAAATCTGTATTATCAATACACTATGTTTAAAACATTACCTCCTCCCACCAATAGAATATAATCTGTCATGGTCATCCTAAGGAAGTGAAAATGCACATATCCTGTTTCTAAAAATTCTACTTTGGGCCATCAACTTTAGTGAGTGCAAACATCTGAGAGAGGTTAAAGGTCACAGAGTAAAAGACTTTATCCTAGTAAAACAAAAGGAAAAAATAGAGCCAACCCAATTCTCCATTTGAATATTTATTTTTGATGCATTTCCACAGGGTAATAATACACAGAGGATCAAAAGTGGGTTACAACTCTAAGTATCTGAATACAGAAAGGCCGCAAATAAAGTGTAAAATATGGGTCCTGTAAAAATACAAAGTATTGTTTCATTTATATAAATTAACTAAAGTATGAAAACTAAACAAACCACCCTAGTGTCTGTATGTGGGTGTAGTGAAATTATAGAGAAATTTGGAAGGAATAAAAATAGAGATTACTTATTTGAGACTCATTTGGATATGATAGGTAAGGAGATGTGAGGTAGGAGAAGGGGAGGGCATTGGCTAATTCATCATATTTGCATGGCATTTTTGGTATATAATGGGAGACTTGTGAAAATATAATATTTTCCATTTAAGTGGGTGGTGGTACATTGAAGTTTGTGGTTAAACCAATATGGATAGAATATATTTATCCCATTTTAATGTGTGGTATTTCATATTGGAATTGAAGAACATTTTACTCCACTGCTCACTTTCTGATCAATTTCATTTTGTCTTTCAGTCTCTTACAGCCACACTGTGATGTCCACTTATTTACATCACTCTCTTGTCCTGGGGAAATCAAGCCAATCTGTGCAACCAATGGCCAAACTTATCACAACAGATGTACTTTCCACAGAGATAAGATGTAAGAACATGATAGTAAATATTTTGCCTTTCAAAGTAATAAAGAAATCATTTCAAAGGAACACAGAGATTCATCCGGCTGATGACCTAATCACAGCAGATAGACAAAACAACTGTCATAACTAAGTGAAGGATGTGTGGGATACACCGGGGCCTCCCCTAAAGCTCTAACTCCTGAAAGGGAGTGTTGCACTAGAGCTCAAGCTGAGAGCTCTGAAAAATCAGTTAATTTGATTGAATTAGTGTTATTATAACTTACTAATAGCAGGCTAGCCACCCGTATGTTGTAATTGAGAAGTCCTGAGGCTGCAGTAAGCCTTGGTGATTGACGCCTTGAGAATCAGCCTTGCAGAACCCCAGCTTCAGGAAGTGCAACGGACTCAGGCCCCTTCAGCTCTACTCTGAAATCACAAGGGGCCACTTATTCTAGAAATGGATTCTTTTGATGGTTTCCTGATCCCCTGGGAGTTTAGGACACTTCCACCAAACTTCCTCCCTCTCTCCTTCACTCTGAAGAGTTTATGGTCTGAAGGCTCTGCCAGCTTCCCCGCCTCCTGTCCATCTTCTCTCACAGCAGTTTCCTCTCATAAAATCTTTGCATTTACAGCCCCAACTTGCCATCTGTTTCTCAAGAACCACAAACACAATCCCCAATCCTCTTCTCTCGAGGTTATAGGTAGGTTCTAAGTATGAGTCATGACTGAACAAGTAGGAAGGAGCAATTATCCCGCCACAGGAGGGGCACAGGGCCAGGGAACTGGGGCGGGTGGGGAAAGGCCTGGGGCCCAGCTGCTTAGAGAAGCTCAGCTCAGCCTCTCCACCCTGTTCCAGGCTCAGAATCCTTCTTATCGGGCAGCACTTAGTCCACTTCCCAGGGACTTTAACATGTTATTTCAACAATTTACTTTGCTTTCTCTCTTTCTTTCTCTGCAGACTTCTTTATGGAATTCAAAATCTGATCATTATGGTGTTAGCTGAATTTTCAAGAAGCTGTCCATCCACGTGGCTCTAACATAATCTCATTTTGCAGTGGATTCTTCAATTAGAATTAGTAGAGCCTTCCCAAAAAGGGCCTTATATTCATAGGTGATAGGAAATCCTCCTGTGCAACACAGGATGGAAGGTGGGATGTTCATATTTATTTTCACCTCTAAGATTTTGTGGTTTCAGGATTTTGATTCTCCATGCTCAATTATTCAATGGCAGTTTAAGTGGTATATGTTAGCTACAAAAAACCTAATATAACTTACAATCCTACATATTTCAATGAAAAATGTTAAATGATTTTTATCTTCAGTAAGGTCCTTTTTATATATAATTAGGGCAATAATATTTATGAGAATATAAAACTACATCCACTTAATTTTATGGTTGTTTTCTATATAGAAGCTTCTAAAATAGTTTTTCCCCAAACACAACATATGCATGCTTGTGTTCTCTTTTATTTTTCTTCAACATATTACATGAAAACCTACTATGTGTTAAGCACTATATCAGGCAGTAAGGTTAAATTAATCAATAAAATCAGATTTCAGGATTCTCCAGGGTCTTTCATTGTGCCCCCTGAAGTTGTTGTCTATTAGCTAATGGGATCTCTTATTCAGTGACGGATGTTTATCTTCAAGAGCTGAGTCAGGCAGTTTCCCACCTGTTATCTAATTTAGTTCTCATAAAAATCTCATTAGATGGCGACTCCCTCCTGAGTAACCTGAAAGTTAGAGGGGGAGTCCACAATATTCAAAACCTACAGTTTTGAAGCATTCCCTGGTCTTACTCCCCAAATCCCATTAACCCAGATCTAATCATGACAAAAACACACACATTCCCTTAGAGGAATTTTGTAAACACCAAAACAAACAACTGGCAAGGTCATCAAGAAATTTTTCATAACTGTCACTATCAAGTAGAACCTAAGGAAATGTGACCACTAAATGTCATGGGGGATCCTGGATGGGATCCTGGAACAGAAAAGTCACACTAAGTAAAAACAAGGGAATCTAAATAAATAATAATATATCAATATTGATTCATTCATTGTAATAAAAGTACCATACAAATGTAAGATTTTAATAAGATGGGTGTGGGGCATATGGGAACTCTCTGTACTATATTTGCAATTTTTTTCCGTAAATATAAAAGTATTGTATGCATAAAGTTAATTTTTCCTTTCAGAAGTCAGTGAGGACATAGGAGATTTAAAGAACATTATCCACCAACCTGCTATAACTGACAATTATAGCACTTTAAACCCCAAACTGAGAAATATACCTTTTTTTTTTTCCCATTACACATGGGATGTTTGTCAAGATCAACTATCCATACCAGGCTAGAAAGGGTGTCTCAACAAATTTGAAAGGAGGAAAATTGAAAGTATATGTAGTATGTTGTCTGAAAACAACAGAAACAACTAAGAAATCAATTACATAAAGATCTCTTAGATCTTAAAATATTTGGAAATGATAGAACATACCCCATGATAACCCATGTATCAAGAAAAAATCACAATGGAAATAAAAAATATTTTAAAATAAAATTTAACCTAACATTTCAAAACATGTTTTAAAAACCTGCCACTTGCTAATGAAAAGGCAACACTTGCTATTATATGACACTGAAAACAAACTTATTGAGATAACTTGCTATTCTATTACTTAAGAACAGCTTTATTGAGATATTTACTTAACAAACTGCAATCAGTTTTAGGTATAATACAATGATTTTTATAAATATACAGAAATCATCACAATCCAGTTTTAGGTGAGTGACGTGACTCCCAAAGGTTCTTCTGCCATCCACCCCTCTTCCCACTTCCAGCCCCAGGCAACTGCCCTCGATACTCTCTCCCCACTGTTTTGCCTTTTCCCACCATTTCCTGTACATAGAAGGGAGTGACACGGGGTCCTTTACACTTGCCTCTTGCACTGGGCATAATGATTTGGGAGCTCACACACCTTATGTGGCCTATGGGAAGGTGATTAATTTTTAAGTGATGGATGGTGTTCCACTTGGCCTTGATCAACATATTGGGACCAGGGGCACTTGGGTTGATTCCACTTTTAGCCCATTCTGAACAGTGCTATTGTGCACATTAGTTCACAAGTATTTATATGAACATAGGTTTTGTTTGTTTTTCTCTTGGGGGAACAGTAGGAGTGGAATGGGTGTTTCATATGGCGGGTGCATGTTGAAGCTTCTAAGAACCTGTTATCCAAAGTAACTTCTTCAATATCCACCTTCAGTGGGTGAGGTTGTAGTCTCTATGTGTCTTCATGAACACATTTTTCCCTTTTACCTTCATTGTCATTGGCGCATTTATCACTTCTATAATCATAAGCTCACTTAAAACAGTACATGAAATTTGTGTATATACCATATTGTCAAAATTTTTTTAAAGGCCAGATCTTAATGGAAGCTAATATATCAAAATATTAAAGTCAATTGCTTTAGGCTGATAGATCTAAGGTTTTTTTTCTTTTTTTTTTTTTCCATTTCTATATCGTATTTAATTTCAAAAAGATAATATATTTACAATCATAATGGAAAACACCAGAATAAAAAATTTATCAATCATTTATTATTGCTAATATAACCTAATTTTACAGGCATTAGGTACCAAAGTTATCCTCCAAGCCCCAAGGGAACACCCAGAGTAACTATTGGTTTAATTAAGCTCCAGGGAAGAATTGAGGACAATCCTAGGTACTCTCTCAGACCAGCCTGACATCCGGATGCACAGTCATTGTTGCCATCTACTGTAGACTGAGTGTTTATGTCCCCACAAATTCATATGTTGCAGTCCAGACCCCTAAGGCAATGGTATAGGGAGGTGATTCTTGCACTAGGCCAGAGCCATCTTGATCCTGGTAAGTGCTCCAATCAAAGGGCCCCTGGAGAGGGAGAGCTAGCTTGCCCCTCCCACCATGCAAGGAAGATAAAATGCAAAGACAGCCATCTGTCAAGCAGGCTCTCAACAAACACTGAATCTGCTGGAACCATCACCTTGGACCTCCCAGTCTCCAGAACCAGGAGAAATAAATGTTTATAAACCACCGAGTTTATTGCAGTTATGCTATAAGAGCCTGAATGGATTAAGATGCCATCCACTCCACTGTCCTTTCTGAACCAGCAATTGAATGCACAGAAATTAGATTTTCTGAAACATCTTGGCCTTTTATGAGAATCCGCTTTGTGTTGTGCCCCTCCACCTCCTGTAGGTTAGGGCTGTTACACCAAACTGTAAAGGGCACACAGTTTAAAGTAGTTTTGTGTTCTGCTGATCATTACAAAAACCAGCTCACTGCATGAAATTGTCAATGACAGTTAGCACATAGACCAGGAAGCTGCCTCCAGAAATATTTTGCATTCATACAACAAATCCCAACTGTGCAAGCTGAAATGATGGAATAAGAGTTGGGTATGGAACCCAGAAGTCCAAGGAGACACCCTTAACAGAAGTATTTTGTGGTGAAGACCCAGGAAACACCCCTTGTTTCTCTGCACCTAGCATCCAACTCAAGTGCATCTGTCCTGCCCTTTATTCCGATCACCATCAAGAGTCCTTCTTGACTCCAGTCACTCTCTAGACACATTTACAAAGAGCAAATACCCTGAGTCAAATAAACACTTCAGGCAGCCATCAGACCAAATGCAGCTAGGGAAGTATACTTTCATTCAACTTGTTCGGTATGAAAAATCCAAAGATTGTTTTCAATTTATACTGTAATATACAGTCTGTGGTTCATTTCATGTTATAACATATTATAGCCTATAGAATGTCCATGTGTACTGGAGAAGAAATAGCTTTCCACTGTTTTGGAGAGGAGCTTTCCATAGATGTCTGTTAGGTCTAATTGGTTTACAACCCTCTTCAAGTCTTTCATTTCCTTGTTAATCTTTTGCCTACGTGCTCTGTCTTATTGAATATGGAATATTAAAGTCTCTAAATATTAGTGTCAAATTGTCTGTTTCTCTCCTCAATTCTATTAGGGTTTGTTTCACATGGTTTGAGGCTCAATTTTCATCAGGTAGCTATATATTTATACTTTTGTGTATTTCTGATGGTTTGACCTTTGTCTCATTATAAAATTTGTCTTCGTTTTATTAATCAATAAATTTTGTCTTATAGTTTTTATCTAATCTTAGTAGAGCCACTTCAGCTCTTTTCTTTTAAAACTTGCATGGTATGTGTTTTCCATTCTTTTACACTTATATTATCTGTTTTTAAATCGAAAGTGTTCCTGTTGCAGATGGCATTAAATTGTTTCATGTTTTTATTTAATCTACTCTGCAAACCTCTGCCTTCTGATTGGAGTGCTTAGTCCCATTTATGTTTCATATTATTACTGATAACTAGGGAATTAGGTCTGTTACTTTATAGTGTGATTATGAACCTCTAATATCCCCTCTATTCCTCTCTTGGTGTCTTATTTTGTTTTAAACATTTATTTTCTAGAACATCATTTTCTTTTTATCGATGTACTATATACTTCAAAGGGGTTTCTCTAGTGATTTCCCTGGAGATTATAATTTTTATTTCAAAGTAGAAAAATCTAGTTTGAATTAAGAACAATTTACAAAGTAAGCCAAACCCCTGATTCAATTTAAGTCCATTTCTCTTTCCTCCTTTGTGGTATTATTGTCATATGGATTATTATCAGACAGTGTTCTAATGATTGCTTTTATCAGTTTGCTTTTACATCAGCTTGGAGAAGAAAAGTGTTATAAAAGCTTATATTTAATTTACTTTTATATTTAAATAAGCAGTTACTTTTACTCGTGTTTATTTATTTGTATGAATTCATGTTCTTGTTCATATCCTTTCATTGTAGTCTGAAGAACTCTCTTACAATGTCTTGTAGAAAAGCCTGGAAGCTACTAATACATTCTATTTTTTTTTTTCTTTTTTAAAATTTTATTTTATTTTATTTTTGACAATATTATAGTTGTTCACCAACTCCCCTCCTCTTACCAAGCACCGCCCAGCCTCTGCCCCCATCCAAGCCTTCCCCACACCTTTGTCTGTGTCCATGGGTTATGTATATAAATTCTCTGATTAATCTCTCCCCACCCACCTACCCAGCCACCCCCACCTTCCCTCTGAGATCCCTCAGTCTTCAGTTGTTCTTGATAGCTGTGTGTATGTACGTGTGTGTTTCTGTCTATATTTGATATGTGTGTATAAACAGATATAAATACAATTTGTTTACTATTGACAATAATTATTATTTTAAAAAACAGTTTTGTGTATATGCTTACATCACCTGCTTTTAAATATCTTTGTGACTAAGTTCATTCAGATATTTAGAGCTGTAGTTTAAATTTAACCTCTAAATAAAATTACACTATGTGTACATATGGAAATTGGCATTATTTTATCCACATTGAAGATGATATTTAGGTTGGTTCTTTTTTACTTATGTTGTGCTAATATGAACAAGCTATTCTAAATACCCTTTGGCATTTTTCAAATGCTTGTATTAACAACATTGATGCCATGCCCTTGTGGGAGGCAACCAATCGATGTCTCTCTTACATCAATGTTTCTCTCTCTCTCTCTCTTTCCCTCTCTCTGTGTCTCTCTGTCTCTCTATTTCTCTCTCTCCCTCTCCCCCCTCCCTTCCTATGGTCCTATCTACTCCCTATAAAACAATAAAAAAATCAATGGAATTTGAGGATATTTCTCAGTTGTGAAATTGGTATAATTTCTTTTCTTAGTGTTTGGTAGAGTTCATCCATGAAACTATGTGGATCTGGCCTTAACTGTTTTGGAAAGTTATACATTCTGAAAGCTTGGACAAATGTATAATGATATATTCATCATTATGATATCCTTCAGAATATTCTCACTACCCTAAAAATCCTCAGTTCTTCACCTATTCATCTCTCTCTTCCTCAGCTCTTGGCGACCATGGATTTTTTACTGTCTTCATAGTTTTGCTTTTCCAAGACTGCCATTTAATTGGAATTATACAGCATATAGCCTTTCAGATGGGCTTATTTCACTGAGTAATATACATTTCAAGTTCCTCCATGTCTTTTCATGGATTGATAGAGAATTTTGTTTTAGGTCCGAATCATATTCTATGGTCTGGATATGCCAAAATTCATGTATCCATTCACTTACTGAAGGACATCTTGGTTGCTTCCCAGGGTCAGCAATTTTTTAAAAAAGCTGCTATGAACAGTGCTGTGCAGGATTTTTCTAGGCATAAGTTTTCAATACCTTTGAGTAAATCAATACCAAGGAGTTTAATTGCTGGATCACATGGTAACAATATATTTAGTTTTGTAAGATCCTGCCAAACTGTCTTTCAAAGCGGCTGTAATGAATGAGAGATTTTACTGAGCCCCATCCTTGTCAACATTTGGTCTGGTCAGTGCTTGGGGTGTTTTCTATTCTAATAGGCGTGTGGTGGGATCTCCTTGTTCATTTAATTTTCATATCCCTAATGACATATAATGTAGAGAATCTTTTATATACTGATTTGTCCTCTGTATATCTTTTTGGTGAGGAGTCTGTTAAGGTCTGTGGCCCATTAGTCACTCTAGCTGTTTGTGTTCTTATTGAAGAGTTTTAAAAACTCTTTGTCTATTTTGGGTAACAGTCCTTTATCAGATTTTGTTTTGAAAATATTTTCTCTCAGCCTGTGGCTTGTCTTGTCATTCTCTGTCTACTGTCTTCTGAAAAACAGAAATTTTAACTTTTAATGTATTATAACTAACTAACAATGCATTATTAATTAATTATTGCTTTCAAGAATTGAGACTTTGGTGCTGTTTCAGAGATTTTTTTCTTCAACTGTTAAAATCTACCAATAAGCTTGCCACTTTTATTCAACATAAGACTGGAAATTCTAGCCAGTGTAATTAGGCAAGAAAAAAATTTAAAGTCATCCAAATTGGAAAGAAAGAAGTAAATTTGTTACTATTTGCAGATCACATGACATTATACATAGAAAATCCTAAAGACTCCATCAAAAACCTTTTAGAACTCATAAATTCATTGAAGAAACAAAATCAGTAAGATACAAAATCAATATACAAAAATTGGTTCTGTTTCTATAAACTAATAAACAACTATTAGAAAAAGAAATCAATAAAACAATCCCATTTATAATTGCATCAAAAACAAAATACCTAGGAATAAATTTTACCAAGGATGTAGAAAACTTCTATATTGAAAGAACAAGACATTAATAAAATAAGTTCAAGAAGACATAAGTCAATGAAAAGATATTGCATACTTATAGATTGGAAAATTAATATTGTTCAAATGTCCATATTACCAAAAGCAATATAAAAATTCAATGCAATCCTTATCAACATTTCAATGATGTTTTTCACGGAAATAGGACAGACAATCTTAAAATTTCTATGGAACTCCAAAAGACCTCACATAAGGAAAGCAATCTTGATGGAAAAAAGAACAAAGTTGGCAGCATCACTCTCCCTGACTTTAAACTGTTTTATAACGTTATAGTAATTGAAACAACATGCTATTGACATTAAATACAGACACATAGATCAATAGAACAGAATAATGAATCCATAAATAAACCCATATATATATATATATATGGAGTCAATTCATTTATGACAAAGGAGCTAAGAATATACAATGGGGAAATGACTGTCTCTTCAATAAGTAATGTTGGGCAATTTGGACAGCCACATGTAAGAATATAAAAATGGATCACTACTTTACACCCTATATAAAAATTATCTCAAAATGTAGTTAAAGACTTGAATGTAAGACCTGAAACCATAAAACTTCTTGAACAAAACATAGGTCATATGCCCCTCAGTATAGCTCCTGGGGATGATTTTTTGAATCTAATCCCAAAAGAAAAAGCAACAAAAGCAAGAATAAATAAGGGGCATTAAAGTGAACTCCAAAGTATTACACAGCAAAAAACACCAACAAAAACAACAACAAAAAGAAATCCTTCAACAAAATGAAAAGGCAAACTACAAAATGTGAGAAAATCTTAGCACATCACATATCGTCTTCCTAGTAAGAAACTGACAACCAAAACATATGAAGAACTCATACCATTCAGCAAAAGAACCCATGAAATCCAAGTAAAAAATGATCAGAAGATCCGAATAGACATTTTTTCATAATGTCTATTGGACATTAGGAAACATACAGATGGCCAACAAGTACAGGAAAAGATGCTCTACATTCCTAATCATCAGGGGAATGCAAATCAAAATCACAAGGAAACATCGCCTTGTAAATTTTAGGATGTATGTTTATTAAAAATATAAGAGATAAATTTGGAAAAGGTATGGAGAAATTGAAACCATTGTACACTGTTAATGCTATAGTCTAAAGGTATCCACCCCTCCAGGAAATTTAGATGTTGAAATCCTAACCCTGAAAGGTGACAATATTGAGAGGTGGGACCTCTGCCCTCATGAATGGAATTAGTGCCTTATAAAGGAGGCTCCAGAAAGATTCCTCGCCCCCTTCTACCATGTGGGGGCACTTTGAGAAGGCACAGGCTGTGGACCAGAACAGGACCTTTACCAGAATATAACCTGACTGGCACCTTGATCTTGGACTTCCCAGCCTTCCTGAGTGTTAAATTCCTGTTGTTACAGGCCACCCAGTCCATGGTATGTTATAACAGAAGACGAATGGACTAAGTCAGTTGGTAGAATGGGAAAATGATACAACTATGAAAAATGGTATGAAAGTACCTCAAAAAATTAAAAATAACCTACCAGTGATCTAGCAATTCTGCTCCCAAGTAGATACACAAAAGACTGTTATCAGGATCTTGAAGAGATCCGTGCACTCCCCTGTTTATTACAGCACTACTCACAGTATGAAAACAAGCCACATATCCATCAGCAGGAAAGCTGATAAAGGAAATGTGATGCACACACACAATGGCATCTCATCCAACCTTAGAAAGGCAGGAAATACTTCATCTGCGATAACCTACCACTGTGAGACATTAGGCTAAATAGGTAAGTTCCTCACAGAAGGATAGAGACTGCTTGGTTCCACTTATATGTGGTATCTAATGTAGTTAAACTTCTAGAAGCAGGAAATAAACTGGTGGTTGCCAGGGGATTTGAGCAGGAGAAGAGGGAAGCTGTGGCCTAATGGCTGTAGAGTTATAGTCACACGAGGTGAAGAGTCCCAGAGACCTGCTCTTCAGCTTAGTGCTATGGGGAAGGACGTGTTGTTAGGCACTTAATTTGTCGGATGAATATGTACCTGGAAGTGGGATCCTGGATCATAGGACAGTTTGATTCTCAATATTTTGAGGACCCACCCAGAGTGGCTGCACCAGGCTACCCTCCCACCAACAGTGCTGAGGGACTGCTTTTCCTTCACAGCCTTGCCAGCACTTGCCATCTCTTGTTTCTGTGATATTAGCCATGCTAACATGTGTGAGGCGATATCTCTTTATGCTTATTTTTCATGTTCCCAAATAACGAGATGCTGAGTTTCTTTAGTGACAAATATTTTTAGCAACTTTGACAATCATTGCACTTATGAGATTCTTTAATCCACTCATTAAATTGGCATGAAACAGTACCAAACTCAAAGTTTCTTTTCCTAGACTATTTTTATTGAAAGCAAAAAAGGTAGGTTAGATTAGGGTAACATGTAAGGATAGCACACAACCCAAAGTCAGACTGTTTAAAAATCACACTCTGACAAGCCTCTGAGACATGAATCATCATTGTCACACTTACAGTGAGGAAATTGTGACTTAGAGTCTGAATATAGTGTCTGGATTATTCCGTAGTGGAGGGATTCAAACTCAGGACTTTCGTCTGCTTTTGCCACTGAGACTATGAAGCAGATTAGTTAGTTCGGATTCAATCTCTTCCCCCTTCAAACCTGCAGACTTTCCCACTTAAATCTGAGGTAAAGGTCCGCTCTCCGAGCAGAAATGCATAAGGAGGCTTTTTAAAAATTAAACAGGGCAGTTTTATTCAAGGGTCCTAGGGTCTGCAATTCAGAAACACTACAAGGTAACGCCCTGTGTGTTTTAAAGAAAAGAGCAATGTTGAGAGTCTTATGGTAAAAGGTACACCCTTGAGAAGAAACAGTCCTGCATTCTTGAGCCTCGGGATGGGTTCAAATAGTAACTTTCCAGACGTCTGGTGTGTGAATCATGGATGTCAGGTGGTCTTGGACACATGAACATTGTTTCCTAAGTTCTTCATTCTCTCCTAAGTCCTTCAGGGTTATCTTTTTAGATTTATATCTCTCCAGGCACTGATGCACAACTGAAACATTCAAAAGTTTAAGTCCTCAGGCCAGTTACAATAAAACCTCTTCCTCGTGCTCAGTTCATTTAGTTGGAACTAATTTTTTCAGCTTGACTACACAGCCTCTACTTGTAGTCACCTAAGCTATGCAGGCTTGATCTAGCTTTCTTCGGGTATCCCTCAAATCACATTATTCAGAATATAATTGAGGGCGTTGTCCCTGGTGGTCTCAGTTTCAGCCCCGAGCCTTCTTTCTCTGCTGATCTTAATATTTGGTGTTGTCCTCTAGCCCAGGTTCCAAAGCCTCTGCCCTTCATTCATCTGGGAGCTTTTTAAATATTCCTGGTAGTGGATCTATACTATAGCATTACAACATGTTCCCGTTGGCAGAAATTGGTTAAAGGAACACGGGAACTCTCAGTTCCAGGACTTAGAGTTTTATAGGAATCTCCATTTATATCAAAAGAAAAAGTTTCATAAATGCCAAACCTCCAGTGGAGTCTAATCGCTTCTGGTGTCGTCAGATACTAAGGGCCTAGGTGTGCATCTAATTAGTTTCCCAAACGTCTTCCCTTTCTTGCTTTGATTCTTTCCTTCCAGCTCAGTAGCTTGAAGGCCTTTCACATCTCCTCCCTGCCTTAGGGTTTCAAAGCTCTCTTTAGTACTTTATGTGCACCCCACTCTTCTGGGTCTATCAGGCAAAATCGTCCGAAACCTCCTGCTGAGGAAAGACCTACTGGGAATGGTTTTCGGGGCATCTCTCACCAGCTATTTCCAGCATCCAGGAAGGACACAGAATACCTGTGTGCCCTGTGCTATCGGGAGCCATCTGTTTTAACCCCACCAGCTCCTCACCAGCAGGCTTATAAAGGCGGGGACAGAGAAGGGGAGCCAAACAGGCCCAGTCTCCAGAGCCGTGGGCCTTGGTCTCCAGTGCCCTCTCTGTCGCAGGTGGGTCAGGTGGGGAGGGTGTGGGGTGGCCCTGGTGTGTGACATCGCTGTGACGGTGGATCCAGGTCAGTCTGCCCTGAAATAGTCTATATTCTGTGGAAACCCTGGGGCTCCAGTGCTCCTGTCTCCTTTAGAGGTCAGGCTCTGTGGGTGGAGCCCGGGGTTGGGGTATCAGCTTCTTCCTCAGGGTGCTGAGGGAATCCTGGGCCTTCTCTGGTCCCCACGAGGCCTTCTGTTTGTCTGTATGTGTCCTTCACCCTGTGAGCTTGGGGGAAGCCTAAGGGAAAAACTCCCATATAGTTAGGAATCTAAGGCAGTGGGGCAGGTCGTCCACCCCTAAGGAGGTTTCACTGAGAAACAGGCAATTTGCCTCCTGTCCTGTTGTAAACGTTTCCTTCAGGTTTCTCCTACAGATCTGATAAAATGTTGTTCTCACCGGGGATCAAGGCTGTTTTGCTCATTGCCCTGGCATTCTCGGATTATGCTGGTGAGTACATTTCTGTTCGGGATGAAGCAGGTCCCACATCTTAGAAACTGCAGGTGACAACTTCTATTTATACAAAAGGAGCAGCTTCTTGTATTGGGTTTATAACACTTAAGCTGGAAATAAAAAGAAACATGTTGCAAGTTCGATTTTTAAAAGTGCATCCCTGGATTGCTTTCTCTGTTTCCCACCTTAGAGAGATGGAGACACAGGGTGGGGTAGAAAGGGCAGTAGAGCTTGGCTCTTTGTTCACTTATAACTAACGATTTTACGTTTTTGGTTTTTTTATGAGGTCCGATTCCATGGTTGCCAAATGCAGACTGTGGGGGGTAATCATGTCCCCTAGATCTGATGATCTTTGACAATCTGATTTATTCTTTCTCAGATCTGAGTAGACCAAAGTCAGAGCTTTGTGTAAAGTGACAACTCATTGGCCCCTCTCCTGGCAAGTTACCCTCCTTCAAGCACAAGGGACTGATGGCTTCCCCAGTAGGGTAGCTCGAGGTGTTCAATGGACGCCTGGCATTAGACCTGAGCACTATGTCCTTACGGGGGAATTCATTTCTTCATGTCAAGTGACCTATGCAAGGCCTATTGAGTGACATTGAACAAGGCACTGTCTTCTCTGACTAGGATGTCTCATTTATAGGAAATAAATAAATACATACAAAGAACTATGGGATCTTCACAGGAGAGTTTGGTGATTATTACACAACGCATACAGTTAGTTTTCACAGTGTGAGAATGATTTGGAATTATGTTTCCAAATATGGCACTATTTTGTGAACTTAATGTTTTGATTCTACCACAAAAAGCTCACCTCAGGAGTTGGGGGTACTGGGTAGGCCATTTATATAGTATTTTGCTACTAAAAGATAAAGGCTCCTCCACCAGAGACTCTGACTGCTCTCCACTGTCCTTGTTTTATATTTTCTTTTGTGTGTTGGTACCAGAAACTGGTTTTATTCGTCGTCGTCCTCCTCCTAAGCCAACCTCGAGACCGGTAAGTTAATATTGATTATATTGGAAATTGAAAAAGATAAACTGTTAATATTTTTAGGTTATAAGTTTTAACAGCAAATTTCGAAACAAAATGTGCAACAGAATGATCTTTCACATTTATTTAAACTGTGTGATTATTACACTAAGTTCAATAAGTAAAATTTAGTCAGTCATATAAAACCATTTGGCATATTGGACGGACAAATACATCCCATTATTTCAAAGATTCTGTTATTGGGCATCGTTGTTATCTGCAAGCATCTGTTAAAAGTTATAGTATATTTTTAAAAAATTTGTTAAGCCTAGCAAAACAAGAGGATTAAAAGAGCAAATTATTCACTGAATGATAGATAAAATTCAAATTTTCATGTATTGGTGGAGAAGAATATTATATGAAGCTGAAGAAAAAAACTACAATTCTAAACATCTAAATAGATAAAGGTCACAAAGACATTAACGGTGGTCATATAAGAATACATACATTATTGTTTAGGTATGTAAATTATCAATGCTGCCATTACTAACCAGATTTTATATATGTGTACATATACACATATATACACCGATGTAAATAATATTATACAGGAATTTCCAGATATGTGGTGATAATCTGAAAGTATCAGATTCTCTAGTAGTGAAACCACTAAGATAAGGAAATTATAAAAAATTCAGTTTATGGTTCCTAGCCGTAAGAAATAATGGAGGAGATGTGATGCAGGAAAGAGGAGAAGTGAGAGCAGAGTGGCTACATTATAAAAATACATTCAGCCACTTGTGTGTTTTTAAAAAATGATATTGGGTTTGTAAAAATATAACAATAATATTTTATGTCTAAATGGATTGTTTATTTCCAAATATTTTTATTCCGTTTTGATGCATGATATTTTATACTTAGGATAAAGAACATTTTATTCAAAAAATTCAATATGAGACAAATTTTATGTTGTTCTTTATGTTTAGCATCCAGACTGTACTCAATATAAGGATAAAATTCATAATTGCACCTTTGAACCGGATGCAATCTGCGCAACTAATCGCCAAACTTATACCAATACGTGCTTCTTCTGCAGAGATATCCTGTAAGAACACAAGGCTAACTATTGGCTCTTCCAAAATAATGAAGAAACAATCACAAAGTGATAGAAAATCCAGGTTCCTGATAGTTTACGCACAGTATATACGGAAAATAATTGTAATACCTCAGTAAATGCCCCAGAAAAACACTTGTACCTTTCCCACAAGTTCTCATTTCTTAAAGCTGTTTTGTATTTGACCTTTCAATGTATCTCTGCTGGATATTCTGTAAATGTATAAGTCAGTTAATTTAACTTAATTGCATTGGTATGACTTACTAATGACAGTTGAAGGGCAATAAATTGAATTCTGAACCCATAGGATACCTGACAACCTCTGTGATGTGGCGGCCAGCCACAGGGAGCATAACTGAGCAAGAAACCCTCCTGACCACAGAAATTGGGAATCCATCACAGTGGCCCATCCATGCTAGGAGAGGGTGCTGCTGGGGGCCTACCTTGCCTCCTGAACTCCATGAGAGACTGCAACCTTCCTCAGAGAGCAGGGCACTCCAGGGCACTTCCACCCGGCTCCCTTCCTATACCCCGCCCTCCTAGCAGTGTGCAGGCTAAAGGCTCAGCCAGCCTTCCTACCTCCCTCCTCAGTTTTTCTCAGGGTGCTTCCTCTTATTCAATCTCCAGATTGGCTCCACTTCTGGAGAACCACTGAAACAATCTCTACTCCTCTCCTCTGTCAAGCCCGGGTGGGTTCCAAGGCTGGATCAGGACTGAGCTTGTAGGAAGAACCCAGCAGCCCCAGGTCAGGGGAGGAAGTGCTCAGGGCTCGGGGGTACGTGAGTCCCAGCTGCTTGAGGAAGCAGAGCACAGCCTCTCCCCACTGTCCTCATTTAGAAGCACTTAGTGCAACACCCAGGTAATTTTAAATGCTGTTCGTAATGATTTCTTTTTCTTTCTCTTTTTCATTACAGACAGAAAACATCGGAACGAATTGAATTTTCTTTTTATGGGTTATGTCTTCCCTGAGCTACACACTCCTATGTCTTACTCCTGTTGCTTTGTGAATTTCCTACTTTGCAATGGATTCTATAGCCAATTAGAGTCCTTTCAATCAGGGCTTTAAACTGCTACATGGTCATACAAAGCCTTCTATGGTAGACAAGATGGAATATAGGATGTTTTAAATTAATTCCTACTCTAAGAACCTTTGATTGATTTTCCTTCTCTGTTCAATTATTAAATAACTGTTCAAAAGCTATCTTAATCATTTGCTTGATAATATATACCTAATGCAATTTACAATCGTAAATATTCAATCAATACAATGTTAAATATTATCTGTAATAAAAATACCTTTGTTTTATCTTTGATCAGTGGGTTAAAACACATGACAACTTTTGGTAACTCTAAGTGAATACTTTAAAGGTGAAAAAATAATACATTATTTCTTTGTTCATTAAAATTATAGCCAGTCGGGCACCTCTTTATCTGAAAGAATCAAAACCTCTAGAAGAGGAATCTAAAACTTGAATTCTAACAACCACCCGAGTCAATCTCATAATTACTAATATTACGCAACATGGATTTCTATTCCAAAACATAGGTCATTTTTATAATTGAATGAACTGTAAGCCTATTCAAAGATACTGTATGATTTCTGAGGCTTGGTGGAAAATAGCACTATTTTGTTTGTTGTTTAAAAATCAGTCAAGAGAAAGATTCGTACTGTACTTTATTTAATTGAAATACTAGGCCCATATGAGATATATGAGTTGCAAAAGTTTTCTCTGGTTTTTAGGTAGTCTTTTTACTTTACTGATGTGCCCTTTGTTGCAATTTTTACAAATTTAATGAATTCCAACTTATCTGTTTTTTCCTTTGCTTCTTGTATCTCTGGTGTTCGGTGAAACAAATTGCCGGGTAATCTAAGCTCAAGAGGATCTGTACCTCAGTTTCCTTCTAAGAGTTTCATAACTTTAGGACTTGCATTTAGGTCTCTGATATATTTTGAGTTAGTTTTTGTGTATGGTGAAATTATGGCTATAAAGTTATCCTTTTAGCATGTGGCTATCCAGTTGTCATAACACCATTTGTTGAAAAGACTATTCTTTGCCATTGAATTTTCCTAGAATTTTGTCATAAATCAATGGATTATTCAAGACAGTGTGGCACTGGTCAAAGAATAGATGAATAGATGAGTGGAACAGAATGAGGAGTCTAGAAATAGACCCATGGAAATATAGCAAACTGATCTTTGACAAAGGAGGAAAGGCGATACAGTGAGGCAAAGACAGTTTTCTGAACAAATGGTGCTGGAATAGCTGGACATCTACATGCAAAAATCCTGGACACAGACATTACACCCTTCACAAAAATGAACTCGAACGAGATCATGGATGAAAATATAAAATGCAAGAATATAAAACTCTTCGAAGAGAATATAGGAGAAAACCAAGCTGACCTTGGGTGTGGAGATGGCTTTTTAGATAAGAGAAGGCTTGGTCCATGAAAGAAATAATTGATGAACTGGAATTCATTAAAATTTAAATCTTCTTTTCTGTGAAAGGCATTATCAAGACAATGATAAAACAAGCCACAGACTGGGAGAACCATTCCCCCAAAGCACACCTGACAAAGGACTGTTGCACAATATATACAAAGAACACTTAAAAGTCAAAAATAAGAAACCAAATAACCTGAGCTTAAAAAAAAATGAGCCAAGGACCTTAACACACAACTAATCAAAGATACACAGATGGCAAATAAACATATGCAGTGATGCTCTGCATTATGTGTCTTCAGAGAAATTTAAACTGAAACATGAGATGCTACTAAGTCGTACACTGGGTGAAATCAGGAAGACTGACAACATGTGCTGCCCAGGATGTGGGGCACCAAGAACTCTCATACATTGCTGGTGGGAAGGTGAAATAAAACAGCCCCTTTGGAAGACAATTGGGCAGTTTCTTTTAAAACTAAACATACAATTGAACAATCAGGATCCTTGACATTTACCCAAAAGAGTTGAAAATTTATGTACACACAAAAACCCTTTATTAATGTGGCAGCTTTATTCCTAGTTGCCAATACTTGGAAGAAACAAAGACATCCTTCAGTACATGAATATATATGCAAACCCTGGTGCATTTGGACAGTGGAATATTATTCAGTGATTAAAAGTACTGAGCTTGAAGTCATGTAAAGAAATGGAGAAAACATAAGTGCATGTTACTAAGTCAAACAATCCCAATCTAAAAAGGTTATATACTGTATGATTCCAACTATATGACATCCTATGAAAGGCAGAACTGGAGATAATAAAAGTATCAGTGGTTTCCAGCAGGCAGGGGGAGAGACGTGAATGGGCACAGCTCAGAGACTTTCAGGGCAGTGAAAATACTCTATATGGTAGTACAGCGATTGTGCAGTTCATTAAACTTTGTCCATACCCATAGAATGTACCCACCAAGAGGGAACCAGAAGGCAAACTACAGACTTTGGCTGATTATGATGTGGCAACGTAGGTGTCTCCTTGGTAAACAAACTTAAAAAGTACCATTGTGGTGAGTGATGTTGATAATGCGGAAAACTGCACATGCCTGGAGCAGGAAACCTCTGTACCTTTTTCTCAAATTTCTGATAAACCTATGACTGCTCTAAAAAATTAAGTCTTAAAATCAATTGAGCATATAAGTATGAATTTATTTTGCCTTTATTTTATTCCATTGTTGTATATGCTTATATTTATGCCAATAGCACGTTATTTTTTTTTTTTTATCACTATAGCTTTCTAGTAGGTTCAAATATGGATATGTGAATCTTCCAAATTTGTTCTTTTTATTTTTTCAAGATTACTTTGGCTACACAGGGTCCCTTTCATTTACAGGTGTGTAATATCTCCTCAAGATCCTTATTTCAACTTTTCCAAATATCCCTAGAAACGGAATTGCTGGAAATGCTGGGAATTCTAATGTTAATTTTTTGAGTATGGGGTTCTGTCTTGGTCATACCTGTTAGCATTTCTACCAACAATCCACAAGATTTGCAATTTCTCCACTTCCTTTCTTACAATTATTATTTTCGTGGTTGTTGTTTTTAATAGTAGTAATGTCTTTTATAAATTTATTTTATTATTGAAAGTATTACAGATGTCCCTCATTTCCTCCCCTTTACCCATCCAACATCTCCCTCCCTTCCCCAGTTCTTCCCCTGCCTATTGTCTGTGTTCATAGGCTGTGAATAAAGCTTTAAGTCCATTGGTCAGTCTCTTCCTGCCGTCCTTCCTGCCTTCCCTCTGAGATCTGCCAGCCTGTTTCATGCTTCCATGTCTGTGATCTCATCTTATTTGTCAAATTATTATGTTCCTTAGGTCCCACATACAAGTAAGATTGTGTGACATTTTTCTCTCTCAGACTGCCTCATTTTGCTTAGCACAATAGTCTCCAGGTCCCTCCATGCTGTCCCAAAGGGTATGGGGTCCTTCTTTACAGCTGCATAGTATTCCACGGTGTGAATGTCCCACAGCTGTTTCATCCACTCACCTACTCATGGGCTCTTGGGCTGTTTCCATATCTTAACTATTGAAAACTGGGCTGCTATGAACATAGGGGTGCATATATTCTTTCTCACTGGTATTTTGGGATTTTTAGGATATATTCCTAGAAGTGGGATCACTAGGTCAAATGGCAGCTCCGTTTTTAAATTTATGAGGAACTTCCTCACTGCTTTCCATAATGACTGCACCAGTCTGCACTCCCACCAGCAGTGTACTAGGGTCCCCTTCCTCCACACCCTCACAAGCACTTGTCATTTGATGATTTGCTGATGGCAGCCATTCTGACAGGTGTGAGGTGATACCTCAGTGGGGTTTTCACTAATATCTCTCTGATGATTATGGACTTTGAGCACTTAGTTGGCCATCTGTATGTCCCCTTTGGGGAAGTGTCTCTTCATGTCCTTTCCCCATTTTTAATTGGATTGTTTGTCTTTCTCTTGAGCTGTATGAGTTCTTTGTATATTTTTGAAGTTAATCACTTATCAAATGTATAGTTGATAAATACGCTCTCCCAGATGGTGGGTTCCCTTTGCATTTTGAGGATGGTTTCTTTAGCTGTGCAGAAGCTTTTTAGTTTGATGTGACCCATTTGTTTATTCTTTCCTCTGTTCTCTTGCCCTAGGAGATGTATTGGTGAAAATTCTGGTACATGAGATGTCTGTGATTTTACTACCTATGTTTTCTTCTAGGATTTTTATGGTTTCACATCTTGCATTTAAGTCTTTTGTCCATTTTGAATTTATTCTTAATGGTGTAAGTTTTTGGTCTAGTTTCATTTTTTTGCATGTACCTGTCTAATTTCTCCAACACCATTTATTGAAGAAACTGTCTTTACTCCATTGTATGTTCCTGCCTCCTTTGTCAAATATTAATTGACCATAATGGTGTGGGTCTATTCCTGTTCTGCTCCATTGATCTATATGCCTTTTCCTGTTCCATTACCAGGCTGTCTTGATTACAGTGTGCTTGTAGTATGATTTAATATCTGGGACTGTGATCCCTCCAACTCTGTTCTTTCTTCTCAAGATTGCTGCAGCTATTTAGAAACTTTTTTAGTTCCATATAAATTTTTGGAATATTTGTTCTAGTTCTGTGAAATATGCTGTTGGTATTTTAATAGGAATTGCATTGAACCTATAGATTGCCTTGGGTAGTATGGACATTTTAATGATATTAATTCTTGCAATCCACGAACATGGTATATTCTTCCACTTGTTTATATCTTCCTTCATTTCTTTTTTCAGTGTTCTGTACTTTTCCTAGTACAGGTCATTTACATTTTTGGTTACATTTATTTCCAGGTATCTTATTTTTTTAGTTGCAATGGTAAATGCTATTGTTTTTTCAGTTTCTCTTTCTGAGAGTTCACTACAAGTGTAAAAAAATGCTGTAGATTTCTGTATTTTAATTTTATATCCAGCCAACTTGCCAAATTCATGTATCAAATCTAGTAGTGCTTTGGTGGAGTCTTGGTTTTCTATGTACAATAACATGTCATTTGGAAATGACGACAGTTTTACTTTCTGCTTTTCAATTTGGATGCCTTTTAACTTTTCTTCTTGTCTTTTAGCTGTGGCAAGGACTATGTTGAAGAATAGTGCTGAAAATGAACAATTCTGTCTTCTTCCTATTAAGGGAATTGATTTTAGTTTTTGACCATTGAGTATGATGTTGGCTGTAAGCTTGTCACATATGTCCTTTCTTTTGTTGAGGTTGGTTCCCTCTAGTCCCACGTTACTGAGAGTTTTTATCCAAAATGGGTGCTGGATTTTGTTGAATGTTTTTTCTTCCTCTATGGATGTGATCATATGATTTTTGTCCTTCACTTTGTTTATGTGAGGTATCACAGTTATTGATTTGCAAATATGATACCAGCCTTGCAGCCCTGGAATAAATCCCACTTGGTTACTGTGGATTTGATTTGCTAATATTTTTTTGAGGATTTTAGCATCTATGTTCATCAGGGATATTGGCCTGTAATATTCTTTCTTTGTGGTGCCTTTATCTGGTTTTGGGATTAGTATAATGCTGGCCTCATATAAGGAGCTTGGGAGTCTTTTCTCCTCTTGAATTTTCTGAAATAGTTTGAGGAGAATAGGTGTTCATTCTTTGAATGTTTGGTAAAACTCTCCTGTAAATCCACCTGGTCCCGGACTTTTGTTTGCTGGGAGTTTTTTGATTACTGTTTTAATTTCATTAGCTGTTATTGGATTATTCATGTTTCTACTTCTTCCTGATTTCCTTTTGCAAGGTTGTATTTTTCTAGGAATTTGTCTATTTCACCAAGGTTGTTCAGTTTTGTTGTTATATAGTTGCTCATAGTATTTTTTTACAGTTCTTTGTATTTCTGTTGGGTCAGTTGTTATATTTCCTCCTTCATTTCTGATTTTTTTTTGGGGGGGAGGTCCTCTTTCTTTGTTTCATGGTGAGTCTGGCTAAAGGTTTATCAATGTTGTTTATATTTTGAAAGAACCAGATCTTGGTTTCTTTGATCTTAAAGAAGCAGAATACACATTCTTCTCAAGTGCACATGGAATATTCTCAAAGAATGGCCACATGGTAGGACACAGAACCAATGTCTATAAGTTCAAAAAAACTGAAATAATATCAAGCATCTTCTCGGATCACAATGATATGAAAATAGAAATCAACCACTCGGAAAAAACTCATAAGTGTTCAAACACATAGAAGCTAAATAGCATGTTATTAAGCAATAAATGTGTTATCGATGAGATCAACGAAGAAATAAAAAACTTTTTGGAAAACAATGAAAATGAACAGACAACAACTCAAAATCTATAGGGCACAGCAAAAGCAGTCCTGAGAGGAGAGTTCATAGTACTACAGGCCTACCTCAGGAAGTAAGAAAAATCTCTAATAAACCATCTAACCCGACAACTAAAAGAATTAGAAAGAGGATGGGAAGAAAAGATCAGAAGAAGTAGAAGGAAGAAAATAATAAAGATCAAAGCATAAATTAATGACATAGAGACTATAGTAGTAATCTTAATGGGCCTGCAATTCCTATATGAATTGATTTTTTTTGCTTTTCCTAATGTTTAATGATGTTAAACATCTTTCTTTTCATATGCTTGTTGATCATTTGTATATCTTCTTTGAGAAATACTTATTAAAATATTTTGCCCATTTTTGGTCAGTTTTTTAAATGAGTTGTAGTTCTTTATATATTCTAGATGTTAACCCCTTATCAGATATGATTTTCAAATATTTTCTCCCATTCTATTGGTTTCCTTCATTCTCTTAGTTGTTTTTTGATGGAACATTTGCTATTTTGGTATAGTCCAATTTATCTTTTTTTTTTCTTTTGTTGCCTCTGCTTTTGGGCTCATAGCCAAGAAACCATTGCCAAATGATCCAAATTACCTGTTTGTTCTTGGATTTAAAACTAGTCTCTTGTAAATGGAATCTAGTTGTAATCTTTCTTTTCTATTAGATTTCTGCTAATCTGTGTCTTGTGGTTGGGAAGTTTTATGTGTTTATATTTAAAGGAATCATTAATAGTAAAGGAATAGTTATTACCTTTTGAACTTGATTTCTCTATGTCTTGCAACTCGTTTATTTCTCATTTCCTCCACGCTTTCCATTGGGTTTATTTGAACTTTTGTAGTGACCAATTTTAATTCCATGCTCATTTCTTTTTGTGTATGTTCTATAGGTATTTTCTTTGTGGAGATTACATGACACACTATAGTTATAACATATATATACATATAAAATCTTTTTAGATGATAATTTCAAATACATACAAACATTTATTACAGCACTGCTCCCTTACTTTAGGTTAGTGATATCACAAATTATATCTTTTTATATTGTCTACCAATTAACATATATGGGGTGGGGCAAAAGTAGGTGTATAGTTGTTCATACGAAAAATAATACATTAATTAATAAATAATAATGCAATGATAAACTCCGTGTTTTTCATACTCCCAACTATAAACCTACTTTTGTCCCACCTGGTATTTAACATTATGTTTTATGTTCTGGTCTTTTAAATCCGCTAAAGGAATAAAAAGTGGATTTATAAAAATGACAATAAAGTAAGATCTTATAATTGCTCATGTATTTACCTTTACTGGAGAACTTGATGTTTTCATCTCACTTTGATTTGTTTTCTACTCTTCTTTTTATTCAAACTAAAGCACTCCCTGTGTCATGTCTTGCAGGGTAGGTCTAATGGTGATGAACATACTCAGCTTGAGTTTATCTGGAAATGTCTTCATTTCTCCCTTCTTTTTCAAAGACATTTTTTACTTATAATTTAAGGCACTGGTTTTCCCATCTGGTTTCAATTTCACTCCCCATTTTCACTCTCCCTTGCTTCAAAAAGTAAGTTCTGAAGATCTCATGCACAGGACAGTGATTATAGACAAAATGACTGTATTACAAAATTTGAAGCTGCTAAGAGACTAGATCTGACTTATTCTCACAACAACAACAAATTAAGAGATGTGACTGAGGTGTGAGCTAACACTGCAGTGATAATCCTATTGCAATTTATAAACACATAAAATTAAGATGCTGTACATGTTAATCTTACACAATGTTGCATGTCAACTTTATCCCAACAAAAACTTCACACCCAGCTCTCTAGACAAGCTTCCCCAAACCTGGCTGCACTTGAGGCTCCTCTGGGAGTTTTGACAATGTTCCAATGCCCAGGCTTCATCTACTAATAATCAACTCAGCATTTGGATTGCACGACAGTATATTCATAGCCTTTAAAAGTTTAAACTCTAATATGCTTGTAGCTTTTAAAAAATATTAAGGACTTAGGCCCTTAATTATCTCATTGTTGCTCCCAAACTCCTATTTTTCCTGCTTGATTCTCTGGTGCGTTTTCAACTCATTTGCTTGTAAAGCTTTAACATATCTTCTCTGTCTTAGGGTTTCTGACCCTTCCCCATACTTCTGGGCACATAGGATCAAGTTGTCCTCAATCTTCCCGCTGAGGGAACATTTACTGAGAAGTATTTGTGAGGCATCTCATGAGCTACTTTAGAGACCTCAGGGAGGACCAAGCTCTCTTACCCCCATCACACTGCTGGCCAGCGGGCCCATACAGAGGCTTAGCTGGAAGGAAATGGGCAAGGTGGAAAAGTGAACAACATGAGCAGTCTCCACAGCTGTGGGCCTCATTCCCCATTCCCTGTCCTCTGTGTGTGAGGCAGGTCAAAGTAGGGAATCTCGGGAGGTAGCCCTGGCAGATACTGGAAGCCCTGAGGACTCCTCCAGGTCAGACTTTCCAGAAATAATGGCTCCAAATTTCTGAGGAGAATAACTTGAAATTCAGATGTGGATTTTTTTAAAAAGGCAACTGGACTTTTTCTGAGCTGACTGAAGAGGTGGGGGAGTTATCAGCACCTCCACTGGTTAAGAGATTTATTTTCCTGGGTTCTCTATTAATCTCTGGGGGACCTTCCAATGATGGGACTCTATGTTTTATTGAATGACAGGGTTCCCCGGGAGAGGTAAAAGGGAACAGTCATCCCGGAGGTTGGAACAATTCACTTAGAAGGAAGAAAGTTTCTAACATGGGCTCTGGATTCTTTTTGTTTCTCCAGTGTGGCAGGTGACATTGTTATAAACATCCGCAAAGGTTCCTTTCAGAGATTTGGTAAGTGGCCCTCTTTCCATCAAGGATGAAAGCAATTGTCATCATTTTCTTGGCATTTCCACTTTATCCATCAGGTGAGTAAACTTCTGTTTCTGGGCAATACACTTCACATGTTCTAGAGAATGCAGGAAGCAACTGGGTAATTTGGAAAGAGGAGATGGTTTTATGGAGTTTGGCATCCTTAAGCTAATAACATAAATCAGGGCCGTGTTCCAAATGCCTTTTTCAAATTATATCAGTGGATCGCTTTTTCTCATTTCCCACATTAGGGAAGTTGAAACAGAGTGGCAGGTTAGAATGGGCAGTAGGTTTAAGGACTTTCTTCATTTATAACTCAAGAACTTTAATTTTTTCCCCTTTAGGGCTCAGAGTCCATGATTGTTAAATGCAAAATGAGGGGAGGAATGTCTTCTGGGTCTGACATTTCTTGGCAATTGATTTGTTGTTTGCCAGTTCTGAGCCCACTAAAGTCAATGCTATGTGTAAAGGGAGAACTATTGATCCTTTTGCTGACAACTGACATGAAAGTCAGATTAAGGAAGTGGTGAGGTATTAGTGGGAACCCTAAGCAGGGTAGAGTACTGATTGACTTTGACTTAAGTAAGTGCACGAAAGGCATCTTCTTCCCTGATACTCAATACAAATTTTATACAAAAGATATCTTCAAGCAAAGTATGAGGGATTATTACAAAATAGTATATGACACTATTTTTGTACAGAGCTAGGTTAATTTGTAAATTGGAAATTTTAAAGATTTGGTCCATTTTGAGTTTATTATTTGTACTAGTACCATAAAATTATCATACAGTAGTTGTGGTGAGCAAGCACTTGACATCAATTTTTGCGGCATGTAGATGTGGGTACTTCTTACCAGAGACTGTGTTTTTTAAATTTTTTTTAACTTTTTCTTCTCTGATTTTGTTGCAGAAACTTTCTTTATGAAATCAGCAATTTTCATGGATCTGCTAAGTCATTAATCATTGATGTGAAAGTAGAAAAAGGTAAAATTTTAACCTTATATTTTTTGAATACTTTAGCACAAAATTTACCAAACAAAATGTACAACAGACTGGTCTTCAAAAGTAAAAGGATGTATTTTTTAATACCAAGTTCAAGGAATAGAATCTAGCCAGTAAGGCTAAACCATTGGCCATAACCTATATTTTCATACAAGGTAGTAGTAAGTATATCTGTTTACCCCAAACCGCATTAATTGGCAATTAGATGCTGTTGTGCACTAGAGTATGACACAGAAAAAAGGGTGTTAGAGAAGAATTATTCATCCTCATGAAAGAAGTGGAAAAGATGTACCACCTAATTATCAATTTAATGTTAAAAATGAATGAGATTCAAGTCCTTTGCCCATTTTTAAATCAGATGGCTTATCTTCTTCTTGTTGAGTTGTATGAGTTCTTTGTGTATTTTGGAAATTAACCCCTTATTAGATGTATCCTTGGAAAATATGTTCTCCCATACCGTGAGTTCCCTTTGCATTGTGAGGATGGTTTCTTTTGCTGTGCAGAAGCTTTTGAGTTTGATGTAGTCACATTTGTTTATTTTTCCCTTTGTTTCTCTTGCCCTAGGAGATGTATTGGTGAAAATTTTGGTGCATGGGATGTTTGTGATTTTACTGCCTATGATTCTTCCTAGGACTTTTTATGGTTTCTAGACTGACTATGAAGTCGTTTTGTGTTTTGGTGATGATCACCAAAGCCTTCTCATCATTCAAAATTGTAAATGACACTTGGTCTGCATATAAGTGGAAATCTTGTCCAACTTAATATTTTCCATTTATCCAAGAGCTAGTTAATTAATTGTTCATATGGCACCATTCTGTGTACCACCAAAGAGCTTGAAATCTTACAATGAACTATGTACCAAAAATATAGGGAGCTAAGTGTCTTGGTGGAGACATTCATAGAAGGGTCTAAAGGAGTTTGGAAAAGGAACCTTTTTTTACATCTGTGTGATAAGAGTTGTCTTGAGAGATGGCCATTATTGACTTCTAGATATCAGTTGATTGTGGAACTCATGTTCGTGGACGCTCAAAATGCCTTAACACAAATATCTTGTGGTGAAAACCAAGCAAAGAGCCTTCCTACCTTTCTCATACCTGGCTTCTTTCTGGCCCTTTACTTTTTTCACTGCCCAGCTTCCTCTTGCCTTTTGTTAGTTTCAGGACACCTATACAAGGACCATACACCATTTTTCAAAAGGTGAAGGCCTGAGGAGGGACAGGATCTGAGTGGAGGGGGAGCACTGGGGGGAGAAAGGGTGGACGTCTGTAATACTCAACAATGAAGATTAAAAAAATTGAAAAAAAAATGCCTCAGGTAACCATTATTACAAATGTATCTAGTCGAGGGCACTTGAATTCAACTTCTCCAGGGCAAGAAAAATCTAAATGTCACAACAAGAGTTGTTTGTTCTACACCATGAAATTGCACTTGGGAGACCTACAAAAGGTTTAAAATAAACAGAGGGGCATATGGTGTTCATGCTTGGAAAGCTCAAAATAGTAAATACATAGTCAATTTTTGTTGAAATGACCCATATAGTAAAAGTAAACAAAAAACGCCGTCCCCCCCCCACACACACACATTTCTTTCAAAATCCCAAGCTTTTCTGTAAATAAAAGCAATTTATCTTTAACTTTATATGGAATGACAAAGAACTCAAATGGCTAAAACAATTTGAAGAAACAGTTTGCAAAACTCAGAATTTCTGATTTCCCCCCAGGCTTCATATATACACCTAAATAGCTACAATACTCCAGATAGCATGGTATTAGTACATGTACATATATAATACATATAGTCTCTTTTTTCTTAGTCTTGCTAAGTGCTTGTCGACTTTATCATTTCCAAACACCAACTCTTAGCTTCCCTGATGCTTTCTATTGTTTTTCTGGGCCCCATTTCATTTATATTTGCTCTGCTCTTGGTGATTTTCTTCCTCCTGCTAACGTTGGCCTCATATGCTCTTCATTCTCTAGTTCTCTGAAGTATAAAGTTAGGTTGTATATCTAGAATGTTTCTTTTTCCTTCATGTAGGGTTTTTATCTCTATCAACTTCCCTCTTAAAACTGCTCTTGCTGCGTCCCTTCAGTTTGGGATGCTGGGTTTCCATTTTCATTTGTTTCAAGAAATGTTGGGTTTCTACTTTGATATCCTCCCTGGCCCATTCACAGACCATTTATTCTTCAGAAGCATGTTGTCAACATCCAGGACAATGCGGTGTGTGTGTGTGTGTGTGTGTGTGTGGGTGGGTGGGTGGGTGGGTGGGTGGGAGTGCATATGTGTGCATGTGTGTGTGCATGTGTGAGTGTGAGTGTGGATGTATATTTGTGTGAGCGCGTGCCTGTGTGTGTGTGTGTAATATAAAGAGCTTCCTAACAGCTTCCACTCTAGGCTTCAAGTTTACTTTTCCCTAAAATATCCTCCACGGGAAGGCGTGGTCTGTCACAGATGACTCTTTTGGTGTCCACAGAAATAATTCCAAAAAATGGTAGTCACTTTACTACTACGTGGGTCCTTTACTACATGGTTCCTTCAACGAAATTGTCATAAAATAGCCAATTTGAGGTGCTTCTTTCTAAATCCTGGGATTCTTCTCTGTGAAAAGGGCAGGTAGAATCAGTGACAAATGTCTGCCAACTATAAAACTCAAATGGAGACTGTTGTACTTTAATTCCCCAGCCTCCTCTCTCTTCTATCTGAGAAAGTCATGTTCTGCGCTGTGGCCCAGGCTTGCTAAAGCTGGCTCATCCTCAGGCTCATCAGGGAAACGTACAAACCTACCATTGCCAGGACCTCATCTACAAACACTTGCTCCACAGTCTCGGTGGCAAGGCTGAGCACCCTAGGGAATATCAAGTTCCAGATAAATTCCTGTTCAGGAGTCTTATAAGATGCACTCATCAGGGGAAACTGGTCAAACTGGATCTATTATTTCTTATAATTTTAAATCTACAATAGTCTCAAAGTAAAACCAAAATAAAACAATGAAAACAATGTTTAAGACAGACAGGTTTCCAATTGAGTATACTGTGATTCTGGTATTGAAAGCTATTGCAGATCTAGGTATATATCTAACTTCTTTTTTTGCTTAAATTCTCCTTTTCCTTTCCAACTCAAATGTCTGAAAATTTTCCGGAATTTAGGATCTATAATATGTTATATTATAATCTCCCTTCCCCATTACCTGGGTTCATCAGATCAGGTTGTCCCCAAGCTGCCTCCTGAGGGAAGCTCTATCGAGAAGAATTTATGGAGTGTCTATCTCTCCTGATCTGCTTGACTGCCCCAGGGAGAGCACAGAACACCACTGTGCTTTGTCTGCCCTGGGCCTTCTGCTTTTCCTCATGACGCCCCTCACTATATACCAATAAAGGTGACCTAAGTGGATGAAAAAGATTGAAGAGAGAAGGTAGACCAGAGAGTCCAGTTTCAAGATCTGTTGGCCTGGCTCCCCACTATCTCTCTGAGTCAGGTGGGTCAGGTAGGGGATCTGGGGAGGCAGCCCTCACATGCAGCACTGCTGTGAGCACGGCTCCAAATCAGCACATTTCTCTAAGTGGAGGGAGCTTTTCTGTGAGCAGACCTGGTGGACTGGGAACACGGCATCCCCTGCTTCCAGCGCAAACGGGGTTAGTCCCAGGCGTTCTCTTACTTATCTGTGCAGCCTGCGGACCATGGGCCATGTCTTGTTCAACTGTTCTGCCTGTTGAATGTGAGGGCTGGGAGATGAAAAACACAAAATAGTTCTCCTAAATTAGGAATCCTGGGCATTGGAAAGGCTCCTTCACTAATAAGGATTTGTCCCATGTAGACTCTGGATTGTTTTTCTATCCATTGAAAATCAGGATCTGGCCCTTTCATGGGTTATAAACTCTTCCAAAGGTTTTCATTCAGAGATGTCACAAAATGCCTCTCTTCTCCTCATGGATCAAAGCTACTTTCATCATTTCCTCTTTGTTCTGGTGAGCGAATCTTCCAGTCTTGGGTGAGACACTTCATATATCGTCAGACCGCAGGAAACAACTGGTGTAACAGATTTTATTAAGTTTGTGAAAACTAAACTGGCAAAGTGAAAGCGAGCAAGTTACAAATGTCTTTCGAAAACTGTATCAGTGGCTCGCTGGTCCTGATCTCCCACATTAGAGAAGTCGAGACAAAGCAGTAGGTTAGGCTGGGCAGTAGGTTTGAATGCGCAGTGGACATTTCCTTTTTGTTCATTTATAACTGAAGAACTTTAAATTCTTTTTTCCTGGGGCTCACATTCCAGGGCTGTTAGATGCAAAACTTGGGGAGAAATGGTGTCTCTGAGATCTGGTATTTCTTGACCATCTGATTTGATGTTCGCCAGCTCTGATCCCAGTATTTCAGGCAGGGTGCAAGGATGAAACTCACGGATTCCCTTGGTACCAGGTGATCTCCTGAAAGCTTATGGTGGCCCTTGAATTTCAGAACCAGGTCTGAGTGGACGGAGGCACACAATTACAGGGAATCGCTGATGAATGAAGCACTGATTAATTTCCTCATATTTCCCTGGTTTGGGCTGGGCACTGTTCCCTTTGACTAAGATCTCAACCATGGATGGAGAAAAGTGCTGGGAATAATGTGGGGAACTCAACACTGTTTCTTTTATTCTGTTTTATTTTTGTGAAATTAGTGTTTTGCTACTGCCATAAAGGTTTATCATATTACTTGCATTTTTGTATAGGTAAATTTCTTTTCGTATATTTTTGCTAAGAGTTGTGGTCACTTACTACTTTTGAACTTGGCTGTTACATTTAATCTGCGGGGGTTTTTGGTTTTTGTTTCTCAGAAGCTTGCTTTACGTTTACTAAAGTTAAAGAAGGTAAGGTAAAGTGGATTTGTTAGGAAGATAAAAATGGTCAAGTATCAATGTTTTTATGTTGTAAATTTTACCAACATAATTCACCAAACAAAATATATGTACTGAATGAGTCTTCAAATGTAAAAATCTGAATTATCAATAAACAAAGTTTAAAACATTACTTCCTCCTACCAATAGAATATCATTTGTCATGATCATCCTGAGGAAGTGAAAAAGCACATATCCTGTTTCTAAAAATTCTATTATGGGCCATCAACCTTAGTGAGTGCAAACATCTAAGAGAGGTTAAATGTCAAGAAGTAGAAGACTTCATCCTAATAAAACAAAAGGAATAAATAGGGTCAACCCAATTCTCCATTTAAAAATTCATTTTTCATGCATTTACACAGTGTAATACTACACTGAGGATGAACAGTGGATTACAGCTCTAAATATCTGAATACAGAAAGGCCACAAAGAGTGTAAAATGTAGGTCTTATAAGAATACAAAGTATTGTTTCATTTATATTAATTACCTAAAGTATGAAAACTAAACAAACCACACTTGTGTCTGTATGTGAAAGTAGTGTAATTATAGAGAATTTTGCAGGGAATAAAAATAGAGAATACTTCTTTAATATTCATTTGGATATGATAGGTAAGGAGAGGGGAATTAGGAGAAGAGGTGGGTGGCATTTGGCTAATTCATATAATTGCATGGACTTTTTGGTAAATAAGAAGAGAATTGAAAAAATATAACTTTTTTTCATTTAAGAGGGTGGTGGTACATTGAGGTTTGTGGTTAAACCAATATGTATAGAATATATTTATTCCATTTTAATGTGTGACATTTCTTATTGGAATTGAAGAACATTTTACTCCATTGCTCACTTTCTGATCAATTTCATTTTGTCTTTCAGTCTTACAGCCACACTGTGATGTCCACTTATTTACATGACTCTCTTGTCCTTGGGAAATCAAGCCAATCTGTGCAACCAATGGCCAAACTTATCACAATAGATGTACTTTCTCCTCAGTGGTAAGATGTAAGAACATGATCGTAAATCTTTTCTCTTCCAAAGTAATAAAGAAATCATTTCAAAAGAACACGGAGATCCATCGAGCTGATGACCTAAGCACAGCACATACACAGAACAACTGTCATAACTAAGTGAAGGATGTGTGGGATACACCAGGGCCTCTCCTAAAGCTCTAACTCCTGAAAGGGAGTGTTGCACTAGAGCTCAAGCTGAGAGCTCTGAAAAATCAGTTAACTTGATTGATTAATTTTATTATAACTTACTAATAGCAGGCTAGCAGCCTGTATGCTGTAACTGAGAAGCCCTGAGGATTCAGTAAGCCTTGGTTATTGATGCCTTGAGAATCAGCCTTGCAGAACCCCAGCTTCAGGAAGTGCAACAGACTCAGGCCCCTTCAGCTCTACTCTGAAATCACAACTGGCCACTTATTCTAGAAATGGATTCTTCTGGTGGTTTCCTGATCCCCCGGGAGTCTAGGACACTTCCACCAAATTTCCTTACTCTCTCCTTCACTCTGAAGAGTTTGTGGTCTGAAGGCTCTGCCAGCTTCCCTGCCTCCTGTCCATCTTCTCTCACAGCTGTTTCCTCTCATAAAATCTTTGCGTTTTCAGCCCCCAACTTGCCATCTGTTTCTCAAGGACCAAAAACTCAACCCCCAATCCTCTTCTCTCGATGTTACAGGCAGGTTCCAAGTATGAGTCCTGATTGAACAAGTAGGAAGGAGCAATTATCCCACAACAGAAGGGGCGCAAGGCCAGGGACCTGGGGCGGGTGGGGGAAGGACTGACGCCCAGCTGCTTAGAGAAGCTCAGCTCAGCCTCTGCACCCTGTTCCAGGCTCAGAATCCTTCTTATCGGGCAGCACTTTGTGCAATTCCCAGCGACTTTAACATGTTATTTCAAAAATTTACTTTGCTTTCTCTCTTTCTTTCTCTACAGACTTCTTTATGGGATTTAAAATTTATCATTATGGTGTTAGCTAAATTTTGAAGAAGCTGTCCATCCATGTGGCTCTAATGTAATCTCATTTTGCAGTGGATTTTACAGTTAGAATTAGTAGAGCCTTCCCAAACAGGGCCTTAATTCATACGTGACAGAAAAATCCTCCTGTGCAACACAGGATGGAAGGTGGGATGTTCAAATTCATTGTCGCCTCTAAGATTTTGTGATTTCAGGATTTTGATTCTCCATGCTCAGTTATTCAATGGCAGTTTAAGTGGTATACGTTAGCTACGAAAAATGTAATATAACTTAAAGTCCTACATATTTCACTCAAAAATGTTAAATGATTTTTATCTTCATTAAGATCTTTTTTATATATAATTAAGACAAAATTATTCATGAGAATATAAAACTACTTCCACTTAGTTACATGGTTGTTTTCTATATAGAAGCTTCGAAAATAATTTTTTCACCAAACATGCATATGCATGCCTGTGTTCTCTTTTATTTTTCTTCAACACATTACATGAAAGCCTACTATGTGTTAAGCACTATATCGGGCAGTAAGGATAAATTAATCAATAAAATCAGATTTCAGGATTCTCTAGGGTCTTTCATTCTGCCCCCTAAATTTGTTATCTATTAGCCGATGCAAATACTTATTCAGTGAATGATGTTTATCTTCAAAAGCTGTGTCAGGCAGTTTCCCACCTGTTATCTAACTTAGTTCTCATAAAAATCTCATTAGATGTTGACTCCCTCCTGAGTAACATGAAAGTGAGAAGGGGAGTTTCACAATATTCAAAACCTACAGTTTTGAAGCATTCCCTGGACTTATTCCCCAAACCCCATTAACACAGGTCTAATCATGACAAAAACACACACATTCCCTTAGAGGAACTTTAAAAAAAAAAACCTAACAAATAGCAAGGTCTTCAAGAAATTTTTCATAACTGTCACTGTCAAGTAGAAGCTAAGGAAATGTGACCATTAAATGTCATGGGGGATCCTGGATGGGATCCTGGAACAGAAAAAGCACACTATGTAAAAACAATGGGAATCTCAATAAATAATAATATATCATTATTGATTCATTCATTGTAATAGAAGTACCATACAAATGTAAGATGTTAATAAGATGGGTGTGAGGCATATGGGAACTCTCTGTACTATATTTGCAATTTCTTTCTATATATCTGAAAGTATTCTAAAAATAAAGTTAATTTAAAAAAAAAAATCAGTAAGGCCATAGGAGATTTAAAGAACATTATCCACCAAACTGCTATAACTGACAATTACAGCACACTAAACGCCAACCTGAGAAATATATTTTTTCCCCCCACTGCACATGGGATGTTTGTCAAGATCATCTATACATACCAGGTTAGAACAAGAGTCTCAACAAATTTGAAAGGAAGAGAATTGAAATTATATGTAGTATGTTGTCTGAACACAATAGAAAAAACTAACAAATCAATTACATAAAGATGTCTCAGATCTTAAAATATTTGGAAATGAAAGAACACACCTCATGATAACCCATGTATCAAGAAAAAATCACAAGGTAAATAAAAAATATTTCAAAATAAAATTTAACCTAACATTTCAAAAAATGTTTTAAAAACCTGCCACTTTGCTAATGAAAAGGCAACACTTGCTATTATATGACACTGAAAACAAACTTATTGAGATAACTTGCTATTCTATTACTTATCAACAGCTTTATTGAGATATTTACTTAACAAACTGTGATCGGTTTTAGGTATAATACAATGATTTTTGCAAATATACAGAAATCATCACAATCCAGTTTTAGATGAGTGACATGACTCCCAAAGGTTCTTCTCACCCGACTGCCATCCATCCCTCTTCCCACTTCCAGCCCCAGGCAACTGCCCTCGATACTATCTCCCCACTGTTTTGCCTTTTCCCACCATTTCCTGTACATAGAAGGGAGTGACACGGGGTCCTTTACACTTGCCTCTTGCACTGGGCATAATGATTTGGGAGCTCACACACCTTATGTGGTCTATGGGAAGGTGATTAATTTTAAGTGATGGATGGTGTTCCACTTGGCATTGATCAACTATATTGGGACCAGGGGCACTTGGGTTGATTCCACTTTTAGCCCATTATGAACAATGCTATTGTGCACATTAGTTCACAAGTATTTGTATGAACATAGGTTTTGTTTGTTTTTCTCTTGGGGGAACAGTAGGAGTGGAATGGGTGTTTCATATGGCAGGTGCATTTTGAAGTATCTAAGAACCTGTTATCCAAAGTAGCTTCTTCTATGTCCACCTGCAGTGTGTGAGGTTGAGGTCTCTCTGTGTCTTCAAGAACACATTTTTTCCCTTTTCCCTTCTGATCATCGTTATTGGGGCATTTATCACTTCCATAGTCATAAGCTTACTTAAATCAGCATATGAATCTGTGTATACACCATGATCAAAATTTTTTAAAGGCCAGATCTTTTTATAGACATTAAGTACCAAAGTTATCCCACAAGCCCCAAGGAAACAGGCAGAGTAACTATTGGTTTAATTAAGCTCCAGGGAAGAATTGAGGAGAATTCTGGGCACTCTCTCACACCAGCCTGATGTCTGAATGAACAGTCATTGTTGCCATCTACTGTAGACTGAATGTTTATTTTTCCCCAAATTCATATGTTGCAGTCCACACGCCCAAGGCAATGGTATAGGGAGGTGATTATGGCACTAGGGCAGAGCTCTCATGATTGTAGTTAGTGCTTTTATCCAAGAGACCACTGGAGAGCGAGAGCTAGCTTACCCCTCCCACCATGCAAGGAAGGTAAAATACAAAGACAGCCATCTATCAAGCAGGCTCTCAACAACCACTGAATCTTCTGGAACCATCACCTTGGACCTCCCAGTCTCCAGAACTGGGAGAAATAAATATTTGTTTATAAACCACCGAGTTTATTGTAGTTATGCTACAAGAGCCTGAATGGATTAAGATGCCATCCACTCCACTGTGCTTTCTGAACCAGCAATTGGATACACAGAAACTAGATTTTCTCAAAAACATCTTACTCTTTTCCGAGAATTCTCTGTGTCGTGGCCCTCCACCTCCTGTAGGGTAGGGCTGTTACACCAAACTGTAAAGGGCACACAGTTTAAAGTAGTTTTGTGTTCTGCTGATCATTACAAAAACCAGCTCACTGCATGAAATTGTCAATGACAGTTAGCACATAGACGGGGAAGCTGCCTCCAGCAATATTTTCCACTCATACAACAAATCTCAACTGTGCAAGCTGAGATTATGGAATAAGAGTTGGATATGGAACCCAGAAGTCCAAGGAGACACCCTTAACATAAGTATTTTGTGGTGAAGACCAAGGAAACACCCCTTGTTTCGCTGCACCTACCATCCAACTCAAGTGCATCTGCCCTGCCCTTTATTCCGATCACCACCAAGAGTCCTTCTTGACCCCAGTCACTCTCTAGACACATTTACAAAGAGCAAATACTCTGAGTCAAATAAACACTTCAGGCAGCCATCAAAGCAAATGCAGCTAGGGAAGTATACTTTCATTCAACTTGTTCGGTATGAAAAATCCAAAGATTTTTTTCAGTTTATACTGTAATATAGAATCTGAGGTTCATTTCATGTTCTAACATATTATAGCCTATAGAATGTCCATGTGTACTGGAGAAGAAATAGCTTTCCACTGTTTTGGAGAGGAGCTTTCCATAGATGTCTGTTAGGTCTAATTGGTTTACAACCCTCTTCAAGTCTTTCATTTCCTTGTTAATCTTTTGCCTACGTGCTCTGTCTTATTGAATATGGAATATTAAAGTCTCTAAATATTAGTGTCAAATTGTCTGTTTCTCTCCTCAATTCTATTAGGGTTTGTTTCACATGGCTTGAGGCTCAATTTTCATCAGGTAGTTATATATTTATAATTTTGTGTATTTCTGATGGTTTGACCTTTGTCTCATTATAAAATTTATTTTCTTTTTATTAGTCAATAATTCTTGTCTTATTTTTTAATCTCATCTTAGTATAGCCACTTCAGCTCTTTTCTTTTATTGCATGGTATGTGTTTTCCATTCTTTTATACTTATGTTATCTGTTTTTAAATCTAAAATGTTCCTGTTTCAGATGGCATTAAATTGTTTCATGCTTTTATTTAATCTACTCTGCAAACCTCTGCCTTTTGATTGGAGTGCTTAGTCGCATTTATGTTTCATGTTATTACTCATACGTTGGGAATAAGGTCTGTTACTTTATAGTGTGATTATGAACCTCTAATATCCCCTCTATTCCTCTCTTACTGTCTTATTTTGTGTTAAACAAGTGTTTTCTAGAACACCATTTTCTTTTTATTGATTTACTCTATACTTTAAAGCCTTTTTTCTAGTGAATTCCCTGGAGATTATAATTATTACTTCAAGGTAGAATAATCTAGTTTGAATTAATAAGAATTTAAAAGGAGGCAAAACTCTTGATTCAATTTAACTCCATTTCTTTTCCCTCCTTTGTGCTATTATTGTCATATGGAATATTATCAGACAGTGTTATAATGATCGCTATTTTCAGATTGCTTTTACATCATCTTGGAGAAGAAAAGTGTTATAAAAGCTTATATTTAATTCATTTTTATAGTTAAATATGCACTTAGTTTTACTCATGTTTATTTATTTGTATGAATTCATGTTTTTGTTGATATCCTTTCATTGTAGCCTGAAGAACTCTCTTACAATGTCTTGTAGAAAAGCCTGGTAGCTAGCAATACATTCTATTTTTCTTCTTTTGAAAATTTCATTTCATTTTTTGGTTGACAATATTACAGATGTACTCCAACTCCCCTCCCCTTACCACCCACCGCCCAGCCTCTGCTCCTGGCCAACCCTTCCCCACACCATTGTCTGTGTCCATGGGTTATGCAGATAAATTCTCTAATTAATCTCTCCCCACCCACCTACCCAGCCACCCCCACCTTTCCTCTGAAATCCCTCAGTCTTCAATCTTTCTTGATAGGTGTGTGTATGTACATGTGTCTGTCTCTGTCTGTATTTGATATATGTGTATAAACATATATAAAAACAATTTGTTTAGTGTTCACAGTATAATTTACAAAAACAGTTCTGTGTATATGCTTACATCACATGCTTTTAAATATCCTTGTGACTAAGTTCATTCAGATATTTAGAGCTGTAGTTTCAATTTAACCTCTAAATAAAATGACACTATGTGTATATATGGAAATTGGCATTATTTTCTCCACATTGAAAATGATATTTAGGTTGGTTCTTTTTTACTTATGTTGTGCTAATATGAACACGATATTCTAAACACCCTTTGGCATTTTTCAAATGCTGTTATTAACAACATTGATGCCACGCCCATGAGGGAGGCAATGAATCTATGTCTCTCTTACATCAATGGTTCTCCTCCTCTCTCTCTCTTTCTCTCTCTCTTTTCTCCGTCTCTCTGTCTCTTTATTTCTCTCTCTCCCTCTTCCCCCCTCCTTTCCTACGGTCCTATCTATGCCCTCTAAAACAATAAAAGAAATCAATGGAAAATACCCTCATTAAGGATATTTCTCAGTTGAGAAATTGGTATAATTTCTTTTCTTAATGTTTGGTAGAGTTCATCCATGAAACCTTGTGGATCTGGCCTTATCTATTTTAGAAAGTTGTACATTCCATAAGCTTGGAAAATGTATAAGGATATATTCATCATTATGATATCCTACAAAACATTCTCACTACCCTAAAAATCCTCAGTTCTTCACCTATTCATCCCTCTCTTCCTCAGCTCTTGGCAACCATGGAATTTTTATTGTCTACATAGTTTTGCTTTTTCCAGAATGTCATTTAGTTGGAATTATACAGCATATAGCCTTACAGATTTGCCAATTACATTGAGTGAGATACATTTAAAGTTCCACTATGTTTTTTCATGGCTTAATAGATATTTTTGTTTTAGGTCCGAATAATATTCCATGGTCTGGATATGCCAGAATTCATTTACACATTCACTTACCGAAGGACATCTTGGTTGCTTCCGAGTGTGAGCAATTTTGAATAAAGCTGCTATGAACAGTGGTGTGCAGGTTTTTCTGTAGGCATAAGTTTTCAATACCTTTGAGTAAATAAATACCAAGGAGCACAATTGCTGGATCACCTGGTAACAATATGTTTAGTTTTGTAAGATCCTGCCGAACTGTCTTTCAAAACAGCTGTAATGAATGAGAAATTTTACTGCGCCTCATCCTTGTCAACATTTGGTCTGGTCAGTGCTTGGGGTGTTTTCCATTCTGATCGGTGTGTGGTGGGATCTCCTTGTTCATTTAATTTTCATATCCCTAATGACATATAATGTAGAGAATCTTTTATATACTGATTTGTCCTCTGTATATCTTTTTTGGTGAGGAGTCTGTTAAGGTCTGTGGCCCATTAGTCACTCTGGCTGTTTGTGTTCTTATTGAAGAGTTTTAAAAACTCTTTGTCTATTTTGGGTAACAGTTCTTTATCATATTTTCCTTTACAAAATATTTTCTCTCAGCCTGTGGCTTGTGTTGTCATTCTCTGGCTATTGTCTTCTGCAAAACAGAAATTTTAACTTTTAATGTAGTATAATTAACTAACAATGCATTATTAATTAATTAGTGCTTTCATGAATTGAGACTTTGATGCTGTTTCAGAGATTCTTTCTTCAACTGTTAAAATCTGCCAATAAGCTTGCCACTTTTATTTAACACAGGATTGGAAATTCTAGCCAGTGTAATTAGGCAAGAAAAAAAAATTAAAGACATCCAAATTCGAAAGAAAGAAGTAAATTTGTTACTATTTGCAGATCACATGACATTATACATAGAAAATCCTAAAGACTCCATCAAAAACCTTTTAGAACTCATAAATTCATTGAAGAAACAAAATCAGTAAGATACAAAATCAATATACAAAAATTGGTTCTGTTTCTATACACTAATAATCTATTTGAAAGAGAAATCAATAAAACAATCCCATTTATAATTGCATCAAAAATAAAATACCTAGGAATAAATTTTACCAAGGATGTAGAAAACTTCTACATTGAAAGAACAAGACATTAATAAAATAAGTTCAAGAAGACATAAGTCAATGAAAAGATATTGCATACTCATGGATTGGAAAATTAATATTGTTCAAATGTGCATATTACCAAAAGCAATATAAAAATTCAATGCAATCCTTATCAAAATTTCAATGATGTTTTTCACAGAAATATGAAAGACAATTCTAAAATTTGTGTGGAACTCCAAAAGACCTCAAATAAGCAAAGCAATCTTGATGGAAAAAAGATCAAAGTTGGCAGCATCACGCTCCCTGACTTTAAACTGTATTATAAAGCTATAGTAATTGAAACAGCATGCTATTGACATTAAAAACAGACACATAGATCAACAGAACAGAATAATGAATCCATAAATAAACCCATATATATATATGTAGTCAATTCATTTATGACAAAGGAGCTAAGAATATACAATGGGGAAATGACAGTCTCTTCAATGAATAATCTTGGGCAACTTGCACAGCCACATGTAAAAATATAAAAATGGATCACTACCTTACACCCTATATAAAAATTAACTCAAAGTATGGTTAAAGACTTGAATGTAAGACCTGAAACCATAAAACTTCTTGAACAAAACATAGGTCATATGCCCCTCAATCTAGATCCTGGGGAAGATTTTTTGAATCTAATCCCAAAAGAAAAAGCAACAAAAGCAAGAATAAATAAGGGGCACTACAGTGAACTCAAATGTATTACACAGCAAAAAAATCCAAAAAAAAAAAAAAAAAAAAGAAAGAAATCCTTCAACAAAATGAAAAGGCAAACTACAAAATGTGAGAAAATCTTTGCACATCACATATCGTCTTCCTAGTAAGAAACTGACAACCAAAACATATGAAGAACTCATACCATTCACCAAAACAACCCATGAAATCCAAGTAAAAAATGATCAGAAGATCCGAACAGACATTTTTTCAGAGGAAACATACAGATGGCCAACAAGTACAGGAAAAGATGCTCTACATTATTAATCATCAGGGAAATACAAATCAAAATCACAAGGAAACATCGCCTTGTAAATTTTAGGATGTATGTTTATTAAAAATATAAGAGATAATTTTGGAAAAGGTATGGAGAAATTGAAACCATTGTACACTGTTAATGCTATAGTCTAAAGGTATCCACCCCTCCAGGAAATTTAGATGTTGAAATCCTAACCCTGAACGGTGACAATATTGAGAGGTGGGACCTCTGCCCTCATGAATGGAATTAGTGCCTTATAAAGGAGGCTCCAGAAAGATTCCTCGCCCCCTTCTACCATGTGGGGGCACTTTGAGAAGGCACAGGCTGTGGACCAGAACAGGACCTTTACCAGAATATAACCTGACTGGCACCTTGATCTTGGACTTCCCAGCCTTCCTGAGTGTTAAATTCCTGTTATTACAGGCCACCCAGTCCATGGTTTGTTATAACAGAACACGAATGGACTAAGACAGTTGGTAGAATGGGAAAATGATACAACTATGAAAAACGGTATGAAGGTACCTCAAATAATTAAAAATAAACTACCAGTGATCTAGCAATTCTGCTCCCAAGTTGATACACAAAACACTATAATGAGGATCTTGAAGAGACAGTGCACTCCCCTGTTTATTACAGCACTACTCACAGTATGAAAACAAGCCACATATCCATCAGCAGAAAAGCTGATAAAGGAAATGTGATGTATACACACAACGGGCTCTCATCCAACCTTAGAAAGGCAGGAAATACATCATCTTCCATAACCTGCCACTGGGAGACACCAGGCTAAATAGGTAAGTTCCTCACAGAAAGATACAGACTGCATGGTTCCACTTATATGAGCTATCTAATGTAGTTAAACTTCTAGAAGCAGGAAATAAAGTGCTGGTTGCCTAGGGGTTCAATCAGGAGAAGAGGGAAGCTGTGGCCTACTGGCTATAGAGTTATAGTCACATGATGTGAAGAGTTCCAGAGACCTGCTCTTCAGCTTAGTGCTATGGGGAAGGACGTGGTGTCAGGCACTTAATTTGTTGGATGAATATGTATCCGGAAGTGGGATTCTGGATCATAGGACAGTTCGATTCTCAATCTTTTGAGGACCCCCCAGAGTGGCTGCACCAGGCTACCCTCCCACCAGCAGTGCACAGGGACTGCTTTTCCTTCACAGCCTTGCCAGCACTTGCCATCTCTTGTTTCTGTGATATTAACCATGCAAACATGTGTGATATACTAACACTTTATGCTTATTTTTCATGTTCCCAAATAATGAGATACTGAGTTTCATTAGTGACAAATATTTTTAGCAACTTTGACAATCATTGCACTTATGAAAATCTTTAATCCTCTCATTAAATTGTCAAGAAACAGTACCAGACTCAAATTTTCTTTTCCTAGACTATTTTTATTGAAAGAAAAAAAGGCAGGTTAGATTAGGCTAACCTGTAAGTATAACAGACAACCCAAATGCAGACTATTTAAAAATCACACTCTGACACGCATCTGAGACATAAATCATCCTTCTCACATTTACAGAGAGGAAATTGTGACTTAGAAAGTCTAAATATAGTGTCAGGATTATTCTGTAATGGAGGGGTTCAAACCCAGAACTTTCATGTGCTTTTGCCACTGAGACTGTGAAGCAGATTAGTTAGTTCGGATTCAGTCTCTTCCTCCTTCAAACCCTGCAGAGTCTCCTACTTTTCTCTGAGGTAAAGGTCCACTGTTGGAGCATAAATGAATCTGGAGAATTTTCAAAAATTAAACACGACAGTTTTATTCCAGAATCCTAAGATCTGCAATTCAGAAACACTACTAGGTAACTCTCAGAGTATTTTAAACTAAAGAGCAATGTTGAGAGTTCCTATGGTAAAAGGTACACCCTTGAGAAGAAACAGTCCTGCATTCTTGAGCCCTGGGATGGGTTCAAATAGTAACTTTTCAGACGTCTGGTGTTTGAATCATGGATGTCAGGTGGACACATGAACATTCTTTCCTAAATTTTTCATTCTTTCCGAAGTCCTTCAAAGGTTATCTTTGCGAATTTATATCTCTCCAGGCACTGATGCACAACTGAAACGTTCAAAAGTTTAACTCCTCAGACCAGTTACAATAAAATCTCTTCCTGGTGCTCAGTTCATTTAGTTCCAACCAGTTTTGTCAGCTTGACTACACAGCCTCTACTTGAAGTCAGCTCAGCTTAACGCGCTTGACCTAGCTTTCTTCCGGTATACCTCAGATCACATTATTTGAGATGTAATTGAGGGCAGTGTCCCTTGTGGTCTCAGTTTGACCCCCGAGTCTTTCTTCTCCCTGATCTTAATGTTTGATGTCCTCTGGCCCAGGTTCCAAAGCTGCTGCCCTTCATTCATCTGGCAGCTTTTTAAATATTCCTGGTAGTGGATCTATACTATAGCTTTACAAGATGTTCCCTTTGGGAGAAATTGGCTAAAGGAACACGGGAACTCTCTGTTCCAGGACTTAGAGTTTTATAGGAATCTCCATTTATATCAAAAGAAAAGATTTCATAAATGCCAAACTTCCAAAGGAGTCTAATCGCTTCTGGTGTTGTCAGGGACTAAGGGCCTAGGTGTGCATCTAATTAGTTTGCCAAACGTCTCCTCTTTCTTGCTTTGATTCTTTCCTTGCAGCTCAGTAGCCTGAAGACCTTTCACATCTCCTCCCTGCCTTAGGGTTTCAAAGCTCTCTTTAGTACTTTATCTGCACCCACTCTTCTGGGTCTATCAGGCAAAATCGTCCCAAACCTCCTGCTGAGGAAAGACCTACTGGGAATGGTTTTCGGGGCATCTCTCACCAGCTATTTCCAGCATCCAGGAAGGACACAGAATACCTGTGTGCCCTGTGCTATCGGGAGCCATCTGTTTTAACCCCGCCAGCTCCTCACCAGCAGGCTTATAAAGGCGGGGACAGAGAAGGGGAGCCAAACAGGCCCAGTCTCCAGAGCCGTGGGCCTTGGTCTCCTCTGCCCTCTCTGTCGCAGGTGGGTCAGGTGGGGCTGGTGTGGGGTGGCCCTGGTGTGCGGCATCGCTGCGAGGAGGGCTCCAGGTCAGTCTGCCCTGAAATAGTCTATATTTTGGAGAAACCTGGGGCTCCTGTGCTCCTGTCTCCTTCACAGTGAGGCTCTGCGGGTGGAGCCTGGGGTTGGGGTGTCAGCTCCTTCCTCAGGGTGCTGAGGGTGTCCTGGGCCTTCTCTGGTCCCCACGAGGCCTTCTGTTTGCCTGCATGTCTCTTTGACCCTGTGAGCTTGGGGGAAGAAAAAGGGAAAAAGTCCAGTATAGTTAGGAATCTAGGGCAGTGGGGCAGGTCGTCCACCCCTAAGGAGGTCTCACTGAGAAACAGGAAATTTGTCTCCTGTCCTGTTGTAAAAGTTTTGTTCAGGTTTCTCCTACAGATCAGATAAAATGTTGTTCTCACCATGGATCAAGGTTGTTTTGCTCATTGCCCTGGCATTCTCGGATTATGCTGGTGAGTACATTTCTTGTCTGGATGAAGCAGGTCCCACATCTTAGAAACTGCAGGTGACAACTTCTATTGATAGAAAAGGAACAGTTTCTTGTATTGGGTTTGTAATACATAAGCTAGAAAATAAAAGAAACATATTGCAAGTTCGATTTTTAAAAGTGCATCCCTGGATTGCTTTCTCTGTTTCCCACCTTAGAGAGATGGAGACACAGGGTGGGGTAGAAAGGGCAGTAGAGCTTGGCTCTTTGTTCACTTATAACTAACGATTTTACTTTTTGGGTTTTTTTATGAGGTCCGATTCCATGGTTGCCAAATGCAGACTGTGGGGAGTGATCATGTCCCTTAGATCTGATGTTCTTTGACAATCTGATTTGTTCTTTGCCAGATCTGAGTGCAGCAAAGTCAGAGCTTTGTGTAAAGTGAGAACTCATTGGCCCCTCTCCTGGCAAGTTACCCTCCTTCAAGCACAAGGGACTGATGGCTTCCCCAGTAGGGTAGCTCGAGGTGTTCAATAGACGCCTGGCATTAGACCTGAGCACTATGTCCTTACGGGGGAATTAATTTCTTCATGTCAAGTGACCTTATGCAAGACCTATTCAGTGACATTGAACAAGGCACTGTCTTCTCTAAGATGTCTCATTTTAGGAAATAAATAAATACATACAAAGAACTATGGAATCTTCACAGGAGAGTTTGGTGATTACTACACAACACATACAGTTAGTTTTCACAGTGTGAGAATTATTTGGAATTATGTTTCCAAATTTGGCACTATTTTGTGAACTTACTGTTTTGATTCTACCAGAAAAAGCTCACCTCAGGAGTTGGGGGTACTGGGTAGGCCATTTGCATAGTATTTTGCTACTAAAAGGTAAAGGTTCCTCCACCAGAGACTCTGACTGCTCTCCACTGTCCTTGTTTTATATTTTCTTTTGTGTGCTGGTACCAGAAACTGGTTTATCTCGCCCTAAGCCAGCTAGGAAAGCGGTAAGTTAATATTGATTATATTGGAAATTGAAAAGGATAAACTTTTAATATTTTTAGATTATTAGTGTTAACAGCAAATTTTTAAACAAAATGTGTAACAAAATGATCTTTCAAATTTATTTAAACTGTTTGATTATTACACTAAGTTTAATAAATAAAATTTAGTCGTTTATATAAAACCATTTAGCATATTGGACAAGACAAAGACATCCCATTATTTCAAAGATTCCATTACTGGATATACTTGTTATCTGCAAGCATCTGATAAAAGTTATACTATATTTTTAAAAAGTTGTTTATCTTAGCAAAACAAGAGGATTAAAACAGCAAATTATTCACTGAATGGTAGATAAAATATTAATTTTCACGTATTGATGGAGCAGAATATTATATGAAGCTGAAGAAAATAAACTACAGTTCTAAACATCTAAATAGATAAAGGTCACAAAGACATTAAAGCTGGTCATGTAAGAATACATACAATATTGTTTATGTATATAAATTATCAATACTGCCATTACTAAGCAGATTTTATATGTATATATATATATATACACACACATATATGTATATATATACATATATAAACCTATGTAAGTGATATTATACAGGAATATCCACATATGTGGTGATAATCTGAAAATATCACATTCTCTAGTAGTGATACCATAAGTTAAGGAAATTATAAAAAATTCAGTTTTATGGTTCCTCGCCGTAAGAAATAATGGGGGAGATGTGATACAGGAATGAGGAGAAGTGAGAGCAGAGTGGCTACATTATAAAAATACATTCAACCACTTGTTCTCTTTTAAAAAATGATATTGGGTTTGTAAAAATATAACAATAATGTTTTATGTCTAAGTGGATTGTTTATTTCCAAATATTTTTATTCCATTTTGATGCATGATATTTTATACTTAGGATAAAGAACATTTTATTCAAAAAATTTATTATCTCACAAATTTTATGTTGTTCTTTATGTTTAACAGCCAGACTGTACTCCATATAAGGATCGTGTAATTTATTGCACCAAAGAAATGGATCCAGTCTGCGCAACCAATGGCCAAACTTACCCCAATACGTGCAACTTCTGCAATGCAGTGGTGTAAGAACACAAGGCTAACTACTGGCTCTTCCAAAATAATGAAGAAACCATCACAAAAGGATAGGAAAATCCAGGTTTCTCATAGTCTACGCACAGTACATACGGAAAATAATTGTAATACCTCAGTAAATGCCCCAGAAGCACATGTGTACCTTTCCCAGAAGTTCTCCTTTGTTAAAGGAGTTTTGTATCTGAACTTTTAATGTAATTCTGCTGGATATTCTGTAAATGTATAAGTCAATTAATTTAACTTAATTGTATCATTATGACTTACTAATGACAGTTGAAGGGCAATATATTGAATTCTGAACCCATAGGATACCTGACAACCTCTGTGATGTGGCGGCCAGCCACAGGGAGCATAACTGAGCAAGAAACCCTCCTGACCACAGAAATTGGGAATCCATCACAGTGGCCCATCCATGCCAGGAGAGGGTGCTGCTGGGGGCCTACCTTGCCTCCTGAACTCCATGAGAGACTGCAACCTTCCTCAGAGAGCAGGGCACTCCAGGGCACTTCCACCCGGCTCCCTTCCTATACCCGCCCTCCTAGCAGTCTGCAGGCTAAAGGCTCAGCCAGCCTTCCTACCTCCCTCCTCAGTTTTTCTCAGGGTGCTTCCTCTTATTCAATCTCCAGATTGGCTCCACTTCTGGAGAACCACTAAAACAATCTCTATTCCTCTCCTCTCTCAAGCCCGGATGGGTTCCAAGGCTGGATCAGGACTGAGCTTGTAGGAAGAGCCCAGCAGCCCCAGGTCAGGGGAGGAAGTGCTCAGGGCTGGGGGGCACGTGGTCCCAGCTGCTTGAGGAAGCAGAGCACAGCCTCTCCCCACTGTCCTCATTTAGAAGCACTTAGTGCAACGCCCAGGTAATTTTAAATGCTGTTTGTAATAATGTCTTTTTCTTTCTCTTTTTCTTTACAGAGAGAAACAATCTCAATCATTTGAATTGTATTCTTATGGGCAATGTGCTGTCTGAGCTACACACTCCTATCTCTTGCTCCTGTCGTTTTGTGAGAATCCTCCTTTGCAATGGATTCTATAGCCAATTAGAGTCCTTTCAATCAGAGCTTTAAACTCCTAAGTGCCCAGGCAAAGCCTTCTATGGTAGACAAAATGATGAAAATTTTTTCCAACTCTAAGAACCTTTGATTGATATTCATTCTCTGTTCAATTATTAAATAACAGTTCAAAAGCTATCTTAATCGTGTTTTTGATAATATATACCTAATGCAACTTGCAATCATAAATATTTCAATGAATACAATGTTAAATATTATCTTTAAAAAAGTACCTTTTTTTATTCTTTGACCAGTGGGTTAAAACACATGACTACTTTTGGTAACTATAAGTAAATACTTTTAAAGGTGAAAAATTAATACTTCACTATGGTGTTTATTAAAATTACAGCAAGTTGGGCACCTCTTTATCTGAAAGAATCAAAACCTCTAGAAGAGGGATCTAGAACTTGAATTCTAATAAGCACCCTGGGTCAATTTCATAAACACCAATATTAGGCAATATGGTTTCTATTCTAAAACATAGGTCGTTTTTATAATTGAATGAACTGCAAAGCCTATTCAAAGATATTGTATGATTTCTGAGGCTTGGGGGAAAATGACATTATTTTCTTTGTTGCTTACAAATCAATCAAGACAAAGGTTGTTAGTGTACTTTATGTAATTGAGATATTATGCCCTTATTAGATATATGACTTGCAAATATTTTCCCTGATTTTTAGGTAGTTTATTTTAATTTATCTATGTACCCTGTGTTGCAATTTTTACAAATTTAATGAATTCCAACTTACCTGTTTTTTCCTTTGTTTCTTGTACCTTTGGTGTACAATGAAAGAAACTGCTGCGTAATCTAAGCTCAAGAGGATCTGTACTTCAGTTTCCTTCTAAGAATTTCATAGCATTAGGACTTGCATTTAGATCTCTGATACATTTCGAGTTAGTTTTTGTGTATGATGAAATTATGGCCACAAATTTATCCTTTTAGCATGTGGCTATCCAGTTGTCATAGCACCATTTGTTGAAAAGACTATTCTTCACCACGTAATTTTCCTAGAATTCTTGTCAAAAATCAGTGGATTATTCAAGACAGTGTGGCACTGGTCAAAGAATAGACAAATAGATGAGTGGAACAGAGTGAGGAGTCTAGAAATAGACCCATGGAAATATAGCAAACTGATCTTTGACAAAGGAGGAAAGGCGATACAGTGAGGCAAAGACAGTTTTCTGAACAAATGGTGCTGGAATAGCTGGACATCTACATGCAAAAATCCTGGACTCAGACATTACACCCTTAAAAAAAAAATGAACTCAAAATAGATCATAGACCAAACGTAAAATGCAAGAATATAAAACCCCTCAAAGAGAATATAGGAGAAAACCTAGCTGACCTTCAGTGTGGTGATGGCTTTTTACATACAGTAAGGCTTGCTCCACAAAAGAAATAATTGATAAACGGGAATTCTTCAAAATTTAAAACTTCTTTTCTATAAAAGACATTATCAAGGGAATGAGAAAACAACCCACAGACTGGTAGAACTATTCCCCAAAAGCACACCTGACAAAGGACTGTTACCCAATATATACATAGAACTCATAAAACTCAAAAATAAGAAAACGAAAAACCTGATTTTAAAAAAAATGGGCCAAAGACCTTAAAAGACAACTCGTCAAAGATACACAGATGGCAAATAAACATATGCAAAGATGCTCTACATCATGTTTTATCAGAGAAATTTAAATTAAAAAAAAAATTAGTTGCTGCTAAGTCGTACACTGGGTGAAATCAGGAACACTGACAACACGTGCTGCTGAGGATGTGGGGCACCAAGAACTCTCATACATTGCTGGTGGGAATGTGAAATAAAACAGCCCCTTTGGAAGACAAGTGGGCAGTTTCTTTTAAAACTAAACATACAATTGAACAGTCAAGCTCTTCAATATTTACCCAAAAGAGTTGAAATTTTATATACACACAAAAACCCTTTATTAATGTGGCAGCTTTATTCCTAGTTGCCAATACTTGGAAGAAAGAAACACATCCTTCAGTACATGAATATATATGCAAACCCTGGTGCATTTGGACAGTGGAATATTATTCAGTGATAAAAAGTACTGAGCTTGAAGTCATGTAAATAAATGGAGAAAACTTAAGTGCATATTACGAAGTCAAACAATCCCAATCTAAAAAGGTTATATACTGTATGATTCCAACTATATGACATCCTATGAAAGGCAGAACTGGAGATAATAAAAGTATCAGTGGTTTCCAGCAGGCAGGGGGAGAGATGTGAATGGGCACAGCTCAGAGACTTTCAGGGCAGTGAAAATACTGTATATGGTAGTACAGCGATTGTGCAGTTCATTAAACTTTGTCCATACCCATAGAATGTACCCACCAAGAGGGAACCAGAAGGCACAAACTACAGACTTTGGTTGATTGTCATGTGGCAATGTAGGTGTCTCCTTGGTAAATGAATTTTAAAACTACCATTGTGGTGAGTGATGTTGATAATGCGGAAAACTGCACATGCCTGGAGCAGGAAAACCTCTGGACCACTTTCTCAGTTTTGTGGTAAACCTAAGATTGCTTTAAATTATTAAGTCTTAAAATCAATTGAGCATATAAGTATGAATTTATTTTCACTCTATTTTATTCCATTGTTGTATATGCTTATATTTATGCCAATAGCACTCTTTTTTTTTTTTTTATTACTATAGCTTTCTAGTAGGTTAAAATTTGGCTATGTGAATCTTCCAAATTTGTTCTTTTTATTCTTTCAATATTACTTTGGCTGCACAGGGGCCTTGCATTTACAGGTGTCAATATGTCTTCAAGATCCATATTTCAACTTTTGGAAATATACCTTGGAATGGATTTGCTGGAAATGCTGGTAATTCTATTGTTAATTTTTTGAGTATGGCATTCTGCACTGGTCATACCAGTTTGCATTCCTACCAACAATCAACAAGGGTTCTAATTTCTGCACTTCCTGCATTAGAATTATTATTTTCTCAGTTTTTTTTATAGTAGTAGTTTTTTAAAAATTTATTTTATTGTTGAAAGTATTACAGATGTCCCTCATTTTCTCCCCTTTACCCGTTCCCCCATCCCCTCCCCTCATCTCCCTCCCTTCGGAAGTTCTTCCCCTGTCTATTGTGTATGTCCATAGGCTGTGAATAAAGCTTTAAGTTCATTGGTCAGTCTCTTCCTGCCGTCCTTCCTGCCTTCCCTCTGAGATCTGTCAGTCCTTTTCATGCTTCCATGTTTGTGATCCCATCTTGTCTGTCAAATTATTTCGTTCCTTGGATTCCACATATAAGTAAGATCATATGATATTTGTCTCTCTCAGACTGCCTCATTTCATTTAGCATAATACTCTCCAGGTCCGTCCATGCTGTCCCAAAGGGTATGAGGTCCTTCCTTACAGCTACATAGTATTCCATGGTGTGAATGTGCCACAGCTATTTTATCCGCTCACCTACTGATGGGCACTGGGGCTGTTTCCAGATCTTAGCTATTGGAAATTATGCTGCTACGTACATATGGGTGCATATATTCTTTCTGATTGGTGTTTTGAGTTTCTTAGGATATATTCCTAGAAGTGGGATCACTGGGTCAAATGGCAGTTCCATTTTTAATTTTTTAAGGAACCTCCATAATGTAGTTCACTTTATTTCTTCCTTGCAACTCAGTAATATCTTTTTGTCTCCCCTCTTTTTTTCGCTATAGGAAAAATGGCAATAAATTTGGTATTCAATATTTTGTTGTATGTGAATTTTGATGGGGCTGCACATCAATATGGCTTTTATTGTAATCACATTTTGTGGTGCATTCAATAGACAGAGTCTTCTCAATCAAAACCTTCAACTCAGAAATGACCAGGTAAATCCCATGGGACAGAAGATGGGATAACAAGCATTCCAAGTTTTTTCCAACTCTGAATTCCTCTTATTTCAGGATTTGATTCTTTACGTTTCATTGTTCAATGAGAGTTTGAAAAATTAATGTGTTAATTGCATGTTATATCAAGATTAGGGTAATTTAAAATAATAAATATTTCACTCATTAAAACATTAAATGATGTTACTTTTATCAAAATGCTTTTTCTTTTAGTAGTAGGTTAAGACATGTGCATACTTTGGGTAACTGTAATCAAAGCAACATTAGTGTGTGAACAAGGAACACATAACCTGGGTGTTTAACAAAAGTTCAGATTCTTGAGCTTCTTTTTATCTTAAAGAATCAAATTCTTCAAGATATTTGAAGTTTCAATTTCAAATCGAAATCTAAGAAAGCACCCAAGGTTCAGGTTATGATTGTGAATACTAGGCAATAAGAACTTTAATTGATCTATCAATCAATTAATTATAAATTACATTCTGCAGTTGAATGAAGTGAAGAACCTTTTCAAAGGTACTGTAAGATTTCTGAGGCTGGCAGAAAGTAACTGATCTTTGAATGCCTGATGACAATGCTTTTTTCAACCTAGGATATCAATTTGCGGTGTAAGACAGAAGCTTTTTCATTTCTTTCCATCTCCAATCTAATAAGACACATCTTTTAACTGAGTGGCCAAATGCTCATTTAAACCTTGATTTTTATGACAGAAATATAGATTGACTACTGGAAAATAGCTATAAATATGTCATATATATTATATCAAGCATGCTCTTTGGGGGTAAATATTTTTCACATTTTTATTGATTTGTGGGGTCTATGTATGGGCTATGTCTTTATTAAAATATCTGGTATTAATTCTTAATGAAAATATCCATTAGAGTGTAAATATTTGGAGTGACATTGTAAAAAATGCAGTCAGCCTGTTTCATGACCTTTATCCTTATAGCTCTTGGATTAAAAAAAAAAAACACAACAAACTCATGAAGCAAAAATCAAAATGAGATAATATCTCATACACATTAAAATGGCTACTATCCAAAACAGAAAATAACAAGTGTTGGCAAAGCTGTGGAACAATTGGAACCCTTGCAAACTGTTGATGGAGTATATAAAATGTTGTAGCCACTATAGGAAAATACTGGCAATTTCCAAAAAATTAAAAACAGAGTTATTATATGATCCAGTAATTCTACTTCTGAGCATATTCTCAAAAGAATTGAAGGTAAGGTCTCAAAGAGATAGTTGTATACCGATGTTTGTTCATAACAGCATTATTTACAACAGCCAAGCGGTGAAAGCAACATGAGTGTCCACTGAGAAATAAATGTATAAACAAAATGTGTATACACTTTATTCACAGCATGTTGCAGTTTTATACTACAACAGGTATAAAACTCATGAAACTTAAGCACATCACATTAAGTGAAATAAGTCAGTCACAAAAGGACAAATACTATATGATTCCACTTATATGAGGTCCATAGAGGAGTAGTCGAATTTATAGAGCCAGAAAGTAGAATGGTCTAGGGGGGAAGGGGATGGGTAGTTGTTTCATATGTATAGAAATTCAGTTTTACAAGATGAAAATAGTTGTGGAGAATGGTTGTTCAATAATGTCAATGTACTTAACACTAATGAACTGGTCACTTAAAAATGGCTACAGTGGTAAATTTTATATGTACAAATTTTACCACAATTAAAAAATTTTAAAAATTCCACAGTGAGCACTCATATAGTCATGCATGTATTCTTTACATTCTTGTTACACATATATAAAAACCTATTATGCATCAGGCCCTAAGTAAGATGCTAGGAAAAAGTTATTAAGCAAAAGTAGACAAATTGCTGTCCACTAGGAACTTTCAGGGTACTAGTTAAACTCATTGCCCATTCCAAAATGAAACTATCCTCCACTGAATCACGCTTGTGCACAAAACGCTATGAACAGCTTCCCACATGATCTCTAGCTTAATTCCTATAAGAATGTTGTTAGGTAGACATTGGCTTTGTATTTTAGCCACATTAAAAATAAGAAACTGGGAACGTAACATGACATTTTGGTAATAAAAAATAGTTTTGACATAAAACTTATCTTATTGCTTTTTTCAGACATTTTTATTGTGGTATTTACATGCCAAAAAACAAAACAATGATTTTACGTGAAATATAGTGATTTTGTTAAATATACAGAGCTACACAATCCTCACAACTCAATTTTAGAACATTTACATCATCTAGTAAAGGTCCCTCTTCTTACCTTTGGATTGTCACTCTCTTCCCGCTTCCACCCTCGGCATCAGGCAACTGCCAATCTACATTTTATTGTTATTGCTTTGGCTTTTCTGGACATTTTATATAAATATGATAAAACACTATATTATTCTTTGTGCCTGCTTCTTTTTTTTTGCATAATGTTTTTGGGATTCTTCCATTTTGTAGCATATAACAGGAGTTCACTAGTTTTTAAAGATGAATAAAATTCCGTTTTGATTGATGTATTCATTTTATTTATTCAGTAATTAGTGGACATTGAGACTGTTTCCATTTTTTGTCTGTTATATATAATGTTGGAGTGGACATGTCTTCATTTCTCTTGAACAAATGTCTAGGGGCAAATGGATGGTTCATATGGTAACTTTATGTTGAACTTTTGAAGACCCAGCCAAACCCTTGCAGAAAGAGGATAGAAACCCTCTAAATTTCCGCTAGTAAAGGATGAGGTCTTCCAGTTCCAGTTCTTCCAAGTCCTCCTTCATATTTACTGGAACTCTCTAACTAGAGCCCTCCCAGTGGCTGGTTTTACTACTTATATAAGATGGCAGTCTTATAAGTACACAAAATTTCTGTGTAGCCCAACCAGTGTGGCTCAGCAGTTGAGTGCTGGCCCATGAACCAGAGGTCACGGTTCCCCTGAAGTCAGGGCATGTGCCCAGGTCTTCGGATTCAGTCCCCAGTAGGGGGTGTGCAGGAGGCAGCCCAGCTGACCGATGATTCTCTCTCATCAGTGATGTTTCTGCCTCTCTCTCCCTCTCCCTTCCTCTCTGAAGTCAATAAAAACATATTTTTAAAAAAATTGTGTATATATCCATCCCATGGTCAAAAATTTTTTGAAAAGTCAAATAATGAACAGAAGATAATAACCAAAATATTAAAAGTGGTTTCCTCTGGGTGATGGAATTAAGATATTAGTTCTTTCCACTTTTTAAACTTATCCCTTTACATGCTTGTTTGTTTCTTGAAGATGTAAATGTCATCCTGACTATTGCGAGCATAGCATTTCATGAGGCCCAATATGCGGCTGGATAAGATCCCGGTGAGAACCGAGCAGCCCCCTCAAGGGTGAGAAGTAACCCAGGCCTCCCAGTGGGACAGCATTGCGAACTCCAGTAGATGATGCCTTTCCCAGGCATGGGGGCTCGGTGTTCTCAGCACCATAGCATGGTGATCCATGGTGGCAGTCAGCACAATGGCTGTCACCTGTGAATTGTATACCTTAATGGTATTGGGTATCTTGGCAGAAGCTTCAGTATGGCCTTCAGAGGCAATAGGCCCTATTGGTTGACCATTTGAATGTATTAAAGTCTTGGATAGTGCTTACGCCCACCCGGATAAGGTACTTTTACCTGTTAATAGTTTCATCTGCTGTTTTAATAGACCATTTTTCCTTTTTATTAACCCTGCTGCTTGTATGTTTTGTCCAGTGTTGCATTTCATGACCTTGGAAAAGTGAATTCTGTTGCTATTTGATGAGTGTATCTGTACCTGGTACTCAGCTTCTGTCATCTTTTAATGGTAGCAGCCCCGCTTGCTTGACAACAGGGGAAAGGGCGGGTTGGTCCAGAGCCAGAATCATAAAAGACAGAATCCTCACTTAGGGGGAGGTGGGCCAATCTAAACAATTCATCAATCTCTCACCAGCTGGGAACTCTGGGGAATGGTCCCTGATTCCTTTGGCAGTTGCCTTGGGCATTTTGTTCTGTTCCCTTGAAGTTTGTGTTTATTATCTCACCAATACACACTGTTTCGGATAAGGTGAAGTTAAAGTAAATCTTAACCTTGGGCAGTGTGACCACTGTAACCTCACTTCTTCATTCGTGTGTGGCTATTCCAGGCAGCTGGCTTTCTGGATAATCCTTAGAACCAGGTTGCAGAGATCTACAAAATAATTTGCCATGATTAGGATCACATAGAATCTATAGATCAAATTGGGAAGAAATGAGATCTTAACAGTATTGAATATTCCCATAAATAAATATGATATATTCCTCTATTTAATGAGATCCCTTTTGATCATTTGTTTTAGCTTTCTGAAAAATAGATCTTGTGCTTATGTTGTTAGGTGGCATCTAATTTTTTGATGCTATTGTAAATGGTATTGTGTGTTTTTTTATTTCAAATTCAGTTGTTCATTGCTGGTGTATAAGAATGTAGTTGTCCTTGTGTGTTGACCTTGTTTCCTGCAATTGTACACACTACTTCTGGGATCTGGGGGTAGACTTGGGGAAGGTATTCTACATTGCAAATCATGTCACCTGCTGATAATAGTTTTATTACTTCTTTTCTAACCTTTCACACTGCACTGGCTAGAAATTTCAGTAGGATGTGGAATAGCGGTGGTGAGAGAGGGCTTCATGCCCTCATTATTGATATTGGGGGGGCCAGTCCCTCATTAGTCAATTTTTTTACAGACGCTCTGTATGAAGTTGAGAAAATCACTTTCTTCTTCAAGTTTTCCCAGAGTTTTTATGGTGAGAGTGGCTTTTACTGTGTAAATTGATATAATCTTATGATTGCTATCCTTTAAGTCCTAGGTATGATGAATTCATTGATTGATTTTTTAATGTGGAACTGCTCTTCCACATCTGGAATATATCCAAGTTGGTCTTTGCGTACAGTTTTGTAAAAATTGTTGGAATTCCTTTGCTAATATACTGTTGAGAACATTTGCATCTGCAGTTAGTAGAGATATTGTCCTGCTGTTTCCCTTTCTTGTAACATGTTTATCTGGTTTTGGTATTAACGTCATGCTTGACTCATAGAATGACTTAGAAGTGTTCTCTCTGCTTCTGTTTCCTGAAAGGGACTATGGAAAAGTGGTATTATTTCTTTCTTCAAATTTGGTAGAATTTACAGTGAAACCATCTGGGCCTGAACTTTCTTTTGGGAAGATTATTTATTACTGATTCAATTATTGTCATAGGTACAGAAGAATTTTGCTTATGTGTTTCTCCTTGTGTGAATTTTAGTAACTGTGTCTCTAAAGGAATAGGTTCATTTCGTTAAAGTAAATGATTTTATGGGCATAGACCTGTTTGCATTAGATAAGTTCAATTGTCCTATTAATCCTCTAAGGATCAGTAGTTAGGACACCTCTTTCATTTTCTATAATGGTAATCTGTAATTTTTTTTCTTGTTTAGACTGGCAAGAGTATTTTCAGTTTTAGTCATGTTTTTTAAAGGAACAGCTTTTTTTCAATAATTTTTCTCAATTATTTTTCTTATTTTCAATTCCATTGATATCTCCTCTAATTTCTCTCCCAGTCCCCAAGGTGGAAGCTTAGGTTGTTGATTTTCAATATTTCTTTTATTTTTCTTATATATTTTAAAGCCATGAATATTCTCACTAGACAAGTTTTGCTTCATTCCAAAAATTTTGAGTAGTTTTATTTCATTTATTTTATTAAGGGTAATTGGAAATAAGTTTGAGGGAATGAGTTACAGGGATCCTGAATGTGAATGTTCCATATATTTCCGGGGCACAAACAGAATCTTGGTCCACTTATCTCAAGTTTACTATTTGCAAAGGAATAGCTCCAATGACCGACAATCTTAATTGAGGCCTACTAGTACCTTTTTCTTACCCCAACCCAAAGATCATCAAGATACAATGTGAACAGAAGGCCTCCTAAATATGTGGGAGAATGTGTAGAATTAAGGTTTTCTTTCCACATACAAGGAGAAGCTACTTACCCTCCCAATCCTTTAGTCAGCTGGCCAGAATGTTTGCCGTATTGAAATATAACATTTACTTTTGAATCCCAGTGTTTCAGCAAAACAGGAACTGTTATTTCTGAGAGGAAGCTGTGCAGCAGGGCTGCTGCCCCAGGCTCCCTGCATGACCCACCTCACCCAGCGAAGGAGAAGGAGACAGAGGCTAACCGCTGGCAGGCGGCTCATCTTGTCTGACTTTTCTCATTCCCCCTGGTCCGGCTGAGTTCTTTCATCTGTGCGGGAGGAGCTTGACTGGGGGCAAGACAGATGGCCCAGGACAAAAAAGACATGGGAGTACTCTGTGTCCCGCTTAGAGAATTTAAAGTAAGTCATCCGAGGTTGGACACAATATCTGACAACCCAGAAATATGGGGAGGGCAAAAGACAACAAGAGTGGTTATAGAATCTAAGCTAGAGAAGAAAGGAGTAAGTTTTCCAAGAAAGTGACCTAGAAAAGAGCAAGAGAGTCGAAGCAAGAAAAAGAAGAGTTTGGGGAACTAAATTAGACAGAGCATGACCACTTAGAAGTTTTCTGCACTACTAGTGGGCTAGACTCAATTGAATTATTTAATTTTTTAAAATGTCAACCTTTCATTATCAAATAATTTTAGATTTAAATTAAGTTTCTTGATGTTTAAAGATCTGTGCTCTATAATAATATAATACATATATAGAATTATGCTAGTCCTACTACCAAAACTCTCTAGGAAATTGTTGTGTGTGTGTGTGTGTGTGTGTGTGTGTGTGTGTGTGTGTGTGTGTGTGTGTGTTTTAATGTATCTTCGAGGCATTTTGTTCAATTACAAAATTATCCATTAAAAAGTCAAACTGAAATTGTCAAACAAGTTAATAGAATCATAATTTCTGTCCTTTCTACATCGAGTATTTTCTATCTAAAAACATGATGTATCTCTCCCCTAGCCGGTTTGACTCAGTGGTTAGAGCGTTGTCAGATGCTTGACAGATGGCTGTCTTTTCATTTTACCTTGCTTTAACGGTGGAAGGCACAAGCTAGCTCTCCCTCTCCAGGGGTCTCTTTGATAAGAGCACTAACCACAATCATGAGGGTTCTGCCCTAGTGCCATAATCACCACCCTATACCATTGCCTTGGGGGTTTGGACTGCAACATATAAATTTGGGGGGACATAAACATTCAGTCAATAGTAGAAGGCAACAATGACTGTGCATCCTGACATCTGGCTGGTCTGAGAGAGTACCCAGGATTGTCCTTAATTCTTCCCTAGAGCTTAATAAAACCAATGGTTACACTGTGTGTTCTTCTGGGGACTGGAGAATAACTTTGGTATCTAACGCCACTAAAATGGCATAAAATTAGGTCATATTAGCAATAATAAAGATTGACATATTTTTTATTTACCTTTTTTCCATTATGATAGTAAATATATCCCCTTTAATTCAATCGAAGATGGCAGCAGACTGCGTGGAAGCTAAATGGACACTCTCCCAGGACTAATCTGGATTTACAACTAAAACATAGAAAAACCATCCTGAAATCCAACTGAAGAGGAGCTGGAGAGCACCCTCATAACCAAGGACATAAAGTGGAGACCGCACAGAGACTGGTAGGAAGGGCAGAGGCATAAGAGGGCTGCCTGGGCTCCACAGGCAGCAGCTGCAGGTCCAGAGGGAGATCTCAGCTGTGAGGGGTTCCCACTAAGGACTCTGGAGCCTAAACCCAAGGGTGTGCTCCCTACCCAATAGCACCAGAACTGAGAAACCTGCCCACATAACATCGTGCTGTGAAAAGCAGCCGGGTTTCTGTCTGCCATGGAGAGGAGGCTGGACCTGCGGGCAACCTCTTAAAGAGCCAATGCACAAAATTTTGTGTGCAGCCACTCACCTTGGGCTCCAGTGGATGGGGAGTGGAGTGGGCTAGAGCTGTGGGCAGAGAGTCTGGGGAGAGTCATTCCCCCAGGCTGTGGGGGACATCTTTCTTGGTGGCTTATTTTCGCCTTTTGCCTAAGGGTGGAAGCAATTGCTCCACCCTGCTGGAGAGCCTCTCCCCCCAGCCCAGAGGAGTTTCTACGGCCTGAGGCTTATTAAGAGACTGATAAGAACCAGCTGCCCCATCTTGTGTTGCTTTAACAGCCTGAGGCTCATTAAGAGAATCAGATTAAGCACTCTGCAGACTGAGGCAGACCTCAGGGTGCTTTGAGGCTTTGCCTGATCTGTTTTGGGAGTCCGGCCTTAGAAAAGCGGACCTTGGTGTGCATCTTGGTCCTGTTCAAATGCATCCAGTCCCAGAAGTGAAGACCTCAAGTTTGAGGTTGTTGATAGCCCCAAACAGGGTACTCAGGGCCAGTCACAAACTGCATCTGATATTGGCCTGTACCAGAGACCCTCCAAAAAGACTGAGAATCCTAGCAGATCTACCTAACACTTAGCCAATATGAAGAGACCAAAAAAAAAGCCCCAAATGAAAGAACAAGAGAAGTCTCCAGAAAAGAGCCAAATGAAACAGAGATAAGCAATCTCTCAGATACAGAGTTCAAAATACTGATTATAAGGATGCTCAACAGCATGAAAAAAGATTTGGAAACTATGAAAAATGACCAATCAGAAATAAAGAATGACATAATAGAAATAAAAAATACATTAGAAGAAATAAACATCAGATTAGAAGAATTTGAGGATTGGATCAGTGAATTAGAAAACAGGATAGAAAAAATCACTCAATCAGAGACCCCAAAACAAAAAGCAATTAAAAAACAGGAAGACAGTCTAAGGGAGCTGTGGGACAGCATAAAACATAACAATATTTATATTACAGGAGTGCCAGGAGAGGTAGAAAGTAAGCAAGGGTTACAGAAACTGTTTGATGAAATGATGGCAGAAAACATCCCTAACCTGGTCAATAAAAAAGACACACAGGTTCTGGAGGCACAGAGAGTCCCAAGCAAGAAGAATCCAAAGAGGCCCATTCCCAGACACATCATAATTAAAATGTCAAATATCCAAGACAAAGAGAGAATCTTAAAGGAAGCAAGAGAAAAGCAATCTGTTACCTACAAAGGAGCTCCCATAAGACTGTCATCTGACTTCTCATTGGAAACTCTACAGGCCAGAAGGGAATGGCATGAAGTACTCAAGGTAATGCAAAACAAGGATCTGAAACCAAGACTACTCTATCCAGCAAGATTATCAATCAAGCTGGATGGTGAAATAAAGAGCATCCCAGACCAAAAAAAAAGGTTAAAAAACATTATCACTACAAAACCAGCATTATAGGAAATGTTAAAGGGACTGCTATAATTAGAAGTAGAACTAAAAATTATGAGAAACATAGCTATAAAGAAATAAAATGTCAGTAGTTAAGAATCTTTCAATAATAAGCTTAACTGTGAATAGATTAAATGCTCCAATAAAAACACACAGGGTGGCTGAATGAATAAGAAAATGTGACCGAAATATATGCTGTCTACAAGAGACCCACCTCAGAACAAAAGACTCATACAGGATGAGAGTGAAGGGATGGAAGAAAATTTTCCATGCAAATGAAAGTGAAAAAAAAGCTGGGGTAGCAATACTTATATGGGACAAAATAGACTTCAAAATGAAGACCATAATGAGAAACAAGAAAGGTCATTACATAATACTAAAGAAATCAATCCAGCAAGAGGATATAACCCTAATAAACACATATGCACCCAATATAGGAGTATCTAAATTCATAACAATACTTCTAGAGGACTTTAAGGGAAAGCTCAACAGCAATACAGTCATATTCAGGGACTTTAATACCCCACTAACTTCACTGGAAAGGTCTTCCAGACAAAAAATCAACAAGGAAACAGTGACCCTAAATGACACACTAGATCAGATGGATTTAATCAACATTTACAGAACATTCACCCCAAAGCTGCAGAATATACATTCTTCTCAAGTGCACACAGGACATTCTCAAAGATAGACCACATGTTAGGACACAAAACAAGTCTCTTTAAGTTCAAGAAGATTGAAATCATATCAAGCATCTTCTCAGACCACTATACATGAAATTAGAAATCAACTGCAATAAAAACACTAAAAGACATTTAAACACATGGAGGCTGAAAAGCATGTTTTTAAACAAGGAATGGGTTACTAAAGAGATTAAGAAAAAAATAAAAAATTTCCTGGAAACAAATGAAAATGAACACACAACAACCTCAAATCTAAGGGACACAATGAAAGCAGTCCTGAGACAGAAGTTCATAGCACCACAAGCCTACCTCAAAAAAGAAGAAAAATGTCTAATAAAATCTTTAAACCTACAACTTAAAAACTTAGAAAGAGAAAAATAAGAAAAGCCCAGAGTAAATAGAAGGAAAGAAATAATAAAGATCAGAGCAGAAATAAATGATATAGAGACTGAAAAAACAGTACAAAAGATCAGTGTAACCAAGAGCTGGTTTTTTGAAAAGATAAACAAGACTGATGAACCTTTGGTCAGACTCATCAAGAAACAAAGAGATAGGACAAAAATAAACAAAATCAGAGAAGAAAGAGGTGAAATTACAACTGACCCAACAGAAATGCAAAGGATTGTAAGAGTATACTATGAACAACTATATGCCACGAAGCCAGACTACCTGGATGAAATGGATAAATTACTAAAAAAATACAACCTTTCAAAACTCAATCAGGAAGAGTCAGAAAATCTAAATAAGCTGATAAATGCTGATGAATTTGAAGCCGTAATCAAGGGCTCCAAACACACAAAAGCCCTGGCCTGGACAGTTACACAGGGGAGTTTTACCAAACATTCAAAGAAGAATTAACACCTATCCTCCTCAAACTCTTTCAAAACATCCAAGAGGAAGGAAGGCTTCCAAACTCCTTTATGAGGCCAGCATTAGCCTAAATCTAAAACCAGATAAAGACACTACAAAGAAAGAGAATTAAAGGACAATATCCCTGATGAACATAGATGCTAAAATCTTCAACAAATTATTAGTAAATAGGATCCAGCAATATATCAAAAAGATCATACACCATGACAAGTGGGATTTATTCCAGGAATGCAAGGCTGGTACAATATTCACAAATCAATAAACGTGATACATCACATAAAGAAATTGAAAGATAAAAATCACATTATCATATCAATAGATGCAAAAAGAGCATCCAATAAAATCCAACACCCATTTTTTATAAAAACTGTCAGCATAGAGAGATCATACCTCACCATAATAAAGGCCATACATGCCAAACCTACAGCCAACATCATACTCAGTGGGCAAAGACTAAAACCATTTTTCCTAAGAACAGAAACAAAACAGGGGTGTCCACTTTCATCACTCTTATTTAACATAGTACTGGAAGTCCTCGCCACAGCAATCAAACAAGAAGAAAACACAAAAGGCATCCAAATTGGAAAGGAGGAAACAAAACTTTAACTACTTGCAGATGACATGATATTGTACATAGAGAATCCTAAAGACTCCACCAAAAAACTAGTAGATTTAATAAATGAATTCAACAAGGTAGCAGGGTACAAAATTAACACCCAGAAATTGATGGCATTTTTTAAAATTTAATTTTGGTTAAAATATTACAGATGTCCCTTTTTCTCCCTAATGACCTTTTCCACCCCATCCCATCCCCCTCCCCAGTCTCTCTCCCACCATTTTCCCGGTGCTTACGTTGTGCATATATGCATATAAATTCTTTGGTTACTCTCTCCCCCTCCACCCACCCACCCTCCTCATTCCTCATTCTGATCTGTGCTTCCATCTCATTGAATCTATTCTGTTCATCTGTTTATTAAGTTCTTTACATTCCACACATAAGCTAGATCATGTCATGTTTGTTTTTCTCTGCCTAGCCTATTTCACTTAGCATAATTTTCTCCAGGTCCATCCACACTGTCCCAAAGGGTACCAGATTTTTCTTCTTTAAAGCTGCGTAGTATTTCATGGTATAAATGTCCCACAGCTTTTTTATCCACTCATCTACTGACGGGCACTTGAGCTGTTTCCAGATCTTAGCTATTGTAAACTGTGCTGCTATGAACATAGGGGTGCATATAGTCTTTCTGATTAGTTTCAGGATTCTTAGGATACATTCCTAGGAGTGGAATCACTGGGTCAAAAGGCAGCTCCATCTCTAATTTTTTGAGGAACCTCCATACTGTTTTCCATAGTGGCTGCCCCAGTCTGCATTCCCACCAGCAGTGTACTAGGTGCCCCTTTCTCCACACCCTCGCCAGCACATGTCGTTTATTGATTTGTTGATGGAGCCATTCTGACAGGTGTGAAGTGATACCTCATTGTGGTTTTAATTTGCAACTTTTTGATGATTAGCGACCTTGAGCATTTCTCATGTGTCTCTTGGCCATCCATATGTCCTCTTTGGAGAAGTATCTATTCAGGTCCTCTGCCCATTTCTTATTTGGGTTGTTTATCTTCCTCTTGATGAGTAGTATGAGTTCTTTGTACACTTTGGAAATTAGCCCCTTATCAGATACACCCTTGGCAAATATGTTTTCCCAGACGATGGGGTTCCCTTGTATTTTCAAGCTGTTTTCTTCTGCTGTGCAGAAGATTTTTAGTTTGATGTAGTCCCGTATGTTTATTTTTTCTTTTGTTTCTCTTGCCCTAGGAGATGTATCAGTGAAAATTCCACTATGTGGGATGTCTGTGACTTTACTGCCTATGTTTTCTTACAGGATTTTTATGGTTTCGTGACTTACATTTAAGTCTTTTATCCATTTTGAGTTTATTTTTGTGTATGGTGACAGTTGGTGGTTGAGTTTCATTCTTTTGCATGTATCTGTCCAATTTTCCCAGCACCACTTATTGAAGAGACTGTCCTTACTCCATTGGATGCTCTTGCCTCCTTGTCAAATATTAACTGACCATATGGTGTGGGTCTATTTCTGGGGTCTCTGTTCTGTTCCATTGATCTATGTGCCTCTTGTTGTACCAATACCAGGCTGTTTTGATTACAATGGCTTTGTAATACAGTTTGAAGTCTGGTAATGTGATCCCACCCACTCTGTTCTTTTTTCTCAAGATGGCTGCAGCTATTCGGGGTCTTTTTGGTTCCACATAAATTTTCAAAATATTTGTTCTAGGTCTGTGAAATATGCTGTTGGTATTTTAATAGGAATTGCATTGAATTTATAAATTGCTTTGGGTAGTATGGCCATTTTAATGATATTAATTCTTCCAAATCATGAGCATGGTATGTTCTTCCACTTGTTTAAATCTTCCTCTATTTCTTTTTTCAGTGCCAGGTAGTTTTCCAAGTACAGTCTTTTACATCTTTTGTTAAGTTTATTCCTAGGTATCTTATTTTTATAGTTGCAATGGTAAATGGTACTGTTTTTTTTAGTTTCTCTTTCTGAAAGTTCATTGTTGGTGTATATGATGCCATTGATTTTTGGATGTTGATTTTGTATCCAGCTACCTTGCCAAATTCGTTTATCAAATCCAGTAGTGCTTGGATGGAGTCTTTAGGGTTTCCTATGTACAATATAATGTCATCTACAGATAATGACAGTTTTACTTCCTCCTTTCCAATTTGGATACCTTTTATGTTTCCTTCCTGTCTGATGGCTATGGCGAGGACTTCTAGTACTATGTTGAATAAGAGTGTGAAAGTGGACATCCCTGTCTTGTTCTTGTTTTTAATGGAACTGATTTTGGTTTTTGCCTATTGAGTATTATGTTGGCTGTAGGTTTTTCATATATGGCCTTTATTATGTTGAGTTATGATCCCTCTATTCCCACTTTGCTGAGAGTTTTTATCAGAAATGCATGCCGGATTTTGTTGAATGCTTTTTCTGCATCTATTGATATAAAAATATGACTTTTGTCCTTCACTTTGTTTATGTGATGTATCACAGTTAGTTGATTTGCAAATATTATACTAGCGTTGCATCCCTGGAATACATCCCACTTGGTCACAGTGTATGATCTTTTAATATATTGCTGGATCTGTTTTGCTAATATTTTTTTGAGGGTTTTTTTATGTATGTTCATTAGGGATATTGGCCTGTAATATTCTTTCTTTGTTGTGCCTTTATCTGGTTTTGGGATTAGGATAATGCTGGCCTCATATAAGAAGCTTTAGAGTCTTTCCTCCTCTTGAATTTTCTGGAATAGTTTGAGGAGAATAGGTAGGTGTTCATTCTTCTTTCAATGTTTGGTAAAACTCTCCTGTAAATCCATCTGTTCCCAGACTTTTGTTTGCTGGGAGTTTTTTGATTACTGCTTCAATTTCATTAGTTATCAGCTTATTCATGTCTTTGCTTCTCCCTGATTTCGTTTTGGAAGATAGTATGTTTCTAGGAATTTGTCCATTTCACATAGGTTTTTGGCAGGGCACTGTTCCCTTTTACTAGGATCTCAACTATAAATGTTAAAAAACAGTCCTGGGAATAATGTGGGGAATTCAAAACTGGTTTCTTTATTTTATTTTATATTATATTTTATTTTATTGTAATTTGTTTTATTTTGAGAATGTAGTGTTTTGCTACTGCCATAAAGGATTATCATATTACTTGCATTTTTAGCATAGGCAATTTCTTTTCATATATTTTTGCTAAAAGTTGTGGTTACTTTGCACTTGCCTATTACATTTAATTGTGGGGATTTTTGTTTTTTGATTCTCAGAAGCTTGCTTTCAGTTTATAATAAAGTTTAAGAAGGTAAGGTAATGCTGATTCTTTAGGAAATTAAAGATGGTAAACTATTCATATTTTTTATGTTCTAAATTTTAACAATATAATTCACCAAACAAAATGTATGAACAGGATGAGTCTGTTCATAAAGTCAAAATCTGTATTATCAATACACTATGTTTAAAACATTATTTCCTCCCACCAATAGAATATCACTTGTCATGATAATCCTGAGGAAGTGAAAATGAACATACCATATTTTTAAAATTCTATTTTGGGCCATCAACCTTATTGAGTGCAAATATCTGAGAGAGGTTAAACGTCAAAGAGTAGAAGCCTTCATCCTAGTAAAACAAAAGGAACAAATAGAGCCAACCCAATTCTCCATTTAAAAATTTATTTTTTATGCATTTATACAGTGTAATATTACACAGAGGTTAAAAAGTGGATTACAGGCCTATGTATCTGAATACAGAAAGGCCACAAAGAAAGGGTAAAATGTAGGTCCTATAAGAATACAAAGTATTGTTTCATTTATATAAATTACCAAAAGTATGAAAACTAAACAAACCACACTCGTGTCTGTATGTGAGTGTATTGAAATTTTATAGAAATTTGCAGGGAATAAAAATAGAGAATACTTCTTTAAGATTCATTTGGATATGATAAGTAATAGAAATGTGAGCTAGGAGAAGGGGGAGCTGTGTTTGGCTAATTCACAGAATTGAATGGCCTTTTTTGGTAAATAATAGGAGAGTTGAAAAAATATAACATTTTCCATTTAAGAGGGTGGTGGTACATTGAGGTTTGTGGTTAAACCAATGTGTATAGAACATATTTATCCCATTTTAATGTGTGACATTTCATATTGGAATTGAAGAACATTTTACTCCACTGCTCACTTTCTGATCAATTTCATTTTGTCTTTCAGTCTCTTACAGCCACACTGTGATGTCCACTTATTTACATGACTCTCTTGTCCTGGGGAAATCAAGCCAATCTGTGCAACCAATGGCCAAACTTATCACAATAGATGTACTTTCCACAGAGATAAGATGTAAGAACATGATGGTAAATATTTTCTCTTCCAAAGTAATAAAGAAATCATTTCAAAAGAACACAGAGATCCATCGGGCTGATGACCTAAGCACAGCACATACAGAGAACAACTGTCATAACTAAGTGAAGGATGTGTGGGATACATCCAGGCCTCCCCTAAAGCTCTAACTCCTGAAAGGGAGTGTTGCACTAGAGCTCATGCCCAGTGCTCCGAAAAATCAGTTAACTTGATTGAATTAGTTTTATTATAACTTACTAACAGCAGACTAGCCACCCATATGCTGTAATTGAGAAGCACTGAGGCTGCAGTAAAGCTTGGTGATTGATGCCTTGAGAATCAGCCTTGCAGAACCCCAGCTTCAGGAAGTGCAACGGACTCAGGCCCCTTCAGCTGTATCCTGAAATCACAACTGGCCACTTATTCTAGAAATGGATTCTTCTGATGGTTTCCTGATCCCCCAGGAATCGAGCACACTTCCACCAAACTTCCTTCCTCTCTCCTTCACTCTGAAGGGTTTGTGGTCTGAAGGCTCTGCCAGCTTCCCCGCCTCCTGTCCATCTTCTCTCACAGCAGTTTCCTCTCATAAAATCTTTGCATTACAGCCCCCAACTTGTCATCTGTTTCTCAAGGACCAGAAACACAATCCCCAATCCTCTTCTCTCGATGTTACAGGCAGGTTCCAAGTATGAGTCCTGACTGAACAAGTAGGAAGGAGCAATTATCCCACAACAGAAGGGGCGCAGGGCCAGGGAACTGGGGCGGGTGGGGGAAGACCTGGGGCCCAGCTGCTTAGAAAAGCTCAGCTCAGCCTCTCCACCCTGTTCCAGGCTCAGAATCCTTCTTATCGGGCAGCTCTTAGTGCAATTCCCAGCGACTTTAACATGTTATTTCAAAAATTTACTTTGCTTTCTCTCTTTCTTTCTCTACAGACTTCTTTATGGAATTTAAAATCTGATCATTATGGTGTTAGCTGAATTTTGAAGAAGCTGTCCATCCATGTGGCTCTAATGTAATCTCATTTTGCAGTGGATTCTACAGTTAGAATTAGTAGAGCCTTCTCAAAGAGGGCCCTAAATTCATAGGTGATAGGAAAATCCTCCTGTGCAGCACAGGATGGAAGGTGGGATGTTCAAATTCATTGTCACCTCTAAGATTTTGTGATTTCAGGATTTTGATTCTCCATGCTCAGTTATTCAATGGCAGTTTAAGTGGTATATGGTAGCTACGAAAAATGTAATATAACTTAAAATCCTACATATTTCACTCAAAAATGTTAAATGATTTTTACCTTCATTAAGGTCCTTTTCTATCTAATTAAGGCAATATTTTTCATAAAAATATAAAACTGCCTCCACCTGGTTACATGGCTTTTTTCTTTATAGAAGCTTCTAATACAGTTTTTTTCAGTAAACATGGCATATGCATGCTTGTGTTCTCTTTTATTTTTCTTCAACACATTTCATGAAAGCCTACTATGTGTTAGGCACTATATCAGGCAGTAAGGATAAATTGGTCAGTAAAATCAGATTTCAGGGTTCTCTAGGGTCTTTCATTGTGCCCCCTGAATTTGTTGTCTATTAGCCAATGGGAAAGCTTATTCAGTGACTGATGTTTATCTTCAAAAGCTGTGTCAGGCAGTTTCCCACCTGTTATCTAACTTAGTTCTCATAAAAATCTCATTAGATGGTGACTCCCTTCTGAGTAACATGAAAGTGAGAGGGGGAGTTCCACAATACTCAAACCTGCTTTTTTAGGGCATTCTGTGGTCTTCCTTCTCAAATTCCATTAACCCCATCTAGTCATGACAAAAACATCAGACAAATTCCCTTAGAGTGACTTTTAAAACAAAAAAATCTCACAACTGGCAAGGTCATCAAAACAAGGAAAGTTTGAAAAAACTGTCACTGTCAAGTAGAACCTAAGGGAATATGACGACTAAATGTCATGGGGGATCCTGGATGGGATCCTGAAACAGAAAAAGCACACTACGTAAAAACAAAGGGAATCTAAATAAATAATAATATATCAATATTGATTCATTCATTGTAATAGAAGTGCCATACAAATGTAAGATGCTAATAAGAAGGGAGTGGGGCATATGGGAAGTCTCTGTACTACGTTTGCAATTTTTTCCTGTAAATCTAAAACTATTCAAAATATAGTTAATTTTTTTAAAAAAAGTCAGTGAGGACATAGGAGATTTGAAGAACATTATCAACCAACATGCTATAACTGACAATTACAGAACTTGAAACCTTAAACAGAGAAATACACTTTTTTTTTTTCAAGTGCACATGGGATGTTTGTCAAGATCAAGTATACATATCAGGTTAGAAAGGGAGTCTCAACAAATTTCAAAGGAGGAGAATTGAAGTTATGTGTTGTATGTTCCCTAAATACAATAGAAACAACTATGAAATTAATTACATAAAGATGTCTCAGATCTTAAAATATTTGGAAATGAAAGAACACACCTCATGATAACCCATGTATCAAGAAAAAAATCACAAGGGAAATAAAAAATATTTTAAAATAAAATTTAACCTAACATTTCAAAAAATGTTTTGAAAACCTGCCACTTTGCTAATGAAAAGGCAACACTTGCTATTATATGACTCTGAAAACAAACTCATTGAGATAACTTGCTATTCTATAACTTAACAACAGCTTTTTTGAGATATTTACTTAACAAACTATGATCGGTTTCAGGTATCATACAATGATTTTTGTAAATATACAGAAAGCATTCCACTCCAGTTTTAGATGAGTGACATGACTCCCAAAGGTTCTTCTAACCCGACTGCCATCCATCCCTCTTCCCACTTCCAGCCCCAGGCAACTGCCCTCGATACTCTCTCCCCACTGTTTTGCCTTTTCCCACCATTTCCTGTACATAGAAGGGAGTGACACGGGGTCCTTTACACTTGCCTCTTGCACTGGGCATAATGATTTGGGAGCTCACACACCTTATGTGGTCTATGGGAAGGTGATTAATTTTAAGTGATGGATGGTGTTCCATTTGGTGTTGATCAACATATTGGGATCAGGAGCACTTGGGTTGATTCTACTTTTAGCCCATTATGAACAGTGCTATTGTGCACATCAGTTCACAAGTATTTGTATGAACATAGGTTTTGTTTCTTTTTCTCTTGGGGGAACAGCAGGAGTGGAATGGGTGGTTCATATGGCGGGTGCATGTTGAAGCTTCTAAGAACCTGTTATCCAAAGTAGCTTCTTCTATGTCCACCTGCAATGTGTGAGGTTGAGGTCTCTCCATGTCTTCATGAACACATTTTTCCCTTTTTCTTGCTGATCATCATCATTGGGGCATTTATCACTTCCATAGTCATAAGCTCACTTAAATCAGCATATGAAATCTGTGAATATACCCTATGGTCAAAATTTTTTTAAAGGCCAGATCTTAATGGAAGCTAATATATCAAAATATTAAAGTCAGTTGCTTCTGGGTGATAGAGCTAACTTTCCCTCTCGTTTTGTTTTTTTGTTTGTTTGTTTTGGTGTTTCTGTATATATTTTTATTTTGTAAAGATCATATATATATACTTTTAAATGTTTCTTCTCTTTATTGTTGAGACTATTACATATCCCCTTTTTAACCCCACTGATTCCCTCCACCCCACATCCATCCCAGCCCCAAGCTTTCCCCATACCAATGTCTGTGCCCATCGGTTATGCTTATCAACATATAAGTTCTTTGATTAATCTCTCCCCACCCACACCTCTCTCCCCACCTTCTCTCTGAGATCCTTCAGTTTGTTCCATGCTTCTATGCTTCTGGATCCACCTTGTTCATCAGTTTATTTTGTTTATTATATTCCACATATAAGTGAGATCATGTGGTAATTGTCTTTTTCTGACTGGCCTATTTCACTTAGCATAATACTCTCCAGGTCCCTCCGGGCTGTGCCGAAGGCTAAAAGGTCCTTCCTCTTCAAAGCCTCATAGTATTCCATGGTGTAAACCTACCACAGCTTTGTTATCCACTCATCTACTGATGGGCACTTGGGCTGTATCCAGATCTTAGCTATTGTAAATTGCACTGCTATGAACATCAGGGTGCATAAGTTCTTTCAGACTGGTGTTTGGGGTTCCTTAGGATATATTCCTAGAAGTCGGGTCACTGGGTCAAATGGCAGGTCAATTTTTAACCTTTTGAGGAACCTCCATACTGTTTTTCATAGTGGCTGCAGCAGTCTGCATTCCCACCAGCAGTGTACTAGGGTTCCCCTTTCTCCACACCCTCACTAGGACTTGTAGTTTGTTGACTTGTTGATGGAGCCACTCTGTCAGGTGCGAGGTGATACCTCATTGTGGTTTTAATTTGCATCTCTCTGATGATTAGTGATATTTAGCATTTTTTCATGTCTCTTAGCCAATTTTATGTCCTCTTTGGAAAAGTGTCTATTTAGGTCCTTTGCCCATTTTTTAATTGGATTGTTTGTCTTCCTTTTGTTAAGTTGTATAAGTTCCTTACATATTTTGGATATTAACCCTTTATCAGATGTGTTGTTGGCAAATATGTTCTCCCATACAGTGGGCTCCGTTTTTGTTTTGCTGATGGTTTCTTTTGCTGTGCAGAAGCTTTTAATTTTGATGCAGTCCCATTTGTTCATTTTCTCTGTAGTATCTCTGGCCCTAGAAAATGTACAGGTAAACATATGGCTGTGAGAGATGGCTGAGATTTTACTGTCTATGTTTTCCTGTAGGATTTTTATGTTTTCCTGTCTTACATTTAAGTCTTTTATCCATTTTGAATTTACTTTAGTGTATGCTGTAATTTGGTGATCTAGTTTCATTTTTTTGCATGTATCTGTCCAATTTTTCCAACACCATTCATTGAAAAGACTGTCTTTACTCTACTGTATGCTCTTGCCTCCTTTATCAAATGTTAATTGACCATAATGGCATGGATCAATTTCTGAGTTCTCTGTTGTGTTCTTCTGATCAATAAGTCTGCTCTTGTGCCAATACTAGGCTGTTTTGATTACAGTGGCCTTGTAGTGTAACTTGATATCTGGTATTGGGATCCCTCCAACTTTGTTCTTCTTTCTCAGGTTTCCCTTGGCTATTTGAGGTGTTTTATAGTTCCGTATAAATTTTTGAAGTGTTTTTTCTAGATCTGTGAAATATGCTATTGGTATTTAATAGGGATTGCATTGAATTTATAGATTGCTTTGAGTAATATGGATATTTTAATGATGTTAATTCTTCCAATCCATGAACATGCTATATTTTTTTATTTGTTTATATCTTCCTCTATTTCTTTTTTCAGTGTCCTGCAGTTTTCCAAGTAAAGGTCTTTCACATCTTTGGTTAAGTTTATTCCTAGGTATCTTATTTTTTTAGTTGCAACATTAAATGGGATTGTTTTTTCAGTTTCTGTTTCTGAGAGGTCATTATTGGGATATAAAAACGCCATCGACTTTTGGATGCTAATTTTGTATCCTGCTACCTTGTTGAATTCATTTATTAAATCTAGTAGTTTTTTTGTGGAGTCTTTAGGATTCTCTCTATGTACAATATCATGTCACCTGCAAATAATGACAGTTTTGTTTCCTCCTTCCCAATTTGGATACCTTTTATTTTTTCTTTTGTCTGATTACTGTAGCTAGGACTTCTAGTACTATGTTGAATAAGAGTGGTGTAAGTGGACACCCCTGTCTTGTTCCTGTTCTTAGGGGAAATGGTTTTAGTTTTTACCCATTGAGTATGATGTTGGCTGTAGGTTTGTCAGATATGGCCTTTATTATGGTGAGGTACGATCTCTGTATGCTGAGAGATTTTATAAAAAATGGGTGTTGGATTTTATTGGATGCTCTTTTTGCATCTATTGATTTGATCATGTGATTTTTATCTTTCAGTTTGTTTACATGATGTATCACTTTTATTGATTTGGGAATATCGTACCAGCTTTGCATCCCTGGAATAAATCCCACGTGTCATGGTGTATAATATTTTTAATATATTGCTGGATCTGATTTGCTAATAATTTGTTGAGGATTTTAGTGTCTATGTTCATCAGGGATATTGGCCTGTAATTCTCTTTCTTTGTAGTGTTTTTTCTGTTTTGGAATTAGGCTAATGCTGGCCCCTAAAAAGAGTTTGGAAGTCTTCTTCTTCTTGGATTTTTTGAAAGAGTTTGAGGAGGATAGGTGTTAATTCTTCTTTGAATGTTTGGTAAAACTCCCCTGTGTAACTGTCCAGGCCAGGGCTTTTGTGTGTTTGGAGCCCTTGATTACGGCTTCAAATTCATCAGCATTTATCAGCTTATTTAGATTTTCTGACTCTTCCTGATTGAGTTTTGAAAGGTTGTATTTTTTTAGTAATTTATCCATTTCATCCAGGTTGTCTAGCTTGATGGCACATAATTGTTCATAGTATTCTCTTACAATCCTTTGTATATCTGTTGGGTCAGTTGTTATTTCACCTCTTTCTTCTTCTATTTTGTTTATTTGGGTCCTCTCTCTTTGTTTCTTGATGAGTCTGGCCAAAGGTTCCTCAATCTTGTTTATCTTTTCAAAAAACCAGGTCTTGGTTTCATTGATTTTTGTACTGTTTTTTCAGTCTCTATATCATTTATTTCTGCTCTGATCTTTATTATTTCTTTCCTTCTACTTACTCTGGGCTTTTCTTGTTGTTCTCTTTCTAAGCTTTTAAGTTGTAGGGTTAAAGAGTCTATTAGAAGTTGTTCTTGTTTTTTGAGGTAGGCTTGTAGTGCTATGAACTTCCCTCTCAGGACTGCTTTCATTGTGTCCCATAGATTTGAGATTGTTGTGTGTTCATTTTCACTTGTTTCCAGGAAGTTTTTTATTTCTTTCTTGATCCCTTTGGTAACTGATTTATTGTTTAAAAACATGCTTTTCAGCCTCCATGTGTTTAAATGTCTTTTAGTGTTTTTATTGTAGTTGATTTCTAATTTCATGCCATTGTGATCTGAAAAGATGCTTGATATGATTTCAATTTTCTTAAACTTATAGAGACTTGTTTTGTGTCCTAACATGTGGACTACCTTTGAGAATGTCCTGTGTGCACTTGAGACAATGTATAATCTGCAGCTTTGGGGTAAAATTTTCTGTAAATGTTGATTAAATCCATCTGATCTAGTGTGTCATTTAGGGTCACTGTTTCCTTGTTGATTTTTTACCTGGAAGACCTATCCAGTGAGTAAGTGGGATGTTAAAGTCTCCGAGTATGACTGTATTTCTATTGGTCTTTCCTTAAAGTCCTCTAGAAGTATTTTTATAAACTTAGGTACTCCTATATTGGATGCATTACGTGTTTATTAGGGATATATCCTCTTGTTGGATTGATTTCTTTAGTATTATGTAATGACCTTTCTTGTCTCTCATTATGGTTTTCATTTTGAAGTCTACTTTGATATAAGTATTGCTACCCCAGCTTCTTTTAAATTTCCATTTCCATGAAAAATTTTTTTCCATCCCTTCATTCCCATTTTGTGTGAGTCTTTTGTTCTGAGGTGGGTCTCTAGTAGACAGCATATATTTGGCTTGTGTTTTCTTACCCATTCAGCCACCCTGTGTGTTTTTATTGGTGCATTTAATCCATTTACATTTAAAGTTATTATTGAAAGATACTTATCTACTGACATTTTGTTTCTTTATAGCTATGTTCCTCATAATCTTTATTTCTACTTCTAATTATAGCAGTCCCTTTAACATTTCCTATAATGCTGGTTTTGTAGTGATAAAGTCTTTTAACCTTTTTTTTTTTTTTTTTTTTTTTTTGGTCTCGGAAGCTTTTTATTTCACTATCCAGCTTGATTGATAATCTTGCTGGATTGAGTTGTCTTAGTTTCAGATCCTTGTTTTGCATTATCTTGAATACTTCATGCCATTCCCTTCTGGCCTGTAGAGTTTCCAATGAGAAGTCAGATGACAGTCTTATGGGAGCTCCTTTGTAGGTAACAGATTGCTTTTCTCTTGCTTCCTTTAAGATTCTCTCTTTGTCTTGGATACTTTACATTTTAATTATGATGTGTCTGGGAATGGGCCTCTTTGGATTCTTTTGCTTGGGACTCTCTGTGCCTCCAGAACCTGTGTGCCTTTTTCCTTGACCAGGTTAGGGCTGTTTTCTGCCACTATTTTATTAAAGAGTTTCTCTAACCCATGCTTACTTTCAACCTGCTCTGGCACTTCTATTAGCAGAATATTGTTACATTTTATGCTGCCCCACAGCTCCCTTAGACTGCCCTACTGTTTTTTAATTACTTTTTGTTTTTGGGCTTCTGAATGAGTGCTTTTTTTCTACCCATCTTCTAATTCACTGATCCAATCCTCAGTTTCCTCTAATCTGCTGTTTATTCATTCTAATGTATTCTTTATTTCTGCTACGTCATTCTTAATTTCTGATTGTTCCTTTTTCAGAGTTTCTAAATCATTTTTTATACTGTTGAGCATCTATACGATCAGTATTCTGAACTCTATATCTGAGAGATTGTTTATCTCTGTTTCATTTGGCTCTTTTCTGGAGACTTCTCTTGTTCCTTCATTTGGGGCTTGGTTTTTGGTCTCGCCATTTTGGCTAAGTGTTAGGTAGATCTGCTATGATTCTCCGTCTTTTTGGAGGGTCTCTGGTACAGGCCGATTTCAGACGCAGTTTGTCACTGGCCCTGGTATGAGAAAAGTGGGAAGGCTCTTTGCTTAGTTTTCACCACAAGATATTTGTGTTAAGGCATTTTGAACCTCCATGAACATGGGTTCCACAATCAACTGATATCTAGAAGTCAATAACTGCCATCTCTCAAGACAACTCTTATCACACAGATGTAAAAAAAGGTTCCTTTTCCAAACTCCTTTAGACCCTTCTATGAATGTCTCCACCAAGACGCTTAGCTCCCTATATTTTTGGTACATAGTTCATTGCAAGATTCTAAGCTCTTTGGTGGTACAGAGAATTGTGCCATATGCACAATAGATTTACTAGTTCTTGGATAAATGGAAAATATTAAGTTGGACAAGATTTCCACTTATATGCAGACCAAGTGTCATTTACAATTTTGAATGATGAGAAGGCTTTGGTGATCATCACCAAAACACAAAACGACTTCATAGTCAGTCTAGAAACCATAAAAAATCCTAGGAGGAATCATAGGCAGTAAAATCACAGACATTGCATGCAGCAGAATTTTCACCAATACATCTCCTAGGGCAAGAGAAACAAAGGGAAAAATAAACAAATGTGACTACATCAAACCAAAAAGCTTCTGCACAGCAAATGAAACTATCTTCAAAATGCAAAGGGAACTCACAGTATGAGAGAACATATTTTCCAAGGATACATATAATAAGGAGTTAATTTCCAAAATACACAAAGAACTCATACAACTCAGCAAGAAGAAGATAAGCCATCTGATTTTAAAATGGGCAAAGGACCTGAATCTCATTCATTTTTAACATTAAATTGATAATTAGGTGGTACATCTTTTCCACTTCTTTCATGAGGATGAATAATTCTTATCTAACACCCTTTCTCTTTGTTATATTATAGTGCACAACAGCACCAGGTTGCCAACTAATGCGGTTTGGGGGTAAACAGATATGCTTGTTATTACCTTGTATGAAAATGTACATTATGGCCAACGGTTTAGCCTTGCTGGCTAGATTCTATTCCTTGAACTGGGTATTAAAAAATACATACTTTTACTTTTGAAGACCAGTCTGTTGTACATTTTGTTTGGTAAATTTTGTGCTAAAGTATTCAAAAAATATAACATTAAAACTTTACCCTTTTCTACTTTCAGATCAATGATTAATGACTTAACAGATCCATGAAAATTGCTGATTTCATAAAGAAAGTTTCTGCAACAAAAACAGAGAAGAAAAAGTTAAAAAAATCCTCACAGTCTCTGTTAAGAAGTACCCACATCTACGTGCCACAGAAATTGATGTCAAGTATCTGCTCACTACAACTACTGTATGATAATTTTATGGTACTAGTACAAATAATAAACTCAAAATGGACCAAATCTTTAAAATTTCCAATTTCCAAATTAACCTAGCTCTGTAGAAAAATAGTGTCATATACTATTTGTAATAACCCCTCATACTTTGCTTGAAGATATTTTTGTATAAAATTTGTACTGAGTATCAGGGAAGAAGATGCCTTACATGCATTTACTTAAGTCAAAGTCAATCAGTACTCTACCCTACTTGGGGTTCCAACTAATACCTCACCACTTCCTTAATCTGAATTTCATGTCAGTTGTCAGCAAAAAGATCAATAGTTCTCCCTTTACACAAAGCATTGACTTTAGTGGGCTCAGAACTGGCAAACAACAAATCAATTGCCAAGAAATGTCAGACCCAGAAGACATTCCTCCCCTCATTTTGCACTTAACAATCATGGACTCTGAGCCCTAAAAGGAAAAAAAATTAAAGTTCTTGAGTTATAAATGAAGAAAGTCCTAAAACCCACTGCCTGTTCTAACCTGCCACTCTGTTTCAACTTCCCTAATGTGGGAAATGAGAAAAAGGGATCCACTGATATAATTTGAAAAAGGTATTTGAAACATGGCCAATTTATGTTATTAGCTTAAGGATGCCAAACTCCATAAAACCATCTCCTCTTTCCAAATTACCCAGTTGCTTCCTGCATTCTCTAGAACATGTGAATTGTTTTGCCCAGAAATAGAAGTTTACTCACCTGATGGATAAAGTGGAAATGCCAAGAAAATCATGACAATTGCTTTCATCCTTGATGGAAAGAGGGCCACTTACCAAGTCTCTGAAAGGAACTTTTAGGGATGTTTATAACACTGTCACCTGCCGCACTGGAGAAACAAAAAGAATCCAGAGCCCATGTTAGAAACTTTCTTCCTTCTAAGTGAATTGTTCCAACCTCCGGGATGACTGTTCCCTTTTACCTCCCCTGGGGAACTCTGTCATTCAATAAAACATAGAGTCCCATCATTGGAAGGTCCCCCAGAGATTAATAGAGAACCCAGGAAAATAAATCTGTTAACCAAATGGAAGGAGCTGATAACTCCCCCACCTCTTCAGTCAGCCCACAAAAAGTCCAGTTGCCTTTAAAAAAAATCCACATCTGAATTTCAAGTTATTCTCCTCAGAAATTTGGAGCCGTTATTTCTGGAAAGTCTGACCTGGAGGAGTCCTCAGGGTTTCCAGTATCTGCCAGGGTTACCTCCCGAGATTCCCTACTTTGACCTGCCTCACACACAGAGGACAGGGAATGGGGAATGAGGCCCACAGCTGTGGAGACTGCTCATGTTGTTCACTTTTCCACCTTGCCCATTTCCTTCCAACTAAGCCTCTTTATGGGCCTCTGGCCAGGAGTCTGATGGGGGTAAGAGAGCTTGGTCCTCCCTGAGGTCTGTAAAGGAGCTCATGGGAGATGCCTCACAAATACTTCTCAGTAAATGTTCCCTCAGTGGGAAGTTTCGGGACAACTTGATCCCATGTGCCCAGAAGTATGGGAAAGGCTCAGAAACCCTAAGACAGACAAGATTTGTTAAAGCTTTACAAGCAAGTGAGTTGAAAACAGACCAGAAATCAAGCAGGAAAAATAAGAGTTTGGGAGCAACAATGAGATAATTAAGGGCCAAGTCCTTAATATTTTTTAAAAGCTACAAGCATATTCGAGTTTAAACTTTTAAAGGCTATGAATATACGGTTATGCGATCCAAATGTTGAGTTGATTATTAGTAGATGAAGCCTGGGCATTGGAACATTGTCAAAACTCCCAGAGGAGCCTCAAGTGCAGCCAGGTTTGGGGAAGCTTGTGTAGAGAGCTGGGTGTGAAGTTTTTGTTGGGATAAAGTTGACATGGAACATTGTGTAAGGTTAAGATGTACAACATCTTAATTTGATGTGTTTATATATTGCAATATGATTATCACTGCAGTGTTAGCTCACACCTCAGTCACACCTCTTAATTTGTTGTTGTTGTTGTGAAAATAATTCATATCTAGTCTCGTAGCATCTTCAAACTTTGTAATACAGTCATTTTGTCTATAATCACTGTCCTGTGCATGAGATCTCCAGAACTTATTTTTTGAAGCAAGAGAGAGTGAAAACTGGGGAGTGACATTGAGACCAGATGGGAAAAACAGTGCCTTAAATTATAAGTAAAAAATGCCCTTCAAAAAGAAGGGAGAAATGAAGACATTTCCAGATAAACTCAAGCTGAGTATGTTCATCATCATTAGACCTACCTTGCAAGACATGACACAGGGAGTACTTTAGTTTGAAATAAAAAGAAGAGTAGAAAACAAATCAAAGTGAGATGAAAACATAAAGTTCTTCATTAAAGGTAAATACATGAGCAACTATAAGATCTTACTTTATTGTCATTTTTATAAATGCACTTTTTATTCCTTTAGAGGATTTAAAAGACCAAAACATAAAACATAATGTCAAATACCAGGTGGGGCAAAAGTAGGTTTTACAGTTGGGAGTATGCAAAACACAGAGTTTATTCTTGTATTATTATTTATTAATTATTGTATTAATTTCCATATAAAGAACCATACACCTATTTTTGCCCCACCCTGTATATGTTAATTGGTAGACAATATAAAAAGATATAATTTGTGATATCACTAACCTAAAGTAAGGGAGCAGAGCTGTACTAAATGTTTTTGTATGTACTTGAAATTATCATCTAAAAGACTTTACATGGATATATATGTTATCACTATAGTGTGTCATGGAATCTCCACAAAGAAAATACCTATAGAATATACACAAAAGGGAATGAAAATGGAATTAAAATTGGTCACTACAAAAGTTCAACTAAACCCAATGGAAAGCATGGAGGAAATGAGAACAAACGAATTGCAAGACATAGAGAAATCGAGTTCAAAAAGTAATAACTATTCCTTTACTATTAATGATTCCTTTAAATATAAACAGATAAAACGCCCCAATCAAAAGACACAGATTAGCAGAAATCTAATAGAAAAGAAAGATTACAACTAGATTCCATTTACAAGAGACTAGTTTTAAATCCAAGAACAAACAGGTAATTTGGATCATTTGGCAATGGTTTCTTGGCTATGAGCAGAAAAGCAGAGGCAACAAAAGAAAAGAAAAGATAAATTGGATTATATCAAAATAGAAAATGTTGCATCAAAAAACAACTAGGAGAATGAAGAAAACCAATAGAATGGGAGAAAATATTTGAAAGTTATATGTGATAATGGGTTAACATCTGGAATATATAAAGAACTACAACTCATTTAAAAAACTGCCCAAAAATGGGCAAAATATTTCAATAAATATTTCTCAAAGAAGATATACAAATGATCAACAAGCATATGAAAAGAAAGATGTTTAACATCATTAAACATTAGGGAAAAGCAAAAAAAAAATCAATTCATATAGGAATTGCAGGCCCATTAAGATTACTACTATAGTCTCTATGTCATTAATTTATGCCCTGATCTTTATTACTTTCTTCCTTCTACTTCCTCTGATCTTTTCTTCCCATCCTCTCTCTAACTCTTTTAGTTGTAGGGTTAGATGGTTTATTAGAGATTCTTCCTGCTTCTTGAGGTAGGCCTGTAGTACTATGAACTCTCCTCTCGGGACTGCTTTTGCTGTGCCCTATAGATTGTGGGCTGTTGTCTGTTCATTTTCGTTCTTTTCCAGGAAGATTTTTTATCTCCTCCTTGATCACATCGGTAACATGCTATTTAGCTTCTATGTGTTTGAACACTTATGAGTTTTTTCCGAGTGGTTGATTTCTATTTTCATATCATTGTGATCCAAGAAGATGCTTGATATTGTTTCAATTTTTTTGAACTTATACACATTGGTTCTGTATCCTACCATGTAGTCATTCTTTGAGAATATTCTATGTGCACTTGAGAAGAAAGTGTATTCTGCTTCTTTAATGTCAAAGAAACCAAGATCTGGTTCTTTTAAAATATAAACAACATTGATAAACCTTTAGCCAGACTCACCATGAAACAAAGAAAGAGGACCCAAATAAAAATAAAAAAATCAGAAATGAAGGAGGAGATTTAACAACTGACCCAACAGAAATACAAAGAACTGTAAAAAAATACTATGAGCGACTATATAACAACAAAACTGAACAACCTTGGTGAAATAGACAAATTCCTAGAAACATACAATCTTCCAAAACAGAATCAAGGAGAAGCAGAGACATGAATAAGCCAATAACAACTAATGAAATTGAAGCAGTAATCAAAAAACCCCCAGCAAACAAAAGTCCAGGAGCAGATGGATTTACAGGAGAGTTTTACCAAACATTCAAAGAAGAATGAACACCTATTCTCCTCAAACTATTTCAGAAAATTCAAGAGGAGGAAAGACTCCCAAGCTCCTTATATGAGGCCAGAATTATCCGAATCCCAAAACCAGATAAAGGCACCACAAAGAAAGAATATTACAGGCCAATATCCCTGATGAACTTAGATGCTTCAATCCTAAAAAAAATATTAGCAAGTCAGACTCAGCAATGCATTAAAAAGATAATCCACACTAACCAAGTGGGATTTATTCCAGGGCTGCAAGGCTGGTATCATATTTGCAAATCAATAACTGTGATACATCACATAAACAAAGTGAAGGACAAAAATCATATGATCATATCCATAGAGGAAGAAAAAACATTCAACAAAATCCAGCACCCATTTTGGATAAAAACTCTCAGCAATGTGGGACTAGAGGGAACAAACCTCAACAAAAGAATGGACATATGTGACAAACTTACAGCCAACATCATACTCAATGGTCAAAAACTAAAATCAATTCCCTTAAGACAAGGAAGAAGACAGGATTGTCCACTTTCAGCAGTATTCTTCAACATAGTCCTTGCCACAGCTAAAAGACAAGAAGAAAAGATAAAAGGCATCCAAATTGGAAAGCAGAAAGTAAAACTGTCATTTACAAATGGCATGTTATTGTACATAGAAAACCAAGACTCCACCAAAGTACTACTAGATTTGATACATGAATATGGCAAGTTGGCTGGATATAAAATTAAAATACAGAAATCTACAGCATTTTTTTATACCTGTAATGAACTCTCAGAAAGAGAAACTGAAAAAACAATAGCATTTACCATTGCAACTAAAAAAATAAGATACCTGGAAATAAATGTAACCAAAAATGCAAGTGACCTATACTAGGAAAAGTACAGAACACTGAAAAAAGAAATAAAGGAAGATATAAACAAGTGGAAGAATATACCATGTTCGTGGATTGCAAGAATTAATATCATTAAAATGTCCATACTACCCAAGGCAATCTAAAGATTCAATGCAATTCTTATTAAAATATCAATAGCATAATTCACAGAACTAGAACAAATATTCCAAAAATTTATATGGAACTAAAAAAGCTTCTAAATAGCTGCAGCAATCTTGAGAAGAAAGAATAGAGTTGGAGGGATCACAATACCAGGTATTAAATCATACTACAAGCACACTATAATCAAGACAGCCTGGTAATGGAACAGGAAAAGGCATATAGATCAATGGAACAGAACAGGAATCGACCCACACCATTATGGTCAATTAACATTTGACAAAGGAGGCAGGAGCATACAATGGAGTAAAGACAGTTTCTTCAATAAATGGTGTTGAGGAAATTAGACAGGTACATGCAAAAAAATGAAACTAGACCAAAAACTTGCACCATTAAGAATAAATCAAAATGGACAAAAGACTTAACTGTAAGACGTGAAACCATAAAAATCCTAGAAGAAGACAGGTAGTTAAGTCACTGATATCTCATGTACCAGAATTTTCACCAATACATCTCCTAGGGTAAGAGAAACAGAGGAAAGAATAAACAAATGGGACTACATCAACCGAAAAAGCTTCTGCACAGCTAAAGAAATCATCCTCAAAATGCAAAAGGAACCCACCATCTGGGAGAACGTATTTATCAACTATATATTTGATAAGGGGTTAACTTCAAAAATATACAAAGAACCCATAGAACTCAAGAGGAAGACAAACAATCCAATTAAAAATGGGCAAAGGACATGAAGAGACACTTCCCCAAAGGGGACATACAGATGGCCAACAAATGTATGGTCAAGTGCTCAAATTCCGTAATCATCAGAGATATAAGTTAAAACCCCACTGAGGTATCACCTCACACCTGTCAGAATGGCTGCCATCAGCAAATCATCAAATGACAAGTGCTTGTGAGGGTGTGGAGGAAGGGGACCCTAGTACACTGCTGGTGGGAGTGCACACTGGTGCAGCCACTATGGAAAGCAGTGAGGAAGTTCCTCATAAATTTAAAAACGGAGCTGCCATTTGACCCAGTGATCCCACTTCTAGGAATATATCCTAAAAATCCCAAAATACCAGTGGGAAAGAATATATGCACCCCTATGTTCATACCAGCCCAGTTTTCAATAGTTAAGATCTGGAAACTGCCCAAGAGCCCATGAGTAGGTGAGTGGATGAAACAGCTGTGGGACATTCACACCGTGGAATACTATGCAGCTGTAAAGAAGGACCCCATACCCTTTGGGACAGCATGGAGGGACTTGGAAACTATTGTGCTAAGCAAAATGAGCCAGTCTGAGAGAGACAAATATCACACAATCTTACTTGTATGTGGGATCTAAGGAACATAATAATTTGACAAATAAGATGAGATCACAGACATGGAAGCATGAAACAGACTGGCAGATCTCAGAGGGAAGGCAGGAAGGACAGCAGGAAGAGATTGACCAATGGACTTAAAGCTTTATTCACAGCGTATGGACACAGACAATAGACAAGGGATGAACTGGGGAAGGCAGGGAGGTGGGGGACGGGTAAAGGGGAGGAAATGAGGGACATCTGTAATACTTGAACAATAAAATAAATTTTTAAAGGAAATTACTATTATTAAAAAAAAAAAAAAAACCAAGAAAATAATGATTGTAAGGAAGGAAGTGGAGAAATTGCAAATCTTGTGGATTGTTGGTAGAAATGCTAACAGGTAGGACCAGGACAGAATGCCATACTCAAAAAATTAACATTAGAATTCCCAGCATTTCCAGCAATTCCTTTTCTAGGGATATTTGCAAAAGTTGAAATAAGGATCTTGAGGAGATATTACACACCTGTAAATGAAAGGGACCCTGTGTAGCCAAAGTAATCTTGAAAAAATAAAAAGAACAAATTTGAAAGATTCAAATATCCAGATATGAACCTAATAGAAAGCTATAGTGATAAAATAAAATAACATGCTATTGGCATAAATATAAGCATATACAACAATGGAATAAAATAAAGGCAAAATAAATTCATACTTATATGCTCAATTGATTTTAAGACTTAATTTTTTAGAGCAGTCTTAGCTTTACCAGAAAATTGAGAAAAAGGTACAGAGGTTTCCTGCTCCAGGCATGTGCAGTTTTCCGCATTATCAACATCACTCACCACAATGGTACTTTTTAAGTTTGTTTACCAAGGAGACACCTACGTTGCCACATCATAATCAGCCAAAGTCTGTAGTTTGCCTTCTGGTTCCCTCTTGGTGGGTACATTCTATGGGTATGGACAAAGTTTAATGAACTGCACAATCGCTGTACTACCATATAGAGTATTTTCACTGCCCTGAAAGTCTCTGAGCTGTGCCCATTCACGTCTCTCCCCCTGCCTGCTGGAAACCACTGATACTTTTATTATCTCCAGTTCTGCCTTTCATAGGATGTCATATAGTTGGAATCATACAGTATATAACCTTTTTAGATTGGGATTGTTTGACTTCGTAATATGCACTTAAGTTTTCTCCATTTCTTTACATGACTTCAAGCTCAGTACTTTTAATCACTGAATAATATTCCACTGTCCAAATGCACCAGGGTTTGCATATATATTCATGTACTGAAGGATGTCTTTCTTTCTTCCAAGTATTGGCAACTAGGAATAAAGCTGCCACATTAATAAAGGGTTTTTGTGTGTACATAAATTTTCAACACTTTTGGGTAAATATCAAGGAGCTTGATTGTTCAATTGTATGTTTAGTTTTAAAAGAAACTGCCCACTTGTCTTCCAAAGGGGCTGTTTTATTTCACATTCCCACCAGCAATGTATGAGAGTTCTTGGTGCCCCACATCCTGGGCAGCACATGTTGTCAGTCTTCCTGATTTCACCCAGTGTACGACTTAGTAGCATCTCATTTTTTAGTTTAAATTTCTCTGAAGACACATAATGCAGAGCATCTTTGCATATGTTTATTTGCCATCTGTGTATCTTTGATGAGTTGTGTGTTAAGGTCCTTGACCCATTTTTTTTTAAGCTCAGGTTATTTGGTTTCTTATTTTTGACTTTTAAGAGTTCTTTGTATATATTGTGCAACAGTCCTTTGTCAGGTGTGCTTTGGGGGACTGGTTCTCCCAGTCTGTGGCTTGTTCTCTCATTCTCTTGATAATGCCTTTGACAGAAAAGAAGATTTACATTTTAATGAATTCCAGTTCATCAATTATTTCTTTCATGGACCAAGCCTTCTCTTATCTAAAAAGCCATCACCACACCCAAGGTCAGCTCGGTTTTCTCCTATATTCTCTTCGAAGAGTTTTATATTCTTGCATTTTATATTTTCGACTATGATCTCTTTCGAGTTCATTTTTGTGAAGGGTGTAATGTCTGTGTCCAGGATTTTTGCATGTAGATGTCCAGCTATTCCAGCACCATTTGTTTAGAAAACTGTCTTTGCCTCACTGTATCACCTTTTCTCCTTTGTCAAAGATCAGTTTGCTATGTTTCCATGGGTCTATTTCTAGACTCCTCACTCTGTTCCACTCATCTATTCATCTATTCTTTGACCAGTGCCACACTGTCTTGATTTATGACAAAATTCCAGGAAAATTAAATGGCAAAGAATAGTCTTTTCAACAAACAGTGCTATGACAACTGGATAGCCACATGCTAAAAGGATAACTTTGTAGCCATAATTTCATCATACACAAAAACTAACCCAAAATATGTCAGAGATCTAAATGCAAGTCCTAAAGTTATGAAACTCTTAGAAGGAAACTGAGGTACAGATCCTCTTGAGCTTGGATTACCCAGCAATTGGTTTCACTGAACAACAAAGGTACAAGAAACAAAGGAAAAAACAGATAAGTTGGAATTCATTAAATTTGTAAAAATTGCAACAAAGGGCACCTCAGTATAGTAAAAAAGACTACCTAAAAACCAGAGAAAACATTTGCAACTCATATATCTCATATGGGCCTAGTATATCAATTATATAAAGTACAGTACGAATCTTTGTCTTGACTGATTTTTAAACAACAAACAAAATAATGCTATTCTCCAACAAGCCTCAGAAATCATACAGTATCTTTAAATTGGCTTACAGTTCATTCAATTATAAAAATGACCTATGTTTTAGAATAGAAATCCATGTTGCATAATATTAGTAATTATGAGATTGACCTCGGGCGGTGGCTATAATTCAAGTTTTAGATCCCTCTTCTAGAGGTTTTGATTCTTTCAGATAAAGAGGTGCACAACCGGCTGTAATTTTAATGAACAAACAAGTAATGTATTATTTTTTCACCTTTTAAAGTATTCACTTAGTGTTACCAAGGGTAGTCATGTGTTTTAACCCACTGATCAAACGAAAAAAAAAGGTATTTTTGTTAGAGATAATATTTAACACTGTATTGATTGAAATATTTATGATTGTAAATTGCATTAGGTATATATTATCAAGCACATGATTAAGATAGCTTTTGAACTGTTATTTAATAATTGAACAGAGAATGAAAATCAATCAAAGGTTCTTAGAGTTGGAATTAATTTAAAACATCCTATATTCCAACTTGTCTACCATAGAAGGCTTTGTCTGGCCACTTAGGAGGTTAAAGGCCTGATTGAAAGGCCTCTAATTGGCTATAGAATCCATGGCAAAGTAGGATTGTCACAAAGCGACAGGAGTAAGACATAGGAATGTGTAGCTCAGGCAGGACATGACCCATAAAAAGAAAATTCAAGTGGTTCAGATGATAGTTGTCTGTAAAGAAAAAGAAAGAAAAAGAAATCATTACAAACAGCATTTCAAATTACCTGGGCGTTGCACTAAGTGCTTCTAAATGAGGACAGTGGGGAGAGGCTGTGCTCTGCTTCCTCAAGCAGCTGGGACCACGTGCCCCCCAGCCCTGAGCACTTCCTCCCCTGACCTGGGGCTGCTGGGCTCTTCCTACAAGCTCAGTCCTGATCCAGCCTTGGAACCCACCCGGGCTTGACAGAGGAGAGGAGTAGAGATTGTTTCAGTGGTTCTCCAGAAGAGGAGCCAATCTGGAGATTGAATAAGAGGAAGCACCCTGAGAAAAACTGAGGAGGGAGGTAGGAAGGCTGGCTGAGCCTTTAGCCTGCACACTGCTAGGAGGGCGGGGTATAGGAAGGGAGCCGGGTGGAAGTGCCCTGGAGTGCCCTGCTCTCTGAGGAAGGTTGCAGTCTCTCATGGAGTTCAGGAGGCAAGGTAGGCCCCCAGCAGCACCCTCTCCTAGCATGGATGGGCCACTGTGATGGATTCCCAATTTCTGTGGTCAGGAGGGTTTCTTGCTCAGTTATGCTCCCTGTGGCTGGACACCAACCACATCACAGAGGTTGTCAGTTATCGTGTGGGTTTCAGAATTCAATATATTGCTCTTCAACTGTCATTAGTAAGTCATACCGATGCAATTAACTTAAATTAATTGACTTATACATTTACAGAATATCCAGCAGAGATACATTGAAAGGTCAAATACAAAACTGCTTTAAGAAATGAGAACTTGTGGGAAAGGTACAAGTGTTTTTCTGGGGCATTTACTGAGGTAGTACAATTATTTTCCTTATATACTGTGCGTAGACTATCAGAAACCTTAATTTTCCAATCATTTTGTGATGGTTTCTTCATTATTTTGGAAGAGCCAGTAGTTAGCCTTGTGTTCTTACAGAATTTCTCTGCAGAAGAAGCACTTATTGGCATAAGTTCGGTGATAAGTTGCGCACGTTGGATCTGGGTCCATGGTGCAATTATGAACTTTACCCTTATATGGAGTGCAGTCTGGAAGCTAAACATAAAGAACAACATAAAATTTCTCTGATAATACATTTTTTTAAAAAAACATCCTTTACCCTAACTATAAAATATCATGCATCAAAATGGATTAAAAATATTTGCAAATAAACAATCCACTTAGACATAAAACATTATTGTTATATTTTTACAAACCCAATATCATTTTTTAAAAAGAGACAAGTGGTGGAATGTATTTTTATAATGTAGCCACTCTGCTCTCACTTCTCCCCTTCCTGCATCACATCTTCCCTATTATTTCTTACGGCGAGGAACCATAAAACTGAATTTTTTATAATTTCCTTATCTTAGTGGTTTCACTACTAGAGAATCTGATACTTTCAGATTATCACCACATATGTGGATATTCCTGTATAATAGTATTTACATCGGTGTATATATGTGTATATGTACATATATGTATATATATATAAAATCTGGTTAGTAATGGCAGCATTGATAATTTACATACCTAAACAATAATGTATGTATTCTTATATGACCACCGTTAATGTCTTTGTGACCTTTATCTATTTAGATGTTTAGAATTGTAGTTTTTTTCTTCAGCTTCATATAATATTCTTCTCCACCAATACATGAAAATTTGAATTTTATCTATCATTCAGTGAATAATTTGCTCTTTTAATCCTCTTGTTTTGCTAGGCTTAACAAATTTTTTAAAAATATACTATAACTTTTAACAGATGCTTGCAGATAACAACGATGCCCAATAACAGAATCTTTGAAATGATGGGATGTCTTTGTCTGTCCAATATGCCAAATGGTTTTATATGACTGACTAAATTTTACTTATTGAACTTAGTATAATAATCACACAGTTTAAATAAATTTGAAAGATCATTCTGTTGCACATTTTGTTTAGAAATTTGCTGTTAAAACTTATAATCTAAAAATATTAAAAGTTTATCTTTTTCTATTTCCAATATAATCAGTATTAACTTACCGGTTTCGGAGTTGGCTTAGGAGGAGGACGACGACGTAAACCAGTTTCTGGTACCAGCACACAAAAGAAAATATAAAACAAGGACAGTGGAGAGCAGTCAGAGTCTCTGGTGGACGAACCTTTATCTTTCAGTAGCAAAATACTATACAAATGGCCTACCCAGTACCCCCAACTCCTGAGATGAGCTTTCTCTGGTAGAATCAAAACAGTAAGTTCACAAAATAGTGCCAAATTTGGAAACATAATTCCAAATCATTCTCACACTGTGAAAACTAACTGTATGCGTTGTGTAATAATCACCAAACTCTCCTGTGAAGATCCCATAGTTCTTTGTATGTATTTATTTATTTCCTATAAATGAGACATCCTAGTCAGAGAAGACAGTGCCTTGTTCAATGTCACTCAACAGGCCTTGCATAGGTCACTTGACATGAAGAAATTAATTCCCCCTTAAGGACATAGTGCTCAGGTCTAATGCCAGGCGTCCATTGAACACCTCGAGCTACCCTATTGGGGAAGCCATCAGTCCCTTGTGCTTGAAGGAGGGTAACTTGCCAGGAGAGGGGCCAATGAGTTCTCACTTTACACAAAGCTCTGACTTTGATGGACTCAGATCTGGCAAAGAGCAAATCAGATTGTCAAAGATCATCAGATCTAAGGGACATGATTATCCCCTACAGTCTGCATTTGGCAACCATGGAATCTGACCTCAACATAAGGAGAAAAACACAAAAAGGTAAAATCTTTAGTCATAAGCGAACAAAGAGCCAAGCTCTACTGCCCTTTCTAACCCACCCTGTGTCTCCATCTCTCTAAGGTGGGAAAGAGAAAGCAATCCAGGGATGCAGTTTCAAAAATCTAACTTGTAACATGTTTCTTTTATTTTCCAGCTTAAGTATTACAAACCCAATGCAAGAAACTGCTCCTTTTCTATCAATAGAAGTTGTCACCTGCAGTTTCTACGATGTGGGACCTGCTTCATCCCGAACAGAAATGTACTCACCAGCATAATGAGAGAATGCCAGGGCAATGAGCAAAACAGCCTTGATCCCCGGTGAGAACAACATTTTATCAGATCTGTAGGAGAAACCTGAACGAAACGTTTACAACAGGACAGGAGACAAATTGCCTGTTTCTCAGTGAAACCTCCTTAGGGGTGGACGACCGGCCCCACTGCCCTAGATTCCTAACTATATGGGACTTTTTCCCTTTTTCTTCCCCCAAGCTCACAGGGTCAAGGACACATGCAGGCAAACAGAAGGCCTCGTGGGGACCAGAGAAGGCCCAGGACACCCTCAGCACCCTGAGACAGGAGCTGACACCCCAACCCCGGGCTCCACCCACAGAGTCTGACCTCTGAAGGAGACAGGAGCACTGGAGCCCCAGGGCTTCCCCAGAATATAGACTATTTGGGGCAGACTGACTGGAGCCCTCCTCGCAGCGATGCCGCACACCAGGGCCACCCCACACCCTCCCCACCTGACCCACCTGCGACAGAGAGGGCAGAGGAGACCAAGGCCCACGGCTCTGGAGACTGGGCCTGTTTGGCTCCCCTTCTCTGTCCCCGCCTTTATAAGCCTCCTGGTGAGGAGCTGGCGGGGTTAAAACAGATGGCTCCCGATAGCACCGGGCACACAGGTATTCTGTGTCCTTCCTGGATGCTGGAAATAGCTGGTGAGAGATGCCCCGAAAACCATTCCCAGTAGGTCTTTCCTCAGCAGGAGGTTTGGGACGATTTTGCCTGATAGACCCAGAAGAGTGGGGTGCACATAAAGTACTAAAGAGAGCTTTGAAACCCTAAGGCAGGGAGGAGATGTGAAAGGTCTTCAAGCTACTGAGCTGCAAGGAAAGAATCAAAGCAAGAAAGGGAAGACGTTTGGCAAACTAATTAGATGCACACCTAGGCCCTAAGTATCTGACAACACCAGAAGCGATTAGACTCCACTGGAGGTTTGGCATTTATGAAACCTTTTCTTTTGAGATAAATGGAGATTCCTATAAAGCTCTAAGTCCTGGAACAGAGTGTTACCATGTTCCTTTAACCAATTTCTCCCAACGGGAACATCTTGTAAAGCTATAGTATAGATCCACTACCAGGAATATTTAAAAAGCTCCCAGATGATTGAAGGGCAGAGGCTTTGGAACCTGGGCTAGAGGACAACACCAAATATTAAGATCAGGAGAGAAAGAAGGCTCGGGGCTGAAACTGAGACCACCAGGGACAATGCCCTCAATTATATCTCAAATAATGTGATCTGAGGAATAACCGAAGAAAGCTAGATCAAGGCTGTATAGCTGAGCTGACTTCAAGTAGAGGCTGTGTAGTCAAGCTGAAAAAATTAGTTCCAACTAAATGAACTGAGCACGAGGAAGAGGTTTTATTGTAACTGGCCTGAGGACTTAAACTTTTGAAAGTTTCAGTTGTGCATCAGTGCCTGGAGAGATATAAATTCCCAAAGATAATCATATGAAGGATTTAGAAAAGAATGAAGAACTTAGGAAACAATGTTCATGTGCCCAAGACCCCTGACATCCATGATTCTGACACCAGACGTCTGGAAAGTTACTATTTGAACCCATCCTGAGGCTCAAGAATGCAGGACTGTTTCTTCTCAAGGGTGTACCTTTTACCTTAAGAGCTCTCAACGTTGCTCTTTCCTTTAAAACATGCTGGGCGTTACCTAGTAGTGTTTCTGAATTGCAGACCCTAGGACCCTTGAATAAAACTGCCCTGTTTAATTTTTAAAAAGCCTCCTTATGCATTTCTGCTCGGACAGGGGACTTTTACCTCAGAGTTAATTGGGAGACTCTGCAGGGTTTGAAGTAGGAAGAGACTGAATCTGAACTAACTAATCTGCTTCAGAGTCTCTGTGGCAAAAGCACATGAAAGTCCTGGGTTTGAATTCCTCCACTACAGAATAACTGTGACACAATATTCAGACTCTAAGTCACAATTTCCTCACTATAAATGTGACAAGGATGATTCATGTCTCAGAGGCTTGTCAGAGTGTCATTTTTAAACAGTCTGACATTGGGTTGTGTGCTATCCTTACATGTTACCCTAATGTAACCTGCCTTATTTTATCAATAAAAATAGTCTAAGAAAAGAAACTTTGAGTCTGGTACTGTTTCATGCCAATTTAATGAGAGGATTAAAGAATCTCATAAGTGCAATGATTGTCAAAGCTGCTAAAAATATTTGTCACTAAAGAAACTCAGTATCTCGTTATTTGGGAACATGAAAAATAAGCATAAAGAGATATCCTCACACATGTTTGCATGGTTAATATCACAGAAACAAGAGATGGCAAGTGCTGGCAAGGCTGTGAAGGAAAAGCAGTCCCTGTGCACTGCTGGTGGGAGGGTAGCCTGGTGCAGCCACTCTGGGGGGCCCTCAAAAGATTGAGAATCGAACTGTCCTATGATCCAGAATCCCACTTCCAGGTACATATTCATCCAACAAATTAAGTGCCTGACACCACGTTATTCCCCATAGCACTAAGCTGAAGAGCAGGTCTCTGGGACTCTGCACCTCGTGTGACTATAACTCTACAGCCATTAGGCCACAGCTTCCCTCTTCTCCTGCTCAAATCCCCTGGCAACCAGCACTTTATTTCCTGCTTCCAGAAGTTTAACTACATTAGATAGCTCATATAAGTGGAACCATGCAGTCTGTATCTTTCTGTGAGGATCTTACCCATTTAGCCTAATGTCTCCCAGTGGCAGGTTATGGAAGATGATGTATTTCCTGCCTTTCTAAGGTTAGATGAGAGCCCATTGTGTGTATACATCACATTTCCTTTGTCGGCTTTTCTACTGATGGATATGTGGCTTGTTTTCATACTGTGAGTAGTGCTGTAATAAACAGGGGAGTGCACGGATCTCTTCAAGATCCTGATAACAGTCTTTTGTGTATCTACTTGGGAGCAAAGTTGCTAGATCACTGGTAGTTTATTTTTAATTTTTTGAGGTACCTTCATACCATTTTTAATATTTGTATCATTTTCTCATTCTACCAACTGTCTTAGTCCATTCGTCTTCTGTTATAACATACCATGGACTGGGTGGCCTGTAACAACAGGAATTTAACACTCAGGAAGGCTGGGAAGTCCAAGATCAAGGTGCCAGTCAGGTTATATTCTGGTAAAGGTCCTGTTCTGGTCCACAGCCTGTGCCTTCTCAAAGTGCCCCCACATGGTAGAAGGGGGCGAGGAATCTTTCTGGAGCCTCCTTTATAAGGCACTAATTCCATTCATGAGGGCAAAGGTCCCACCTCTCAATATTATCACCTTTCAGGGTTAGGATTTCAACATCTAAATTTCCTGGAGGGGTGGATACCTTTAGACTATAGCATTAACAGTGTACAATGGTTTCAATTTCTCCATACCTTTTCCAAAATTATCTCTTATATTTTTAATAAACATACATTCTAAAATTTACAAGGCGATGTTTCCTTGTGATTTTGATTTGCATTTCCCTGATGATTAGGAATGTAGAGCATCTTTTCCTGTACTTGTTGGCCATCTGTATGTTTCCTTTGAAAAAATGTCTATTCGGATCTTCTGATCATTTTTTAATTGGATTTCATGGGTTGTTTTGGTGAATGGTATGAGTTCTTCATATATTTTGGTTGTCAGTTTCTTACTAGCAAGACTATATGTGATGTGCAAAGATTTTCTCACATTTTGTAGTTTGCCTTTTCATTTTGTTGAAGGATTTCATTTTTTGTTTGTTTGTGTTGGGGTTTTTTGGTATGTAACACATTTGAGTTCACTGTAGTGCCCCTTATTTATTCTTGCTTTTGTTGCTTTTGCTTTTGGGATTAGATTCAAAAAATCATCCCCAGGATCTAGATTGAGGGGTATATGACCTATGTTTTCTCCAAGAAGTTTTATAGTTTCAGGTCTTACATTCAAGTCTTTAACCACATTTTGAGATAATTTTTATATAGGGTGTAAGGTAGTGATCCATTTTCATATTTTTACATGTGGCTGTCCAAGTTGCCCAACATTATTTATTGAAGAGACGCCATTTGCCCAATGTATATTCTTATGTCCTTTGTCATAAATTAATAGAATCCATATATATATATGTTTATTTATCGATTCATTATTCTGTTCTATTGATATATGTGTCTGTTTTTATGTCAATAGCATGTTGTTTCAATTACTATAGCTTTATAATACAGTTTAAAGTCAGGGAGAGTGATGCTGCCAACTTTGTTCTTTTTTCCATCAAGATTGCTTTGCTTATTTGAGGTCTTTTGGAGTTCCACACAAATTTTAGGATTGTCTGTCCTATTTCTGTGAAAAACATCATTGAAATTTTGATAGGGAATGCATTGAATTTTTATATTGCTTTTGGTAATATGGACATTTGAACAACATTAATTTTCCGATCCATAAGTATACAATATCTTTTCATTGACTTACGTCTTCTTGAACTTATTTTATTAATGCCTTGTTCTTTCAATATAGAAGTTTTCTACATCCTTGGTAAAATTTATTCCTAGGTATTTTATTTTTGATGCAATTATAAATGGGATTGTTTTATTGATTTCTCTTTCTAATAGTTGTTTATTAGTGTATAGAAACATAACCAATTTTTGTATATTGATTTTGTATCTTACTGATTTTGTTTCTTCAATGAATTTATGAGTTCTAAAAGTTTTTTGATGGATTCTTTAGGATTTTCTATGTATAATGTCATGTGATCTGCAAATAGTAACAAATTCACTTCTTTCTTTCGAATTTGGGTGACTTTAATTTTTTTTCTTGCCTAATTACACTGGCTAGAATTTCCAATGCTATGTTGAATAAAAGTGGCAAGCTCATTGGTAGATTTTAACAGTTGAAGAAAGAATCTCTGAAACAGCACCAAAGTCTCAATTCATGAAAGCAATAATTAATAATGCATAGTTAGTTAATTATAATACATTAAATGTTAAAATTTCTGTTTTGCAGAAGACAATAGCCAGAGAATGACAACACAAGCCACAGGCTGGGAGAAAATATTTTCAAAACAAAATCTGATAAAGGACTGTTACCCAACATAGACAAAGAGTTTTTAAAACTCTTCAATAAGAACACAAACAGCCAGAGTGACTAATGGGTCACAGACCTTAACAGACTCCTCACAAAAAAAGATATACAGAGGACAAATCAGTATATAAAAGATTCTCTACATTATATGTCATTAGGGATATGACAATTAAATGAACAAGGAGATCCCACCACACACCGATCAGAATGGAAAGCACCCCAAGCACTGACCAGACCAAATGTTGACAAGGGTGGGGCGCAGTAACATCTCTCATTCATTACAGCAAGTTTGAAAGACAGTTTGGCAGGATCTTACAAAACTAAACATATTGTTACCAGGTGATTCAGCAATTGTGCACCTTGGTATTTATTTACTCAACGGTATTGAAAACTTATGCCTACAGAAAAACCTGCACACCACTGTTCATAGCAGCTTTATTTAGAATTGCTGACACTGGGAAGCAACCAAGATGTCCTTCGGTAAGTGAATGTGTAAATGAATTCTGGCATATCCAGACCATAAAATATTATTCGGACCTAAAACAAAATTCTCTATCAAGCCATGAAAAGACATGGAAGAACTTTAAATGTGTATATTACTCAGTGAAATAAGACCATCTGCAAGCCTATATGCTGTATAATTCCAACTAAATGGCATTCTGGGAAAAGCAAAAATATGTAGACAGTAAAAAATCCATGGCCGCCAAGAGCTGAGAAAGAGAGGGATGAATAGGTGAAGAACTGAGGATTTTTAGGGTAGTGAGAATATTCTGTAGAATGTCATCATGATGAATATATCATTATACATTTGTCCAAGCTTTCAGAATGTACAACTTTCCAAAACAGATAACGGCAGATCCACATGGTTTCATGGATGAACTCTACCAAACATTAAGAAAAGAAATTATACCAATTTCTCAACTGAGAAATATCCTCAACTGAGGATATTTTCCATTGATTTTTTTATTGTTTTAGAAGGAGTAGATAGGACCCTAGGAAGGGAGGGGGGGAGAGGGAGAGAGAGAAATAAAGAGACAGAGAGACGGAGAAAAGAGAGAGAAAGAGAGAGAGAAACATTGATGTAAGAGAGACATAGATTGGTTGCCTCCCCCATGGGCCTGGCATCAATGTTGTTAATACAAGCATTTGAAAAATGCCAAAGGGTGTTTAGAATAGCATGTTCATATTAGCACAACATAAGTAAAAAAGAACTAACCTAAATATCATCTTCAATGTGGAGAAAATAATGCCAATTTCCATATATACACATAGTGTAATTTTATTTAGAGGTTAAATTGAAACTACAGCTCTAAATATCTGAATGAACTTAGTCACAAAGATATTTAAAAGCAGGTGATGTAAGCATATACACAGAACTGCTTTTTTAAATAATAAATACTGTCAACAGTAAACAAGTTGTATTTATATATGTTTATACACACATATCAAATACAGACAGAGGCACACACATGTACATACACACACTTATCAAGAAAGACTGAAGACTGAGGGAAACTAGAGGGAAGGTGGGGGTGGCTGGGTAGGTGGGTGGGGAGAGATTAATCAGAGAATTTATATGCATAACCCATGCACACAGACAGTGCTGTGGGGAAGGCTTGGACTGGGACAGAGGCTGGGCGGTGGGTGGTAAGGGGAGGGGAGTTGGGGAACATCTGTAATATTGTCAACAATAAAATAAAATACAATTTTCAAAACGAAAAAAAAAATACAATGTATTGCTAGCTACCAGGCTTTTCTACAAGACATTGTAAGACAGTTCTTCAGGCTACAATGAAAGGATATCAACAAGAACATGATTTCATACAAATAAATAAACATGAGTAAAAGTAACTGCTTATTTAAATATAAAAATGAATTAAATATAAGCTTTTATAACACTTTTCTCCTCCAAGCTCATGTAAAAGCAAACTGAAAAAGCAATCATTAGAACACTGTCTGATAATCCATATGACAATAATACCACAAAGGAGGAAAGAGAAATGGACTTAAATTGAATCAGGAGTTTTGCTTACTTTGTAAATTGTTCTTAATTCAAACTAGATTTTTCCACTTTGAAATAAAAATTATAATCTCCAGGGAAATCACTAGAAAAACCCCTTTAAAGTATATAGTAAATCAATTAAAAGAAAATGATGTTCTAGAAAATACATGTTTAAAACAAAATAAGACAGTAAGAGAGGAATAGAGGGGAGATTAGACATTCATAATCAAACTAAAAAGCAACAGACCTAATTCCCTAGTTATCAGTAATAACATGAAATGTAAATGGGACTAAGCACTCCAATCAGAAGGCAGAGGTTTGCAGAGTAGATTAAATAACAACATGAAACAATTTAATGCCACTGCCACAGGAATACTTTACATTTAAAAACAGATAATATAAGTGTAAAAGAATGGAAAACACATACCATGAAAATTGTAAAGAAAAAACCTGAAGTGGCTCTACTAATTATAGATTAAAAAAAATAAGACAAAAATTATTGACAAATAAAAAGAAAATAAATTTAATAATAAGACAAAGGTCAAACCATCAGAAATATATAAAATTATAAATATATAACTACCCGATGAAAATTGAGCCTCAAAACGTCTGAAGCAAACCCTAATTGAACTGAGAGAAACAGAGAATTTGACAGTAATATTTAGAGACTTTAATATTCCATATTCAATAACACAGAGCAAGTAGGCAAAAGATTAATGAGGAAATGAAAGACTTGAAGAGGGTTGTAAACCAATTAGACCTAACAGACATCTTTAGGAAGCTCCACTCCAAAAGAGTGGAAAGCTATTTCTTCTCCAGTACACATGCACATTCTATAGGCTATAATATGTTAGAACATGAAATGAACTTCAGATTCTATATTATACTATAAACTGAAAAAATCTTTGGATTTTTCATACTGAACAAGTTGAATGAAAGTATACTTCCAAGCTGCATTTGGTCTGATGGCTGTCTGAAGTATTTATTTGACTCAGGGTATTTGCTCTTTGTAAATGTGTCTAGAGAGTGACTGGGGTCAAGAAGGACTCTTGGTGGTGATCAGAATAAAGAGCAGGGCAGATGCACTTGAGTTGGATGGTAGGTGCAGGGAAACAAGGGGTGTTTCCTCGGTCTTCAGCACAAAATACTTATGTTAAGGCTGTCTCCTTGGACTTTTGGGTTCCATATCCAAGTCTTATTCTATAATCTCAGCTTGCACAGTTGAGATTTGTTGTATCAATGGAAAATATCACTGGAGGCAGCTTCCCGGTCTATGTACTAACGATCATTGACAATTTCATGCAGTGAGCTGGTTTTTGTAATGATCAGCAGAACACAAAACTACTTTAAACTGTGTGCCCTTTACAGTTTGGTGTAACAGCCCTAACCTACAGCAGGTGGAGGGCCACAACACAAAGGGGATTCTCATAAAAGAGCAAGATGTTTCAGAAAATCTCATTTCTATGCATCCAATTACTGGTTCAGAAAGCACAGAGGAGTGGATGGCATCTTAATCCATTCAGGCTATTATAGCATAACTGCAATAAACTCGGTGGTTTATACACAAACATTTATTTCTCCTGGTTCTGGAGACTGGGAGGTCCAAGATGATGGTGTCAGCAGATTCAGTGTTTATTGAGAGCCTGCTTGACAGATGGCTGTCTTTGCATTTTACCTTCCTTGCATGGTGGGAGGGGTAAGCTAGCTCTCCCTCTCCAGGGGTCCTTTGATTGGAGCACTAACCAGGATCAAGATGGCTCTGGCCTAGTGCAAGAATCACCTCCCTATACCATTGCCTTAGGGGTCTGGACTGCAACATATGAATTTGGGGGGAAATAAACATTCAGTCTACAATAGATGGCAACAATGACTGTGCATCCAGACATCAGGCTGGTCTGAGAGAGTACCCAGGATTGTCCTCAATTCTTCCCTGGAGCTTAATTAAACCAATAGTTACTGTGGGTATTCCTCTGGGGCTTGTGGGATAACTTTGGTACCTACTGCCTGTAAAAACATCTGGCCTTTAAAAAAAAATCTTGATGGCAGGGTATATACACAGATTTCATATGCTGATTTAAGTGAGCTTATGACTTATGGAAGTGATAAATGCCCCAATAACGATGATCAGAAGGGAAAAGGGAAAAAATGTGTTCTTGAAGACACAGAGAGACCTCAACCTCACACATTGCAGGTGGACATAGAAGAAGCTACTTTGGATAACAGGTTCTTAGAAGCTTCAACATGCACCTGCCATATGAACCACCCATTCCACTCCTGCTGTTCCCTCAAGAGAAAAACAAACAAAACCTATGTTCATACAAATACTTGTGAACTAATGTGCACAATAGCACTGTTCATAATGGGCTAAATGTAGAATCAAGTCAAGTGCCCCTGGTCCCAATATAGTTGATCAACACCAAGTGGAACACCATCCATCACTTAAAATTAATCACCTTCCCATAGGCCACATAAGGTGTGTGAGCTCCCAAATCATTATGCCCAGTGCAAGAGGCAAGTGTAAAGGACCCCGTGTCACTCCCTTCTATGTACAGGAAATGGTGGGAAAAGGCAAAACAGTGGGGAGAGAGTATTGAGGGCAGTTGCCTGGGGCTGGAAGTGGGAAGAGGGATTGACGCCAGTCGGGTTAGAAGAACCTTTGGGAGTCATGTCACTCATCTAAAACTGGATTATGATGATTTCTGTATATTTACAAAAATCATTGTATTATACCTAAAACCAATTACAGTTTGTTAAGTAAATATCTCAATAAAGGTGTTGTTAAGTAATAGAATAGCAAGTTATCTCAATAAGTTTGTTTTGAGAGTCATATAATAGCAGATGTTGCCTTTTCATTAGCAAAGTGGCAGGTTTTCAAAACATTTTTTGAAATGTTAGGTTAAATTTTATTTTAAAATATTTTTTATTTCCCTTATGATTTTTTCTTGATACATAGGTTATCATGAGGTGTGTTCTTTCATTTCCAAATATTTTAAGATCTGAGACATCTTTATGTAATTGATTTCTAAGTTTTTTCTATTGTGTTCAGACAACATACTACATATAACTTCAATTCTCCTCCTTTCAAATTTGTTGAGACTCCCTTTCTAACCTGATATGTATAGTTGATCTTGACAAACATCCCATGTGCAGTGGAAAGAAAAAAAAAGATATTTCTCCAGTTGGCGTTTCAAGTGCTGTAATTGTCAGTTATAGCAGGTTCGTGGACAATGTTCTTTGAATCTCCTATGTCCTCACTGACTTTTTAAAAAGAATTAACTGTATTTTTAGAATACTTTTAGATTTACAGAAAAAAATTGCAAATATAGTACAGAGAGTTCCCATATGCACCACACCCATCTTATTAACATCTTACATTTGTATGGTACTTTTATTACAATGAATGAATCAATATTGATATATAATATATTATTTATTGAGATTCCCTTTGTTTTTACATAGTGTGCTTTTTCTGTTCCAGGATCCCATCCAGGAACCCCCACGACATTTAGTGGTCACATTTCCTTAGCATCTACTTGACAGTGACAGGTTTGAAAAATTTCTTGATGACCTTGCCAGATGTTAGTTTTGTGTTTTTTAAAGTTCCTCTAAGGGAATTTGTGTGATGTTTTTGCCATGATTAGATCTGGGTTAATGGGATATGGGAGGTAAGACCTTTGAATGCCACAAAACTGTAGGTTTGGAATATTGTGGAACTCCCCTTCTCACTTTCATGTTACTCAGGAGGGAGTCACCATCTAATGAGATTTTTATGAGAACTACATTAGATAACAGGTGGGAAACTGCCTGACACAGCTTTGAAGATAAACATCAGTCACTGAATAAGTGTTCCCATTGGCTAATAGACAACAACTTCAGGGGACACAATGAAAAACCCTAGAGAATCCTGAAATCTGACTTTACCAACCAATTTATCCTTACTGCCTGATATAAGGCCTAACACATAGTAGGCTTTCATGTAATATGTTGAAGAAAAATAAAAGAGAACACAGGCATGCATATGCCATGTTTGGTGAAAAAATTATTTTTGAAGCTTCTATATAGAAAACAAGCATGTAACTAGGTGGAGGTAGTTTTATATTCTCATGAATATTATTGTCCTAATTATATATAAAAAAGAGCTTACCGAAGATAAAAATCATTTAACACTTTTGTGTGAAATATGTAGGATTTTACTTTGTATTACATTTTTCTTAGCAAATATATACCACTTAAACTGCCATTGAATAATTGAGCACGGAGAATCAAAATTCTGAAATCACAAAATCTTAGAGGCGACAATGAATTTGAACATCCCACGTTCCATCCTGTGCTACACAGGAGGGTTTTCCTATCACCTATGAATTTAAGGCCCTGTTTGGGAAGGCTCTACTAATTCTAACTGTAGAATCCACTGCAAAATGAGATTACATTAGAGCCACATGGATGGACAGCTTCTTCAAAATTCAGCTAACACCATAATGATCAGATTTTAAATTCCATAAAGAAGTCTGTAGAGAAAGAAAGAGACAAAGCAAAGTAAATTGTTGAAATAACATGTTATAGTCGCTGGGAAGTGCATTAAGTGCTGCCCGATAAGAAGCATTCTGAGCCTGGAACAGGGTGGAGAGGCTGAGCTGAGCTGAGCTTCTCTAAGCAGCTGGGCCCTAGATCTTCCCCCACCGGCCCCAGGTCCCTGGCCCTGTGCCCCTTTTGTTGCGGGATAATTGATCCCTCCTACTTGTTCAGTCAGGACTCATACTTGGAACCTGCCTGTAACATCGAGAGAAGAGGATTGGGGATTGTGTTTGTGGTCCTTAAGAAACAGATGGCAAGTCGGGGAATCTAAATGCAAAGATTTTATGAGAGGAAACTGCTGTGATAGAAGATGGACAGGAGGCGGGAAGCATGGCAGAGCCTTCAGACCACAAACCCTTCAGAGTGAAGGAGAGAGGGAGGAAGTTTGGTGGAAGTGTGCTCGACTCATGGGGATCAGGAAACCATCAGAAGCATCCATTTCTAGAATAAGTGGCCCGTTGTGATTTCAGAGTAGAGCTGAAGGGGCCTGAGTCCGTTGCACTTCCTGAAGCTGGGGTTCTGCAAGGCTGATTCTCAAGGCATCAATCACCAAGGCTTACTGCAGCCTCAGGGCTTCTCAATTACAACATACGGGCGGCTAGCCTGCTATTAGTAAGTTATAATAAAACTAGTTCAATCAAGTTAACTGATTTTTCAGAACTCTCTGCTTGAGCTCTAGTGCAACACTCCCTTTCAGGAGTTAGAGCTTTAGGGGAGGCCCCGGTGTATCCCACACATCCTTCACTTAGTTATGACAGTTGTTCTGTGTATGTGCTGTGCTTAGGTCATCAGCCCGATGGATCTCCGTGTTCTTTTGAAATGATTTCTTTATTACTTTGGAAGGGAAAATATTTACCATCATGTTCTTACATCTTATCACTGAGGAGAAAGTACATCTATTGTGATAAGTCTGGCCATTGGTTGCACAGATTGGCTTGATTGCCCCAGGACAAGGGAGTGATGTAAATAAGTGGACATCACAGTGTGGCTGTAAGAGACTGAAAAACAAAATGAAATTGATCAGAAAGTGAGCAGTGGAGTAAAATGTTCTTCAATTCCAATATGAAATGTCACACATTAAAATGGGATAAATATATTCTATACATATTGGCTTAACCACAAACCTCAATGTACCATCACCCACTTAAATGGAAAATGTTATGTCTTTTCAACTCTCCTATTATTTACCAAAAAAGGCCATGCAATTATATGAATTAGCCAAATGCCACCACCCTCTTCTCCTACCTCACCTCTCCTTACCTATCATAGCCAAATGAATCTTAAAGAAGTATCTCTATTTTTATTCCCTGCAAATTTCTCTATAATTGCACTACTTTCACATACAGACACAAGTGTGGTTTGTTTCGTTTCCATACTTTTGGTAATTTATATAAATGAAACAATACTTTGTATTCTTATAGGACCTACATTTTACACTCTTTGTGGCCTATCTGTATTCAGATATTTAGAGCTGTAATCCACTTTTCATCCTTAGTGTAATGTTACACTGTGTAAATGCATGAAAAATGAATTTTTAAATGGAGAATTGGGTTGACCCTATTTATTCCTTTTGTTTTATGAGGATGAAGGCTTCTACTCTTTGACATTTAACCTCTCTTAGATGTTTACACTCACTAAGGTTGATGGCCCATAATAGAATTTTTAGAAACAGGATATGTGCTTTTTCACTTCCTCAGGATGATCATGACAAATGATATTCTATTGGTAGGAGAAGGTAATGTTTTAAACTTTGTTTATTGATAATTCAGATTTTTACTTTTTAAAGACTCATTCAGTACATATATTTTGTTTGGTGAATTATGTTGGTAAAATTTACAACATAAAAACATTGATACTTGACCATTTTTATCTTCCTAACAAACCCACTTTACCTTACCTTCCTTAACTTTAGTAAATGTAAAGCAAGCTTCTGAGAAACAAAAACCAAAAACCCCCACAGATTAAATGTAACAGGCAAGTTCAAAAGTAGTAAGTGACCACAACTCTTAGCAAAAATATACCAAAAGAAATTTACCTATACAAAAATGCAAGTAATATGATAATCCTTTATGGCAGTAGCAAAACATTAATTTCACAAAACAAAACAAAATAAAAAAACCAGTTTTGAGTTCCCCACATTATTCCCAGAACTGTTTCTTCACCCATGGTTGAGATCCTAGTCAAAGAGAACAGTGCCCAGCCCAAACCAGGGAAATATGAGGAAATTAATCAGTGCTTCATTCATCAGCGATTCCCTGTAATTGAGTGCCTCCGTCCACTCTGACCTTGTTCTGAAATTCAAGGGCCACCATAAGCTTTCAGGAGATCACCTGGTACCAAGGGAATCCGTGAGTTTCATCCTTGCACCCTGCCTGAAATACTGGGATCAGAGCTGGCGAACATCAAATCAGATGGTCAAGAAATACCAGATCTCAGAGACACCATTTCTCCCCACATTTTGCATCTAACAGCCCTAGAATGTGAGCCCCAGGAAAAAAGAATTTAAAGTTCTTCAGTTATAAATGAACAAAAACGAAATGTCCACTGCCCATTAGAACCTACTGCCCAGCCTAACCTTCCACTTTGTCTCGACTTCTCTAATGTGGGAGATCAGGACCCACTGATAGTTTTGAAAAGACATTTGTAACTTGCTCGCTTTCACTTTGACAGTTTAGGTTTCACAAACTTAATAAAATCAGTTATACCAGTTGTTTCCTGCGGTTTGAGGATATATGAAGTGTCTCACCCAAGACTGGAAATTCGCTCAGCAGAACGAAGAGGAAATGATGAAAGTAGCTTTGATCCATGAGGAGAAGAGAGGCATTTTGTGACATCTCTGAATGAAAACCTTTGAAAGAGTTTATAACCCATGAAAGGGCCAGATCCTGATTTTCAATGGATAGAAAAGCAATCCAGAGTCTACATGGGACAAATCCTTACTAGTGAAGGAGTCTTTCCAATGCCCAGGATTCCTAATTTAGGGGAACTATTTTGTGTTTTTCATCTCCCAGCCCTCACATTCAACAGGCATAGCAGTTGAACAAGACATGGCCCATGGTCCGCAGGCTGCACAGATAAGTAAGAGAACGCCTGGGACTAACCCCGTTTGCGCTGGAAGCAGGGGATGCCGCGTTCCCAGTCCACCAGGTCTGCTCACAGAAAAGCTCCCTCCACTTAGAGAAACGTGCTGATTTGGAGCTGTGCTCACAGCAGTGCTGCATGTGAGGCCTGCCTCCCCAGATCCCCTACCTGACCCACCTGACTCAGAGAGATAGTGGGGAGCCAGGCCAACAGATCTTGAAACTGGACTCTCTGGTCTACCTTCTCTCTTCAACCTTTTTCATCCACTTAGGTCACCTTTATTGGTATATAGTGAGGGGCGTCATGAGGAAAAGCAGAAGGCCCAGGGCATACCAGGCACAGCGGTGTTCTGTGCTCTCCCTGGGGCAGTCAAACAGATCAGGAGAGATAGACACTCCATAAGTTCTTCTTGATAGAGCTTCCCTAGGGAGGCAGCTTGGGGACAACTTGATCTGATGAATCCAGGTAATGGGGAAGGGAGATTATAATATAACATATTATAGATCCTAAAATATGTGAAAATTTTCAAACCATTGAGTTCGAAAGGAAAAGGAGAATTTAAGCAAAAAAAAGGTGTTAGATATATACCTAGATCTTCAATAGCTTTCCATACCAGAATCGCAGTGTACTCAACTGGAAACCTGTCTGTCTTAAACTTTGTTGTCGTTGTTTTATTTTGGTTTTACTTTGAGACTATTGTAGATTTAAAATTATAAGAAATAATAGATCCAGTTTGACCAGTTTCCCCTAATGGGTGCATCTTGTAAGACTCCTGTACAGGAATTTATTTGGAACTTGATATTCCCTAGGGTGCTAAGCCTTGCCACTGAGACTGTGGAGCAAGTGTTTGTAGATGAGGTCCTGGCAATGGTAGGTTTGTAAGTTTCCCTGATGAGCCTGAGGATGAGCCAGCTTTAGCAAGCCTGAGCCATAGCGTAGAACATGACTTTCTCAGATAGAAGAGAGAGGGGGCCAGGGAATTAAATTACAACGGTCTGCATTTGGGTTTTATAGTTGGCAGACATTTGTCCCTGATTCTACCTGTCCTTTTCACAGAGAAGAAACCCAGGATTTAGAAAGAAGCATCTTAAATTGGTGATTTTATGACAATTTAGTTGAAGGAACCATGTAGTAAAGGACCTACGTAGTAGTAAAGTGACTACCATTTTTTGGAATTATTTCTGTGGACACCGAAAGTCATCTGTGACAGACCATGCCTTCCCGTGGAGGATATTTTAGGGAAAAGTAAACTTGAAGCCTAGAGTGGAAGCTGTTGGGAAGCTCTTTATATTACACAAACACACACACACACACACACGCACACACAAATATACACCCACACCCACACATGCACAAACACATGCACACACATGCACACACACGAGCACACACACACAAACACACACACACACACACAACCCATTGTCCTGGATGTTGACAACATGCTTCCGAAGAACAAATGGGTCTATGAGTGGGCCAGGGAGGAAATCAAAGAGGAAACCCAAAATATCTTGAAACAAATGAAAATGGAAACCCAACATCCCAAACTGAAGGGACACAGCAAGAGCAGTTCTAAGAGGGAAGTTGATAGAGATAAAAACCCTACATGAAGGAAAAAGAAACATGCCAGGTATACAACCTAACTTTATACTTCAGAGAACTAGAGAATGAAGAGCATATGAGGCCAACATTAGCAGGAGGAAGAAAATCACCAAGAGCAGAGCAAATATAAGTGAAATGGGGCCCAGAAAAACAATAGAAAGCATCAGAGAAGCTAAGAGTTGGTGCTTGGAAATGATAAAGTCGACAAGCACTTAGCAAGACTAAGAAAAAAGAGACTATATGTATTATATATGTACATGTACTAATACCATGCTATCTGGAGTATTGTAGCTATTTAGGTGTATATATGAAGACTGGGAGGAAATCAGAAATTCTGAGTTTTGCAAACTGTTTCTTCAAATTGTTTTAGCCATTCAAGTTCTTTGTCATTCCATATAAAGTTAGAGATAAATTTGCTTTTATTTACAGAAAAGCTTGGGATTTTGAAAGAAATGTGTGTGGGGGGGGGGTTTGTTTACTTTTATTGTATGGGTCATTTCAACAAAAATTGTAGATATATTTGCTATTTTGAGCTTTCCAAGCATGAACACCATATGCCCCTCTGTTTATTTTAAATCTTTTGTAGGTCTCCCAAGTGCAATTTCATGGTGTAGAACAAACAACTCTTGTTGTGACATTTAGATTTTTCTTGCCCTGGACAAGTTGAACTCAAGTGCCCTTGCCTAGATACATTTGTATTAATGGTTACCTGAGGCATTTTTTTTTAATTTTTTTAATCTTCATTGTTGAGTATTACAGATGTCCTCCCTTTCTCCCCCCATTGCTCCCCCTCCACTCAGATCCTGTCCCGCCCCAGGCCTTCACCTTTTGAAAAATGGTGTATGGTCCTTGCATAGCTGTCCTGAAACTAACAAAAGGCAAGAGGAAGCTGGGCAGAGGAAAAAGTAAAGGGCCAGAAAGAAGCCAGGCATGAGAAAGGTGGGAAGGCTCTTTGCTTGGTTTTCACCACAAGATATTTGTGTTAATTCATTTTGAACCTCCACAAACAGGGGTTCCACAATCAACTGATATCTAGATGTCAATAATGGCCATCTCTCAAGACAACTCTTATCACACAGATGTAAAAAAAGGTTCCTTTTCCAAACTCCTTTAGACCCTTCTATGAATGTCTCCACCAAGACACTTAGCTCCCTATATTTTTGGTACATAGTTCATTGTAAGATTCTAAGCCATTTGGTGGTACACAGAATGGTGCCATATGCACAACTAATTCACTAGATGGTGGATAAATGGAAAATATTAAGTAGGACAAGATTTCCACTTATATGCAGACCAAGTATCATTTACAATTTTGAATGATGAGAAGGCTTTGGTGACCACCACCAAACACAATACGACTTCACAGTCAGTCTAGAAACCATAAAAAATCCTAGGAGGAATCATAGGCAGTAAAATCACAAACATCCCATGCAGCAAAATTTTCACCAATACATCTCCTAGGATGAAAGAAACAAAGGAAAAATAAACAAATGGGACTACATCAAACTCAAAAGCTTCTGCACAGCAAAAGAAACCATCCTCACAATGCAAAGGGAACTCACGGTATGGGAGAACATATTTTCCAAGGATACATCTAATAAGGGGTTAATTTCCAAAATACACAAAGAACTCATACAGCTCAACAAGAAGAAAATAAGCCATCTGATTTAAAAATGGGCAAAGGACCTAAATCTCATTAATTTTTAACATTAAATTGATAATTGAGTGGCACATCTTTTCCACTTCTTTCATGAGGATGAATAATTCTTCTCTAACACTATTTTCTCTGTGTCATACTCTAGTGCACAACAGCACCTAATTGCCAATTAATGCGGTTTGGGGTAAACAGATATACTTACTATTACCTTGTATGAAAATATAGGTTATGGCCAATGGTTTAGCCTTGCTGGCTAGATTCTATTTCTTGAACTTAGTATTAAAAAATACATCCTTTTACTTTTGAAGACCAGTCTGTTGTACATTTTACTTCGTAAATTTGTGCTAAAGCATTCAAAAAAATATAAGGCTAAAATTTTACCTTTTTCTACTTTCAAATCAATATTAATGACTTAGCATATCCATGAAAAGCGCTGATTTCATAAAGAAAGTTTCTGCAACAAAAACAGAGAAGAAAAAGTTTAAAAAAATTAAAATAAACACAGTCCCAGTCTCCGATAAGAAGTACCCACATCTACATGCCACAGAAATTGATGTCAAGGGCTTGCTCACTACAAGTACTGTGTGATAATTTTATGGTACTAGTAAAATTATAAACTCAAAATAGACCAAATCTTTAAAATTTCCAATTTACAAATGGACCTAGCTCTGTATAAAAATAGTGTCAAATACTATTTTGTAATAATCCCTCATACTTTGCTTGAAGATAATTTTTGTATAAAATCTGTATTGAGTATCAGGGAAGAAGGTGCCTTACATGCATTTACTTAAGTCAAAGTCAATCAGTACTCTCCTCTGCTTGGGATTCCAACTAATACCTCACCACTTCCTTAATCTGAATTTCATGTCATATGTCAGCAAAAGGATCAATAGTTCTCCCTTTACACATAGCATTGACTTTAGTGGGCTCAGAACTGGCAAACAACAAATCAATTGCCAAGAAATGTCAGACCCAGAAGACATTCCTCCCCTCATTTTGTATTTAACAATACATGGACTCTGAGCCCTAAAGGGGAAAAAATTAAACTTCTTGAGTTATAAATGAACAAAGTCCTAAAAACTACTGCCCATTCTAACCTGCCACTCTGTTTCAACTTCCCTAATGTGGGAAATGAGAAAAAGCGATCCACTGATATAATTTGAAAAAGGCATTTGGAACATGGCCAATTTATGTTAAGGATGCCAAACTCCATAAAACCATCTCCTTTCTCCAAATTACCCAGTTGCTTCCTGCATTCTCTAGAACATGTGAATTGTTTTGCCCAGAAATAGAAGTTTACTCACCTGATGGATAAAGTGGAAATGCCAAGAAAATCATGACAATTGCTTTCATCCTTGATGGAAAGAGGGCCACTTACCAAGTCTCTGAAAGGAACCTTTAGGGATGTTTATAACACTGTCACCTGCCGCACTGGAGAAACAAAAAGAATCCAGAGCCCATGTTAGAAACTTTCTTCCTTCTAAGTGAATTGTTCCAACCTCCGGGATGACTGTTCCCTTTTACCTCCCCTGGGGAACTCTGTCATTCAATAAAACATAGAGTCCCATCATTGGAAGGTCCCCCAGAGATTAATAGAGAACCCAGGAAAATAAATCTGTTAACCAAATGGAAGGAGCTGATAACTCCCCCACCTCTTCAGTCAGCCCACAAAAAGTCCAGTTGCCTTTAAAAAAAATCCACATCTGAATTTCAAGTTATTCTCCTCAGAAATTTGGAGCCGTTATTTCTGGAAAGTCTGACCTGGAGGAGTCCTCAGGGCTTCAAGTACCTGCCAGGGTTACCTCCCGAGATTCCCTACTTTGACCTGCCTCACACACAGAGGACAGGGAATGGGGAATGAGGCCCACAACTGTGGAGACTGCTCATGTTGTTCACTTTTCCACCTTGCCCATTTCCTTCCAACTAAGCCTCTTTATGGGCCTCTGGCCAGGAGTCTGATGGGGGTAAGAGAGCTTGGTCCTCCCTGAGGTCTGTAAAGGAGCTCATGGGAGATGCCTCACAAATACTTCTCAGTAAATGTTCCCTCAGTGGGAAGTTTCGAGACAACTTGATCCCATGTGCCCAGAAGTATGGGGAAGGCTCAGAAACCCTAAGACAGACAAGATTTGTTAAAGCTTTACAAGCAAGTGAGTTGAAAACAGACCAGAAATCAAGCAGGAAAAATAAGAGTTTGGGAGCAACAATGAGATAATTAACGGCCTAAGTCCTTAATATTTTTTAAAAGCTATAAGCATATTAGAGTTTAAACTTTTAATGGCTATGAATATACTGTTGTGCGATCCAAATGTTGAGTTGATTATTAGTAGATGAAGCCTGGGCATTGGAACATTGTCAAAACTCCCAGAGGAGCCTCAAGTGCAGCCAGGTTTGGGGAAGCTTGTGTAGAGAGCTGGGTGTGAAGTTTTTGTTGGGATAAAGTTGACATGGAACATTGTGTAAGATTAACATGTACAACATCTTAATATGATGTGTTTATAAATTGCAATATGATTATCACTGCAGTGTTAGCTCACACCTCAGTCACATCTCTTAATTTTTTGTTGTTGTGAGAATAATTCAGATCGAGTCTCTTAGCAGTTTCCAAGTTTGTAATACAGCCATTTTGTCTATAATCACTGTCCTGTGCATGAGATCTTCAGAACGTATTTTTTGAAGCAAGAGAGAGTGAAAACTGGGGAGTGAAGTTGAAACCAAATGGGAAAACCAGTGCCTTAAACTATAAGTAAAATATGTCCTTGAAAAAGAAAGGAGAAATGAAGGCATTTCCAGATAAACTCAAGCTGAGTATGTTCATCATCATTAGACCCACCCTGCAAGACATGACACAGGGAGTGCTTTAGTTTAAAGTAAAAAGAAGAGTAGAAAACATATCAAAGTGAGATGAAAACATCAAGTTCTCCAGTAAAGGTAAATACATGAGCAATTACAAGATCTTATTTTATTTTCATTTTTATAAATCCACTTTTTATTCCTTTAGCGGATTTAAAAGACCAGAACATAAAACATAATGTTAAATACCAGGTGGGGCAAAAGTAGGTTTATAGTTGGGAGTATGAAAAACACGGAGTTTATCATTGCATTATTATTTATTAATTAATGCATTATTTTTCATATGAACAATTATACACCTACTTTTGCCCCACCCCATATATGTTAATTGGTAGACAATATAAAAAGATATAATTTGTGATATCACTAACCTAAAGTAAGGGAGCAGAGCTGTACTAAATGTTTTTGTATGTACTTGAAATTATCATCTAAAAAGATTTTACATGTACATATATGTTATAACTATAGTGTGTCAAGGAATCTCCACAAAGAAAATACCTATAGAATATACACAAAAGGAAATGAAAATGGAATTAAAATTGGTCACTACAAAAGTTCAAATAAACCCAATGGAAACATGGAGGAAATGAGAACAAACGAGTTGCAAGACATAGAGAAATCGAGTTTAAAATATAATAACTATTCCTTTACTATTAATGATTCCTTTAAATATAAACAGATAAAACTCCCCAATTAAAAGACACAGATTAGCAGAAATTTAATAGAAAAGAAAGATTACAACTAGATTCCATTTACAAGAGACTAGTTTTAAATCCAAGAACAAACAGGTAATTTGGATCATTTGGCAATGGTTTCTTGGCTATGAGCAGAAAAGCAGAGGCAACAAAAGAAAAAAAAAAAGATAAATTGGACTATACCAAAATAGAAAATTTTGCATCAAAAAACAACTAAGAGAATGAAGGAAACCAATAGAATGGGAGAAAATATTTGAAAATCATATCTGATAAGGGGTTAACATCTAGAATATATAAAGAAGTAAAACTCATTTAAAAAACTGCCCAAAAATGGGCAAAATATTTCAATAAATATTTCTCAAAGAAGATATACAAACGATCAACAAGCATATGAAAAGAAAGATGTTTAACATCATTAAACATTAGGAAAAGCAAAAAAAATCAATTCATATAGGAATTGCAGGCCCATTAAGATTACTACTATAGTCTCTATGTCATTAATTTATACTTTGATCTTTATTATTTTCTTGCTTCTACTTCCTCTGATCTTTTCTTCCTGTTCTCTCTCTAATTCTTTTAGTTGTAGGGTTAGATGGTTTATTAGAGGTTTTTCTTACTTCCTGAGGTAGGCCTGTAGTACTATGAACTCTCCTCTCAGGACTGCTTTTACTGTGCTCTACAGATTTTGGGTTGCTGTCTTTTCATTTTCATTGTTTTCCAGAAAGTTTTTTATTTCTTCATTGATCTCATCAATAACACATTTATTGCTTAATAACATGCTATTTAGCTTCTACATGTTTGAACACTTATGAGTTTTTTCCGAGTGATTGATTTCTATTTTCATATCATTGTGATCTGAAAAGATGCTTGATATTGTTTCAGTTTTTTTGAACTTATAGACATTGGTTCTGTGTCCTACCATGTGGCCATTCTTTGAGAATATTCCATGTGCACTTGAGAAGAATGTGTATTCTGCTTCTTTAAGATCAAAGAAACCAAGATCTGGTTCTTTCAAAATATAAACAACATTGATAAACCTTTAGCCAGACTCACTATGAAACAAAGAAAGAGGACCCCTCCCTCAAAAAAATGAGAAATGATGGAGAAGATATAACAACAGACCCAACAGAAATACAAAGAACTGTAAAAAATTACTCTGAGCAACTATATAAGAACAAAACTAAACAACCTTGGTGAAATAGACAAATTCCTAGAAACATACAACCTTCCAAAAAGGAATCAGGAAGAAGCAGAAACATGAATAAGCCGATAACAGCTAATGAAATTGAAGCAGTAATCAAAAAACCCCCAGCAAACAAAAGTCCAGGAGCAGATGGATTTACAGGAGAGTTTTACCAAACATTCAAAGAAGAATGAACACCTATTCTCCTCAAACTATTTCAGAAAATTCAAGAGGAGAAAAGACTCCCAAGCTCCTTATATGAGGCCAGAATTATCCAAATCCCAAAACCAGATAAAGGCACCACAAAGAAAGAATATTACAGGCCAATATCCCTGATGAACTTAGATGCTTCAATCCTAAAAAAAATATTAGCAAGTCAGACTCAGCAATGCATTAAAAAGATAATCCACACTAACCAAGTGGGATTTATTCCAGGGCTGCAAGGCTGGTATCATATTTGCAAATCAATAACTGTGATACATCACATAAACAAAGTGAAGGACAAAAATCATATGATCATATCCATAGAGGAAGAAAAAACATTCAACAAAATCCAGCACCCATTTTGGATAAAAACTCTCAGCAATGTGGGACTAGAGGGAACAAACCTCAACAAAAGAATGGACATATGTGACAAACTTACAGCCAACATCATATTCAATGGTCAAAAACTAAAATCAATTCCCTTAATAGGAAGAAGACAGAATTGTTCATTTTCAGCACTATTCTTCAACATAGTCCTTGCCACAGCTAAAAGACAAGAAGAAAAGTTAAAAGGCATCCAAATTGAAAAGCAGAAAGTAAAACTGTCATTTGCAAATGACATGTTATTGTACATAGAAAACCAAGACTCCACCAAAGTACTACTAGATTTGATACATGAATATGGCAAGTTGGCTGGATATAAAATTAAAATACAGAAATCTACAGCATTTTTTTACACCTGTAATGAACTCTCAGAAAGAGAAACTGAAAAAACAATAGCATTTACCATTGCAACTAAAAAAATAAGATACCTGGAAATAAATGTAACCAAAAATGTAAATGACCTGTACTAGGAAAAGTACAGAACACTGAAAAAAGAAATGAAGGAAGATATAAACAAGTGGAAGAATATACCATGTTCGTGGATTGCAAGAATTAATATCATTAAAATGTCCATACTGCCCAAGGCAATCTATAGATTCAATGCAATTCCTATTAAAATATCAATAGCATATTTCACAGAACCAGAAGAAATATTCCAAAAATTTATATGGAACTAAAAAAACCTCTAAAGAGCTGCAGCAATCTTGGGAAGAAAGAACAGAGTTGGAAAGATTACAATACCAGATATTAAATCATACTACAAGCACACTGTAATCAAGACAGCCTGGTAATGGAACAGGAAAAGCCACATAGATCAATGGAAGAGAACAGGGACCCCAGAAATCGACCCACACCATTATGGTCAATTAACATTTGACAAAGGAGGCAGGAGCATACAGTGGAGTAAAGACAGTTTCTTCAATAAATGGTGTTGGAGAAATTAGACAGGTACATGCAAAAAAATGAAACTAGACCAAAAATTTACACCATTAAGAATAAATCAAAATGGACAAAAGACTTAAATGTAAGATGTGAAACCATAAAAATCTAGGAGAAAACATAGGTAGTAAAATCACAGACATCTCATGTACCAGAATTTTCACCAATACATCTCCTAGGGCAAGAGAAACAGAGGAAAGAATAAACAAATGGGACTACATCAAACTAAAAAACGTCTACACAGCTAAAGAAATCACCCTCAAAATGCAAAGGGAACCCACCATCTGGGAGAACATATTTATCAACTATACATTTGATAAGTGATTAACTTCAAAAATATACAAAGAACTCATACAGCTCAAGAGAAAGACAAACAATCCAATTAAAAATGGGGAAAGGACATGAAGAGACACTTCCCCAAAGAGGACATACAGATGGCCAACAAATGTATGACTAAGTGCTCAAATTCCGTAATCATCAGAGAGATGTAAGTTAAAACCCCACTGAGGTATCACCTCACACCTGTCAGAATGGCTGCCATCAGCAAATCATCAAATGACAAGTGCTTGTGAGGGTGTGGAGGAAGGGGACCCTAGTACACTGCTGGTGGGAGTGCAGACTGGTGCAGCCATTATGGAAAGCAGTGCAGAAGTTCCTCAAAAAATTAAAAACGGAGCTGCCATTTGACCCAGTGATCTCATTTCTAGGAATATATCCTAAAAATACCAAAATACCAGTGAGAAAGAATATATGCACCCCTATGTTCATAGCAGCCCAGTTTTCAATAGTTAAGATCTGGAAACTGCCCAAGAGCCCATCAGTAGGTGAGTGGATGAAACAGCTGTGGGACATTCACACCGTGGAATACTATGCAGCTGTAAAGAAGGACCCCATACCCTTTGGGACAGCATGGAGGGACTTGGAAACTATTGTGCTAAGCAAAATGAGCCAGTCTGAGAGAGACAAATATCACACAATCTTACTTGTATGTGGGATCTAAGGAACATAATAATTTGACAAATAAGATGAGATCACAGACATGGAAGCATGAAACAGGCTGACAGATCTCAGAGGGAAGGTAGGAAGGGCGGCAGGAAGAGACTGACCAATGGACTTAAAGCTTTATTCACAGCGTATGGACACAGACAATAGACAAGGGAAGAACTGGGGAAGGCAGGGAGATGGGGGACGGGTAAAGGGGAGGAAATGAGGGACATCTGTAATACTTCCAACAATAAAATAAATTTTTAAAAGAAATTACTATTATTAAAAAAAAAAACAACCAAGAAAATAATAATTGTAAGGAAGGAAGAAGAGAGCTTGGAAAGCTTGTGAATTGTTGGTAGAAATGCTAACAGGTAGGACCAGGACAGAATGCCATACTCACAAAATTAACATTAGAATTACTAGCATTTCCACCAATTCCGTTTCTAGGTATATTTGCAAAAGTTGAAATAAGGATCTTGAGGAGATATTACACACCTGTAAATGCAGGGACCCTGTGTAGCCAAAGTAATCTTGAAAAAATAAAAAGAACAAATTTGGAAGATTCACAGAGCCAGATCTGAAACTACTAGAAAGCTAAAGTGATAAAATAAAATAACATGCTATTGGCATAAATATAAGCATATACAACAATGGAATAAAATAAAGGCAAAATAAATTCATACTTATATGCTCAATTGATTTTAAGACTTAATTTTTTAGAGCAGTCTTAGCTTTACCAGAAAATTGAGAAAAAGGTACAGAGGTTTCCTGCTCCAGGCATGTGCAGTTTTCCGCATTATCAACATCACTCACCACAATGGTACTTTTTAAGTTTGTTTACCAAGGAGACACCTACGTTGCCACATCATAATCAGCCAAAGTCTGTAGTTTGCCTTCTGGTTCCCTCTTGGTGGGTACATTCTATGGGTATGGACAAAGTTTAATGAACTGCACAATCGCTGTACTACCATATAGAGTATTTTCACTGCCCTGAAAGTCTCTGAGCTGTGCCCATTCACGTCTCTCCCCCTGCCTGCTGGAAACCACTGATACTTTTATTATCTCCAGTTCTGCCTTTCATAGGATGTCATATAGTTGGAATCATACAGTATATAACCTTTTTAGATTGGGATTGTTTGACTTCGTAATATGCACTTAAGTTTTCTCCATTTCTTTACATGACTTCAAGCTCAGTACTTTTAATCACTGAATAATATTCCACTGTCCAAATGCACCAGGGTTTGCATATATATTCATGTACTGAAGGATGTCTTTCTTTCTTCCAAGTATTGGCAACTAGGAATAAAGCTGCCACATTAATAAAGGGTTTTTGTGTGTACATAAATTTTCAACACTTTTGGGTAAATATCAAGGAGCTTGATTGTTCAATTGTATGTTTAGTTTTAAAAGAAACTGCCCAATTGTCTTCCAAAGGGGCTGTTTTATTTCACATTCCCACCAGCAATGTATGAGAGTTCTTGGTGCCCCACATCCTGGGCAGCACATGTTGTCAGTGTTCCTGATTTCACCCAGTGTACGACTTAGTAGCATCTCATGTTTCAGTTTAAATTTCTCTGAAGACACATAATGCAGAGCATCACTACATATGTTTATTTGCCATCTGTGTATCTTTGATGAGTTGTGTGTTAAGGTCCTTGGCCCATTTTTTTTTAAGCTCAGGTTATTTGGTTTCTTATTTTTGACTTTTAAGAGTTCTTTGTATATATTGTGCAACAGTCCTTTGTCAGGTGTGCTTTGGGGGACTGGTTCTCCCAGTCTGTGGCTTGTTCTCTCATTCTCTTGATAATGCCTTTGACAGAAAAGAAGATTTAAATTTTGATGAATTCCAGTTCATCAATTTTTTCTTTCATGGACCAAGCCTTCTTGTATCTAAAAAGCCATCACCACACCCAAGGTCAGCTTGGTTTTCTCCTATATTCCCTTTGAGGAGTTTTATATTCTTGCATTTTATATTTTCATCTATTATCTCTTTCGAGTTCATTTTTGTGAAGGGTGTAATGTCTGTGTCCAGGATGTTTGCATGTAGATGTCCAGCTATTGCAGCACCATTTGTTCAGAAAACTGTCTTTGCCTCACTGTATCACCTTTCCTCCTTTGTCAAAGATCAGTTTGCTATATTTCCATGGGTCTATTTCTAGACTCCTCATCTGTTCCACTCATGTATTCATCTATTCTTTGACCAGTGCCACACTGTCTTGAATAATCCATTGATTTATAACAAAATTCCAAGAAAATTAAATGGCAAAGAATAGTCTTTTCAACAAATGGTGCTATGACAACTGGATAGCCACATGCTAAAAGGATAACTCTGTAGCCAAAATTTCATCATACACAAAAACTAACTCAAAATATATCAAAGATCTAAATGCAAGTCCTAATGTTATGAAACTATTAGAAGGAAAATGAGGTACAGATCCTCTTGAGCTTGGATTACCCAGTAATTTCTTTCACCGAACACCAAAGGTACAAGAAACGAAGGAAAAAACAGATAAGTTGCATTCATTAAATTTGCAAAAATTGCAACAAAGGGCACATTAGTAAAGTAAAAAAGACTACCTAAAAATGAGAGAAAACATTTGCAACTCATATATCTCATATGGGCCTAATATTTCAATTATAAAAAATACAGTACGAATCTTTGTCTTGACTGATTTTTAAACAACAAACAAAATAATGTTATTTTCGACCAAGCCTCAGAAATCATACAGTATCTTTGAATAGGCTTACAGTTCATTCAATTATAAAAATGACCTATGTTTTGGAATAGAAATCCATGTTGCGTAATATTAGTAATTATGAGATTGACTCGGGTGGTTGTTAGAATTCAAGTTTTAGATTCCTCTTCTAGATGTTTTGATTCTTTCAGATAAAGAGGTGCCCAACCGGCTGTAATTTTAATGAACAAACAAGTAATGTATTATTTTTTCACCTTTTAAAGTATTCACTTAGAGTTACCAAAAGTAGTCTGTGTTTTAACCCACTGATCAAACGAAAAAAAAAGGTATTTTTGTTAGAGATAATATTTAACACTGTATTGATTGAAATATTTATGATTGTAAATTGCATTAGGTATATATTATCAAACACTCGATTAACATAGCTTTTGAACTGTTATTTAATAATTGAACAGAGAATGAAAATCAATCAAAGGTTCTTAGAGTTGGCATTAATTTAAAACATCCTATATTCCATCTTGTCTACCATAGAAGGCTTCCTCTGGCCACTTAGGAGTTTAAAGCCCTGATTGAAAGGCCTCTAATTGGCTATAGAATCCATTGCAAAGTAGGATTGTCACAAAGCTACAGGAGTAAGACAGAGGAGTGTGTAGCTCAGGGAAGACACGGCCCATAAGAAGAAAATTCAAATGGTTCAGATGTTTCGTGTCTGTAAAGAAAAAGAGAAAGAAAAAGAAATCATTACAAACAGCATTTCAAATTACCTAGGTGTTGCACTAAGTGCTTCCAAAGGAGGACAGTGGGGAGAGGCTGTGCTCTGCTTCCTCAAGCAGCTGGGACCACGTGCCCCCCAGCCCTGAGCACTTCCTCCCCTGACCTGGGGCTGCTGGGCTCTTCCTACAAGCTCAGTCCTGATCCAGCCTTGGAACCCACCCGGGCTTGAGAGAGGAGAGGAGTAGAGATTGTTTCAGTGGTTCTCCAGAAGTGGAGCCAATCTGGAGGTTAAATAAGAGGAAGCACCCTGAGAAAAACTGAGGAGGGAGGTAGGAAGGCTGGCTGAGCCTTTAGCCTGCACACTGCTAGGAGGGCGGGTATAGGAAGGGAGCCGGGTGGAAGTGCCCTGGAGTGCCCTGCTCTCTGAGGAAGGTTGCAGTCTCTCATGGAGTTCAGGAGGCAAGGTAGGCCCCCAGCAGCACCCTCTCCTAGCATGGATGGGCCACTGTGATGGATTCCCAATTTCTGTGGTCAGGAGGGTTTCTTGCTCAGTTATGCTCCCTGTGGCTGGACACCAACCACATCACAGAGGTTGTCAGGTATCCTATGGGTTCAGAATTCAATATATTGCCCTTCAACTGTCATTAGTAAGTCATACCGATGCAATTAACTTAAATTAATTGACTTATACATTTACAGAATATCCAGCAGAGATACATTGAAAGGTCAAATACAAAACTGCTTTAAGAAATGAGAACTTGTGGGAAAGGTACAATTGTTTTTCTGGGGCATTTACTGAGGTAGTACAATTATTTTCCTTATATACTGTGCGTAGACTATCAGAAACCTTAATTTTCCAATCATTTTGTGATGGTTTCTGCATTATTTTGGAAGAGCCAGTAGTTAGCCTTGTGTTCTTACAGCATTTCTCTGCAGAAGAAGCACTTATTGGCATAAATTCGGTGATTAGTTCCGCAGATTGGATCGATTTCTCTGGTGCAATTATGTAAATTATCCATATACGGAGTACAGTCTGGAGGCTAAACATAAAGAACAACACAAAATTTGTCTGATAATGAATTTTTTGAATAAAATGTTCTTCATCTTAACTATAAAATATCATGCATCAAAAGGAATAAAAATATTTGGAAATAAACAATCCACTTAGACATAAAACATTATTGTTATATTTTTACAAACCCAATATCATTTTTTAAAAACAGACAAGTGGTTGAATGTATTTTTATAATGTAGCCACTCTGCTCTCACTTCTCCTCATTCCTCCATCACATCTCCCCCATTATTTCTTACGGCGAGGAACAATAAACTGATTTTTTTATAATTTCCTTATCTTAGTAGTTTCACTACTAGAGAATCTGATACTTTCAGATTATCACCACATATGTGGATATTCCTGTATAATAGTATTTACATAGATGTATATATGTGTATATGTGCATATATATATATATATATATATATATATATATATATAAATCTGGTTAGTAATGGCTGTATTGATAATTTACAAACACAAACAATAATGTGTGTATTCTTACATGACCAGCTTTAATGTCTTGTGACCTTTATCTATTTAGATGTTTAGAACTGTAGTTTATTTTCTTCAGCTTCATATAATATTCTGCTCCATCAATACATGAAAATTTTAACTTTATCTATAATTCAGTGGATAATTTGCTCTTTTAATCCTCTTGTTTTGCTAGGTTAAACAAATTTTTTAAAAATACACTATAACTTTCAACAGATGCTTGCAGATAAAAAGGATACCCAATAACAGAATCTTTGAAATAATGGGATGTCTTTGTCTGTCCAATATGACAAATGGTTTTATATGACCAACTAAATTTTACTTATTGAACTTAGTGTAATAATCACACAGTTTAAATAAAATTGAAAGATCATTCTGTTCCACATTTTGTTTCGAAATTTGTGTTAAAACTTATAATCTAAAAATATTAAAAGTTTATCTTTTTCTATTTCCAATATAATCAGTATTAACTTACCAGTCTCGGAGTTGTCTGAGGAGGAGGAGGAGGAGGAGGAGGACGAGAAAAACCAGTTTCTGGTACCAGCACACAAAAGAAAATATAAAACAAGGACAGTGGAGAGCAGTCAGAGTCTCTGGTGGACGAACCTGGATTTTTTAGTAACAAAATACTATAAAAAATTGCCTACCCAGTACCCCCAACTCCTGAGATGAGCTTTTTCTGGTAGAATCAAAACAGTAAGTTCACAAAATAGTGCCATATTTGGAAACATAATTCCAAATCATTCTCACACTGTGAAAACTAACTGTATGTGTTGTGTAATTATCACCAAACTCTCCTGTGAAGAGCCCTTAGTTCTTTGTATGTATTTATTTATTTCCTATAAATGAGACATCCTAGTCAGAGAAGACAGTGCCTTGTTCAATGTCACTCAACAGGCCTTGCATAGGTCACTTGACATGAAGAAATTAATTCCCCCGTAAGGACATAGTGCTCAGGTCTAATGCCAGGCGTCCATTGAACACCTCGAGCTACCCTATTGGGGAAGCCATCAGTCCCTTGTGCTTGAAGGAGGGTAACTTGCCAGGAGAGGGGCCAATGAGTTCTCACTTTACACAAAGCTCTGACTTTGGTGGACTCAGATCTGGCAAAGAACAAATCAGATTCTCAAAGATCATCAGATCTAAGGGACATGATTACCCCCCACAGTCTGCATCTGGCAACCATGGAATCGGACCTCATAAAAAAACCAAACACATAAAATATTTAGTCATAAGTGAACAAAGAGCCAAGCTCTACTGCCCTTTCTACCCCACCCTGTGTCTCCATCTCTCTAAGGTGGGAAACAGAGAAAGCAATCCAGGGATGCACTTTTAAAAATCGAACTTGCAACATGTTTCTTTTTATTTCCAGCTTAAGTGTTATAAACCCAATACAAGAAGCTGCTCCTTTTGTATAAATAGAAGTTGTCACCTGCAGTTTCTAATGTGGGACCTGCTTCATCCAGACAAGAAATGTACTCACCAGCATAATGAGAGAATGCCAGGGCAATGAGCAAAACAGCCTTGATCCCCGGTGAGAACAACATTTTATCAGATCTGTAGGAGAAACCTGAAGGAAACGTTTACAACAGGACAGGAGACAAATTGCCTGTTTCTCAGTGAGACCTCCTTAGGGGTGGACGACCGGCCCCACTGCCCTAGATTCCTAACTATATGGGACTTTTTCCCTTAGGCTTCGCCCAAGCTCACAGGGTCAAGGACACATGAAGGCAAACAGAAGGCCTCGCGGGGACCAGAGAAGGCCCAGGATTCCCTCAGCACCCTGAGGAAGGAGCTGACACCCCAACGCCAGGCTCCGCCCACAGAGCCTGACCTCTAAAGGAGACAGGAGCACAGGAGCCCCAGGGTTTCCCCAGAATATAGACTATTTGGGGCAGACTGACCTGGAGCCCTCCTCGCAGCGATGCCGCACACCAGGGCCACCCCACACCCTCCCCACCTGACCCACCTGCGACAGAGAGGGCACTGGAGACCAAGGCCCAGGGCCCTGGAGACTGGGCCTGTTTGGCTCCCCTTCTCTGTCCCCGCCTTTATAAGCCTCCTGGTGAGGAGCTGGCGGGGTTAAAACAGATGGCTCCCGATAGCACAGGGCACACAGGTATTCTGTGTCCTTCCTGGATGCTGGAAATAGCTGGTGAGAGATGCCCCGAAAACCATTCCCAGTAGGTCTTTCCTCAGCAGGAGGTTTGGGACGATTTTGCCTGATAGACCCAGAAGAGTGGGGTGCACATAAAGTACTAAAGAGAGCTTTGAAACCCTAAGGCAGGGAGGAGATGTGAAAGGTCTTCAAGCTACTGAGCTGCAAGGAAAGAATCAAAGCAAGAAAGAGGAGACGTTCGGGAAACTAATTAGATGCACACCTAGGCCCTTAGTATCTGACAACACCAGAAGCGATTAGACTCCACTGGAGGTTTGGCATTTATGAAACCTTTTCTTTGAGATAAATGGAGATTCCTATAAAGCTCTAAGTCCTGGAACAGAGAGTTCCCGTGTTCCCTTAACCAATTTCTCCCAACGGGAACATCTTGTAAAGCTATAGTATAGATCCACTACCAGGAATATTTAAAAAGCTCCCAGATGGATGAAGGGCAGCAGCTTTGGAACCTGGGCTAGAGGACAACACCAAATATTAAGATCAGCAGAGAAAGAAGGCTCGGGGCTGAAACTGAGACCACCAGGGACAACGCCCTCAATTATATCATGAATAATGTGATCTGAGGGATACCCGAAGAAAGCTAGATCAAGGCTGTATAGCTGAGCTGACTTCAAGTAGAGGCTGTGTAGTCAAGCTGAAAAAATTAGTTCCAACTAAATGAACTGAGCACGAGGAAGAGGTTTTATTGTAACTGGCCTGAGGACTTAAACTTTTGAAAGTTTCAGTTGTGCATCAGTGCCTGGAGAGATATAAATTCCCAAAGATAACCTCTGAAGGATTTAGGAGAGAATGAAGAACTTAGGAAACAATGTTCATGTGTCCACCTGACATCCATGATTCAGACACCAGAAAGTTACTATTTGAACCCATCCCGAGGCTCAAGAATGCAGGACTGTTTCTTCTCAAGGGTGTACCTTTTACCTTAAGAGCTCTCAACGTTGCTCTTTCCTTTAAAACATGCTGGGCGTTACCTAGTAGTGTTTCTGAATTGCAGACCCTAGGACCCTTGAATAAAACTGCCTTGTTTAATTTTTAAAAAGCCTCCTTATGCATTCCTGCTCGGACAGGGGACTTTTACCTCAGATTTAAGTGGGAGACTGTGCAGGTTTGAAGGAGGAAGAAATTGAATCCGAACTAACTAATCTGCTTCACAGTCTCAGTGGCAAAAGCAGATGAAAGTTCTGAGTTTGAATCACTCTACTACGGAATAACCCTGACACAATATTCAGACTCTAAGTCACAATTTACTCACTGTAAGTGTGAAAAGGGTGATTCATGTCTCAGAGGCTTGTCAGAGTGTGATTTTTAAACAGTCTGAATTTGGGTTGTGTGCTATCCTTACATGTTACCCTAATCTAACCTGTCTTTTTTGCTTTCAATAAAAATAGTCTAGGAAAAGAACTTTGAGACTGGTACTGTTTCATGCCAATTTAATGAGTGGATTAAAGATTTTCATAAGTGCAATGATTGTCAAAGTTGCTAAAAATATTTGTCACTCAGTGTCTCGTTATTTAGGAACATGAAAAATAAGCATAAAGAGATATCTCCTCACCCATGTTAGCATGGCTAATATCACAGAAACAAGAGATGGCAAGTGCTGGCAAGGCTGTGAAGGAAAAGCAGTCCCTCAGCACTGCTGGTGGGAGGGTAGCCTGGTGCAGCCACTCTGGGGGGCCCTCAAAAGATCGAGAATCAAACTGTCCTATGATCCACAATCCCACTTCCAGGTACATATTCATCCGACAAATTAAGTGCCTAACAACACGTCCTTCCCCATAGCACTAAGCTGAAGGGCAGGTCTCTGGGACTCTTCACCTCGTGTGACTATAACTCTATAGCCATTAGGCCATAGAAGAAGCTTCCCTCTTCTCCTGCTCAAATCCCCTGGCAACCACCAGTTTATTTCCTCCTTCTAGAAGTTTAACTACATTAGATACCTCATATAAGTGGAACCATGAAGTCTGTATCTTTCTGTGAGGAACTTACCTATTTAGCCTAATGTCTCCCAGTGGCAGGTTATGGAAGATGAAGTATTTCCTGCCTTTCTAAGGTTGGATGAGAGCCCATTGTGTGTATACATCACATTTCCTTTATCGGCTTTCTGCTGATGGATATGTGGCTTGTTTTCATACTGTGAGTAGTGCTGTAATAAACAGGGGAGTGCACAGATCTCTTCAAGATCCTGATAACAGTCTTTTGTGTATCTACTTGGGAGCAGAATTGCTAGATCACTGGTAGGTTATTTTTAATTTTTTGAGGTACTTTCATACCATTTTTCATAGTTGTATCATTTTCCCATTCCCACCAACTGACTTAGTCCATTCGTATTCTGTTATAACAAACCTTGGACTGGGTGGCCTGTAACAACAGGAATTTAACACTCAGGGAGCCTGGGAAGTCCAAGATCAAGGTGCCAGTCAGGTTATATTCTGGTAAAGGTCCTGTTCTGGTCCACAGCCTGTGCCTTCTCAAAGTGCCCCCACATGTAGAAGGGGGTGAGGAATCTTTCTGGAGCCTCCTTTATAAGGCACTAATTCCATTCATGAGGGCAAAGGTCCCACCTCTCAATATTATCACCTTTCAGGGTTAGGATTTCAACATCTAAATTTCCTGGAGGGGTGGATACCTTTAGACTATAGCATTAACAGTGTACAATGGTTTCAATTTCTCCATACCTTTTCCAAAATTATCTCTTATATTTTTAATAAACATACATTCTAAAATTTACAAGGCGATGTTTCCTTGTGATTTTGATTTGTATTTCCCTGATGATTAAGAATGTAGAGCATCTTTTCCTGTACTTGTTGGCCATCTGTATGTTTCCTTTGAAAAAATGTCTACTCGGATCTTCTGGTCATTTTTTAATTAGATTTCATGGGTTCTTTTGCTGAATGGTATGAGTTCTTCATGTGTTTTGGTTGTCAGTTTCTTACTAGGAAGACGATATGTGATGTGCAAAGATTTTCTCACATTTTGTAGTTTGCCTTTTCATTTTGTTGAAGGATTTCTTTTTTTGTTGTTGTTTTTGTTGGGGTTTTTTGGTATGTAACACATTTGAGTTCACTGTAGTGCCCCTTATTTATTCTTGCTTTTGTTGCTTTTGCTTTTGGGATTAGATTCAAAAAATCATCCCCAGGATCTATACTGAGGGGCATATGACCTATGTTTTCTCCAAGAAGTTTTATGGTTTCAGGTCTTACATTCAAGTCTTTAACTACATTTTGAGATAATTTTTATATAGGATTTAAGGTAGTGACCCATTTTTATATTTTTACATGTGGCTGTCCAAGTTGCCCAACATTATTTATTGAAGAGGCTCCATTGGCCCATTGTATATTCTTATCTCCTTTGTCATAAATTAATTGACACCATATATATATATATATGAGTTCATTTATGGATTCATTATTCCCTTCTATTGATCTATGTGTCTGTTTTTAATGTCAATAGCATGTTGTTTCAATTACTATAGCTTTATAAAACAGTTTAAATTCAGGGAGAGTGATGCTGCCAACTTTGTTCTTTTTTTCATCAAGATTGCTTTCCTTATGTGAGGTCTTTTGGAGTTCCATACAAATTTTAGGATTGTCTGTCCTATTTCTCTGAAAAACATCATTGAAATTTTGATAAGGATTGCATTGAATTTTTATATTGTTTTTGGTAATATGGACATTTGAACAACATTAATTTTCCAATCCATGAGTATGCAATATCTTTTCATTGACTTATGTCCTCTTCAACTTATTTTATTAATGCCTTGTTCTTTCAATATAGAAGTTTTCTACATCCTTGGTAAAATTCATTACTAGGTATTTTATTTTTGATGCAATTATAAATGGGATTGTTTTATTGATTTCTCTTTCTAATAGTTGTTTATTAGTGTATAGAAACATAACCAATTTTTGTATATTGATTTTGTATCTTACTGATTTTGTTTCTTCAATGAATTTATGAGTTCTAAAAGGTTTTTGATGGAGTCTTTAGGATTTTCTATGTATAATGTCATGTGATCTGCAAATAGTAACAAATTTACTTCTTTCTTTCCAATTTGGATGACTTTTATTTTTTTTTCTTGCCTAATTACACCGGCTAGAATTTCAAATCCTATGTTGAATAAAAATGGCAAGCTCATTGGTAGATTTTAACAGTTGAAGAAAGAATCTCTGAAACAGCACCAAACTCTCAATTCATGAAAGTAATAATTAATTAAAAATGCATAGTTAGTTAATTATAATACATTAAAACTTAAAATTTCTGTTTTGCAGAAGACAATATCCAGAGAATGACAACACAAGCCACAGGCTGGGAGAAAATATTTTCAAAAGAAAATCTGATAAAGGACTGTTACCCAAAATAGACAAAGAGTTTTTAAAACTCTTCAATAAGAACACAAACAGCCAGAGTGACTAATGGGTCACAGACCTTAACAGACTCCTCACAAAAAAAGATATACAGAGGACAAATCAGTATATAAAAGATTCTCTGCATTATATGTCATTAGGGATATGACAATTAAGTGAACAAGGAGATCCCGCCACACACCTATTAAAATGGAAAACACCCCAAGCACTGACCAGACCAAATGTTGACAAGGATGGGGCACAGTAAAATCTCTCATTCATTACAGCCACTTTGAAAGACAGTTTGGCAGGATCTTACAAAACTAAACATATTGCTCCCAGGTGATCCAGCAATTGTGCTCCTTGGTATTTATTTACTCAACGGTATTGAAAACTTATGCCTACAGAAAAACCTGCACACCACTGTTCATAGCAGCTTTATTTAGAATTGCTGACACTGGGAAGCAACCAAGATGTCCTTTGGTAAGTGAATGTGTAAATGAATTCTGGCATATCCAGACCATAGAATATTATTCGGACCTAAAACAAAATTCTCTATCAGGCCATGAAAAGACATGGAAGAACTTTAAATGTATATTACTCAGTGAAATAAGACCATCTGAAAGGCTATATGCTATATAATTCCAACTAAATGGCATTCTGGGAAAAGCAAAAATATGTAGACAGTAAAAAATCCATGGCCGCCAAGAGCTGAGGAAGAGAGGGATGAATAGGTGAAGAACTGAGGATTTTTAGGGTAGTGAGAATATTCTGTAGAATGTCATCATGATGAATATATCATTATACATTTGTCCAAGCTTTCAGAATGTACAACTTTCCAAAACAGATAACGGCAGATCCACATGGTTTCATGGATGAACTCTACCAAACATTAAGAAAAGAAATTATACCAATTTCTCAACTGAGAAATATCCTCAACTGAGGATATTTTCCATTGATTTTTTTATTGTTTTAGACAGAGTAGATAGGACCCTAGGAAGGGAGGGGGGAGAGGGAGAGAGAGAAATAGAGAGACAGAGAGACAGAGAGAGAGAGGGAAAGGGAGAGAGAGAGAGAAACATTGATGTAAGAGAGACATAGATGGGTTGCCTCCCCACTGGGCCTGGCATCAATGTTGTTCATTTGGCATTTGAAAAATGCAAAAGGGTGTTTAGAATAGCATGTTCATATTAGCACAACCTAAGTAAAAGAGAACCAACCTAAATATCATCTTCAATGTGGAGAAAATAATGCCAATTTCCATATATACACATAGTGTAATTTTATTTAGAGGTTAAATTGAAACTACAGCTCTAAATATCTGAATGAACTTAGTCACAAAGATATTTAAAACCAGGTGATGTAAGCATATACACAGAAATATTTTTTTAAATAATAAATACTGTCAACAGTAAACAAGTTGTATTTATATATGTTTATACACACATATCAAATACAGACAGAGGCACACACATGTACATACACACACCTATCAAAAACAACTGAAGACTGAGGGATCTCAAAAGGAAAGGTGGGCGTGGCTTGTTAGGTGGGTGGGGAGAGATTAATCAGAGAATTTATATGCATAACCCATGGACACAGACAGTGGTGTGGGGAAGGCTTGGACTGGGGCAGAGGCTGGGCGGTGGGTGGTAAGGGGAGGGGAGTTGGGGAACATCTATAATATTGTCAACAATAAAATAAAATAAAATTTTTAAAATGAAAAATAAATAGAATGTATTGCTAGCTACCAGGCTTTTCTACAAGACATTGTAAGAGAGTTCTTCAGGCTACAATGAAAGGATATCAACAAGAACTTGATTTCATACAAATAAATAAACATGAGTAAAAGTAACTGCTTATTTAAATACAAAAATAAATTAAATATAAGCTTTTATAACACTTTTCTTCCCCAAGCTGATGTAAAAGCAAACTGAAAAAAGCAATCATTAGAACACTGTCTGATAATAATCCATATGACAATAATACCACAAAGGAGGAAAGAGAAATGGACTTAAATTGAATCAGGAGTTTTGCTTACTTTGTAAATTGTTCTTAATTCAAACTAGATTTTTCTACTTTGAAATAAAAATTATAATCTCCAGGGAAATCACTAGAAAAACCCCTTTAAAATATATAGTAAATCGATAAAAAGAAAATAATGTTATAGAAAATAAATGTTTAAAACAAAATAAGACACCAAGAGAGGAATGGAGGGGAGATTAGACATTCTTAATCACACTATAAAGTAACAGACCTAATTCCCTAGATATCAGTAATAACATGAAATGTAAATGGGACTAAGCACTCCAATCAGAAGGCAGAGGTTTGCAGAGTAGATTAAATAACAACATGAAACAATTTAATGCCATCTACAACAGGAACACTTTAGATTTAAAAACAGATAATATAAGTGTAAAAGAATGGAAAACACATACCATGAAAATTGGAAAAGGAAAGAGCTGAAGTGGCTATACTAATTATAGATTTAAAAAATAAGAGAATTTATTGACTAATAAAAAGAAAATAAATTTTATAATGAGACAAAGGTCAAACCATCAGAAATACACAAAAGTATAAATATATAACTATCTGATGAAAATTGAGCCTAAACCACCTCAAACCATGTGAAACAAACCCTAATAGAATTGAGGAGAGAAACAGAGAATTTGACAGTAATATTTAGAGACTTTAATATTCCATATTCAACAAGACAAAGCAAGTAGGCAAAAGATTAATGAGGAAATGAAAGACTTGAAGAGGGTTGTAAACCAATTAGACCTAACAGACATCTATGGAAAGCTCCTCTCCAAAACAGTGGAAAGCTATTTCTTCTCCAGTACACATGGACATTCTATAGGCTATAATATGTTAGAACATGAAATGAACCTCAGATTCTATATTATACTATTACCTGAAAAAATCTTTGGATTTTTCATACTGAACAAGTTGAATGAAAGTATACTTCCAAGCTGCATTTGGTCTGATGGCTGTCTGAAGTATTTATTTGACTCAGGGTATTTGCTCTTTGTAAATGTGTCTAGAGAGTGACTGGGGTCAAGAAGGACTCTTGGTGGTGATCGGAATAAAGAGCAGGACAGATGCACTTGAGTTGGATGGTAGGTGCAGGGAAACAAGGGGTGTCTCCTTGGTCTTCAGCACAAAATACTTATGTTAAGGGTGTCTCCTTGGACTTCTGGGTTCCATATCCAAGTCTTATTCCATAATCTCAGCTTGCACAGTTGGGATTTGTTGTATGAATGGAAAATATTACTGGAGGCAGCTTCCCGGTCTATGTGCTAACTGTCATTGACAATTTCATGCAGTGAGCTGGTTTTTGTAATGATCAGCAGAACACAAAACTACTTTAAACTGTGTGCCCTTTACAGTTTGGTGTAACAGCCCTAACCTACAGGAGGTGGAGGGCCACAACACAAAGTGGATTCTCATAAAAGAGCAAGATGTTTCAGAAAATCTAATTCCTGTGTATGCAATTACTGGTTCAAAAAGCACAGTGGAGTGGATGGCATCTTAATCCATTCAGGCTCTTATAGCATAACTGCAATAAACTCGGTGGTTTATACACAAACATTTATTTCTCCCGGTTCTGGACACTGGGAGGTCCAAGATGATGGTGCCAGCAGAGTCAGTGTTTGTTGAGAGCCTGCTTGACAGATGGCTGTCTTTGCATTTTACCTTCCTTGCATGGTGGGAGGGGCAAGCTAGCTCTCCCTCTCCAGGGGTCTCTTTGATAAGAGCACTAAATACAATCATGAGGGCTCTGCCCTAGTGCCATAATCACCTCCCTATACCATTGCCTTGGGGGTCTGGACTGCAACATATGATTTTGGGGGGAAATAAACATTCAGTCTACAGTAGATGGCAACAATGACTGTGCATCCGGACATCAGGCTGGTCTGAGAGAGTACCCAGGATTGTCCTCAATTCTTCCCTGGAGCTTAATTAAACCAATAGTTACTCTGCGTGTTCCCTTGGGGCCTGGAGGATAACTTTGGTACCTACTGCCTGTAAAAACATCTGGCCTTTAAAAAAATTTTGATCACAGGGTAAATACACAGATTTCATATGCTGATTTAAGTGAGCTTATGACTATGGAAGTGATAAATGCCCCAATAACGATGATCAGAAGAAAAAAGGGAAAAGATGTGTTCATGAAGACACAGAGACACCTCAACCTCACACATTGCAGGTGGACATAGAAGAAGCTACTTTGGATAACAGGTTCTTAGAAGCTTCAACATGCACCCACCATATGAACCACCCATTCCACTCCTACTGTTCCCTCAAGAGAAAAACAAACAAAACCTATGTTCATACAAATACTTGTGAACTAATGTGCACAATAGCACTGTTCATAATGGGCTAAAAGTGGAATCAACCCAAGTGCCCCTGGTCCCAATATAGTTGATCAATATCAAATGGAACACCATCCATCACTTAAAATTAATCACCTTCCCATAGACCACATAAAGTGTGTGAGCTCCCAAATCATTATGCCCAGTGCAAGAGGCAAGTGTAAAGGACCCCGTGTCACTCCCTTCTATGTACAGGAAATGGTGGGAAAAGGCAAAACAGTGGGGAGAGAGTATCAGGGCAGTTGCCTGGGGCTGGAAGTGGGAAGAGGGATTGATGGCAGTCGGGTGAGAAGAACCTTTGGGAGTCATGTCACTCATCTAAAACTGGATTATGATGATTTCTGTATATTTACAAAAATCATTGTATTATACCTAAAACCGATCACAGTTTGTTAAGTAAATATCTCAATAAAGCTGTTGTTAAGTAATAGAATAGCAAGTTATCTCAATAAGTTTGTTTTCAGAGTAACAAAATAGCAAGTGTTTCCTTTTCATTAGCAAAGAGGCAGGTGTTTAAAATACTTTTTGAAATCTTAGGTTAAATTTTATTTTAAAATATTTTTTTATTGCCTTTGTGATTTGTTCTTGATACATGGGTTATCGTGGGGTGTGTCCTATCATTTCCAAATATTTTAAGATCTGAGAGATCTTTATGTAGTTGATTTCTTAGTTGTTTCTATTGTGTTTAGACAACATACTACATATAACTTCATTTCTCCTACTTTCAAATTTGTTGAGACTCCCGTTCTAACCTGGTATGTATAGATGATCTTGACAAACATCCCATGTGCAATGGAAAAAATATGTATATATTTCTCCGTTTGGGGTTTAAAGTGTTCTAATTGTCAGTTATATCAGTTTGGTGAATATTGTTCTTTAAATCTCCTATATCCTCACTGACTTTAAAAAAAAAAAATTAACTTTATTTTCAGAATACTTTTAGATTTACAGAAAAAATTGCAACTATAGTACAAAGAGTTCGCATATGCCCCACACCCATCTTATTAACATCTTACATTTGTATGGTACTTTTATTACAATGAAGGAATCAATATTGATATATTATTATTTATTTAGATTCCCTTTGTTTTTACGTAGTGTGATTTTTCTGTAACAGGATCCCATCCAGGATCCCCCATGACATTTAGTGGTCACATTTCCTTAGCTTCTACTTGACAGTGACAGGTTTGAAAAATGTCTTGATGACCTTGCCAGTTGTTAGTTTTGTTTTTTTTAAAGTTCCTCTAAGGGAATTTGTGTGTTTTTGTCATGATTAGGTTTGGGTTATTGGGATATGGGGAGTAAGACTTGGGAATGGCTCAAAACTGTAGGTTTTGAATATTGTGGAAGCCCCTTCTCACTTTCATGTTACTCAGAAGGGAGTCACCATCTAGTGAGATTTTTATGAGAACTAAGTTAGATAATAGGTGGGAAACTGCCTGACACAGTTTTGAAGATAAACATCAGTCACTGAATAAGTGTTCCCATTGGCTAATAGACAACAACTTCAGGGGGCACAATGAAAGACCCTAGAGAATCCTGAAATCTGATTTTACTGACCAATTTATCCTTACTGCCTGATATAGTGCCTAACATATAGTAGGATTTCATGTAATGTGTTGAAGAAAAATAAAAGAGAACACAAGCATGCATATGCCATGTTTGGTGAAAAAATTATTTTCAAAGCTTCTATATAGAAAACAACCATGTAACTAGGTGAAGGTAGTTTTATATTCTCATGAATAATATTGTCCTAATTATATATAAAAAAGACCTTACTGAAGATAAAAATAACTTAACACTTTTGTGTGAAATATGTAGGATTTTAAGTTATATTACATTTTTCGTAGCTAACATATACCACTTAAACTGCCATTGAACAATTGATCACGGAGAATCAAAATCCTGAAATCACAAAATCTTAGAGGTGACAATGAATTTGAACATCCCACCTTCCATCCTGTGCTGCACAGGAGGATTTTCCTATCACCTATGAATTTAAGGCCCTGTTTGGGAAGGCTCTACTAATTCTAGCTGTAGAATCCACTGCAAAATGAGATTACATTAGAGCCACATGGATGGACAGCTTCTTCAAAATTCAGCTAACACCATAATGATCAGATTTCAAATTCCATAAAGAAGTCTGTAGCAACAGAAAGAGAGAAAGCAAAGCAAATTGTTGAAATAACATGTTAAAGTCGCTGGGAATTGCACTAAGAGCTGCCCCATAAGGATTCTGAGCCTGGAACAGGGTGGAGAGGCTGAGCTGAGCTTCTCTAAGCAGCTGGGCCCCAGGCCTTCCCCCACCCGCCCCAGTTCCCTGGCCCTGCGCCCCTTCTGTTGTGGGATAATTGATCCCTCCTACTTGTTCAGTCAGGACTCATACTTGGAACCTGCCTGTAACATCGAGAGAAGAGGATTGGGGATTGTGTTTGTGGTCCTTGAGAAACAGATGGCAAGTTGGGGGCTGAAAACGCAAAGATTTTTTTGAGAGGAAACTGCTGTGAGAGAAGATGGACAGGAGGCGGGAAGCTGGCAGAGCCTTCAGACCACAAACTCTTCAGAGTGAAGGAGAGAGGGAGGAAGTTTGGTGGAAGTGTCCTAAACTCCCAGGGGATCAGGAAACCATCAGAAGCATCCATTTCTAGAATAAGTGGCCCGTTGTGATTTCAGGGTAGAGCTGAAGGCGCCTGAGTCCTCTGCACTTCCTGAAGCTGGGGTTCTGCAAGGCTGATTCTCAAGGCATCAATCACCAAGGCTTACTGCAGCCTCAGGGCTTCTCAATTACAACTTACAGGAGGCTAGTCTGCTATTAGTAAGTTATAATAAAGTAATTCAATCAAGTTAACTGATTTTTCAGAACTCTCTGCTTGAGCTCTAGTGCAACACTCCCTTTCAGGAGTTAGAGCTTTAGGGGAGGCCCCGCTGTATCCCACACATCCTTCACTTAGTTATGACAGTTGTTTTGTGTATGTGCTGTGCTTAGGTCATCAGCCCAACGGATTTCTGTGTTCTTTTGAAATGATTTCTTTATTACTTTGGAAGGGAAAAGATTTACCATCATGTTCTTACATCTTATCTCTCTGGAAAGTACATCTATTGCGATAAGTTTGGCCATTGGTTGCAGATTGGCTTGAGTTCCCCAGGACAAGAGAGTCATGTAAATAAGTGGACATCACAGTGTGGCTGTAAGAGACTGAAAAACAAAATGAAATTGATCAGAAAGTGAGCAGTGGAGTAAAATGTTCTTCAATTCCAATATGAAATGTCACACATTAAAATGGAATAAATATATTCTATACATATTGGTTTAACCACAAACCTCAATGTACCACCACCCACTTCAATGAAAAATGTTATAGCTTTTCAACTCTTCTATTATTTAGCAAAAAAGGCCATCCAATTATATGAATTAGCCAAATACTACCCCCCTCTTTTCCTACCTCACCTCTCCTTACTTATCATAGCCAAATGAATCTTAAAGAAGTATCTCTATTTTTATTCCCTGCAAATTTCTCTATAATTTCACTACTTTCACATACAGACACAAGTGTGGTTTGTTTAGTTTTCATACCTTTGGTAATTTATATAAATGAAACAATACTTTGTATTCTTATAGGACCTACATTTTACACTCTTTGTGGCCTTTCTGTATTCAGATATTTAGAGCTGTAATCCACTGTTCATCCTCAGTGTAGTATTACACTGTGTAAATGCATGAAAAATGAATTTTTAAATGGAGAATTGGGTTGACCCTATTTATTCCTTTTATTAGAATAAAGGCTTCTACTCTTTGACATTTAACCTCTCTTAGATGTTTGCACTCACTAAGGTTGATGGCCCATAATAGAATTTTTAGAAACAGGAATGCTTTTTCACTTCCTCAGGATGATCATGACAAATGATATGCTATTGGTAGGAGAAGGTAATGTTTTAAACTTTGTTTATTGATAATTCAGATTTTTACTTTATGAAGACTCATTCAGTACATGTATTTTGTTTGGTGAATTATGTTGGTAAAATTTACAAATAAAAATGTTGATACTTTACCATTTTTATCTTCCTAACAAATCCACTTTACCTTACCTTCTTTAGCTTTAGTTAACCAAAAGAAAGCTTCTGAGAAACAAAAACCAAAAACCCCACAGATTAAATGTAACAGGCAAGTTCAAAAGTAGTAAGTGACCACAACTCTTAGCAAAAATATACAAAAAGAAATTTACCTATACAAAAATGCAAGTAATATGATAATCCTTTATGGCAGTAGCAAAACATTAATTTCACAAAATAAAACAGAATAAAAAATCCAGTTTTGAGTTTCCCACATTATTCCCAGAACTGTTTCTTCACCCATGGTTGAGATCCTAGTCAAAGAGAACAGCGCCCAGCCCAAATCACGGAAATATGAGAAAATTAATCAGTGTTTCATTCATCAGCGATTCCCTGTAATTGAGTGCCTCCGTCCACTCAGACCTTGTTCTGAAATTCAAGGGCCACCATAAGCTTTCAGGAGATCACCTGGTACCAAGGGAATCCGTGAGTTTCATCCTTGCACCCTGCCTGAAATACTGGGATCAGAGCTGGCGAACATCAAATCAGATGGTCAAGAAATACCAGATCTCAGAGACACCATTTCTCCCCAAGTTTTGCATCTAACAGCCCTGGAATGTGAGCCCCAGGAAAAAAGAATTTAAAGTTCTTCAGTTATAAATGAACAAAAAGGAAATGTCCACTGCCCATTCAAACCTACTGCCCAGCCTAACCTACTGCTTTGTCTCGACTTCTCTAATGTGGGAGATCAGGACCAGTGAGCCACTGATACAGTTTTCAAAAGACATTTGTAACTTGCTCGCTTTCACTTTGACAGTTTAGGTTTTACAAACTTAATAAAATCTGTTACACCAGTTGTTCCCTGCAGTTTGAGGATATATGAAGTGTCTCACCCGAGACTGGAAATTCGCTCAGCAGAACGAAGAGGAAATGATGAAAGTAGCTTTGATCCATGAGGAGAAGAGAGGCATTTTGTGACATCTCTGAATGAAAACCTTTGAAAGAGTTTATAACCCATGAAAGGGCCAGATCCTGATTTTCAATGGATAGAAAAGCAATCCAGAGTCTACATGGGACAAATCCTTACTAGTGGAGGAACATTTCCAATGCCCAGGACTCCTAATTTAGGGGAACTATTTTGTGTTTTTCATCTCCCAGCTCTCAGATTCAACAGGCATAGCAGTTGAACAAGACATGGCCTGTGGTCCACAGGCTGCACAGATAAGTAAGAGAACGCCTGGGACTAACCCCGTTTGCGCTGGAAGCAGGGGATGCCGCGTTCCCAGTCCACCAGGTCTGCTCACAGAAAAGCTCCCTCCACTTAGAGAAACGTGCTGATTTGGAGCCGTGCTCACAGCAGTGCTGCATGTGAGGGCTACCTCCCTAGATCTCTCACCTGACCCCCTTTACTCAGAGAGATAGTGGGGAGCAAGACCAACAGATCTTGAAACTGGACTCTCTGGTCTACCTCTCTCTTCAGTGTTTTTCATCCACTTAGGTCACCTTTATTGGTATATGGTGAGGGGCGTCATGAGGAAAAGCAGAAGGCCCAGGGCAGACAAAGCACAGCAGTGTTCTGTGCTCTCCCTGGGGCAGTCAAGCAGATCAGGAGAGATAGACACTCCATAAGTTCTTCTTGATAGAGCTTCCCTAGGGAGGCAGCTTGGGGACAACTTGATCTGATGAATCCAGGTAATGGGGAAGGGAGATTATAATATAACATATTATAGATCCTAAAATATGTGAAAATTTTCAAACCATTGAGTTCGAAAGGAAAAGGAGAATTTAAGCAAAAAAAAGATGTTAGATATATACCTAGATCTTCAATAGCTTTCCATACCAGAATCGCAGTGTACTCAACTGGAAACCTGTCTGTCTTAAACTTTGTTGTCGTTGTTTTATTTTGGTTTTACTTTGAGACTATTGTAGATTTAAAATTATAAGAAATAATAGATCCAGTTTGACCAGTTTCCCCTAATGGGTGCATCTTGTAAGACTCCTGTACAGGAATTTATCTGGAACTTGATATTACCTTGGGATTTTGAAAGAAATGTGTGTTGGGGGCTCGGTGTTTTTTGTTTACTTTTACTATATGGGTCATTTCAACAAAAATTGTGGACATATTTAGTATTTTGAGCTTTCCAAGCATGAACACCATATGCCCTTCTGTTTATTTTAAATCTTTTGTAGGTCTCCCAAGTGCAATTTCATGGTGTAGAACAAACAACTCTTGTTGTGACATTTAGATTTTTCTTGCCCTGGACAAGTTGAATTCAATTGCCCTTGCCTAGATACATTTGTATTGATGGTTACCTGAGACTTTTTTTTTTTTAATTTTTTAAATCTTCATTGTTGAGTATTGCAGATGTCCTCCCTTTCCCACCCTCATTGCTTCCCTCCACTCAGATCCTGTCCAGCCCCAGGCCTTCACCTTTTCAAAAATGGTGTATGGTCCTTGTCTAGGTGTCCTGAAAGTAACAAATGCAAGATGAAGCTGGGCAGTGAAAAAAGTAAAGGGCCAGAAAGAAGCCAGGTATGAGAAAGGTGGAAGGCTCTTTGCTTGGTTTTCACCAAAAGACATTTGTGTTAAGGCATTTTGAGCCTCCACGAACAGGGGCTCCACAACCAACTGATATCTAGAATTCAATAACTGCCATCTCTCAAGACAACTGTTATCACACAGATGTAAAAAAAGGTTCCTTTTCCAAACTCCTTTAGACCCTTCTATGAATGTCTCCACCAAGACACTTAGCTCCCTGTATTTTTGGTACATAGTTCATTGCAAGATTCTAAGCCATTTGGTGGTACACAGAATGGTGCCATATGCACAATTGATTTACTAGTCCTTGGATAAATGGAAAATATTAAGTTGGACAAGATTTCCACTTGTATGCACACCAAGTGTCATTTACAATTTTGAATGATGAGAAGGCTTTGGTGATCATCACCAAAACACATTAAATTGATCATTGGGTGGCACATCTTTTCCACTTCTTTCTTGAGGATGAATAATTCTTCTCTAACACCCTTTTCTCTTTGTTATAGTCTAGTGCACAACAGCATCTGGTTGCCAATTAATGCAGTTTTTGGGTAAACAGATATGCTTGTTATTACCTTGTATGAAAATGTACATTATGGCCAATGGTTTAGCCTTGCTGGCTAGATTCTATTCCTTGAACTGGGTATTAAAAAATACATACTTTTACTTTTGAAGACCAGTCTGTTGTACATTTTGTTTGGTAAATTTTGTGCTAAAGTATTCAAAAAATATAACATTAAAACTTTACCCTTTTCTACTTTCAGATCAATGATTAATGACTTAACAGATCCATGAAAATTGCTGATTTCATAAAGAAAGTTTCTGCAACAAAAACAGAGAAGAAAAAGTTAAAAAAAAAAAAAAAATCCCCACAATCTATGGAAAGAAGTACCCACATCTACATGCCGCAGAAATTGATGTCAAGGGCTTGCTCACTATAACTACTGTATGATAATTTTATGGTACTAGTACAAATAATAAACTCAAAATGGACCAAATCTTTAAAATTTCCAATTTACAAATTAACTTAGCTCTGTAGAAAAATAGTGTCATATACCATTTTGTAATAATCCCTCATACTTTTCTTGAAGATATCTTTTGTATGAAATCTGTACTGAGTATCAGGGAAGAAGGTGCCTTACATGCATTTACTTAAGTCAAAGTCAAGCAGTACTCTACCCTGCTTGGGGTTCCAACTAATACCTCACCACTTCCTTAACCTGAATCTCATGTCAAATGTCAGCAAAAGGATCAATAGTTCTCCCTTTACACATAGCATTGACTTTAGTGGGCTCAGAACTGGCAAACAACAAATCAATTGCCAAGAAATGTCAGACCCAGAAGACATTCCTCCCCTCATTTTGTATTTAACAATACATGGACTCTGAGCCCTAAATGGAAAAAAATTAAAGTTCTTGAGTTATAAATGAACAAAGTCCTAAAACCTACTGTCTAATCTGCCACTCTGTTTCAACTTCCCTAATGTGGGAAATGAGAAAAAGCAATCCACTGATATAATTTGAAAAAGGCATTTGGAACACGGCCCTGATTTATGTTATTAGCTTAAGGATTCCAAACTCCATAAAGCCATCTCCTCTTTTAAAACTTACCCAGTTGCTTCCTGCATTCTCTAGAACATGGGACGTGTATTGCCCAGGAATAGAAGTTTACTCACCTGATGGATAAAGTGGAATTGCCAAGAAAATGATGACAATTGCTTTGATCCTTGATGGAAAGAGGGCCCCTTACCAAGTCTCTGAAAGGAACCTTTAGGGATGTTTATAACAATGTCACCTGCCACACTGGAGAAACAAAAAGAATCCAGAGCCCAAGTTTGAAACTTTCTTCCTTCTAAGTGAATTGTTCCAGCCTCCAGGATGACTGTTCCCTTTTACCACCCCCGGGGAACCCTGTCATTCAATAAAACATAGAGTCCCATCATTGGAAGGTCCCCCAGAGATTAATAGAGAACCCAGGAAAATAAATCTGTTAACCAATGCAAGGAGCTGATAACTCCCCCACCTCTTCAGTCAGCACAGAAAAAGTCCAGTTGCCTTTTAAAAAAAATCCACATCTGAATTTCAAGTTATTCTCCTCAGAAATTTGGAGCCGTTATTTCTGGAAAGTCTGACCTGGAGGAGTCTTCAGGGCTTCTAGTACCTGCCAGGGCTACCTCCCGAGATTCCCTACTTTGACCTGTAGTGCTATGAACTTTCCTCTCAGGACTGCTTTTGCTGTGCCCTATAGATTTTGAGTTGTTGTCCGTTCATTTTCGTTGTTTTCCAGAAAGTTTCTTATTTCTTCATTGATCTCATCGATAACACATTTATTGCTTAATAACATGCTATTTAGCTTCTATGTGTTTGAACACTTATGAGTTTTTTCTGAGTGGTTGATTTCTATTTTCATATCATTGTGATCCAAGAAGATACTTGATATTATTTCAGTTTTTTTGAACTTATAGACATTGGTTCTGTGTCCTATGCCTACCATGTGACCTGTCTTTGAGATATTCCATGTGCACTTGAGAAGAATGTGTATTCTGCTTCTTTAAGATCAAAGAAACCAAGATCTGGTTGTTTTAAAATATGAACAACATTGATAAACCTTTAGCCAGACTCACCATGAAACAAAGAAAGAGGACCCAAATAAAATTAAGAATCGCAAATGAAGGAGGAGATATAACAACTGACCCGACAGAAATACAAAGAACTGTAAAGAAAATGCTATGAGCAACTATATAACAACAAAACTGGACAACCTAGAAACATACAACCTTCCAAAACGGAATCAGGAAGAAGCAGAGACATGAATAAGCCAATAACAATTAATGAAATTGAAGCAGCAATCAAAAAACTCCCAGCAAACAAAAGTCCAGGACCAGATGGATTTACATGAGGGTTTTACCAAATATTCAAAGAAGAATGAACACCTATTCTCCTCAAACTATTTCAGAAAATTCAAGAGGAGGAAAGACTCCCAAGCTCATTATATGAGGCCAGTATTATCCTAATCCCAAAACCAGATAAAGGCACCACAGAGAAAGAATATTACAGGCCAATATCCCTGATGAACATAAATGCTAAAATCCTCAAAAAAATATTAGCATATCAGATCCAGCAATACATTAAAAAGATCATCCACCATGACCAATGGGATTTATTCCAGGGATGCAATGCTGGTATAATATTTGCAAATCAATAACTGTGATATATTACATAAACAAAGTGAAGGACAAAAGTCATATTTTCATATCAATAGATGCAGAAAAAGCATTCAACAAAATCCAGCACCCATTTCTGATAAAAACTCTCAGCAAAGTGGGAATAGACGGAACCTACCTCAACAAAGGAAAGGACATATTTGACAAACTTACAGCCAACATCATACTCAATGGTCAAAAACTAAAACCATTTCCCTTAAGAACAGGAAGAAGACAGGGTTGTCTGCTTTCAGCACTATTCTTCAACATAGTCCTTGCCACAACAAAAATACAAGAAGAAAACAGAAAAGGCATTGAAATTGGGAAGGAGAAAGTAAAACTGTCATTATTTGCATATGACATGTTATTGTACATAGAAAACCAAGACTCCACCAAAGTACTACTAGATTTGATACATGAATTTGGCAATGTAGCTGGATACAAAGTTAACATCCAGAAATCTACAACATTTTTTCACCTATAATGAACTCTCAGAAAGAAAAACTGAAAAAGCAATACCACTTAACATTGTAACTGAAAAAAATAAGACACCTAGGAATAAACTTAATGAAAGATGTAAAAGACCTATACTCAGAAAACTACAGAACACAGGAGAAAGATATAAAGGAAGATATAAACAAGTGAAAGAATATACCATGTTCATGGATTGGAAGAATTAATATCATTAAAATGTCCATACTATCCAAAGCAATCTATAGATTCAATGCAATTCCTATTAAATTAACAACAGCATATTTCACAGAACTAGAACAAATATTCCAAAAATTTATATGGAACTAAGAAAAAACCAAAGTAGTTGCAAGAATCTTGAGAAAGAACAGAACTGGAGGGATCACAATACCAGATATCAAAATATACTACAAGGCCACTGTAATCAAAACACCCTGGTAATAAAACAAGAATAGGCACATAGATCAATGGAACAGAACAGGAACTTCAGAAATCAACCCACACCATTATGGTCAATTAACATTTGACAAAGAAGGCAGGAGCATACAATGGAGTAAAGACAGTCTCTTCAATAAATGGTGCTGGGAAAATAGGACAGGTACATGCAAAAAAAGGAACTAGACCACCAACTTACACCATTACACAAGAATAAATTCAAAATGAATAAAAGACTTAAATGTAAGATGTGAAACCATAAAAATCCTAGAAGAAAACATAGACAATAAAAATCACAGACATCTCATTTACCAGAATTTTCACCAATACATCTCCTAGGGCAAGAGAAACAAGAAAAAATAAACATACAGTACTACATCAAGCTAAAAAGCTTCTGCTCAGCAAAAGAAACAATCCTCAAAATGCAAAAGGAACCCATGATCTGGGAGAACATATTTGCCAATGACACATCTGTTAAAGGGTTAACTTCAAAAATATACAAAGAACTCATACAACTCAACAAGAGGAAGACAAACAATCCCATTAAAAATGGGCAAAGGATATAAACTGACACTTCTCCAAAGAGGACATACAGATGGCCAACAAATGTATAAATAAGTGCTCAAAGTCCCTAATCATCAAAGAGATGCAAGTTAAAACCACACTGAGGTATCTCCTCATACCTGTCAGAATGGCTGCCATCAACAAGCTTTATTCACAGCCTATGAACACAGACAATAGACAGGGGAAGAACTGGAGAAGGGAAGGAAATGGGGAGAGGAATAAAGGGGAGAAAATGAGGGACACTTCAACAATAAAATAAATTTTTAACAAAGATTACTACTATAAAAAACACCAGAAGCTAATTGTAAAGAAGAAAGTGGAGAAATTAAAACCCTTGTGGATTGTTGGTAGGAACACAAACTGGTATGACCAGGACAGAATGCCATACTCAAAAAATTAACAACAGAATTACCAGCATTTCCAGCAATTCCATTCCAAGGTATATTTCCAAAAGTTGAAAGAGGGATCTTGAAGACATATTACACACCTGTAAATGGAAGAGACCCTGTGTAGCCAAAGTAACCTTGAAAAAATAAAAGGAACAAATTTTGAAGATTCACTTATCCAGATTTGAACCTACTAGAAAGCTATAGTGATTAAAAAAAAAAAAAAAAAGCGTGCTATTTGCCCAAAGATAAGCATATACAACAAAGGAATAAAATACTCAAAATAAATTCACATTTATATGCTTAATCAATTTTAAGTCTTAATTTTTTAGAGCAATCTTAGGTTTACCACAAATTGGGAAAAATGTACAGAGGTTTTCCTGCCTCACCCATGTGCATTTTTCCCCATTTTCAACATCATTCACGAAAATGTACTATTTAAATTTGTTTAGGAATAAGAAACCTACATTGCCACATCATAATCAGCCAAAGTCTGTAGTTTGCCTTCTGGTTCCCTCTTGGTGGGTACATTCTATGGCTATGGATAAAGTTTAATGAACTGCACAATCGCTGTACTACCATATAGAGTATTTTCACTGCCCTGAAAGTCTCTGAGCTGTGCTCATTCACGTCTCTCCCCCTGCCTGCTGGAAACCACTGATACTTTTATTATCTCCAGTTTTACCTTTCATAGGATGTCATATAGTTGGAATCATATACTATATAACCTTTTTAGATCGGGATTGTTTGAATTTGTAAGATGCACTTAAGTTTTCTGCATTTCTTTTCATGGCTTCAAGCTCATTACTTTTTATCACTGAATAATATTCCACTGTCCACATGCACCAAAGTTTGCTTATATATTCATGTACTGAAGGATGTCTTTCTTTCTTCCAAGTTTTGGCAACTAGGAATAAAGCTGCCACATTAATAAAGGGTTTTTGTGTGTACATAAATTTTCAACTCTTTTGGGTAAATATCAAGGGGCAGGATTCCTCAATTGTATGTTTAGTTTTATAAGAAACTGCCAAATTGTCTTCCAAAGGGACTGTTTTATTTCACATTCCCACCAGCAATGTATGAGAGTTCTTGAGGCTCCACATCCTCAGCAGCACGTGTTGTCAGTGTTCCTGATTTTACCCAGTGTACTACCTAGCAGCACCTCATATTTTAAATTTAAATTTCTCTGGTGACATATAATGTAGAGAATCTTTGTGTATGTTTATTTTCCATCTATGTATTTTGATGAGTTGTGAAGGTCATTGGACCTTTTTTTGCTTTTTTTAAAAATCAAGTTAATTGTTTTCTTAATTTTGGGTTTAAGAGTTCTTTGTATATATTGGTTAACAGTCTTTTATCAGGTGTGATTTTGGGGAATAGTTCTCCCAGTATGTGGCTTGTTTTCTCATTCTCTTTAGAATGTCTTTCACAGAAATGAAGTTTTAAATTTTAATGAATTCCAGTTTATGAATTATTTCTTTAGTGCAGAAAGCCTTCTATATAAAATGTCATCACCACATTCAAGGTCACCTAGGTTTTCTCCTATATTCCCTTTGAGGAGTTTTATATTCTTGCATTTTATATTTTCCGCTATGATCTCTTTCGAGTTCATTTTTGTGAAGGGTGTAATGTCTGTGTCCAGGATTTTTGCATGTAGATGTACAGCTATTCCAGCACCATTTGTTCAGAAAACTGTCTTTGCCTCACTGTATCACCTTTCCTCTTTTGTCAAAGATCAGTTTGCTATATTTCCATGGGTCTATTTCTAGACTCCTCATTCTGTTCCACTCATGTATTCATCTATTCTTTGACCAGTGCCACACTGTCTTGAATAATCCATTGATTTATGACAAAATTCCAGGAAAATTAAATGGCAAAGAATAGTCTTTTCAACAAATGGTGCTATGACAACTGGATAGCCATATGCTAAAAGGATAACTTTGTAGCCATAATTTCATCATACACAAAAATTTACTCAAAATATATCAAAGATCTAAATGCAAGTCCTAATGTTATGAAACTCTTAGAAGAAAACTGAGGTACAGAACCTCTTGAGCTTGGATAACGCAGCAGTTTCTTCCACCAAACACCAAAGGTACAAGCAACAAAGGGAAAAATAGATAAGTTGGAATTCATTAAATTTGTAAAAACTGCAACAAAGGGCACTTCGATAAAGTAAAAAAGACTACCTAAAAATCAGCGAAAACATTTGCAAGTCATATATCTAATAAGGGCCTAGTATCTCAACTATATAAACTAAAAACCATCCTTTGTCTCGACTGATGTGTGAGTGACAAAGAAAATACTGTCATTTTCCCCCAAGCCTCAGAAATCATACAAAATTTTGAATACGCTTACAGTTCATTCAGTTATAAAAATGGCCTCTGTTTTATTATACAAATCCATATTGCCTAATATTGGAGATTATGAGGTTGACCCTGGGTGCTTATTAGAATTCAAGTCCTATATCCCTCTTCTAGAAGTTGTGATTATTTCGGGTAAAGAGGCGACCAAGTGGCTGGAAATTTAATGAACACCAAAGTAATGTATTATTTTTTCACATTTAAAAGTGTTTATTTATAGTTACCAAAAGTAGTCATGTGTTTTGACCCACTGATCAACGAAAAACAAAAAAGGGGTCTATTTAATAAACATAATATTACTTAACACTGTATTGACTGAAATATTTATGATTGCAAATTTTATTAGGTATATATTATCAAACACACGATTAACATAGCTTTTGAACTGATTTATAGTAATTGAACAGAGAATAAAAATCAATCAAAGGTTCTTAGAGTTGGAATAAATTTTCTATATTACATCTTGTCTACCGTAGAAGGCTTTGCCTGGCCACTTAGGAGTGTAAAGTCCTGATTGAAAGGACTCTAATTGGCTATAGAATCCATTGCAAAGTAGGATTGTCACAAAATGACAGGAGTAAGACATAGGAGTGTGTAACTCAGGCAGGACATCGCCCATAAGAATAAAATCCAAATGGTTCAGATTTTCGATCCCTGTAAAGAAAAAGAGAAAGAAAAAGAAATCATTACGAACAGCATTTAAAATTACCTGGGCGTTGCACTAAGTGCTTCCAAAGGAGGACAGTGGGGAGAGGCTGTGCTCTGCTTCCTCAAGCAGCTGGGACCACGTGCCCCCCAGCCCTGAGCACTTCCTCCCCTGACCTGGGGCTGCTGGGCTCTTCCTACAAGCTCAGTCCTGATCCAGCCTTGGAACCCACCCGGGCTTGAGAGAGGAGAGGAGTAGAGATTGTTTCAGTGGTTCTCCAGAAGTGGAGCCAATCTGGAGATTGAATAAGAGGAAGCACCCTGAGAAAAACTGAGGAGGGAGGTAGGAAGGCTGGCTGAGCCTTTAGCCTGCACACTGCTAGGAGGGCGGGGTATAGGAAGGGAGCCGGGTGGAAGTGCCCTGGAGTGCCCTGCTCTCTGAGGAAGGTTGCAGTCTCTCATGGAGTTCAGGAGGCAAGGTAGGCCCCCAGCAGCACCCTCTCCTAGCATGGATGGGCCACTGTGATGGATTCCCAATTTCTGTGGTCAGGAGGGTTTCTTGCTCAGTTATGCTCCCTGTGGCTGGCCGCCACATCACAGAGGTTGTCAGGTATCGTGTGGGTTTCAGAATTCAATATATTGCCCATAGACTGCTGTTAGTAAGTCATAATGATTCATTTGAGTTAAATTATTATACATTTACAGAATATCCACCAGAGTTACATTGAAAGGTGAAATACAAAACTGCTTTAAGAAATGAGAACTTCTGGGAAAGGTACACATGTGCTTCTGGGGCATTTACTGAGGTAGTACAATTATTTTCCATATGTACTGTGGGTAGACTATCAGAAACCTGGATTTCCTATCATTTTGTGATGGTTTCTTCATTATTTTGGAAGAGCCAGTATTTAGCTTTGTGTTCTTACAGCATTGCACTGCAGAAGATGCACGTATTGGGATAAGTTCGACCATTGGTTGCACAGATTGGATCCAGTTCCGTGGAGCAAAAATATAAAAAATCCTTATGTGGAGTACAGTTTGGCTGTTAAACATAAAGAACAACATAAAATTTGTGAGATAATAAATTTTTTGAATAAAATGTTCTTTATCCTTACTACGAAATACCATGCATCAAAATGGAATAAAAATATTTGGAGCCTGGCCGGGCATGGCTCAATGGTTGAGCATCAACCTAGGATCCAGTCGATTCAGGTTCGATTCCTGGTCAGGGCACATGCCGGGGTTGTGGCTCCATCCCCAGTAGGGAGCATGCAGGAGGCAGCCAATCAATGATTCTCATCATTGATGTTTCTCTCTCTCTCTCCCTCTCCCTTCCTCACTCTGAAGTCAAGAAAGATATATTTAAAATGTATATATATTTGGAAATAAACAATCCACTTAGACATAAAACATTATTGATATACCTTTACAAACCCAATATCATTTTTTAAAAACAAACAAGAAGCTCAATATATTTTTATAATGTAGCCACTCTGCTCTCACTTCTCCTCATTCCTGCATCACATCTCCCCCATTATTTCTTATTGCGAGGAACCATAAAACTGATTTTTTTTACAATTTCCTCATGTTAGTGGTTTCAATACTGGAGAATCTGATATTTTCAGATTATCACCACATATGTGGATATTCCTATATATTAGTATTTACATATGAGTATATATGTGTGTCTGTATATATGTATGTAAAATTTGGTTAGTAATGGCAGTATTGACAATTTCTATAAATAAACAATATTGTATGTATTCTTACATGATCAGCTTTAATATGTCTTTGTAATCTTTATCTATTTAGATATTTAGAACTATCGTTTATTTTCTTCAGCTTCATATAATATTCTTCTCTATCAATACATGAAAATTATTATTTTATCCACCTTTCAGTGAACAATTTACCTTTTAATGCTCATGTTTTGCTAGGATAAACAATTCTTCTTTAAATATACTATAACTTTTACCAGATGCTTGCAGATAACAACGGTACCCAGTAATGGAATCTTTGAAATAATGGGATGTCCCTGTCTTATCCAACATGCCAAATGGTTTTATATGGCTGGCTAAATTTTATTTATTGAACTTATTGTAATAATCGCATAATTTTTTTAAAAATTCGAAAAATCATCCTGTTGCACATTGTGTTTAGCAATTTGCTGTTAAAACTTACAATGTAAAAGTTTGTCTTTTTCAATTTCCAATATAATCAATTTTAACTTACCGATTCCCTAGATGTCCTAGGAGCAGTAAAACCAGTTTCTATTACCAGCAAACAAAAGAAAATATAAAAAGAGAACAGTAGAAAGCAGTCAGAGTCTCTGGTGGGAGGAACCTTTATCTTTTAGTAGCAAAATACTATATAAATGGCCTACCCAGTACCCCCAACTCCTGAGGTGAGCTTTCTGTGGTAGAATCAAAACAGTAAGTTCACAAAATAGTGCCATATTTGGAAACATAATTCCAAATTATTCTCACACAGTGAAAAGTATTTGTATGTGTTCTATAATAATCACCAAACTCTCCTGTGAAGTTTCCATAGTTCTTTGTATGTATTTATTTATTTCCTATAAATGAGACATCCTAGTCAGAGAAGACAGTGCCTTGCTTAATGTCACTCAATAGGCCTTGCATAGGTCACTTGACATGAAGAAATTAATTCCCCCTTAAGGACATAGTGCTCAGGTCTAATGCCAGGCGTCTATTGAACACCTCGAGCTACCCTACTGGGGAAGCCATCAGTCCCTTGTGCTTGAAGGAGGGTAACTTGCCAGGAGAGGGGCCAATGAGTTCTCACTTTACACAAAGCTCTGACTTTGGTGGACTCAGATCTGGCAAAGAACAAATCAGATTCTCAAAGATCATCAGATCTAAGGGACATGATTACCCCCCACAGTCTGCATTTGGCAACCATGGAACCTGACCTCATAAAAAAAACAAAAACGTAAAATCGTTACTCATAAGCGAACAAAGAGCCAAGCTCTACTGCCCTTTCTACCCCACCCTGAGTCTCCATCTCTCTAAGGTGGGAAACAGAGAAAGCAATCCAGGGATGCAGTTTCAAAAATCTAACTTGCAACATGTTTCTTTTATTTTCCAGCTTAAGTATTACAAACCCAATGCAAGAAACTGCTCCTCTTCTATAAATAGAAGTTGTCACCTGCAGTTTCTACGATGTGGGAACTGCTTCATCCGGAACAGAAATGTACTCACCAGCATAATGAGAGAATGCCAGGGCAATGAGCAAAACAGCCTTCATCCCCAGTGAGAACATCATTTTATCAGATCTGTAGGAGAAACCTGAACAAAACGTTTACAACAGGACAGGAGACAAATTGCCTGTTTCTCAGTGAAACTTCCTTAGGGGTGGACGACCGGCCCCACTGCCTTAGATTCCTAACTATATGGGACTTTTTCTCTTTCGCTTCCCCCAAGCTCACAGGGTCAAGGAGACATGCAGGCAAACAGAAGGCCTCGTGGGGACCAGAGAAGGCCCAGGACACCCTCAGCACCCTGAGGAAGGAGCTGATACCCCAACCCCGGGCTCCACCCACAGAGCCTGACTCTGAAGGAGACAGGAGCACAGGAGCCCCAGGGCTTCCCCAGAATATAGACTATTTGGGGCAGACTGACCTGGAGCCCTCCTCGCAGCGATGCCGCACACCAGGGCCACCCCACACCCTCCCCACCTGACCCACCTGCGACAGAGAGGGCAGAGGAGACCAAGGCCCACGGCTCTGGAGACTGGGCCTGTTTGGCTCCCCTTCTCTGTCCCCGCCTTTATAAGCCTGCTGGTGAGGAGCTGGTGGGGTTAAAACAGATGGCTCCCGATAGCACAGGGCACACAGGTATTCTGTGTCCTTCCTGGATGCTGGAAATAGCTGGTGAGAGATGCCACGCGGATCATTCCCAGTAGGTCTTTCCTCAGCAGGAGGTTTCGGACGATTTTGCCTGATAGACCCAGAAGAGTGGGGTGCAGATAAAGTACTAAAGAGAGCTTTGAAACCCTAAGGCAGGGAGGAGATGTGAAAGGCCTTCAAGCTACTGAGCTGCAAAGAAAGAATCAAAGCAAGAAAGAGGAGACGTTTGGGAAACTAATTAGATGCACACCTAGGCCCTTAGTATCTGACAACACCAGAAGCGATTAGACTCCACTGGAGGTTTGGCATTTATGAAACTTTTTCTGAGATAAATGGAGATTCCTATAAAGCTCTAAGTCCTGGAACAGAGAGTTCCCGTGTTCCTTTAACCAATTTCTCCCAACGGGAACATCTTGTAAAGCTATAGTATAGATCCACTACCAGGAATATTTAAAAAGCTCCCAGATGGATGAAGGGCAGCAGCTTTGGTACCTGGGCTAGAGGACAACACCAAATATTAAGATCAGCAGAGAAAGAAGGCTCGGGGCTGAAACTGAGACCACCAGGGACAACGCCCTCAATTATATCATGAATAATGTGATCTGAGGGATACCCGAAGAAAGCTAGATCAAGGCTGTATAGCTGAGCTGACTTCAAGTAGAGGCTGTGTAGTCAAGCTGACAAAACTACTTGGAACCCAATGGGCTGAGCTCGAGGAAGAGGTTTTATTGTAAATGGCCTGAGGACTTAAACTTTTGAACGTTTCAGTTGTGCATCAGTGCCTGGAGAGATATAAATTCCCAAAGATAACCTCTGAAGAATTTAGGAGAGAATGAAGAACTTAGGAAACAATGTTCATGTGTCCACCTGACATCCATGATCCAGACACCAGACTTCTGGAAAGTTACTATTTGAATCCATCTTGAGGCTCAAGAATGCAGGACTGATTCTTTTCAAGGGTGTACCTTTTACCATAAGAACTCTCAACGTTGCTCTTTCCTTTAAAACACTCTGGGTGTTACCTAGTAGTGTTTCTGAATTGCAGATCCTAAGACCCTTGAATAAAACTGTCGTGTTTAATTTCTGCAAAACTTCCTGATTCATTTATGCTCGGACAGCAGACCTTTACCTCAGAGTTAAGTGGGAGACTCTGCAGGGTTTGAAGTAGGAAGAGATTGAATCTGAACTAACTAGTCTGCTTCACAGTCTCAGTGGCAAAAGCAGATGAAAGTCCTGAGCTTGAATCCCTCCACTACGGAATAATCCTGACACTATATTCAGACTTTCTAAGTCACAATTTCCTCACTGTAAATGTGACACGATGATTTATGACAGAGGTTTGACAAACTCAGAGGTTTGTCATTTATGTTAAGGGTGATATTTAAACAGTCTGCATTTGGGTTGTGTGCTATAATTACTTGTTACCCTAATCTAACCTGTCTTATTTTATCAATAAAAATCATCTAAAAAAAGAAACTGAGTCTGGTACTGTTCCACACCGATTTAATGAGAGGATTAAAGATTTTCATAAGTGCAATGACTGTCAAAGTTGCTAAAAATATTTGTCACTAAAGAAACTAAGTATCTCGTTATTGGGAACAGGAAAAATAAGCTAAAGAGATATCGCCTCACACATGTTTGCATGGCTAATATCACAGAAACAAGAGATGGCAACTGCTGGCAAGGCTGTGAAGGAAAAGCAGTCCCTGTGCACTGCTGGTGGGAGGGTAGCCTGGTGCAGCCACTCTGGGGGGCCCTCAAAAGATCGAGAATCAAACTGTCCTATGATCCAGGATCCCACTTCCGGGTACATATTCATCCGACAAATTAAGTGCCTAACAACACGTCCTTCCCCATAGCACTAAGCTGAAGAGCAGGTCTCTGGGACTCTGCACCTCGTGTGACTATAACTCTACAGCCATTAGGCCATAGAAGAAGCTTCCCTCTTCTCCTGCTCAAATCCCCTGGCAACCACCAGTTTATTTCCTCCTTCTAGAAGTTTAACTACATTAGATAGCTCATATAAGTGGAACCATGAAGTCTGTATCCTTCTGTGAGGAACTTACCTATTTAGCGTAAAGTCTCCCAGTGGCAGGTTATGGAAGATGAAGTATTTCCTGCCTTTCTAAGGTTGGATGAGAGCCCATTGTGTGTGTACATCACATTTCCTTTATCGGCTTTCTGCTGATGGATATGTGGCTTGTTTTCATACTGTGAGTAGTGCTGTAATAAACAGGGGAGTGCATGGATCTCTTCAAGATCCTGATTCCAATCTTTTGGGTATCTACTTGGGAGCAGAATTGCTAGATCACTGGTAGTTCTATTTTTAATTTTTTGAGGAACCTTCATACCATTTTTCATAGTTTTATCATTTTCCCATTCCCACCAACTGTCTTAGCCCTTTCAGCTGCTGTTATAACATACCATGGACTGGGTGGTCTTTAACAACAGGAATTTAACACTCAGGAAGGCTGGGAAGTTCAAGATCAAGGTGCCAGTCAGGTTATATTCTGGTAAAGGTCCTGTTCTGGTCCATAGCCTGTGCCTTCTCAAAGTGCCCCCACATGGTAAAGGGTTGAGGAATCTTTCTGGAGCCTCCTTTATAAGGCACTAATTCCATTCATGAGGGCAAAGGTCCCACCTCTCAATATTATCACCTTTCAGGGTTAGGATTTCAACATCTAAATTTCAACGGGGGAAGGGGTGCATTTAGACTATAGCATTAATACTGTACAAGCGTTTCAATTTCTCCATACCTTTGTCAAACTTATCTCTTATCTTTTTAATAAACATACATCCTAAAATGTTCAAGGCAACATTTCATTGTGATTTTGGTTTGCATTTCCCTGATGATTTGTAATGTAGAGCATCTTTTCATGTACTTGTTGGCCATCTGTATGTCTTCTTTGGAAAAATGTCTATTTGGATCCTCTGATCATTTTTTAATTGGATTGCTTGGGTTCTTTTGCTGAATGGAATGAGTTCTTCATATATTTTTGTTGTCAGTTTCTTACTAGCAAGATGATATGTGATGTGTAAATATTTTCTCCCATTCAGTAGTTTTCCTTTTCATTTTGTTGAAGGATTTCTTTTTTTTCTCCTTTTTTTTTGTGTGTGTGTGTGTGTAATACATTTGAGTTCAATGTAGTCCCACTTATTTATTCTTGCTTTTGTTGCTTTTTTTTTTTTTTTGGTATTAGATTCAAAAAATCATCTCCAAGAGGTATCTCAAGGAGCCTATAACCTATGGTTTCTTCTAGGATTGTTATGGCTTCAAGTCTTAGGTTCAAGTCTTTAACCATATTTTGAGTTAATTTTTGTATAGGGTGTAAGGTAATGATCTAGTTTTACACTTTTGCATGTTCCTGTCCAATTTTCCCCACATCATTTATTAAAGAGACTGTTGTTTCCTTATTGTATATTCTTAGCTCCTTTCTCATAAATTAATTGACAATATATATATATGTATATGTGCGTGTGTGTGTGTGCGTATATTTATGGATTCATTATTCTGTTCTATTGATCTATGTGTCTGTTTTTAATGTCCATAGCATGCTGTTTCAATTACTATAGCTTTATAATACAGTTTAAAGTCAGGGAATGTGATGCTGTCAGCTTTGTTCTTTTTTCCCTCAAGATTGCTTTGCTTATTTGAGGTCTTTTGTAGTTCCATACAAATTTTAGGATTGTCTGTTTCTATTTCTGGGAAAAACGTCATTGAAGTTTTGATAGGGATTACATTGAATCTGTATATTGCTTTAGGTAATATGGACATTTGAACAATATTAATTTTCCAATCCATGAGTATGCAATATCTTTCCATTTACTTATGTCTTCTTCAACTTATTTTATTAATTTCTTGTAGTTTCAATATAGAGGTTTTCTGCATCCTGGGTTAAATTTATTCCTAGGTATTTTATTTTGATGCAATTATAAATGGGATTGTTTTATTGATTTCTCTTTCAAATAGTTGTTTATTAATGTGTAGAAACATAACCAATTTTTGTATATTGATTTTGTATCTTACTGATTTTTGTCATCACTGAATTTATTAGTTCTAAAAATTTTTTGACGGAGTCTTTAGGGTTTTGTATGTATAATATCATGTTATCTGGAAGTAGTGACAAATTTACTTCTTTCTTTCCAATTTGGATGCCTTTTATTTCTTTTTCTTGCCTAATTGCTCTGGTTAGAATTTCCAATCCTATGTTGAATAAAAATGGCAAGCTTATTGGTAGATTTTAAACAGCTGAAGAAAGAATCTCTGAAACAGCACCAAACTCTCAATTCATGAAAGTAATAATTGATTAATAATTTATAATTAGCTAATTATAATAGATTAAGAGTTAAAAATTCAGCTTTGCAAACAACCATATCCAGAGAATGACAACACAAGCCACAGGCTGAGAGAAAATATTTTCAAAAGGAAAATCTGATAAAGGACTGGTACCCAAAATAGACAGTTTTTAAAACTCTTCAATAAGAACACAAACAGCTAGAGTGACTAATGGGTCACAGACCTTAACAGACTCCTCACCAAAAAGATATACAGAGGACAAATCAGTATATAAAAGATTCTCTACATTATATGTCATTAGGGATATGAAAATTAAATGAACAAGGAGATCCCGCCACACACCTATTAGAATGGAAAAAAACCCAAGCACTGACCAGACCAAATGTTGACAAGGATGGGGCGCAGTAACATCTCTCATTCATTACAGCCACTTTGAAAGACAGTTTGGCAGGATCTTACAAAACTAAACATATTGTTACCAGGTGATCCAGCAATTGTGCTCCTTAGTATTGAGTAGCTTGGTACTCAAAGGTATTGAAAACTTATGCCTACAGAAAAACCCACACACCACTGTTCATAGCAGCTTTATTCAAAATTTCTGACACTGGGAAGCAACCAAGATGTCCTTCGGTAAGTGAATGGATAAATGAATTCTGGCATATCCAGACCATGGAATATTATTCAGACCTAAAACAAAATTCTCTATCAAGCCATGAAAAGACATGGAGGAACTTTAAATGTATCTTACTCAATGAAATTGGCAAATCTGCAAGGCTATATGCTGTATAATTCCAACTGAATGGCATTCTGGGAAAAGCAAAACTATGTAGACAGTAAGAAATCCATGGTAGCCAGGAGCTGAGGAAGAGAGGGATGAATAGGTGAAGAACTGAGGATTTTTAGGGTAGTGAGAATATTCTGTAGAATATCATAATGATGAATATATCATTATACATTTGTCCAAGCTTACAGAATGTACAACTTTCCAAAACAGATAACTGCAGATCCACATGGTTTCATGGATGAACTCTACCAAACATTAAGAAAAGAAATTGTGCCCAGCCAGGGGTGGCTCAGCGGTTGAGCGTTGACCTAGGATCCAGGCGATCAGGGTTCGATTCACCATCAGGGTTCGATTCCTGGTCAGGGCACATGCCCGGGTTGTGGGCTCGATCTCCAGTCAGGGGAGTGCAGGAGGGAGCCGATCAATGACTTTCTCATCATTGATGTTTCTCTCTCTCTCCCTTTCCTTTTCTCTCTCTGAAATTAATAAAAATATATTTAAAAAAACAAAAACAAATTGTACCAATTCTCTACAATCTATCAAAGGATAGTGGCAGAGAGAATATTTCCTAGCTTATTCTTTGAGATCAGCGTTACCCTAACAATAAAAGCAGAAAAAAAAATTTAAAGAAAACTACAGACTAATATCTCTTTATAAACATAGATGCAAAAATCCTCCACAAAATTTGTCTTTCTAATAGCTCATTATTAGCAAATTGACTCCAACAATGCATAAAGAGAATTATAATTTACAAACAAGTGGTATTTCTCTCAGATATGCAAGACTCATTCAACATTCAAAAATTAACATAATTTGTCACATGATCATATCAATAGATGCAAAAAAAATACTTGACAAAAGTGAACACCATTCACGATTAAAATTCTCAGGAAATTAGGAATAGAAGGGAACTTCTTCAATTTGATAAAGACTATATACAAAAAACTTACAGTTATCATCATACTAATGGTGAGAAAATCAAAGTTTTCTCACTAATCAGCTACAGGCAAGGACGTCCCTCCTCACCACTCCTTTACAACATCACACCGGAAATTCTAGCTTATGCAATAAAAAAAGATTGGAAAGAACAAAAACAACTCTCTTTGTTCACAAATGGCATGCTCTTCTATGTAGAAAATATAACAGAAATGACAAAAATAACTTCTGGAACTAATAAGTGATTTTAGAAAAACTGCAGAATAAAAAGTTAATTTACAAAAATCAATCACTTTTCTATAAACCACCAATGAGCAAGTGAATTTTGAAATTATAAATACAATACTGTCTACATTAGCACTCACAAAAATGAAATACTTAAGTATAAATTTAAAAAATATGTACAAAATCTATGTGAGGAAAATATAGAACTTTGATGAATGAAATCAAAAAAGCACTAATAATGGAGAAATATTTCATGCTCATGAATAGAAAGACTCAGTATTTTCAAGACGTCAGTTACTCCCAACTTAACCTATAGAGTCAACGCGGTCCCAATCAGAAGCTCAGCAAGTTATTGTGTGGATGTTATTAAACTAATTTTAAAGTTTATATGGAAAGGCACAAGACCCTAAATAGCCAATACAGTATTGAAGGAGAAGAGCAAAGTTGGAAGATTGATTCTACTCAACTTTAACACTTGCTATAACTAACTCAATAATCAAGGCAGTGGGGTATTGGCAAAAGAAGAGACAGGTATATTAATGGAGCAGAACAGAGATTTCAGAAACAGAGCCCCATAAATACAGTCAACTGATTTTTGACAAAGGAACACAGGTAATACAATGAAGCAAAGATAGTTTTCTCAAAAATAGTGCCTGAACCCGGCCGGGGGTGGCTCAGCAGTTGAGCGTTGACCTAGGATCCAGGCGATCGGGGTTCAATTCCCGGTCAGGGAACATGCCTGGGTTGCGGGCTTGATCAGTGACTCTCTCATCATTGATGTTTCTATCTCTCTCTTTCCCTCTCCTTTCTTCTCTCTGAAATCAATAAAGATATATTAAAAAATAAATAAATAAAATAAAATAAAATAAAAAATAAAATAAAATAAAATAAAATAAAATAAAATAAAATAAAATAAAATAAAATAAAAAAAGGTCGCAGTTGGATCCCTACCTCACATTATTAAAAAAAATATATATGTATATAGTGCCTAAACAACTGGATAGCCACATTCAATAAAATAAATGTAAACACAGACCTTATATCCATCATAAAAATTAACTCAAAATGAATCACAGATGTAAATGTAAAATGTAAACTATGAAACTCCTGGGAGATAAGATAGGAGAAACTTAGATGACTTTGGGAATGGCGAATACAGTTTAAATACAATGCCAAAGGCGTGATCCATGGAAGAAGTAATTGATAAGCCAGACTTCATTAAAATTAAAAACTCCTGTAGTGCAAAGGACAGTATTCAGAGAATGAGAAGACAAGTCACAGAATGGGAGAAAATATTTCCAGAAGACACATCTGTTAAAGGACTGTTACCCAAAATATACAAAGAACTCTTAAAATTCAGAAATAAGAAAACAAACTTGGTTAAAAATGAGCCAAGGTCTTTAACAGGCACCTCACACACACAAAAAGGCATACAGATGGCAAATAAGCATGTGGAAATATGCTCCACTCACACATCAACAAGGAAATGAAATTTTAAAATGAGATTCACCACACGCCTATTAGAATGGACAAAATCCAGAACACTGACAATACCAAATGCTTGCAAGGATATGGAGCAACAGAAACTCTTTCACTGCTGGTCAGAATGCATAATAGTACAGCCACTTTAGAAAACAGTTTGGTAAGTCATTACAAAACTAAACTGACCTTTACCGTGCAATCCAATAATCTTACCCCTTAGTATTTACCCAAAAGAGTTAAAAACTTATGCTCACAAAAAAAAAAAAAAAAAAAAAAAAAACACCAACAACAAACAAACAAGAAACAAAAAAAAACCTGCACAACTGATGTTTGTAGAAGATTTATTCATAATTGCCAAAACATGGAAGCAATCAAAATGGTCATCAGTAGGTGAATGGATAAATAAACTGTGATATATCCAGCCAATAGACTGTTACTCAGACCTAAAAAGAAACGAGCTATCAAGCCATGAAAAGACATGAAGGAAATTTAATGTATGTTACTAAATGAATGAAGCCAATCTGAAAAGGCTACATACTGTATAATTCCAAATATATGATATTCTGGAAAAGGGAAAACTATGGAGACAGTAAAAAGATCAGTGGTTGCCAGGGATAGGGGGGTAGAGTGATGAATAGGTGGAGCATTGGATTTTTAGGGCAGTAAAAATACTTTATATATACTGTAATGATGAACATAGATCATTATATATTTGTTCAGACTCATAGAATATCCAACACCAAGAGTAAACTGTAATGTAAACTATAGACTTTGTGTGAACATGATGAGTCGATGTGTTTTCATCACTCGTAACAAATGTACCACTCTGGTGCAGATGTTGATCATGGAAGAGCCTATGCGTATGTAGGGGTATATGGGAAATCTCTGTACTTTTCTCTCAATTTTTGTTGCAAACCAAAATTTGTTCTTAAAAATAAATTCTTAATTAAAATACATATGCACAAGGTTGTTTATTCTCTGATGCATTACCTATAATTGCAAAAGTTAGAAACATTTAAATGCTGAAACAGAAAAGATTAAATTATCTCTTGTACTTCCACATAGTAGAGTACTAGACAGCTGGTTAAGGAGGTGTAACATAGGCTTGAGTAAGCATGCTCCAGGATTGTTGGAATTCCTATATTTTCTCCAGAGAGGGTAATAACTTAGGATTTTACTTTGTAAAGTACCATTAGTATTGCAAGCATTTTTCAGTAACAGCTCATTTTATGATAATTTACAAAAATGAAATGTTTTCAGTTTCCTAATAAGTTACAGGTAATTTGCTGGCATCATAAAATCAAAGGTCTTAACCCATTTAGTTCCTGCACAAATAAAAGACATTGAATAACTTGGTGTCTCCAATGATATTTGCACATCTGTTGTGAGAAAATATGGATGCAGTTCTTTTGGTGAGGAAACGACGTGGCGTTAGTGAGCCACCTGTGGGTAGGAAGGTGAAATGGCCAAACTGTGAACAGCGCTGATTTCTACAGCAGATCTAACTTTGCCTCAAAATCACTGGATTATTTAGACCCAACAACACCCACATTTGAAGATATCATTTTGTTACTGAGATTTTATAGATGAACTTGTTAACATCATTCTGATATAAAGGGGATTCATCAAGACTGATTATTTCAGTGCTTTTTCCAACGTACACACAGTTGCCTCACAATTAAAGTAACAAATAGCTCTCAGTTTCTAGAAATATCAGTGAGGGTTTGCCTGACATAAGTCTTTTATGTTAGTTAGACCTGAACACTGAAAATATCAGACCCAAAAGAGATTATTCTAACGAATTCCATCGGAAAATATGACCTCCAAAACAGACAAGGATTGTTCAAGTACTTTGGTTCTAGAGGTGGGAAAAGGAATCGTTTCCCTGCTCCCAGTGTCCAGTGGACATTCAAATCCACTACACAGTTTCTCCCCTTTTACAATATAGGGATTTTTTTAAACCCATCAATGTAATTTTAAAGGGGCATTTGCACTATTCTCTATTTTGGTTTACCGATTCAAGGAGCAACCAATTTTGTTCCTTGATGGCACCAAATCTTGCCTGCATTTTCTAGGATATGAGAAATGTTCTACCCAGGATTGGAAAATGTACTCACCAGGAGAAAAATGAAGTGCCAACAGGTGATGAAAGAGCTGGCTTTGCTATTCAGTGAGCAGTTAGCCATTTGATCTCCTCAGTCACTCTTGCAGAAAGTTGTAAAGAAACCAGAACGTCTGTGACACAGCCCCATAAAACATTCAACGCCCAGAATCAGAAAGAGAGACCACTTCCTGGGTCTTCCAGACTGAGAAAGAACAGCCTCAACTCCTGAGTTGTTAAACTCCTTTACATCTTTTTCTTTTCTTTTTCTTTGTTTTTCTTTAATCTTCACCCAAGTATATTTTTTCGATTGATTCTCAGAGAGAGTGGAAGGGAGGGAGAGAGAGAAAGAGAGAGAGAGAAACCTCGATGTGAGAGAGAGACATGGACTGGGTGCCTCCTGCAGGTGTCCCAACTGGGGCTAGGCTGGAACTTGCAACCCAGGTACGTGCCCTTGACTGGGAATTGAACCTGTGACCCTTTGGTGCAGGGGGGTCGATGTTCCAACCACTGTGTCTTGGGCTAAACTCCTTTACTTTTATCAGGGAAGATTGTTCCCTTTTCTCCTCCCCCACCCAAAACAATGAAAAGGAAGCATGTGAAACAATGCACATGGGACAAAAAGCTCAGAACGATCTCCTGCAGCATTTATGAAAACATGCAGCTTTGAATGCCCAATTTATCCTTCAGAGCACCAGGGACAGTTATTCCTGGAAGGACCAGAGCTGGAGCAGTCCTGACAGCAATACTATGCAGAAAAGCCACAGTCGTTTACGCCCCAAATTACCCACCTCAAGAAGAAGCCACAGTAGGAAAGGAGAGGCCTTGTTTGCTCTTGTCCGTGTTTGAGTAGTGTATTTTAAATACTGTTGTGTATTTAAATTATAATGTAAAAGAGCGAGAGCTACTAGGTTATTTGTTCCAGGAAAAGGTGCCCTTTTTATCTCATTTGGAAGGTCATATTTACTTAAAAATAAAATGCCCCGTGAATTCAAGAGTTGAAGAGGCTTTCTAACTGTTTGAAGATGTCAGCGGTTTTGGTGCCTGGCACAGAAAGTGGTGCATTCTGCCTGGAATAATAGACTTACCCAGACCGTGAGAAATGGAACAATCCCAGAGGTAGGATAAATCTGGCCAATTGTACCAGTTGTCAGAGAGAACCAGTCAGCAGAGAATTTTGTGCAAGACCCCACACTTTTGAATTAATTACTGTTCAACCGCAAGGAGAGGATGGCCCAGAGACTTGGCCGCCAATGCAGGGACACGCTCTGTGTCGCCGAGCACTGGCTGTCTGCTGACACCAAGGAAGAGCAGGATCTCCGGATGCAGGCACTCAGTGAGCTTCTTACTGACATTCGCCTCTGGCAGCTACAAACTCCTGGAGAAGCCCTGAACTGGGGGCAGTTTCCATGCCATCTGGAGGCTGTTTTGAGCTATGTCATAAACGCATCTTAAGAGCGTCAGATATGCTGATTGACTTTTATGCTTTAAAGCGAGAGGGTGTGTGCCATTATTCACTATGTATTATGCAGTATTTATGTCTTTTGTATGTTCGACTGATTTCTCTCTCTTCTGTCATTCATAAGTGACTGGAAGAAAACTCATTATAGTTGATTTTGCTCAATCTTAATTTAATAGTCTCATTTTCCTAGAAATCAAGGTATTCAGTTATTCATAATAAAATGGGGTTTTTGTTTCTTTTGTTTTTAAGTGAGAAATTGTAAGTTGTCTTCTTGGAGCCTCAGGTCTCAAAGCAGAGAGGTCTTCCAGGGGTTAGAGGTCATTCTTTCTCTAGCCTCAGTACTCTTTTCTTTAGGTTGTGGTCCTTTTTTGGATATACCTTGTTACTATCACAATGAAAAATTTCTAAGGGAATTTACAGAAACATTTTTAGGAATGAAGGTAAGGACTTTTTCAAATAGCAAAAATGCACATTAGTTTAAAGCTTGAGGCTTTGAACAGGAGATGCAGACTTAGGGGGTATTGTGTGAGACTTGGGGGTTAAATGTTTTATTTATTTATTTAGACTTAATACTCACACGTTTTACACTGCATGGTGCACATTTTCATAGATTATAGGCTTTTTAAGGTAATTATTTTTGCTATTTGAGCTAACAGGCTCCTCAAATATACTTGGCATGTTAGTTTCTTTTTGTTCCTGTTGCAAGAACAAATGTACAGTGAAGAATTTTTATTAAAAAGGAAACTTTACAAGCTGCTGTGGACTAATACTTTTCTTGCCAAGGTTTTTAACTTTTTTACTTTTCATGTGATATATGACACTGTCTAAAAATCTGTTATGAAATCATTTGAAAAACTATTGAGTGATGTATTTCTTTAAAAGCCTAACACTTTATGTTTTGTTATAAACTATTATAAAGCATGGTCTCAAACTTTTATGTACACTTTGAATTTCTGCTCTGAATTGTTAGTTATTTTTTTACCTCACTTATAAACACTAAACTCTGTCACCTCTTGTCATTTTATCTTTCATTCATTTAAATGTGTGTTTTTTCTTATGTGTATTATAAAAATGTATTTTATGATCTCTTACCAAAATAATGGGGGAAAAATAAAAATAAAAGTAAATGAATACTGTTGTGTAGGGAAACAAATAAGTCAGGAGAGATAAGACACAGAGGGAGCATGTGTCCCAGCAGGGACTGGGAAGTTGCCGCACACAGAGGTCATCAAAGCTATTCCTGCAGCGGGAAGTTTAGAGGACAGTTTTATCTGATGGGCACAAATAAATGGGGAGGGGAGAAAATGATAAGTGTGTTTACAGATTCTAAAACAGATGAGACGCGAAACCTTTCTAAGCAAGGGAGCTGTGTCGGATCAAGAGATAAGGCAGGAAAAGAATTCCAGAAACTGCAGTTTACAAGTACGTCTGGAACCTCAGGAGTTTTAAAACATAGATAGCTGGGAGAAGCCCCTGGAGACCTTTGTAAAATTATCTGTGCCCGTGTTTCTTCCCCAAGGTTGTGGTTCCATTTTCTATAGGAGATCCCAGTAACTGGTATTTTTTAAGTTTCCAAGAAGGTAGTGACGTGCAGCTACAGCTGAGCGTGACTGAGCGAGAGCCACAGAGCAACCTCTGGGACAGTATCCCATCAATCTTCCTATTTCTCTAAAGCAGAGCTTTCATAGTTAATGGAAATATACACACACCTGTCTGTGTGTAGCTTTATTCACACAATATTTAAATTGGACTTCATTTGGAAATTTAGCTTGTTTCAAATTTCTGTGATCCAGTCTCAAAAAAAGGAACATAAACCCTAAAATGATAATGACAGCTTATTCTTAAGACTCTAGAGCCAGCCCTGGCCTGTGTGACTCAGTGATTAGGGCCACGCACCGAAGGGTCCTGGATTCGATTCTCGGTCAAGGGCATGTACCTGGGTTGCAAGTTCAATCCCCCGCCCCAGTTTGGGCACGTGCGGGAGGCAGCCAATCGATGTGTCTCTCTCACATAGATGTTTCTTTCTCTCTTTCTCTCTCCTTTCACTCTCTCCCTCCCTCCCTTCCACTCTTTCTGAAAATCAATCAAAAAAATATCCTGGGAAGAGTATTAATAACAGCAACAAGAAAAAGAATCTATAGCCAGACAACTGTGCTTCAGATCTTAGCTCTGTGGCACAGTAGGTGAGGGACCTTAGACAATTGCATGTATTATCTGCTTGTAATTTAACTCATTTGTAAAAAATGTATTAAAATAAAATAGCTGCTTGCAATTGTTAAATGATCTGTTACATACAAAACGCCTAAAAGCGCCTGTACTACATAAGCATAGAATAAAGGCCTAGAAAGCAACAAAAACGTTTTCAAGTAGTTAATGAAAACCTATTATATAAAAGGGCTATATCATTTATTGACAAAAATATCAGCAAATTGAATAAAGCAATATTTTTTAAAGTTTATTACTAAGTAGGATTTTCCCAAATTCAAGGTTGATTCAGCATTTGAAAACTAAAAAATATGATTTACTACATTAAAAGAGTAAAAGAGAAAAATCCTATGACCAGATCAATAGACAGCTATTCATGATTTAAAAAAATTTTGATGACTAAAAATGTAAGTAGACACTCAGTTTGATGACGGATATCATGAAACACAGCAAACAGCATAATTCCTGCTGTCACTGTGATTATTTTTCCCGTACGATGAGATCTCAGACAGTGCAATAAAGAAAAGGAAAGGAAAAAAGAAGCTTAGGGGAGTTTAAGGTTGAAAAAGAAAAGTAAAATGGTCTCTGTTAGCAAATGGCCTCTGCAGAGTAGCCTAAGAAACGTATATTTTAAAAGGCCATTACAAAAATTAAAAAGGCATGCATTAGAGTCACAGGATACAAGGTCAATATATACTAGCAAAAATAATGAAAACTAAAATTTTACAATTTTTCCCCAACAGCTGTGCTGAGGTATAATTGATGTACAATAAACTTCATACACTAAAGTGGACAGTCTGATAGTTGACATGTATACAACCATGAATCTATCGCCACGGTCAAGACAGTGAACATATCCATCACCCCCCAAAGCTCCCACCTGCCCCTCCCTTCCTCCGTCCCCAGGCAGCTGATGATCTGTTGTCGCTCCAGATTACTTTGCTTTTTCTAGAATTTTACATGGATGGAATATAGCCCATGTACTGTAGTTTGCCTTTCATTCAGCTCAATTATTTTGAGAACCATCCGTGTTGTGTGCGTCAGCACTTCCTTGCGTTTTTTGCTGGGTAAAACCCATCGTATGGACAGGCCATGACTTGCTTATTCATGTGCCTGTCCGTGAACATTTACATTGTTTCCAGTTTGTAGATATTGTAAAATAAATCTGCCACGAATATTCATATACACGTCTTTCTTGAGCATATGCACACATTTCACTTGGGTAAATGCCTAGCAGTGGAATGGCTGGAACACTGGGTAGTGCATAGGGTTTAAAGTTTCTTAATTTTTAAAGGGACTGCCAGATTCTTTTCCAATGTGCTATGTACTGCTCTACATTCCCACCGGCAGTGCCCGGGAGTTCCAGTTGCTCCACACCCTCACCAACACTTGGTATGATCAGTCTTTATAATTTTAGCCATTCTGTTAGGTATAGAGTAGTATCTCATTGGGGTTTTAATTTACATTTCCTAAACAACTTTGGCTTTTGGAAGGGGTTATTTTTATTGAGATATAATGGATGTAAATATTGTGTGATTTTAAGGTGTACAACATGTTAATTTGATACATTTACATAGAGATTAACACCATAGCATTAGATGACACCTCTACCATGTCACATAATCAGTTTTGAGTGTGTGTGGTGAGAACATTTAATAGCTAGTCTCTTAGCAACTTGAAAGTGTTACTAGCTGTAATCACAATGTTCTGCAGTAGATCTGGAGAACTTCATCTTCTGACTTCAAGTTTGCACCCTTTGACCAATATATCCTTATTTTCCCGGGTCTCCAGCCCCTCATAACCTCCATTCTACTCTCTGTTTCTATGAATTAAGCTTTTGAGATTTCATATATAAGTGATATTATATAGTATTTGTCTTTCTCTGTCTGACATCTCTCACTTGACATAATGTTCTCAAGGACCATATATGTTTTCACAAATGGAAGGATATTCTTCTTTCTCATGGTTCAATAATATACCATTGTGGCCTGGTCGGGTGTGGCTCAGCGGTTGAGCCTCGACCTAGGATCCAGGCGATCGGGGTTCGATTCCCGGTCAGGGCACATGCCCAGGTTGAGGGCTGCAGTCGATCAATTACTCTCTCATCATTGACGTTTCTATCTCTCTCTCTTCCTCTCCCTTCCTCTCTCTGAAATCAATAAAGATATATTTAAAATAATAATAATAATAATAATAATATACCATTGTGTATATAACATCCTCTTTATCCATTCATCTGAAGGACACAGTTATTTTCATGTCTTGGCTATTATGAATAATGATGCAGTGAACATAGGAGTATAGATATCTTTTCAACATTCTGTTTTCATTTCCTTTGAATATATACCAAGTGAGATTTTTCTGGATTAGATGGCAGTTCTATTTTTACTTACTTTTTAATATATTTTTATTGATTTCAGAGAGAGAAAGGGAGAGGGAGAGAGAGAGAGAGAAACATCAATGATGAGTCATTGATCAGCTGCCTCCTGCATGCCCTCTGCTGGGGAGGGAGCCCACAACCAGGGCATGTGCCCTGACCAGGACAAACTGTGATCTCCTGGATCATGGGCTAATGCTCAATCACTGAGCCACGCCGGCCAGGCTATTTTTAATTTTTTTAAGAACCTCCATTCTGTTTTCCATCGTGGCTGTACCAACTTACATTCCCACCCATAACATACAAAGATCTTTTCTTCACACCCTCGTGAACACTTGTCTTCTTGATGACAGCCATTCTAACAGGCACAGGCGTGTGGCTTTGATTGTCATTTCCCTGAAGATTTTCCAGTACACTTTCATGTACCTGTTGGTCATTTGCATATCTACTTCAGAAAAATGTCTGTTCAGATCCCCTACCCATATTTAAATTGGATTTATTGTTATTATTGAGTTGTATAAGTTCTTTATATATTTCAGATATTAACCTCTTATGAGATATATGGTTTACAAAATTTGCCCCCATTTTGTAGGTTGCCTTTTCATTTTGCCAGTTGTTTCTTTTGCTGTGCAGAAGCTTTTTAACTTGATGCAGCCTCACATCATCATAAGGACAATTCTGTACATTTAAACTAGTGATGATATCTTAAAGCTATTTATAGATAATTGTTGCTGGATTATAAAAATGAGTGCCTCTGAAAGCTTTGCAGGGATTTTATCCACCACATTAAACTATTTCAAGTAGTGTAGTACCAAATTTTAACAAATAATATGCTGTTTTCTAATAAAGAGTGATTCTTAAAGTAATTGAAAAAACCTTACTGTGAGTTGGACAGCAAGACAACCTGTGAGAATAGTAATGAGTTTATTAGAATACTCACTTTTTTTTTTTTTAATATATCTTTATTGATTTCAGAGAGAGGAAAGGAGAGGGAGAGAGAGAGATAGAAACATCAATGATGAGAGAGTCATTGATTGAGCCCACAACCTGGGCATGTGCCCTGACAGGGAATCGAACCCCGATTGCCTGGATCCTAGGTTGACGCTCAACCGCTGAGCCACGCCCGGCCGGGCTAGAATACTCACTTTTAGTATATAGAAATCCTGGGAATTCGTGAAAGAATTTGTGCAATGAGAGAACCAAGGTGTGATGAGACTAGTCTATTTGATTTAGACAGATGCCACCTACCTCAGATGTTAGCTTATTGGTACCATGAGAAAAATTAGTGATCAGATATGTCTGCTAAATACCCTCTGCACCAGAGAAAATAAGACAGAGGTGGGGGAAGTAGCAGCTATTTGATATAATTTTTTGGCCCTCTTCTCAGCCCTACTGAGTCAGAATCTAAACTGGAGAAGTCTAGGAGTCAGAACTGTTAGTGAGACCTCTTGTGATTCTTAAGTAAATTAGGAAGATGCTGACTTCCAAGGTCCTCTAAATGAAAGGTTAAGATTAAAGGATTGTGCCTTCACAGTGAGATGTTTCCCACCCATAGGTGAAGTAGGGCCATACAAAAGTGGTTACAGTTTTCAATAACACTGTCTTTTATGAAGCTTCCCAGATTATTTGCTTTAGGAGAGATTAATAATTCTAGGGACAAACCCGAATAAGCACTAAGTGATGTTGTTATATCTGGGCCCTGGGGTGTACTTGCCGCTGTCGGCCCAGTGATTTTTCTGTCTAGATTTACAGAATCAGTTCTATTAAGATACAACCAAATTACTCCTTATATCTGGGTAATTTTTCTATTTTGAGATGTCTCCTCAAATATTCAGCATGTCCAGCATTGACAGTATGGTCATCAGTGTTACCCGACATTTGGTCCTGGCAAAAATGTCCACTGAGACATTTGGTCCATGCCAAAAGGTCCTTGATATTTTGTTCTCTCCAAAACATCCATGGAGACAGTTGGTGCATAGTTAATATGAATCCCACTCTTTTACGTGATCCAAGCCCTGATCCATCTACCTGGCCCCACGCGTGATTACCAACCAGGCTACCAAGGCGGGAAGGCTTATTATTGACATTACAGCCATAATACAATCATTGGACCAATAAAACATGATAAGAGATTAATCAAATAACTCACATGCTTATACGCATAACCTATGGACACAGACATTGGTCTGGGGAAGGCTTGGGGGTGGGGTGGATGTGGGTGGAGGGGATCAATGGGGGGAAAAAGTAGACATTTGTAATACTTTCAACAATAAAGATAAATTTTTTTAAAGAAAAGCATTTTTATGTCTTAATCCTGTATCCCAAAAGTATAAATAAATATTATGGGCTATTTGAATGTAAGGATAATTTCTTAAGTGTGTGTGTGATTTTAAAATATGTTTTTGTTGATTTTTAGAGAGAGAGGAAGGGAGAGGGAGAGAGAAAAACATCAACCTGCAACCTGGGTACATGCCCTGACTGGGAATCGAACCAGAGACTTTTCTTTGCATGGAACGACGCTGAACCAACTGAGCCGCACCAGCCAGGGCAAGTGTGTATGTTTTTGACAGGACCAAATTTCAAAGACTTTTTGGACAGGACCAAATGTCTGCTAATCATAATTAGGGATGAGAATTATTAAGAGATATGTTTATAACTGTTTGAGGGCTTGGCTCAGACACAGAAAATAATCTTGTCATCACCAACAGGTCCCATGTCATTTACTCGAAAGAAATAAAAATTTTATAGCTTCAGTAAAAATTACAAGCTGTTTGCCAAAAGCTGGGCTCAGGCTATCACTCACGTGTAAGTAACAGAGAGCATCTCCGGGGAGGGACTGAGGGCCTTTTGTGATGCTCAAGGTCTGAATTTCCTTCATCTCAAATGACGTGTCCACCTTCTAAGGCAAAGTTCTGAGACGGAGAGCCATGCGCTTCTTTCCCCTTCCTCCCTCCTGCTGCCTGGGATCTGGGAGCATAAAAAATTTGGTCTTTACATGTTAATTTTGAGAGCTGTCAATATTATCTCAATATCTTGAGACACTTTAAATAGTTACCTTTGTCTGGGTTCCCCCAGGAGGAGGTTCTGTGGGAGAATAAATGCATTGATTTGGGAGGGAAATGTAGGACACATCAGTGGGATACTGGGGACATGAGGCAGGCAAATGAAGGACTAGGTGAACGTTGTTTTCTGGCAGGTTAGTTACCACTGTGGGTAAACGGAGTTCATGCAGAGGGTGAGATGCAGAGGGTGGCGTGAAACATACAGGTCAGATTCCTCCTGCTCTAAAGGCAGGGAGCTGGCACTGTCCATGCCAACCCTCGGCAGCATTGACTGAGGGGAGGCCTCAGGACGGGCTGGCTTTCCCGAGCTCTGACGCCATGTATATGGGCAGAGTATTCAGAGCAAGGCCTTTAGCAAAGATAGGCCGATCCCGGCAGTTGGAAGTGGAGCCCCATGAACTGATGTGTGTAAAGCCCAAATGGACATGAGCAGGGCGTGAAAGCACTACCTGGGAGTGGAGATGTCATGCCAAGAACCTGGCCTTCACAAACAATGGCTGGAGATGCAAATTTGGAGCCACTGATGTAAAATGGAACTAAAATTCATGAGACTGGATGAGATCACTTAGAGAAATAGAAAAGAGAAGAGTACCAGCACAGAAATAACAAATGAAACCAGTAAGAGGAACCAGTAAGGAGCAAGAAATGAGAAAGAAATGGTGCACTGGCTGGCAGGGAAAGTGGAGTTAAGAAAATGTTTATAATATGGATAAAAGCAGCTTATTGCATTCTGACTGAAAGATACAGGGCAGAAGAAAAAGTAATCATGCAGAAGAGATGTTCTTGGGGTGAGAGGAAATGAGAGTTAGTTTGCCCAAGGTAGCAGACAGAAGGCAGAAGATACAGGTACAGGTTCTGTTGAGTACATATGGTGCTAGTCTGTGAAAATTCTCATCACAAGGCCTCAGTTTTCCTCAGTAATGCAACTAGTAAAGCCACTCAATGAGACTGAAAATAAAGCAAGATGTCTGGGGAGGTTTGGAGACACGAAAGAGTGACATTGGTCCTCTAGAAGACAGCGTGAGGGCCATTGGCCTAAGGAATATAGTATGAATGATATTTATACTCTATGCTCTCTTGAGTTTTGTGGTAAAGAACTATTGTGACCAGACATTGTGGTTGTAGAATTATCCCCATAACCATGCTCTGCTACGTGAGCACAGGCACAGATCAGGCAGAATATCAGGGTTAACCGGGGATGTAATTTGGCCACGTGAGCAGGATGAAATCGGAGAAGGAAAGATGAGTTGTGCGCTCGTATGTACATGGCGGTAGTTAAAATGATTGGCCATGAAAGTGAAACTGATAAAGATGGAAGCGAAGACATGAATTAGAGAGGGGCAGTGAAAAAGTGGAAAGATCAATTTTTTAAAAATATATATATCTTTATTGATTTCACAGAGAGGAAGGGAGAGGGAGAGAGAAACATCAATGATGAGAGAGTCACTGATCGGCTGCCTCCTGCACGCCCCCCTCTGGGGATCGAGCCTGCAACCCGGGCATGTGCCCTGACCAGGAATCGGACCTCGACCTCCTGGATCCTAGGTCGATGCTCAACCACTCAGCCACACCGGCCGGGCTAAAAATCAATATTTTTGAGATACAGGTAGGATCAGAACATCATTGGGTTTGACATAGTAGGGAAGTGAGCTGGAAATATAGGAAGCGCTTGTCAGAGAGTTAGATGCGTGAAACTGAGATGTAGGGAGGTGGTAGTTTTTTGAAAATGACACCATCTAGGGTGTAACTATACGCTTTTCTCACATTTTACTCTGGGGAAAAATGACCTTTGTTAAAGCAAATGCTTGTCACACAGGACTGAACTCCAGCCTTATGGAAAAGAGGTTCCTGGTCATGTCAGCAAAACATGGGTTCTGTCCCAAGGAAACGTGTTAAGAAATTGGCTATTCAGTGGCATATAAGGTGGTGACTGTTTTCTCCCTTGGGAATCTCTGCCCACCATCCATACCCCACAAATTGGAGGAGGTCCGGAGCTGGTGTAGGCGGCCTGGAGGGGGGTGGGGGCAGCAAGTCTCTCGCAGCATCGCAGTCAGGGCCAGTTGCCTTTACACCGACTGGGCCGAGTGAGCACACTCCCCCCGCCCAGCCCCTCACACGCGCGTGCGTGCACATCTGCTCAGATCAAGTGTTCATTCTCAAAAACTCTGTCGTTTTTTCCATTTTTTTATTTCCTTCTAAAAGTCACCGAGAAAACTTATAATTAAACTTATTATTAAGAAAAAAAATAGAAACTGTGATGGGTTGCTTCCTACTTCAGTAACTTTTAATTTGTCTTTATTTCTGGGGATTTTTTGAAAGCTCAACTTTCCTCAATATTTTCACATAATTCTATCATTTCTTAAAGCAATTAAATGAGACTGGAATTGAAGCCTATGTAAAATTTTCATGTCTTTCAATAAGCAATTCTTAACACATAAAATTTTGCTATGGCAGAAAAAAAAAGCATACTGTGGACAGTCTATTATGTTTTTCATACAAAAGAAATGTTCTCAAATTTGCGTGGGAAATCTGTGGCAGAGAAGGATTACGATGACATAAGAAAATCAACATAAGGATTAAAATGACGATTTCTCAGCCATATCAATTTATTTTTAATTGATTGGCCTCATCAGAATCCCAAAGACAGGGTTTCACTAATCTTCCTTCTCAGGTACCTGATGGTTTCTTCTTAAGACTCTTTTATTTGAAAGGCCGTTTTACTTGTCACCCATTACATGTTTGCTCATGCTTCTCAAATTATAAAACTTTCCAAATGCCTTCCTTCATGATATTTGGTCTTGACAACATGAGTCCAACCATAAAATAATTTCAAACGTTTCTGGGCTTTCATATAAGTAAAATGTCAGATGAGGACTCTGCTTTTAACAGGAGAAAATAGCTGGGAAGTTTCCATAGAAATGCTTCCCTTTTGCAGAAAAGAACATTCTTATCCAAGTGATGTCCTTTTATACGTGGACTTAACTCTTTCCTCCTTCAGATTACTTTGGTGTTTGTTTACCTGTGGTAAGTAGTTTTTCTTAAGTTTATTACAGTTTGCATTAAAGATCATTTTGTATTAGTTTCAGGTGTGTAGCATAGCAGTTAGACAATCACGATATAGTGATGGGGATGCTGTATCCCAGAGATCAGCTGATACTTGGGAAACAGGTTTACTAAAAAAAGAAACCTTGGAAGGTCCCTCACTTTCCAGCCACACTCCCCCCTTTGCCTGTCGCCCTGCCTACCCTCTACCTATTTTCCCTCCTCGTATCTTTGTCTCCAGATGGGCAGCAGACATCTACTGCTTAGACTGCACCTCAGGAGCATTTTTCAATCTTCCCCCAGGAAAATCTGCCTCTTAAGACTCAGGCCTTTGGGGCCATTCTCTTTATTGTGAACACTTGCTTTCTATTTCCATGTGGGTTTTTGTTGATAATCCCACCTTAAGAAGAAACTTTAAGACAGAGAATCTCAAACCTCTCAGAGACAACAGAATACGTTATTTTATTTATTTTTCTTGTCTTTCCCCCCGCCCTTTATTGATTGGTATCACTTAAAATTTTTTTCTTTCTTTTAAATTGTTTTTTATCGTTCGATTACAGTTGACATACAATATTATATTAGTTTCAGGTCTACTCCTCAGGGATTAGACATTATATAATTTACTAAGTGGTCATCTAGATAAATCTGGTACCCATCTGTCACGATGCATAGTTACTAGAATATTATTGACTAGACTCCCTGTGCTGCACTTTACATGCAGATGACTATTCTGTAACTACCCATTTGTACTTCTTAATCCCTTCACGTTTTTCACACACACCCCCAACCCTCCTCCCACCTGGCAACCATCAAAACGTTCTCTGTATATGAGCCTGTTTCTGTTCTGCTTGTTCATTTATTTTGTTTTCAGATTCACTTGTTGATAGATAAGTATTTATTGCCACTTTATTGTTTAATTTTTTATCTTTTTTCTTCTTCTTCCTAAAGAAGACCCTTCAACATTTCGTACAAAACTGGTTTGGTGGTGATGAACTCCTTTAGCGTTTCCTTGTCTGAGAAGTTCTTTATCTGACCTTCAATTCTAAATGATAGCTTTGCTGGGTAGAGTCATCTTGGTTGTAGGTCCTTGTTTTCATCACTTTGAATACTTCTTGCCACTCCCTTCTGGCCTGCAAAGTATCTGTTGAGAAATCAGCTGACAGTCGTATGGGTGCTCCCTTGTAGGTAACTAACTGTCTTTCTCTTGCTGCTTTTAAGATTCTCTCTTTGTCTTTAACCTTTGGCATTTTCATTATGATGTGTCTTGCTGTGGGCCTCTTTGGGTTCCTCTTGTTTGGGACTCTCTGTGCTTCCTGGACTTTAAGCCTATTTTATTCACCAGGTGAGGGAAGTTTTCTGTCATTATTTTTTCAAATAGGTTTTCAATTTCTATCTCTCTTCTCCTTCCAGCACCCTGATGATGCGAAGATGAATGACCATTCCCCCAGGCAGCCTAGAGTCAAGGACTGCCACCTCCAGCCTAGCCCTCCAGCATGGCTCTCGGGGCTCCCTCACCACCCTCAGCAGCAGCACCAGCAGCAGTGGTGGAGCCACCCATGAAAACTGCCTCTAAGGTGGGAATCCTGATGGTGGGACCCCAGCCTCTTCCTCTGGCCACAGCCAGGGATGACAAGGGGTGACTAGGAGGGTCTTCAGGTTTTTCTTAAGATTCCTAAGCTGTAGGCCATTCACAAACAAGAAGCATCTCAAAAGGACAAAATTCAAGCCAATAAATTGGTAAAAACACATTTTCAAGAATATACAACAACAGTAAAAAAAAAAAAAAAAGATGAATGGATTCCTTTGTTTCTTCCTTTCGTACATATTTCTGAATACCTATCAAGTGATTAAAAAATTTGCAATGCACTGTATTTACAAGGTTAAAATTGGGTATAGATTGGGTCTCTTCCTTCATAGAGCATACAACCAAATTATCTAGGAGGCAGTATTGTAGAGAGATTAAAAGTACTGGCTTTGGAAAGAAGCAAAAATCAAAGATGCTAGCCAAGAAAAGCATAGGGCTTCACAGAAGACATTCGTGGTGTATTGGCCCAGGAAGACTGATGGCTAATAAGCTAAAGGAAGGGAAGTTTGTTCCCCAAAATGAGAGGAAACGTAGAGAAAATAAGCGGACATGGGCTTTGGAGTTAAACGTGTGTGTGAATCCCATCTCTGCCCTTTACTAGCTTCATTACTAGCCAGTTAGTGTCATCAATGAAGTATAAGCTTCATTTTCTTTCTCTTCTCTACAAGTTTCAGGGTGGTATAAACCTCATGGTAAGGAATAAATGTGATAAGAAATGTCAACCCCATAACCAGGTACTGGCTTGAAGAAATTTCTAGAGAAATTGATATGCAGAAGATAAAATAAAAAATAAGGTACATGAAAAAAATTTCCAGAATTATAAGGCAAAGGCAGAAAAAAATGGGGCTGTTCATCCTGAGGCTTCCCTCATCAGTAAAGAAGAGGTGAAGTTTTTCTACACTAAGTAAGGTAGAGGAGGCCCGGCTGGTGTGGCTCAGCAGTTGAGCATCGACCTATGAACCAGGAGGTCATGGTTCGATTCCCCTGCCCAGGTTTCAGGCTCGATGCCCTGTAGGGGGCGTGCAGGAGGCAGCCAATCAATGACTCTCTCTCATCATTGAGGTTTCTATCTCTCTCCCTCTCCCTTCCTCTCTCTGAAATCAATAAAAACATTTAAAAAAAAAAAGTAAGATAGGGGAGGGGAGGTCAGATAGTTGAAAAAATTGAGTGAAAAGAAATGATCTGGAGATGGATGACCTAGGAGGCAACATGACATTAAATAAGAGGCTCCTTTAGTAGCCTAGAGGGCTCAGGCGGTGATGGCAGGACCGCAGAGTCCCAGAATATTAGTTGTGGTGCCGGAGTGTCCCAGGCTAATGTCAGAAATCATATCCTAGAAAGATAAAGCAGGTAAACCTTCTGAAAAGCAGGATAGACCGAGTGATCTGCGGGGGAGCAAGGAGATGGCGCAGACTGGAACCAGTGTTGAATTCAGCAGGAAAATTCATCGCGTCATCTGGAAGGTGGTAGGTAATCTGATTTGCAAATGTCATCAGATATTTAGGATGCAAGTTCTTCGTGTTCTTATGATCCACAACTGATACTGGCCACACCGGGTAAGAGGCCGCCTGTCACTACCGGAGCCAAATTAAGCAGAGACAGGATTGAGTCATGTCTGAGCGTTTATTCCAATAACCCCGGCAATATGGGAAAACCAGCTGGTCACCCTGGAAATTCTGCTCTGGGGAAAGGGGGCGTAGGGCCTGCGGCCTGGCCTTCAGGAACCTGGAGTCTGATAACTGGGCGGCTAATCTACGATGTTACAAACAGCTCAGCCCGCTCCGGGCCCGGAGGACGGTCAGTGTCCCTGAGACAAACTCCCAGAGAGGGGTCAGGGTCCAGGCACAGCAACCAAGTCAAAGCATGTCCTGTCCTCGGTCCGCTTTTAAAATGTATTTCTTTTTACAGCCCTGTTCTTCGTGCAGCACATCCCCCAGATTCCCAGGGTCTGCAAGAAAGCCTCCTCTCTAGAGTTAGTAGCGTGAATAATCAGTAAGCAGGCGCGGCTCTGTCACTATGTGCCCTTCCCTCTATAAGAAGCCCTGGCCGGCCTGCTGGAGCGTGAAGCCTCGGAGCAGGCAGGAGGAACAGGCGCGGAAGGAGCCTCAGGCGTTCCTGGCCGCAGCAACCCTGCCCACGCCAGCCGTGACCCGGAGCGGCCGCCGCAGGCTAACATTTGCCAGCAGCCTTACTCAGGTAAGGTCTCTTCACCTCTATCCACTTGCCAAGGGCCTTCTGGGAGGAGACCAGGCCTGGGCGTGACGACCGTGGCCAAGGGTGTGGCAATGGCTCGCCCTCAGGGTGGGGGGTTTGCTCCGTTTGTAAAGCCAGCTGCTCCAGGCTCAGGAATGAACTCTCGAGCATTTTCACAGGCCTCGCCCACGCAGGACATTAGGTGAGATCGCATGGCTGCCCTTCCTCGCGTGATACTATTTTTCCTGCTGTTTTCCACTTGGGCACCTAATGTTTTTTCAGGTAAGCAAATGTGTGGTCTTGGGAGAGGGACATCTGATTTTCTTTGAGTTTTAGGGAAGAAAAAGAGTAATATGACTAGGTGGAACATGTTTGGCTGAAACACAGGCCTTTGGGCTTGATCATGCAAATTGGCATCAATTGGGCATCATTATTAGAAACACCACTATCTGAAAGCTAAGCAGCATGCCTCTGCATAACTCTCAGGCCAAGGGAAATCAGAGGGGCAATTCAAAGTTAGTTTGAACATAAGTGAAAAAAAAAAAAAAATGAACTAAAGTTTAGGTTCAAAGGCATCATTGCCTCCATACCCTTTTCCTTCTGCAGTCCCGCCGGAGGTGCACCAGTTGTACGCATAGGATCATCCTATTTGTACCCAGTCTCATTAGTTTCTACTTTATCTTCTCAGTGTTTCCTTTGGCTCAAGTGAATACATATGTGTACATTTTGTTACTCCTCCCACTTTCTTACATAATCAACAGCATGCTATAGATCGATGCCTGTTGAGTGTGTTTCCCTCTGTTCTTTCGTTGTTCGATAGCCCACATGTGAGTAAACTCAGGTTCTTGTCCTGTCCTGTTTGACTTATTTCGCTTAGCATAATACTCTCCTTGGAAACACTTATTCTTGGATGTTTTAAATACCCTCATCGGGTGCTGAAAGATAAAGAAGAGCAGGACTACAGCAGGTCTTTATTTCACTCTCCCACGGCCAGCGGGTCATCCTCTGTCCCCAGGCAACGCGGGCACCCCTCACCCGAACCAGTTCACCGTGTCCCTCATTCACCCTGTTGCCAAGGGACACCTGAGTTTTCTATTCCCTGTCACCTTTAGTTCAGCCTCTTGGGAGGAAGTAGGCCTAGTACTTTCTTTACGGTGTCACGTTGACCTTTTATTGCTGTCTTTGAAATGCGCATACCTATCCCATTGTAGTGAAAAGGAAACTGCAGTCAACAAAAGCCAAGTCGAGTAACGAAAATAACATGTTTTGCACAGTATGCAAAAACCCTGAAGGCTTTTTACTTTTTTCTCAGTGGCACAGCAAATTTACAAATGAAGCCAGGACTGTGAAAAATCAAAGAACAAATAAATAAATAGATAAAGTAGTTGCCACTCACGAATTCTGTTGTAGAATTTTGTGTAAATGAGTAAGTAAGTTATGTTTCTTCACTCAGTTAGTAGCTTCCATAGGTGAAACCATGGAAAACGATTTTTTCTTTAACCTATTGTGTCTTTATTTGCAGGACTGAAACCACAGGACCCCGCTAAATGGCCTCCGGTAAATTTAAATTTCTCAGTTCTCAATTCTGATTCTAATCTGACCACTCTCTTGACACGAGAGACCTAAAACTTCACAGTGGTAGAGTAGAATAGACAGCTTTCTGTGTGACCTCGGACATGCATCTTGACCTCTTCAGTCTTAGACTTACTCTCAGGTAGTTCATGATAATAGGAAAATATACCTCTGAGCTTTAAATGAAACCATACCTGTCACTTGTTCGAGGTCACAGGGTTAAGCAGTGGTATATACAAGATTTATTCTCCGTCTCAATATGAGCCCTAAATCTTTTTTTTTAATTACAGTTGACATTCAGTATTATTTTATATTAGTTTCGGGTGCACAGCAGAGTGGTTATACAACCATATAATTTACAACCTGATCACTCTGATGTTTCAAGTACCCACCGGCACCGTGCATAGTTATTAGACTATTATTGACTATGTTCCCTATGATGAACTTTACATCCTGTGACTGTTTTGTAACCACCGATTTGTCCTTCTTAATCCCTTTTACCCAGGTCCCCCCAAACCCTCCCCCCTCCCCTCTGGAAACCATCAGCCTGCTCTCTCTCTGTATCTGAGTCTTTCTGACAGGCCCTCACCCTGTCCTCTAGTTCACATACTCCTTATAGTGAGTTTCTGGCATTGGGACTCTGAGGTTAAATGAAAACTTTGCGTTTGGATTGAAGCTGAAATGTTATAATGCTCATACTTGAAGAGATGATGGGATGGGTGAAGACACTTGCAGTCAGAAAAAAAATCCTACCTCACCAAAGCCCAGAGCAGAAAAAATCCTTAAAAAAGATCAACCAACTAGTAATATTTGATGTCATTTCTATGTGAGGCAGTAGTGGCAGGACAGGAATAAATGGGGGGGATCTATCCGTTGTTATCTATATGATATTCTATATTTGCAGCCCCCATGTGAACTGTACTTCCCGGTGGATTCCAGTTATATACCACAGGAACCAGAATGCCCTCAGATATTTGCCACGGTTTGTACTACAAGTGGCAATTCTTTCCAGAATGAGTGTTTCTTTTGTCTTGCTCAGTGGTAAGTTCAAGTTAAAATGTCATTATTTTTTCTCTCTGTTTCTTTGAGGAAATGTTAAGTAATCTTAGCCAAGGAACTGGATTTACTAATGTATGGGATTTTTTTTCAACAGCCACCATATTCACAAAAGATTGCAGACAGACTACATATATAGTGATTTCTTTTTTAAAAAATGTAGTGAACATTCAAAGTTGACTCAATAAAAAAAGAAACTCTTACATGATTTTTCATTGAATTGCTTAGAGATTTTAGTACATAGTCTATATTCAAACTTGAATAGAAATGCAAATTTTTTTGAGAGAGAGAGAGTGGAAGGCAGGGGAAAGAGAGAGAGAAACATCAATGTGAGAGAGATGCATCTATTGGTTGCCTTCTGCACGAGCCCCAACCATGGCCAAGGATCAAACCTGCAACCGAGGCACATGGCCTTGACTAGGAATCAAACCCGTAACTCTTCGGTGCTCAGGCTGATGCTCTAACCACTGAGACACACCAGTTAGGGCAATAGAAATCCAATTTTTAAAAATTACTTGGTTATCTGTAACAACCCACATTGACATACCTATGACTAACACCTATAATTGGTGTTTGGTAGATATAAATGGATTCAGATGCAGACACAGATACAGGTGAAAATATACATATGAGTAACGAAGTAGTTATGTGGTAAAAATTGACAGTTGACTTTTAATAATAATTTGTTGACTTTCAAATAAATTCAATAGGAAATTTAGATTAAAAATTAATAATTTCCCTTGTGATTCAGTTCAACTCCATTAGAAATTGTTTTTACAAACCAGCTCTGTGTCTTGTCAGTATCTCTCCATGACTATGAGATCTTCTGTGTTGGGAGTCCCCAAGACCTCCTGCAGGTCTGATGATTTACTAGGGGGCCTCACAGAACTCAGAAAAGCTGTTATACACATGGAAGCGGTTCATTACAGTGAAAGGATACAGGTTAAAAGCAGCAAAAGCAGAAAGCTCACAGGGTGGACTCTGGGAGAGGTCAGGTACAAGCTTCCAGTGGTCCTCTCCCAGTGGGTTCCCACAGCAGAGCGAATTCTCCCAGCTACGATGTGTGACAATAGATAAATAGCACTCCCAACCTGGGAAGCTCACCAAAGTCTTGGTGTCCGGATTATATATTGGGGGCCAGTCGCCAAGGCATGCAGCACCTGCATGACTGACGACTACTTAGTCTCCAGCCTTCCTCCCCCCCAAAAAGAGGTCGAATGGCTGCAGAGTGGCCCAGGACCACAGGCATTCACCTGAGCATAAACTATCCAGCATGGCCTATGACCCTGGGTTACAAAGACACTCTTATGGGACATGATATAACAAGGGTTTTTAAGTTATTTCCCTGGGACTAATGTGCGCATCCCAAGTCTGGGAGTTAATTAACCCTTTCATGCACACCTTCCTTTGAAAAGAATCCACATTGGCTTCCAGCATCATGTCCCCATCCCATGAGGACTACTGCTGAGCGCCCAAGGGAACGGGCTTAGAAGCGAGTCCAGCAAGGAGAAGTGTGCTCATCTTCAGAGCAAACGCTAAACTCACAGGACAATTGAAATGTCCTTTAGAGGAAAAGGCTAGGAACTGAACAATGTGAATGAGCCAAGCTTCTATCATTGGTTTCAAAGAAAGATGGATGAATGATGGAAGGAGGGGAGTAATTCCCACAACTCTGCTTTTAGCAGTACTTTCAAGAAAAATCCTGGTAAATTGGACTCACAATCCTGAGAGAGACCCACCATGTGTGAATAGCATAAATCCTTTCAGAAAAGAAAACTGAGGAGTGCAAGTCTTCGCTAGAATTGATACAGAATTATTGTCACTATCCTTACAGGCCCCCAAACCTATTCAGTGTAGGGCCCCGATCATAGCTACCAAGAAAATGGAGAATTGTATAAAACAGATGCTAGACCCTTCAGAAGTTTGTGTTTTATTTAGCAAAAAGAATACATGCATAGGAAAACTCAGAACAACAGTGGCTTTATTCAACCAAAACAGTATTTTAGAAAGTTTTAGATTGGTTGACAGCGTTTCAGAAATCAAACTTTACCTGAAAATACAGATGAACGACTTAATTTTGAAAAGTCAAACATTATACTAATAGTGAGCCAGGGGTTTGCACGTTGGAATTAAGCAGCAGTTGCTTCAGAGAAGCCGCCCATCCGCATGGAGCTCGGGCATCGCAGGCAGCTAGAGAACCACTCTCTCCACGGAAGGGAAGGGGGCCCTCTTCACTTACTCATCTCACCAGCTTGGCTCCTTCAAGCAGCTCCGTTTATAACCCTGATCCACGCAAGCAGATAGATATTAAAGGTGAGCTTGATGCAGGGATTAGGGTGGGGAGTCTCTCAAAAGAAGAAAAAGTTAAAGGCTTTACAAGAACAAAAACATGCATCCCTGGCTGGTGTCCTGAGTGGTTAGAGCATCAGCTTGTAGACAGACAGGGTGCGGGTTAGATTCCCAGTCAAGTGCATATGCCTGGTTTGCGGGTTCGGTCGCCAGGCCCGGCCTGGGCACATGCAGGAGCCAACTAATCCATGTGTCTCTCTCCCACCGAGGTTTCTCTCTCCGTCTCTCTCCCCCTCCCTCCCTTGCACTCAGTCTAGAAATCAATGGGGGGAAAAAATTGTCCTGGGCTGAAGATTAACAAGAACAAGTGCAAAAGAAAATAGAATAGGCAGGTTACACAGGGCTCATTGCTGGAGAAAACATTCGGAGTTGATACAATTTGCAATGTCTTTAGGAAAATAAAGAGAAGTTGTGTTGAAAGGAATATTATGTATTCAGACAGCAAGAATACACAAGGATGGAAGTTAGGCAGAGGCTAACTTCTGGAAAACATCAATATTAGTAAGGGGGAGAGGCTGTATTCCAGGCGCATGGAAGCCTGGTGAGAATCTGAGCAGGGAGTGTGAGCTATGTGAGTTATGCATCACATTATTGCTAGTTATTTTTTACTTCTTGGCAGAGAAATGTGGCATTGCTATGTTGAATGGAAAGGTATCGAAATAGGGAGTGGGTGAGGGGACGAAAGATGCTCTGTTGAAAAATGTCACAGAACACTTTGAATCCTGGCGACAGGGAGGGGAAACTAGCAGGCGGTGGTGGTGCTGAGCGGGAACGGAGAAGACCTCGGCAGGAAGATAAGAGATTGTGGAACAATATGCCCACTTGCCCTGCGATAGTAATCTGTTTTTCTCTTCTCTTTAGGGAATTCGGTTCTCGTATTAAATTTCTTAAATATGGAAAATGTTAGTAACGGAGCGCTCCATTTATTTATTCTTTTTCCTGCTTAATTCTGAAAATCACTTCTTCAGGAATTTGAGGACGTATAATAAATAACATGCCTGTACCCACATTTGTAATGAAATCGGGAACAAATTAAACTAATGGAGCACAAATACTGGATTTATTACAAATAAACATTGTAATAAAAGAAGTGGTCAGTGTTCATGCCTGAGTGCTGGTTGTTTAAAGTCAGCTTTCGTTGTGCTTGGGTCTAAGGTCTGTTATCAGGTGGGCTTACCTAACAGTCTCCAGAATTAATTTTTTTGCAGATTGCAGGCTTATCTGCAAGGTCCGGCCCTGCCCCACTAATCTCACTTAAAGACAGGAGCAAAAGAGGAAATATCCCCCCACACACATACACACAGCTAGAAGTTAGAGACTTTCTACCCCATATTCATGAGTGAAGCCCACCTGCATTAGGGGAGAAAAAAATCCCACATGCTAATAGGAGGGAGGAGGGTAGCCAAGAGTTTTGGGGGCCAGGCATGCTTGAGACAGAGCTTTGATATCATTTGACCCCCTGATTTCAGCATACCCAATTCTTACTCCATTTCATCATTACTATTACATTGGTCAATAAGCTCCTTTTTCCCCTAATGCTATTTATAATGTGTCACTTAAACTGAAAAATCTTGACTAATACAGGGAGATGAATTCATTTTTACATTTCAGGCTGGGGAAATGAACAGTGGAAAAAGCCTTAGTTTTCTGTGTGCTGTGTTGCCACTAGATGTCAGTCTCTTCTACCTTAGTCTAACGAGCTCTTGATTTAACCAGCAGCTTCCAGAAGAGGGCATACAACTCTCCTTTCCCCATCACCTTTCCAGCTAAAGTGCCCTCTACTTCCGCTGGCAAGAGGGGCCCTCCTCCTCCTACAGCTTCCCCCTTCCTTGGGTTTGTGCGAGTCTTTGTGGACAGGCCCAGGCCTACCCTATTTTAGTGAGCACGGGCTTGTGTGTTCTGTGTTAATTCTCCAGGTGATTCTAACGCACGTCTACATTTCAGGACTATTTTCATTTTCAATTTTACTACATTTATTGGGGTGACACTGGTTAATAAAATTATGCAGCTTTCAAGTGTAAAATGTATAACATCACCTGTATATTGCACTGTGTGTTCACCACCCAAAGTCAAGTCTCCTTCCGTCACCATATGTTTGACCCCCTGTACCCATTTTTACCTCCACTCTTTCCCTGTGTCGACGAGTTTTTGTTTGTCCATTGGTTGTTCTCAGTTTTACATCCCACATATGAGTGAAATCCTATGGTTTTTGACTTTCTGTCTGACTTATTTTGCTCAGCATGATATTCTCAAGCTCCATCCATGTTGTTGGGGATGTCAGTATTTCATCTTGTTTTATGGCTGAGTAGTGTTCCATCTGCATATGTCCCACATCTTCTTTATCCAGTCATCTAAGGAAGGGCACGGGTTGTTTCCATGTCTTGGCCACTGCAAATAATACTGCAATGAACATAAGGGTGCATATATCTTTACAAATACATGTTCTCCACTTTTTTAGATTAGATACCCAGAACAAGGGTTGCTGGATAATATGGTAGTTCTGTTCTTAATTTTTAAAGGAACTTCTGTGCTGTTTCCATAGTGACTGTACCATTTTACATCCCCATCAGCATGGTGAGAGCTATTTTCCAAACTGAATCCCTCCATTCCTGCAACAATTAGCAGAATTGAAAATGCAGGTAATGAGGCTACTGAAGAAGCAACATTGGGAAGGTAACCTCTCTGGGCTAACTTGTTTTATCTCTACAATGAGAATTTTAACTTGGATAATAAAGGCTGTATAACACTTATATAATTAGCATTGCTATGTATACTATTTTGTCCTTGTTATTACATCAAACCTGGGTAAAGTGAAGTCAATAAAACCCAAAATGCATTGACTGAGAGCCTAATTCAGGTAGTCATTGGCTTTCTGAGTTGGATTAAGGACTCAGAGATCATATACACAACCTCTGACTTCTCCCACAATATTCCTGATGGGCTAGCATCTGCCTGGATTTCACACTGCTGGGAAATTCACTGCCCGATAAAGTATGAACAACGCTGTGAAGGAGTCTGGTTGTCAGGAAGCACTGCTTGCCTTGAATCAAAATCTACATTCATCGTGCTTTCAACCATCAGAGCCTTTCATGATAAAACAGAGGAAGTTTACTCACAATTAACAGTAGAAGATGAATATTTTGTCTTCTACTCAATACATACTCAAATCTCTTTTCTCCAATCATTTACTTCAGTCATTTCTCTTCAAGTCCTGTTTCTGTTATTTTGTTCTGTATGATCTGGAAATGCTACATTTAGGTAACAGGCATCTTAAGGTATTTAGGCACGACCTTAATGAGTAAAGCCTTTTGATCAGCTGATAAATCCTGTTTTAGGTTACGTTTGGACGCTACTAGGATTGATAGGTTCCTCCCATTGATGACATGATGGTGTCAGCAGCAGGGAAGTAGGTAGAGGTTCTCGTCAACTGTACTGGGTACATTTCCCTGGTGGCCTTTGCCACTGAAGGCAACTCTGTAAAGGGGCCCTTGCTCGGTCAGGCAACAGAGTGGTTTCAACTTAAAGATGATTCTGAGTCATTTGGGGAAAAAGTAGAGGAGAGTGTGTTAAACGCTTCACAATTTGTTCTTCTTATTAAAGTTTAAATTCAACCTAAAATGGTTGAATTATTTTAAGTTCTAGTGAAGTAAGCTTTATTTCTTTTTTAATTCCCTGATGTGGAACAGATTGTTTCTCCCAAATGCTGGATGAATTCTGTGTTCCTCTGCCTTTTGTCTAAGGACTCTTTGTTCCTTTAGCAAGTAGTTATTGAACAGTCCCTGCTCTGTGCAATACATTGTGCCAGGTGCTGGTATAAGCAACCAAACAAGACAGGCAAGATCCTGTTCTTGTGGAACCTGCATTCTAGTGATGAGAGATGAATAATATATGGAAAGAGGAACAGGCGATGGCAGGTAGTAATGAATGCTGTGACTACAATGACCAAAACAAGGTCAGATAATAACAAGTGAGGTACATCATAGACGTTCAATAAATAGACACTAAATGAATGTTTGAGACCATAAACTTCTAGACACAGACTCTAATTAAAATCACTGTAAGAAAAGCTTGTAATGGAAATAAGAAGAAACATGGAGAAAAGGCAATTTAAGAAAGAAAAATTTCAAATCCAATCTTGCAAAGAATTCAGTACATTTACCCTAATCACAGAAGACACTGGCTAGAGCTCGTCTGATTTATAAGTTGAATGTTTTAAGGAAAAAAAACATCCATTTTGGGTAATACAGGAATTGGATAAAATGGAATCTCTAGACTGGCTGCTTCTCATCGTTTGGGTGTCCAACTACATCATCTCTGATCACGCGATCTAATTTGTTTCCCATTTCCACGTCATTCTCTATAGATTTTGTTTTAAATACTTGTCAACACATGAAATCATTATATTATATCATTTGGTTATTTACTCTTTTTACTCTACAAGAAAGTAAGTTCCAAGGAGTAGAATCCTTGTCTGTCTTGTTTACCGTGAACCTGCTGGGAGGATAACACTGCCTGGAACAGAGGAGAGAAGTGGTGAAGTCCATGGTTGCTGCGGTTTCACCGCTGCTCAGTAATGCCATGTTAATATGTCAGGGCAGGGAGGACTTGCAGGATTACACACTGTGAAGGCGATATTAAAGAAGCTGACCTACATCATCTAGAGAAAAAGACCTTCCTAGGCACTCCAGAGCTGCCTTTACATATCTGAAGAGATCCACTTAGAAAGAGAGAGCAGACTTGTTCCACTGGGCTCCCTTGTAGAGAATTAAAATGTAAGGAAGCCATGTAGAGATGGGGTTCTTTTGAATATGGGGAGGAAAGAAAACAACCCACAAAACCAAAAACTTCTGAGTAGTCCAAGCAGACTAAAAAATGCAATAATCTTACTTGGTAATGAGTCTATATATTAGACATCATGGTGTTATGGAAAACTGGAGTGAATCCCTCTCTCTTAATGTCCAAGAAAACACTGGCATCCCTTTAGACGTTATTAACTGTTCTGTAAAATAATAAGTAAACTGTGGCTAAGTAAGTTTGGGGAAAATTGAGTTAAACAAAGTGAAAAAAAATTTCTGTGTTGCAAAAGATTTAATAGAGCCTTTAATAAATCCCCAAAATGAAATAGAGTATTCAGGGTTTCCCAAATCTGGCTGACCAGAGAATCCTTTAGTCAGGAAATACTAGTTAACTTTTCATGGAATCCTGGTGTCTTAAAGATTAAAGGTCTATGATTCTCTGTGTGTAAGAAGGACATGAATTTGGAAGTGGGGGTGCAGATGTCAGAATGTATAGATTGCATCGTGTCTCCCCCAATTCATGTGTTGAAGACCCAATCCCTAGTTTGACTGTGTTTAGAAATAGTGATTTTACAGAGGTAATTAAGGTTAAATGAAGTCATAAAGGTGGGGCCCTAATCTAAAAGGACTTTCATCCTTACTAGAAAAGGAAGAGACACCAGGGGTCTTGCACACAGAGCAAAGGCCATGTGAGGACACAGTGAGAAGATGGTTGCCTACAAGCCAACACCTTGATCTTGAACTTCCAACTTCTAGAACTGTGAGAAAATTAATTTCTGGTGTTTAAATCACCCATTCTTTGGTATTTTGTTTTGGTTGCCTTAGCAGACAAATATATTTGTTAATGTTGTCTGACTCTGGGATTATAGGTGTTCCCTTCAGCAGTGAGCTCAATAGACATGATTTTACTAATAGGGGCTGGGAGGTTTGTGTGTGTGTGTGTGTGGTCTAGACCCAGATAGTGTGAAGCCATCTAGGAATAACATGAACCAATAGGAAAAAAAAATAATCATTACCATTCATTCAATAGCTCTATGATTGGAACTATTTCAGCCATTCAAAGAACCAAAACATACTATTTCTGCATGTGCTAATTTCCTGTTCCCACGAGAGGCAAGGAACAAAGTCCTGCTAGACACAAGATCAAATGCAAATGTCACTGTGCCTCAGTGCACACAGAGGCATGATCACAGTGAGGGCTATATCAAAAAATAAAAACTGAAAAAGAGAAGAAAAGAAAGGAGCTGAAGTGTGAAGACATCACGGGGGGGGGGGGGGCGGGGAGGGGAGGGGAAAGAACAGACAAAAGGCTAGAACTAGTCCAGCCAAATTGAGGCCACCGATTTTAAACTGTCACCAGCAGGCCTCCAGAGTGCTGAATGGAGCCCGTGCTGGATGCCAGGAAGGAAGGAGCATGGGGGTTGGGGGTGGGTTGGTGCAGCAGTTTGGAGGGAAAAGCAGAAGCCCATAGGAGAGTTCCAACTTCTTGCCACTCACCCCCAATCCTCAGCCTCTTTCATCATTTTTACATATTAGTGTTCCAAGGAGGTATTCTTAACTGGAAAACTTGGAGCTAATCTCACTAGATGTTCTGGAAGCAGAAAGCACAACATGGAGAAGGGATTGTCACACATGGCACCTTCGATAGATCAGGGTGAGGGGACAGGGAAAGAATCATCCCCTCTCCCCACTGGGACCCTCTCTCTTTCCAGGCGATGCTCACAGGTGAAAACACCATGCACTCTGACCCAGTGCTCGGCTCCCTCTGCCTCCCTGGAAACATCAGCTGTCCTTCTTGACTGCTCTGTTTCTGCCAGTTTCACTCCTGTCACTCGTGTTCACTGTGTCTGCAAATGTACCTCGGAGATGTAAATGTAAGGCCAATACATCAGAGCAATTAAAAGCACTGGCTCCTACTTTAAACTGGCCACTTCTCTAAGTCTTTGCTGCCTTAGCTAAGTAACAGGGCGAACAACCACATGTATCTCGTAAGATTATTGTAAACCTTAAATGAGGTGATGCACACAGCAGTGTAGCACAGCTCTAGCACATGGTAAGTGCCTAACATATGGTCCATTTTCTTACTCTAAATTTCACTTCCTGCAACAGCCATTATTCTGTACTTGGATTACTGCCCAGCTGTGGCGCTGGTTTCCCTGTTTCCCTCCAGCTAATAGACCCGAGCTCCAATTTGATTATCTCACCCTTCTCTAACCTTGTAACGGGTCGCCTTTCTCTTCCCTGTGGCATCCCAAATCCACTGAGGAAGAAATTAGGGATCCATCGCTCTCAAACTTTTCTCTTCTTTCATGTTTGTGTTTTTATTATTATGCTTTTCTTTCTATCCCGCCTTCCCTGGAGAGAAACCACTGTCACAGTGATGCCCTCTGACAAGGCCTCCGTTTCTGCCCCTTGCGAGAATATAAGGAGGAAAAACTGCCCATGGCATAAAATGGAGAGGGGTTTTCTTTGGTTTCTTCATTTACGTACAGGCCTCACCTTCCACTCCCAAAGGACCCTCCATACTGTGTGGCTCACTGTGCAGCTTGAAATTTTTCTCTCCATGTGAACAGCTGCCAAGCCCCAAAGCAATTCACCCCTGATCATTTGACCTCACCCTTCCTCACCTTTTTAAATCCAGAGACCTTGGTCTCCACCCATTCTTCATCCACTTGATGTTCGAATACACCCTGAGGGTCAGTATCTCAGCCCCACCCCTGAGAAACTCATCTGAAAGTTTGCCCACTAGCCACTGCCTCCACACACAATTGTTCATATTTCCCACACCTACTAAGGTCACGCATGGCCCGAACCTTGACCTCTACACCCTTAACTGCTCTCATCTTGCATAATGCACCAGAATCTCCTTAAACACTTGACTCTCTCCCAAGCTGGCCACAGTCTTTATGGCTCCCCCTCAAGTCTCTGATGGACACACTCCCTGTCCGTGAAGTCCCTTTTTGCCATTTCTCACTCAGTGTCAACGTATCTGGGGAGAAGTATTCGGCATGGTACTGCCCGGGCCTGCTAACGTCTAGTGCTGGTTTGGTCTGGTGGCCGCTCCTCTTTACATCCCTGTGGACTCTCTGACCTGCCCTCACCCATGTCTGCGCCAGGCCGTCTCCACGCTTCCCCAGCTTCCAGACCCACCCGGCTCTTCCACTGCCAGAGTCAATGTCAGGGTGGAACAGCTGGAGGGTGCACCCAGCACCCTCCACTCTCTCGCTTGCAGAACGTCTCCTTACATCCACCTAGTCGTCTCTGTCCCTTGTATCAGAGTCCGGTGCTTCGATCCATGCTTTCAGCACTATTCTTGCTTTTCTGCACTCCCCTAACTGGCCACCCGCCCTCGCATGTCTTCAAGCTCTTCCCTTTGGCTCGAACACATGCGCAGTCTACCCTGGACCCCCTGAAGCTCCAGCTTCTTCCATCTCCCTCTGCCCCTTTACTACTGAACATCTAAAAAAAATATTGTAACCGTATCTTTCCACTTTACCCTGGTCATCCTTTGGTCCCATGCTCTTTGTTAAAATCGTGTTTTCAAACTGCAGCAAAGACACCTTGTCTTGCAACAGAATGGCCTTTCCTCAGTATTCACCTTCCTCAGAATGGCCTTTCCTCAGTATTCACCTTCCTCAGAATGGCCTTTCCTCAGTATTCATCTTCGTTGCAAGTTTATAGAAATAAAACTTATAATTAAAGCTTTTTATTAGAGCAATTGCTTCGCTTCTTTCCAGGACTGAACTCAATGCAGTCTTCTCCACTAATTCATATCTTGATCTTGGGTGAGATTACTTAAATCCTCTGAGCCTCAACTTACTCACTGGTAAAATTAGGGTCATAAAAATTCCTTCCTCAATGAGTTGTCATGAAACTCACATTCCATATAATTAAGTACTGTATATCAAGTTCTGATTATGATCTTGGCACTCTGATACAAGCACACACACACACACGAGATTACACACATAACCTCATTTAACCCTCAAAACCACTCTGTGAGGTAAATATTATTTCTCTGTCACAGATGAAAAACTAAAATATCCTGAGCTCAACCTATATACTCAAAGTCACAAAGTCAACATTTATTGAAAACAAGATTTCAAATAAAATCCACTGGACTCCATGGCCATATTCTTAACTACCAAATTATATTGATCCCCAAACAGATGTAAGAATCAACATTTAAGGGAGTCATGCAATGTCATTTATTATTAGCTTATAATATTTTGTAGACACTGTGTTTCAGAATGTACTAAAATAAACCTGCAGGCAGGGCACTGGTGGAGGAGAGTCAACTGCCTTCCCCAGGTTTTCACACATATGTCCTTAAACTCAGTAGACAAACAACAACCACTTGGCCCCTTGTGCCTGCACAATGCAATTTACAAGCTAATGTCAGGAACCCTTAGCAGAGACTCTTGGCTCATCAGTAATCATCATCATCATTATCACAATTACAGTTACATGCACTGCACTTTAGAACAGATTTTTCATGTAAACGACGCCAATTATGTGAAGCAATAGTCCCCACTGAACGTGGGATGGAGCTAAAGTTCTGGGACAGTTTCTGTGTCCTTTGCCAACTATTTCAGTTCTCTCCCACCTGGTTGACCAGGAGCAAGGTAAGATCACACTCCATATCCTCTATGGTTGGGCCAGGCCACATGGTGGCGAGGGAAAGCGACAGTGGTGCCACCTCTGGGCTGAAAAGGGAGATCCTCAAGAACACATCTTCACTTCACCTTGACAGCAAACAACATTCCAAATAGTGACAACTCTGCCCTCCTGACACTGACCCATTGAGGACAATGCAGCACCATCCGCTGACCACCTTAACTGTTGAGCTTGATTAAAAAATATATATTGTTCTAAGCTGCATACATCTTGCAGTTATATGTTACCACAGCATAACCAGTGTTCCTGGCAGCTGCAGGCTCACAGCACATAAATGACTTACCCAGGATGGCACAGCTAGAAAATGTCAACACTTCTTCAGACTTCATAGATGCTAGTCACTATTCCTTTCACTAGGTCCCACCTTGCCTCATAGGTTTATTGCCTCAAAAATAAAACCACAGTTTCCCAGAAGCCAAAATAGAAACATCAGTATAATCTATCTAATCTGGGTTTCATATCCTCTATTTTTTATCTAAAATAAACTATTTGTGAACTAAAGAAACTTTGATATTTTCGCTTATTTCATAACTAGGCCAAGCAGCCTCCGCTTACGTTCTTCTATTACATGAGGTTTAGAATTCTAACAGTCCCCGCCTCTAGGACAGAGAAGAGGAATTCTCACTTCAAATAACTAATGTGTTGGTCAGGTAGGAAGTAGCAATTAAGTGACAAGGACTGCAGCCCCACCCAGGGCGTGACATTGTGCGTTGACAGCTTCTCAAAGCCAGCATTGACTCTGCATGACGTCATAGGAAAGGTGGAGAAGCCAGGCATGGCCGTATAAACATGGCCCTTTCCTCTGCCTGGCCGATGCGGCTGTTGTGAGCGGCCTCTGCATCGCAGCCACCTCCACCATGAAGATCGCTGGAGGTCTCCTTCTGCTCTGCCTGGTGACCTTCTTCTGCAGCAGCTCAGGTGAGGCAGGGTGGATAGTGTTCAACCATTAAGCTTGTTTTTCCAAATAACCTCTCCTGGGAGGTGAGCATCTGAGAGAAGTGTCTGGTCCTGTAGATTTAATCTGTACTGGTTTAGAGTAAAAAGCAAAGCGTATTGGCGTAGAAAAGAAACAGCCCTGGCCTGGAAAGGGAGACTCTTAGGTCCCTAATGGAGTTGAAGGGTTTGGGTTTAGTGTCTTCCCATCCAAGGAACAAAGAAATGAACTGGTTTCTTTGTAAGGACACTGGAAGTTGTTAGATACTATTGGGTACCATTCCTGTTATTGGATTCTACTTATGCCTCTGTGCAAAGACGCAGAAAGACTCGGATGGCTCCCAAATCAGTCCAAGGGGACTGAAATAAAGCCCAATTCTCCAGAGGCCACGAGGCAACAATTAGACTTTTTATATGCTTGAAAAAATGAAATAAGCTGCAAACACCTTTGGCACCTTGTATTACATCCCTTCGTGTCAATTAGAAGGGGGAGAATGTCAAAGACGGTGCTTTGGGTTCTTGGCAGTGGTGACCGCAAGGCTGCCTGTTGCTATCTGACTGTAAACTATTATCAAAGCCCCACTGAGCTCCAGAAAATGTCTCACGGTCACCTAGGGAGGGAGCTCGGGAACTCTCTTGGCTAAAGCAAGGGCTTACCCAATCCATTGGCCATTTGACTTCCTCAGCAAACAGCCAGAATTTTGCATAAGGATCGGGCATGTGCTGAGACTAACTGCAGAGGAAAGAGAGTCTTAATCTATGGGACCAAATTTACGTTAATTAATGAGACTTCAAAACTTTGCTCTATTTTCAACATTTCCATCTGTATCTCTCTTTCAGAAGCTGCTAGTCTGTCTTTAACAACCGTGAGTATATTGAATTACATTTTCATTTCAGTTCCTACTGACTCGTTTAGTCAACAAATAATTACCAAATATATACGTAGGATTAAGTCAGTATGTTTGGGGGATAAAAGGTGGAGGCAGATGCAGATAAAGAAATCTCCTCTGCTGTTTGAAGAAATACAACATAAATAACCATAGCCTTAGAAATAATTCCAGAGTTAAAGAAGAGGTGCCTTCCAGTTGAGAGGCTGGTGAAGTCTTAATGGAGAGGACAATATGTAAGAGGTAGGACCTTGGTTAATTGTACAGGCTCTGGATTCCAATCCCAACCTCACCACTTTCTAGCTTTTAAGCCTTCATTCCTCACTCCCGTAAATAGGGGTAACAGCAGGACATACTCTATTCAGTTGTTCTGAAGATTAAACAAAATGCATGGAAGATTCAAGTTTAATACCTGGCCTAGAAATGCCCAGGAATCGTTAACTGCAGGTAGAGGTCATAAGAAAAGTGGTGCGAGTATGACTGGTATTTGTCACAGTGACACCAGTGCTAATCGAAGTAGCAGCAGCAGCAGATCTGAGCTGGAGCCTCCAGGATGGTGTTTCACTCCCTGTACAATAGAGGCCAGGGGAGGCCCAGATGGGGGCCAGGGGAAAGGCAGGACATTTCCCTTCTGTCTGTCACAGGTGGACTGCAGCATTTACAAGAGGTACCCGGTGGTGGCCATCCCTTGCCCCATCACATACATGCCTGTTTGTGGTTCTGACTACATCACCTACGGGAATGAATGCCACTTGTGTATTGAGAGCTTGTGAGTACCTCATGGGGGTGGGGGAGGCTGGGGCCAGTGTCCGCCACTGCAGACATCTCCTCTCCCCTCGAGCCTGCTCAGCTCCCTGATCTGTACACATTCCCACCCAGAGCAGCTGGTGGGGAGAGAAAGCCAACTGCCTCGGTCAGGCCAGGGCTGGCCACTGTGTTTGCCCACGTACGTATTCATCATAGAACTTCCAGCTCCTGTCTGTCAGCTGAGGTCCAACAGCACCACGAGTTTTCAAGTTGCTGCCCAGAGTCCAGGGTTCTGTAGAGGCAAGTCAGAGGTCACCAAAAGTGTAAGGGGATCGTTTGGGGTGGTCTCCAACTCCAAGTTCAGCTTTTGACTATTTTAAGGAGTGGAGTTCCATACAATACCTCGCTTGAAGAAAGGGTCCTAAACCCCACACTAAAAAATAATCGAGCCCGGCCGGTGTGGCTCAGTGGTTGAGCATCTACCTAGGATCCAGGAGATCGCTGTTCAATTCCCGGTCAGGGCACATGCCCGGGTTGCGGCTCGGTCCCCAGTGGGGGGCGTGCAGGAGGCAGCCAGTCGATGACTGTCTCATCATTGGTGTTTCTATCTCTCTCTCCCTCTCCCTCCCTCTCTAAAATCAGTAAAAACATATTAAAAAAATAATTGAAAACCACTATCCTACATGACTTCTAAGAGGCCATAGCAGCTTGTTCTTTAGCCAAACTGGCTAGAGGGCCTTTAACTTCCTGTTTTCTAGTGGCTCTAAATACCTGTGGCCCTAAGAGGGATAGAGGGAAAAGGCCACCAGAAAGGTTCTTTCCTTTCATCTAAATAGGGGGGATGCGAGCTGTCCGCACTTGGACCTGCATCCCATGGACCTGTTTTCGTTATATATTTTGTGTGCCTGCACAGCGTCCTTGAAGGCAGACAGCTAAGGAGGTGTCACTCCTTTGGTGTAGAACAGGCCACGTAGCATTTACTGTTTTCTAGCAAGTCCACCTTGCTCTTTGGTAACTCTCCCTCAGGCTACTGGATTTGGGCCACTTGCCTTCGATCTTGTCTTTTCCATCTTTGTGATTACCTCAACAAGTTACAAGATCAAGTTAGGCCCTGAGCCCAGAAGGATGTGTCTACATATTGGCTCCCATGCAGGGACATTTACTTCACAGAAGGGCCGCTTCTCTAACCTGCACACCTGGGCCCATGGCCTGGAGACTGGCTTGTATTCAGGGACACGGAGGAGACACGTGGTGGGAGCTGTCCTCACTAAAGCAGGACCAGGCTCCATCGCAGGCCCTGCTGACCAGGAAAGGCCGAAGGGCAGCCCCTTGAACTCCTCCTGGCAGAATCCCTCCTTCTTTGCTGTTTTAAGACAGTGGGTGACCAGCCTGGGCCCTGGGATCAGTGGAAGCAGCAGGTGGGGTGGAGATATCACCCAACAGGGAAACTCTGCTTCTGCCTCTGTCAGAAACTGCCTGTGGCGAGGACATTCCTTCTCAGAGACTCCATTACCTCACCTGCAAAACGAGGTTGTGCCTCCATGTCCCTGTGGGTCCTGTCAGCTCTACTCTTACACGAAATTTCCTCTTGTGCTAACGAATCCTGTTGACTGTGTCTTCCTGTAGGAAAAGTTATGGGAGGGTTCAGTTTCTTCACGAAGGAAGGTGTTAACTCCTCCCATACGTGGATGCGGAGCCATGATGTCCTCAGCGTTGTCTTCATCGTCCCTGGGCTCTGACGACCTTCCCCTCATCACCGCAGAGGCTTGGGGGGAGGGACAGATGTGGGGTCATCATTGTCGAGCGGAGAGAGTTGTTGTGCTTCCCTTCAAACTCATGCCTGACTGACCTGCTGGCTTTTTTTTGCACCTCATTAAAAGGATCTCCCAGAGAGTTTACCTTTACTTCTGTTTGTATTTGTTTCTTAGATCAGGGTGCAAAGTTGGTTGTTCAAGAGAAAGTTTTGTACAAGGAATCCCCCAAGTGGCTTCCAAGAAACAAATGCACACACACAAATTCACACATGATCACATATACATGGAATGGAGTTCGGGTCAGTTAAAGCTCAAACTCTAGAGGGGGAGATAAACATGGATTAGAAAACAATTATACACCCTAATAAATGCCAGGGTATAAGTCTATAGGAGGTACCATATTGGAGCAATCTTTCTGTAGCGTAAGTCTGATTCTATTACTTCCCTGTTCAAGATCCTTCCTCTGTTACCCACTGCCTGCAGGATAAAATCCAGACTCCTGAGCACGGTGTTACCCACCCAGCCTCCCCTTCTGCTGTCCTCCCTGAAGGATGCTCACTCTGACACTCTGCGTCTGTATGTGCACAGTCTCCTCTGCTGGGGATGGCCTTAACCTTTCTGGTTTCACCTTAAGTGCATCCCTCCGGTGAGCCTGCTCTCAGCTTGGTTTGGCAGAGACATGGCTGAGGAGTCAGGGGTTGATTTGAAAACTAGTTCTGTCACATGCAAGCTGTGGAATTTTGGGTGGGTACCTAAACCCCATGCTTGGCGTATGGGGCTATTGTTGTGATGATTAAATGAAATAACACAAAGCACCCTGCATGTCACAGATACACACAATAAATATTAGCGCCTTTGCCTGACTACCCACCATTTGCTCACCTGTTGTTTCATAGCTTTTGTATATAATACTACTTATTATTACATTGTACTTACATTGTACTGAATAGTTGGTGGGTGTGTTCCCCTTACCCCTATCAGATCGTAAGCTCTTTGAGGGCAGGACCATACATCTTTATGTACCTAGTGATTAATCTAAGGCTTGACTCGTGGTTAGAATTTCATAAACATTACCAAATTGCTACGGCGCCATAGAGGAAGGGGAATCTATGAGTTATAATTCATCTGAGTATGTGTGGGTTGGGTAGGGGACAGGTGATTCCAGGTAAACAGAAAAGCAAGTACAAAGGCACAGAACTCTACAAATGCATGGGAATTAATGACTGAACATAAGTTCTCAATTTGTAAAAATATATATTGAACACAAACCATGCTCTCATCTGAAATCAAACTCAATCTCAGCTGCCAACTTGCTCCCTAGCAGCATGCCCCACCTCAGGAGACAGCACCACCGTTCAGCAGTTGCTCCAACCAAAAGCACGAGATCTTCTCTTTCTCTAACTCCACGTCGAATCCATTAGCGGTCTGCTAGCTCCACTGTTAAGATATCTGCACAGTTTAATCACTTTCCACCACTTTCAAATCTCCCACCTTAGTTAAAGTCTCCACAGTCTTGCACCTGGACCACTGCAAACCCCTCCAGATTAGAGCTTTGGGAGACATCAATAATTCCCTGGCAAAAGGGATAGACATAAGACACTGAATTTGATATTTTTGGATATATAATGAGCAAAGACACAGTAACTAACTGGAAATGTTTAATGAGAGAGAGGAAGGTAGTTAATGGCATATAGTTATGCATACAGTGGTCAGATTTCTAGTTTCTGGCTTTGTAACCAGGTGGGTATTGAGGCAAATTCTTCATGTTGAGAGAGTCTTACATATTAAAAACTTAATTTGTTTGCAATGTTAGAGTCACTTTTAGTTGTGAGAGCTTCCTTATGAATATCTCTTAGGAAAAAATATAGATAGAGGCTATTCTCACATTCAATAGAAGAATCACCTCTTGCCCAGCCGGGCGTGGCTCAGTGGTTGAGTGTCAGCCTAGGATCCAGGCGATCGGGGTTCAATTCCCGGTCAGGGCACATGCCTGGGTTGTGGGCTCGATCAATGACTCTCTCATCATTGATGTTTCTATCTCTCTCTCTCCCTCTCCTTTCCTCTCTCTGAAATCAATAAAGATATATTAAAAAAGAAAAAAAAAGAATCACCTCTGAATGGTTCCTCCAACAGGGTGCTTAAATCAACAAGGTTCTCATTACCTTTAGTCACTATCAAACATCTCTGATCATGGCAAAGTTCCTTTTTCTATCATGCCAAGAGTTACTATTTCCAGTAAGGATACAAAGATACATCATTTGCTTATTTTAAGATGGTTCTGAAGTGCTTTCTGAATGTTTTCTTCTCCAGATTACTGTCGCCATCGTCATCTTCATTATCATGGTAATTGTCATTAAATACTAATATTTGTCGAGAGCTTACTATGTGCCAGACCTAAATAAGTGCTTTACATATACAATCTTATTTAAAGCTCACAACAAGCTTGCCCTGGCTGGTTTTGCTCAGTGGTTAGAGTGTCAGCCTGTGGGCTGAAGGGTCCCAGGTTCAATTCCTGCCAAGGGCGCTGTATCTCCATTGCAGGCTCGATCTTCATTCTGGGCGTGTGCGGGAGGCAACCAATCAGTGTGTCTCTCTCACATCAATGTTTCTCTCTCTCTCCCTTTCACTGTCTCTGAAAAAGCAATGGAAAAAATATCCTCTGGTAAGGATTAAAAACAAAACAAAACAAAACAAACACCTCACAACAAGCTTATGGTGATGGTGTAATTATTAACTTTATTCTGTAAGCTTGCTAAAGAAAAATTATTTTGCACTGTTAAAATGGTAAGGAAGACATTATTCAAAATATAGTCTTAAATACCCTTACTGCAATACCCCTATCACCACAGAGGAGAGAGATCGGGCGCACCTCCAAATACAAATGGGGATTCATTTCCAAGGAGCAGGATGAGGGGGTTGGTAGGTAGAAAATTACTAACGGGAGGTATTAAGGATGGAAGGATTCTTGCTAAACTAGACTAACAGAATTTTTGCTAAAGGCAGGCCATGGGTTTATACATTACAGATGAGGGATGAAGAACCTGATCAGACATCAAGGGCAATCAAATATCAGTGGTATGGGGATTACTTAGCGGGCTTCTGCACTAAGAGATGGCTGAGCAGGCCAAAGACATGAGATGCAAGGCGAGGCTGGGGGCAACGTCAAGACCTATTCGAGAGAGGACTCAGAGGAGCGTAACTGAAGTTTGGTCAAGGACAGTCTTTGTGGAGCTATGATGAGGACAGTGGCCAAGTTTCTCATTAATTATGGTATGTTCAAGTTGTAATACAGTCTCCAAGACAGAGTAAATGTTCATCAGTAGTTACTCAATGATCAAATGAAGGTAAACTAAGGCTTCTTAACAATAAAATAACTTGTACAAGGTCATGCAGGGAATGGTAGACCTGGCAATGGATTCATGTCTGAAGACTCTTAGGGTTTCAGCTCTCGGTAATATTCTGACGCCTGCCTCTGCCCCCAACCCCCGGCTGTCCCAACACTGGTTCCAGTCGTCTTCATCCGTTTCAAGGGAAGCAAATGTGAATGTTAGTCTCCCAGCCTTTGAACATATAGTGTCTTCCAATTCTATCTACCAAAACTGCAGGCGCTGCTTCCAAGAACTACTCATAGTCACTCTATTTGAAAACTAACACATTCTAGCATGTGTCCTTGTAGCCTTTATCAAAGCTTTTAGATGAAGCATAGTTTGAAGAATACACAATTAAACACATTTAAACCACGGACAAAGGATTGGTGGCTTGTCTATAAAAAGTTATTTTATTAGCAGAAGATGTCACTGGCCATGTATGTAACTATGGCCCAGGACAAGGTTAACATCTTACCCTTGAACCATCAGTCTGCGTTTGGGGACTAAAGAATCAAGGCCAAAGCCTCAGGGACAATCCAACTACTGCAGCCACTAGATCCATCCTTGGTTAAGATGGTCACAGAGCTTGTTGTTGTTGGGCCTTGAGGCGGCTTCCGCCAGGGATCTAGCAGGTAAATGTGATGCGAGCACTCACCGGCTCCAATCATTGTACCAGCTCCCCAGATTTGGGGCTCATGGGAAAATTATCTCCCTGCTGAAGAGTATGAATCATTGCTTGTTTCTGATTAGCCAAGACTTGGGTGTCGATATCTTTTCTCTGTGCCCAGTCTGGTGTCTCAATTGGCAACATTTTCCATTGATGCTAGAGAAGGAAGGAGAAAAGGGTAGAACCTGGGCATATTTCAACCCCCATAAAACTGCCACGCTGATGACTGTTTCTGGCAACAGTAGTACAACAACCTGCAGTAAAACCAATGAAATAACTTCCTCGTAACTTCCCTTCCTCGGCTGTAGAGCAAAGAAAATGGTAATAACCATCGACAAACTTGTTATGAAAATCTAATTGTGTAACATGTGAAAGCACCCAAACTTTTAAAGACATAAAGAGGTACGGAAATACATGCCAGCTTTATCGAGTCCTTTATCTATTAGAAATTCACGTACATTCATGTCTTTCACAATAAAGGAACTTCTATTCCCAGCAGAGGTTTCTAACCTCTTTCCGGGACTCTGATTCCTGCAAATAGCTGTTTCACAATTGAGGCAGGAACACTTGACATTATATAAGGCAGCACCCAAGTGAGCTGGGCAGACCCCAGAAAGTCACTTCTTTTACCTCCATCTGACTGCCCTTGGCCTCTTTAGCAGCATGAGAGTGACAGCCTTTGTCTTGCTCTTGGTCCTGGCACTTATCCGTGAGTATCTCCCTCATACACTGCCCTGCCCCTGCCTTGATACTGATAGCTTGTGTCATCTTCTGCCCATTTAATTCTGAGGTATACACATCACACAGATAATAGGGGAAGCTTCTAGAAAGGCTTTTTTTTTTTTTTTTTTCTCCACCAATGAATCCCTAAATCATATCATCTCAGGCACCAGGTGGACGATTTTAAATGGTCAACGGAGGCCAAGCTCTTATCCATACACTTTGTGTAACCTCTTTGGAAAGTGTTCATCCAGACTCTGCTCTTTGATATCATTATTTATAGGAACTAATTTCTTCATAAAGTAGGCCGATGCATTGTTGGGCAGCATGAACTGTTACTTTCCTTCCAGTATTAAGACCTGACTCCCTAGAATTTGCAACCCCTGCCATCTCTGCCTGCTACGGAAGACCAGATATTCCCAAATACACAAATCTCTTGTATCTTTTATTGTTTCCTAAGCTCTGGTTATGAGGTAGGAAAGAATAAGACAGAATCCTCGTCATTGTAGTAGCTTTTCCACCCTTTTGGCTACACTCTAATCCTGCTCCAAAACAAAAACCTGTTCTGTGCGTCAGCCTTTGATATGCTGATGCAAAAGTTCTGGAGAGAATCGTATGTTTTTAATGACAGGTTGAGAAAGCTGAAACATAAATCAAAGATTACTCTTCTAATAAGTTTAAGTTCTTCCAGAGATTAATTGTTTCTTGTACTTGTTTTTCTTGCAGAGGTAGACTGTGCCCGACACGGCCAGCAGGTCAGTATATCAATCTTGATTTGAAAGCCGGTATCAGTAAGGAAAGTTTTGACACTGTATATAATCCATTTTCTATCCATTTGAAGTTTTTTTTTTTAAGTTTCAAAATAATTTTTATTCAAAAACTGTGGACAGACCTTTCTGACATGCAGGTGATGGGACAAAATGGTTAGACACAGCATCAGAGCTGTCAAGTCCTGGGTTTCCGGTCCACATTTTCAATAGGGCAACACTTACAGCCATCGTGTTTGGAAAGAGTTGGCACAATAAGGACAAGTCCTGATTCTTGCCATTTTTAAATGGATCACACGTACCTTTGTTCTCTATCTTAAGGAATGAAGATTTGTACTTAAGCTTTCCTTCCTGGCTCGTATTAAGTAATGTCTGTTATTGAGAAAATGCGGGTGTGGTAGCAAAAACTTTAAACCAACAGTCAGGCACCTGGGGTTCTGGTCCAAGCTCTACAGCTTTTTAGCTGTGTGACCCTGTGGCCTAAGCAGCTCCTATCATCTCTTTGAGGCTTCTGTTTTAACCTATTAAAGAAGATAATGTTAAGAACATACATTTTGAAGTCAGGCAAGCCTGAATTCAAGCCATTTTTCACGAGTTAGTAGCTGTGTGAGAATGAAAGGGGTTGGTGAACATTAAGCCCTGGTCGTTTCCTGGTCACACTGTGAGTCTCCATCAATTCTGTAACTGAGGGTTGTGCAGGCGAGGAGGGGAAGCGACATCCTGCTGGCATATCCTCAGCACAGGCGCTCCAATCTCTATTCTGCTCCGTGACCTCTGCTTACTCATCTCTGTGTGTCCAGCACTCAGCTCAGCCCTAAGGCTAGGAGCTCAATAACTGACAGAATGACTAGGTTAACTTCTAGAACATATCTGAAGGGGAGGAAGGATTCAACTTTAACTTCGAGCATATTTCAGATTATCCAAGTAGAAATATTCAACAATTAGTAAAATATATCTGGACCTCTCGGACGGAAACAGAGGAGATGCAGTCTTCTGTATAGAACTGGAGTTGTGATAGAAATTATAGTTATTATTTATTCAGTCTTTTCCATGCTGTGTAGTGCTAAGCATTTTAGACACCTCTTCTCGGTTATGCATTTGTTACTTTAATCTGACAATGTAGGTCTCTCACCTTCATTTTGCAGATACAGAAACTAAGACTTAGAGAGGCGAAATAATGGTCCCAGGTTCATAGAGTCAGGATTTGAATTCCAGTGTGTTTGACTTTACTATCCATGCTCTTCAATTTGCTCATAGATGAAAATCCCAGAAAATTCTGTCTACTTGCTCCCACAAGTGGCTCATCACCTTGGCTTTGCTCCAGGAGTTTTGAACTGTGTTCTTAACTACAATGTTAACATACATCTGTCTATGTGCTGATAATGTATATAGCAAGTAATTTGTTACCAATATATAAAGTTGCCAATGATGTACTAGTTATTAAAACAACTATTTATTTTTATAATACATCTCACACTTGCATTCAGATAGAACATTTGAAGTGAAAGAGGGAAAGCAGGAAACCGAACGTGCCATGGGCGTTGAGAACTGACACATCAGCCAGTACTAATTACAGTGGAATGGATTCTATATTTAAATATATTGCAATTTGGTTACCAGCTACCACTCATGATTTTATATCTGATATAAAACATCTCTATACTTGATATATTTCAAAGAGGTTAGATGAAGACAACTAGAATAGAAATGGATGCATTGGGAACCTTGTAAACTTGCTTGGAAAATTCTAAGTCCCAGGAATAAAGATTCGGTTGAAGGAACTGAAGGTTTTTAATTTGCATTTTCAGGTTGATTGCAGTAAATTTAAAAAGCTACCACCAGGAAAAGATAGACCGTGTTATGAAATATATGGACCAATTTGTGGATCTGATGGTAAAACTTACGACAATGATTGCTTCTTTTGTTCTGAAGTTGAGTAAGTATTAAAACAGTTTTCTATATTTAAAGTATAATAATTCTGTGTTAAGACAAGTGTATCTCATTTCAGAGAAGTGGTTTAGGGCATAAGGAATATGTGGATCATCTCACATTGACTCTGATGAACAGAATTCTCACCATCGATAGGATTTGGAGGCCCTGGTGTCATAGCACCCCTGCATATTGTGGTAGTAACAGTCAAGCAGAGAAGCCCAGCATCTCTGAACTGGAAGGAAACTTAAGGGTCATCTAGTTCAACTTCCAACTACTAATTTATTGCTTAAACTCCCTCTATAAAAAAGTCACCAAGTCATCTCACAGTCTATGCTTGATTATTTCCAGGGACAAGGAACAGTCCTCCTCCGAGGCACGCCAGCCTACATTTGTTAGAATGAGCCCTGTTTACTGTCGAGCTTCAACAGTTTGAATACATTAGAGCCCCCTAATGTTTGGTACAAAAGGGGGACAATACCTGAAAAACCTAAAGAACTTGTTCTGTTTCAGAGTATGATTTTTCCACAAAATGTATATGTTGGGGCGCTAACAAAAATTAAATAGCCAACAGTAGTTTAAAGGTTACAAAGTAATCGTCTGCAAGATATATCAGCATCAGCTCAAAAAAGTTAAATGATGAATTATGTACTAGAATGTATAGAAACATCTAGTTCTTTTTAACTATTTTCAAAATGTACATGAATGAAAACACACATATGGTATATTATTCTGTTTTATTTTAATAAGAAAAGAGTTACAATCTTATGATAGGAGGCATCTAAATGTGCATCCTCTTTTAAAAAAATTCCATTAAAATATGTTTTCAGGGACATAAGCTGTACTGTATTTGGAGCACTGTCCCTATGTAATCAGCACCAGTTGCTAAAATATCTCTAACTTGCAGGGTCTCCTTTTAAACACATTGTTAGTGAAGTGACTGGGCACATTTTGGGGTTCACCGGGGAAGCTGGATGCTAATAAAATGCCAATGGCTTTAACATTTCTCATTTGTTACTCTTTCCACAGGAATACTGGCAACAAACTTAAATTTGTACATTTTGGAAAATGCTGAGTCTATCAACATTTTGTGAAATAAACATTTTTATTTAAGAGTTGAAACTTTAGATATGTTTCACTTTTGAGTGATGTCTAATAGGCCATCTTAGGACCACATTCTGGGGGAAGGAAGGCCAATTAAGAATGGTAGTGGGGGTCAGAAAATCAGAGGACCTGAAGCTGATGCCTTTTTTCTCAAGCTAGGAAAACACCCCCTGTGTATAACTTAGTTCTGAAAAGCGAACAGATAAAGAGGGTGTTCAATTAATGCTTTATAAATAAACTAAATTAAGATGAACTGGATTTGACTTTTATTAACAAGTAAGCAAGGAAATTATAGTGTCTTATCCCAGATAATGCTAACATCAGATGTCAACCCCTGATCCAACTGCAGACTCTGAAAGTACAGTAGCATTCTAATGCACAGCATTGTTTGCCTTCAAACTCAGAATTGCTGCTTCTAGTTCCCATGAAAAGAATCCAGACACACAGAGGGAAATGAATGCTTTTCTAGAGACTGTGGGGGAGTGAGCGAGATGGGAGTGACCTGAGAAGCCTAAAACTCCTCATTACATTCCTATCCGGTACACTCCGCTCTTGCAACGCCACTGTGCAAATCCTTGTCATTTGTAACATGGAAAGAATATTGCCATAAAACTTTAAAGATGCACGAATAAAAGAACATAAAAACAATTAAATACACTGCCAAAATGTGTTACTAGAAATGAGCCTACTCCAATTTTAAGAACGCTGTTTCCATTAGTTCTTTCTCATATTTAAGAGTAGCAGGCGTGAGCACAGCCAACAGGCAGGCCCTTCTGGAACAGGTTACTCCTGCCGGTCTCAGAACAAAGTTAAGCTGAAACACTGGCTTCGGGATTTTAATGAGCAATAAGAGGAAATGGAAGGCAGATCTATAAATACATGTCTTAACAGCCTGAAACGTTTCAGAATTTCTTAAGGAAAAAAAAAAAAGACAACACTGAGTCAATATAAAATGAAGGGGGTTTTTTAGAGGGCTTGCTTAAACAATGGGGGGAAATGCGAGAGCTCTGAAAGGGGGTCCTGGAGAGTGCAGGGACACGAGGCATCTACTGCTCAGAAAGGAGGCTGAGAGTTAGAAACTGAGGCCGGGCCCGCCGCCGCCTGTGACCCGGCCAGCAGGCAGCCCGAGCCCCCAGCTGCCTCCGCCAGCCCCGAAGCCCGGCCTCCGCTTCTCCGCGCCTGGGCAGCCCCCCTGCCTCCCGCCTCTCCACCCCAGCTCTCCCACAATGGGCCCAGTGGGAGACACCCCAAATACTGGCAGACTCTGTTGAGGCGCTCACCTCCCTGGGCTCGCTGCCCTGCCTGAATTCCAGGTTTCATATTTCTTTTTGGGGCCACAGATTGTCTGCGCTACCATCCGTTTGCTGCCACATCCTGTAGACATTAACGCTTCCACCCTGCCAGACTGAAATAATTTTTAGGTTATAATATAAATGATTAAGCTATATAACCATTGGTTAAGATGGTGACCGTTCTGCAATTTATACAACTATCCAAACATTATGCTGCACATGTGAATCTAATATAATGTTATATGTCAGTTATACGTGAATTTTTATAAAGCACACTAAAAAACACACACAAAAAAACCCAAGGAAATAAAAACAAAAACACAAACAAAAATGGTGGGGGCTTTGGAGATAGAGAACCCTGAGGTCAAACCTAGATTTGCCACTCTGAGTAACCTTGAGTAGGTGGTTTAACCTCTGAGTTCCAGTGCCTGCATTTCAAACTGGGGGGCAACAACAGTTCCTACGAACTGGCATAAGCCAGTGTGCATACAGTGCATAAGATTGGGCCTGGAACATAATTAGCAAACAATAAATGAATATTATTTTTAAAATAATAACAGCAAAATTATGTGGTTGTCCTATGTTTGTCCCTTAAGCACAATGGATGGTTCTAATTTAGGCTGTGGCCCCTCATGGTCTCGTCGCCCCCACCCCAATCACTCGTGCCTGACCGTGTCCCGAGACAGCACCATGGGCCTTCTGTTAGAGCTAATGGTCACTGTTACAGCCACAGAAGTCTGCCAGGTGAAATTCCCATGAAGAGCAAGGCAGAAAATCAAGGGCACCTAGAATATTCATGGCAGGGTACGTAATAAGCACTCAATAAATACTATTGTTATTGTTTAAAAATATAAAACACTGATGGCTACAATCCTCGCATTCAGTGAGGGATTGCCCTTACAGGATTCCTAACAGGGAATCATGCAGCCTCTCCTGGACTGAGTGAGAAGGCGCTCACTCCTTCCTGAGGTAGTCATCAAGGGGAACTCCTACTCTCAAAACTTTTTATCAAGCTTAGATTTCCCCCATAGAATTTATTCCTTCATTTGTCCTAAATATAGCCCTTGAGCCACAAAGAAAAAGTCTAATTGAGAACCTTTTTATTTTTTATTTGTTTACAAACACCTCTTGATTGCAGATATTTTAGGCACAGGTACATGGAAGAAGCTGTACTGCAGATTTTATATAGGGTGGTTTAAGAGGCAGCAAGCACCTACCTCTTTTCCCACCCCCCAAATACACAGCAGCCTAGATATCAGTATCAGTATCATTCCCACTGAAATCTCCTGAATATTCTGTCCTCTCAAATAGCACTTCATCCAGCCCTGTGCCCAGGATAGCCAGGCAACCTCTGGGGGTCTAAGGAAGTCCTTGGCCTCCATCCATAGTAGAAAAGGGGTACAGAAGGTCAGGCATAGCTGTGGTGCCCTCACCAATCCTAAAACTTTCAGTAATTTTAAGATAGTTCTTGTGTACCTCTGAATTTTCTAAGGTTAGTTGAAGAAAGCCTTGGACCAGGTCGTATACTAAGTCATGATCTCATTTAATCCACAAAACAACTCCAGTAATATATTTATCTAGCTACAAGGGAGAGTGGTTTTATTATCTACCATGGTAAACATAGCATCTATTTGAGTGTTGGACCATGATAGGAATCCCCAAAACAGTAATAAGCTAATGAATGAATCTGCTTTTTTCTTACTTAAGAGAAATAGGGTTTAATGATGACAGAATTGCCATCTAACATGAATAGGAAATGATAGAGTTACGATTGATAAAGCTCTGTTTTACTCTAGAGCTCGAGCTCTGAAACACTGTGGCACTACGTTCCCTAGGCAACATCACAATTCCTGTCCCCATAGCAGCTCACCTGGACAGAGTCTGGCTGTCTCTATTCATTTTCAGGGAGGCCAGTGTGAGTTCTCTGTTGCACAGCCACTATGTCCACTAGTGTCAAAGAGAATGCCTTCTAGTTCATGAACTCAAAAGGCAAGAGGAGCTGGCTAGTGATTTTGTCCCAGATCCATGGAACGGCCCTTTGCAATTGTCATTTTGCATAGTCAAGAGTCCTAGTAGCTTTTAGCAAACAACATGCATGAAGAATATTTTTGAAATACTGATTCAAAATAAGTTAAGTCCTAATATTTGGCATAGTGAGATGTGCAGTGTTCTTGCTTTGGACGATGGCAGGGCAGTTGATGATATCATTTGCTAAGTATGCCCCTAGACATTAAATGCAATGGGGGTCTCTAGCTCTTGATCTATCAAACTGTACTTGGCTTCTTAGGGTTAGCCCTGTTTGGAGACAAAGCAATCATGGCCCAGAGCATCAGAGACAGCCCAGCTTCTGCACCATTGGATTCTTGAGATATCCACATGGACTCTCATTCTTTCGCTTGAGGATTCCAGTGAACTTTCCCTTAGCAAACTTGAACAAGCTGCTTCCAACAGAGAATAGGTATATTTCCAGTAGATATCTGGCTAGCTCTCTCACTAGCTCCACTTGCACCACAAAATTTGGGGCTTTCCAGAAAGTCATGCTCTACTCTAGAGCACTGATCGCTGCTTAAGCTTTGTCAACCAAGATCAGCTAAATGGATTCCTGTTTTGTGTCTAGTCTAGAACCAGATGAGGACTCCAAGTAAAAGGACCAAGATAGTTGGTACTGATAGCCATACTGATCACTACATCAGACACATGAAAATGGCCTTGCTGCAGAAAATGAGCACTAAACCTAGGAACCTGTGTTTAAGACTTATTTCAGACATTCCCTAGTTCTGGTATCTTAGGCAACTTCAAGACCCAGTTTCCTCCTCTGTAAACTGGATATAATGGTAATACCCAACTCAAACTTATATGTGAATCAAATAACATAATATATGTGAAAGCACAAAGAACTGTTTATGCACCATCCAAATGTGAAATAGCATTAATTTGGGTCGTATTATGTAGTAACACAGGAAACCTTTTTCATGATTCATTGAGTCTTTTAAACCTGTTCTAAGGTCTTGTTTTGGGAAACATGCATTTCCTAATAGAGATGACACATCTGGCCCAGGGTATAATGCAAGCTTCAAATGGCCTAGGCTGACAACTGCAGATCACTTCTCCTGATTCCACCTCACTGTCCTTGGCCACTCAACATCAGGGGAGTAATAGCAAAGTCTAGGGGTTCTCAAACTTTCATTAACCTTTAGAATCTCAATTTAGAACCTATGTCCAGGAAATCCGGAGAGTCTTTCATTTCAGAGATGAGTAAGTCTGTTTTGTTTTGGGGTTTTTTGGTTGTTTTAATGCATTTTTCTCTCTACATCAAGAAATCACTGAATCACACAAACTCAAAGTTGGAATGGACCATAAAGCTCATCTAACCCAACTTCCTAACTCTACATAGAAAGCTTCCTGGGAGGTCTCTGAGAAGGGATCATCATTTAGTTTCTGCTCTGATATAAAGAATCTCTTTTCAGAAAGAGTAGCCCATTCTTGACCTGTTTGAATCAATAGAACATTCTTGCTTTGTTGAGTAGAAATCAACATTGACTTAACCTGTAATCATGACTGATCCAAGATTTTAAGAATTTAAAAATCTATTATTTATTTGTCCATTCTACACTTATTGAGCACTGAATATGGCCTGGCATTATTTACTAAACTAACCTCTCATTGTGATGGTCACCGTCCCAGTCCAAAGTCCCTTTTTCTGTACCCCATTCTTATTCCAACAGAGCAATCATAGAATTTCCACCTTTTCTGAGTGAGTCAAACCTGATTATTATTTTGACTCAAAGCCTTGAAGAGAACCCCATGTCAGCTGGTACAGACTAAGAACTGAAGCAAAATCATCTTTTTTTTCCAAAAAACAATTTGTTTTGATTAGAGAAAATGACCATTTTGCTTAAGATTCAGAATTACTACTTTTATGTAATCTCAAAGTTGGGATGAATTTTTCTTTCTCAAAATCAAAAGCTCTTCCATACATCTTTTAATATGTCAAAGATATGATTTAGAATAATTTATCTAGAATCACCAGAGATAAATCTGATATGCCACATAATCATGTTATATAGCCAAGTATTTATCCATGTAAGTGTCAAAGCTAGTTTTAATGAAAGAATTTCAGATTTAAACCATTATTTAATGGAGTCAGTAGAGTATAGTGTCCAAGTATACTGGCTTTAGAGTCAGACAGAATTCTGCTGGTTCCCAGCTTTGTCACTATGTGACTAGGACAAATCACTTAAATTTCTGGACCTCAAGTCCCTCATTTGTGTAATGAGAATAATTATAATACCCACCTCATTGAATTGCTATGAGCTTAAATGCTATAATTTTGCAAAGGGATAAACATAGCCCTTTATATATAGTAAGAATTCTAGGATGTTTAGCTAGATTATAAAATGTCATATTTTCTTCTTATTCTCCAGGGGATGAAGGACATGATTTACCTTTTTCATTTGGATTCACTGTGAAAATTATTAATATTCTCATATGTGGTAATAAAAATTTTCAATTAAGTGACACCCTTAATTCTACTTGAGACTGTGCCTTGTAAGTAAAGGGGAATAATACAGTAGCAGAGAAGTTAAGAACATCTACTCTGAAGTCACAGAAGTCACAGACGTCAGGTTCATCAATTACTACCTATATGATCTTAGAAAATTTACTTACCTTTTCTTGGCTTGGAATTCCTTTTCTCAAGGAAGTATTAACAGTATCTACCTCAAAGGAGTGCAAGGGTTAAAAGGTAAGCTACATTCAGGATTCTTAGAGGGCTCCTGGCACTTGGCCAGGAGTTCCATAAATGTCAGCTTTTACCATTTCACTTTCCCAGGAAGCATGCGGGTTGTGAAAACGGTGACAGAAGAGTGTTTGTGGGATGAATGGGTGAGCTGGTCTTGAGAAATAGGATTTTTTTCTTCTAAGCAAATAGTTAAAAGCAGTAAAGTTCATGACCTAGGTAATAAAGTATATGGCCTTGATTTGCATGCAATGAGAATCTCACTGAACCTAAATCAAACAATATTTGGCTGAGGGTAGAAGGTGGAGGTTAGGTCGTAGGACTGGTGAGTTTTCCTAGGTCTCTAAAGGTACCCCAGGGTAGTGAAGAACAGGGTGTGTGGTGTTAAGCCATTCAGTCTCCATCTTGTAGGCACTGGCACAGCATCATAAGCCTGCAATTTCTAAGCAAAACTGTGCTCCCCCAAAATCCCTCTCTAAGCAAGAATTCCAGAAGGAATAGAAATATTTATACCAAATACTACAGCCCTTTCGACATGCCAGCTACTACACTATGTGCTTTATGTGTATAAACTCATTTAATATTCATAACAATTATATGAAGAAGGTACTTCTATCACAGTTTGCAGATAGAAAGAGTAAGCCACAGAAGCATTAACTGATTTCCCAAGGTTACAGAGATAAGATTTGAACCCAGAACTTCTAGCAGCAGCGTCGCTACTGTTAACAGCTATGCTACGCTGCCTATTCTTACCTGTGAGGCCAACAGAGGCTGAGAAATAAAGGGATGGAGTAGAGACAGGGGAAGCTGCTCAGTCAACTGTGGAGGATGGAGGATGGAGCTTGGAGGACGAAGGACCGAGCACGGAGCATGGAGGATGGATGGAGGAGGATGGAGGACGGCGGGTGGGGAGTAGGGATGGAGGGTGGAGGGTGGAGAACAGGAAAGTTAGGAGGTGTTTTGGAAATTATAATATACATCTACACACAATTAGCCAACAGGAAGATAAAGCAAGGCATGGGCAATGGTAGGCAAATTTTAGTAATAGAACTGAGCAAGAGGCGGCCAACTACCTGTTAGGGATGCTGAGAGGCAAATATTTAGGGTGTTGATGATGTTCGTGGTTTGGGGATTGATCCGCATGGTGATGTTATTACTTCTCAGTGACAGTCTCCTCTAAACTAGGTGGGAGTCTGTTGCCCTCGATGTGTTCCAACCCCTTGCACTTGATGCCCTCCTACATTTTTCAAGAAGCACTGTACTGCCTCTGCTGATGTGACTCAGTTGGCTGGAGAATCTTCCTGTACACCAATAGGTGGTGGGTTCGATGCCAGGGCAGGGCACATGCTGGGTTACAGGATCCATCCCTAGTCGGGGCACGTGTGCGAGGCAACCAATCAATGTTTCTCTCATCTCCCTGTCCCTCTCTCTCCGCCGCTCCCTCTCTCACTCTAAAATAAATAAATAAATAAATAAATAAATAAATAAATAAATAAATAAATAAATAAACAAACATTTAAAATCCAGACCAGCAGCCTGGGTATCTCTGAGAGGCCTTGTATGCCTCTTTCTACTTTCTGGTTCTAACCTTCCTTTTCCTAAATGAAGCCTTTTCATAGCTCAGAAAATATTTCTAGCATGCTGTTACTGTATCAAATTACTAAGAGATAATTCAATAATCAAGATGAATTTCTAGCTTCAGTATAGTGCAAATACAAGAAGAGTGGCTGGTAGTGCTAGTTCACCTCTCCTGACTCCACCTGCTCGCCCTTGGTCACCTCCACCCCAGGGAACAGCACTTGCCTCTTGGCCCTTGTCCTTGCCTTTGCATTTACCTCCCTTTGACCACTGTTCTTACCCCTGTCCCAGGCACTGGCAGCTTCGTGACTTCCGTGCAGAGAATTCTGAGATACTGTCACCTCACAGATGGGTGGGTACACTTCTCACCTGGAACACAGTGTGAAACGTTACATTTATGACTATCAAGAAATCATAGGCTCACAGAATCTCAGAGCCTGAAAAAGGCTTAAGATCTTATCCTCCAACTTTCCATCAGAGAGGAATCTTATCCCCTGTCTCTAAGAGATCATCAACTTTTGCTTCTGTCTGGATAGCCCTGAAGATGGGGAATTCAGGCTTCCACAAGGTAGCCTCTTTCACTGTTAGGCACCTTGAGTGTTCAGACAGTTGTTTGCTCACAATCTTTTAACCAACATTTATCTATGCATCATGTGCCGGGCACCGGGCTAGGGACCCAAGTGCAATGATGAGTAGATCAGCCTTGTCCTCAATGAGCTCTTTATGTTGGGCCAAAATGTTAAATAATACAGTGGCCAGGTGGTGAGCTCTGGAGTCAGTTTCCCCAGGTTTCATATAGCAGATAATACAGTACTTAGAAAATTCCAGTGATCAGATGAGTAAGGTCTGAGGCTCCAGTGTAAAATGTGGTGACTATAAGTGATAACATTGTATTGGATAATTGAAATTAGCTTAGAGAGTAGAACTTAAATGTTCTGACCCCCCCCCCAAAATAAAACATGTACAGTGATGTATGTATTAGTTAATAAGATGGGAGAAATTTTTTCACAATGTATATGTATATCAAATCATCATGATGTATATTTTAAATATATTAAAATTGTATTGATCAATTGTACAAATAATTGAGAAAGTACATAATTGGTGTACAAATAATTGTACTTATACAATACTATTATTTGTATAATGTAATACAATTAATATAGTACAATTGTGCTTAAACTGACCTAGCAAGGTTCTTGCTAAAGCTAGATTTTATAAGGAATCACATATCTGGGCCCAGGAGAAAGTTCAGAAGCCTGGCCCCTGACCAGAATTTAGTTAAGTAAGGAAAACTGTCTGTTCTAAGATAGTTCATCTTTATTATTCAAACCCCAGAGCTGAGAGGAACCTGGTGTCCCTGGGAAATTTGAGAACTTCACCTGAGGATATGTTTTTATTGATTTGGGGGGGGAGAGAAAGAGAGAAAGAGAGAGAGAGAGAGACAGAGAGAGAGAGAGATGAGAGGGAAATATTAATCTGTTGCCTCTTGTACACATCCTGACTAGGCACTGAACCTGCCACGTAGGTGTGTGCCCTGGTGCCCTGACCAGGAGTCGGACCCTCAGCCTTCTGGTGTACAGGAGGGATGACGCTCCAAACAACTGATGCACCCAGCCAGAGCAAGAATGGGTGGTACTTTTTAAGTAAGACTTCCTTCCTCAAGAGTTAGGTCTGATTTTCTCATTTCATAACAATAGGAGCGAAGCCCACGCACCTGGTGATCACACAACCTATAGTATAGAATCGCTGATTGTTCCTGACCTCCAGCTCCCTCCCGTTACGCAAGCCAGGTGCTATAATAAGAAATCACATATAATGAACCTGAGCTTCCATGTATGCCTCCTGGTTATTTCATATGTTTTATGTAAAATATGAGAGAGTAGATGCTATGAATAGGGAAGTAGGAATGGTTATGGCAATAATAAAGGATATAAAGATCTCTGTAACATAACAGAACAATTGCCTATAGGATGTAAGGGGGGTAAGGACCCAGAAAGTTAGCCCATTGGCACAATATTATGGTCTCCTAACCCACTGATTCACAATTAAAGAGATGAACCAGGTTGTACTATGCAAGTGTGTGTGTGTGTGTGTGTGTGTGTGTGTGTGTGTGTGTGATATGTCTGAGTCACACTCTGGACCTGTTGAATCAGAATTTTGGGGTTAAGGGGAGCAGGTGTTGAAGGCAGACATGTAAATTTTGAAAAAGTTCCCAAGACTTCCTCATTCTAAATTTGTTTTGTTTTTCCCCCCACATTTCTTTGTTCTTGCTCATTGTAAAACCAGAATTACTTCTATGGAACTGAATAATAATTTAACAATCAAACAAAACAACGTCAAATCATGCTGTCATGCTGCACCTCTACTGCCTGTTAAGAAAGAAATATTTTCTCCTAGAAGAAGTCTTCTTGGTCTTAGGTGACCTGGTGACTTAACCTTGGCGTTACATGTAAACGGATCATTTGCAAATGACTTCATAATGGGATCTGAGGTTCTCAGAATGGGGCCACGGCCCTGGATCATCAAGAGAACTGAGCCTGTGAGGATTTGCTAGGAAACTTGACTGTGAGAACACTAGTGAATGTTGCATTGTGCTTTATGGAAAAGATGAAAACTTTCTTGGTTGCTGTCTTGGCTATTGGCTATTTCTCACGTAAGTATTTATCAAAGAACCTTGGGGAGGGAGTAAACCTCTGATCTTCCAAGCGAGTAACAAGCCAATGATAACTATTTTCTAGATGTAGGAATTCTTTGAAACTTTGAAGTTTCTCTGAGATTAAAAATTCACTGCCTCAACTACAACGAATATCAGTGATTGAGTCCATGTTTTAAATATTCCAAGAACTGCCATACACAGACTTTGGATATTTTATGGGATGACGTATGAGAGCTATAATCAGTATTTGACCAAAAAAATCTGGTCTTTTGAGTCAATAATTTCATTTCTCCTCCCTCTTCTTCCTAGTACTCTCCCATCACATTCCCCACACAGTGGTAGTTCATGTGTGTGTGCATACACACACACACACACACACACACACACACACACACACACACGTGCCTTCTACACAAAACAGTGTCCGTGTCTGGAATGGCTTACTGATAGAGCACAACCGATGTTATCAACTATCGAGAGAGGGCTCAGTGCTTTCTGATTAAGCCCAGCAAAATGACACCAACAAAGGAAGCCCACAATGTAAAACTAAATCTGCTGGCAGGTCAGCACAGGTACAGGGGGAGGCAAGGAGGCTCAGCTACAGCAGTTGAAAGAAGTCGAGGCTGCAAAATAGAACATAAAATATGAAGGTCGTGGGAAATGTTCATAGTTTGGGTAAAAAGTTGTTGACACAGAGGTCCTGAACAAAGGAAAAGCCTTCCTTGGAAGCAGATAGAGTTTGGAAAAAGAGTATATTCAAGACAGGCAATCATCAGAAACAAAGACAAGTAGCTAAGATTTGTGTCCACAGGTAGTCAGGATGACTATCAAGAGCTAGACATCTCTCTAAAATGGGTCCACACAGTGAGCAGCCCAGCAGTAGATGATATGCTGAATCCCAGAGGATAAAGCTTAGGTTTGAACCTCCCCTGCCAAAGGTCAGATGACACCTAGGGACGGGAGAGGGCGAATTCTCAGATGGGACAGTAAATGTCCCAGGCTTGATAAGAGGAAGCAAACAGTATTTGGGAACCAGGCATGACCAGATAACCCTTGTGTGGAAGAGCCACATATTTTTCTATGGCGTTCATGGTTATTTATGAGATTACTTAGTGGGCTAGTGAACTCTTCACATCTCAACACTACATTGTTTTACTTGACCCTTTTTTCTGAACATTTTTGTTTCAGGTATTTTTGGTGAAACTTCACATAAGGTAAGTTTGCTATTTCTTGCACAAGAATTTTTCCAGGCTTAGGTTTATAGTATTTCTATTAGTTGAACTATATTAAACCATATGAAACTGCTAATATTTGACAATTTTTGATCTTCATAATAACGATTCATTATGACTCAATCCAAACATTTATGCCAAACACATCCTGGGGAAAACCAGGATTCATCCCTCTTACTGCCCTTTTATCTGTTTATACACCACTGGCAATGAAAGCTCCTCGTTTTCATTTTTAATTTTTTTCTCTCTCTAAATCTGTTGCTTTTTCCCATATTCAAGTCCTCTCACTCCTGGCCCATGGTATCGCAGTAGCCTTCTGCAGGGGGCTTAGGGGGAGACTGATTAAATGGATTCCAGAGGCACCTGGGCAGTGGTTGTAGTCATTTCCAGACAGCAGTTACAGTCATTTTTTGATTTTTAGAGAGGAAGAGAGAGGAACGTGTCTGAGACTATAATACCGACCTGGCTGCCTCCTGCATGCCCCCTACTGGGGATCGAGTCCACAAGCCGGGCACTGCCCTGCCCTGGAATCCAACCAGGAACCTTTTGGTGCTGAGACGATGCCCGAGCAACTGAGTCGCACTGGCCAGGGCAGTTACAGCCTTTTTTTTTTTTTCCACTTTTCAAGAATGGTCTCCTTCCCTTCTAACAGGTTACAGATACATATTACGCAGCCAAGGGTCTGGGCTGCCACAGCTGCCTTGCTAAGTGGGAATTCCAAAGGTTCTGGTGCTGAATTTAAGATCAGAAAGTTTTAATGTTTGACGTTTAAAAGGAGACACATTTTATTATCTCCCCTCTGCGTAAAATAAAATTCCCAAGTATTTCTAATAGAAGCTATTAAGAGACCGTTGCAGGATGGAGTTTGACCTGTGAGTTTTGTTTTAGAACATTTCGTGCAGTTATTATCTACAGGAGCCTGTACAACAGAAACGACTATGCTCCATAAGAGCCAGCCCATTATGCGCCTCTAATAACGTTACATATCCGAATTCCTGTGTGTACTGCTTTGCTAAAATGTAAGTGAAAACACCAAACCCTAAACAGAACCCTCTTCTGAGAAAATAATGTGTAGGTGACTGATGGCACTTCCACATTTTTTGGAGATGTGATTCTGAAAACTGAAAGCAATGTCCTTGGCGCTTCAGTTCCACTGGCTGAAGCCCAGGTGGGGGAGGGTAGCTGGGACTAAAGGACTGAGCTTCTGAGTCCCCTCCTCCAACTCCAGCAGAGAAGCCTCCCTTTACCTGTTGTGAACATTAGGTTTCAATATGAGATTTTATTTGAAAAAAGGTTTTGTTCCCAAAATGTTTGAAACTGTAAGAAAAATCACTCTTTTCAAGATAAGACTAAACCACCAAGCCTCAGCACACAGTCAGCGGACCCTGGGGTGAACCCTGCCCGCCCCTGTGCTTAATCATATTGGAAAGGCTCAAATTTCCTCCAAACCAAACCTCAAGTTTTTATCTACAAACCTGAGATTATATTCACTGCTTCACTTGCTAAATATGCTCTGACCACACTGACTCTTCATTCCTAATATTTTCAAATATACAAAGTTCTCTCCTGCTTCAGGACCTTGGGCACACTGTCCTCTCCCAAAAGAATGTTTTCACTGTGCTGTTCACAGGGCTACTTCCTCAACATTAGGGTTTCAGCCTAAATACGTCTTCCTTATAGATGCCCTCACTGACTATCCTCCTTAAAATATACTTTCCTCTGATATTTTCCATGTTAATATGCTTTTGTTTCCTTCATGAGTCTTATCATAACTCCCAGATATTTTATTTTCGTTTCATTATTTTGGCCTATCACCAAACATAAGCTCCATGAGGCCAGGAGGCAGGTTTGTGACTTAGTCCTAGCACTTAACACAATGTCTGGCATTAAGAAGGCATCATAAGTACTTGTTGAAATAAATAAACAAATAGTTTTGGGGGCAATGAATTGATAATGTGAATAAAAAGCAATTTTAAACTTGAAGCACCCCTTATAGGTAATCAAATTTTTTTTTATCATATTGTATTGGCTCAATCTCTGAGAGTTGAATGTGTGGTTAAGAATGAAGATTCTTATCTTATAGACTTGGACTGGGATTTCAGCTCTTTAAACTGTATCACCTAGGACAGATCATTTAACCTCAGTAAGTACCTGAGAGTTTGGCTGTGGGAATTGAAAAAGACGATGCATAAAGGGCGCTTAGCATAATGCCTACCACATAATAGGCCCTTAGTCAATAATCGCCATCAGGTTCCCTATTATGTTGCTTACAACTAGGGGACCAACCATCCCGGTTTGCCTGAGACTGAGGACTTTCCTGGAGACTTTTGGGGCTAAAATAGGGCAATCTCAAACAAACCAAAATAGTTGTCACCCTTCTATCAACAGGTCTTTATACCTAGCCCGTAGTTCTTCCAGATTTGCCAAGCCTTTCTTCCACTCAGTCCATATAACCTGTACCATAGTCATTCCCAACCGGTACAACAGTAACTTCCAAACCACCTCAAAAACTCTTCTCGTAGGCCTTCAGAAGTGGTCATGATCATTCCATGGTGCACAATGAGATTCCTAAGAGGGAAGAGGAACTACAGATGATTGCTACCCCTTCTCCCAAACTTACCATTAGCTTTTCACTTTCATCCTTTCTTGAAATATACTGTCTGCCCCCTTCCCTAGGATACTAAGGTTTCAGGGAAATAAAAAATAACGTAGTGATAAGGATTTATTCTGGGTACTTTAATTGAAAAGAAGGGTAAATAATAAATTCACTTTTAACATAAATAATCCAATGGTGTTTAGCATGTTCACAGAGTTGCACAACTACTATCTAATTGCAGAATAATTTTCATTAAAATAAGTCTGTATCCACTCTACCATCACCCAGGACTTGTCAACCACTAATCTACTTTCTGTCTTTCTGGATTTGCCTATTCTGGGCAATGAATATAAATGGAATCGTACAATATGTGGCTTTTTGTTTCTGGCTTTTTCCATTCAGCATAAAGTTATCAAAGTTTGCCCAGGTTGTAGAATGTATCAGTGCTTCATGCTGTTTTATGGTTGAATAATGTATGGCAATACCACCATATGGCTATACCATCGTATATGTGGTTACACCAAATCATTTTTATCCATTTGTCCATTAATGGACATTGGGTTGTGGACACTTCTTGGCTAATATGAATAATGTTGCTATGAACATTCATGTACAAGGGTTTGTGTATACAAATCATTTTCATTTCTCTTGGGTATACACCTACGAGTGCAATTTCCCAAACAGTTCTTAGCATCTCCCACGAACATTCAATGAATGCCTAGTAAATTCCAGACACTGTGTCAGGTGCAGGGAAAGAAAAAAATAAAACACTTTTACTCCCAGGCTATTACCATAAATAATACATGATTATAAACCTGCTATAACTTAGAAAGTACTTTCCCAATCAGGGATGTATGAGACGCATACCAACACTGCATGGTAGGCAGGATGAGATTATTTGCTTTTTACACATAAAAGGAAAAGACTTCCAATTGTCTTGCCAATGTCAAATAGGAAGTATTTACAGAAGATGAACAATGTTTTTGTCATTTCACAGTAGCTCCTCTGTGGCTATTAATTTTTTTTTAATGGACCACTTTTTGTGTGTGAAAAAGGCAATAGCAAAAGTCCACTATCATTTAGTACAAAATGTAGTAGTAACTGGCTTTTTGTTATTACATGTCTGCTGAAAAAGACACGTTTTCGCTTGAGTTTCCCACGCTGCTATATTTATCTTGTTCTTGGTCATTATGTTCTTTGCCCCCAGCAATGAGGCCTCACAGAGCACTGTCACGGTGAGCCTCAAAGACCCTGTCTCCTTTTTCCTAAGAAGTACAAGCTGGTAGTTACAGAATCACCACAGAGATGCAAATTACAGCATAGGGAATAGACTCAATGATATTGTAATAACTATGTGTGGTGCCCAGCGGGTACTTGAAACATCAGGGAGACCACTTTGTAAAGTACATGATTTTCTAACCACTATGCTGTACATCTGAAACTAATACAGAACAATATCGAATGTAAACTGTAATTGAAAATTTACATGTATATAATAATATATAGGAAGAGACTCAGTAGATATCCATCATGGTTATTTTACAGCTAAGGTAATATCTGGTTCAGAAAAGTGGGACGATTTTTCTGGGGTTCCTCAGTGATTCATTGTTTTCCCCTCCCTCTATTCTTAACATACAAGTTTACACATTTGTTAAAAGCTCTAATAATGTTTCACCATGATTATAAAGCAGAGGGGTGCCTGGCGTGAAGAGTGTTGTAAGGGGAGAAGCAAGTCTCTAGCGATGGGCTATTTATAAGTCAGGAGGTTACAAATTAAGGCCTCTCTTCCCTTAAAATACTTACTGTAGTACACTAGGTTAGGAGGAAGAAAGGTTATGTTTCTACCGATGGTCTCTAAATATTTATGTCAATTTCTCTTAGAGCTTTGAACTTCTCTCTTCATATTCAATACATTGGAAAATGCCAAAAATACATGAAAATGACGTGATTTTTCTTCGTTCGTCATGAGTGAATCCATTTGAATTGAGCATGGTCTTTCCTTCAAAAAATGAATTTCTTTATATTATCTTATTTTAAAAAATCAATAAATCTTACCTTATGGAAAGCTCCTCTTTAACTCCAGATACATTTAATGAGCTGCGCCAGAACTGTGTTTGTTCCTAGAAATACAGAGCTGAATAGGAAGAGACTCCTGACTTGAAGCAACTCAGTCTGATAGGCTAATTGGACAATTCACTCATTTATTCAGTAACTAGTGTTTAAGTAGTTATGAGACTGGGAGATGTGGTAGACTCTGGATCCTCAGTGGTAATCAAAACCAGGTCTAGGCCCCTGTGCAGTTTACAATCCAGTGAGGGATCCAAAAAAAAAAAAAAAAAAAGAATGATTGTTAAACAAAATGATAAAATGTGAGAAAGGGAAAATCCATGACACCCAGGAGCCAACCTTGACTTTGCTACAGGTTGGCTGCCTGCTCACAGCTGGGCCTTGATGTTCTCCTGTTTAAAATAATTGTAAAGAACATTAACATCTGACAAAACTACTCTGTAACCAAAGATCATGCCACTCCAAAAGCACATCTGAACACAGGGAAAACATGAACATTATCCTACCTACAAAATACCAGCATCCCCTATCTAGACTAATATGAGTGACTGCTGCTTCTCTACCAATTTCAACTCTAGCCTTTGGCTTTTCTTCCCTCCTTTTAAATAAGACTTTTTAAGATACCAAATTACAGAATTATTCCCACTTCCTGAGGGATTCCAATCCAGAGCAAAGCTGGTCTTCCCCAACTTTTCCCCAGATTAACCTAATCCTACATCCTTTCTAATATCCTTTTACTGAGATGCCTTAGGCTTCCCATGTGCTTTCTCTCTCTCTCAGCAATGAGTAACAAACCCACTTGTTCAACTAAAGTATTTCTGGTGGTCTTCGGCTAGAGGGCATTGACCAATGTGAAACTTGAAAGTGGCTACCATATCATGCCTATTGCGCAAACCATTTTTTCTCCCTTCTCCAGGGCATTGACAGGGGCATCAAGTATATGAAAATAGGTGACACTTGAAATCTTAAATTAAGGGGTAGGAAATTTATTTATTTATTTATTTATTTATTTATTTATTTATTTATTTATTTATTCATTCATTCATTCATTCATTCATTCACTCACTCATATGCTACCATGTTTCAAAAATAATATAAGGATTCATTGGATTCAGAGGTACAGAGTGGAGGTGCAGCTCTCTGAGAACTGTCATATAAAGACACTCTGACCAAAGAAATAGCTACAGATCATGGGACCCTCAGGTGGGATGAGAGTATCCCCAACAAATTTTTATCAGGACACCCATTCCCCCACAGCTGAGGCTCCCTCTACCCTTTCCTCAACCAGGGGTGACATATTTATCACCTACTTAAGGTTCTACCTGACTCCCTGTCCCCATAGGCATCTTCTTCCCATTGCTGGAGAGTCTTCATTCCCATCTGTCTTCTCAGTCCCTATTCCTTTAGTCTGGTCTCAGGATCTAAAAAACAAAACAAAACAAAAAATCCTAATTTTTCTATTTAGTCTTAAAGAATTTTAGAAACTCTAGTTCAATATTCTGGTAAATCCAAGTTGTCACTCTTGGTCAAGCTTAATGATTTTCAAATAGAACGGTACTGTTCTCATAAGAGGCACTTAAAGTATGTGAGGACTTGATTTTTGCTCATCACAATGACTGGAGTGGTACTACTAGCATTCAGTGGACTAAGGCCCTGCAATCAACTGGACAGTTTCACACAGCGGGATAAGACTGAACCATTGAAATGCCAACAGTGCTCCTCCTGAGAAACATCTCACCCATAGATGGGCAGGATCTATCATACCCCACCCTCCTGCTTTCCCCCATGCCAATACCAGGTACCAGTAATCAATGATAGTGTGTACACTCCACTGAGCTGGATTTGGCCTCCAAATCTTTCTTAACATAGCAATCCAGGCATGCCTTGGCGGTCAGATTTCGTATGGAAGACCAAACCTATTTGCCATTCCTGCCTTTACCTTTTTTCTTTTTAAGACTAAGGAATCTTTATGGTTCTTGAGATCAAGTATTCACCTGGCACTTTAGTCCTATTCCATTTTCTGTCTCTGTAGCCATGCCTTGGTGATCTGGCTGCTCTCCCAGTCCTTCTAAGACAGGGGTCCTATCAGAAATGTGAGCTCTGTGGCTGGGACTCCTCACCATCCCAGCAGGTCTGACAGTAAATGCCAGCCTGCCAGCATTACCTCTTCGAACAAATGCAGTGAGTAAGCTACACCCTCTAGTGGGGAAACCACATGTAATGACATGCAAAAGAAAATCCAACTCAAAGTAGATGAAGTTAAGAAAAAGCAGGGCTGAGAGGGGACTAGTTCCATGGCTCCTGTTCCTGAAAAGTCCAGAGGAATCTCTAAATTCAGGTATGGCTAGATCCAGAGTCTTAAAAAACATTGCCAGAAGTTTTTCTCTCCATTTTTTGGATCCATCCACACCTCCCTTGATGGTGTCTTCCTTTTCAGGTAGGCTTTGACCACCCCACCCAATCCCCATCCTTGGGAAAGATTACTGAACCAGTCCTTATGGCTACATGCATGCTCAACTCTCATTAAAATGAACTGAAGGACCAGCTGGCGTGGCTCAGTGGTTGAGTGTCGACCTATGAACCAGGAGGTCACAGTTCGATTCCGGGTCAGGGCACATGCCGGGTTGTGGGCTCTATCCCCAGCAGAGGGCGTGCAGGAGGCAGCCGATCAATGACTCTCATCACTGATGTTTCTATCTCCCTTCCTCTCTCTGAAATCAATAAAAATGTATTTTAAAAAATGAACTGAAATGCCAGGCAATGCAGGAGCTAGGGGTGAGGGAGTTCCCAGTATATGGATCAGACGAAGGTAAAGAATTGTTCCCCAAAGAAATATGGAGGCACTATTGCCAGGAGAAATGAATGCAAGTCAAGCAAACGCAACAGATGCTTTGGCACTATCTTTTCTGGATGCCATGTTTCCCTCCTCTGAGTCTGAGCTTGTCCTCAGGCCTGCCCGAAGCTCCACTTCCTGCTATTTTTGTCTTTACTACAGTTAACTATTAAACCTATTTGTATCATAATAAATTATGACACTCCCAGAAGCTGAAACATTTTGCTATCTTGGTATAAAGCAAGGAAATGTCACCCAGAGATCTAAGCCTTCTGGGAAGCACACTTTCACAATACAAAATGATTTGACTTTCCAGTCCACAAATGATGTCCTCCCAATTTCAGAGGACCCCAGAGCATTTGTCTTCTCATGGCTACTACTTGCTTTGTATCCCTAATTTTGCAGTTCTCCATCAGCCCCTCATTTTGCCTTCTGAGACCGATGCCTTACTCCCACCACCTTGGTGATGTTAGCCTCTCCCCATCTCCCTTCATTCCTCAAGTACTTTCAAGGCTATTAAGAGTAGAAAATGGTTTCTGAAGCTCTGGGATAATATAGGAGGGTAATGGTTAATACAGAATAATAAATATATTGGGATTCTTTAGGTTAAGAGTGATGAAAATCCAACTGAAACTTAGCTTCAGTAAAATGAGAAATGTGTGGGTTCATGCAGTTAGGAGAGGCGAGGGTAAGTCTTAATTCAAACACAGTGGTATCCATAGACTTAAGCAATACCAGGGGTCTTTCCCTCCACCTCTGACCGCTGCTAGTCTATGAATTTCATTAAATGCTGGTTTCATCATCTCCCATACACAATCCATATATGTGATGAGGTTAAGGCTGCTACTACCCTGGGCATGTGTCCTTATAGCTCATGAGCCAAAAGGAAAGGGTTGGGGGTGAGAAGGAAATCCTGACACCCAGCCAAACACCCCTCTAATCAATATGCAATCACAACCCCCAGACATGGGAAATAGAGTGGTTTTTAAGTGATTGTCTTATAACCCCCATAAGATTAAATTTAAGCTTAGAAATGATCATTAAATCACATATATACTATTATTTTGGGTTAAGAAAGTCTATAATTTTCATTTAAACTGTGTCACATTTTAAGAAAATATGGCATATTAAAGAATACGATGAATGAAGCTTATGATTCCAATTTGAAATTTTTGAGTATTGATTTAAACTTAGAACTTTAAGTTGAAAGAGTAAGAATTTTATTAAGGCTATTATTGGAATTGAGAAGGTATCACCTGCCATATTTATACATTTAATGAATAGTTATTTATTCATTTGGCAAGGTTTTGTTTGTTAAACACAGGATTTGCTTATTAAATTTAAATGCCTAAAAGGAAAACTTAAGTATATTAGATTTATCCATTCATTAATTCCTTCACTCAACAAAACTTAACTGTGTGCCAACCTCCCATGTGTTTAAGAAATTGATTCACTTGTATAGTTATTTGATTGTCTGTCTCCCCTTACCAAACTGAAGGCAGAAACATATCAACTTCTCACAATGTGTCCTTGGTGTCTAGTCCAATGCTTAATCCCAGAGCAAGCCCTCAGGAAATATTTGCTAAATGAATGAATAAACCATGTCAGGCTAACAACGCAATGGGCTTTTGAAAACTACACCTCTTTTCTGTTACTTTTGGAATTTAAGGACTATCCATTCTTTCCCAATATTGGGCACACCAAATGGGCCCAGTTCACCAGCATCCTCCGTTTCTTTCCTTGTAACAGCTGAATGAAGTTCATTCACCTTTCGCCTACAGGGGGGCAATTTGTTCCCTCAGCCAAGGGCAAGAGAGTCATAGGGTGTGAGGGAAAACGTGAGTCCTGTGTGCAGCTGGAACATGTTCATAAAGGAAAATGAGATTGAAATAGTAGGCTGTGACCAAAGCATGGCCTTGGATGTCTGATAAACAAGTTACAAATGTATGCTTCGAGGTTTAAAGTCTAAGCAAACAGGAGCCATTGACGCAATTCACACAATGCTCTGGGGAGAGAAATAAGATTGTCATTTGGAGAAAAAAAAAAATTGCAACAGTGCACGATTTAGTAATTAGGAATATGGGTTTTGAAGTCAGATTGCTCAAATTTCACAATTCTCTGAAATTTACTAGCCATATGATGTTTAGCAAAATACTTACCTCTCTGAAGCTGAGTTGCATTACTTATAAAATGGGGCAAGTGATACTTACCTCACAGAGCTCATAGGGATTAAATGTGATGATGTATTTAAAATGATTGGTTGAGTCACATTGTGATTATAAGAATGCATAAACAAAAACAAAACATAAGAATTTGTGAGGGAGAAGCTAAGCCAGATGAGACAGAGAGATATAATGAAGAAGTAGTGACACATGAGCCCACGGGAGGAGGAAAGGTGAGTTGAAGAGGGTGTTTGCAATAATTTCAAGTGCAGCTGCATGAACATTGGACTGATTCAGCACCTTCTGTGCTGCTCTGACATTCTGACATCCCCACTGTGGGTGGATCTCCCAAATTTCACTGAAGTGTTCTTCGCAGACGAGGCCTCCCAGCCTGCCTAGGAGCAGAGACTGTTTCCTACTCATTTCTTCAGCTCTGGTGTGGAATATATTCCCAGGTCCCATACAGTCTTTCAGTAAATTTTGGCTAATGGTGAATAGCTCAGAGCATTTCAAATGATTTTCTTTTCAAAAGAGTGACTTCTTTACTCTCATCCCTCTAGAGATCAGACTAAAAGACCTGCACTAGATGTAGTGACAGGAAAAACACAGTAAGGTTAACTGTTAAAAAGAAAGCTTGTTAAGTTTCCTAAGTTTCATCCTTAATCTTTTCACTTCCTCGTAACATAACCTTGATCTTGTGTAGTATGGTCCAAATTAAAAATGAAAAGTGAAGGCTTTGTTCCTTAATGCTCGCTCAGAGCTCATGTTTATAAAAGCCTCCCACGTAAGGTTCCTTTTTTTTCTTCTTCTTTCTTTTTCTTTTGCCTAATCTACCACCTTGTGTTTGGCTTTGAAACTGCAATCCTCTATATGTATACCTATGTACAACATCCTTTACAGGATGCCCTAAAGCAACATGGGAAAAGTTAGGATGCTTTAAAAGTGGACATCAGAACTATCACATGCTGAGAATTCAGCCTTTGCTACTTGAACTATAGCTGACAAGAAAGGAAGGAAAAGGGGCCTCTGATCAGCCAAATAACAACAGCTAACCTTTGTGGAGCTTTTTACTCTACACCAGGCACTGTCCTCAGTGGGTTACAAACATTACCCACAAAAAATAAATGAGAGCAAGAACATGAACAATTTGGAAACTTGCACACTGTTGGTGAGACTGTAAAATGGTATAGCTGCTATGGAAAAATTAAAGGTAGAACTGATCCAGCCATCCCACTTTGGGGCATACATCCAAAAGAATGCACAGCTGCATCTGGAAGAGACATCTGCTCACGTTCACTGAAGCATTATTCATGGTAGTCGAGAGGCAGAAGAGCAACCCAAACGTCCACCCATGGATGAGGGGAGGAAATGTGGGACAAGACATAGGACGGAATGTTAGCCAGCCTTAAAAAGGGAGGCAATTCTGACACATGCTACAACAGGAGGGAAGGAACCTCGAAGGCATGGTGTTAAGACAAAGAATCCAAACAGCAAAGGATGAATATTGCATGATTCCACTCACACAAGATAGAGGCAGAAAGCAGAATGGGGCTGGGGCTGGAGGTGGGGGCTAGAATGGGAGGTGCCCTTCAGCGGGTACAGAATTTCAGCTCGGGAAGATGAAAAAGTTCTGGAGGGGGCTGGCGGTGTGGCTGCACAGCAGTGTAAGTACACGGTGGGGCAAAAGTAGGTTTAGAGTTGTTCGTGTGGAAAATAATGCAATAATTAATAAATTATAAGAATAAACACTGCGTTCATGTCCCACAACTGTAAACCTACTTTTGCCCCACCCTGTACACTTAACACCGCTGAGTTGTATTCTTGAGAATGATTGAAATGGCAAATTTTATGTTATTTATATTTTACCACAATTAAAAAAAAAAAAAAAAAGATGTAAAGCCTCATTCCTGTGTAGACTCAAGGCTTTTTACTGGTGGGGCTACTAGCCTGCCTTTTTTGATACCCTGTGCTAATAAAATCTGCAGCTGTCCAAAAAGAAATTAAAAGCAAACAAATGAGGTAGTTTGGGGAGTCGATGGCCACGCATTCTCCGCTACTCCTTCAACGAGAGGTGAAATCTTACTCCCCTCCCCTGGCCTCGGGCTGGCTCAGCGGCGCCCCGACCGCAGGCTGGGCCCGAGGGAAGGGCTGCGGCTTCCGAGGCTGGAGGGTGTGTGTCCCGGGCCTCCCCTGCCTGCCCCGAGCGCTCCCTACCCGAGGCCCGATCTCGGCGGGAGCGACCCGAGCCACGGCGCGAGGGGCCTGCAGGCAGCGGCGGCCCAGCGCCAGCTCAGCCCCGGGGCTTCCAGCCACGACCGCCGGCCTCGCAACATCCCGCGGGGCCTGCAGTCAGCGCGCGTCTCGGGGGCGCTCGGACCGCGGGCGGCTGAGACCTCGGGCGGAAGCTGCGCCGCCGAGCCGGGTCCACCCGCGGAATCACGAGACTCACAACGAACTGAACCGAGCCGCTCAATTCTGCAGCGGTTTGTCGCGTGGGCACCATAGAGATGTCCACGTTCGCTTAACACACCTGAGGATTACAGGGGACGCGCTGGACCCCGGTCGCTCCGCCAGAAGGGGAGGGAGTCCCGCCTGGCCCACCTGTTTCCGGCCCTAAGCCCCGCCTGGCTGACCACGATCTGGAAGTTTTCAGCCAGAACAGCTGCGCCCGCCGGCGTCCTGACCGTAATCCCGACGTCAGAGCCCCGGGCGCTTCCGGCTCGGTGACCCAGTCTCGGGAACCCAGTGTCCTCCCCGTTCCCGGAGACGCCACTCTCAACATGGCCGCGCTGCACCGCCGCTGCGTCCACACCGCCGCTGCGTCCACACCCAACATGGACTCCGGGCGCGGGCCCCGCCCCCAGGCCAGCATTCCGGAAACGCCCGAGCGGCGGCGGAAGCGGAAGTGCCGGCGGTGGGGGCCGCGGGAAGCGGCGGTCGCGATCTCCCTCCCTCCCACCGCAGCAACAGACGAAGGCCGGCGCAGGTGAGGCGGCGGGGCCCGCGGCCCGGAGGCGGCCGGCTGAGCGGGGCGCGCGGGGGTCGGCCGCGGCCGGAGGGGGGCTCTCGGGCTCCCGGGCTCCCGGCCGCCTGGTTGTCCGTCTCGGGCCCCTGTCGGGCCTGTAGCTCCCGGGAAAGCAGGGGTTGGGTTCGTGGTTCTTGGCCTTTTGAGGCCCAGGTTGTGCGTTTTGCCCCCCTTGTGTGAACCTGGCCCAAGATACCAACATACAGAACACGCTCGTCTTGGTCTCGCTTTCTTGAACAAAATGGGGGTGGTTGGCCTGGACAACGTGGGGGACCCCATTCCACTCCGGGCGTCACGAATTCCAGGATGTCAATGTTAAGTCAGTGGCTAAGCCAGTCAATTGAGGAAGGCCTGGAGCTCGCGTACGGAGGGGATGACCCTGAGCAGCACCCAGCAGGTACACCCCTGAGAGGCGGCCATCCCTGGGGTCCGGAGCCCCGAGTTCTAGTCCTGCCTCGTCCACCGACCGACTCGCTGTGTGACTGTGCCCAGGCCCATGACCCTTTCTGTGGCCCAGTTTGTTTATCTGTAAATGAGCGTGTTGGGTGCCTCTGATGTCCCTCCTAGCTCGGGAAGTCAGATTCTCAACCCTCTTTCGAAGTCTTTTCTTGAAGACGGACCTGAAAAGCGTGTCTTTCCTGCCTCCTCCTGCCCAGCCAGGAGGTCACTGATAAGAGATGTCCACCGTGTTTGCTGCCAGACACCCAGCCGGCCAAGGACAACTCGGCGCTTTGGAAGGTCCCTGTGCTTCCTGCGCAGCGGGACTCTGTGCCCTGAAGACTTTGTTTTATAAACCAGTACCAGCAGTTAAAACACACCAGTGTGAAAAATAGGAGACCTTGTGGGTTTTTGTTTTTTTTTTGGTCTTAAAATGCTCTCTTAACTTGCTGGTTCACTTTGGGCGAATTCCTTCCCCTCTCTGGACTTGAGATTTCTCCTCCGGCAAAGGAAGGTGCTGGGTTAGGTCGCTGGTTCTTAATTCCCTTTCCCATACTCCCAGCACAACTGAAGAATGAATAATGGTTCTCTAAGGCCATGACTTTTGTGGGGTTTGGAGGGTATTATATATGTAGTCATATAGATTGAAAAATCGGTGCTTGTAATTTTTAACTATGACTTTTGGCAACTACTGGTTTAGATGATTCCTAAGGCTCTCTCCCTCTCCTTAAAAATGTACAAAGCTGTGATTCTTCTGTCCTTGTTAGGTGTGTGTGTTTGCTTAAATGACTGTGTGCCTGGAGGTACACACTTTACTTTCCCAGTAAAAAAAAAGATGCTGGGGCATTGAATAGGAGCAAAAGGAAAACTATTTCAGTAAGATAAAGTGGCATAGTGAAATGAAACTGGACTTGACCTGCAGTTGAAGACCTGGATCCTGACTTCGTTTAGCAGTGATGTTTTCTGACTTCATGACCTCGAGCAACCCGGCTCACCCCTCTGGGCCTCCCTTTCCTCACCCAGAAAATGAGGGGCTGGACTGGGTGATTCTTGACTCTTTTCTTCACTGTAATTCTGGTTTTGTTTTTTATCTAAGCAGCTTGGCGGATATGGTGTGGCATTTCTTTCGGAAAGAGAGGCTGTCTCTTAGGTAGGAGACATTGAAGATCGTTGATCTGGGAAATGGGACCAAATTAAGTGACATGCAAGATCCCTTTGATGGGAGTAAGCTGAAGCCCATAGAAACTAAAGAAAGGCGTTAGGAAGCTGAAGGGCTGGGAAACCTTTGTCCAGATTGGATGATGAGGACACCGGGAAGCTTTAAGGGGGAGGAGGTATTTTCGATAAGAATAATGAAAAGTAATTTAAGATACAATAATTGAAATGACTGACTTGTAAGATACTGGTGGTAAAACCTGCCTCCACCCTGAGACTGAGCTTCGTGAGGAGAACGACTGTCACCACCTAGCACTTAGTAGACCATAGAAAGTAATCCAGTGAAGGGATGGATTACTTAAATGATGGCTGGATGAGTGGATGGATGGATAGATGGAGGCAATCATGAAAAGGTGTTTCTCCAGAGAACTGTTGTTAATTAGATACAGAATGAGAAATTGATAAAGAATTGTGAATGTTTTGTTAAAGGAGCCTCTAAGTTTTCTGGTTAGTTGTAAGGTGTTTATCTCTGCCCTATAAAGTGTGTAGTAAGACACAAACACATATCCTGGAGGGTCTGATGTGATCTGAGGAAGGGAGTAATTAGGATAATTTAGGGATGGAGGAGGTTGTTGACAAGATGGAACAGGTACAGGAAGATTTTTAGTTGTGACATGTAGAGAGTAAAGGAGTGAATTTATGTAGGTCTTTTATAGGTATCAGCAATTGTGAGAATTGTGAACAGTAAGTGTTAAAACCTGTATAATGGAAATCAAGGGTTAAAAGGAAAATAGCTTGATTTTGTAAGCAAGGAAATGTGATGCTCCCATACAAGAAGTGGAGAAAACCTTGCCCTAGCCGGTTTGGCCCAGTGGTTAGAGCGTCAGCCTGTGGATCCAAGGGTCCTGGGTTCGATTCTGGCAAAGGGCATGTACCTCAGTTGCAGGCTGGGCCCTGGTCAGAGAGCGAGCGGGTGGCAACCACTCAATGTGTGTCTCTTCTAGCCCCCCTTCTGAAAAAGCAATGGAAAAAATATCCTTGGGTGAGGATTGAAAAAAAAAAGAAGTGGAGAAAACCTTTAGGGCTAAGGATTGAGAGACTGGGGTAAATTTGGGAGCTACCAGAAGGAATTGAATTAGTAGAGAATAGCGTAGTTTTGCCTGGGAAGGCAGGAGCTTTGAACTGGCAGGCTGGAAGAAGAGCATGCGTGTCTAAGAGAAATTGTATTATGGAAGGACCCTAGTTTAAAGAATACTCACAGATAACACAGGCGTACTACTTAGAATGTACCTGAGCCTCCAGGACAAAATTTTGATGCTTCCTGTGGCTCCATTCTGCTGAACAGACAGCTACAGAATGACTGACTTTAGGATACCCAGGGCTGTTGTAGGCTACTGTGTAGGAGCCTAAATTAGATGGACCACAAACCCTAATGTGGGAGGAGGGTGCAGTCAGTAGCAGTTTTATCAGAGCATCCAGAAGCCCATCTCCAAGCACTGGGGCATATCTCTAGAATGCAGGGAGACGGCCAAGGTGCAGAGGACTGACTTGATGATAGGGTGTATAGTGTGGGTTGGGGAATCTGAATCCCAGCCTGAGCTCTGACACTTAATATATGCCCTTGGGCAAGTGACTTATGCTCTCTGATATTATTTGTCCATCTGAAAATTGAGGATTCCAATCTTGGGTAGGGATCTCTGGGTGAGCTTTGATGTGTCTGTGAAGCCCCTGAAATTGTATGTATATAATTCAGTGTATATGAGTCTGGTATGGTTTGTTTTGCTCCTAGGGAGAAAATGTGCAGCTTTCATCGTAGCCTCAGATGGGTTTGTGGCCCAGAAAAAATTAAGAACTATGTGACTAGGTATTCTCTAAAGGCCCCTTCAACTTTTAACATTCTAGAATTCTATAACATCCTATCAGAATGACATTTCTTTGAGTTTAGAGTCTAAGCTCCCAGGACTTGCTAACCCTAGAAATAAGACCTCGTGCTGCAAACTATAATCTTCACATATTTGTACTCACCTGTTATTTATACTCACTTCTCCCTTACCCTCCCTGACTCCTCTGCAGGCCACCTCCAATGTGTCATCTTTATCTATGGCTGATAACTGGAATTTCTCTCCTTTCCTCTTTCTCTTTTAACCCAGTGCTGCTTTGGACTTTTCCTACTTTGTTGAGTTTCTCAAGTGGCAAATGGTGATATTTTGGAGATAAGGGTGGGAAGAAACCAAGACATTGAAGGGTAATTTTCTATTCTCACTTGCTTTTATCCTTCATTCCACTGAAATAAAAGCACTGAAGAGAGTGCATGCACATACAAGAGAGGCACCATCATCACTCAGGACTTTGAGTGTCTTGGATGGTGTTTTCTTATACAGGGGTGGCAGGCCTGTGTTACTCAGTGCCCGGGATGAAATGCTTAGCGTGGCCTGGCTGGTATTTCACGTGAATGAAGATGAATCAGCTTTAGTTGAAACAGTTTTCATGTCCTTTATAGAGTCTAAGTGGTGGCAGGGGAAGATGAGTGAGTCCTTCGTGTAAGGGAAAATAAATTAGTCTTTAAGGAGGAAGCTTTTATCTCCTGAACATCTCCAGGGGCACCTACTTGGACTGGAGAGGACTGATGGATATCCCGTCTATAGGTCCTGACCTGCTAAGCCCCTAGGTGTAGGATGTCCTTTACCCCAGTGTTCATCTCTACAAGGCCTTTCCCACCAAAGGCTTACAGTAAGGGGGGTGGTCACTACTCTACCTACTGCCAGGTAGGTAGCTTACATGACCGAGTCTTTAATTCTAGACACGATATGGGAAATATACTTACAGTTTTGCCTAAAAATTTGTTAGTCCTGCTAATTAGGCCCTTCAGCGTAGTGTTGATGCATACTGTTAGATTTTTGTGGGCTTGCTGGAGACCTAACATCTATATGATGTTGTATAATGTCATATCTGTGAGTAAATATTTCTCTGAGTTCAAACAGGTGAACTTTTATAAACTCAATGATATTTAAAGTACAGTCTGTTTGGTTTAAAAATTCAAATGTAGGTTGTTCCGTGGGTCTACTAAATGTGACTCTCACAAAACCGCAGCACTGCCAAATACAAAGGGACAGTAAAGGTGGGACTGTGGGTGAGGGGAAAGTTAGTCAGTGGTGTGGATTTGGTGAGAAAAAGGAGGGAAAAGGGCTAAGAAAGAATTTTACTTACGGGGTGAAAGACAGCATGGTATCAGTAAACAGAGTTGTGGAGATTTTTTTTTTAACTTGGAGTTTTGAAAGAGAGAAACCACAGTGTGTTCTCCACTGATTTATGCATTCATCGGTTGCTGCTTTTATGTGCCCCAACCGAGAATCTCTGCATCCATGGCGCATAGGGACACAGCTCTGACCAACTGGGCTACCCGGCCAGGGCAGAGTTGTGAAGATTCTTAAAGGTCAGACATACTAAAATATGATAACTAGAGAATTAACTCATGGTTGGGCTGCTCTGTACTAGTTAATAGTCTTGTTGAGTCATTTACATGCTGCAGCGTAACTCTTGGTGATGTGTCCTTATTGGAGTAACATCTAATTGCATTTTTGCTAGGGTCATACGCTTGTTGCTGAGGTCGTTGAGTGTTGAGATAGCAAATAGAAACGTGAAATGGTTCTTAGCAGCCTTGAAGCTACTGGATGCATATGGAGTAATGGAAAGACTGATGGATATTCATACGTCAGGCATTTGAGGACTTATTAGGAGCAAGGACTTGTTATCACATAGAGGCAGGAGGTTGAGTTTCTTTTCCTTTTCCTGGCAGAGACATGATGAATAAAATACTATACAAATTGCTATGGTAGAAGCTCCCAGGGAGCTTGGAAAAGGGGGTGAATAGGAGAAGTTTTCACAGAGGACTCAACATTTAAACTAGATTTTGAAGGCAGATTTTTTAAAAACCAAATTAGTGGTTTTGTAGACCAAAAAAAAGGAAGGAAAGGGAAGGACATTCTAGTCAGTGGCAGTAGCTTATTAGGGATGAAAGATCAATGTTTGTGAGAACTGAGGATGTTCGTGTGGCTGGAGTGTCCTGAGGAGCAAGTGATAGGATTGAAAGGTGAGATTGAAAAGGTGGCTTGTGACCACATTGGGAAGATTTTATCCTAGAAAGTAGGATTCCCTGCAGGCTGATTTGGTCATTGTTTTTTAAGAAATATACATTACCAATCTAAAATTTTCAAAAAATGGAGAAGACTATGAAAAATAAAGTCTCTTTCCTACTTTCCTAAACCTCTGCTCTCACTCCCCAGAAGTAACCACTGTTAGTATTTTTATCATGGGTCCTTCCAACTGTCCCATTCGAGCAGACATGTTTGTCCTTTTTCTTTGTGCAAGTTCAACATCTTACTCTTTTCACTTAGGATACAGTCAGAGGAGTGTTGTAAAAAGGTAGCACTAACTTCACTGTGGAAGTCTGGGATGGTGTTTATTCAGCAAGTTACATATTGTAGGCCTACTGTGTGGCAGGCTTTATTCCAGGCCCTGGCGAGACAGTGTTGCACATCATTTAGTAAGCTGCTGCAGTAGTTCCATTTAGGGCTGATAGAGGCCTGAAAGCCAGTGGGATTGGATGCAACAGCAACATTGTGGTAAAATTGATGAGAACAGCCAATCAGGTGACTGGGAGGTGAGCGATCTTACCTTACATTTGAAGAAATTGATGCTTGGTGAGACTCAGTGAGTTAGCTAGGAAGCAACAGAGTACAAACTAGAATCCAGGACTCCTGGTTCCTTGGATTTTTGCTCATTCTAAATAATTCCGTTTTATATTCTGTACTGCTCTTCAGAAAACTATGTTCTGTGCTCTTGGTGTAATATTTTTATTAATTTGAATGTGGTCTGTACCATTGTAATTACCTTTGTATTTTAAAATAAATGTTTTAAAAAAATAAAAATAAATAAAAGCTGTTTTACCTAGGTTTTATAGAGATAATTTCTGCATCTGATTTGCTGCTTTAGTTTCCTCTGTTCTCTGCTTGCTCTCAGGTACTTTGAACTCAAGTAACCAAGAGGGGAGATTTGCTCTTTGATAACTGGAGATAACGCAGCAATGGGTCCACGAAAGAAAAGTGTTAAAACATGTCTTATGAATAATGAAATTCCTGAGGAAACAGTATCAGATGAAACAAAGGATTATATGAATCAACTTTCACATGAAGTACTTTGCCATATTTTTAGGTAAGATGATTTCTTTTGTTGCAGAAAGTTCTCTTGAACAGCCATTCTCTAGACTGTGTTAACATTCCAGGCTTCTTGGAATTCTTGTTGACTAAAAGATTTGTTTACTTTTGTTATTACAGTACTGTGTGTACGCAAGGCAGTGTTTCTGACTTTTTTTTTTACTACAACCCACATTGAGAAACACATTTTTGCTCAGTATGTAGATATATGTAAGTGATTGAAGCAAAGGTTTTGTGAAATAATATCCATCATTTCCATATGCAGTGCATATATGAAAGTTGTTTTGTGATGAACTTTTTTCAAAATCTTTTTTTAAATTATATTTTATCCAAATGACATTATACCATTAATTAAAGAAACGAAACAAACAAAAAAACCCACAACAGCAGAAAAAAAACTGTCTTTCTAATTTCCCCTGCTCTCTTCCTTCAGTCATTATCCATTCAGTAAACAAATCCTGATATGCTTTGTCTCTGGAGCTGGAGACCTGAGTTTGAATTCTGAGTCTCTCATTTACTAACTATGGACCAATGATAGATATTTAAGGATTCAATGAGATAATGCTTTTATATTCCTATGACAAGATAATTACCTTGCCCCTTGTGTTCTGACATTGGGATTGTTTCCAGTTTTTCTCTTACACAATTACAATGAACTTTTCTAAGCATCTAAATTTTCAAATATTTTAGATTATTTACTGGGGAAAATTTCCCAATGAAATTTCTAAGAAATGTTTTGAATTTTTAAAACTTATTAAATATTTGTAGATTTAGAAGTTTTTACAAAGTAGGGAATCATGAACACTTTAGTTTTCTTTTCTGATACAAACGTGTGTTAGTCATTGTCTTCTTCAGTTTGTTATTCTGTGAGAGAGGGTAGTTTTTATTAGTTCAGTTCTGGGAATACGAGGCCCAATTAAAATAACAGATTTTTTTTAACGTAACAAAATGATACTAAAGTTTGTTTTACGGAAAAGTGTCTACTAGAATAGCTAAAATTTTTTGGAAAAAGAGCCTAACCTTACCAGATATTCAAATACATTTTTTAAAATATACAGTAATTAAAGATTTGGAATTGGAGGAAATATCCAGACAGCTGGATAAAACAGACAAACTCCATCTGTAGATTCAAATGTATGTGGGGATGTAGTTTATGATAAGCTTGGTATTCACATCAATGTGGATGATTCAGTGATGATGTCACAACCTGAAAACCATTTGGAGAAAATCATAAGAGCATGTTCTTATCTCATATCTGACAACTAAATTCTAAATGCATCAGTGAAATAAACAGTACAGCTATTAAAATTCCAGAAGAAATCATAGATTAAGTTGTTTCCAGGCATGTGTGCCAGGCATTTGTAAATGATGGGAGGACATACTATGAACAAATTGGGCCATATTTTAAACTGAGAGCGGATCAAATAACATTTTGCAGTTCAAACAGAATATTCAAATGGAAGGGTTGGAGTTGAGCAGAAGGATGCTACTCTGGTTCTAATGCAAAAAAAACATGCAGCAAATTGGCAGAATGTAGAGAACTGTGAACTAAGCTGAACACTTGAATTTGGTATGAGCTGTTTGTTCTAAAAAAGATTTATTTTTAGGCTTCTGAAGTTTTTATCTGAGGACCCATGTTTTAATTTTTGGATAACTACTTGATATGTTTTCATGAAACAAGAAAAACTATGACTTTCTTAAAAGAACCCTAATTTTTGCTGTGTGTGCCATGTTAAACACATCTTTAAAAAATGTATTTGTTCTGCCTTTTGAACTCCAGCCCATTGACTATGTATCTGTGAAGAAAAATAGCATTTTTTTTTCTGAAGGCAAATGTGATGTAAGATAAACTTCATATGATTACTCATCTATTTGTATTTAAAGGGAGTATAATATTAACTAAGGCAAATACTCTGGATAACAGTGATTTGGGGGAAAATGTTTTAGTGGCAAAATTTGATTTAGGAAGCAAATTCAGTATTTTTTATTGTTTATAAAATGTGTAATTGTATAGTTTCTGAAAATTATCCTACTTATATCCAAGTTATAGAGACTGTAAGTTAAGTGAGCAGTAATACTTTTTTTTTGGTAGAGAAAATTATTTTATTTGATTCTCTTTATTTAAATAGTTTTAAAGGGGAAGGGAGAGGAGCCAGAGGCAGAAAAAAAAAAAATGGAGTAGAGAAATACTCAGCAGGCATACTTGGACTTTTCTTTGAGAATTAGCTTAATTTTTAGGAGTTAGACTCAGACCCAGCTGTGTTGACATTCTTCCCTCTTACCTGGCTGTTGACTTTGTAGGTTAACTTTCCTGAGCCAATTTCAGCACTTGCAGAATGGAATAATTATAGCACCTATTTTATCAATGAGGATTCTAGCAGGAAACAAGATACACTCAGCTGGAATTTGAAGAAGATTTAATGAAGGGACTATTTTGAGAAGTGTGGGTAGGGGTAGTGTTAAAGGAATCAATGAGGGGACTAGCAACACAGAAAGCCTTTGCCTGAATTTGATATTAGCCAAAGTCAACTGATAGCCAGAGGGGCAGGGAACACAGCAGAGCAGAGAAGAAAAAGGATGGGGGAGACCTGTGGGGCAAATGTTGAACAACTTACCTTATAAAGTTGTGAAACAATGATTTCCATCTGTGACATGATACCAGCTCCATAAAGGGTAGCTTTTACGGTTTTTAAAAAATTAATCTAGCCCTGGACAGTTTGCTCAGTGGTTAGAGCATCAGCCTGCAGACGGAAGCATCATGAGTTTGATTCCCAGTCAAGGGCAGGTACCTTCGTTGCAGGTTCGATCCCTGCCCCAAGTCAGGGCGCGTGCAGGAGGCAGTCAATGGATATGTCTCTCTCATGTTGATGTTTCTCACTATGGTGAGGATTTTTAAAAAAATAATTAAATCTAGGTGTGCTTGGAGGGGTGTTGAGAAAGAGAAAGAATGAGATTTTTGATCTTTCAAAATACATATTGATATTACTAGAAACAAAAGTAGAAGCTAATTGAAAAGTTTCAGGAAGGAAAATGTAACTGAAGTTTGAAAAAGAGGAAATTGCAGTTCAGATCAAGTGGTCTCACTTAATGCTTATGCAATACTTTTATCAGAGCGTGAGATCTAAAAGGCAAAGAAAAAAATTATATACTATAAACTTAATATATATATCTGTTGATGGAGAAAATAGGATAGTTTCTGGGGGATGTTGAGGGAGCAGAGAGGAATTTTTTAGCCGCTTCAGAAAATGGATTCTGTTAAAGCTATGAAATTGTATTGGGCATGTTCAGATTGATCAGTACTCTGGACTTATTTCCATTCCCTTATCGTCTTGTCTTGAAATGCACTGAGACCTTTTTTTTTTTGAGATTTTCTTTGTCCTTAAAAACTTAAAAGGAGAAAGGCAAGTTCTATGAAACGCCCTATGGAGGAAGCATAGTACATTATTTGGATACTTGAGTATTTGCTGACTTACCTGTTTTTAGTAAAAAGCCATATGTATGTTAATCTTAAAACCCTGTGAATATTCCTAAGGTCTTATTTCATTTGAGGGGTAGGAGAATGGAAGAAGAAAACAATAGCCTAACAGGGAGAGGAAGTCCTTACCCACTTGATAAATATGAGTTTCTTTCTCTCACAAAGGTACCTCCCTCTGCAGGATATCATGTGTATGGAATGTCTTTCCCGGAAGCTAAAGGAAGCAGTGACCCTGTATTTGAGAGTTGTGAGGGTTGTGGATCTCTGCGCTGGGCGCTGGTGGGAATACATGCCAAGTGGTAAGTGGATTTAACCTGAAAACTAACAATAATCATGTTTCCATCAAAGGTTGCTTGTTGTCATCAAATGGTACTTGTTGTCTTGAGATAGGCAATTGCAATCACCTTATAGATAGGGAGGCAGGGTTTTATCTAAATTATTTAGGTTGGGTTAGGTTGATAAAGTACATTTTGCCTGATGCTTTACTGTTTTCATTTCCTACTCCCTTAAGGAACTATATCAGCCTATTCCACAAATATATGATTAGAGAATACTTATTGAGCCTTTTATTAGCTAAACATAAGTCTATCATATTAGATAGTGTCCTTTGTTTTAGGATGCAGTTTTTCATAGTTTTCCTATACCCTTCATGGCTCCTTCTGTTTAAACAAATAATTTTTGTAAAGCTGCTCTAGTAGACCACAGAAATTGCACTTCTGGAACTTGAATTTCTTTAGCACTTTTTAAAGGCCTACACTAGGTCTTAGGTATTTTCAAATAAGGCATTTGCCTTGCAGGTAAAGAACTCGGGGTTAATAGCCTAACCACAACAGATGGACCTCAGATAAAGAGACTGTGAGAAGACAAAGTTGATGACTTTATTTAAGCAGAGCATATCTGAAAGGGAAGAATTAAAATTAAGGGCCAATCAGGCTTTTTTTTTTTTTTTTCAGTTAACACCAATCCATTAATTAATGCCCTTTGGTTACTGTTGTTTAGCAATTTTAAATGTCTTTTTTAACCACCTTTCATCAAAGTATCCAGATCCTAATATTTTGAAAATGTGATGTGACTGGGTATAAGGGAGCCTTAATGGATGTGAAGGGCTGAGGAAATAATTGGCTTGCTCTGTCGAATTGTGTGGAGCAGGACAGACTACCTCTGGAACACTGGAATATTGTATAGCTTGGGAGACCGTATTCTTTCAGGAGGGTCTTTAGTCAACTGGTAACTCTTATCAGTTGGCCAGAGTTAGTTAATAATAATATATACCTTTTTGCAAAGCAAAGACCTGAGGCTAGAACTTAGCTTGGTAGAAGGCAAACCACACTTATCTTTAAATACTTGAAAGAAACCATCCTAAGGGAAAAGTATTCATCTTACTCTGGGGAGTGGTCATTTATAACAGGAAAGAAAAAAATTAGGGCAGTCTGAAAATGACAGCCATTCCTTATATTAGATTTATAATGGAGGTTAGGCCAGCAGGAATTCTGGAGATGGGATCAATGCACTATGTAAAGAAGCAGCATAGGAGAGCTCCCATTTTACACAGTTTTAGAAGAATTTCTATGTACACTGCTGACTTCTTTCAGACTGTGATAAATACCTGTAAGCCTAAGGTTTCCCATCCCTGCAATGAATATAAAAAGAGAGTTAAAGCAGCAAACAGCCTCTAGCCTAGAATACGACCTCACTAACTGCTTACTAATGCCATCCTGGCCTGTTCAGGGAGTTTACACCCTGATTCTCTATATAAAAACTGCGGTTTTTATGTAGTACACTGTGGTTTACATATGCGATCCCTTTGGATTCTCACACCATTTCTGTAAAGGAGGTGGAACTTCACCCACATTTTAGTGAGAGGCAACATATACTGTGCAATGAAAGAGAATGGACATTGGCAGTGGTCAGAGTTAGTTTTGAATTTGGGCTCTGCCACATGATAGCTTTTAAACTCTTTCAAGCTAACTTTTTACATTTGTAAATGGGGTGATAACCTTTTTCATTGGATTGTGAGAATAGGTGAGAAAACATGTAAACTGGTTAACATGTTGAATGTCAATAAGGTTATTATAAAGGATAATATCATGAACTGTTATAATTACAGAGACCAAGACATTTCTAAGATCCCTTCTTACTCTTAGTTTTGTGATTCTAAAGTTACCATATCACCTGGACTAGCCCTGTACAAATAGAACAACTTTTGAAAACTTTAGGATGTTAGACTTAGTGATTTGGGCCTTCATTTTTATTCTTGAGAGTTAATACTTTTATTTGTCATTAGTGAGCATACAGTTGGCTTTCTGACAGCCTACATTAAAAACAAAGCCTCAGATAATAAAGTGTAATCTGTATGAGACTTGTCTCCCCACTTACCTACCAACACTTCTGCTGTGGAAGTGACCTGCCTCCCCCTCTGTTCCCATCTGCTTGATTCCCACTATGGAGCACAACTGGCCTCACAGATAAATAGCCCTCTGTCAGCTCAGCATCCTCGCAGTTTGGATCACTTATGTTCTCTTCATTAACTTGCATTCATCTTTTTCAAAAGAATGAATTGTCTAGAATGGCGATTTTCAAACAATGTGCCGCAAAAATTATTATTATTATTATTATTATTGTTTTTAATCTTCACCTGGGGATATTTTTTCCATTGTTTTTCAGAGAGAGTGGAAGGGAGAGAGAGAGAGAGAGAAACATTGATGTGAGAGAGACACATTGATTGGTTGCCTCCTGCATGTGAGGATCGAGCCTACAACTGAGGTACGTGCTCTTGGCTGGAATCAAACCTGGGACCCTTCAATCTGCAGGCTGATGCTCTAACCACTGAGTCGAACTGGCTAGGGCCGCAAGAATTTTTAAAACATGCAATAGCTAACTATTTAATTAGGGTCACTGACCTCTTTTCCCTTAGATTGTCAAATAAAAAAGTCACAACAGCCAACACAACAGTAGCTGTCAGGTATGAATGCCCTGTCTTGAACCATAGTAGAATTGCATCTTATTGGTCAGGTCACATAATAAGGTTGCATCTGGTTGGTTAATTCTTGGTAGCAGAAATTCTTATATACAGTATAGGCACCTGATCTTTTTTTAAAAATATTTATTCTCGAGAATATTACATATTACAGATGTGCACCCCTTTTTATCCATTGCCTCCCTCCGCCCGGTGTCCTGTTTCCCTGCTCTTGCCCCTGCCCCAGGCCTTCACCACTCTGTTGTCTATGTCCATGGGCAGTGTATGTATGCATATAAGTCCTTCCGTTAATCTCTTACTGCCCTGGCTCCCCCTTCCCTCTCAGATTCGTCAGTCTGTTCCATGTTTCCATGCCTCTGGTTTTATTTTATTCAGTTTCTTTTCATTATGGCGTACAAAAATACCATTGATTTCTGGATGTTAATTTTGTATCCTGCTACATCACTGAAATCATTTATTAAATCTAGTAGGTTTTTGGTGGCGTCTTTAGGGTTTTCTTTGTATAATAGCATGTCATCTGCAAAAAGGGTAGGTAATTAGGCCCTGGCTGGATGGCTGAGTTGGTTGGAGCATCATCCTGATATACCAAGGTTACAGATTCGATCCGTGGTCAGGGCACACATAAGAATCAACCAGTGAATGTGTAAATAAGTGGAACAAGAAATTGGTTTCTCTCTCTCCTTCCCACTCTCTCTCTAAAATTAAGGAAAGTTTTTTTTGTGTGTGTGTGTTGTTGTTTTTTAAAGGGTAGGTAACTACTATTATTATTTTTTTGTAAATCGATCAGATTATACCTTTTTTTGGTCTAATCTGCAAAAAAATATATATTTGGTGGTGTGCCACAGAATTTTAGTAATTAGTTTATGTGTGCCATGAGATGAGAAGGGTTGAAAATTGCTGCTCTAAAATGTCTAGGGAGTGCCCTGACCCATGTGGCTCAGTTGGTTGGGTGTCATCCCATGCACCAAAAGGTTGCCAGTTGGATTAGTTCCATTCCTGATCAGGGCGATTCCAGGTCCGAGCACATGCCCAGGTTTCGGGCTTGATCCCCAATAGGGGGTGTTGCTGGAGTCAGCCCATCGATGTTTTGTTCTCACATGCATGTTTCTCTCTCCCTCCCTCTTTCTAAAAATCATTAATAAAATCTTTATAAAAAAATAAATAAAATGTCTAGGAAGTGATAGTTAAACACAGGTCAGAGTAGTTATTAGGAAGTGGTTAAACTAAGAGAACCTAGGTTGTGATGGGATTTAGGTTAGTACTGAGCTTTCTAAAGATGAGGATCATTTCTTACTCATTTTTTTAGTGTGTGCTCTGTATACCCCTTGAGGTTTTACGGACTAGAGAGTACTCTTTGGAGAGGAGAAAAGTACTTAGTATATGCTGACAGACAGGAAAATGAACTTGGCTCTGAATATCTTTGAACCTTTCAGGCTTCACAGATTCCAGTTTTCTGACACTGTTGAAGAAGATGCCAGATGTCGAACAGCTATATGGCCTTCACCCTAGATACCTTGAGAGGCGAAGGGTCCGCGGCCATGAAGCTTTTAGCATTCCAGGTGTTCTGGAGGCTTTGCAGGCATGCCCAAACTTAGTGGTGAGTGCATCTAGCTGAACATTGGACATCAACTGATTGATGAAATAAATAAAAAGCATGATAACATGGATTTACTCACATGCAGATTCCATCCATAGCAAACCCTGAAGTTCCGTCGCATGCTTAACATCCCGTGATACAGAACTAGAAGATTTGGGTGCTAAACTAAAAGCCTTTCTTATGCTTGCTTTGGCATTATTTTCTAGGGTGTGGAGACTTCTCATTTGGAATTGGTAGAATCCATTTGGACATACATGCCACATGTTCATATTTTGGGGAAATTTCGGAATCGTAATGGAGCATTTCCAATTCCTCCTGAAAATAAACTGAAAATCCCTATAGGAGCAAAAATTCAAACTTTACACTTAGTTGGTGAGTACATGTTCCTCGGGTCACTTGTGACTCCTTGAAATGCCACATAACTGAATATTTACTAAAAGGAGATAGGGAGAATTTTGGAAATGGCTTCATTGATTGATGATGCCAAAAGACATGCTTGTGAGACTGGTATAAAAATTTCCCATTAAAGAGCCTGGGATGGGGGATGAGAGAAATACTGCTTCACAACCAATCTGTTCCATTTTTGAAGATAGTTTGAATAGTTTTGAAAGTTGTTGGGTTTGATTGATTGTTCGTTTGTTGTTTTCAGTTAGCCCTATCCTGCCCTAGTTCTCTAATATCTACCTTTTGGTCCTGGCTCTGCCCTCTAGAGCAGAGTCCTCTAGTATAACTTTCTGTGATGATGGAAATGACCTATACTTGTACTATCCCATATTGTATCCACTGTGGCTAGTGACACAGAGGTACTGAATATTTTATTTTATGTTAATTTATCAAATAACCACATGTAGCTAGTGGCTACTTTATAATACAGCTCAGCTCTAGAACATTGCAGAATAAAATAATCCTTATTATAAGGATATTTTAATACTAAAAAATTGTATATAATAAAAATCTTCATTGTAGCTCTTAGGTTACTTGTATCTTCTTCAAGCAGAAAGTCCCCTATGTTCTTCAACCCAGAACCAATGGAAAACTCTAACCACTTCTCTGTTTCCCTGTGAAATGGGGAGGAGATGGTCTTTTCCAGAGTCCCCTTATTAATGGTCATGGTGTACATTCACTGTCTAAATATCCTCTGGTATTATATCCCAGTAATTTCAACCTAAGTAAATGATAAGGGCAAATATTTTTCTCAAATTTCATTTGTTTAGATTGCAGAAAGATATTTGGGTTACTCCCGTCTGACATTTAATATTCATTTATTAAATATTTTACTTATACATGTTGAATATCTGCTGTGTTCCAAGCATTATTCCATGTATTTTGGGATGGTTCTGAACTGGAAATTTCTGAAACTGGGTCAGGTGGTGAAGGGAGAGCAGCAGAGATGATAGGAGTAGGTCTTAAATAAGACCTATGTGCACAGTGATGGAAGAAGAGCAGAGCTCTCCAGCAACCCTTCATTTACAAGATCAAGGAGTGGTTCTGATAAAGGACTTGGATATCTAGTTTGAAATTGGGTTTTTAGATAATAATGTAATATCTGAAGTTATAAGCTCTATACAGAGACTATTTTTATGTCTTTGTATTTTTCCATGATTCCTGTCACAGTTCATAGCAAAAAATATGTACTTGGTAAATTTTTTTGAAATGCATTTGTTCACTTGATTAATTCAACAGTTTAACACTGTGATGGTGATACAAATGTGGGTACTAAATTGATGAACAAGCTGGGGAAGTCAGGTAATTGTCCTTTGTTTATAGAATGGATTTGGGGCAAAATCTAGTTTGGGCATCTGATATGACTGTCTTGTCTGGATCTGTCTCACCCTTGCTACCCTGGGTTTCCTAATTGGAACTACTATCATCTTAGTAGATGCCATATGTATCTTTGTGAATTCTGCATCTTGAGTCTCAGTCCAGTTTTACTTCCCCATCTGTTGCCGTACAATGTGTATGCATTGTTCAAAGTTCAAGTTAACTATGCTTATTTGGGAGGACCAGGTTAAGGAGCCATCCATACAGTAGAATTTAGCTTTCTGTAGAATATTGCTTTCAAAGAACCAGTCATTCAAATACTCAAATATTGGTTTCTCTAGTTACTGTTGCTCTCAGGGCTTCTATTGAGTCAAGTTTAAAAGTTGCATTAAATGGTTTAGGCAGCTGCTGCTTGTGAAATACCCTGGACCTTTGGGTTTCTCTGAGACTTGTGTCACTTCCTTGGCTGTTCTCTAGCCTACAGTGTTCAAACTCTTGGGCAAGTTCCTCAAGCTGCTTCCTTCCATTTGGAATGTACAAGTTACCTGACTTCTTTCGTCTTCCATATTTCCTGACTTTTCCTCCCACTGTAGATCCCCTCCCCTTTCTTCCAGACATGGTCCTCTGTGGGTGTGATTCCTAGTCTTAAGCCTCTCATGGGTCAGAAGGGAAAAATACCTATATCAATTTGAAATATTAAAATAAATGACACGTTTCTCACTTTCTTAGCATCATGCTGACTGGCACCTACCACACATCTACAAATCCTTAAGATTCATACATTTGTAGAATGTGTCTGGATATCAGTCAGAAACCATGATATTTAAAGCCAGCTAGCCTGCCTTTGTGCTGAGAAATTTAGTTTTCCCACTAGCAGGATAGTGAGCATTGGTAGTGAAATAGTATTTTTGTGTATTTTTTCTGTATCTTCTTTTTTCTCTCTCTCTATCTTCTTAATTTTGCTTTCAATAACCTATTTTTATGTTATATCTACTGGGCAAATGTATCCTAGAAAGGTTGTAGAGTTATGAGAAAGACTTATGTGTATGACATTTAAAAATCCTTTTTAAATCCTATCTTCATGTGTGCTTTTTCTCAAGAAATAACAAAGTACTCATCTATTTATGGTCTGTTTAAATTGTTCTTTACAAGAGACTGTTTTAAGTGTGCCAAGCTTGATAGACTTTAATTGGGTAAACTGTTCTGATGAAAATATCCGTGAAGGATATATTGTCAACTTGAAAAATAGACTCGAACTTATACACAGAATACAGAGTCTCTTGGTGATTTTCTTATTTGTTCTTTTTTTGTACATATGTTTTAGGAGTGAATGTTCCTGAAATTCCTTGTATCCCAATGCTAAGGCACCTTTATATGAAGTGGGTAAGACTCACTAAACCACAGCCATTCAAAGATTTTCTTTGCATCAGCTTGCGAACTTTCGTCATGAGGAACTGTGCAGGTAATGGGACATAGTTATGGTGGGATTACACATACGCTATTCTAAAAATAACCTAAAGCAAGCTCCATAGCTGCATTCATAAACAAAATTCTATTTTGGTAGTATACTATATGTTTTGTAACTTACTCACTCCTGAAGATAAATATACTTTTTATTTTGAAGACAGTAGATACGTGATTTGTGTCTGACCCTTAGCAAAAAATAAAAGGCATCACCATGTCTCTGTGTATTTCTTACAGGCACTTTGACACTTTTACTTTTTATAGGATTGTTCTACTAGATTTCTATTTGCTTTATTTGTCTGGTCGCCTAATCATTCTGCCTGTAAATAGTTGTCTCATCTAGTCTATTTTAAAGCATAAAACACTGCTTTTATGATCATCTTTTCTGTTCAGAAACCTTCAGTGCCTGTCTTTCCCAAGAGTGTCAGATGCGAACTATTCTGCTTTAAAGTTCGTAGTAACCAGGGCCCTTCTTAATATCCTAGTTTCTGACTCCTTTCCAAGATACACCTTTTATAGTCAGGTCTGCCTGCGCACTGTCTACAACCAAACCACCCTTCCCCTCAGTGCCTTTCCTTACCCTGTGTGTATTGTTTCCTCGCCCTGAGTCACACACTTCCTCCTCTTGCCTTGTATACATCCTTCAAGTTCTGCCTCTTTCCACTTCCCTTCCTCTTCTCTCTGTTTCTTCTTTTTTTAAAATATAGATCTTATTTTTGTACTTGACATGTTCTGCTTTTTTATACATTTATAATTTTTCATGTTTTATCTCCATGTCAGTTGCAAGCTCTTTCATTGGACCATATTGTTTGTGATCTTTCATAACACTTAATACAACACTCATTACATAGATGTTTAAGTGATTGAACTATTTACTTGAGTGAAAGATCAAATTTTCAGCGTGGCTTTTTCCCCCTTAGTTATTTTGAGCTCAAAACTATTAAGACTTTAGGGAATTTATAAAAAAACAAAATATCTCTTCAGTGTTACTGTCAAATCCTATGCTAAGTAAGTATATGGTTAATAGGCCAGTACTTTCATTCTAACAAGTATAAATGACAGAGAGCCAACTAGTTGGCTCTCATTTTTCAACATAAAATTTATAAGTTATTGACTTGAAAATTTATCTTTAAGGCAGCTTATATCATTTCATTGCGTTTTGTTTTTCTTTTCCCCAGGTCCCACAAACTCCTTGAAATATGTCCCTTTAGTAACAGGCCTGGCCTCTGCCCGAAACTTGGAACATTTAGAAATGGTTCGAGTTCCTTTCCTTGGAGGTCTTATCCAACATGTAGTTGAAGACAGTTGGAGATCAGGTATTTGTTTTTCTTTAGTTACTAAATATTTTAAAAATCCATTTTTAAAAACATTAAGCTCTTCTCTTTTGAGTCTTTTCAAAAGAAAATGCTTATTGGTAATGGCACTTTCTGTCTGGTATATTTCATGGAGAGTAAGTAATCATGAGCACAGGCTAGTATTTTCATTTTACTCAGTGTTAAACCTTCTTAAAATAGAGTGGTAAGACATACTTTCTGTCTTTTAATACTTGTTACTTAGTTAATACTTTATCTGTTATATTTGGAATGTTTCTGAGAAATGTTAACAGGGATATCTAATGCTCTTTGGTTTTAAGAGATGTTTTTTGACTTGGATACCAAAAGAACTTGCTGTTAACAACATAACTATCTAACATTTAACACTTTATAGTGTATAAAGTGTTTTCATGTTTACCACTTGGATATAGACCCATCCATTAAATGATGGCTTTTAAAAGAAAAAACGTCATTCTCTAGGTCCCTTAATTATATTTTAAGTAATAATATGTAATAGAATGCTCTCCACTTTAATCATCATCTCACTGAAACAGAAATACCAAGAAATTTAGCTAGATAGGTAATTAATAGTTGAGAACTAGAAGTCTTACTTTGGTCTTTCAAAGTATAAATGGAAAATCATCAAGTAACACTAATAACAAAGATTATCATTAACAGTAATAATGATGATAATACTTTAAATCCAACAGAAATGCATACAATGTTCATCAGGAGAGTGTTCAAGATTGTTTACAGTAACAGCGTTCATAAAAGCCTTAACATGGAAACAACCCAAATGCCTATCAGCAGTAGCATGGAAAATGAAAGTATAACATATTCTTGCAGTGGAATACTGTGCAGCAGTGAGAATGAACAGACTAGCTATAGGCAACAGTGTGGATGAATCTCATAAACAAAATGTTTAGTAAAAGAAGCCAGACACAAAAGTATACGTGCTGTGTGATCTTATTTATAAGAAGTTCAAAACAAATCAGTCTTTCGTGATATTCATTGAGCTGTATACATTAATAATGTGCATACCTTTTTTGCTCTGTATTTACAAGTTTCGGAAATGTAGCCAAAATCAGTTGAAGCTAAAGTAGCACTGATCTTATTTCTTAGAAATATATTGGAGGTTCGATCTTTGGCCAGAAAATGCCAGGATTCCTTGTTTACAATTCCCTCATGAGCTTCAGGCTTTCTGAAAATTCTTACTTAAAAATCTAAATAATTTTGACTACTTTTCAGATGTCATCAGGATGTCTTTTCAGGATGACAGTATCTGTTTTTATCTTAGGAGATGACTTGCAGTCATAATTGCTCTTAAGATATTAATTTGAGTGGAAAAATAAACTTAGATTTACTTTTAAACAAATAATTATCATTTAAAGTGTGAATAAATGCTTTAATAAAAGTACCGTGGTTAAATGAAATGTCTTACGTTTTGTTCCTTTCCTTCTTTAGGTGGTTTTAGAAATTTGCACACCATTGTTTTGGGGGCTTGCAAAAACGCTCTTGAAGTAGACCTTGGTTACCTCATTATCACTGCTGCACGTAGGTATGTTTCCTCTTCACCTGTGTCTTTTGTCTTAGAATTATGTTTTTTCCTGTTCTATAAAAATTTGGGGGAATATGTGAAAAGTTTGATCATGCCTTGTTCAGATTTAAAATGCACTGGGGTTGTTTAAATGGCAGCAGGGTTATCATTGAGTGGTAGTCTTTATGTTATAACCGATGACCAGTGAGCTACTCTTTCAGACTCAGCTCTGAAAGGGTTGGTGTCATCAGAGAAGAGCAGTCAGTTCTCTAGAAGGGTCTGAGTCTAACAGACGTCAGCATTGATTCTCTAGTGCCTGCAGCCCCCTCAGGAAATATTGTTTCAACTTAAACAATTTTCTGAATCAGTTTAGTTAGTTGGAGATACTATTTGCTGTTGAGAAATCTTTTTAAAAGCAGCTTTTTTAAGTTCATGACCTTACAACACCTTTAGATTTTCAACACATTTTCATATCACTTTGTGCCACATTTACTATTTCCTATGTTATCAATAAGTCTACCTCTACTTTTACTTTAATATTTCATTTAAATTGAACTATTTTTTCAGTTTATTCAAAAACAAAAGTCTTTTCATCAGTAGGATATTAAGAATATAAATAAAACTGTTTCTAAGTTTAAGTAACTAGGTATTGTTACCTATTATAGAACTGTACTCTTTGTTAAAATGGGGCTTAATGGTTAGCATAGAAAAGATGCTAGAAAAATACCAGCACCAGATTCTTACTTGACTTAATCAGATTTAAGAAAGCACTGGAAAGGATATAAGATTTTCACTGTGTAATTCATTGTTATTTAATAGAACTTCAGTGTACCACCTAAGATGTTCCCATACTTTGCAAAATGCCCCTTTAAAGGAAACATCTCTTGATATTTTTTCATGGAAGGGATAAAAGTTGTTTGCATTCGACACTTCAGCAAGATAAACTCCTTTCAGAGACTTACATTAGGAAGAACCTTTGATTCTGGTTGCTTGTATTTTACTATGATATGTATCTTCGTTCATAGGTTGCATGAAGTTCGGATCCAGCCTTCCCTAACCAAAGATGGCGTCTTTTCTGCCCTAAAAATGGCAGAGTTGGAGTTCCCCCAGTTTGAAACCCTTCATCTGGGATATGTAGATGAGTTTTTGCTGCAGAGTAAGATTTATCCCATTTTTTTAATTCTCTAGAATTGCTCTAGGGAACTTACTTGACAAACTGAAACCTGAATTGGGATGTTTCATATTTTCCTGAATATAAGACAACTTAAAATCTTAGGTGCTCTCACTTCTTGAAAAAGAAATTTTTAATTTAAACTTAAAGTGTCAGTGATTATTTTTTTCAATATTGCCTCAATATTGCCTAGCATATTATAGAAAATATAGTGATTATCAGTATACTTAAAAAAAAAATCCTTATCTACATTTGATATTGTCTCCACTCTGCTGCCCAAGTTTCTTTCCCATTCTGCTTCATTTTTTTCACAGAATGTCATCCTTGGTTCCATTTGTTGAATTTGATCTGCCACACTTCTTGAAGCTTTTGATGGTCCTCTCAGATGAGGTCCCATTCCCTGCCCATGCTCTTCATTTCCATAATAAGCCCGCTGGGGCTACTGGATTTCCCAGATAGTGTGAGCACATCATGGTCAGTATTCATTTAATGATGATTGCTGTTGGAAGGCTTGTTCACAGCATTTTCTGGAATGTATTTACAATGGGGAACTCAGCCTTTGGGTTTGAATGCATGTCAATTCGTTATTCAAACTTTTCTCCCACATGATGTTAGTCATACATGCAAGAACACCAGCATGTTTTTATTTTTGCAAGTATTAGTTTCTTCCCCATGTAATTGGCAACAAGTCTTTCTTAAATTGTCACTGTCATTCCAGATGGCATTTTTTTCCTTTGGCTCTAATTTGTGTTGTAGAAGACCATAGAAGGCTTAATTCCTCTCTTCAGGACAGTCTAAGTCAAACAGCATGACTGTTGTCCTTTGTTATTTCTAATATATGTCATAGCAGTAGTTTTGGTTTTTTTTACTTTTTCTTTGTTGCAGTTCTCATTAATACGGGTGAAGGATTAAAACAATCAAATCAGCCAATTTAACACAGGAGTCACTTAATCTTTATAGCTTTGAAAAAAACCAGCTTTTCACCAACATAGCTTTAAAATGCTAAGTTAGTATAGTAAGTTCATATAAAATCAGTATACAGTAAGTCCCTCCACAACATTCTTGATAAGTTCATGGAACTGTGGCAAAACAGTGTATAATGAAACCAATTTTACTGTAGGCTAATTGATATAAACAAGAGTGAAAGTCCTGTGGGACCTCATCAGAGTTGTAACAAAAGACATTCTAGGACCTGAAGTATTTGATATCAAGCTTTTCTGGTTTTAAATGAGGTTGCTAACATCTTTCTACAATATCTATGCAGTAACTTAACAAAATTATTAGCTTCGTAATTGGTGTTCTTTCTGTAATCTTGTTTTTTGTTCTTCCTCAAAGCTCAAAACATCGATTTGTTGTTTCACTTATTTCTGCATTCACTGGTTGCCTTTTGTACGTGCCCTACTGGAGATTGAACCTGCAACCTTGGTGTATCGGGACGACGCTCTAACCAACTGAGCTACCCAGACAGGGCATATTTACCTATTGTGTTTCTTTCCCCTCACCACACATTTTCAAAGAAAAACACTTTACCTTTGACTACTATTATACTTTTCAGAATAACTTGTTTCACAGAATATTTAATAGTCACTTAGCTCTGACCTTTTTTATAAATTGTTCTTCATATTTGCTGCAGTTCATCTATTTCTTTCGTGTAAGTGCTCTCTGCTTCTCCAAAGGCAGACTAGGACTCTGCATCAGAATAGGAGCCAGGTGCCTCTAACAGACTATCTAGGGAGGCATGAGAGGTCACTGGTCATACTCTTTAACTTAATCTTGTCCTTCTCAGTAATTTAGATTTTAAAGCATCTCTCCAGTAGGTGGGTTGGCCCCTGGTAAAACTTGAGTCACTTTTTTGTTACAAAGGGTTTGGCAAAATATAAATGAAAACATCATCGTTGTCTCTTATACACTTGTGGTAGAAGTGTCAGTGCCAGATTGAGGAAATGGACATGCCGAAAAGGAGATGCTGTGTATTGGGAATATAAGAAAAGTGACCCAAGGATGACTACTTAGAGAGGGGTTCTTTGTTTACATAGATTTATGATCTCAGAGCTTCCTGTAAATGTGGTAGGGATGTAACACTCATTAAAAACCAGAAGCAGTACAGAGTCTTTAGAGCTGGAGCTTTGGAAAGAGGGAGAGAGGTGGACTTGAGGCCTGCCTATTATTAATCACAAGACCCTAAGTTACTTCTTTAGTCCATGTTTTCTCGTTTGTTATGGCTTTCATTTAACAAGTGATAAAACATGGGCTTTTATTATAATAATCTCTGACATTTAGAAAGCATTCAGTAATGGTAGCTTTTAGCAGACCTATGAGCTGAATTAAAAAAGAAACAAAAATGAGTCCTTGGTGATGTCCTCAGGATTTTGAGGAAGTGTTACAATCAGGAGACCCCAAGAGCAGGAGCATGGTAGTAGTGTCAAAGGAGTGAATGTGGGACATGGATTTCTCTTGTTAGGCTGTTTATGCAGACAGTGCCCAAGGAGCAGAGTCAGTTCAAGATTTACCTGATCATAGGGAAGAGGCGAATTTCAAGTCCAAGGGGCATGAAAAAGTTTTTACCTGGAGGCTAGAGAAAATTGCTCAGCTAAATTGTAAAGTCTGCGTTAAGGTGTAATCTGCAAGAAATTCCAGTAAATACCCAAAAGGGGGTCTATAGGAGAGACACTGTGAACTATATGGAAAGTGAAGTTGGAAGAGTTTGGGACAGATTGCTTGTTTTAAACATGTTCTGAGCTGAAGGTATACCCTGTAGTGTGCAGGGTGGTTTCACCAGAGCAGCTGTGTTTCCTTTGTGCTTTATGTCACTTGATGACAAGGACTGTTAGAAATGTTGTTTGAATTCCTATATCCCCACCCGTGCTGGTCATTGAAAATGGAAATGTGAACTAGATACAGATCCTTTTTTCCTTCAAATTGTTCATAGTCAAGTGGACCATCCTGGCAAGTAGAGGGCAGATAGATGGGAGAAACAATGATAGGGCAAAAGGGATGATATGTGATTTCCAATGGCATAAACTAGAATGGAGGGACCTCTTCTACTTATACACACCACCCTAGTCTGTAACAAGATAGTGGAAACTAAAGCTCAGTGGCAGAGAGAGTGGGTGTGTTTGAATTAGAAGTCCATCTCCTGGGGATAGATACAGACTTATCAACCAATAACACGGTTTCTAAAAATGAATCTGAATTTCCCAAGTTTACTCTTCTCTACATGTGGTCACACCCAACTCCATAAACATGATCGTAATTTACACTCTTTGAAAGAGTTACATTTTTAAGGTATCATTTTTCTTTTAAAAGATAAAACTAAAACTTCACCATAAACATGAACTAATACAATATATCCGTCAGTTTTGCTTTAAGAATTTTTGCTTTCTTTTTGCCTTTTCTAAACAATTGGAAATAGTTTTTTCTTTTTAGCTGTCCCCCTTAACTTTTAATATAAACTCTTACTTTAATGCTACCACTCATGCAATTTACCTAACCAAAAATTATACCTAAACCTGAATCTGATGATGGACAGATGATACAGAATGATCTTAGAGAGTGATCATACTGGATGTTAAGATAAAAAATTTGCAATGCTCCATGACACTGAACTTTAAAAAAAGAAAAATCATCTATTTCTCTCTCTAGGCAGAATGGCTAATGCCGATCTGGTGAAGTACGGTTTGGCAGATGTGGTAGAAAATCCTGGTATTATCACCGATATAGGGATGAAGGCAGTCAATGAAGTTTTTTCCTGTATCAAATATCTGGCGATTTATAATTGTCCTCATCTACATAATCCATACAATTGGATCTCAGGTACTGTGTGCTTAAATATGGCTGTATGTTATGTTGAGATAATATGTATCTTTGTTTTCTGTGTGTGCTGTGGATTGCATTCCTAATATAAAATGTAGATGTTTTATATGGATTGTTCATACAAGTTCTTTGAACCTTTGATAACCAAGTTGGAAGTATATTCAGTGCCTCTTTGAACTCCTGACATTTTCTGCCTAGAAATTTGTACTGTCCAGGTTATGGATTCAAGTGCCCTCCCTGATCTCTATATATACTTCTTTGGGCCAGGCACATACAGTGAAGGTTAGAAATTGTTTCTTGGGGTATTATAGTTGTTTTCTCTGAATTACCTTCAAATGGCACATTATCTGAAAGGACAAAGTATGTGTGTGTGTGTATAACTTTAATTAGGTGACATATTAAACATTAACTTGTAGTGAAATTTTTTATCACCTTTAAATTCTAAGCTATTTCAAATCTCCCCTCCCCAGTGACTTTTGCACTTGGTATTTATCCTTATGGGGGAGTTCATTTTTATCCCTAAGAGAGTAATACTATTTGTTTTTTTAAAGGCCCTTCTTAAATACCTAAATTCTCAAACCGTTAAATAAATTCAGAGCTAGAGAATTTTCATTGTGATACCCTCTAACCAAACCACGCCCCTTCACTGACACCCGCAGAACCGCCTCCTCTGCTGTCGGAGTCCCCACCCAGGGAGATTATAGCTCCTCACAGAACCCATTTCGAAGCTTTTTTGGGGGGCTCTGGGCTTCTGCTGAGATGGATCACTCATTAGAATGACCATGTCTCACCCACCAGAAGTGAAATTTATCCCTGGCCCAGCTGCACCAAGAAGTTACTGGAAATACAAACTTTAGGTTGTAGGAGGCGTAGATCACTTTAAAAAAAATAACAATTATTGGATTTTTGATTTGTTTGTTTTCTTAAATACAGAAGAGTTATAAAGAAGAAAACAAAAAATGGCCTATAATCCCATCACTCAGAACTCCTGTTAACACTTAAAAACTAAAAGTAATACATGCACTTGATAAACAATATCAAACAGTACAGAAAGGTACAAAATGAAAAGTCTCCTCTTCTCAAAGGTAACCACCATCAACGGTTTCTTGTATATTCTCTGGGCAGACTATTTTGTGCATATTGCAGCCTATACATGTATAGCATTGAAAATGATTTATATATACGAAAGGATCCTGCTGTGTATACAGTGTCCTGTAGTTTGTCTCTTGTACTAAGAATATTTTGAGAGCTTTCCAAGTCAGCACGCATGTTTAGTTCTCCTTCATTCTTTCAATTGCTGCATAATGTTCTATTAAATGAATGCAGCCTGTTTCTTTAATGTCGTACTGTTGAATAGGTATGTAGGTTGTTGAGTGGATCACATTTAAATCAAGGCTAACTTGGTTACAAGTTAATGATTCCCAAGCTATCTAGTTCTCACAATGAAACTAGGTAACGAACACCATAGTTCACAGTCATCAAGTTTTAGAGATCATAAGATAAGAGAAAAATTACTTAAACAGGATTTGAAAGTCTTTGTGACCAATAGCAAAATTCATCAGTAATAGAGAAAGTGTTGCTTAAATTCTCTCTGGCCATTTCGTCAACAGACCACTCAAGATGGACGCGATTGGTTGATATCAACTTAGTGCGGTGCCATGCTCTGAAGCTGGATTCCTTTGGCCAGTTTATTGAATTGTTGCCCAGCCTGGAGTTTATTTCACTGGACCAGATGTTTCGTGAACCACCCAAAGTAAATCACATTTGAGAGAATTTTTGTTTGTTTATTTTGGTATCCAAGGAAGAAAACAAAACAAGTGATTTGTTTCTTCCTAAGAATATTCTACCTTTACAGAGTTATAATTGGACTTTTTACTGCCAGCCCTAGTGAAGGCATAAAGGTCATAATAATGCATGGCCTCTTTTTCTTGTAAATGAGTACTGAGGGGTCTCTAGAAATGGGAAAGGAAAAAGTAAGTGGAAAAACTGTCTTCATCAGTTCTAGAAACTGAAGGCAAGGTAAGAGCAAAGGTGGAAATTTGAACTAAGGCAAATTATTACTCAGATTAATTAATTGGGAGATTAAGTCTCAGGAACCCAAAATATAAATGAGAATTAGGAATTGATTTGAAAATGTTTTACTTCACTGCTCTTTTTTATTTAGTTGTATATCCTGGGAAATTTGAGATTGTCCAGTTGAACAAAATGTTATTTTAAAACTGCTTAACAAATAAAATTTATACTCTCACCGTAAAAAAAAACACAAACTACTGCTTCAACTAAGCAGTCTTATCAGTCTGTCTTATCAGTTCTTAATGGTTACATTCCCACTGTCGAAGCAGCGGATTTGAAGTCAGAATACTGGATTTCAAGTCTCACCTGTACCACTTACTGGTCATGTGCTGTTGAGCAATTCTCTTCCCATTGTGCATCTCATCTGTAAATCAAGCATAATAAAAATTTATCTTGCTTGAAGTGTTGTGAGCCTTAAATGAATTCCTGTATGTGTATGTAAAAGCATTTCGTAAATAAAGTGCTATATAAATATCCTTATGTAGAGATGAAATGCAGGGATGTAAATATGTGGTTTTTTCTTAACCTTAGGGCTGTGCTCGAGTTGGTCTGAGTGCAGGCACTGGAATTGGGGTATCCTCAGCCCTTGTCAGCAACCAGAACTCCAACAACGACAATGATAACAATGCGCAGAATAATGCCAACATCCATGACAACAATCACCATCCAGATGACTCAGATGAGGAGAATGACTTCCGGCAGGATCTGCAACCAGGAGAGCAGCAGTTTGCAGCCGACGGTAACCCAGATCTTTTGTGAGCTCCAGATAGAAATGATTTTTACTTTGGATCATACTCCTCTGACTCTGTTCTGCGCCCCTCCCCCCCCCATTTCACTTTGTCACTCTACACATTGGGTTCACGTTGACAAGGTAAATGAAGGGATGGATGAAATTTGCCTGTCTGCTTGCTTGTTTCAAGTTGTCCGTGTAATGCCTCTTGCCCACAGAATCTGTAAGGGTACTTACAGAATGGGAAGGATTTATAGGTGCTGTGGGAATTAGGGTACAATGTACCTCACAGGCCTGGCTTAACTGAGATTTAACTTTCAGGACTTGTGCAAAAGACCATCTCCTAATATCTCCCTGACCAATAGATAGGAGCATTGAGCTTGAATGTGGAGACCATTTTTGCATGTCCCCCGAGCTGGAAAAAGGAATACCAGTGATGTAGTTGACACTGTGTTGGGCATCTTTCACATACCTTTCATCATTAAGTCTTCACAACCACCCAGCAAATTAAGTGCATGAGCTAATAAAGACCTTTTAGATTTTGCTTATGTAATTATCTACTCAATTCTTTAATATAGGCTCTAGTAACTGCAGTGAAGTCTTTGATGCAAATAAAACATTTGAATAATGTTAAAATGTTAATAATGTACTTAGTGTATTTGTTAATAACCCTTGTCACACATTAGCCAAAAATGATACCAGAGCCTCTAGAGCAGGAGTGGGGAACTTTTTTTTTGCCAAGGGCCATTTGGATATTTCTGATATTCTTGGGCCATACAAAATTATCAACTTAAAAATTAGCTTGCTATATTTGGTCAAACGTTTAATTAACTCACCCCTAATGTGATGGCTGGAACTGCTTCTCTTTGGTGAGGCCATGGCAGGGCCAGATCAGATGATTTCCCAAGCCATGCTTTACCACCCCTGCTCTAGAGTAGGAAAGGGAACACAATTTGAGCTTGCATGCCCAGCATGTCCTGGATTAACTGGCAGATACTACGAAACTAATTGCTTATAAGGTGATCCTCAGGGCTTCCAGTAGGTGGCTCTTACTACCTTAAAGCAAATAGCTTAGAGGGAGACAAACAGTTGCCTGGTGCCGCCTTCTCTGGTAACATCTTCAGGAATGAACATGACTCTTTCTCCCAGCTCTGTGCCTTTGGCTCTGCTTTCATCTTATAGTGAGGGACTTTCTCCGCCAAATGATCCTTTCCCATCTGTGATTTCCTCTCCTCCAGAACAGTTGGGTACTTCTTATTAGCATTAACATAGTGAAGCACAAGTTGATGCTGTTTTTCCAGAGTGGGCCTAATAATCATAGGGCTGTTAGTGTCTCGAGGGTGCCCGGTTTGGGCTGCCTTTGTGGTTTTTAGACCTCTCCTGGTTTGACTTTGTTTATTTTTATTTAAGCATTGAATGAGATGGAAGACATGGTGCAGGAAGATGGGGAGTTGGTGCCCGAGAGTGGACGTGAGACCCCAGCGCACAGCCAGGGAGTCCTGCCTGTGGACATTGATGAGGAGCAAGCAGGTAATCGCGGGGCTTCCCACGCTCATGGCTCTGAGGACGGGGGCCAGACTCCAACGAAGTAGAATGCTGAGAATGGTTAATTTTTACATCACGGCTAGTGATATGTTATATGCTGTTTATTATTGAAGGCTATATTATATTTATGTTCTCTTTGTTGCGTGTATATGTATATATTTTACTAACGTTTGCTTTTGGTTTTTTGTAACTGTGACAACAACTCTTTATTGTGTGTGTGTGCGCGTGTCCTCTCCCTTCATTTTGGGGACGAGGGAAAGCAGTGGAGAGGTTGACCTGGTTTAGTAAGTTGACCAGGATCTAATCTCCTTTTGCCATTGGTTGACTTGTGGCAGGCTGTAGTCAAAGGCCCTTAAAGGTTACCTAATACAGCACTCTGTTTTACAGGTAGGGAGACTAACATTCTTTCAGAAGTTTGAATGTTTTTGCTCAAAGTCACTCAGCTGGTGAGCAAGGCACAGATAATTCACGTTATCTCACTCCTGGTCTATTGGAGGCTACCTTATCTTCAACTACCCTGTTTTAAGTGTCTTACGAATACTTCACTTATTCAACAAATACTGAATACCTACTCTTTGCCAGGCAAAGAGTTAACAGAGAAAGGATAGGCCGGGTTCCTTAGAGCTTACATTTTATCGATGGTGCAAATGTCAGTCACTCTCCAGAGAGAATTGGCTCATAGAAGCTAAAGGTTTACCATGTGTACTGCCAAGCAGATAAAACATTTTTTCAAAAATATAAATACTCAACCAAACAATAACATGCATCTAGCCTTTCAGGAACGTATCTGCTACATCCAATGAGTTGGACCTATATTCCGTTAAAGAATGTGGACTGTTCTCACCAGTCCCAGACATGTCTGAGGTTCATCTTCATTTCCTTTGCCTTCTTTTATACAACTGCAAAATTGGAAAAATAGCCTATTTTTAAAATGATGATCATGACTGTTTTGATTATATTAGCATGACTTACGTGATATTTTCAAATAGTGAAGGCCCTTTAGGGAGATGCCATGTAATCTATTTTAATTTGCCTTTAGAAATGTATAAAGTTAGTTGGCATATTAATCATACTTAATGTTTATACAATGCTTTAAAGTGCTTTCACAGCATCTCATCCAAGCGTATATTCCATTAAATGAGTGCTAAGGGAGGCTCCATAGAGCCAGAGCATGTGTGTGAGCCCAGATTCCTGGAAACAGTACTTCAAGTGAGAGCCTTTGTTGTGCAAAAAGTAACTGTTATGCCTGTGCTTTTTGTTTTAGGACCCAGTGGTCTTCAGCGTGTAGTGAAACCAACTCCAATTACTGTTCATGATTCAGAGAGTGATGATGAGGAAGACAGTCTAGAGCTCCAAGAAGTCTGGATTCCTAAGAACGGTGCTCGGCGTTACTCTGAGCGTGAAGGAAAAACCGGAGAGTCCGTGCAGTCCAGGGAATTGTCAGGTGAGAGATTTTGTCGAACTCTGACCTGTTAGTGAGAGTTGTGAGAACTGACACGTGGCCTTTATTTATATAAAGTGTCCCCACCACGGCTGGTGGTGCAGTTAGCATCTCCTTACGAAATGTGACAGAAGGCAGGAAGGGCAGTAGCCCAAGTGAGAGTGGAATCTGGGTGGTGCTCTCGAGGGCCAGTGTAGCACAATAAAAATATTGTGGAATCAGGGCTCCGGGAGGAGAAAACATGAGGATTGTGACTCCTTAGTGGAAGCTTTTAGGAAGTGGAGATGTCGGGGGTTAAGGATTAGCAAGAGGGCTTAGTCACTGAGCCACCCATAGCAGTGAACACACAGACATGCCCCAGCTCATAATCTGTCCAGTTGTGCTTAGTGAGTATTGGTGACTGGTTTGGTGTTTGGGGAGTCCTAAAGTATGTTCTTATAATCCCCCACCTCTCTTCAAATCTGGTCAATAGCCCTCTGCCATTTGCGTCACCAAAAAACTATAATTCTCTTAACTTTTAGGTTCATACTTCTTCCTTGTTTCTCCTTCCCTTTTGTTTCTCAGAACCATATGCTTACCGCTTTCAGCAAACAATGAGGTTTTAAAAATTCTCCACTCATTTTTCCATGGGTGACCTACTCCTTAATATGTTTGAATGTTAAGCATACATTTAACACCAAACCTAAAATATATATACACTTCTGGGTATGGAAAGCTCAGTTCTTTAAACTTGGGAAATTTTCTAACCATGGACTAATCATGCAGTTATTTTATGCCTTTTAAGAGATTCAGATATCTTTACACTGTGGTTGAAAGGAGCTTTAATGGAAACTGAAATTAGGAGGAGTAGTATGACCAGCTGATTAACCATATGTTTCCTAGAAAATTCAGTTTCTGAATATAGAAACTAGATCTTCTGTCAGCCTGACAAACCCTGATTTGTTTAAGTATCCTTTATATATTCATTGAGCCTTACTGTGCCCCAGGCACTGTGTTAGATGCCGTGAGGGATACAGAGATGAGTAAGTCATGGTCTCTCTAGGGAGCCCCTAGTCTGGTTGAAGCGTCAGGTCAAACCGTGTATGATAACATCACACTACAGTGGTTTGGGGTGGAGGTGCAGAAGAGATTGAACAGAGGTCCAAGACTGAGGTAGTAAGGCAGGGATATAGTCAGAAAATAGTTTGGGCTGGGATGTGGAATGCATACAGAGGGGAGAGGAATGGAGCATAAGTATGGAATCAGATCCTGCTGAGCCTTGAGGCTGAGCTGAGAAGCATAAACCAGGTAGGCACTAGGAAGCCACGGAGAAATTTTGAGCAGCTGAGTGATATGGTCACCATTGTACTTTAGGAAAATTAGTGTACATTGTTTCCTGTTCCAAATTTACTCTTGCCTTTTGTCTAGAATTTGTACTGAAATCTTTTCTTTTCCTTGGGCCATTCTTCTTTTTCTATAAGCAGTAAGTGGAAAAGGCAAGACTCCACTTCGAAAGAGGTACACCTCCCATCAGATGGGCCAGTCGAAGCAGTTTCCCCTCGAGGAAAGCAGCTGTGAGAAAGGCTGTCAGGTCACCAGTGAGCAGATCAAAGCTGATATGAAAGCAGCTAGGGATACTCCTGAAAAGAAAAAAAACAAGGATGTTTATCCCAGCTGCAGCACCGCCGCCAGCACAGCGGGAAACTCCAGCTCGCTCAGCACTGCTTCTCAAAGCCCTGACTGTGTAAGGACGGTGAGCAGCGGCGGCTCTTCCGAGCCTAGCCCTCCCGAAGTGGATGTGCCCAGGCAGTGCGTCTGCTCCCCTGCTGGGTCAGAGGACTCTGAGGCCATGGAGGAGGGAGATGCAGAGAGCTCTGTCTGTCCCAGATGCTGCTGTCGCAGGCCCCAGGAACCCCAAAGGAGAACTGGCAGGTGCTCTGATGAGGAACGTCCTTCAGCCAGCCGAGCCTGTGTTGTGAGTGGCCCGGATGGTACGAGACCCACCTTGTCCTTTAGGACTCTACCCCACGGGGGGTCTCCAGGCCCAGCACATCCTGAGAGGACCGATGGGAGTGGCTCTGGGGCTACAGGTGAGGACAGGAGGGGGAGCTCCCAGCCTGAGAGCTGTGACGTGCAGTCTCATGAAGACTACCCTCGGAGGCCCCTAACAAGGGCCAGGAGCAGACTCTCCCATGTCCCGCTGGTATCTGAGTCAGGTATGACAATGCTGCCAGGACTAGCAACTGCAGGGTAGGACCGCAGAAGGGCATTCGCTCATGCTATAGGTTTTCCTGCATAAGTCCAGTTGGGCAAACTGAATTCTACATTGGGGTTCTGTGATCCTACAGATTTTGAGCTACTTTTCAGCAGTGATGGGGGGAGGGGAAGGTATGTAAAACAGATTGTAAAGCATCCAACCCAGAAAAACTCAAGAAGTTGTTTCTAAGAAAAAAATATCACCGTGTATATTGACCCTAACTACAACACTGATTCTGCTGCGTAAGTCCCAATACTCCCATCCCACACGCGGGGAAGTCTTACTATGGGTGAAGTTTTGAACCTTAGCCAGAAGGTAAGGCCTGGAGTTGATGGGGCTGTGGAAACATATATGGGTATACCCCTACATCTCCCTCTGTAGTTACTTAGTAATTTTTTCTGAAGTTTAGTTTTGTATCTAGTTGCCTTTGTCAGGATATAAGCAGGTAAGTCAGCAGTTTAGCTGAGGATTATTTTGGTGAAGATATACTCAAACATATATATGTATATAATTTCATTAATATTTATAACGTGAACACCAAGGTATGGTTGGGGTGAGCACATTTCTTAGTCATAATTCTGTTTCTATATCTGACCTTATTTTTAAGTTATCTATGCCTTTACTAAAGCATGTATACCTACCTATCAATGAATAATAATATATTTTAATTTTATCTAAGTCTCCCTCAATTTCAAAATCTTAAAATCAGCCCCAGAACATAGTCACTTTTTTAAAATATACTAAATAGAGCTGATTGCATCATGGGGTGTTAAACTAACAAAAATAAGCTTTTATAAGATAAATATGAGAACGTAAGTATGTGCTAATCATAGTAGCATAAACTCATATTAAAATACCTGAGCTTTCTTTGAAGATTTCATTATGCTTTGCAAAAACTAGTTCTGCCAGATGATGAAAATACTTTTTCCCAGCTTGAATTTTAAATGCTTTATGGAATTTTTATACTGAACGGAATTTACCATGTTAACTGTTTTGAAGTCTGCAGTTCATTGACATGAAGCACGTTCACATCACTGCGCAACCCTCACAGCATCCATCTGAACTTTTCATCTCCCCAGACAGAGATGCTGTGCCCTACACAGAATCCCCATTAAACAGAAGTACCCCCCCTAGGACACCTTCTGTTGCACTTGTACCTTCGATACTCTTAAGTTGATCTCTGCGCATTCGGTTCTATTCCAGTGCTCTGTCCACTTTCATTATTCTTTGTCAGAAGTTCCTTGACTGGTCATATGTTTATCATTTATTTTTAGAATGGTATTGTATAATAATTTTTTCAAGCTCTAAAAACAAATCTTGGTTTTTGTTTGGAATTCTGTTACTTTGATTGAAAAGATTATCATTTTTGCAACACTGTGCCTTCCTGTTTAGAGACTATTATTTTGTCTCCTATTTTGTCTTATGTCTTTTGGTAGTTTTATAGTTGTTACCGTTTAGGGGTTTTGGTTTGTTTTATTTTTGTTTTGTTTTTTTAATCCTCACCAGAGGATATTTTTTGCACTGCTTTTCATAGATAGTGGAAAGGAGGGAGAGAGAAGGAGAGAGACGGAGAGAGAGAAACACCAATGTGAAAGAGACACATCGATTGGGGTTGCCTCCCTCACGTGCCCTGAATGGGGCCAGGGATCGAGTCTGCAACCGAGGCACATGCCCTTGGCTGGAATCAAACCCCAGACCTTTCAGGCTGTAGGCTGATGCTCTGACCACTGAGCCGAACCAGCTAGGGCTTATTTTTGTTTTTAACATACATGCTTTGTGTTAACCATAGAGGGTAGGGGACTGTGACTTATGTTTTGCCTTGTGTTCTGCAATTTCTTTTACTGTTTCCTTCTGATTTGTTTTATAACTAGAACTTAGGTTAACTAATTTCCTAGAATCAAAAATATATATTTCATTTATATAGTGCTTTTTATTTTTTAAGTAAATTACATCTTTTACCTTGTGATTTTTTTTTTTTTTCCAGTTTGAGATTTCTCATGTATGTAGCTAATCTGTATATAGTAGGTAAATTATTTTCTAATATTTTTTAAAAACGACACAAATGTCCATTTACTTTCAATAACATCTTTTCTGTTGAAGTGCTGGTTTTGATATCATCCAGCTTTCTTTTGGAAAGAACAAGTTATTTGGATGGCTTTCAACTTATTTTTCATCTGGCATGTTTTTTATATTGGCCATCCTGCTTTAAAAGTTTTAAGGAGAAGAAGCCAACTAATAAAGGAACAAACTTGATTGTTACGGATTTTTTAAAATTACTTTAAAAAAACATGAGTTTTTTATTTAGTTTTCAATTTATGGCTTTATGTAGTGTTGAAACCATATTAGAAGTTAATATAGTTACTTGTCTTGTGACTTCCTATTTTGATAATAAATGCCTGTAAGTTGTTTTTAATTTTCATTGTATAATATTTTATAGAATAAATATCACAAAAATAACTCATTAGATTGTCAAAGAATAACACTTAGGATTGATATGGTCTGGTTCTCATAAATACTTCTTTCCCTGACATCTGAGACTGGATTGGTTTGCTTTTCTGTGTTCTGTAGCATCTCCTGCACTAATGTTAACTACACTATGTTGTAATTTCGTGTTTTACTGTCTTTCCAATAGACTATGAGCTCCATGAAGGCAGGGACAGTGTCTGCTTGTCCGCTATTATATGCCCAGCTTCTAGAATAATGGGGCTCAGTGAATAATTTTGAACTTAATCAGTGGTAGGAACCATCAAATGAGGTATGTTGATGCTGGTGGATCAGTGAGTTTTCAGCTGGTGTGCTGCAAGAATTTTTAAAACATGCAACACATGACTGTTTTGTCAGGGACACTGACCTCTTTCCCTAAGATTGTCAAATAAAAAAATGACAACAACCAACACAATGGCCATCCAATGTGAGTGAATCAAAGTTACACATATTTTTTTTGTGTCCATTTGGCAAAATATACATTTTTTGATGTGCTGCAGAATTTTAGATATTAGTTTATGTGCCATGAGATGAAAAGGGTTGAAAACTGCTGTGGTGGATGTATGAAATTACTAACAGTTGTCTCCAAACAAGATTAATTGTCCCTAAACAAAGAAGGAGACATAAGAAAGTAACAGGATGAACTCTGTTTTCCTTTTACATGGGGAAGCCTTTGTTTTTCAAGGCTATTGTCATGTAAAGTGTGACTTAGTTTTATAACTTTTCTTAGAAAATATAACCAATTGGGGCACTCTAGAAAGCAGGAAATTTAACTTTGAACCCCATATTCTGATGAATTAGAGCAGAGGGGAGAGAGCAGTCCAGGAAGGGGAGTTTGAATGTTGGATTGTAAAGGAGACTGCTAATAGAAAATTCTTACTTGAACACTGTCACAGAGGAATGAAACAGACCTGCTTTCTGTATGTTTGTTCGCTTTCATTTCTGTGGTATGAGGAGAGGGAGCCAGGACTTCTAATTGGTTGTAACAGGTGTGTGAATTTTGTCTGGTATGTGAAATAGGCTGCCTTTAGAAGATGCCTTGTCAGTGAAGATGATTAGATTTTACACGAAGTTCCTGCAGGAATACTGTGGAAAGCAGCCTTCACTGGGTTGCCTAGATCAGTAGTTTTTATTTTTTTCTAGAACCCCAGGGATTTGCTTAGGCTTGGGGTCCTTGTAGGAAGTTTGATGGGTAGAACCCTTGGTTCCCTTTCAGGCTTCAATCAAAGCTTTCACTTGTTTTGTATGGTAAGATTTCTTTTTTTTTTTAAGTATATCTTTATTGATTTCAGAGAGAGGAAAGGAGGGGGAGAGAGAGAGCTAGAAACATCAATGATGAGAGAGTCATTGATCGGCTGCAGCCCGCAACCCGGGCATGTGCCCTGACCGGGAATCGAACCCTGATCGCCTGGATCCTAGGTCGACACTTAACCACTGAGCCACGCCCGGCCGGGCTCACAAAGATTTCAGATGGTGGAGGAAAGGTTCTGATATTTAAAAAAACACACATGGACTGACTCTTGAGAGCTCCCATCTATAAGCCCAAGCCTTTGGCAGCTTGCAGTGTTTGCACCTGCTTCCCTATCTTTTTTTACAGTCTTTCATGCCTGAAGTTAGAGTCTTACCAGTGGAGTTTGTAGTCTAGTAGTGGTGTGTGAAAGGGCAGTGCGATGGGATTTCATTCCCAAAGCTTGGTCTTCAACCAGGGTCTGCTCCGCTACAAAATGACTGTCAAAATGAGGACTGACTTCTCGTGTCTTGTTTAGAATGTATATGTGCTTGTTAAGTTTTAGAGATGAATTTAGAACTTGTATTTAAAATCGTATTTGCTTTACTTATTAAACAAAATGTTTTAGGACAATACTAGCATGTTTTAGGACCTAACTAGCAAATGAGTTAGGGCCTTACCAACTAGCATTTGGCAGATAAAAGATTAGACATTTTCTAGCATAGTGACTGGCAGGAGGTTGCCTGGGCTTGGCTCGGGTTCCACCTTCACAAGCTTCCCTTGTCTCAGGCTCCTAATTTAAAATAAGGAGAAGAATAAATCTATCTCAGAGAGCTGTTAGAAGGATTAAATTACTTTAATGCAAATGAAGCCCTTAGAAAGTGCCTGACACACAGTAAGTGCTCAGGAAATACTTGCCATTATTATTATTATTCCACTTACATATCTCTGATGCATTCATTCATTCAGTGAATGCTGGGTGCCATTCATTCAATAAATGTTCATTTTAGCTCATTGCTAGTGGCTGACATTGATACAAAAATGAAATAAGACAGTGTTGTTGCCTTCAAGGAGCTTTTAGTTCAAATGGAGAAACAAAAGTATACAGGGAATTACAGAGACAGAGCACTATATAATGTTTGGGAATCCAGGTGATTTGTAGAGCAGGTGACTTTTCAGATTGTCTTTTCAGGGATGGATAGTATTTCCAAAAGTGAAGTCTGAAAAGTTGTTCTGGGCAGAAGGAGCTAGAATGGTTAATGGCATCAGAGGCATTGGCAGTGGGAGATGACGAGGATAATAGTATGGAGTAAAACTGAGCAGGTGGGTCCAAAGCATAGCTCCAAATGTCAGGCATTGAAATGCAGCTATTAAGCAGCCGTTGAGAATTTAAAGTTGTTTAGCATGCAACTGGTGAGTTTAATCCACCAATGATAATTCAGATGGCTGAGGTGACTAGAGATGGAATGTTCCTTAGACTGTTGGAATGGCCCAGGTGTGGAAAGGGATACCGTGTTTGAGATAGTGGAGGGTAATCTTGTTTAGGAACCATCATTTGTAAATAGTGGGCTGACTATATTCCATTGGGGACCATGTACCTTTTGCTTTTTCTAGAGGTTGCCAAAACAAAGCCGCGGCATGCTATGAAGCGGAAGCGGACAGCAGATAAGTCCACCAGTACCAGTGACCCTGTGATTGAGGATGACCACGTGCAGGTGAAGAAAAAGCCCTCCCTCACCTTTCAGGCCATCCATGGTCCTGAATAATGTAAAGGACCTAAAGTTTCCATCTTTATATACTTTCTTTGCTCTAAACAGAAGAAATTGGTAGCAACAGCTTCTCACTTTTGCCAGTGAAAACATTTAAGTTCTCCAAAGACAGTACAGAAAGAGACATCTAACTTAAAAATTTTCTCCTCATAGGTCCTTGTGTTAAAATCCAAAAATCTTGTTGGAGTCACTATGACCAACTGTGGAATCACAGATCTGGTGCTAAAAGACTGTCCCAAGATGATGTTCATCCATGGTATGTATTTGGGCTCCTGTTACACAAGAGCATCGTGAATGAGTTTAAAGAATTAAGGACTCATAAAGGAATTGTTACTTTGAATTATTTCTAATTCTGTCCTTGTTCTATAGTTCTCAGATAATTACTCAGTAGTATTTGTGAGGGGCCATGTATAGAAACTTGCTTGGTTCATCTTGTAAAACAGCCTCTTATCAATGTTTCTCTTTCATCAATGTTTCTATATCCATCGCCCTTCCTCTCTCTCTAAAACTCAACAAACAGATTTTTTTTAAAAATTGGCCTCTCCCTCCGTTTCCTCTAAATGATCACCTGATCTGATTGAGCAGAATAACAATACGTATGCACTTTGGAGTTCAGTAAACCTCAACTTGGGTCCTGTCTCTGCCATTTGCTAACTGCAGTGTTGGACATGTTTTGTGTATAAATGTTTTTTGCAGGGAGCAGTGACTGGGCCTTAAGTGCTTAACTGCTCTGGATTTCGTTGACTTGATTAATCATAACCTCAATTCATGGCACATTATCAGTAGTCCAAGCCCAACTTTCCTGTTTAAGTCCCATGGGTCCCTCATTGCCAATCCCATCAGCTCCCTCCATCTATACTTCAGTATTTAGTATATGTTCTTCCAATCCATCTTTCATGTATTTGCTTATATACATGTTTATCTCTGAACAAATAGTAGGGTATTATTTTGTGTGAGCTTTTAAAATTGTAGGTACATAGTATGTCCTTTACATAATCTATTTTTCCATTTCACTCAAAATTATATTTTTGATACCTATCCATGTAAAATTATGAAGATCTGACTTGCATCCTGCCGTGGGGCAGTTAAATATTCTCTCTGTTTTTCCCAGTCTGTAAAGTGTGCATGGTCTATGTTAACCTTATAAAGCACTCATGCAGGGTAAATGCCGTGATTGGTGTGTTTTTGTGTATGTACAGATATACACATTCAGTAGAGGGTCTGACTTCTAGTAAAAGCCTGATAAATGTTCATTTCTATTTTATATTAGTATTGCAAAAAATAATCAGGGGCTTTCTTTTCTTTGCATGTCTGTACTACTGGTGGTAAACAAAACAAGAAAGTCCTTACCAAACATTTTGTCATCAACTAGGGGAACCCCAGAAAGGAGAAATCATACAGATGTAAACACTTAGCCTCTCTTCCAAATTCTAGAAAACACCAGACCTGGGAACCCTAGACCATTTTCACCCTTAAGAGGTGGCACTTTACTGTATTCCAACAACTGAGGTCTTAAAACATCTAATAAACGACAACGTCCTATTTTAGTTTCCTCCTAAAACAGAACAGGGGTCCTTTAAAAGCTCAAAAGATCCTAACAGCAGGGGAATCCAGCCCAGCTTAAGGCAGCAGTGCAAGGGCTTTCAGTTCTGCCCTCAGGGCTGAGAATCTTCCTCACAACCCTTCTTCTCTGCTGGTTGGCCCCTCATTCCTTTCCCTGCTGTGAGTGCTCTGAGAATCTGACCGGCTTTCACCTCTGCCCTTGACTCTCCCATATGTTCTGTGACCTAGTGATGAGTCACATGACCTCAGGCTCAACCTTTTGCCTTAAACTGAATTATTCAGCTCCTGAGACAGAGTACGTTAGATAAGTAGCTCACCCCAACACCAGCTGAGTTATGGTGGATGAGATGATTGAGATTAGAATTGGCCTTGGCCATGTCTGGTCTCACAGCAGAGAGCCATTGAGCCCTTAGCACCATCTAGTCCTCTCTCTGCTTCCTCCTTTCCAGTCTCCTTTCTCCTGCCACGTCACAGAAGGAGAAAATACGTCTGCAAGGCCTGACACTGCTCATTGTTCAAACACCGGGGTAGCTCCAGGGCCAGATTGCTCAGGGCGATGATGACGTCTGGGTGAAAGGTGATCCAGAAGAGGCCCTTAATGAGTGAACAGGATCAGGCATATCGGCCTTGTGGTTTTATAGTATCTTCTCTTGAGTTGGACCAGGTTTAAATCTATGATAAAAATTGAATCAGATTGAAATTTGAGATTAAAAAAAGGAAGGAGGTATTTTTTTTCAACTTGGCATGCTATTTTATCCCTGCGGTGTTGGATATGGTAGCCACTGGCCACATGTGACTGCCGAACGCTCAAACTGTGGCTAGTGCCTGAAGAGTGAATTGTTCATTTTAGCTTATTTAAATTTAAACAGCTACAGGTGGCTAGTGGCTACCTCAGTGGCCTGTCCAGCTTTAGACCAACATATACAAATATTTCTGGGTCTTTTAAGGTTCTGCTTATATGCCTGTGATCGGAATTAAAATCAACTCTGCTCATTTTCTGTGTGACTGTAAGCTAACATGTCAATTGTTCCAGGTTTATTTGACCATTACCCATAAAACCATAGAATTTAATCATTATCATCATTCGTTCTTTTCTGTAAATGTTTCCTGAATAATTCCTATTTAAACAAGTCATTCTATGGGACTTAGATCTCTTGCCAGTAAACTCTTAGATTAGAAAAGGTACCTTAAGAATCCTCTAGTGTATATATGAGTGACCACCTTCTTTTGAACAGGACAGAATTGCATTTTCAAATTATTTTGATAACTGTCAGTTGTACTTTATGATAGTACGTGACCTTTGTTAGAGATGTTTATTACATCTGTGGTATTATATGCTAAAGAAGTTGGGCCAATCCTCCAAGGATGATTCCAGATAGGCTATCCATTGCTCTGTTACTTTGCATAAATTATTTGTAGAGCTTACCATTGTTTTTGTCTTGTAGCTACCAGGTGCAGGGTACTGAAGCATTTAAAAGTAGAAAATGCACCAATTGTGAACCGATTTGATTATGCACAATGCAAGAAACTGAACATGGATCAGGTACTAGACCAGATACTACGGATGCCTCCGGAGAGAAACCGCATCATATACCTACGCCCGATGCAGCAGGTACCGCGCCCGGCCCCTTTCTGATGTCACGTGTGGCAGTGATATCTTTTCTTATTCTTCAGCCATTGTGGATTTGGCATTTACTCGTTTGCTCAACCCACAGCGATGACTGTAGATTCTGAGTTCTTTTAACCAAGCGGGGCAGCCTTGCCGGTCTTCACTTAGGCTTCTCTGCTAGGTTTCTGGCAAGTTAAACATGAGCGTAGTTGTTACTCAGCAAGACTGGTTTCAGACTGCCCGATTCAAATTCTGGTTTACCGGCCTGTATCTAACTACTTGACTTCTGTCTTAGCTGTAAAATCAGAAGAATGAACCCTAGTTATTATGATGATTAAATTCTAACATTCAGACGTGTGAAGTGCCAAGCAGTTCCTGGCATGTAGTAAGCAGTCGTCATCATCATCATCTTCATTATTATGAAGAGTAGACACTGTTGTGCCTACACGAAATCATGGATGTTAGCTGAGCCTATCGGAGTAATCATTTCACAGTATTTGTAAACCAAACCCATGCCATATGCCTTAAATTTATACATCAATGTATGTCAGTTATTTCTCAATAAAACACAACAGAAAATAGAGTGAACATTGTATTATATATAAGACTCTGCTTAATGCCTAAGGAAAGCTGAAAGGAGCTAGTAAACAATCTGCAGTCAGTGTTGGAGCCTGGCCCCAGAGGAGGCATTTGAACACATTTTTTTTACTGAGTGTCTCTAATGTGCTGGGACTGAAAAAGACACAGGGCATCGTCCTTCCCTCAAGAAGTTGTCTTTCCGAGAAGGAGGGAGACATGAATGCCACTAAGATGGCAGAGAGGGGTTTCCTAAGTCGGGGTAAGGAGGAGGGCATCCATGGAAGGAAGCAATGCGAACAGGCTGCTCTTGAGCAAAGAGCTGGAAGAGGCAGTAGCCAGTGTGAATAGGGCGTGTGGTGCTGCACACTCACAGTTCTGTGATGCAGTCAGTACTCACCTAGGAAGGACATACTCAGGAGTGGATTCCTGGGATCAGCTCCTGATTCCGATTCCCTGTTGAATGGGCATTTGTATAACCGTGCAGTGTAAATCACTGAGCTTGCTAGGCAGAGAATTTGCTAAGCCTCACTCCCAGCATGGCAAGCTGTGTCCAGGGCTGAATATGACATTGCATTTTCCAATCAGCCAACGATTATAAAACATAGTTCCCAGGAAAGAGTGTCTAAGCTCTGGGAGAGAGATTTCTACAGCGTCTGTTCCTCGGTCCCAAGCTCCCTGCTCTCCACCACAGGTGGACACGCTGACGCTGGAGCAGAAGCTGTTTAGCGGCCCCTACCCCTATCACATCTGCATTATCCATGAATTCAGCAACCCTCCTAACGTCCGGAACAAGGTTCGCATTCGCAGCTGGATGGACACCATAGCAAACATCAACCAGTAAGTAACCTTTGGCCCCAGGCCTTTTAGTCATTGTTGTTGCGAGGGCCACAGAAACAGACCCGAGTTATTCTTCACTCTAAGTGATCTCACCTGGGCTGCTTAGGCAGTGAAACGTGAAGTATAACGTGAGCGACTGAGGGAATGAAGACCTAAAACTAAAAAGCGTGTGTGTGTGTATCTGCAGCTGTTTGTTTTCAAATGTAAAGCAAAAGTCCAAGAACAGACTGTATACGTACATTTGACTTCATTTCTTTAGGCTCAGGGCATGGAAAAGAAATCAAGTTAAAACTGATGTTTTACATCATCAGGAAATTAGACTTTTTAGGCATTTGTTATATAAACATGTTAAGCACCTTATACACAAGACATTTGATTAGAGAGTGGCTTTCTTTACCTGATGTGATTTTGAGGACAGTGACGAAAGTAATTTTGATGTGACTGGATATGTATTCTCTAGTTTGAGTGTATCCTGCTTCTGTTAGATATTTAATATTTAATTTGTTGGAATGTTCGTTAGAATCTAGGCCTGGCGCAGTTTTGACAGTTCCTTTCTACCCCACACCTCAGCATATTTCCAGTTTTGTAATTTTTGTTTGATTATTCTTGTTGCCTCCAGAGAGCTCATTAAGTATGAATTCTTCCCTGAAGCCACACGAACTGAAGACGACTTGAAGAAGCACCCCAAGTACCCCTGGGGCCGAGAAATCTATACTCTAGAAGGTAAGCACCTACAGGTACTTGGGAAGCTCGAGAGCTGCTAAAACTAGACGGAGAGACATGTCTTAGGGAAGACAGGAGTGGGACCCGTACAGTTCGTCAGGATGGCGGAGCCTGGAATACCTGCAGGGAGCGGGAGCCGGGCAGAAGCTACTCTCCCTGGGCGTGTCTTTACCATCGCTAACGTAGTCAGGAGCAGTGTCAAACACGGAGAGTAGACGAAAGTTGAAACTTGCTGCAGTTTGAGAGTTGGAAGTGACTTGAGGGCACCTGTCTCAGCCTCTTTATTTTATATAAAGAGAGAGAGAGAAAGAAAAAAATTGAGGCTTAGCGAAAGCACAGGATGAGCAAGACCCTGTGACCAAGCAGTAGCAGAACCAGAACTAGAATTTACCCCTCCTGGTCCAGTGCTTTTTCAGCCATGAGAGACAGAAGCACGTTTTACCTCCTGCCTACGAAGCGCTGTGCGTTGGCCCTGCCGTTGCCTCCCCAGCAGTAGGCTGTTCATTGTCTCCTTCCAGGGGTTGTGGACGGTGCACCGTACTCCATGATTTCTGACTTCCCCTGGTTGCGATCGCTGCGGGCAGCAGAACCCAACAGCTTCGCCAGATACGACTTTGAAGACGACGAAGAAAGTAACTATGACCTGGCTTGTTTGTGCCTCTGGTTTGGGCTCATCCGCTGTTAGATGCTTACGTCTTGTGTGAGAGTTAGGAGCAGCGTGGCTGCTGAACCGCTTACCATGGAAATGTTTTTCTTTGCTTTGGGTTATCGCTGGTTGTCTCCCGACAACAATCAATCGACTTACCAGGGATCTCTGAAGGTTGGTGGGAAGGATTCCTTCAGACGGATTTTCCTACCTACCTAGATATTTTTATTACCTGTTCATAATTTTGTTACTCCTTATTGCCAAGTATATTGTTTCAGTTTGTTCCAGTCACGCTGTTCATTGTGTAGCATGGAGGAAATTATGATTTAGATGGAGATATTTGGCATAGGAGGACTTGAAGGAAAGTTTGAATGGAGTTCTTCTAGGTGTTAGCACACTTGCATATCTACTTGCAGGATGTTTCAAAAACTATTTTATGAGTCTATGGATTTTATAAGCTACGTGTGCATCTGTGGCTGACTTGGTCTCTCTGGTGCATCTCTACCTCGGCCTTTAGCCATGGGCTGTCTTGGGCATCAAACGGGGGATGCAACTAAACTGACTGGGACCTAGGCCATGAACATACCTTTGTCAGTGGCATTGCATGACCATGTAGAGGCATATCTCAGGGACTAGCTTACTTGATCGACTTCCCAAGTGAGTCTGATAATCATTCGTTTCCCCTTTTCTTTCTAATTTCCAAGGCACCATCTATGCTCCTCGAAGGAAAGGGCAGCTGTCCGCAGACATCTGTATGGAAACAATAGGAGAAGAAATCTCAGAGATGCGCCAGATGAGGAGAGGGGTGTTTCAGCGAGTGGTGGCGATTTTTATCCACTACTGTGATGTCAATGGAGAGCCGGTCGAAGATGACTACATTTGACTGGCCCCTCCTGCTTTCCAGCTCTTCCGGCAGAGCCGCTGGGGCTGCGCAGCCACCAGAGAAAGCTCCAGGGGACTCCGGGCCGCCCAGCTCTGGCATACAGGAAATGCGTAAGGACACTGAAGTTGTATACAAAGATTTGTACATAAAGGAGCTATACAGATACTTCCTGAGTACCAACTTTATATCATATGTTTATACAGTTTAATTTAAAAGTTCATTTTAATGAAGGCAGATCATTGGAAAGAGTTCATTCTCCTGACTTAGTTTATAAAGTCACTTCTTGGCTGAGCCTCATTTACTATATTCATAATCACTGTCACCCCTAAATCTGTGCCTTTTCTTCTCGAGCGAAGCAGTTTGAGTAAATCTGTTAAAGAGTCCTTGTGTCTTGTGTGCTTTTTTTGTGTTACTATTAAAACAAACCGAACCCTGTAGTCAGAGGTGGCTACATGTTTCTGTACGAAATTGTGGTTCTTTTTTCTCTTGGTATTATAGTTGCCCTATTTCTTAAACTCAAATAAAAAGACTCATGAGTTTAAAAACAACAACTGAGTTATGAGAGAAATGGAAAATTTTCCAAAGCATCTCTAGTTATTTATTTCCACATGCAATTGTGTACTTGCTTTATCTTGAATATAAAAATAAAAGTTCACTAAAAACTTTTATCTTGCCTTGGACCTGACTCCCTCTTTTTCAAGAAGAAGAGCAAATGCCACGCAAAAAAGGAACATGCTTAAACTGAAGGTCTGGAGGAATCTTACAAACTCTTCAAATACAGGCACATACTGCGTAACGACCTTTCCATCAACAGCGGGCCACGTGTACAGTGGTGGTCCCGTAGGATTATAATGGAGCTAAAACAGTCCTGTCCCCGAGTGATGTCAGCCACCTGTAAAGCCTTAGCCCAACGCACCCCTGCAGTGAGAGCCCTGGCGGGTCTTTCCGCGATGCCAGGGTGAGACTCTGACTGCAGAGCCTCCATCTCAGAGGTGGCTGCACGTTGCCAGCCACAGGCGAGGCCAAGGAGCCAGGCCTCATCTCCCCTCCGAGGCGACTTTGTTTGAGAGATCTTGGTTGACTTCATTCACTGACCCCTTGGGCGGCTTGTTTGTTGTCTTCCCACGCTGTATATTCCTGCTCTACGGTTTAAATTCAATAAAGAATGAGCCCTTGAAACTCTGGGCCCCCATCCTCAAGCCCAGTGAAAGCAGAAGCCCGGGCCCGTGCTCTCCACCCTTGGACTTGCCGTGTGGCTCCGAGTGTCCTGTGTAATATCCAGGTCTTGTAATAAACCTCGCCTTCAGGTTCACTTGACGGTCACTGCTGAGGGCTGCCTTGCAGTCAAGAACCACAAGGGCCGGTCCAGCCACAACATGGGTTACTGATGGGCTGAAACTGGCACAGAGCAGTTACATGTTTGTGGTGATGGTGTAAACGAACCTGGGCCACCAGCCGTATAAAAACAGTTACAGTAGTAGGGCTAGGCCACCCGGGCTTGTGTAAGTGCACTCTGACGCATGCACAGTGACAATTGCTGAACGACACATTTCTCAGAGCATAAGCCCCTTGTTAAGTGGTGCAGGACTGGAATATGTCATGGTCTGTTGAGGGGTAAGGGCCCTTCGAGCTTATCTAGTCCAACCCCCTCGTTTACAGGAGAGAAGCCCAGAGAGGGACAAGCTCGCCGGTGGTCAGGAGCTGGTTAAGGCCAGGTAGGACAGGAATCCAGGTGCCTGATTCCCAGGGGCTGCCTCCCCCATTAATGTCCACAGAAAGGCAGGCGTGGCAGCAAGCTTTCCTAACGCTAAAACACTGTGAATGATGTCTTTCCACAAAGCCTCCCCTTTCCAAGGCTTTAAAAACTCCATTACATTAGGAAGAGCGTTGGGGACTGCATTCAGTCCTCTCGCTAGCACCTTGCTTTTAACTCAGCTAACCCTCCTTTTAACTAAACGAGTATATCCTACTCTCCAGGCTAGAAATGTGATCAGTAAAAGACAGGAACATTCTAGATACTTCAAAATAATACAAAATCCCCAACTCTGTTTAAGATTCAATCCAAACCTCATTTTTCACTGTACCTGCAACCAAATAATCTAACTCAGCGATTTCCAACCCCTTTCATCTCATGGCACACATATACTGATTACTAAAATTCGATGGCATGCCAAAAAAAAAATTTATATATATATATATATATATATATATATATATATATGATACACACACACACATACACACACAAAGGTATAATTTTGGTTCATTCACACCGGACGGTTATTGTGTTGGCTGTTGTCACTCTTTTTCTTTGGCAATCTAAGGGAAAAGAGGTCAGAGCCCCTGGCAGAATAGTCGGGTATTGCATGTGTTAAAAATTCTTGTAGCACACATTGTGCCTCCCTCCCGCACACCAACTGAAAATCGCTGGTCTAACTAATGCTTAGATGAGCCACTAGAGGTCGCTGCTTTCTAGCGTTTGTTGATCCTCCACACGGTCGCACTTAATGCACTGTTAGAGCAGCAGGGGGCGCTGGAGTCATTCTACAGAGGCCCACACTGGCCCAGCTAAAGGGAATTTGGTAGCTGCCTCTGGAATGGATGGGTGGATAGTGATGGCCCAACAGCACTTTTTCAGCACAGAGCCAGGTAGTAAATGCTTCAGGCTCAGTTGTGACAACGACTCCGCTACTGTGGTGTGAAAGCAGCAACAGAAAATCCATCAACAAACGGGTGTGGCTGTGTTCCAACACAACTTTATTTATGGACACAAATCGAATTGTACGTAATTTTCACGTCACAAAATAAATACCTTTTAATTTGTTTCTAACCACTTCAAAAAGTAAAAACTAGTCTTAGTTTACAGACCGGAGGATTTGCCGACACCGTGGACAACCGCATTGTCCTGTTCCTCCTTCGAGGAATGTGGCCCTGGCACATGTTTAAAAGGTTAAGGATGTTTCCAGGATGGACTCCTGAGCTAATGGGAATGGCAGAGAGAGAATCGGGTTTCTCTCGGCGAGGCCGGGTGTGTGAGCCCTAATAGTCTCTCCAAATAAGAGCAGGCACCACAGTTCTTACAGGGACTCCGCATTTAGATTCAGAAGGCCTGGGTTCGGATTCTGACACCCTGAATTGCCTGCTGGGTGACCTGCAGATAGTCACAAGCCTGACTCTGGAGCCTCAGTCCCCTCATCTGTGAAATGGTCAGCAGTGAATAAATACCACGCCCACCGCACAGGGCAGTCGTGAAGGCCCGGCGAGAGCGCCGGTCCGCCGGAGTGGGAGCAATAGGGGTGGTATGGCTCCCGCGGTGGCCCCCTCTAGTAGGGAAGGTCTCTGTTTTTCTAGTCTTCCCCAGGATGGCAGGAAGCAGAGAGAAGGGCTGAGGCCACGAAGCAGTTTCAAGGTGTCTACCAGGTGCTTTCTATACACTCACACTAACACTTCAAAGCGTGCCTGGTCCTACGTCCCCTACTTTACTGCCGGGGACACTGGGGTCGAGCGGGCTAGAAATCTGGCTCGAAAACACAAATCTAGGCAGCGGAAGCAGGAGCTGGCAGCCTGACTCCAAAGCCTGTGCAAACTGAGCAAACTGCCTCTGCCCCCCGAAGGGAGGGGGAGCCCGGGAGCCGTGTAAGGGCCGCTCTTCCCACAGGGAAGCTGCCAAGTCAGAGCTGCTGCTGCCGCTTAAGCTTGAAACCTCGCCAGCTGACCCTCACGTGGGGGCACAGGCCGGGCAGGGGGCGGCTGAGCCGAGGCCTCCGAGCCCCGCGCAGACGGGGCGCAGCCGCGACGAGGCGACACTGCGAACTCTGCAGGCCCGTCCTGTGAACCGCGCACAGCGGCCGGGAAGGGTGAAGGGGACCCACGTGCTGATGTGAAGTGGGGCTGGCGGGGCAATTTGCAGGTTGTTATAAACGGCCTCGCCTTCTTTCCACGGAAGAACGAAACGAGCCGTGCCTTTTCACGCGCCCGTTTACACACCCGCAAACCCAGACCCGCTCTTGAATGACGTGTAAGCCAGGCCATAAAAGCGATTACTTCTTGGAATGGGACTTAGTTGGAGTCCAAGGGTATTTTGTTGTATCTGTATTATTAGAACTTTTTAGAATGAGAATGGACTGCAGAAATCCATTGTTTGTACAACCCATCATTTATGTGGCCCCCAAATACAGAATCTGTATATTTAGAAATACATTGAAAGCAGGGGAGGAAGGAAGCACTGTTAGAACGGGGTGAGCTGAAGTGTTTCGGTCTCGACTTCTGTCCCGCGTGCACTCTGTGTCCTTGGGCAAATCACTTTTCCCGACACAGTCTGTTTCCCTTCCTATCAAATGAAGTCAATAATCCCCCACCCAAGCTGCTGGGGGGGGGGTCAGCGACGCTGCGCAGCTACAGAGAACCCGCTGGGAGCCTGCGATACCATTGAGACTGGCTGGTTATTAATAACAGGCAAGGAGCCAAGGGAAGGCCGGACATTACAGGCATGTCATCTGGGCAGCGTCACCAGGGAACAGTGGGGGAAGGGGTTCAACAAAAGGGGACAAATGCAGGCGCAGTGCAGTTGGGGTGCCTGTCAGAGATTATTAGCCAGAGTGAGAGAAACCACTGCAAGCCCTCAAAAATTTGGGAATACAAAATGCCCTAAACAAAGGAGTGTTTTCTCTTGCATTCGCCCACACAGCCCACGGCCATGCGGACCCCACACCTGGTGGACTGCAGCTGGGAACACAAGCTAAGCTCGCCCGACGCTGGATTGGATGGTCCCACCACGGAACAGAAACCCTGGACCCTGGCTCTGATTCCAGCTCTGCCGAAGCTCCAGCTCCCTTCCTTCCTTGGGGGCACAAAGGGAAATGGGACCGTGGAAACTCAGGGGTTTCTCCAGTACCTCCTCCCATGCCAGTCTCAGAAAATTCTTTTTCTCGGGATATCACAAGAAATCCTCCCCCTCTGGTCAGCCACCCGCCTGTACCCCTCCGTTGTTCGGAGGTGGAGACCAAGGCTCGGGGGGCGGAGGGTGCCCACGAAAGCAACAGAGCGAGGGAGAGGCAGAGCTTCCCGCTGGATGGGCATGGCCCCTGTTGCGCCCCAGATCCCAAGCTGATGCAGAAGGGACACCTCAGGCCACAGGAGACGGGGAGGCGGCCGCACTTGGCTGGCTCACTGCTCCCTCCCAGCTCTGGGGCAGCCCGTGACCGCGCAGTAAACCAGTCCAGCGATGGGCAGTGTCGCCACGGTCAGGCCCGGGCGGAGGGTCAGGCTGCCTGTGGCCGCACTCAGCCCGCACCGCCCAGGTCTGTGTCCTTGGGCAGCAGGCCTCTCAGCCGAGGTCTGCTCGTCCGTGACTCTGGCATTTATCTTGTAAGGATTTCATGGGGATTAAATGAGCTAATCCACGAAAAGCACTGACTACGTGCCTAGCAGAAAGGAGCTCATTAAACGTTAGCTTCACTCTTTCATGCTACATTGTTATTATTATTATTAATTATTGACTCAGATATGTTCTTGGTGAGCTGAAAATAAGGGAAAGGAGACATGTAGTCTAAATAAAATATAACAGCAGTTAAAACTTTAACTTCCCTTCTGTGTTTCCAAAAGTGCGGAACGCAGCTGCAGTTGAATCACAGTAACTCACAAAGTTTGGAAGCCCATCTCTGGGATGTTCTTCTGCAACCTTCCCTTGCTGAAAGGGTCCTTCCTCAGACCCCCGAGGTGGGGTGCCCCTAGCAGCTCCCCAACACCCTCGGCCCCCTTTAAACACAGAAGCCTGGAGCAGCTCTGAGTGCTGGCTTCTCATTAGAGCTGAATAACCTTGTTTTGTTATCTATTTATCTCAGTGGCTGCTTTCTATTTATGGCGAGTAGCACTGATTTTCTATTTCGGGCACCGATATAATGTTTCTTCCCAAAATAAATTTGTGTAAGTGAAAACCTGAATTGACTTAAATTAAAATATTACGTAAATAACAGCGCGGGCAGGAAACACATTTGGTAAAAATCCCAATGTGGCCCTGGGTGGATGGGCGTGGGAACACTCACGTCTCCGACCAGCTCTGAGATTTTCTCCGGTGCGGAGACGAGACAAGTGAGGCAAGTGTGGGAAGTGACACGATGTTCCAAACTCAGGCCTCCAGATCCACCCCGACGTGTTTAAATTCAAACCAAATATTCAGCCTCCGTTGTCCAGCCTGGGTGGGAGAGAGACTGCAGGTGTGTAGAGGGGCCCGGGCACTCACCTCCTTTCCCCTCTGGACCAGCTGCTCCAGGAGGGACTTTGGCCAGAGCAGAGTGGAGTCATAGGGTAAAAGACACAACACCAAAGAGGCCAGTGGGCCGGGAGACAGCACAGCCCAGGGTGACATTACTGCTGTTCCGAGGACAATATTAAAGGCATAGTTACAGCCTCTGGCTCCCTCCCTGAAGCCAGCCCCACCCCACCCCCCAGCGAGACAGCACTTTTCTCAGGAAAGAGCAGGTTAGCAGCAGAAGAGCGCGTGTTGGGGAGAGGAAGTGGAATCGCAGAAGGAATGGCTTTTTCTACAAACGCATCCTTGGGTGTCAGGTGAAGAAGTTGGTTTTTATCTCTTGCTTTCCTGCTGCTGATCGCGAGCTGTGTGGGGGGCTGCGGGGCCTCCACCTGGCCAGCCCTGCAGGCCGGAGAGTCAGGTTGAGAAGCAGCACAGGGGGCCCCCCTTTATCCCGGACATCGGGGGTCCGGTTGCCGCATCCACCGCCCCAGGGAGCGTCGGGGCCAACCTGCGCCTCCTCCGGGAGCATCTCTCCTGGACACTGCAGGCTTCCTGGAAGGTGGTGGCCTTCTCAGAGAAGAGGGCAAGACACGGGCCCCCTCTTCCCTCGGATAAGCTTGAAGCCTCCTCCCTCTGAGTCTTCATGCACCTGCTCTGTTACCTGGGTTCCCAGGAGCCAGGGACTGAAGTGGTGCCAGGCTACCAGCTGTCTAAGCAGAACAAAGCTGGTCCTCTCCTGGGAACCACCACCATGGACGGGCCTTGGGAGCATCTCCTACATCATCCCAGCCCTGGTCCAGAGAGTCAGGAAAGCTTGCTCATGAGTCCATTTCTGCAAAGGAGACCATGCAGACAATAGCAAAGGCTCCTGTCCCCAGCCCGGGGTGCATGTGACCTCTACAGACACCAGGCATAGACTGGCCCACAGAAGCTTGTCCAGAGAGTCCAGAAGATATAGTCCAGTGATATGGGAAGATCTCATTTTCTCACCTATATTATAATCTGTGGATCCCTGTTGCATCCAAGTTGCCCTTTAAGATGGTAGACCTGCCACTGAGAAATACTGTTTCACATAAGCAGATATGCTTGCTAAGCTCCCGGGAAAAGAAGCCTTTCACAGGGAAGAGATCCTGTTGTATTTATGTATCTGTGTGTGCACATATGCATTTAATAGCGGGTCCTATCGCCTTCAGGGGCATTAAACAAAGTTTGTCTCAAAGCTATGCCTCCTTCTTGTGAGCTGGTTCTCATGAGGTCTGTGTCAGTCCTTCCCTAAGACGTTTTTTGTGATTCAAGAACCGAAACCACATTCAGAGACCAGGTGCAGAACCGTGGACCCCAATTTCACTCATCTCTGCCTTTTCCATAAAAAAAGAGTGAAGAAAGGAAATAACCTTGAGGAGGTTTATTAATCCTCAGCGCAGGGAGGGGCCCGTCGGTGGGTGACCAGCCAGCCCCTTTTGCCCGGGACTAATGGGTTTCTTGGGATGCGGACCTTTTGGTGCTGAAACCAGAGTGGTTGGTCACCCTAGTCCCATGTGGAGTCTGACCATCCTTCTTACCATGTCTGGGACAGGGGGGGCAGGGAGAGGTAGTGGATTCTGCCCCCGTGGATAAAACATGACAAGGAGGCAGTGTGGCTTCTGAGATCACTCAGGAGGGAATCAGGGTCAGCAGGCCAAGTGGAAGGACAAGGGGAGCTGCTGAGGTTAGAAACGTCTGTGCACCTGTGCCTTGAGGGGTGCATCACATACGCACCCCGCCACCACCCACACTGTCTGCGCCCTGGGGTCTTATAAGGAGCAGCAACCAATCCTTTCCATAGGGATTTTATCAGCAACCAAGAGAAAGGCAACTGAGCTTCAACCTGTGGGCACAATTCACCCCAAGATAAAGTAATTTGGTGGTAACTTGGACATCAGGGAAGCTTCTCCTTAGGAGCTTGGAGAAGGGGAGATGCTGGTAAAAGATGTAGAAAAATGATAGCCTGGGAGCTTCACAGGCAGGGGCCCGTGAGGTTTCCTAGAAAGCAAGTTGGTCTGTGGTTCTGTTTTGGCCAAAGGAGCAAACTGCCCTGACCGAGACCAGGCAGACTCAGCACAAGTCCTGAAAGCCACTCAGAGGTGTCTGATTGGAGCAACTCAGTGTCGCTCCCCAGGTGGAGTCGTAGGACCTTTCCCTACTGACGTTCCCGGTAACGGTGCAGCTGTTTCTGCACTGTCCCGGGGGGGGGGGGGAGTGAATCCAGTAAGATTCATTCCAAACGACCTCAGAGCCAGCGTGCCAACGAGGGAATGTCACCTTTAAACAGATGCACACACCAGACCAGCTTTAAAGATGCTCTTTGGTAAGGGATCTGAAACCAAATCCTAAGCAGAGTTCCCAGAGTCTATGCCCAAAAAAATATGTCAAGAAAAATGTTCATGTCTATAAACCAAAATATATTGATGCTTCTCTTCTCAGGACTTCAGTGCTTCTAGACGGAACTCTTGGCATTGCTACCAACCTAATTTCGTTAAAAGAGCCTCGATTAATTCATCCACCAAAGCACGTCCAGAAGCAGATGGCCGGAATGGAGAGGAAACTGGAGCCTCTGAGTGTAGGAGGAAGAATTAAAAGGGCGAGTGGGCAGCGGATCACTGCCTTCTAACAGCTAAGGGTTCTTAGGAGGGAGAGGCAGCCAAATGCACGGCCCCAGCGGAGCAGTGACAGACTCTCGGGCCAACAAAGGAAAGAACTTCCTTCAATCAGAGCGTCCCGGTGGCAGGAGGAGCTGCGTCGGGAGGGAGCGAGCTCCTGTCCCTGGGGGTGTGCAAGCAGAGACTGAGCGGCTTTCAGGGGCGATGTGAAGGACGCCTCTCCTGCATTGGGTGGGGCTGGATCTGACGCTGCTTGAGGTCCCTCCTCAACTCTGTGATCCTCCACCCTCTGGCCTCGGGCCTGTCCATCGGGTCCTCCAAGACCTTCCCCCGGCCCTCGGCCCCACTGCCTTGTGCCTCACGGGTGGTGATGAGGGTCGGGGGGTGCTGGGGTGTCCCGTTCATGCAGACACGATGAATGAACAGCCAGGCTGTGAGCCATGTCCTCGATCAGAAGCACGATTCCAGGGACTCTGGGTCATTGTTTATGGGCAGTTTCTCGAGTTCCTGGTGACGTCCACTGTGCAGAACTGTGTACCTAGGGGGGAAGGAAAGAAGGGATGAGAAGTGAACAGGCACCTTTCAAATGCACCGAACAGCTCCCAGCAACCCCCTTCCTTCCACTGCATGCTCCTGAGAGCACGTGGGGCTGAGGGTGGGGCCGGGGTACCTCGTCGCAGCGAAGTCAAAGAAATGGATCCAGATTCTCATCTTAAAGATGAAGAACTGAACGCCGTGAGAAAATCAGAGGCCCAGATTTACTCAGACAGCAAGTGGCAGAGCTGGGACTAGGACCGAGATTCTTCCCTCCCTGCAAAGCCTGGGGCTCTCGAGTGACTCCCCAGATGGACCCTGGTGGATCCTCTCAAGCTGCTCCCCACAAACCTCCGTCGGGGGCGGTTCTGGGTTCAGCAACATCAAAGTGCTGCCAGAGACCACTGAGCCACTCAGGGCCTGGAAGACAGTGTGACTGTACCTATTCCTTTGATTCCTTTTGGGGACATTTGCAACAGTAAATCCATTCGATGAATCAAACGGCAGGTTGACTCCAAACATCGCAGTGAAGCTGACTACTTGACAAGCGTTTATTATTTTCCTGCAGCATCACATGGTTGCACTCAATATGTTAATTGCATTTAAATCAGTTTCAATGGCATGTGGTCTTGTCATCAGTAACCCAGATTCCAGCATCTGGCAGTCACCGTTATGACATTTCTAAAGAGGTTAGCAGCTCCGTCCCCACTCACTTTCCCGAGGGCAATGTCAAACCCAGTCAGTAAAGTGCACACACACACACACACACACACACACACACCCCAGTTAATTATTTGGCGTTATGTGTTGACAGCCAACCTGATGGTTTGTCATGCATGACATGAATGCTTTGATTTGAATTAGAATCATTAACTGCTGGCTCGTATTGATTGGTTGGTATGTACCAGGGACTGTACTAAGCCCTCTCCACACATTACCTTATTTAATCTCACAACGGCCCTGTGAGATATGTTCATTTTTCAGTTAAGCAAAATGACACACGTCTCCAGTGATTCGCCCAAGGGAATACAGGTAATATGTGGAGAGACAGCCCATCAAACCCGGTCCATCTGACGCCAGCAGCCATGTGCTTGCCTGGCTCTCACGTAGCCCGTGGACCAGGAGTAAGTTTAGACAAGTGAGTCTCAGCAGGAGCACAGAGTAGGCGTTTCTGGTTGGCATGGCGGGGGTTTGCTGTTGGCACCTAGTGGGTAGAGACCAGGGCTGCTGCTAAACATTGTCCAACACACAGCACAGTCTCTACAACAAAGAATTATCTGGCTCCAAATGTCAATAGAGTCCAGACTGAGATGCCTTGATCCGGACAGAGTTCCCAAACCAGCCTCTACCACTTACCAACTCTGAGACCCTTAGCGAGTGATTTACCCTCCCTCTGTCTCACTTCCCTCCTCTGTATCCGAGGGTGATGGTGGGAAAAGCATCAGCCCAGGGCCTGCACAGAGTAGAATCTCAATGTAGTGAAACCAAAATTATTCTTTCTCATTTAATCATGAGAATATCATAATGATGATAATAATATATGTACAGCAGCTTATCGCTTAAGAATACTTTTCTCCTTTATTTCCTTGATAGGTAAAACCTCAAAGGACTCAAGACATAAAAGGCTACCAGATGTTGTCTTTCTTCCTGATCGGAGTCGCAGGCCTAGTGAAGAAGAGCTCACTGAGTTTTCCATACATGACCCTTTACAAGCAGCTCTGCAGGCCGGGCCAGGCAGGCAGCTACAGTGGGGAGAAAGCGAGGCTCGGGTGAGTGTTTGGGCATCACGGTGAGCGAGTGGCAGAGCCTGGCCAGGACCACAGGCAGGCTCCTGACCATTGCTGTTGCCAATGAGCAGCATTGTTAGTGACTGAACTACAGGTCTTCAAAACAGGGCCTAGAACCTACCACCCCATGAAGTGGAGCTGCACTCCTGGGGTACAGGGATATCCCTGAAGTGGATGCTTGTGCAGGAGAAGCTTTAATGATAACAATGAGAGCTCAATTTATTGGGGGAATTGAGGATGTGTGCTGATACCAGTTTTAGTAATTACATATATGAATTCATTTATATCATTCACTTTTCACAACCCTACTATGCTTAGATCTACTTTACAGATGAGAAAACCAAGGCTCAGAGAGGTTAAGCAGTTTACGTTAGGTCACAGTTTCCATGATGCCCACCCTTAACCTCAAACACACTCCCGAACCTGGCCAACAAGCCACCTGCGCTGGCAATCAATGGGCCCTTCTCCTGCACCGAGTTCACCTAAAGAGCGTGTCCTGGTTGGGGAGCCAAACTGACATTTCTGATCACATAAGATGTGCTGCCCCTGAGCGCAGGCACCCTCGACAGCAGCCTTCCACACATCTCTCGTAGGCTCCCTCCCACGCTGCTGAGTGGGTTGTTCAGGAATAACTAGAAGGGAGGTGTGGGACTGGAGCAGATATTCCAAGTGGAGTTTCCCTTTATCCAGAGTGCAGTTCACAGGCAGCAGGTTCCGTGAGAGATGGGGGTGAGCCCGGCCGGCGTGGCTCAGCGGTTGAGCATCAACCTATGATCCAGGAGATGCCAGTTCGATTCCCGGTCAGGGCACATGCCCGGGTTGTGGGCCCGATCCCCAGCAGGGAGCATGCAGGAGGCAGCCGATCAATGACTCTCATCATTGATGTTTCTGTCTCTCTCTCCCTCTCCCTTCCTCTCTCTGAAATCAATAAAGATATAATTTTTAAAAAGAGAGAGAGATGGGAGTGAGCAGACACATGTTTTCTAGTTACAACTTTGGGGTGGGTCCTGTCACCGTGGCAGCTAAGTGACACACAGAATGGAGGAACGGGCCAGAGATTTCCTTGGCAGGATTCAGGCACAGGGCAGTGTGTCTCAAATGGAGTGTGGCCTGCAGAGGGATTTCTAGGACTTGGGTATTCCCAGTTCTTCAAGATATGTAGAGACTTGATTTTGTATTTTCACTTTGATAGCAAATAAATAATTTGAGCGGACTTGGGACCATCTGGATGGCCGCCTTATAAATTCACATTGCCTTGTGAATCCCCACCTTTGCATTGGGGACCCCTTGATGTTGCAGTGACAGTGGCTGGCTTTACGCAGCATTTCTCTAACTGGGATGCATGAACCCCAAGCACTCTGTGGGCACATTCATGGGGATCTGCACATCTCCACTTTGAGCAATACTAGGGGGCGGGGGGAAGCACTCGTTACCGCAGGCAAACGGAGCAGCGTGCAAATCCGGACTCTACCATTTACCAGCTGTGTGACCTGGTCAAGTAGATTAGTTCCAGGGACATCACAACTTTGTCGTGATGATAAAATGAACATGTTTAAGGGATTTGGGAGAGGGCTGGATACATAGTGAGCACAGCAATCGTCACTGTTGAGGAAGCCAGGGTTCAGGAAACGGGACTTCCTCAGGCTCTGGAGGCAGAAGGCTGGGGCTGGAATCCTGGCCCTGGCACCGACTAGCCCTGGGATTACTGACGACGTTCTGGGTTGTTGTGGGCATTACATGAGATCATGCGCATAAAATGCTTCTTTGAATAGTACCAACCCACAAGCACGTACTCCATAAGTGCAAATTAATACTGTTGTTATCTAGTGATCCAGGTAAGACTCGAACCCAGTACTTCACTGCCGATTCAGTGCAGAAATCCGTTCCTTAGTCATTGACCAAATGTTTATTCACTTAGCAATTGACCATAAGGCTGAAGGAAACCTTCGAGATGACCTTACAGATAGAGAAAGAGCCCCCAAAGAGGCTGGCGCCTGCTCAGAGTGGCCGAGTGGCCCGCCCTGTGTGGTGCAGTCTTGCAGCTGCCCTGGTGGGGAGCAGGCCCGGAGGTGTGGCTGGACCTGGGCAGCCTCAAGTCCAGATGAAAAGTCTCCGCTGCTTCCCAAGCACCGGCAGGCAGGAGGCAGCTCCCTCTGCACCGATTCACTGGAACCGGACGCACATGCGGGGCCACAGCAGGCTGGTAATTACCTGAGTCTGCGGCTCACTCGCTGAGCAATTAGCGTCGCTTAGAGCAGCCCGCGGGCTGCAACCAGAGGCCCCAGAATCGCCCCCTGCTCCGACAAGGTTAGACTTTATTTCATATCACACCCTCCCGGCAGTGCGCACACGGGGGAGCGTGCAAGGAGACATTTTAATTAGTAAAATACAAGGCGCAGGGGTTTAGAGACTCAACCCTGAGGCAGAGTTTCGTGGAAGCTGGAGCCTCGTCACCTGGAAAGGAGGATCCCACCCTCGGTGTTTTCTGGAGGAATGAGGCTTTCAAATCCCAGTCATTTTCTTTTTCAGCCACTTGCTTGTTTAAAAGTGTATTTGGAGTGCCTAGCCTAGTCCAGGCGCTGTGCCATGTCCTGGAGATATCAGGGCAGTTAGAAAAGTCGCACCACCCCTGTCCCCGTGGACCTCTCAGTGGGGTGGGGGAGACCCACAGTTAGACGCAAACGCGCGGCCATGAGAAGCGTTAGGAAGGAGAGGCGTTAGGTGAGGCTCTGAGAGCACGTCACCGAGGGATGTGGCCAAGGTGAGTGTGTCAGGGTTCTGTGACCAGGGAAGCGATGGAGGCAAGAGCTGAAAGATGGGTGAAGGTTAACCAGGCAAAGGAAGAAAGATGCCAGCAAAAGGACAGCACGTGCAAAGGCCCCTGTTGTGGGGGCAGAGGGTGCTGCAGAGCAGACCAGCGCAGTGCAGGCTAAGGGGAGGGCTAAGGCGCGGGAGGCTCCCCGGGTAAAGACTGTCGTGGGGAGCAGTGGGAGGCAGCCAAGGCTATAAGTAGAGTGGGTTCATGAGGATTTTATGTTCTGAACGAACATTCTAGGTGCCGGGTGTGGAATAGATTGGAGTAAGGCTGGAGGGGGAGCCCAGAAGCAAATTAGGAGGTGTATTAATTTCCTATTGCTGCTGTAACAAATTACTGCAAACTTATTGGCTTAAAAGAACACAAATTTATTTTCTTACAGTTCTGGAGGCCAGAAGTCCGAAATGGGTCTCCATGAGCTAAACCTCAGCGTTGGGTAGAGCTGCATTCTTTCTGGAGGCTCTAGGGGAGAGCCCCAGTCCTTGCCTTTTCCAGCTCCTTCCAGAAGCTGCCCACATTCCCTGGTTTACGGCCTCACTGCTTTGACCTCTGCTTCCATCACCACATCTCCGTCTCTGCCTCTGCTCCCATCCCCCCTCGCCTCTCTGTGATGAGGATGCTTGTGATTGCAGTGCACTCGCCCAGATAATCCAGGACAATCACCCACGATGAGTAACTTAATCACACCTACAAAGTCCCTTTTGCTATCTAAGGTAATATAATCCCAGGTTTGGGGAATTAGAAGGTGGACCTCTTTGGACAGCTATTATTTTGCATGCCGCAGGTGATTTTCAAGGTGTCCAGAGATGCTGGTGGCTCAGAGATGTAGGATGGTAGTGGTGGAGGTGTCGAGAAGCAATCAGATTCAGGATACACCGGGCAGGTAGAGTGGATGGAACCGTCGATGCATTGCACATGGGCCCATGAGGGCACTGGGGGCAGGCATGGGCCAGGCAAAGGCCCAGAGGCAGGGAGGAGCACCGAGTGGCATGCTTTGTTTGAGGAATGGGCAATGCTCTGAGAGTGCATCCTGCAGAAGAGACCAGAGCGTTTGCACCCTCCCCACCCCCAACATGAGGATGCAATGAGAACAGGCGTCCGTCTACAAGACAGGAAGAATGTTCTCACCAGGCACTAAACGTACTGGCACCTTGATCTTGGACTTCCAGCCTCTAAAACTGGGAAATAAACGTCTGTTGTCTCAGCCCCTAGTCCATGCTGTTTCGTTGTAGCCGCCCAAGCCGACTGATACAGGAGGTCTTGAGGAGTCAAAGAAACAATGCGCATGAAGGGACAAGAAACACAGTTTAGGCTGTGAAGGTAGGACTTCTTGTCCTGAGCTATTAATTTAGGAAAACCCGAGTGATCAAGAAAAAATTACCAAACAGAGGGTGGGGGTCGGTGTGCGGATGTGTTTCTGCGAATCATTCACTAGCGACGCTTCATTTATCCGAAGGCCCGACATCCAGTGACCTTAACTATCCAGAAACCTGCGCGGAGATGTTTTTTGTGTGTTGGTTTTTTGGAAAGGCCTCTGAATCACCAGAGCAGTTGTCACAATGGTGTGGACTTTTCTTGACGCCTTCCTCCGTGTTTCACTCGGAATATTGAAGCTGAGTTCGCACACGGCCCTAGAAAGCTTGTTTCCTCCACACACGGCGGAGCGGAGGCTGGAGGCGGGAGGGAGGGGTGCGGTGCAGGTGGTAAGGGGCGATCACGGGGCCGGTGAGGCGACAGGGAGGAAGCAGAGGACGCGAGCCAAAATCAGCACAGCCCGCCACTCAGCCAGAGCCGCGTGGCACACGCCTCTCAAGGGCGTCACCGTCGGGCAGGATAACTAACGACAGAAATTCAAGTGATAACTTTGAGCAAAGTTCCTCAGAATCAGGTTTGACGCTGCGGGAGCTCAATCAAGTGTGGAGCTCAGCTGACAGTCTCAGGTTAATGCGAATTGTCCAGCTTTGACAAACGACCCATGGTTATATAAAATGTTAGCGGTGGGGGAAGCTGTACTGACTCTGTGCTGTGCTTCTAGATATAAATGTGTTTTAAAATAAAAAGTTTTTAAAAAAATGTTTAAAACTTTAAAAAACACACACCGGGGTTTAATCACAGTCATTTGTTTGAAAAAGATGAAGGAATTCACCACCAATAACCCATGAAAAACGGGGTGAATCGGGGCCTGGGATAGCTGGAGGAGAGAAGCCCTGGGCACCGTGACACTGGCTCACTCAGCTCCACCAGGGGACGTGGGAGGCTGTGCTTCCAGAACAGGGAAGAAGCCCAACACAAAACGGAAAGATTGATGGGTGTAAAACAAAATAAAGCCCCCAAGGCCTATGAATCTCTGGCCTTCCGATCAATAGTGACCAAGGTCCAGAAGGACATTTTGTAGGAAGACGGGTGAGTGGACAGACAGACAGACACCGGACACAGACAGTGACACTTACAGAGCGCGCTCAGAGCTAGACGGGAACCGGTCTATTGCAGAAGAGCAGGAGGAAGCTGGCGACAGAGGGGCAGCCACTTTTAGGCGCAACAGAAAACGGCCACAGACGAGGGACAGCCAGACGGAAGTGGGGAAAGAAAAAAGACAGAAAACGCAGTTAGCAGACAGGTGACCTGAGCCTGAGCGAGCATTCTCATAGCCTCAAAGGGCTTTGGGGGGGGGGGCGCCTAATTATTGCACAGCGTGGTTATGCCGAGCCACGCGTCTATAAAGCACTTTTATAGCAGAGTCTCACTTGAATCTCATGGCAACCTGCGAAGGTCGCGGTGCAGGTCAGTGCTGTAATTTACCAAAAAGGACACAGACACAGAAAGAAAGTTGCCTGTCCAGGGGCCACCCCACAAGTTAGCAGCCTGGGGGACATAAGCCAAGGGTGCTGAGTTACCTCCCATAGTGTGGCCGAGTGTGCACAGAAAGCCACCTTCCCTCCTCCCCGTCCCCCTCCTCTTAGCCAGCCCCCATCCTGCACGCCTTACTTAAGTCATCCCGTGTAACATTCCCATTTATAATACCCCCATATAATGCTCATGTCCACCTTGTCAGGCAGGTACTATGAACCCCCATTTTCTGTTGATGTGACCAAAGAAATCTTCTTAGTGAGAAGGAAACCGTCACTCGACCCCAGGGCCCTCTGAGCCAGAAGCATACACCTTTAATCTCCAAGCATCAGGATTCCCAGAGCCTCGCTTCTAAGATCCTGAGCTTCTTGTGGCCCCAACCCCCCCACTCGCCACCCACCGTGGGCAGACTCTGGGCCGGGCAAGCAATGAGGCTCTTTCCTTCTTGGACCCTGGGTCCCACCCCAAGAAGGAAGAACCATCCCCTGCTCCCTCAAGTTTCCCAGAGATCCCCTAGATCCCTGTGTTAGGAAACCCCAGCCAAATAGCCCCTTCGCACCATCAGGGCTCCGGGTTCTAAAATGCTCGCCTGGCTCGGCCCACTTCTTCCCTCGTCAAAACATCAGGTTCCGCTTCCGCTGAGGCAGGAGGCCAGGCAGAAAGCCAGGACCCTGGCAGCAGGGTTATTAAGGGCAATTTGATTCAATCAATTCACCACGACGTTAAAAAGCACAGGCCACACCCTCTTCTTCAGCTAATCTCCTACGAGCACGTCTCTGCTGAAGCATCTTTGGAGTATAATTGGGTGTGCACGGCCACTTCCTCCAGGCAGCCGTCTCTGACCGTCTCAGGGTGATACCCCTTCCCCTCCTTTGTACAGACATAGCACCTTCTGCTTCTACCGTTTATTTGACACTATGAGCAGCCCGTGACAGCCCTTGAAGTAGCTTGTTAAAGGCAACCTGTGTGTGCATGTAAACAGCATGCTCGCAGATGAATTGCAAGCCTCTTGGGGGCAGAAACCATGACTTAGTCATGTAGCCCAGTGAGGTATTTTACCCACAAGTATGGTGGTTGAGAGTCAAACATCCAGAATTCTAACCACAGCTTCATTACTTGGTAGCCCCTCCACCCTGGACCTCCTGACGCCCCACGGTCCTCCTCTAGCACCTGCAAATAGTAACAGTGCCGCCCCGGGGAGTGGGGGTGAGGGGTAACTGAAGCCAGGCATCCCGCCCTGTGCTTACCGGCCTGGCATGTGCTCATTCAGTATGAGCCAGTGCAGCGAGGTGAGTTCATTACATAATTAAACAGTGATTTGGACCCCCAACCTTCTCTTCATTTAACTGGTTCTCTGTGGCCTGTTATTAGTCCGATGACATGCCTGCTATCTGTCCTTCACTAACAGAGCGAAAGGTCTGTTAGTGTACCACCGGAACACTACGTATATTTGGTGAAAATCTCCCATTCCAACAATTCTTATGCTTGTTTGAAAATATAAGGAAAAACTCAGAAACGCTCAGCGGGCTCTAAGTAATCAGCTAAAGATGTAAACCCCTGGGGGCCTGTTTGCATGGCGTGCTTTCCCTGTTGCATTTTAGTGCAGGAGGAGCCAAGGCCACGCCTTTGCTCTGGGTTTTCCACACAATTCCGAGGTTTCAAGTATTCCTGTGGGGCTGTGTTACAAATGGGACAATACAGTTGTAAACTGTTACACATCATATACACAATAACTAATACTTGGTATGTATCTGTATGTACTTACCCACACAATCACACACATGTTGTTTTATTAGGCCTTCATAATTATTTAATAACAACTGAACTACTCTTGCATATTCATTTATATACCTCCTTTTAAATGCAAATCACGACTTTGTTTTTCTCAGATATACCCTTAAGGAGTCTAATGAATTAAGTTCTGAGAGTGCAACATGTAGGCAAGTTGTAAACATGTCTAGTAGTGAGCACATTCTGGCAACAAACGAAATGTTTCCTTATGAAAATTTTTTAAAAAGATGGAATTCTTACATTTTCTTTGCACTGCACTTAAAAATGGGAGATGTGGCCCAGCTGGCGTGGCTCAGTGGTTGAGCGTCGACCTGTGAGCCAGGAGATCGAGGCTTGATTCCCGGTCAGGGCACGTGCCCAGCAGGCGTGCAGGAGGCAGCCGATTAATGACTCTGATCATTGATGTTTCTCTCCCTCTCCCTCTTCCTTCCCCTCCCTGAAATCAGTAAAAGCATACTTTTAAAAACGGGAGATGTGATTAACGGCACACATTGAAGTAATGGTAGGATGAAATTTAAAATACTAATGTAAAATACAAATTTAGATTTTCGAAAATGTTTAAATGTGTTTTAAATTTAAAGATCTTCTCAACATCCCCTGTCCATGTCAACCTTGCTGAACGAACAGCATGGTTTTCCCGTGGCCTCTGCCTGCCTGTCGTTTTCACTGGCTGGAGCGAGCGTGGGAAACCACACCCAGATGAAGCTATGCTTTTATACACAGGCATTGGTCCTTACGTTTGTATTGCAGACCATGATCTTACAAAGCCCTTGACACTGGTTATTTTATTTTTTACTCACCACAAACCCCTGAGGTTGGTATTGTGCAGGCTTGAGTGGAAGAGAAGCCACATGGCCTCTCCCCTGCCCGGACAATGCAGAAGCTTTAAGTAATCACACGAGACCAGGCTGACCAGGCAGGCTTTCCTCTCCCAAGTTCCAGCACGTTCCGTCCAGGCAGGAACTGGGTAGGTCGGGGACCCGGGAAGCAGCACGGCCAGGCTGCCTTGGCTGTTGTTTGGATGGTGATGTGACCAGCCAGGGATTGGCTGGTGGTCAGCGGACTGCCTGGCAGCAAGTGTTAGGAAAACTCAAAGCCAAGGAGACAAGGCTTGGTGACAGGCAGAGGGAAGAGGCCAGGCGGGGATCTCGGATCCTGGGATAAAGGCTCAGGGCCCTTCAGACACCTGCAGAGCTCCCCCAACCCACCTGCTTTCAAATTCGAAGAACCTGGCTGCTCTGATCAGCTCCGCCTCCCTTACTCTCTGAAGAAATCGTTGCCGCTTAAAAGGATCTGATCCACCAATACCGAGTTCACACCTTCAAATCGTTTGCCAGAGGCTCAGAGGGGAAGGCTACATCTGGCCCAACACAGAGGCCCACAGGGATGTCCTCTTGCTGCGGCAGGGGGGCCACACAGTCCTGTTTCTCAGGCTGAGAGCTCCGTGTCTCCTGGACAGCAGCTGGGAACGAGTGGCGGAGTGGATCCTAAGCAAAGCTCCCTGCTGTCGTGAGAGGCAGACCAGGAGCTTCCCCCGTGGGCCAGTCCCTGCCTGCAAAGGGCGCTCCCTTTGGCCCTGCCCTCTACGCATCTGGGGCAATGCTGAAGCCTGTTCAGGGTACTTTTCATTGCTGTGCAGCAATAATATCAGGAAAGGGGACCTTGCATACTTCCCAACAACAGGGTCTATTTGAACCTACTGCCTTAAAAACAATCTGAGCTAAAGTGGGTTTAAGCTGAAGCTGGTTGGAAATGACCGGGACTCCTCTCACAAGCTAACTGAAATATTACCAATTTTTATAGTCATGTGCTCACGCTAATGCTGTACCTCTGTGATCGTAACAACTTGCTTTAAATATCACCCTGAGCGCACATTTTGGTCAAATGTGTCTCGGCCTTTGGCCAAAACCAAATAAAACACAGTTCGGATCTGAGCACACCAGCTCTGCTGTCAAAAACGTCCCGGCGCCTCGCCTCACACGTCCCTCCCTGCGCCAGGTCCCTCCCCTGGTCCCGGGTGGCAGCCTATGGCCTGGCACATTCTGCGGCCACCTCTGGCCTGGATGGGAGCCATGAGGAGGGTGTTGGCTGCTGTGGATGAATTTTACTCTCTGCAGCATAAACAATGAGGTGCTGCGGGAGGCTTGTGTTTGTTTGGTCAGGGCTTTTTCCATTAGGCTTGGTCATCAGCAGTTGGCTGGTTACAAATGCAGTCCTAAGATCCAGTGGCCGAAATCCAATTATCCCAGCTTCCTGTCTGCAGAGCTGCGCCAGCGAAGCACAGTCCTGTTTGCCTGCCTTGTCAGGCTCCCGGGACGCAAAGTATATCCTTTGGAGAAAACTAACAAACAACAGACCCTCAGATGTTTTGATGGAGAGGCCGGGTGCTGTGGAAAGCGGGTGCACTGGTGCAGAACACGGGGCCCAGCTCTTGTCTAATGTGCGCCTCTTCCTGGCTCCGGGCCTGTCCCTTCACTTCTCGGAGCTTCAATTGCTCATTTATTCGAGGGAATAACACCAACTGCAGGGGTGTCTAATGGGATGATGTATGTGAAAGAGGTCTGGAAACGACAATGATGGTGGCGATGGTGATGATACTAACAAGGTTAGCTGACAATTATTGAATGCCTGCCAGGGGAAGGGCAACATACTGTGTGTTTAATGGACACTATCTCATTTAATATTCACAAACATCTCTTAAAACATTGGCGATGATGGTAATAACGATATTAATAGCAATAGCTAGCATTTCTTAAGTGCTTACCACATGCCAGCCTCTAACCTCAGTGTTTCATGCTTATTAACATAGTATATAATCCTTACATCATGGGCAATAAGTGCCAACCATCCACGTGACATAGGAGGAAAACCAGGGAGCTGGGTAATTTGCTCAAGACCATGCTGCTGCTGAGAGGCCACCGGGATTCACACACAGGCATCTGGCTCTAGGACAGGAGTCAGCAAACGTTTTCTATAAAGGGCTCGGTGTTTAGGTTTGGGGGCCACAACAGATCCTCAGATGTTTTGATGGAGAGGCCTGGTGGTGTGGAAAGCGGGTGCACTGGTGCAGAACACAGGACCCAGCCCTCGTCTAATATCTGCCTCTTCCTGGCTTCGGGAAATGCTACAGAACTGTAGCATTTCTCCTTCTCTGTCTTCTGTTTTCTCCTGCTCTGTCTTTTCTTGCCTGTTTCGTTTCTTATTGATGATTTTTCTTTGTTTTCACATTCCTTCACAAACGCGAAAAACATTCTTAGCTCCAGGGTCACACAGAAATAGGCCGACGGCTGGACTTGGCCCACTGTAGGCGTGCGGACCCTTGCTCTGGAAACAATTTCCACTTTTCGCATAAGCAAGCAGAACCTCCAGTGCCTAAGTAACTGAAATCAGGATTCGAATCCAGTTTTGTCTGCTTCCAGAAACGGTGTCAACCCACATTCTACTGCTTTCGTGTATGCTGTTACAATGGAAGATATCATCACCGGGCTAGGGATGCTGTGCTCATCCCAGCCTATTTCCAAAGAGAACAGACTTCTCTTTCCCTCTTGCAACAGACTTGGAGACCAGATGGCAGTGTGAGAATGAGCGGGCTCCGTGCCTTGTACGGTGCCTGGCACACAGTAGGCATGCCATAAATCTCTACTGGGTGAAATAATTCTGATTGAATGTAGTGATTCACCAAGGTCTCAGCTATTTGCTCAAACTCTTCTGGACCTTGCACTGGAGTCTACAAGTGAAATCAATGACCTATTCCTTCGTGGAGCTCATAGGTAATCTATAACAATTTATGAGATCATTTCCATAGAGCCATCTGGAGAGAAGAAAGAGGCTGTGTGAAGAAATAGGAAGAGGAAAATAGCTCTGGGGGACTGTGGTTATGACTTTGAGATAAACACATCAGGAACCTGACACAGGACCCTGGGAGGACTCTGTGACTTCAAGTCCCTGTTCGTCATATCTGCTGACACAGCCAGTCTCACATTAAAGCAGACAGTTTTATTTTAACCTTGGGTTCTCCTTTAGGGAACCACTGAAATTCTTGGAAATGTATTCAAAATTCTGTGCAGATGTCCACACTTTCTGGGGAAAGGCCATAGATTTCACCGGGCTCTCAAAGGGGTTTATCGTTCCCTAAACGCCCTAAACGTTAGAACCACAACACAACGGCTGCTGTACAGCTTCCCGACAGGCACGGGGAAGGGGAGCTTGCTGGTGTGCAGTTAGCAGCAGTAGCTTTTCCAGAGGCCCCGGGCAGCACGAGGCTCTGTTACACTCTCAGGACACCTGCTTAGGGTGCCATGTCCGCGCTGGCACAGGTCTGGAGCTGTGCGTTCAGCCAGGAGATCGAGCGGCAGCCCAGCAGTGACCAGCACTCAGGGAAGCCGGCAGGGTACAAGCAGCCCCAGGATGAGGCCAGAGAGTCTCTTTCATTTTCTCTCCAGCCCCCAGGCCAGGCCCGGAGTCCATCATAACAAACCTCAAGGCGATTTTTCCCTTTTTGCATTCATTATTAGCATCCAGCACAGCCAACGATTAATAAAAGTCTGTGTGCATGAAAGTGAGGATCGTCATGAAACTGAGAGACCGGGCGTGGCTGACAAGGCTGTTTCCTTCTGCCATCCCTTGAGATTATCTATATGAACTCTTAGGTCCTTGTCAGTGAGAGGGCATTTCCTCTTTGCACTGTTTGGTGGTGGTGGTGGTTTTATGTCAAGGTAGCTGGTTGGGATGCTTCTCTTTTGTATGTGGGCCTGAGAGCATCCTTCCTTGGCGATTATCATTGTGGCCCCAGAAAATTAGGCGCTGTGGTCCTAGGCCAGGGCAGGCTGGATTCGGCCTTATGGGCAAAGTTGCCCACAGCATAGGCCTTGGCTTTGACCAGCAAGTGGTGGGAGAAAAGGCAGAGTGGGCTGCAGCCGAGCAGGGAGAAGTCACGTCTGGACCCAACAGCCGGAAAACGAAGTGGGACTTGGCCCGTTTGTCCTCATCGCACGCTCAGCGGGCCGTCGTGTTGTGGGTGCCGGCAACCAGTGATGGGCAACCGGCGACCAATTTATGTTTCTGGGTTGTCGAATAGGAAACATTCTCAGCGTGTGGAAAATTTTAGGAGGGGTGTCACCTGACTGTTTTCTTTTCGTTCGTTGTCATGTGTTCACGTGTGACTTAAAAAAACAGATTAACCTGTCCAGATGTCAAGAAAAAAGAATTAGAAGATAGTGGTAGTTCAGTAGGGTAAGGTAAGAGGTGACTGGGAATGAGCTCTGAGAGGTGTGAAACCGAAGAGAAAAGACTAGATATAGGTCTTTTGAAAGGGAGAGAATTTGGAGACTAAATGTAAGAGGCATTGAAGGTGAAGAAACCAGAGATGACTCCCCACTGGGAGTAATGTGCTGCTACTACTACTACTACTAATAATTATTATTATTATTATCATTATTATAGTTGTACATGTCGCCCAGTCCCATATATTTTAGAATACTGTGTCTTAATTAACCTCGCTGGACTTGTTACTTTTTGCCTGGATTTTAGTTTTTGCACACGTATCTTTTCCTGCCTGTTAAATGGAAGCCATCAGAGGCCAATGAGCATTTATTGATTGATGTATTTCTCTCCTCTAGCGGCACAAAAAGTTCCGCCACGTGAATAAATAAAATGTGGTATCAGTGAGGTGGGTTGAGGCATTTGCTCCATGAGCAATTTGAGACCCAGAGTGGCTTGTCAGAAGTCACCCAGCCCGTGAGGGCAGGATTCAAGGTGGAATCAGAATTGGTGGGGAGTTTTTTTTCTTTTTTCCATCACACAGGCTACCATGAGTGAAACCATCAGCTGCAATAGGGAGGTTTGAATAGCAAATAACTGCCAGGAAATTAGAGACTAAATAGAGGCGGCTCTCCACTGCCAGGGCTACTATTAGATGAGAGAGAATTCTGGAATGACTTTGGCCTTTTACTTTTGTAAGCTCAGTGTTTCCGGAAGGCTCTGTGTTGAGAGGATATGCAGTAATAAGGGTGACTCTGATAAGACTAAAAGGCTCCTTCCATTGACTCATATCCCCTCCACCAACTGCCCACTCTCTCTCTGACTGTCTGGGACCAGAGGTCTCACCAGAAACAGCGCCTTGGATGGGCCAGCCAGCGGCCCACCCTGACTTCCTCTCCGCAAAGCCTTAGTGATGAATGACTCACAGGACCCCCAGGGCTCGTTCCTGAGGATGAGAGAGACCCGGGTACAGGGCTGTGGGGTGGAGGGTGGGCGTGGGCTGTGTTCTGGCCAAGCACTTCATCATTACGCAGTAGCATATGGGCTCCCATTGGGACCCTGTTGGCAAGAAGGCCACATACTAACGGTTACCATGCTGATCTGGGGGACCGAGGCTAGAATACAATGACGTAACCCCCTAATGGCGTTCAGCACTGAGAAAGGTGGGGTTGAAATGAAATGATCTGACCTCTACCGAGTTTTTCAACACAAAGATAACGTCTGACCTTTCATCCAAAGCTCCAAACCAGTTTAAATGACTATCCATCCAGGCAACCGGGACACTCACACGTTATAAAATGTCTCCCGATTTCTGAGGGAGTGTCCCTTCGAAACGTGATGCTACTGCTCCATCTCCTGCTTTCCACACAGGCAGGAAAACCAAGTACGGGTTCTCAAAAGAAGCAACGGTAGGTTCGTCTCCTGGCCCTGCGCAGCGTTGCTTGCGTGACCTTGGTTCGGAAACCTGGTCTCCTTAAGCCTCATTTGACTCATCTACAAAGTGGAGGTTATCATGATATAAAATAACAATGAAAATAATGATAAAAACTCCCAATTATCTGCCTGGTGGTGTTCTAATTGCTATCATACGTACTATTTTACTTAAATTATACAACCTCATAAGGTAGGGAGTGCTAACACCTCTATTTCACTCACAAGGGAACTGAGGCTCAAAGAGGGTAACTGACTTGCCCAAGGACACACAGCGAGCAAGTTGGGAAGCTAGAATCCAGTCCAGTCCATACTTTGAGGATTAACGTGTTATATGTCAAGTGTCCAGGGCAGCACTGACATCCTAGGTGCTCAATAAACATGCGCCCCTTCGCCCCCCAGAAAGGGAGGGGCCACTGTTGCCTAAGGCAGTCCTGAACTGCAGAAGATAAGATGCATTTAGGAGAAGATAAGATGCATTTAGGAGAAGATAAGATGCATTTAGGAGAAGATAAGATGCATTTTAAGACGCCAGATGGCACCTAATCTCCGCCCCTGCGCTGCACGGCCTCCTGACTCCAGCCGAACCCCTGATGGTCGCCACCTCCTTCTGAATAGTGCCCACAGCCTGCCCCTTTCAAGAGCAGACGACGGGCGTAGAAACAAGCCCTGCCTGCCACCTGCCCACGTCCCAGCCCTGGGTGCTCAGCACCCTTCCCAGGTGACTCCACATGGCCTTTGGAATTTCAAGTGTCTGGGACTCGAGAGCGACAACTGTCACAGCTCCACTCTGGTGCGCCCTTCCTGCGTCCCAGCGGCTCTGCTCCGCTGCTGAGCTTTAAGCCACTGAAGCCCACGGCCACACTCCGGGGATGGGCCACCGTGATCCTGAGCTGAGAAGAAACTGAGGCTCAGAGAGTCGGAACCTGCCCAAAGTCACACACAATCAGTGACCGATGGAGCCTGAATCTAAACCCACATCCATCTAAGGACAAAGCCCAGGCTCCTAACCACAGAAAAACGTCTCAATTTATAGCTGGTAAAACTCAAGCCAGAAAGGGGCAGGTTCACACACCGAGTCATATAGCAAGTTACTAAGAATGCCTGGGGTTACCCGGGCTGGTGAGCTCAGGGGTTAGAGTGTCGGCCCACCCACCGAAGGGCCTCGGGTTCGATTCCCAGTCAAGGGCACATACCTGGGTTGCACGTTCCATCCGAGGCCCCATGCAGGGCACTTGTGGGAGACAAGCAACGGATGTGTCTCTCATACATCGATGTTTCTCTCTCTGTCTCTCTCTCTCCCTCCTTCCCTCCCTTCCACTCTCTGTAAAAAGTAACGGAAAAAAATATTCTCAGGTGAGGATTTTAATAAAAAGAAAGGATGGTGGGGGAAATGCACTTTCTGGCATCTTCTTAAACATCCTCTGTCACACTCCAGCTCGAGCAGCTCTGGCTGTGTCCCGACCCCACACTCATCCTCCCCATGCTCTGTGCTGTCTCAGTAAATGCCATTCTCGGTGACATAGTGGCCAATGCTCTCTAGGTTTACACAGTGTGAAGCGACTCGCACACCTTCGGTGCGATTCACCACCACAGTCTATAAATACGACCCTTTAAGCCTAAGTTTTCTTTCAACCCATAGACATGAACCAAAAAAGAAAAGAAAAAAAAGAAAAGCTTGCCATGAATCAGGAAAATAGTGGTATTTTAAAACTCTAATCCTTTTGCTCCTTGCAAGAAACAGGATAAACATCTCGATTTTATTCAAAACTGGCGCAGCGGTGGGTGAAGTATTAGCGGAGCAGTGAGATTTAGGGACTGAACGAGCTCAGTGGGATGGTATAGAACGGATGCTATAAACAATGCAAAGCCTCAAATTCTTCCAAAGACGGGAGTTCCGTGAATTTATCGGACAGCTCCAGTGCACAAAAACCTGAGTTGGGCATGAGGGAAAATAATGACCCGTAAGAATTGGTTCCTGTCCTCAAGGAGCCCCAAATCTGGTAGGGAAGCTGAGAAAGGGCAAGGCCGATGAGCCCCATGGAAAAGCCTAGCAAAGTATCCTACGCGAAGGACACATGAAGTGCTTTGGGGATTGTCATAGGTCAACAACCTCATGCCGTCCTGCAGGCTGGCAGAGACGGCAAGTGGAAGGTGACGTCTGAGACAGACCTCGTAAGAGATGCTGGGAGGTGTATGTCCAGGGGAAAGAAGGCAGGACCGGGAGACCGGAGGGGACAATGCAGAGTGAGTGCCTGGAACCTGGAACATGGCGTTTGCCCTGCAGGATAAAGAGGGGTAACTGGAGGCCAAACGGTCAATGGCAGGCCGGGGAGGGCCATGGAGAGCCCTGAATTCTGTAGGCCCTGGGCAATTGGGTCGGGATTTCCATCAAGGCCCTGGGCGATCGGGTCGGGATTCCCATCAAGGCCCTGGGCAATCGGGTCGGGACTTCCATCAAGGCCCTGGGCAGTCGGGTCGGGATTTCCATCAAGGCCCTGGGCGATCGGGTCGGGATTCCCATCAAGGCCCTGGGCGATCGGGTCGGGATTCCCATCAAGGCCCTGGGCAATCGAGTCCAGATTTCCATCAAGGCCCTGGGCAATCGGGTCGGGATTTCCATCGAGGCCCTGGGCAGTCGGGACGGGATTTCCATCGAGGCCCTGGGCGATCGGGTCGGGATTCCCATCAAGGCCCTGGGCGATCGGGTCGGGATTCCCATCAAGGCCCTGGGCGATCGAGTCCGGATTTCCATCAAGGCCCTAGGCAGTCGGGTCAGGATTTCCATCAAGGCCCTGGGCAGTCGGGTCGGGATTTCCATCAAGGCCCTGGGCGATCGAGTCCGGATTTCCATCGAGGCCCTGGGCAGTCGGGTCAGGATTTCCATCAAGGCCCTGGGCAATCGGGTCGGGATTTCCATCAAGGCCCTGGGCAGTCGGGTCGGGATTTCCATCAAGGCCCTGGGTGATCGGGTCGGGACTTCCATCAAGGCCCTGGGCAGTCGGGTCGGGATTTCCATCAAGGCCCTGGGCAGTCGGGTCGGGATTTCCATCAAGGCCCTGGGCAGTCGGGTCGGGATTTCCATCAAGGCCCTGGGCAGTCTGGTCAGGATTTCCATCAAGGCCCTGGGCAATCGAGTCAGGATTTCCATCAAGGCCCTGGGCAGTCTGGTCAGGATTTCCATCAAGGCCCTGGGGAATCGGGTCGGGATTTCCATCAAGGCCCTGGGCGATTGGGTCGGGATTCCCACCAAGGCCCTGGGCAGTCTGGTCAGGATTTCCATCAAGGCCTTGGGCAATCGAGTCAGGATTTCCATCAAGGCCCTGGGCAGTCGGGTCGGGATTCCCACCAAGGCCCTGGGCAGTCTGGTCAGGATTTCCATCAAGGCCCTGGGCAATCGAGTCAGGATTTCCATCAAGGCCCTGGGCAGCCTGGTCAGGATTTTCATCAAGGCCCTGGGCAGTCGGGTCGGGATTCCCACCAAGGCCCTGGGCAGTCAGGTCAGGATTTCCATCAAGGCCCTGGGCAGTCGGGTCGGGATTTCCATCAAGACCCTGGGCGATGGGGTCGGGATTCTCACCAAGGCCCTGGGCAGTCTGGTCAGGATTTCCATCAAGGCCCTGGGCGATTGGGTCGGGATTTCCATCAAGGCCCTGGGCAGTCGGGTCGGGATTTCCATCAAGGGCCTGGGCAGTCGGGTCGGGATTTCCATCAAGGCCCTGGGCGATGGGGTCGGGATTCTCACCAAGGCCCTGGGCAGTCTGGTCAGGATTTCCATCAAGGCCCTGGGCAGTCGGGTCGGGATTTCCATCAAGGGCCTGGGCAGTCAGGTCGGGATTTCCATCAAGGCCCTGGGCAGTCGGGTCAGGATTTCCATCAAGGCCCTGGGCGATCAGGTGGGGATTTCCATCAAGGCCCTGGGCGATAGGTTCGGGATTTCCATCAAGCAGCGGCACGCTCATAACGGGCTTTACAGCCTAAGGCCAGTCCTGATGCAAGACAACCCCCACTGCAGAGGGAAGGCGGCAGGCAGGATGGAGGCAAAGACACACGGAGAAACCCTGCTGAGGACAGAACCAGGTTGGGTTTCCTCTGATGTCTGATAAAATGAATGGTTTTAATAGCAAACCACATTGTGGCTGGCCAAGAATTGGTGTTCACTTCTAATTAGATGCTCTTTGGAATTAGGTAAAAATCAATGAAAAACCACCGTGGAAAGGCACCTTTGTTTAGAGACAGCCAGTACTTCACGGAGAAAGAAGGGAGGCCAAGGGGGGAAATGTGCAAGAGAATCCAGCTGTTTCCTGCCCCTAAAGATAAGGAGTCTCAGGTGACTCAAGTTCCCTCAGCAAGTGATATGCGGGGGAGAAAGGCTGCGCTTGGTGGGGACTGGGTGCGAGTTCCAGCTCCCAGTAATCTGTGTCCTTGGGAAGTTCTGGGTCACTTCTCTGATGTGACGCTCAGTTGCTACATCCATGTAGTGGAAAAATACTTACCTGCAGGGTTTCATATAAAATGCTCCCCAGAGCCTGGCACATAGGAAGTAGCTAATCAATAGTATGTGACGCTACTGAATTGTTATCAGCGTTAAATGATTCTTTGGTGCCACCTCCTACCACTTTCCCCGCATCCACCGAGCACCGGCCACACACGCTCAGCTCATTTCTGCCTCGGGGCCTTGTGTTTGCTGGTCCCTTTCAACGATACCGTCCTCCCGTCAACGCACGGCTGACTGGTCCCCAGTATTCCTGTCCCAGGTCACAGGGCTGCCCCTTCCCATGAGCTTCCCCTGACTCCCCCAGATAACGAACACACCTCTGCTTGTCACGTTCTTTATAGCACTTGTATCTAAACTTGTCTCATCTGTGCACATACGTCTCCTTGTTTATTTTCTGGTTCCCGACGAAAGACAGCAGACAGACCTTGTCAGTACTATTAATTAATTAACCTCTGACACAGTAGATGTTCCAAAAAAACATACTTGTGAACATTGTAGTGCTGTTGATAAAGCTAAACTATGTGACAAATAAAAACTACCCAGCATATAGCAAGTGCTAGGTCAATGCTAGGTTCTCGCCCTTGGATGGGTTGAGAGAATGGCTGCTCCAAAGTGCAGACAGACAATTTGGAAAGAAAGCAAGAAGGGGGACAGTGGCCCCAGGCGAGGCTGGCTGAGTGCCGAGGTCTAGTTCTCTGCCAGGAAACAGAGGATGCCTCACAGGGGGATGAAGGCTCAGATCGTCATTCTAGGATGGAAGTTTCAGGAAATTAAGCTTTTTTTTTTCCCCATGGAGAAAGAGGTTTTGCAAATCAGTGGACAGTTGTGATTTTGAGGAAATGCATCTGGATAAGTAACTCACAGAGGCCTCATGAAATTTTTAGAAAAACTAAGGAGGAGGGAAAACCAATCACCATCCCAGGCTTCTAGAGGAGAGTGCCTGGTCCAGCTGCTTAGGATTTTAAGCTGCAAAGAAGGCTCCTTCCAGTGATGAATTATAATGAGCGGAGATGGAGGACACACCTGTGCCCCATCCTATTTCGGGCCAAGTGCAATGGGGTTCCAGGTAAATTTGAGTATGATTTGAAGATCTAATTCTTGCCCACCCTCTGCATTTTATACGTGAGATGATGGAGGCCCCAGGGTTTAAACAGAAGAGCTGGGACAAGTTCCCTGCCCCTGACCGCCAATGGGGATCTTTCCACTGCCTCATACTCAAAAGTAATGGGACTGGAATTTCATTGACATATACTCTAAGCCTAACACCCCAGGGGCTCCAGGTCAAGGGAGCTCCTGGGTGGCTCATCACACCAAAAAAGATTTCAGCAAGGAGGCACACACTTAACAATCTCAGTCCTGTGGATATGCAGGTTCCTACGGTGTGCGCACCGAGAGTGGCTGGGCTGGATCCTTCCCCACCCTCTGCTCTTGGGATGACCATGGCAGAGATCTGTCATAGCGCTCGAGGCCCTGACGAACATGGCAGACAGACAGACAGACAGGTAGAATCACATTACCTAGCAGTCCTGGCCTTCTGGCTTACCCTTGTGGAGAACCTGATACTGGAGACAGAATATTCTCCAGCTCCAAATGTCCAAAGCTTCCGAGGGATGGGTCGGGCTACCGAGCTTACCAGAGAACGGAGGCACAGGAGTGAGGTTGGCATTTTATTGTGTATTCAAAACTCAGTTATTAGTTTTAAGACTTAAGACTTCCTGCAATATATAATTTATATAAACATGTACAGAATGCAGAAATATAAACATATGTGTAATTTATTGTTTATCAATAAATAGAATTTCTCAATTAAAAAAACAAGTCTGTAGGCTCCTGTTTTTCCCAGAACACATTCCTGGGAACTGCATCAGAAAAATCAATCATCGTAAAGCCAGCGATGCTTCCCATAGAAACAAATTCGACTCAGGATCCCAGTACTTTCAAAGTTTCAGCTTCAAATAAGTAATAGGTATAGCTAACAATTTCATAAAACCAAAGATACAACCATCATCAAAATTTGCAATCCTTTGAAATTGTATAATTAAGTTCCATGTTGTATATAAGGGGTACAAGTGTAATTTACATGTCAGTTACAAGGAGACTCGATACACTGTGACCCGTGCCCGTGACCCCACTTATAATTCGGCTTTATTAAAAATGTAAACAAAATTAAGGTGCTAGCAAAATAACATTAAACTATAATTAATAATCATTTACACAGACTATCATTAGCAAAAATCTCAAAAGTTATCTGGTACTTAAAGGGGGAGCAAGTGGGGGACATCTATAATAGTGTCCACAATAAAAAAACTTTATCTGGTTCAGTGTCTTAGCAGATTCTTTATGTAACATACTTGTCAGCTGCTTGTTCACAGTCTAGTCCATGTTTGAGGTTTGTTTTTGTCATAGAATTTATATATATATAAATATATATATACTTATATATATTTATATATATATATATGATAGGGATCATTTTGATGACCCTTTTTCTCCAAATAAATGTTTTCACGGCAAAAAGGCATTTGAATTTATTCTATGTGACCTTGAAGTTAGGCTCACTTTTACAAAAATTAGCCCCATCTCTCTCCAACAACTCCTTTATTTCGAGGACAACAAAACCCCAATAAATAAAGGGTTTGTGATGTATAAATTTGCAACATTGTGTGGGTTGTACAACCTGGAGTAGCCAAACGAGGAAGAGTAAATTTGGAAGAATGCCCCCAAAGGTGCCCCCTTGATATTGTTTTCCAACACAGAAGGCTCATCCTCTAAATTGGTTCACCTCTTGGTGAAGAAATTCTTAGTCCTGGAGAGCTCGGGAGCATCAGTAATAATAAACACACAGAATGGCATCTGATGATTTACATAATGTTTTCACAAAAGTTGTTCATCGCCACAACAACTTCGTGACCTAGGCAGGGTGGTTCCCTCCGAGTCCAGAGAGGTCCAGTTATTAGTTGAGGGTCACACAGTAAGTCAGCCACTGATTCAGTGCACGTGCTCCCAGAGGCGGTGGGCGGTGTGGGCCATCAGAGCAGACAGCTCGGGTCCGAAGGACAGGTTCACGGCCTTGGGACTCAGAACCTTACTGCTTCCTCCTTGGCATTAGAAGAGGAACATCCTTGAAACGGTCCCAAGTCCCAATCTAGGAAAGGCAGAGGACAGTGACTTGAAAAAGCAAAGGGGGCTAGTCTAGCCAGAGTCAAGGTGCAAGGCAGGACCTAACCAACGATCTTCATGAGTGATGAGAATAGATCCCCAATCGAATCTGCTCCGTGGGCCAGGGAGCCCCAGCCCGACATGGAGCATTTCAGCGTGTGCAGCATTTCTCAGCGACACTCATGAGTCCTAAAGATCACGCGTTTTCCCTTCCCTGAGGCATGACTTTCTCCCCAGCAAAACAGTCTTCACAGGACAGATTTTACTTTATTTTTTTGCATTTGGATGGTTTGGGGGCAATCTCCTCTTTCTCATTCCAAAGTCTTTCCTATCGGGTTTGGTTCCAGGACTAAAGTAAACATCGATGGAAATGGTAACTGACGCTTAAGCAGCGGGAACAAAGAGAGTGTGACAAAGTCCTGAGGCGCCATGAAATCACAGCCAAGATCAACGTTAAAACTCCCCATTGCTCTGGGACTTGACAACGTTTTCTTCTTTGTGACATTCACTCTGGGGCGGTTGGCAAGAGCCGTGGACTAAGCCTTGAATGAAAGCCATCCAGGTCAATCTGAAGGTCAAAGCTGGCAAGGTCAAGGGTCTAGACGGCCCAAAGGAGGTGGTTAGCTCCTGTGAAACAGACAAAAGGCAGGCCGGCCATGGCTTTTCGAGGTAGAAGAGGGCTGTAGCTGCATCCTGTTGTTCTAGAAACAGGGAGGAATCTTAGAGATCCCCCAGTCCAAGCGTCAGCTGACAGATATATAAAGTGAGGTCCAGGCACGTCAGGGGTGGATCAAGATCTCACAGCCTATTAGGAGCAGAGCCACGGCTGGAATTCGGGTCCTCTGGCTTCAAGTCAAGCACTGTTTTTGCACCCCCCCACTACTGCTTGGTCCTGTCCCCGCCACCGGGGGACTGAGTGACAGGCCTCAGCAGTGTAAGCTCCCAACAGTTCTCTCCTTTGAGAGCAACACAGTCAGAGCCCAGGGTCACACAGTGGTGCCCTGGGCCTCGCCACGAGCTCTCGGGAAAGATTCCAGAGTCTCTTAATAAACACCGAGATGCTACCGGCCCTGCCCACGGCTCCTTCGGAAAAGATGCTGCTCTAGCTCCCGAGCGAGGCGGGCTCCTCGGCGCAGGGGGCCCAGGCCACGGCTCCGGGGCAGCTGTCTGTCTTCGGCCCCCCTCCGGGGTTGCTGCGGACACCGTTGGCCTCGGGTGGATCTCTGCCCCAGTTCCTTCCGTGGTAAATACATGGAGCGTGTCCTGAAAGGACTGACACCAGACACCAGGAGGAGCAGAGGAAGTCTGCGACTGACACGGGACTGGCCAGGAGGACACACACTCGGATCCGGGCCCCGGGAGGAAAGTGCGCTAGTGTCTGGCACAGAACAGGACGTGATGAGACAGTGAGTGGTTTGAACTAGCAAGAAATATGTGCCTTTGAACACGATTCTGATGACAGGCACAGGGTGGGGGTTGTTGTGACAACACTGGTCTGTGAGCAGGCACAGCAGAGAAGGCATATTTAGCGACACCTGTGGCCGAGATAGGACACAGTGAGCGATCATGTTTGGAACATGAGTGGGACCAACCAGGCACAGCAAAGGGACAGACTGGGGACAACAGACAGTGTGAGGCAAGGGCGAGATGCCAGGAAGGAGTGCTGGGAAATGAAAAATCCCTTCCTGGGGGGTATCTCTGGGGGAGAAACCCCAGCGAACAAGGGGCCGTCCTCTCCCAACTCCCGAAAACACTGCCTGCTGGAGTCCCGGAGGGAAAGCCCGGTGGGCACGGGATGCCTGCCCCGACGGGTGGACGGACGGACGGACGGAATGCTCGAATGAAGAGAACACCAGGTGCAGTCACCCACAGGCAGCAGCTTAGGCCCTGGCTCTCTTGGAGGGATGGCTGTCTTCTGAGTCACTGCCCCAGGGGACTAAGTGTCACTGGGCTGAGTAGCCATCAAAGGAGAAGTTGCTGGGGGGTGGCACTGACTCTCCCATTGGCCACCACACTCCACTGCATCCCTGGAGAGAGGAGAAGACCACAGAACCTCAGAGTTGGAACGGACGTCCTGGAGGATCTCGGGAAAGAGCCTACCCCGTGCAGGACAGCCCCTGCCGTGCGGGTGCCGTGGGGCGGCCCCGACGTAGGATTCCCTAGTGACTGGCCAGGACACATCATTCTTGAGCAACTTTACTGAAACAGCCTGTTATTGTTATTGGCAAGAGCTTATTAATGTTCAGCCAAAATCTGTCTTCCTAGCGGAACTACTGTGCCCTACAGGCCCACTTAAAATTCTTCCCCCTACTAATTATGTCCTCTGAGTTTACTCTCTCCAAACCGCACATTTCTCTAATAGCGCATAGTATATTACGGCTTCCAGAATAGTCCTCGTAATGAGCACTGTCTTCTGAACACAATCCTTAGGCTACGATGATCTCTCTTGAAATAAGGAGCCAGGGAAAAAGACAAATCGACACAGTGAACCTGACACATCACATGCTTTTCACCATCAGTGTCGCTGACTCCCCTGGGTGTGGTCAGGGTAGCTGACTTCCCTGGGTGTGGCCACCAAGCTGACTTCCACGAGTGTGGCCAACATCAAGTTCACTTCTGACTGTGGTGATATGATATGCTGTTGGCTCATATTGAGTTTGTTGCCAACTTACATGTTTTTGATACACACAGTTTTCCACACCTGTGTTCTTTATTTCACGGGTGCAGTTTATGTTGTTTGTTTGAGAAAAATATAGGCCATTACATTTGTCTCAGTTGAACTGTGTTTTATCGACTTGGTATCATTTTAGCTGATTGAGATCATTGTAAATCATAACAATTTCGATATTCAAGATGTGATTGTTTAGCACCTACTCAAACAAGACTTTGAGGATTTTATAAGCACATAGGAAGGTCAGATAATTTATTGCTACCTAGATCATTCAGTTTAGTGTCACCTGCCGCTTAGGTCAAGGTTAAAAAATGATGAAACAATGATCGGGACAGGGCTAACAGAGAACTGTGGTGCACCGCCACCGACTGCCTGAGGATGGACCCGCAAACAAGCAATCCATGGAAGGCTTCACAGCAAGCGGGCAACCCTCAGTGTGCCTGAGGATGGACCCGCAAACTGGCAACCCATGGAAGGCTTCACAGCAAGCGGGCAACCCTCAGTGTGCCTGAGGATGGACCTGCCCATGCAAGGCTTTGTCCAATGCCTTGCCGAATGTCTCTGCCAAGCAGTAAATAAACCTGTCCTGATAGATAATGAAATTCGTGGGCATGGTCTACTTTTAATGAAACAACACTGACTTTTGCTCACAAAGGATTTGTGTTATAACTGCCCTAAAATTTTAGTAAGGTCTATGTCAAGCCATGAGCCTGTAGTTTCCCGAGTCTAGCCTTTAGTATGCCTTTAACAATAGGGTCAATATTTACTGCTCTCCAGGCTGCCGTCATTTCCCCGGTCTCCAAAAGAGCGCCAGTCAGAGGTCTTATCAACCAGTCCCTTTAATCCCCTGAGATACAATACGCTTTGGCTCAGAGACAATTAAATGTTTTCCATCAATCCTGGACAGCAGCTTTCTCCCCACCATGTCCTCTCCTGTCCAGTTGGAAGACTATCCGCATCGCAGCAGAATATGTAAGATTTCTTCCCTAAATAATGAGATCTGACTATTTCCAGGTTTGCTACTGGCTGGTTACTAGCTTTTGACTTGTCCCTGGTTATACATTTCCTCTGCCAGATTCCCTCGTGCTATTTTCAAGTGTAAATTCACTAGATAATGCAAGATGGGGCCTCATGTCTTTACACGCCTCCCCCCCCAACATTTTTACCTGTCTCATTCATTGGACGTATCTACTAAAGAAAAAAAAAAAACAGGCATGAAGAGAGAGGAAGCAAGGAAGGAAGGGTCTCTATTCCTCATGGGCCCAATTCCCTTTCTATAGTATTTGTTATCATTGTTATTAACAATAAAGCAGCCGCCCATTAGGGCAGCACCTGTGTGTTCTGCCTTAACTCATTATTGCATAACTCTTTAACAGACAAGGAAACTGAGCTTCAGAGTTTATTTGGTTAATAAGTGGCAGGATCAGACCTTACCTTTAGGTCATTTTTGATGCCAAAGTCTGTGCTTTTAATGGTCCTGATATTGTCACTCATCACCTTGAGAATTACCACTGCTGAGTCCCGTGCTCAGGCGCTGCTGTTTCTAACATTTTCTTGTCCCATTAGGATAGACTTCAGGGTAAAAGAAATATGTACAGGGGCACATATCTTATCTATTCCACCTACGGGACGCCTACAGTGTGATGTGCCCCCCTTTACTGAGATCCAGGGCGGCCCAGACGTTAACACAGGGCTGTCCTGCTTAAGACCCGCCCAGGAAAGCGGGATCTTTGCCACATGGCAGGTGTGCTTCCTGTGAAGCAGAACTGGGGAGGCCAGGCGAACAGGAAACCAGCCCTGCAAGTGCGGGAGGGAAGGAGAGGCCAGAGTCAGGGACAGGGCGAGGTTAATAAACATCACGAAGAGTGGGGAGTGGGATGGAGGAGCCCCAGATGGGGCAGACAGAAGGCTCCAGAGCTGTTGGGGAGAATGAAGGTCCTTTGAGAAGTATTCCCAAAAGGTTGTATTAGCTATCTCATGTCCTCTTGGCAGAGATTCAAATAAAGATAGACACAGGCAAGAGTATGGTGATTTCCAGAGGGGAGGGGGCTAGGGGCAGGTAGAAGAGGGTATGGGGGGATAAATGGCGAAGGAAGGAGACCTGACTTTGGGTGGTGAGCACACAATACAATATACAGGTGATGTGTTATAGAACTGTACACTTGGAACCTATATAATTTTATTAACCAATGTCGTCCTAATAAATTCAGTAATTTTTTTACGTTTATACAGGATAAATAAGAAAAAATAAATATAACAAGGCTTTTCAGTATCTACAAAAAAATAAAAGATTGAGATTACTGTGGACTTGCTAATGGATGCGTGGTGTCACTTCCATTTATTCAGGGTACATCAAGGCAGGAGAGGAGTCAGAGAGAAAGAAGGACAATGGCCCAGCCTCTAGCCCCGTGGAGAGATCAGGGCGAGTGGGGACTTGAGAATAGTGACAGAGCGGTCTGGTGTCCTGGGTGGCCCGTGTCATTCTCAGCTGCCACTAAGGCACTAATCTAATTGTTCACACTTAACAGTTTAATGTCACCTGCTTTTTTACGTTTTCATTCAAGGTACAAAATCATGGCCCAATAGGCGGCACCCCAAGAGACCTCTTTCCAGTAATAGATCACACTCAGTGCGCGTGGCTTTGACACGAAGTGAACCCCTTTCACCCCAACCCCTTTCGCCCTGCTAACTCAGCCAAGGCACCAGCTGAGGGCAGCAACGTCGGGACCCGGGCTCTACGCCTCGCGAGCCCCCTCCAGGCCTGGCTCTGATGCTCAGTCCCTTCCCTGAGCTCCCTTTCGTGGTTTTTAAATGAGGGGGAGGATTACCTATCAGATCCTTTGCAGCCCTGGCATTCGGGTTGTGTGAGCGGCAGAGATGGTGGGTGACAGATACAGACCTTTTGATTGGGCACCAGCTGTGTGTGGGACTGTTCTCCAAAGCTGTGGGTAATTGCCTCAAATTTGGCTTTTAATATTCTGCTGTTAGTATCTGGTACTTTCTATTCTGTGTGGGGGGAAGAGGTTTCACTGGAAACACAAGAGGTGTAATTTTTGGTTTTGCATTAAAGGAGCTGAAAGACCTCAATTTCTGAATCTGTAAAATTACACTGCAAAGCTGTTGAGTGTATCTGGGTGGGAGAGGACAGGGGCTGAGATGCCACTACTTAAAATGCAGCGAGATCACAACTGCCTCTCCTCAAGCATATGCTTCATCAGAAACTGGCAGAGCCGCTCAAAATCCCTGATGCAAAACATCATTAAAAGAGAATCTCCAATATTTTAACAGAAGCGTTTTTAAAACACAGTTTCTTGTATAAATAGTTTTGTAAACACCCTCTACAATTTATGAAGAATTTGTGTATCTTTTCCCGTATTTAATCTTCAACACAAATCTGTAAGGAGGGAGGGGACCGAGCACTATTTTAACTTTAGAAGAGGAAGCGGGTCAGCGATGGGCCCGGGTGATGGCGGGGGCAGGGGGGGCAGGGCCATAGCTCAGGTGTCCCCCTCCCAGACCTGCATTCTGCCCACTGCGGAAGGTGGGAATCGCCCGTGTGCCTGAGGAGGTTTGCTCCAGAGGAGGGGGGGGGGGAGCTGGGGGAAGAGGGGGAGCTGGAGGAGCTGGAGGGAAAGGGTCCCTGGCTGAGTCCTCTCACAGCCTGGGTCCGAGACCCTGCGGTCCTGGGCGCCTGTAACCCATCCAGAGCCCAGACCCACCCAGAGCTCTGATGACAGGTGCAGGGACGCAGGTGACGGGGGAGAGCAGACATTTGCGTTTTAAAGGGGTTTCCAGGCGGTTCTTCCGCACATAGAGGCTGATGCTCCCTGAGCACGGGGCTGTCCAATTATTCCGCTCACCCCGGAGCAGAGCTTGGACCCGGAGCCTCGGGTGGCAACAGGGGAAAGGCAGGAGCGTGGGGAGGTCAGGGCTGGGGTCCGAGGCCCTCAGCCAGGCTCCTCCACCAGGGTCAGAATGCAAGCGCTGAAATGCACGCACAGCGCCGTTCAGCAAAGTGGGCGAGGCGGTGTGACTGGTTTTCATGACGTTGACGATGAAGAAATGAGAAAAGACTTGGGGCCGAAGCATGATCATGAGAAGGCAAAATAAATGTAGATGCACAGCATATTTATATGTGTTCAGGTGTTCTTTACGCGATGAAAAAATAGAATGTTTGAGTGCAATGAGCTGAGAAAAACTAATTATATTGTCTATAAACAGGGAGGACACACTAAGTTACCAGGAAGTCACATTACTCAGAAAACCTTAGGTCAACTTCTTTATCTGTCTTTAGATTCACACGGGATGTGTTCCATACATGATACAGCAACCAATCGGCACAGCATTAAACCATGTGAATCTCAGTAAGGAAATTCAATATTTCTTTCACTCTTTCTGATTATTATTTGAAAAAAAATTTTTTAGATTATATTTAAAAATTTTTCACGTATAGTTGACATACTAAAATTATATTCATTTCAGCTGTAAATATAGTGTTTAGACATTTATATACCCTATCAAGGTGATCTTTCTGCTTGTCGTTTTTTTTTTTTAATGTTTTTATTGATTTTCAGAGAGGGACTAGAGAGACAGAAACATCCTCTATTGTAAGGAGAGGGATAGGGAGATAGAAACATCGATGATAGAGAAACACCATTGATCGGCTGCCTCCTGCACACCCCCAACTGGGGATCGAGCTCACAACCCAGGCCTGTGCCCTGACTGGGAATCAAACCAGTGACGCTCAACCACTAAGCCACACTGGCTGGATCCTTTCTGCTTATTTTAAAAAGAAAGACTCAGCTTGGCCTCACTCTGGCTTCCACAAGTCTCTCACACCTAACAAGTGGAGAGCAGGCCTCAGGCTTGGAGCCTTTAGCAAGCAATAGAACAAAATTAAATTTTAATGATAATTTATACAAATATTAATTTTTCTGTTTCATTGCACTTTATTTTTAGATCATCTTCTCTACATGGTTTTGCATTTAAGATCACGATACAGAGTTTCCTTTACGAATATATTTTAGAGTAAAAGTGCATTTAAAGACAAATAGTAAACCAATAATAGCATGGGTGGAGTGCTGATGCAGTAAAAATTGTGCAAGTAGCAGGAGAGTGACAACAGCCCCTCCCAGGTGATGGGAAAGCTGACTGCAGAGAGCACAGTGTCTCGGCCAGGACGTAAACCAACGCATCCGGAAGCTCTGGGATCGAGGGCCAGGGCTCTTTCTGCTATTTTGGGCTACTTGCAGAAAGGACCACAAATAGCTGAGTCTGTACAGTTTGGAATGCCTAACCCTGTGGCCTCGGGACAAAATATATTCTCAGGGGCTCTTTAATTCCATCACAAGCCTCAGTTATATCCATCCTTCAACAAGCCGAAGTGCAAGATCAAATCAGCGGGTGAGGCTTATTCTAACCCCAATGCACCTGCTCCCCCGCTGCTCCGCAGTACAGATAACTAAGGTCAAAACAATCCCCTTGAGACAGTTTTTCTACTGCTTACCAGCATTCCTAAATGACAAAAGATTGGAACTCGGAGTCTTTGGGGGATTGGACTGCCTGCCCCTTTTTTCTGCTCAACTGTTTCTATGAGACTCAGCCTAAAAATATCCAGTTGAAAATGTCTTAAAAGCATGGACCCATGATGAAAACAGCCAACATTTTTGAGTGTTTACCGTGTGCCAATGACTACGCTAAATGAGCAAATCATGGCTTATCTCATATAATTTTCACAATAATCCTACCCCATAAGTTTAACTATGTGCAGACTCTAGTTGAGTGGAATGAGGTTTAATAACTGGCCCATGTCCAACATCTGGGGGGAGGTCCAGCCACGATCTGAGCCAGGCCATCCACCTCCAGGTCTCACTGCATCAGCAGGATGAAATGAGCCCGTTCACCTAACTGGCACCTGGACTAACAGACTTGGCAGGTAGCAAAAATCCTGCTCTTGAGGAGCCGCCTAGATGAGTAGAGGGAATGGCAGGTGCACAAAAGTCCTTAAGAGCCCACAAAGTGAGTTGAGCTTCCCAGACACGGAGAAACAGGAGGTAAGAGAGCCCAGAGGAGGAAGCGATTGTTATTACTCGAAGAGAAGATGGGGGGGTGGGGGGGAGGAAAGTCTAGAGGGCTCCTACTGAAACCACACCTCAAGGCTTCTGCCAGGCAGGAAAGTCAGAAAGGCTGTTTGAAACAGCAGAAATAATAAGCCCAAGGTAGGAGAATTCACTACTTATTTGAAGAAAACAGATCAGTCTTGCATGGGTATTGATCACACAGGGAGTCAGGCTGGGGGAAAGTTGAAGGAAATGAGCTGGAAAACCAGACTGGGTTAGGCAAGAAGAGCTTTGTATGCCCGTCACTATCTGCCCACTGCAAGTCACACTATGTTGCTCAAGGCTATTTTATTACAACTCAATACAGCCAGCATTTGCAGTTTAAAATCCTATGTGCCTGAAGGGCCTTTCCATCCCCTTAATGATACATGTGAAATAGCTTCTCTCTCCGTGGTTATATTACACACGGAGTCCCAAAAGAAAATGAGAGGTAGGAAAAAAATTATAATTTGCAACACTATCAAGGGAAGGTCACCCTAAAATCACCAAATATGTGAACAGCCTTGAGTGCAATCCTAGAGTCCAGTCCTTAGGAAAGCCCTGGCAGAAGACTGTAGAAGAAGTTGTCCAGGATGATCTGATGGTCTGGGGTGGGGGTGGGGGGATCCAAAAGCAGGGGTTGAACCGTTACAAGAAGTGAGATGGTAAAATCTTGACCATGAACTCTTTGATGGCAGGATCCTTGCCTGTCTAGAGCCCTGCTGTATCCCCACTGCCTAGAACAATGCCTGGACCACATTTGGTAAATAATAAAAAGATAATGGATGAATGAATGAGCAAGATTTGAGCTAGAAATGCTAAGACTTGGATTCTGATCTTTGTCCTTTTGCTGATGTACCAGCAAGATCTGAAGTCTTTGGCGCTCAGTTTTCTTGTCTGTAAAATATTGAGTTCAGCAGTCTATTCAGGTTACTCCTAACAAGACTTTAACAGATAACTTCATGGAAAGGCTACAGGAAACACTGGCAGGATGGGGTAAGTGGTCATCATTCTGTGCACACATACCACCACCCCATATGAACATCTGTGGGTTTTTTTTTTCTTAAACATGTTTTTATTGATTTCAGAGAGAGGAAGGGAGAGGGAGAGATCGAAACATCAGTGATGAAAGAGAATCATCGATCAGCTGCCTGCTGCACATCCCCTACTAGGGATCGAGCTTGCTCCCTGGGCATGTGCCTTGACCAGAAATCAAACCATAACCTCTTGGTTCATAGGTCGATGCTCAACCAGAGCCACACCAGCTGGGCTGAACATCTGTTTTGATCAAAGCTGTTGTATTTTTATTGCTCACAGTTCCAAGTAAGAGTCTATTGGGACAAGAGATTTCCACACCAGAGAAAAACTGTTTAAAAACCACTGGGCTGCTCGAGCTCTGTTGTCCTCTCCAGCTATAAAACTCTAAACTTTAATGATGCTAAGATACATGGAAGTAAAATTTGATCAAACTTTGCAACAGCTGTAGCTACTCAACAATAGAATGTCTTGCCTTGGATAATATTGAGGAGCTACCCTTCACTGGGAAGAGAGACAGACAGCTACCGACCAGATGAGTAGTAGAAGAGGTAACTGCATTGGGCCAGGTCATTTCTGAAGCCCTTCCTGTGTCTGAGGATCAAACGTTCTGCATCTTTCAAGAGTTTTCAGTTAACTAGCAAAGGGCATAGTTTCATGGTTACCAGCAAGGTCTTTGAACTCAGATGAACATGGATCAGAACCCTGGCCCTACCACTCACTAGGTGTAGGACACTGTTCAAGTTATCTAATCTCTCTGAGTCTCAGTTTCCTCATTAGTAAAATCGGAATAATAATACCTGCTTCATATTATATATTCAGGACTCAACATATGTAATGCTCTTGGATCCATCCCTGGGATAGGAGCCAGTGCTCAGTAAATGGTGGATTCTAAGACGATGACAACTAGACCAGAAACCCAAAACCAAATTATTCCTAAAGCAACTAATAATTTTACTTGACAATCATGTATATATGCACATATACGTGTGTACATATGTATGTATATGTGTGTACATATGTATATACACATGTGTGTTCACACACACACTCCTTTCTCCCAAGTCAGATACTTAGAACAGACAACGCTAATTCACAGAGGAAGAAATTTCATTATACCAGCCAGCAAAGGAAATGGAAGTCTGAAAAGCGTAAAAGGAACACAAGCTGGCACCAAATATATTTGTTAGGTTTATCAAAATATAGATTCGCCCGTTCCTTAGAGAATAAGAAGCTCTCTAAGAACAATTCTAAGTGTGAAGTATTTCTAAGAATCTTGTTAAAAATAGCCTGCAATAGGCACAGAAATGAGCAAAGCCAGTTCTGGAGTCACCCTGGGAAAAGTTAAGTTCTTAGCTCTTTAGGTGAGTGGAGCCCGCTCCGCCGTTGGTTTGTTTAATAACCAGGCACCACCCCCTGGGTCTCCTGGCTCGGGGAAGGTGACCTCCCAGCACTGCTGCAGGACAGCAGCCGGAACGTTCCACACCGCTCCCTCTCCACAGCTCCTCTCTCCTTGCAATTCAGGTACCGCTCCTTCTCCTGAGCTGACAGCTCAGGAACGATCCCGTCCCTCATCAGGAGTAAATTATGGTGATTTTGACACCAAACCATTTCCCTTCAGACCCTGTTCTGACAATGGACCAGTGTTCCAGAAACAGGGGCCTGTCCTACTAACCTGTAGACCTGACATTCTGCCCAAAATGATAACAATGAGAATAACGAGAGCACAATTTATCAGTAACACATGTTCCAGGCTCTGTATGTACAGTGTCTCACACAACCCCACAGCAGAGGCGACAACCACCGTTACTTGCATTGGGCACGGGAAGAAACTGAGGCACCGAGAGGTCAAGAAACTTGCCCGGGATCACACAGCTTGAAAGTGGCAGGCCCTGGAGTCAAACTGAAGCCCATCAAACACCAAGCCCTGTGTTTTTACCTGTGACACTGAACTGTCCCTCCAGCCGTCTGGTTCCTCTTAGACTGGGATCCTGCCTTGCTATTTTCAGAGCCTAAAGCCCTGGTCCTGTCTCTCTGTGGAAAAGAAAGCCCACGAAAACCAGCTTGAGGGCATGTCTCTCTTTTTTTAATCCTCATGGATTATGTTTTATTGATTTTAAGAGAGAGAGAGAGACATCGATGGAAGAGAGAAACATTGATTGGTTGCATCCTGTATGCTCCCCTACAGGGATTGAACCCATAACGTAGGTATGTGCCCTGACCAGGAATCAAACCCACACCCTTCTGGTGTATAGGACGACGCTCCAACCAGCCGAGCCACTGGGCCAGGGCCAGGGCAAGTCTCTTTAATCTCAGCCTAGGGCTCTTTCACCCTCCAAGTCTTTAAATAGTAATTACATTAATATTAAGGCCTCAAACAACAAAGACGCATCCTGATGGGTGGATATGACAATATTTTCCTCTAATGGAATCTCAGGCAACAAGTGAGCTGTGCGCCGAGCATCCCTAGGGCCTGGGGATGTGGCCCCGCCTTAGACGTGCCTAAATTCCCTACCAGCCAGATTGCCAGGGGAATCACGACGCCAACCAGAATGGCCCCTGACACATCTCTTCCCGCTGTCATCTTCCCAGGAGGTCTCCGGCCTTCACCGAAAAAAGCGTTAGATGGGCTGAAGTGTTACCCTCTCTCCTGTTCCCCTGCCCTGCGGGAGGGCGAACGGTTCTGTAACTCACACAATCACAAAGGGAGGGTCTGAGGACCCCCCGTCTCCCGGCCCCTCCTCAGCGATGCCGACTAATGGCCAGTCAACGCCCGCAGGGACCATCAGTCCGTCAACCCTTCTGCGTGCCTGGTGGTCACCTGATTTCCCCTCCTCCTGTATCAGGAGCTCCCGAGTGAGAGGGCTGGGCGCTAAAATGTGCACTGTGTGCTGAAGTACGTGTTCTAACACCCCCATCCTTTGACCCCACCTCTCGCCCTTGGCACCATGCTGCACACGCCAGGTCCCTCTCTCCTGGAACAGCCCTTAGATATGTGAAAACAGTGCTTATGACAGTGTCCTTCATGTGTCATGGAGTCCACAGAGAAGATCACGCTGCTTCCTCCCTTCTGAACACACTCTAGTGTGTGGCCCCCCGCCCAGGGCCCTGGATCTGCAGCAGGCCACCTAGGACACCCCCCCCCCCCACTCGCCGGGGCGTGGTTTTCTGGTGGCTCTCTTAGTGTGCTGTGGGGGCCATTCCTTCCTGAACAGCTGCTCTGACTAAACTGGGAGGCTGTGTCGCTGCCAAGTACACGCTGTAAGGGAACAGGCTCCCAGAGCCTGCCTGTGGGAAGGGCCTCTCTGCGAGGTTACCGCCAGCACTCCAGCCACGGGGCTCAGGGCCCTTTCTCGCAGAAACACCAACCGCCTGCTACACGGTTTTCCCCCTTGTCTTGCATCGGGAATGGATGTGGATTATCGGGGCCCACGTGGGGCAGGGGCTGCACTGAAGTGGGCAGATAAAAGCATTTGCGATTCCTGGCCTTGTTAAAAGACCTCTCCTGCTGCCCCCTGGCAGAGGGAAGGAGGCTCTTTGTTGTGAAGCCCAGAGGAGTAATTTAAAGCAGGCTCTTCAACCTCAGCACTATTTTATTGGGGGGGGGGGGGTTGCTGTAAGTTCATTGTCAGATGTTGAGCAGCATCCCTGGCCTCTGTCACTGGATGCCAGTAGCATCCACCAGTTATGACATCCAAAAATGGCTCCAGACATTGCAAAATGTGCCCTGGTAAACAGAACAGTCCCTGATTGAAAACATAGGGAATATAGTCAATAATACTGTAAAAACTGCGTACGGTGCCAGATGGGTAATAGATTTATCACTTCATAAGGTATATAACTGTCTAACCACTATGCTGTATACCTGAAACTAATGTAATATTATTATATGTCAACTGTTACTGAAAAATAAATTTAAAAAAATAAAATAAATATTGATTGATTTTGGAAATAAATCATTTCGAGAGAGAAGTACTGGTTTAAACCCACGCTACTTCAGTAGTTTAACATATGAAGCTGGGCGTAAACTTGTAGCCCTTTCTACTTCAATGTCCTCATTATATTGGTGCAGAGAGAGATGATGACTGCGTGGTGGTCAGTCAGAGATGAGAGGCAGGCTTCCTGCTGTTTCCATGGCACCAGTGGTCTCAATCCTACCACCCATTAGAGCTCTTAAAACATGCATTTTTGGTTCCCATCTGGACCCATTTAAATAGAAGCTCTACAAGTGGAACCAGGCTCAGGTGTTGCTTAAGACGTCCCAGGTGACTCTAGTGTGCAGCCAAGGTCGAGGGCCAGAACACCGCACCACACTGTCTCCACCGTGGCATCGGATGAACCACTTTGGGCATCCCTAAGCTGAGTGCTGTTTGCAGGCTTGCCCTGAGGGTGCCATACCTACTGTGGGCACCAATCTCAGAAGCCTAACCCCCTAACAACAGGTGCACTTGCAGAACCAAAGGAGGGAAAGATGCACACAGAATAGACCCACCTTGCTGGGCATGGTCAGCAGGTTTTATGTTGAGTCAAAGAAATGCCTACAGGTAATTTAAAAGCTACAAGGCATATTCAAAATAACAGTCTCAACTGCTCAGCACAGGGCATGATGTACCCAGGAAACAAGTCTTGTCTCATGTTGCTTAAACAATTATTTATACACAGTGTGATTAATTTATTTCTGGCTTTTCTCCTGGCTGAGGGAGTGCTGCAGTCCTTATGTAAAGAGCAGTGAGTAGAACACAGAGATTTCCACTGACTTGTCTCTTAAGAAATGCTTATCAGGAAGCTGAGAAAACGACGAGATAAGGTTGTTTAACCAAAATAGGGATGACGCTATATATACAATTATACTAATAGCAATTATAGCAGCTTCCATTCATTGAGTGCGTTCTGGGTAAACAGGAGCTGGGCTCAGCTCTGCACCTATAATGTGTCATTTTTAACTTTAACAAAAGCCCTAGGAGATAGGTTCTAATATTACTCCAATTTTACAGATGAGGAACAGAGGCTCAGAGATGTTTGGTCACATGCTAATGGTTGTATCAATAGTAAATGACAGCCCGGCCGGGCATGGCTCAGCCGTTGAGCGTCGACCTGGGATCTAGGCGATCGGGGTTCGATTCCCGGTCGGGGCACAGGCCCGGGTTGTGGGCTCAATCAATGACTCTCTCTCATCATTGATGTTTCTATCTCTCTCTCCCTCTCCCTTCCTCTCTCTGAAATCAATAAAGATATATTTTTAAAAAATAGTAAATGATAGATGTTAGGTTGGAAACCCAAGCATGCCAGACTCCAGCACCTACAACCAATAGGCCACACCTGGTGGGAGGTCCCTTTGATAACATACCCCAGTTCACCTTCCTCTAAGTCAGAGCAGGCACTTTTCTTGATAATGCGTCTCAGTAGAGGGGATAATGTTTAGGCCTCAGCACTCCAGCCCAGAAGTGGGCTCCCTGGAGGGCAGCTTCAGTCACGTGATTACCTAACTCTTGCAGGTGCATTCTGCAGACAGCGCTAACTTTTCTACTCCTGAGTATTTGGTGGAACTCTCCTGATGTTGTTAATTCTCACTATTGTCCTGGTGTGACCTCAACAAGGACAACATTTTCTGGGAGGCTGCTTCAGGTTGGGATTGGGACAGGATGGGCAACAGGGCCAGCTTCAGGGTCGTGTGACCAGTGCAGTCACACAGGAACCCAGGGCTTGGGTTAATGCTCTGCTTGTTGCCAGCTTGAAATTCTCCATAGTTTTATCTTTGAACTGTTGAAGGATGAAGGGCCCGTGGCGAGTGCACGCGAGCAGAGGTGACCGGTATGTGCGCGCACGGTAGGTCCTGGCCACCCATCGCGTACGCGATGCCTCGGGAGCACAGCATTCTGGGGGACCCACCATGCACAAAGTGCAGCAAGACTGAAAAACAAATGCAAAGTAAACACATTATACCCAGGAAAGGCTCTCCCTTCCTCCATGGCCCGCTGTCAGCAGCTCTACAACATGCTTACCTTGTTTTCCTCTGGGTCTTGCTGAATTCCATGGGTCCGCCAGACTCCTGTGCTCATGTTTCCCATCAACACACCTATGGCTTTGCACCTGGGAGAGCTGACAGCCCTGAGAGGCCACGCTTTCCACTTGAACCAGGACTTGCCAAAGGCGGAAAGAAAGCAGCCACGTTCTAGGAAAGGGGAACCACCAGGGAGCCCTACCAAGTCTTTTCTCACTCATGTGGCTTCCTTGTATTAGCCAAGCCCTTATGCTGAAAATACCGACTCAGAAAGAAGGGATAGGAGGGCAAACCGTGGATCTTCCCACTGTAAGTCTTTCTTTACTCCTCCGCAGCTGCAGACAGACAGGTAGTTGAATGTGTATCAAGAAGTGAAATAAAAAACTGCGTTGGTCTGATAAAAACAAAATACAACAGCACATCTGAACTACAAAATACAACCTGTGTAATTAGTGGGATTTTGTGAATCCACATACAAGCCTAATGCTCTTATTTATAACTGCATTTAAAACTGGCATTGCACAATACAAAGATGAATGATAAATTTTATGCCAAGAATAGAAAGTTACATTTTACTTTTCTACTAGAGAAAAGGTATATAGCAAATAAATACGCCGTGACAGGTTGAGAGAAGGACTGTGAATGAAGAAAAAGGGCCTTACATTTTAATACTTTAACAGCATTTTATGTCCTGCCCTTTGAACAAATAAGGCCTCGGGTTTTCATTTTGCGCTGGGCCTGCAGATTACGTGGCCAGCCCTGGGGGAGGGTGGAAGGGCCGGGGCAAGGTCATTCTCATCCATCTCTGACTCGCCCAGATTAAGTCTGCTTTGGCTCAAGACAATGAGGTAAATGTTGAATCCAATTGTAACCTCCAAAGTTCAAGGTAAAGGCCAAAAAAATGGCTTTTAAATGTCAAACAACTTTCCAACATTAGGAGAATCCTCGCAGGATCCAAAGTAAATCAGACCTAAATGATTTCCTCATTCACGGGTGATCTTCGATCCACAGTGTGAAAACTTTTGTTTAAAAGGGGAGCTCTGATAAGTTGAGAACAGAAGGTGGCAAGTGGTTTCACAGGGGAAAAAATGACTATTCCAGTTATGGAATTAATAAATATTTTTAAAAGTAGTGAAAACTTATTTGAGTAGACACCTGGATGGTGGTCCAGGTGAACAATAAGGTCTGATAAAAGCATTTATTCATTCATTCAACAAACATATTCACTGAACAACATGCTACACCCTGGGGAAAACTTTTGGAAATAAAATGAACATGCTACCAGCCCTCATTATTGACAGTCTCACTGGGGAGACAGAAAATAAACAAGAAAACAAAAAATAAATACAACCATAAATTCTAATCATTGTTATTTATAAAGGAAACAACGGGGTGATAGGGTTGAAAAGATTTAGTAAATCTGAGGAAAAGTGCATATTGCCTTCTTCCAAAGGAAGGCTCAGCTAGATCTAGAGCTGTTTTGTCCAACAGAACTTTTTACGATGATGGAAATATTCCACATTTATGCTCTCTAGTCCAGCAGCCACTCATATGTGGCTACTGAGCACTTGGAATGTAGTTAGTGGTTGCCTATTGGACAGCAGAGCTCTCAGAATCTCTAAGTCAACAGAAGACCTGTTTATCGGGTGGGTAATAAAGGATGGTAGACGAGCCAAGTTAGACAGACAACAAGTTTTTTGGAAATTGCCTACAGAAGTTCTCAGCCTTCTCGGGAATTGGGTGAGTGTCCCAGGTTTGAGCAGGGTCTAAACTTGGGAAACCAGGGAAGAAATCTAAGCCTGGCATGAGAGAAACACATCCCCCAAGCTAAACTCTGAATGCAATCTCTGCTCGTGTTACCTAACTTATAAATAGTCTGTTCTCATAGCATAATTCTCTCTCCCATCAGGACAGAACTTTGCAGTTAGCAAAGCAATTTCACATCCATTATCTGCTTTGATTTTCACAGTGAGGTGATGAGACAGGCAGGACAGGAACTATTTACCCAAGAAGTGAAAACTGGAACCTCAGTGGGTTCCACATAGAGAAAATATCTGTTCTAAAGTTACCATCAGCACCCTAGTCCCTACTCTGCCTTGGATCATCTTAAGAAATCTTCATAGAGACAGTTAAACAGAAGAAAAGCTAGGTCAGAGGAGAAGGGACAGAATCACTCTTTCATCCTCTTGTCAAGCCTCACAGTGTTCCTGACACTTTACTAGACTCTGAGGATACAGCAGTGAACAAAACTAGCTCAATCCTTGGCATTTATCCAATGGACAAGAATGAAATCAATATGACTTGTTCTTATCACCTGTCACCCGTGTGACTATGTGGTCATAGTCTATATGGTCACACTATGCCTCCCAAATGAGGAGACTCACTTGGCTTGAAGGCTTGAAGAATGACTGAGCAAGGCAGCAATGTCATTTTCCCTAACCTGCCCCAGTTCAATGAATGGACCAAGATTCTCTGTTTACTAAGCTCCCAGGTGACTCTAATGTGAGTGGTCTGCTGACCACACTTTGAAGAAAAAATGATCCAGAAAAATAAAAATAAAGACTACAAGTAAAGAGACATGATTATGTTCTCCAAACCTTCAACAATATTGCATGGAGCGTGATGGAGGAAATTGGGATACTGAGACTGTAAAAGAAAAGCCTCAGAAGGGACACATAACTAAAATATACAGAAAGGGTCATTGCAATAAAAAAGATGTAGCTCAGTTTTCTCTTGCTCAAGACAGAACTACAGCCAGTAAATAGCAGTCATAGTGATGAAGACTTGAACTCAATATAAGGAAGACTAAATCTCTAGAGCTGCCCAACCATTGAGCAGGTTCATCAAGTAGTAAGATTCTCTTATTGCAGGAATAGAAGTAGAGATGAGAGGATCATCCTCAACGATGACAAGGAAACTGTTGGTTAGATAGCAATCCCTTCAGCTCCCCTTAAACCTGTGTCAACTCCAGCGATGCCCACTGTTCTGTGATTATTTGCTTATGAGTCTCTTTCCTTGACTGTGAGCTCATTGAGGCACCAACTCTCCTACCAGCTCACACACAGTGGCTGGCCTGTTGGATGCTCAGTACACAGTTACCATGAATCTAACCTGAGAGCCTAATAAATCAAGTTCCAGAATCTGAAAATCTGGACTTCTGATGAGTTTCTTGTAGCTTCAGAAGAAAATTTGGAATTTACAGCAATCTCACCTGGGTTCACCGTGAACCCTTAGCTAAGTTTTCTTCAATAAAGGCCTATCTCTTTCTTTTACATTTTAAAGTAACTTTACAGTTTCTGTAGATGGTGGTGTTTTTCCTAATTCCCATTCTAACTGGTTATTTCTAGTATGTAGGAGTCTAGTATCTAATAACGGTTGGACTTCCTTGTGGAATAGCTTAGTTTTCACAGTTTACAGAGAATTTTCCTGGTAGATGATCATATATTTTTTAAAATAATGGCAAATTTACTATTCCCCCCCCCCCCCCAATTTTTATACTATGTATTTCTTTTTCCATCATTGGGATTTTGCATGTGCAATGTTGAACAGTCCGGGTGACGAGGCATCCTGGTCTCATTCCTGACTTGATTAGAAATGCGGCCAATGTTTTTTCATTAGGTTTTTCCCTCCCTTCTCTACCATTATGGTTTTTTGGTTTGTTTTTTGTTTTTTGTGTTTCTTTAATATATCTTCATTGATTTCAGAGAGAGGAAGGGAGAGAGAGATAGAAACATCAATGATGAGAGAGTCATTGATCAGCTGCCTCCCGCACGCCCCTGACTGGGGAGCGAGCCCATAACCCGGGCATGTGTCCTGATTGGGATCAAATCACTATATCCTGGATCCTAGGTCGATGCTCAACCGCTGAGCCATGCCAGCTGGGCTGCCATTATGTTTGATGTGCATTCCTAGAGTGAAAAAAGTGACTCCTATATGACTAAGGGAGAGATTGGGGGAGGAAAACAGCTATAAGACCAAGTTAGGGGTGTGGCAAGGAGAGAGAACCTGGCTCCAGATCCACTAAGGACCAGTTCACACACATTATGAGCTTCAGAATCCACCACCCACATGCTGGCATTATGCCTCTTTCTAATATATGTGTGCACACAAATTAATGCTGCCCCAAGAAACATTTATATGACAATAACTCATGTTTGGAAACTATTTTTAAAGGGCTATGTAACCTATATATCTAGACAAACTATTTCATCAGCCAACCAAATGGTATCTTCTTTTTTTTTTTTTTTTAATCTTTTTACTGATTTTTAGAGAGAGAGGAAGGGAGAGGGACCGAGGGAGAGAGAAACATCAATGTGAGAGAAGCATTGATTGGCTGTCTCCTCACGCCCCCTACCAGGGATTGAGCCTGAAGCCTGGGCATGTGCCCCAACCAGGAATCGAACCACCAACCTTTCAGTGCATGGGACAATGTCCAACCAGTTGGGCCACCAGCCACTCTTATTTTGATTGTTGGATGGATACCCCAAAGAAGACATGTGTCCAATGGAAAACAACCAGTCACAACTGCCTACATCTCTGCTACCATACATTAGTACAATCTGAGTGATCAAAGTCTTCTAAGAATGTCTTGCAAAAGCATATTTCATTTCATTGACTGCCCATCTGCTTGTTTAACGATAAAATGTTAATATAAGTCCCAGGGCCAAAGAACAGCACCAACCATTGGAGACCTATCATTCTAAACCACTGGGCCCAGGCTGGCCTGGTTTAATTCAACCTGAAACAGTGAAATCCATTCTCTCAAAAAGATCTTAAGAGAAAAAGGCCCTATGATTTCAGAGTGTTGTCATGACCTGGCTCTCCCAGCGTGATTCCTGGGTTGCAGACTAAGTCTTCTATATTTTATATACTTGGAAAAGAGAAAAGATAATTTTCAATTTTGAGGGCTTTAATCTTTCATCAGTCTGAAGACAATCATGAAGACATTTCATCAGTAAAAATGTATTGATATTTGGTCATCTACTGCTTCGCAGACAGCGGACCATATGGCACGTGAATAAAAGAAAGCCATAGTTTCTACTGTTAGGGAATATTTGGTCTTACAGGAGCTAAATAAGGAATTCTATACGCTAAAGCAGCACAAACGCCAAGAAAAATAAAAGCTGGGGTAGAAGTAGCAGGGTAAAAGCTGACTTTACTTTTGATTGTTTAGGTTTCATGTTCCTTGGATTCATCTGAATTTGTTGATGTACCACCTGCAGGAGTTTTAAGAAAAATGTAAATGTTTCTTAAGTCCTGTTAATACAATTGACCTGGAGAATTAATTGTATGATTTGCTAATTTAGTCAAGAGTTCAGGTTCCTACCACACGCATCAGACAGCAGACTGGGTATACGGTGGGTAGCAGCGAACAAAACAGGCAGGATTCCTGTTTTTGCAAGGCGTAAGTTCTGGGGGATTCAGCGTGCAAACAGTCTCCTCCTCTCTGGATAAACCGCCCCCCTCTATAAGACTCCTCACCCTCACAGAAAAGTGTCTCAGACCAAGCTCCTGCCCTCTTCATGACTCGCGAAGAGATGCAGGGACTGCAGAGTGGGCAGTGTGTCCACAAGCCACCTCCACTGCTCTCTCTGCCTTCCAGGCACAAGGCAGATTTCCAGAGGCACCGGGGGTAAAACAGTACACATGAACAGTGTTTTTTGGGCTGCCCTAGAAACCCCCAAACTCTTTCTATGACTGTTTCTATGGGAAAGGCCACCCAGTTCTGAACAACTGGCTTAGCAAACGCGCGGCTGAAACACTCTGTGTTTGGAAGCTGTCGACAGCCTGTGCTCAGGCAACTGCTAGCTCAAATAGCTAAAAACGACCTGGCACCCACACAGAGGCCCTGCACACACATTTCATCCAGAGTTGGAGCCTTTCCATGGCACTCGCCAAGGCATAATTATTACGAATGTCAGCCTATAGCAGTATCCATGGAGGCCCTTCTACCAGCTGGAATTGCTACCCTGCACCAGGCTTCAGCTAGGGGCCTGCCCACACTGGTGGCCGAAAACCGACTGCACGCTTCCGAGCAGCCCTGAGGCAGGGCGTGTATATTTCACCACAAACCCTATTTTTTCCTCTTCTTTTCTTCCACGTGCAGATCAAATTGCCCCGATTTTCAGCAGCCAGAACGGCTGAATGCCGTCATCCTCGGAAAGATCAAATGTGTGTCTCAAGGAAGGGACTGCTCTTTAGAAATTCCTGGGCATCTCGGGGCAGAGAAAACAAAGGTCGCTGACAGTTCATCTTGGCTACAGGATGAAGACTGATCATACATGGCTTTTCCCAGCCGAGAACGACTCCAGGCCAGGGTAGCCAGAGAATTCTCAGGCTTTGGAAAGAGGCATCTTGACTAATCATGGAACACTCAACTCCAAAGTCGCTCTCACTTCCATCAACCTAGGTGGTCTTGGGTTAAAACACCTCTTTCATATTCCAGTCGCTCCCTCACCCTGTCCTCTCTCCCTGGACCGGCTTCCTTGATCCCTCCTCCAAGTTCTGATAAAATGCTGTTCTATGAAGCCTCCCTGATTCCCTTAAGCCAAATCAGCTTCTTTCTTACTCATATCCACAGCCCAGCAGTCCATACTCTGTTATATATTTATCACGTGGCATTATTGTTACCTATTGATCATGATATTTATCTCAGTTCGTCATGTTATTTTGTGGTCATCTTAGGGTATCAGGCAATATGCTATCACTCCCACGTCTACTAATATTAGTAACACTATTAGTATTATGAGTGTTTACTATGCGTCAGACTGTATGAATGCAATCTCTAATTGCTACAAGAGCCCTGTGGGATGGATATTGTTATTCTTACCCTTTTTTCTGTAGTTGAGGAAAGTAAAACCAAGGGAGATTGTACAAATGGTTAGTTGTGGCACCGAGAGTCAAAATAAAGTCTATTTTCCCTTAAAGCCCATGCTTTTAACCACTACGCTAAAATACATAATAGTAGGTGCTATTGACTAAGTGCTTACTAGATGTCAGGCTCTGTTCCACAGGCTCTATGTACATTAGCTAATTTGATCCTCACAAAAACCCTGTAATGTAGATATCGTAATTATAATCTCGATTTTGCAAAAACGAAATTAAGGTTTAGAATGGTTAAATGACTTTCCCAAGGTCACAGAACTATGGAGAATGGATTTGAATGTAGGTCAGTCTCTCCTAGGGCCTGAGCCCTTACCCACTACACTATTCCATGACCAGATGGTAGATTTCCTTTCATCTTGGCAAACACCGCACAGGTTTTCAAGAATAACCCCTCTGGGGACAGAAAACTGGACAGTGGCCTACTTAACTGGACAATGACCCAGTTTTCCGACTCCAGCAAATAAAGCAAACCTGTCAAGCCCCTAGGCACTCACCTTAGCACGTGTGTGGACCCATTAATGGTTGTGGTCGAGCAGGGGACAGTCTGGCCCAGAATGGAAGGTCTTCGGTAACGCTCATCATCACAGCACAGAGTGATGAGAAAGGCACGTCGAAAGGACTTGTTCAAGAAGGCGTAGAGAAAGGGGTTCAATCCAGAGTTGATATAGCCAAGCCAGAGGAAGGCAGTCCACACCTGCCCGGGCACCGTGTAGTCTATGAAGGGATCCACAACATTGGTGACAAAGAAGGGGGCCCAGCAGAGGCAGAAGCAGCCCATGATGATGCACAGGGTCTTGGCTGCTTTGGTCTCGGTCCTCATGCGGTGGGTGCTGTGGTGGTCTGCCGGCTGGGGCCTGGCCTCCGCGGGGGCGCCTGCCCGCTGCAGCATCTGGATCTGGTGGGCGTGTTCCCTGGCTGTGACGTAGATGCGGTAATAGGCCAGCACCATGAGGACAAACGGGATGTAGAAGGCCACCACGGAGCAGGTGATGGCGTAGGGCTTGTTGACCATGAAGATGCAGTACGTGGCGTTAGAGCTCTGGTGGAACTTCCGCTTTTCTATCTGAGAGGGGAGGGGAGGGGAGGGGAGGGGAGGGGAGGGGAGGGGAGGGGAGGGGAGGGGAGGGGAGGGGAGGGGAGGGGAGGGGAGGGGAGGGGAGGGGAGGGGAGGGGAGGGGAGGGGAGGGGAGGGGAGGGGAGGGGAGGGGAGGGCGCCGAGAGGAAAGCAGGAGGGGAGCGAGGGAAGGTGTAAGAAAGGAAAAGGAAGAGAAAATGAAGGTAGAGAGAAGGGGAGGGGAGCAGAGAAGGAAAGAGAGGGAAGAACCAATGAGAAGAATGAAGGGGAAAGCAAAGGAAAGGTTTATCAGAGGAGCTTCCCTCCTCTCTCCTCGTAAGCACAGAGCACCTGGAACCTCGCGGTCAAAAGGAACAGGGTCGGGTCCCGGGGCTCAGAGGGTCTGTCTGTCCACAAGGGGCTGAACCCCCAGGGAAGGACAGAAATAAAACAATATATTGTCTGCTTGCACACAGCAGATCTGGGAGTAAAAGTCTTCAGACCGTGACTCAACTTCAAGACGGTGTTGACTACTCTTTTAATTTCAGCATTTCCCATATAAAATTGAGCATTGGCTTATTAATTTTTATAAAAATCTTTGAGGATTTCTATTGGAATTAGAATAGAATGTTTGAGGAAAACTAGTATCTCTACAATGTCAAGTCTTCCCATTCACAAACATGGTAATCTTTGCCCTTTATTGAAGGCTTTTAAAATTTATTTTGGTAATATTTAATATTTTAGTGCAAATGTCCTATGCAACTTTTATTAGGTTTTTTTCTCGGCTATTTCACTTTTTATTCCACTGCAAACGGCACCATGTTAAAATCCTAAATCCTAATTTTTTGTTGCCAGGAGGTAGAATTCAGTGAAAATTTTTTTGTATATTGGCTCTGTATCCAGCAACTTTGTTAAATTAGTTACTAATATATCATCTCTAGATTCTTTTGAATTTTCTCCATGCACACTCGTGTGATCTGTAAATAATGAAAATTTCACTTCTTTCTTTCTAATATTAACAACGTTTTTTCTTACATTATTGAACTTAACACGTCCTCCAGTATAATTCTGAATAAAAGTGGCTAGCGTGGACACCACTGTTACATGCCTGGATTTAGGTGGGGAGCTTTTAATATTTTCTTATTAAGTATATTTGTCTTTGGTCGATGCTTTTTATTTGATTGATAAAGTTCTCTTCTAGTATTAGTTTGATGAGAATTTTTAAAAAATCATAAATAGATATTGAATTTTATCCATGCATTTTTGGCAGTAATGAGATGATCATGCGGGTGTTCCCTTCTTTCTTTTATTAAGAAAGTACACTGATTGCATTGCATTGCTCACTTGTATTGTATACTGTGATACACTAGGTCCCTTTTGAATGATTGAAAGACTTTTCTCCCAACTATAAACTTTATGTGCTGACAGCTCTTAGTTATCAGCCTTCTCTAGGAACAGCCATTGGCTGAGGAGAGCTGTGTGACAAAATGGCACTTCCCTTCCTGAGGCCAGCCTGTGTATATTCACATGAAAAAAGATATAAATAAAAAATATATACAATACACACACATATGTTATTTCTTGTGTAATACAATACACAAGTAATTTAGTATCTTGTCTTCTAGTGTATTATAAGGTTATAGTATATCGTCCTATTGAATTGATATCAGTATGAAATACCTCATTTTATCTCAAGTAATATTATTTGCCTTATATTTATTTTATCACTGACAACAGTAGGTTATGCCAGCTTTCTTTTGGTTAGTGTTTGCATGTTATATTTCTCCATTATTTTATGTTCAACCTTTCTGTCATCTTATATTTCACGGGCCTCTCTTACAAGCAGCATATATTATGTATTGATTAGTTGATTAAAATATTGTGACCAGAGACTTGGAGGAACCTAACCCTGTGTTTCTGCTAATTCAGCGTTTGCAGGAGCTAATTACTGCGAATAATGGGAATTGACTGGATAAGTATTGTGAACACGTGGGTTCTACTAGCTTCTTTCTGGGCAGATTTAATGTGCAAATGAGTGCAGAGATGTGAAATGCAGTCACAGCATCGTGGAGCAAATACTAGGCGTGTTGACAGCAAGGAGTTGCCATATCTTTCAGTTCTACAAAGTAAATAGGGGGTGTCTCTCACTCTGACAAATGGACAAAAATCCCCTAGGTCATTTCCCTTAAAAATTCTACATCAGAAGGTAAAAGGGCTGGGCCCCTATTAAAAGTTCTGATGCACGAAAGCTTATGCTTCCAAAGGTTTTCTCTGTTAACGAGTAAGCTTAGCACAGGCAAGGAGAGCACCCACCGCAGTCCGTAAGCTCGGGCTTAGGTACAGCCACCGCCAATGTGACTTCAGCGGCTAACATCCCCTCTCAGAACCCCGCCCAAGGACAACAGGACCTACTTCACAGCCCTGTTGTGAGGCCTGAGCGAGGTTCAGAAGACAGTGACTCAATTACCAAGGGGCTCAGAGCCCAGTAAGTGTTCAGCCCTTGTTGGCTGTTATTACCATATTGGTTGTTGGAAACTTGAATTTCATTTCCCCCAGGAATGATAAAACTGAAAGTGTGAAAGAGGGATAGGATTAAAAAAATATCCATACAGCCTCCCTTGTATGGGTCCCCTTTTACTTCTCCATTCCTCTGTCCCCAGCATTGCTCTCAGAGGCCCTGGGAACTCCCGTTCTGACATACCACATGCAACTCCTCGCCCAGCCTTGGCTTGGGTGTTCTTTCCTGGACAAAGAACAAGGCAAGATTAGGGGCTAGGGATGGAAGGGAAGAAGGGAAGCCCTTACGCTGACTGGTTCTGTTGGGCCAGAGCTTGCTCTCAATCTCTCCTCTCCAGTCCCCTTCCTACTGCAACGTGGTCCTGGGATCAGCTTTAAAGCCACAGCCTGACTACTTCCTTAGGGGATGCATATCCCTGGTCATGGATCCAGACCATAGCTTTCAATCATCATCACAAGTTTGGTATCGCAAACAGTATGTCAGAGCTGGACGACTCTTAAAGATCACCTAGACTGGGGTTGGTAAAGGCCTGACACAGTGCCACCCTGCCACTCTCCTACACCCCGGAAGATACTGTTCCCCACTGGGGACCAATGGATCTCCTCATCACAGCCCTGCAGGGAGTGGGTCAATGAGAGCACTGGGCTCAGGGTTCAGCTCTAGCTCCTGTCCAGGGCTCTCTTCATTCTCAGAAGCGTCCACTCGCATGACATGCTTCCTGTGGGTCACTGAAAGCCTCAAAGGCTCTTAGCATGAAATAGGATGAAGCCCTCCTGGGGCACTGGAGTCTGGATGCTACACTTTGAACCCCTGCTGGCTACTTACTAGGCATATCCCTGGGCGTGTTACTTCACCTTTCTGGGCCTGACTTTTTCATCTAGATGAGACGAGCAAAGAATGTTATCGGGATTATAGGTGAAGTATGTCACATACTTTCTGGCATACAGTCAGCATTCCAGAAAGCTGGCTTTTCTTTTTCCTGTGGCTCAGACCACTGTCGGAATCTTTCTCAGGATAGCCGCCCAACCTGACACTGTTTGTTTATTTAGACCCCTAAGCAAATGAAGTGAATCGGACAGTTAACCAGTGCCACCTGCGTGGGCTGTACTCACCAAATCAATGATGCCAATGTTGTTCCAGCCTTGCATTATGGGAAGAAAAGAGATGAACATGGGGATGACCCAGCAGCCTCCCAGCATTAGTGCGATGCGCAGAGGGGTCATCTTGTTCCTATAGACCAAAGGCTGGCAGCAGATGGCATAATACCTGCGGGGGGGGGGTGGTGCAAGGGCGAGGAGGGATGAAAGGGGGAAGGGGGGAGAAGGAGTGGAGAGAAGAAGGGAGATATGAGAAGGAAATATCGGGAAAGAAAATGATAGTGGGGGAAGGGGACGGTGGGTAGCAGAGGAAGGGGGGGAGGAAGGGGAGAGATGAGAGAAAAGAACAGAGGAAAGACAGAAAGCAATTATACAATGAAATATGTTACAGTGGCCAATGAGCTTCTGCTGATGCAAATATCGGCTTTAGGTCACATCTGAGGATCGCGGCCTGGAGTGAGCCCACAGCCTCTGCCTTTCCCCTTGCCTGGGACGCGGGCACACAGCTGCAGTCCGCCCTGCCTCAGGCGCGGCCCCAACAGTGCCCTCACGCCTGGGCATTTGAGGGGCTCCAGTCCAGCCCTCTGGGCCTCAGCGTCCTGGCATCTGTGGTCCTCTTTGATAACAATTTGAGGCGACTTAATGCCTGGCCCAACATCTGAGCTTTAGGAACTGTCTCAGATTTGTCGCCATTCTCTTGCTCACCTACCCGCCTATACTAAAGTGATGCTCTAAGTCAACCGTCCTTCCGTTGTGGTCCAGGGATTCCACCCCGTTCCCCTGCATCAGATTCACCGGAGGAGGCCTGTTCGAAATGCAGGCGCCAAGGATCTCCTGAGGAAGGACCTGGAGATTGCATTTTGACAAGTGGAAGTCATTACGGCCGTTAGCTAAGTCAGCCCAGGCCCTCCTTCTGGGCACACACATGTCCTGGCCTCCTTTGGGCTGGGTAGGGCCAAGTGACTGGTCTGGTCAATGAGTTGTGAACAGAATTGACATGTGTTATTTCTGGGCTGGGCCATTTCACTGTTTCTCTAAGATGCAAAATTTCAAATATTTCCTGTTTCACTGTTTCCTGCCTACGGATAGAGGCCGCCTCAGCCCCATTTAGCAGGGTCTTCTCTTCCTCTCGGGACTCTGCGCACCTTTCGCTGAGTCCATGTTCTGCCTGCGGCACTGACCATCTTCTTACCTCCAGGCACAGATGCGACCTGCCCCACTCAACGGTCACACCTCTAACTCCCAGACTGCTCCTGGCACTCGTTCCAGCCTTAGAGATCACCACGGCCCGGTCCAGGCGGTTCACAGAATTGGACAACAGGCAAAACATCGCAGTAGGTCTCTCTGTTATTTGTCTTTGCAAGAATCTTAATAAGCGCAAAAAGATAGCCAGGAGGCTAAGTGTATTTTCCAAGACTTCATACCGTTGAATGATGTTCCGCCCCCTTATCGCCCTCGTTCTATGTAGTTCACTTTGTTAATTTCCCCACCTCTTCTTTTCTTAATTCAAAGCAAAACTAACATAACAATGGCAATATTTTTTGAAGAGGTGGTGGTGGGATGAGTTGGAGCGGGTGGAATGAGGAGAGCCCAATGTTAAAGCATGAGAAGCAGGTGCCTGGGGAGATGGGGGGACTATATTTTCCATCTAAATGGCGTAGCTGACCTGCAGCAGAGTGCAAGGGACAACCGTCCAAAGACTGGAAGAGGGGATTAGTCAGAACCTCATTTTCCTCTAGGTATGAAACTGACATGGCAGCCAGCTCTAACTAAATATAACTCAGTGATGGCAAAAGTGATGATTATCTGGAATTCCCTCCATAGAGAGGATGAATTAGGTGTGTAGGAAAATATATATATTTTCCAGATTTTGCTCCCTACCTCATTTCCTCCTAGAGGACCCAGGTTAGACATTTCATTGTGTCCATTCAGCATCTCCCTTCTTTTTTCTTGGTAATAGCACCCAGAATCTTTGGGGAATTCTCTCTTGTCTGTTGATGTGGTATTGGGAAAGCAAATGATGGGACTCTGACATTTCCAGCCAAGGAGTGACCCAATCAGTGCTTCCTGGGACTCCAGACATCATGCAGAGTGATGCAAAGACGGGGAAGTCCCCCTGTTCCCGCAGCACCCTCCTGGCAGAGCTGACAGTAGCTCCTTCCCCTGGGTCTTCGGGGAGCCATGCTCCTTCAGTCCCTCATTCTGCAGCACTCCCTTTAGTTTAATCAGCTGCCTCATGTCTTTCTAATAAATTCCCTTTTTGCTTAAGTTTCTGTTATGGGTTCAATTGTGTCCCCCTTCTCCAAAAAATATGTTGAAGTCCTAAAGCTCAGTACCTTGGAATGTGACCTTATTTGAAAATAGGTATACAGAGAGCTAATTAACTTAAAATGAGGTCATTAGAGTGGGCCTTCACCTGACATGACTGATATCCTCATAAAAAGGGAAATTTGGACACAGAGACTGACATGCACAGAGAAAAGACAGCCACATGAAGACAGAGGATTGGAATGACGTATCTAAAGGCCAAGGGACACCAAAGATTGTGAGCAAACATCCTGAAGCTAGAAAGAGGCAAAGAAGCACACCCACTTGATTTTATGGGTTCAAGGTTCTTATCCAGGCCTTGGCACCCTTGAGGCAGCTGCCCTAAATAAGCCGCCTTGTATACACTTTCTAATATCTTTCCTCATATCTTTCCAATCTTTGCTGTCTAGAAAAGAATCTAGAAAAATAAACATCTTTCTTTTTAAAACATTTTTTAAATTTTGTATTGATTTTTAGAGAGAGACGAAGAAAGAGGGAGAGGGAGAGAGAGAAAGATCAATGTAAGAGTGAATCATCCATCAGTTGCCTCCTGCACGCCCCCTACCGGGAACTGAACCAGTGACCTTTCGGTGCCAACCAACTGAGCCACACCGGCCAGGGCTAACCATCCTTTTGATGGCTGTATTCAAGAATCTAAATTAAGTAGATGGCCTGACAGGGTGTGGCTCAGCGGTTGAGCATCGACCTAGGATCCAGGCAATCAGGGTTCAATTCCCAGTCAGGGCACATGCCCGGGTTGAGGGCTCGATGCCCAGTCAGGGGCGTGCAGGAGGCAGCCGATCAATGACTCTCATCATTGATGTTTCTATCTCTCTCTCCCTCTCCTTTCCTCTCTCTGAAATCAATAAAGATGTATTTAAAAAATTAATTAAGTAGATGAAAATAAATATTACTGAATAAAATAATTAGTAAAAATTAAGTTCTAGTGCTGACTAATGGAGTTTCCTTAAAAATCTTAATTTTTGTCTCTAAATCAAGGGCCAAATAGAAATCTGATAACTTGATTTTTAATTCCTATCTCTGGATTAGATTACCCCTGCTAATAAAAATATTTCTCCTACTATGAACTGCTCCCAAAACACATGTACACAATACCCTTAGACAGAAGTAGCTAATTAAATTTGCAAGCTCTTTGGAGGTCAGGCAAAGCACCCTGGCTGAGGTAATAATAATAGCTACTATATCCATTTACTTAGCAAGAACTCTACCTGTACTATCTCATTAAGTCCTCATAACTACTTCTGAGACAGGAACTATAAATGTACCCATTTCACAGGTGAGCAACAAAAACACAGAAGTGTCAGGATTTGTCCAAAATCCCACAGGTGGTAAAAACTGGATCTAGCCCAGGCAACCTGACTCAAGAGCCAGGATTCTACCTTCATTACTATCCCTTTACTCTGCCACCTCCCCTGAGCCCCCAAGGGATTATTTTACTTCTTTACAAGCTGCTTTAGGAACAGTCAAAACATACAGACACTAAATCTCAGAATGCTGAAGTCCCCAGTCCTCCCAACAATGCAGTGGGTCCAAGCCTGCAGGAAGGCACCGAGGACTGGGATTCACCAAGTTCCACTGCAATACAGTGTGAACTTAAGTCAATCCTGAAGTTAAGAATGTTTCCCCGAAATTGACTTTCTGTAACTTCCAGTTTCACCCTCTGGTTCAACGGAAAACTTCTATCTCTAGTTCTGTTTCTGCGCAGTGGCCCTATGGATATCTGAAGAGGGCTTTTACATCTTTCTGAAGTCTTAATTTTTGCAGGTAAAAGCATTCCCAGTTGTATTCAACCAGGGTTGATTTTGCTTGCCGAGCGATACTGGGCCACGTCTTGAGACATTTTTTGTTGTCGCAACTGGGAAGGGTGATGGGACTGGTATCCAGTGGGCAGAGGTCAAGGAGGCTGCTAAATGTCTTACGATACACAGGACAGCCTCCCACAACCAAGACTCGCCTAGTCTGCAATGTGAGTAGTGCCAAGGTTGAGAAACCCTGGTCTGGAGGTGGTTTTCACCACCGGCAGGGGCTCCATGTCCTCTGCCTGTGCTCAGGTGTGCCATTACCTCTTAAAAGTGGGTGCCACAAGGGGCACAGTCCTCTGGGGCATCCGATGCAGCCAGGAGGAGGCTAGTACATCCCCTGCCACCACAACTTAATGCGGCGGGGGACACCCAGGAGTCCAAGATACCTGCATCCCCCCCAAGAGCTATGATCCAGGATGGGAGTGAGAAAAGTCTTCCCCTAACTGATTTATACGGTCCAGAGATGTTTGCTTCACTCACCCTGTATCCCTGCATGCTCACAGCCTAGGCTCGATAGGAAGAGCCCATGATCGCGGCCCGTGAAAAGGAGTCTCCTTACCTGTGGGACCGTGTTTTGGGGATGTGAGAGCTCACGTCGAGTAGGGGGATGGGGGCGCTTTCTCTAATAAGTGTCTTTTAAGTTGGACTTTAGAGACTGGGTAAGGGTGGTAGTGGAGAGAGTGCATGACAGGTGCTATAAAGGAGACAGAAATATTATATATTTGAGATACATATAAAGTATTTATAGATATGTATTTCATATCGATATATACATCTCACCAATATAAAATATATATGTATAAATATATATCCCTGTATCTCTACAGCTGGGCAGTAGAGTGTTTGTGAAAGGAAATAAGCCATAAAAAGCTGGCGGAGGGGCAGGCCCCAGAGCAGTGGTCCTCACCCTGTAGCCAGCATCAGACTCACCTGGGAACCCAGGTTGGTAAACCCGAGTGGGGCCCAGGAATCTGCATTTCTGATGTGTTCCCAGACGCTGCTGCTGCTGATGGCTTGGGACCACGCTTTGAGAACCACTAGTTAGAGGTGTTTGAATGCTGTGCTAGGAGGAGTCACCAAAAGCTTTTGAACTGGCAAATGTCCATCACAGTCAATGCACCTGACTGCTGTACTAACAGAGCTGAATTACGACACAGTCGAGAGAAATGGTTGCTGGTTCACAGCCTATGGACAGTGTTCATAGCTGAATGCAGCTCTGTCTCACCTTAGGAATAGCTTTAGCTGCCAGGTCTTCTTTCTGGCCCTTCATTGGACATTTCCCATTCTTCCTTAGCTAGAAAACTTTCACAAAGTGGTTAAATGAATGTTGAAATGGAAGTGATGTTCCAGATGGCCAGGATTACCTAAGATGAACTACGTCATTTCTTATGCAAAACATTTCAAAGTCTTGCTTATAAAACTCCATGAAAACCCCCTATGGTAGCCCAGCCATCAGCTTCCCCAACTACAGCCAGGTATAAATGTGTGATCACATTGCCTCTAAATGTCTCTGGGGACACAATTCACTTTGACAACTCTGACATGACAGTTGTTTATTTTAAGCTCCGTGCTAATCTCTTCCCCGCTCCTGCAATTAAGGAAAATTCTTCCCCCTCGCTTCCTGCCCTCCTACCACAGGGAAGGCAAGGAGCAGGCAGAACAAGTTGGAATCCTAGACTCTCAGAATTCGAGGAGGTTTTAGCTTTATGTCTTCACAGCTGGGACCTTAACCACCTATTAGCTCAGTAGTCTTAGGATCACTTCTCCAAGGCCCAGTTTCCTCACCATAAAGAGTGGGTCATTATGCCTGGTTCATCGATTAGCTGTGAGAACTGATGAAATAACATGTTCAAAACCCAAGAGGATCCTGGCACATAAAGCTTAAGAACTAGCAGTTATGACCTACTCCCAGCCCCTCTCATCTTTCATATACAGGGCAGGCAAAAGTAGGTTTAGAGTGTCCATAGCGAAAATAATACAATAATTAATAAATAATAATACATGAATAAACTGTGTTTCACATACAACTGTAAACCTACTTTTGCCCCACCCTGTATATTTATTTTGTACATACTGTGAACAGGTTCAAATACATTTGAGAGCCAGGTGCTTTTAAACTATTTAACAAATAAAATAGAAGTCTCTTGGTTCAACATCTCTCCCCGTAGCTGGTTCTAAGAAGCAGAAAGGTGAATGAGTTGATGCCAAAGAGGAGGGGAGGCACTGAGACTCTCCTGGCTGCCTGTGATGGAGTTGATTACGTGCAGTATTCTTTCAAGGACTTAATCCAGGCCCAGCCCTCCTACCTGACATAGTTGAAGAAAGCACCCTGGACGATCACTGAGACCAAATCTCTAGTCGAGATCAGCTAATGAAAGAAATGTCAACCACAGGGGAGAAGAGATGAAGCAGCAGCTGGCTGCTAAGACCTGAGTGTTGGAAAGGACCCAGGAAAACAGAACGTTTCACCAGATTCACTTTCTCACAGTTCCCAGCTCGTAAAGCACAGCGAACGGCCTTTAAAATTTAGGGCCAAGGGATAAAGAATGCCACCGAATCAGTAAACTTGTGAGTTAAGAGGGCACTTTGCCTTAAGCAAGAAAAATCAGTTGGTTCCAGTCCCAGCTCTTTCACAGACTGCCCTTCCAACTTTGAGACAGATCACTTGGTGTCTGTTTTCTTTGTCTAAAATGGGAATTAACTACATCTGAATTTCTGTAAGAGTTTGTAGTTGTGATGGATTAAAGATGACCACAAATTCTTTGACACTCCTCCCATCCAGAGGTGGGGAGTCTGCCGCCTTCCCTCAGATCTGGGCTGCCCTGGGACTGCTCTGACCAACAGAGCACGCTGGAAGTGCTGTGTGCCACTCCCAGGCCTATTTTTCAAGCCATGAGCTATCATGCAAAAGTGCTTAACATGTATGAACATGAGATCACATATAAAGGACCACAGGGACAGGAACAGGGGCCCAGCTGAACCCAGCCTCCCAGATGACCCTACCAAGGTGCCATGTGTGTAATGAACTGCCTTGGACCCTCTAAGCCAGTCCAGTCTCCAGATAAATACTATCAAGTGACTTCAGCCAAGCCCAAATTCCTGATGCACAGAATTGTGAGATTTAATAATAATACACTGTTGTTTAAGCCACTAAGTTTTGGGGTAGACATTATATGGCAATAGGCAAGCACAACAGGGGTAAACAGGTGGCACAAGGTCTGGGGTGATGGTGGGGTTCACTGGCTGGGTGCTCCCTCTAGGAGGTGATGCAGCCGAGTACCGTGGCAGAGCTCTGGGAATGGGACTCATCTTCTGCTCTTTGGTTTTGCTACATTTTAGTTCTGGTTTCCCTTTGAGGAGGTGGAGAGGAGAGAGAAGCAGCAGTAGCTTCAAGAAAACAAAGTAAAGGCCTTTCCCTCTGGTTCCCAAGGAGCTTGGCAAGCTGTCAGTCATTTGGAGGATCAATGAGGGCTCCCGCAGGGACATTCACTAGGAGCCAAGGACAGGAAGGGGGGCCCAGAATGTAGCCAGGAGTGGAGGTAGAACTTCAGGTTTGGGGAAGGAAAAATGCTAGGGGTGGGAGACAGGGAGAGACTCCTTTCTGTCAGAGATCTGGAGGATGTCAGCCTTTGCAGGGATCATAATCCCAGAAGCAATCCGCAGAATTAATGTTTACTGTGTTCCTCTCTGGTAAATATTCCTTGATAAGAAAACTTGCAAGAAGGGGAATGAATACCAGCTGGCTAGAAAGGTGTCCTCTTGAGTCACTACAGAGGAAAGGAAAAAGGTAATCTGCCCAAAGTGTCACCTGAAAACATCTTGGCAAGGTAACTGGACACACACAAAGGTCAGCAAGACATCCTTGATCACACGTGTGAACTGACCAGTCTGCGAGCAGACACTGGATGGCTCTCCCACTGACCCTTCCGGACTCAGCTCAACAGTCACATCCCCTGCAAAGACCTTTCTGGCCCCCAAAAAGCACAGGAAGAGACTCTTTTCTGTTAGAGAGATGAACTGGCTCCCCATCTCTGCCCTCTTTTTCGACAATACCTTGCATGCATCTGTGGTACAGCATTTCTCTAACTGTATCGTACTTGTTCAATATCTGCCTACTGCTACACCTACTCCTATCCCTACTGCACACACCACCCATTTATTGAGGGCACACTATGTGTCAAGAAGTGTATTCTATGCCGTATCTAACTCCTAGAGCAGCTCTGCAAGGCAGCGGTCACCATCCACGTTTTCAATGTGAGAATGCTGAGGCCCAGAGAATTTAACCCACATCAGACCTCCAGGATCTGGTGGACCCGAGACTGCAACCTACATGTGCCAAAGCCCGTGTCCTTGCCACTTCCGTAAGTGGGCAACACGAGACGAGAGCTTCGCTGCCCGGGGGGTGGGGGGGAAGGAGAGTTTGCAGTGCCCTGCTAGCGTGGTGAGTGGAGGGCACGCAGAAACAGGGCATATTTAAAGAGGAACCTGACAGGTGAGGCAATAACTAAGACGCTACTGCAATGATGTGACCCAAAAACAGGAGGGGGGTGGTAAAGAGAAGGAAGATGGAGCTGAAAGATATTTATGAAAATACAGCTGTGATTTGTCATCCAGCTGGCCGTGCAGATAAGTAAAAGCTGACCTCAAGGAATTACATTTAAATGACTCATAGGTGCACCTCTGATGTAAAAAGTGGAGGGCAGTGTCAGTTTACCGTGGAAATTTCCACTTTGAGCACCTTGCGTTTGAGAAAACAGAAAGATGCATAAGGCCAGATGTTGAACGGGCTGTTCCACAGAACCCAGAGGACCCCAGGGCCCTGCATGGGACAGGATTGCAGTAGAGACCAGAGCAGAAGTGCAGGGAAAGCCAGAGGACAGGAGAGCTCTCCAAAGGAGAGAGGGGGCACACCCAGGGCTGGAGGACTGAAGGCCACTCCGCTATGTAGCGGGAAGTAAAACACCCAACCCTCAGTACCTGGGAAGGCACCCACAACAGCCACTAGGGATTTGCATTTGGAAAGGTAACAGTAATGGCATAATACATGTGGCGGGCACGCACTGAATGCTTACTAGGTGCCGTGCACTGGTGTGCGTTCACTGCATGCACTCAGTAACTTATTCTTTGCAAACTCCAAAAGGAGCATGCTGTTACTAACACAGTTTTACTGATGAGAAGGAAAAACCCAGATGATTTAAGTAACTTCCCCCAAACCACACAACTGAAAACTGGTCAACCTGGGACTGAATGCAGGCAGCCGAGCCCTGGCGCCCCAGGCCTCATTCTAACTACTTGCTGTACTGGGACTTCTAAAGGGGAAGAAAACCCACCACCAAAGTTACATCAGACAACCTGAGTGGCATGTGAAGCACTCCAGCTCAGCGCAGCAGGCATGCACAGCTACTGTGGGCTGTGAGAGCACCGGCACAAACGAGGCAGAGGCTACTCTCAAGGAGCTCACAGTCGACGGTGAGACGGACAACAAGCCAATTATTAAAACGAGTGGTAACTGCTGTGCTTATATTTAATGTTCTGTGGGAGCTCAGAGGGAAAAACAACAGATCTCCTTTGGGAATGAAGCCTGGCCAGTCGGTGGAGAAGGTGACACCTCTCAACTGAGTATTTCAGGAGGGTGTGCGTTCACCAAGAAAAATGAGCTCAAGACACTGGTAGCAACATGGAGTTGTGAGGAAAAACATCGTACTCAGATTATAGCAGATCGCTGTCACTGGGAGGTGAGAGAGGAAAGACAGACAGACCTTGGGCATAGCACTGAAAGACAAGCTAAGGATGTAGCCTATAGTTGATAATGCGTCACTAAATAAAAGCCTCCGTGGCTTTGCACAGGCTCTTTTCTGAAACCATCCCTCCTCATACCTCACCTACTGATGTCTACACTGTCTGCAGATCCCAGCTTCCGTGTCACTTCTGAGAGCCATCCGTGCATTGGTGGTCACGTGCTCCAACAGCTCCTTAGACTTCTTGGTCTATTTCAATGACCCCCCCAATTTTACTATAATAACCTACCAGCTGCCAGTACTATCCACCAGGCTAAAATCTCTATGACTCAGAGCTTTCCTCTGATTGTTCATCACTGCACTTCCATGGTTCTGCTCAGCTCCTGGCAATTAGTAGGCACTCAATAAATATTGATGAAATGGATATAAAAATAAGATTCATATCCTCTGGCATGAACTTTGACTTGACAAATATTACTGTGGTGTGCAAGGCATGAACCTGCCCTCCGGGAGTAGGTGAGCAAGGGGAAAATGTATAATATACTTGCCTTGTGGAAATGCATCTCAGCCCCACAAGTTCACAATGACGGACACTTTTCATTTATATAAAATTGAGTCGTGCTCCAGGGAAATCATAAGAAATGCAGAGACACTTAATTCCAGCACAGGATAAAATATGCAGCCTTTGAGTCAGAATTGTATGTTTTATAAGGAAAGCTGTTTTGAAAGAAAACCTGTGACTGAGAAATCATTGGAGGGTTTTTGCAGCTAAAACACATCAAGTTCCTGGGCTGCCAAGAGGAAGGGTGACAGTTCAGTTGGACATATCAAAGACAAAACCTTGCAAGGCTACAGAGAACTATCCTCAATGAAGTGAAATCGATTTTTTTAAAGGGAATTGCATTTGATGCCAAAAACAGAACAAAGTACACCAGAGAAAGGGGACCAGAATGGTTAAGTCTGAAGATTACGGCATCTGAAGCCAGAAGAAGGATCTAGCAATGTTTAAACCAATATAAACAAGGCTTGGGGGTGACATGTCTGTCTTGTGGAGGCTTCATAAAGATACCTGTAGGTCCTTCAGCCAGCCTAAGAGAAGTTGATGACTGTTGCTCTTGTCTGTCCAACATCCTTCTTTCCAGCAGGAGCTGCCACTCTCCAGTGCCACATGTAGTGGTAAGGCCACAGGCACGGTGCCTCGCCTCTGCCCCACAGCCAGATGTGTCACCCTCACACCACAGCGATTGGTCAGGGAAGAGCGTCTGACTCAAGCAAAGCCAATAAAGTTCTTCCATGAGAAACAGCATTTAGGTTTCTCTTTCTGTGGACTCAGAGGTAAGGACAGTTCAAGACTCACGCTGCCTGTGGCTATTTTTCTGAACTCAGATGAAAATGAATCCGACACGGAAACAGTTTAGAAACAAAGAGGGGCAGGCATAAAGATAGACACAGACGTAGAGACAGAGAGGAAGATAGACAGAGAGAAAGAGATGGAAAGGGAGAGATGAGGACAGGGAGACAGACGGAGGGAGAGAGCGCAACCGGATGGCATTGATCAAACCCTTGAGAGAGCCACGTCGGAAGCCAGGCTTTTGAGCTAATTGAACCAATCAATTTATTTTCTGTCACATGCTGCTGAAAAAAAAGACCTACTAATATATCATCTGATAAGCAATTTGCTGAGGACTCTTCAGTCAGGCAATTCATTGGGGTCTATACAGGAAAGGCCCTCTTCAACTGCTAATTTAAACCATAAGTCTATTTGAGTAAGCTAAAATTACATCCCCATAACAAGTCTGCTTATTGCATATGAAATAATTGGAATTCAGAGGGAGCTGTATTTACAGTAGTTACCTGCGGGGTGTACAGCCGTGGAGGTGGGGAGGAGAATTGGGGACGTTTTTAGGTTTTACTTGTGAAAAGGTGCCATTTTTTTATAATGCTCAGGTATTATGTTTTTTAAAAATGGTGATGGTTAGAAAAGAGATTGTTGAAACAGATCAGACACAAGGTCATGGAGATGAGTGTGAATGTCCACGGGAGGGAGCATCTGCTGCCAGGCTGGCGAGGGCTCCCTGAGGGGGAGAATCTAGGCGATTCCGTGAGAAAGCGGAGGGAACACGCTGCTCAGAGGTTCCACGTTCCCGCAGTGCTCCGGCTTCAAAGGGAACTCCTAGCCCTGACTCAGAATGCTCTCGGCCGGCTGGGGAATGTGCTAGCCCAGGAGCACTTTCAGCTGGAAGGTGACCGAATACTCTCGCATTCGACAAGGGTTAACTTCTAGCAAAGAGAGAACAGGGGCTTAAAACACATATTTCCTAAATTAGTGAAGGTGAAGTTTTCCAACCCCAACCCAACTGACCATCCAGTCTAGCCAGCTCCACCCCCAGTGTCCCCCATATAACCATCACTAATGATTAATGTACTTCCCCCACTCACTCCCGTGTGTACCCAGATACAGACATCTAGGTATTTATCTTACAAAAGTGGAATTATTCTAAACACTAAAGTCTGAAGCTTGCTTTTTTCCCCTCACATAACACACCAGGGATATCTTTCTAAGACAATACACATAGTTATCCCTCACGATTTTGAATGGCTGAGTTACAGTATCCCACTTTCAAAACCTGTACTCTTACAGATACGTGGTTGGTTTTCATTCGCCACAGAACCTTAGCTTTAAAATAATCAGTGATACTTTATGCCTTAATGCAGTTCTGACCTCTCATGACCCATACTATAGGTGGCGTGGATTTTAATTATGCTTTTGAAATTATGTTTTAACGAGGCAATGAACTTTCATTAATAGGATTCAATTCTCAAAGCACCCGGAAGCACAGTGGACGGTGGTTGGGGAAAAGCGTTTCATAATGTTTTGCTTTGATGTAGGGTCTGCTATCTGGGTGGAATCAGGACTCGCAGTGAGCATTCTTGCTTGAGAGGCGCTATCCTTTATGAGTCATCCTGCAGATTCACACAGCCCTAGACAGGAGGACAAGACATCTTGCCAGGAGTGCCCATGACAAGTGATGACATCGCACCTTAGAGACGCTCACTCTGTGCTCTGCCCCAGCCCGGCCGGACTGTCCTGGGAGGGACCCAGCAAAAACAGAAGGCAGGTGATAAACAAAATCACACTCTTCCAGGCTAAACTGTTGCCCTGTAATGTCCAGTGTGAACCTTCCGGCCCAGTGAAAATATCACTCTTGGGACAGGCAGACACCTGGCAAGTTTCCCAGGGTCCCAGAGGAAAACAAAGCCATTGATCCCATTTCACTTATGGTGGTGGAGATTTTGACCAAGATCAGAGAAGGAAATGAAATTATTGGCAGCATTGTTCAAAAAGAGAGTGTGCTGGACACTCCAGTTGTTCCACAGTGTTGACCAAATACTAAGTCAGTATTTACGTAGTTACTGGTTGTCAATCTCCCCCATAAAAGGTAAGTTCCACGAGGGCAGGGACTTCATCGGCACTCATATGCTCGTGCTTTCTCCCTTTGGGGTAGACAGAGACGTTTAAGAAAAAATTGTAAAAAATTAATTGTTTTAGTCATAATTGCACTAAGTTCTCAAAAGAGAATGGGTTTGATGGGGCCCGAGAGGGCTTCTGCAACCAAGAGAGGATTGAGCTAAAAATCTAAAAGGCACACAGGGGAGGAGGGGGTAAAGGAACTTTCCAGGCAGAGGGAGGAGCCGAGGTCCTGAGATGGCTGAGCACAGAGCACTGGAAAGAGAGAAAGAGGCCAGGTGAGGCTGGGGCATAGGAAATGGACAGCACAAAACCCTACAGGCCACAGTTTGATCTTGATCCCCAGTGCAAGAAATAGCCACTGAAGGAGTTTAAACAAAGGAGCAACAGGATCACAGTTTGGTCCTGATCCCCAGTGCAAGAAATAGCCATTGAAGGAGTTTAAACAAAGGAGCGACAGGATCAGAGCTGCATTTTTTAAAGACGACTCTGAGGATTTGTAAGTGGAGAGGGTACTGGAGGGCCATAAAGGAGATGCAGAAGGACAATTATAGGAGGTTGCAAGAGATGATATTAGGCTGGGTGAGAATGGCGGAGATGGGGAGAGACAGACTGGGATCTGGGTAGGAAGAAAAATCAGTAGGACTGACTATTTAAATGTGGGGGGGGGTTAGAAAAACCCACATTAAGAATAACTCCCGCCCAGCCAGGCGTGGCTCAGCGGTTGAGCGCTGACCTAGGATCCAGGCGATCAGGGTTCGATTCCCGGTCAGGGCACATGCCCGGGTTGCGGGCTGCAGCCGATCAATGACTCTCTCATCATTGATGTTTCTATCTCTCTCTCCCTCTCCCTTCCTCTCTGAAATCAATAAAGATATATTTTTAAAAAAAGAAAAAAAAAAGAATAACTTCCAGTTTCTGAACGACACAGCTGCTGGCGCTGTTCACTGAGAAGGAAGTCTGAGTTGGTAAGAAATAGCATGGGTTTCGTGGATAGTCCCAAGAAACTGAAACTCATCCATTAACACTGAGTGCCATGCCAGCGGGGCCAATGCTGGGCCTCGAGTGGATTATCTAACTTAACCCTCACTGCACCCCTATAAGATAGGTGTCACTCCCCCCATATTCAGGGGCGAGAAAACAGACATGGAAAGGCTTAATAAACTTATCACCAATCTCAAGAGCGAAAAATGGGTAGATCTGGAATCTGAGCCCAAACTTCTTGAGTTCTAAAGCAGATGGCTCTTCATGACCAGCCCATACTGCTTCGTGACAACGCAGGGGAAATCTCAGGATTTCAAAAGAATTTGATGGTTAATCTGGAATTCTGAGGCCAAATCGACCTAGGAAACCTTCAGCCCTCATCTCAGAGATGCCCAGAGTAAACTCCACATCAGAAAGCGATGCTACACTTCCCTCCTCCGCTTTTCACTCCCTGCCTGCCTCATGTCCTCCCCCTTCTGCCCAAACCCCAAGGTTACCTCCAGCTGCTCTGATGCCTCCGCTTTGCCTTCTACCAAGCTCCCGCAATACTTTCAGTCTCACTGCACCTTTGAGCAGTGATCTCGTGCAAGCCACCCTGTAGGATTTCCATGTATTTTCTATTTCCTTACATTTTATTTTTTCTAATGTGAACTTTCATCCAATATATGCTGAATGTCTTTAAAAGTCTTTCATGTACTAAAGTCAGATTGTTATAAACAAGCTAATACACATGAATGTCAAACAATGGCACACCGTGGGTCTGGCTATCAGCCACCGGTTCAGCTTTATCAATGTCATCATCTCTAGCTATAGAGCGGAATCCCATCATGCATGCATTCGACTTAAGCATATTCAACTCTGACTCCTTGAGAAAGGGGAGGGGACAGGGAGAAGGAGAGGGAGAGAGTGTGGTTTAGGTAACGTAGGCCATTACACCTGCCAGGCCATTACACCTGCCGTTTCAGTCAGCGAGCACCTGTCCCCTGGGATAGGCTATGAATCTGCTGTTCCCCCAGCTGGACTCAGCCCCTAAGGACTTTTCCCAGTATGAGTGATTCTCTGGGAAGATGCTGATTTTAGCGTTGAAGGGCACATGCTTCAGATATACCACCATCTCTAATTTTAGTCAACCACTTTTCCTACCCCTCAATGAAAGAAACAGTTACCTATCCCAAGGCTGGAGGGAAAACTGGTCTGTTGGACTCCTTGAGAGACGTGATTTGCACACCACGCTTTCATTTGAGAGCTAACCCCTGAGACATGGCTACAGTGATGGCTGCACACGTCCGTGTGATCCTCTGACCTATAGACCACGTTGTTTCTTTATTGTTAAATATCCATAAGTGGGAGTCAGAAAATAAAAAGCACTGATACAACTAATACACCCACATCTGCACAAACGAAGCAAAGGTGAAAACCATGAGGCCTCCTGAAGTCAAATGAGAAGAAAGGGAACAAAATTCTGCAACAGAATGAAGTGCTGGCCCTGGGTCCAAAGGCCAGTAATTGGGGATTTTATCATCGTCTTTAACTTTCTGGAAAAGAGTCTCCACAGTCACAGGCACACACCCGAATGCACACCTAGAATTACGGTACAGACACACTTCCAGGAGAAGGCCATGCCCGGATGTGCCCCGCAGCCCGCCTAGGAATCCCTGGCGCTCAGCTCCCGCAGCGCCTGCCCCTGCGGCCCTGCACAGCTGGGCCTGCCTCCACCTCCACCGTAGGCTCCTCGCAAGGCTCAGGCCTCCCATCTCTGTGTCCACAGGCCTCAGAGCGCCCTCCGCGGAGACTGCAAAGTGAGCGAGTGAATAGCCAGATTTCCGTCTCCAAGATTCATCCCTAATGAATTAGGGAAGAAAGACACCTCTGCAGGCAGTGGCGGGGCCGCTGTCCCCAGCCCAGCGCCCCCTGTGCATGGCGCTCGGCCTCACCTGTCCAGAGAAATGCAACACAGGTGCAAAATAGATGCCGTGGTGAGCAGGACGTCCAGGGATGTCCGGACCAGGCAGAACATCTCCCCGTAAATCCAGATGTCCTGAACCAGCTCGATGGCACCGAAGGGCATCACCAGCACGGAAACCAGCAGATCCGCAAAGGCAAGAGAGACAATGAAATAGTTGGTTTTTATTTTCCTGCGAGCGAGAAAGTGTGAGGAAGAGGCAGAGGGAGGGCGAAGGAAGGAGGTCAGGGAGGAAAGGGAGGAGCGAGAAGAGGGGGGAAGGAAAGCAAAGAAAGGAGGAAAGAAGGGGGGAGAGGAGAAAGGAGAAAAGGTCAAACGTGTGACTGGGCCTTTGAAGTTGTTTCCCCTCTGCGACGTGGCTGGAAAGGCCCTGCGCGGTCCGGACCCCTTCAGAATTCTCCAGGCTCCTCTTGCACCCAGAGCCCTCTCGCCCTCTCCCCTCTGGCCATGTGGTCTGATTGGAGTCCCTGCGTACGGAGCTCCTCCCAAGGGCCTTTTACAGGGTGCTCCCTCTCCCTACTATTGGCTTAACTACATCCCACCCGTCTTGCAGGCCCCAGTCTGGTCGTTCTCGGGGGCCTTCCCAAGGTGCCCCCTCCACGAACGGCGTGAAATTCCATTATTTGCCACCTTCAGACTGACGTTTGCGACACCCATCAGAAGGGTGCTTTTATGCTCTGCTGCATTATCACTGGATCGATGCATGTCTTGCTCGGAGAGGAAGGCAGAAGATAAGCCAGGACTACGTCTTTTACCCCCCTATGGGCTGGTGGCTCTTAACCTAGGCTGCACGACAGAATCAGCCACTGCATGGGACGTACTTATACTACACAGTAGCAAGTTTTCAAAGGTCCCCGGGTGACCTTAATTGCAGCCAGGGCTCAGACTGGTGAAGCGAAAAGAGAAGACCCAGGTTTACATCCTGGATCAGGCACTGCCGGCCACCCTTTCTCTGAACCGACTGAGAAAGTGGAGAGTTTAGATTAGATGTGGCCTCAACACATGTACAGACAGTGATCACAACTGATTAAAAAAACTAACAAAGGTAAACCTAGGAAAGAGGACAGGATGGAAACGCACTTAAGTGTTTACACGGTCATGTTAGGGTTGTGGGGTGATGTGCAATCTTGTCGCCTTGCTCTGTTTCCAAACATTGTCCCCATGTATTTTTTTTTCCCCTTCATTATCACAAACTATAATGGAAATTAGAAGTGCAGACCCCAACTCTGCAGGGAGAGCCCAGAACACCACCCAGGTTTCCTTATGAGGTTGCCCCATGCTACTCACCTGAGCTGCCGGTCCCTGCACACGGCCACCATCACCAGAAGGTTCCCCAAGATGGCCATCAGGATAACCACCGAGAGAAACGTGAGCAGCAAGACCTTCTCCACTGACCTGAAACCCTCCTTGGAACTGGAAGACAGACACACAAAGAATTGAAGGAAACCCTGAGACGCGAGCAAGAAAATTCATCTTTTCCTCACTCAGGAAGATAACTTCGCCATCAGCAGCTGCAGCACACATTTATTGTGCACCTAATATGTGCCAATGTCTGCACCTGTCGCTTTACATGATATCTTAGTTAAGCCTTACACGACAGGGGAAGGAGGCTCAGAGACATGAATGAACCGCCCTGAGGCTGCACAGCCATTCTCCAGAGAGCTCATGCCTTTCCTTCAGAGCTTCCTCAGCTGTGCTCAGAAAGGCATTTTGGTTGATTCCTGTTTTGTGCACCTGCCCACTGAGGAAGCTCCATGTGGCAGGGACCTCATGTGGTTTATTCATGGATAAATTCAACAGCAATCAGTCATTCACATTTCTTGGATGAAGGAAAGACGATGTTGGGTGGATGAATGACGGTGACTTGAACCAGGGTCTGCATGAGTAAAAGGCCACCCTGTCTGCAGGACCCCAGCCAGCCCATGCAGAAGCTGCTGTGCACGGTGGGCTGTCTCCAGAATAGGCCGTGGCTTAAAGATTGTTCTTACGTAGCTGACCTAAAGAAATTGGTCTCAGATTCTGTGAAGTCCATTAAAAAGACAGCAGCCAATCAATAAACGTAGAAACTCACTTCACTGCCCTAAACAACATCTCTTTTGTTCCCCAATGTAACAGTTCAGATCTGTGGTCTTGACAATGTTGGCATCTGATTTGATTCTATAAACTCTGCTGTCCTAGTATGAATCATTTTGTTTTATTAACTTAGAAGTGAGTGACCCCCATCAATAAAAGCACAATGCCTGAAGATTATTCAGAAGCTACAGAAAAAAGTTTTATGCCTATTAGACTAATAAAATGTTCTTTTTAAATGAAGCTTCAAAGGATCTTAAAATTCTCAGACCCAAGCCCCACATTTCAATATAAGAAACTGAGGCCCAGAGAGAGAAACTGAGCTGCCAGAACAGTTTAGCGATTGGTCTGCAAGGGGCTGCCTGCCCCGGGAGTCCACTCCTGGGACCACAGGCTCCCAAGAATCAAGAAATATCTGTGTTTACTGAGCTCCTTCCATTGGAAACCAAGACGGCTGCTGGCCCCAGGTGGCAGCAACATACCAAGTCCTGTCTCTGGCCTTGTCCACAAGTTTCTCAAAAGATAAGATGCTAATTAAAATAAGGACCGACTAGTACAGTGGCTGAAGAATCAGAGCATCCACTCCACTGACAGGTGTTTTTCTTAACTGATTGACTGACTGATTGATTGATCAACGTCTGTACGGCTAGGGTTCAGATTGTTATCGGAATACGCGTGGATGGTCTTTCTCCAATGCTAATGAGTGGGGTTCTTGGGGTACCCTGGGAATAAACATTTCCAGAGGCCCCCGGGGAGGATGGATGTGGTAGAAAGCTTTATTTGCCGGAATTACACCCCTGGGATTCCAAAGCCCGGTTTCCCTCAATCCAGTCCTGGAAGAGGTGCAGCTGGGGACTCGGCAGAGCTAAAAGCAAAGCCAGTGTCCAGAGCTTTCGTTCCCTGGAGGAGCTGGATCCAGTAGCATCAGGCTAGTTGTAACCCATTAGTCCATTGGGGGGGGGGAGGGATCCACATGGATGTGGGCCATGTGGGCAAACGCAGGAGCTGAGAGTCCCACAGCCAGGAAATCAAGAGGCGAGAGTGCAACTACGAGCACAGGAGAGCAAACTCCTTTGTTTAGGAGATTCAGTTTCTCAAATCTTCCCACGTTCGCAGTGGCTACGCCGGTTCTGGTCAATGGCCTGTTCCCAGGTGTGGCCGACAGGCAAATACCTTCCCTATGTCACCCAGACTTTACTGGGCAGGCGTCTGTTCTCCCCCTGTCCAGTCCCTGGGGAGAGTTAAACTGCAGCTTCCTGGCAAAGCTGCACAAATGGCAATGATATTTGGCCTGCCTTTCGCTCCCTTCCTGTTACTTATAACTGGGTTCATTCAAACGGTATCGAGATGGAAAGAAATTCCAGGGATGTTCATCTAAATCACTCTTCCACACCTAAAGTCCCACTATCAACAGTACAAACACGGGACAGGGAAGGTTTCATTCATGAGGAAAAAGACCTTACTAGGGTGATGTGTCTACCCAAAACTAATCTGACCTCAGGCCGCGTTAACTGAGGTAACGTGTCTCACGAAGGAGGTGATGGTGGTTTTCCCCTTGTCCTTCTCAGAGGCTCCGACCCAGAGCCCCCCTGAAGCCGGTGCCCTCCCAGGCTTCTGCACTAGCTGCACCTCCCTCCCGGATGCCTCTTCCCGTCTTTCAGGTCTCAGGTTAAAGTTACCCCACTTAATGAGCCAGCATAAGACAGCACTTGCTGCTATCTGGAGTGACTTCTGTTACTGACTCTCGTCTGTGCCCCGCCCCACAGACTGACTTCGCTCATCTTTTCCAGCACAATCTCCAGGGCCAGACACGTCTACTCTGTGGCGTGTGGTGTACAGGTATGTGCAGCACATAGGAAGCGCTCAGTTATCTGCTTATTGAGTGAAAGAAAGACATGTTGTAGTCATAATGATGAGGCTCACCCCTCAACGTCTTAGAAAACTGACTGAACGTACAGAGAAGATGGTCCCTAGAGAAGATCCAGTAGGAGACACGAAAGCTCTTTTTAACTATCTGAAGGGCTGTCATTTGAAATAAGGGCAGATTTGTACATGCACTCCTTCAACTACTTTCTCAGCACCTTCTCTGCCCCAGGCATTGCTGCAAGTCCTAAGAAAGGAGAAATAAGCAAAACAGAGAGCCAGCAATGAATAGATAAAAGGAATCTAAAAGGAAAACAAACTGGGCGCCAGTGGGGGCGGAGTGCTGGCTATTTCGTAGGGGCCCTCAGAGAAGGCTCAGTGAGACGTTTGTCACACTACAGCCCTGCAGGTTGTGTAAGGAAGTGGGATGAAGAGCAGGCTGGGAGCTGAGTTGGTTCTCAACTCTGGCTGCTGATTGAAATGACCTGAGGAGCCTTAGAAACGCTGATGTTAGGGCCCCACTCTCAAAGGTGCTGATTTAATTAGCCTGGTTGCAGCTTAAATATTGGAATTTTTTCCAGTCCCTACGTGATTCTGACGTGCAACCAAGGTCGACAATCCCTGCTAGAAGGAGACGAGATTTAGACCCGGCTCATGAGAACTTCCTAACAGCTAAGGATGCTCTCCAGTAGCTCCCTGGTGTTAACGTGAGCTCCGGCTCGGGAAGCGGTTAAGGCGCCTGGATGCCAATGAGGCGCCACCTCGACCCACGCGGGCGGCTACTATAGAAACAAAACAAAGTGAGAAGGAGCAGTGCTGGTGAGGGTGTGGAGGCAGTGGGTCTGGTGGATTGCTGGTGGGCATGTAATATGGTGCAGCTGCTGTGGAAAACAGTTTGGTGGATTCTCAAAAGGCTACATTTAAGTTGACCACATGACCCAGCACTTCCAGTCCTAGGTACCTACCCGAAGGGATTGAAAGCAGGGCCACGAGTAGACACATATACATAGATGTTCGAAGCGGCAATGTTCACAATAGCCCAAAGGTGGAGACAACCCAAGTGTCCATGAAGAGGTAAATAGGTAAACAGAATGTGGTATATACATCCTATGGAATTTTATTCAGTCATAAATTTCTGACGCATGCCAAAACGTGGATTAAACATTGAAAATATTGTGCTAAGTGAAATGAACATGACACAAAAAGACAAATATTGTATGATTCCACCTATATGAAGAGCCTAGAATAGGTAAATTCGTAGAGAAAGTAGAATAGTGGTGACCAGGGGCCGTCGGAGGGGAGGAGGGAATGGGGGGTTACTTAACAAGTAGAGATTCTGTTTGAGGCAATGAAAAAATCCTGGAAATGGATAGTGGTGGTTGCACAGCATTGTGAATGTATTTATTGTAACTGAATTGTACATTTTAAATGGTTACTTTAGCCCTGGCCAGTTTTGCTCAGTGGTTAGAGCATCGGCCCGAGGACTGAAGGGTCTCGGGTTTGATTCCCGGTCAAGGGCATGTACCCCAGTTGCAGGCTCCATCCCTGGCCCTGGTCAGGGTGCAGGAGGGGAGGCAACCATTCGATATGTCTCTCTCACACCGATGTTTCTCTCTCTCCCCCTCCTCTTCTCTCCCTTCCACTCTCTCTAAAAATCAATGAAAAAATATCCTCAGGAGAGGATTTTAAAAGAATGGTGATTTTATGTATTAATAATAAAATTTATGCTATGTATACTTTATCACAATAAAAACAATACATGGATGACTATATATCAGGATGTTGTATAGGGCTCCTCTATTGGAGGCAGGTAAGGTTGGCTGATTTTAGGTCTCTCTCTTGTCTATGGACAATGGTCTGAGCATATCCTTAGAACAGGGTCGGTCCATCAACCAGAACCTGACCACTAGAACCATCTCCCTGCACTGCCTTTCCTCTTACAGAAGAGAAAACAGATTCAGAGTCTGTGGTGCACAGCTCTGGCTCCAGAGAAGGCATATTTCAAATCAAATGGGAATGTCAGGGTCAGAGAACCCCAAGTTCAATGTTACGGTTCATTTGTGGCATGCTAATTAGGAACTAGAAATAGCTAAACTTTAAACTGTGAGTGACAAGCACAGTTTAACCAGAGGAGGAACTTTTTTAATTAGGCAGAACTGTGCATTGAACTAAATGTTAAGTCCAGTAATGATAATTAAAATAAATTATAAGCCACTTCTGCTAAATCCGTGTGAGACCCTTCAGTTACCTCTGTCACCCTCCAAGGATACCGTCAGCCCCTACCAGACAGGTCCCATCTGACCAAAGAGCTCGGTCTAAGCCACTAAACAGGTTCTTTGACAGTTAGTCTTACAGGGAATTTTTCTTCTTTCTTTTTTTCTTTTTTTTTCAGTGATCTCTTGATCCATTAATAAAGAAAGTCCACACACTTGCTGGCTCTGTTTGGCATTTTCTCTGTTCTTAATAAAAGAAAACCTGCAACAATAATTCTGGGTAAATCTCCACATAGGTTAGTATATGTGAAAGTGTACCACAAATGACCAAGTATATTATAAACAAGTAATCATTGTTATTAATATTAGAAGCCCACGCAGGGAAATAGCTAAGGAAGTTTAGGTTATGCTTTGTCGTATCACCCAGAACCAATATCCTATACACTTCCATAGGAGTCAAGAACACTTTCCTTGAGCCTCAGTTTCTTCATGGATCAATTGAGGAAATTAGATTAAATCTCTCATTTATCAAGTGTGTATTGATTGCTAACTCTCTGTCAAGATGTGTGCTAAGTACTGTGATGTGACAGTAAGGATGGTGGACAAGGTCCCCGCCTTTATGGCGTTCCCACGACTGGAGAAACAGACACTAGCAAGTGCACAGCTAAAGAAATAAGAAACCTGGTCTGTGATCAGTGTACCAACGTCACCCTCCCAGACTTTAATGTTCAGATTAAATCTACTGAGGACATTGGTAAAACGCAGATTCTGATTCTTTTGGTCTGGGTTGGAGTCTGGGGCTCTGCATTTCTCACAAGGCTCATGAGCCTCAGTGATGCTCACGCTGCTGGTTCGTGAGTCAACTTGGGGTAGTGAGACTGTCAAGGGCATTGATGTGATGGTGTGATAGAGAACCACCGAGTTAGAGGGAAACTTTAGGTGATCAGGGAACACTGGTGGTGACACTGGTTAAACACAGAGTGCTGGACCTACCCATAGTTCGGTACATCTGGGGTGGGGCCCCAAAATTTGTATTTCTAACAAGTTCCTAGGTGATGCTGCTGCTGCTACTGCTCATCTGCAGACCTCACTTTCAGGATGTTGACCTAGAGCATTGCAAAGGATGCCCTTTTCCCTAACTCTCATTTCTCCATTGCATATTACCTCCTTTTGCTCTGAGGTCTGGAGCTTCCTGCTTAAAAGTGAGTCGATTTGGACACTGATTTATCAAGCACCTACCACACGGCAAACAATGCACTCAGGAGATTTTCCATGTGGGCTCATTTCATCTTCACAATGACCAGGTACTTTGATGTCACCATGCCCTTTTTTCAGAAGAGATGGGTGCTCAGCGTGCTCAGGAGACATAAGATCCTACAACTACCAAGTAGTGGCCCTGGGATTCAGACCTGCACATTCTGATTGCAAGTCCGGTGCTTTTCCTACCAAATTTTAAACGTGCTCATTTGAAATTGAATAAATTTCCTTTAAAAAAAAGACATGCTAAAGTTTCGCTTTTCCTCTAGAAACTTAGTATCCAAAATGTTGATGATGGCATCTTAATATATGCCTTGTAAAAACATGCTGGCTATAGAATATGGTAGGGGAACAAATAAATCCTTGCAGGATGGAAATAATGCTTCATGGAGTTTCTCTGCAGTTCTAAAAGAACTTTTTGATTGGTATTGAATGTCCTATAGAGAAGAGGGGTGCAGGCAGGGGTGATGCACAGCTGCTGAAGTCAGGTGTTTTTCAAATGTAAACACATGGGAGAAAATTCTAGTGGCAAGCTCTTAATAGACTTTTCCAGAGCCTCAAAGATCACACGTATTGGGCATGAGAAAGACTTCAAAGCCCAAAGAGGATGTGTCTGTACAGAGTATAATGAAGTTGAAAGCTGCAAGGAACACAAAGGATATCATCAGGATCAAAGCCACTGCTCTCCGAGGCCACACCTGACTGCAAAGCCAGGCAAAACTGCAGTGACAAGCTGAGGTCTCTGCCTGGGAAGATTCTCACTGCCTCACAGCATGTTGATGACCAGGGCTTCCATTCTTGGAAACCGAACGCCCAGTGATAGTGCCAGCAAATTAGACCTTCGAGGTGCATGTCACTTTAAGAAAATCCAGTCTTCCAATATTTAAACTGAGCAAACAGTTCCACAGGTAGATTTTTTTCTTTACAATGTATTTTTTTCCCTATATGCAGGTTCAGTGTAAAGTGTCTGGTTCGTTTTGCAAACATCCCTTTACCAGCAATTGTTCAGGTACCGAAAAGGCTTCCTTTGAAAGAAAACACGTGGCATGGTTTCAGTATTTGGCCGGTCATTTCCTTGAAATTATTCTTGTGGTTATGAGAAATCCAGCCCGGGGGAAAACGTGAACGACATGGGGCCTCTCCAGCGTGGTCAATCATTTACCCCAAGGATAAGTGCTCAAGGAAAAGTGGGATTTCCCATGCTCTGCTAACAACCTGCTCCCCACTTCTTTGCTATAGGTGGCCTCTGTCTCTGGCCCAGTGGCAAATGGATCGAGCTCTGCATAATGTACTAGGGTCCTGGCATGCTCTCGCTAAGTGTTACGATTTCTCTTCTCACCTCTGCTTCTGACAGCGTAAGAACCTTATGCTCAGATGAAAGAAGAGACTGCTTAGTGTTGCTCGATTGCAGGAACTGCCGCAGCTTCAGCCCCTGGGCCAAGTCCAGCCCGTGCCTGTTCTTGTAAATAAAAGTTCACTGGAACACAGCCACACTCGATCACTTAGGAGTTTTCTCCGGCTGCTTTCCACTCCAAAGGCAGAGCTGAGCAACTACAGCAGAGACTGTACGGCCCACAAAAGCTGACGCTGGTTACTCTCTGACCCTTTCCAAAACAAGTTCGATGACCTCTGCTCTTTTGGAAACAGAGATAAGTTTGGCCTGAAGAAGACTATGGTATAGAGACACTAGGAGCTCTAAGAGCCTACGACAAGGAACCCAGCAACTGGAGTCATTCATTTCTCTGGATTTTCTCACCAAGTGGAAAGTGCCAGCGTTCCAGGTGGCCAAGCCGGAGCCAGGCCTCTGCTCCATTTCTTCCTCTCCTCTGCCTGTCATTATTCAGTCTCAGGGTCTCTTTTTCTAATTTTTTAAAAATATTTTCAGTGGCAGTTTACATTCAATATTATTTTGTATTCGTTTAGGGTGACCGCATAGTGGTTAGGCAATCATATGCTTACAAAGTGCCCCCCTGATATTTCCTGTGCGCCTGGCCCCATGCACAGTCATTACAACATCACTGACCAGATGCCCTGTGCTGTCCTTTGCGTCCCCGTGACTGTTGTGTAACTACCACTCCGTCCTTCCCGACCCCTTCACCTTTTTCAGCCAGTCCCGCACGGGCGCCCCCGCTCTGACAGCCAGCAGCCCGATCTCTGTATCTGTGAGTCCGTTTCTGTTTCGTTAGTTCACTTACACCGCGGGCGCCTCAGATCACGTCTCGCCAGCCCGCCGCCAATGCCGCAGCGCAGGCCTTTCTGCGGCCTTTGCCTAGATTGTCGCGGCCACGCCTGTCTACTCTGTCTTTAGTTGTCCGTCTAGTAGTCGGCGTCAGCTAACATCTCCAAAATGGAGCTCTTGCTTTTCCTCACCCCAAACCTGTTTCCCATCACAACACGCAGCAAATCTATTCTTTCCGTTGCTCAGGCCCCAAACCTTGCGGTGATTCTTAACAGGTCTCTTCCTCTGACACCTCACGTATGTCAACAAATCCTGTCACCTCTGCCTTAGAAATGCAGGAGCTTCTGACCCTCTCCAAGCTCCTCCACCATTACCGACCTGTTTTAGCTACTATATGCTTTACCTGGGTGATGGCAAGGGCTTCCATTGTTTTCTTTTTATTAAAGATTTTTCAATTGATTTTTAGAGAGAGTAGAAGGGAGAGGGGGAGAGAGAGAATCATCAGACCTCAGTCGGCTGCCTCCTGCCTGCTCCCCTCTGGGGATGGAGCCCGCAACCCAGGCACGTGCCCTGACTGGGAACTGAACCAGCAACCGTTTGGTACATGGGACGATGCCCAGCCAACTGAGCAATACCAGCCAGGGCCATTGTTTGCTATACACAATCCACTCTTCACCCAGTAGAGATAATGAACTCTGCAAAATGCTTCGTTTGGAACATGCCACTTCCCTACTCAACGCTCTTGAGATGCTTTGCCATCACACTGAGTAATGCTAGAATCAACACTTGCAAACAATATAAATGTCCACCAGTCTGAGAGTGATTAATTAAATCATAGCATTCACACACTTAGATATTATACAGATGTTGAAAAGAACGAGAAGGGATCCATATACGTATAATTAAAATATACAGACATGCGTTGGGCTCATAAACAATGAAACCGAGGAAGTGACTGTGGAGTAGGGGCAGAAAGAGAGGAGATTTAGCAGGAGGTTTCGACTGTAAGCATTTGTAATAGTTTATATCTTAAGCTGGATCGTGGGTATAGAGGCATTCTTTCATTTTTCTCAGCAGCTTTTGTTATCTTTGAGATATTTTATTTTTCAAATGAAAACAATATATGTATATACATGCATATATACATATATGTCGTTACATATATAAACAATAAAATTATAAAAAGAATGAAATATTAATAAAATAATAAAATATCTCCCATACACATGATTAAATGGGGGGAAAAATGATAGACCAATACACATAACATGATACTATCAGAGTTGGGAAGGAAATAAAACCGGGGAGGGAGGGAGAGATGTGTATGATATCTATATACCTACTCAGAGGTTATAGCCGTAAGGATGCACAACCAATTGTTAATGGTAAGTATTTTGGGCATGGGAGTGGAAGCTGATGGGAGACTTTTCATTTGGGTTATTACTAGAATTTGAAACTATAAGAATATATCTATTATTTATTCAACTAAGGAACTCCCTCTCCAATGAATCCCCTTTTCTCTTGCAATTCCAGCAAACTCACAACCCTTCTCATCTCACACTAGAAGGTGAACATACCGCTCTTGCCAGACAGGTCCCACGTGAGAGGATTTGTTTCTCTAAGCTGTTAGGTGTGAGCTCTGCTCGAACTGGAAAACAAATTCCCTGACTCAACAAGACTTGGCCAAGAAACATCAGCCTCGCTACAGGCATACGTTTGCTCCTTTGTTCATCCAACTGTGCCTTCTACCCAGTCATTTGTACGTTCACTCAGCAGAGTATTTGAGAACCAGCTCTATTCCAGAGAAGAGAAAGGAGTGGTTCCTCCGCCTGAGAGCTCAGGTGACGGGAGCAGACACAGATCCAATCATTGAGTGTCTGTAAAGCTATAGCTGTGGTGGAGGCTATGAGAAGAAATACACATGGTGGCATTGACCCTGACAGGAGATCAGAAAATACTTTCCTGACGCAGTGATAACCGAGCTGCAATTTCAAGGGAGAATAGGAGTTGACTGATAAAAGTCAGAAGATGTCAGGGGCCAGAGCTGGAAGCATAGCAGTGACAATGACCTGACTGACTCCAGCAGGTGACATAAGGCCAGCACAACAGAAACCCAGGCAGCCAGGGGAGGCAGCATCAAAAGAGGCCAGATCAGGAGGGGATTAGAAGTGGAGCTAAGTATTCAGGTCTCTATTCATCAGTTCAGCAGAGAGTCACAGATTGTTTTAAAGTTGGCATTGGAAGTGACATGATCAGATTTGTGTTGACATGTCTGGAGTGTAGAGGGACAACTGATTTTTTTTTCCTGAGAATGGCTTTTGGCCTTAATAATTAAAAAATCTTTTAATTGTATGTCCTCTAGTCAACCTATCCAGAACACAGCTGTCAGGAGAAGTGGTACCAGCCCTAGAGGCTGTTTGAAATATCTGTGGGCCACTGGGCTGTGGTAACAACTGAGGAACACTACAGGCATTTAGGAGGAGGGCAAGGACAGGGGACATTACAATACGAGGGACAATCCCTCAATGAAAAAAAAATACCATCCCACATTCTCCATGAGTTTAGAATTCCTATCAGCCATTTGTGTGAGTAAAAAATTTTGTTTATAATTAGCTAATTGAGAACTTAACATCTTTTACATATAAACACAAATTTTTTTTTTTTATTGAGCTTAAAGAGAGGAAGGGAGAGGGAGAGAGAGAGAGAAACATCAATGATGAGAGAGTCATTGATCGGCTGCCTCCTGCATGCCCCCTACTGGGGATCGAGCCCACAACCCGGGCATGTGCCCTGACCGGGAATTGAACTGTGACCTCCTGGTTCATAAGTTGACCCTCAACCACTGATATTTTTTGCATAGTAATTTATATACACAAAATGAAGGAAGATGATGCATTTGTTTTGTTCAGATTGAGTATTCTCCATGTGCCACCAACAATGCTGTTCATGGGACTGGAGTTGCCAACACAATGCACTTGTGCTGGACTTTGCTGGTGGCTGTCACATTTTGTGGTGACTTAATGTACAAACGCAGGTGTCTGGCTGCTTTATTATGTTTTCTGCTGTAGATGAGAATTGATATTATGAAACACATATTGTTTTACTATAAATCACTTTCATTTTATTGCTTTTGTATTCCAGTTAAGGCACTATGTGGATAAGTTTTTAATTGTGTACAGATAGATTACATTACTCATGATTTCATTTTAGTATAGTCAAGGCGTGTTACAAAACATTGTTTTAGAAGAGCGAGGTGGTGGTTGATCTGATTGAGACTCAATGATCTAGAAAAGCATAATGACCTGGAGAGCTTGGCAGTTTCCTTGAACTTCAGGTGTCCTGTCTGAAATGAATGCGCTGAAATGTTCCTGATTATCAATACTGGGCATGTACAATTAAAGAACAGCAGTGAATATCACAGGCTGGAAATAACAGCAGAGACTGCATGCTGCTTCTCTATTGAGGAAATTAGAAAGCTAATGCTCTCGTTCCAAGCTTCTCTCATTCAGAGCCCTGAAGGATTTTTAATAGCTACAGTACACATCTTCCATAAAAAGCTGTATTTCATTATCTTATGAATATCTAATTTGACAATATTGGCAAATCAAATTTGTGTGATTCTGGGGTGTGCGTGCATGTGTGTGTGTGTGTGTGTGAGAGAGAGAGATTCTTTCTCAGAATAATTTATGGGGCAGATGCTTCCATGTGCTAGAAATCGCTGAGATAGAAAACTTAATTTTGTGGTTAGCCTGGAAATAAATGCGAGGAAGCCACGTGTAGCATAATGTAATGCAGTCTAATGTAATGTAATGTGATAAGGAAAGCCCTTAGGGTTGACCGTGGCAGCTTTCCAATCCTACGGGCCACTCTGGCCTCTCTGCTTTAATAACAACGGGGTAAGGAACAGTTATCATCATCTAAGCACCACCACGTGCCCGAAAGACTTCTGTTTTTCAAGCATTAATTCATTCTATTGTCAAAACAAGCCTACGAAGATGGGCTTTGCTACCGTGTTCAATTACAGATGACGAAACTGAGGCTCGAGAATGTGAACCAATGTGCCCAAAGTCACATAACTGGAAAGCAGTAAATGCAGGATTTGAACCTCGGTCTTGTGAACTCCAGAGCCTCAGGTGTGCCAGGGTGAATGTTCTAAATGTTAGAGAAAATTTAATAATCAAAGCATGATTTAGGAAGATAATCTCAAAGTTAAAATAAGTCATCTGAGACACAGATGAATGTAAATGCGTATCTTACTCTTTTTTTTAATATGCTTTTATTAATTTTAGAGAGACAGGAAAAGAGAGGGAGGGAAACACTGGCCCGACTGGGGATTGAACCTGAAACCTGGGTATGTGCCCTGATAGAATCCAACCGGCGACCTTTTGGTGCACGGGACAGCGCTCAACCTACTGAGCCACACCAGCCAGGGCTCCCCTCGATTCTGATAACTCCTTTGAGAGTTACAAATCTTCAAACCCGCCCTCCTCCCATGAGCTTGTGCTTCATACTTTGTCAGTTACTCCGATGTTTAAACCTTGAACATGTTATTACCAACCATTGCCACACCTCAAAACCTCAACTTTAAATATCTCACTCGCCAAACACCACGTTCCATCTTTAGAACTCATTCCTTTAGCACTTTGATGCCAGCAGTTCTGGGGACGACCCTCTTGGGATATTCGATCCATTGATCCCAACACTTTTACACCATCCCTCACCCTTCTCACCTTAAAGCATGACACACCTGGGCAGGTTATGGGATCTTAAGGACCTGAATGCTAAAGTTGCTGGGAGTCTAAGGGTACCCGGAGAATTGTCCTGGATAATGATTATCCAGAGATATTCAAAAATATCTAGACAGAGTTAACCAGGATGTTTTCAAAGGACCTAGTATTCCCTGCATCACCAGGAAAGCAGCTTAAGAAATAGGGGGTTAGCCGAGAGACCAAAAGGCCCAGATGTTGGGGTAGCTCACCTCCATCTCTGAAACGCTGTCATGTAGCTCTAAAGAGTGTGACTGGGTCCAGTAAGGGAAGACACTGGAGGGCGGAATTCAATTCAAACAAAGAGAAAATGACAAATCCCTTCCTTCTCACATCTCCAGTTCGATCGACTTGTTATATGAAATGTTATATTGAGAAGGTTTCCGGGAATGGTTTTCAATCATCACTGTCAGTCAGAACGGTTTAGGTTATAATCTGGTAACAATCCCCAAATCTTCGGCAGTTTAAAAAACATTCTTTTTCCTTCTCTGTACATAATCACTGTGGGTAGTCGGGGCAGTCTGCTCGTCACACTCACTCAGGGACCCAGACTGAGGGAGTAGGAGTGTCCACCGTCTTAATGTTGCCAGGGGCCATGCTAGGGGGAAAGGGAACTTGAGGGGTGTGCGTGAGTGTGTGTGTGTGTGTGTGTGTGTGTGTGTGTGAGAGAGAGAGAGAGAGAGAGAGAGAGAGAGAGAGAAATGTTCCCACCTGGACGTGACTCACATCACTTCCACTCGACAGCTCACTGGCCAGAACCAGTCGCATGACCCCACCGAGCCATAAAGGAGCTGGGATGTTCAAACCTACTATGTGCCCAGAGGACAGAAGACCAGTGGGCAGAGTAATAAACACAAGCAGCATGGTGGGCAGCACCATACCTCTTGGGTCCAGGGAAGGCATTCTATTCTGGCATTTAAGTCTGGTACTTTCCATTCCTGCCCTGCCAAGCCTCACAGTGTAGTGAGCTCCCCAGCACCAGAGGGCTACAAGGAAAGGTCAGTGACACCATCAGAGTTATTCCTTTATCTAACAGACTAGAGGAGCAATAAGGAAGCCTGCCCTTCTGAGTTTCTCCATAGGTCCCTTACCACACTGATAAACGGAAGTAGGCATTGTGGACCCCTCACAACAAATGCAGCCAGACCTTTAGACAGAAGGAATTAGCTCTCAAACCCGCTACATGGCTGGCCAAGAGCCACGGTGAACTGTACTGAGTGAAAGCAGACAGACGTGGGCTGAGCATGACTGTGGCGTCGCTGCTTCTCTCCTCCAGAGTCAGTCATGTTCCTCTCTCCCTAAGGAGAGGTGATCATCAGAAAAAATCAAACAGAAAGCCAGGCAAAGGAGTTCCATTGGGAGAAACCCCTGTAACAAGGTTTGTAATGCTGTCAATATTTCTTTATGAAAACTGAAAGCTGACCAGCAGACTCCCTGTTCAGCTCCAGACAGGACAGCTCTGGTCCAGAGTGAAAATGACCTGCTCTCCACCCAAACCCATGAGGAGCCGGCCAGGCTGATCAGTGTTGGATAAAACATCTGAGACAAGGTCACACACACACATGAGAGAGAGTTTAAAAATTAAACATCTGAAGCCAGCCTTCAGTTCACATATGCTTCCCTGGCTATTCCTGCTTAATCCACATAATTTAGAGGTTGGGATTCTTATTGTAATTAATACTTTCAGATAAGAAACCTCAGATTCAGAAAGAGTCATTTCATTCACTCATTCTCATCTAAGTAGGTCTGTACACTTGGTGCCCCTGGGAAGCCCCAGAACGGGTGTGTGTCAAAAACTGACTCCCTAACCCGTCAAAGTTCATAACGGAGAAAGAAGCAACTGATGCTTCCCCATGGCCAGAGTTGGTGGGGCTCGCAGGACCGCAGGTCTTATAATAGATGGTAGTTCTTAGGTTCTCAGGGAAGTTATCTTTGGCATTCTACATTCAGTCAAATTTCCACCTACCACTGAATTCATTTTACTTTTCATAAATCGCCAAATGACATGGAACAATTTTCTCTGGTTTCTGTTGATAAAATATCTTCACAGTGGATCTGATTATAACACCCCAAGAGCAAGCAAGCACTATGGGACACCTAATAAGTATGTCCACATGAGGGTTAAACACCAAGCACCCTAGAAAATGAGCCAACCCATCTGTAGATTTGGTGGTTGCCTGGCTGATGGGACTATGGCCCATTGGACCAGTCAGGAGAAGAGCTTCTGTGTGCATCTCTGCTCTGTCTCCCTGCCTCTACCTGCCTCTACCTGCCTCTTCTCTCCATCTTGGAGCAGCCACAGGCTCCTCTCAACCTGAAGTTCTGGAGCTAGTATTGTCCTTAATGAAAGAAGTGAGTAGCCCCTGGTCAGTTGCATAGAAGTCTAAGCCTCAACTCAGCCTGCCTCCAAGCCCAGCTGGCCCTATGCAAACCCCAAAGATGCACACTAGCTCAGCAACTGGACTCCTTTCTTTTCCTGTGCCTCGCTTCCCATTCACAGGAGTGAAAAAGATTAAACTAAACTAGATAAACATCAATATTGATACATTTTGCACATATGATGCTGAGTTCTTAAAAAGAGCAAGCTGTAGAAGAAAACATCCAGTCTATCATTCCTGTAAAGTTAAAAGCATGAAACGTCTTTAACATATTAATAATAATTAATCTTACTTTTGAACACATGCTACGTATTAAAAAGTGTAAAGAAATGCATGGGAGTGGCTGGCATGGCTCAGTGGTTCAGCATCAACCTATGAACCAGAAGGTCACGGTTCCATTCCCGGTCAGGGCACATGCTCAGGCTGCGGGCTCGATCCCTAGTGGGCGGCTTGCAGGAGGCAGCCGATCAATGACTCTCTCATCATTGATGTTTCTGTCTCTCTCCGTCTCCCTTCCTCTCTCTGAAATCAATAAAAAACATATGTTTAAAAAATGTCTGGGGATGATAGACCTCAAATTCTGGGTGGCAATTACCTGTGCAGGGGGAAGGAAGGAGATGTGAACTTGGGGAGGTTGGCTGTATCTGTCATCCCCTATTTCCTACGCCTGTTGATGGGTCCATGGGAATCTATTACATTAGGCTACATGCTATTTTGTTAGTTTGACCTATTTCATAATAAATCGTAAATGCCCCAGGAGAAAATTCAAACATTTCAAACAAACCTAAACCATATCTTGACTACTAACACCTAACCCCTAATCCCAGGCACACGTCAGGGGTGTCTACTGGGTTAGTTATTAGTCTTTTTATAATCAACATTACTGCATTGTTTGAATAAGTGTGTCTTTCCTTTTTACATAAGTGATAATATAACATATGCTTTCATTAAACATCACATCTTGGCCATATCAATATACCTCCATCTTTAGCAAAAATACATTTTCCTGGCCCTTTAGCATTTTTTCCAGGGAGAAGAGTAGAGCAGCTAAGAAAACAACCTCTGGAGAAATGCCTGGGTTCCAGTTACTGCTTAATATTTACCTAGGGAAAGTTACTCAAGTTTTCTGTGTTTTAGGCTTCTCATTTTTAAAACAGAAATAATCACAAGTACTAACTCTTAGGATTATTTGAGGAAATTCATATAAAGAACTTAGAAAAGTGTCTGGCACACTTTTTTGGTAATTGTTGTTGTTATAATTATTATTAATATTATTTGCAGCTACAGTCTAGGACTTATGGGGAAGGGTCCTTATGACGGCTTCCTCACACCATGCCCAACCCGTGGCTTCTCCATAGAAGAACCGTGATGTTCCTCTGCCCACCGCTGGTAATTGTGCTGCCCTCTGGAAATCAGTTGCCCTTCAGGATGCTGCAGAACCAGCTGCAATGGCCAGTCTTCTGGTTCCTACACACCAAATTCTATTTGTCCAAGTTCCAGGCATTCTTTTTTTGCAGGAGAATTTTTTCAACTCTAGCTGTCAGTTCCTGCCAAGTTAATTTGGCAACTAGAGAAATACACTTAAGTATTTATATGTCACTATTCTTTCTTTAAATTGGGCCTGTGGACATGGCAAACATTCCTTTTCACATTCATTCTAACAATATTTTATATTAGTTACAGAATATGTAACTTTCAGTCAATGTATTTCCCTCATAGTTCTCAGAGATTACTCCAAATTTATCACATCATTCATGCACATTTTATGCTTTCATTCAGCAATTTAAAATATCTAAGCTTATTTCTTGCCTAATGTAAAATTTGGAGTTTGCATAATTCACCAGTATAAGAAAGATTCAGAACAAAAGCTTTGGAGTCAGCCAGGCCTAAGTTCAAACCCGAGCTCTGTCACCAGCTAGTTCCGAGTCCCAAGGTAAGCATGTTATTTTTCTATAGCTAGATAACAAATAAACCTCACACTGAACAGGCTTGAAACAATATCTATTCACTAGTTCACAGTTCTGTAGATCAAACTTCTGGGTGTGGGAAGACGTGAGCTCCCTGCTCAGGATCTCATAGTCTGAAATGAAGATGAAGGCAGAGTTGACTGTTTATCTCATGTGGAGTTCAGGGTCCTCTTTCGAGCTGATATGGTTGTTGGCACAATTCAGATCCTTTCGGCTCAAGGACTGAGGCACTCATTCCTTGCTTCTGTCAGCTGAGGCCACTCTCAGCTCCTAGAGACTGCCCACATCCCATGCCACTTTCAAAGGCCTTCTCCACCTTCAAAGCCAGAGGGGATTTCCCCTCATATCAAATCCCTTTCTTTCCATAATTCTCCGACTTCCCTGAAGACCTAGATTTAGAGGGCTCACGTGATTGGGGCAGGCCTACCTGGATAATCTCCCGATTTTAAAGTCAGCTAATTTGGAATCTTAATTACATCTGCAAAATCGCTTCACAGCAGTAGCTAGATCGGTGTTTGATTGAATTCTAAGATGGGGCACATCTTCAAATTCTGTCACTCACAGCAAACCACTCTGGTTCTGTGAGCTTCCTGCATACAATGGGGACAATGGTGCTCACTGCGCAGAAGTCAACTGGATACAAAGCAGCAATGATAAAAGCTTCCAGGTACTGAGTATAGCCAGGATTAGGTCCTCTGTTCCCTTTTTTTTTTCTTCCCGTTTATCATTTCATCAACCCTTCTGAAATGAGCTTGGAGCAGAAACTGCTTGGGTGCTGATTGGGTCCCTAATAATTACTCATTATATAAAAGATTAAGGAAAAGTTACTATTACCCACATTTTATAGATGAAGAAACTGAAGCTTAGAGATATCTGTAAAGCAGTTTCTACAGGCTCTGGCACATACCACGAGCACTCATAAATATGAGCTGCCACCACCACCATCATCATCATCGACTTCTGTATTAGGAAGGAGAAGCCCAAAAGCCTGCAGTAGCAGCTGCCACACGCCCACTCTTCACAGTCCTGGCAAGGACCATGGAGATGACAAGCACTTTGCAAGGCATTTCTGAGGAGCCTCTGTTCCCTGAGAAGATGCCTGGTGGTTTTTTTTTTCATTTTTTCACTGCTTCCTAACCCCAGGAAGAGCTGCTGTTGACGCTCTAGTCCTGGGACAGACCAGACCAGAATCCAGAAGCTTCCTGCCTCTTAGCACCGATTTGATGGTGGAGTTGTCATTGTCTGGGGCAAAACGCAGTCCTTTCAGCATTTACATTTGATCTCTGTTTTCTGGGTATACAACTTCGTTTATCTAATTTTCCCAGTCATTTATTTTCGCTCTATCTTACCAGCCTTCAGTGGAGACAAGGAGTATTTGAAAGTTCTCTTAAAATCTCCTAACAGCATATAAAACATTTGGGGCCTATTAAACTAACACCATTCCTTTCGAGTGTCAATCCCCGAGGGACATAATGAGGGCAGCCAAGAGCGGTACCCAAGCCAGCGCTGGATTTCATCTGGTTCAAACTCTTCCTTTAACCAATGGAAGAACTGAGGAAAGGACTTCCTCAGAGTCACGCGGTCATGGCAGAGCCAGGACTAAACGGACATCAGGAGTCCGCTGGCTCCGTGCTGTGACCTTTCCAATTACACGGCTCCACCTGGCCTCTGGTTTCTAGTCCCCAAGGCTCTGCTCAGTGACCAGGTTCCTCTGTTCTCTCTCTGTGTGTATTTATATCGTAAAACCCAAACAAGTAATTATGAAGTGAAGATAGCTCACGACAGCTTTCACATCCTCCTGGGTAAGCAGAGATTCCCCGAGACCATTCAGAGAGTGTTCTACACAGGTGCTGAGATGCTGACAACCGCCTCCCCGGCCGCCGTGGTCTCCATCTTCCTGGGTGGCAGAGCCTCAGTTTTGCTTGGGGGCACCAATATGCCCAACTCCATCAAGCTACTCTCTTTGCCAATCTCCCTGCTGCCAGGGGTGACAACATACAATTTTAGCCAATAAGCAGAAGTGGGCTGGGGGGCTGGGGAAGGCCGCTCTCCGGAGCAAAAGGATGGACACTGCCGAGTCGTCCCCTGCCCCCCTCAAACCTGAATTTGATTCTGGAGCAATAGCAGCCTTACACATGGGACAAGAAAATGAACAGCTAGAAGGAACGTGGATCCTTGCTATCACTGACCTCCTTCACCAGCCCTGAACTACATGTGTATTTTTTTCAAGGCAAGAAACGATCCTTCAGAAAGCAATGTGTTGCAGTACTTAAAGGCCCTGCTTGAGACAGACCTGGCTTTGAGTCTTGGATAGCTGCCTGACTTTGAGAAAGTGTCCTGACTTCTCTGAGTGTCAGTTTTCCCAACTCCCAGGACTGTTTTAAAATTACAAAAAAAATTAATGCAAATAAAAGTGCTTATAATGGTGCCAGGCACAAGGCAAGCCTTCAGTCTCTGGTAGCCTGGTTAAATCTGGGAATCTGTTTCTGAACGGTTTTATTATTAGCCAATGTATAACCCAGGGATACATGCAGAGTCCATCTAACTGGCTGGCAAGTAACATATTTTACACGCATAACTTTATATTCATTGGTTGTGAAAGGCACGGATTACCACAACAAGGCTCATGAATATTCATCATAGATTGCCTCAAAATTCTAGAATGCTAAAGCTAGAAAGATTGTTCAGTGTTTTGCCAACAAACATTTATTGAACATATAAACACGTGTTCAGCACCATCCTAGTCACTGTAACTATCTCAGTGAACCCATGAAGTGAGAGTCCTGCTCGCATTGTGCTTATGTGCAGTGGGCAGTCCCTAGGTGTATTTGCTATGACCATCTCATTTGACAAATGAGGAAACTGAAGCCCAGAGAGGTTAAGTGACTCACAGACTTATCTAGATCATACAGCAGTTAGTGGAATGGAACTGCAGCTTCCTGACTCCTATCGCAATGGCTTGACTATATCCAAACACTCCTGGGCATAAATTTTTGTACATCACAAAACACGCCTTGCTGTCTGCCACGGTGACTGAGAACAAAACCTGACTCCTGCGTGCCCTGCTGGACCACCCTCTCTCATGCTCTCTGTGATCCAGAAAGTGCGGTCTCGATTGTATTTCCTCCAGCTTGTCAGACTTGGTCCTGTTTTAGGACTTTTACCCTGGCTGTCTCCTCCGGCTGGTTGCTCCTGGAGGATAGTCTTTGATCATTTCAGTCTCAACCTGAAGGCCACTTTTCTTGACCACCTCCTAGGAGATAGGCTTCCCTAACCCACCACTTTCCTTTTAGCTCATAAAACCAGCTGAAATGACCTCACTCATCTTTCCCCTCACACGCTCGCCGCTGGTCTGCATGGAGCAGTAACCTTGTCTGCCTTGCTCACTGCTGCGTTCCGGAGGCCAGAGCGATGCCCTGAACGAGCACTGCCACCCAGTAAATATTTGTCAAAGGAACACTGAGTGACGCTTTCAGCTCTAGCATGCGAGGCTCCAGGGGATTGTCACCTAACGAATAATTGCGAGCTGTGCTTGGCGATGTATGCTGCATGAATGAAGGCAGGAATCCTGGAGTCATTTCATATTTGGCTTCGTAGAATACAAGATGCAGGAAAGATCTCGGAACAAATCATTACTCCAACCCGTTCATGTGAAATGGAAGGAAAGTTAAATCCAGGACTTGCCTCGAGGTCCAATTGGCTGAACTGAACTCATGTATATAGAAGGCGAGGTTGGGTGTGAAACCCACCACGGGCAACCTGTCTAAAAAGCTAGATGAATGCTGGACAAGACAGCAAATGCTGACTGACTACAATAGGCCCTTACTTTTCTCCTCTTTTCCCCCCTCTGCTGTCCCCAATCCTCTTAAACCTCCTATGATCCACGCCTGAAACCTACCCCTTTCTTTAGCAGGGGCTGATGGCGCTCGGCCCTGATCCAGCTGATGATTTTTGTTTGTCCAGCACAGTGCTGACAAAACATTTACATGTGAATGCCTTTCAGTAAGCAGACACCCTCCGGCTCCCCAACCCCCTATTAGGCCACACCTGCCCGCTTCAGAAATTCATGTCACCTCCCTGGTCCCTGAACACACCTGAGTTTGCCCTCTTGGTATTGGGGTTGAAATGCAGCCTCTCCAGCTGTTAGCAGGAGGTCCCACCGGGCGGTGAGCGAATGACCCAGAGCTAGTTTCGTGGCACGGAAGACTGCATCGTAAAGATATAACTGCCTAAGATAGCAGAGGCAGAAAAGTTTAGGAACGGCCTGGTCCCCTTCCTTTATTTAAAAAGGGAGACAATGGAGCTTAGGGAAGGAAGGTGAGTTGTTCAAGGTCACAGAGCAAGGGAGCGGCAGGTCCAGGATGGGGACTCAGGCTTGGCTGTATCACACCGAGCTGGCCCAGCACAGGGCGGGGCTGCTGGGAGGTCCTGGGGGTTAGAGGAAGCTGGGCGGGTTTTCAGGACAGAATCGAGGTTCTGCCTGGGCTGCGCCCACCTTTTCAGGTTCCCCTCCCAGCCCAACCCCGAGAGGTAGGATGCTGGCTGCTCCCCCATAATGACACATCTGGGCCTTCAGCCTCCTTCGCTAATTTGTATCTGTATCTTTTCTGTCACTTTATATAACTAATTACTGTTTACTCTTCCCGAGTGGGTTGTGTGGGAATCTGAACCGTGGGAGAGCATGATGTTCCTCTAAGGAAGCCTGGGAAGAAACAAGATCGTCAGGAACAGGGCGAAACCCGGGCTGCGGATTCTCTTCTGTCTTCTTGCGCAGCCTCCCACCTGGGCTCCCGGGAAAGTCCTATCAAGAAGTGAGAGTCAGCAGCTCAGGCTCAACGTCTCTCAGCAGACAGCAAAGCTGTGCCCGGCTAGTTTACGGGGAGCCCCTCACCCCTACACTTCCTCTCCAGGCCACACCTGCCTCTGCAGGGGGATGCCGGCTCTCGGCTTTTCCTACCGATGGCTCCCGTCACGATCTGCCTCTCCCTACTGTCCTTCTAACTGCCCCCAGGAACCTCTTAAGTCATTTTAACCACACAGGGAAGCAGTGTGGCCGGGGGGGAGAAATAAACACGGCGGGACTCAGAAGACCGCTCCTGCCACCACCCAGCTCTGGGTCTCCCTGCGGACCATCAGTCCGCTCTGTGGTTACAGGACCAATGGACTTTTCTCAGCAGCTCTCTGATTCCCTCTCTGTACTGCTTGGCCCTGCGGATTAAACTCGTCTTTAAAAAACATTTAAAACAATTCCTAGCTCTGCAACGTTTCAAACAGTCCAAAAAGTCGAGAAAGTAAGCTGAGGCAACAAGACTGGAAAGACTAGACCCCCAAGCCCGAGAAATGTTTCCTGGGGAGAAGTTCTCAGGTCCAGGAGCACGTGTGGGGCAGGTTTGTAGCTCAGGGACTGACAAACTCAGGGAGTCTTGGGCTTTGACAACAGAGGAAAATCAGGTAGACTCAAAGCTTTCATTCCTTCGCCCTCCTTCCCCAAAAGTTAGCACTACAATCAAGTCAGTGCATATCGTCCATAGGTACGCGTTAATATTTTTATTGCATGTGGGTATAGATAAAATAATGCATGTTATTTTCTGGTTTTGTACGTTTTGTGTATGTTTATGTGACTAGTGAATCATGCTGCTTGCATTCTTTTTAATTCAGCGTCATGCTCTGGAGACCTGTCTGTAGTGTCCATACAGACTGAGTTCAACTTCACTGGTATGCTCCCGCACAAATAAACCACAAGCTCTTTAACCATGCTCCTAGGAGGGACAATTAATTTGTTTCCACTGTTTTGCCATCATAAACAAGCTGCTGTAAGCATCCTTGTGCACAAGTTCAAGAGTTTCTCTAGGGCAGAAACCTAGAAGTGACACCGCTGAGTTATTAGATGTGTGGTCCTTCATTCTATTGCTCTTCAAAATATACTAAAATTTTGCAAAAGACAAAGATGGAAATTTTGCCAAGTGGCTCTTCGAAATAATTGTGTCATTTAATCCTCCCATGAATAAGTTTTCTTCTTTCTTTATATTCCACCGGCACTTGGCATCTTTGAGTTATCGTTTGCCAATATGACGGATATCAAATTGTATCTCATTGCATGACAGTTAGCATTTATTCCCCTGATTTCTTATGAGAGCGTGTAGCTTCCCATTTATGGATTGATCATTCAGTTTCTTCTTCAAAGAGTTGCCTTGTTTCTCACTTTCTGTTTGGGTTGTTTGTTTTTTCTCTTAATGTTTCATAAAGACTATATTCTGGATAGGAATGCTTTGTTGGTTATATGTCTTACAAATAACTCCTCTAATTAATTGTAAACTCATACTCATACTAAATGTATATTACTTTTTCCCTGTTCTCCATCTTTTATTTTTATTTTTATTTTTTTTAGTTATTCTCTCTCTCTGTGCTACAATTGTGATAATTTCCTCACTTCTGTCTTTCAGTTCATCAATTCTCTCTTCAGCTGTAGTTTACCTCACATTTAGTCTTCCTTTGAGGATTTTTAATTTTAAGTACTGCATGTTTCTTTTTATATAAGTTTTATTTGGTTATTTCAGCTTATTCTTTATCATAGTGTCTCACGGTTGTCTTATGATTTTGACTCTTCTTTTAAAGCTTTATCAATTGTAAACAATTATTTTGTAGTTCTTATCAAATTGGTCTATTATCTGACGTTCTCAAAGTTAGAATCCTGCTAATGTGAAGGTCTGCTGACACTCACTGAAATCAGCTTTTTCTCTCATATATTTGTCCATTTAGGACTGTGAGTACATCTTTGCTGGGACTTTAATATGTGGGAATTCTAGGCATCCTAGTTCATCATGTGTCTCTCCGGAGGAGTTTTGTTTACTTCAGGCAGAAGACTTGCAGGTCCAATTTTATAATTTACTTGGTTTGCCAGTTTTCAGACCACAGAGGCAGTAGAAGTTTGAATCCCACACTTACATCACAAAGTAGGGCTTGTCATCATTTGTTCCCAAATCTACTCTTCCTTCTGATTTTGTTCTGGTCAACTAAGAAAATAACACAGCATCATCCTTAATGCCTCATGTTTCCTTATGCACTCATCTAAATATGTGAGTCCTGTGGCTTTATCTCTTTACTTTTTCTAGAACACATCTACTTCCCTCTACCTCTAATACAACAGGTTTCATTTGTTAATCTCGTACCTGAAATATGCCTTCTAGTTACTCCCTCTGCCACAAGACTGGACCTCTTCTAATTCATCATCTATACTGCGGCCTGTCTTTCTAAAATTCAAATCTAATGTCACTCTTCTTAAAAACCTTTACTGCCTCTTCATTGACTTCAAAATATAATCCAAAATCCAAGAAGAAATTCAAGGCCCCTAAAAAATGGATCTCTATTTTAGGCTCTTATCTCCTACCAATTTCCCCTTAATGCCTCCAAATGACCAATGCCTCAACCACACTAAATTTTCAATCTACTTCAATTCGCCTGAATATATTTTGAATATGCTAGAAATATCAATGAGTTGATCTATAAATCCAGGTACAAGCTTCTCAGCATGAGTGATTATCATACCTTTCCTGATGATGAAATTTCTTTGAATATTCATCATAGTACTTAGTAGCAAAACCATATTAAAATGTAGTTAGCAACAATATTGTACTTTCTAAGTACTAGTAGAATTACTTTCATTTGTTTACGTTCTAGTCGCAGCATAAAATATATTCTTAATAATAATATATTTTATGTCTTATAAACATCCTGTCAATGACAAATATAATAATAGAATTCTCTTAAATAGATAAATGCTTGTCTTAAAGCAAGTGAGCTCTTGAAGGAGACCTAGATTCTTAGATAATATGATTAGAAATAAGAGTAAAAAGCTGAGGTTAAAAAAGTTTTTCCCAGTTCAAACTTCTGTAATCCTATGGTGCGTGTATGTGAGTGTGCATGTAGCTACCTGGCATTATAGCAGGGGCAATTCAGGAATTGAAATCATAGAATATTAAGACTGAAAGGGACCTTAGAGGTCATTTAACCCCATAGTTTCTCAAATTTCTGACTAGCCAGGAAACTTTGAAATTTAACATACAAGACAGATACACGTGAACCTCCTCTGGCTTATTATATGGTGTGGGACACCACAGCCCCGGACACGTGTTAAGCCTTCTCTCCTCCAGGAACACAGAGGATACAGAGAGCCCAGTTTAAAGGTCACCGCTCTACCCCAACCCAGTCACTGAGTAAATGAAAGAATGGAGCCCAAGAAAGCGATGACATACTCATGGTCACACAATCCATCTGAGGCAAAGCTCACACAGAACCTATTCTCCCAAATCTCCACGAAGTTCTATGCCTATGACTCTTACTTTTTACAGTAATTTCAACCCAATCTCGGAAAGCCAATAGGATTTCTTATGTTCCACAAATGGATCAATGCTACGAAGTAATGAGTTTTCCCATGAATTCACTCCCCAGAAGCTTTGACACAAGAAATAGTTGCTCGTTGTAGAAAATTTCAAAAATAAAGAAAAGCAAACACATAAAAGATTAAAAACTCCAGAAATCCCACCTGGCAGAAATAACCAGCGTTACTCCTCCCCCCCCCCCCCCCCCCCCCGCCCCATGCAAACAATGTCTTTTAACCAAATGGCATCAGTCTATATTTCTACTTGCAAGTTGCAAAATCTTCTGTAGCTAATTTAGGCAGAGAAGAAATTTATCGAAGGACATTAGGAAGCTCCAGAATCTCTAAGAAGATCAGAGAGTCAGGATTGGAGTCAACCCAACTAGAAAAACACTCAACAACATTATGGGACTGCTTCAGAGAAAATTCCAGCACCACTACCACCATTGGGCACAGATGCCACAGCTCACACTCTAGACTCTGGTGGTAGCATAAGAGCGAATACTACCTGTCCTGCCCCCACAAAGCCAGACAATGCATTTCCTATGGCATCTGCATCATCACATTCCTCCCTTCCAAACATTTTAATAAGGTAAACCTGACTAATAGTGCCCAGGACACAGGACATACCCTATCCACAAAGAACAAAAAAAATGCCCCAAACATAGGAAAGGTGTTCAACAAGCCTACAATGCAATGATATAACACTTGTAGCTGGAGAAATCTTTATTTGTTTGTGTGGCTTTAATTTGTACTGACATCATTATATTAATTATTGGCTTGACAAGATTGACTGATTGACCATTCTATATGAATCACCTTGCTGAAAGCAAATGATATTGATTCCAAATGTAATGAATAATTTGATCTGTCCTTTCCTATTCTCTTAATATGAGATGTGAGAATTTGTAGATTTTCTATAACTCTTCACCCATCCTCCAACATCCTCAAAAATTTGTTTTAAAATCTTTTCCAATTTAAATGGTCTAAATTCCAAAAATGGTGCAACCCATTTATAGGAAGAAAAATCCATAAAACTGTGGGCTGCCTGAGGAGTTAGAGTAGTGACACACTTATTTACTGCCATGACTAATAATCATTGCAGCATCGTGTTTTTATCCCTCTGAGTTAGTTTAAAATATAGAACAGAAGATCGGTTGCCTCAGACACCGATCAGCAGCCCACAGACTTCCGACCAAAGTCTGTGGCTACAAATAAATCACAGCATATGGTATTTGTGCTTCTATTACAACCCAGAGCAGCAGCTGAGGACATAGCAATTAAGCAAATGCTAATGAGAAGTCTAACAATCAAAGAATGTATGGATTATAGCTATTTGACACTCATGTTAAGTGACAAGTACAACCCGTGCCTTAAAATGTGATTGATGATAGTGGCCAGCTACTGGTCTCAGACTGTGCCCTGAGAAATTATTTATTATTAGCATTATTTATTATTGTTACTTAACTGAAATGTAAATTACCATTAACTCATTAACAAGTAATCCTGACCCATCTTCCTGGGGCAAACCCCAATTTCAGTTACTCCTCAACTTCAACCCTTGATTGGCTCTCACTGTGTATTGTCCGGTTCTTACCCAGGCATTCAAAGCTCTCTACTAAATGTCATTAGAGGCAAAAGAAGGGTCATCTGAGATTACTTAAGTATCCATCAGGCTTGAGTCCAGTAAACTCTCTGAGGGAAGATTCTGACATTCAGATATATGTATTGGAAACAATAGGACCAGTAAAAATGTAGGTGGGAAGAAATAAGGAGAAAATGAGGGAAATACAGGCTGAGGTAGAGTGGGAATGGGGATGAAGAGATGGGACAGGAAGGTGATGCTCAGAAGGCCAGGAGTTAAGATCAGAATAAGTGAAATCAGTGAAGGTGAATGGTCAGTGAGAACATGAAGGCATGTAGTTTAGCATTTTAAAAATGTGCCTTGGTACATAGTAGGTACTAAATAAACATTTATTGATAGATTATGACCAAATCCTCTTTTACTTTAAATAAATCTACTCTTTTGGATGTGTGGCAGATGTTTTGGGATTGACTGCCTAGTAGCCTTCCTTCCTTCTGGAAACAAAATTCAAGTCTAATAGTAGAATGGATCACTGGTGGGTCACAGGATCCAGACACTGCAGTTATAAACACAAACTTTAAAATAACTGTAATTAATAAATATGTTCAAGAAAATAAATGACAAGATGAACAGAATTTCACAGGACAATTTCAAAACAAATTTAAGAACTTAAGTGAAAATTCTATACTATCAAGATGTAATTATTGAAAATAAGAATCAATAGATGGATTTAATAGCTGATTGGATATAAATAAAGAGATCATTAAAAAACAGGGAGATAAGTAAGTAGAAAACATACTGACTGAAACATGGAGATAAAAATAAAATGGAAAATACCAAAAATATTGCAGAGTAGATAGATAGGACATACTGAAAAGGTCTAACATAAAAGCAATCAATATTCAGGAAAGTGAAGAGAAGGAAGAGGCAAAGACAGTATTTAAAGAAATTTCTAAAACTCCTGCTATACATCAAGCCCCAGATTCAAGAAATACTATGAATCCAACCAAAATAAAAATAAAATAAAGGCACGCCTATGTACAAAATAAAGAATAAAACTGCTGAAAACTCACATACAATTAGGAATTTTTTAAAGTAGCCAGAAGAGAAAATAGACACATTCTTTCAAAGGAGCAATGAGACTTACACCTGACTTCCCAACAGTAAGTATGAAAGTCAAAGCACAATGAAGTGGTATTTTTGCAGTGCTGAGAAAAAACAAAATTGTCAACCTAGACATTGTATATCCAGTAAAACTGTCCTTCAAAAGTGAAAGAAAAAGGAAAAGACTTCCAAGCAAATAAAATAAGAGAATCATCAGACCTGTACGAATGGTAATCTTACAGGGAGTTTTCCTTATGAAGGAATGACCCAGAGAAAAACATAAAAATGCAGAGTATGAGGAGCAAGAGGAAAGATAAATATGTAAATCAAAATTATTTCATTGTGCAAACAATGTAAGGTCTTATGGTGTTTAAATTATATGTAGAGTTAATATGCAGAACATAAGAGAGGAGAAGATAAATGGAGACAAAGTGTTTAAGAACTTAGGGTTGTTTGAGAAGTGGTAAAAGTATAAATTTATATTCAACGCTAATAACACAGGGATGCACATTTTAATCTGTAAGGTAACCTCTAAAAATATGCATCTAGCAAGCTAATTAAAGAGAAAATGCAATAATAAAAAAATAATTAGTCTCAAGTAAGGCAGGAAAGCGTGAGAAAGAATCATCAAACAGTCAGGACAACTAGAAAATAATTAATATAATAGGCATAAACCTAAGTATACTGGAATATAAATAGTTTAAATGCACCAATAAAAAGGAAAAGATATAAAAATATAGACTGCTTATAATAAACATAATTTAAACATAAGGATACAAGTAAAATATATGTATTATGAACACTAAATAAAAAACTGGTGTAGTTATAATATCAGATCAACAAGAAGGAAAGGACGTCCACTTTCACCATTTCTATTCAACAGTGTGCTAGCGATCCTAGCCAGTGTAATAAGGCAAGAAAATAAAGTACAAAGATTGGAATGAAAGAATTGAAATTGTCATTATTTGCAAAGAAATCTGGTTATATATAATCTGAAAGCAAACTGTTATAATTAATAAAAGAATTTACCAAATTTGCTGAATATAAAGTCAACCTAAAAATAAATGTTATTCATACATAACAGAAAGAATATAATTAGTAAATAAAAATGTAAATGATGTACTTATAGAAGCATTGAAATACATCAAATATCTTGAGCTACAGTAATTATGAGTGTGGTGTTTGTTTAAGAATGGACTAACAAACCAAAGAAACAGAATAGGGTCCTGAAATAGACACCGACAGAATCATCACTGACTTGGGATGTTGAGTGTAATGGGGGGAAAAAATGGCCTTTTTAATAAATGGGTATATCTTCTTGACCTTGAAGTAACCAAAAATTTCTTAAATAGGATATTAAAATAATATTCTAACTATAAAAGAAGCCACTAGTAAAGTGAATTGCATTTTAAGAACTTCTGTTCATCAAAAGTCCCCTTTAGGAGGGTGGTAGAAGATATTTACAGTACCTGTATTGGGGAAAGAACTTTAATTCAGAATACAGAAGAAGCCCAGGTTATCAACAAGAAAAAGGGAGTGAATTCATAGTGAAATGGGCAAAGGCTTAAAAAGAAAATTTAGAAAAACATCAAATTGCCAATACCAGCATTGGCCAGGATGTGGAACAATTAGGACTCTCACATACTTTTAGTCAAAAACTGGTACTATCTTCTAAGGCTGAGCATACTCATATCCTGTTACTAAAGCAATCTCACTAACTCAGTGCACAGTAGAAATGGCCAGACACACAACACACACACACACACACACAATCTGTAGAGCACTAATCATAAATAGCCTAAAACTGGAAACAACTCACAGGCCCAACAGTTAAATGAATAAATAAATTATGGTATACTCATACAATGGAATATATGCTTAATACTCACAAGAATGAACCACCTAATTCAACAAGCAACAAAATGAATAAATCTCAAAGATATAATGAAGAGCCAAAGAGGCCAGACAGAAAAAATACGGAATGGATGATTCCATTTATATGAAATTCAAAATGAATCTATGACGTCAGTTGTTGGGATAACGGTTCTCTTTGCGTGGGAGGGATAGCGACTGGACGCCCTGGCATTGGTAACATTGAATTTGTTACACAGGTCTTCTCAAGTTCTAGAAACTTTTTCAAGGTGTAACCTTATTTGGGCACATTTCAAGGTGCATTTTATGCTTCAATAAAAGGTGTTCTTAAAGCCCAGTCAGCATGGCTCAGCGGTTGAGTGTCAACCTATGAACCAGGAGGTCACAGTTTGATTCCCAGTCTGGGCATATGCCTGGGTTGTGGGCTCCATCCCCAGTCGGGGGCGTGCAGGAGGCAGCCAATTAATGATTCTCTCTCATCATTGATATTTCTCTCTCCTTCTCCCTTCCTCCCTCTGAAATCAAAAAAATTTTTTTTAATTATAAAAAGTGTACTTTAAAATAATTAGTCACATTTGCTTTCCTCATCAGACTCTTCCTTGGTCTGTTTTCTCTTATGCAAGTCATTCCCTAGTCCTGATGTTTTCCTGTGACTTTGTAATCCAATTTCCATTTGAAAGGATTCCAAAAACACCCTTATCAAAACTGACATTTTAACAAGATAATAATGCCACTTACATAATACAGAAGGTTACAAATACAGAATACGTCATCCCTCATATATCGGCAACTGGAGTAGAAGCAAGGAATTCACAGGCACAGCTGTTCCCAGACTCACATTTCTTCCACCGCTTCCCCGGGCCAGCCGGGTAGGAACATGAACAAGGCGGCCGGCTACCAAGTGCGTTCAATGAGATGATGGAGGGAAAGCATGTTGTTGTCAACTGCACCCATTATGTAAAATAAGACATATATCACTACGCCCATTCTATTTTAGAGCTCAGGCAATATTGAAACTCACTGAAATATCTCACAGAACCACAGTAAAGGGTGTTGGTTCAGCTGGGTACCAGGGCCAACTGGACCCAGGAAATCAAATGTGGCCAGGATACTCCCCTGTGTGTTCTCTTAGGTGGTCCCCAAAACCTGAGACCTGGAAGATGTCACATACGTAGAGCTGGGGAAGAATGCTCTCAGTAGCAAGCGATGCATGGCACCAGGACTGAAATGCAAACAGTCGAGGGGAGAGTGGTATGATTCATTAGAGACAGACCAGGGGTCAAACCACAGAAATCTTAAAAAGCCAGGTTTAGGAGTTTGGATTTTAATCTGAGAACAATGGGGGGGCTGCTCCAGTCTTTTAAGCAGGGACGTGGCTTAACAAGATTCGCACTGCAGAGACATCACCCCAGATGTGGTATGCAGGATGGACTGAAGGGTCCCTTCGATCAGTATGGCCAACCAGGAGGCTGCTGCCATAACCCAGGTGAGAGATCAAGATACTCTCAGAGAGATATAAAAGGGTGTCAGGAGGATTAAGGAAGTAGAAGTAATTAAACTTAATATTTTATTGGTTCCTGTCCTTGACTGATTTTCAACCATCAGCTCCCAGGGGACTGATCAAGATGATCTATTCCATTAGGGATGTTACCACCTAAGGGATTCTTATGTCAGGAAGGGGACTAGTTCCCCTCACTCAGGAAATTCTTCATGTCTGCAGTACTTTGGTTCTTTGGTTCTGTGAAGATAGGGAACAAGAATTCATTATTATTAATTATTCATTCACTAGCTTCTTAAATAATAGAAGTAGGGATCCCCTCGTTGCCTGAAAACTGGAGATATGTTGGACATAAAAATAAGGCGCTCCTTGTAATGGAGTTGTGTTGTGCGCTCATTTAACCAACCCTGAGAGAAAGAGAGGGACCAACTGAATATTGCAGGCAGCTCTGCACCCTGATCCACTGAATGAGCACATGCCCCCAAAGAAGCACGAGGAGGAAACTGGGTATCTGCTACCCCTTCATTCGGCTCAGCTCCCACTGCCCCTCGCCGGGCACAAACCTGGCCACTCTGCTTGTAATGCTGATGATCGAAGATACATACATCGGAATTTTCAAACAACATGCCTCCCCCAAAACATAACTATTTCATACAGTTCTCAGGAGAAGCAGCAGCAATCTATTGTCCCAACACTAGCAAAAGGTGATGCATATTTATTGAGAGGGCACATTAGTCCACTTCTGTATGCTAGGTGTTACCGATACAGTTTAAGGAAGTTTTAAGGGTGATTTTTTTTTACTATGTGAAAATACGCCATGGATACGGGCCTTAAGAAACTTCTGAGTGCGATTTGACTCCAGAGGAAAATAAATTAATGAAATTCACTATCACAGAAGTTATATGACCTAAAAATATAAATTTTATATGTTCTAGGAAGATAATACAAGAAACCAGAGGGAATTCAGAACAACCCTAATATGATGTTGTCCTTCCAGCAAAACTTTCAATACAACTATCCAAGAGGAAGAGTGAGTGGGGAGCTCTTGAACCCTCATGGCCTGTGGATAGAAAGTTCTTGAAGCAACAGTTAAGTTTCTAGGGTCTCCTTTCTTGCAGACTGCTCAGGTAACATGCTGTCTCAGGACTTTCACCTGCCAATCAATTCCTCAGGAGGGATCAAAAATATTTTCGAAAGATGTTCTCCTGCTTAAACGTACTCAGATGCTATGAGTTAATTTGCAGCTGGGAATTTTCTCTTAATTTTGTTTTCCATAGTCGCCTTCTCCTTCTACCCTTTCTATTTTTATTTTTTTTTATATAAAATACAGGACAGGACTTTACAGTGATTAAGAAGCACACACAGCAATTGCACTAATGTTGCTAGGCAACAAGGGCCATGTATGAACTCAACAAATACATTCTGATGATCCTCACAAGGGAGAAATAGGAGGCAGTGAGTGAACTGTCCTGATAACCGCAGGGGTTAGTGCCTTCGACACACATGCTCTAGCATTCACCTGAGAAGGGAAAAGGCACACATTTTCAATGTCCCCGGTGGTTCATTTTTCTAAAATGTATTTAAAATTCTCCTGCATGGAAAGTTGACACAGTGTGTTATAATGATTATTAGCTCAAGATGAGAAAGTTCAGGACAGCATCACCTGTAGCCTGGGCTATTTCAACAGCCTCCAGCCCTATCCTGGCATGTTTTCTCCTCTCCCCGCCCCCCCCCCCCCCCGCCCCCAGTGCACCTCACCTGGCTGATTAATTACAAGGGTATTTTCTATCTCCTAGCCACTAACTCCCATCCCCTATGGTTAGCATTTACCCTCTTCAGTTGCTGTAAAAACATAAAATTGTTGACCATATTTCTATCTGTTTTATTTTGTTCTTATTACAAAGCAACGCATGATCATTAATGAAAATGCAGAAAAATGCAGACACACAAACAGTCACATCCGTTGTCCTGTACCCGAGAGATAAGCAATGTAAATACCTTGGTGCAGAGATGACTTTCTGTGCAAATATGACGATGTTTCTTACAGAATTGCATGACATGTATAAAATCAGTCGTAATTTGCCTTATAAACTCAACAATAGCCAACCTCGTTTTTAATAGATTCAACACTGTACCATAATTATTTAACCATTCCCGTAAAACATGGGGTAATTAATGGAATAAATGACCAGTTACAAGACAATTTTACTAATCTTATTGCATCTTCTTGTTTATCCCCTGAGCCTAACCATAGGTAGCTTTATTAATTCCCCAGTCTTACACCACTATTTCCTTCCATTTCTACTAGTATTACCCTAGTTCAAGTTCCTTAACTGGCCTCCTATAGTAATGAATCAATCAGAACTCCTTTGGCTTTAAATGGCAGAAATCCCAATTCAAAGTGGCTTAAGCAAAAGTGAATGGACGGCTGCATGGCTACAGTCCCAGTAGCAGGGGCTCCTAAATGCATAGTGGGATCCACAGGCTCAAATAAGGTCAGTGGGACTGGCCTCACGCCCTCCACCCCCAGCAATTCCCTCTCCTATAATTATTTCATTCTTGAGCAGGCTGTCCCCTAAAGGCAATCAAAGGGCTGTCAGCATCTCTAGGCCTCTATGCTCTCACGAACTCCAGGGGAAAGTGCAATGCAATCCCCTGCTTTACTTCTAGGAGTCACCGACTCACGGTACCCACCCTTCCCCACCTGGACTCTGGGTAGGGAGCACATCAGTCAGCTCCCTTCTGGTTGGGCTTAGTCAACAGGAGGCATCAGCAGAAGAGTGAGGTCAGAGAATGTCTTCACCTCCCTACCTGCTGAGCCACAGGTTGGCAGTAGTTGTGCCCCTGTACTAAAAACCACAGATCCTATCAGGTGAACTCCTACAACCAGCTACAGGCCTTTTAGGGTTCTGGTAATAACACTCCCCCCTTGTGCTTTCAGGCACAGGGGTGGTAACAGCTCACCGCTGTTGTGAGCTCCGGGGTGCTCCACCACCCCTAGTTGTTTGAACCCGGCACACACATTCACTCCACCTACACGTGCCTCCTCTTTCCTGTGGGCCCTCGACAGGTGCAGCCTCCAGCAGGTTGTTCAGCCTATCGGTCTCCTTCGCACCACCACAGATCTGGTTAACCACTACAGTCCCCCTTCGAGGAATGGATGTGGACATTGGAAGGTCAAGCTGAGGGCTACTGGCAATTTAATACAAATCACCAGTCACTGTTACTAGGCTTTGGTGACCTCTGAAGACTGTAACACTTACTAGTGAGTCCAACTGCTTTCATATTTGGTTAAATTAGTAGAGTGTATCTAGAATATATCTGTGAAGATTATACTTTAATTCAGTTGGTCCAGCTTCCCCAGTAGAAATTGAAAGGAAAAGGAAGGGGGAAAAGAAGGAAGGAAGGAAGGAAGGGAGGGAGGGAGGGGAAAAAGGGAGGGAGGGAGGAAGAAACAAGAAAAAAAAATGGGGATAGAGCTCTGACCTTGGAGTCAGGAAACTGGAAACTTTATCCAGCTTTGCCCAGGATTCCTATAGGTGGCCTTGGGACCACTGGGTCTCTTTGTCCTGATCTACCAAACAGTGTGATTGGACCAGATCATCTTAAGTTCCCTTCCAGTTTTAATAATCTATTAAGTTCTAATGAACTACAATGAATGATGCCTGCAAAACAAATGCACTTACAAACAGTTCAAAGAAAATATAGATATCCTACTAAGTTGGATAAAAATGTCTCCCCTAAGAAAATAAATTTTTTTAGAAAACTGGGCAATCATTTACATTAATAATGGAATGGAAACCTAAGGCACTGACCGCAACTCAAAACAAAATTGTTTTTGTTCAGGCTCTTGCTGCAAAGTTCACGTACAGACATCGCGGGGCTCTCCATGGGGATCTCCAGTGAAGCCACTGAAAAGCACTAATGAGGCAGCGAGGGCCCACGCAGCCTGGCCACGGGCACAACACAAGATCAGAAATGCTGCTAAAACCCGGGAGCAAGGAGTTCCCATGCTTCTCTGGGTAGTTTGCCTGGTCCAGCCAGGACCGTGGGCGCTGTAGGAGGCAGATCAAAAAAAGGCCACCGCAGAAAATGAGCTGTAACTTGACAGAGTCACATAAGAAAACAGAAAAGCAGGAGACACTTCAGGTCCAAAGAAGTTGCTCGGAAAATGTTGCCTGAATATTTAGGAATAGAATATTAAAAAGGAAAAACAAGTAAGCTCTATTGTATTTCATGTGGAAAATGCCCATCATAAATAGCCAGGAATAAGAACAGGCAATCGACAAAAGGTCTATTTGTTGGTATGCCCAGGGGTCGGAATGGGGGCGGGAAGGTACTGGTCCCGAGACCCTGATGGCTGCTAGGGGTGAGGTAAGGCAAAGACCCAACACCTGCGCCACACCCCAGGGAGAGCTCGGGAGCCTCACAGAAGTTGGATGAATGTGGAGGAAAAGTCAGAGGCTGAACTATCCGCGTTGGCAAAATGGCCCTAAGTCACTGGTCAAGTAGCTGATTAGTTGGTAGTGGGTGTTTCCGAAAGTGTTCGCAAGAACGGTCAAGTCACAGCGCCAGGACGTGGGAAGCAAGAATGATAACTTGGCAGTGTTTGTAGTTAGGGCGGAGGGTGGGACAAGAATAGGAAGTGGTGACACATTTGAGTATTTTGCTGACCTTGGAACGTGTGTTCTGCATGTGCACTGTCCCTTATGGGAGTCACCAGCCACATGGAGTTAAGTGGAAAATACATGTGCTATAAGTGGAAAATACACACTAGGTTTTTACGACTAAGTACAAAAAAATGTAAACTCTCTGATTAATAATTTTTATATTGATTATATGCAGAAATAATATTTGGATATGTTGAGTTAAATTATTAATATTGATTTCACTTATCTCTTTTTACCTTTTTAAATAATTTTTATTGACATTTAGAGAGAGGAAGAGAGAGAGAGAAACATCGATTGATTGTCTCCCACACTCACCCTGACTGGAGATTGAACCCAAAATCCAGGTATGTGCCGTGACTGGGAATCGAACTTGCCACCTGCTGGTGTATGGGACAACACTCCACCCAACTAAGCCACATCAGCCATGGCTTTACTTATTTTTAATATAGTTACTAGAAAATTTTAAATCACATGTGTGGCTCACATTTGTACGCATTATATTTCTACTGGGCAGAGCTGTTGTGTAAAGTCCCTCGCTCGCTCACTTGCTCTCTAGGCTTCTGTGATATTAAGATATTGGGGAAGACTTGACTTAGCTCTCACTGTCTTTCCCATCTCAAGCAGAGCCTAGTTTAAAACTAAGTAAAAACCACACCGAGACCCAACAGCTGCTGTATCCACACAACTCACACCCACTTGGGAATATATACTTACTTAGAACAGTCACCACCGCCTCTTCACATGTACACCCACTTCCCATATATGTACGCAAGCATATCTGTATGTGTCAGAATAATATCCATAAATAGGGAAGGAGTATTAGCGGAATCATTCCTTACAGTGAGATTTACATTTCTAATGTCAACCTTAATCATTTGTTTGAACTAGGGAGAGCCATTAGTGCTTGTTAATAAGAAGAGGTTCTTTGAAATTCAAAAGAGAATCTGAATTTCATGTCTCCCATCTCCTAACAAGAAACCAGTCGCTGAGAGGTAACCCTAGCATCAGTCTTCTACTAGAACCGAGAGTTCCAGAGAGTAAAAACCAAGCTCTTGCCTGGTTTGGGGATGAAAACCTCTAGTGTGACCTACCAACCAGCACAATTTGTTTTACACTCTCTTAGCTGTCCTCTTCAGATTTTTGCCCTCCCTAAACCCTAAGAGCCACCTAGTCCTTCCAGCCTTGTCAACTGCACCGGCATCTACCACCTGGCACACCTATCAGTTTGATGCTAATTGCATCAAACTCCCGATCCAAACTCGTTTGGTCAGTCCATGATGACACAACCATTTTACAAAATGATGCAATTCAAATCTTACTTAAGTGGACAAAGAATTTCCTTCACAACCGAACTTTTGAGGTTAGTCTCCTTTACAGAAGGATTTTGGCCCTTGTATTGGACATCTTCACTTTTAGACTATCAATAATTCATCTTCCCTTCATTTGGTAAAAGAACTCCAGTTTCCTTGGGGGAAACACCTCGTTCCTATTCTAGTCCATGTGGTCGGGGTGGGGGGGGACTATGCCCGCTCTCCCCCATCTCCTCTGGGACAGCGCATAGCCTAGGCCTGGCTAATTACCATGTTCTATTCCCCTGGAAATTCCAACAGAAATCTAATGCAAACCGCAATGGTTCGGAGATGGTTACGTGAAAGAAACTGCACCAATGGACGTATTCTGGTACTTTGTTGGAACTACAAGCAAAGAAAACCTTTGTTTTGTCTGCATTTGAAGCTGATAGGATGTAAGTCTATGATTTCAAGGCACTGCTACATGGAAAGACCCTGCTGAAGAGAATGGTGGAGTGGACAGAGAAGCCAGTTCCATGGACATTGAGGCCCTGGTCCAGCAAGTTGCACTCCTAAGCTTTTCAGTTTGGTGAGCTAATAAAATTTCCATTTTTGCTGAAATGACTTTGAATTTGCTTGGAAGTCTGACTAATAGCACTCATCAAATATTTAGCCACTACATGGATGATCTTTTTCCTGTACTCAAGGAGCAGATAGATTCTCATGAAGTCTCCCCTGTTAAATGTAAACTCGCCCTGGACTTTCCTTTTATTTTTGTTCTTTTTAATAAACAGTCTGTAAGGCACATTACCATTATTAGGACTTACCTTGGAGATCTGGCCCATCCATAACCAAGGGAATTCAAAGGTTACTTCAATATTTCATGCTGAGTTACTGACAATACTTGACATCAAGTCATCCTTACAGCTCATTTGGAATATATCCCAGCTCTGAACTCTTGGCTTCTGTATGGATCCTGAGACCCAGCTGCCAACTTGCATTTCAGCCTTGACTGTTATCCAAATGCATCCCTATGTTTCTGACTATCTCCTGTAGTAACTGCCCCAAGCCTCAGTCGCTTCAGCATCTGGGGTCTCCCTGACTAGTCCTTCACTCTAGGAACTGTGGATGGGCCCCTAGTACATTTTGGAAACTTCTCTAAGGGCAACAATCTACATGGTTTAAAATAATCAACTTCCAGATTCCCCTTCCTGAGGTCTGAATATTATTACCATTTGCTGGTTTGCCTGATGCCAGCTGCTTGTTATAACCTCACTTTATGGACTAATCTTTCCATCAGGTACCAGTTATGTTTCTCCAAAATGAACCATATCTGATGGATAAGTCTGTCTTCAGATCTCAGCCACGTCTCACTTGACAGGGTTCAGAACGAGCGCCCCCCTCCCCAAAAGGTGCCACTTTTGACATATGGGTTATTTTCAGCTGAAGGCAATCGAGACCCAGTAGACTCAAGAAAAACTTTTCTCTCTCCCTTAATAACCTAAAAGAATGTAAAGAGGGGGCCCAGAAAGAAAGCTACTACCAGAAATAACTTTTTATCTGAATGACCTGTCTGTGTGGCAGGACAAACATCTAGTTACTAAACATCTGCTCTTCTTACCATCCTGTGAATTACCCTCCTTCCCTTTGAGGCCCAGGCCCCTAGCTCATTCCTTAGCTCAGAATGGCATACAAGGCTCAACTGCCTGACTTGTCCTTGGGTCTCATTATCTTTGTGAGGCCCCCCTATATACATAATTAAATTTGTCTTTCTCCTGTTAATCTGTTGTATGTCAATTTTATTATTAGACAAGCCAAAGAACCTATAAGGATACAGGAAAGCTTTTCCTCCTTTATACACCAAACTTCAGTTAACCTTTCCAAATATCCCAACCTAGGCCAAATACCATAAAACGATCATACCTCTCTACTTCTATTTTAGCATCTTATAACATCACTGTTAGGCTAATATATCCTAACCATACTCCTGTGCTCACTTATTGCCACATGCAGAGTGAAAAGCCAGTACACTAAGAATCAGAACATCCATATTCTAATCTCAGTTTTGTCATATACTGTGGTGTGACTTCAGGCACAAAAAAATCTTTCATAACCTCTCACATTCTTATTTTATCGATAAGCCCTATCTTCCGGATGCTGTGAGAATTAGATAACGATGCATGTGGGAGCACTTTGTGCAGTGAAATATCATGCAAATAAGTTATTGATATGAGGGCTTATCACTAGTCGTCTCCTACCTCTTTCAACCACAGGGGGCCATACAGTGGTAGACGTCGGTGAGCACTTGTCAATTTGCAAATATGTATACATGTACTCCAGAAATCCACTTGTACAGCGAGAGGAAAATGATTGCCAGTGAACCAAGTGAGAGGTTAGGGGGAAATAAAGATGCTGAGAAAAAAGAAGAGGTAGAAAAATACAGGTTATGAATGAGAGGGGACGTGCTGGGCAGAGTGCAAAGGCAAGAGAGAAAGAGAGCAGGGGAAACAGGGCGAGCGGGGTGGGTAAGGGGACATGCCAGTGACGCCAGGTAGGAGAGGAAGAGCAGGGGAAAGGCACCAAGAAACAGGGAAGTGCCACAGAGCAGAAGAGGCATCGATCGATCGTAGACCAGAGTGATCTGCTTGGAAGCTATCCAGGGGCTGAGATGGAAACGAGCTCCTCGCTCCCCAGTGCCTTTCAGTGAGGTAGGAAACCACCGGCCACTTGACACTGCCTTCAGGAAAGCCCTTGCCCTCCAGCCCTTGGCAGTGGCAGTGGCCAAACCTCCTCCCAGGGGGCACACGCAGGCTATGCCCACTCTCTAGGAAGAAGAGACAGGAACAGCAACCAGATAAACAAAAAAGTAGAAAGTTGAACGACAGCACAGAAAATGAGAGAAAGAGCGTTAAAACGTTGCATAATTTGACGTTGCTTTCCTTCGCTGAAATGCCTAATCATCTGGACTGAACTGATTGGTAAGTCCAATTTAACCGACTACCTGGGCATACTTAAAAAAAAAGGACTGGAATTTTCTAGCAAGCAAGTGGCTCCTCTCTAGGACACCACAGTGGGAACTGCGACACGTGAGACAGGCTTCAGCTCTCTCGAGGTTTCTTAAGGACCGTTACTGTACTAACATTCTAGGTCCCCAGCTGATCTCGGCCACCTCTGGGGATGAAAAAGGAGGACAGAGGTAATGCAGCGAAAGGATTCCCGATTAGAGGCAGAATCCCGGAGAGTGAGGCAGAGAGAAACAGAAAGTCTATTGAAAGGAGCCTAATCTCTAAGGGGCCATGATCACAGAGCACACGAGCTCCTCCCTCTGGGGTGACACGGGCTTTCTTTCTCGGGGTGGCTATCTGGACTGCCACTTCCGTGACACAAGGCCCTGCCGTGGTCTGCAGAGAGGAGAAATAACAGAATTAATAGAAACACTGGAGTAATAGAAGTTGGGGCAAGAAGGAGAGTAATGGTGGCCTTGGGGCCCGGTGTAGTAATGCCAGTGTCTGTAACATCACGGGAGGAGGAGTTGGAGTTGGAGCTCAGGAGTCACACCTCCTAAGTTTGCATCCTTGGCTCCACCACGCATTAGCTGCATGAATTTGGGCAAGTGCATTACTTCTTCTATGTCTCAACATTACTACCTATAAAACACAGATGGTAAGAGCACCCTCTTCATAGAGCTGTTACATGCAGTGAATGAAAAAATGCTTCTCAAGGGTTGAACACAGGACCTACGCTATTGACTGTTCAATACCTGCTACTCAAAACAGCAGGAAAGGTGGGGCGAGGGGGCAGCACTGCAAAGGAGTCCATCCCACGTAGGGGACAGAGAATAAAGGGAGCACAACCCTGTCACTAGCAGTCTCATGTCATGCAATCTGTAAACACATCCACAGGAGAGGCCTTTCTACTTCAAATAAAGAGCTGGTGTTCCTCCCGTCCTCCCATCTCTTCTCCAGATGTCACAGCCTCCCCCGGTGCAAGTGAAATTCAGCGGGGTTGGGGAGGTAAAGGTGGCGACTGCCAGTGTCCACTGGGCGCACACCTGTGACAGGCCTCCAGCGACGACGCGAGCGCCCCCGAGGGCTGCGGAGGGCACTGCAGAGGCCTTCTCGAGCTTCGTGAAACTTCTCAGCACTGTGACGAGCCAGACAGCGGACCCAGGCCCGGGAAGTCCGGCCAGTCCGGCCGAGGAGGCAGACACGTTAGGCAGACGATCACGAACAGCTCTGACGCTTACACCACCTGGTAGAGCAACTTGTCGGCAGAGCCCTGGGAGCAGAGAGGGGAGGGGGCGGAGGCCTGGAGGGTCTCTCAAGTGGGACACAACTGAGTTCCAAGCCGAAGTCTGAGAAGGAGGTTGACAAAGGACGGGGTGAGCATGATTGGATTTAAGCCACACAAAGATGTTGGGGAGAATCAAGATGGCGGCCCAGGTAACAGCGGCACCCGCCGCCTCCCGCAACCACATCAAGATCACAACTAAAATACAGAACCACCGTCACTCAGAGCCTCCTGAGATCTGGCTGCACAGAAGCCCCACAACCAGGGAGCTGAGGAAGCACCGAGAGGGGAGGAGGGGCAGAGACGCGGGCGGATCGGGGCTGAATCTCGGAGACGCGGCCGCGGGCCCACATCCGGTGCCGCGGTTGAAACCCAGGAGGGAACCTCAGTGTTGGGGGTTTCCCCGAGGAGGGAGGGGTCCCAGCCCCACAGCAGGCCCCCAGCCCAGGGCTCCAGGCCGGGAAGAGACGTCCCCACACCTTCAGCTATGAAAACCAGCGGGGACTGACGCTGAGGGTCGCGGAGGCTGCGGGAGCCCCAGCAGCTCCTCTAAAGGGCCCGGCACGGACTCACTCGGACGCTCCCTCTGAGCCCAGCGCCGGGAGCAGCCTGAAAGGACCCGGGACACTCGGGGAGGAACTAACCTGCCTGAGATCCGGGCGAGAGGCGGAGGGCGGCTTCCTCCCAGGCAGAAGGGCTGGCGGAGGCCATGGCTCCTTTGGCGAGTCCTCCCCGCACAGCCAGCAGGCAGGCGCCATGTTTGAGTCGCCAGCACCTGACTCACCTTTGGCCCCGCCCCGTGATCCCCGGAGGCCCCGCCCCTCCCCACCTGCAGGCTCATCCAGGCCATTTCCAGGGGCTTTTCTGTGCAAGTGGCCTCTCGAGCCTCAGGCTTAGGACTTTCCTAAAATCTCTCAAACAGGCAGCAGCTGCCCCATACGGCTTGATAAGCGGCCCCAGGCCTGGCACTAGCGGCAGCTGCACTGGCTCACAGCTTGGCCTCTCCTGGGCACCTCCAAGCCCAGCATAAGGAGCAGCCAACTAGGTTTGCCTGTAGTTCATGCTGGGGGACCCTGGGCAAGGCACTGGCACAGGCTCACTCTGCACCTCCCCGGAGGCCCCAGAGACAGTGCACCTGGTGGTCAGCTTCAACCATACTGGATTACAACCCTACCACATCCATAAGTGGCACACTCAAGGGGAGCACTTGGTGAACACCAAAGCCCCACTGAAGTAAATCCTGCTCCATGGGGGTGTCTCCACCACGGCAGCTCTTTGGCTGTAGTTGCAGCTGGTCCTCACAGCTGATTGGCCTGGGGGTCAATTCCTCTCAGGGACAGCAGCAGCAACCAAGACTCAGGTACAACAGGACAGTGCACACAGCCCACACAGGGGAGCACCTAGAAGGCCCAGCTCAGGTGACTGGGGAGGCTGAGCCACAGGACCCTACAGGACACCTACTACACAAAGCCACTCTACAAATTCCAGGAGACATAGCAGCTCTACCTAATACATAGAAACAAACACCTGGAAGCAGCCAAAATTCGGAGGCAAAGAAACATGTCCCAAAGGAAAAAACAGAAGAAATCTCTAGAAGAGGAACTAAATGAAATAGATCCAAGCAAGCTAACAGATAGAGAGTTCAGAATTTTGTTTATAAGGATGTTTAAGCAGACTATTAGGGAAATAACTGAGAAAATCGATGACATAATAAAGTACCAATTTGAAATGAAGGCTACACAAACTGAAATGAAGAATAATTTACAGGGAATCAACAGTAGAGTAGAGGACGCTGAGAATCCAATCAGCAATCTGGAACACAAGGAAACAAAAAACACCCAACCAAAAGAGCAAAAAGAAAAAACTATCCAGAAATATGAAAATAGTATAAGGAGCCTCTGGGACAACTTCAAAAGGCCCAGCATTCGTATTATTGGGGTGCCAGAAGGGGAAGAAACAGACCAAGAAATTGAAAACCTATTTGAAAAAATAATTACAGAAAACTTCCCCTACCTGGGGAAGGAAACAGATTTACAAGTCCAGGAGCACAGAGGGTCCCAAAGAAGAGGAACCCAAAGAGGCCCACAGCAAGACACATCATCATTAACATGCCAAAGGTTAAAGACAAAGAGAGAATCTTAAAAGCAGCAAGAGAAAAGCAATTAGTTACCTACAAGGGAGCACCCATACGACTGTCAGCTGATTTCTCAACAGAAACCTTGCAGGCCAGAAGGGAGTGGCAAGAAATATTCAAAGTGATGAAAAACATGGAACTACAACCAAGATTACTCTACCCAGCAAAGCTATCATTTAGAACTGAAGGTCAGATAAAGAGCTTCACAGATAAGAAAAAGCTAAAGGAGTTCATCACCACCAGACCAGCACTACAGGAAAAGTTGAAGGGTCTTCTTTAAGAAGAAGCTAATGAACAAAAGAATCTGACGAACTAAATAGATCCAGAGACACTGACGCATGCAACAGACAATCATATTTCAGAGGAAAGAGGGAAGGGGGGTGGAGGGTGGGAAGAGATTAACCAAAGAAGTTACATGCATATATGCATAACCCTGGACACAGACAATGACGGGGTGAAGGCCTGGGGAGGGGGTGGGAGCGAAGTGGAAGGGGTCAATTGGGGGGAAAAAAATGGGACACCTGTAATACTCTCAACAATAAAGATAAATTTAAAAAAAGAAAAGAAAAAGAAAGATCTGAACAATAAATGAATAGCATCAGCAAAACAAAACAAAACAAAAAACCACAAAGATGTCGGCCTTCGGGCTGCGAAATGAACTGGAGGTGAAACCACCAGAGTCAAGAAAGGAGTTTGGAGATGGTGTCAATCACTCAGAAAAGAGAGTGTGAGGACTAATGACAGCAATGACAAGAAGGGTAGGAGAGGGTGGCAGAGTCGAGGTTACATAATTCTAAATAAAACGGTGCTAAAATTAAGCTGGTGTAAAAAGGTTACTAGGTGTGTGTTTTTTTACAGAGGAAAATCTCTCAGTTGAACATAATTAGGTAGAAGGCATGCCACAATTAGTCAGATATGAATTACAGATTTTTAAAGAATATGACTAAATGCTTAGGGTTTTAGGACTAGATGAGATTTCAAATACCTTTCAACTTCCCTGTCCTTAATTAGCAGCAACAATGGTCCTGCAGACTATGAAAGTGAGGTCCTCAGAAGTAAAGTGGGGGTTTTTGCTGCAGTGGATTGTACCTTTCTCTCTTTGATTTTGTTCCCATCATCCTGGACACCAAGGCTGATCTCTACCCACAGCCGATTCCTCTTTTGCTGGTGCAGGAAGTCCTAACACTGACCTTAGGCTGACTGTCCAGAAAACTGGTGTGAGAGGCCCGCACAATCTCTCGACATAGAAAACAGGCTGGCTGGTGCTCCTCCCACCAATTAAGGGTGTCAAACTGGGTGATGCTAGTCCATCAAAGACACAACCACGGAAAATAACATGTTTAAAGTTACAAACAGAGATCACCACAATTTTCCTGAGTTTCGGGATTCTTTGGGGTGACTCAATTTGTTTTTCAAAACTTCTGTCAGTGTGCAGTGATAATCAGTTCAATCCCAGGACAAGCCATCAAAACACTCCCTTTTAGGGAAAGGGTTTTATCTTACTGCTCACGAAAGTACTGAATTAGTTGAAATCCTTAATTATCATGGCTTGTCTAAAACTCATACTAAATGCACTGTTTAGTTTCCAAATACTTGTGCATTTCTTAAATCATAATCCTCATGAGTAGTAAAGTATTTATTATGAAAAAATATTAGACTCGATTCTCAAAATGGCACTGACTAGACATGAAGTACAAAGGAAATAACTCCTTATTCCAGATTCCCTAACTATGTACAAAGGATGCTGGCTCCCATGAGCTTTCTGAGTTTAAGAGATGGGAAGGGTCATAATTTCACACACACCCTAATTGTACAAAACTTCCTTATTACTTGCCAGGTAAGAGAATGAAATAATTCGGGGAGTCTCAGGAAGGAAGGTGCTTCATACTCAGGCAGTCTCCTTGGTAGGAATATTCCGGGAACTGCTTGCATTTCTCCCTTGTCTAGAAGACCATCAGGGCTTTTGAGGGTCAGTTTCTAGCCTATTCAATTCATAATGCAACAGATGGAATAGAATCTTCCCCAGAAGGTTTCCCCACTGAGCACCACACCAACTTAACCTATTTAATCTACTGGGTGTTTATCACCAAATGTCTCAGTTTTCTCCAACTCTACCAGCTCCAAACTCAGCTCTATTTCCCCATGCACCCCAGTCCTTCCCTAAGGTCACCTTTAAGATGTCTCCCTCTTCTTTCTTGTGCAGTTAGTGACCTTCCACCATGAGATCTGCTCCCTCTAGAATCTGTGTCCGCTTCCTCTATCCCCACAGTAATACTAGTTCTAGCCTTTTCCTCCTTCCCCTGGACAAGTAGAACAACAGTCTCCTAATTGAGTCCCTGAGCCCCTGACTCCTGCCATCCTTTGTCATTCAGCCTGAACTCGGCTAGAATCAGGCTCCCAATATACCTGACATGACTTCTCCTTCTGCACAGAATGATCCTATTCCTGGACCTTCCATACCCAGTTCTCTTCATTTATGATTACCAACATTCGCTCGGGCTCTAAGAAGTTCTCTCTTTTTTTTTCATATTGGAAAATGACTTTTTAGTTTTATATATCTATACACGCACTTTTGCTAGAATTCAACTCTCAGAGATTTGGACTGCAATAATTATAAATAACGAACAATGGAAATCAGTTTCACGGTTGCTAGTGAGCCCTGATAATAAATGTGCATCCACATCTGCTATGCATAAAGGGATGATAGTACTAAGCATTCAAAGAGGAGTACTTTGTATAAAACCTTTTGCAAGCTCTGAAATGAATAAAGCCATTATAAGTTAAGGAGAAAGTGAGTGGGCAGAGGAGAGGAAAAAAAAAAAAAAGATTATTCTCAGAGTTCTTTAGAAATGCAAATAAGAACATTGCCTGAACAGCATTACCTGACTAGTAAAATGGTAATCACTTCACAGGTGTTTATTTAGAAACCTGTTCCAATTCCTTAATTGAAAAAAAGGTCTTAAATTCAACACAACCCTATTTGCAAAGTGGTAATAAAACAAATTTCCACGGAGAAAACTGCAGGTGCCAAATGGCATAATATGGTCTGTAAATTGGAGATAATTCTTACCACTGTTTTTCAAATTTAAGTGATAAAATAAAGAGCCTCGCGGGCCTGGCAGGCAGATGGGGCTCCCTGACAACTGGACGCTGTGGTTGAGGAAAGAAATGTAACAGTTCGGATGGCTTCTTTTCAGACAACAGGAATCACTGTTACTCCAGTAAACTGGAGAGGGGCCAGCTTCCCTAAAGGCATCTAAGTTGATTTTTAAAAACCTGGACAAGCCAAACAAACACATCTGCCAGGCCTTCAGTTTGGCAACCCAGGTCTAAAAATGTCCAGTGACAGGCCCCCTTCCACATAGAAATCTCTGTACAAGCAAACTGTGGGACTCAAAGGATAACTCTGACATCTAGCAAATGTCGGGGGAAATACTGACTTCACCTCTTACTAGAAATGTAACTTTGGACAAAATAAGGATTCTTTTCTGCCTCAGTCACCCCTCCGTAATAGAAGGGACACGATCGGTGAGTGTCTTGGTCAGCTTGGGCTGCTGTAACAAATCACCACAGACTGGGCAGCTTAAACAATAGATTTATTCCTCACAGTTCTGGAGGTTAGGAAGTTCAAGATTAAGGTGCCTGCAGATCTGGTGTCTGGTGAGAGCCCAGTTCCTCGTGCGCAGAGGGCCATCTTCTCACCTTGTCCCCACCTGGTAGAGAACAGAGAGCTCCCTGGGGGCTCTTTTATAAAAGTGCTCATCCCATTCACAAGGTATCTACCCACATGATGTAATTACTTTCAAAGACCCCACCTCCCACCACCATCACCACATTGGGGGTTAGGATTTCAGCACCTGAATTTCAGGGTGACACAAACATTTAGCCCATACATATGGTAAGGAACTCACAGAGTCCTCAGGATTGAAGGAGGTCAGATAGGTCACATGCTTCAAGGAGCATCCAAACCTCTGAACCCTAGCAAACTATTCTTGTAAATGATCAAGGCAAGTGACTTAATATTCTGCTAGTCTTGTCTAAATCCAGTTTTCAGATTTAGGCATGTGTAATTAAGGAACATTTTAATCTAAATTCTATACCCCTCGTGAAATAGTTTGCTGTCTTTGGAACGCTGGAAAGTAACTTGAAAAAAAGCAGTGATTTTAGAAGCAGAGACTTGGGTTTTCGTCTGAGGTTAATCACTCGTTAGCCGTGTGGGCTCAAGAAAAATTACTCAACCTCACTGAAACCCTTTCGCATTTCTTTTATATTCTGTGCCTTGTGAGACTTCAAGAAGCTACAACCCCTACCCAAGGCTCCAGATTATTGAAAGGAGCTTGGGAAGGATTTCAAATAACTCAACATCAGTCATATGCTTCCTGAATCTCATAATGACCCAGTTTTCTGGAATCCAGGTGACCCTTCAGTACAGACCATACTCTAGTCCTGTTAAATCCAGAGGAAATTCTGACTGGACTGGAGCTGAGAATCAAAGAGATCTTGTAAAGGTTGTTTTGTAAAATCAGGCAATACCTCAGTCCCCACCTGGCTATTTGCATACACAGATTTACACTAGTGGAACTATCTAGAAAAATCCTTATTGAAATTTAAGATTTAAATAAGGCCTGGTGTCCTGGCTAGTGTGGCTCAGTTGGTTGGGTGTGGTCCAGTGCACCGAAAGGCTGCAGGTTTGATTCCCAGGCAGGGCACATGCCAGGGTTGCGGGCTTAATCCCCAGTAGGGGACGTGTTACACTCTCACATCGATGTTTCTCTCTCTCCTTCTCCTTTCCGCTCTCTCTAAAAATCAATAAACTATTCTTTTAAAAAAATAAATAAATAAGGCTTAGTGATGGCGGGCAGGACTCCGAAAGAAATGAGCTTCAGCGAGGGATGACAAGGCATCACAGGAAAGGAACCGGACTCACCAGGGTGGACCAGGCAAGAGACTCAGAACGATGCGTGCGAGTGGCAGTTCTGAGAACGTGTAACAGTTGAGACCAACATTCACCGAGACCCAGCCCTGCTGCGCGCCCCTGGGAGAAGATTCGAGAACAGGAAGCTCTGTATTTCTGGCTTCTGGAAAATTCCATCTCAAGCAGTTTTAGCGGGACACCCACGTGATCGAGTATTGCATAGAACACATGTTCATCTCACTCTGCATGTACAGTAATGTAGCTCTGCAGTGTCAAGAGCCTTTCTGCTTTACTAGATCCAGGGCACAGCCCACCAGGCCGGAGACTGGTCATTCTTCAGGATAGATTCGGACGAGCCCCTCGGTGGAATGGTTAAGGCTGGAGGTTGGCAGAATCCAGCTTGGGAGGCAGGACAAATTCAGGGACACTTATAAGCACCCACTTTTAGTAGTAATCAAATGCCCAAGAACACCTAGACAAGGGGAACTGGACAAAAGATAGCTTCCTGCAGTCAAGGAAGTGAAGACCCAGAGGCAGAGGTTCAGACGGTTGTGTTAATGTGATCACATGGGATCTCTAAGGCTTGTGAAGGCCAAGCACCAAGTCCCAGAGCTGTGAGCCCCAGAAGGAAGCTGCACTGTGATTTTTCCTTTCGCTTGGAGAGGCTAGAAGCCTGAAAACTACATTAGTCACACTTCCTTGCCTACTGCCTTCCGGTTGTTTCCCAACTGGGAGGCTCAGAATGGGGAACTGGACTGCGAGAGGGAAAAGAGCACCACTTTCTCCAGTACCTGGAGGTGCCCTCAGTAGTGGGCACAGCAGCGAGTGGCTCCTTAAGCTACAAATGTGTGGCAGAGATGGGGCTCATGAAGCTCCCTGACCTCTGGTTAACACTCCTTCTTCCTGCCCTTCCAGGGAGCTTTGTGACCAATCCCCTGCTTGAAATAAATACCCACAACAGTCTCCATTTTCCCGGCTGGTCATTGACGGGTACAGAAGCAGAAAGAAACAAGTCAGAGGTGTTTTCCTCTAAACAGAGGTCATCGGTCAAGGGATCAATTGCATAAGGAGTGCACAGGAGACAAAGGACACAGGACGGAGCCCTGGGCCCTCCAGGTCCCAGACGGGAACGTGCCCAAGTTCATGGAAGGTGCAGAGTAAAGAGAAAACAGGACTGAACAGGTTAGAAAGGAGACGTGGTCTCGGCCCAATTATGCCACTTGTAAGTCCCAATACTGAGGTCTTCTATCATCTTTGGAACCCTGTTTCTTCACCAGACAATGGGCACAATTGGGGACAGTCAAAAAATTTAACAACTGGTTTTTAAAAATAAGGTCAGTCAATTAAATGGATGCTGAATTTAAGCAATCAAGAAGTTTATAGAGCGTGATAACTGACTAGCAGTCCTAGGGGTAATAAAAGCCTATATCCCACCATTATTATGATCATTATGATGATACCTAATATGTTCAATGCCCACTGTGAGTGATTTACTATGTTAAGAGTTTTACCTACATTACTTATAATCCTCACAAAAGTCCCATTTTCAGATGCCAACACTATAGGCTTAGAGAGATTAAATAATCAGTTCAAGGTTTCACCACCAGCAAATCCCATACGTTGCAGGAGACCTGTGCTGTAGAAGCGTAAGTGTGTCTTCCTCCCTCTGGTAGCTCTGAGGTCTCCAGCTCCAGGTCCCCGGTGACTCCATGGAGCACAAAGGGCTTCCACCACAGAGGGACCTCCACTTCATATTCACTGTGCTCCCGATCTACCCCAAGGACCAACTGAAATATCACCATGTGATCAGCCAAGCGATAAAGCTGAGTATTATTCTCTTTTACATTTCTAAAACAATATAAAAACATCTCCTTGTTAGCGGTGCCCACTCACTTTCTCCTTATATGCTAAGGCAGGTCACAATCTCAAAATCTGAAGAGAAATTCCCTGCAAAACATGTCACTGCCTAAAAGTTGTCCATATTCACCGTTCCGATGAATTTACAAACATCAATGAGCTCTGCTGCAAATCAGTTACATATTGATAAGTCCTTCCGATTTGCACACATGGATTTGAAACTCAGTTGTTTCAAGGCTTTAGGATTTTAGCATTAAAAATTCCAACTCCATCCTCAGGCTTCAGTGAAATATATGCACTGTCACCAGGATTAATAATCAAGCCAAAAGTTAACTCCTTTATTTTAAAAACTGCTCTTTTTCTCTTTGCCAGAACTGGATCATTTCAATTAAGCCTTGTACTCACATTGATTTCCAATTCATTCATTTCTTGATTTCAAGTAATGAACTTCACCGTAGTTCCGTGACAAAATTAAAGCAACTGGGTAATTAATTCAGTCAGCTACTGACCTTTGGTATAGCTTTAATCCATGTCGTCACACATGAACCTCAGGTGACTGCATTTACATCAAGAGTTTGCGTTTCATAAAGTCTTCAACTTTGGGGCCCTGGCTGGGGAGCTCAGTTGGTTAGAGTGTCCTCCCGATACACCAAGGTTGTGGGTTCGATCCCCGGTCGGGGCACACGCAAGAATCAACCAATGAATGTTCCTCTCTCTCTCCCTCCCTCTCCCTTTCTCTCTCTAAAATAAATAAAAAAAGAATTTAAAGTATTCAACTTTTAGTATTTATTCATCTGTTCTGTGTTTATACAAAAGGTTGCCTTTTGATCTGCTGTTTAAACTGCCGGGTGGCTCCCCAACGTGAGTCGTGAAACCCTACCAAAGGGGGAGGCCCAGCAGATTCCCCTCCCTGGAAATGGAGTCCTCCTTGAATTCCTTCCTCCCTTTCCTCTCCCTCCTGTCCTTCCTTCCCTGAAGTGGCTTACAAAAATAAACAATATAGCACAGTGTTAAGAAAGCAAAGGAAACGAGATGAAGTGACAGAAGGCGTTGGAAAAATGAAAACGAAGGCAGGTCAGAACCACTGTTGTGAGTGCCTGGAGATCTTTTATTTTTAATCTTCACCTGAGGATATTGCTTTTCAGAGAGAGTGGAAGTGGGAGAGAGAGAGGGAGAGAGAGACATTGATGTGAGAGAGACACACCCATCGGTGGCCTCCCGCTCATACACCGACCAGCACTGGGGATCGAGCCTGTGACCAAGGTACGTGCCCTTGGCCGGAGTCAAACCCGGGACCCTTCAGTCCGAGGGCCGACACTCTGATCACTGAGCCGAACCAGCCAGGGCTGCGTGGAGAATCTTTTATACATCCCAGTGGTAATTACACGTTTGGCTCTGAGTTTCCCAGAAACCTTAACGAAGAGAGGAAAATGTGATTCATCATTCCTATAAGATGCTTGTTTTGGTTTTTAAATGAGAAACATTAATGAGAAAGCACAACAGTTATTCTGCAGAGGAGAAAAAGATTCTTAAACCAAGGTGTTCTTATTAGAGAGAGGCAGGATAGCAGGAGAGCGCAAAGAGCCCACGGAGCAAAGAGATGAGTCAGGGTAGGAGGAAGCCACAGGTCAAAAGAAAAGTGATAAAAATAAACATTTCCCCCACTCAGAGCCTGGGGCTATTTTCCTGAGAAATCTTCAAAGAAAGAGTCTGAATATATTTGGACTTTCCTCCACTGACTAACCTCCTACCTGAACCCTGTACATTCTGGAACTAGAAGTTGATACCAAAAAAATCTTAGAAAGCAGAGACTTTTTAGCTGTAATAAACAGCAGGAAGGAAAGGACAGGGACCCGGATTGCCTTCAGGGATCACGCTTAAGCTGAGGAAAGCCACCTGCCAGTGGGAAGAATCTGATCTTCAACCAAAACAAAAATAAAAAGCAGGCAGGGGCCATCTCTGAAGTCAGGCAATAAGCCACAGTGGGCAGTGTCGAGGGCTGGGCACAGCCCCGGGGTAAGGCGCCACCAGGCTCACTGCCCAAACGCAGGCCCGTGGGGTCCTACAAAGAGCTCCTGCTGAAAAGTCGCCAAAGCCACTGTTTCCATTTTCCTTTCTCCAGCCCTTCAAAAAAAAAAAAAAAAGCAGCTGTCTCCTCCAGAGCCCCAACAAGAAGCAAACAGACCAAAAAACGGCATCAGGTGGGTGTCAGAGCGTCTGCAAAGAGCTGCCTACTGACTGCTAAGTTTGTGAGACGCTGTTTACCGTAGGGAGGGACTCACCAGGGCCTGATTCACTGCTGGCTTTTCATCCTGAGTCAGTCCGTCCTACATCGACTGCTCGCTACAGCAGATGCCCTGAAGGAAAAATGCTAGTAATGTTTCTCATAATTCTGAAATTGAGCCCCAGTATTTCTTTTTTTTTTTAAGTCCTACCGCAGAGCTCAGAGAGAACGCAGCTCGCTGTATCTCTCACTATCGGGGCTCTTTGGTTATTATATCAAATTCTATTTGTGTGAGAGTCCTTTAGCTAAGACCACGGGATCCTTAAGAACAGGCACTTAGGTTAACTTCCTCATGCGTAGTTTAGGTGCTTAATGAGCACATAACAAACAGGGAGCAGCATTATTTAAACACCATCGATAAATCCAACTGCTACAAAACAAGGAAAGTTGGACACTGGTCACCTGTTGGCTGCCCAGCCTCTAGTGCCCCTTCTTAAAAAGCACCAAAATCTTTGGAGGCCTGAACTTTCCTCTGTTGTATGTCATCTTCCTGAGTGGGACCTGCCTCCCCTTATGAAAGCTGACCGGCAAGTGGCCACAAGACTTGGCCTGACCATTCAGATGTCACTCCCCAGGCCCCTGCCTCTGGACAGCAAACAGAAAGAGGACCTGCTTGGTCGTTACTCACGATGCAGAAATGTGCTGACCACTGTCCCGGGCCTTGGCCATTGTTCCACTTCCAACCGCAACAAGAACTCGCAAAGGTTCTCGTTTATTTGCAAGCCCTGTCCTCCAGCATGTTTTCCTTAATTCTCTGAGCCTGTACATTGTAGCGTCTCCAAAATTACCTTTGAGTCATTTTAGCAAGTTCGTGTCTGCCGCTGTAGCCAAGAGCACCGACAGATATGTAACAGTGAGGGTCAACCTGAACTAACAAAACCCGTTCAGTGAAACCAAATGATCAAAAAAAGAAGTGGCCGGGATGGCCTGACAAAATACTTACATGTTAGACGTTTTATTTGGCTGTAAATGTCAGCGAGAACCTCTCTGTCCCCTGATACCTGAGAAAAAATTGGCTGGAGTCCCTCAATGCTACAGCTCGTTGAAATCTCAAACTTTTGCTCAGATTTCTGAATTTCCCTGGGCATTTGTCTAGTCTTCTGCCCTCCTGTGTCTTCTGGGTGTCTTTTCTGCATTCTCTCGTGTAAATCACATCTACTCAGACAGGCATGTCAGCATCTCACCAGCACACACTCACACACATACACACACACAGTAGGAGGCGGTGTGGTCATCTGACCTTGAGTAGGTCACTGGACCTCTCTGTGCCTTGGTTACCACACGGCGTAAGGCGGATGTAATAATGGCATGTGCCTCGCAGGATTGTTTTAAAAATCGAACGAGACAGTGCATGTTCAGTTCATAGCTCACGATGCCCTCACACGCAGTAAACACCCAACACTCAATTCCTAGCCAAGCTAAAAAGTTTTACTGAAGAGCTGGATCCCGGGAGGGTCAGCAGACCTCTCAGACACATTTAAAACAGAGCAGCAGATAAAGGTGCAACTGGACTACTCCCCGAGCCTCGACAGCCACCCTCGCACTGGGTGCTTCACCCTTTCCAAGCAGAGCCCCGACTCTCCTTCTCTGAGTCTTGTCTCTTCTCCAGCCTTCTTGCTCCCTCCTCCATTCACTCATTTTTCCCATCTTGAAAGCATGTAAAAAAAAAAACTCCTCTTTTGTGCCAGGGATTTGGGCCCTTCAGCTCACACTTTATATAGGCATTTTACCAAGTGAAGACATTTTCTTACCAAAAAGAAGAATTTCTGGTTTCTGCTCTTAAAGTAATAAAATTTACTCTATCTATTGATAAACTAGAATATCAGTTTCTAGACCCTGGTCGTCTGCATACTACCCTTGTGATATTTTTTGCATTCATTTATTTGTTAATAAATATTTTTTTTAATCTTCACTCGAGGATATTTTTTCCATTGCTTTTCAGAGAGAGTGGAAGGGGGAGAGAGAGAGAGAGAGATCGACGTGAGAGGGACACATTGATTGGTTGCCTCCTACACGAGCCCTCACCAGGGCCAGGAATCCAACCTGCAACCCAGGTACGTGCCCTTGGCTGGAATCGAACCCAGGACCCTTCGGTCTACAGCCGACACCCTAACCACTGAGCCAAACTGGCTAGGGCTGAATATTTTTAAATTACATAACATTTTCTTTAAATACACTTATTTTTCAATTTTAAATAACTGTATTTTCAAAGGAACCTTGACATCACTACGGTAAGTGTGCAAAATAGTATTACTCATCACAACAAGACAGTTAACCTTAAAATAAATATTCACCTTAAAATAAAAAGATGTTCATATACCACCTAAAATCATCATGTATTACCAGAGATCCATGTATCACAATTTGGTAAATGTGAACCTAAAATACATCCTTGATCATGGACCCCGCCAGAGGCCGGACTGAGGGAGGTTCGGGTGGAAAGTCTGCGGCATTTGCATGTTACTAGTATTGTGGGTAGAGACAGGGAGTGGGCAAGGGTGGGCACATGTTAATGGGGTCAGGACAGAAATCCGACAGAGTGGATGGTCCACAGATAAGATTCTGGGGAGGGAATATCATCCTGTATCTTGAGCGATACAAGACAGACAGCACCCGAGGCAAATGTTCATTTAATTGAATTGTATTCTGCCATTAGAATCCAACGCTGCTATAAATAAATGTTAAAAAGCTACAAAGGTTAGGGACCATACTATCTGAATTATCCCTAAAGAAGTGCATTTTAACCAACTGGCACAGTTTGATACAGTGTCTAAAATTAAAACAACCTCATAACATCACCATTCATATTGCTCACTTTGGCCTTTCACTGAACTAAAATCACATGGAGATTCTCTAGATTCCACCCTGCTCTCTCGGGACAAACGGCATCACAGACTTTTAGGGGAAAATTAAACACATGGCACCAGCCTAAAAATGTGTATTGAAGTCCTACGGCTCTGCACCAGATCAGCGCGCTGGGGAAACAAAGTCCACGATGCTTCTGTTGAGAATGTAAAGTGTGTTATTGCTAAGTAGTCAGAGCCTCTTTGCACATCAAGGTGCGACAGAGCTCAGCCTCATTTGACATACATGCAGTAGCATCAAAGACCGGCTGATCAGCAACGCTTTACTAAATACTCACCGTGTGCCGGGGACCATGTGTGAGACAAGTTCTATCCTTAAGGAATCCCCAAGTTCAGTACACCTGTGGGAGCCCAGTCACGTTACACTGGCGTTTCTGTCAAGGCATCTGACAGCTCCCTTCTGTCACAGACACACAGGCACAGTGCCCCTGGTCTATACCTGAACGTGCTTTTCTACAGGTCCCAAGGAAAACAAACACTGTCCTGTGATTATACCAGGAATTTATTTTATTCTATTATTTTATTTTTAAACATGTATTTTTATTTTTTTTAAAAATATATCTTTATTGATTTCAGAGAGAGGAAAGGAGAGGGAGAGAGAGAGACAGAAACATCAATGATGAGAGAGTCACTGATCAAGCCCACAACCCGGGCATGTGCCCTGACCGGGAATTGAACCCCGATCGCCTGGATTCCAGGTCGACGATCAACCGCTGAGCCACGCCCGGCTGGGCAACATGTATTTTTAGAAATTAATTTCAGAGAGAGGAAGGGAGAGGGAGAGAGAGATAGAAACATCAATGATGAGAGAATCATTGATCGGCTGACTCCTGCAGTCCCCCCACTGGGGATCAAGCCCACAGCCCGGGCATGTGCCCTGACTGGGAATCAAACAGCGATCTCCTGGATCCTAGGTCGATGCTCAACCACTGAGCAGCACTGGCTGGCCAGGAATTTATTTTCTTAAAAAGCCTTCCAGCTCTCAGTATCTTCCGCTATTCCTCAGCCTCAAGTGCCAATCCATAACACTTACGCCTTATTGGATACAACTTCCTCGCACTATTTGGTTGTGCCAAATAAAATTGCAGCAAACCTTTAAAGAAATAACTTCCCAGGAGCCATCCTATTATTTGATCTCCAAGGGCAGCAGGAAATTACAGGAAAACAAAACACAAAGCGTTGGGCTTTACATAACTACACCATGCAACCATCACGTCCCATAATCTAATGACCTGGTTGAAAAAAGGAGTGGGCCAATGAGAACTGCTATAAATAGCCATTTAAACATACATTCAAAGTTTAGCTGAACAGATATTACATTATTTTATGCTATTAAATACATCTTCTTTCTTCCTATTACAGAGATGAGTGTCTACTTTCATATAACATATCTCCCATAGTGCAGACGTTAGTATAGGCCTCTGGAAACATTTAGAGCCATATTTACTTATCACTTAAGCAGAAGTGAAAAAACCCCACTTATAATCGAACAGAACCACACTCATGATTCTATAAGAAATGTTGAAGAAAATCCGCATCCATTAGCTTTGTTACAGAGGCCTTGTAGTTCACATGACCATAATTGATAGCACAATATATACAGAAATGCCACGTACCTCACATTAGCGTCCAGTTCGTCCATTACAGGAACTAGGCATGGGTGAGCTGGCCTTCAGTACCCACAGGGTCCTGTAACGCGGCAAGAAATGAAAGTTAGACAATCCGGTGATGTAGGTAAATAAAAGTCCTTGGTAGAGGGGGGGGAAATGCCAAGTGGTCATCGCTTCCTATTTATTAAGACTTTTGTAGAGTATCAGTAAACCATTTAATAAACAATACCACAGCAAAAAGCTATTGGCTCACCGAGGTAGGGCACCGCTGAGTGTTGCAAAAGGTGTTTTTATGTGTGACTGATCTCCTGCAGATTAAAACATACAGGTACTTCTTTTGACTCTGTGTTAATCAGTTTATTTTTTGTTCTTCCTGGAAACAGCTTATTTATATGATCCGCATTAGGACACTAGCTAGTGAAAATAGGTAACTACATTGTTATGATTAAAATAGTACATTACCTAAAATGGTCAGTCCCTTTGTTTCCTATAAAGCTTTTCATATTTTTTAAAACTCGTTTTGAGAGTAATCATGTATCCTTTTGAGAATCTAGTAAGCTCCTGAGAAATTTCTACCCAGAAAAAAAATAGATGGGCACATACATGCACACTTTCTGGGGAGCCCACGTTTCCTTGAGGCCCCTCCATAAACCCCCAGCTAAGATCTCCCAGTGGAAGGGGAGCTGACTTTCAAACTCTCAAAAGTTCCTCCAGCACAGACTCTCAGAAGACCTTACACCCTTTAACAGATGGACACCCACTGATATTCACTAAACCAGCTCTAAACTGTACAGTTTTATTTTTCAGAAGAATTCCTGCTTTTCAACACATTTGCTCCACAACATGATGAATCAGAGAGCATAGAGGCAGAGCCTGGTCTGTTGCTCCTGGGGTTACCCCGAGCAAGTCCCTTTTTCATTCTGAGCTTCATCACCCACTTCTTGAAAATAAGAGATGATCTCTGGGTTCACTTCCAGCTCTGATATTCTATAATTCCATCTGCTGGTTTTCTAATCAAATTGAACCAAGACGAAACTGTAAATCTGTTTATCTACATAACAGAGCCATGAAACTCAGCCTGGGCTCTGGGGTGGACCAAACACACGCCCCCGGCAGCCAAGAAGAGCGCGGCAGACCACCTGGAGCTGGGAGGGTGCAGAGCTCATTGGGTCCTACAGCGTTTGCTCCTTAGAGCCTCTGACATCAACAGAGGCTCCTGTGGGCATTTCTGGGTCTGCAGCAGGAGTGGGGAAGGCTCAGCCTGCAGGTCTCTGAACCCTGACTCTGACCTCAAGTAAAGCAGCTCTGTCAGCTTTTATCTCTTTTATGTTCAAATTTGGAATAATCTTTTATTTGCAATACATACGGACAAAGCCCTAGCAATTGAAGTGGCAGGGCTCCCTCCTCCCTCCTCCATCTGAAAGTCATACCTGAAGTCACATCCCTGGCCATGGCTTAAAATGCCACCTAGTCACTGAAGGTTCCCAAAACAATAGCTCCAGCCTAGGCCTTTCCCAGACCCTTATCGCCTACCTGACATTACAACTTGGATGGCTAAAAAGCATTTCCAGCTGAACTCTTCATGTCCCACTCCCAGCACAAACACCTACTCCCCCCCTGGTGTTCTCCGTGTCGGTACACAGCTCCAGCATTTGCCCAGTGACTGAGACCAAGCTGCCTCTTCTCACACCCTACAACCAAACTATCAGCAAACTCATTCTCTCCACTTTAAAAATGATTCCCTGGCCTGATTTTTCTCATTACCTCCAGAACCAACATCCTGGCCAAAGCAAGCGAGCGTATCTCCCTGCCCTGGGAGACTGCCTCGCCCTCCTAATTGGTCTCCTGCTTGCTCCGCTGTCATCTCTTCTCCCCACAGTAGCCAGAGTAATATTCTTAAAATTCTAGTGGCTTCTGGTCACACTTAGAAGGAAACGCCAACTCATATCACGGCCAACCAGACCTGACATGATCTGGCCCCAGCTCCTCTCCAATCCCAACTTTAGCCATGGCTGGCCTACCCCCTCACTGCCCTCCAGCACACAGGTCTTGCTACTTTCCCTGACCATGAAAGTAGGCTCTCAGCCCAGGGTTTCTTCACTCACTGTATCTTCTCCCTAGAATGCTACGGTGTAGATCAGTCCCTCAGGTTCTTAGAGACTCTGCTCAACTGGTACTCCTCACAGATATCTTCGTTGGTCATCGAAGTACAATTTCAGACCTCACTTTCTGTAAGTTTCAATCCCCTTTACCCACTCTATTTTATCTTATAGCACACAAGCTACATATACTCAATTGCTCCTTTATTAGTGATCCGTCTCTATCACTAGAACCTAAGTTTCGAGAGCATATAGTTATATCTTGATCAATCCTCAGTGTCTAGAAAAATGATATATTCGCTTTATAGATATTTGTTGAGTCATCTAAGTGGTTAGTTCATTTTGCAAACTGAGGTTTGAGAATTTGTGACTTTCTCACTGGGATGTAATGCACGAACCATCCCAGGGTACAATACTGTAATTTTTTAAAGTAGCGAAAACCATTTCATTTTATGAAGTCACCCTTCACTGAGTGTTAACAAGTGCCAAACACTGTCCCTTTCCCTTCTCTTCCAACTTCTGAGTTTTTATCTCTATTGTTAGATGAAGAGACTAAAGGTCCAAGGGGTTAACTGACCAAACTGGGACTAGAATCCAGGCCTGTGAATTCCAAAACTCAAGCCTTGTCTTGCAATAGTTCTTGTCGTACCAAATTTCCTCCCACAAGAGCAAGGAAATCTGGTAAAAGTGGGCATTTGCTGTAATTGTCTGCTGATCCTCGACTCCCTCTTTCTTAGAAAACAGTGCCTTGATTTTTCTTTGCAGAACTACCCCTTGCATGCTTCAGCCCCCAGCTCCAGTGACGAGCACATGACCAGGACTGGCCGATCAGAACGGTCCATTCCCTGGCCATAATGAATTAGCTCATCTGCTAGACTAGTGAAAACCAGACCTGAGATTTTTGCTAGGAAGAGTCCCTCTCCTCCCTGATGTTGCTAAACTGATGGACTTTCGATTTTAAGTTCTTGGTGGCCACCATTGCCAATGTGTGGGGGAAAGCCTGAGAGGGAAGCTAAGCCAAAGGAAAGAAGAGTTGCAACAGAGAGAATACCAGTGTTCTGATGACATCATTTGAGGCTTAAGTTTCAGCAGTATCTTAAAACAGTATTTTATACTTGAATGAACCAACAAATTCTTTTTTTTTCCCTCCATAAGCCAGTTTGACTTGGGTTCCAGCCATTATCTGCAACCAAAAGAGTCCTGCATAATATACTAGAAAATCAATATTGTATTTGTATACAGCTGAGAAAGAAAAAAACTCAAACTAAGGGAAACCAATTAAAAGCTAACTGAAGTTAATCTCACTGAAACATGTTACAACATGGGGAAAACCTTATATATTCATAGTGTGGAAACTGATAAAGGAAATCTCAACTAAAATTGGTGCGAGGAAGGCCTATGGAGGGAGTTCTCATGCCTTGCTCCAAACAGGGAGAGATGGTGTTGTATCTCCAGCAGGAAGATGTATCTACTTTAGTACACCTGCGAGACGAAGGGAGATTTTCTTCTTACCCAGCAACAAGCCCAGCCAATGGAAAATGCTGCAGCTCAGCCAATGAAAAGTCGTTATCGCCTGAAACTCTTACTTTCCGCCAATAAACTTTTATTTTGCTTTTACTATGACTTCCTTGCCCCGCTCTTCTCTCTTTAAAAGCCTTCTGTTTTGTGTTACTCTCTGCTTGCTGGCTGAGATGCTGCCCAATTCATGAATCATTTAATAACACCAATTAGATCTTCAAATTTGCTCAGCTGAGTTCCGTTTTTAACAATAGCAATATACATTGGTATATTTTGCTCATCTAAACCCAATGAGCAAATTTAAAATGATGGCCATGTAGCAAGCCAGTGAGACAGCATGCATTTTGTCAAGAGAGAAACAGTAGCAAAAGAGAAGTTGGTGATTAATACCTATCCTGATTTAATTGCTCGATGTCCACTATTTTCTGCCACGTGCACCAGAGAGAGCTAATCAGAGCCACGATTACAGGAGCACCTCTTGTTAGGAAGACTGCATAGAGTGAAAAAGCTTTGCAAGGAACCAATGCTTTTTATCTTGCATACTTCTATTTCTATCTCCTTAACAAAACACTATCTAGTTAACTAAACCAACAGAGAGCATCTCCTATGCTCAGGTACAAGCTGTGTTACTTCTAAAAGTTGTCAGTTTGGAATTCATTTAAACCGTGTGTGTGTGTGTGTGTGTGTGTGTGTGTGTGTGTGTGTGTGTGTGTGTGTGTGTGTGTGTGTGTGTGTGTTGGTGATAGGCTATATCCAATGTCCTGCTCTAAGGGACAAGAGGTGATACAGCTCTGTGTTGGTTCCCTTCAGAGAAGCAGCCCTAGATAATATTCAGAAAAAGCACATGGCAAGTCCTGGGAATAGAGAGGAGGAGGGAATCAAACGATCCCTTCTACCATGTAAAGTACAAATAAAAGTCTCAGTATCTTTCAAGGCTCGGACAAGCCCAAGCACTGGAATTATTCAAAAGTAAAGCTACAGCCACAAACAGCTCCCTCAGATCCTGAAAGCTTCTTCCCCTGGATGAACCCATTCAGACTCTGATCTTTCCTTCAAAAAGTAGGAGGGGAAAAGCCCATTTCATTTATGCCACCCAGTGCTTATTCCGACCCTGTTCTCTAGTTTGTGCATCTAAAAGGCAACCCCAAAAGGTAAGTGCACCCCATCTTCACCTTTGATTCAGAATACTCTGAAAGATGGCTGTGGAGCTTTCATTAATGGTTAACAGAAGGTGTGTAGTTGCATCTCTGTTATAAGAAGCGCGAGCACAGGACTCACCTGTGAATAGTCCCCACCTACTGGACTCAAATACAAATGTAGTTGGTAGAGTGCCAACATCTGCCAACCCGAAGCTGTGTCATAGCCTCAGTTTGCTTTGCTGCACTTTGTGTGTTTTTTCTTTGGTTTCGGCTGCATGCTGGATAGTCATGCAGAACTGTGCATGGGTTGACCACCTGTCTTTGTACAGTATGCCTACATGGGTTAAATTTCTACATCAAAGGGCATATTTCAAGACCTTTGTTTTGGATAAGTGTCAGGAATAACATTACTTGTTATTAATGTAACAAGTAACGTAAAACATTATTTATCTAAATTGCCAAATTGAGGGTGAAAACCTGACATAAAGCAGGATCGCTGGGCAGGGAGTTGCTGGACCTGGGTCACAGCCCAACCCTGCTACTCACTCACTGTTCCTATTCTTAAGCAGCTGTGGGGAGGAAAAATAATTTTTCCTTAACCTTCTAGGTTCTTGGCTGACACCCCTCCCCCCAGTAATAAACGACAGATAAACACAGGAAAGACAAACAAGTTTAACAACACGTATAGCTCCTGTTCACGCGGGAGAGCCCCAGGTCCTAAGTAATGTACAAGTAATTCTCCAAATGGCCCAAGCCACCACCTTAAATAATGTCTCCAGCTAAAGACAAAACACGACGTTGGGATGGGGGACAGTTATGGGAGGGTCAAGAAAAGCAAGGGAAACAAAGGTAAGGTCCTTACGCAGATTAAGTCCTTACTTTCTCCACTGATAATAGTTCCCAGAGTTTGAGAGTCATCCTTCACTTTCTTCATGGTACCAAGAGGGAGACATCCTTATAAATGGAGACTTTCCTTATAAATGTAAATGCTTCTTACAAAGGGTGACTTCTACTCAGTGTTCAGAGCTTTTCCTTTGTCTGCTCTTCCTTAAAAATAATCAGCCTAGAATAACCCTTATGCCAGAGTGGAGAATTCTGCTCCCTCTCACAAGTCTGTTCACCAATCTGGGTCTCAACTTCCCCATCTGTGGAATGGACTCGGCTCAGGGGTCTTGGGCAGGGTGAGCAAAGGAAGAAATTTCAATGACAGCTTCACAGAACTTAAAGGAAATTTCAAACAGGTAAGTTTTTCATCATTGGAGGGGCCTAGCAGCATGGGGGTAGCTGTGTAAGGATGTCTATCTAAATGAGAACTGTGATTTTGGTGACCGCGGGGGCTTCTTCCAATGCTAAAATTGTAGGACTGTGATAGTCCATGTTATTTCTACCTCTTGTATCCCCAGAGGGTAAAAATCCAAAGTGTTCTGAATCATTTTCCAGTTTTAAAAACAGATACATGCTCAATTCACATGTACTGTCTCAAACAGCCATGATCGCTGACCTTTCTGAACTAGTGAGACAAAAATAAGAGCAGTGCAATGTGTGATCCGATAAGGCCAGGTATGTGATACGAGTTCAACTTCCCCAAGTTACCTCATCGATCTAACCCACCACTGGCCACATGCACAAAAACACACAATCTCACTGGGATCAAACACGCAGACATCCCCGAACAGTCTTCCACATCCACGGTGATCAAGGTTTCCTTGTAAACTTCACTGTGAAAGCAACCCTTGGATCACCTGCAAATTTACAACTGTGCAAATTCTCACTAAATGGAAGAAAAAAACTCTTCTCCTGGGCTATTTACTTGGACTTTTCATTTTCTGGAAAATATCTGGCAACTGTAGGGTGCTGTCTCAGCAATTTTTTTGTTACCTCTGTGAAAAATGACATAAATGGAGCCATTTCAAAATGGGGCTGGAGCTACTACTGCAGAGGAACTGCCTTGTATGTCTTGCTCCTTGAACCTTTAGACTGAACAAGCAAGGGGTTCTACGAAAAGTAACCTCACAGGGTGATCTGATCACAAATTCCTAACTAGGTTGGTCATGATGGGTAGTCACACCCCGGGCATATAACTTCTTTAGTAAAACGGTTTATCTTTACCTTAAGCGAGTCCTGTCCATTGTTTCTGGACCCCTAGGTTAACACACCTTCGAAATGCCTCTTTTCAGACCCCTCAGGAAACAAACCACCCTCAAGAGGGCACAAAACCTTAACTATCCAGTAATCCAACCCTAGTTTTACTTCCTCCCACCTTCATGTAATCTTTCTTATGTCCCTTCCTTAATTCTAAATGCATAAAAGAAGCTGCAGACTGTCATTCTAAGAAGCACTTTTCTCAGTCCATCAAGATCTTGCTTCCAGGCATAGCCTATTTGGAGTAAATAAATTTTTATAAAAGTTCTCTACAGGTTTGGACATCCTTACGTCAACAAGACTGATTGAACTGGGCCACACCTTTGGACTGGGACAAACCAACATTGTTTTACAATTTTCTATAAAGCCATCACGAAACTGGACATCCTGACCACAAGGATGGATAATTACGGACTCTCTATCTAAAGATAGAACCAGTAACCAGTCGCACAGAGCCAAGAGGAGCTCAGCTTATCAGCACCTATTGGAATTTTTCTTTTTTATGTAATGATTTCTTCCTTTTCTCATAAAACGCCTGCCTTTACCCTGTAATCGGGACACTACTTGGGTTTCTGCCTGAACCTGTGCTCCCTGAGTTGCAATTCTTTGATGCTGAATAAAAGCTTACTGCCCCTCATTCTGGCTTCTTAATTTTAGGTTGATACCTAATCAGTTGATATACATGCTTTAAAAGAATTTCTCTTTGTAAATTAGTCCTGAAAAAAATCATATTATTTATTTAACCAAACATCAAAATGGTAGTGCACAAGTGAAAACATACATATGCTATTTAAAAAAACAAAAGAAAAAGGAAGATCCCGTGTTCCAGGAACTGGACCTTCATTGGCAAGTGTCTCTTTCTATAGCTGGTCATCAAAATGCCAGTGTCGCTAAATCATCTAGAAAGATTTAGTCCTAAATGAAAAGCTCCTAGCCATTTTATTTCCATAACTGAAAATCCATACAGAGGCCAACTCAGTCACACTTAAGGGACCAAGAGGCTGATATGTACAATTAGGATGCAAAGTGGCTTTTAACTGTTTTCAAAATAACAAAGAAAAAGAGAAGATTCCGGAGGTATGTGTTTATAGATTGGCTTTTCTGGGGATTAATGTCTTACTCTAAATTTGGCCTCAGGTTCTTTGAAGAAAGAGACACAGTGCACGATCAGTATCTGACAATGATAGCAGGACCCAGTCTGAAAGCTCTAGTTGATCATTAGAGAAGGAATTAGCCTTGTCTCTGTGTCTCCATAGGAGAGAGGAGTGTCTCAAGAGTGTGAGACCCATGATGAAGGTCAACCAAGAGGAGAGCCGTCCAGTTACTGACCTGTGGGCCTTGGCAAGCACCAAGGTCCCCCTCAGTGGGAGGCTCAGAATGAGGCGGGGGAGCCAACAGTCACGTCTGAGGGGAGGAAGCAAGTCTGGGAGGATTCGAGTTCTGGTGACATCCAGGAATGGGGTGACAGCAGAGGCTCTGAAGTTTCAGCAAGCATAAGGATCCCCCCCCCCATTAAAACACAAGGGCTGGCCCCGCCCCCCAGTTTCTGATTCTTGAGGTTCAGAGAGGAGAACATGCATTTCTAAGAGGTTCCCAGGTATGGCTGGTGCTGCTGGTCTGGGGACCACTCTTGAGGGTACAATGTCATTTGCCGGTGGTGGTTTCCCGACACTGAAGAGAGCAGATGCTATCAGGCAGTGGGTGGATGAAGCACTAAGTACGACCTCATCTTAGGGGTCATTTTCTATTTTAATCAGTTATTTACAATGAAGAAAGGGACTCACATAAGTGTTAGCTTATCTTAGGCACCTTCCTGATATCGGCTAATCTCTGTTTGATAATAAAGAACAGGTCTCATGCTCACAGTCTTTTGTGAGAAACACTATTGTCTACCTGGTGTCACCCCAAGAAGCAGATCTGGGGGGGGGTTAAATGCATGGTTTATCTGGTAGGGGCAGGTACAGGGGCAGAGGGGGCAATGAAAGGCAGCCAATGAGGGGTGTGTGCTCGAGCCACCGAAGCTTAATCCCGCAGGGGAACACTGAGAAACCGTGGCAAACATATGCCTCAGGATTATCCTGGGCAAGTGGGGGGACCTGGGGTGCTGATGCTCCCACAGGTTGCCAGGCCCCTCCTGCTGACTGTGCTGTGAGCAGAGCTGACTCCAGGGGGCCGAGGGCCTCCTTCCGAAAGCGGCGGGGGTCCCGCACCGGGGGTCGGCGTGGCCCACACAGGAACGGTCGGCCATCTGCAGGAGCCGAGAGGAGCAGCGACATCTCTGCTCCGACTCTTCAGCTAAAATCCGAGGCTCTGTTTTGTGTACGTTGCATTTGTTTCTTGTAGTAGGTACCGGTTTCCACTTCCATTTTTGTTTCTTTGGAAAATAGTTTACTTAAGGGAAACTCGCCGATCTAAAGAAAAGTGCTATGTAGATCATGCTCTTAATGGCACGAAGTGATGGCAAGAATCACAAAGGAAGTGTGCAAATGACTGAAGTTTGGGAAACACTGCCATTGTCGTTAAAGCAGAAGTTAACACACCTTTTTCTGCAAAGGGCCATTTAGCAAATATTTTAGGCCTGTCAGGGCATAAGGTCACTAGCCGACCTACTCCACAGTGAGCAAACAGCCACAGACAATACTCGAATGAGAGAGCATGGCTGGTTTCCAATAAAATGTATTTATGGACACCGAATTTGAATTTCATATAATTTTCACTTGTCACGAAATATTCTTCTTTTGATATTTTCCTACAATTTAAATATGTAAAAACTTAGCTTCCCTGCCATAGAAAATCAAGCATTTGGTTAAAAAATTTGCCAGCCCCTGATTCAAAGCACAGCCTTGGAATCAACCCCAGGTCTATCAATTAACAGTATGCCCTTGGACAAATTATTTACTTTTTTGGCCTCGGTGGCCTCATCTGTATAATGGGATAAGCATAATTCTAACCTCACAAGATTATTGCAAACACTCGGTGAAAGTGAGTACCCAAAGCAGGTGCCCAGTGAGTTCACAGTATAATGTTGGCCAGCTGTTGTCACAAGTGGTCTCCAGCTGGGCAGTGCCCCAGTCACGGAGGCTGGATGCTTTCCACTCTGCTTCTCCTCGAAGGCAGCTGTGCACCTGGGGGCTGATCCCTGGCCTGGGATGTGGCTTTAGAAATCATTCCTCTTCTCTGTAGAGGAGGCCCCTGAAAGCTGAGCCTCCGAATGCCCAACGGATTTTGTCACCACTGATTTCAGAGGTCTGGAATTGGGAGCAGGTCAAACCAAAATTTACATTCCATCTAAATTAAGTCTTCAAAGTTTTGAACTTTGCATAATTCGGCTACAGACAGCAGTGCTTCTCAAACATTAGAACACCCAAAAGTCACAAAACTGCAGATCCGGGCACCTCACTCAAAGCACCTCTGGATCAGCAGGTCCAGGGGTCTGCATTAACAAATAATGTCCCATTGATTCTGGTACAAATGAGTCTTGGAGAGCAGTTTGGGAACCAGGCAAGAATGGAGTGCAATTCAGCCAGGTGGACGCACCCTTCTGAAACCTTCCTTGGCGGCTTTTCCACAGCTGTGTGAATGCTTCAGCAGCTGGAAGGCCTGGATTCCAGTATTTGCTGAGCATCCAAGGGAAGAGTCTCTGCCAGCGTCTTACCTCTTCTGCCCACACTCTTTTCTCTTTCTTCTGAGCCTCCTGGATTACGAATAGTTTACATAGAGCTCTCTACTTCAGATATCCTGCGCTGACGATCACATCCAACTGAGCACCCCAGGGCAATCTCGCAGGACGTGGGCTATTTACGGCATAGATGGAAATTCTGGAGCAGAGTCTGCAGCTTCACTGGACTAAGAAGATGTTGACCCCAAAAGGCTGCTGCCCACAATCTCTTAATAGTTCCCAAAACGGCCCCTTCAGAAACAAGATAGAACTATACCCCAGATTGCACAGCGACCTGATTAACACACAAAAGGAGGCTCCTGGGGAGGAGGCAGGAGGGGACTAATGACACATTTCTATAACTGGTATGTATTTGTGGCACACATGCCAATTACCAGGCTTTTCACATGTGTCACCTCATGTCACCTGCACATGACTCTACGAAGCAGCACTGCAACTGTCCCCACTTCACAAATGAAGAAACTGAGGCACAGGAAGGAGACACTGTCTGAGGCCATCCCAGAAGTGACTTCGGAGTCCAGACCTTTAACCACTAAGTTATCCCATAAAGGATCCAGATCTCAGTAGTCTCCTCTCTCAAATGTCCCAGTGCAATTTTATTACCTAGATATTCCTGTAGCTCCTCAAAATCTACAGAATGTCTACGGGTACTTGAAAGAGGATACTTTTTCTTTTTCTTTTACCAAGACCAAATTTGCTCTTAGCACCATGTGACCCTGAGTTCCCCATTTCGCTTCTGTGAGCCCCAGGTCTCAAGCTGTTCAATGTGGTTGAGATACCCAGCCCACCTGTCTTGCAGATCTGCTACTCCTCACAAAGCTCAAATAAGATAGCATATGTGAAAGTCCCGTGAACTTAGGAAATGTTATCTCAAGTGGTAATTTCCCAGCCTGTCATTTCCATAAATTATTTTTAAATGTCGAAATGGAATACAGAGTATATTAGTTTTGTAAAATCATCTATGTCAAAAATCAGATTTCCCAGAGATTTGAGGTAGGTTGTAAAGCTCCAAATCTGCAGATCTTTGTGGAGCAAGGGAAATACTACTTCTAGTTGGAAAGTGGACTATTCATCAATGGGAATTTTAGGAGCTTGAGAATCAAATAACCTGGGGCTGCCCTGCCACTAACTGACCCTGAGTGAGCCTTTCCCTCTTCCCTGCTTGGCGGCTAATAAAAAGTGATCCATCTGGGGTGTCAGGCTGCAGTGTTAAATCCCAGTTCCATCACCTCACAGGGTGGTGGCCTTGGGCAAGTCATATCAATCATCTTGGTCTCAGTTTCCCAACTACAAAAATGAAAATAAGAATCAAAATGACTTTGAAATCATTCAAAAATGAACTGATGACTGGATAGAGTGGTTGACAGATAGAAATATAAAAAACAAGTGAGTGAAATATTCACTGTAGACCTTACCTAGTGAGTATATATGTGTGCTCACTACAAGATTCTGTCAACGTCTTTTCTGAAAGGTTTTTTTTTACATTAAAATATTAGGAAAATTAACCAAAAAATGGCCACAACATGTTCGTTAGAAGAGTTCGATGAGATACAGAGCTTTCAGCAATGCTCACTGTAAGTGCTTGGCATAAATGGCCAATGGTTACTTACTGTAGATACCAGATGGGACAAAAATAATAGATCCCTTCAGCTCTGACGCGGGGAGTTGGGAGTTTGCCAGGTAAGCCAGAGACATGACCTGCGTGAGCAGAATGAGAGGCCAGGCCACACGGCACAGAGACCACATGGACAGAGAGGAGCAAGGACGCAGCCATCGAGGCATCAGAAACCACGAGGTAAGCACAGGCCGAGGCAGGAGGACCGTATGCAAGGGATGCTTAACACGGGGGAGCTTGCGAAGAAAGGCAGGTTACCTTGATTACAGGCCAAATGAATGTGCTTCTCTATCCGCCACCCCTTTGGTGGGAGAAAGCACTGGATTTGGAGTCAAACCTGAGATCAGATCCTGTCTCTGCCATACTAGTTGTGTGACAACGAGAGACTTTCATTCCAAGTGTCCGCTCGGGCATCTGTACTGAGAATATCAACAACTACAAAGTGAGCCCCATAGCAATCATGCTTCTGCTATGACCTCTTGGCCATAAATGATTGGGCCAATCAGGTTTCCTTTCTTGAAAATTTGAACCAAAACACACACTCCTGGGAACGTTGTCATCTTCAGGACAGAGAAATTGGGTAAAGATGATCATGAATTCCTGAAACTGAGTTCTTTGGAAATAGCCTAGATGTCTAGTTGCTTGAACCCTTAACAAAAGCCCCATTATCTTGCCAATAAATTCCAATTTTTGCTTAAGCAAGGCAGTATTGACTTTTATTATGTGTAATAAAAATACATATTTAATAAGATAATTAACCTTCTAACTAATACAAGAGTTTTTCTAAAGTTTCCAGGCCTTGGTTTCCTCAGCTGTAAAGGAGAAAAATACCTCTTCTCTCAGAAATTGATATAAAAATCAAAGAAGACCAGGTGTATACATGGCAAATAATGAACATTTAAACTGCATCTCAGTTTCAAAACCTCTAGATCTTTCTGAGTAAGTACTTGGAGTTCCTTTGTTTCTGTGGAGGATGTGTGGTCATGCAAAAAGAAACAGATCCTGACAGTCAAGAAGAAGGGCCAGGGGCATGGCTCAGTGATTGAGCATTGATCCATGAACCAGGAGATCACGGTTCAATTCCCAGTCGGTGCACCTGCCCCAGTTTCAGGCTTGATCCCCAATGGGGGGCGTGCAGGAAGCAGCTGATCAATGACTTTCTCTCATCATTGATCTATCTCTCTCTCTCTCTCCCTTTCCCTTCCTCTCTCTGAAATCAATTTAAAAAATCATATTTAAAAAAATATGAAGTCATATTTTTTTAAAAAAAAGAAGAGGACACTTTCCTAAAATCTCTCAAACAAGCAGCATCCCGCCTCAGCGTGCCCCATACTTCTCGCTAAGTGGCCCCAAGCCCAGCACTAGCGGCAGCCAGCCTTGGTTCACAGCTTGGCCTCACTGGAGCACTTCCAAGCCCAGCACAAGTAGGTGCCATCTGCAGATCGCTCTGTAGCTCATCCCGGGATGCCCCAGGCAGAACACAGGTGGTTGCTGACCTTGGCCTGCACCTTGTAGGAGGCTCCAGAGCCAGCGCAGCTGGTGGACAGCTTCAGACCACATCAAAGCAACACCCAACCACCTCCACAAGTGACCACAAGTGACATGCTCAAGGGGAGGACTCAGTGGGCACTAGAGCCCCACTGCACTAAGTCCTGCTCCATGGGGTCAGCCCCTGCACAGCAGATCCTCCACAATCGTCGGTGGTCGCAACCAATCCTTGCAGCTGACTGGCCTGGGGTTAAATCCCTCCCATTGAGTTGCCAACAGCAATCAAGGCTCACCTACAACAGGAGGGTGTACACAGCCCACACAGTGGGGGAGGACTACACCTGGAGAGCCCAGCTTGGGTGATCAGAGAGGCTGTGTGCTGGACACTACAGAACATCTACTATATAAGGCCACTCTGCCAAGTGCAGGAGATGTAGCAGCTCTACTCAATACATAGAAACAAACACAGGGAGGTGGTCAAAATGAGGAGATAAAACACAGACACACCCAAGAAAAACTTCCCAAATGCAGGAACAGAACAAAACTCCAGAAAAAGAACAAAACAAAATGGAGACAATGTACTAGATGCAGAGTTCAAAGCACTGGTTATTAGGATGCTCAGTGAACTTAGTGAGAACATCAACAGCATAAAAAAGGACATGGAAACCATAAAAAAAAACCAGCCAGAAATGAAGGCTACACTAACTGAAATGAAGAATAATTTACAGGGAATCAACCATAGAATAGAGGAAGCCAAGGATCAAATCAGCAATTTAGAATATAAGGAAGCAGAAAATACCCAATCAAAACAGCAAAAGGACAAAAAGAATCCATAAAAATGAGGATAGTGTAAGGAGCCTCTGGGACAACTTCAAGAGCACCGACATTCCATCGTGGGAGGGGTGCCAGAAAGAAAGGAGAGAGAACACGAAATTGAAAACCTATTTGAAAAAACAATGACAGAAAACTTCCCTAACCTGATGAAGGAATTTACATACAAGTCCAGAAATGTAGAGAGTCCCAAACAAGAGGAACCCAAAACAGCCCACATCAAGACACTTCCAAATTAAAATGCCAAAGTTTAAAGACAAAGACAGAATCTTAAAAGCAGCAAGAGAAAAACAATTAGTTACCTACAAGGGAGCACCCATACGACTGTCAGCTGATTTCTCAACAGAAACTTTGCAGGCTAGAAGGGAATGGCAAGAAATATTCAAAGTGATGAAAAGCAAGAACCTACAACCAAGATTACTCTACCCAGCAAAGCCATCATTTAGAACTGAAGGTCAGGTAAAGAGCTTCCCGGACAAGAGAAAGCTAAAGTAGTTCATCACCACCAGACCAGTATTACATGAAATGTTAAAGGGTCTTCTTTAAGAAGAAAACAAGATAAAAAATATGAACAATAAAGTGGCAATAAATACATGTCTATCAACAACTGAATCTAACAAACAAATTAAATGAACAAGAGGAACAGAAACAGACTCATAGATGCAGAGAACATTTTGAAGGTTGTCAGATGGGGGAGGAGATCTGGGGAGATGGGTGAAAAGGGTGAAGGGATTAAGAAGTACAAATTGGTTAAAAAAATTAATCAGGCTAAAATAATCAATATCTCAAAGAGGCATATTTTGGGCTGACAAATTCTGCTTCCCTTCAAAACAATCCAGTCATAAAAAAATACTGTATGACTCCATTTATATGAAGTATCTAAAACAGTCACATTTATAGAAACAGAAAGTAAAATGGTGGTTGCCAGGGACTGTGGAGAAAGGGAGATTAGCAGTTGTTGTTTCATGGACATAGACTTTTAGTTTTGCAAGATGAAAAAGTTCTGGAGATTGGTTGTACCACATTGTGAATGTACTTGACACAACTCTACACTTAAAAATGGTTAAGATGATAAATTCTATGTTATGTGTATTTTACCACAATTAAATTTTTAAGAGGGTTTTCAGACTAGATGAAAACATAAAAATCCAGCAATAACATGATATGCCACTAGAGAAATGGAAATTAAAGTCATAATATGATACCACTACATGCCTATTAGAATGGCAAAAACCCAGAACACTGATAACAACAAATGCTGTGGAGGGTGTGGAGCGGCAGAAACTCTCATTCATTGCTGGTGGGAATGCAAAATTTTGCAGCCACTTGGGAAGACAGTTTGGCAGTTTATTGCAAAACTAAACATACTCTTCATAGGATACAGCAATTGCACTCCTTGGTATTTACTCAAATTGAAAATAATGTCCACACAAAAACCTCTACATGGATGCCTACAGCAGCTGTTGAATGAACTCAAAAGCAATCTGGAGGCTTTGGCTGGAAACACATGATAGATTCATTCAAGGGTCCTAAGGTTTGCAAACAGCAAACACAACTAGCCCAGAAGTGTTCTAAAGAAGAAAGAAAAGTTAAGAGTTCACAGAGTAAAAGTATAATCTTGAGAATAGTAAATTCTGCATTCTTGGCCCTAGGATTGGTCCAGGACAGTTACCAGTGAGATGTCAGGCAGTTTGATGATGTATGTCAGGTGATCTGGAAGATGAGCACCGGGAAGATGGGTTGCCAGAACTCAGAAGCAGCCAAGATGTCCTTCAGCAGATAAATGGATAAACCATATAGTACATTCAGACAATAAACTATTATTCCACACTAAAGTAAATGGGCTATTAAGCCATGAAGAGATGTGGAAAAATCTTAAATGCATACTACTAACTGAAAAAAGCCAGTCTGAAAAGGCTGTTAACTGTATGATCTCAACTATGTGACATCTGGAAAAGGCAAATATCATGAAAACAGTAAAAAGATCAGTGAGTTCCAGGAGTTAGAAAAGAAGGACTGATAAATAGATGAAGAAAAGAGGATTTTTAAGGCAGAAATTATTCTGTAGGATACTATAATGATGGTACATGTCATTACACATTTGTCTAAGCACATAGGACACCAAGAGTGAATCCTAATGTAGGCTGTGGACGTAAGAGTGATATTAACGTGTCAGTGTAGGTTCATTGATTGTGAGAAATGTGCCACTGCAGTGCAGGCTGTTGGTGGAAAGGGAGGCTTTGCGTGAGGTATTGGAGCAGGAGGTACATGAGAACTCTGTATTCTGGTAAATTTTACTGTGAACCTAAATTTCCCAGCTGTGAAAAATAAAATCTGTTTTAAAAAATGTTTAAAGAGGAGGAGGGGTTGAATGAGTTTAAAATTTGGTTTTAAAAGAAACTTCTTCAGATTAAAATTTTAAAAATTTAATCAGTTACACATAAATGTCTGATTTGGGTTTCTGTGAGGTTTCTTTATGGTGCTAATATTTATTGCTTTGGAAAAAAAGAAATACAAAGCAGCTACATAGGAAACAAAAGCTGGATGGACAGATAACATACCTTTCTTAATGTAGGGGCTGGCTGGAATTTATGGGGCAGTAGACAAGATATTAAAGGACTTTTTATTCAGAGTATCTTGTGATTAATGAGCTATTTTATCTTTCAGATTGAAGTAACAGTGGGAGTGGGCAGAGATACAGAGCATGGAAAGATCTAAGATCAGCATTAATTCAAAGCAGAAACAGCAAAGGTTTTTCTAAAATTCAACATGAGAGGCAACTGAGAGATGTGAACTAGTTCTTGGCATTTATTGTTTTTCAGTCTTGCTCTATCAATTGTTTCTCATAAATCCAAATGCTCAATTATCTTCAAAATAAGATCTCTTTTCATTTAAAAATAAGCTCAAGTTGTGAGCTTTATTTATTTAGGCCTTAACCATGTGGTTCTCAAACTTTGGTCCCTGGACCAGCAGCATTAGCATCACCTGAGAATCTGTTAGAAATATAAGTTCTAAGACCGAACCCAGAAGCGTTGAGTCAGAAACTCTGGAGGTGGGGACCAGCAGTGTGTGCCTATTTCCTTTCCCAAAAGACACAAGGAATTTTTGAAAAAGATGGTTAGATATTAGAAGGTAACCCTAAGGCTTTAGGAGAGATGTTTCTTTTCTTAAATTTTATTTTTTTTATTATTGACACTGTTACAGATGTCCCCTATCACCCTCTTTATCTCCCTTCACCCAGCCTTTGCCACATTGTTGTCAGTGTTCATGTGCATATATTCATATATGTTCTTTGGCTAATCTCTTGCTAAAACAAAGAACATCAATAACAATTAAAGATTTCTAAAACTGGAAGAAACCTTAGAAATGATCTAGCAACTAGGTTTGGGTTTTGTTTGTTTGTTTGTTTGTTAATTCTCACGAAGGATATTTTTTCCATTGATTTTTAGAGAGAGTGGAAGGGAGGGAAGGGGGCAGAAAGAGAGAGTGGGAGAGAGAGAGAAACATCGATGTGAGAGAGACACATCAATTGGTTGCCTCCTGAGCTCCCCCCGACGCAACCCAGGTACGGGAAACCAAGACCCTTCAGCGTGTTGGCCGATGCTCCACCCACTGAGCCACACAGGCCAGGGCTAGCAACTAGGTTTGAGTTGAAATCCTTCATCACATTTCACAAATGAAGAAACTGAGATTTAGAAAGGCCGAGAGACTTCACCTGGGTCACAGAATGCTACAACCATCAAAAGGAGCAGGTTTTTCCCAAATATGTATTTAACTTATTAGTCAGACGGTGACAATATCAGGGGTCTCCCCTTTGTGCATTTGCTTTGCATGTTTTCCAACCACCACAGTCTATCTCTGTTCCTATTTCTGGAAATCCCTGAATATAGGTTTCACCTGATAAGGTGGTGGCAGCAGGAATTTTAATATATATATATACACACACACACATACATACATATATATATATTCACCCTAGCTGGTTTGGCTGGGTTGCAGGCTGGACCCCAGCCCCGGTCGGGGCACGGGTGGGAGGCATCCAATCAATCAGTGATTCTCACATTGATGATTCTCTCTCTCTTTCCCTTCCCCTCTCTCTGAAAAGCAATGGAAAAAACACCCTCTGGTGAGGATTGAAAGAAAAAAAAAATTCAAGAGATACTGAGGGAAAAAAATAAAACCTGCCTATTAAACTGTGATCTCCCCTGACGAAAGGAGAGGAGAAATTAAAAGGTGCCCAGTTCCCAGTGAGGTGACGTGAGGAGGCCGGTGGTTCAACAGCGGACGGGGGAACAGGAGGGACTTTGGGGCAGCAGGTTGCTGGGGCTGGGTTTCAGGTGCTGCTCTGTGGGGAGGAAGATGAGGGGATGAGCAGTGTCAGGAAGGCCCAGCGAGACTCAAGTAGAATAAAATACCTTTAATTTGTGGGTTAGGAGGCAGTTGTGGCCCCCAGGACAGGCTTCAGGAGTAAGATCCAGATAACTCAGAGATTCCAAAAGCCTCATCTCCCCTTGGGCCCGGGGACCTCCGGAGGCTCCTGCTAGCTCTGATGTGATGCAGTTAAATGACGGCCCGCTCAGCTGCCTAATAAAATTTATAATAAAGATGTTTCCCATGGAAGGAAATGATGCAAACACGAGAGAGAATTAATTTAGGGTTAGGGCGCATGAGAAAAATACAGATAAGATTAAAAGATGACTGGAGAACGCTGAACAAACCCTCCTTGCTCTTTAATATTTTCCCCACACTCATCACTTTCTAGAACTCGCGAGCTCCAAGCGCCGCGCAGCTTGTCCTGACTTGTTCCTCGGGTCTAGGGCACCACATCCATCACCGGTGTCCTTTTCATTCAACACCTGCGCTCCCGGGCAGCACACATCACGGATGCTGAAGCTCCACACAGGGGACCCGGCAAGCACACCCCCCCCCAGGGTCACCCACAGCTTTATGACCTGGGGGGTCGCCCCAGCCATATCAAGACAAAGAGGCCAAACTTGCCTGTGTCTCTCCATCACAAGGCGCCTTGGGCTCATGCCAAATCTGTACCCCAAGGAACATTTTTGTGCATTTTAATGAGCCTAAAAGAAACACCAAGCCCACATTTTTCCTGAACACCGGTGTCTAGGAAGAGGAGCGGGTCCCCCGACCCCCCCACCTCTGCCGGCCCCCGCTCCCCAGGCCGCCGGCAGCACCGTCTGCACTCTGGGGATGAGCCCCGGGAAACGCGCCCCAAACTGGGCTAGGGTTCTGCCAATGACAACTGCAGGACGCCTCCATGCAGCAGCGCCCACACATTCGGGCCACTCACACAGCCCGCAGACTCAGGACATGCGTGTCACACGCACCCGCACAGTTGGGGTGCCTCTCTCCTTGCGCACCCAGGACCATGCACAGCCCACACGTCTCGGGTTCCACACGCTATGGACGCCCAGCCCGTGTTCCCCCCTCCCTGCCTCCCTCCCTCTGCCCCCTTCATTCACACACACCCTTACACACACAGCCTCCCGGAGTCGGTGAGCACACAAGCGGTTCCACCGGTCCTTACGCACGGAGCGCCCGCACGGCCCCCGCCCGGCAGGGTCCCACGCTGGCGGCTGCAGGGGGTCCGCGCCCGCAGCCAGCCCCCTGCCCCCGAGCGGCCGCGCAGCCCAGCAGCCCTGCGGCACAGCCCGGCTCTGGGGTCCGGGCCCCCCGAGCCCCGCGCCGGCCGCGCCTCCCCGCCCCCGCCGCGTCCCCACCGGCGCACGTGGGCTCCCGGCTCCCGACCCCCGCGCCCCGGCCGCACGTACCCGCTGCCCGAGGCGACGGAGCGAGGCGCCCTGGCCGACCCGAGCGGCCACCCAGCCGCCGAGCCGAGCTGCCGCCGCCGCTGCCGCCGCCGCCGCCGCCGCCGCCGCGCTCCCGGCGCCGCTGCGCCCTCCCCGCCGCCCCCTCGGGTGCCGGCTCCAGGCTCCAGCCCCCGCGCGGCGAGGCCGCCCGGCTCCGGCGCGGCCCGGGCTGCGCGCGGCACGACCCCCGCCCCGGCCGGCCCGGCCTGGCCCGGGGGACCCGACTGCGCGCAGCCCGTGCGCCCCGGCTCCGGCCCCACCGGGGGCGCGCGCACGCGGCGGTGGGCGCCGTGCGGGCGGGAAGGACCCCCCCCTCTCACCCCTGGGGCTGGCCGGCCTGCGTCTTCCCGGAGCGAGCGCCGTCCCGGGCTCGCTGCTGGCTCCTGGGTGACCTTGGGCAAGTTGGTTACCCTCTCTGAGTTCCCATTTCCTCTGCTGTAAGATAAATACGAAAGTTGAAAGCGCGCGCTCGGCGCCCGCGCCAGGGGAACCCTACCCCCGCAGAGCTTACTTCCTTCTGCTCTGGCTGCCGGGCACGGTCACTGGGGAGCAGGGTTCAGAGTGAGCTCCGTTGTCCCTTACGTGCAAGGCTCCCCAGTTTTCCCGAGGCAATGTTTCAGTACCCCGATGTCTTCCTAGGTGACCCCGCCAATATCTGCTAGTTCACAGTTTGCTTGGCCATCTGGAGGTAGCGTTTCTCCCAGCTTGGTCCCCCTGTGACCTTGAGCATGTGATTAGACCTGAGCCAAGTCACAGCGCTCCCATCTGTAAAATGGGGACCATAAACTGAGACTGTGTTGAGACTTACCAAAGCTCCTGCTCCCGGTCACCGAGTGCTCATAATATATGTGAGGAGCTGTGACAGGATGCAAAACACGTTTCCTCCACAGGTCTGAGAAAGGCCTCAAGTGAGGGATACAACAGGTCGAGAGTTAAGGCGTGTTGGGACCAGCAGGGGAAAGAAGACCCTTCCTTTGGTGAGACAGGTGAGGGGTCCGAAGGCCTGCAAGGTGGATAATCCACCCCTCAAGGACCACTGAGTCTGCCTGGAGCTTGATAAGACAGAGAAGCCGGGACAGTAATTAAGCTCTGAAAGCAAATAAGTCTTCCCTTAAAATGAATAACTTACAATTGAGAGTACAACCCAAGTGTGCTGGAAATTTACCCTGAGCTTGCCAGAAACTCTGAGCCTTCCCCGTCTCAGCTTCTCTCTCTGTTGATAGTCCTGCCTCTCATTTCCCGCTTCTGCCGTGTCTGTCTTCCCTGTGGTCTACGTTTCTTCCCCATTTTACTCACACGCGCTCTCTCTCTTCCCATTACAATCTGTCCCTTTCCTGTCACCTCTTCTTTACCATCTTTGCGCTTTGTCTGTCTCTCAAAACCACTCACCCTCAGCCATTCCGATTCCCACGTGTTACTTTTCTCCTGGCGTGTATGTTTCTTATATCCCCCATTCGAAATTTAGTAGTGGAAACTTTAGGTTATTTATCAACTAAGATATTAAGATCTAAACTTGAATTGATCACTGTGCCACTGATTTGTTACTCCAAAGGCATCTGACGATGGCACCGTGTTACCTTCACAATCACCTTTGACCACTCTACCTCTGGCCTGTTTCTCCCTACTCTCTGCTCTGCCGCTTGCCAGTTCCCCAGAAGTCTATCCCAGCTCTGCCTCTGGCATCTGTCCTTCCCTCCCTCTTCCCATGGGACTGAATGGTATCTTTTCTGGAATCACCAAAAAGATCTTCTAATTGGTCCCTGCCTTCCGGTCCTTCCTCCTTCCTGACGTGAGCATGCTCAGCCTCAGGCAGATCCCCAGTGGCATCACTCTTGCTCCAAAACCCTAAAGCCATGAAGACTGAAAACACCTCCCCAAAGGTAACCACATCCCAATGCCACGAACCTATGAATGAATATGTTCCCTCACGTGGCCAAAGGGACTTTGCAAGTGTGATTAAATTAAGGACCTTAAAATGAGAGATTATCCTGGATTATACGGGTGGGCCCTTAAAAGCATCCTTAAAGTTGAAGAGAGAGGCGGCAGAGTGATCTGATGTGAAATGGACTTGAACAGCTGTTGCTGGCCTTGAAGATGGGAGAAGGGATCCTGAGACGGCCTCAAGAAGCAAGGAAACAGATTCTCCGCCAAAGTCTCCAGAAGAGAAGGCAGCCCTGCAGACACTTTGATTCAAGTGCAGTGAGACTCACGTCAGACTTCTGACCTCAAGAGCTGTAGGATAGTAGACGTGTGTTGTTTTAAGCCATTAAGTGATTTGCTGCAGCAGTGATAGCTAACACAATGCCTCTTTTACTCGTGGAGGTGCACACGAGCCTTTTCTTGTTCTGAAGAGCAGTCGGAGGTAGTCTTGCTGTACCCAAACCTTGAGTTTCAAGGAACACCTGTTCCTGGACCACCTTCTCCCGTCCTGTGTATCAGGGCTCACAATGGCCTCTCCAGAGTGTCCTCCAGATGCCGCCAGTCCTCCCTCTCCTCATCGCTCACGGATTCCATGGAGCTGTTCCTGAGCTCTCCCTTCTTTGATTCTCCAGAACTTTGTCTTTTCTCATGGTATATCCTATTTCAAATGGTGCTTTCTAATGGAGAGAAGGGAAGAAAAGAGAAGAGAGGACTCTCAGTGCACAGGATGAAATTGCTCCCGGCTCTCTGCTCCCGCAACGCCGTGTTCATCTCTCTACGGCGGCAGTTGCCAGCACGCTTGGTGTTTGTGAGTCATTTACGTGTCTGCTTGGCCCAGGGTGGTGAGTGCCTCCAGGGTGGAGACCACATCTTACCTCCCTTTCTATGTCCCAGTCACTTGAACCATACCAGGCACACAGCAGGGACTCAATAACTATTCTGTGAACGAATAGATGAAGACGGCAAGTGCAGTGGCTGGTTTTGTTGAGCAGGTGAGGCTACTGGTAAAATTTTCTTGCATCATCTCTCTCTGTTCAATGGGGCTGGTTAGTGGAAGCACCTAAGTTAATGGGATATGGTTTTAAACGGGGCTGCTTTGGTGCATACCTGAAACATAAACTTTCCTTTGTTTTATGGTTTTTTGTTTGTTTGTTTTGCTTTGGCTGAAGAAGAGTCCCACAGTAAAAGGGCTATTCTTTTTTATCAGTTTTATTTAAAAGGGATACTTTTGTAAGTAAATTATTATAAACCTACAAACTCTTTGGCCCAACAATTCTACTTCTTAAAATGTATCCTAAAGGTAATGAGCCTATGTACACAAAGGTTTACTTAAGAGAATGTTCACTGCAGAATCTTTTATAAGCTTGAATAATTGGAACCCAGCCGGTGTGGCTCAGTGGTTGAGTGTAAACCCATGAACCAAGAGGTCTCAGGTCCAATTCCCAGTCAGGGCACATGCCCAGGTTCCGGGCCCGATCCCCAGTAGGGGGCTTGCAGGAAGCAGCCAATCGATGTCTCTCATCAATGTTTCTCTCTCTCCCTCTCCCTTCATCTCTTTCTAAAATCAATAAAAACATATATTTTTTTAAAAAGAGTGAATAATTGGAAATAGCCCAAACATTTAACAATAGGGAATTAGCTAAATATATTATCCCTACCATGAAACACCATTCAGGTATTAAACATGATTTTGTCAATTAATATTTTCTTATACAGAAAGATGTTTATGAATATTTTTATATTTTTAGGCTTATCTGTATTTTTTAATTACCATACAATAAGCATAAGTTTAAAAGTTAAGTTCAATTATTTTTTAAAAATAGCTTTGCCTCCAAAAGGAGAGTTATAGAAAACTTCGATGTTTTTCCAGCTTCTAAGAAAACTCATCTACAGGTGAGATTCAATTCACAGATTGTGACAAAAGAAGGGAAAGGTCACAAAAGGCTTGAAATACTGTCTAGGCCCATCTTCATTAATATATTTATTCCAGGAATGGTTATTGTACCATCTCAATTAAGGTCTTCGATAGCAAGCCACAGAAAAGGACCTTAGCTAACAAACAAAAGAAAAATTATTGGAACTAGTTAGGGGCTCATATAATACCTGGGATTCCAGAAGCCAGTCTTGGAGAAGCTGGTACCAGAAGAGCTCCAGAGAACCAAAAAATGGAAATTGCAGCAACCAATTCACAAGGAAACTCCATCAGGGACAGTAGGCCATGCCTCCTGACACAGTGAGTGGCCTCCATCAGTCCGCCCTCCTTGGGTCACTCACCCAAGTTCAAAGTTTCTGGAGAACACACCAGACCGGCCACGGTTAGCTTTGCATCTCTTCCATCCCCCATTCTGAAGCAGAAGGTATAGGGAAAGGATCTGCCCCCCCTCCCCCACCAAGCCTACACACAATGGGGAGACTTCATTTCCCCAGTAACTTTGGGGTGTTGTTAGGAAGTGCAAATGGAAGCTGCCACCCTGAAAATATAAGTGGCCACTGCAAGCGCCTGCGGTGTGCCAGGCTGATCTGGCTTCCTGGCTTGGAACAGCCCAGGGAGACGGAGGCGCCAAGCAGATGCCCTACCAGTAGCTCCACTGGGCAGCGGTTGTCAGGAGCTGCCCTTCTCTGCCCCGCCCACGTGGAAGGTGATGGGAGAGAGACTGAGGGGACCCAGGAGCAGGTCTGTGTGGTGTCCTCCCCAACCCCTGAAGGAAGATGACAGGTGCTCAGGGCAGGAGCCTCCAGTCCCAACAGCTGGCCGGAGCCTCCGCTTAGCTCGAGCAGGCCAGCGACGCCGCTCAGAGGAGAGGGAGAAGCCTTTGATTCCATTATTTCCTTTCTAAGCTTGAAACATGTTCAAGCCTTCTAGCGATCATTTCTTCCAGACTGCAGAAACAAATACTAGTTTTCTCTTCTGGTTGTTCACGCCCTGCTCGACTAGGACAAATGTCTGCTCTGTACTCGCTGCCAAAGCCGCCGAAGCACCTTAACAGCACCACCCTATGGGGTTATCTTAAAAGTCTCAGAGCTTGTTTTAAGCTTGTTTTGCACTGGATGCCTTAGCTATAGAATGGAGGGGTGTGTGTGTGTGTGTGTGTGTGTGTGTGTGTGTGAAAGAGAGAGAGAGAGAGAGAGAAAAGACAGAGAACAAAGAGGAAGGAACAAAGAAGATGGAAATTAAATTCCAAATCCAAATTGCTAAAATAAATCAAAGCCTCTCATGAGCTCACAAACGTAAAGCCTACATACCTTCCATCCACTTAAGAGCTGCTGAAATTTTAAACAGAGAAAGAGTTTTAATGCAGCTGCACAGGATCGGGAACCAAGCCGTGAATACCTTTGCTGTCATGAAGCCAGGGTGGCGGGCTTGCTTTTCATGAATTCCACAGAATAAATAAAACCCTAGAACGCGATCAAGACGCGTTGGCATCCGTGGGCACTGGGGTCATTCACAGAAGTCCTCAGTTTACCTTATAGACAATCATTGTATTTCAGGTTCTAGCACAAGCTCCTGTAAATGAAGTTGTGAATGGAGGAGCCTCTGCAATTTGCTGCAATCTGTCGTCAACTCTCCCATAGAGGGCCATGTTTATCCTCATTTCTCCACATCCCGGAGTGTATGATTGTCTCCCTTCCACCGAACCCCAGTCAGACCTGATGAGCGAGGCTCGTTGCCCAGACTCCCCGACGTGGCTGCGGGGACTCTCGGCCAGGACCCCGCGCCCCCTCCCGCCCCAGCTCGCGGCGCCCTCCTCCCGCTGTGCTCGGGCCCTGCCGCACGGTGGCTTCCTAGGCCTGCCCAGCCATTGCTGGCCTCAGGACTTCTGCACTTACTGTTCCGTAGACCCGAAATGCTTCTCCTCTGCTTCAGCCTAAACATCCCTTTTACAGAGCTCTCCTCTTGACCGCTCCTGCCCATCCCTTTATTTTCTGTCCTGGTGCCCTGTTCATGTCACTTACGGCCCTTACCTTACTCCGTAGCTAATTCGGTGATGTCTTTTCCTTGCTTTCTCTCTGACCCTCCAGGAAAACCTAAGCTCCTAGAGCCAAGAGACCCCACCCTCGTGAAGGCCCTGGCTGGGAGGGGACACGGCCTTGGCGGGAGTCGAATGGATGGAACTATGAACCAGCGGACAAGTGGATTTGCCTTCAGGGCCTCTGTGCTTTCCAGGGGGTCAGAGGTGCCCAGTAACCAAGGGACCCCACATTCCTGTGGATAAAAGATTGATCAGTCACTATTGAGAGGGGATGTAGCTTCGGGGGAAACAGACTCATGTGCAAGAGAGGCTGTGAAATGGAACAGGTGGTCCAGACGCAGTGACATCACTTGTGCTGCTGACAAGGGGACACGGAGCCAGAGAAGGAGAGCAGCCCAGGTTGCCTCTAAGCGGGAAAGACCTGCCGAGAAGTCAGTCTACACCGAAGGGAATTAACGGGATTGAGCGAGAGAGCCTGAGCCCACAAATTCAAGACAGGCTGTTCTTAGGAACCTGCTGCGTGGCAAAGTCCGCGTGGACCTGCTGTCTGAACACGGGACAGCCAGGGGCCTGAAGCAGATGGAGGGCAGCCCAGCAGGGTTCTCGCCAGCCGGGTAACAGGCTCCTGGTCCCTTTTTTGGTGCTGAGCTGCTCTTTGTCCTGCTTTTGCTGGGTTTAATCAATTTACGTTTGAAAAGGCCGTTAACTAATTCATGTTTTATTATCAATCAAAATCACATAAATGAATAGTTAACCTATCAGGAAGGAAAACTAAAAAATAAAGTCTTCCAAGAGCAGCTAAATCAATAAGATAGACCTCAGGAGTGTGACCTGCCAGACAAAACTCAGGCACAACTGAAATTTTACAGTTTATCTTTAAATTTGTATGTAGACAAATCCGTTGGGCCAGGGGGTGCAGTGCTGTGAGCTCTGACACATGTATGGACCTTTGTAACCACTACCGCTTTCATGGTATGGCAAAACTGAATTTTAATAAGATCAAAGGTATTTGGAGATGAATTAAAATACTCTGTTGAAAGGGACAGTTTTGACTGGCTGGGGCCAGAATGAACAAGTCTCTTCTTCCTGCACACTGCCCATCTCCCCTGCCCTGTATCAGTTTGTCCCGTTCGCAAACCTGGAAGCCTTTGTCCTGTAACTGGAAGGTGAGTCCTAGTGAGAATGGAAGCTGCAGGGGGAAGAAGAGGAAAGAGGGCAGATGTGGGGTGGCCTCTTACCCCACCAGCTTCCTTGGACTGGTTTGAGCTGTAGAGAGAAGGGACTGGGAGAGAAAACCAATAGGAGTGTTCATGAAGGATGAGTGAGAGGCGCGCACAAGTCCACACTCTGTGTTCAGAGCCCAGCTGATGAAGCAGGACTCAGACCCAAGGAAGGGGCCTTGCTTTTGCTCCGGAGACGCAGGTCCTTCACACACACCCGGGAGCTCATGATGGGTCGTGGCAGCAGTGACCTGTCACCAAGCCGCATTGGGGGCAACGGAGGCTGTCAGAGCCGAGAGGGGCATGGTGAGGATGGCTGACCTGTTTGGATCGCGGGAGCATGTGTGGGATCCCTGTGGGGTCTCCTAAAGATGATAAGGGGCACTTACAATAGGATGGTTAGTGGATGATTTGAGCTATAATTTTGGGTTTAAAGAAGGCAACCTGGGTAGCTAGGGAGCTGGCAAATATGTGTCTCACAAATGTTTTGCTAGTTTTCTATAGGCAGGCTCTGTGCTTAGCCATGGGGAGTGTGATGAATAAAAAGATGGGTCCTTCTTTTCCAAGCATCCAGAGCCAACCAAAGGAGATAGGGTTAAACTCAGAGAATATCAACACATTGTGACAGTTGATAAGGTGAGCACAGGTGGAAGCTGGAGCTCATGGCATTTATTACTTTATTGTCATTATTTTATTATTACATAACAAACACTTACTGAGCACATACTATTTGCTAGTCCCCGTGCTAAGGAAGGTTAAGGAACTTGATATTCAGATGATAGACATGGTTAGAAAGGGCCGGAGCCAAGATTTAGAACTCAGCCTGTCTGACTTTAAAATCTCTGCTTTGATCAATCATGAAATCAAAATCATTAACAACAACAGCAATATATAAAGGACATGAATGGCTGATGACCTTCTTTTATTGGGCACTTAACTGTCTCATATGATTTTGAGAGCTATTGTGCAGAGGGAAACGTTAAAATCGCCCTGGATTTCTGATGTGAAAGCAGAACAGGGGCCAGGCTGTTTCAGGTTGGTGTAAGACTGTCTCAACATTTGGAGCCGTCTAGCACTGTAGGTACCAAAGCACAGCCTGGGCGCCATCTGCCAGGGATGCTAAGGCAAGAATCCCTGTTCCAGGCGCAGGGTTCAACATCACCTCTGCATCTCCCCTAACCCAGTGATTCTCTAATGCTGAGGTTTGAAAAGCTCAATCTCTTTTGCTAACTTCTTCTCGGGCTAACACTTAAATGTCAAAGCCCTTCCTTTTCTTTCACTCCCTACAGGTCCCCATACTATTGCATCCACAATGCTTGCTTTAATTATCATTTATATGCCAACAACTCTCAAATTTTGCACTCCAGCCCAGAATTTTTTTCTGAGCTCCAGATCTACCTCTTGGCTGTAAGATACCCATGCCGCTGTGTGGGGGGGTACCTGGTCTAACATGGCCAGGGTGACCATGGAGGAGAGATGTCCAGAGGGGAAAAAAGAGGCAAATTAGCTTCAATAGGATCTTAGAAAACAAAGAAATGGCGAAGGTGTTTGGTGGTGGTTCAAAACAGAAAGATTTGAACTTGAGTGGCACAGACTTGTTTCTTTGACCCCCTGGAAAGGAAATATAACCTAGCATACTATTTGGGTCTTCAGGGACAATATTGATACAGTCATAATGATTTAAATGTTGTTTTCTGTTTTAGACTTCTAGAATCAACCTATGGAACTTTAAGAAGACTTAACTAGTCAGAATGTATATTTCTCAATGTCAACATCAGATAAACAAAGGTACAACCGGCAAAACTTGAGGGACAAAAGTGGACAGGTATGAGGAATGGATGAAGGAACTTTAATGCCCTCATCACAAACATAGGAGTCAAGGGATGTCCATCCCTGTGGTGAATGGAATGAGCACTGGAGGTCGAATTACTCTATTTAGAGTTGCAGAGCTGACCGCAGAAGGAACTGAGAATGTGAAACTGCGAGCTCAATAAACAACAGAGCTCAAGAAGTGGCCATGTGCGCATGTAACCTAGAAAGAGGGAGGGGATTTGCAGAAGAGCTGTAGCGAACCCTGGTTCCTCTATATAACCACAGCCGTTTCCATGAACAGTGGTCACATCTTCCCACCCAGCCCGTCTATGTTTTCCAGAAGCTCAGCCCATCGGTCGTCCTAGGGATGACCTTGATGGGCCCGACCCGATCGGCACACTCCATCTGCCTGGTCAGAAGGCCTCGGATAGGCATAAGCAAACGGCCCAATTTGAGGCAGTGACGCTCAAAGAGACTTTGCTAGGGGTCTGAGAAGAAAATATTTGTCTTCTTCTGTGAGAGGGTTCAGAAGAACTATCTCCCTCTTTTCTGGCCAGTGTAGGGTAAGGGTACAATGCTACAGCCACCTCTCCTTCCTGGGGAGAGCAGTCTGGGGGTAAAAACAGTGCATGAGAAGGGTGAGCCAGAGAATCTCTGAGAAATGGAACAAAAGTCTGGCTGCTGTCAGCAGCTGGGTCAAACTATGTCTGAAGCCACAGATACCCATGGAACTATTCAGTTAGGTAAAGCAATATATTTTCTGACTGCCTACCCAATATTCTTCATCTACTTCTATGGGTAGTAAAAGCCCAATTTTATTCAGTGGGGCACTGATCTCAGATAAGTGACCATATTCCCAGCCTCTCGGCACATGGCTGAGCTCTGGCCAATGAGATGTAAACAGACGTGCCATAGGAACTTCCAGAAAGACTCCTTGATGTGGCTAGAGCATGCCAGGCTTCCCTTGCTCCTTAGGCCTCCCTGCTGCGTGGACTGAGTCCCAGCAGCAGGCATTTGGAAACCATGAAAAGGAAGGCCACGGGGAATAGGCAAATAGCAGAACTGGGCCTGGCCGGCGTGGCTCAGCGGTTGAGCATCAACCTAGGATCGAGGAGGAGGTTCGATTCCCTGTCAGGGCACATGCCCGGGTTGCGGGCTCGATCCCCAGTAGAGGGGTGCAGGAGGCAGTCAGTCAATTGCTCTCTCATCATTGATGTTTCTTCTCTTCCTTCCTCTCTCTGAAATCAATAAATATATACTTTAAAAAAAAATAGCAGAGCTTGGGTCCCTGACGACATTGGAGATTCTATAGCAAAGATGGACTGAGTGTCTTCAGGCTTCCTTTATCTGAGAAAATAAATGATTAATGTTTAAGCTACCATTCATTTGCATTTTTCATTATATTTTATAAACCTCTTTCTAACCAATGCAGATGGTTTTTCTGTAATTTGTAAATGAAACAGTATCAATAGGTGAACTAAAAAAATAATTCTCTTCTCTGGAAACAACTGGTTCTGGATGGTGAGAAGATAAGCAGATTACTGTCACTTTTTTTTATAAGCACTGCATTGTTTAATTCTTTAAACTTTGATGGAAAAATAAACTGTGAAGACAATGCAACCGGGCATGGAGAAGCCCCAGAGTGAACGGTAAAGTCAAAATCTATTATTTGTGGGAGCTCCATGGCTACCACAAATGAAGATTAATATTAGCCAGGAATTGTGCACAGTTGTCTAAGGGAGGTTTATTTACTGAAGAAATCACTAGAAAGCCTTGTGTATGTGTGTATACACACACATATATCCAAACACAGCCTCATAGACCATTAGATGCTGTGGGAAAATACATACAGTAATTATTGAGAGAAAAGGCAGACCGTCTAATAGCACGTGTCAGAGCATCTCTGGAGTAGAAATGCCTGCGGTACAGGATTTAAAATCTATGAGGAACTTAAAATGTTAGCAGTGATTGTCTCTGGGCGGCACAATCATAGATCATACTTTGTGTGTGTGGGGGGGGGTGGTTGGTTTACTAATACTTTTCGGTATTTCTGAAATATTCTACATTGCGTGTGTCTTAATTGGTCATCAGAAAAAAAAAAAAAGCAATATATTTCTTCCAAATGTTTTTAAAATATTTTTTTAATTGAAAAGAGCCCTGGGCACTGAGAGCAGCTGCTCGGGAGCACCGGCGGCACCCGCTGTGGGGGGGACAGTGCAGAGCCCCGAGCAGGCCTGGGCTCAGAGCGAAGCGCAGGGAGCAGCCCGGCTCCCCGGGCCAGCTGGGCTGTCCCCGTGGTCACGCCCAGGGCCACACTCTGGGGGCTCACAGCGGCAGGCGTGTCCTGAGACCAGCCTGCTAAAGCAGAGAGTGAGTATGCTCTCCTTGGACGGCAGCTGGCCCCAGGCAGCCGGCTTCTCTGGCTCCTTCCATCCTCTGTGCAGGGAGGGACCTGGAAAGAGGAGCGGGGACAACGGCAGGCCACGTGACGGGGGCACGAGGCGACAGCACTCAGGGCCGGGTCCTTCCGCGTGCTCACGGGGTAACAAAGCCTGGCTTTGTGTGTTTTATAGCTTCCAGTATCTTCCTGATCCAGAAGGCAGCCCGGGTCATAAAGTACCTGGAGGAGAGAAAACAGAAGGTACAAAGTTGCTGTAGACCCTGCCTCGTGTTGCGCCGGCAAATATAATAAACTCCAGATTAGGAACAGAGTCGAAGAGGCGCTTTTGAAATCAGCCAGCCAATTAGCTTTTAAAAACAAAGAAAAATACCAAGATCTTAAGGGGGAAACTAAGCAAAAAAATTTTTTAAGGTAAACATTTACCTGGGGAATAAACTGGAGATTTGATAACCCTCCTGCTAGGCTTCATTTTGTAGCCCCCAAAAATGAGATAACTGGACAAGATCGATGTTTTTAAACTTTTGGAAAGTTACACAGCAAAATTATCCAAAGAGCGGGATTTCGACATAAGATTGACCCTAGTTCATTAACAGATGAGTTCTCTTGTCTGCATTTGTCCCCTGCAGTTTAAAACAGAAATGTTTTAAAAGGCAAAAAGCAGCGACGTGCCATTCCAGTCTCTCTAATTCTTTTCCATGCGAGTCCTCACAGTATGTGTGCCATGCCTTCTCTGACGCTCAAATGCCTTTCCACTCTGCCTTCTCTTTTTTCTATTAATAATGATAACAATGACAGTAACATAAAATGTAAACTACACATCTCACCCCTTAGGGACAATTCCCATAACACTCCTGGGCATTTATTTTTTAAAATGAGCAAACCCTTTAAAAATATCTGAGTGGCTGACAGCCTCTTAATCCATCTCTGACTCCTCAGTAGCTGGGACAGCATCTGGGACATAGGGGACCTCCAGCCACTCTTCTGACAACAGGGAATGGGCTCAGGGGTTCTTCAGGCCCCCTGAGGTCAATACTTCGCGCCCTACTATCGCAAAAACACCTTCTTGAGCACCTTCCTGCATGACAGAGCCGTAAGAAGGCAATATTATTTACCAGAGGGGCCGGGAGGTAAATATGCATGTTTATTTAGCTTGCACAAATTCGGTGTTATATGCTTGTCGAAAAATAGAGCAAGAGGAACAACTGAAACACGGAGGGGCAATTCTGTCCCCTGTTCCCCTCAGCGACAGCATGTCCCAGTTGGCACGAGGTGGGAGGGGACCGCATCCCCCTCCTTTGCTCTCAGTTTGCAGGTACCTCTCCTGAAATGGTCATCTCACTGTGCCGGGTGTGATGTGCTTTTGTATCACACGTCCTCTCAATACAAACAAGCGACATTATCTGACACTCAGCTAAAGAAGCAACAGTCCTTTCCAAGCTGGAGGAGAGATCGGCTGACTTGGGTTTACTCCTCTGGTTTCCAGCGTTGTCCGTTATAAGGAAATTTACTGGCACTGCAACTTTTGCCCCTGGTTGTCTTCACCTTTCGATGACCTTTGGGGACCAGGTCTAAGGTGTCTGCCCTGTAGCTTCTACAGAGCCTGGAAGAGCCATGTGCCGTGTGCGCGCGCGGGGTGGCCCTGTCCCCGTGCCCGTGTTGGGGGACAGGAGGCTGCTTCAGGCAGCACGGGAACTCGCCCTCCACCACACACCCTGACATTTTGCCCTTTCCCTTTGCCTTTGGTAGTTACGAAAATAGATTGTGCAGTAATTGTAGAGGTCCCTACTCCGAGGAAATGATTTTTTTCTTTAAATTGGGCATCTGTTCTTTTCAAAGAGAAAATGAGAGCACAGTTGGGGGGAAAGACAGTCGAGGAGGTGAATCCATTGCACAGGGGCTACCAGAGATGGATTCAGCCAGAGAAAGCCGTGGAGACACGCGTGGCATCTGTGTGTTAGAAAGTACTTCTGTGTCCCATTACTCTCGGGAACTGACGCTGTGCAGAGCATCCAAGTTCCAGGCTGTGTGACACAAGACAAGCTACTTCCCTTCCATAGACCTCGTATCTAAAATGGCATAACCGTGCTACGTGCCTCCCAGAATTAAATGAGACAGCACAGGCCAGTGCAAAGGTGCATTTTTAGGCATGCATTACGACTCAATAATGAGCTCTCATTGTCACTCTTCAGTGATAAAATGAGGGCTGGGATCTATCAGTCCCCCCAGTTTTGCTGTTTTAGCACAGCACTGTCCAATAGAAATATACAAGCCACATATATAATATGAAATTTTCTAATAGTCACATTTTACCAAGTGAAAAGAAACAGGTGAAATTTACTTTAATAATGTTTTATTCGATTGTATACATACAACATATAATCCCAGCATGTAACCTACAAAAATCATTAATGGGACATTTTGCACTCCTTTTCTGGTACTCAAGTGTCTGAGGTTGAGTGTGTGTCACACTCACTGTTCATATCAGTTCAGACCAGCTGCATTTCACGTGCCCAGTAACCACATGTCCACCATGCTGGACAGCACAATTCTAGACAACAGTGAGTTCAGTGTTAAACACATTCAATTGCTTTGGCTGGGAACATCTCAAAAACAATGTCTCCAAACGCTTGACAGTTAAGCATTAAGACCGTGAGTGAGAAATTGGGCTAGAAATAGAGATAAAAGAGTTTTTGGCACTCTTAATGCTAAGAGCATGGATGGCCACCACCAAATCTGAAATCTTCCCTAGGGGGCCATCTGTTGGGTTAAGGCATTATATCCACATAGGAGTTACAGGAAAATGCATCGCCTTGAATGAACAGTTGCTATCACTATTTGGATTTCTCCCTGGGCCTATGACAAAAAGAAAAATTGCGTTATGCTTGTGTTGTGTTCATGATTAAAACCCAGCTACTTAACAGTGACTGTAGTCCTGTCTATCTGCACCAATAACTAAAAGTTAAAGGAGCAGCAGAGTTGTAATCATCATGAAAGGAATATAAAGATAGTTTTTGGTGAGTACTTGAACCAGGAAAACACTGACAATGAATTGCTGAGCAAAGGGACAAATCCTCGTATGTGTGTGTGCATGCGTGTGTATGACCAGTGAGGCCATGTGACCTGCCAAGGAAGGACTGACTCAGCTGTTGGCTCAAGAATCCAAAAGATTCTGAGCAGACACATGTCAGAGGGAAGAGAGGAATCAGTGGATAGAGCTGCAGGACAGGAATTAATAAGATATTGAAACCGTCGCCGGTAGCACTTGGGCTGATCTACCCCAGCCAGGCTATCATCTAATGAGACCGCTCACAGCCCATAAGAAAGAGTCCACTGAAATTAAATTCTTCTCAGGGCTCGAAACACAGTGGAAACTCCTCCTTTTTCTTATGTCCATGCAGGACGCACAGACCATGGGACTGAGGATGTGAAATGGCTACACCTTTAAATCAATTTACTGTCTTTTGATGAGTAAACTGGAGAGATTAGGAGCTCGGACTTTAATTCCACATCCCTGGGCTTGGATGCTGGCTCTAACCTGTGACCCGAAGCCTAACCTCCCCACAGGCCTGCTCACCTGTGACGTGGCAGAGTCGAGGCCCCTCACTCGCAGGAGTCCCGGGGGCCTTCCCTGTGCCTTTGCGCAAACCCCTGGGCCCCGTGCCGACACCCCATTGCCGTCATTCGCTCCGAGCTCTCCCTGCAGACCTAGCGTTGCTAAAGGCAAGTCTTTAATTTGGCAGATCATAGCCAAGAATAAGCATTTGGATGATCCTATACATTTTCCTCCATGTTATGCATTTAATTATTTTGGGTAGTTGAAGGAAAGAATCGATGAAATGCCAACAAGGAAGGCAATTTAAAAAAAAAAAATTGTCATTATCATATTCAAATATAAAAATAGAAGGGAAAATATGTGTCCTGGCTTCATGAGTAGAATCCTTAAGGTAGCACTGTGATCCCACTGTGGCACCACAGAATCTTCTGGAGGGAGACAAGAATGCAATAGAAAGAAATTAAGTTCTGAGCCTCATTAAAGGCAGTTTAGCTATTCAAATGTGAGCATATATATGGCCTCACTTTCAGATGGCTCCTGGCTCTGAGAAGCTACTTGGCCTCCCGCCTGTCATCTCAGATTCCTCACCTGTCAAGCAAGAGCATGATGCTAAGATCCCCGATTTCCTTCTGCTTCTCACATCTTCAGGTTCTATGTCCATAGCAGACTTGAGTTCCACAGATTCTATTAATGAACATGAGACGCAGTGAAAATAGTTGGCTTTTGAGGGCCCTCCCCAACCCCGAAGGGAGAGCCTCCCTTTTACCCTTAGGATCATAGGGTAATGATCCTCCCTGGCAAGGACTAGGATCCAGAAGAAATGACGTCGGTGAGAGTGACAAGAAGCACCGAGGATTTGGGGAAGAGGGCAGAGAAACGGGGAGGGAGCCCCTGCATTTTGAGAGGTGGCAGGAAGAGAGGCAGTTTGAAGGCCCCTGGGGATTAGGTTTCCCCTATGTTGTCAAGACATAGTTACAAAGGATGCTGTTCATTTCTAAATGGCTGTAGATAGCTGGGTGTCCTTTGATGAAACAGGGTTCCCTGACCGACCAGGTGGGCTGTCATTGTCAGCTTTCCTACTGGTTATGAGAATCCAACAGTTACACGGTCAGGTTCACTCCCGTTCAGATTTGACGCGCTTCCCCCGGCCCCACCCATACTCTAGGGTGGTCCCTTACGTGAGATTAATGAAGGTTTCCCATAGGCCACTTGACCCCTTTCATCTGGAAAAACCTAAGATGACCAATGTATAGGAATTTTCTCTTGCTTACATAGCTCACAGCTTTCTTTAGCTAGACCCACGTCCATCCTTTGCACACAGACATAAGCAGACTGCATTTTTTACTTTTCTGAGGTTTAATTTTTCTCTTGTTTTTCCCTTGTGTGTTCCAACTCTTAATACTTTTGAATTGAAATAGGAAAATAATTAACAATTGATAAGAGATTTCTTCCCCCTCTTCCCTTCCCCACCCTTTTTGGGCTAACTCCAGGACAATTTTCAAACACAGCTTAAGCATTGTCTATGAGACGCTTTCTTGATCACTCTCTTTTAACACCTTATGCAAATGCCATCACATTGCTCATCCCTCGGCCCCCTCTCCTCCCTGGTAAGCACTATATCTAGCTCCTCGCTCTCCCCACAGTGCCACGCACAGCACCTGGCACTGAGCAATCCCAGCAAGGGTTCATCATTCTCAACCACCTGATGAACGATGAATTTTGAAGCAGTTCTTGAAGACTCCCTTGTGGCCCATTTTTCTTGTGGAAGCCCAAAGGGGTGGGGAAAATAAGAAACACCTATGTCTAGGTTCCCATGGGAACGGAAATAAGTATGGCAACAATTAAGGAAAAATGAATACACTAAAAATATCATTTTACAAATTAAAAGAATGTCACATCTTCGAGTAATCATATTATACCTGCTGCCCTTTCTTTCCTTTAAGGGAATGTTGAAAACAGCTTATAAAATGATCTTTACTTACAAAGCTTGCTCCTCTATCCTAAAATACAATTCATGTGAATATTGCTATGGACTGAATGTTTATGCCCCCCCTAAAATTAATATGTTGAAATTCTAACCCACAGGTGATGGTATTAGGAGATGGGCCTTTGGGGTGTGATTAGATCATGAGGGTGGAGCCCTCGTGAAAGATATTTGTGCCCTTTTATGAGCAGACAGGAGGGAGGTGATTTTCATGTGAGGATATGATAAGATGGCAATCTGAAAACTAGGAAGAGGGCCCTCACCAGACACCAGATCTGCCAGCACCTTGATCTTGAACTTCGCAGCCACCAGAACTGTGAGAAATAAATGTTGTTTAAGCCTCCCAATTTATGATCTTTTGTCTAAGACAGATGTGTATATATATGTGTATGTATATATATATATATATAAAATTCAAAGGTCTGAATCTATCTATGACCCTCTCTTTTACTTTCATTTATTCACTCAGTCGCTTTTTGCTGAGTGCCAACAATAATGTGCTGATACCATGGTAGGTTTTGGGGACACGGCTGTGACTAAGAGAACCAGAGGAGTTCTTTCCTCACAGAGTTCACAGTCTAGCAAGAAAAACCGACAACTTGAAAAGCAAGTAAACAAAAAAATACATTCTTACAAATTGCACAGGTGACCCCCAGGAACTTACAAGGTGCTCTGATGGAGATTAATGGAGGGATGGTGGAGGTGGACCTTTCCCAGGAGGAAGCATCTAAGATGAGAGAGGCCTGGAGAAGCAGAGGGACTGGTTTATGAAGAGCGAAGGTGGGGAGCAGGGAGGACTGTTTCAGGTAGGTACAAAGAGCTTAAGGCAGGGAGAGTCGGGGGTTTGGGGAATGGAGAGAAGTCTCATGTGGCCACAGCAAAGTGGAACACAAGGAGATTTGACTGTGTGTGGTGGACAGGAATTTCGATTTTGCTCTAAGTGCAATGGGAAGTCACTGCCGCCCTATAAGCAGGAGCATGTTATCATCCAATATACATTTCAAAGGTCACCATGGTTTCAGCTTGGAGAACAGTTTTGAGGGGGAAACAAAACGTGAATGCCAGATATGAGATTTTCAAGTTGAGCAAGAAATGACAGGTTTCAACAAGGATGGTGGCAGTAGAGATAGGAAGATATGGATGTTCTTGACTAATATTTTGAGGGCAGGCATGTCAGGACTTGTGTTATTTCTCTGCTCAAAACCTTTACATGGCTCTTGTTACTACAGGTCTTCTTAGGCTAAAGTTTCTGTAGAATCTGCTCCTTTCCTCAGCTCTCTCTTCATGTCCCACTCAACGTTCCATCCAACCACATTGACCTTGCTGTTCCTTGAACACACAAGCCATGCCCTTTGTTCCCTCTGCCAAAAATCATTTTCCCCAGGATGTCTGGACCTCTCACGGTTCAGCTCCTCAACTCTTTCCATCTTTGTTCAAATGTTCCTCAACAAGGCCCTCTGTGAGCCCCACCCCAGCAATCCTTATTAACTTTTTTGCCTTAGTTTTCTGATTGGCATCTTTCCACCTTCTATCATGTGGTATCATTTCAATTTTTATTTTGTTCATTGTCTGACTCCCTACACTAGAATGGGAAACAGAATGTGCTACATGGTAGAAGCTCAACAAATTTTATTTTATGAATACAAGTCAGGGAAGGAATCAAGTGTTATTTCCAGGTCTCAGATACAAACAATTGGGTTATGCTTTTTAATGAGCTGGGAAATACTGGGGGATATCTTTTTTACTCTATAACAGAATGAAAACAAATTCAAATCCATATTGTCTTATAATAAAGTCAATATTTAGAATACCATGGGGTCGAACTAGTTTTTTCAAAAAGGTGAGAAATTGATTTTGAGGAAACTGTGGGATCTAAGTAGAAGAGCTAGAGAGAGAGCTGGATGGTCAGTCTCCCTCCCTCTCCATGCTCCCTGCTTCCCTCCACTACTTGCTTTCCTCCTACACGCATCCCTGGGCTTTCCGCACCCTCTCTCCATGGTGAGCCCAAATCCTATCACTTCCCCTGGTTGCCTGTTAGCACTTCCAGCATTTGCTTATAGTTGTCATTTTCCACCACACATAATTTGGCTTTTGAGTGGCCTGCAAAGAAATACAGTGATTTTATCATACAATAAAGTCCTTCTGCTAATTTCCTTCACCTCACCAGCTAGTTCATAACTACATGAACCACCCCCGGGGCGAATAAATCTGGACCAAACACATAAGCTTCTCCACCTACTTGTTCAGGTCTTTACCTCGTTAATAGGCCCACCTCACTTCTCCATTGTCTTTTATAATTAAACATGGGATTTAAGTTGCAGTGACACAGAATAAGCCAGTGACTCTTTCCAGGGCCAAGAGGACTGCTAGTGAGCCTTTGGTGAATGAAAGAAACACCAGCATTTCATCGGAGAGCCCTGAGCTCATAAAAATGCATTCCTAATTGCTCCCTTAACACTTTCATCCCGATGCTAAGCATCCTGCTCCTCGCTGGCCCTGTGAGAAAAGAACTCTTTTCATTTTCTGTTTGAATGACAGACTGTTGCAGAGAGGATTAAATGGGGTGATCTATGCAAAGCAATTAGGACAGTGCCTGGCGCCTAGCAGGTGCTCAATAGATGCTAACTGCCCCGAGCTCTCAAAGCCCTCTCCCTCCGCCTGTTACTTGATCGGGGCTCATCCAAACAGCAGACCCCCAAAAGGATCTTCAAAATCAGGGTGAAACCTACCCCTTGCTGAAAGAACTTCGTTGCCATTTCGCACTTTAGAGCTTGTTAATCTTCATCTGTTTTCAGCCAAAGACCTAATAAAGGGTCAAACTTGCTATTTTGGAAATATTAATAAATTAAGCTTAACAAAACAAGATGGTTATTAAAACTCAAAACCATGAATCTTCGTGTTTTTTGTGGTTTCTCAATGACAGCCATACAGTGATGGGTAGAAAGTTAGAAAGCGAGCCCTGGAAAAGACTTTATCCTATTTTTCTCCAATTTTTTTCATTTTCTTAGAGTAAATTAAGGCCCAGAGGAAGAAAAATAATTTGCCTAAGGCTGCGTGGTGAGTTTGTGGCTGAGCCAGGATGAAGCCAAGGTTTCCAGCTCTCAGCCCAGTGCCCTTCAGGCTTCCCCCCTTCGCTGGCTGGAGATTCCTCATACAGAGCCCGAGCCGAGGGACAGAGAAAGGGGATCCTCAGGCTGTGCAGGATCCAGGACGCTGACAGTCCCCCTCGCTAGTGGAAATACCTCAGGCACAGAGAGAGGACCAGAAACCATGGAAACTTCCTGGCCGGTCACAGGCTCCTTGGATTTGACCTAAACTGAAGGCAGAATTAGGAGCAAACTGAGGACGGGCCAGGGTGGGGAAGGGGCACGGGATGCATATTCCACATCGTGCTTCTTTGAAGCAAGGACCGTATGGCTATAATCTTGCATTTCTCATGATTTGTCGAGTGAACAAATACATCTCAGCCTTTCTCTGGCATTATCCTTAAACAATATGTTAAACGTATTATAACCTCCCGTCAGACCATCAGACAGTTACATTAACTTGACAATGCAAGAACTGAACAGAATTAAGAGCTGAAAAATAAAGTTGGCCCTAAACTGTGTCCCAAATAAATATGCCTAATGGAGTCATTAGTCAGTTCATTTATCATATTTCATACATTTTTTTAGTTCTATGTTTGTCTTAAAAGTCTTCTTCTTTTGACAATATTAAGACAAAATGTACGTAGTCTCTCCGGTCATGGAGGGAATATAGTAATCAAATGATCACACAAATAAATATATAATTACAATTGCAGTAAGTAGTATGAATTAGGGGGAACTATGAGCAACAATAACCTAATTAATAGAGGTCAAGCTTGCAGAATGTGGAAGGTGATGGTCTGTTGCAACTCACACTTTACATTTGAGTTTTGAGCTCAGCTCTAGCTGCCTTCATTTTAAGACTCAAGCAAGAAATTCTCCTACTGCGTCCACAGTTAGTCCGACTTTTCAAATGCCATTCTTTTAGAGGCTCTGCTTCTCTTAAGAGCAGGAGCAGAAACTAGATAAGAAACTAGATTTCATCTATTCAACAAATAGCTATGGGGTCCCTGCTCTGTGTTAGGCATTACAGCTTAGGATACACTGGAGGGCAAAATGTATCTCGTTTCTGTTCTTCTTACACTACAGTCTCGTAGGAGAGGCAGATAGTAATCACATGAATGTACAAATAAAGATAAAAATACAAATTATAAATGCCAAGAAGTACAGGGACCCATGCAAAAAGCTAATTTAATTCCGAATAAATTCCTTGAAAAGCTTTTTTCTAAGAACTGAAATTCACAGAGATTTTTTAAGCCACTTCATTAAGGTATGGCTAATATGTAAGAAGCTGTACATATTTAATGTATATGAGTTTAGTGATAAGTATATATTCATAAAACCATCACCACCATCAAAACCATAGACATATGCATTATCTGCCAAAGGTTCCTCCTGTCCCCTTTATTATTATTATTTTATGTGTGTTGTAAGAACACTTAACATAATATCTACTCTCTTGGCAAATTTTAAGTATACAACAGCACTGTTAGCTAGAGGTGCAATGGTATATAGTAGATCTCCAGAACTTATTTGCCCTGCATAGCTGAAACTCTGACCTTCACCTCCCCATTTCTTCCTCCCCACTCCCCTGGCAATCACCATTCTCCTCTCTGCTTCTTTGAGTTCGATTATTTTAGGTTGCACATATAAGTGAGATTATACTGTATTTGTCTTTCTGTATTTGCCTTATTTCGCTTAGCATAATGTCCTCCAGCTCCATCCATGCTCTTGCAAATGGCCAGGTTTCCTTCTTTTTTAACCCTAAAACATAGTCACACGCTAAAGAAAAAAACTGGGCCACTATTTTGCACCATGCACAAAAAACCGACTCAAAATGGATTAAAGATTTGAACATAAGACCTGAAACCATAAAACCTAGAAGACAGCATAGACAGTAAGCTCCTTGACATCAGTCTTGGCAGTGGTTTTGGGATTTGACACTGAAAGCCCAGACAGCAAAAGCAACAAAACTGGCACTATATCTAATGCAAAAGCTTCTGCACAGCAAAGGAAACCATCAACAAAATTAAAAGACAATCCAAGGAACATGGGGAAATATTTGCAAATCGTGTACCTGATAAGGCATTAATGCCTGAAATACATGAATGACTCATAGCAAAAGAACAAATAATATGGTTTAAAAGTGGACAGAGGATCTGAGTCAACATTTCTCCAAAGAAGACATACAGACGGCCAACAGGTACACGAACAAGTGCTTGACATCACTAATCATCATGGAAACGCAAATCAAACCCCCGACGAGCTGTCCCCTCACCCCTGTCCGGATGGCTGTTATCAAGACAGAAATAACAAGCCTTGGTGAGCCCGTAGGGAACTGGGACCCCTTCTGCACTGTTGGTGGGAACGTAAACTGGTACAGACATTATGGAAAGCAGTGTGGAGGTTCCTTTAAAAGTGAAAGACAGAACTTCCACATTGAGATGTAAAAAATAAGAGTTAAAGCAGAGGAGTGATGCCCTGGGATAGATACAGAAACACTGCCATCGGCTAGTTTGGCCCTGGCAGATCGTTTGACCTGATGGTTTAAGAATTTTTTTTTAATCTTTTTTTTTTTTTTTTAATATACCTTTATTGATCTCAGAGAGAGGAAAGGAGAAGGAGAGAGAGATGGAAACATCAATGATGAGGGAGTCATTGATCGAGCCCACAACCCGGGAATCGAACCCTGATCGCCTGCATCCTAGGTCGACGCTCGACCACTGAGCGACACCTGGCCGGGCTAAGAATTTTTTTTATATATATCTTTATTGATTTCAGAGAGCGGAAAGGAGAGGGAGAGACACAGAAACATCAGTGATGAGCGAGTCATTGATCGGCTGCCTCCTGCACGCCCCCTAATTGGGATCGAGCCCGCAACCCGGGCATGTGCCTTCACCAGGAATTCGAACCGCATCTTCTGGATCCTAGGTCGATGCTCAACCACTGAGCCACGCCCGGCCAGGCGACCTGATGGTTTAACTGTAAATTAGAGGGAGCTGAGAGTTCCGGAGTAATGGGTGAACCTGCGAGGGCCAGGGACCCAAATCCGGCCCTGCTGCCCACTTCTGTAGAGCTCATGAGAAAAGACTGGTTTTCACTGAAGACTAGTTAGTGGCATCGGAAAATAATCCGAAATGTACATTTCGGTGTTTATAAATAAAACGTCATTGCAACGGGGTCACACATATTGTCTATGGCTCCCTTCTTGCAACAGCAGAAGAATTGTGTGGTTGTGACACAGGTTATATGGTCGGCAAAGCCTGAAATATCTGCTATCTGGCCTTTTACAGAAAACATTAGCCGTAACTCTTTCTCTGCATTATAAGGAAGTGTTTCTTTCGAGGAGATAATCTTGTCAGCATTGATGTGGCTGCCTGAGGAAGCGGTTTGATGTTTAAAGCAGTGGGGTTGTGTTGGAAAAGTGCCTTCACTGTGTGTAAAAGTGATTGGCCTGCTCTCTGGCCCTAGGGGCTTCAGGTGAAGGCTTCAGGTCCATGGACTCAGCCACTTTGTCCAAAGTAGGATGAGGCGGTCACTTGCAGGGGTGGGTTCCAGTTGCAGTGGCCCATCTGAAACAAACAAACAAACAAACCAACAAAAACACTGCCTGTGGGACTTGTCAACTCCAGTGTCAGAAGCAGATAGCCAGCATCTGATGTCACCAAGGCTGCAAGGACCTGTGATCCTCATGTCTCTCATCCTGCTGCACAGGCAAGGAAGGGTAAAAAGGAGCCGGCAGTGTTTGGGGTGCTCCCGGGCCCCGTTCCCCACTGTCAAGGTCAGCGGCTCCGGGGGGGGGGGGGGGCGCCAGGAAAAGCGGACATGCGAGGCTACTCATTTGCACCGCGCGGGTCTGACAGCTTGCAGAAACAGGCCAAGCAGTTTAAAATGGAAAATAATCCCACTTTGATCCCTCCTCTTGGGAGAAACTTTATAAAGAGGGGAGAGCATTCCAGGCAGAGGAAACAGTGTGTTTGAAGGCTCCCAGGCGAGACAGATGGTGACATGTTGGAGGACAGACAGGAGGCAAATGAGACAGTGTAGGAGGCGAGGTCAGAGAGGCCGGGGTCAGACCGTGCGGGCCTCTGAGGATCTTCAACTTCATCATATTTGCCATCGGAAACCGTGGAAGGGTCTTAAGTGCTGGAAGTGGATGGATGGTGTCAAAGGGTGTAGCTCCTTATATTTTCCAGCGATGGCCATAGCACATGTCCCATCCCGCATGCTCCTCTTTCAATATGAAGTTGATGCTCCTCCAAGGAGAGAGGGGGGGTTCCTCCCCTTGAATCTGGGCAGGACTGTGATGAGAAGTGACTTCCCTAGGCTAGGTCAGGAAAAGTTTGCAGCTTCTGCCTGGTCCTCTTGGAACCCAGTTGCATGCTGTGAGGAAGCAAGAAAAACACAAGGGAAGACCAAGTGAAATGTCCCCCCCCCCCGGAGGCCCCAGTGGACAGCGAGCAAGCCTTGGGCCAACCCCAGCGCCAGCTGCTGAGCCACACCAAGCCTTCCGGTGTCCCCCAAAATGTTCCGGACACTGTGCATTGGGAACAAGCTGCTTCTGACTTCCTGACCCCCAGAATCTGTGAGCGCGATTAAAAGATTGGTGGTGTTTTGTGCTCCTAGTCAGCAAAGGGGCAGGAAAATTAGGTTTGACACCAATAGGTGACCAGAGCAAGAGGCTAAAAACCCTACGATCTGTTTCCTGAAACCCATTCTTGCTTAGTCCCTTCCTTTTTTAGTTTGTAGACTATCTACTGGTACGATTCCCTTGGGTGTTTATCTTAACTATATAGGACGGCATGAGACCTTTTCCAGGCCTTACCTGGGGCTCCCCCTCCCAATTCTGTTGTAATGGCTTCTGCTCACAAGTTGAATTCTATTATACAACCTAAAAACTTACAGTAAAACTGAGAGGGCGCCTGAAAAAGACATTTTAACAGAGCTTTATCTTGCTTCTCTGCAGGTGTAGAGCTCCTCTAAGGGGGGTGGGGGGACAGGTAAGCCAAAATCACTCTTAGCAGCTACTGAAAATTAGAAAAGAAGTGACTAGTTTATGTGAGTCTAGCTGCAGGAAAACTTGGGCGACATGAACACCTGCTCACAACACAAATTGTCGCCTTTCTCACGAAGTCCTCATGATTCAGTCTTCAGTCTGCCTGCAGACTTGACCGGAGCACTGCCTTCCCATACATCAGAGCCTGTCTTCTTGGAAGCAGATGCCAGGAAGTTTGAGGTCAGCTCTCCGGTCTCCCCACGTGCTGGCAGGGACTTGCTCTGTGGGTACCCGGTGCCAGCCACAGCCTTGCTTGCCCACCACCTGCCTGCCCATCCTTCTTGCCCCGATACCATGAGGAGAAGGCTTCTGGGGAACAGAAAGGAAAAGAGGCCACTAGTCAGTTCTCTGCTCTGGTTCTGGGCCTTCAGCGTGGCAGCCTCTCGTTTCATAAAGATGAATGAGCCGATAGTGGGATCCCTGGTGACTCCTGTTTTCCCACCAGGAGAGAGTGACCACCCTCAAAGGGGAGAGCTACTTGGCCTGCCTTTAACAGTTTCTTCTGCTGCTTTCGGGAGAACTGTTCAATTTAAATATAATAGCCTCCCGGATCCAATACTTTTCATTTCTAAGGGTAGATCAATTCCAATTTTCTTCTGAAATTCTGCTTTCATGAAATAACCTGTCCTGCGGTCAGATGGGAGTCTGGTTTTTAGAGAGGATCTTATCGAGCTGCTGAAGATGGATGAGGTGTGGCTGTGGCGGGGTTTGCACAGCCTAGTGCGCCAGGCTAGATGAAGAGGAGCCAGCTGACTGCACCACTAATATTTTTGAGCACTTTTCAGGTGTCAGGCCGTGACCATAACCACTGTCCACAAAGGAATTTATTTTCCCCAACAACCTTGTGAAGTTAAAAGTAAAAGTGTCGCCGTTTTGCAGATGAGAAAACTGAGGCTCGGAGAGCTTAAGCATCCTAAATGAGGCCACACAGCTGGGTAGAGACAGAGCTGAAATGCAACCGAGGTCAAACAGCGCCAAAGCCAGCACTTATGGGAATCCACAGTTGCCTCTGACGCAGAGCCAAGTTTGGGAAGTGACAGGCAAAGCGTCCCGGTTTCGTTCCGTTCTCATCAGGCAGCAGATCAGTTAGTTCCATACAACACAGTTTTGTAGGCTGTCTGATCTCGGCTGATGAGTGATAATCACTGCCCACAATGTTTGCAATTTTTCTTCTTGACTGTTTGGATATAGTTGTTTTTAAAAACCCTTGAAAAGTGCTTAGCACCTAAAAATACCCCCAGTAAGCTAAGTAATATAGCTCCTCATTTCATCTTGCTTAGAATGGAGCACACAGTAACCATGATATCAATAGCAGAGGATTGGAGTTTGAAGGTCTCCATTATAACTCCTGGGCAGATTTTGCTGGGCAATTTGGGCAAAGACAACTACTCCACCCCCACTCCGCATGGCCTCGATGGGGGTGTCAGTCAAGGCCCCCTAACCATGGCAGGGCCATCAGATTCCTGGGAAAGGAAAGCCTGGAATTCAAGAACACAGCAAAAGCAGAGCACATTAGTCCCCAAGAAAAGACTGAAAGGACTGAGCCCCAGAGTTTTGCTCCTCAGAGGCCCAGTCCTGTTCTTTCTAAGGTCTGGTATGTCAGCTCTCCTTGGAATTTGTAGCTCACCCCAGATCCTCTCAATAAATTCCTCATTGGCATATGTTAGGCAGAGTGGGTTTCTGTTGCTTCAAATTAAATAACCAGGCATAGTGCTTGTCAGAAGGAAAGAAAACACAGTCCAGGTGGTCCCTAAATTCTCCTGCGATCCTAGCATTTCATGGTTTTTATACGCCCGTCATCCCAGGACCTAAGGTTGTTTCTCCACCAGATGATCCATCCTTCTGACACAGGATGAGCAGGCATTTTCCCTACGAGCTTCAAAATAACGAAATAGCTGAAAATCTGAGGTTTGTGTGAAATTTCCAGGCTTCATGTTTACTATAAAATATGATTGTGGTTAAGTCAGAGGAAACTGGAATGAGAGATGCAGATTTAAAATTATGGCCACTTATCAGGGCTTAACCTTGTACAAGGTGCTTCATCTCCCTGAGTCTCAGGCTCTTTATCTGTGAAATGAACGTGGCACAGTGATTAAGATATTTCATTGAGTTTTATTCTCACTCTATTTTTACCTTAAACGCCCACACACGGGTGCATATGTGCAAAGGCATGTACATTCACACAAATGCATGCGTACAAACTCTCACACACAAATACACACACACAATTCCAGAAACAAGAAATCCAAGAATTCTAGGTCTTTTGTGCCTCTGATGTAGAGCCTAAAGGAGATGCCTGCAAAGAAAGCCTGCCCCTGGGCCTGCAGCTCTGGAGTGGTTTGTGCTAAGGGAGGGAGAACCAGAGGAAGGACAGTCCTCAAGACAAGACAGGAATGTCTCTGGGTTCCACAGGTAGTAGGATCCTGGGCCCTGATTCCCAGAGCTGTCCCCAAGGAGGGACCAAGACCTCAGAGGGAAAGCCTAGTCTCGGCCAAGTTCTCCCTCCAAACTTAGCATGAAAGGCACCTTATTGCCTGATCGATGATACAGGAGAGAGTGGACAAAATAGGTTAGCAGTGGTCACCATGGAAGACTGGGACCAGAGGACCTGCATGTGACTCTCGGAAGGGAGGAAAACTCCCCCAAAATCATGAGAATTGAATTTCCTGCCCTCCTGTCAAGATGAGGACTCAGAGTCAGATTTCATTTAATGTAAAGAGAACAGTTTGACACTTTTTGTATGTATGTATGTGTGTACATATACACACACACGTATTTTTTCAGAAATTGAGTTCTGCATTACACAACACTTATCACTTGTTTTTTTCCACTAATAATGTATTCTAGATCCATGGCTACACATATTATATGTCTAATTATTTTTTAATAGAAGCAGGACAGACTCATGGTTTAAAAAGTCCATATGTGGAAGCAAAATTGCCCCCTCAGTGGCGGAAGGAACACTGTGCGCTACTTCGTGTGTGTTTATTTGAATATCTTTAGCATATGTGAGCATTTTTTATGTCTGCTTTTAATTAGTCTTAACTGAGATCGGTTGTGGTGGCCCCAATTTCTTTTCTCCATGAGGCTATCTGAACTGTCTATCTACCAAATGACCTTACAGCCTGATTTCTAAGCCATTCCCTAAGTAGAAGAGTGGTGAGTCGTTAGAAATAGGGACTCCGGTCAAATATTTCTATTTCTAAACAGGCCAGATATTTTGTTTTCTGAATCTATTTTGAAGCTACAAATAACAGACAGTGATTCAAATGTGAGTATACAGGCCACTAAACAAAACATATATAATTTCGAGTGTGACTAGTGTTAAAAAACAGGCCATAAATGGCTTTCCTCAGTAAACTCCACCTACTTATTCTCAATAATGATGGACCCAAGGCCAATTTCCACGGTCACAAACCTGTAATGGAAAAGACCTTCTAGTCTGTTTATCCAACACATCTCTCATTTATCACTTGGCAACTCTGCTAGTCCCAGTTATCCAAGCCAAAAGTAATTCAGGAACCTAAACAGCTGCTGATGCCCAATAGAGTTTTCAGAAAACACTATTTAAAAACAACTTTGATTACATATCCAGTCTCCTCTGCATTCTCTTCACCGAGCTCTTGCCTGTGGAGGAATCTCGAGCATGTCAAGAGCTTAGCTCTAGACCACACTGCATTAAGCCCCACTTGACACTACAGTTATTTGTCTGGTCAGCTCCCAGTATTGCCCCTAAAAGGAACTCAGAAACTTTCAAGTAAGGGAGTGGCACACATGGTCTGCCCTTTGGAAAGGTGGCTTTAGCAGCTTCAGGAAGAGGGATTCAAGTGACTGGAAGCTAGAGGTGACGCCCAAATCCATGGTCTAGGCAAGACACGGTGAAGGCAAGAAAGTCACAGTAGAATGAAATGGTCCGGGCGGGTCTAAGGAGATAAAATCGGTTGGACTTGTTGACATTACACCAGGTACGAGAATAACCTTGAGGTTTGTGGTTTGTGTGGCCCGATGGTGGCACGGAGTTCTCATGCAGGGAGGAACACGCCTGAGGGTGAGGATGGACACTAAGGAGCTCCCTCAAGGACAGCTGTGTTTGGAACATCTATTAAGTGTCCTTCATTTCGGGTATAAAGAGAGCAAGGAAAATAATCCATCCTGGAAATCAAGACCATGGCTGGAAAAGCATTCGTGGCAAAGAGGGAGATTACTTGAGAGACGTTGCAGAGATACAAAGGGACACACAAGAACTTTCCACAGTTTCAGTTCCCAAGGTCACAAGACTCATTTTTCACCCGCACTTGTCACAGTCAACAAAGAAGCTGACAACGGAACCCATCAGCTGAGCCCAGAGGGACTCCCAGGGCTTATGCTGCTAAACTTCATCTCCTTTCAAATATCCGAGGGATGCCAGGGACAAAGGCTCCCCCTTCTGAAAGGAAACCTGAGAGCCAGCTCTCTCCCTCTGCCTTCCAGATGGCGCTACACATGTCCGTGCGAAATGCTCAGGAAGCGCTTTCTTCTTTGCAACCGAGAGAAGCATTTTCCTTCTTCGCTGACGGCCCCCACTTTCTCTCCCTGCTCGGATGGAAGCTGATGTGTTTTTCCCCAGATTATCCACTCCTGGCCCCGCGCACAGTTTGTGCTCTTGGTAGCTCCTCTGCAGTGGGCAGATAAGCGCGGGGCTGTGACGCACGAGTCGCTGCCGGTTTCCTTAGCGATGCCCCAGCAGGCTTCCCGCTCCCCTACAAACCTGCTTCTGAGTCAGCCTGCTTTCGGCTGCCGTCCAGGCCCTGCCAGAACGTCACTTTTAGAATAATGATGACTCTTTCCATCGTGGCACTTTACAGTGTCTAAAGATCTTCCCCTGTCTTCATTTCCTTTCACCCTCCATAGCGCGATCTTACAGAGAAGATGCTATTAACGTCACCACTTTATAGGTAAAGAAGTTGAGGCTCACACAAGTTTAATGACCAGCCTAGACTGCATGGCAGTAAGTCAACAGAAGAGGGTGAGGCTTGGAACCAGGGGCTCGTGGAGTTTGTTCACCTTGGGCAATGGTGGCCACTGAGTCCTAGCCAGATATCCGTCCCCTTCAGTCTGAAGACCAGAGAGGGGTTACTTCAGTGCAGGATGAAATAAGGGCAGGTCTTCCCTCTGAGTTAGCATATGTTCAATATTTACTGAGAAAGTCATGGACAGGAATGATGAAGGGCTTCTTAATTCAGCTACCAGCTTGCACTCCAGGCAGCAGTAGTGGTCAAAATACAACAGTTTCTATAGTGTTCATCATATAACAGTTGTTCTATGGACTCATCACAGATGTGTCCCTCCAGTTGGTCAGTGCATACAGTTAATATTGCTTTAGCTGTTGATTGGCACTGATGTGGCAAAGTGTAAGGTATAACATTTGAGTTGAATAGTTTATTGAAATAGCAAAGAGTTGGTAGAGCTTGTTGGGGTAATTGGTACAGCTTGATGTCCAGCTGGCATCTAAGAAAAAGTGCATGTTTGCTGGCATATGGATATGTGTATATAGGAGGGGCCGGGGAGAGCGGTAGAGTGCCCTCTCCAAGGAGATCCACATGCTCATGGGATATGGAGTTGAGCAGCCCGCAGCGATGAATGCTTGCATAGACTCTCTGAGACATGGGACCAGTATTTGGTACATGGGACTAGTATTTGCACCTCAATTATTGCTGACTTGCTTAGAGCCCTTTTGAATCTCTTCATCCCTTGAAGAGAGCTAGTCTGTATTTCTAGTGTTTGAACATGAGCCCCACACTCAAAAACCTGAGAACTGCTATTCTAACTTCTCTTTCTGGAAAAATCAAAATGAATCTTTAAAATACTGGACTTGCAAAAGTCTTCGAAAGGTCATTGGAAAAAATTAAAAGGCCACTGAGTTAAACTATCCATCCAAATTTAGGCTCCGTGTGCAAAAAAATATTCTACCTGTTCCACCTGACCCAACGACAGGAGCCTCACTATCTCACAAAACAGTCCTATGTTTCTAACACCCACTTCCCTATTTCCAACAAACACTCTACTCTCTCTACTGCTCTCCTGGCCTTCTGCAGCTCAGCAGCCTGCAAGTCATGGATTCCCCCTTGTTTCTGTGGACAGAGGATCGCAGGCTTCTGCTTGGATCCTTCCAGCAGCAAATGGCCCACCCCCTTCTTAAAGCAGCACATTCTTAATATTTCATATTGATTCACATTCTGCCTTTTTCTGGCTTCAAGGAGAGGCAATTAAGTGAAAAAGATAAGGTTTGGGGTTTTGAAGTCAGATAACCTGCATTTAATTGCCAGCTGCGCCACTTCCTGGTTCTGCAACTTGGGATGAGTTACTTAACACTTTGGAGTGGCAATGTGCTGATTTATAAATAAGACAGGGTAAAAATAATAATATCCACCTCTCGCAACTGCGGTAAGAATTAATCAAAATAACGCTTATAATATTTTTATGAGAACAGTGCTTGGTGCATGGTAGTTATTTAACTAGCTGTAGCTACAATTAATACTCTATGGGTTGTTCTTACTCAGCTTGGGCCTATGGAGCCTGTGAAATAGCCCAGCAAGCTCTTCCGCGTGTAAGCTTTCTCCTGCGTGTGCAAACTGCCTTCATTGGCACCCTTGCCTTCTCTTAGGGAACTGATCTTAGGTAGCACTGCAAAGCAAGCACAAACCATTTCTGTTCCCAAGGAACTAAGTAAAAGATAAACGTGCTCACATTGACCTTCTGGAGGATGGGGCTTGACCCCTAGGTAAGCCTGTGAGACATTCATAAAAAGGTAACCTGACACAGCAGTGGAGAGAACATCCAACTGGGGTTCCCGAGAAATAGATTGTACTTGCTCTATGCTCTTGGGCAAGTCATTTGACTACTCCAATATCTCCAGCTGCGCAAGAAAGGAAATGAAACAAGTGTCACAGTACTTTGGGGGACATTAAGGAGACACACATGCAAAACTACTATGAGGAGAATCAGAGCTCAGCACATGATAGGCATTCAACGGGTGTTGGTTGACTGTGTTTCTGGGCCCCAGACGTGTTGACACCCATTGGCAGGCTTGGGCTGGCTAACAGTCCCCGGCCTCCGGCTCGAGGGTGCAGCGGTGTCCTCTCCCCATCTCCCTGCTCTCGCCTGGCCCTGAAAGTGCTCACAGTCCAGTAGCAGAACATAAAGAGCATAATAATTAGGGGTCAAAATCTACGGGAAACGATCAAAACAACGTTTAGAGAAAAGGGTATAGCTTTACTTGTCTTTATTATTTTTAAAAAATAAATTAACTGACTTCTCACCTTATTTTATGAGACAAGGAAATGTGTGGAAACAAAACAAACACCATCGAGGAGAATGAGAAGCCGTTACTGAGTCAAAATAAACACCTAATTAATTGAATAACAGAGAATTAAAAAGTGATTAATATAATCAGAACTACTTGTTTAAAAAGACCAACAAATGCCCAACAGACAGCAAATTCATTTTAAAAGCTAATAAAATTATAAATGAGGCAGGAAATAGAGCATCCAAGATAATAGAAAAAATGTGTCAGGAAACACTTTGCACAGTTAAATGCTAATTATTTTAAATTCCACTTGAAGTAAAATATTTTTTCAAAGGCAAGGGGATTGTCACTCACTGAGTACTGACTGTCCCCCTTGTCCCAGTCCTGGGCATTTCGTGTGCATGTGATAACCCTGGGAGATGAATATCTGTCCTTTCACAAACAAGGACTGAAGTTCGGAGAAATGAAGCTCTGTGTCCAAGGGCACCCAGCTACTAGGGATGCAGCTGAAATTCAGATCCGATCTGCAAGGCCTGCACTTTCTATACTTTGCCACATTTTCATCCTAAAAATGTAATCAAAATAGTTTCTATGAGAAAGAAGAAATCGAACCATTAGGTAATTAAATATATTTACAAATTGTTTACACACCACACAAACACAACTGGATAAACTTGTTTAGATCAAAACCAATCTGAATCTTCAAATAGAAACCTAACTACCTATGTCCTTCCTCAAGAAAGGAAACAAAAGCAAACTACCTAAACTACTATTGAAGGAAATATTGGTCTTAATTTTAATTCTGATTAGGGCATACACACATACACCTTATGGGGAGTTCTCCCCTTACAGACAGGAATTTTTCAATAAAAATCAAATCGAATGAGGTGATAAATTATCGCACGCTAGAAGATGATACCATTTATATGAAATTTCCAGAATAGCACAAATGTAGAGGCAGAAAGTGGGTCCGTGGTTGCCCAGGGCTGGGATGGGTGAAGGAGGCAGGAGGCAGTCGATCTGTGGGATTTCTTTCTGAGATGATGAAATTGTTCTACAATTCACTTCAGTGATGGTTGCTCATTATTTGTGAACGTGTTAAAAACCATCTGCTAGTTTGCTAGGGCTGCCCTGCCAAGACACCATAGGCCAGATGACTTAGAAACTTCTTGTCTCCCGGCCTGGAGGCTAGAAGCCCACAGTCAGGGTGCAGGCAGGGCGGGGTTCCGCTGAAGCCTCTGTCCTTGGCTTCCGACGGCTACCCTCTTGCGGCCTTGTCCTCACAAGGTCACCCTTCTGAGCACATGCATCTCTGGGGCCTCTTCCTCTCTTGATAAGGACACCAGTCGTATGGCATCAGGGCCCCACCCTAACGGTTTTATTTTTACCCAGTCACCTCTTTGAACCTGACCTCTGGTTCCGCTCTGAAGTACTGTGAGTAGGGGCTTCAACACAGGAGGCTGGGCGGGGGAACACAATCCAACTCGCAACACCATCAAACTGTACGCTTCAGCCTTAGCAGGTTTGGCTCAGTGGTTAGGGCATCATCCCGGGGACTGAAGGGGCCCAGGTTTGATTCCCGGTCAAGGGCACGCACCTCGGTTGCAGGCTCCATCCCCAGCCCCAGTTGGGGCGTGCGCGGGAGGCAACCAATCGATGTGTCTCTCTCACATCGATGTTTCTCTCTCTCTCCCCCTCTCCCTTGCACTCTCTCTACAAAATATCTTCGGGTAAAGACTACCAACAACAAAATAGTACACTTTAAAAGGAGGAATTGTGTTCTCTTTGAATTTTATCCCAATAGAGCTGCGTTTAAAATAGTATAAGGATGCTCTCTTAAAATGATAAAAAAATATATATTTAATTAAAAGTCAAAATTAGCCCTGGCCAGTGTGGCTCAGTTGGTTGGACATCGCCCTGTGCTCCAAAGGGTTGCTGGCTTGATTTCCTGAGGAAGACGAGGCACCATTGCAAGGTTGGAAACAGGAGTGACAAGCTTGTCCTTTGAGTTTCAGAGGGAGCCCACCGGGCGCTGTGCTGAGACTAGAATGTGGGGCAGAAAAGGTAGAGGCGGGGGCTACTGCATGCACAAGTGACAAAGACTGGACACGGGTTTTATTTTTAAAATAATGGCAGCCCGGCCGGGCGTGGCTCAGCACTTGAGCGTCGACCTAGGATCCAGGAGATCGCGGTTCAGTTCCTGTCAGGGCGCAGGCCCGGGCTGCGGGCTCGATCCCCAGGTGGGCGCGTGCAGGAGGCGGCGGATCAATGATGATTCTCTCATCATTGATGTTTCTGTCTCTCTCTCCCTTTTCCTTCCTCTCTGGAATGAATAAAAACATACTAAAAATTATAATAATAAAATAAAATAAAAAATGGCATACGCCCTGGCCGGGGTTGCTCAGTGGCTAGAGCGCTGGCCCGCGCACCGAAGGGTCTCAGGTTCGATTCCAGCCACGGGCGTGTACCTGGGTTGGGGGTCGCTCCCCAGCTCCTGCCAGGGTGCGTGTGGGAGGCAGCCAGTCAGTGTGTCCCTCTCACATCGACGTTTCTCTCTCTCCTCCCCCTCCCTCCCCTCCACTCTCTCTAGAAAGCAATGGAAAAAAATATCCTCTGGCGAAGATTAAGAACAAAATAATACTAATGGCATATGCTGTACATATGGGGAGGGGGAAGGGGGTAAGCTAGAGCAGATCTGGGAGAGCTGAATCACCCTCTTCCATAAGAAGGAGTCAGGTAGGTGATATCCAAAATGACTACATCAAGAAGTAAAAGCAGAGCATTTAGAAATATTACATTAATTAAAATAAGAGCTAGCTAAAAATAGTTTGAAGGGATTGCCGCTGGAGAGAGAAGCTGGGGAAACGGACAAGGAACGGCTGTTGCTCAGGAGCCCTCCTTCCACCTCATGTTTTTAACCCCATGAATCTAGTACTTTGACAAATTTTTAGGAAGGACCAGAACAAGGTTGGCATTTAACTTCGTAATTAATGTTGGGTTGGGGATTGTGCAATTGCAATAAGTTACAAAGGAAGAAGTCTAATGGTTGGGAAAGTCTCTGTAAAATATCATTATTTGCAGATGGCAGAATGCCTAGTTAAAAGGAAAGTCAACTAAAATATTTCGGTAAAGGGATCAGATAGAGAGACATTTTTTAGCTTACTGGCTCGTATAATGCCATGTTTAATAAATGTTTCCCTTAAGTAGACCAGAATTTTTTCATTACTAAAGTTCAATGCTAAATTCAGCATTCAACTATAGTTAATGATGACTATCTGAGAAACTTGCTCTTTTTAATTCTTAAAAGCCAAATAACCATGGAGTTTTGTCCGTGGCTTAATATTACTGTTTTAAGTTCATTTGAGAAGAAAAAAAAAACATTGTACCCTTTCTTCCTGGATATTTTTGGTTTAGAAGCAATTGCTGAGCAGACCAATGAACAGTTCAAGCACCTGTCCAAAGTCAAGGGCAGGTCACGACAGATGGGTTTTAATATTCTCTTGCCATCCTCTGGGAGGGGAAGCAGAAACCAGTTTCCACCTGAGTTCAAGTCAACAAATCATCCGTTCATCCATCCATTCATCCACTCATTCATTCAGCCATCATTCAAATCCTTACTGAGCAAAGTAAGCCCAGCGTCAAGATTCGGGGAGAAAGACTTACTCCCGGCTCTTAGTGGGCTCGTGTAAACAAGGCATTCAAAGGACAGCGACAGGACACCGACAGGACACTACAGTAGGGACTAAGAGAGAGGTGCCCCTAAAGTCGAAGCAGAAGCAGAGTCAGCAGGGGTGGGAAGTGTTGGGAAGAGGGGGTGACAGTGAGGCAGGAAAGGAAGTGGATTGTGTTGGTTGAGTAAAAGTGATCAAACATTGAGCACCTGAAAAGGAGGGACATGGCAGGATGCAGTGCTTTGGAGGGACCACAGAGAAGAGCGTGTGCTGTGCAGTGACCCTAACCTCAAATGCCCACAGGAGCCAGGCGGGTGATATGAATAAGTGTATGGGCTTGGTCCTGGGAGAGACAAGAGAGAGTAGTGCAGACTGCGGCAAGCTGAGGGCGCCGTGCTCCACTCAAGGGGACAACCCTCCATAGCTCCAATGATTGCCACTAGGCAGGACTTAGTGCTCCCATATCTTCTAATTTTCCAGCAGAAATCCAGACTTGTGCTGGGGTGTGTGTATATGAAATTGTTAGTGAATTCAAATGCTTTAACGTTCTAATGATAAAATCTACTGTGCTCTAGTCTCACCGCCCACAAAATGTGGCTGATTCCAAGCTAAGAGCTATTTGTTTGCTACCCTGACATAGTGGCTGAATTGTTCTGACCTATGCTTCCTAAAACAAAGCACTTAAGCTATCTCAAGCCTCAGTTTCTGCATCTACAATAATAACAGTATTTAATCTAGTGTATTTAAATTATAGAATTTGGACCAAAACTAAATGAGGGAATTATGTATAGTTGAGTGCAGACCTGAGGAGGTATGAAGGACATCCCCACAGCCCAGGGAGGTCAGCCTGAAATTGAGTTAAGGGAAAGTGGTAGAAACTGTAATTAAAGACACGTGATGGTCTCAGAGAATCTAAAAAGAGTGGAACAGCAATAGCCAATGAGCAATGTATGCAAACATGTATAAAGGGGTATGCCCCGCAGATCTTAATTTAATCAGCAATCCCGTTTCCAGAAATTCCCACTTTGAGCTAAATGAAGTTAATGTGAAGTGTTTTGTACAGGTGCTGGCCCCAAAATGTCAGCTTTTATTATTATTTGCCTGCTGTGGTTAGATTATAAATCTATATTAGGTGATAAAATGTGAGGCTGAAAAGGTAGATGACCAGAGGCCAGATCACAAAAGGTATTAGGGGTTACATGAGGGAGTTGAGAATTTCTCCCTAGTTGGGGATGCACTGAAGGATTTTAAGCAGTGTCTTAATCACCTGTGTCAAATGCAGTACATAACAAATTGTTACTACTTTCACTCAAATATAGAATAATTGACAAGATGCCAGAATACATTTAGTGGATTACTTTGGTTCTCCCCAGTGTGGCAATGCATCTACTAAGTATGATCTTTAGACTCTGCCTTTGATGAACAGCACACGTCCCAGGGAGAGATGAAACGGAGGTTCCATATGCTCACCTTTGGCAGTGACCCTGTTCCTGAACTCTGCACAGCGGCAGCTGCTCTAGGACAGCATTAGCACAAGACAAGGTCAAAGAGACCTTGTTGGAAGGCTGTCGTCTCCACACACTTCAACCACAACAGCGTAGTTAATAGATACCAGAAGGCATGCAAAGGGTGTATTAGTTCTGCTTCCTACCCCCTGAAAAAAACAACTAATGGAGGCAAGACAGAGCAAGAAGTGGGTGTGGGAGAGAAGGGAGCTGCATCTCGCTGATGGAAATAGCTTCTACATAAGGTCGAACCCACAATACCAAATGGTTAGTCCCAAAAAGATGTTTTCTAATCCTTGATCTGAGAAAGATCTCTGCATTTTTGCCTCAGTTTCTCCCATTATTTCTGGTCAATGGTACAAAAATGAGTTGAAATGTTCTCCCTGGAAGCTTGTGAGATGTTCTCCCCGGAATGTCCCAGCCCCAGAACCACAAAGGGCACAGGAGAAAATTAATACTGACTGAGCGCCTGCTAACCTGCTCCAGGCTGGGGATTTTCCTGACACTGAACTTAGAAAACTGTCCAGTCTCTTCCCTACACTGCCCACCCCCCACCAACCATCTGTCATTATCTCTCTAAAGCAGAAAGATTTTGAAAAGAGTCAATGGCCAGATCATTGCACAATGACTACTTTTGTTGTGATCGTTGTTGCCCCAAGTCTAGAATCTCCTAAGGGACCTCCTGCATGCCCTGTTAGGTTGCATTTCAATTATTATCTGACAAATTAAGCAACTCACCTTAAAAACACACAGCTGAATCTACCGGAGAGGACATAGGTCCAACTGGAAGAGCAAGAGACTAGACAGGGCTCCCGCACAGAAAGCAGGAGGACATCATGCTCTGTCCCTCTCGCCCCAGAGCAATCGCAGGTGAGCCTCCGGGAAGGCAGCTGGGGAGTGAGTACAATGTTTGACTTATTAAAATTGTTGAGAAGACTTCTCCCTCTGCACCTATTTTACCACGTGGCAAATCTCTAATACTCTTCCATATAAAATCGCCTCCAAGTTCTCTTAAACCGCAGAGGACCCCATGAGGTTATGACCCCTGGAGGGGTTTGTTTTGATGACATAACACACAATCCAAATATTAGTAATTACTATTGAGTTAAGGATTATTATGTAAGACATATTGCTAGGAATGCCGTATGCTAGAAACTGGTAATTGCCTCCTTCTTGCCCATCACTGCTTCTTTCTTAATAACAGAAACCGGGTCTTGTTGGAGGCATCAATGTGCCCTGATGCCAAACTACTTTCTCAAGCCGCACCCTGAGATGGGGGTAAGGTACCTAAGTTCTGGATAAGGATTTCAGGGGGGGTGCTAATTTAGTTAGGAGGTTCTTCTGCCTTTCTCCCTTTCCTCTTTCTTCCTCCCTGGGATATAGACTTGATGTCTGGAGCTGCAGTGGCCATTTATCACCTTGAAGATGGAAGTCACATGCTAATGGGGACAGAACAGAAAGACAGAAGGCGAGGACATAGATGATATCAAAGGACCACCGTAACAACCACAGAAAGTCAGCCTCCAGACTGCCTATAGCTCAGAGAAAAATCAACCTCCATCTTGTTCAATCATGTTATTTCAGGTTTCTGTTATTAGCACCCAAATTTAGTTCCTAACTGGTTCATCTTCTAGGTGGTAAAATAAGAAAAGCGGGTTCAAAAAATTCAAGGGAGATGTGAAAAAAGGAGAACATAACATTTAAATTCTATAGTTTCCAGGCCACGCTGCATTATCTGTGGGGAGGAACTTACTAGGTTAGGGCCGTGGGATAACTGTGATGTCCCAGTGTCTAGTGGAGGGGAATTTCTTGTAAGAGAAAGCTGTAAGGATCCAGCAGATTTTACCTGTGGCTTTCAAACGCTTTGCCCTTTGCGGAGATTATAAACCTGCATTATTTATCAACATCGAATTTGCCTAGTCTGTAGGAGAATTGACTGATCCTTGGAAAGTGTTTCCCCATGTGGGGCCTGGGAGACTTCTGAATGCAGCTCATGAAAAATGAAAGGAGACAGCATAACCAGTTCAAGTTCATTCAAGTCAACATCAATGCCAGTGTCTCCAGAAGAAGCAGGAAAAAGGCCAGCAGAGAGGAAGGTAATAAAAAGCTCTTGGCTCTGCTTTCCTAATTACCCCTAATCCGATAAAGAGCTGGACATCTTACAAATGCTAATTAATTAAGCCCCCTACCAGTCAAGTGATAAACCCAGGAAGAGACCTGCCTGCTAGAAGTATGGACTGTGACAGAGTTTGTGGGCTGGAAATAGACGCCTGGGGGGGGGGGGGGTTAGATGCCAGAGGGGCAGCTGAGGCCTCCAGGGGACTGTATGGGGCTGAGGACTGGAAATCAGCACCATCTCCTCTTTGCCCCACCCCCCATCTATTCGCAGCTTCTACCTCACAGCGGAATAACCATATTGCACCCTAACCTCAGAATTCTTGACCTTCTGGAACTCTTCAAAGTCGCAGAACTTTTCCTTCTGGAACCTTCAAAGTTCCACCTTTGTCTCCTTTCAACCACTGCTAGCACATAATAGTGCTAATGATCGCCTCCAGAAATGATCGCCTCCCCCGCCTTGTTCTGTTCCCATGCTTCCCAAACCGTGCTGTGCTGAATTGGCCATGATGATTTTGGTTGCAAATGAAAGAAAATGCAACTCAAAGTAGTCTAAACCGTAAAGGGAATTTATTGTTTCTGATTCACTTAACAGTTCAAACGTAGGTCAACTTCAGGCACTGGTTTAAGGTTAGGGCTCTGGTTCCATTTCTCTGCAGTTTTCTTAGTGTTACTCTTACCTGGTTGGTTTTTCCTCTGATTGATTTCTATCACAGGGTAACGAAACGCTGCATCAGTTCCTGGGCACCACCATATATCACAGCATCCAAAGAAAGAGAGTGCCTCCTCCCAGATGTAACAAAAATGCCTTGAGCTTCACCTGTGACAGACCAAGTGAGGGTAGGCACACACTCTTGAAAAATGTCCACTCAGGCCCAAGAAGTGGTGCACGAGTCAGCCTAGGCTAAGTTGTGCTGTGGTAACAAAGGACCCTAAAAACTCCAGTGGTTTGCAAAGCAACAAAGCTTTGTTTTTCATTCAACTTGCACACAGGCTGTTACAAAACAAGTGAGACTTTAGCCATGTCCTCTTCATTCTGGGCGTAAGACAGAAGGAGCAGCCAGCTTCTAGGGCGTATTAATCTTGTGGCAGAGGGAACAGCGGTGGTAGAACCACATGCCGGCTCTTAAAATTTCCACTTGGAAGTAGCACATGTGACTTCCACCCACATTTTGTAGGGGAAAGGAAGACATTGCCTAAGCCTGTTGTCAGTAGGATGCGAAGTAAAATTCTGCTGTAGGAAAGACCAGATGGAAGGAGCTTAATATATTTTGAATATAATCTAATCTACTGCAAATGCTATATGTTGATTGGTTTAAACTGGGTTTCTCACCCTTGACCCATTTATTAGGCAAGGTAATTGGCAGGATTAAACTTTGGGGTTTATATCAATCAAAGCTACCCCTCTACAGGGGAATGGGATAGACCACACTCAGGCCACAAGGTCCACTTCACATGCCAATAGATAGGGCAGATTGGATCCTCATTTTACAGATGAGAAAACTGAAGCTTAAGGTGATTACCTCTTTAAGATTATAGAGCCAGAATTCGAAGCCAGGTCATCTAAATTGATCTTCCATGTTTTCTGTTGTACTAAAGACTTTGAATTTGGTACCACTGTATCCAGAAACAACCTCCTTACTTAACTCGTTCATTTGACTAACAAACTTAGCTAACACGGGTAGGGATCACATTGGAAATTCACTATTTTTCCTGGACAGTCACCATTTATAAAATAACTCATAGGTCTCAGATCTGAAAAGTCCTATAATCTGGAGATGAAGTCACAAACAGGCACATTTCACCCAGGAAATGTGCATTTTCAAACAGTGCATCAGAATATACATTGTACAACCTCCCAGGTGATCAATTTGACAATATCTAGCAAGAGCCTTAAAATGAGCACATTGATTGCCCCAGCGATCGCACATGTAGGAAACCCACCTTGTGAAAATGCCTGTGGTTGAGTGGGAAAGTCAATAAAGAGAAACAAGGACCTTCAATGCAGCAAAATTTCTAACCTAGAAATCTGAACATTTAACCTAAATATTCAACAACATGGGATTCATTAAACAAACCAGGGACAATGCACTGAACAAAGCACTACACGCTATTAAAAAAGAATCTCATGCTTATATCTTTAATTACACAGATTTTATTTAAGTTGTATCAAAAGTATACCATCAAATGCTATCCACAATATGTTTTCTTTTATATATATATGTGATTATAGAAGATTTTGGCCTTGCCTTTATGTTTACATTCACATTTTCTGCATCAAATGTGTATGGCTTGTACCCTAAGAAAGCAAACAATGAAATTTTCTTTTCAGTGAGGCACCGTCCAAAACTAAGGCCAAGAGAAACTGTGTGACATGGACGAGATCACCATCTGCAGAAGCAATAACGAGCTCTAAGGATGTGCTGCTGGTTAGACGAGGTGTCTCTCATATATGATGGAGAGATCAGGTATAAATCAGGCAACAGAACCCATGGCCTGCAGCTGTGATAGCCCAAGAAAATGGGTCTTGCCCGGCCGGGCGTGGCTCGGGGGTTGAGCATTGACCTGGGATCCAGGCGATCGGGGTTCGATTCCTGGTCAGGGCACATGCCCAGGTTGCGGGCTCGATCAATGACTCTCTCATCATTGATGCTTCTATCTCTCTCTCCCTCTCCTTTCCTTTCTCTGAAATCAATAAAGATATATTTTTAAAAAAGAAAAAAAAGAAAATGGCTCTAGAAAGAAGAGGAAAGCTGATTAAGAATGGTCAGTGTGGCTCCAGCACTGCCCACTGGGGCGGGTTGTAAGTCTAATTCTCCTCACCAGAGAAAGGGGCGGAATTTTACCCAGAGAGATGACGATTCACCCAAGTGTTCCAGCTTGCTGCTTAAAAATGCCAGCTTCCTTTCATCTCCATCCTATCCTCACCCAGTTACCTTCTTTCATCTAGAAGCAATGCCCCACGTCAAGGACACATGTCACATTTCCTGACCGAGTGGGCTCCCACTGTAGAGGGCTTGGTATGAAGTCTGGCCTATCCTGCCAGTGTGGGGGGGGGGACCCTTACCCGGTGCCACTGTGTTCGCCAAGGTCGTTTCAACCCAGGGCGAGCTAATCCCATTAAATGGAAGAGAGTCAACTGGCTTCCTTATTTTCAGTAACATTTCCACTTCTTTCTCTACCTGCAAAATTCCTAGTGCAATCAGATGCTTTGGCCAGTGTTTCAAAATGTTGTCTTAGTAAAAAGGGCCTTGTGGGAGGTAGTGAAAATTGGAGGAACTTGTTTAATTGTCTTCTTCCTAACACCCCTCCTCACCAGACTTAAGAACCAATATTCATCTACTCTCTCACGGTCTTGCACAACATGCATGTTGAACTTTTATGCTAACAATGTTCAACCATATCCCTCACTAAAGATAATAGCTCCAGCCCAAATAACCCAGTTTTTAATAATGAAGCCAGTCTTCCCATACCCAGCACTGAAAGTCCCAAGCAATTCAAAGGTGCGTTCCCGCACGAGCCAAGGATGGAGCGATTTCAGTGCACAAAATCAAATGTGTGTTCTGAGTGTCACATTCCTCACTCAAAAGCCAAAATAGGCAAGGAGTCCATGTCCAGGTCCTAAGTTAATGGATCGAGCCAATGAAACGTCCCACAGTGTCCCTTGGAGAATGGAATTAGCAAGCAACACTTCCTTCTCGGGAACAATACACGATCATAAATATAACTCACACTAGTTCTCAACATTTGTTTCATAAATGAGCTTGCTCCATTTTCCCCCAAGAAAAGTGAAAAAACAAAAGCGACAGAAGCACTAAGGTTGTGCTGGGTGCCAGCACATACCGAGCAAGAATGCTTTTAGCCCTGGCCAGTGTTGCTCAGGGGTTAGAGTGTAGGCCCGTGCACCCGAAGGGTCGAGGGTTCGATTCCCGGGCAAGGGCACGTACCTGGGTTGCAGGTTCGATCCCCGACCCCAGCTGAGGGGCAGGCAGGAGGCCCCCAGTCGGTGTGTCTCTCTCACATCGATGTTTCTCTCTCTGTCCCTCTCCCGCCCTCCCTTCCCCTCTCTCTAAAAGTCAATGGAAAAAAATATATATATACCCTTGGGTGAAGATTAACAAAACAAAAAAAAGGAATGTTTTTAAAAGAAAACGGAGTGAATGAAAAAGTAAGTCTATGTCTCCAGCTATCTCTACATTACTGAGCTTCAGAGGAGCTTGGGCCCAAGACCATCCGTGGTGTGTCTTTGACGTAGATGCCGTGTCTACAACACAGAGGCTTCATTTTGAAGTGATAATACACTTCTGGGGTTCATCAAAGGGTAACAGAATCTTTTAATTGAAAATATCGCAAACAGTTTGAACTGGAACCAGGAAGATGGGAAACGTAAAGCAAAAAGGGCCAATAAAGAGGAGTGTCCCGGGCTCGTAAGGAGCAGGTCCCCGAGGCTGAGCCCAGCCTCAGCAGGCTCGCGCCTCCAAGGCGGCTGATGCAGAGAGCGGGCCCCCAGGCAAGAATCTATGCCCAGGGACGATTCCACATCATGTGAATGGCGGCATCCAAGTCCCAGGGAGGCCTGTCAAGTTTGAAACTGGATTCCAGTAGGATAAAGCAGGCCAAAGGAAGGGGAAATCCTGCTGGTGGGCAGACTGGAGCTCCCTGCAGGGCTCTGGAGCTGGCACGGACACAGTAAGAAGTTTAGGAGAAAACAAGAAGGGAGAAAAGATGGAAAAACGTGTATTCCAGACTTCGTGAAAAGACAAAGTTAGCAAGAGAAAAGTCCTGGGGGATGTCACGGCACAGGGGAGAAATCTGCTGGGCGTAAGTTGCCCATCCTCAGTGTTCAAGACTGCAACACACGTCCCCACTTTGCCCTTGTCATTCAAGGACACCAGAAGGTCCTTCATGTCCCTGGCAAATCACAGAGCCTCGATGACTCTATGTAATCAACTCTAAGTTGCCCAAAGGAAGATCTACCCCTGGGAGTTAGGGGATCCCGAGGCAGTGATCCTGGGACTCGACATGCAAAAAGCCTGGGTTCTATCATCCAACCTCTGCCTCTGGCCGTCTGCGGGACCTGGGGGCACAATGTTCAATCTGTTATTTATCCCAATTTTTTTATCTAAGAAATAGAAATAAAAAGTATTTTGCACATACAGTTGTAAGGACTAGATAAGATAATCCATGTAAAACACAAAGAACGAGACTTGGCACATAATAAATGCTCAGTGAATGTTTCATGGAGTAGTAGAGGTGATGCTGGGAGTAAAAGGTTATGCATATAAAGGTCTGGTGCAAAGTCTGGCACACAGTAGGCCCTCAGTATGGGCTATTACTGGCTTTCCCTGCCTTTAGGGCTAACTCAAAACTGTGTCTACCCCCAATTCCCACCTCAATTCTAACCCCTCACAGTAACAGGGAGCCTCCCTCTTCCCTGCTGGAAAGCGAATCTAGTCACAAATAAACCCTGACCAGAGGGATACTCCCAGAAACTCAGTGAAGTCAGCCCAGGAGGCTTCTGGAAGCCAGCAATGGCAAATGAATCTCTTAATTACTGGTATTAATCAAACGCCTCCTAGATTTCCTCATTGCATTGCTTTCCCACATGACCACAGCCACTCAGAGCCAGAGCCTTTCCTTGGCACAGCGCTTGGCACCTGCTATTCTTAGAGTTGTTTGATCTGAGCCGTGATAAGTTACTGGCCTGTTGTACACACAAAGCAGCATTTCACCAGGGGAAGGGGAGGTGGCTGGCAGCAGTGAGCCAGAATGAAATCATGGAGCCCCGGGTGGGACTTGGGGTGGCCGGAGGAAGGCAGGAGGAAAGAACGCAGGAGGCAGGGAAGCAGGAGTTGCCATAGGCTTCGGGGTGGACAAATAGTAGACCAGCTCCCCGAGGACACAACTGATGGCCTCTGTCATTCCCGAGTGTGTGGGCCATCAGGTGCTGGACAAGACACAGGTCCTCCACAGGAGGTTCAAGGTGCTGTGTGGAAACAGCACTAGCATCAGCTTACAAGTGCCCCTGAGTGTGCCAGGCCTGACCTCATGCCATCCTAACGGCACAACTGCGAGGGCTGTTGGTTGAGCGCACAACTCTCTCGCACAGTTCCTAAGTAAAATGCTGCAAAAAGCTGTGCACTGAGAAGCACCCCTCCTGTCTGTGTCCCCATTTGCCCCATTCCTACTCTCAACCCTTGTAAGTAACCACTTTGATTTGTCCCTTGTTTTATCCGTCTACGTGGGGTTTTCTTACTTTTTGAAGATGCAAAAAAATTTTTTTAAATCTATTCTTATTTTCACCCAAGGGAGGTAATATTGCCCACAAAGAAAGGTGGCTAATTAGAAGGTGACTGATTCTTCCTCCAGGCTGACCTTGGCTGGTCAAGAACCCGTGCACTCCCAGGGCCACTGTTGGCTACAAGACCCAACCCAAAGGTCAAGGCTACAAGTGACCCTTGAGTCTGAATCCAAGGTTCCTGGTTGACTTAGCTGATTTGAAGGTTTGAAAAATGCCCTGCTATTGTCCTGTGGCCTTAACAAACCCACTCTGATCATCACTTCCCATCGCCCCTCACTCTGGACCCCTGCTCTGCCTGGGCATCCAGCACCACCTCACAGCTGTCTCTCCAGCTCCCACTACAAGACTTCCTCAGAGGACACAGCCCCGAGAACATGGCCCCTGTCTTAGGACAGCCTGGCCCAGAAGGACACAGGCCCTGTCCTAATGCTCCACAGTCCAGCCCCTGCCAGCTGTGATGTCTGATAAAACACCATTAAGATCTCGAGAATAATGCAGAGGAAAGAAACATTTAAAACTGGCTATTAGATGCCCAACTCCTCGGATCCGTGGATCCGGGATTGGCTTCCCTCCCTCTGCACAGGGCTGTGGTTCAAGGCCTGGCTCACCACCCCCACTGGGGTTTTGTTGAATTTTCTCCTTTGATCCTCGAGTCTAAGCTCTTACTCCCTTCCACCCCAGAGGAAGCAAAGCCATCCTCCCCACTAACCTAAGAAGAAATTCTAATTCATTTCTTCACCGGAATGAATCACAGTAAGAATATACACCCACCCCCACCCCTGCCACCCTGCCGGGTGCAAACAAGGCAGTTTCAAAGGTAGATCATGCAATTCTCCACATATGCGTATCTAGCCTTAAAAGATGTCCGCAGGGAGGGCGGGGGGGGGGGGGGGGGGGGAGCACTGAACACTTTAATCCCCTGAGAACTGAGCCACACCCTCTACAGCTCCTGTTTATACCCCATTCTGGGGGGAAGAACAGGTCTGCCCACTGCCTGTGGAAAGGAATCTGTCTTGTGATAACCTAACTACAATATTTAAGCCAACATATTTCCCAAGGGGAAAACCAGTGATTTCCTGGGATAGTCCAAATGAAAATCTACATGAAAAAACAATGCCTTTGTAAGGACATAGTTCTATGGAAAATATTCCCGGTCTGTGTTACGGACAGAGGCTGAGAGTCGGATCTGGAACCTTTGGCAGGGTCGGAGGGATGTCGGGGGTTCGGGTTGAGTATTGCAAGAGGGCATTTGTCTTAAGTGTATATGATTAAACAGCTCACCAAAGCCTGAGGCTAAAAATGCAGCCCAAGAAGGAAAACAAGCCCTGAATTCTGGCGAAGCAGTCACGCCTGATAAGAGGCAGGATCTGATGAGCCACAGGCAGAAAGTTCACGTTGGAAACTGTGCGCTCAGCGGCAAGACCCGGACTAAGAGGCAAGTGGAGCCCCGCCGGAGCCCGCTGCCAGCAAAGGCGGGTTTCCATCGTCTTTGTTGTAAAGAGGCTTATCTTGGGCCCCAGTCATGGTTCAGAAAGCCGCGGGGAGCGCCAGCGGCCAGGCTGAGGGGAGGACTGCGATTGATTCCCTGTGGCGTTGGTCCTCGGAGGCTGCCGTCCTGAAAGCAGGGTGCTAAGAGCAAGAGCTTGCTCTGTCCTCGGAGCCCGCAGAAGGCCCAGGAGCCGGGGAGGCGGGGGCTCCATTCCAGGTCTTTGTCACTTACAAGCTGGGTGGCTGTACCTCTGGACAAGTCATTCCACCTCTCCACACACTGGCTGGAAAACGGAACAGTTGACCAAGGATTGGGGCTGTGGTTTAATCGTTCACAAACAGAACTAGGGGGATGGACAGACACCAGCTTCTTGCTGGGGATGGATACAGATGGCAAGAGAAAGAAACATGGGCTCCGTCGTACAGATGAGTCGCAGCTCCCGCCTGCCAGGCGGTCCCAGCTCTGGTCCCCGCCCAGCTTTCCCTTCGCACACTTTTTGCAAAAGTTTAAAGGAACTTCAGTGTAATTCATTGGACAATGGTAACTATTTACTGCAATGGAACCATGTCAGGTTGTGGCCAAGGCCTGCCCTCTAGCGGTCAGAAAGTCGAAATGCCCCTTCTCATTAAATTGATTTTGAACTTCATGATCATTTGTAATAGTTGGGTGACCTCTGCTGTCCTATTTATCATGTTTTAGTGTGTCAAGATAAAAGAGTTTAAAATGTATCTAGTATCTAGTCTGTCTCTTTTCATAATTCAGTTCTTTCAAAACTGTGCCTGACTTCTTAATATTACTTTGGATTAGCTTCAAGTATACAGCATAGTGGTTGTACAATCATATAAACTTTATTAAGTATTCCCCATGATATTTCCAGTACACACCTGACACCATAGTTACTTCAATATTATTGACTATATTCCCTGTGCTGTACTTTACATCCCAGCCACTATTGAGTAATTTCCACTCTGGACTTCTCAATCCCTCACCTTTTTCAGCCAGTCCCCAGCCCTCCCCTCTGGCAACCACGAATCTGTTCTCTGTGTCTATGAGTCTGCTTCTGTTTTGCTTGTTTGTTTATATTGTTCTTTAGATATTATTGAATGTAAACTATAATTTAAAAATAAAATTTAAAAAACTGTACCTGACTCTTGCTTTAACAACCAACTTCCACATAGAGATCGCAGAAACTCCTCACATCTGATGAAAGGATTGTTTTTTAAAGGCCAAACATTCAGCAGCAGCAACCAAAGAGGAAAGGGACCCTACGTGATCCATAATCTTTTAGGCTGGGCAACCATGAAACGAAAGAGATTTTGATGTGACTGAGCCCAGCTCCTAAGGCCGCCCCATCTCCCCAGAAGGGAGATACTCAACAAAATACTGGGAATTCAACATGATGTTCCCTAAGTGAAGAAAGAACCCAAAGCTACACTGGGCTCTGAAACCGTGCGGTGAATGCGGGAAGACAGTGTGGGCCCAGACGAAGCGGGAAGGGTATTTAGGAGCCTGTCTGCACCATTTCAGAGAAGCTCCACACCCAGCTGTCCCTTCAGCTGAGCAAAAAGAAAAGAAATGATGCGAACCTATGGCAACAGAAACGAGGGAGGCATCAGGTGAGAAAGACAAAACAACCAAAAAAGCCATGAGAAGAAGATAAAATCCAGAGGGGAATGCTGGCTCTCTTTGACTGTTGGGAGGCTGCTGAGTAGAGAGGGACTCATGCAGAATAGGAATTCGATGAGCCCGGCCGGCGTGGCTCAGCGGTGGAGAGTCGGCCTAGGATCCAGGAGATCGCGGTTCGATTCCCCGTCAGGGCACAGGCCTGGGTTGCCAGTAGGGGGCGTGGGAGAGGCAGCCGGTGCATGACTCTCTCATCATTGATGTTTCTCTCTGCCCCCCCCTTTCTCTCTCTGAAATCAATAAAGGCATATTTTACCAAAAAAAAAAATACAGATATATATATGAATTCAATAAAACAAGACCTCAAAGGAAAATTGTGAAACAATTGGCTACGATGGAGGAAGAGATGCAGAGCTAAGGAAAACACTGAGCAACCAAACGGCGCTGGTATCGGTCCTAACAAATTATAAACCGCCGAGGGGAGGGAACGGGGCTGCAAGTGGCAGGAGAGGTGGCGGGATGTCATAGCAGCCGCAGGTGGAAGGACGGCAGGGTGGAGGCGAGGGAGAGGCACTGAGGCCAGCACGCGGGGAAGCAGAGAGCCCAGAGTGACAGCCTGGGGACAGCTCCCGAAAGGAAGAGCCGCGGGCGCAGGTTCAAAGGCCTAGGTCAAGAAAACCCGACGGAGCCGTCAGGATGGAGGTAGTTCCCGGTTAAGGGGATGAACGTGAAGGGTTGGAAAGAATCCTTCAGCAGGCAGGGAGGCAAGGGCAAGTCAGCCAGGCCAGGGGGAGACTCAGGTGGGTTTCGAGGCTTTTCCACAGCGACGCCAATGCCCATCGACAAGGGAGCCGCGACCACAACCTCCGGGAGAAGAGGGGACCCGAGGATATTACAGCAAGCCCGGTGTTACCAGGCATGCAAATAAAAGAAAGCTATCTTCTGCGATGAAAGAGCTCGGGAAACAGAAAACTCGTGAACTCTTTTGACAGCAAAAACAAACGAAAGGAAACTATTTGACACATGATCCCTGTTGAACAAGAGTTGCAAAATCATGGAAAACTCATGAATGAGAAAACTATGGAAAAAAGAACCAGCGTGAAATACGGCTGCGGTCTGAAGGCTTGTGTCCATCTAAAACTCCTGCGCTGAAATCCTAACCCCAAGGCGATGGTATTAGGAGGTGAGGCCTTTGGGAGGTGACTAGGTCACAAGGACGGTGCCCTTATGAATGGAATTGGAGCTCTCGTAAAAGAGCCCAGAGCACTCCCTCGCCCCTTCCTCCACATGGGTGACAGTGACAATCCCCTGGCTAGGGGTTGGGCCCTCACTAGACACCAGATCTGCCGAGGCCATGATCTTGAACTTTCCAGCCTCCAGAACTGTGAGAAATAAATATTTGTTGTTACGCGTCTCCCAGTTTATGGTATTCTCATGAGAGCTGCCCAAATGGACTAAGACAAGCACCAAGTTTATTTAATTTCACAGCTAAGGCGAATCATGTGTGGCCATGAAGGCAGCATCAAATAATAGACATATCAAAGTGAAAATAATAAAAGCACAGTAATTCTCTTACCTTTTGTAGTAGGGTCAGCAAACTATAGCCTTTGGCCAAATCCAGCCCACCACCTGCTTTTGTGAATAAAATGTCTTGGAACACAGCCCCACTCGGCACATTTATGCATCTGGCTGCTTTCTTGCTACAGTAGCAGAGCAGAATCGTTGTGACCAAGATCTTCGGTCTCATAAATCCTAAAACATTTACTGTCTGGCTCTTTACAGAAAACATTTGCTAACCCATTTTATAGCACTCAAATAATACCCATATATCTAAATTACATAAATATATACATATATATAAAATTAAATATGTGCCCTAAAAATTAGTGTCTTTTAAATTGCTTTAGTAAGTTTGTAAATGTAGAGGGATCTTTACGGAGGACTTTTAATCCAAACTATAGATGTATGTATGTCTAAAATCATGTTCATTGAATGTTAATACTTGTTACTTCTGAGTGGTAAGATCTGGAACAATTTGTTGTTGTTTTTATGTTTGTATAGTGCCTGATTTTTTGTAATGAGTATGTATAATTTTAAAAAACAACCAAGTGACTAATTGCACTTAAAAATAAAAGGGCCAGTTTATTTCATTTCCAACCCAGCTTCACTGAGGAGATTTAACCTGTTGGTTGGGAGCTTCCTCAGCCCCTCCCTTAAAATGTTGATATGTGTCTTTTGGAAATGTGATTGGAGAATTTTTGTACATTCCATTATCAAGAGCTGGGAGAGTCCCTTCCTCAGTTCCTAGAAGACCTGCCTTCGAAGGGTGGTTAATTCTTGAAATAGCAGGGGGCTCCCTCTCCCACGTTTATGAGACTGCAGTGCAACATCCCAGCTCCCTGTCTGTACCTGCTCAGGCCTGCCCCTTAGCAGTTGTGTGAAAGGAGTCACTGACCACCCCTGAGACTCAGTTTCCCCACCTTCCATTCCTGCCCACTGCCAACCCACCCTCCACACTGCGGAGCAGACCACGCCCTCTCCCTCCAGCAACTCTTCCACCCCTTCCCGTCCTCTCAGAATCCATCCTAAATGCCTAAGCTAATACTCACAGGCCCCCGGGCCCTGCTCCCGCCATCTCAGTCCACACACAGAGTCCCGCCCTATGACCCAGCACACTGGCATTTTGTCAATACCTAGAACACACTCAGCTCTTTCCTACCCCTGGGCCTTTGCACTTGCTGTTCTCGGCTGAGCTCTTTCCTCTCCCAAGCTCTTTTGCGTTAAAGAATCCTTCTCAGTGTTTAAACCAGCATCACTGTCACCTCCTCAGAATGGCCCTCCCTGGCCCTATCAAAAATCTCTCCCACTTTCTTTTCTATCACACACCCTGTGTATGGTCTTACTCCCACTTATCACAGTCTATAATTGCTTTATTTGTGTGATTGCCTTTTGCCCGTCTCTCCCACTAGAGCCTAATTTCAGACTGAAATTGCACAGTTTGTGTTTCGTAGCACATACACGTGTGTGTATTTCCTTCTCACCAGAACAGTGCAAATGCTACAAAAATAAATAACTCAGTTGTCTTCATCTCACTTTTGGACATGTGTACATCCTGCCAACACCGTCTGCCTTCACCTCACTGATCAGGAAGGATGACCAGAGAAACAGAGGGACTCCGGGCTGCCCCACCTTTCCTTGACCGACACCCCAGTTTCAGCATCAGTGTTGGGCACTACATGGAAATGGCATGAATAATGCCTCCATGGATATGATGGGGGATCCCGAGTCAATCGCATGTTGTAGAGTGGCATTGCCTCCTCCTGTGTCCGCAGCAGGCTCTGACGTGAACAGAAGTGTGGCCTCTCGGTGGCGGTGTAACGCACTTGCCTTGCCCTCACTCTGCGTCCAGCTGAACTTCCTGAGCCGTGAGTGCGGCGGGTTCTGTGCCCGTGGGCATCGTGACTGCCACCTGCGAGGCTCTGTGAGCGTATTACCAGCCTCTCCTCTGTTCCCATGCCTGCTCCACTGTCCCGCTGGACTTTGCGGACAAAACACAAGTTCAAAGATAAAATCACTAAGAACTTCAAGGTGGCCACAGCAGGGCAGAGCCCCTGAGTGTGGGCCCCTGTGCAACAAGCCCTGGGAAAAGGGGAAGCCACCGTTCAAGAGCAAAGAAATCTAGTGGACCCCGGACTGGCTGCAAGCAAACTCCCCAACAATGCGCATGCTGCAGAGCTCCCTCCAGCTTTCCCACAGAGAAGTACCAAATTCAGTGTCCAGCCCTGAGGCGGGGAGACAGAACTGACAATTGCTTGCCGTGAATTTTCACTCTTGGTGTGTAGTATTCCACGTCTAGTGGGCCTCGTGAGCGACACTGAGAGCCTATGAAACACAAAAGCCTTTCTCCAGGGAAACTGTCCCTGAGTTCTCAGTCTTCTTTGGGAACGCACCCCATTTCTAAGGTAAAAACCATCTGGGCCTGTGCATCCCTGGAGGACATTTGTCTCCTTAACAAGGCAGAGCCCGGCTGGGTGCCTTGCTGAGCCCACGAAGAGGCGGGTGGGGGCAGCCAGGTGCGGTGGGATCCCGAGCTAGACACCTGGGGACCCCCGTTGGGTGACCGGCTCTGATAGTAACCATGTGACCTTAGTCAACTCACTCAGTCTCATTTCTGTCTTTTGCAAAACGACGGTTGGATCTGACGATCCCCAAGGGCCCGTCCTGCGCTAAAAATAACCAGAACCAGCAAAACTGTGTGTGACAGAGAAGGCAGAGAGAAGAGAGTGACAGAGTCACATGCAATAACTCGACAGGGCAAATGACCTAAGGACACTTTTAGAAACCACGGTGGGCTGGTTCTGGGCTCCACAGGTCTGGAAAGTTCCCTGGCTGCTGCGGTCCGACTGGTTCAGGACTCAGGAATGTGGGCTGGGCCACCAGCAGCCTCCCCAGCCAGCGTGTTTCCTGCTGCCCCCCCCCCCCCCCCCGGCAGTGCCTTTTGCCTTGTTACCCTCTGGTCCACCTTTGCCTGAGTTGTGACCCTGGGCCACAGGAAGATCCTGAAAGACTTGTGACCTCCCTAACTTTTATATCACTCCTGTTTTTCTTATTGACCCACTTCTGACCTCTGGCCACCTTCAGTCTCCAGGAACATTGCTGGCAACCAAGCCGTCAGTGGCAGTAAGGTCTGGAAGCAAGTAAGGCAGGCGCCTCACCTGAGAGCTAGCGCCGATGCTAACAAGCTGGGTGGCCTCACACGGGTACCTTCTTCCTGCGGCTATTGGGGTTTGTTTCCTCCCAAGCATCCCTTCCCAGGGGACAGCATCCTGTTTTTCACTTGTGGGTATGGGTACACTCCCCTTCTGTTAGGAAATCCTAATTTTAGGTGGACGTGGCCTCCCCACACACTCTCTCTGAGGAGGCTCTCACTGTCCCAATCCAGTCGGTACATCTCACCTTTCTGGCCAAAGAGATGGATCAGCGCTAAGACAGGACCCGTTTAGAGCCAATGAGAAGACTTGAGGCCTGTAGAAGGGCTTCTGGGAGAGAAACATCCTTTCACTAGATCTGAAGGCATGAGCCTGGGAGGCTCAGAGTTGCTGTAGCCAGCTTGCTATCACGAACCTGGGCCAGTCAGGGAATGGCTGAGCAGAAGTTTAAGGAAAAGCTGAATGAACAAATGAGTAGAGACCCTGTCTTGATGACATTTTCTGAGCCTCTAGATCAAACCGTGCCTGAAGCCAAACCACCCCTGGATCTGAGCCAATAAATCCCTTTGTTGATTTAAGACAGTATGAACTGAGATTTCGGTCACAGGTAAAAATAATAATCCTAACTGTTACACTTTATCTGTCAGACCTCAGTTTTCTCTACTGGCTATTCTGTGGACAGTTATTAGCATGGACTCAAATATTGATATTATGTTTTCAGGAGTGGCTATAATTCCAGGTGGTAACATAATTTTTCAAAATATTGAGGACTCATTTCTTCATCCAGCAGGCGTCAGATCTCATGGCACTGTGTAATGTTACATGGCAGACTTTAGTATATGCAATAATAACTATTTCCATGTAATATATTCTGTATTTCTAGCCAAAGTCTCGTTTCTGAGCTTCAGATGTCATTTCCAACTGAATACTGGATACTTCCACCTACATGGGGTTTTTTTATTTTTTTGTGCGTATATTTTTAAAATATGTTTTTACTGATTTCAGAGAGAGGAAGGGGGAGGGAGAGAGAGAGAGAAACACTAATGATGAGAATCATCGATCAGCTGCCTCCTGCACGCCCCCCACTGGGGATGCAGCCTGAAACCCCGGCATGCGCCCTGACCGGGAATCGAACCGTGACCTCCAGGTTCCTGGGTCTACTCTCAACCACTGAGCAACACTGGCCAGGCTCCACCTAGATGCTTTACAGTCATCTCAACCGAGAGGGCCCCAAACTGAACGTGGATCCTCCAACCCTCCCCACGCCCTCTCGTGTTTCCATTCAAGATCAATGGCACCACCCAGTTGTGCAAACCTGAACCTGTAAGTTGCCCTTTCCTTCTCCTTCTTCTTCACAGCGCATTCCACCTGCAAGCCTCAGAGGTCTGCCTTCGAAATAGCTCTCACATTTTCACCTTTCCCTCAACTCTCCTGCCACTGCTACAGTAGGGCCCACCAATATTTCACTCAACCACTGAAAAAAATTTCTAACTGGTCTGAGATGGTTCTCTCCTTCTGAGTTCTGGTGTCAGCCCCCTTCCCTCATCCCTTTGGGCCTAGAAGTGGTCACAGCTCCGCTGCCACTATCCCTGGGTGACAGCATGATCCTTTGTGATGATTTTTGCAAATAAACCTTCCTAGATTGTCCTAAAGGGAGGGTCCCATCTGTCCCTCACTGGGACCCTCCCCCTTATGCATCTTCCCACAGGGCTCTTCGCCGCCCTCAAGGCTGACCCCTGCGATGACTCTCTCTCCTCTCTGCTCGCCCCCTCCTAGATTTCTGATCATGAAGGCAGAGGGGAAGAAGGGGAAGCTGAGAGGCCCACGGTGGCAGGGCCAGTGTTGAGGGTTAGGAAGCCCTGAGGATTTGTGGGGAGAGGAGTGTTCTGGCCCAACAACTGCCGCCCTGTAGAATGCCAAACTAGCTTCTCTCTGGCCATCCTTCCCGACCCTACTTGTCAAGGCTGGAGCAGTAGCAGCAATGCGACCATCCTGCTACAGGTGACCTTTTGGTGCAGGACTTAGGAAAGCTCCATCCCTAGCGGGTTTGGCTCAGTGGTTAGAGTGTTGGTCCCCAGACCATAGGGTCCCGTGTTCGATGCCCAGTCAAGGGCATATGCCTCTGTTGCAGGCTCGGTCCCAGCCCTAGTCCGGGGCAAGGGTGGGGGGCAGCCGATCAATGTGACACGTGGGTGTTTCTCTCTCTTTCTCTCTCCTCCCTCCCTTCCACTCTCTCTAAAAATCAGTGGAAAAAAATACCCTCAGGTAAGGATTAAAAATAAAAAAAGAAAGCTCCAAACACACAGAGTCTTTGTCACCATAGGTCTTTCTAATGCCAGTTGATATTTTCTCTTTATTAAGTCTTACTTTGAACACTTTGCCTTGAATGCTTGTGGGGGCAGGGGGGTCAGTACTCAGGTAGCTAGCGGTTGCCCCTACCTCGGAGGCAGGGCAGGTGAGGGAAACGGGACAACCACACCCAGCGGGACCCAGTTAGTAGTGAGCCTCCTGCCCCCGAGAGTGTCGTGTTTGTGCAGCGCGTTACCGTTTAACAAGGGGGTTCATCCCAGTGGCTGGCACATGGCTGAGGGATCGATACAAGTTTTGTAAATGATTGAATCTGTGGAGTCATTTTCTCTTCTTCAGAATCACCCTGGGAGGGGAGATTGCCGTTCCCACTCCCCAGAGAGGGCCCAAGGTGGCGAAGTCTCCTGGGACCACACGGCTGGCACCAGCCGCAGCTGCACCCAGAGCCCAGGTGCCCCGGCCAGAAGCCAGCCCATCGTGAGAGGAGCGTGGCCCCCGGCAGAAGCGACAGGGCTTTGGATGGGGTGGGGTGGGGTGGGTGGCGTGCCTCCCTGGGCGGGCCCACTACAGCACGGTTAGAGCTGCCAGGGGAGGGGGTGGGGAGGCAGAAGTTCAGGCTGGTGCCCAGCTGGGAATTGAGCAAAAGGAAAAAAAGAAAAAGACGTCTCTGTGCCAGGACTCCAGGGAACTGTTTGTTGACTTTTTGCTTCATATTCACCGCTTCCAACTGGGCTTTGAAGCTGCCTTTTTGATCGACGGGCTCCCTGGGAGGGGGCGGGGAGTTCACGGCCTCGCAGGCGGCTCTCTGGGCAGCTGCGGGCCCAGCGCAGCGCCAGGATGGTGCCCGCATTACGCAGAAGGTGGAGGGAACTACGCAGAAAACAGCGCGCACTCCGTAAAGCCGAGACAGAACAAGAGTTAAAGGGCAAAGCGAGAACCAAGAACGGGCGCAGGGGTGGACAACGGCCATCGGTGCTGGGCCCTCAGGATGCCGGGGTCCCTCTCCAGGCCTCCTTCGCCACCAAGCTGTCCCTGATCACACTGAGGGGCTCAAAGGAACCAGCAGCCCCAGCTCTGGGCCACACCTCTTGGCGGGGTGGGTGGGAGTGTTCACTCCCCTGCCAGAAGCTCCCCGGCTCCCCATCACCCGCAGAAGGAGGTCTGTGCTGCTTCACAGAGCTCGCCAGTGCCCCTGAATCTCAGCTGCCATCCCCAACAATTTTCCAGAATCGGGGCGTTTGTGCAGGTGTCTCCTTCATTGGCTAGCTCCTGTTAATCCTGAGGCTTGAGCCTCAATGTGCCCTGACCCGGAATCCAACGGGCATCCTTTGGGTTCACGGGACCACACCCAACCAACTGAGCCACACAGGCCAGAGTTAGACCTTTTTAGGCCGCACACCAGCTCTGCCGGGGTGTGTGTGTCACGCCCTCGGCTGTATCTCCGGCATGAAGCAGAGGTCCTGGCATTTAGGGAGTGCCCGTTAAGTATCTGCTGAACAAATAAGAGGAGGAAATAGGCAATATCTCTATAAGACCCTTCTAGCTCATCAAGCAAGGAGAGAAAGGGAAATGACCGAGTAGGGGAATTTGGGTAAAGAGCTTTTCCTTAAGCGCAGGAAGCCAGAGAAATGAAAGACCCTTAATCTGGGGGCTGTCAAGAAGCATATTATCTCCTTGATTGACATTCATGCCCCTGCCATTGCCTCTGCTGGAAAGAGGGGCTTTCCTGGAACTGGAGAGATCTGGCGATGTCCTTCCGTAAGAGTAAAAGTAGAGAATCAAAACCCACCAGGTGTCTGGATGTGTCCGAAGAGAGGTCACACTCAAAGGAGTGGACAAGGCAGCTGATGTGGGCTGAAGGCGTGGCCCCAGCTAAGAGGAGAAGCTGCTTCTCAGCTCCAGCCAAATGCTGAAGGCAAGAGTGCAGGGCACCGGTGCCTGATTCTCGCAGGGAAGCCCGAGTCCGTGTGTGTGTGTGTGTGTGTGTGTGTGTGTCCTTAAATCTCCCCAAACTGTTTATATTTTTCATAGCTACTGATCAGGCCAGAAGAACAAGTTGTATGAGGCCCAGAGATGCCAGTGTTTGACCTTTGCACCAAGAAACCTGGCCTCCCATGGGTCTGTTTATCTCCTAAACCCGCCGACACCAAAGCGCCAAACAACGTGAGTCACCCATAGAAAGGGAGCAATACGGGAATGACTAAATGAGAACAGAGACTTGTCTGTATCAATTATCGACGCTGAGCGGGGGAAAGAATAAATTAGCAATGAAGGTGTGTCTGCAGTTCAAGATTTCTGCCGCTAGATGGGCACACTCATTTTTTTCTGCCGCTGGAAGCCTTGTTTTGTCGGAGGTTTCTTCTGAGTGGGAGAATTTACTGCAGAGCCCAACAGTCCTCTAGAGAAACAACACCTTTTATTAAGAGAGTTTTACGGGCACATCTGTAAGTCTTGCATGCTTAGCCTGAGCATCCCACAAATACCGACACCTGTTTTCTCGTTGCCTTTGCTGTCCCTCTCTTTTCACCCCATCGGCTCTGGCGACAAATAAAGTCACGAGAAGGAGCTGTTTCCCTTGGTGCGGGCACCATCAAGGTTAGAAACAGGGAATGACCGCTAGATGGGGGGCGGGGGGGGAGGCTGGGTTTTCAAGAAGCTCGCAGTCTCTTGGGGTGCATAGACCCTTAACCCAGTTACAATACAGTGCATTTGATTTCGTAAGGCTGGCGTGTCTGTGATGCTTTGTGGACCCAGAGGCGAGAGGGACAGGCCCCCTCGGCTGAGGAGGGTGCGGGAGGTCCTCGGAGCAGCCCCTCAAGGCCGGGTGGACCTTGGCCGATGAGAAGGGATTCCCCGAGGCGCCCAGGCAGGAAGGACGGGCACTCACGCACCAGGGAGCAGGGCACCTGCGTGTGCCCGGCACCTCGAGGCCGCGGGGGTTCAGTGGTGAACAGGGCACAAGGGCTCTGTCCCTGAGGAGCCCACAGTGCACAGGAGAGAGATTTAGCAGTCAAGAGAGAAAATAGGGGTTTTTTAAAATTTTTAAATTACAGTTTGTGGGAAGAACTAGGAAGGAAAGGGGTCAGGTGCTGAGATAGGAGATAGGAAGCAAGGTCTATGTTATCCAGAGTGGCCCAGCGAGGCCTGTCCCAGGAGGTGACACTGCAGCCGGGGAGGGCGAGGGGTGGGCAGGGGCGGGGCGGGGATGGTCCTCGCAGAGGGAGTAGGACCTGGCCTTTGTGAAAGCATTTGTGAAAGGCGGGGAAGCCTCCCAGCATCCTGCAGGAACTGTAAAAAGCTCCTGTCTTATCAGGATATGACAGGTGGGAGCCGAGGCCAAAGAGATGGGCAGTGTCCCGCTGGCAGGGGAGCCCGGAGTTTATCCTGAAACCCCGTCTTTCCCAAGCCAGTGTCACACCCGTAGCAACCTCACCATCTCTGCCATATCCTCATTCCACTAGAACTATTATTTCCTTATTTTTCTTTCAATAAACTTAATTTTTACTTAAAGTATTATAAAGAAAACATAACATCATTGCTGTTACTGTATATTAAAAAACCAGTATCGCTGGCCATTGAGTCAACAAGAAAAAGAAATACAAGCCCAATAAAATTAGAGATGCCTCACATGGTCCAAATCGTATACCTTAGGATACGGGATGGAAGACATGGGGGGATTTTAATTAGAGAACTGAGGAGATGAGGCTGGTTTCAGAAATTAGTGCTGAGAGTGCTATTCCAATTGTATCTCCTACAAAAAATGGGGTGATCCTGGCAGCCTAAAAAGGGATCTTCCCCCCAAGGGGCTTTCCAGTGGAGAGTTCCAGGAGGGCCCTGACGACTAGCAGGCTGCTCAGTAGGAATCCTGAGAGCCGCTGGGGAAGGATGACCCGCTCCCTGAAACTCCCATGTTCAGTGTCATTTCCTCCAGCTTCGGGAGAATTGCTCAGCTACTTGGCAGACGGTAAATAAAGAGATTTAGATAAAGCTCCTGAAAATGAGGAACTAGCTCATAATTCCTGACTGGGGAAACCCACAATACAAAGTCTAATAGGCTCTTTGGTTATAATTACAAATTCACGCCTGGCAGCTTAGAGAAAAGTCCACTTAAGCACCCACCTCCTGGAGCAGTTTAGCCTTTTACTTTTCCATTCCACAAATATTTAGAAGCACTTATAAAAAGTCAGATACAACCCAGCCAGTGTGGCTCAGTGGTTGAGTGTTGACCCAGGAACCAAGAGGTCACCAGTTTGATTCCCAGTCGGGGCACATGCCCGGGTTTCGGGCTCCATCCTCAGTGGGGTGCATGCAGGAGGCAGCTGACTGATGATGTTTCTCTCTCATTGATGTGATGTTTCTATCTCTCTCTCTCCCTTCCTCTCTCTCTAAAACTCAATAAAATATACTTTAAAAAAATTTTTTAAGTCAGATATTGTGTAGAAATCAAAAGGGTGACAAATGCAAATGCCTAGCCGTGTCAGGAGAGAAATATTAATGAAAGCAGTGGCCTGCTACTCAGCTCCTGTCTTAGCCCCGCAGGAATGCAGAGCCTGTGTTGACAAGACTTCAGATATTTCAACAGTTGCACAATGGTCATTATACTTAGGGGGAAACTGGGAGTGGGAGGAATATCTTCTGAATTTTTAAAGCTGGCAAGTAAATAAAAAAAGTTTAAAACACTCCAAGGGCCAAGAAAAATACATCTATAGATGGATGCAATCCAAGGGCCAGTGGGTGACCTCTGGGTGTGACAATCTCAGCCTTTTTGGGGCTTGTGTGTGAGGAGATAAGATGTGTTCATAAATAACTCCCACACAGAATGTGGTGATAAGTGTTGTGTGAGCAAGACACAGTCAGGGACGAGTGACAGAGTAGCAAAGCCCTAGGTGGGGAGTATGGATTTCTCTCCAAACTCTTTCTGGCCACAGATCAAGAAACCCACTGAACTCAGTGAGGAAGGAAAGAGAGGCGTCCAATGAGTTGTCACGAGGTCAGGACTGAGCATCACTCTAACCAGGGCGCATTTTCAAGATGTCCATGTCTAGCCGTCACCCCACACATCCTAAGTAGGAATTTCTTGGGTTGAGAATTATGCACCAAATCTAAAAATGTCTCTTCATTTTATTCTCATTGAGCCCCTTCCCTAAGACCTCTGCTCTAAGGAGGTGCCCCCAAAATGCTGACTAAAACAACAAATGTGACTCTTTTGCCGTCCTGTCCCCCTAAATTCAAACAAAGTGGGACTCACAGGTTATCGGGGGTTTGCCCTGGAGTGTATGGTCTCTGCTGCGCAGGGACCCCAGCGATGGGCCTCGGAAAGCACTGACCAGCCCAGAGGAGGAGGCACCTCTCGTTCTCGGTCCAGTGGGGCAGCCGCATTTGTTACTCACTCCAAGGCACTCTGCATCCGCAGGTTGCATAGGTATTGCTGCGTTTCCAAGCCATCTCTCTCTAAACTTCATCCTGTAACAAATTCTAGAACTCTTAAGGCGACACAGGTTATCAAGAAATGCGGCCCAAAGTATATATTAAATTTGCTCAAAATTGAAGATGGGATTTCTATTCAACACCATGACATAAATTCAAGTTCATCTACATTTTTCCAACTTATAACTCAGCGTCCTACCAAAGTCTTGTCATTGATGCCTCCGTTTTTCAGCTTCTTTCAGGCATATCTGGGCTCAGTTTTCACATCAAAGAAACCCAGCGAGCAGGCCCTGTAGTTTCACTGTTATTGTTGACCACGTGAGAGGTTTATCTGGGCTCCAGATCCACTGCCCCTTCCCCCATGGACCATCCCTCCTGAGGGGTTGCTTATCTAAACAACCATCTACCCTCCCAACTCTTGCTTCAAACTGTGCACCGTCCCAAAGAAGACGCGCAAAGAATGTGGTGTCCTTCGGTTGTTCGAATCACATACCTCTCAGAACCCAGGAGGCCTTTCACGGGCAGAGGCTGTGGGCTGTCCTCGAGGACCCCTCCTCTTCTCTTCCCTTCCAGGGTCCAGCAAAAACGCGAGCCCCACATGCCCTTCTAAGGTGTGAAGGGAAAAAGACTTGGGACAGTGGGGAAGCCTTGGTACTATTGAAAATGAATGACTCCATAGATGCCTAGCAGCTGCCGTTAAAATAGAATTAGCTGCAAACTGCATGTGCCGCCCAAAATGAAACGAGGGGAATACCCTTGACTCCTGCCAGAGGAACTGACCCCAGGAAGCCGTAGGCTGGAGGCTGCCCAGTCAGCTTGGTCGCGCCCTAGTGTGCTTGACAAGGGGTAACAAGTCCTTTCTTTAGACACCATTACTTTGTGTCGCATGCACTTTATGGCTTAGCAATGTGTTTACACGCACCGCCTTGTTTCATTTCATGACAACCTTGAGGGGTGGGCAAAGCAGAATCGTTATAATCATTCTACAAAGAAACTCGGGAGCAGGGGAAGGATGTGCAGTGGGTTAAGTTGTGTGGCTGCCAAATGTCCCTTTACCCTTCTCCTAGTTGTCCCCTGGGGACACCCTCCCATGTTCTCTCATGTTGTCCTTCGGGAGGCTCAGGCAACACCACTCATCACCCCCAGGATGGGGCGTGAGAGTCAGGGCATCGGATTCGTTAGCCCCATTAGCTGCTTCAGGGATGCGCCTGTAGACGCGGCCGGAGTCAGTGAGCTGGAAGAAGCTGTCACTGGTTGGGGGACAGCTGTGTCCAGCTTCTTTCTTTCCATCCTGTGATGTGTGGAAATGAAGAGACACAGAGGACGGTACAACCACCCGAAGGGGGTTAGACTTGGTCCAGGCACCAACCTTGGTCTTGGCACCTGTGCCACTAAGAGTTGTTAGAGCAATAAACTTTCCTTTATATTTTCATTTTTTGCTTAAAACTACCTTGTGCTGGGTTTGGATACTTGGAACTGAAGTGTGATTCAAAATGCTCACGCTGTCCATTCCCCCATAATTTCACCGCTCGCAGCCCCCCTTCAGCATCACCCTTCTGTATTAGAGCGTGTCGTCATGGCAACTTCCCTCCAAATTTCAGGGGGAGAAGTAAGAGGGAGGAAACGCAGCTAACTCCTCTCTCTGTGGCTCCTGACCAGCCAGTGGACTGCATACCCTTGGCTCAAGTGCACCCTTCCTTCCTGACCCGCCCCACAGTGGCCAGAGGCTGGGGGTGGGGAAAGGCTGATGGCCGATAAGGCACAGGACACGGTCACTTAAGCAGCAGGAGCTTGCAGAGGGCAGCTCCCTCGGAAAGAAGCTGGAGGCGCAGAAAAGCTTTCTACAGGCCCGTGCTTCTCAGTGGAGTCTGAGACCCATACCTTCTTGAGCGTCTTATGATAAAGCTATACATTTGAATTTTATGATCATTCAAACATTTTTAGTTCATAAGCACATTGGCCCAGAGTAATGCCACTTAATTGTTGAGGCTAATGGGAAAAAAAAAGAGGCAGTCTTAATAAGCGATGTGTTCACATCAAGTGAGAGCCAAATGACATCATAGAACTTTAGGGAACAAATGTTTTGCAACAATGCAAATAGGAAAACTCTGATGGTCACTCTGAGGCTCAAGGGAGTGTAGGTGAGGCAACCCCCCAGGACCTCATCAGAGTAAGCGTGAGCAGAGAATTCCTTTCACCCAAACAGAATTATGCATCATAATAAATTTTTTCCCATGTAAATTGTAGCTGTTTTGTCATTTTATTTGCATTTAACTCATAACTTTGTTTTTATTGTTTCGTACACAAGCTATAAAATGAGCCATTTATTCCTGCTTTTTATGTTTGTGTGTATGTAGATAACATTGTAATAAAAGAATCATGTCAACACTGGGAACCATGGGAAATTCCTGTTTGCCTTTCAAGGTGTTGGCCAGCATCTCGGGCTTGAAAACCGTCCTAGCAGAGTCTCTCGGGACCACCTGCCTGCTGCCTCCTTCCCTGTGGTTTTAGAACCTAATGGTTCTTCCTGCCGCTGGGCTCTCCACCTTCCAATCCACCCAACACGGAGCTAATGGTCCTTACATACTTTCTTCATGTTGGTTTTAGACTCAAGAACTTAATAGCTCCTGCATGGCTATCAAATGTAAGTCTAATATTTCTCCCTAACATTCAAGTCCTGGGCCTGGCCCAATATATCTGCTTTGCTTTTCTCACTACAGACATCCTATAAATAACTGCTGAGTGAGGATCTCCCAATCTCTTCCTCTTTCTACTATATTTGACTAACAAAGTGAGTTCCTCAATTAGGCATTGTTTTTTTTCAGCTGAGAAAAAGTTAAAATCTTGACTGGTCACAATCAATATTCAACAAATAGTTGCTAAGTATATTAGTCATTCGGTCCACCTCCCATCCCACTTTTAATGGAAAAAGCTGTATCCTCAGTGGAAACATCAATTAGAAGTTGTCTTCCAAAGAAGTGGCCTTTGGGGCACCAAAAAACCTCCAAGTATTAATATTTAAGTGTCATTTCAAAAAAATCTGTAATACTTTGGTCCTCAAAAGGATCCCCTACCTCTCATTCTCAAGACATAAAACCCTTTGAACTTGGTTGGGGACCTTCTACTTCTCCCTCCAGTGGGAATCTCCTTGAATTAAAAATTGATCATGTGATCAAAGTATTTATTATTATTTTTCAACATCCACATCTCACAGCAAAAGCCAAAGTAACCCAGCACATCCCAGGGGATCTCCTTGGGCAACACTCTGTACACAGCCAAGTTTCCATGTACAGAAACAGAACTTATTGTCTTGACAAGTGGATTTGTGTCATTTCGACATAAACAATGATCCAACTCAATCAACTTTTAGCCCGTGTCTTTCCACACATTCGAAGGAGTTACAAAAAAATTACAAACCCAAAATGTTGAAAACTTTCTGGCAAGTAGAACATAAACAAATACAAAATATAGTCCTATTTATCCTAAGAAGTCACAAGGAGACCCCCAGGGCTCCGAGGAGCTGTTGCACAGGGAGGGTGTGTCCATTCACTCACCCACTCACCCCTCATTCAGACAAATCCTGACCATAGATAGATACAGCCTCTGTCTCTATGGAACCTACATTCTGATAGAGACTTAGGCCTACATTTTACTATTATTTTTTATTTGTTCCACTAGTTTTTGTTCTGTTTTTCCTCTCCTCCTTTTCTTCAGGATAATTTAATCATTTGGGGATTCCATTTTATCTGTTGAGTTTTTAGCTATATCTCTTGTGTTATTATTATTATTATTATTATTCAGGGTAGCTGTAGGGGATTGCAACATACATTTTTTCATTTTTTTCTTTATTGTTGAAAGTATTACAAGTCCCCTTTTTCCTCCCATTGATCCCCTCCACCCCACATCCACCACCACCCAGGCCTTCCCCATACCAATGTCTGTGTCCTTGGGTTATGCATATAAACATGTAAGTTCTTTGATTAATCTCTCCCCACCCACCTACTCACCCATCCACCCCCATGCCCGCCTTCCCTCTGAGATCCCTCAGTCTCTTCCATGCTTCCATGTCTCTGGATCTATTTTGTTTGTCAGTTTATTTTGGTTCCTTAGATTCCACATATAAGTGAGATCATGTGGTCCTTGTCTTTCTCTGACTGGCTTATTTCACTTAGCATAATACTCTCCAGATCCCTCCATGCTGTCCCAAACGGTAAGGGATCCTTCTTCTTTACAGCTGCGTAGTATTCCGTGGTGTAAACGTCCCACAGCTTTTCCATCCACTCACCTACTGATGGGCACTTGGGCTGTTTCCAGATCTTGGCTATTGTAAACTGCGCTGCTATGAACATAGGGGTGCGTATATTCTTTCTGATGAGTGTTTCAGGATTCTTAGGATACATTCCTAGAAGTGGAATCACTGGGTCAAAAGGCAGCTCCATTTTTAATTTTTGGAGGACCCTCCATACTGTTTTCCATAGTGGCTGCCCCAGTCTGCACTCCCACCAGCAGGGCACCAGGGCTCCCCTTTCTCCACACCCTCGCCAGCACTTGGGCTTTGTTGACTTGTTGATGGAGCCATTTTCACAGGGGTGAGGCGATGCCTCATTGTGGTTTTAATTTGCATCTCTCTGATGATTAGTGACCTTGAGCATTTTTTCATATGTCTCTTGGCCATCTGCATGTCTTCTTTGGAGAAGTGTCTATTCAGGTCCTTTGCCCATTTTTTAATTGGATTGTTTGTCTTCCTTTTGTTAAGTTGTATGAGTCCCTTATATATTTTGGTTATTAGCCCTTTATCAGATGTGTCGTTGGCAAATATGTTCTCCCATACAGTGGGCTCCCTTTTTGTTTTGTTGATGGTTTCCTTTGCTGTGCAGAAGCTTTTTATTTTGATGTAGTCCCATTTGTTTATTTTCTCCTTAGTTTCTCTTGCCCTAGGAGATGTATTGGCAAACATATTGCTAGGAGACATGTCTGAGATTTTGATGCCTATGTTTCCTTCTAGGATTTTTATGGTTTCCTGACTTACATTTAAGTCTTTTATCCATTTTGGGTTTACTTTTGTGTATGGTGTAAGTTGGTGGTCTAGTTTCATTTTTTTGCATGTACCTGTCCAACTTTCCCAACAGCATTTATTGAAGAGACTGTCTTTACCCCATTGTATGTTCTTGCCTCCTTTGTCAAATATTAATTGACCATAATAGTGTGGATCAGTTTCTGGTTTCTCTGTTCTGTTCCACTGATCGATATATTTGTTCTTGTGCCAGTACCAGGCTGTTTTGATTACAGTGGCTTTGTAGTATAATTTAATATCTGGTATTGTGATCCCACCAACTTTGTTCTTCCTTCTCAAGATTGCAGTGGTTATTCGGGGTCCTTTTTGGTTCCATATAAATTTCTTAACTGTTGGTTCTAGATCTGTGAAATATGCTGTTGGTATTTTAATAGGGATTGCACTGAATTTATAGATTATTTTGGGTAGTATGGACATTTTAATGATGTTACTTCTTCCAATCAATGAACAGGGTATATTCTTCCACTTGTTTATATTTTCCTCTAACTCTTTTTGCAACATCCTGTAGTTTTCCTAGTATAATTATTTTACCTCCTTGGTAAAGTTTATTCCTAAGTATCTTAATTTTTTTTGTTGCAATGGTAAGTGGGATTTTTTTTTAGTTTCTCTTTCTGAGAGATCATTATTGGTGTATAAAAATGCCATCAATTTCTGGGTGTTAATTTTGTATCCTGCTACCTTGCCGAATTCATTTATTAAATTTAATAGTTTTTTGGTGGCGTCTAGGATTTTCTATGTACAATATCATGTCATCTGCAAATAATAACGGTTTTACTTCCTCCATTCCAATTTGGATGCCTTTTATGTTTTCTTCTTTCTGATCACTGTAGCTAGGACTTCCAGTACTATGTTGAATAAGAGTGGTGAAAGTGGACACCCCTTTCTGGTTCCTGTTCTTAGGGGAAATGGTTTTAGTTTTTGCCCATTGAGTATGATGTTGGCTATAGGTTTGTCATATATGGCCTTTATTATGTTGAGGTATGATCCCTCTATTCCCACTTTGCTGAGAGTTTTTATCAAAAATGGGCATTGGATTTTGTCAACTGCTTTTTCTGTGTCTATTGATATGACCATGTGATTTTTGTCTTTCAATTTATTTATGTGATTATCACATTTATTGATTTGGGAATATTGTACCAGCCTTGCATCCCTGGAATAAATCCCACTTGGTCATGGTGTATAATCTTCTTAATATATTGCTGGATCCAATTTGCTAATAATTTGTTGAGGATTTTAGCATCTATGTTCATCAGGGATATTGGCCTGTAATTCTCTTTTTCTGTAGTATCTTTATCTCATTTTGAAATTAGGCTAATGCTGGCCAGGTAAAAAGAGCTTGGAAGTGTTCCTTCCTCTTGGATTTTTTTGGAGTAGTTTGAGGAGGATAGGTGTTGGTTTTTCTTTGAATGTTTGATAAAACTCCCCTATGAAGCCATCAGGACCAGGGCTCCTGAGTGCTGGGAGTCTTTTGATCACTGCTTCAGCAGTTATTGGCCCATTCAGGTTTCCTGACTCTTCTTGACGGAGTTTTGGCAGGTTGCATTTTTCTAGGAATTTATCCATTTCAACCAGGTTGTCCAGCTTGGTGGCATAGAGTTGTTCATAGTATTTTCTTACAATCCTTTGTATTTCTGTTGGGTCAGTTGTTATTTCATCTCTTTTGTTTCTGATTTTATTTATTTGGGCCCGCTCTCTTTTTGTTTCTTGATGAGCCTGGCTAAAGGTTCATCAATCTTGTTTATCTTTTCAAAGAACCAGCTCGTGGTTTCATTGATCTTTTGTATTTTTTTTAGTCTCTATGTCATTTATTTCTGCTCTGATCTTTTTTATTTTCTTCCTTCTACTTACTCTGGGCTTTTCTTGTTTTTCTCTTTCTAAGTCTTTAAGTTATAGGGTTAGAGATTCTATTAGAAGTTGTTCTTGTTTTTTGAGGTAGGTCTGTAGTGCTGTAAACTTCCCTCTCAGGACTGCTGCTTTCATTATGTTCCATAGATTTGGGGTTGTTGTGTGTTCATTTTTATTTATTTCCAGGAAGTTTTTTATTTTTTTCTTGATCTCTTTGGTAACTCATTCATTGTTTAATAACATGCTATCTAGCCTCCATGTGTTGGAATGTTTTTTAATGTTTTTATTGTAGTTGATTTTTAATTTCATGCCATTGTGGTCCAAGATGCTTGATATGATTTCAGATTTCTTATACTTGTAGAGACTTGTTTTGTGTCCTAACATGTGGTCTATCTTTGAGAATGTCCTGTGTGCACTTGAGAAAAATGTATGTTCTGCAGCTTTGGGGTAGAATGTTCTATAAATGTCTATTAAATACATCTGATCTAGGGTGTCATTTAGGGTCACTATTTCTTGTTGATTTTTCATCTGGAAGATCTATCCAGTGAAGTCAGTGAGGTGTTAAAGTCCCTTAGTACGACTGTATTGCTGTCTGTCTCTCCTTCAAGGCTGTCTTAAAGCCTTCAAGAACTTTTTTTTATAAATTTAGGTGCTCTTATGTTGGATGCATATATATTTATCAGGCTTATATCCTCTTATTGGATTGATCCCTTTAGCCTTATGTAGTGACCTTTTTTGTGTCTCTTGTTATGGCCTTCATTTTGAAGTCTATTTTATCTGATCTGAGTATTGCTACCCCAGCTTTTTTTTTCATTTCCATTTGCATGGAAAATTTTTTTCCCTCCCTTCACTCTCTTCTTGTTTGAGTCTTTTGTTCTGAGGTGGGTCTCTTGTAGACAGTATATATTTGGGTCATGTTTTCTTATCCATTCAGCCACTCTATGTCTTTTTATTGGAGCATTTAATCCATTTACATTTAAGGTTATTATTGATAGGTACTTATCTATTGCCATTTTATTTCTTTATGCCTATGTTTCTCATTCTCTCTATTTCAACTTCTTATTACAGCAGTTCCTTAAACATTTCCTGCAATTCTGGTTTGGTGGTGATAAACTCCTTTAGTCTTTTTCTTGCCTGGGAAGCTCTTTATTTCACCATCTATTTTGAATGATACTCTTGCTGGATAGAGTAGTCTTGGTTTCAAATCCTTGCTTTGCATTACCTTGAATGCTTCATTCCATTCCCTTCTGGCCTGTAGAGTTTCTGATGAGAAATCAGCTGACAGCCTTATGGGAGCTCCTTTGTAGGTAACAGTTTGCTTTTTCTCTTGCTGCCTTTAAGATCCTCTCTTTGTCTTGAATTTTTGGTATGTTAATTATGCTATGTCTGGGCATGGGCCTCTTTGGGTTCTTCTTGCTTAAGACTCTCTGTGCCTCCTGAACTTGTGTGACTTTTTCCTTCACCAGTTTAGGGAAGTTTTCTGATATTATTTCTTCAAACAGGTTCTCTAACCATTCTGGCACTTTTGTGATTTGAATATTGTTACATTTCATGCTGTTCCACAGCTCCCTTAGACTGTCCTACTGTTTTTTAATTGTTTTTTTTTCGTTTTCATCTCTGATTGAGTCATGTTTTCTACCCTGTCTCCTAATTCACTGATCCGATCCTCAGCTTCCTCTAATCTGCTGTTTATTCTCTCCAATGTGTTCTTCATTTCTGCTATGTCATTCTCCATTTCCTTCATAGTTTCCCTATCTTCTCTCATCATCCTTGCAGTCGGTATTCTGAATTCTATATCTGATAGATTGCTTATCTTCATTTCACTTAGTTCTTCACCTGGAGAATTCTCTTGTTATTTCATTTGAGGCTTGTTTTGTTTTGTTTTTTGTCTCCCCATTTTGGCTCCTATTTGGGTTTGTTTCTACGAATTAGGTAGATCTGCTAGGACTCTCAGTCTTTTTGGAGTGTCTCTGCACAGGCCAATGTCAGACACTGTTTATGACTGGCCTTGGGCAACCTGTTTGGAGCTATCAACAACTCATGGCTTGAGGTCCCCTCTGCTGGGACTGAGTGCATTTGGACAGGACCAAGATGCACACCAAAGTCTGTTTTTCCAAGCCCCAAGTCCAGAAGCAAATCAGGCAAAGACTCAAAGCAGTCTAAGGTTCACCTCTACCTGAAGGCTGATTAATCTGATTCTCTTAAAAAGCCTCAGAGTGTAGAAACTCCACGGGGGGGGGGGGGGGGGGGAAGTGGGGGGGGGGGGCGGCTAATTGTTTTCAATCTCTTAACAAGCCTCAGGCTGCAGAAACTCCTCTGGTAGGGCAAGAGGTTTTCCATGAGGGTGGGGCAATTGCTTCCCCCCCAGGCAAAAGCTGCTTGGATGGTAAATGTCTGCCTGGGAAAGATGTCCTTTGCCTTATGGGAGAATGGCTTGGCACAGGAATCCAGAGGGGTGCCCTCTGAGCTCTATCTCCAGAGCCCACAACCCTAGACTCTCTTCACACAGCTCCAGTCCACTCTTCCCTCCCTCTGCTGGAGCCCACGGTGAGTGGCTGCACACGAAACTTTGTGCATTGGCCCTTTAAGAGAGTGCCAGCAGTTCCAGCTGCCTCTCCCTGGCAGACAGAAACCCAGCTGCTGCTTTTCACAGCCAGATGTTATGTGGGCACCTCTCTCAGTTCTGGTGCTCTGGGCTGGGAAGCCCAGCCTGGAGTTTAGGCCCCAGAGCCCTCGGTGGGAACCCCTACAGCTGAAATATCCTTCGGGACCGTCAGCTGCTGCCTGTGGGAGCCCAGCCAGCCTTCTCATGCCTCCGCCCTTCCTACCAGTCTCTATGCCGTCTCCACTTTTCCTCCTTGGTTATGAGGGTGCTCTCCAGCTCGTCTTCAGTTGCAGTTGATCATTCAGGATGTTTTTTCTATATTTTAGTTGTAATTCCAGTTTGATCCCAGGAGAGTGTCAGTGTAGCTTCCACTCAGCCCACCACCATCGTTTACCCTGCAACATACATTTTAAACATTTCAGTCTCCTTAGCATTAATATTGCGCCATTTTATGTTAAATGAAAGAAGCTTGCAACCATATAAGCCCATTTACCCCCAACACTGGCCCTTTGCGCTTTAGTTGTCAGAGTTTTTTCATATATAAATATTATAAACCCCTAAATTCAAAGTTACAATATTTACTTTAAATAGTCAATGCATTTTAAAGATGTTAAGAAGAAAAATGGTTTTTTAAAAATATTTACTCTCATGTTATATCATTTCTGGAATTCTTTTCTCAGTGAAGAGCCACATTTCACTGTGGTATGATTTCCCTTCAGCCTAGAGATCTTCTTTTGGTTTTCCTTGTAGTGCAGGTCAGCTGATGGTGAATTCTCTAGTTTCCTTTTATGAGAAAATATCTGTATTTCATCTTAACTCTTGAAAGATGAATGTTTCTACTGATGTAGAATTCCAAGTTGACAAGTTTAGCTTGTCTGTGTCTCTTTCTCTCTTTTATTTTCATCATTTTCAAGATGGAGTTGCTTTCGCTTCAGGAATCCATCATTACCAAAGAGAAGTCAGAGATGATTTCTAGTGTTGGTCCCTGATGGACTGTGCCGTTTCTCTTAGGTGATTTCAGAATTTTACTTTTTTGTTTTCAGCAGTTTGACTATGATGTACCTAGATCTGGTTTTACTTGTATTTATTCTAATAACTTGGGATCACTGTTCTCTTTGAATCTGTAAATTTCTTTCTTCAAGGATTTTTTTCTATTCTAGTCTCTCAATCTTTTCCTTCTCATATTCCTTGTATTTTTGTTCAGCTTTTTTTTATATGGCCCGCAAATCACCAAAATTACATTACATTATTTTTAGTCTTTTTTCTCTTTTCTTTAGATTGGATTATTTCCGTTACTCTATCTCCAAGTTCACTGAGTCTTCCTTCTGTAATCTCTCATCAGCTATTAATGCAATCCAGTACATTTATGTCAGATATTGTATTTTTTTGCTCTAGAATTTCCAGTTTTTAATAGTCTTTTTTTCTTCTCTTTGAGGTTCCTTATTTGCTTATGTATTACAACACTTATTTTTCTTTGCATTCCTGAACATGGTGATAACGACTGCTTTAAAACTTTTGTCTAACTCCAACATTCGGGCCATCTCGGAGGCAGCCTCCTTCGATTGCCTTTTCTCTCAAGTATGAATGATAGTTCCCTGCTTCTTCAAATGTTAGCAGTTTTGACTGTATCTAAGACATTGTGAATGATACCTTGTAGGGAGCAGCCATTGAAGTGTTTTAAGGAAAGAGATACGATAATCATAGCTTTGTCTCAGAAAAAAAGGATTCTGGCTACGACATGGAGAATGGAGTGGATGTAGATGAAACAGCTGGAAGGCTGCTTCAGTAGTCCAGGAAAGGTGTGTTATTAACACTTCCTAGGAAGACGGCAGGACCAAGCTGGAATTAAGCAGAACAGGATGTAATGAGAGAAATGGAAGGGACTTAGACATAAGCTGCCTATAGAGCCATATTTTTCTAGATGATCCACTGTGCTTCTTACCCAATAGGCCAAACAGAATACCATTCACCAACTTCCAACGAGAGAAATCTCAGTAATGCCTGATGCTTCCCGCTTTTTACTCTCAACAGTCAACCGCCTGCCAAGTCCCAGCAATTCTTCCCTTAAGATTTCCTCTGTTCCTCTACTACCAACTGACTGCAGAGCTTTATTCATTTTCACCCACATGAGTAAATCGGCCTCCTAACAGACACTCCTGTTTCCAGCCTTAATCTTCTCTTATTTGTCCTTGACTCTGCTTCCAGGGCCATCTTCTCCAAAGACCCAATCCAGTTAGGTCCTTTCTATTCAACAGATTCTCAGCGCCCCTATTTGGTACATGAGAAAGTCCAAATTCCATAGCATGGCACATGATGCTCACAGCTTATGAATCTTTCCTCTTATTTTTTTCAGCAAATGTTTTTGTGCACCTCTTATCTGTTGGAGAAAGCGGAGGAAACTATGACCAAAATCTTTGTCCTTCCTTTGCCAATAGTCTACTGAGGGCCTGGTTTCAACTTCATCTTCCTCTACTTCCTCCTAGCCCTCACTGCCCTCCCTAAATTGTCTCCAGCACACAGAGTTTTTTGCCGTCACTATTTTCTTCTGTTCCTTGATACCTCTGAGCCTTTGGACATGCTGTTCACTCTTCTTTCCTTTTCTCCTTCGCTTCCTGTTAAGACCCAAATCAAATTTCACTTTTTCTAACTCCTCACACTCTTCATTCAATCACTTTTTCTCTCTATTCATTCAAACCTCGATTAAGGATCTGTTTCTTGGGGGGCAGATGCTAGTATACCAGCCCTTCTAGCCTCACATTTAACTCTCCGCACCCTCTTCTGTCTCTGCAGTCAACGATAAAGTCTCTGGGAGCAGGGAGCTGGTCTGCGTCACCTTTTGTTCTGTCATCTCGCACATTGCCCAGCTCCCAGTCAAATCAATTGTTTATTTATCCTTTGACATCCTTCTCATTTTACAAATGGGGAAATAAAAGTCCAGAGAGGGGAAGCGACAAGTCTTGCGAAATGCTCTGGACTTGTTTTATGATCACTGTTTCTAAGGGCCGGAGGGGGGTGTCAATATTTCTCTGGGCAGTATACCGGATGGTTTCGTGGAAGGGGCAGGACTAAGTTAGGGGTATGAAATTTGACCAGTAGCTTAATGGCTTTTACAAGCTGAGTCTATGAGCACAGATTGCTAGCTGGAAAATAGAGGGACTGTAATGAAAGGAAAACTAACCTGCAAGGAAAAAAAAAAAACCTGGGTTCTATGCATAGCGCACACCTCCCTGTGTGGTCCTGGACATGCCCTCATGGCACCAACTTCTAATAATAAAATCAACAACATCAACAGCAATCATAACAAGCACTTATGGTTATTAAACCTTTACTATGTTCCAGGTACTATCCTAAAACCTTTATATTTTACAGATGAGAATATCTACCTTCAAAGAGTTGAAATAGCTTGACCAAGGTTACATAGCTAACTGGGAGAAACAGGGTTTCTGTTCCAGATGTTGGACTAGATCATCTCAGGTCCACCTTAACTGGAGATGCTGAAAAGGAGTTTCTGCCACAACAAACACTGGCCATTCTTGAGCTTATTACAAGAATCCCCCTCTTGTAAGGTGACTTACAGGTCTAGCTCCCAGCTAGGAAAAAGCTCACCTGGAAAACACGGGGACTCTCTCTGGTCTGCACACACATAAAAGACACCAGTCACTTGAGATTCTGTCATGGCTTGAATTAGCAGTGAAGGAAAATCCCTATTTTTAAAAATAATTTCGGCACACAGAAGTCTTATCTGTATGGTTCTGTATGTCACTGCTATTTTCCATCTTTATTAGTAATCGTACCTGCAATTTAGCAAAGCACTTTCACATATACTATCTCATTTAGTCAACACAGCAGCCTGTTTTCCAGGTGAGGACACAGAGTCTTTGCCAGCGAGTTTCCTAAAAGTGCACAGACAGTAAGTGGCGATGAAGTCTGAGCTCCAAATACCCTTCTCTGCTGTCTTCCCACCTCTAGAACATGGGTAAGCCACAGGTACAGGTATGTCTGTCTGTAATTTACTGAAACCACAGGGAATGTACTGAATTACTGAAATGCAAATTAATTCATCGCCCAAGTAATAAGGATCCCAATGTTCTTTGACTGGCTGCTTTTTAAAAAAAATTGATTTGAGAGAGAGATGGATTTGTTGTCCCACTTGTTTCTGCATTCATTGGTGATTCTTGTATGTGCTTTGGCTGGGGATTGAACCTATAACCTTTGCATAATGGGACGATGCTCTAACCAATTAGAAATCTGGCCAGGGCTTGACTGGCCGCTTTGAAGCACATTGGGAGCCCAATGTTAGGAAGGGTCCTAGAGGGTCATCAGGCCCACTATTCCTCTCCTTTCTTCACTGGTTCCACCCTCCAATTTTTGAGACACCCCTATTAGGTGGTGGCCAGCTTCCCAAGGTGTCCCCTTTTATATCCAAGCAGCTTTGAAGGTTATTAACCCTCTTCGATTGAATGAAATCGACCTCCTAACATTACCACCCGTGGGTCCTCGGCCAGCCTTTTGCTGTTACTGGCTAGAAACCCTTCGGGTAACTGATCTCAGTTCTCATCACCCTTGATTACTTTCATTTCCTCTGTGAACTTGTCTAGATCTCAGTTTCCTCATCTAGAAAATGGGTAGATGGACTGGCTTTTGTCCGTCCTCATAAAGCGTTCCTCCTGTGACCCTGTGATCTTTTAAATGTCCAAATAATTGTACCCCAAAACAGAAAAGCTTGCTCGCTGCCAGGAACTCTCAAAACAAAACAAAAAGTGTTTCCTAACATGTCGCCCATTGTGTCTTTTCCTGCCTTCCCCTTTGTTTGTGTTTTTTCGGAGATGGAGAAGATAGTCCCGCGAAGGCGGGGTGCGGGCACTGCGCATTGTTGGTGCTGAGGCGCACTGAGCAGGGAAGGGATTTAAAGCGGTTAGGGATGCCCGAAGCCCAGAGCAGCCCCACCCTTTCCCACCTCGGCTTCTAGCCTCCTTTCCAATTACAGGGAGGTTTCCAGATAAAAATTCCGATTGACTGGCGCTTACCCAGGGACCCACACGGCCTCCTCTCTAGCACCTTCTCGTGGATTCCTCATACATCTAAGTGCACCTGTGACCTCTACCCACATCTCCTCTGATGAAGGTCTGAAATACTTCTAAAAATATAGAGAAGACAAATGCCTAGGAAATCTGATTAGAGCCATATACAGACTAGTGAGTGAGACAATGATAACAATAAAAGTAAAAACAAATAAGCATTTATTGAAGAGTGAATGTGTCCCAGACACCAAGCTAAGAACTGCATGTGCTCTGTGTTATTTCATTCTCACAGTAACACTGGAAGGTAGGTACTGTTTCATCCCCATTTATAGATGATGAAACTAGACGTTAAACGGATGTGCATGTCACCTACCCAGTGTCACACTGACAAATGGTGGAGCCAGAACTGCAGCCCAGGCCTGCCTAACTCTGGTGTTTAAACACGTCATTCAATACAAACTGCCTTATTGTTTTAAACAGTGTTTTAAAATTTTTTGCATCTGTGTATCACTTCTTCCATGAAGCCTTCCAGGACTCCCCCAAATCCCATTTAGAGCTCTCCACCGCATTTCATTGCATCCGTGCGTCCTTTTATGCTAGTGCTTGGCACACTGTTTAAAACCTGACTTCTTTCTACTGTAGACAGTAAACTATTCAAACACAAGAGCGGTGTCTCTTGTGTTCCTTGCTCCTGACACATTTTTCTTCTTTTCAGACAGGATTGTAGGGCACACTTGCTCTACTCTAGAGGATTGTCAATAGTTCTTGGTTTTACAGCCCAAATCAAAAGTTGCTAGATGAAGAGATGACACCCCTCCCAGCCCCCTCCAGGTATCCAGGGGATTTTTCTGAGTGTTCCCAGAAGGGATGGAAACTCAGGCTTTGCATTAAAGAAAGGAAACAGTCCAACTGAGAGGTAGCTTCCCTGAGATTAAGTAGTGTTGTGGTGTTTCAGGGAACTTTCTGGAGTGCTGACTGCTAAATGTCTGTGGATCACCGACTCTAAGCCATGTGCTCTCAAGAGAAGCAGGGAGGGCCTCTGTAGCTGAGCCTGGGCTCGGGGCAGAGAAAGGGTATGAGGACCACCCCTGAGCCCATCGGGACAACCAGTGACAGCCAGCAGCTTGGAGCAGCCACAATAGTAATAATGATGGTGGGTCCTTAAGTCAGGACCAGGTCTTCCTCCTCCCCCTTATGCTCCTTAGAGTCTTACACCCCCTAAGGAAGGCATTCTCTCAAGCATGACAGGTGTAATTTGCTATCAACCTTCAGGTTTGAAGGAGAGGCATTCATTATACCAGAACCATGGAGCAAACTCAGACCTGTTCCAATTTCATTTGTCTATCAGTGTATCAAAGGTTTGGGGGAGAGCATGCAAGAAACTGCTGGAGGCAGCTGCCTCAAGACAGCCAGACTGAGCCCGTTTCCATTTTGTTCATCAGTTTATTTTGCTCATGAGATTCCACCTATGAGTGAAACCGTATGGTCCTCGTCTTTCTTTGACTGGCTTATTTCACTTAGTGTAATGCTCTACAGGTCCATCGATAGAGAACAGACTGACAGCTGTCAGAGGGGAGGGGGTTAGGGGGCTGAGTGAAAAAGGTGAAGGGATTAAGGAAAAAAAATACAACTCATAGACACAGACAACAGTGTGGTGATTAGCAAAGGGAAGGGGGTGGGGGAGGTAGAAGAGGGTTTGGGGGATAAATGGTGACGGAAGGAGACGTGACTTGGGGTGGTGAGCACACAATACAATAAACGGATGATGTGCTGTAGAATTGTACACATGAAACCTATATAATTTTATTAACCAATGTCACCCCAATAAATTCAATAAAAAAGAAAAAGAAAATAATTGAATTAAAATTTTTAAAAAAGACAGTGAGACTGAGGTTCTAAGGAGAGTGGGGATGCATTTTTCATTGGAAATGTTCTTGTATTGCCTGAATATCATATCCCGTGCTTGTACCGTTTGTATAATAATATGAACAGTTAGGCTAATTTATGTAATAAATGTGTTTTTAAATACTTGGCTCCAATCCTAAATGAGTGGAACTGAATCGGCTCTGCAGAGGACCCAGCTGAACTGAAGCTGTGTTTTCTTTCGGATTCAGGGAGAGCAGGTCTGCCTGAAGTTTATGCACCTGGGACACGGAAAAGTCTTCTGAGATGCCGCCCAGAGAAGGAGGGGGAGTGGGATTCAGAATAGTGGTAATAAGAGAAATAAGAAACATTTCATCCAGGCGAGAACTAACCTCTACATGGATCATCTCATTCAAACAGCCCAACGAAGAGGTGTCACTCTTTGCCCTCTGGAATCAGGGGTCTGAGCGGTTGAATACCTACCAAGTGGCAAAGCTAAGATTTCATTCCAAGCAGCCAGAAGCCCTGTGCCAAGTCCCATCTCGACTGGGCAAAGTGAGTGGCATAGAGTGCTGGCCTTAGGTACCTTCCTGATAGCTGGGGGGGGGGACGGGACAGGCAAGTAAGCAGACATTCGCACTAAAAGGTGCTCCTTGTAATGAGGATTTGGGAAGCCCCTTCCTGCTGACCACCTTAGGAAGGTGAAGGCCTGTGCTTGAGCAGGTATAAAATTCATATTCAAGAAATCAAATGAGCAGACATGGATATTTCTTTATTTTTCTAACAGAATTCAACTTTCTTTCTGAGTCTTCCTCTCCTCAGGAAAAATACCCAAACAAACAAAAAAAAACAATAGGTGCAGAAATTTCATTAATTTTGTTTTAAAACCTGGGACTTTTTCCCCACCCCAGGTACAAACTGAGGCAAAATCCATAGGTCAAACGCCACGTCACGACCGTTCTGCCCACGCAGGGTTCTCCGCTCCCCTTCCTTCTGCAGGGTTCTCCGCTCCCCTTCCTTCTGCAGGGTTCTCCGCTCCCCTTCCTTCTGCAGGGTTCTCCGCTCCCCTTCCTTCTGCAGGGTTCTCCGCTCCCCTTCCTTCTGCAGGGTTCTCCGCTCCCCTTCCTTCTGCAGGGTTCTCCGCTCCCCTTCCCTCTGCAGGGTTCTCCGCTCCCCTTCCTTCTGCAGGGTTCTCCGCTCCCCTTCCTTCTGCAGGGTTCTCCGCTCCCCTTCCCTCTGCAGGGTTCTCCGCTCCCCTTCCTTCTGCAGGGTTCTCCGCTCCCCTTCCTTCTGCAGGGTTCTCCGCTCCCCTTCCTTCTGCAGGGTTCTCCGCTCCCCTTCCTTCTGCAGGGTTCTCCGCTCCCCTTCCTTCTGCAGGGTTCTCCGCTCCCCTTCCTTCTGCAGGGTTCTCCGCTCCCCTTCCTTCTGCAGGGTTCTCCGCTCCCCTTCCTTCTGCAGGGTTCTCCGCTCCCCTTCCTTCTGCAGGGTTCTCCGCTCCCCTTCCCTCTGCAGGGTTCTCCGCTCCCCTTCCTTCTGCAGGGTTCTCCGCTCCCCTTCCTTCTGCAGGGTTCTCCGCTCCCCTTCCTTCTGCAGGGTTCTCCGCTCCCCTTCCCTCTGCAGGGTTCTCCGCTCCCCTTCCTTCTGCAGGGTTCTCCGCTCCCCTTCCTTCTGCAGGGTTCTCCGCTCCCCTTCCTTCTGCAGGGTTCTCCGCTCCCCTTCCTTCTGCAGGGTTCTCCGCTCCCCTTCCTTCTGCAGGGTTCTCCGCTCCCCTTCCTTCTGCAGGGTTCCCCGCTCCCCTTCCCTCTGCCATGGCACCGGATGGGGGAGAGGGGCCGGCACGGCATCAATGGTTTGGGGAGCGAGGACTGTCAAAGTCCTGGGCTGGACTCCAGAACCTCGCCGAGCTTTCCAGGCCCAGGACCCTGGGCACCCTCCACTGGGCTCAGCCGGGTGTGACTCCCGCCACCTGGGTTTGCGGGCGTGGCACTGGCTTCCACCACTGACACCCATGGACTGACGGTGGACTCTGATTGCGAGGTGTCTGCAGTCCAGGACATTCTCAGCCCAAGCACAGTCCCTGGGGTCTGTCAAACCACTCGGCTTTATACACCTCCCTGTGGGGCCCCGGAAACTCTCACTAAACCGAGGTGGCCAGGGTTCCCCCACCTCCCACCCCCACCCCACCCCCAGGCACCTTCCTTGGGCGTTGCTCTCCTATTGCTCTGCCATGTGGACAGGAGTACCAGGTGCCTTCCAAAGTGAAGCCCACGCCTTCCCTCCCACCTCCGGGGATCTCCCCTTGGCCCAGTATCTCCCACCTCCAGGGATCTCCCCCCTGCCCGGTATCTCCCCCCGGCCCGGTACCTCCCAAGCCTTCCGAAGCGCTGCACCTGCCTCGGGCCCTCACCGGGTTTGTGGGTGCCATTCCCTGTCCTGGTCCGGCAGGAGCTCCCTTATTTCATATCCTTGCCCTTCTAAACCCATGGTCAGCACATAATCTACGCTGCCATTCTCCCGGCTTGGCTTTCTACACTCCAAGCCCAGATTCGAGAAATACCTTTTCTCTCTCAATAAGATGCTGCTGTTTTTCAAACAAACAGCATTTTCTTATTCGATTTTGTTTTGCTTAACTGTAAGCTATAACACGTTAGGTACTATTAGGAGTCACATTCAAAATGATGGGGTGGTTATTCTGAGAGATCCGGGTCATTCAAACCATCCCCAGACTTTCTATAGTCGATAAACTAAGGGAAGGGCAGAGGCGGGCAAATTCCCACCTACTGTGTGTCGGCAGTGCCCAGGCACCGAGCTGGGGCTTTATTTTCCTCACTTTCCCCAACCCTCATCACAGACCTTCCGTGTAGTGATCGTTCCCGTTTCACAGAGGACGAAACAAGCCTCAGAAGTGACCATGTAACTGCCCCAGGTGACCTGACTGGAAGCGGTGAAGCCAAGAGCCCTGCTCCCTGCCGCTGGTCCCGAAACTCACCTGCTTTGTCGTTTTCCGAGTCAATAAATCATCAGCCATCAAATGTCAGCCCAATGACGCAGTTAAGTTCCACGTTCTGTGTGTTATTTACAGCCTAGGGGGCCCTTGCGATGATCACTGGCCAGGACGTCTTGATGACTGTTTCTCTAGGGTAATGAGCATGATGTACTGACCTTAAATGTCAGTTCATCGACAGCTGTAGCTCTGCTTTTCAGGCCTCCTGTTGCTCTTGGCCTTGACTGGATGGAAGGACGCGGAATCCTTGCTTACCAAGAGCCACCGATAACATTACTGGGAAAATTAAAGCTGCCGTTGGGTGACCTGCTTTCCAATGGTTTTCAGGAGGGCATTACAGGGAGGAGAGGGCACTTCCTGTGCCCGCAAACGGGCTCCCTGTGTGCCCTGCCCGGGAAAGGCTGGAGGCCTGAGAGCAGGCCTTCTCACTGAGCGCCGAGAGGCCCTGCGTGGCCTGCAGGGGTCGCAGGCAACTGAGCCACGGGCGTCCCCAGGGGTGAGGGCCGTGTGAGTAAATATAACTGTCTCCCCGTGAGAATCCGCTCAGGCGCTGCGGGGGAGCCTGGGATGCAGATACCCAGCCACGGCAACAGCGTCAGGGAAGGGTTCCCTAGACTCAGGAGCTGAGGCTTCCCCGATGAAGCAGCCACTCCGTAACCAGTGATGCACAACTCACTGTTTCCAGAAAAGAGCCCGAGTGGCCTACGGCAACGTAGGTCAAGAGCCGGAACGATAGACAATGTCTTCTTCGTGTAGGGATGCAACCCAAAATTCAAATGGACTCATTCCATAAAATGCACTTTTCAAAAAAAATATGTTTTTATTGATTTCAGAGGGAGGAAGGGAGAGGGAAAGTAAGTTAGAAACATCAATGATAAGAGAGACTCATCCAACGGCTGCCTCCTGCACTCCCTCTACTGGGGCTCGAGCCCGCAACCCGGGCCTGTGCCCTGACCGGGAATCGAACCCTGATCTCCAGGTTCATGGGTCAACAGTCAGCCACTGCGCTACACCATCCAGGCTGAAATGTACTTTTTAATCATTTAAGTCACATATCATATATCTGTATATACAGATATAGATACATGTATGCGTGTGTGTGTGTATGTTTTATGGGAGTTAGCACAGTTTAGAAAAGAAAAAAACACTAAATATAATTCAGATTTAAATTCTAATCTTGGCTTTTCTAAGAGCATACAGCAAGTCACCGAACTTTTCTGGGCCTCAGTTTTCTTGGTTAATACTTGTTCCTTTGAATGTCCTATTAGCGCCGAGGACAGGGATGGTGCCAGTTTTATTTCTTACCATCTGTACCAGCTCAGTACTGGCTCATGCTTTTTTGTTTGTTTGTTTTTTAATTTTAATAAATTGATAGATAATAAAAGACAATACTCTGTGATGGATTTTCAAGTGGCATGGAAGCTTTATAAAACTAGAAATGACTAAAATTGACTCAAAAAAGAAATAGAGATATAAACTGACTAATGAACCAAGAGAATCCTTGAGAAAAGCTTTATAGATCTGTTATTGTTACCACAGAAAAATGATTATTATTACAGGTAATTTTTCCTTCAAATTTTTACCAAAAATCTCCATGTTTTTAAATAACAAGAAAATGACTTTAAGCAATCGATTTTATTATGGGATTATTCTAAATTGAGTCTAAGCAAATAAAATTCATCCATGTGGTAAGAGAATTACTCTCTGTGATTAAACATAGTTCATCCCCCCCATCGCAAAACTGGAAAAATTCAAAGAAAACTACTCACGCGATAGACAAAAGCAAAACCATCAAAAAGACATGATAAAATTCTGTCAACCTTTGACAGAAATCAGACAGGCAGGATGCTGGATCCCGTGTATGGGGATCGAGGGAAGGAGCTTCGGAGTTGGAGATGCTGGAGTTGGGCAGTCACAGGTGAGGACAGGTGCCAGGTGGTACCTGGCAGTGCCATGCCCCATCACAAAATGGAAACCACCCAAATGCCCCAAATTAGAGCACTAGAGTGTGTCCAGCATAGCACATGAAAGCAATGGAGTGCTATGTAGTCATAAAGAACTATAAAGATGCATATATAAAATAATACTAAGTGGAAAATATAAAACAATAGGTTGGAGAAACCCAAGGAGCTGAATATAATTTCCATTCACACATTGATATTAATAGGAAGAAACCACAGACAAGGACAGGAGTTAACAGCTTCTAAAAGACTATTTTTGGCTGCCTCGTAGTGTTACGTAAGCAGGTGTTTTATTTAAGAAGAAGGAATATCTTTGGTCGCTCCCCAAGTATCCCCTCTGCTGAATCAGAAGGGACCTGTCCGGACTCCAGAGATTTCCAAGTTCTCGCTTCTCTTTCTTGCTCTTGGACCCACAACTGCTTGTGCCGCGGGCAGGCCTAAGGGACAGTCACACGTATGACAGGTTCGATACAATCCCCCCTTTCCCCAGCAGGTGCCAGCTTAGCAATGGCAGCAAATTGTTTCATTGCTTCACCCTGCTTGGAATATCATGCAGTCGATGAGTTTTATAGCTGGAAGATGGTCTAGAAAGCTAGTCTGGTGCATTTTAAGTTCAGTTCCGCAGAGACAGCTTAGAGATAATAACCTTTGGGGGACAAGGGTGGCAGGGTGGACGGACACACACAGTTCCTTCGTCCCTCCCCCCACACGTCCCTCGGGTGCACCAAACACACGAACAATTCAACCAGAGCAGGCTTGCGAGTACCTGCTTTGTATGCTGGGGTTTGCACATTTGTCGCATAGGAGACTCAGGTCTAAAACATGCCCTGTCCTGGGGTGGACCCTGCACCCAGACCTGCCGAGTCAGAATTTCTAATAATGGGCCCAGCGACCAGTATTGTCTTCAAGCTCTTCATGTGATTCTGATACAATCCAAATACAGAAAACCTCTGCACAGGGTGGAAAGAGGGGCCCGTGGCTGTTGCTAGAATACTGCAGTTCTGGAAGCTTCTTCCCCACAGAAAGCATTGTCCGTTACTAAAGGTGAATCAACTTTCTATACTCTTTTCTTGTCCTCTCGTGTTGCACAGAACCAATGACCTCCTCATTCCCAGGACAGGTGAAGCGACAGAAGCTGGGTGGCTGTCCCTCCACGGTAGTGTTTTACTGTTTCTTCTGCCAACCAGGCCCACCCACCTCACCACAATGGTCAACAAGAGTCCAGGTCAGTAGGTCAGAATTCCTTACCTTCTGGGCAGAGTAGGAGAACCAAGCCAATCCAGCCCAAGTATTTCTCCAAGACTTTTCAAAACTAAAGCCAGAATCGAGAATCTTTTCTCTCTGAGTTCAAAGGGTTAGAAAATATAAATCTAGGGCCACTGGTGACCGTGTCTTTGGCCTCGTTGTTGTGGGCGCTGTGATGGGCCACCAGATGTGCCATCAGATTCAGAACTGATAAACTGACAGTTACCCACCCCCCCAAATGCCACCAGTGCTACCTGCTGGAGGCTCACAGATGGGCCTTTCCCCTGGCAAAGGGAGCTGCCCCGTGCAGGCTTCTGCCCTTTCTGGGTGGAGCCATCCCACGTCCAGCGAGTGGTTAACAAAGAGGTGGGAAGGCCTGTCTCCTGTGCCTCGGTTTGGGACCACCCGGAGGGCTCTCCCAGCTCCAGTGCTCTGCACGCAGCGGGCTGAGGTCTTTGCTCTGAGACACTGCAGCCCACCTGCGCCCTCCACCCAGGCCCGCTTCCTCCCTCATGCACAGCTCTTGTTCCGAAGAACACTGGAAGCCAACCTCAGGGAACCCACACTATGTTACTGGAGGAATCCCATCTAGAAGGAGGAAAAGGGCCTGAGCAGCGACAGCTGAAATGAGACACCCAGAGAGAACCCTCGTATCCCTGTGGGTCCCCAGTTCTCAATCTTCCAGTTGTGCAGTCACAGGTGGTTCGAAACTATCTTGCTGCTCTGATCAGCAATGCTCAGACCTGTAACTAATTGTCCAAATGTGGGCCTGCCAGGCCAGAGCATGAGAGAATTTTATATTCATCATACTTTTATTAATTTAGGGAGATTAGCTCAGCTTTCCAGCAGCCCAGATGCTTTATTGGAGTTTATGTTTAGCAAAGATTCCTACATCACCTTCCGTCAGGCCAGCTCCCCTTCTCTCCATCCAAACATCGTTTAGACTTCTCAAAAGGCTCCTCAACTTTATGACTAGCAATATTTCTTACCCCTTTTATACGCAAGCCCCTACCGTGAGCCAAGAGCTGGAAGGGGTGGGGGAAGGGAAGGTGGAGAGGTTTTTGTAAGTTGTAGTATGAAAATACTATTTGGAACATGCTTTTTTCCCCAAATGGCACCTGTTGTTCATCCATCCCTTGAGAATTGCGGAGGGCATCTCTTATATAACAGCGTGGAGTTCCAATGGTTCTTATTTGGCGCTTTTAATCAGATCCAATGTGTGCTGTACAAAAGTCCCAGAGACATTCACTTTGCCTGTGATGTGGCTCTGTGTGACATCACATCAGATGCCCTGGGATTAAGTCCCACTGAGAAAACTGAAGTAGTAGCAGATCTGGGGTAAGTTTATTTTCTTTTGTTTCTAACTGTGCAAAAGCTGGAGCTAGATGGGACTAGAGAGATCATCTGTTGCGCGAATGGCATACACTCCACACCTCCCCCTCCCCACATCCCTGCCCTAAGAGCCCGGGGCAGACATTGCTAATCAAGCCCAGAGCCCCGGGGCTGCCGCCTTCCCAGATCTTCCCCAGGGCCTAAGTGATGCCTGTGATTCTCAGCCCACCACATCAGATAGCTACTGTCAGTTAGCCGGTTCTGGAAAGCTAGGTGAATTTTTGACCTGCCCCAATCACCCTGCTGTCTTAAAGGGGTGAAATCATTGACCCACATTTATATGAATAAATCAATAACCACAGTTATGGTTAGTGGGTGAGCTTAAACTCCTGATTCCCAACTCAGTGCTCTCTCCATCTGCTCCTTTCTGAAAATTCCCCAAACTTTTCAATCATTATAGGCCTGCAAACTGGTCAGGTGTACTGAATTCTAGGCCCAAATTCAACATTACTAAGTGGCTATGTAGCCACTCCTCCTGATGCTTGTGACATATATGGGAACATGAGCCACCTGGAGGAGGGGTGGGCAGTGTGGCTCCATACTCATGGGGCCTCGCATACTTCAATAATAATAATAAAATGCTAAGACAAATAGAAACACGTACCCAGTGACTCACAGCTCTAAGCTAATCCTACAATGGCCCCACCTCACTATTTAAAAAAAATAAGATAGAGAGAGAAATACAATTCCATATATGTCCATCTGTTTGGTAACCACAACAACCAGCCATAAATGGGAAGTGACTCGGGACAACTGGTTTTGTTTGATGTCGAAGCCATCCATCTGGCTCCTGAGCTCTCACCTGGGGCCTTGACAAGCAAGTGGCCCTTGGGATATCTGGACCCTTGAAAATGCTGTCTCCAGCGCCGGCACCATTTTCCTCCTACCAGGAGAATGGCAGAGCTGGAGGCAGGCTGGAAAACCACTGGCCGGCATGAGGTGCCCCGGGAGCCAGTCAGTGATCACGGGGCGATGTGTCAGAATCCGGGAAAGGATGGGTGGGATGATCATGTCATGCCCTCTCCGTGGCACAGAGTGAACACGCTGAGCCTCCAGCCTCCACTGTAGAGGGTCTGAACGCCAAAGTACAAGAGACCTTTGGGACAGCAGACACAATGTCAACGCTTTATATGGGTGAATGAGGCCCAGAGACGGAAAGGGATCTGACCAAGACCATCAGCAAGGATGGCTGATGTTTCCAAGAGCAGGTTCTTTGAGGAGTAAAAGAAAGAAGCTGGGAACATGTAAACATCAGAAGCCACAATAAACTGAAACAATTCATCCGTGAAAAACCACGTGATCCTTACAGAGCTGCTCACCGTGGAAAGGAAAGCAGATGTCCCATCCCCGACGCCTACCCACCAATGGGTCTCCTACTTTCCAGCCCTGACTCGATTGAGGCAAAACGCTGGCTGCACTGACTCACTTAGGAAACCGTCTTTGACTCAGCCCCTGCTCTCTAACCGCTGGCCCTAGCTCCTCAAGGCTTCAGGGGACTAGGTCACATCTACCACCGCTGGCAAGAGGGGTGTCTTCCTTGCATTAAAGATAAATGGATATTTTGGGGATCAGTGATCAATTGTATGAAATAAAAGATGATATAATTTATAATTAATTCAGCATGTTTTTAGCAAAGATCAATGCTCAGATGCTCTGTCCCTTTCAATCCTCCTAACAACCCCGTGAGGAAGAACAGTTATTCTGGGTTTTCAGGAGCTAAGGGACAGAGATGGGAAGTAGCTGGAAATGGAGTTTCAAAGGGGCCAGGTGACTTGCCCAGTGGGCAGAGCCAAGATTCAAAGTCAAGTTGTCCTGGTTTCCTCTGTCCCCCACCCTTGCTTCCCAAGCCCCAACCTACTGTAGCAGTTTCCACGCGGCCAAGGCATAATTACCTCTGTCATTTCATCGACACGACAGTTCAGTGGAAGGCTGGAGGAGTATCTGTCACATTAAACAGACAAATAAACAGAGACCGATTTTAGAGGTAAAAAGCCACGCAGCCTTGGGGAAATCGCATCCTATGTGAGCCCCAGTCTTCCTCATCTTTATAATATGAAGATAAATAAGAGCATCAGCCTGATGGGTTTGCTATAAAGATGAAATGAGATCATGGAAGTGGAAAGCACTGCTAACCCAATGAGCTGGGTCTAGTGTGAAACCATCCCTGGGCTCAGAGCACGTAATAATAGTAATATGGGATAGCTACAGGCTGCTAAAAGCTTTATATAGCTTATGTAGAATCTTCTAGAACACAACTTTCTTCACATCAATAACCAATAGCCATGGTTTGAGTCTTTTTTTACTTTGTTCAGGATAGCCGTTCACAGTCCTCAGGCTGTAAGATAGATATATTATGAAGTTGCAGCAGCCTCTGTTAGCAACTATATCTAATTCTTTTTTTTTATGTGGGATGTAAAACTGAAAGCAATGAATGAACAAATAAGAAAAACAAACAAAAACTCATAGACACAGACGACAGCGTGGTGGTGACCAGAGGGAAGCGGGGTCGGGGGGAGGGAGTAAAGGGTAAAGGGGGTCAAACACATGGTGACCGAACGAGCTTTGACTTTGGGTGGCGGGCACACGATGTAACATCCAGACGACGTATCGTAAAATTATACACTTGTAACCTGCATAATTTTGTTAGCCAGTGTCACCCTGTGGCCACGCTAACTAGCTACCTACCCGAACAACCCCCATCAGTTTTATTTTAAAAAACACTGCATCTAATTCCGACAACACTCTTCTGAAGCAGGTGCTGTGTAGTTATGGAAACTGAGGCACAAGGGTCTGTGGGCCCTGGCTCCACAGCTGGTAAGTGAAGGCGCTGAACTGAACACAGGTCCGGCCAGCCTCTCAGGCCCACTAAGTACCCGACTCTCCCCGACAGACAACTTCACTGCACCCCGAGTAACAGAGCAGAGCTACCCCTCGGGAAAGAGCTCAGTCTCCCCCGGAGGAGGGGACCTGAAAGCCCTTCCCGCATCTCCGGGGCTCACCTCACACGCCTCTCCCGCGCTGCTCTGAGTCAGGCCTCTGGTTTCCTTCTGTTTTCTCCCTCACATATTTTCCCATAGCGCTTTTTCTCAACTTCTCCTTTCCTTGAATCCTCAGCTCACCCCACACGACCCCACCTCTCCTTCCCTCCCGACCCCACCTCCCAGTTCTCCTCCCGGCCTCTGGCAGGTTCCTGAGTTAACCCGACAGGCTGGCCCGGCCTTGCCTTCAGGTTAAAATTACATTTCACCTTGAAAAATAATAAAAAGTACAGCAAAGCTTTATTACTAGCAAACAATTCATTAAATACTTTGTCTTTCTAAGTATTTAATAAATTGCGCTCATCAGACCTAGACAGGATCACGTCTACAGTGGCTTTTATTTGGAAGGTCCTGCGCTCACGTCTGTGAGCTTCGGAAGGATAATAAAATGCTGTTTTTTTCTTCCCTAATTTACAGCCTTGTGGTCGGGTTGTTGAGATGAGTGTAATAACAGAAATAATCGGGCAGCTCCATTTATTAAAACATTAGCCCTGTGGGAGAGAAACATAAATAGAGGCCCAGTTATGCCACTAAATCATGCGCACTACCGGGATTTGAACCTCAATTAAACATTCTTAGTTATTCACTCACTCAGCAAGTATTTCTTGAATTCCTACTATGCGCCAGCCACTCTCCCAGGCCCTGGGGATAGAGTGGAGAAGGAGGAGGCCAGCTCCCTTGTCTCCTGGGTCCCATGTGACCCGAGGTTATACCATGTAAGGCAGGCAGTGATAAAACTGTCAAGAAAAGCAGCAGAGCCTGGGGGCAGAAAGTAGCCAGGGAGGAAGCGGGGCCTGAAGGCCGGAGGTCCAGGGCGCCCTGGCTGAGAAAGTGATGAGTGACGGAGACCTGAGGGTGGAGAGGGAGCGAGCCCAGGTGAAGGGAGAGCAGTGCAAAGGCCCTGAGGTAGGAATGAGCTTGGCGTCTCTGAGGAAAGGCCAGTGCGGCTGGAAAGATATAAGAAAGGCCTAGAAATTAGATTGGAGAAGAGAAAGGACAGATCCCTGAGCTCTAAGGAGTCTGTATTTCTTCCTGCGAGTTTTGGGAAGCCGTTGAAGGGTTCTGAGCAGAGGAATGACATGTGTGATCTATGCTTTTAAAAACAACCATGTCACTGATCATTACACAGAGCTGTCCGTGAGAGAGAGGTGATTTCTAAACTAACTGGGGTTTTAACTGATGGTTGTCAGATGGGAGGGAGGTTAAGGGGATGGGTGAAAAGGTGAAGGGATTAAGAAGGACAAATTGGCAGTTAAAAACAGTCCCGGGATGTAGAGTACAGCATGGGGAATATAGTCAATAATATTGTAATAACTGTGCATGGGGCCAGGTGAGTACTAGACTTATGGGGAATATCTCTTCCTAAGTTATATAAATGTCTAACCCTATGCTGTGCACCTGAACCTAATATAATATTGAATGTCAACTGTAAATGAAAAATTAAATAAATAAACAAACAAACAAACAAACTGGGGCTCCATGGGGTCCCGTGGCCCATCTGGGGTGAGTTCATTAAGGAGTGAGCGTGGGCCGCAGTGGAGAGAAGACAGTTTGGCTCCAGGAGGGACGAAGTCCTTGTCAGTGGTGGGGGACACGGTAATGTGATGCAGGCAGAAGTCCGAGAGTTGTGTAAGTCATATTCCCCAGGGTTTCTTATGTCAACACTAGCTCCCAGGTATGTGAGTCAATTTTCCACTGAAAAGGCGAGTAAGCCCGGGGGGTGCTCTGTTTGGAGGGGGTAAGCGGGCCCCTTTCCTGGGGGCCTCTCAGAGTCGGCAGGGTGCTCATCTGCATCTGGACTCTTCCAGATGGGGCCAAAATTGGCAGGGCTCCCCAAACTTATCTGACCACAGGACTCTTCCCATAAAACACACGGTGTGAAGCCCCAGTTTAACGACTTCAGCTTAAAACCAGCTAAGACCTATTCGGCGATGAAAGCAAGGGTGTAATGAGTAACAGACCTTGAAGCCAGGGATCTGGCACTTTGGGTTAATATGAGGCCAAGGTGAACTCGCCAGAGTTTGATAAAGTTCATAATAAATAAAAACAAAAAAAGGTCACTTTTGCCATCCTGATTAGAACTGTAGGATGGAACAGAGATCCCAAAACATCCCAGGGAGTTTGCAAGATGATGCACCAGAGTGTGTGCAGAAAATATTCTGATGTCCATTTATATTTATATTGCTCAAAAAAAATTTTAAAGAAGCTAATATTCTAATATTTACTACATAGATTGAAAGTGGTACTTGCAGATGACTTATAGACACATTGGGCTTGGATGTTCAAAAATGTTACAAATAAGGATACAGGGTCATGAAAGGCTTGGAGCTAGATGACCTGGAGCAGGGGGTGTCTGCAGCTTGCGCCAGGCTGCGGCTGTGGAAGGCCAGAGGGAGCAACAGAACCAGAATCTGATGGGAGCGGGATTTGGGGGACAGAGGGTTGGGGAGCGGAGGTGGCTGTCAGCAGCAACTAGGACCAGATGGGTGAGGAGTGGAACGAATGATGCTCCCAGGCTAGGAGCTCAGGAGATGCTTCAAGTTTGTGTTGGGGAAACTGAGAAGGAAAAGAGCAACCTGGCCGCTATGTTCCCAGGACATAGTAAGTGGTCAATAAACATTGGCCAGATAAGTGAATGAATCAGGAAACGAATATAAGCAGAGGGCTTCGCAAAAGAATGCAGAGGAAAATTGGGGCAAAATAAAAATAATTTTCTAGATCAAGATCCCACACAATGTCATTTCTTAAAAATTTAAAAAAAAACTGTGATATTTGTTAATTTTTTTAACATAAGATCAATATTATTTTTAAAAGAACAATGCCTTGGATGTATCTATACTTGTTTTTATGATAGCCTCTAAAAATGTTATGTCATATACATTCATTGCAGAAAAATCAGAAAATGCAGGTAAGGAAAAAAGGGGGGGGGGGGGGGGTAAAGCTTATTATACCACCACCAGAGAGAACTCGGGCACATTTTTACAAATATGGGCCTATAATATGTACAACCTTGTCATTTCCACTCGACACTATGTTCTAAGCATCTATGCAGATGCTTCCATGAAGTCATTTTCAATATCTGCATATTACTCCTTTAAATGAAAGTGTTACAATATATTCAACCAACCCTCTCTTACTGCACCATGAAGCCGGCTTTTTCCTTTTTTTTTTTTTTTTTTTTCATTATAAAGATGCTGCAATACAAATACAACGACTCTATCTTTGTCCGTTTCTCAATTAGTTTCCCAAGCTTCCTACCTGGAGGCTGAGTTACCAAGGCATTTAATATATCTTTGATAGCATTTTCCAATTGCCCTCTGGTAATTCTGAATGAGATTTTATAACTTTCCTGAACTGCCAATTCACATATATTCATGCCTTGCTTGATTTCTGCAGCCACCCCATGGGCAGGCCTTGTTGTCCCTATTTCACAGGTGACAGAGAATTTCAAAGTCGTGCAAGCCTCTCTCAAGGTTACACAACACTCTCACCAAGCTTCCACGAGGGCTCTTTCGCAGTCACTGCATGAAATCCCAACACATTAGTGAAAAATGCCAGTGTCCTGGTCTGTGCCTTTGTCTTCAACAACAAAATACATGAGCTCAAGTTTCCAATGAGGGTGTTTCAAAATCAAACAATAGTTAGATAGTGCCTGCTTGATACTGGTTCTCTTTCCTTGCAGGGGAGGCTTGCTGACATCTTGCCAAATAACTAACTTTGCTCTTGGGTAAGTCCCTTTGTTAAAATACGGCTCCTTGTAACTGGCACTTGACTACCAGTACAGCTGATGGTGTTAGGATATTCTTATTTGCCTTTAAACAGAAAAAGGATCAGAGAAATAACAGAGCTCAGAAGAGCCTCGCAGATCATTGCAATTCTACCCTCGCTGGTGGAGATAAAGGAAGCCTTTCTAACTGGGAAGTGACTTGTTCAAGGTCATACAGTCAGTGACCAGCAGAGACAGGAGCAGAGGAGAAACTCACCTGACCTCCAGCCAGAGCTCTGGGTAGCATCACTGAATCTTATAATTAGTTTGTAATTTAAAATCAGGGAATCTATCTGCATAATTTTGCATTTGGTGAAACTGAGGTTTAAAGGGGGGGAAGTAACTTATTCAGCCATACACAGGTAATTAATAGTAAAGCTTGGGTGATGGCCCAGATGTCCTGACTCCCAGTGATGAGGCTGGTCTCAGACCCCAGTCTTCTCCGCCACCCACCCCAGAATCCACGCCAAAAAAACCGAACCAGGGCTGGTTGAGTGAGGCATTTGCCTCAAGTGCAAATTTCAAGGGGGCATTAAGATAAATAATATTTTCATGCAATATATTTCAAAATCAAAATTAATACAAAACATCCACAGTGAACAAAATATCTGTAGACAAAAAGGGGCCATATACTAAACCTGACAAGCTCAGGGGAGGCTTGCATGGTGGCCTTGCAACTCAGAGACCTAAAGGAACCACCAACAATGGCCTAAAATGAAAACTTTTTAACTAAAAGCAGTTTATGGTGGGTAGTGATGTCCTAGGCTAGAATCTTCCCTGACAAAAGTCAGTCTTGACCTTAACTGAGCCTGTCTATTGTCTTTTGGGCCTATGATAACATACCTTTGGAAGGTCAGGGTAACTCCCCTTTTTTCAGACCCCTCAGGGCACAACCAATGCACTGGAAACCATACATTCTCTCAGTGTTATAGTTAAATGCCAACTGTTAACTACCCTGTACCCACCTAGGTAAAAGATATATGTGTCTATCATTTTGCTTTCATCCAGTCCCAGAGGTTTCCCCGCCTCCCTGATCCATCACCAACGGGTTTCATATAACCCGCTTACGGCTCCTCTTTTGACTGTAATGCGTAAAACCAGGTGCAAACCTGCCATTCTCCGGAGCATTTTCTCAATCCATTGAGGTTTTGCTTCCCAGCAACTGTTGGCAGTTTGGCTCAAATAAACTCACAAAAATTCTTCACAGGTTTGAATGTTTCTTACGTTGACATATCCAAATTTTAAAGACAGGACCCATCCCTGCATTAGGATGATTCACCTCACCCGAGTCCTGCCCTCTTGGATCCTGCCTCTATTTTAAGATTTGTCATTTTGTTCATCATGGATATGTTTGCACTAATTTTTGTGCCTGAGGCAAGTGCCTCACTCACCTCACCCTAGTCCCAACCCTGTCGGGGACCTGCCGAGCCTGGGCCAGAGGAGACCTTGTAAGCAAGTCTCCAACAATGAGGCAGATTGCTCACAAGGAGCTGTAGGCCTGTGACTAATGCGACCAACCAGAGAGAAGAGCCCTCCAACTAGGTCCTGGGGCCATGGAGAAAGGGCAACTAAAGAAATTCTTGATGAATCTGGAGTTGTTAACAACTCAATTTCTCATGATACCAACTCGAGCCACTCGAAGGTGAATCATTAAGGAAGCTGTAACGTTTGGTACTTAGTTTCACAAAATCAGCTGTTCAAGCACCGGGTGTGATGAACTGGTTTGTCAACCAATATGAAAAAAATCTGGGCCTTTCCACTGACCACAAGCTCCACCTGAGCCTGTGATGGGAGGTGACTGCCAGGAACCCAAATGGAATTTTGGGCTGTCCTCATGGGCACATGGTGTTCAGAAGCTGAGAGCCCAACTTCAGAGCCAAGAGGACACTTTCTGCAGGAAAGTTTCAAGTCGCTGACTGAGGCTGGAAGGATGCTTGTTATGGGTTGAATTGTGTCCCCCACAAAAAGTTTAAGTCCCAACTCCCAGTACCTGTGAATGTGACCTTACTGGAAAACAGGGTGTTTGCTGATGACCAGGTTAAGGTGAGGTTATTAGGGTGGGCCCTAATCCAGTATGACTGACGTCCTTATAAAGAGGGAAACTTTGGGCACAGGCACAGACACACACACACACACACACACACACACAGGAAGAAGGCCATGAGATGATGAAGGCAGAGATCAGGGTGGAGTATCCAAGCCAAGGAACAGCAGATATTGCCAGAAAACCAGCAGGAGCTAGGAAAGAGGCATGGAGCAGGTTCTCCTTCAAAGTCCTCAGAATGAATCAACCCTGCCAACGCTTTGATTCTGGACTTCTAGCCACCAGATCTATGAGACAATGGATTTTTGTTATTTTAAGCCACCCAGTTTATGGCAGCCCGGGGAAGCTAATCCAGAGCTCCAGAGTGCACCTGGCCTAGGAGCACTTCTGTGCCTCTTGGGGGCACGGAAACGCCTCCCTTCTGGTTCTCACAGGCAAAGCCACTCCCCTGCCTGTCGCAGGGCCTGGCACCCAGGAGACCTTTAAGGAAGAAATGAATTAAGAAAGAAATGAATTCAAAAATGATCTGCTCTTATTAGAGGGGGAAAAAGAGGTGGACGCCCCAGGTTACCTCCCTCCAACTTCTCACTCCGACTGAGCATGGACCATTTTAACCCCACTCTGATCTCAGGCGGTGAATCACAGGACGTCAGACACAGGCGGCGGCCTCAGAGACCGTGGGGTCCTGCAGGTGAGAAAGCAGCATTTGGCGAGGAAGGGAGCCAGTTCTCTCCGCACGCATTTCTCCTTCCACACAGGGGAACCCGTTTCTCTGTTGTCAGTCCCATCGGGGACTGACATATCCCCTAGCACTTTGCTGCACCTACAGCTTAAAATTTAAGTGAGAGGCCGGCCGGGCGTGGCTCAGCGGTTGAGCGTCGACCTAGGATCCAGGAGATCGGGGTTCGATTCCCGGTCAGGGCACATGCCCGCGTTGCGGGCTGGCAGCCGATCAATGACTCTCTCATCATTGATGTTTCTATCTCCCTCTCCTTTCCTCTCTCTGAAATCAATAAAGATACATTTTTTAAAAAATAAAATAAAATTTAAGTGAGAAATTCTGCAAGCTTCCTAGAAGTCAGAAGAGATCCGGTGGCCGCTGGTGGGCCCCGTGAAGGAGCAGCAATGCCGGGTGTTTATGGAGAATGCCTGGCACCCTGCGCAACGCACTGGGGTTGCATTAGCTCATCTAAGGCTCGCAGCAATGCTACTAGGGAGGCTCTATTTTATCATTTGACTTGTATGTGAGTAGCTCAGGTTCAGAGAGGTAAAGCAGCACCCGCCCGAGTGACAGGATCCCGATTCAAGCCAGGTCGATGGCCTCTGAAGTCCACGTTCCTAACCAGCTCTGCAGTTAGGCCTGGGACTGGCCAGGCTCAAGAGGCCACATGAAGCGGCGGAAAGAGGTCTGGCCAGAACCACAGGCCTTGGGCACCACCTGTGCCCAGCCGCCAACTGACCGGTGCCTTCGGCAAATGCCTTCACCCCCTGGGCCTCGATTCCCTCATCTGCAAGTTGAAGTGGCTGCCTGGAGCGCGGAGGCCGAAGTCTTTCCGTAGTGGGCTATAGCTCCATTTAATCATCCCACAAATATTTATTAAGTGTCCATTACGTACCGGGCACCAGTCCAGACACTGAGAATATAACAATAACCAATATAAACGAAGTCCCAGCATGTATTCTAGAAGTGGAGGAGGGGCGAGGGACACAGAATAAACAAGTTAAAAGTTCCAGAAAAAGATAAGCCCTGAGAAGAAAATAAAGTAGGATAAGAGACTGAGAGCCACAGGGGCAGGACGGTGGCTATTTTATCTGGGGTAGGGGACCTTTGAGTAAAGAGTGGAAGAACGTGAAGGAAGGCAGAGGAAACAAGCAAGCGCAGGTTATGTGAAATGGGAACTAAGGGCATTAAGGCCTTGAGAGGGTCCACAGCTAGGAGGTGACTATTGAAAACTCCTCAAATTTAAATCAGATGCACATAGAAACTTTGTTTAAGCCTCCCTCCACCTTTGCCAGTAAATCTTTCGCCATGAGTCCAATTTCATAATGTAATTTTAGTATAATTTAGTAGCCTCAAAATTATATAATATGCTCAGGTTCCATTGTAATTGCTAATTGTTCTAAGCGTAACTGAGTGACTCCTGGCCAGAGTAGGTTACAGGAAATGGCCAGCAATAAATGAGTCTATGTTATCGCTGGTGTGTCGGCTAATTAAGCTTAAAAAATGTCTTTATTGAAAGATCTCAGATGATCTGAGGTTGTTCAGATTGGATTTGACCCAAGTTCACATGTTAAAAGCTTTAAGAAGAAATGGTTTGTAAGGTCCATGAACTCTACCTTTCCACAGCTCTGGCATCCACTCACCTCTCTCCACATCCACACCGTTGCTCAGGTCCAGGCCACCACCGTCTCATCTCTGTCTCCACTCTTCCCCTCCCCCCTGCCCTTCCAAGTCACTCTCCACACTGTAGCAGCCAGGAGGATGTTTCTAAAGCAAAACATGCGACATGACATTATCACGTCACTCTTCTCCTATAGCCCTCCAGTGGTGCTAGCTACATAATTCATTATGGTCAGACAACTACGTGCATTCGTCAAAATCCATAGAACTGCATACATAAAGAAAGTAAACTTTACTCTATGTAAACTATACCTCAATAAAACTGACTTTAAAAAACTCCAGTGACAGTCATTGCTCTCACAGTAAAACTCTAACCTTTCACAGGGTGGTGATGTCAGGGACCGGTTAGATATTTATTGTCGGCCTGGATTCAAAGCCCAGTCTCATAACATCACTTATTAACTGAGCAACCTCGACCGAACCACCTACACTCTCTGTGCTCATTACCCTCATTTGTCCAAACGAGATAATAATAGTATCTAGCACTTAGAGCTGTCATGATGATTAAATGAGCTAATTCCTGTAAAGCTCTTAGAACAGAACCTGTTGTATAAGTGCTCATTCAATGTACAATATTACTAACAAGCTTTATAATGCCCAGATTAGAAGCTGTATTAGTTTGCTAGGCTTGCCATAACCAAGGACCAAAAATGGGAGGCTTAACCAACAGAACTGTACTGTCTCACAGTTCTGGAGGCTAGGAGTCCCAGATCCAGGTGTTGGCAATGGTTGGTTCCTTCTGGGGGCTGTGAGGAAGACTCTTCCAGGTCTCTGCTAGCTTCTGGTAGTTTGCTGGGGGTCTGGCATCCCTTGGCTTACAGATGCATCACCTCAGTCTCTGTCTTCATGTTCATATGGCATTTCCCTGTGTTTGTGTGTCTGTCTCCAAATTTCTCCCATTTTTTAAGGACACCAGTCATATTGTAGGGGCCCATTTTCCTCCAGTATGAAGTCATCTTAACTAATTACATCAGCAATAATCCTACATCCAAATAAGGTCACATTGGAAGATACTGGGGTTAGAACTTTAACATGTAAATTTTGGAGACATAACTCAACCTGTAACAGGCCCTGGCATGCTGTGTTATCACCTCTGCCAATAATATCTCTTCCAGCAACTTCCCACACCCACGAATTTGTTTGGCAAGCTCCTGTCTCTCAGATTTCAGTTAGATATTGCTTTCTTGGAAAAGTTCTCCTTAACATTTTACCAACCCACCAATTATATTAGGGGCTTTTCTCATGTTCTTTCATTGTCCCGATACTTATACCTCCTACAACCCTTATCACTTTGCACTATTCTTGCCTATTTACTGACCTGTCTCCCCATAAGACTTCAAATAACTCACAGAGCCTCAGAGCCCAGATGGATTTTAAGTAAATATTTGTTGAGTTAATTAATACTAATGCTTTTTTCCATATTCTGGGAACCACCTATTTTACGTTTCTATGGGTGTTTAGAAGAAGAAAGCTGCAAAAATTGGAAAGCAAAAATTTTTAAGCAATATAACAATTGGTGTTTAGTGTGAAGATCTGAACTCTGCTAGGTATTTCAAATAAAAGGTATTTAATACAGGGAATTGACTGCACTGTTGTTGGATGGATGTAAAAGCAAAAGGGGAATGCTGAGAAAATCTAGATTTGGGTAACTGCAGGAAACTGCCACCACTCCTAGGACTGGGGGAACAGAAGGGAAATGGAAAGGTTACTAGAAACTAAGAGTTAGAGGATGGTGCCATCCATGGCTGAGGCTGAGATCTCAGAGAGCAAAAACCACCAGGCTCTAGCTTGGACCTCTGAATTAGAGAACACCCACAGCCCATATGGGTACACTGAAAGTTGCTGAAGGTAGAGCCATGACTGTTTTCTGCTATCAAAGGAAACACAAGATATCTAACAAAGAACTCCAAGCAATGTAGTTTGCAGACTTCTAGCCCCAGCATCACAGAGCAGAGATAAGAAGGTAGGATAGGAGCTGAGAGTCAGTTTGCACATACACAGCACAAGCAAAGAACCTGATACAAATTTAGATTGATTTTACCTAATTAGGAAAGATTCCACCCAAGAGTTTCTAACCCTGGCCCTGCCATGTTCTTGGACAAGCAATGCCCCTCCTCTGAGCTTCAAGCTCCCCGTATGAGGCAGGGGGAAGGAACTAGATGATCCCTACAAGCCTTTCCAAGTATGAGCAGAGATCTGACAGGAGAAGTACCAGGGAGTTGGTGGGGATTTCTGAACGATGGTGTCACTCTAGAGGATCCTAGCATAGGCTTTAGCCATCAAACAAATATGACATTTCCTTTTCCCTTTTCTGCAGCTACTGTTTACATGTCCCAAAGAAGGCAGAGGAAGGAAGTCAGGACCGCACTGCTCCAATATGGTGACTCCCTTAGACAAACTGATTCCAAAATAGCCATTAAGGGGAATGTTTCACATTTAGTTAAATGAACAAATAACTGAAATGCAGAGGGGGGGGAGGGGGGGAGGAGCAAGTGAGGCAGAAGCCAGTGAAAAGAGCACATTTTGTGCACACACGGGCCTTAACAATATTTTCTCAAGTCCACTCATCCTGGACTTGCTCTGCCTTGTTGGGGGTTCAATCATGGTGTAGGAAGTCTCTGTTCAAATCTCAACAGAGCCACATGCCAGCTGGGAGATTCAAAGCAAGGCATTTATTTTTGCTCCTTTGAGCCTGACTTTCCTGCTCTGCACTTCTACCTACCTCTCAAGATCATAAGAATCGAATGAGCTCATATTTGTGCAAGTGTTATCTCAATCTGGGTACTATTTACAGAAGTGTGGGCATTTTATGAAAACGCATTAAGCATGAAAATAAATTTATAAAAATCTATTGAGTATGTCTAAGATTTTTCTACATACATGTATGTTTTTGTCTTCAGTAAAACAACTACAAAAAAGAACTATAAGAAAAAGTAAAAGGTTAGTTAAATATAGTTTAATTTATGAACTAATGGCAGTATCGGGTGATAAGAAGTGACCTACTTAGATAACAGAGCCAATAGTGTGAGTAAATATATAAAGGAGAGCTAAGCACTCTAGATTTCATAGACATGGCTAAAATTCTGTAGGCGTATCCCTTACTTAATTCTAGCTTTGCAAAATTCTCTACACATGTTCAGTGTAGAGAATTTGGAAACTATAGGAAAGCATGGAGAAAAAAATAGAAATTAACCATAAGTTCACACACACACAAAATGAAAACTTCTCTGTGAATTACAAATGCTAATGGATTATGAAGGACTCCCTGGTGAGAATGTTCTTTATTCTTTTCTATCTCTTGACAGACTCAGAAATCAAGAATTCTTATAAGCTAGACAGGGATAGCAACACAAAGGCCTACAGAAACCAGGAAGGTGGTATAACAAGTAAAACAGCTGGGATGAGCCAGTGCAAGTGCCATGATAAAGGGCAGCTGGACGCTGGCTTGAAAAACAGAGACATTAGGGAGTGGTAGAGACAATGGGAAACTCAAGACCATGTGCCCAAAGGGCTACTGAGTTCCAATCCATGAGTCCGTATTTTCAGTGTGTCTGGGTCACTGATATTTTAAAGAGAAGTTGGGCATCTGGGATTTTATGTGAAAGACCCCAATTTTTTAAACGTTAGTGACTAATTAATTTTTTAACGCTGTAGGCCAAGCCGAAGACATCTGTAGGGCAGATGTGGCCTGTGGCTGCCAATTTGCCATCTCTGCTAAAGCCAAAGAAGGCAAGGGAGGGTTCATTCAAGGTCTTAGACAGGAAAGTAGCAGGAGACCAGATGCAATTCAGGAAATTCCTAAAGCAGTACACATGAAGGAGCACTGGGATGGGGAGAGACTGGAGACGGTGAAAAGAGAAACTCCAGGTGAGTGATGGTTGGGGCAACGGAGAAGGAAACTGGAAAGGAGAAGGGGTGGAAGGGGTTGTTGGGAGGATTGATGCAGGGAAGGGCCGGAGCCCAAGAAGGGTGTCAATGTAGCATGTTCAAGTTTGAGGAAGGAAGTGCCCTGTTTGGTAACAGCCAACTAACTACAGAGGAGGAACTGCTCAGTATTAGACAGGCCTCCTCCGTAAATAGCAAAAAGACCAAACAAGCCATCGATTCTGGGGCCCCATGCATGTGGGCTGAGCAGTCTGGACCAGAAGTCGAGGGAAGGAAAGAGGAACAAAGATGGAACCAAGGCCTATACCTTGAAGGGACCGGGATGCTTAGTCTGAAGAAGAAAAGGCACACGGGAAACCCAGGGGCTCGCTGGTTTGCTTCCAGAGACTCTTTACGGAGCATGTGCGCGGCAGGGGTTCCCTCAGCTGGTGCTAGGTTTGGGGACTATAGTGATAAGCAAAAGCAAATAAAATCTACATTACCCCTACCCCGATAGGGTCTTCTGGACAGATATTAAGTGGACAATCTCACAAATAAATGCAAAGGTGCAGAACTGAGATAAGTGCTGAGCAGGAGAGGAACATGGGTCTCGAGGGTGTGCCCCAGAGGGTGGGGACCTAGGCTTCCAGAGGAAATGAGGATTCAACTGAGAGCTAAGGGGTGAGTAAACACTCATGAGGTCAACAGGGGAAGGAAAGGCTCGTAGGTATGGGGAACAGCATGTGCAAATGTCTGACTCACAGGAAGGACTGAGAGGGCCAGTGGGGGAGCGCACCAGGAGGGGCCGCGGGGTGGGGAGGGAGAGGCTTGCTCTGTGCTGTCTGCAAATGCCTCCCTTGAGGGGCACTTTTTATAAGAGACTGACAGAGGTGTTTGGAATTTGTTGTTTGCTTTTAGTTCATCAAAATAAAAAGTGACCATTTATTCCATTCCACATGTCCCAGGCAGTGTCCTAAATCATTGTCTCACAAGTCCACACAGCCTCAGAAGATACGTGTCCCCTTACCATTGTGGGGTAACAAACACCCCAAAACTCAGTGGCTTCAACAGCAATCATGTTATTATTATCTCTCAAGACTATGGAAGGGGTTCAACTGGGTGGTTTTTTCTTGGAGCTTCTTGTGCATTTTCAGCCAGATGGTGGCCGGGGCTGGAGTCACCTTAAGGCCGGGGTTACACTGGAGTGACTGGGAGCATCGCTTTCCTTGGGGACCCTCCAAGTTTGGGTTTCCCCTTTGCATGGATGTTTCTGGGTGGTGTACATGGTGGAGGTCGTCCCCCAAAGCAGGCAATTCAGGAGAGATGGGCAGAAACTGACAGGCCTCATAAGGACTGGTCCAGGGACTGCTGGTGTCACTTCTGCTGTGTGCATTAGTCACAGCAGTCACAAGCCAGGCCAGATTCCAGGGGTGAAATCATAAACTCTACCTTTTGATAGGCATTGGCATGGGCATACAGGAGGAAAGGAATCAGTGACAGTCACCTCGGAGATAAGCCATCATAGCAGTTACAGTTAGTAGCCCCATTTACAGACGAAGGGACCGAAGTTGAGAGAGAAACTTTCCCAAGATCACAAAGCTGGCAGCAAGTGGCAGAACTGGAATGCAGAGCCAGGTCAACCCGACTTCAAAGCGCCCTGCACTGAGCCCTGTGATATTCTTTTAAGGGGGCAGGACAGAGCAGTGGGCAGGACAAGGTCCTGGGTTCTGCTCCCAGCACTGCCTCGGACTCACTGTGTGACCCTGGGTAAGCCCCTTCCCACCTGTGGGCCTCAGGAGTCCCATCAGCACCGGGAGAGCTGGGCAGCTCTAGTAACCTGGGGTTCTCAGGGTCTGTGCTGCACCCTCTGAGCTGGTAGGTCACCAAATGGCTCCTTTCCGCTGCTGGGCATCTGCACGTCAGCCCCAGGGCAGGGGCACAGCCTCGGCCCTTCCTCCTTCCCTTTCCTCTTAGCAACGCTCGCTTTACTCCCCAGGCTGCTCTGTTTACCCAGCTCCCCCACTTTCCCCTTAACTGAAACCATAACTGGTCAGCAACACCCTCAGCCTCTCCCCTCCACAGCCCCACAGCCCCACAGCCTCCCGTGAGCAGCTGATTTCACTGTGGACTCGGAAATTCACAGGCTGAGGCCAACACCTTTTTCATGCCAGACAGGACACGCGGGGCTTTGCTGCGCTCTGCACACGACTGGCCCGTCCTGAGGGCGTGTCGAGCCTGAGCTTGTGCAGGTGAACCCACGCTCCTGTCCCGTGCAAACAGCCCAGCTGCGCAGGGGGGCAAGCCCACTGCGGACAGGGACTGCATCTGACGCACTCACAGTGTGTCCACAGTGCCTGGAGGAGGGCCTGGCCCGCAGGGGGCAATCCAAACATATCTGCTGCTTTGGAATGAAATGTTCTGAAGATATTAAATATATCTGTCCGTGGCACCAGCTAACATCTTTTCAAGTCCCTGGAATTTAACTCTTTAAGTGTCCATTTTATGGCTCAATTGGTCCTCAAAAATATTTGAGCTTAATTTTCCTCTTCTGTCTTTCCTCATTCCTGATATTCCTTGTCTCCTTGTTGGTTTTTGTGAGTCTGATATTTTCTTCCTAGCAACATTCCGTTTCAGCTTAAGTCGCTGAAATTCAAACTTGCCTCCAGGCTTTTTGCCCTCCTTTTCAGCCTCAACTAAAATGTAAGAATTAAAAACTGTAGTAGAGGCTGAGAGCCAGAAGCCCCAGCTTCTAGGCCCATCGCTCCTACAAGCTCTGTGAGATCTCCCAGATCCCTTCCTCACTGCGGATCCCAGGTCCCCCATAGCCGGTGGAGGGTGCAGCGTCAGTGGGTACCTTCTCGGCGATGGAAGTGAGGCTTACGCAGGTGCAACCTCATGCAGAAGCAGGATAGAGACAGCCAGCAGCTCCCCGTGGAGCAGCTCTGGTTGGGGGGCACCCGAGGTCTGTGGCTGTCTCTGAGCCCTCCTGCTGAAGCAGGGTCTCTCCTGAGCTAGGCACTCCTTAAGGGCCCTCCAATTCTGGGGCAGAATGATTCACAGCCCTGTTAACGCAGGGGAGCGTCACAAAGACCCACATCCGCAGAGAGGCAGGGTCACACTCTCATTACCCTCCAGACGGACAGCAGGCCCCAGGAGCTGCTCCGGCGAGCTCGGTCTCTTCTCACAGCTTCCTCGTTTGTTCAAGCTGGTGCTGTCTTCATTTTCATTTCCTGGTTCCTTCTCACACCCTCTCTCTTCCCCTCAAAAGAGGTTACTAAAAATTCTACATTTACTTCTTTGCTGTTATCAGTTGCACGCCCCCTCCCCTCCCCAACCCTGGATCTCCATAGTCACCAAGTGTTCATGGAGTTCACTGACTTTGGCTGAAAATGCATCTCAGTGTCCTCACTGGGGGGAAGAGGTAGGCAAAGGACAGGACCCTGGTGGCCTTGACAGTACATTCTAGCATCCTGTTGAGGCACTGTTCTTCTTTCAATTAAATTTCACTTGTTAACAGAGCTCATAGCAAAAATTCAAACAGAACAGATGCGTAAAAAATGAGAGTAAAAATAAACGGTCCTGCCCTCCCCACCTGCCCCACCTCGCCGGCCCTAGTCTCCTGTACTAAACGTTGTTGACTGTTTCTGAGTGTCTTTCTGAAATACGTTTGTGAAAATAGAAACGGGTTATTTACTCAAGTAGGTGACACACACTGTTTTGTTCCGGCCCTTTTCACTTACTGTCTTGGGAGTCCTGATGAATCAGCACCTATGACCACCTCATTCTCTGCAGCTGCAGCATGAAAGTCTATGGCGCAGGTGCTCGGCTTTGCTGAGTCTCTACACCCTCCCTCGCGCCGCATGTGTGCGTCGTTAGGTAGGAGCTACCTACAGGGATTTGTGTACACAAACGGGGATATGTCACGCTGCTGTGCAACCAGTGTCTTCGCTTCACACTGTGGATACCGCTTGATACCAGTGGACGCAGAGCTACCTCTTTTTGAAAATAAAAATACTAGATTTAATTCTCTAGTGCAGTTTTAGGTTCACAGCAACGTCGGCAGGAAGGTACAGAGATCTCCCATTTGCCCCCTGCCCCACACATGCCTAGCCTCCCCCACCAGAGTGACACGTGTGTTACCACTGATGGACCTGTATTAACACACGGTCACCCGAAGTCCACGGGTTACATCAGGGTTCCCTCTTGGTGTCTGTCGTACATTCACAGGATTTTGACAAGTGCCTAGTGACATGTGTCCACCAGTGTGGTATCAGACAGAATGGTTTCACTGGCCCCAAGTCCCCTGCGCTCTGCCTATCAGCCCTCCCTGCCCCGTAACCCCTGGCAACCACTGGTCTTCTTAGTATTTCTAGTTTTGCTTTTCCCAAAATGTCATATAGTTGAGGCCATACCGTGTGTGGCCTTTTCAGACTGGCTTCTTCCACTTAGTAATATGCATATGCCTTTCCTCCGCGTCTGTCATGGCTAATAACTCATTTCTCTTTAGGTGTGAATAATATTCCACTGTCTGGATGCCCCGCAGTATTTATCCAGTCACCTACTGAATGGCATCTTGGTTGCTTCCAAGTTTGGGCAATTATTAATAAGGCTGCTACAAACACTTATGTTTGCATAATAATCCACAGTATATTAACATACTTAAAAAATGTAGCTTATTTCCAGTTTTTGTGGTTTTATTATGCGAATCAACACCCCAATGAATATCCTTTCCCTATATCCTTTCCATAGATGTGTGCAGGCAAGAGAAACTCCCAGCAGTGAAATCGCTGAAACTAAGGATATATGCATTTTAAATGTTAATTAGACTATAAAAGTGTCTACCCACGTCTGTTCCAAGCCTGAGTTTCTGTAAAGCATTTAATTTCCCAGCGTGGTTGATTGAAAAGGTTTCTCGTTGCTGTTCTTGGATTTTGCATAGGGGTGCGCTCACTGCCTCTCACCCTCCTTGCCCAGATGACCACTCCATATGCTCACAGCTTGCCACCTCCCTCTCCCTGCGCCAGCCTGAGCGCTCCACTTGCTGAGTCCGGCCTAGATTTCCTCACAATAACAATCACAACCCCGATAGGAGTGAAGCCTTCTCTGCCAGCCAGCCCCACCTCCACACACACACACACACACACACACACACACACACACACACACACACACGTGTGCATCGGGGGCAGGTAGGAGGGGAAGGCAGCTCTATTTCACAAAGGAGGAAACAAAGGCCTGGCACCCAGCAAAGAGCCACAGAGGCCGCACCGCGTCACCCCCCTGCCGGATTGGTTTCTTTCACCTGCTTGCTTGGCACAGGGCTGCTGGCACATTGCTATGAAGCAGCCTCATTTATCCCACCGACGGCTTTTCCGGATTGTAGTTTTTCATGGTCTATCCCGCCCGCTTCGGCGATTTCTCTTAAATCAGCTCTGGAAGCCAGCATTCAGAGGCTCTCAAATCCAACTGCCCCTCGCTGTTCCCCTCCGCACCTCCCAGGTGCCGTAGCTCTCCTGGGATAGCCGCTGCTCCTCAAGCACGGCTCAAAGCCTTCCCCTTCACGACCCTGCACCCTGTGCCCTCTCCGTGGCAGTCCTTTCTTCCATGCCTGGCTACCAACACCGTGCCCATTCCTAAGGCCAGCTCAGTGGCCACCGACTAAACGAAACGTTGTGTGATTTCTGTTCATCTCCCCCCAGACGACTAAGAGGACCAGCCCACTGTTGGACGCAGTCTTCCCTTTGAGTCTGGACTCCTGCATCCGAATCCTCAGCTAGTGGTTCTGAGCCAGCCTTTTAATCAGACAGAGCTGGGTTGGAGGCCCTCCTGCTCCTTTGACCTGCCATGTAACCCAGGGCAGGCTGCTTAATTTCTTTACGCTTCAGTTTTCTCATCTGTAAAATGGGACTGTGCCTACCTGGAAATGTTGTACAGAAATGAGAATAAAAGAAGAGTGTATGTAAGGTGCTCAGCTCAGTCCCTGACCTCTAATACACACAGAAAAAAAATCAAAACTCTGCCTACTGTCTATCTTTCGGACTCCTTAGCAACCACTGACCGGCTACGATGCAATCACTTCATTCAACCTTCTCGCTGACAGAGGAGGACACCCAGGCCCAGGAGGGGCAGTCACACAGTAGGTGTGAGCACCAGGCCAGGACTCTCCTTTGTTTGAGCCCAGGGAATGCTCCCCTGCCTGACAGTGCTTAGACTTAGCTGGGGCACTGACTTCCTCTCCTTGACCCAGTGAGATCTGTCCCTCGGAGCCACCCAGGAGAAGGTGCTGCTTTGGAGAGAGGCCAGCCCTGTTTCCTTTATTGGGTGGACTGCAAGCATTTCTCTTCCTTTGCCCTACTTTGCCAGCCACAATCAGCTTAACTTCAACCCCAGGTTTCCCCTCTAGCCTCCTCCTTACCCTCCTTCTCGCCAGCAGATGCTGGTGATCATCTCACTTCTTTCCTGCAGGGCGCACAAGACATGGTGCGTTTCCTGTTCTTAAACTTCAGCCCTGGGCAGCTGGCATTCAGGGGATCTTTAGCCCAAGAGGTGGCATGCACAGTCTCTTCCCTGTGGGAGGCCTCCTGAGAGCCGTAGCTACCAGACCTTTCCATGGCTTCTCCACATTTAATATCAATGGTTCATTTAGCACTTACTATGTGCCAGGCCAGTTCTAGCCACTCTGCAGATATTAACTCCTGTGATCTTCATACCAAGCCCATGAGGTTGTGATACACTATCATCAAGAGCCTCAATTTACAGCTGAGGGGATCTAGATTAGGGAAAATAAGTGACTTGTTCAAGATTTACAGCCAAGAATTGGAAGAAGTGGGACATCAAACCAAGCAATCGGCTCCCAAGTTGCTCCAGAGCTGCTCCCAGGCCTGGGTCTTCATCTGAGACCACGGCTTTGCTTCTCCCACTGCCTGACTGGTTTCTCTCAGGAGAAACCTTCATTCATCGCTTGCACGCAAACCCTTATCTCAGCAGCAGCTGCCAGGAAACCCAATCTAAGACATCTCCCAAAAATCCACCTCGAAGTTTATCACTATCGGTAGTTTGATGCACACAAGGGAATTTTTTTCCCTTCTTGGATCAATTTATTTGCTCACTGAAGTACCACCCTTTGAGAAGCAAATGCAATGTCCTGAAATTGAAGCTGTGCTAGCAATCCAGAATGATGACAATGACGATGGTGGAGATGATGACAGTGATGATGACAATATTAAATACTTATTTAGAAACATTGTGCTAAGCTCCTTAAATACATGATTTCATGTAAGCATCAGAAGGAGCCTCTGAGAATGCAGCTATTCAGGGAACACTTCCACTGTAATGACAACCTCCGCCAGACACATCGCCTCAAATTTACCTCCTAATCATTAGGATATTTTAACTTCCATTTTGATGTCCAACCAAAACCTCAGATTCGATATGGCCATCTCTGAATTCATCACCCCTTCCTGTCCTACAGACACTCAGACCACTGCTCAGCTCACCCCTGTTTGGTAATGGCCCTCACTCCTTGGACTCACCTCCCCACCCCAGCCACTCTATTATGCTGATTTGCTCTCCTGTCATGTCTCTTGGTTCTCTCTCTTCTTTCCAAACCCAGTTTCTCACACATTCTTTCTATCCCCTCAACAACCATCCAAGGGATTTGAGCTTTGTTTTACAGAGGAACACTTGGAGGCCCAGAAGGTTTAAGCATATTGTCTAAAGCACTCAGCTGGTTTAGGGGAGAACCAGGATTGGAACCCAGATCCACCTGGCTCCAAAGCCCATGCTCTTTCTATCACAATGATGCATCCCATTAGCACAAGTGTAGGGCTGAGATATCTTTAGATATAATAAAATTATTTTAAATCCTTCAGCAACACTACATTAAATAATTGTACTAATTAAGAGTTGTTCCCTTTTCAGTTTTGTTGTGTGTTTTTTAATCAAAATAGAGAAAGTCCCATTTAGTGCTAGAACACCATTAGTATCTCCCCAAGACTTGCTACTCTTCCTTTTCAATGAAGAGAGAACAGGCCTCAGGTTCAGAACTTTGGCAGGCAAAAAAATCTAGCTAGAAATAATGAACATTGTTTTGTGCTCATGGTTACCTTCTATTTATGGCAGATGACACCAGTTCTTCCACGTGAAGTCATGGAAGTAAAACAAAATTTTCTTTAGAAAATAAATGTGTTTGAGTTTTAGAAGCAAGTCAATGTTAAGAAAAATATTTCATAAATAACAGTACACCAGCTACTCAGAATAGCAGGGATCACAGTGGTGAAATGTAAGAAAAAGAAAACCATAACCGAGTCGTTTTGTAGGATATTGACAGTTGTCGCTTGCCAAGTCCTCAGTGGCTCTTCAGAGTCAGGAACTCATCTCCTCAATGGCCCTCAAGGTGCTTCCTCCCCACTGCAGGCTTGTTCAGTTTAGAACAGGAAGGCCCTTGGATGTCACCTTGCCCAAGCTCCTCCCATTTCATGAATGAAGATGGGGGCTGGAAGAAAGAAGCTGACTTCTTTAAGCTTATATATAACATTATGGATGTTCTGGGACCAGAACCTAGTTCACCTGATCCCCACCTATGTGCTCTCCTCTACACCAAGCTGCTTCCACTGCAAAGCAACACGCATCAAGACACACTCTTCATCCCCAAGTCTGAAGGGGACCCCATTCAATCAATCCCGTTCAGATTCAGCAAGAGAATTAAGCCGTGTGCCCTGAGGCATCCATTGCATCGTATGGAATGACTTCATCTGTGTCCCTAGGAGGTTAATAGCTAGGTGCCATCCTTAGGAAAAATAGTCACTGACATAATGTTCTGTAGGGTTTAATTCTCTTGCAAAAACCCAACTGTAAATAAACGACAGTTTATTTAGCCCCTTTGAATGTCTGAATGAATCTCCTCGGGCCAAGGAGTCCTTCCTATGACCAACTGAAGTCTCTCCTGCTTTAATACCATCTCCCTTTGTTCAGTCCCCCCTAAAACATGGAGAATTTATTAGTATGTCTCTCATTAAACACTAGCATACAGGAAATTAAATCCATCTGGTATAATCAGCTGTTCTGAAAGCTTCCCTGGTTGCTCCGCTGACTTTATGGTTGCCAAGGTGATTGCAAATTGTTTGTTTGATGACTTGTTCTAGGATCATTCCAGGTATTCATGTTAAGGCTAGACATCGACAAACCCAAAAATGAATATTAGAGACCTGCCACAATGGTAAAGGACACTCTAGACCCAAGGGAGCAAGGAATATTTAATCTCGAGAGGAGAAAGCTCAGGAGAACTCTAGGGAATTCTCCCAAAAGTTGAAGGACAGTCTTGGGGCAGAGTGGAGACTTGTTTTGAGTGGCCTCAAGGGGGCAGACTTAAGATCTGCAGGTAGATGCTCCAAGAAGACAGATTTCAGTTCAATTATCTGAATCGTTGGAGAAATACACGCTGACAAGAGCTGCTGCAGAGCTTGCCTTCGCTAGAGACGGCTGTTTAAGGGGTTGGTGGCTGCGCTGTGTCAGGGGCTCACTAGACTCTGAGCTGCTTCATTCAAAAACCACCAACATCCCACCTGGCTCCGTGACTCCGTGATAATGACGACTTTCATCATCATTCTTCTAAGGAACCAAATTGTGTTCCCTTCCCATTCTTTTTCACAGCAACTCAAATTGAAAATAAATTATTCATCACCCATGTTCAAAGGGTCCTTTCACAATATGACATAAAAGACAAATACGCATTCTATATACACATTTGATTCTAAAAGGAGATAATGGCAGTAATAGCTCCCTCTTTTCCAAGGCAGTATGCTCAGTGTTTGACATGCATTTTAATTTTATTTAATGTAAGTTTCATGAGATGACACTGTAGAGAGATAATATTAGAGACAGACATTTAAGACGGTCATTTAGAAAGAAGCCTACAGATGTTTCTCTGCTCGGAGGATCATAAAGATGGAAGGAATCTTGTGTAAACCAAGACCAGGGTAAGATTTTCCTAAGCCGTCCAGCTATTGGTGTGAGGCCATTCCCTGGCTCCACAGAGACTTACTCCTATTCAAACATTCTTTCGGTAAATCAAAATGTTTTTTTCCCTGTTTGGCAGGCAGGAAATGATAAATCAGAGTCTTAAGGGATTGATAAAATATGTAATTAGACACTATCAATTACCATAAAAGAGCCTGCTTTTTCTCACATCAGATAAAGGTGTATTTAGTCTACTAAGAACTTTCCAGTTCAACTGTAGCATTAACTCTCTAAGGCCACAGGCCCAGTAAGCGCCAGTCCAACTCCTCTGCTGAGAAACGACAGGACAGCATTAGGCAGTGAAAGCACGTGAGGCTAGGGGCAGACCTGGACCCCTCACCTTCCCTGCCACCTTCGACTGGGCACTTCTTATTTCTGCACTTTAGTTTCCTCATTTGCAAACTGGAGTGGAGGGGATAAGCTAAATGATCTATTAAAATCCTTTCCCACTCTAACTCTCTCTAACCCTATAATTCTAGAAGGAAGTCAGGGGAAGTCTCTTGGCGTGAAGACAGAGTCTTGAAAATCCTACCAACTTGGCAATGGGGCGGGAGGAAAGATTGGTTGTCCATTAGGTAAGGCTGCTGGGCAAAGGCCTGGACCGTCCTCGTGGACATAAGCAGTCTTCCCCTCTTGATTTAGTGTTTGCAGGGTTTTTTTAAAAGGTGTTTCCCAAAATAAGTCACAAAGTTATGACTTATATTTATATTTTAAAAAACCAATTACTGCTTGTCCTAAAAGGACTTTCTTTGTTCTTCTTTTTTTGTTATGGGAGGTTAAACAGCATGCTTATTTATTCCATAGCTTCACAAACAGGAAGGAGGTTTTAAATCTCTGAGTGCCACAATGCGGGGCAGATGTGTATTTAAAGAAACGACGTTTCGTAACAGACACTGTCTCTTCCTAAAATGTGTCAGGCCAGGACCAATTTTGGAAAACACAAATATGAGGTGGGTATATTTTGAAAACTATGTGAACATAATAGGTCCTTAATTAATATTTGTGGCTTTTATGGGAACTATTTGTTTTTTAAGGCATCTATCTTGCAAAACCCATCTCTGCTCGAGAAGGAAGTTAAAGGGCGTATGTAAATTAAATTGTGTTTCTGGGCTTTGCTTCTCAAGTATTTTGTTGATCTATCAGAAAAGACTAACAACATATTCTGAACTGCTAGGTAATTTATATAAATTTTATTTATGACCCACTTAACAACCCATATTTGTGAGGCATTTATAACCCACATTTGTAAGGCATTTACATTATGTGCAAAAGCAATTTCACCTTGATTATATCATTCGATTCTCACTCAGCTCAATGGAAGTGACTTTAGAGGAAAGTGAGCTAGAAAGTCCTAAGACAGGGGGATCTGAAAGCTGTGCATCCCAGTTCCAGTTATAGTCCTTCCTCATATTCCATTCCTTTCTGCATTGAAAGGATTAAAAGACAGGTTTTAGACTCTGGCAGACCTGGGCACAGCTCCTGCTTCTGTCCCTGCCCAGCCCTGTGCCCCTGGGCAAGCTATATTCCTCTTGGAGCCCCATTTGTGAATTAAGCTAAAAATAGTACCTGCCCACCCCACACACTCCATGGGGAGAATTAAATGGAATAATGCATGAAAAGCACATAGCAGAATGTTCCATAAATGTTAGCCATTGTTATGATATTATGTAATCGACAAAGTATGTTGGCTACACTGTGTGAAATACTTTCAGTTTTTCAAAGACGCTACTAATACATGTGAAATCAAACCCTGAAAATGAATTTCTCTTTAACAGTAAAGTCCTGTGACAGATGCAAATGACAGTATTTCATAGGCAAAGACCCTGGTTGGAGGGCTTGGTCTGACTTTTTTCTTTCAGGAGAAATTTACCTTTTGCTTTCTGTGGCTTCAAAACATTCTTACGGCAAGCGCTTGAAATCATCTGAGCTATAGGAAATTGCCATGTTTCAAAGTCGAAAGCCACCGAATATCGGCAATTCCAAGTGGCTCCGCCCAACGGAGCAACAAACCTCCCAGGAGATCAAAGGATGTTTCTAGTTGCAATGGGATTACTGAAGAAGTTAAGGTTGAAATGGAAACTATTCTATCTTGGACGCATTTTCATACCAACAGAAAAATGAGGGAGTGATGCCACACGCCCAAGAATTAATAATTAAAGCATGCAGCTTTCTCTCTCCATCCCAAAACCCGTACACGCATATAATACACCCCAGCTCCAAACGAAAGCCAGCCGCGCCATGTGCGTCTCAGTGCCTGCCCATTTCGGAGGAGGGCACCCCGAGCGCTTGACAGCGCGCGCTGAGGAAACCAGCAGCTGCTGAAGTCACCTCCTGAGGTCCTGCCAAATGTTTGAAAGGGAATGTGCCTGGTCCCTGTGCGTGTGCGGGGCGGCCGGGGGCGGGCGGAGGGTCCGGGCGCCGGGGCGCGGGGTGGGCCGGGGGGCGCGCGGGGCGGGCCTGGGAGCGGGCGCTCGCGCCGCGTTCACGCGCGTGTGCCACGCGTCTCTGCCCCCGGCGCTGCTGTGTTTGCCGGCGCCGGGCAGGGTGACTTTGCGCCTGGCGGCGGCGGCGCTCCCGGGGCGTCTGTCGGGGCGCTGCAAGGGTGTGTCTCAGCGTCGACGGCTGCGGTTCCGCATAAGCCTGAGCATGTCCGTCGGGGTGCATGTGTGCCTGTCCGTGCGTGTCTCCGCGGGCACTAGCCTCTGTTTCCGAATGGGGGGGGGGGGGGGTGCCCGCGTGCCACCCTCTGACCGGAGAGCTCAGGCCCCACAGGCGCCCGGGCGGCAGGTAGCAGCCGCGGAGGAGCCCGAAGCTCCCGGGCTGGCTGGTTGGCTGGTTGGCGAGCGCGGCCGCGCCAGCGCCGGGCCCCGGGGCCAGCCTGGGAGCCGGGAGGGGCGGTGGCCAGGAGGGGTGGTGGCCGGGCCCCGCCCGTGCCGGCCCCGCGGAGGGCGGGAGAGGGGAGGGGCGCGCGCGGGAGGGGGCCTCGCCCCTTCGGGGCTGCGGGTGCTCCATTGGCGGAAAGTTCCCGCACGTCACCGGGGAGGCTGTTCCTCTAAAGTCCTGTGCACATAACGGGCGGCGCGCACTCCGCGGCGGCTGCTCCGGACCGCGGGCTGGCACCGCCGGGAAGCGCGAGCCCGGGGCACCGCAGCGGCTGAGGGCAGACCCGCTCCCGGCACCTCCCCGCGGCGGCTGCATGAGGCTGCCCGGCGCCCCGGCGCTGCCCGCAGCGCCCCGCCCGCGGCGCGCCCCCTGAGGCAGCCCTGCGCTCACCTGCAGCCCGCGCCATGGGGCAGCCCGGGAACCGCAGCGTCTTCTTGCTGGCTCCCAACGGCAGCCACGCGCCGGACCAAGGCGTGGCGCAGGAGCGGGACCAGGCGTGGGTGGTGGGCATGGGCATCGTCATGTCGCTGATCGTGCTGGCCATCGTGTTCGGGAACGTGCTGGTCATCACAGCCATTGCCAAGTTCGAGCGTCTGCAGACGGTCACCAACTACTTCATCACCTCCCTGGCCTGCGCGGACCTGGTCATGGGCCTGGCGGTGGTGCCCTTCGGGGCCAGCCACATCCTCATGAAAATGTGGACTTTTGGCAACTTCTGGTGCGAGTTCTGGACTTCCATCGACGTGCTGTGCGTCACGGCCAGCATCGAGACCCTGTGCGTGATCGCGGTGGACCGCTACTTCGCCATCACGTCACCCTTCAAGTACCAGAGCCTGCTGACCAAGAACAAGGCCCGGGTGGTCATTCTGCTGGTGTGGATCGTGTCAGGCCTCACCTCCTTCCTGCCCATCCAGATGCACTGGTACCGGGCCACCCACCAAGAGGCCATCAAGTGCTACGCCAAAGAGACCTGCTGCGACTTCTTCACGAACCAAGCTTACGCCATCGCCTCCTCCATCGTTTCCTTCTACCTGCCCCTGGTGGTCATGGTCTTCGTCTACTCCAGGGTCTTCCAGGTGGCCAAACGGCAACTCCAAAGGATCGACAAATTCGAGGGCCGCTTCCACGCCCAGAACCTCAGCCAGATGGAGCAGGATGGGAGGAGCGGACACGGACACCGCAGGTCCTCCAAGTTCTGCTTGAAGGAGCACAAAGCCCTCAAGACTCTAGGCATCATCATGGGCACGTTCACCCTGTGCTGGCTGCCTTTCTTCATTGTCAACGTCGTGCACGTGGTCCAGGATAACCTCATCCCCAAGGAAATTTACACCCTTCTGAACTGGGTGGGCTACGTCAACTCTGCTTTCAACCCCCTCATCTACTGCCGGAGCCCGGATTTCAGGATCGCCTTCCAGGAGCTCCTGTGCCTGCGCAGGTCTTCTCTGAAGGCCTATGGGAATGGCTACTCCAACAGCAACGACAAGTCTGACTACACGGGGGAGCAGAGTGGATGTCACCTGGCGCAGGAGAAAGACAGCAAGCTGCTGAGCGAGGATGCCCCCGGCAGGGAAGACTTGGTGAGCCGGCAAGGTACTGTGCCTAAAGATAGCGTTGATTCACGAGGGAGGAATTGTAGCACACACGACTCGCTGCTCTAACGCGGTCTCTGTACTTTTTAAGGCCCCCTTCCCCGGCAAGACACTAAAACAGACTATTTAACTTGAGTGTAATAAATCTAGAATAAAACTGTATAGAGATGCGTGGGAGGAAGACCATCCTCCTGCCCTTTTTTATTTTTGTAAGCTGTAAAAAAGAGAAAACGTATTGGAGTGATTGTTCGTGTACAGTGCGGTTCCTCTTTGCGTGGAACTTGTCAGTTTTCGTCTGAAGGGCTTCAGTCCCAGAGGACCTGGGGCTGCTGTGTTTTGATGACTTGTCTGCGTATCTACCTCATCGGTCAAGTATTAGGGGTGATCTATTGCTGCTGGTAATTTGTATCTGAAGGAGACCTGCCTTCCTGCACCCTTGGAATAGAGGATCCGGAGTATCTCAGACCTTACAGCTGTGAACCTGGTCTCTCCCGGCTCCTCTTATTTGCTGAAACAGGGTGTTGTAGGCAGTGATTTCAGGGGTAGCTTCAGTTGTTTTCCTGAGCAAAGTCTAAAGTTTACAGTAAATAAATTGTTTGACCATGACTTCATTGCACCTGTTTCTCCCAAACCCTTTGACTGGAGTGTGCTCGCCTCCCTCCTGGAAACCACAGGTAACTATTTGTAATAACTGCCCGGTGACTTAATGTGGAATGGCACAGGGATGACATGCCCCGATTGCTTAACCCTTTCCTTTGCCTTTGATTCTGTCTCTTGCAACCTGTATCTCTCCTAAGGCCAGGGGCCCCAGGTTGGTCCTGCCTGCTCGCAGCCGAGCTCGTCTCACTGGTCCTACGGAGATTACTCTTTGTTGCTACATCAGAAACACTGACCCATAGGAGGGGAGTTGGGAGCATCTGTTGTGTCCCTCCATGCGCCCCCACTACCTGCCTTCTGGTTCTGCTCACTTAATAGCCCCTTCTATGTATTTTTCTGCCTCATCTTAGAGTGCACCGGGGCCTGGCATTTGAAGGATAAGACAGAAGTTACTGTGACAAAAACAAACTACTAACTTTGACCTGTGATTTCAAGGGAAACTGAAAGGACGGAGGTCAGAGGGAGAAAGGCTGGGAGACACTTAGCTTTTGAACACCCCATGACCTAGAAGCAGGGCTCCAACCCTTCCTCTTCTTTCCTTCTAACCCTTTTCCCTCTCCCTTTGAGTCTTCTCACTTTAATATCAACCAGGATTTCACAACCTCAGCGCTATTCTTCAGACCAGATACTTCTCCGAGGCGGGGGGCTGTCCTAGTTATTGCCAGGTGTTCAGCACCAGCCCTGGTCTCTACTCACAAGATGCCAGTAACAGTCTGAGTCCTGACAACCAAAAATGTCCCTAAACATTGCCAAATACCCCTCGAGGAGTGAAATCGTCCCCTGGCTGGGAACCACAGATAGGATTCAAAAACCTAAGCAGATTTTTAGATTCTGTCCAATGTAAGCACTTTATTTCCATCAGCCACAGAGAAGGATTTTTCACAGCTCACTGGTGAGTGACAGACCCCGGGCCAGGGCTCTTTTTACCCCATTCTGCTGCCTTCGGATCTCACCTTCCAGAGGCCCAGACACTGACTATGCACTGAATTGTTTGGGAGGGTTTATCAATGGAAGCCAGGCCCAGGAGCTGTTACTGCCTGTTTGTAGAGAGATAATGCTATTAGAAGGCACATGAGGGAAAATCACAAAAGTAAACACATTTCTCCTCTCAGCCCCTTTCTATTTTTGCCTGTGTGTCCGAGCCAGAGCTTGGCCCAGGTCTGACCAAGTGGATCGTCCTCCTTGGCAACGCCGGCCTGGAGACCAGCCTGCAGGGTTCATTGCCATTTCACTCGCTCAGGGAGCTGACTCCACGTTTCTCTTCCCTTCTGTCCCAGTCACGGTCCCCAACCAGAAAAGCATTGTCCCTTCCTGCTTCCTGTCAGCTCAGTGATGGGTGTCTGGGTGAGCACTGGGCCCTCAGAAGAAAGTTAGGCGCCTGTGGTTTTGGAATGTGCCACGGAGAATTGGAGAGTGTCTGCCAGTCAGCACCTTGACTTGCCCCCCAAGGGCTTTCCTACCTGTTATCACATCTCCTTCTCCTGCTCTGGGTCCCACACCCAGAGGCGCAGGCAGCTTCTCCAGCTAATCCCCACGCTCCTCATAGCCTCACGGGAGCTCGAACTTGGAAGAGCCCATAGAAAGCATTCTACGTCAGAAGAGACCAAAAACCTGCAAGGGGGAATGACCTGCCCAAGGTAAGAAGCCAGGGATGGCAGACATGGGGCTACCGCCAGGGAACCCGGCTGTCAGGCGGTCCAGGGACCGGTATATTGTCTCCACCACATGCTCATTGAATTCTGCCCTTACCCTCAACTGTGGAGGCCTTGACCTGGGCCTGTCACAGAACAAATTCCTTTCAGTGGATTGTTTTTATGGCTTTTGGGTTCTTAACACAAAATTCAGGCAATATACAAATAGTCTGCTATAGGGACAAGAGAGAGAATGTTCTCTTACTCAGCGAGAGTCCACAGAGGATGTCTTCAGCAATTGGGAGGCCGGGAGATTCCTTAACTCTTTATGACCCACTAGCATGTCAAGCCACTCCAGGTAGAAATTTCCCGTAGTCTTATGTCAAAAACAACAACAACAAAACTTTTCTGTCCTCATTTGTAAGTCCCATGGACAATAAATATTGTTAATAGACAATTACGTATACTCTTGGTTAGAGGAGCATCTGAGGTAATGTCAGTTAAAAGTACAGCTATGAATGTTAATTCAGATTCCCAGGTAAAGGGGAGTTTTGCTGTATTCCTGTCTCTTTTTTAAGAATACTCTAAGAACTTGAGTCCGTTTTAAGGGTTTTGGGGCAGGAGCATTATTTTAGGCCCGTCTCAATCCCTTGCTTTCTACCCCCTTTTGTTTTGCTTTGTTTCTCTTGGGGCCAGGAATTTGCCAGTGTCCCTCTGTTCCTCTGTTTGCTGACAGGTTGGTTACATAAGGTTTGTGTTGGCTTCGTGGTCATAAAGTTTTCTTTGCCTGGACAGCAAGTCCTCAGAGTCTGTCAAACGAGAACTTTATCCTGAGATGCAAGTTGACAGGTGTGCAAAGTGGCAGGAAGGGGTGGGTCCCCCCCCCTCCCCGAGATCATTATTGGGGGAAGGAATCTAGGGAAAAGGAGCTTGGAAATAGGAACTGTCCTTACAAGACGCTTAGAATGTTTCCGATGAACCTACTGCCAAGAGAAACCTAGACCAGAATCAGTAAGGGGTAGTTATAGAGTACCTACTGTGCGCAGTATGAGAAAAACAGAGCTTCAGTCTCTGCCTTCTGCAGCATCCTATTAATATGAAACAGATCCTTTGTATGGGATCTTACCGAATGTTAGGGACTGTGCTAGGAACCTTTTAGGCATTATGTCATCTTGATATAGGTAGCATAATTGTCCTCATCTAACAAGTGAGAAAACTGAGGCTCAGAAAGGTTAAGTAACTTTCCAAAGCTGCACAGCTGGCCAGTTGCAGAGTCAGGACTGGAACCCAGGGCCATGTGAGTCCAGTAGCCATGGAGCCCCGCACACATGTGAACCAGGAAGCGGCATGAGGGAGCTTGTGATCTGTGCCAGGACAAGTGTAAGAACTGGAAATGCAATACCTTGTTGAGAGAAGAGGGAGAGTGCTGTGGGCTGGGGCACGGAGGAATGTTCCCTCTGCAGCATGTGACTGCTTGGTTGCCGGGGACCCGGACAGGAAACCAATCACTGACATGCCTAGTTTGCTTCTCTGAATCTTTGCTTTGTCTTTGCATCAGAGAATGAGTCCAAACTGAAAAGAGGATGTGAAACTTCTAAACAAGCACGGGGAAAGCAGAAACGCAGCCTGCTCGTGTCCTGGCAAATTCACTTCTGGTTCCAAAGCTGGGAAGGCCTCCTAACTGGAGCGCCCAGCTGAGCCGCATGGAAAATGTGGCAGGCCCGGCCTAGCGGCCCTCCAGGTGCGCTGTCCCTCTGAACTTCCGTTCTAGGCAAGGGGGACGGCGATCTCCGACAGCGGAGAGCAGGGAGCGGCAGTGCGCTTTGAATGAGACTTTTCATTGACAGTTTAACGTCCACTGAGTTCAGCCCTGTTACTGACGCCTACTTCACTGACTGTGCAAATATAATGTGAAGGAGGAATTCTGGGCATACCTGAGAGAACAAACTTCCCAAGCACTTTCAAGAACTTGAGAAGTGCAGGTGTCTTATGAATAATAGGAGGCAGGGTAAGGTGAAAAGAGGCCTGAATCTGTCAAATAATGGGGTGTGTGCAAGTGGTTTCTAAGTTCTCTGAACATGTATATATATATAGAAAGAGAGAGAGAGGTGGGGGAGCTGAGTCGAGACAGTTTATATTTCTAATTAGAGTTGATGACATTTGCCATGTAAATAATGATTGAAGATCCTGGTGGTAGCCAGCTTGCAGAAAGGGACTATTGGGTGCATGATAACATCCTTCAGATATTTTAAACCATTGGAGGAAGGAGTGCTTATCAGTTCTACATGAAACCCAGAGGCAAGCAGATCCTCAGAGGAAGATAGATTCCAGTTCAGGTAAAGGAAAGACTTTTTCTAAGAGTAAAATGGGTTATCTATCAGAATGGTGAGCCTCCTGTCATTGGGAGCATTCAAGGAAGCTCAAATAAAGCCCTGTGCAGGATAAAGTACGTGGAGTTCCTGCACTGAGCAAGAGCTGGACTAAGTTCCCTTCAAATCTGTGATTTCTATGTCCTTGAAAACAATAGACTTGAATTTTTTAAAAAGTTTTCAGACCGTTCCCTAATCTCAGCGAGCCTTCTCCCAATTCAATTGGATTTCAGAGGTTTCACTGCATTCCTAAACAGGAAAGCCTCTGAGGGAAGTCAGGATCTCAACAGTCCTTGGCCCTGGTGGAAATCCAGAAATAGAGCAGTAAGGTTAAGCAGTTTTCCAAACTATTAGACCTTTTCATCAGCTGCTCTTCCCATGCCTTTTGCAAATGACCTACTAACTCCCAGAGAGAAAATGAGAGCCACGCAGTCCTGTCTGCAAAGGCTATTACATCCTTCCCCACCCTCGGAATCACTGCGCTTCCTGCGGTCTTTCCGGCACCCTCACGGGCGTGGAAGGAAGGGAGGCAGGTCCCTGGCCAGCACCGAGCCCTTTGGAGTCCTCTGGTTTAAGAGCCTGAGATCTGGGGTCTGGCGCGGTCCAGCCACTGACCGGCTGGGCAGCCTCAGCCGGGTCACTTCCCTGCTCTAGACCTGCCTCACCCTCTCTAATGAGAAATAGTTTGGTTGACATGTGTCCTGTGTTTCCTTCTTTCTCAAAAATTCTGCAAGATTTCAGGAAGTCCTCAGGGCTGAGCACCTGGCTGCATTGCTTTTATTTGAAAAGCGCATTTCTTTTCCTTTTTAAAAAGGTAATAGAACTCTCTGTAGAACATTTAAAAAATTAGGAAAGCACAAGATGAGCCAAATCACACATAACATTACCAGCTAGACCTAGCCACTGTTGCCTGAGGGCGCCTATACAATGTGTATAAAAATATTTTTAAATAAAATTGGAATTAGATTATTCGCAGACTTTTAAACCCACCACTAATACTTTTACATGCTCTTCTGTATATATTTTATGCATAACATGCTCCAGGTATCCTAGTTCCCACTACTCTGCTGGCCAGCAAGATGCAGTGGTCAGTGGTCAGCAGCTTAGAACCATCGCTCCCAGAGCATCTGGATTGGGAGACCTGAGCCTGGGCCCAAGAGTCTGCATTTTAACAAGTTTGCCAGGTTTTCCCAGCATGAGTGGTCCATGAACCACATTTTGAGGAACAAAAAATATGTTTCTATGCTTGCCTCTTGGAAAGCATGCTCTCTGCACCAGGGTTCCCTCTGCCTTGTTACATGCCTCTGCCCCAGCCTGTGGCAGAGTCAAGTTAAACAGTGACCAATACCTTCTATTTGGAAAGCGCAACAGCAGGTCGCTGTTTCATAGAGCACCTCTTGCGATCATAACGGCTGATGATTATATTTGTCCCCATCTTATAAAAAAGGAAACTGAAACTCAAAGAGGTTAAGTTGCTGAAGATCCCAGAACCCATTGCAATAAAACCAGCTGTGCTGACCCGGAGCGCCTGTGCTTGGGGCCAGGTCAGAGAGGAGAGAGACCTGCTGAGGGAAATTTCCTACGGGGTGCATTGTGTTGACTCTCCAGGGATTTTTCTCAGAGAGTCCTGATTGACTTCTGAGTGTGGGACTGAGGGGCAAGCCCATGCTGTGTCGGTAGGTTGCGGCTAAGTAGAAACTAGAAAGCCGGGGGGCCCTGAGAGTCGGCAGCAGGGTGTCCTTCACCACGATTCAGCTCGTGGGTGAGCTGCCCCGGCAGGTGGGAGGCAAAGGAGGCCCCTGGGAGAACCCACTGCTTTGAGCAGAGTCAAAAACACTACTTTGGGGTCAGGAAACCCTTGACATCTGGAAGCGGGGTGCTGTTCCCATTCCTCTGCCCAGGTCTGTGTCAGCATCTCAGGTCTCACATCAGAGATTATCAGGGGGCGATGGGCACTGAGCGAGCCTGGCACCGAGAAGCCCAGGCAGCCAGAGGCGGGCCAGCCGCGAGGTAGGTAGCACAGGGGCCAGAGAGGACCATCTCTCCTGCTCGTGTCATTGTTTTCCCAGTGCCTCGAGGGCAATCCTGCAGTTTCTGAATGTGTTCATCTGTCCAGGAAGCGAAAACAATTTTTTAAAATCAAAGCAGCAACACCCATGACAAAGCAAAAGCAGAGTCGCAGGGAACTCCTGTTTTCTTCCGGCGGCCACACTAATCTCGCAGCCTGAGGCCTGTGTCCAAAAGCCACAGCTGCCCTTTCTGGGGAGCTGCCCCCGTTATCCCAATTCTGCCTCCATTCTCCTGCCCAGTTTTTCTCTTTATAAAGCACCTATTAGATGTTTCTAAATACTGCAGACAGCCCTGCTTTGTTTTGTGGTGTTTGTTTTGTTTCATTTGACAGGTACTCACTGTTCTCCTGAGATGTGTTGCACCAGAAAGCCTGTCCTGCCCACAGACCTGCAGGCTCCCTTTCCGGTTTGAGTTCCCGGCGTGTCTCTAGAAATCCGACTGCTCGCCTGGCTTCCCCAGCCTCAGGGAGCCAGGCTCAGCCTCCAGGGCCTGGGTGGCCAGCCTCAGAAATCTCTCTCCCTAGGACGGTGCAGGGCTAGTGGGGTCAGTTTTGGTGTGAGCTTCCTGACATTATTTTCTTTTATTGCAGTAGGTCCCAAACCCGACAGAGCCCCAGCAATGATTTGGGGGAACTTCTGAGAAAGTGCACGCTCCTGATGTTCCCCCCCCCCCCCCAGATTCCGATCTAACAGGCTGTGGTTGAGGGCCAGTGATTGGGCTTTGCCACAACTTCCTCTAGAGGCCTGTGAAGTAGGTGCCGGAGGATCGCAGTCAGGGTGCACTGTCTTCCCCTCTCAAGAGCACCGAATGTAGGACGCAGGCATGGAAAACATGATCCCACACAGCGGCATGCACTCACGAAAATGCTGCTGCTGCACAGAAACGCAATCCTGATTTTCCTGTGCTATCAGACCAATGTAGATGAAAACAATTTCTAAATGCAACATGACTGTAGAAAAGGAAGGCGGTAATCAAGAGCCTTGGGCAGGCAGGCACTTGACTAAAAACGTGTTTTGTGACAACATGGGATCTACACGGTTATGCCTCCCAATAGCATCATTGTCGCCTGGTCCCAGAGCCTCTGCATGAAGACCAGGAGGGAGCGGCACAGGAATAGAAGGGGATTTTGCCCGTGATGGGCTCCTTGTCCAGTGCTCCTTGCTCCTGGACACTCTGCCTTGGTTAAGTCATACTGAGGTATGAATCAATCTGCCTAATGTACATAACCCTCCTACTTCGAGAGCTGAAGGCGGACCCACCCAGCTGCAGAGAAAAGCGTGACTCATAAATATACATACACCCCAGCAGACACACACACCCAAATAAACACACAGACACACAGACTTTGACATTGATGCCAACACCCGTATCAGCACAGATGCACACATGCATTTCCACATAGATATGTGTTCACTTGAAGGTTCTTCCGTGTATGGATATGTTCACATCAATAGGACACAGACATACTCAGATCTAACCACTGTCCCTCAGATAAACACACACACAGGGGTTCGTTCCTAAGCACACTTCTATGTGTTCCAAACCAGCAACCATGCCATGCCAAGTAGTCAGGGTCCCGCTGCTGACTCAGTGCTACCTAAGGACAGGTTAGCACGCTGACCCCTCTTCCTAGGTGAGTGTATAAACCCTGGGTTCAATACACATCTGTTGTGTTCCTCCTGTTCGGTGCTGAAGACCTGTGGGTGAACAAAAACAGCTTATTTTTGCCTTTACTGAGTCTGTATGTAATGGAAGAGATAAGTTTTTTTAAATGCATGCAAACTCGCAGCTGTGGTAGGTGCTATGAAGGAGATGCAGGGTGTTTTGAAGACATCTGACTAATACGGAGAGCTCAGTCAAATTCTCCCAAAGAAGTAAGGTTTCAGCTGAAAATTAAAGGAAAGCTAGATAATTTCTAGAAAACGAGAGGAGTGCCCGGTCAGTGTTGCTCAGTGGTTGAGTGTCGACCTATAAACCAGGAGGTCACCGTTCCATTCCCGGTCAGGGCACATGCCCGGGTTGCGGGCTCGATCCCCAGTACAGGGCATGCAAGAGGCAGCCGATCAATGGTGTTTCTCTCTCGTCGATGTTTTTATCTCTCTCTCCTCTCCCTTTCTCTGTCTGAAATCAATAAAAACATATTTGAAAAAAGCAAAAGGGGAGAGAAGAACATGCCACTCAGGGAGGAAAGCATGTGCAAATGTCCTGTGCTGAAAGGGAACCTCCACACGTGAGAAGGTCTAAGTGAAGGTCAGTGCAGCTGGTGTGCAGAGGGAGAGCGTAGCAGGCCGCAGGCTGAAGCTGCCAAAGGAAGCAGGGGCCACACGTGAAGGGCCTTTTAGGCCCCGTTAAAGTCTGCACCCTAAGAGCATGTAGAAGCCATGGATGCGTTTACAGCAGAGGTCAGATGTGAATTTTGAGACTATCTCTGAAGGCACGCCTACTCAAACAAAAGCATTCTCTTAGATCAGTGCAACATATGGGCTCCTAGGTACACTCCCGTGTTTCTTAGAAATGCACATTTGCATAGAGTATTCACTTGCAAATGCAGCTCAGTGAACACACCCATCTGTATTTCTGCACTGGGTATATATAAATCCGGCGGGGTTGGGAGGCAGGCAGACACCGTCCTCACGGGGCACCATCAGGACTAGGCTTGTCCTTGGGGAGGGACCAGGGAAGTGGTTCATCAGAGCCGAGCCCTCTGACTTCGGAGCCTTGGGCTCTGCGGCTTGGCCTCATGCGTGCGCCTCCAGCTCCACTCCCCCTCCTCTTGGCTCAGAGCACCCAGTGACAAGGTGGGGTTTCTTCCAGAACACGATCATTGACTATTCTTGGCCCGAGCCAGGAGCGGAGGATGGGCAGGTCGGGTTGCATAAAGATTGCCTTGTGCCCTCCCAGAGCCGTAAGCAGAACCTCTGCCCAGCCCCAAGCCCGGAGTGCTCTTTGCAGAGAGTTGGCAATACTGAGAAGTAAACAGAAGGATGGGCAGTCAGAGGCCTGCGGGTCCTGGTGGGGGCCGCGTGGGACTGGAAAGAGTACGTTCCCTAAGTGACCACTGCGGGAAATGTGACACTGGAGGGAGAAACAGGCAAAGCCCGGCAGGAAAGCCCTCTTGGGGCACGAAGTCTGACTGTCCCCTGCCGCCTTGGCACAGCAAGCTCATGTACACACGTATTTACACATTAACGAATTGCCCTCCAGTGGGTGTCGCATCTCACAGCAGAGGAAGTAGCAAGCAGTTTCCCGGCCACGACTCCCGGCATTCGTGCCCCTCCAGTGAGTTAGCGCCACACTGTGTGCACTGGCTCCCGTTTGCCAGCAAAGCCAGCAAGGGGCGTGGCCAGAGCCAGCAACAGGCTCCGGGAAGATCAACAGGGACACAGCCGAGCTGAAGGCTCACCTGCGGCCTCACACCCCAGGCCCGTGAGGATGTTCCCGAGTGAATCTGCGCGGTCCAAAGACTCCTATCCACGGAGGGTGTACGCTTTCAAGTGCGTGCTTGGCAAATGTTTTCTTCCATAATTAAAAGGAATTATATAATGTAATTTGAAGCCCTTTTTATTTTGCTTCAGGCTGTGGAAGGAACACCCTTCTTTTCTCCCAGTTGGGTGCCATTCTCTGCTCTCTTGGCAGCAGCCGACCAGATCCATCCAGCGCTGAGTAAGGGCCGGAGCACTGTGCTCAAGGGGACACTGTCGTAACTGTCCCTCATATGGATCCAGCACTTGGCAGTTTATAGATGGGTTTGAGATCTGCCATTTTAGCCAGTCCTCACAACTCTGAGGTCAGCCCTGCTGTTCCCATTTCACAGACAAAAAGACTGAGGTTAAAAGGCTTGCCTGAGGGCATGGAGCTAACACACGGCAGGGCTGGGACTTGGACTTAGGTCTTCATACTTGTCCTCAGGAGACAACACAAGTTTGACCATACTCTGCTACCCTCTTGGGACCCGGGGCTCTTCTCACTGCACTTGTCTGCTTTGTGCTGCATTTGCTCTTATGAATAAATTCAGGGTTAACACCCCCCAGCACAGAAGCCACAGCTGCCAAGCTGCAGATAATAATCGCCTGCCCCAGGGACAGTTCCCAGGATCCTTTCAATACTGACAAGCTCCAAGCCTGGGTGAGCTCACGCTGGGAGTGGGCAGTGTCCAGCTCTATCAGCTATGTCTTAGAGCAAAAGCTCCAAGCCTTTCTCGTTCCACGCGCCAGACACCAGATGCACATTCACCAAGTCAGACTAGGGGTGCTGTGTCCTGCGTCTTATGCCTGCCCCACTCCTGAGGCTACCCTTGTTCACTTAGCCTAATTCCTCTTGGATTAGGATGCTTCTGTGGGAAGACCAGGTATGATCGGCCCCAGTCCCACACCCACTGGGCGCAGGCCAGCCTCCTTGGAAGAAGGGCCAAGTTCCACACCTCGATAAAAATTGCAGGCTCCAAGAAGTATTTCAACTTGGAAAACGGCTTGTGTTTGGGTGAAATGTTTTATTTTAGTCATAGCAATTAGATGTTCTTGTTTTGCACACACGTCTTCCAACCGAATTGGCTTCGGCACAGGTGAACAGGGTTTAATGGATCTGGGACAGCTTGGGGTAGATGACAAATCCCAACCGCGAGGGAAGCTCCCACTGGCAATCTCTTCTTTTCGGAGTGTCAGCTTGTCTGGTTTACTTCGCTTTCCAAAGTGTGATTAATTCTTTAATTTATTTTTTCCAAAGATCCTTGAACACTTACACATGCCGGCTCCTGCGCTAGCTACCAGGGGTACGACCATGACCAAGGCAAGCCTGCTTGGTCCCTAGTTTTTAGTTTTTTACAGTCTAGTGGAGAAGACAGATCACAAAAGGGGATTATAAATGGTATTTGGACCAAGCTCCCTAATACTAACACCAGGGAAACTTATATACACTTATGAACAGGGGTGAGGGGTGGAAAATTGGCTTCTGGATTTAGCCAGTGGATTCGAAAAGCTATCTGGTATACCTGTCAACCTCAGACTGGCCACTAACCGTTCATAAAAATATTACTATCTTACTTTAAAAATTGTGACTGGGAAGAGTGGAATTGATGGTGGCTCCCAAGGTTAGCAATTGTCTTGTCTTGGTCCACCTCTGGGGTACTGTGACCAGCTCTGAGGACCACATTTTTCCAGGGAAGAAGGAAGGGCATTTGGGACCCTTCTAGGCTCCTGGATTTAGCAAATAAAAATACAGGGCATCCAGTTAAATTTGGATTTCTGATCAGCAAAGAGTTCTTTTCTCACATAACTATGTTCCAAACATTGTATGGAAGATACTTATACCAAAACAAAACAAAAAGATTGTCTGAAATTCGGATTTAACTGAACATCCTGTATTTAAATCTGACGGCTCCACTAGAGAATAGAGCTAAGATTCTGAGAAAACCCAACACTTTGCCTCGAAATGAACAGTTGAAGGAGCCTGGCTTTTTAGCTTGGAGACCGTGATAGTAAGAGCCTGGATCTGTGTAGAGAAGCATTTTCCAAACAATGTTTCTAATGTTCTATATGGAAAATGGTAAAAGGTGCATTGGGAGAAAAAAAGTGGTTTGAGCTCAGACATGTGGGAGGTGAAAAGTTTGGGAAACGTCGCACGCCTAGTATTTCCTGTGTTGGAGCTCACACTCTGCGGCAGCGTAGTAACGCTGTGAATGGTTTTGCAGGAAACGTACCTGGAGGCCTGGTCTAACATGCCCACAGATGCTCTTTATGGGCTTTTGTCTGTTTTGATGTGTTTGTTTAGAGGGGACACCTATTAAGGGCGTGCAAACTTCCTACTTCTGCTCAGCACGCTTGGCAGGACCCTGGTATAAAAAGTGAAAGTTATTTTCAAATTACCCAGACTGCTGCTGGGAGGAAACCCATTGTGTTTTTGCGAACCAAAGGGCAGACCTGGGTCCAACACATAGACACGTCTGAGAGGCCGGCGAAGGCTAACTTTCTGAAAATTACAATAGTCTGAAAGGTAATCAGCTTCCTGTTCTTGGAGACACTAAAGAAGAAACAAAATGCCACCAGGGACACTAGAGGAAATCCTTGTTCTGTGTAGGAAATTCTCAGGGTCTGCTCTGAAAGGTGTGTACACATAAAACACAGAAGGGGCTTCCTCCAGCAAACTTTCTTTAAAACTATGTCCCATGTTCTATTTTTCTCCTGTAGTCTGAGCCCATCCCTGCTGGATTCACTCTTACTGTGTGCCCTTCACATCTATGGCCAAACCCCTCAAGATCAACCCTTACCAGCTCATGATCTTTGCTCTCCTCTGGGCCTCTCCATAGCCCAGCCCAGCACCACGGGTCTTGGCTGCCAAGAATCTCACCCTGAGCCGCTAGGAGGGGCTTATAAACCTCAGAAGTAACAGGGAGCTCACAGTGGAGCTTAGCAGCCCAGGAGAGGGTGGGGTCCTGAGAAACCCGGGCTCACACTCCGCTAGGCTTGTGAGAATGCCCCATGCAGTGCCCACAATATCTGAGGCACTGGGCATAACAGAAGTCAACAGACGGTCAGATCCCAACTCTGCCGCCTTCCTTTGTCCTGATCTGGACAAATTTCTGTATTTCTCTCTGTGAAAAAAACAACAACAACAAAAAACAACATAAAAAAAAGAAACAATAACACTGCATCCTAGTATTATGAAAATTAAAAGATGTTAAAAGTACTTAGAAGACCCAGCAGAGTGGGTATTCAGTAAACATTTAGTTAGTGGATGATTGTTACCATGATGGCAAAAACCATCCAAGAAGGTAAAGCACTTCTTAGAAATTCACTAATTGGTGTGCCAAGGTGCCAGGCTCCAGCCAAGGCAATGAGCTGGATATTGTCTCGCTCTCTATCACCTTCCTCTCGGGGGCCTGTGCTTGAGAGCAGAAAGCAAGGCCGTGGATTGAGGAGCGCGCTCCCCGCCCTCAGGGGAGCCAGGGCCTGGCTGCCCGCTGCCTCAGTTGGGTTGCAGGAAGTCTGCAGCCTCCTCGGCTCGGACCCAGGGCTCATCTGCAAGACAAAGAGGTTGGACTAGCCTGGCTTCCAGGTTCCTGGAGCTGTGCCTTTGCATGGGGATGGTGAATGCTGATATTTAAGTACCACTAATGGTCCACAGTACTTAAGGGGAAAAAAGACCTTACCTAACTAAATCAGCGTGCGTGTGTGTGTGTGTGTGTGTGTGTGTACATGGCAACACACCATATATACAAGGTGCTGTGAAATCACTTTCATTGTCCCCTGCCGTTAGGCCTGTCTGTAGATTTGGCAAATAAAGAGTTGGACCCAGACTTAGTTGTGAAGGAGTGAGATGAGCCCTGACCTCAGGATGGGCAGAGCTGGGTCTGGGTGCCAGCCCCGACCCTGCAGGCGAAGCTCACTCCCCATCTCCGCAGTGTGACACTGTCCTTCCCCATCTTTCACGTGAGGGCTTTGGTCCCAGGGTCCCCAAGCTCTGCATCTCCTGGGAAAACGCCTCTGATCTATTTTCACTTGGATGGGCCCGCTCTCCACAAGGATTATCTGGCTGACTCAGACTGTGCCTGTTCCTTTTGTTTGATCAGCTCTGCTCCCAGAATGCAAGCTCCGCAGCCAATGTTAGCCCTTCTTGGATTATGGGAGTGTCCAAATGGAGGTATTGGAGCGTTTGTCACCCTGGCTGCCTCCCTCCCCTTCCCCACCCCACCCGGACACTCCCTCCCCTGGGGCACAGGCAAAGCCCCGCCCCCTCCGCGGATGACAGCTAAACAGAATCTGGTTTTGACATTAGCTGAGAGACCGCCCTGAAGCCAGAAATCCTTGGCACATGAGTCACTGGGTCTCTTTGTGCCTTATTTCCCCCAACTGTAAAGAGGCAGAGCCTCAAACGGTCTGTCTCCCAGTGCGTGCAGCCCCCAGGAGGTGCTCTTGTGCAGAGGTATCCCTGGCCCACTGGCAGGCCTCTGCTTTCACAGGTGGGCTCTCTTGAAAAATCACAGCCCAGAGGGACTCTCTAGTAAAATAATGTGTCTCCCTGTCTCTGTACATCCGCACCTGGCCCTGCCAGACCCCCCTTATCACTGCCTGAACTTGCTGACCCAAAGAAGTCAGCTTTGCTGAAAAGCCTGCAGTGGCTCCCTATTGCCTCCTGGACAAAGGCCTTGGCAGGTGAGTTCGTGGGGAAGCGCAGAGGAAGCTCTCAATAGAACCAGTGACTCCCACAGATACCAGTGCCCACGGTGCTCCTTCAGTGAGGCCTGCGAGGGGCAAGGCTGCGTGCTGGGCATAAACAGAGAGAAACAAGGCCTGGGCCCCGTGTTTAGGAAGCTTATACACTTTTTAAAAGCAGGTCGACAGCGACACAAAAATAATGTTTTTTATTTTTAAGTACTGGATGTGCTCTTAGACGTCATTGACCTTGTCCCACTGTCTCTCATTTTACAGTAGTGGAAACTGATGTTCCAGAATTGGCAAATTATAAAGAAAAACATGTCTCATAAGAGGTCTCCCTGCTTCTGCTCTGCCTCCACCACCAGGAGCCCTCTCCACTCTGCAGCCAGAGTCATCTGTCTGAGCAGGATGTGACCTTGTCACTCTCCATGAGAAAACTCTCTGTGGCCCCTACTTACCTACAGTAGAGGCCAAACTTCTTCCCAGGCCTGTGGTGCCCAGTGTGGTCAGGTCCATGCAGCCTGGCCGTTCCCCCTGACAGGAAGGTTCTTCTGCGGGGTCTTCAGGCTCCTCTGTGTTGTTCAGTCTCAGGGCTAATGGCCCCTCCTCAGGGCTGCCCTCCCTGACCATCTGTGCAAGGCAGATGCTCGGCCCCTCTCACTCCCTTCCCATCGCCCTGATGGGATGTGTTCACGACACATAACACCATCCATGTAACATCATCTGGTTTGTTTACTGATTTTTCTCCTTTATCTGGGTCAACTCACTAGAGGCTAAGCTGCAGGAGGGCTGAGATTTGCCCCTATCACTAGCATCTACAACATACTTGTACTGGGCTCATAGGGCACAAGAAATATTTGCTGAATGACTAAACAAAGAAATGAAAACATATTGATGGAAATTTGAAAATGCAGAATAGCATAAAGAAGCAAATAAAATCACTCAGACTGCCTCCTTTTGGATATTACTTCTGTTAATATTTAGGGTACTTTATTCAGGTTGTTTTTTTATGTATATGTATGATATACAGTGTATATTTAATAAAAATTAAGATTATGTTAAATTATGGTTTGTATCCTGCTTTTTTTTACTTATTATATTGTTACCTCCACATGTTGTGAAATAATCTTTTAAAATGCTATTTTAAGTGCTGCATAAAATTTCATATGAATGTAATGAAATTGATTTAAATGTTTCCTTATTATTGGACACTGATAACTTAATTTTTCTTTCCAATTGATCTACTCTCTGTCCAAACCATTCTAATAAAATTTTATTTTTAAGGTACTTCTGGGAACCGTTCCTCGCTGTGAGTAGCTGGATAAAAGATGTTACTTTCTTTCCAGGAAATGTCAACAGACAAAGCCTTCGTTTTGTATGTTTTCTGTGGCTTCTTTCAGTGTGGGGATGGACTTAGTTGATGATCTAGTTATTAAGTGAAAGATATGTGGTGAGGAAAGGGTTGTGTTTCTAAGACTTCCTGTTTGAAAGGAGCCACGTTACGTGTCATAACTGAATGAAGTGAGTGGGGACAGAGGCTGGTCCTGGTGACATCTGAAGCAGACCCTTAGCCCAGGGATGTTTTCCTGCTGCAATGAATTAATACTCAGCTACAGAAGATTAAAGAGTTCCCAGATACTCAGAGACATAGAATCTTTGCCAACAGAAAGAATGAAAGATAACTAACTCCCTCACTTTTTATGGGAAAGGAAACCGAGACTCAGAGAGAGGCAACCTCTTGGCCAGGGTCTTGTAGCAAAAGTGGTGAAGCTTCTCCACCTCTCTCCCCTCCCCCTGCCTCCCTCTGACCATCCTTCCTCTTTTTGATGTTAATCTTTTGCAAACTAGACTTCAGAACGCGAAGCTGGAAGAGACCTGAGAGATGAACTCCTCCAACCTCTTCATTTTTGAAGCTGCGGAAGCGGGGTCCAGACAAGGGAAGGGCGTAGCATCGGGTCACCACACCACGGCTGTGGCTGCGCTGAGATGAGAACCCACTTCCTCTTCCTCCTCATTCGTCGGCCTCTCCTCCGACCCAGCTTTGCGGGCCCTATAAAATAAGCACTTAGCAGCATCTGCCCTTGGGCTGTCTTTCCTTGAGGGCAAAGAAATCATGTTATTTCACGTGGAGAACTGAAGATCTGGGCCTTCAGGAAAAACCAGTCCACACTTACAGAGCATTGGCTGTGGGCAGGGCACTGCAGCATGCTGAGGATGAACAATACCTACACCGAAACATGCCCGTACTATCACCCCCACCCTGTGCAGCACTGTGCTCCTGCAGAGCACACAGGCCTCTTCTTTCTAGCTCTTTCCACACTACTCTGTGATCTTTCGACTGTCAGTCTCTCCCACTAGACTAATCTTCTGAGAGCAGAAGCCCTCTTTCTGTCTATGTTGTCTCAGCACTCTACGTCCTGCTTCATGAATCAGTGCCTGGTACATAATAGAGGCACCATGAATACTTGTTGAATGAATGAACAAAACATAAGTCTCTGTACTAGTTTGGTAGGGCTGCCATAACAAAATACCACAGACTGGGTGCCTTAAACAACAGATATTTATTTTCTCGCAGTTCTGGAGGCTGGAAGTCCAAGGTCAAGGTGCCAGCAGGGCTGGTTTCCTCTGAGCCCGCCCTTCTTTCACCACCTCACGTGGTCTCTCCCCTGTGCACCCACATCGCTGGTGCCTCTCAATGTGTCCTAATCTCTTCTCCTGAGAGCGACACCAGGCAGGTGGAATTAGGGTCCACCCTAAAGGCCTCATTTAAACTTAATCACCCTTTTAAAGGCCCTCGCTCCAAATACAGCCACATTCTGAGGTGGCGGGGGTTCCGGTTTCAACATTAATTTTGGAGGGACACAATTCAGTTGGTAACAGTACCGGCCCCTTCACTGGCTCGCAGTTTAATGAAGGAGATGCACACGACAATTGAATGATAAGGCAATGACATAACTGCTGCAATACAGGAAAGTAAAAGCCTGTGGGACCCAGATAACGGTCAATGATCGCAAGGGCTGCTTCACCAAGCATCCTCATGTGCCATGCACCCTTATAGCACAGAATGTGTTAATTAATTTAACCTTTGCCAGGATTAAATGTCAGCAAACATTTCATAGAGCCTGCCATGTCAATCACTGTGCTAGAGGCTAGATATCCAAATATATAGACATTTAGATCACAGTAAAAGTCTCTCACTGTTTAATAAGAAATGGACACACATGCCTGACATACTGTCCCAGTTCATTCTGTCATGTTTGTGGCTCTCATACTATTTATTATTCCCTAGTCAGGTAATTTAAGTCTATGTCCAACCAGGAAAATGGGAATCCCTCTAAGTCTTTCGACATAAGAAACTTCATATAGATACTATTATGATCAACACTTTGAAGATGAAAAAACTGAGGCATAGCCAGTAAGTAGCTTTCTCCATGTCACACACCAGTTTATTGCAGGCCTGGGGCTTAACAACACTCATTCTGAGTCCATAGTTCACTGTTGTAACCAGCACCCCACACTGCCTCTCCATGACAAGGACTCTTACTCTTTTTATCCCACCAGGAGGGGAATATGAGACCACTGCAGAAAGGAGGGGAATTTAAGGTGAGCCACAAAGTGGGATAAAGAGAGCAGAAAAGAGAATTACAAATAGAGAAAACAGAATTGTAAAGGTCAAGGAGATGGCTGAGCAGGTGAGAGTTGGGGAGGGAGGTGAGACTGGAAAGATGAGCTGGGATAAGACTAGCTAAGATCTTATTTTATAGAATAAAATAGGGCTTGACTCTCTAGACACTGAGCAGCTGCTGGATATTTTACCAAAAGCTCATTTAAGCACATTCCTTCGTTTTACCAATGAGGAAGCCAAGCTCCAGCAAGAAATGACTTGCCCAAGGCCACACGGGCCTGGTGGCAGAGCTGATCCCAGCGCCCAGATTTCCCAACCTTAGTCCATGGTGCACTCCATTAAACTCTGCCTGCATAAACATAGGAAAACCATTTAAAAGAATGGTTTTTCCCCATGTTTTCCCATGTCTTCCATCCAGTGTTCACCTACTCTCTGATTTTGGTAGTTGTTCATATTTCCAAGTTTCAGCTAATAATATCTTTCCATTTACTCTAACTACTATGGCTCAAAGTCAGAAAGATCCTCTAGAAATAGCTAAGAATGTAGTTCCCTGTGTGGCTTTGTAGACTGTGGCAGACTGGCTCACTGCTACATTTTAAGGACTAGAAGGACCCATAGTTCTTATATCTCATAGACACTGAGCAGTTAACTCAGAGATAAACTGAACAGCCACTCTGGCCTGGTTTGTTTTACCAAACAAATATACCAGGTCAGTAAATATCTACTGGAGCCTCCTGCATGCCGGGTACCATGCTGGAGCATCAAGATCGAAAGATACATCAGCTGGCTCCCCAGGTGAAAAGGCTCCCATCATTTAATAGTGAAATACACATACATACACACGTACACACACACACACATGTACACACACACATGAGTCTGTCTCACATCATTTCTCCTCGTAGAGATGATTCCCAGCCAGGGCATGCAGTCTGGGCCCAACCAGGAAAACGGAAACCACTCTAGGTCTTTCAACACAAGAGATGTAATACAGGGAATTGGATGCACAGGTGATAGAAGGGCTGAGAAGCTAAACGGATGGTGAGGAACCACAGATTAGCAACAGCAGGAAGAAACCACTGGAGGGACATAGGAGAAGGTGGTGTTACAAGATCCTAGAAACTAGGGCATTTATTTGGCAGGAGCTGGAGGCACAGAGTACATGAAGCCACTGATGGAGATGCCACTGGAGACACAGAGAGAAGACAGCGCCTGTTTCTCCCATCGTTCCCCTCAACTCTATCAGAGGCTCTCATCAGCCAAACTTGCCTTCAAGCAACAGGCCAGGGAGCCTGGAGCATGTCGGTTCCTAAGATGCAAAGCAGAACCGGGGGGGGGGGGGGGGGGATGAGGAAAGGCTCAGAGAACAAACAGGGGCTGACTGGCACCCTGGTGACCTTGGGCAAATCCCTTGTCTCTCGGTGTCTTAGTTTCCTCCTTGGTAATCTGAGAAAAATAATACCTCTCGCATCTATTGTGAGACTTACATGAAATAAAATATGTGAAAGCACTTTACAAGCTTCAAAAGGCACAGACACAAATGAAAGGGCTTTCGTTATTGGTTTTAATCCAACAGGTTATGAACTTCAGGCTCTAAAAATAAAGTGGGGTGGCGTTCAGGTGTCCTCGGGAATTTTGCAATGCCTTGTTAGTTTACTAAGGGAAGTCGCCCTCATCCTGTCACTGGGCCCATCAGCCTTCAAAACCACTGACTGATTTTGAATAAACTGTCACATACCTACCTGAAAGGCAGTCAGAGCAGGCTCTCCCATGTATTTGAGGATCTACCTGTGGTTTTGCACCAAAAAGTGACAAAGAGAACTCTAGAAATTACTTCTAGAACGTTTATTCCACCCTTCTCATTTTATAAAGGACCAGACCGAGGACAGAGTTAGCACACTGTCAGACTCACAGACACACAGCCCCGGCAGAGCTTCCCTCCTTCGTCGGCTTTGGGATTTCAAATTAGTTTCATATAACAATTTTTACTTCCAACTTCTCTTTCCTCTTTTTCCATTCATCCTTATGCCTCTTTTCTTTCCTTTCAGCCTCTTATTTCTTCTTTCGCATAATATTTGACAACTCAATTACACAGACTCTCCTTCTATACACTGCTGATGGAAAACGAAAGCTTAGCCCCAGCCATGGCTATTTTAAATTAAGAGTGTGTGACTCTCCTAGACAACTCAATTCCCCTTTGATATTAGGTGTAAAAGTATCATCACAAACTCTCTGAGACTAATTTTTCTGCCAACCTCAGAGCTGACTGTGAAAACCATAAGGCACTATCACTTCCTTTCCACCAGCAGAAAGCACAGGCCATGGTCACAGCTCTGACTAAGCACCAGGCCACTCAAACCAGGCCCGTGAGACTGGCAGGATTTTTACCAATGGTACAAGGTGGTTTGACACTCTCCTGTCTTCTGTAACTTTTCTATTTTGCTTTATATTTTATTTTTGTTGACTTTATTGAGGTGACATTGGTTAATAAAATTATGTTGATTTCAGGGGTACCATTCTATAATACATCATCTACATATCCTATTGTGTGTTCACCACCCTGTAACTTTTAATGTATCTCTGTGGCAAGTGACATTGGTCAGTGGATGACAAAGTTAAAGGGTGTATTTCTCACTTATCAGATGAAGAGATTGTGCCTTGATTGTCTGTAAGTTCCCTTCTAGCGCTGACATTTAAGAAATCCTTCCACAAAAGAAGACCTATTATGGTCACAGAGGCACTAGGACAGTAATAGCCCCCTGAGTGACTCACGGAATTCCCAGTGGCCCACTGGGCATTGACATTTTGCTGGCACAGAGTCTGTGGCATCTTAAAATGTCAGAGCTGGAAGAGCGTCAGTCGTCATCTTCCACAAGTGCGCTGAGGAGTGTGCGACCTGACTCTTATGGGCTTCACTCATTCACTGATTCCTTCAGGAGAAATTCACTGTGCCCATGCCATGTGCCAAGCACCATCCTAGGTCCCGGACGACAGTAATGAATAGTACAGGGGAGGCATCTGCCCTAACATCTGCTAGTAACGCAAGATGTATGACAAGGAAACTAAAAAACAAGCAAGATAAGGGTCATGCCCTAGCCGGTTTGCTCAGTGGTTAGAGCGTCAGCCCAGGGGTTCAATTCCCCGTCAAGGGCACGTACCTTGGTTGCAAGTTTGATCCCCAGGCCTGGGGGGGGCTTGAGAGGGAGGCAACCTATCAATTTGTTTCTCTCCCTTCCACTCTCTCTAAAAAATCAATGGAAAAAATATCCTCTGGTGAAGATAAAAAAAAAGGCAAGATAGGAGTTCTTTATAACTGCTTGAAAGGTAATAAAAATATAATGGATCCATTCACTCCATTTAATAGATATTGAATAGCTTGGGGTGAAGGGGTGACTGTTGCAAAAGTGGCACTTAAGATGAAATCTGAAGCTCCAGAAGAAACCAGCCATGGAAACCAGAGTGTAAAGAAGTCATAGGCTGAGAGAATAGCATGTGCAAAGGCCCTGAGGCAGGAAAGCACTTGTTATAGTTAAGGCGTGGAGAGGCAGCCGGGCTAAGGGGAAAGGAATGGCTGAAGAAGTTTAGCTGGGACCAAACTCACCTCATGGGCCCTAGTAAGGAGTTTGGGCTTTATTCTAAGCCTGGGAAGCCACTGAAGGCTCTTAAGCAGGTAAGCGACATGATCTGATTTGGCTCTTGAAATAATCCAGACAATAAAAGGAGAGACAAAATTAGTAACAACGGAGATGGAAAGGTGAGGGGTTTGGGGTATGTTTAAACGCAGAGCCTGTAAGACTTGCCCATCTCTCGGATATAGACACTGAGACTCAGAGGACTCAGAGAAGGCTTCTAGGCTTTGAACAACCGGGTGAATGGATGTCCCGTTATGATGTAATGAGCCACACTAGAGCTCGGTGGGGTTAGAGAGACCCATCTACTGTAAAGGGAAACGAGCATTCTGGGGACACCGGTTAAGAGAGCACAGGTATGTGAGCGGCATAAGAACTGGCATATCAGCCACTATTAGCTATGCCTGGAGAGACAGCGAGAACTGGAATTGCTTTACAGCAACGGTATTCCATGGGTGTGATCTTTGCCCCTAAGGGGCACTGGGTAATGTCTTTTGGTTGTCATGGTTTGGGGGGAGGGGGAGGGGAGAAAGGGCGATTGAGGTCCTTTTTTAAAAATTTTGTATTGAATTTATTGACGTGCCATTGCTTAATAAAATCATATAGGTTTCAGGTATACAATTCCATAATACACCATCTGCATATTGTGTTGTACGTTCGACACCGGCAGTGAAGTCCCCCCTTTACCCTCTCCTCCCTCCTCCCTCCCCCCTTTCCTTCTGGTAACCACCTTACTGTTGTCTGTGTCTATGAGTCTTGGTTTATACGGTTGTTTTGCTCAATCACTTTAATTTTCTCAACTAGCCCCCCAACCCCCCTCCCCGCTGACAGCTGTCAGTCTGTTTTGTTTATTTTGTTCAGTAAATTCCACATATAAGTGAAATCATACAGTACTTGTTTTTCTCTGACTGAGTTACTTCATTGGGCATAACAGCCTCTAGGTCCATCCCTGCTGTCCCAGAAGGTAAGCTTTCCTTGTTTTTTACGGACAAGTAGTGTTCCATGGAAATGGCCCGCGGCTGTTGTACCCACTCACCCACTGATGGGCACCTGGCTGCTTTCAGATCTTGGCTATTGCAAATAACGCTGCTATGGACATAGGGGTGCACATATTCCTTCTGATTAGTGCTTCAGGCTTCTTCCGATGAATTCCCAGAAGTGGAGTCACTCGGTCAAAAGGCAGCTTTATTTTCAATTTTCTGAGGAACCTCCATGCTGTTTCCACAGTGGCTGCCCCAGTCTGCGCTCCCCCCAGCAGTGCACCAGGCTCCCCTTTCTCCACACCCTCGCCAGCGCTTGTCATTTGTTGACTTGCTGATGGAGCCATTCTTACAGGGGTGAGGTGATGCCTCATTGTGGTTTTAATTTGCTTCTCTCTGATGATTAGTGACTTTGAGCATCTTTTCATATGTCTCTGGGCCATCTGCGTGTCCTCTTTGGAGAAGTGTCTATTTGGGTCTTTTGCCCATTTTTAAACTGGATTGTTTGGTTTTTTGGTGTTGAGTTGTGTAAGTTCTTTATAAATTTGGGATATTAATCCCTTATGAGATGTATCATTGGTGAATATGTTCTCCCATTGGGTGGGTTGTCTTTCCATTTTGTTTGCTGTGCAAAAATCTTTTAACTTTGATGTAGTCCCATTTGTTTATTTTTTCTTTTGTTTCTCTTGCCAGAGGAGATACATCAAAAAAAATGTTGCTACGAGAAATGTCTAAGATCTTACTGCCTGTGTTTTATTCTAGAGTTTTATGGTTTTGAGTATTACATTTAAGTCTTTAATCCCCTTTCAGTTTATTCTTGTGTATGATGTAACAAGGTCGCCTAATTTCTTTTTTTTTTTGTACTTATCCGTCCCATTTTCCCAACACCATTTATTGAATAGACTATCTTTAGTCCATTGTATGTTCTTGCCTCCTTTGTCAAATATTAATGGACTATAAAAGTGTGGGTTTATTTCTGGGCGCTCTATTCTGTTTCACTGATCTATATGCTGTTTTTATGCCAGTATCATGTTGTTTTGATTACTACGGCCTTGTAGTGTAGTTTGATATCAGGTAGCAAGATTCCTCCAACTTTGTTTTTCTTTCTCAAGATCACTGTGGCTAGTCAGTGCCTCTTGTAGTTCAATATAAACTTTTGGAGTGTTTTTTCTAGTTCTGTGAAATCCACCATTGATATCTGATAGGAATTGAGTTGAATCTGTAGAGTGCTTTGGGTAGTGTGGACATTTCAATGATGTTAATTCTTCCTACCCATGAACAGTATATGCTTCCATTTATATGTGTCTTCTTTCATTTCTTTCTTCAGTGTCTTATAATTTTCCAAGTACAGATCTTTTACATCCTTGGTTAAATTTATTCCTAGGTATTTTTCTTTTTTAAAAAAATATATCTTTATTGATTTCAGAGAGAGGAAGGGAGAGATAGAAACATCAATGATGGGAGAGTCATTGATCAGCTGCCTCCTACACGCCCCCAACCGGGAATCGAACCGTGACCTCCTGGATTCTAGGTCGACGCTCAACCGCTGAGCCATGTCCTGCCAGGCCTTAGGTATTTTTCTTGATGCAATCGTAAATGGGATTGTTTTCTTAATTTCCCTTTCTGATAGTTCATTATTAATGTATAACAACGCAACCGGTTTCTGGATATTTATTTTGTATCCTGCTACTTTATCAGTTCCAGTAGTCAACTAGATGCCACCACGACTAGTTGGTGGAACATTTAGGGTTCTCTGTGTACCATATCGTGTCATATGTAAATAATGAAGGTTTAATTCTCCCTTTCCAATTTGGATGCCTTATATTTCTTTCTTGTCTTACTGCTGTTACTAGGGCTTCCAGTGCTATTTTGAATAATAGTGGAAAGCAGACATCCTTGTCTTGTTCCTGATCTTAGGGAAATGCTTATAGTTTTTGCCCATTGAGTATGATGTTGGCTGTGAGTTTGTCACATATGGCCTTTATTATGTTGAGGTATGTTCCCTCTATTCCCACTTTGCTGAGAGTTTTTATCATAAATGGGTGCTGGATTTTATCAAATGCTTTTTCTGCATCTATTGATATGATCACGTGATTTTTATCCTTCATATTTTTTATGTGATGTATCACATTTATTGACTTGCAGATATTGTACCAACCTTGCACCCCCAGAATAAATCCCACTTAGTCGTGGTGTATCATCTTTCTAATGTATTGCTGGATCTGGTTTGCCAATGTTTTGTTGAGGATTTTACCATTTATGTTTATCAGTGATATTGACCTATATAATTTTCTTTCTTTGTAGTGTCTTTATCTGGTTTTGGAATTAGGATAATGCTGGCCTCATAAAATGAGGTTGGGGGTCTTCCTTCTTCTTGGATTTTTTGGAGTAGTTTGAGAAGGATAAGTGTTAGTTCTTTGAATGTTTGGTAAAAATTTTTCTGTAAAGCCATCCAGTCCAAGACTTTTGTTTGTTGGAAGTTTTTTTGATTACTGCTTCAGTTTCACTAGTTATAATCTGTCTATTAATATTTTCTGATTCTCCCTGATTCAGTTTTGGAAGTTGTATGTTTCAAGGAACTTACCCATTTTGTCCAGATTTTCTAATTAGTTGGCATATGACTGTTCATAATATTTTCTTACAATCGTTTTTTCTGTATTTCTGTAGAGTCCGTAGTTACTTCTCCTCTTTCATTTCTGATTTTATTTATTTGGGTTCTCTCTCATTTTTCTTGATGAGCATGGATAAAGTTTTGTCAATCCTGTTTATCTTTTCAAAGAACCAACTTAGTTTCCTTGATCTTTTCTATTGCATTTTTAGACTCTACTTTGTTTATTTCAGCTCTGATCTTTATTATTTTCTTCCTTCTACTCAGTTTGGGCTTTGTTTGTTGTTGTTTTCCTAATTCCTTTAAGTATAAAGTTAGATTGTTCATTTGAGATTTTTCTTGTGTCTTAAGGTAGGCCTTTAATGCTATGAATTTCCCTCTCAGGACTGTTTTTGCTGTGTCCCATAGATTTTAGGCTGTTGTATTCTCATTTTCATCTGTTTCAAGCTATCTTTTGATTTCTTCCTTAATCTCGTTGTTAATCCATTCATTGTTTAATAACATGTTATTTTACCTCCTTGTTTTTGTGTGCTTTTCAGTGGTTGTTTTTCTTGTGATTGATATCTAGTTTCATACCATTATGGTCAGACAAGATGCTTGAAATAATTTTAATCTCCTTAAATTTACTGATATTTTCTTTGTGTACTAACATCTGGTCTATACTAGAAAATGTTCCATATGCACTTGAAAAAGTGTATATTCTGCTGCTTTGGGATGAAATGCTCTGAAGATATTAAATATATCTGTGCCCTGGCTGAATAGCTCAGTTGGTAAGAGTACTGTCCTGATATACCAAGGTTATGGATTTGATCCCTGGTCAGGGCACATACAGGATACAGCCAGTGGGAGCATGGATAAGTGGAACAACAAATTGATGTTTCTCTCTCTCTCTCTCAAATCAATCAATCATTTTTTTAGAAATCCATTTGATCTACTGTGTTATTTAAGGTCACTGTTTTCTTGTTCATTTTCTGTCTGGAAGATCTATCCACTGATTTCAATGAGTGTTAAAATCCCCTACTATGACTGTATTACTGCCGATCTCTCCCTTTATGTTAATCAAGATTTGCTTTATATATTTAGGTCCTCCTGTGTTGGCTGAATAAATGTTTACAAGGGTTATATCCTCTTGTTGGATTGATCCCTTTAGCATTATGTTATGTCTTTCTTTGTTTCTTTTATGGGCTTTGTTTTTAAGTCTACTTTGTCTGATATAAGTATCGCTACACCAGATTTTTTTTTTTCATTTCCATTTGCATGAAGTATCTTTTCTCAACCCTTTACTCTTAGTCTGTGTATCTTTCATTCTGAGATGGGCCCCTTTGTTCGTGGGGTTGACCCTCAGGCTGGCTGACTGTGAGGACTGACCCTTACCACAGTGTACAAGCTGCTGTGCAGGCGCTGACCACACACAGCGGAATTCACCTCAGCAGGATCTAGTGCCTGCCGAGATCTCCCTTTGAATATGCTGCTTGTGAAACTAATTGAATTCTGCTCTGCTTTCTGAAGCTGGCCACTGCGCGTGTTGGTTTTGGGACCACTTGGGAGGGACACTGGTGCAGGCCAATGTCAGACACCGCTTGTGATTAGCCCTCGGAAACCTGCTTGGAACTACAAAGTGATCCACAGTTTGTGGCTGCCTCTGCTGGGCCTGGGTGTACACAGAAGGACCAGGCTGTGCACCGAGACCAGCTTTTACCAGCACTGAGCCGGGGGGCAGGTCAGCAAACATCCCAAGGCACCAGGAGATCTGCCTTCACCTGCCTCTGCCTGCCAGCTGCCTGTTAGGCTCAGTCACTGAAAGAGCCTCTGGTGGCACTCGAGCTGCATGAGGTGGGTTCTCAGTGAGTCATCAGGAGGGGCAAGTGGTGTTCACCAGATTAATACAGGATCAAACTCGATGCCAGGGCTGGGTCATCTAGCTGCCACCTGCTGGGTGCCCACAAACCTTTGTGAAGGGGCGGGGTCTCAGGGAGCCATCAGGGTGAGGTTAGCAGAGTTTATCAGGCCCAAACAGACCAAGATTTGGCCACATGAAGGGAGGACTCTGCACTGGCCAGGCATGTGAGGTAGGGAAAAATGGCCCCACCCTAGAGCCACACAACTCAGTCTACCCAAGATTCTGCTGGGAGGCCAAGTTCAGCAGGGTGGGATTCCCAGGAGTCAGGAGGGTGGGGCTAGTGGATCTCCTGTGAAGGGCAGGTGCTGATCAGGCTGGGGAAATGTGGGAGGAGTGGCCTCTACCCCAGAACCGCACAACTCAGTCTCCTGGATTCTGCCCAGACTTTGACAGGGCAAGGTCACTAGGAGTCAGGAGGTTGGGCCAATGGGAAACCAGGGGGTGGGGCTAGCAGATCGTCCATGAGGGGGAGGTGCCAGCCAGGTTCATGGGAAAGTGGGGGGAATGGCCTCTGCCCCCAGACCTCTACATCCCAGCTCAGGCAGCTGACTCCTCAGAAGGACATGAGCTCCACAGGGTAGGATGACAGGGAATTCACAGGGTAAAGCTATTGCTTTCCCCCAGTCTGATGCTGGATGGGGGAGAGTGCTCCACCCAAGAAAGATGACCTCTACCGTGTGGGAGAGGGACTCAGCTCAGGGGTCCTCGCTGTTCTTCCTTCAGCTGTCTCCCCTCCCTCCCTTGGCTGGAGCCCAGAAGCAAGAAAATGAGATTTTTGTGCATTGGCCCTTTAGGAGGGCACTTGTGTCTCTAGCAGACTTCTGTCCCTCTCTCTCTGGCAGACAGAATCCTGGCTGATTTTCACAGCCAGATGTTATATGGGTGTCTCTTCTCGGCTCTGCTGCTCTGGGCAGGGGAGCCCAGTTTGGGGTTAAGACTCCATGCTTCTCAGGGGGAACCTTTGCAGCTGAGATTTCTTTCTGGAATCTCACCTGCTGCCTGTGGGAGCGAGGTCAACTCTTTTCCCATCTCTGCCCTTCCTACCAGTCTCGATGTGGTTTCGTCTGTAAATCCTTGGTTATAGGACTTCTCTTCAGCTAGCCTTCAGTTGGTTATTCAGGTTGATTGTTCTATATTTTAGTTGTAATTCCAGTTTGGTCTTAGGAGAAGGTGAGTGTAATTTCCATCTACTCCACCATCATCTTGGATCTGCTGGGTTGAGGTCCTTCTGACAGCTAGTGGGTAGAGGCCAGGGAAGCTGGAAAACATCCTTCAGTGCACAACACAGCCGCCTAACAAAGACTTATCTGGCCCAAAATATCAACCATACTGAGGTTGAGAACCCTGCTTTACATGTTGCTTTGGAGTATTTAGGCAAATAAAGGCCAAGAAGGGAGTGTCCTGAAGGTGTTATTCCAGAGGACTGTGAGGAAGGAGCCTGGACTTGCTTCTGTGGCAGAGGCTGGCAGGACCTGGCAGAGTTTCTCTGTGGGTGTGCTAGGGCCCCAGGAGAGGGCTCAGAGCCCTCTGGGGCCTTGGGAAAAACAGAACATTGGCTGGATCCATCCAGAAAGCATTGGGCCCAGTGGGAGGCCAGGTTGATACACTGTGAAGTGAGAACTTGTCAACCAAGCAAGAAGATTGGTGGGGACATTTGTGGGAAATCAAGTTTCCAGAAGAAGAGGAAGGAGCTGAGGACCCTAAGAGGAAGGAAGGTAGAAAAGCAGAAACACCCTCCTCCCATGAATTTGGGCTTTTGGGGGCAGGCTTCCAAACCCAAGATGCTCTAGAATCTGCTGGCTATCATGATTCCCTGCACCCTAACATCACCTGGGGACATTTTGAAAGTATTCATACCTCAGCCCCACCCCAGAGGCAGTTATTACATTAGTCTGGCTTAGGGCCCTAGTTCTGGAATTTTAAAAGTTCCTCCATGTATTCTCAGTTTAGAACCACTGATCTAATCCAAACATTGAACACCAAGATGCCTCCAGAGCCAGACAAGTAAAGGAAATGAGAGACAGGCCCCACTCAGGAGGCAGCCTGTGCTCAGCTGTATAACCCACCGATGCCTTGTAGAAATCTGGGTTCGGTGTTGCCAAACCTTCCCGTTTTCCTGTTCTTTGTTTTTATTTTCTCAAGAAGCCTAAATTCCAGATTTTAAAAAACCTAGCTCCAAATATCTTAAAATTCCATGCCAAACTAAACATGTATGCAAAACACATTAGCCCCTTGGGCTGTAATGTAGCAACCTCTGATCCAGTCCAGCGGTTTTCACACTTTTTTTTTTTTTAGCCACAGGAGGTTTTCTCCAAACAAGTAATTTGTGGAACTGTTATAGATTAAATAAATCCAAGCAGAACTTCAGCAGGAGCAGGGCAGTGACACACTCAGCCCCTCCTTCCAGCCCAGGTAGTCCTGTGGCTGCTCCTGAAAGAAGCCCCTCCTGCTCTGGGGAACCTCTCTGGTCCATTTACCAGGAGAGAAAACTGAGGCCCAGCAGAACACAGTCCCGGAGCAGAACCAGCCCCACGGAGCCATTTGGAAGTGTGCATGGATGTTTGGAATTCTCACAGTGACAAAGCGAACACTACTGGCATTTGGTGGCTCTTGGCCAGGAATGTTAAACTTCTTGCAATGCCCGGGACAATAAAGAATCATCCCACACAAAATGCCGACAGCTCCCCACGGGGAAACACCAGATGAGGAAGCAGAGTCCCTGGGAGGGGACGGCAGCTGGCACGCTCACGGCAGGCAAGCGCACACTAGAACTCTGACCCCTGTCCCACAGGCTTGGGGACTCCATCTGCTATTCATAAGGAGAGGTCACTGGCCAGGCCAGGTTGGTTCTGCTCCAAAACACAGGGGAGAAAGCGATATTTTAAAATGAAAGCCAAGCAGCCTCCCTCAGTGGGGCAGCTACTATATAAAAGGCTAAGTGACAAATTTTGAGATGTGACCCTGGAAAAGGAGATGGGAGCTGTTGGGTGTCTGCAGCACAGTCAAGAGGCCAGCGATCGATCAGCACTGGGAGGAGGCAGAGTAGCTGAAGTGCTGGAGGCAGGGCTGTCCTGTCGCACAGGTTTGTTGGTCATATTGGTCATTTAATCCTTTGGCCAAAATATGCCAGGTTCAAAAATAGGAGATGGGGGCAGAAGGGGAAAGGAGGGTGTTCCCCGGCCCTCCCAGGAAAACGGAGCCAAAGGCGAGCTCATTCACTTATTTTTGTCACCACAATGCAGCATATCATGCAGTTTCCCCGTTTATAAAGTCACTACTACAGAATCAGAGTCTCAGCCACGGGGCGAGGCAGAATTACCTTCATTTTTCGAGGAAGGTCAAGGCGGGATTCCTACTCCCAGCTTGTCGTGTAGGCCAGCAGTCCTCACACCGCAGTGGCCATCAGAATCACAGGGGAACTCCATACAAACCCAGCAGGCCCTGTCCTAGGCTGAGAGGCCTGGCTCCTCGCTGCCCATCAGCACGCTGGGTGATTTGATGCCCACCAACACCCAGCCACTCTACCCAGCTCACCGAGACGGGCCCACTGTCATAACAAAGCCAAATGACTGGGCTTCTAGATGCTCACTCTCCCAGCTGGTGATGGGGCAGAGACAACATCCAGTGTGTGCTCGTAAGCCGGCTCCCGGTGCGGGGGACCCCTGGTTTGTAGTGTGCCTGTTTCCACACGCTCGCTCCTACCATGGCCAATGTCAAGCTCCCAGCATGACATCATTGAGTGTGCCGCTGAGAAAGATGCACACAGCCCACTCCTTCGAGGCGGTGTCAGCCAGCTGCAGCACATCTTCTGCGTCCCATCTCCCAAGTCGGGGATCTTTCCCCTAAAACATCCAGAGCTGGGACATGGGACAGGCTCGTGAGGGAAACAAGGAATGCATGGTCTCTGACGGCACCATTCTCAGGGGACAAGAATAGCAATTATGCAATAAACGTGACTTTGAATCCCAACTATTGGCTGTGTGACTTTGGATGAGACTAAAACCTCTCCATGCCTGAGATTCCTTATATTAAACTGGAGACAACTACACAGTCCTCAAAGGGAGACCTGAAAGGCTGAAAGATACACATGTAAAATATGGAGATAAACATGTAAAAAATATCAATGGGCAGCTCGTGATCTTTAGTAAATGTGTGTGCTCCCCTCTCCTCTCTCATGTCCACATCTTTAGACTAGACACACCTATAACTCCTCCCATCTAGGTGGTTTGCTGGGGAATCAGAGACTCGAGGAGCGAGATTGCTTTGCTCAGCAAACCACAGCCAGTTACCCAGAGCCACCCTGCATTCTTGCCTCCTGACTCAACAGGTCAAGAAATTTGTCACCAGACTACAGCCTCCCATCCCCACCCTCACCCCCAAAGTCCACGCAGGTTGGGTTCTGCGGACCATCCTGGAAACCACCCTGGGGACATTCTGCATTGCGCCTGCAGCGCAGTGACTGTCACGGTCACTGTCCATACAGACGTCCCGACGGCAAAGTCCGCAGGCGTTGGTTGTGCTAAAGCCCAGGGCTCTGGCTCGGGCTGGCCCAGCAGAAGGCCGCTGTCGCCTTTCTGCCGCAGATGACGGAAACGCTGAAGCTACAGACGGTGCCTCCGCGTTCCCTTCCCTTCACACCCGCTGATGTGTTTTCCGTGTCTCTTGGCGGGCTCGGTTTCCCCTGCTCCCCGAGCTCTTCCTCTCGGCTCCCCAGGGCTTCCCACAGCAAACCCGCGGGCTTGGGCGGAGCTGCTGGGCCAGGCGACGGTGGCTGGGGCGCAGGGCCAGCCTCAGCTGCTCAGGTGGCCCTGGCATGCCTGCAACCTGCCCACGAGTTTGCTGTGCTGGACCCCAGCAAAGAGCTTTTCTTCTATGCCTCAGTTCCTTTATCTTTAAAAATAACAACAATAATAGTATCTTTGTTTCACTATAGCCCCTTTGCCAGTGGATTCCTGTGTAATACCCATTACAACCTGTGAAGTAGGTAATACCCCAACGGTAAGCCAGACTGCAGCCGGGGGCTGCTCTCCCCAAGTCCAGAATATTCTGTCCCACCCCCTCCCTGGCTCTTCCATCAGGAGGAAGCTGGCTGTGACATGGAGCCTTGACTGTGTTCTGCAGTGTAGGGCCTGCCTCATTGGCTTCTCACCCGCACCCCTCGCCGCCCCCTCTTCTTGTGAAAACCCTTTGTTCCTTGAGAGCCCTGGGGGCAGCTCCTGTGACCCTCACACAGCAACCAAAGGGTTAAGTGGAAGACATTCGCTCTTTAAATTCCCTCTCCGCATTCCTGGCTAGAAGAGGCCCCACAAAGAAAACAAAAACATCACTAATCATCAGAGAGATGCAAATTCAAACCACAATGAGCTACCACCTCACCCCTGTCAGAATGGCTCCATCAGTAAATCAACAAACAACAAGTGCTGGCGAGGGTGTGGAGAAAGGGGAGCCCTGGTGCACTGCTGGCGGGAGTGCAGACTGGGGCAGCCACCGTGGAAAACAGTATAGAGGTTCCTCAATATTTTTTAAATGGAGCTGCCTAATGACCCAGAGATTCCACTTCTGGGACTATATCTGAAGAAATCCCAAACACTAATTTGAAAGAATATATGCACCCCTATGTTCATTTCAGGGTTATTTACAATAGCCAAGATAAGGAAACAGCCCAAGTGCCCATCAGTAGCTGAGTGGATAAAACAGCTGTGGCACAGTTACACCGTGGAATACTACTCAGCCGTAAAAAAGAGTGAACTCTTACCATTTGTAACAGCGTGGATAACCTAGAGGGTATTATGCTAAGTGAAATAAGCCAGTCAGAGAAAGACAAATACCACATGATTTCACTTATGTGTGGAATCTAATAGACAATAGAAACAAACAAACAAAATAGAAACAGACTCACAGATACAGAGAGCAGGCAGACAGTTGTCAGAGAGGAGGGGGTTGGACGCTAGGTGAGAAAGGCGAGGGGTTAATTAAGCCATACAAATTGGTATTTACAGAATAGCCACAGGGATGTAGATTATAGCATAGGGAAAACAGTCAATAATACAGTCATCATGATAACTATGTGTGGGGCCAAGTGGGCACTTGGAGCAGCAGGGATAACACTCTGTAAAGTACATCATTTCCTAACCACGATGCTATACATCTGAAACTCATTCAAAATAATCTTGAATGTAAACTATAACTGAAAAATAAAAATAATAAAATAGATTTACAAAAAAGACATAAGTATCCCTATGTTCACTGCAGCATTATTTACAATAGTCAAGATATGGAAGCAACCCCAGTGCCCATCAGTAGACAAATGGGTAAAGCAGATGTGGTGCTTCTATACAATGGGCAATTAGTCACAAAAAAGAATGAAATCTTACCATTTGCGACACCATGAAAAGACCTAGAGGGTATTGTGCTGAGTGAAGTAAGCCAGGCAGAGAAAGACAAATACCATACGATTTCATGTACATGTGGAATCTAAAACAAAACAAAACAAAAACTGATTCATAGGTAGAGAGAACAAGCTGATCGCTGCCAAAGAGGAGGGGGTTAGGAAGATGTATGAAAAAAGTGAAGGGGAATAAGAGATACAAACTTTCAGTTATAAAATATGTCACAGGGATCTAGCGTACAGCACAGGAAATACAGGGTGGCGAAAAGTTGTTCGTATGGAAAATAATACAACTAATAAATAATAACACAGAAATAAACTCTGTTTTGCATACTCACAATTGTAAACCTACTTTTGTTCCCCCTTTGTATAGCCCATAGCATCATAATAACTTTGTACGGTGACAAACGGGTACTAGACTTACCGCGGCGATCACATCATAAGGTATATAAATGTGGAATCACTACGTTGTAGACCTGAAAGTAAAATAAGATTGTATAACAACTCTAAGGAAAGAAAAAAGAAGAGGCAGCTCGAATCTTCCGGCTTTTTTCTGTTTTTGTTGTTGTTGTTTTGTGCACTTGTGTCCTGCCACCAAATACACTTTTTGGACGCAGAATATATTTTTTGCCTTTCTTTCAGCAGAAAGGTCAGGCAGAATGTAAGGTATTGGTGGGCTCCATTTAGGCTGATTGTGGACCACAGAGAGGACTTGCTCATCCCACTGAATTGCTGCTTTGGATCGTAAAGGTGAGGCTTAGAATCCAGAAAACATTTCAGGTGAGGGAGTTTCCCAGCAGGTCCCGAAACGCCCCCCCACCCCTGCCAAGCGCAGCCTTCTCGGGCCTCCAGTTGGCATTAATTTCTCCTCCCTGCCTCTGTTCTGCATTTCAGCCTTCTCTGTATCACTTACCCGGTTCTCTGGGTAGACTGTCAATTCTTCCAGTGAAAAGAGCATTTCTTAATCACAGCACCAACACCCAATACCTGATGATGATGATGATGATGATAGCAGCTTCTATTGATCAGGCTATTGAAACAATCTCTTATCCAACCTTGCATCAGCCTATTGAGATAAGCAGTGTTCCTATTCCCAGGTGAGTAACTTTCTAAGGGTTACGGGTAGAAGAGAAGCAGCTAGGACTTCCAGCCCAATCTTGCCTGATTTTCTAATTCCCAAGCTGGTGTCCCCAGTTTCTCGGATTTCCTGCCTCACACCACGGCTGGGAGAATGGCCCTGCCCGAGGGAATTCCAGCCTTGCCTCACTAAGCGTCATCGCTGCCCCAACAGACAGAGCCCTCCCAAGATCACTTCACCCCAAACTTACTTCACTGGTGAGGGAATTAAAGCCAAAGAGGGGAAAGTGAGTCAACCCCGGGTGACCTGGCCGGCTGATGGCACAACAGCCAGCCTCACGCCATTTCCCTGCTGCCTCCAGTCCTCAGCCTCTCACTTTCCTAAAGAGTTTCAGAGGAACAGAATTGCTTGGTATTGGAGAGCTCCGGCAGGAAGAGCGTGTGGGCACAAATTCGTGCCATGCTTCACGATCAGGCTCTGTAGGACACCAGGGACACCCCGGCTTCCCTGCAGCTTTACTTTCCTGCAAAGTTGACTGTAGACCAAACGCAGACTTTCCCATTCCTGTAAGTCGGCCCCTGGTGGGTGAGTCAGCCTGGCTCGCAGCTGGGAGCCTGTGCCACCGCTCTGTGCGCCCTGGCTGTCGGTTGACTGTATGTACATGAACTTCAGGACATACGTGATTATATACATACGCATACAGTGTACATTGCAGGCTGTTTAGCAGCCTCCCTGACCTCTACCCACTACATGCCAGTGGCACCTCTCTGCCCCACACTGTGACAACCAGAAACGTTTCCAGACATTGCAAAATGTCCCCTGGAGGAAAACTGTCCCCTCCATTGGAAAACCACTAACTTTTCCTCCTGCTTCTCTTTGTCCTTTGGAGGAGAAGGGGCACCAACCGGTGAAGAGAGCAAGCATCCGAAACTCCAGCGAGAATTTAAACCATAAGGATGCTCTGACCTGGGATTTGAAAATATCTGTACGGTTTCCATGTATCACATGCTTACTGTATCCGACGGTAGCTAAGTGATTTAGCTTTTGTTTCCAGGTTACAGATGAGAAAACTGAGGTTTGGTGTGGCTTATCTAAATAACCATGCAGCTAAGAAGCTGCAGGGAAAAAGTCAGGATCAGGTCAGTGCCCTTCACCTCTGTGTGAGTGCTTGAACCCAGGAGGCCCAGTTCGTGCTGGGTGCGTGTTGTAATCTCGTGGGTGCTTGGGGCAGAAATATACCTTGAGAACCACTGTTTTGTGCAGTGACATCATTGGCTGACTGTCCCAGAATCACTGAATATCATCAGGGTTGGAAAAGACCATCGGGACCGTCTAACCCAGTGAGATAGTCACCTGATCATCTCACACAAATCGGTGAGAGGCTCAAGTGTAGTGAGTACTCTGATGGAAAGCTGGTATGACTGGGAACAGGCCTCACCTGGGGTAAGAGAGGCTTGCCCAGGGAGTGGATGATAGAAGTCAGTGGGTAAAGAAAACAGGGAGACATTACAAGCAGAGAGATTCCTAAGGTGTCAGGAAAGGGGCAACTTGCCCCAGGCAGGGTCTGCAGAAGGATTTCTTAGGGTTGGCGGGAACTCGCTGCACAAAGGGACACGGGATATAGGGACTGGAAGTCCTGTGGGGGTGAGATTGAGGGTGGGGAGAGTAGCCGTCATAAAATCACAGAACCCCATTCAATCCCATCTCTCATCTTATAGAGGAAGAAGCAGACCCAGAGAAGGTACTTATTCCAGGACTTGCTGCTAGGGGACTGCAAGAGGTGAAGTGACAACTGGGGATCCCTCCTCTGTGTCACTGACGGTTCCAGGAAAGTGCCGCCTTTACCAGGCCCCCTGGCATTGCCCAATCCTCCCTCCTCCCAGGAGTCCTCCCCATCTTGGAACATTTCACTTTGCTGTCCTAATTCACCCTGAACCTCGGACCAGGCCCCAGAAACTGTCACCCAGGAAAAGGGGAGTCTGTGCTCGGGCTCCATACTGGGTCAGCATTCAGGACCTCCCCAGATCACTCATGACCGTCGAGGTAGCAGTTACAAAATGTAGTCAACGGTTCAGATCTGACTCACAGATGTGCTTTGTTTGGCCACACAATGTTTTCAAATATTTTAAGAACGTATTGCCACCATTTAGAGATCAGATTTCACATAAAAATTGTAATTTCTAGCCTGCATGACAGTCGCCTGGAGCTGCTGCCCACCTGCCCACCCTGTTCCACCTGCCCACTCTGTTCCACCTGCCCACTCCTCTGTTCCACCTGCCCACTCTGTTCCACCTGCCCAGCCGGTTCCACTTGCTGCCCGCCCTGTCGCTGCAGCACGGCTTGCCTGCCCAGCCCTGCCCTGCCCCGCCTCGTAACAGTCCTCAAGGATCTGCGGACGGTGACCTTGGAATGGCCTCTGGAGTCATCTGTCTGCAAGCCACTGGCCAATGCCAGTTCCTTCAGCTGTCGCCACTCTGATTCCAGCTGCAGTTTCCTCTGACCCGTCACCCCCTTTCTGGCCACGCTCCCCTAGGCCCATGTCCTTCTTAAAGGGATGTATATTTATAAGCGTAGCAATGCTACTGGAAGGGCTAACCCAGGCACAGCGTTGGAAGAGTCTTTAGATTATACATCGTTAGTTTTCAACCTGCCAACCAGGCCGGCAAGCGCAACGTCAACCGAATTGAAAGAAGCCTCCTAACATACAAAGTTGTTTCTGTCTTATGGCTCTAGCCAAATAGAAGGACCTCAGGGGAGAACATCAAATCATTTCCTGAGGCTCTACACAGGCAGGCCCGGAACAATGCGAGAGGAATGACAGGCATCTGGAAACATTTTTTCACTTAGAAATATAAGCAGGGAGAAGAGTCTAAGGAAAATACTTGTAAAAGCCCTTCTAAAATGACAGTGATCTACCTGGCTATTTGAAGCTACCGCTAGTTCTCTCTGCTCCCAGAATGAACCCAGCAGGATCCTTTTTTTTTTTTTTTTTGCCTTTTGAGATTAAAACTGCACAGTTGGAAAGCAAGAAAAAGCATGTGCTATAAAAACAAAACCGACAACAGCAGAAAAAGCCCTGGCCTAGGAATCTGCTACTCTAGGACTCCTGGGAACTCTCAAGTAAGTCACTTAACTCTCTGGGCCTCAGTTTCTCATTTGTGCTGTGAGATTATTGAATCGGATTGGAGGTGCCACAAATTAGGACAGGGCACCCAAACCTTCAGTCGTTTGTGGACAGCACTCCCCAGCGTTTCCCCGGCCATTGATCATTAACTTAATGCTCCCTTTAAAACTGACCGCAGCTCTGGCCACAACTCTTTAACTTAGCCTCATCCCAAAACATTTACAAGAGAACAGATTTGATATGTTATGATTTTAGTGCATATGAAAATAAATACTCAGGAACTGAAATTTAAACCAATATGTCCCCACTTGCCACCGAAGATCATCTTGTTTGCATCCACTACTTTGGGGGCATCGGACTTTGGGTCCATGGAAGCCCTTGAATACCCTTAAATTATGTTCCAAGCTGTAACACAGCTTGTGCGGAGGGGGGATTTTTGTGGGGAGAGATTCTACAAATTTGCTGGGATTCTCAGATTTCCGTCTGTCCCATAAAAAAGCTGAAACCATTGCCTCCAGTTGGATTCCTAAGAACCAGCCTTATCTCTCTTGGGGACTGGGTGAGAGGAATGGTCTCTAAGTAGCCTGCGGGGGGGAGGGGGGACGCTTTTCGGCAAATTTCCTCCCATTCTCTTTTTCTTTCTTTTGTAATGTTATTTTTTTAATTGCAGTTTACGTTGCGTATTATTTTGTATTGGTTTCAGGCGCGCAGCATAGTGCTTAGATGAGCATAAGCTTTACGAAGAGTTGCCCTGGTATTTCCACCCGGCACCGTACACAGTCATTGCAATATTATTGACTGTGCTCCCTGTGCTGTCCTCTGCATCCCCTCACTCCACTCTCCTTTCAAATGTCCCGATTGTCTAAGGAAATGCCATTCGGCTGCGACCAAGCGGGGTGGGGGTGGGGAGGGCTCCTCTGGGACCCGAGCCTGGGAATTCCACCTGCACGGCCTGGTCCCGGCTTCCTCTAAATCCAGGCAGGTTCGCCTTGGAGGTGCTGGACTGACACCACCCCGAGGAAGGAGCAGGGCTCTGCTTAAAGTGACTTTCGTAAACACTTGGCAAAAGCTCCCAAAGGCAGAATCACATGGAGCGCGGGTCAGCAGGTCGTTTCCCCTCGCAGGACTCCCCCAGGGACTCGGGAGGGAGTCCAGCTCTGCGGGATTGCCGCAGGGAGGGGTGGGGATCGTAAAGGCTCTCCCTCCAGCTCTGCTTTACCCGCGGAACTCCCTGCTATTCCTGCACCTGCTGGCTTTGCAGCTCGCTGAATTTCCATATGCCTGACTTGAAGTGTTAAGTGGCTTTGATGGCCTGAGCATAGGAAAGACTCAGGAACTCTCTCTGGGGCTCAGAAGTGACAGTGGCTGCTGCTTCAAGCAGACAGAAACATGAACATGTCAGACATCTCTCAGAGTGGCTTTGATCCTACCCTGTAGGAACTGGACAGGGAGCTTCCCAAGAAGAGGCACAGAGCTCATCAAAAAGCAGCTCGCATGCAATTAATGTTGAATGAATGAATGAATGAGCAAATGAATGAATGAAAACTACTGCTCAGGGCAATAATGTATGCCATACACAGGGATGGAAAAGGCAGTCAAGGAAAGCTTCATGTTAAAGGCGATATTTGAGTGAGGCCTTGGGGTCAGGCATGATTTTAACAGCACCGTAGGCTATGCTATGATTTGGTTAAACACTGGGGCTCTGGAGCCTGGGGTGTGATTGGGCTTGAATTCTGACACTCCCGTGCCTTCCTGCAAATTCCTTAACCCCTCTGCCTGAGTGTCCTCACTTACAAAACAGGGATAAAGATGGAGTGTGAGCTTTAAACCGGAAAACCACATAGCCGCTTAGTAGAGAGGCTCTGCGAATCTTCGTGGTGGTCCTCAAGGGCACTGTGGTCATCACCAGAGAGCAAGGTGGGGAGGAGCCCCGGGGGTGTGGCTCGTAGGCTGGGCGTTGGCCACTGCTCTGGTGGGTTGCTGGTTGGATTCCTGGTAGCCGCACACGCTCCAGTTTCTGACTCAGTCCCCGGTGAGGGCCACATAGGAGGCAGCCAATCATGGTTTCACTTTCACATCGACGCTTCTCTCTCTCTCTCCCTCTCCCTTCTTCTCTCTCTGAAAATCAGTTGAAAATATTTTTTAAAAAGAAAGTGGGAAGGGCATTCCTCGGGGAGAGACTTGAGTGACTGGAGCACGGAGGAGGCAGCCAGCTTGCCCACGATTTCCACGGCACAATCATCTCACCTGAGCTAATCTGGGCTAAAGCTCGCAATCCTGCTAACAGGCTTCGGAGAGGGCATTGCAGAAGGAGAGTCGAACCCCTAGCCCTTGGCAGCAGGCTCTGTTCTGAGTTGCCTGGTGGTCCAGCTCTGCATGTCCCCTCTGACTGTGGGGTACTTGGCACCAGCACAGAGCCTCCCGGATCCAGCCATGAGGAGCTCCTGCACCCGCAGGCCCTGGAAGCAGATCCTTCTCGTGGCTGCATTTCCCTTGGAGACAGCCCAACACAGAGGCCAGCAGTATCAAAGGAGTCGGGGTGCAGGAGTAGCCACAGGGTGGCCAGAGGCTGTTTTTGAACTTTTGCTACTGGGCAGGTCCAGCTAGGCCTGCACCTCTCTGGAGCAGGCATCCCTGGGGCTGTGGATCCCATGGGCCCTGTCCATTCCTCGTGTGTCTGTTGTCACCCTGCTCTGTATTCCTTCCTTGCATTGGTATTAGATCCTGGCAGTGAGTGTTGTACCTCTTGTATCGGGACAGTGTCAGCCACCCAGTAAACTCTCAGGGAATATTTGCCAAAAGTTGAAAGAATGCATGAGTGAGTATCCACAGCGCCTGTGCATAAAAGATGTTCCATAGATAGTGGTCAAATGGTGCAAGTTTGCCTCCCCCGCTGGGGCAAACGGATGAGGGTAGTGTGGGACGGGGAGGACTGTGTTCAGGGAGGCCTCCCTGGAGGTGGCTTTTGAGCTGGATCTTAAAAGATGGAGTGAAATTCCACAGGAAGGCTGAGCAGTGAGCATTCCAAGCAGAAGGAGCAGGGACTTGGCAAGTGCTGGGAACATTTAGATTTGGGAACAGTTCAGCTTGGCTGGAGAGCTAACATATAAAGAGGAATTGCAGAAAGCTGTGCCTTGAGAAGTGTCCCCAGCATGGTGGAGCATCTCAAAGGCCACGTCAGAGAAGGGCAGCCTGCCTCCACCAGGCAGTGGAGAGCCAGCGATGGTCGTTAAGGAGGGAGTGGGGTGATCTGACCAATGCTTTGAGGACACTGATACCACAATGCCTCTCAGAGTGGGTCTGATGTGGGAGGGAGACAGAAACAATGATCTGAAGTGTGAACAGGGTTGAGTGGGTCATTGGATGTTGATTTAAAGCAATGAGCCGGGAACGGGAGTTTCAGAGATGAAGTTTAAGTGCCTACAGGGCTGATGGAAACAGGGACTCGGACAGGTGGGTCCTGGAAATATCAGAGGGAACACTTGGTAAGTATATGATTTCCTAAGCACTATGTTGTACACCTGAAACCAACACTAAATAATCTTGAATGTCAACTGTAGTTGAAAGAGTTAAAAAGGAAAGAAGGGGAGGGGGTGCCGTTGCAGCAGGAGCAGAGAAGTCAGGAGGAGCAGAGGGCCTGGGGGCCTGGAGAGGAAAATAACGTTAAGTCTGCTCTAGTCTGTCACTCAGGTTCCCATTTGGTGAACGCTTGCAGGCATCCAGGTGGCACAGTCCCACCGGCCTGAAGCTCCCAACATAGAGAAGGGCTGGAGAAAGTTTCAGAGTTGCCTCCCTGAGAGCCGTCTCCACCAGTCTCCTGGGCCTTGGACTCAGCATACTCTACAGATTTGGGTAAATCTACTTCTAATCCAGGCTCTGCTTCTCTTATGTGTGTGACCTTTGGCAAATCTCTAGCCTCTACTTTTCCATCTGTAAAACGGGAATGATAATAAATGTACTTCACAGGGCTCTATGAGCATTAACTAGCATGCACATGTGAAGTCCTTAGCTCGCTGCCTGCTGGTGGTAGGACACTCCATATACACAAACTGATCAATATTAACCATTTTTTATTTAAGCTGGGGTTGCAAACACTAATGCCTACAGGGGCCCATCTGGAAAGAGAAATGAATTAAGCCAATTCTCCATCTAAAATAAACAGTCACTCCTCACCTTTCAGGAAATCACTGTTCCACGAGAACAGGAACCCAGGTTATCAGAATTGGTGGGTTCTCAACAGAGACTGGAAATACAGACTTTTGGGAAACAAAATTTCTCATTTTAAAATGTTGGCTAAATTTAAATTACAAATAGAAGAGTGGATAAAAAAGCTGTGGTGTGTATACACACACACAAACACACACACACACAATGGAATATTACTCAGCCATAAAAAAGAATGAAATCTTGGGATAACAGGGATGGACCTGCAGGGTATTATGCTGAGTGAAATAAGTCAGTCATAGAAAGATATGTATCATATGATTTCACTTACATGTGGCATTCAAGGAACAAAATAAACAAAAAACAAAACAGAAACAGACTCACAGATAGAGCAGAATCATGGTTGCCACAGGGAGAGGGGTTAGGGACTAGGTAAAAAAAGCTGAAGGGATTAAGAAAAACAAAGTGGTACAGAGTAGTCCCTGGGATGTCGAGTACAGCACAGGGAATCTATAGTCAATAATATGGTAATAACTATGTATGGGGCCAGGTGGGACTGGAAATATCAGGGGGAGCACTTTGTAAAGTACATGCTTGTCTAACCACCGTGCTGCACACCTGAAACCAATACAAAATACTATGCAACGTAAACTGCAATTGAAAAAGAAAAAAATTTAAATCACAAAATAATATTGTGGCATCCCATAGTGTATGGACCAAACAAAACGTGGGGTGGGGTGGAGGGTGGGGGTTTGCAGCCTAAGGGCTGCTATTGGTGAAATCTGATTTAAGACAGGCTTCCAGCTGAATGCAGAGATCCGGGGTGCTCCTCTGAAAGACAGAGGTGCCACTTCATCCTGAGATATCGGACCCAATCTCTCCCACGTGTGAAAAGACAGGCTTGCTGGGATGCCTGATCCCTCCAGCACCGCATTTCTGAGATCCTGAGGATCTGATGGTGTGGATCTGGCCTTGATAGTGTTGAGATGTGCCTCGGAAGGTGTCCAGGGCTGGTGAGCAGCCAAGGAGGGCAGGAGAGAAGCCTGCGGTTATTTACCTGCTGAGGAAAAAGACCAGCAGGAGAGGTGGTGGCCGCTGGAGAAGCGGAGAAACCAGGTAGGTATCTGACCTGACTAGTCAAACCACTTTACAAGAGCTGCAGCTGAACTGACCCCCCGTCTGAATCTGAGTCCGAGTGCGCGCTGCGGAGGCACAGAGAGCAAGCTTGAGTGTGGCTGCTTCCTCTGTTTGCTTTTCTCAAGTTTGATCCCGTGTGCATGCACCTTTCTAATCCCTTTGTGCTCACAGAGAAGGAAATCTCAGCGATAGCTCCATTTCCAGAAACCGTCCCAGCACCCCCCGCCTCCCTGCAAATTCTTGCGCCCATTCCCAGGACCAGGATCCTCAGTGGGGTCTCTGTGTCTAGAACATAGTGTGGCGATGGAGAGAATCCCGCAGGCCAGCCTGACCATGGAGAGCGTCCACAAGCTCAGACCCTCCTGCCAAGGGACAGCTGGGTGTCCCAGGGCCTGCACTGCAAAGGCCAGGTAGGTGTGTGCCCACAGGGACAGGAAGCACTGCTGTCCCAGCACATGGAGGTGGGGACGCTGCGGAGGTAGGGCCACCTTCCCACAGGGTGCTTGGTTAGCCCAAAAGGAAGACTTGGTTTCTTCGGCTGCACTGGGACAGCTGACTCTGAGCCATGATCGCTTTCCACCTCTGAACAGATGTATCCTGCAGCTCATTAACTCATGGCAATGCAGAAGAAGAGATCGGAGATCTTTTTAACAGCAGAATGTTTTGCTTTGTTTCGTTTTAATGACATCTTGCACTAAACGCCAATATATAAAAAATCTTTTTCAATGAGTGATTAACATGTTCCTTGCAGTTTGAATCTGTATCCTTGGGTGACGAAGACGGTGTTCTTTTTAAAATCTCAGAAGTGCCCACAGAAAACCTTAGGGTTCTTTGGGGCACGGTGGGAGAGCAGTGATAGAGTCCTGCCCTCCTGGGGTTTTAGGATTCTCAGTGACCCGAGGTTGCTGACACATTTCACAAAAGGAGATAAAGACACGTGGTCACTGCCGTCATGTCCCACAGAGCGAGATAAGGTAAAAGGAGGGCATCGCAGCATTTCACCACCTTCCACTGACTAAAGTAGTACAGGAAGGAGCTAATATTGTGCTGTGTGCTGGGAAGAGAAAGGCTGGTGCAGAAGGAAACCCAGGCCCCGGTTTGGACTCTGGAGAGTTTGGGCTCCGGTCCTTTTGAGAGTTAACACTCGACCTGAGATCTTAGAGAAGGAAGTCCCTTCTCGTCTGCAGACTGAGATTCCCCATTCGTGGGGGTCACTTTGCTTGAGGATGTGGCACCACTCACTGTGTTTGGCACAGATTGTGGCAGGATCACAAACCACACGGGTACACTCAGTGTGCCGCACAATGGGCCCAGCCCCATTGCAGGCCCAAATGTACACGTGAGACTAAGCCCTGTAGGGCATTACAGACCCAAGATCTGCAGATTCAGCTCATGGCTGGCATTTGGCAATTTCAGGTGTAACCAGATCCTGAAACCTACCAGCAAGTGTTGGCTGCTGTGGTCCTGCGTTCCCCACCTCCACCGCCCCCCAACAGAACAGGGCCCGTCACTGTCCACGCAATGCACGCTCCCCACACTCGGTTGGACCCGGGATGAGTTGCTGACTCTTAGATCTCCCTGGACATTGTTTTCAAACTTTAGGATCCATAAAAATCACTTGAGAGTGTAAGTGATTAAAAAAAAGCACCCACGGTGTTGGAGTAAGATGCATCCTTCAGGCACCACTCCCAGAAATTCAGATTGAGCGGGTCTAAGGTGGGCCTCAGGAATCTGCCCAGGTTAGGCCCCCCTTTGGGGAACTGATCTCAGAGCCAGTGAAATAGGCGACTGTGGAAGCCCTGTTCCACGTGGGCGCCGGAGGGCCATCAGCCCAGCCCACTGCTGCACCTGAGGGACACAGACTTTGGAGGGGCTGCTCACCTCTCTAGGAGCATGGACAGACACCCACTCGTGTTCCTCATTTACTAGGAGTTTATTTTAGGGGCTCATGGAGGAGTAAGGAAGGTAGGAAACCATCTGAGCCTCAGAGCCAAACCCAATGGAAGCCAGAGCACTATTTAGCCGCTGGACTGTTTATGACATTTAGTGGCCCGATTAGCTCATCTGTCCGTAAGCAGTGGGCATCTGTCGCTGCCTCCTCCGGTGATAAACATCTTACTTCTCTGCTCGCCAAGAGATAAGGTCTGATGGGTGCAGCCAGTCCCCAGCCAAGGCATAGGGGTCCCGTTGGACAGAGCGTCCCTCCCCCATAACTGGCAGCCAGCTCAGAGCTGGTAGTCTTTGGGCCAAGCCCCCATTCTGTATTACACCCCCTGTAGCCCAGGTGTCAAGGTCAGGTACTGCTCAGCATGCCAACCTACGTGTCAGGAGCCTTCTAGAGAAGGGGGACTTGAGGCAATAGACTCTTTGCCTAGTCCACCCACTATGATAGTGAAGGTAAGGAAAGTAACAAAACTGGCCAAAGGTGTAGAGGCCCCGTCAGTCTGCAAGGACAAATGTTCTCCCGGGGGTGGCACATAAAGAGCAGGCTAGCCTGGCCGGTGAGGGCACGGGCTCTGGGGTGACACCGGGCTCCTGTTCCAGCCCCACCGTTCTCTGGCTGTGTGACCTCGAGCAGGTTAACCTCTCTGAACGTGAGTTTCCCAGTCTTCTCATAAGAGTGATTCTAATAATGCCTCGCAAAGGGACTGTGGGGGTTAAATGAAATCCTGGGTGTGAAGCCTTTAGCACGGAGCCTGGTATAGAGCAAAAGACAATATTTAGCTTAAAAGGAAAAAAAAAAAGAAATCTACAGAGAGTTTCCGTTCTCAGAAAATGTCCTCGGAGAACAGAACATCGCAGGAGGGAACCCGAGGCCTGGAGAAACATGAGCTGCTATTGTTATTCCCCAAGTATAGAAAATAGATGTGGGTTGGAGGTGGCTGTGGAACCGCGGGGTGAAGCCCTGCAGAGGCAGGACTCCTGGGCGTGCACCCCACTCATGTGGGAATGCACCCTGAGACCAGCCAGGCACAAGGCCCCTCCATGCCTGGGCCTGGCCCTCCCCGTTTCTAAAATGAGCGGCTTGGGCCATCCGAGCCCCAAGGGCACGTCCCCTCTCTAGCCCTTGAATCTGATGAGGACCGAGAATGGCAGGAGAAGAAACAAACACTTCATTAATTCAGCCCAGACTGGAGAATGGCTGTTTGGGGGGGATTCTCTTTTTTAAGATAAATTTACCCTGAAAGGTAACTTGAGGCTGAAATAACAGCCAGATGTGCTGGGATAAGAAGGTTTGGTCGGAACCCAAGAAGGTTCTTCAAGAGGCGTGGAGGACATTTCCTGGGAGTGGGAGTGAGCTGGGGTCCTGCGCATCTCGGGGAGGGGCGGGAGGGGGGGGCAGGCCCTGCCTGTGTCACAGGTGACTGTGCTGTCTTCCCCCAGATGGCTCCAGGGTGCATCCTCTCGGCCTGGTCAGGTCTCTCCTCCTGACCCTGGCCCTGACCCCAGCCTCAGCCCTACCCCTGAGCCTGTCTCCAGCCACCCCGTCTCAATGCTCATTTCTGTCGCTCTCCGGGCCCTTCCCCTACACTCCGCTCACAGGCGGCCAGACATTGCATTCTTTATACATTATGCGACTCCCCGAGAGGAGAGACGACCGGCAGCTTCACCAGGGCAGGAAATTTGTTCCTTTCACCGCTGAATCCCCAGCTCTTAAAACAGGACCTGGAATGTAGGCGATTCTCAGTAAATATTTGTGGACAGAAAAAGAAAAGGGGGGGGGGCGGAAAGGGGAGGAAGGGGGAAGGGGGGAGGGGGGAAGGGGAGGGAGTCTTACAACACAATGTTGGCTTTTGTCCTGGTGATCAAAAGCTGAAGTTAAAGGATTAGCTTTCTAATTGTTAGAATTCAGAGCTCAGCCAGCTAACAGGGAAAGGCGCTAGGGCACCAGGCGACCTTCCCCTTGGTCCTGAAAAGCTTTCTCTCTACGGAGCCCTATGTGGAGGGTCTGGGGGGGGTGGAGGGTGTCGCTGACCTGGGACAGGGGGACCAGGGAGGATGCTGAGGAGAGCACAGGCCTCCTTCCGGAGCCGCCCGACTCTGGAAGGATCCCTCCCTTACTCTAGAGGCTGTTCACTGGCCTCGCATAGGGCTTGGAAAACTTGGACGCTCAGGAACTGTCCTGAAATTTTCCTTCTTCCGCATCCAGGAGGCCTGTAACTTTCAGGAACTGTTGATTGTCTAGGCAATATAAACAAAAGAACAAAGGCAAAAATTGAGGCATTGGAAGGAAAGGAATCTCAGGGTGAATGGAGCCTAAAACCTGCTTGGAATTTAAAAGGTATGCAAAAGGAACAAACCCTGCGGAGGGGTCCCAGAAACCAGAGAAATTCCACCCAGGTTCTCAGTTCCCGCTAATGAGAATTTCATAGAAGGGACACGTGTCCCCAGAGCTTGAACCTCTCCTTGCAAAGCAGCCTAGTGGCACGTTTGCTCTGAGAGAGCAGAAGGGAGGCACCAGGCAGGCTTGATTTATTTACCTAAATATGGTCTCTTTTCTGGAACGGCTGTGAGACTAGCATCAGGGGCCTGCGGCCAGCGTGGCATTTTTACTTTTCAATCTGTGACATTCGCCAAGTTCCTTCCCCTCTGCAGGACTCAATTTCTCTTTTCGTAGAGAGAGATCTGAGCTGGGGCAGCTTTGCTGTCTCATCAGGCCCTTGGCAGAGGAGACCTAGAGGCTTCAGTTCTTTTCTGGCCTCATCTCTCCACCTCCTACCTCCCCCGGCCCCTCCACGCCTCCTTCTGTGTTGGCAGAGAAACTGCTTCCAGTTTGTTGTGGAATCCCACGCCCAGAAGGGGAAGCGTTTTGAGTCTCCCATCACAGACACCGGGGTGAGGAGGACTCTCACCAATGGCCACACCAGCGCACAGACCTCGGTCACTTCTCCTCTGTGGCACCAGGGCTAATGCACCCCGCCTTTCTCTCTCTCTCTGGAAGCAATGACACCACTGCCTGTTTTGCCAAGTCCTCCCTATAGCATGTGACATGGGACACCCGGAGGGAGAAAAGCTGCCAGGAAGGGTCCTGAGTCCTTGGCCTTGAGTAAGAAGGTGGAGCTCTCTGGGGCTACAAGGGGATTCTTCTTTGCTAAGTAGCGTCAACTTCCTTACCTATGAAATGGAAATAACAACTCTGACCAGCCAACTCAGAGGGCCTTTGTAAGAATCAGATGGGAAAACAGATTTGGAGGAAACCTTTGAATTGCTGCTTAGACCCTTGGGTCCAAGACTCTCAGGCACTGCCCTGACCTCCTGGCCCCCTTACGTGCAGTCTCTTCACTGGGCCCATCCTGTTAGCTTCTCCAGCAATAACAAAGCCGTTCTGAGCACGGGCTCTGGAGTCAGGCTGCCCAGACTTTCGTACAGGCTCTCCAGTTACTGTAGGATCTGCAGTTGTGTGATCTTCGCCAAGTTAACTCACCCCTCTGATCTTCAGTTTCCTCATCTGAAAGTGGGGATAAAAGAGAACCTACCTCAAGGGTTGCTGTGAGATTATGTGTGAAAAGCATTGACCGGCACCTAAGATATGTTAAGTCCCATTGTTCTTTGTGCTATTTCTTTGAAGACCCCGGGCTGTTGACAGCCCAGCCATTACTAATAAGATGAGTGTAAGACTCAACATGAAGAAACCAGGAGGCATCCTGGAAAAGTCTCTTCTCAAGGTGAGCTCCACAGACCTTTGGGAGGCCTCGAGATCCTTTCAAGGGATCCGCAAATCCAAAACTATTGTCAAGATAATTCTGCTTTGTCTTTTCACTGGGTTGACATTTATACCAATGGTGCAAAAGCAATGGATGCTAAACTTCTGGTGCCTTAGCACCCAACTGTACAATCTTCATCATATCTTTACCAGAAAGAAAGAAAAATACCTGTTTCACTTAACACTGTTTTATGAGTAAGTTCATGTAGTCAATTTTATTACATCTTGACCCTTGAGTATCCTTCTTTTTAATATTCTGTGTGACAAAATCAAGGCCGCATAGGGTACTTCTGGTAGACCCTGCAGCATGGCCTTGTCTCCAGGAAACGCACACCCACAAATGTGTGATTTGCAATACGAATGAGCTGACTTTGTCATGAAAAACATTTTACTTGAAAGAATGACTGACTGACTAACAAACTATGTTATTCAGATGTGGGCATTTGGCAGACATTTTCTCAAAAATGAATGAAGTGAGCTTGTCAGTTCAAGGAACATCACTGCCAACGTTGCCTAGGAAAAAATAGAAGCTTTCAAGTGAATTTTGGAAGACTTATAGCTGCTCTCATGAGCTTGTCAGCTTCCAATACTTAGATATTTTTCTAATAAGATTGATGGTAATATTAATGAATGTGATATTTTTTATATTGTAGAACGAAATGTGTTAATATTTGGAAGATCAGCATGAGTCAGTGAATGGACATGTCTCCAATGACCAATACATAATGTTACAAAATCATAAATAGTAAAAGATCCATTTAAAGTGTAACTTAGACCAGTGGATTACATGTAAAACAAAATATATGAAAAATTTATTGATGAGGTTCTAGATTCCACATTGCAACTAACCATTCAGAAATTACCACTTGTCAAGTTTAGAATAATATCAAAGAAAAATCCCCACAATTATCTGCAAAGACCATTATAATATTTCTCCATTTCCCAACTATGCCTCTGAGCAAGATCAGACTTTATTTATATACTTCAACAAAACAGCATATTGTAACAGATTAAATGCAAAATCATTTGATAAGAGAATATTATCATATTGTAGCAGATTAAATGCAAAATCTCTTGATAAGAGAATCTAGTTATCTTCTATGCCAGATGTAAAGAAGATATGCAAAGATACAAAATGGTGTCATTTTTCTTGATATTATTTTTTGTTTTTGAAAATTTTCCATAAATATATGTTATGTTAACATGTAATGGGGTTATTCTTGTTACTTTTCAGTGAATTAATCAACCAATATTTTAAAAACTTATATTTTAATTTCTTATATGGCAAATATCGTCAGGTATAATCTATATAAACAAGACCTATTTGTAGTCCTCAATCATTGTTTTAAGCGAGTGAAGAGATCTAAGACCAAAAAGTTTTAGAACCACTGCTATAAATGTTTGAGAGGGAGACAGGCAGAGAGCAAAAGAGAGTAGATGCAGGTCCCGTGCCAGGCACGGAAAGGGTGGCCCGCGGCCCTCGGCCCGCAGGCCCACAGCAGGGGCACCGGGCTCCGCGCGACTGGGCGCCGCCCTCCGACGGGGGCCGACAGCGAGCCCTGCCCGCGAGGGGGCCCGGCCGTTAGGCGGCCAAAGCCGCCCCACCGAGCCACACAAATATTAGGGAGATTTACGCGGGGAAAGCAAAGCTGAGAATGAAGACTCATCTTCAAATCTGAAAGATCGTCGGATAAAATGCAAACCACAGGGATGTATAAAAATGGCCCCAAATGTGCGTTTTGCTCGACCCGCATTTGTCCTGTTCGGTGTCGTCTCGTTCCCTTCCTGTTTCGCCTTTTCCTCGTTTCCTTCATTCCCTTGCTCTCTCTCCGCTTCTTTTCTCCATTATTTTCTTCCTTAATTAGCCACAATATATAACAAACATATTTTTATTATTTTTTTCAAAAAGTTTGATCTTTTTTTCCTTAAAAAAGTGAGTGGAAGAAGAAGAGGAAGAAGGGAAAGGGGGAGGAAGAGGAGGAAGAAGGGGAGGAAGAGGAGGAGGAGGAAGAGGAGGAAGAGGAGGAAGAGGAAGAGAGGACGGGGAGGAAGGGGAGGAGGAGGAAGAAGAGGAGGAGGAAGAGGGGGAGGAAGAGGAGGAAGAAGGGGAGGAAAAGGGGGAGGAGGAAGATGAGGAAGAGGAGGAAGAGAGGACGGGGAGGAAGGGGAGGAGGAGGAAGAAGGGGAGGAAGAGGAGGAGGAGGAGGAGGAAGAGGAGGAGGAGGAAGGGGAGGAGAAGGAGGGGGAAGAGGAGGAAGGGGAGGAGGAGGAGGGGGAAGAGGAGGAAGAGGAGGAGGAAGAGGAAGAGGAGAAAGGGGAGGAGGAGGAAGAGGAGGAGGAGGAAGGGGAGGAGAAGGAGGGGGAAGAGGAGGAAGGGGAGGAAGAGGAGGAAGAGGAGGAAGAGGAGGAGGAGGGGGAGGGTAGCTGGCCAGCAGGTGAGCAGCGGATGACGTGGCGGCCCCCGCGCGTCCACATTGCAGGGCCCCCGGGCAGGAGGAAGGAGAGTGGTGGGGGTGGAGAGCCGGGCTGATCCCTGTTCCTCCCACCCATGGTCCGGATTTGAAGGGTGAACTAGACCAGTTTCCCCTCACACGCCCCAGAGGTGATAAGCGATGCTGCTGCTGGACAGGAACCATTGCACTTCTAAGCCACTTGGTTTCTCTAAGAGTAGAATGCGGGAAATACAGGTTACAGAGAATATCACAACATTCTACCTGGACACTAGCAAGACTGCAATTGACCTTTAGGTTCTACAGCAATAATAAAATTATTGTTTTTTCATAATAATATCAGCTAACATTTGCTGATCACTCATGGTGAGCTGTGTGCGTGGTTTTACAGACCTGACGCATATAACTCACGGAATCCTCACAACAACCCTGTAAGTCATTATCCCCATTTTACAGATGCAGAAACTGAGCTGTAGAGAGTTGAAGTAAATTGCCCACATCCACACAGCAAGTAATTGCTGGAGTCAGGATTCTTTAGAAGTGTCACTCTCTGCCTTGTCCCAGGAAAAGAGAAAAACTGAACAGGAAAAGAGAAGTAATCCTGAGGTTGCCAGGACACTTCCATTTCAGAAAAGTTCTGGCAGGAAAGGGGAACAAACTGGCCTTTAGGTACTCTCAGTTCCTTTTTCCTACTGGTTCGAGAGCAGACAATGGTTTTCCCGGAGCCAAAGGCACTAGGGCCTGCTGGCACTAACCACATAATTACGTTCTTTGAAATTCTAGTTGTCTTATGGCTAGAGCACGGAAGTTCACCTGCAGAACCCAGAGGACTACTGAAGAGCAGAAAGCAAAAAGCCCTTCTTATAAATGGTCCTCCCAATTTGATTCCACATCTGCACACCTTCACACCATTTACTGAGTGCCTTCAAACTCATTATCTCACTTAGTTTTCACAACAAGCCTAAGGTAGACAAGGAGGCACGGTGACCTCAGGATCTTTGCACATCTTGTTCCTTGTTCTTGGAACATTCTTTCTCCTCCCCCCTGTCTTATGTTATTGCTTAGTCATCTGGCTTACGATTTTTTATGTTTTGGTCTACTGAGTTAAAGGAGAAGAAAACAGTGTCTTAAACAAATATCTTTATTTGGTTCTGGACTAGATGAGATGATAATCTACGTCTCTCCCTAAGGGGAATAAACATTCCATATCAGTCCATCCCTGGCTGCTTGGGTAAACCAGAAATACTAGAGGATAAGAAATCCAAGCTCCTTAGAACTTTATGAGCCTTGTATCAGTCAAGGTTCAGTTGGGGGTAGATTCATTAAGAGTGTTATGGAATTAGAAAGTTATTATAAAAACTAGGCCTTACACAATTATGGAAGAAGCTGGGGAAGTGAAAGTCTTGAAGGCATATTTGAAAGATCAGAAAAAGAGTCACAGTAAATCTGAAAAGTTAAGCATCTACAGCCACCAAAGTGAGCTCACAAAGGGGTAGTGCATGAAGAGGTCTGTGGGAAGCCATTAAATCTAAGAGGCCACTGCCTCTGGGGGGTCCTCTGGGTGGCAAGCCTGGAGCTGCTGGGTGTCAAGAGGAAGAGCTGGATGAGCTGAAACCTATCAGGCACCTCTGCACCTGTTGCCACATGTGACCACAGTGACCTTTAGAGAGTAATGGTGGCTGATGCTTCACTTCTGCCTTCCAAATCTTGTACAAGTTCCTCTTTTGCTCAACTCTGGCCTGGACCATAAAGGGAACCATATGTAGTTCCCAACTAAACCAAATTGACACAGCAAAATCCAGCACACACTCTTGAGAAGCAGAAAACAAACTAAAGTAAGGGTCACTAACGTGGGAAGAGATGTCACATTAGCGTCACCCTTGACTTTTCTTATATCTCCTACATGCCCAGTTTGTAATCAAATTCTCTAGCTTTGACCTCTACAATGACACGCTCATTTATTATCTCTTCTCTATCATCACGGCCATTACCTTAGGCCTGATTCTCCTTACCTTTTGGCTTAAAGATTGAATGTTTTTCAAGTCCTCCGTTCAGGCTGCAATCTCTGGCCTGAGCATCTTTTGTACTTTACCTTCCTCTCCAGAATGCTCTCCTCCTTTAAGTTGCCATTTAAATATTACTTCCTTCTGGAAGAATTTACGGATCCCTCCAAAAATCTGAGTTAGAGACTTCTTTATTCTAGCACTTATTACACTTTAAGTATTATTTAATTATCTGTCTTCTTCTGCATCTTCACCAACTAGCGCCTTGCATATAGGAGCTCATTACTTGTTAGATGATTGACAGAATGAGTGAAGAAATGAGTGATTGGCCCTGCTGGGTGTGGCTCAGTGGCTGAGCATCGACCTAGGATCCAGGAGATCACAGTTTGATTCCCGGTCAGGGCACATGCCCCGGTTGCAGGCTTGATCCCCAATTGGGGGCGTGCAGGAGGCAGCCGATCAATGATGACTCATCACTGATGTTTCTATCTCTCTCCTCCTCTCCCTTCCTCTCTCTGAAATCAATATATTTAAAAAATAAAAATAAAATAAAATAAAAAATAAATGAGTGATTGAATGAATGGATAAATGAATAATAAGTCTCTCCATTTCCAGTATGTCTTCCTTTAATATGGTCTATATTCTACCTTGAAATTAACCTTTTTGAAAGCCTAAACTTCTTCAGTGGGCTTGTCATTGCCAGTGCAATAAAATTCAAAAACTTTATCTGGGCATTCAAGAGCCACCACATGTGATCCCAGCCACTTTTCTAAATGTTTCCCATCACTCCTCTACATGTTTTCCTGCATACAACCAAAATAAACTATAGATTCTTCCCTGACAAAGAGTAACTATTTGCAATAATAGTCTCAAATAAGCAGCTTTTACTAAAAGCATATACTATACTACATACTAGTATATACAAGCAAATACTATATACTAAGCTCCATGATAAACATTTTATATTCAATATCTTATTGAATCAGCACAATAACAATCACAATAAGAGATGAGAACTCATTCCTCCTAGACATAAACACACTAAAGTTCAGAAAGGATAAGTCACCTGCCCAAGGTCACACAGCGAGTAAATGATAAAATCAGTATTTACACCCATGTATTATCTGACTCCACAGTCAAGATTTTAACCACTCCACTGTACTGCATCCTCTGTGAGCAGTTCTCAATTACTGTTTGTTTGTTTAAATGATTAATTAGGTGCTTACCATACTAAATACTTCCAATAGTTTATCATCTAAATCCTCAAAACAGCTTTATTAGAGAAGAACTATTATTTCCAGATTGTAGATGACAAAAGTGAGACCCAAAGAGGTGAAGTCACTCATCCTAGGTCACATAGTTGAAAAGGGCAAACCTGAACTTGAACCCTGATCTGTCTGCCTACAGAGCTAGAGGAACCAATCTCTGTCGGAATCACTGTGGCCGGAGCAGCCCCTAGTTACCCTCTTGTCTAAGTGCCCTTATGGGTAAGGGGACAATTCTCAGGGAGGCTAAGTGACAGCCCTGATGGTGGTAAACCAGGACTCTGGCTTGCTGTCCAGTGTGTTTTCCATCATAAGATCTGTCTCCTTCTCTGACCAGAAATTGATCCTCGGCCACAGCAGGATAAGAGCCAAGTCCTGCCCCCCCCCCCCCCCAGATAGGAGGGAGCACGCCCAGCCCACTCAGTCTTTGCTCAGCCTGTACCCTCTGCCTATTAAAATTCAATTTCACTCTGCTGGCCCTCAAGCCATCTGTTTCCTGTTTTCTAAGAGTATAGAGCAGAGTGAGTCAGAGAAACATTGTGCCTGCCTTCCAGGAGCTTCAGAATAAAGAGTGACAATGCTGACAGGAACACTGCGACCATTAAACAAAGCTTCCATGAAAACAAGCGCACAGGACTTTCCATTCATACAGCTGTGGAGCCGGTGGGGCCTGAAAGCTGCCTGTTTGTCCTGGGTGAGTCTAGGGGAAAGCATCACCTTCCTGGAGGAATTTTAATAACACCTTGCTGACTGGTCACGACGGAAAAGCAGCTGGCTGGGCCGGCCGGCATGGCTCAGCGGTTGAGCGTCGACCTAGGATCCAGGGGATCGAGGTTCGATTCCCGGTCAGAGCACATGCCCGGGTTGTGGGCTTGATCCCCAGTCGGGGCCGATCAATGACTCTCTCATCATTGATGTTTCTTTCTCTCCCTCTCCTTCCTCTCTCTGAAATCAATAAAGATATATTTGAAAGAGAGAGAGAGGGAGGGAGGGAGGAAAGAGAGGGAGGGAGGGAGGGAGGGAGGCAGGGAGGGAGGGAGGCAGGGAGGGAAAGTAGCAGCCATACGGGTAACTTCTGGCTCGAAGTAGCCACTTAGCATTAAGAAGAGTTGAAATGCTGCCAGAGAAGGGGTCCATCCACCCCAAAACTGGGCACTGGGTGCCGCAAGGGTGTATCATAAAGACATGGAGATGGGAAAGGCATTTCAGAAAGAGGAGACAGTGATTTTTTTTTTCTCATTTATTTAATCATTTCTTTTTTTAAAAAACATACTTAGGATGCACCTAGCAACCCAGGAAGTGAATGAGAACTTAAAATAGAAAAGCTTAACCTAAACTAGTGTTGGGAGAGGCCATTTATGCTGAGGTCTGAAGTTAGGAGACTGGGTAAAGACAGGGACAGCATCCCAGGTGGCTGCAAACAGCAGGTGCAATAGCCCTGAGGTGAGCAAGAGCATAGTACATAGGAGGAACCAAAGGAAGGTCATTGTGCACAGAGGTATTATCACGAAGTGAGATATGGGTTGGTCAACAAGTGCCAAATCATGGAAAGCCCTTCGGTTCATTTTATGGATTTTTATAATTAGGATGTGGCACTTTTAAAACTTGACTCACAAATGTTTCGATGCTCCTCCCGCTGAGAGGAGCTCTAGGTCGCCCACCTTAATTCTAGGTTCTGTGATGCGGTGCCTGAGTCTGGGCTCAGGTCTTAGGAAGCGGCAGCTTCTACTTTCTATCTTTTAAAACCCAGCCACCATGTTGTGAGGAAGCCCAAGCAGGCTGCAGAGAGGCCCCCATGGACAGGCCATATGGACAGCAACTGAGGTCCCCGGCCCTTAGTCCCAGGTGAGCTTGTAGACAGCAGTCAGCGCTAACGTGGCAACCATCTGAGTGAGCCCACATGGAAGTGGATTCTCCATCGCCCAGTCAAGCCGTTTCAGCTGATGTGGAGAAAAGATGAGCCCTCCGTGCTGAACCCTGCCCAACTTGTAAATTGTTGATGTAAACAAATGATTGTTATTGCTTTCAAGGCAGTGAAGTTTGGAGCACAGTCCTGCTTTGCTTAACCGTGGGGGTCTGTTCTGAGTCATGAGTCATTAAGCAACCACTCTTTCGCTGTGCAAACACCATCGCGTGCACTTGCGCACACCTAGAGGGTATGGCCTACCGCACACCTCAGCTACGCGGTATAGCCCATCCCTCCTAGGGTACAACCTTGTACAGCGTGTGACTGTACTGAATACCGTAGGCAATTATATCAGAACGGTATTTGTATATCTAAACAAACATAGAAAAAGTATGATATCAAAGTTTTTAAAAAGTTGTTTATTGCACTTACCATAAATGGGGCTCGCAGGGCTGGAAGTTGCCGTGGGTGAGTCAGTGAGTGAGTGGTGAGTGAATGGGAAGGCCTAGAACATTCCTGTACACCACTATAGACTTTACAAACACCGTCCCGCACGCCCTCCCAATGCTGTCTTCGGACACAGTCAAAATAGAACATTGAAGCTGCTCCATGAACAGGGACGCGGGCTGGATCAACGGGAAATATCGAGGAGAAACTGAATGGTAGTGACCGTGAGAAGGGAGCGGAAGGTGGCCTGAGGCTCGGTAGGAGTAAGAAATGAAGAGGGAGAGGTAAAGGGACGTAGGGGCCTGTTCAGCAGTGCGGTTTGGGCTGTGGCCTGTCGGAGACGAGCGAGACCAATTCGAAAAAGCTGCCTGTGTAAGGGTGAGGCCTTTGTGCTGCAGGGGGCACTGCGGCCTCGGTGGTCTCATCAGCGAGGATTCCTGCCGGGACTGGAGGCTGCCTTTCAGGAATTGTTTCAGTGAACTTAGGAAAGTCTTGCTGGGAGTTGGGGTCAGACTTGGGGCTTGGAAGCTTTCCACTCAAGTCTTACTGCCTCTCAAGAGTAAGGAACCCCCCAACCCCGCCCCCCCCCGCCACCTGCTGTAGAATTAATAGACTGAAGGAGCCAGGGGAACTGTGATCCCAGACTGCATGTTTCTCCAGCCCCACTGTCCCCCCATAGTGTCAGTCCCTTCCCCACCCTCCTGAGTACCCAGAGTCCCTCGCCCCCCCCCCCCCCCCACTTCATGCCTTTCTACTCTCCTTACACAGGGCAGTGCAAACCCGACCAGGCCACTCTCTTGCCTATCACCTCTCATGGATCCGGTTTCAGTCCAAAGTTCATCAAGGGGCACAAGGCCCTATGACCTGGCACTTGATCACCTGTCCAATGTCATCTCTGGCTTCCTGGCTTCCCTCGCAGTCCAGTCACATCAGCCGTGTCGGGCATCCCAGACAGAGTGTAGGGTGTTGGATGCGGAGGCTGTTTCACAGCTCTGTGCCTTTAGCCCAAACAAACACCCTTCCTTCTCTGTCTGTTAAATACTCACTTATCTTTTAAAATCATATCCAGGCAACCACTTCTTCTAGGAATCCATCCCTGAGAGTCCCTATTCCTTCTCCTCTCACTGATGTTATACTTTTCTCACTGTATATGTAATACGTTGCTGTGTTTACTCACTGGTGTGTCTTCCCTATTAAAGCCCAGAGGCTGGGTGGCTAGGGTTGTGTCTTACTCACCCCCACCCCCAATTCTTACCATGACCTTTGGTATGCGGTAGGTTCCCTGTAAGGGTTTGATATCTAGACCCTTCAAAGTGGAGCTCTATTGCTGCCATTGAACTATACCCTCCAGGAGACTTTCTTGTTATAATTATTGTTTATGTGTCTACAAGAGTTAACCAACTATAGTGATAAATATCACTGAAAATCTTATAATTGCTTTATACAAGCTATTTCATTTGATCCTGGCAACAAGAAGCTTGGCCCATAGAATGAATGGCCTCTCTCAAGCTCCCAGACCCGCCCACAGACCAGCACATAAGTCTCAAAAAAAGGGAGAAAATATTACAGCTTCTCTTGATATTTTTTATCTCAGGTTCTTAGAGTTTTATTTTTTACAATGTACTTGATAGTACCTTGGTACATTACGCAATTTAAAAATAAGGAAATATACATCTACTGCGGGGGAGTATTTGCAATTATTTCGCTGATAGAACACATGGTCCAAAATGTGTGGAGACACTGAGGTAGGGAGCAGGGCTCCCCGCCCCCGCACTTCTGCAAGGAAGGCGGTGTGTCTGCCAGCTGAGATGCAGGGAGTGTGTTTTATGGTTTGACGACAAGTCCCTGGCTGGGTTACAGGCCTCTGCTCAATCCCCAGCTCCCCATTTTTCCTATTCCTGTTTCCCAATTACTAGTCGTGGTGGTAGAAGCAGTTAGCAGGTATCAAGTGCTTGCGCTGTACCAGGCGCTGTGTTAAGCATTTTCATGTATTATCTCATTTAATACTCACAGCAACTATGAGGTAGACACTATAATCCTTGATTTACAAGTGAGGAGATGAAAGTGAACAAACGAGCCCAAGGTCACAGTGACAGAGCTGGAATTCAGTCGCAACTGAAGGGGCTCCTGGAAGAGTAGGGTGGGGTTGAAGGTCAATTCTGGATTCACACGCAGACTTTGGCACTTATTAGGAGGGCTGCGCCACAGAGCTGTCCCTACCTGGAGATCAGTGACACGCTGATGTAATGTGGGTCCAACCCCAGCGGAGGCCAATGAAACGGGGTGCAGACGGGATGCGGGGTTCCTGAAGGACGCTGTCCTCCCTGCGGTACCGAGGGGAAGCCGCTCCTATAGACGGCACAGTCCCTCCCGCCACCCACCGTGGCAAGGTGCCCAAAATCATTAGCGGTGAGTGCCTCAAATGAAAGGCGCAGTAAACCAGAGTGCCTGCCTTCCGACGGTGCGACCTCCCCGAGTTGTTTGCTTAAAGCGACAGCTGAGGGAAGGCGGGGAGGGTGACGGCTCTCCGAAGCAGGGAGCAAAACAGGCACTGGGGCCGCTGACAGTGGCTCTAGGGAGCTGCTCCCCCGCAGCGCCGATAGGGTCCTGGGCATCGCTCTTCCCCATCTCCCAGCTGCCTGCTCGCACGTGATGCCACTCCACCCCTCCCAGGGAATTCTTAGCAGGCAAAGGAGTCCCTGGGATGGTGACACAGTGACTTGGCCAAGGTCACTGTGAAGCTCGGGCTTTGCGCGTGTCTGCTGGCGTGCGTGGTGGACCCCACCGGGGTCAGAGCCTGCCTGGTCTGCCGTAGGAGGGTCAGGCTCCGGATGCCCTTGAGCAGCTTAGCTGAGCCAAGGCCTTCTCTCTCCCCCCTCTTCTCCGCAGGCATGGGGTCTGGCTAGGGCTGTAGCAGCCGTTTCCCAGGCATTCGGGCTCAGGCTGGTTTATTTCTGGTGCCTGGGGTGCGGCAGGCCAAGAAACTCAGCGAGGAGGACACCCCATCCTGCTGCTGGGAATAGAATTAGGGAGCATTTCCTCTTCCACTGAGCCCAAAGTGATTGCAACAAGACTGGCCGCAGAAGGGAGCAGGGAAGCTAGCAGAGGATGGAAAACACAGGAAATTCTTGTGTCGGACTTGGATTGCTTTTCATTGGAGACACTACAGCTTGTTTTTATGCTCATGGGATTGATCTCATTGAGAAGAAAACATGAAGGCATGGAGGCAAGGGGAATCATTTTGGGGGGGAAATTCCTTTAAAAAAATCCTTAAAAAAAGAGGAGTGGGTGGAGTCCAGAGTGTGAGTAGAAGGGGCTCATCATTTCTCAATATTTTGGGCAAAAACATTCCACTTTGGGCAGGACTACTCCAAGCAAGCCTGGCCATAGTAGGTTTTTCAACCATTGTGGCAACAGAAGAAGCAAAATCCCACGTGTGTCCAAATGCTCCATGTGGGGCCCAATATTGCTCCATTGAGAACCAACTGACAACCTCCTACCTGCTCCCTCTCCCCTGCCTGAGCCCACCGCTGGGGACCCAAGTCTCAGGGCAAGGTAACAGGATTTTGAAACTGAGCAACGGACAAAGGAACTTGAGGAAGGGGTGCAGCAAAGCTCTGGGGACCCTGGAATCAGAACCAGCAGCTGGCAAAGCCCAGTGGTAAAGCTGCTCTGCAGGTTGCCTGAAAACCATGGCAACCTTCCTGTTGGAGAAGCTGCCCCTGGCCTTGAGGATTTAATGGGCCATCGCTCTGCTTCTGTCTGTGACAGAATAGCTTGCAGGGTTCACAAGAACAACTAGAAGGCTGGATAAAATGCAAGATTTTTTTTAAAAATCAGCTTGAAGTCATCAAGGAGGTACTAGGATTTGAGGGACCAAGATCCTAGAGAGTAGATGAGCCTCTCTGTGTTTCAACTTGGGGCATTTGCTGAGTCTTAAGTTATCAGAATGAGAGGCTAGAAAGCCAAGCGAAGGTTTGCAAAGCTCTGCAGAGATTTCAGCAGTCTCACCGTGCTGGGAAACAAAAACTGATGTCCAGTAAGGGACAAGGCAGACAGGGTCTTGATAAACACTTCAAGGGCTCACTCAGAGCCCCTGGAGGGCATATCCCAGGATGGAGGTGAGGGAGAGGGTGGGCAAGCCTAGCAAGGGCTGGAATGCAGCCTAGACTCAGCCGAGCCCCTAACTGAATGGAACTAAGCTGAGCACATGCCAGAATAACATGTGGATGTGTAATGTTTCATGCATGGAATACACCTTGCAAAGAAAGACACAGAACCAAGAGGAGAGAGACACTAGAAACCAGTCCATGGGTGATGCAGGTGTCAAAACTGTCAGACAGGCTTTCTAATAACTGTGACTGAAGTGTTCAAGAAAGTGGATGACATGCTGCAGGATTTCCCCAAGGAACTGAAATCTAGAAATAAACCAAAAGCATGTTCTAGAATTGAAAGATTCAAAATCAGAAGGATGCTCGCTGATCTGTGACATTCCTCAATGTCTAACCTTTGGCAGAGGAATCCATCCACTCCAGGGGGGTGGGGGGATCCCAGATTCATAAGATGCTCCAAATCCCAGATTTCTCCTCTGCTCTCCGAATATGACACTGGAGCCCTGGTGAAGGGGCCTTCAAGTTCACTTGAGCAGCAGTTCTCAAACAAATGTCCAAAAAACACTTGGGATTTCATGGACATGAATCAGGGCCATTGAGGGAGGCGAGAGCTCAAGGGCTCACTTCCACCCACCGGCTGACATCACCGCCCTGCAGGAAGCTCCTCTAGGTTCTTTACACCCAACACCCACATCCACTTATAACCTTCTCAATGAACAGTCAGATGCCCTTGCCTGGAGCCCCTGAGGGGCTGGGCAGTGCCTCCGCTTATGAGGCAGCTCATTCTTCTCTCTTGGGGACCCTGCCTGCTAGCACCTCCCCAGCGGTTTTGTCTTTAAGTGTCAAAACCCGCTGCTCACCCAACTGTTCAAGGCCTGGTCCTTCCTGCCCCCCTCCTCTCTGCCCGCCCCTTACATTCCACATCTCGGCCACACGACTTCCCTCCAGATCCTCACTGTCCCAGGCCTGTCTCCAGGGCCTTGCCTATGCCATCTTCCCATGCAGAACGCTCTCATTCACCCACCCTCGACTCACCTAATTCCTATTTAGCCTCTGGTCTTAGCTTTGATTTTTTGGAGCTTTTACTGATTTTTCTTCCCCTCAATCAATGGCACCCTATACCTCCTCCGTGATAGCTAGTGTCACCTTAGATTGTAACTGCACAATCGTTATCTGTCTGTAGGTATGTGGGGGTAGGAACCATGGTCTGCGCTGTTCGTTGGAGGCATAGAGGCTGCAAGTGATGATGGATTCTAGGGGCTTAATCAACGAATGAATGGTGACTCTCCTGGCCCAACGCCTGGTACATGGGGGCCTTTATGCAGTATTTCTTGATTTGAGCACAGAATCAGGAGTCCAGAGACCCGGGACAACCCCCAGATCTGTCATTAACTGTGGGACTAATGGTGACAAGAAAATCACCTCTCTTTCTTGGACTAATTTCTCTGTCTGTAAAGGGAGAGCACTGAGCTAACCCCCGGATGGCCCTTCCAGCTCTCCTTTCTCTCCTTCTGCACTTGGGGACACCAGCGTCCGCTAGGCCCCCTGCAGCGAGGATGAGAGAGACCCAGAACCCTGCCCCACAGCACTGGCTGCCAGCCTCTCACTGCAAGTCTGCCGTCTGCAGCCAGCCTGAGACCTGCTGATAACTTACAAGAACATTCTGAGAAAATGCAGACTTCACCCTTCGGCAACAGGAAGCTATGTGAAAAGAGGCTTGGGGTGAGGCCCGGGGATACACGCCCGGAGCCAAATCCCAGAAAGCCAGGACTTCAGTTCTCTGGGCTTATGTCTCCTCTCCTTCCCCAGGAGAGGCCTCATGTCTTAAAGGCACAGCCACTGACTCCAACCACAGCCCAGCCCATTTCCTCTTTGCTGAGTCCTGTCGTGGCCAAAGCAAGTTTAGAATGAGCTGCCTGCCCACAGGCTAGACCTTCAAGCAGGCTTTGTGGGTCAGTAGACTGAAGTACACCCCTCTGGGAAACACAAGGCCAAGTCTACACCTACCTCTGGGAAGAACTGCTCTATAATGCAACCCCGGGTATCTCCGTCCTTCTTTTGACCTCAGTTTCCTCATCTATGAAATGGGGGTGCTGTCCATTCACCCTCTGGCTCTAACATTTTCAAGTTCTACGACAGCTTTGCAGGTGTCCCCTGACTACCTTCAAGACAAAGCCCAGAGGGACATGAGAGTGGTCGTGTTTCCAACTTCACCTTGACCCACAGTTATTTGACACGGCTCTCACCCCTGTTCCAGCTGAGCCTCCACATAGTCTTGTGGAACCAATTAAGGGGCACATAGAATCAACAATTTAATTTATGTGTCATATAAAACATTTGGCTCCCAGGCTTATAAGACAGGGTCATAGAACATAATACTTTATTTAATAAGTACAACCTACTAAAAATATTCTTTACTGAGACAGATAGGAGAAATTAAAAGGGCACCATTTTAAGCATCAGGACTTCCAGACTCTTATCTCTGCTCAGCAACAGCCTCAGTCATGTGGCCTTGGGCTGGCACCTCTGCAACTTGACCTCAGTTTTGCCATCTATACAATGGGATTGCTAAATCCTTGACTCTGCTCTTCTGGAATTCTGTTAAGTAGAATAAGTCTTCCCAGAGTTGTGTGGGGCATTCCCTGGTAGATGTGGGTGGTCTTTGTTTGTTTGCTTTTTGGTTTGTTGTTGTTTTATTTATCTTGCTACGGCCAGTGCAGCAAATGCTTCGTGCAGAGAGTGAGCCAAGGAACATTTCTCATAGGTCAGATCAGGCACTCACATCTCAGTAGGCACTCAGATGCTCACCTGCATTAAAATGTCATGAGGCCGATGCTGAGAGAGCTCACAGAGCAGTCTGAGACCCATTGCTCTACCCCAAGGTCGGGAAACAAGTTCACACCCTGCTCATGGCTCCTGACTGATCCCCAGTTTCATCTTCTAAACTGGAGATGGACCCCAGATAGTCTGAGACCTAGTCTGTGTTCTCCTAACACTTGCCAGGAAAGTCATCGCCTATTGCCCAATTTTTTAAATCCCATGAGTGCAAAATAAGACCCAGAGGCATGTGGGTTTTATTAAAACACGATCAAATCTCCCAGAGAATGATGGGAAAATGCTTGACCAGGTTCCCTGAAGGTCCCTAGAGGGTCTCTTTCTGCAGCTATAGCCTTTAAAAACCAGGGAACACATATTCATTCTATACGTATATTTTAAGGCAAAAATTTTACAACTATCAGTACTTTTAAATATGTGTATATATATATATATATATATATGTATTTATATTTGCAAACAACTCATGACAGATCATAATATCATGTGTCATGGCGCTGAGATAGACAACTGCACCTGAATTTGATTTGGTGAGTCCCTGGAGCTGGCCACAAGGGACATTCTCCAGAGCAACTGGAACTGGGGTCCAATCAGAAAGCATATGATCCCCATCAAAAGAGACATGGCCTGTGGATTAATGTTGGTTTCTCATGAACGTCATCTTCACCCTATGACCAAGTCATCTCATGACTTGGCCCAAGTTGTCCAAGTTGTCCAAAAAAAGACTTGTGCATGAATATTCAGAGAATTTCATCCAAGTAGCCAGGTGCAGGAGACAGCCCAGGCATCTATCAGAGGAGATGGGATCGTCGGATTGTGGTGCCTACAGTGCCATGCTTCTCCCAAGGGAGAGGATGGACCCCACTACACACGACATTAAACATTACGGTGAGGGAATGGAGCCAGGCGTCCAAGGGTGCATTCTGGGTCACCCCATTTATGCGATGTTCTAGAAGAAGCCAAACCAGCCTATAGGAACAGGAAGCAGGTCAGTTATGACTGTGGCTGCTGGTGGAAGTGGGGATTAAAGGAGCACAGGGGAACTTTCTAGATGAAATTGTTTTATACCTTAATTAGGATGGTGGTCTAACAAGTGTAGTCATTGTCAAAATTCATCAAACTATACACTGAAAATCAGTGTACTTTATTATTGAAGCTTGTATTTTAATAAAGTTGATTTCAAAGTTTTTTTAAATTACCAAGCTAAACAGAAAAGGTGCTTTGGGGAAAATGGTTTGAAATAAGAATTCCAATTCAACGTTAAAAAGGTAGATATCCTGCCCTGGCCGGTTGCTCAATGGTTAGAGCGTCAGCCCTCAGACCAAAGGGTCTCTGGTTTGATTCCTGGCCAAAGGCATGTACCTGGGTTGCAGGCTTGGGGCACATGAGGGAGGCAACTAATCGATGCGTCTCTCTCACATCGATATTTCTCTCTCTCTTCCCCCACCCACCCACTCTCTCTGGAAAGCAATGGAAAAATATCCTCGAGTGGGGATTTTAAAAAAAAGAGAGCAGGGAGGGTAGATGTCCTGAATTGCAGGTGCTTTTTTTGAAGCAGCTGCTTCTTACATGAGCACCTGGGCTCCAAGAAGAGAAGCAGTAGGGATTGATTTGAGTCCTTGATTGATTGATTGATTGATTGATTGATTGATTGATTGGAAAAATAACTCCAGAACTGCCAGTGGGTAAAAGGGCAGATAAAGGACTGCAAGGAGGAGCCAGACTTGTTTATGGATGAGACAGACACCTCAGGCCAGTGCTTCTCAAATCATCTGTGGGGAAGGGCCAGGTGTTTTTGTTGTTGTTGTGGCTCTTTTGTTTGTTTTATAAAATAAAGTATCACATGTGCTAGAGGTCACAGTATCTGTAAGCATTTCTCGGTGTCTGAGCTGGTCGAAGACCGTTGCAAACACGCATAGCCTGGCCCACATGCCCCGGGCACTGCTCTGGGGGTTCCTGGAACTACCTAGGAAGAGACTGAGGTCCCGTGTAAGCGGAGAGGCAGGAGCCAAAGACAACTGGGTTATGAAGAGGACGTGGCCTTGTTTGCACACAGTGGATGGTGAGGTCGGAGGAAATGTGCTCAGGAAGGTTTCAGGAAAGGTGCGGGAGGTCAACCAAGCGCTGTTGTGGCCAGATCCTCTGGCAGCGCACGCAGGGTGCTGAGGGATGGAGTGGCCTGGATCGCGGCTGGGTGGGGGGGTTGCTCAGCCAAGCAGGTGGGACATGACCGGGGTCTGAACCGTCGTGGCAGCTGCAGAACTGGGAAAGGGAGTGGCGACCAGAGAGGCTGGAAAGTGATGGACACTGACTGTGACCGCCTGAAGAGGCACCTGGGGCATGCGGACAGGGTCAGAGCGGGTGCTTTGGCACGGGGGAGGCAGGCATTCGAGAAGTGAGGAGAAAAGGGAGGAAGCTGGTGTCAGGGGTCTCTCCCCCTTTGCTCTGGGAAATGGGAAGCGGGTTCTTGGGTGTGCCCGGGCAACCCGGGCCTGGCCGTCTCCAGAGGGCTGCCTGCCTGCCTTGGCCTCTGGCCCAGCAATCCTTGACCCACTGCCACCCACAGTGCCACCCACAGTGCCAGAGGGGGTGGGACAAAGCTCAGGCTTCTGCGTGCCATTTTCTGTGCCCGGCCTGCTGGCTTCCTCCCACTCTTCTACCTGTAGCCCCTCCTCACCTTCCAGGCCCAGCACAGATGGCACCCCCGCCGAATAAATTTCCTCCCCCGTGCTGCGCTGGCACTCAAAGGTGTCAGTGCACACAAGCCACGGCACAGGACAGCTGCTCCTATGCCGGGCTGCGCCCCACACTGGAGCATCACCCTATGGGGCCTACCCAACTTTTTCCCCACCAACCTTTGGCTCTGAGCCGGACAGAGGTCACATGCAATGGGCTCCACAGCTGTGGGGGCGAATGAGAGCCGGAGGTCACCTGAGCTTTCTTTCCTCCGCCCTGTGATACAGGTGCGGCAGCCACTGTTTGGAACGTTCAACTTCCCTCATCCCAGACTCTAAGGGCTCCTCTCTGAATGAAAGGCAGTTGGCGGCCCAGCAGCCTTGACCTTCTCTGGGTTTCGTCAGCAATGCCCAGAGCAGTCTCACCTTTTAAGGCTGCAAGTTCAAAGCTGGACAAGCCATGATCTGACCGGTGAACTGGGAAGTCACCACCTTCTGTGTGAGGACAAGAATCGAAAGAGAAGCCGGGCCACCCTTCAGATCTGCTGGCCCTGAAGTCACTGGAGTGGCCACAGAAGGAAGTGGAGCTATCAGAGGCCCGGAGACGAAGCCCAGTGTCAACGTGGGGCTGTCCCCGGGGGCAGGAGCAGCGGGCCAGGACAGCCCAGGGTTTCGGGCCTGGTCCATTCGGCTGGGCTGGGCCTTGCTGTAGAGGATGTTACTTGTTTTGGGGTATCCTCTCTGCCCACACCCTTTTAGAAGAAGGATTTTAATCTGAGAAGAGGCTTTTCCAGCTCCAAGAGAAAAGGGGTTGACACCGCAGAGGGAAGTTACAAGGACAATCAGGGAGCAGCAATTGCAGCTGGGAGCAGGGATTCCTGGGTGTGAGACGTTCAGTAGTAACACCAGGCCGGTCCCAGCAACTGGGATGGCCGGTCAGCCTAGTTGGAAGGGACCTTGGAAACCATCGCCTAATACAAAATACAGTCCCAGGCAGGGCAAGTGGCTTGACCAGGTTCATGCAGACACTGCGGCAGGGCGGCGACTGCAGCCCGGGGCCCCAAGCCCCTGAGTCTTTCCCTCCACAGGGACTTCAGTCAGCATCCTCCAGCCGTTCGCCTTCCTCACTTCCATGACCACGGCTACTTCCCCGGTGCCACCCTAAGCAGAGGGTTCTCCAACAGCCCTCTAACTGCTCATTTGCAAGCAGGAGGGATGCTGAGGCCTCCACGCTGCATTTTCCATGGCGGGAGAGGAGTCAGAGCAAGGAGACCTCTCCGAGGGCTGTCGCATGCCTCGCGGTCCCTCTGCCTCCCGGGAGGCAGGCGGTGTCTCGGGAACTCTTCTGACTTGATCCCTGGCAGCCTCTGTGCTCCAAGTAGAGAAATGCTCTTGTCCCAAGCCTGGACCAGAGGGTCTGCTTGTCTGTCTCACCACCTGGGTCCCCACCTACACACAAAGTCTCAAAAGGAAGAAAATCGTCTTCCGGGCCACCCTCAGCACAACTGGGTGAAAGGAGAGAGATTCGTGCACAAATGGAAACACTCAGCGATGGTGGCACAAAGCTCCTCCAGCCACCTGCAGACGGCACCTTCGGGTTTCGTCTCCTCTCAGCCCTCGGAGGGCTGAGCGGTTAGGTCAGCAAGTGATCCCCGGACCTGACCCCACTGGAATCAGAGAGGGAAGCCTTGGGGTGAGGGGTCCTGCAGACGGGTGACAGTGCATGCTTCCCGAGGGACAATCAGGCCCAGTGATGGACAGGTGAGTTCCCAAACATGTGCACCTCTCCTAAATCCCGGGCTGGCTGTTTACAAATGTTGTGTTTTCTTCTCTCTTCTCACGCCTGAATCTGCTCAGGAATGTCCCGTTCCAGCCTTTCTGGGCCGACCACATGTCACAGTGCCAACGGTCGTAACGTCACACATCCCGGAATGTGGCATTTCTGAATGAGTCAGGCAGCAAGGAGTGTCGGGCATTTGAGAGCAAAACCTGCCTCCTACTGCTTCAGCATGGGACCCCAAGGTTTGCACCATTAGATGGGGTGTCTCAAGGTTCTTGAAGGCAACGTGCGATTTCCAGTCCAGTTTGGTGAGTGACACAGAAAAGTAGGACCACGGTAATAATGAGGCTGCTTTCATCGCTTTTTAATTCATAAAGTCCTGACAAAGCCGTGCTCTCAGTTGATTCTTACGATAGCCTTGGGAGGGAAGTTCAGAGGGGATCAGATGTACTGATGCGGGTGAGGCAGCTCTAGAAGCTGAGTCCTTGGGGCTGGCCACACCGCAGCACCGTCCAGTGTCTGTCACCTCCATCCTCCTTCAGGAGTGGACGTGCTTGCTAATCCCTGGACTGGCCCTGCCAGGGACTTTTCTGAAGCACTGAAGTAGAATCTTTGAAATAAGACAAGTGAGGATTTAAATGAAGATTAAATAAAATAAGGGTTGGGAGACGGCAGAGTGTAGTGGCTGAGAGCCAGGGCTTTGCAGTCAGGAGACCTGGATTCAAGCCCCAGGTTTGCCACTTGCTAGCTGTGTGACCTTGGGTAAGTCACATCCCCTCTCTGAGTGTCCTTTCCTCATCTGCAAAGTGGGGATAAAGTCAGTCCCTGTTTTATAGGGTCGCGAGGATTAAAAGCATTAATGTATGCAAAATAGCTCAGTTTAGCACAATGCCTTGTCCAAACTAGGCACTTTTTTAAAAATTTGCTGAATAATGAACTGAAATAATTGGCAAGGCTGGGATATGAAAGGAGACGGGCTAAGTCTGAAGCCAGGGCTCTTAACCTGTATGAAATGCTGGTGCCCAAACAGGTCAAGCACCTCGCACCAGACAAGTGGAGTAAGAGGCATTCTAGAACTAGTTGGGGGGTGCTCCTCGAAGCCCCTTCCCAGCCTGAAACACCCACGTCACCCGCTGGCTTTCTTGGATGCCTTCAAAGAGCAGGAGTTTAGGATGGGAATTGAACCTCCAACCAAAGATACGTCTCCACAGGAAGAAGCGCACTAGCAGAAAATTGGAGTTGATGTGGCCCCGTTCTGCACTCGAGATGGAACACTTCTGTCCTCAGAGCCCAGAGAGACAAGGCAACTCATTCAAGGCCACACAGCCAGGTAGTGGCAGAGCCAGGGCTGAGCCCCAGGTCTCCTGACCTCCAGCGCCAGACTTCCTGCCACCAAGTCCCTAATTACTCGACCGGATTTCAAAATCATTTGGGCACAGAATTAGCTATGCGCTAAGCTTTCAAAATCTCCACAGCCCTCCCACAGTTCCTCCTGAGGACAAAATCACTCAGGGAGAAAAGGGTATTAAAAAGTCTTTTGAAATGGCAGAGGAGGGTGTACCCGCAAAAGCTAAAATCCAGATCCGATCAATGATCACCTGGGCTCCACCTCTTGTGCAAATTTTATCTTTTTTGGTCCTTGGATGGGGTTGGACGGTGAAGTGTCAGGTTTAGGAGCCCGATGGTCTCTGATAAGTGCATTCCATAAGTCCCTGAGCATCGCCAAAGGAGTGGCAGGCCTCACGCAGCCGCACCAGAGGTTTGAACAAACAGGTTGCTCCAATCCCCAGTCAAGTTTAATATTAGGAGGGGCCCCACCCACCCCACCCATGAATTCCAAACAACGGCTCCATTCTCACTGTCCTTCCCAACTGGGTCACGGGCCTGGCTGGGCAACGGATTCTGGAGTGGCAGCTCAGAAAGGCTCAGGTGAAATTATTACCTCTTGGCTGAGGGAACTGAGGGCCAGGGAGGAGGGACTTGTCCAAGTTCACATGGTGGGTTCAAGGTGAGAGTTCTGGCTATTTGGCCCATAACCTTCTTTGACCTGAACGCGGGGCCTAAGCATTTCCTGTGACAAAGCATCTGACAAAAAGCCCAGAGCACCAGGACAGCAAGGAGCAAGTAGAGCACCCAGCAGACCCCAGGTGACTAATCTAGGAGCACGTGGCAGCTCAAGAGGCCTGTCCCCTGACAGCCAGATATCTCAGGGCAAGCAGCCAGGTGTTTGCATAACCTGAAGCCACACCTACTTCAGATACTCACCAGAGAAGTGAGCCCTTCCCCCTTCATGTCTCTCTGCATCCCTGAAGCTGGATCTCCTGACCAGGTGTGTCACCTGGAGAAGGGACACCTTAGTTTGCAATAGGAGGCTCGTAAATTAGATGCAAGGAAGGACAATCCCAAGTTTCAGAGCTGAGTGGCATTACCAAGGAGTTTTCTCCTTTTTTAGATAACTAAACAGTAGGCATGGTTCTCTGAGGACATAGAGTTCCAGAATCGAATAATCTATGGATTAAGCCTAGAAAGCTTGTACTGAGTCATTTGTTGCTGTTGGGATTTGAATCCGGGGTTGGGGGACTTTCTTCATTTGTTTCGGTTTCAGTTGCCAGGGGTAAGGTCCTTCCTAAAGAGAGGCAAAGCAAAACACAAACAAAACAACCAATCCCCCCGCAAAAAATTAGTACTTAGATGTGGGTAGGAACAGGGCACAGAACCACAAAACCAATGCTGGTTCCCAAAGTCACCTTCAGGAGCCGCTGATATAAGAAACCTTTCTGCCTCAAATAACGAAGACAGCAGGCACCTCTAGGAATCAGCTAGAAACTGCCTTTGTGCATCAAGGTACAAAACCTTGAGATTTTCATGAGAAAATGGTTTGAAACAAATCCTTGAAATTTGAAAAGAAAAACAAGATCGAGTAATGTTCTCCAATGGAGAAAGCAGGCAGGTCCGAGCCTCCCCTGGGCTGCTAGCCTGAGAAATGCTTACCTGCCTACTACAGACTCCCCAACAGGAGAGGGACCAGCTAGGAAGGAGTCTGGTAAACAGAAGGCACTCAATAAGTGTTTCTTTTATAAGGAAGGGCAAGAAAGAGGATTTTTGTGGGAATAGAAAGTTTAAAAAAATCATCTTATTCGAAGCTCTGGGGAGTGGAAAGGGAAATGAATGCCCGAGGGGCTAAAACTGGTCCTAATGACCATAGTGCAACTAACATTTGTCGAGTGCCTTCTGTGTGCTGGCACTGAGGTAAGCATTGCATACTCGCTTCCCATTTAATCCTCATGATAACCCAATTAGCAAGTAACTGTCATTTGCTCCATTTTACTTGTTGGGTAACTGAAGATTATGGACATTGAAGAACTTGCCTAATAAGTGGCGGAGCTGGAATCAGAACATAAGCCACCTTACTTCAGAGCCTTGGTTCTTATATTATTAGGTTCTACTGCCTGCCAATCCAAAGAGCTTCTTATAATTGAGTTAATTAGGGTCTTGGGAAGAGAGTATTTTCTTTTCATAAGTCAGCAAGATATACACTTCGAGCTCAGCGTGTGTTATCGGGTGCTGAGGCCTGGTTCCGGGAGGGCTGGGGATGCTTCATTTAGCAAACACGGGTCCATTCATTCAAATCCATGCCAGCACCTGTGACACGACAGGTTCTGTACTCAACACGGGAAATTCGGAAAGAAGAGACACAGGGTCTGTCCTCAGGGAGCTCCCAGTCTAGTGGAAGGAAACGGACCTGTGATCAGTTCCATTCAACCGGGAGGTGCCATCGTGGGCGCACGTGGCAGGTCCTGTGAGCACCAGGGCCAGAGGCAGTGGCACTGTGGTTGTGGAAGTTCACGGATTGTACGGTAGGAGAGGCCTGAGATGAATCCTGGCTCCTCCTCTATGTAATGGGTTGGGCGCCCTGGATAAGTTCCTTAACTTTCGAAGGTTCAGTTTTCATCACTTTTAAAGTGCTGACGACAATCGGGTCCACACCTCCCCCCACTATTGACGTCTGGGGTGATAAATGTCTGTCCCGGCTCATGGCAGCCACTGGAAAAGACTGGTCTAGGGAGTCAGGGATGGCTCTACCCACGACTTGGGAGAGAAGGGTGAGTAGGAATTGGTTATTTCAGGAGGAGAGACTTTGGGCAGAAGAGGAGGTGACTGTGCATTGTGTGCTCAGGGGAAAGAGAGGTTTGCTTTGGCAAATACAACCAAAAAGCTATAGATGCATGAAGTGTCACTCGGAGCACAAGTTAGCAAAGCCAGACATACAAGGAGCTCAGTGCAGTGTTGTCTGTGATGGGAATGATGCATGTATGAATGAATGTACCAATAAAGCAACAAACAAATAAGTAAGTACAGACCACCTCTGTGTCCATCAAAAGAAGGCTTGCCAAGTAAATTACACTAGAGCCATATAATGGGACACCGTTTGGATATTTTCTAAGTGATGGGTAGCTAGATATGCTCACAGGGACAGACAGCTGGGCCATGGTGTTAAATGAAAATGTCAGCTCAGAAAGGTAAGCTGGAATGGTCCCAAATTTGTAAATTCATGAGCAATAATATAGAGGAATTTCTACCAAATGATTTATAGTGGTTGCCTCTGGGGATGGCATGAAGGTGGGGTGGTGATGTTTCACTCTCTACTCTATAAGAGACAATATTTGGGGGTATCATTTTATGATACAAATTTTACTCAATTTCAATGCCCCAAAAGAGTTGAACAGGGTGGAAAGGAAAAGAGGCGACTGGGAGGTCATCGGTAACCCACAAAAAAGCAGGCTCGAGGGCAGAGCAGGGGCGTGGAGGTTATCAAAGGAGTGGGGTGGAAAGTGCAGTCAGCAAGTGGCTGCATTTCTTCGCCTGTACGTCAGATGGTGGAGAAAGAGCCAGAGAAAAGAAGAAATTGGGGTGTTGCAGAAGCCCTCAGGGAAGGTCCAGGGGCGGACAAGGGAAGAACAAGATAAATGGAAACACTCAGTGGAGAAGGGAAGAATGAAGCAGGGGGAGGGGGGAGGGGAGGGGGAGGAATGAGGGAGGGGAGGGGAGGGGAGGGGAGGGGAGGGGAGGGGAGGGGAGGGGAGGGGAGGGGAGGGGAGGGGAGGGGGAGGAATGTAGGAAGGGGGAGAGGGAGGAATGTAGAAAGGCAAAGGGAGGGGAGGGGATGAAAGGGAGGAATGAAGGATGGGGAGCAGAGGAAAGAAGGAGGGGAGGGGAGGGGAGGGGAGGGGAGGGGAGGGGAGGGGAGGGGAGGGGAGGGGAGGGGAGGGGAGGGGAGGGGAGGGGAGGGGAGGGGAGGGGAGGGGAGGGGAGGGGAGGGAGGAAGATGGTAGTTGTCACTCTTAAAATTTCTGAGACAATGTTGGGTGGCCTCAGGCGTATCAGCCAAGTGGGCAGAGGTGGGTGAAGTGGGACAGTGTGGGCTTAGGCTGGGGGTTGGAGGGGACTAGAGGACCCACTTTCTGACTATACTCACAAGGGATGGCGGAGTTCCTCCCCCTCACCACCCCCAGGTAAGGTGCCCCCAGCTGGCAGAACCGGTGGCCTCCGGGCCCTGAGCTGCCCATCCCAGGCTCCCAGGCTTCCTGGTGCCAGCCCACCCTTGGCTGTCTGGCCCCAACCCTTTGTTTTCTGTAGCCTCCCTGGGGAGGTGAAGGTGAGGAGGGGCCGAGGGTGGGTGGCCTGTGGCTACAGCTACTAACAATGCTGCTTCCGGGTATTTTGTCCCCGGTGGAATAGGACTTTTTCTGTTAAGGAAGGCAGAATGGTCTAGGCTTTCTAGAATGTTCTAGCGGTGCCTGCAGGCTCTCGGAGCCAGTGTTCCCTCACACCCTGGGTCCCCTGGGGATTAGCAGACCTCGGGTCCTGATTTCTCTGTCTGAGACTGTGGCCGGCAACTCATTAGCATTGCTAATTGCATTATTTTTGAAATCACCCTCAGCAAAGGTCCTTGGAGAGTGGAAGGAGAGGAGAGGAGGGAAAAGAGGAGGGAAAGGGGAACCGGGAAGGAGGAAGAGAGTCTTCAAACCTCAGAAGGCGGTGAAGCAGAAAGCACGCCCTCCCTGCAGCCCACCTGAGGGCTTAGGAGACAGCGAGGAATTCTGGTTGTTGCCTTTGGGCCAGGAGAAGTGCCAGGAGCCCAGGATTTCCACGCAGGGACCCCGCCTTGTCCCCTCGTACTGGGATGCTGGCTCTGGGGGTGAGTGGCAGGCTCACAGTTTGTACCTCATGTCCAAGGTAGACCTGTGGTCAGGAGGAGCGTCCACTCCTACTTGGGCTGGGCTAAGTCAAGGTCTACGTCAGATCAAGTTCAGTCACGAAGACATCAGTTGACAGTCATCTAGCACCCAAGGGCAGCGATACGGGGTGTTCTCGGCTGTTCTGAGAACCAGTAGGCTCTGGGCCAACTACATCAAGAAGAAAAGATCCTGAAGGTACCACATGTAAGAATATCAGCGTTACGTCCTGGCCGGGTAGCTCAGTTGGTTAGACCATTGTCTGGATACAACAAGGTTTCGGGTTCGATTCCAGGGCACATACAAGACTCAGCCAATGAATGCAGAAACACGTGGAACAAGTCAATCTCTCTCTCTCTCTCTCTTTCTCCCTTTCTCCAAGAAATTAAACACACACACACACACCAGCGCTGGAAGGAACCCTAAAGATCGTCCAGCTAGAACTCATCCCTCCTCTCTTGCCTGTCTCGGTGCAACTTCTTGCCGACAGTGTGCTGTATTATACTTTATTGGCACACATCTATAAAAAGCAAACAAGCAGACAAAAACACCCTCTGCTGCATTGCTGAAGCATGGCCTCTAGCTCAGGAGAGATTTGCTGAATGTTTGTGAGTGCTTGTCTCACCTAGCCTTGCCCCCTCGTTTACCAGTGAGAAAACAGGAGTCCACAGCACTGGAGAGACATTCCAGCCAAGCTTGCTCAGGCCGGTGACATGCCGCCCAGAGGTTTAGCTCCAGGGAGGAGCATTCAGGCCAGAACATGAAGGCCGTCCACAGTGCACAGTGAGGCGGAGGGAAGCGAGTTCCAGCACACAGTGTGTCCTGGGCAGGGCAGCCCGGCGGCTACATTTTGGAAATAGCCTTACAGGAGTATCTAGCTCAAGAGGTATGTCCCCCAAAGATGCTCTAACCCTGAGGCAGCGTGGATGAGGTACCAGCTTTCCTCTTTGCATTAAGAAGTGGTCCCATTTCCTCCCCAAGGGGAGTGAGTGGCCCTTCGAGTCCTCTCAGGTATGTTCAGAAAGTACCTTAAGTAGAGTTAGGTGTCCAGGTGAGTGGCTGAATTGGGTATCAGGGACGGTGAAGGGTCAATCTTTGAATTAACCCTTTGTATAAACACCCTTTAAACTTTGCTCAGACAAAAAAGAGAGAAGGTGAAATCGTCCTGGAAAAGTGCCTGCCCAAATGTTTCTTCAGAACACCAGTCCCCACATATGTTCTTGACAAGAAAGCCAGGGCTCTGTGACCAAAAAAGTCGGATAAATGCCGCATTCTCAACCTGCTCTGGGGCAGTCACCAAATTCATCAGCACCTTAAAGGCGCTGAGAAATCCAGCAGTGAGGAATCTGGTTGAACTTGGTTCAGCCCAGTATTGCACATAATTATGTCACCAGGGAACACTGTGTTCCCTGTCACCCTTAGGACAATGGCTCACAGGCCTTTTTGTTCACAGCACACTTTCAGATCTGGAAGTGTACAGCACACTTGAAATTGGTAATATGGGCAACCCGCATGGGCGGGTCTAGTGTTTAACAAGGTCTCTCCAAGGGACAGTCCGAATGGCATGGTTCACTCAGTGCCCTTCAGTCCTGAGCTGAAGGTTGACTTGAACTTGGCTCTGCCCTGATCATGTTTTCTTACATATTCCCCAAATCAAGTCCCCGCCTAGTCCAGAAAAGTCTTCCTTGAAATGCCTTGGCATCACACCACACCGCTTTGCAGCCAGTTGACCCCACTCCACAAAACATCACGCCATTCACGTAGCTCAAAGTTCTGCCCACCGGGCATCGTTACAACAGTGTGACATGCAGCTGAAGCAAAAATAAAATTCACACACCCTGAAAAAAGTGCAGTAGCACATCTGTAAATGATTTAAACTACACAGGGGGAGATCCCTGGGCCTGAAACGGATATTCCAAGAAGTAATCCAGGAGGACTGTTAAGAGGAGGTGTTCGTGTGAGGTTATCTGGGGGTGGCTTTTGCTTTTCAGAGGCATGGAGGTCTGGGTGGGGCTGCTGGACCCCTGGAAGCCAATGTCTGACATCCTCTGAAACACAGGAACAGAAAGTAGCACATAAATTCTATCAACGTAAGAAACATCCAAGGTTGTAGAGAATTTTTATGAGTTTGTTTGAGCCAAACTGATAACAATTCCTGGGAAGCAAATTTCAACAGATTGAGAAAATGCTTCAAGGAATGGCAGTTTTCCCACTTATTTTATACATTCGAATCCAAAGAGGAGATGTAAGGAGGGTCACATGAATTCCATTGGTGGCAGAGTAAGGGGGCAGGAGAAAGCAAAGTAGAGCAATCCCTGGGATTGGACAAAAAGACAAAACAGAGTAACACATGCCTCTTCTACAGGATCGTAAACATTTGCAGCACCTAGAGATAGCGAGGAGGCTCTGTGGTCTGCCCGCTGGTGCCTGCGGTTGTGCCCTGAGGGGTCTACAAAAGGAGATCACGCTGACATTTCAAAGGTATGTTATCTTAGATGCAAAAAGACAAAAGGCAAACTCACTTAAGGTTAAGATTGACCTTTGCCAAGGAAGCTACAGGCCTAGGACGTGACTACTGCCATGACCCGCTTTCAGTGAGGAATTTTGATGTTCAGGCCGCCCCTATTCGGTTCCTTTTGGTCTCTGAGTTTGTAGGACCTGCCACGCTGGCCTCGCCTGAGCTTGTCAGGGTTAGTACCTGGCCCCTTTTTTGTCCACAATCCCATTTTCCTCTTTCCAATTATTTAAATAGCAAATTTCATGGAAAGGGTTTCGGTGATTATTAAATGTCACGCTTGGGATTTGTTATTTTTTAAAGCAACCTATCAGAAAATTACTCTAACCCTTAATTAACTCTCATTAGGGAAATTCTGATGCATGAAATGACATCAGTGTAGAGCAAAGACCACCCCATATCTTCTTCCTGGCTCTGCCACCAGATAAGCTAGTAGCTTCACCCCTCTGAGGCTCAATTCCCTTAGCCGCAAAAGGCTGAGTTGGATTAAGAAACTTCTAGAACCTTTTCAATGCAGATGTGATTCTGATTTCTGAAGTGTGCAAAACATAGTTCTAAAATTAATACATAAAAAATAAAAGGATTGTGAACAGTAAAAATAAATAAATAAATAAAAATGGAGTCACTTTTGCTAAGCCAGGTCACCAAACCAAAACTTAATAATTAACCTAACTTAATTGAAGTTTCAGCCTTTCCCAGGAGTGGAATTTTATGTCCACCCATCTGGCCCAGCCAGAGTGGCTCAGTTGGCTGGAGCGTTGTTCCATGCACTCGGTTGACTCCTGGTCAGGGCATATACCTAGTATTCAGGATGCAGGTTCGATCCCTGGTCTGGGGCTTATGGAAGGCAACCAATCGATCTCTCTCTCTCTCTATCTCTCTCTGTCTCCTCCTTCCTCTCTCTAAGCATGTCCTCGATTAAGGATTAAAAAATAAATAAGTAAATAAATCTATCAGTCTGGAATCTTCTGATCAATACTGGTGAGATAATCTACATGATATCCCTGCCATTCCCTTATACCCAAAAGAAGATGAACTGGCCTAAAAAGAATCCTTTTTTTCTGTTTTCTTTTTTTGCTAATAACTCCCCTGCCCCACCCTCCTGTCTATAGAAACCTTTCATTTTGTACAGCCCCTTGGAGCACCCTTCTAGTTGCTAGATGGGATGCTGCCATATTAGATGGGAATCGCCAATTAGATCTTCACATTTACTCGGTTGAATTTTGTTCTAAGTTACATCCATTAGTCTTACCACATTCCTGTGAGCTAGATGTTATTACCTCATTTTCACAGATATTAAGATACAAATCTCTTGCAGAGATTAAGGGGCTTGACCAAGACAACACTGAGAGAAAGTGGTGGCTCTGGGATTTGAATCCTGACTCTAGAGCTGATGGATCTTCCAAAATACCAAGCTTAAGGGTATATTAACGGATGGCGTGTGTGTATCTTTTGATGATGTGAACTGTGTGTGAAAGAGAAATCTAAGAAAGAAAACATAAATACCTAAAGGGGGAGGATTTCTAAAAGGGGCCGATGTAATAACAGAATTCAATTGTCCAGCCAGAGCACAAACTGGAAATTGCATCGCACATGCCTCAGCAGGCTGACCTGTTGGACCCAGGGTGGGTAAGTTGCCAAGACGGTGGGGAGGTTCAGGAGCTGGGTCCAGAAAGGAGTGAAGTAAGCTTCGGGGTGACCCCCAGAGGGAGGAAGCTGGCAAGTGTCCAAGGGAAGGTGGTCGGAGCCTGACCTTGAAAACTGAGAAGCCGTGCATGACCCAGCTGCTTGGAAGCCTAGAGGTCCTCCCATCAAACCTCCCACCCAAAGCAGGAATTCCCTTTACAACACCCCGTGGGTGTTCATGCGGCCTGGCCTGACCTGCCAGGGTGGGAGCTTGCTCTGTTTATCAGTCAGTCTTTCCTATTGCTGGATACCCGGAGATAAAAGACAGTCCCACCCCTTTTCATGAGACCAAATAGGCCTCATGGTGATTTCTACAGTTCTGCCTCCAGGGGACCCAAAAATGACCTGTGACCCCTTTTCCTTTGATAGGCTTCAGAAATTAGGGGACTTGCTGAGTCTTTACCACCAAACTAGAGACTGGCTCCTGCAGACATTCCTCAGGGCAGGTCTCGTCCCATCGCCATCTCAGTCACCATGTTATTGGCATTATGGGGCTGGCCAAGGCCACAGCTCACCTTGGTGTCTGGTGTAGGACCAGGCTCAGGGCCTGCCACGTGACAGTAGGCACAATGTGATTGATTATTTGAATAGAACTGAACAAGGAAACTGCAAGAGGAAAATATGGCAAAAAAAGAGAGCCTGGGCCCTTCACGGTGTTGCTTAGACAGCATCTAGATCCATCTGCAGATCTGGATCCACTTTCCAGACCCTTCCTGGGAGGAACCATATTCTCCCATGGTCCACTTGGGGCACACAGGGTCACTGATCCCTGCTCAAGGTTTGAAACACGTGTTTTAAGGATCAGCATTATGACCGCAGTGCCAAGCCCAGGGCCTGGCCCACAGTAGCTACCAGATAAACACTGAACAAGTGAATGAGCTTATTGTGCACCTACTGTGTGGCAAGTTCTTAAGTGTCTTAACATATTGCCTGATTCAAACCTTACAATTCCATGGTTAAAATATTAATCCACCCATTTTACAAATGAGGAAACTGAGACTCCTGGAGATTAGGAAATTTACCCAAAGTGGCTCAACTGGTAAGTGGAAAAGCCACGATTCAAACCCAGACTTGCTTATTTCTGAAGCCCATGCTTTTAACTGCATCATACTTCCTTCTAAGACAAAAAGGAAAGAAAGGCAGACAGGGAGGCAGATGAAAAGACAAAGAGACCAGAAAAAGAAAGAGCATGTAAAACAGCCTTGTGAACTCTAAAAGTCTCTGTAAAAGGAAGCGCTGGGACCAGTGTGAGAAACCAGGGGTGGAAAATTCCAGATTTGATGTTCCTGCTTGGCACGCAGAAGCTGTTTGGGGCAGAGTTTTCACAGCTCTGGAGCCGCCTGCATTCATGGGCACTTGAAGACACTCACCTCTTTCTCCGGCACAGGCTGGCAAGCCCAGCTTTGCCTCATCCAAGTCAAGAGACCTAGGCCAGCCCAGCCACCGATGTCCCCCAGGTTGTACCTGGCCCCTTGGCATCCCCTCCTCCACTCAGGCATTTCCTCCAGGCCTTGCCCAGTCCATTATGTACTTTGGACACCAGCAAGGACACCATTGTCCGGCTTTTGTACTAGTTTAGGCCATAAGGGTTTTACCGAACATGTGTCCCGTGTCCAGCTTTGTGCTTAACACCTAAAAGAAACTATAGCTGAATCCCCTGCCTCAGCTGTGCATTCGCTAACGGGGGATGCTGAGGCATGAGGGTGCAAAGCCAGCCTCCACAGCAAGTGCTCCCCAGCTCATTCCCTTCAGCGCAGGGGAGAGATGAGGCTTACGAAGCAACCCGAACCTCTTCCCTTCCCGGCTCTCTGCTTCTGCCTCCCCTGGCTCTCCGCTGTGTTTACAACCGGCACTGAACTCCCCCCAGCCCCCCAGATCTCCTGCCTCGCTCCCCAGCCTTGTCTCGTGTCCCCCAGCTCCCACGCTGGCCAGCGTTCAGAGCCTCAACCTTGTTCCCCCGCCTGTCTCGAGTCCACGCCGGTCCCTCTGCCCAGACAAGCTGTCTCCTTCTGCCCCATGGACCAACTGTCCTCCCCCTTTTAAACGTCAGGCCCTCGAGGCAGCCGTCACACACCCGAGGCCAGGTGGTGCCCTTTGTGACAAGCCCAGAAAGCATCTCTAACCCTTCTCAACATTTGTTTAAAATCTGTCTCCTCTGGCAGAATCTAGGCTCCATGAAGCCGCAGACTGTATCTGCTGTGCTCACAGCTCCCTCCTTGGGGTTGGAGGAGCCATGGAAGAAATAGCTGAGGGTTTGTAGGCATCCTCGCCAGGGGCCGGGCCTGGCTGGCTGCATGCCCCAGCCTAGTGGCTCCGGCTCTCTAGGCCTCAGTTTCACCAACTATAAAATGAGGCAGGTGGGCTGGGCAACCTCTGAGGCCTCTCACCTGCTAATGTTCTAGGTTCAGCAACTTGAGAACTCTTACGGTGGAGTAGCAGCCCGAAGCAAGATAATTTTAGAGCAATCCCACCCAGGAAGGAAGACCCTGGGAATGTAACTGGCTCCGTGGCATGGGCTGTGTTTACAAAACAAACCCAAATCATCATAAATCATTCCAAGTGGAGCTGCCTGGGTTGAAGCAACAGGACAAAAATACCTCTGGGCACAGCTCCTCTGGGCCCCCACCCAGCCCAGCAGAGGCAGGGCCAGCCAGGGCAGGCCCTCTGCAGAGCCTGGGGCCTGGTCCTCTTCCGCACGCCGGGCTCCTCGGGGGGCTTCTCTCCTACCCTCAGACGTCCAGTCCCTTCTAGCACCTTCAGTGTTCTAGTACCCAGCAGAGAGGGAGTTACCTAAGAAGACAAGGGGTTGCGCCCGGCCGGGCGTGGCTCAGCGGTTGAGCATCGACCTAGGATCCAGGCGATCGGGGTTCGATTCCCGGTCAGGGCACATGCCCGGGTTGCGGGCTCGATCAATGACTCTCTCATCATTGATGTTTCTCTCTCTCCCTCTCCTTTCCTTTCTCTGAGATCAATAAAGATATATTAAAAAAAAAAAAAAAATTTAAAAAAAAAAGAAGACAAGGGGTTGAATCCAAGGTCAGCCACTCCTGAGATGTGTGTAACCTTCATGAATGTTGCCTTTGTTCTGATCCGAGCTTTCATCTGTCAGATAGGGGTCCCTACATCTGCTCTAATGACCCTGCGAAAGCACAGAGCCTCAAAGGGCGGTACAAATGCAGGGTTACTTTTGGCCACTGTTTCCTACTTGGTTATTGACTAAAAACGCGGCCACCAAGAGTCAGCATTTTATCTCTAACAGGGAATAGAAGGCTTGGTCCCCAGGTCGAAGAATCTCCTGGACTTGCTCAGCTGGCCATAAAGGTAGATCTAATTCAAGCCTCCACAGTGTCCCTGAGTCGGGGTCAGCAGCCCCGGTGCTAAGCCAAACCTGGTCCCAAGAGATGCTGCTCAAGCCCAGCTGGGTTCTTGTGATTCTGGGCTTGAAGTCACTGGGTAGCTGAGGGTCCAGAGCGTGTTCCTTGATGCCACACAGGCCTCGGTTGAGTTTCTCTCGGCTGCTTATCAGCTCTGTAAGCTTCTGTTTCCTTTTCAAGGAAACAGAGAATTGACTGGCTCAATATTAAAAGTGATGGTGCAGCCCAGCCGGGTGTGGCTCAGCGGTTTGATTCCTGGTCAGGGCACGTGCCCTGCGTGTGGGCTTGACCCCCCGTTGGGGGCGTGCAGGAGGCAGCCGATCAATGACTCTCATCATGATGTTTCTCTCTCTCTCTCCCTCTCCCTTCCTCTCTCCGAAATCAATAAAGATATATTTTTTTTTAAAATAAAATAAAATAAAAGTGATGGTGCATATAAAACATTTAGCTTTGTGAGCATGTCCCATGTTGGGCATTCAAAATATAATGTTACCCTAGCCAGTTTTTCTCAGTGGTTAGAGCATTGGCCCTTGGACTGAAGGGTCCTGGGTTCAATTCTGGCCAAGAGCATGTACTTCGGTTGCAGGTTCCATCCCTGGTCCCAGTCCAGGGGCATGTGGGAGGCAACCAATCAATGTTTCGCTCTCACATCAATGTTTCTCTCACTCTACTCTCTCTTTCTCTCTCCCTTCCACTCTTTCTAAAAAAGCAATGGAAAAATATCCTTAGATGAAGATTAAACACACACACACATATATATATAATGTTATTGTTATTGCCGTCATCATTTTTATTCCAGGACCAGGGCCCTGCCTGTGCTGGCAGGTCCTGACCCCCACCCACCTCCACACACACCCTGGTCTTCCCTCCACTCCCTGAGGTTTTTCCACTTCCTGCCTTGTCCTTCCTGTTTTCCTCTCTAACAACTCTGGGAGACAAATATTTCCCAGTTTACCTTATGATTTACCTAAGCTTACTCAGTATTGCTCAGGACATACCTCTGGAAGCAAAAGTTCTGGACAAAGAAGTCTTGGTCAGTGAGGTTCCAAATGCAAGTGTCATTATGGAGACACTTGGGCATCCGGGGACCATGGCATAGGAAGCGGATTCCTGGACTATTTGGAGTTGAGATTTTTAGACCTGGGTTGGCCACTAATGACAATTGCAATTTCATGTCCCTGAAATCTTAGTCATCTTACCTGTGAAACTAAAATATCTTTTTTTTTTTTTAATTTATAAGCCTTTTCCCAAGCAAAACCCCATTCCTCTAAGAAATCTTTTGCAAAAGCCCAATATATAAAATATTTAATAGAATAACTGCTCTGGATATAGGTAGGAATATATACATATGTATATACATATACACATATATACATAGATATCAGGCTCTTGCCTGATAGCTTTCCTGAACTTCACACAGTCTTGCCCCTACCCCTCACCTCCAGGGCAGCCTAGAAACCCACACACACACCCATAGGCATCATAAATCTCTGTTTACGTAACTCTTTGTGCCTCAGTTTCCTCCCCTGTTGAGTTGAACAATAACTAGACCTTCTCACAGGGCTGGTGGTAAGAATTAAGTGATTAATACAGCCCTTGGCACAGTGCCTGGACTAGAGTAAGTGCTCAGTAACAGTTAAGCATCACTATTATTTCCACTGCCATTGATGCTACAGTGTCTGTCAGCCAGAAGCCTTAGGGGTCTGTGATCATTAGATGCAGCACAAAAATATGCCCCTGGATAGAGAGTATAAACCATTCCCCCACACCACCGTCCTCACAGACATAAGAAGGGATTTCACAAGATGGAAAAATTCTGTTCTATTGAAATACTGTTTTGTAAGACAGTCTTTCAATATTTCTTTCACTCCTTGATTCCTTTGACAAGCATTAACAGAGCTTCCATTCTGTGTGCCAGGCTTGGTGCTAGGAATATAAATAGCAAAGACAAGTAGTAGGAAGAGAGAACTCACATTAACGATGCCAGCTGGTCTGTGTTTAGCAGATGGTGACCCAGGCAGACATTCGTCCAACAAGTATTTATTGGGCAACTACTAGGAACCAGCCTGCTGAGGAGCAGCAACGATAAAGAAAGACCAGCCCCTACCCTTGTGGAGCTTGCTTTCTAAGGGGTGTGGATAGAGAGGGCTGCAGGGATTTCACTGGAAGAAAGAAACACAGGACATGGCGATGTGGGAGGAGGGGCGGGGGATGGGAAGGCAACCAGAGTGCAGAGAACAAGATAAGACTTCAGCAGAGTTCCACTCAAGAGAGGACCAGGGTGTAGCCCCAGGTGAGGTGGGGCAAGAGGGAACAACATGTACAAAATTATTTATCCAAGGGATTTCCAAGAACACTACTGTTTGCTTCCATTAACTTGCTTCTAGGAGGACAGGCACACACTCTACTTTTTTGGGAACCAATTTTTTAATGTTTTAAACAAGCTGTTCTATAAACAATTATTGAGGGGACGTATGACATAAGCAATATGATTTTAAAGCGATTCTAGCATTAATCCTCTTTTCATGAGTAATAAATAGGTCAGGGTCTTGTACCACAGAATTTTTTATTCTGGGAAGTTGGTTTGAAAACAATTAATTGCATTTAAGGGAACCTGAGCTTGACTTTGAACATGGTGGACAGGAAAGAGCTAGAGATCTGGAGAAGACCTGAGCTCGGAGCCCAGATTCTTACTAATTGAACTTCTTCTCTCTGAGCCATTTATTTTTTTTATCACAAAATGGGAATCACACATGACATAACGGACATGAAAGTGACTTGTAGATGTGAACACATAGAGAAGCCATTTGTATTTATGTCAATAACTTTCTTCCTTTGTTTTTGTTTTCCTTGCTCCCAAGTATGATGAAATAAGATTATTTTTGTGGCTCCTCTATGTTTCGTGTTAGAAGGAAGGATCCATATTTAAGGGTGGCGTTGCATTTCTCCTGGGCTCAGGTGTCACCAGGGAGTCTCCAGTACAACCTGCCAGGGAAGTCTGTCCAAGCGAAGAGCCTTCTTGGGCGGATGCTAAGATCCCAGGTGAGCAGGCTGGGCTCTCGCATCTGCTTAAAGACAGCTGCCAGGGCCAGCTGCCAGCTGCCAGGGCCCTGGGGTCTGTCCCCACACCCTGGCACTTTCACACCTGTCCATCTCACCTCTGTCCTTCCCACGGCCCTCGCCTTCTCCATCCCAACCACCACACCAGCTCTTTCCTCCTTTCGCATCTGAATCCAGCACTTCCTGCCTGTTTGTCCTTAGATAGGTTAAGATCCTCACGCCTCGTCCATTATCTCTGCCCATAGAGAGGACCTGATAGAGGAACCTACTCTACAGGGCTGTTTTCAAGGTTAAAGGTGATTGTGAATTTTTAAATATGTTTTTATTGACGTTATTGATTTATTTTAATTTTCCCGTCACCATTTACCCCCTCTATGCCCTCTTCTACCTCCACCCGCCCCCAGCTCCCCACTGCAGTCATCACACAATTGTCCATATCCACAAGTTCTCTCTTGTTTCTCTTTTTACCCCCCTCAATCCCTCCACCCATTTTTATTGATTTGAGAGAGGGAGGGAGAGGGAGAGAGGGAGAGAGAGAAACATCGATCAGCTGCCTCCTGCACGCCCCCTACTGGGGATCTAGCCCACTACCCGGGCTTGTGCCCCGACTGGAAATCGAGGCAGGGACCTCTAGGTGAGCTGAGCCACACGGGCCAGGGTGCTGACTGTGCATTTTAAGGACTTCATACAACCGAAGAGAATTGTCAACACTAAGAGTATTTCTTATTGTTACTGTCCCCCACATTTTCTCCCTCTCTCTCTGGCTTCCTTCTGCCCTATTCTCCCCTCTTCCCTCCCACTCCCCCTTCCCTGCCCCCGCCCCTCTGTCCCTTCCCTTGCCCTGGAGTGCCCCCCCCACCCAGCGGCGTCCCCAGCCATGAGTCATGGGAGTTTGCTCCCCCACTGGCTCCCGAAAGGCCCCGGCTGGCAGAGGCGGACGCAGGCCTGGGCGGGAGGCAGTGGCTGCCAGGGCCCGCATTTACCAGAGGAGCGCCCGGTACTTGACTTTAGAGTACTTCTAGGACTTGGACAAGCACTTATGGAGCCATCTGCCATTATTTTGGGGAACTATAAGAGGCCTGAAGTCCCTGCGGACTGAGATAGGAAAAACGTTGTATTGCCCATCTTTGCTAAAAGGGGAGGAAGATTGATTCTGGTCATTTTAAGCCGTTCTTTTAATATCTGGGAAACTTTCCACCAAGTCCTCTCCCAACCTGTGGGGGCCAGGGCTCTGGGCTGAGCCCTGACATTCTTCCAGTCTTTTTCTTCTCTCTCATTTCTTTCCCAGTTTGAATCTGGCATCGGACCCTGACACCCACTGACTTTTTCTCTTTTCTCTGCTAGACTTAGAGCTCCTGGAGGACAATCCTCTGTCTTACTGCCCCGAATTGTCTCAGCCCTGTACATGCGGGTTAAGAGCATGGTCCCTCGGGGGACAGGAACCGGCTCATAATCTTGTCTGTGTCGCCAGCCCACAGCACAGGGTCCAGGACTCCTTACAAACCTGCGGACCCTCTGCAGCATGAATCGGAAGTCCCCCACACAGAGTCTGCCAGAGATAGTCAATGCTGTGGCCCTGAGCGTGGCTTTGACCGACCCCAGGTGGTCCCAGCTCTCACCGGGGGGATGTCGCATTATAATCAGGCTGTCTTGGGGAAAGGCGAGGCAGCTCCTCCCTGTCTGCTCAGAGAAGGCTGGACGCTGGGAAACTCCTTGCCCGTGGGGCTGGCTGAGGAAAGACAATACTGCCATCGAAGGGGCCTTTCCTTTTCCCGTCCGGCTGGTTTGCACCCCGATTCCACTGTGCGCATCAGACCTCACCTCCGCGCAGGCTGTGTGGCCAGCCAGGGAACCAAGGGGCAATTGTTTTCAGGTCCCCGCGACAATCAGGGTGAGCAGCTTGGCATCTTGTTGAGTGTCATGTTCTTCTCCAGCGTTTTATAGACAATTCTCCACCCCGACAGAGCTGGTCCCAGTGTAATCACGAGGGTCCTTCAAAGTGGCAAAGACAGGTGAGGCGGTCAGGGAGATGCCAGGTGAGAGGCGCCACCCGCATTGCTGGCATTGCCCACTTGGAAGATGGGAAACGGGGCCACGGGCCAAGGAATTCCGACGGGCCTCAGGAGGGGGGCGCGGGCCTGCTGGCATCTGCGCTGGACTCGAAGCCACAGAGCCGTGAGCTGAGAGACATTTGTGCTGTTTAACAAGCCGCTAAGTTTGTGGTCCTGTGTTACAGCCGCAGCGACAGGAGGCAAATCGTGGAGGGGCTGGGCCGGGAGTGATTCCTGAGGCTTTTCTACCTCTGACAGCCTCGGAGTTGGGGCTCTGTATTAACAGACAGTTCTTCCTAACACAGGGGAAGGGGCGCAGAAATAAGCGGCAAGAAGCTGCTTGTCGCTGGAACATAACAAGGAACCAGCCCGCGGCCAGAGTCTCAGCTCACACCTGTCCACCCCCACCCATTGCCCTCCTTGGCCCCAACCCTCAGAGAGCAGGGCCCCTTCCTCCCCAGGACCCCCTCCTCGGGCTCACGCAGCTCAGGAGGTCTGGAGCCAACGAGGCAGGGGACTGACCCTCGCACCTTAGTGCCCGCAAAGCTGCCTGGTTTGTGCTGTATGACAGACATAGGTCCAAAGTGACCATTTCTTTTAAAATACAAAGAAGGAGAAGAAGTGTGAAGTATTGAGAGGGAGGCGAGGATTCCACCGCCCCCCACAGCTGCTCACCTTCTGGCTGCATTCCCAAACTTCTGGAAACACAGCCCCGCCAAACAGCCCACGAGCCTCTTCAGCCCAAAGTGTGCTTTCATTTCTGTTTGCAGGAGCCCAGGGACTTGGGCGGGTAGGAGTCAGCAGGCGTGGAGCCTGCTGGGGACTAGCAAGAGGCCCAAGTCTCCAGGCATTTGGGGGATGGGGAAGTCTTTTTTTTTTTTTTTTTTTTTTTAATATCTTTATTGATTTCAGAGAGGGGAAGGAAGAGGGAGAGAGAGATAGACACATCAATGATGAGAGTCATTGATCGACTGCCTCCCAACGGGATCAAGCCCACAACCCGGCATGCGCCATGACCAGGAATTGAACCATGATCTCCTGGATCCTAGGCCGATGCTCAACTGCTGAGCCACGTCCAGCCGGGCATGGGATGGGGGAGTTTTAATACTGATGGGGGGGGGCGGGGTAACTGAGGCTTCTGAGAAGACAGGGGAGGGGTATGAGGCCAGCATCCCTCCCAGGCCAGACCTTCTGGAGAGCTTGGCTGGAGAGGCACCTGCAGCAGCGGGCTTGGAGATCTCTGCGGGAAGACGCCTACATAGCCTTCGCCATTAACCTGGGAGTTCCACGGCAGCAGGTGACAGACACGACAGACCTTTAGGCTGGAAAGTCCCTTCTCACACCACCGTCTCTGGTTTTGCCTTAAGCACACACCCTCTACACCATTCTTTGCATTCATTTCCTTAAATGACTCCACTTTTTTCTTCAAGAACTTTATTTTTTTAAAGGACTGTTTAAAAATCACTATCTGTGGTAGGAACTTCTAAGGCTCACCCTCTTCAGTCCCTGTCTCTTTCCAGGCATGTGGGAAGATGATCACCCCACACCCCACAGCCCCGCCCTGCCACTCACTCTCCCTCCAGTTGGGTGAAGCCTTGTGAGGTTTTTGGTCAATGGATTGTGGAGGAAGTGATGTGTGTTTATTTTTTACTTCTTTTTTTAATTTTAAATTCTTTTACTATCTGTTTCAGGTGTGTAGCATTGTAATTTGACATCTGCACACACTAGAGAGTGATCACCACAAGTCTAGTTATCAGCCATCACCATATGTTGCTGACTGCCTTCACCCATGTGGCTCACCCCCAGCCCCCTCCTCCTCTGGTAACCAACAAAGATATGTGCTTACTAAACAATTACAAAGTGATTCCATATATTTCCTATAGTTTTATTCACCCTTTAGATGTATCCATAAGTCACAGATTCTAGAGATGTGTGGGAGGATTCATAGCAAACTGACTGTAGTATTACCTCCAGGGGAGCACCAAGGTCAAGATGGGAAGAGGGGACAGTGGTAAAAAAAAAACCTTAAACTTACCCTTATTGTTTTAAGTTTTCACGGGAAAATATATTCATATATTACTTCGGTAAGTAAAAATTACTTTTAAGGTGAAGAGCAAAATGAAACTGGAAAATGATGTTGGAACTCTATTTGGGAGCATCTCAGATGTCGAGCTAAGAGGGTGCCCTTCGCACCGCAGCAGCCAGAAGCTGAGGGTGATGAATGAAGGGTCGGGGCCAGGCAGATCTGGGCGGGGGTGGCACCTCCTCCCAGGGCAGGCTTGAGGCCTGGATGGACATAAGGTGCCCAGAAGAGAGTCTAACTCGAGTGAGCACTTCGGAAGGGTTGGCTGCTACTGGGCTCCCCTTTCCACCCCAGCCACAGGGACACTTCCCATTCTCATGAGCAGGCCAAGCTCCTTCTGTCTCAAGGTTTTCATAGGTGCTGTCCTTCCTTCCTTCTCCTTCCCATCCTTCAGAGATCAGTCTAAATATTAGCAGTCAGTGACACCTTCCACAGCCTGTCCCTTTACGTCCTTCCCCCAGCGCACTATGGGTCTCCATCCGAGCATCCTGTTGGATTTCTTCAGAGCACTCGTCACAAGTTATAATCACAGCTGTGGGGTGCTTTTTAATTTTTACCTGTTAATTATTTTTAACTCCCCTGCTCACAAGTATATAAACGTCATAAAGGCAGAGACAGACCGTGTTCACTGCTGTTTCCCAATGCCCAGGAGAGTCCCTGGCATAAAGTAGAAGTAGCAATAGTAATAATAATAATAGTAATAGCTACTGTTTATTGAGCACTTACTAGGTGTCAGGCATGTTTTGACATGCTTTACATAGATTAGCTCATTCAAATGTCATAATAAGCCTTTTCAGTGGATTTTAATGTCGTCCCCATTTTACAGATGAAGAAACTGAGGCATAAAAGAGATTAAGAAACTTGGCCAAGGTCACATAGCTGGTAAGTGTCGGAGCTGGGATTTCTTCCTTTAGTACATGACAATATCATATTGAATGATGAATTAATTAACTAACACAATAATGGTTTGTGGTAATCCTGAAGTCCTTATACATCAAGTATAAATAGTGCAACTTGCTCTAGAATAAATGAGAATGATTAGCCTAACTGATAGAGTGTTTGCAGGGAGGCCATAGCCCTCGGGAGGAGAAGGCAGCTATTTTCCATCCAGAACGATAAATAAAGCTTTGTGTGACAGGGGTGATGGCTGGGCTGCAGACAAAAAGCAGGATGCACTGACAGAGACGTGGGGAGCTCGCCCAGCTCCAGACCACAGTGCCTGGTTCTTTAGACAATGCTCCCTGCCAAGCCATCGTGGCCAGAGCTTTGAGAAAGGAGTTCTGGGACCAGCAGAAAACTGGCCACCCCCAGGCAGAGGTCAAGGAGGTAAGAGAAACCAGCCTCTGAGGCAGGCAGCAGGTTTCTGTCTTGTCCTGTCCTTTGGAGGCAAGACCTTCCTGGAAGCCACATCTTACTGAGTCTTATTCGATGGATCCCGACAGCTACCTGCCCTGACTCCGTGTGCAGATGTCGAAAGGAGAAATAATCATAGGACAAGGCAGCTAGATTCACCGTGATCTCACCAAGTGCCAGGGACTGGGGGTGGGGCTTCAGGTAACTTATCTCCCTTAATTCTCATAACCCCGGAGGTTCCTTCAACATTCATTTTGTCAGGAGATAGTTATCAAGCTCCTGCTACCTTGATGAGGTAAGCACTATTTTAAATTCTGTTTTACAGATGAGGAAAGGGACCTGAAAAGATTAAGTAATTTGCCCAAGTCGGATATTGGCAGCATTAGAACTTGAATTCAGTTCCGCCCGATGCCAAAACCTTCCTCCATTACCTCTGCTCTAAATTGTCTTCTAGATTTGAAACTAGCATGTATTCTATCTATGTGTCAGGTACTGTACTATAATCAGTATTAGAAATTATTCAGTGAGGTTTTGCTGCCTGGCTCATAGTAAGTGGTCAGTAAATATTAGTTGGGTTATTCTACATATTATATATTTATGCATTGTGATGGTTAGTTTTGTGTGCCAGCTTGGCTAGGCCACAGTACCCGGATATTTGGTTAAGCACATCTGGATACTGCTGTGAAGGTTATTTTTTAGAGTAGGTTAACATTTATTTCAGTAGACTGATTAAAGCAGATTACCCTCCAGAGTGGGCGGGCCTCATGCAATCAGTCGCAGGCCTGAATAGAAAAACACCGACCTCCCCCATGGGAGAGGGAGCCCTGCCTCCAGATGGCCTTCGGACTCGAGCTGCAACATCAACTCTGACCTGGATCTCCATCCCACTGGCCTGCCCTACACACTTTGGAATTGGCAACCTCCACAATCACATGGGCCAATTTCTTAAAATAAATCTCTCTCTCCGTACACATTCTCTTAATATATACATATCACATTCTACTGATCCTGTTTCTCTGGAGAAGTCTTACCGCTACAGATATATAAAATAATGACAATAATTGGACAAGCAGGTAAAAGCTGGGGAGGTCTACATTAGAGGGAAAGATGCCAACTGCTTGAATCCTTCTAGGAATTCGGCTCCTAATGAAGAATGCAGCCTATAAGTGCCACAGACATCTCCACTTGTATGAAAAGAACTTATTTTCCTAATTTGGTTAGAAATGAATTAGCTTAATCCCAGCTCTGCCCAATCTGTTCTCCCTCTGGGCCTGCTCCATCCTTAAAACAAGGGCCTCGAGACACTTCCCATGACAAACACAGGAATGAATGGGGAGAACCCCTAACAGTCAGGCTCCTCCCTTTGCCACATCATAGCTCAGTGCAGGTGGTAACAGCGGAGGGGCCCCTGTCTAGGAGCCAGAAATCCTGTGGGCTGGCCCCAAGGTCACCTCTCACCCCCCAGCCAGGTGACCGGGGACAGATCTCTTTCAGTAGTCCCAGCTACAGTTCCCTCTTTACCAAGACAGTCATAATAATAATTACCAGGGATTCTTACAGAAGTCAACGCAAAACCCTGTATGTGATATTATTTTATGAGCGGCATTTTTTTACCCTCAGAAAGAGCCATCTATCTGTCTGCCGAGTAAACATGAGCAGAGTCCGGGCTCTGCATCAGGGCAGGGTCAGCCCTGGGTAGCCCTCTGAAGTGGGCCAGGATTGTTTAGAGTCACTGTCCATGTGCCTTGTAGCTTCTGACAGGGTCACAGGAGCCCCATTCGATGGCAGTCATCTCAGCTCCGAAAGTGTGGTCTCATGTTCTCTTCCTAACAACCCCGTGATGTAGGCAGCCTGGGAGGAGAGGGTTAAACTCATGGCCACACACCAAAGCAGAGGCCAAGCTGAGCTCCAACCCCATCTGGACTTGAAATCCAGAGCCTGTCCCTCCCGGTCACCGAGTAAGCCCAGCTCACAGTCAGAACGTAACCTAGTGATCCAGGGGCCAGGAGAGCCCAGTGACTCAGTCCCAAATCTCCTCCTGAAGCCAAGGCCTTCTCACCGTGGCAGAGGGTCTGGGAGACAGATGAAGGCTAGAAAGAGAAATTCATTTCAGGAAACCAGGGGAAAGCATCAGAAAGATTCTAATCCGAGAATCTGGCCACCAGCAGAACTGAGAATCATTTGTCAAATGTCGCCCAGAATGCAAATTTGACGTATCACTGTTCCCGTCATCTGAGGATTTGGGGGAAATGAAATACCTTTTCATACGATTACACTTGGTCACCAACTTGTTCTGTGACATTCAGCAAGTCATTTAGTATTTCTGAGTCTCAGTTTTCTCTTCCATAAAAAAAAAAGAAAGGAAGGAAGGAAAAAAGTGAGGCAAATTCAGTTTCCGACTTCAGGCGCTAGACTTCGGGGGCCCTGATTTTCGCCATACGCAAGCACCACAGCTACTCCTGTCTACCTAATGTTGTTCTGTACGTGTGTTTGTGTATTTAAAAGGAAATCCCCTATCACCTCATACATGTAGAAGCAGAGCCTCTTGCATTAATAATTTATAATAAATACATAACAGTTAGGATTCTTTAAATTCTCACATGCCAGACCCGAGAGCATTCCTCAGGCTGTCTTTGGGAATCACGGGCCTCCAGCTCTGCCTCCCTCCAGTGAGAAACCCCCACCCCTGCAGCACTGCTGACCGTCGGGGACGCCTTCCTGACCCCCGCGCTGGGCTGCTTCCCTCTGCACGTCCCCACGGAGGCACTGACTGTGCTTTCTGTCTTCGTCAGATGGCCTGTCTTCCCGCTCCACGTGTCAGCCTTGTCACCTTGTTCACGTTGTCACTTCACATCTCCAAAACTCAGTTTTCCTCCCTCGGAATAAGGTTAATTTTTCTTCACTGAACGGAATCTGAAAAAATAAAATAAAAAATGTTACAAGTAATTTGGGTGAGAAAGGTAAAATGGGAGTCCAGAGAACTGAAATCAAAGGAAGAACCTGTCAATTGGAAGAGACGGGCATTATTACATTTATTCAATGTAATTCCCTCCACTTGTGTCATTCGACATGATTATGATGGCCACAACTGATACTGATTTAGTGGTTACTGTTGTTGGGTGCTTGTTAAGCACGATTCCATCTCATCTTCACAATCATTATTACCCCTACTAAACAGGGGAAGAAATTAAGGTTCAGTGAGACTACATGTCTCGTCCAAGGATACACCTAGAAGTAGCAGAGACTTGAACTTGAGTCTGCCTGTCTCCAGGGCCCGTGCTCCCATCCCCAAGGGCAGAGGTTCCTGATCCAGGCATCATGGTCACCGCTCCTCCAGGCCCGAGCTGACCACCGCTCCCCCCAGAGGCCCTGTCGCCCCTCCAGTGCCCCACTGGGACTGATTCCTGATAAGACGCTACAGCACACACCTTATCTCTTTTGCAACTGTCAACTTCCTTTTGAGTCATTCCCTGTCCTATCTTTTCATTCCTGACCCTTCCTGCGTCGTGCATTACCAGATTAAGTTCCCCTGAGCACAGCCTTCATCCTCGTGTTACACCAAGCCAGCCCTCCCCCTCCAACGGGTGACAGTGGCTCTGGGCGACCTATGCCACAAAGTCCCAGTAAACCTGGTGGCTTCTAAACAGAGTTCCAAGGTGGCACCTCAAGGAGAGAGCATCTGAGAGGGTGGGTTGGCTTCACCTTTATTACACAATTGTTCCCTGCATAAAGTGTCATTTGAGTAAGGCCTAACTTGGAAAACTTACTAACAGAGTGGCATTGGGCACAGAGTTGGGAGACCCAGGCTTTCTCCTGGCTATGCCACTAAGTAGCTATCCCTGGGCCTCAGTCTCATCGGCAATATGGAAATCACCAGCCTGTCTTACAGCAGTGGTGAGGATCCAAAGAGAGTCCGTGGACAATACTTATGTACACATATGAAGTATACATGAGGTGAGCATGTCAATAAACCCATGTAAGGAATTATGGGTTTAAACCGATGCCTCTTTCTAGCATTCGAACCCATCTTTCTTCCCATCCATGGGTCCTGGCTTCCTTTATGCTGATCTCCTGTTCATGCTATGTTCATTTTGTCTTCCCAATCCCCCCAGATGCCATCTCCTCTCCCTATTATAGGGGTTCTTTGGGCCCCCAAATCCAATTCATTGTCCTTTCTGATCTCACAGCCCAGGCTTCTGATTTGGCATGACCTGCAGTAGCCACCAGCAAGAACGGACTTGCAGCCTTGGGGCTTATCCACACTGTTGTCCTTCATCACCTTCCCATCTCTTCTGCAGCGATCTCTGGCCAGCCTGGGACAGATGACAGCTGGATGGGTCAACTTCTTCACTGTTACAACTCTGAGGACCGCTGCCCCTGGACAGCCCAGCCACCTACTACAACGGCCCCCATGAATGGGAAAATGATGGGCAAGCCAAGGACAAGAGCAACAGGTCAAGGAGATGAGGGTTCTGACTGAAACATTCCTCATCAAGAGCCAAGACATGTGCCTGATGCAAGACGTCCGTGCCTGAGCCCCCTTTCCAGCCCACAACGAGGGGATCGGAGTGTTTCCTAACCCCACGGACGGCTGTCCTGGGCAGGAGCCAGGACTGCAGCCTCCTCAGCAAACTCAAGGGCATCAGGTTTTTAGCTGCATCCAGGGGACACTGGGTTAGGGCTCACCTGTCCCAGGTGAGCAGTGATTATAAATCTGACAACAAACAAATGCTTTAACCTGAAGAGCTTAACTGTAGGCTTTGAAATTTAATTCTTTGTGCCTCCTGCCACAGATCTTCCCCATCTCCCCACCTTCTGGAAATTAAGACTGCCACTCTCCCACAAAGCTTAATTCTAGGTGTTCCTAATTAATGAATGAATTAGTCCGTGAAGCATAAATAGGCATGACCCTCATTTAGGAAAATTAACACACGTGAAAGGACTCCATTGGAGTGAAACTTCCCATCCTAAACGGTTGACTCTTTAGCTCTATGTGCATTGAGGATATGATTTGAATTACAAAAATTGAGCTTAGCCACAACTTTTCTGGAATACACATGATAGAAGACAAATCTAGGCCAATTGGTAGCCTGAGTAGTAAGTCCTTTCTACAGAAAGGTCAAGGATAATGATTCTTAATATGCCTCAGGATCACCTGGGGGGCTCATGTTTATGCAGATTCCGGGGTCTTCCTCCCAACTTATCCTACCTCTGGGGGTGGGCCTGGGGACCTGTATGCTTAGCCAGCTGGGGGTGCTTGGAAGCGGGCACTCTGAGCACGTAGTGGGAGGCCCGCTGCTAGGTCTTAAGGCCACAGTCCTCCTGTGCCTGAATGCAGCTTCCCAGAGCTTGCGAAGCTTGGAGAGTCGGCTCCTGCCCACTGCTGAGGGGGAAGCCATAAGCGCAGCCGCCCCTTTTCACCCAAGAGTTGGACTCCTGTAACTGAGAAAGCCACACATTAGTGCCCCAGATATCTGACATACAAGCCCCTCCCAGTCAACAGGCTTCTTCAATTCTACGGACGGGAGAACAGCAGACAACAAGCAGGAAAAGTTACCCAACAGCAGCTGGCAGCCCAGATGGGCACGTGGGCAGAAGGCCTGGCCTTCAGATCCCTCACCAGTGGCCGCTCAGCCTCCAGGTCTCTGCTAAATGGCCCTCCCTCTGAGAGTGAGCTCGAGAGAGAATCGGGGCCCTGTTCTGTCCTGTCCTCAAACTCCTTTCTCCTTCACGCTAATCTCAGTGGGTAACTGTATATTACTTCTTCACGCTCGTTGTCCCAACTGAACAAGCAGACTTCGTGAGACAGGGGCTGTTCCGTACAGCAGGATTTCCAGCACCCGACCCAGTACCCCGCACATAGCAGAAAGTCAATAAATACTTACTGGATGGATGGACAGACAGCAGTGACTATGGTCTGTCCTACATAATAGAAACGAGGGGTTCCCCACCTCTAAGAACAAGTCTGTGCCGTGGGGCTAGCGAAGGCAGGGGGGACTCACTGTCTCAGGTCTAAGAGTCCGAGATTGGACCAAACAGCTCTGACAAGCCTTCCAACTCATAACGGTCTGTATATTTTTAAATTTTATCCAATGAGCCTAAGGGATGGAGAGAATCGAAAGTGATTCAACATTAGACTCCTCAAAAGGGGGCGGGGGTCCCTGAGGCCACCCAGCTTTATGGTTTCACATCGCCCTCTAGTGACCAGGATATATCACTATGGTTGGTGATGTTTGAAAAACTGAGCTTAAATTTATAAGCCTGGCTTGAGAACAATTAATAACTTGCATATGTATGAAATGTATTAAATCCATTGAGATGTCATTTAGCCAATGACACTCAGTGCTTAACACGTGCCCAGGACAGGGCCAGGTGAGAAGATGGAGCAATGAGCATGTCTCATCTGTCCCCTGCCCCTGCGCGTGTCTTACAGGGGACGCGGGGCATTCAGTAATCGCACAGTATTGGATGAAATGCCACTGTGACGAGTGTTGGGAAGGAGATGCACAGAGTGTTCATAGAGAATATGGACCCTTCAGGATGGCTTCTCTGAAGAAATCATGCTTAAGCTTGGATTTGACAGACGAGGAAGAATTAGCCAGGCCTAAGTGAGAGGGCGGAGGAGGGAAGGAATTCTAGGCAGAAAAGAGCTCCGTGGGCTTGAGGTAGAGAGAGAAGGCCAGGCGCCTGGCATGGAGCAGGGAGAGAGTGAAGACCCATTAATGTAACATGACTTACTTATGGTGACAGCTTCTGGGTTGTGATAGAGGAAATGAGCCCAGAGTGGCCAGAGTGGGCGCCACAGGATAGATGGAGCTGTGGGAAAACACGAGGCAGAGGCACGGAGTGGCCTGTGGGAGAGAGGGAAGCACACAGCTCATCCAGCTGGACCAGAGCTCAGGAGGCAGCTGTTGGGACGTCTGTGAAGGTCACCTGGGCCTCCCTGTCCAGCGGAGAGGATGGTGGGCCTCGCAGCAGCAAGTGACACAGTCCCTTCTCCCTCACCCTCTGCGCTCTGGTCTGGAGGAGTTCACTGCTCCTGGGATGCGCTGACCTGCCTACCCTCCCCCACCCAGCCTCAGACAAAGCTGCAGTCCATTGAGGGAACGGTCCTCTCTCGGCCTGTGAGGGCCTCAGTCCCAGGATCCATCTGCCATCCCCGGGGGCAGGGCTCCAGGGGCCACATGGACAAGCTATGAATCCCACCGGGCCCTGCCCTCCATGCCACTCCATCCGGGACCCACGGCAGCTCCCCTCGGGCCCCTTTCCCCTTTTCCCAGCCTGCCCACGGCCGCTCATTCTCTAGGTCTCAGCTTAGACATGTCCTCTCCAGGAGCCACCCACAGCCCCACCCCGGGGCCTTCTCTTCTGGGCGTCCCTGTGGGAGCACTGAGCGCACTGCTCTTTGATTGTCTGTGTCTGTCCGTCTTGCCCGCAGACTTGAGCACCCAGAGGTCAAGGCTGGCGTAGATCTCATTTCTCCTGGATGCCCAGCAGCAAGAAGGTGCCCGGAACTATTCCTTAAATAAATAAATAAATGAAGGAAAATAAATTACAGCTGCTCCTCGACGTACAATGGGGTTAAGTTTCTATAAACCCTCGTATGTCAAAGATGCATTTACTGCGCCTCCCCTGCCGAACACCACAGCTTAGCCTCGCCGGCCCTAAACCTGCTCAGAGCACTCACAGGGTTGGGAAGGACCCCGCTGTAAGTCATGAGGCATCTGTAACGGCCGTCTTCATCGCGTCCCCACCAGAAGCGGGTGTTTTGTAGACGTGATGGGAAGCAGGAGCGAAACACAGCATCCAAGAAGCGGCAGCGACACAGCACACGGCGGAGGACCGGCTGTTCGCCTCCGTGACCGCGTGGCTGGTGCTGCCCAGCATCGGGGAGAGTGTCCAAGCGCTTTCTGCTGGCCCAGGGAAAGATCAAAATTCAAAATCCAAAGGACGGTTTCTACTGAATGCATATTGCCTCCACACCAGCGTGAAGGCCAAACATCGCTACGCGAAACCCTCGCAAGTCTAACTGGAGTCAGCTGCTGTCCACCGCCCAGCACTGCGCTTCCCATTTCCCCCAGGCCACCGGCCTCTGCCCTCCTGATGCCTCAAGGGGCCTGCTTTCTGCTCTTATCTGGATGAGAGAAAGAAAACGCTTCTGTCCCAGCCCAGGCAGTGACTCGTCAACCTTATTACTTGTGGCAGCTGCTGGTGCCCCCTAACCTGGGGAAAGCGGAGCGAGAAGCAGTGAGGAGCTGTCTGCATCTCAGGCTTACTAGACATTCTCTCCACCACCAGCCCTTGTTTTCCAGGTGACCAGGAATGCACTCGAAGGTTGGGCCTTCCTTCTTGCCAACTGCCACGGCATTCTGAGGCTCGCATCTCTCCGGGTGAGCCTGCGCACCGTCACGGACCCCAGGGCCAAAAGCCTGTACAAGGCAGCCCCACGCTGAGTCGGCCTGTTCCCACCTGCGTGAAAAGGGGCCTGCTGGTTCTGTTCAGCCAATGGCACAAACCTGTCAAGTTAGGGGCTCTGGGTCGGTGGAGAATAGTCAGGCTTTGTCCCTGCCCTCTGCAGGAAAAACAGATCAGCCACTTACTTGACGATACTCAATGACAATTGACATCTAAACAGAGGAGGAAAAGTGCCAGATGCCAAGAGAACAGAGCCCGGGTGACCTGGCGACACACGGGAGGGAGGCCAGGGCGGCTGCCTGAGGCTGTGACCTTTGGGATGAGGGCTGAAGGCGGAGCAGGTGCTAGCGAGGCAAAGGTGGCAGGGTGTGTGCATGTGCAATGTGTGCCAGCACATATGCATGTGTACATGCAAACATGTGAGCACATAGAGCCACAGATGGGTCATGTGTCACATGTGCATGCCTGTGTGCACATATATATGTACCACACATATTGCGTTGCATGTGCATATGTGTGTGCCATGAGTGTGTTGTGTCCAGGCGTGCAGGTGCCGTGTGTGTCCCAAGCACACGTATATCTCTGATAAAGTCTGACCTTGTTCAGCCTCTGGCCTCCATCCCACCATATCAGTCCTCACTGCGAAGCAGGTTCCAGGGCTCCTCTATGCGGAGCAGTGGAGGGTGGTCTCAAACCTTCTTCAGCTGGCTCGTCACTCCAATAACTGTGACAGCTACTCTGTGTTGACTGTGCTGCCGTCACCTGCCAGGAGTCAGCTGTTACTGTCCCATTTTGCAGAAGAGGAAACAGAGACTCAGGGAGAAAGAAGAAAGGTCTTTCCCAAGGCCTCCCAGCAAGGTAGTTCTGTAGCTGTGATTGGAGTCTGTGACTCCCTGTGACTCCAGAGCATGCACTCTAACCCAAGGAGCTCTTTCCTGTCACAGGTCAAGGGACAGGGGTCAGCCCTGACCGTGGGTCAGCCCTATGGCAACACCCTCCCGACAGTGAATGGAAAGGGTCTTCGGTGAAGCCCTGCCTCAGTTCAGTCACTGTGTGACCTTGGTAAAGTCCCTCCCTCTTTGTGCCCTTGAGAGTTGCCAGAGAGCTGCCATTCCACGGGGATAGTTTGGCTCCACCACCCACACGCTGTAGGTTACATCATCTCTCAAAAGCCGTTTCCTCATCCCCAGAATGGAGCTAGTAGTGGCACGCCCCAGGCAGTACTGCTGTTGGGATCAATCGAGGTCATGTAAAATGCCCAGCCGGGACTGCCTCATAAGCGGGCTCAGGACACTGTCACTGTCCCAGTGCTGAGGAAAAAAACAGCCCCAGGTGCAAAATGTCCACTCTGCTTCCTAATGGCCATGTGACCCCAGCAAAAATCACTTAGCTGTCCAACTTTCCTCATTTGTAACAGGAATAAAAGTAGCACCCACTTCCTGGGTTTCGTTGAAGAATAAATAAGATGATGCACTCAGCACAGTCCCTGCAAATGTTAGCTAATATTATTATTTGCACATACTATGCAATATTGTAAACAAGGGTTATTTGGGATCTAATTTTGTTCCAGTTCAGGGTTTTAGAAGCAAATGCAAGGTTGCATCTGCTTTGATAGGTTTACTAGGTATTGGAATGTTTGTAAAATTCTTTTTAAAGAACCAGACCTGGCTCATGGGTCAGTGGAAAGTCAGTCTCCCTTTGGCTCTGAGGCTGGCAGCTCAAAGCGGTTTATTCTGGTGCTGGCCACAGTTTTGTTAGGTTCAAGGCCATGACCATGAGTAAGTGATTCCCCTTGCCAAAAACCATAATCATGGTCATATTCTAAATATTTATACTACAAGAAACCAAACCTGCCCAACCTTCGGGGATCACGGGTGGCACTCACCCGCTCAGTGGAGTTCATTCATTCACTCAGCTCAGAATTATTGACCAGGCACCTTGTGCCAGGCACTAGGCATGCTAGTGGCTGTTGGGATAGAAACCCGTGGGCAGCCTTGATTGATTTGGGAGAAAACCGAGTCAGGGCTCTTAGGGATGGTAACTGCTCCCGTGCTGTGCAGAGCCCCAGAGAGTGGAAGCCTGTGTGTCCGGTGTATCTTACAGTGTGGCCTGTCTGAGCTGGGAAAGCTTAGGGGTCATCTCAGCCAAGAGACGCATTTGACAGATGGGGAAGCAGGAACCCAGAAAGAAAAAGGGAGCCACTGAGATCCTCTCCTGACTCCTGGGTCACCACCTCTCAGAGTGAGTCCCCTCCTTTGCTCCCAGGATTTCTGGTCCACCTCATACAGAATAGAAGGTTCCCAAGACATTTTATCCCACAAACAGCCTCAGTCATAGTGACAGTGAGAAAAAAAAGCAGCCTCACTAATAGCAGTGTTTACCATTTACCAGGTGATCACTTGGCAAAAGGTACTTTGTTAAGCATTTTATATGCCTATCAATTTAATAGTCAAAATTACCTCATTGTATGGGCTATAATTACTCCATTTTACAGAAGGGGACACTGAGGCTCAGGGAGGGGAAGGGATGTTCCCATGATAACACAGCTGGTTGCAGAGCCATAGTTAAACTTAACTCCACCTGACTTCAAACCCCATACTGCGGTCACTGTGCACTGTCCCTCAGTAAGATACAGGACACAGGGTGCCAGCCGGCCACACCCTCCTCCTGAGCTCAGCCAGGCTGACTATGGTTCGATGCGCGCAGCTGGAAGGAAGGAAGAGCAGCAGATGAGCTGCAAAGAGGCTTGAAATCTAGATCTGGGATTGAGCCATGATACAGGACTGTCACCAGCTCGAGGGTAATGAAGATGAAGAGAGATGGAGAGCTCAGTGTCCAGTGAGGAGCTGGGTGGATGGTGCACGGACCGTTCCAGGGCCTGTCCCAGGCTCAGGGTGGCACCACGTGCTGTGAGATTACATGTGTCATGTGACATGGAGCAAACCGTTTCCTCTCTTCTGGAGAGGGGTCTCAGGACAGTGATGAAGCCCATGGTCTCTGGAACCAAACTGACCCGGTCTGCCCCCGGTTAAATGCTAGCTCTGCCTCTTACCAGGTGTGTGACCTCATGTAGTATTAGCATTTATTGAAGGTCACTTTTCAAGTCTGAAAAATTGGGATAATAATACCTATTTTCTAGTGTCATTATGAAGACTAAATGAATTAGTATTTGGAAAGCACTCAGAACAGTACCTAACACATAGGAAGAACTGCATACATTTTTGTTACTTTAAAATATATATATAATTTGAATTGAGATACTTTGGGCTATAAAATAACAGAATATGTGACCCAAAGTGGCTTTAATAAGAAAGTTTTATTAGCCATCTCCCATAACAAGAACCATCTGAAGAGCAATGGTTCCAGACTCAAAGATGTCCCCAGGAACTCAAGTTTTTCTCACCCCTCCTCCCAATATCACTGATGCCTCACCTCATGTCCCAGGATGGCTGCAACAGCTCCAACCATCACATCCTCACAAAGCCACACACAGAAACAAAAAGGGGCACAGAAATCTCTTTTGAACGTATTGCTTTCTTATGAGGGAGAAAACTATTTCCTAGACGCCTCCCAGAAGACTTTCCTTATCTGTCATTAGCCAGAGTAGGCTCATGTGATCCCCCAGCCACTATAGAAGGCTAGAAAAGCAAGGTTCTGGCATTTTCAATCACTACCTGGAGCTGGGCCCCACAGCAAGGAAGATGGGAAGAAGAAGAGCTGTTCAGTGGGCCGTCAACCTGCCTTGCACGGCAGTCTTGAGAAGAAAATATGAGAAAAGGTACAGGAACACTGAGAGAGCAAGCCACCTGCCACTACACACGTGGGAGAGGCTGATCTCATAAATGACCATAACAACAGCAATGCTGATCCCTGTGGGTTAGAGGCAGCCTCTACAGAAAAGCGGGATGCCAATCATCCCAGGTATTTCCCCACGGACAAGGCAGGCGAGGGAAAATGAAAGGAAGCCAGCCAGCTGCTGATGGCCCTGACCACGAAAACTGACATTGGACGACCACGAAAACTGACATTGGACGACCTCATAACAGCCCAGACCCAGGGAACAACTGGTCGCCAACTTCCCCTCTCAGTTTGGTAGGTTATAAATAAAGCCATGAAAGCAAGAAAATGAAGTAGAAGTCCTCTGAGAGGAAAAAGTTTTATTTAGAAAACACTTGGATGGGTCGTTTTGTAATGAAAAGTCAGCCCTCTGGCCACCGTCTACCTCAGGGATCAATTTTTTCTACACAGAGCCAGAGAGTAACTATTTTAGGATTTGCAGACAATATGGTCTCTCGAGCAACTACTGCGCTCTGAGTAGTGTGGAGGGAGCCATGGACCATAGCTCAACATCGAGTGTGGCTATGTTCCAATAAAACTTTATTTATATAAACAGGAAAAAGACCAGATTTGGCCCACAGGCCGTAGATCGCCAACCCCTATTCTACATGGCAAGTTACATACGACAACACCCTAGGCCAGGGGCCTCCAGCTGGAGTGCACAGGGGCCATGCAGGTAACACAGCGAAGCGAAGCAGGCCGGGCCGGGGCTGTGGCCATGTGGTGAGCACATGACTCATAGAAATGGGCAGTTGCAAAAACCGATGTTGTCAGATCCTCCAATTTTTTCCCCCAGAAAACCAGAAATGCAGATAGCTTCCAATTTTTAAAAAGTTAGCAATCAATTCAAAAATTCAAACCTGATGCAGACCAAACAAAACCCGTCTGGGGCTAGCACAGCCTGTGGGCAGGCGGAGTGTGACCTTTGGCCTGGAATATCACCCTCTTTGATATGTCAATAGCAACTTGCTATGACAACCAAGTACACATGACACATTTGAGTGACACGATCCAGGAAATTTAACACAAAGCCAGTCTGACCTATCAGGAATGGAATGCAGAGCCGCCACCGTCCTGCTGGCAGCCGGGTGCATGTGGGAGCCCAAACAGAAAGTACGGCAGTTGGCCCATCTGTACCGTATTTCTCCTCCCACTCATCACGCCCTGCTTTCTCCACACAGTGGTGGCATCAGCAGTGTTCTGTGACATCAGGCAGTGTAACCTTCCTCATGCACACCTTCCCGACCTGCCTCAGAGGAACCTTGAGGTTCTGTGCACAAAAGTACTTTGCAATCCACAAAACCACATACACTTCAACGTGACCGGTTTCTGGCTTCCACAGCCCCAAACGCTAACTCGAAGGCTCCCATAATGAGTATCTTCTTTAAGGAGAGGTAGAAAACCCCAGCGCCACGAAGCAGGACAGACACACAGCAGGACTCGACCAGCACTCCTGCTGGCACAAGGCCCCTCGCTGTGCCCGACACTGCTCCCAGGAAGCTGGCATCCCCTCAATGCCCGGGCTGGGGACAGCTCAGCTTGCGTCCCCCATCCCTGGCTGTCTTCTAGCTGCTCTCCTGTTCAGTGACTTCCTTGATCTTCTCTCCAGTTCCTGTAAATCTCAGGCATCCCAAGTACTTTGCCTGGAGCAACTCTTTGCCCAGCTGAGCTCTCCATCATCTTCCTGTCTCCTGCCTGCTCTTTGCAAGCAGCCTGAGCTTTCAAGGATACATTGACCCACATTTTCTCATCTCTCTGCAAAGCACCCTCAGCCCTATCTTGGCGGGAAGAACCAGAAGACAGAACAGAAGAGAGTGAGAGAAAGAGAGACAGGGCAAGCCTTCTAGCTCAGATGTTGTTCAGCCCATGTGCACTGAATCCAATTCAGTTTGAATTAGCTGCTGATTCGGCACCTTTCCAACCCTTCCTCAAAGTCTGTGCTTCCTCAGAGCTGCCTCGGGTAGCAGGATGGAAGGGGTGCCACAGGGCAAGGGTGACTTCAACAGAGCGCCTCCATCTTATCTGCTTTGTATATTATAATCCCACATAAAACTTGAAAAAATGATTCCATTGCTAAAAAGGAAAGTTTGAAAACCCCTGTGCTAGCCACTGTGCCCAGTGGCAGCTCCCACGGGGCAGACGCCATAGGTTGGCTTGAGGGAAGAGGTATTATTTGGCCAAGGGCAACTCAGGAACAATTGGATTAAATTTTTGTTCAAAATAAAAATAGCTCTTCTAAGTTTCGTGTGGGAAAAATTGCCCACACAATTCAAATGGCCTACTTTACTGAATGAAGAATAGCGTCAAGGAAATGAGTACTACCTTTCAGCCACTTACATAGAAATATCTGTTTATATCTTCCTGGTGGCAATACGCAGGGATGTTTCTAATCTTTTAGCTGCAGCAGATAATGAAGCATTTCTCGAAGCTGCTATGAGGCCCTGCTCATTGCTGCTTAGTGGACAGACCACCCCTTGGGCACCCAGGGCACTGTCTACAGGGCAAAAAGTTGTCACTCGATTTCCACTTTTTCTGGCATGATCTGTGCATTACTCCAAGGGGATGGTAAACCTCAGGTCTTACAGGCAAGCAAAGGGACTGGGCTGGCAGGGCCTCATCCTGAGGAGCCTGCAGGGAGAGGCCAGTGTGAGTAAAGGGATGTGTCTGTCAGCTGAGCTCTTCTGAAAGGCCTCACACACCCTACAGCTGACTCAGCCGACAGCTCAAGCTGTCTGGAAGTGCAGGTGTGAACCCTGAGCAGCTCTGAAAACAGAAAGGGAATTAATCAGATCATTTCAGAATGGGACATTCTCAGACGGCCAGACTCAGAGCCTCACCCCTAGGAGGAAACTGAGAGGCTTCGGTATTCCACACGGTTAAGTTCATGAGCTCTGGAGGCAGGCAGACCTGAGTCAGGACCCCTCACAGGCTCTGGCTAAAAGGAAATGTACTGGAGGGTGTGCGGCAGCTCACAAGGGGAGAAGGGAAGGTTTAGGATGAGTGCAGAGCAGACAGCAGCCGTCTAGCATCTGGCCCCGAACTGGAGCTGCAATCAACAAGTCCTGAGGATTTCTGCTCTTGAATGGTAAGCCCAGGATTCCAAGTCCTGGGAGAGAGAAATTCCAGCTGAACCTCCCCTTGCCTCGCCGGTGAGATTTGAAGAAATCTTCAAGCCCTGTAGTGAGAGAGGAAGACGTCTGATTTACCAGCAAGACCGTGAACACTGAGAGTGAGAGAACTCCCAACGGCGAATCAGGGGCTTTGGGAAGTGGCAATGCTGCCTGGGACCATGAACCGTAGACATCTATAACCATGCACTGCAGGGCTGCTCAGAGGGTTGGCAGAGATGACCCACATACAGGACATACAGGGCGAAGCACCCTGCCTGGCACACAGCAAGCCTTCCATAAGCAATAGTCCCTTCCGTTGTAACCCATGCTCCTGCTAGAATCCCCTCTACGGTGTGGCTGTCCAGCAGTGACCCCTACCTGAGACCCCTGCACCCTGGGGCTCATGGTCCTAAGCTACCTCGAATTAGAGACTATTTGGTTGGGGAGCTTTAGGAGAGTTACTGACCACGCCACTGGGAGTCCAACAGTATCCAGATGGCCCAGAGAGAGACTGTCACGAGGATTCTCTTCTCATCACTATGCTGATAGTTAGTGTCCCATCTGTTGTGCCCCTTTCTCCAATCCGTCTGAGTGAAGTTTCAGGTCCTGGCAGCTTAGTTTCATCACACCCTGAAGTCAGGAGAGGAGAAACAGAAATTCTTAGCAGAAGACAGACTCAGAGACCTTATCTCCTCCATAACATCCTGCTAAGTCAGGAGCAGGCTCCTTGGATCTTCATGCCAAATCTCAAAAACTCCAAAAGCCTTTGCCAGACAAGAAACGCCCCCTGCTCCCCTGCTCCCAACTACGACTCTGTTAAAGGGCTGCTGCAAAACTCTGGTGTCCGAAGCATCTTGGCTTCATCGGAGTCATATTCTAACTTTAAAGGCAACTGTGCGAAGGGGAGGGTGACCAGAAGCCGTTCTGCAGCTGTCTGGCCAGTCAGAGCCTCCCAGCCGGAAGGTCATCAGCTGGGCCGATGGGTGCAGATCTAAAGCCTTGTCTCTGGGCTCACTTTCACTGCTATTTTGATGTCTGATGCGAGTAGCATACACCCTCAGCTTGGACACCTCTAGCTTTCTCCCTCTGAGGCTGCCGGTCCCATCATTTGCTCATTCAACAAGCATATACTGAGACCCACTAGGAGGCACTTAATAGCTAATCCTGGCTATTATTTGCGGAGTGCCACCGGTGAGCTGGGCACAGCTGTTCCAATTCGTCACCACAGCAGCCCTGCGGAGCCTGTTGCTTTCCCCTTTTTGCAATAACTGTTCGTGTTGCTGGAGCAACTGGAAAGTTTCTCAGTACACTGCATTCATTCTCTCCCGTTTACCTTGCCTGTGATGCTCCTGTGCCCTCAGAAAAAGCTAACAGCCCTGGCCAGTCTTGCTCAGTGGTTAGCGCGTCGGCCTGCGGACCAAAGCGTCCCAGGTTCAACTCCTGGTCAAGGGCACTTACCTCAGTTGCCGGTTCCCAGCCCCCTTTGCGTGGGTACAGGAGGCAACCAATTGATGTGTCTCTCTCACATCAATGTTTCTCTTTCTCTCTCTTCTCTGCCCTCCTCCCTCCCTTCCACTCTCTCTAGAAATTGATGGAGAAAATGTCCTTGGGTGCGGATTTGAAAAAGAAAAAAAAGGTAATAAATGAAACCAAGTGGCTGGAATTGGGCTGAGGGCAGGGATGGCCTATCTGAGAGGCCACCTCAAACCCTCTGCCCTTCTCCATACAAGGCCAGGCCTTCACCTGCAATACGAGGTGAACTGTTCCACCAGCTCTGGTTCCAGAGGAAGCAGTCCTCAATGACTACTGGGAGCCAGAGCCCCCGACAGCTCCTGGGGAGAAGGAAATAGAAAGCAGAGGTGAGGGAGGACCGGCAAAGGTTCCCCTGAACCCAGTGGCCTCCCTGGACATGAGGACACCACCCAGCCCCTCAGAACCCCCTGCAGGCCCAGGACATTGTTTCTGTGGAATCTGCCCACCAGTGACTCTCCCGGCAGGACCAGCTGTCTGGCTGTGTTTGAACTGTCACCCGGCCAAAGCAGCTTGGTGGCACGCCCAGACTCCAACCCAGCAAACACACCAGGCCTGCGGCCGGCGCCAAAACTTTTAAAAACATAATTTGAACCAAACAGCCAGTCAATTTAAAAATACTCCAAGCAGAGAGCCAATGAGATTTGGAAACAAGGAAATCTGAAAGTAAAAGGTAAATTTATTTATCCACTCATTCGTTAAACTTTGCCTTTTTCCAGGGAGGAGCTAAGATGTCAGGAGCCACATTATTTAAAAAACAACAACAAAAAACAGTATTACATATGTTCTGGAAACTTCAATGTTATCACAAAAATTCAGCTTAGGTTACCATTCAAAATATAGTGCACCTGCACGTGTGTGTTTGCCTGCGTGTGCATGTATGTGTGTGTGCCTGTTCACCACCCTACAGGGTCTGAAATGCAGGGGTTTCCTTCCTTTTGGCTCCCAAGCATAACAAGATGTCACATCCCTGTACTCTCCCCCTGAGCCATGCATTCATTCCCCAACCACGTGCCACCCACTAAGCCAGACCTTTCAGATTCAGTGGCCCAAAAGCCACATACAGTCGCTGCACACACAAAGCTCACATTTGGAGACCAGCAATGTATGCTCTGGGATGTTAACAATCATGGCCCCCATGCTGGACAGCACTTAGGGGTCATCTAGACCAGGGTTTTCCAAAGTGCATGTACTGAGCTCACTGTCTTTGCCACGTGCCAATACCACCTTCACAGATCGCTCCAAATGTTCTCATCGACAGAAACATGCTTAAGAAGAAACACTATGTCACTGCTGTAAATGGGAAACCAGGATGGCTTGTCAAAAAAAGTAACCATAAAAAATAAATAAAATGAAAACAATGTGATTAAATTTTCATCTAGATCAATGCGTGCAGACTTAGGAAGGCCGCGCCTGCAGTCTGCTCTCACTCTATAAAAAAGTAAGCTGGGGCGTGTTTAAAGATGTTAGAGATCTATTAACCCTGAGACATTCGCCTTCCTTAAGGGAGGGTTAAACTGTGCACTGTTCTCCGCTATGCGATTCCATTGTTTTTATTGTTGTGATAATAAGTCACGGGTTTAGAGAAATCATGACCTAATCCAGCGCTCTCATTTTCCAGAGAAAGCTGGGGCCCAGAGACGGGTGGCGACTTGTCCAAGGGCGCACAGCAAGCAAACGGCAGAGCCGGTACCCACCCCAAAGTATGTTCTGTGACACGGGCTACAGATCCCCAAACAGCATTTCTGTAAATCCTTCTATTTGCTCTTCACCGCGACTGAACACCAGTCTTGATCCACTTTATTTTGGCTGAGAGGAAACCTAAATCCGTTTCAAACGGGCAGAATGGTGATCCCTCTCATTACCACAGATCAAAATGTTTCTTTTGTTGTTGATTTCTCCATCGACTCATTTGTCCATGTGTCACAGAAGTTCTTGCAATAGAAATATCTACTAAGATCCCAAATAAAACCTAGAAAGTTTGTAGAGACTTCTGAACATCCAAGAGCTTAAACAGGATTAGACAATGGGCTACAATAAGGAATCGGGGGAGATACCCTGCCCACCCCATTAAGACGCTTCGTCCTATGAAACTCTCAGGTGTGGGCATCTGGACTCACCGCACATTGACTGTAACACTTTAAATCAGGCCTAGGAGAGAGAGGAGGGACAAGTCCTCTGTCTGCCGAGGTCACCTGCAATTGGCCTGCCCCCGATCCACCTCAGAGAGCAGTTTTCGGCTACAAAGGAGGTGCATCCCAGGCCCTCGCTCATGCTGCTTCTCTGGGAAGGCCAGGCCGGGCTTGCAAAGCTCCTCTCCCAGGACAGGAGGGAGAGGAGGGAGATGTGACAGTTTGTGGAACCTGGCTGCTCTTTCCTCTTTCCTTTGAAGCTGGCACAAGAATAGTTTAAGGTTCCCTGAAGGACTGAAATCCACATTTTATGGTGACAAGGCTCAAGTTCAGCTTTTCTCTGCCTGGGGGAAGGAAGCCTGCGGAATGCCCCAGGGTACACTGTACCCAGCTACCCTATTGTGTAATAACCCTGAGCCCTCCAGGTGCTGTGTGAGCACCCGCAGCAGAGAACTGACTCTTGCTCCTAATGTGGAAAGTGCAGGACTTCCTGTGATGCAGCAGGCGATTCCCAAAATAGAACAGCATTCCAGCAAACGGTTTTCACTAGCCCGGCAGGAAAAGCCGAGTGTGGCTAATGTTCATTCAGTGTGACTCAGACCCTCGCTCCTGGGCGCGCTCATGTTCGTTGGGTCTGACTTCTTTCCAGCGATCGCGCTCGGCTGTCAGATCCCCTCTTTGCCGATGCTCATTGCCTCCCTGCCTATTTGATTTCCTGGGGAGGCCACCCCTCCGTCCTTCCTCTTAGGTCATTTGTACTCAGTTCCAGTTTCTATTTGGAAATTGATTAGGCCTTGATCAGCCGCTCCTGTTCCTTCCCAGAACATCTCCCGTTCGACTCTACCTCTGCCTGGGAGAGCTGGTGATTTATGTTTCTCTCCACCAGAGGCCGGGCTTCTTCGGGAGCTGTTTTCAGGGTGGGGCATAGGCCCAGTTACTACCAAGAAGAGTGAGGGAAACGTGTAGTGAGGGTGCTGAGTCAGCAAAGACCACCTCAGACAAGCTGCTGCGTCACCCCGACTACAGTCCCGCCCTCGCCATCCCTGTCTCAAATTGACTGCATTCGATCAACACTCAGTGAGCCCTGACTACCAGCCAGGCACTGTTCTGGGGTGGAAGACATGAAAAAGCCCGGTCCCTGGTGCCCCGATTACACCCCAACACAGAAAAGGCTTCACAGAGTTAGTACGGGAGCACCGTGGGAGTGGCAGAGGGTCAGCGTGGCCCAGCCCCGCCGGACTCCCGAGCTCGGCTCAGGGCTCCCCCGCCCTCCTCCCTCTCCTCTGCCTCCCTGCCCTTCTGGTCCTTCCTGCCTGGAATGACCACCCCTCATTTGTCCACCTAGCCAGCTCCTTACCATCAGTCAGCCTGTTTACACCACCCCTCAAAGAGCCCTTCCCCAATCATCTAATCATTTCCCACAGCCGCCCCGCAGACACCCCACCAGTCTCTGTCACATTACCTCTCTCCCCCGGGGGCATTTGTCACCATCTGACATTACCTTGTTTATTCATTTGTATATTGTGTGTTATCTGCTTCCCCCAAATAATATGTAATCTCCACGGGGGTGTTCATCACTTGGACCTTGTGTTCATCACTATATTCTCAATGTTTAGAACAGATTTGGCACAGATTATATGTGCCAAGGACGTGACTTTAAGAGGTTGCCAGGTGACCAGGTGTGCAGGTGAGCGTTTCCCAAACAAAGCCATGAGGCATTAGGGGAATGGAGGGAGCAGGCAGGCAGTGGGAGGCTGGAGCACAGGGAAGCTGAAAAAGTAGGCAGGGGCCCTGCAATCTTAATCTTCGGATGCCAACCTCAAGAGTTTTGTTTTGTTTTCCCCTAGGACAGTGACAAGGTCACTTGTCAACTAAACCTGAGGGAGGCCATCTCGGAGAGGGTCGCTGTATTTCAACTGCAAGGGCCACAGGAGACATGCAGGAGGCCGGCGAGGGCAGGATCTTCCTGAAGAAGCCCTGCCTGGAGCAGGACAGGGCGCTGAGGTCGGTGCAGTTGAACTGTGATAGGCTTGAGGTCCTGGCTGTTGTCAAAACTGGTGGGCTATGAGCGTGTGGTCTGGGGGGGGAGAAAGAACAGACCAAAAGACATGTTTACCTCCAGCACAGGCTGAAAAAGGGGGGCTTCTCAAGGGTAACCAGCTCCAAACACACCAACATCCTCAGAGGGGAAAGCGAACTTAGTCACACACCCTTGGGAGCTCCACCAGCCGACTCGATCATATTCAATTCTTGCTAAATATTTTAATTCCTAACCTCATCTTCCAGCCGAGCCAACCTCTGGTTTCCACCAACCTGGGGGGAGAACCCCCGCTTTGGAGTTCGAAAAGCTAGACTCACTTTCCAGAAACATTTTAAAAGCTGCCAAGCACCATGCTAAGCGCATGACATGTTCTGCTTCATTTACTCTTCCAAGAAATCCTCTAACCAGACAGTAATATTCAGCCTCATTTGCAGATGAGAAAAACAAGCTGAGGTTCCACAGCTCCATTTTAAGCTCTATAAATTGTTTCCTGATCCACATAATATAAATAAACATCTCACAATGGAGTGATCATGAAAACCAAGCGGGCTGACGTGGCGAGTGTCGTGCAAGGCTCGGTCCTCCCTGGGTCAGCAGCGTCAGCGTCACCTTAAAGCTCCTTAGACATGCAGAGGCGGGGCCCCACTCCCGACTCCCTGAGTCAGAATCTGCATTTTAATCCGACTCCTCGGAGGTGTGCTCGCACTTCAGGGTTTTGAGCAGAGTGATGTAAGAGGTTACCAGCCCCGCTGTCCATTGTTGAGCTGGCCTCTGACTCATTACTGTCTTCTCGGTTCGGTTGGTAAGAGTCGGTTACCAACCTCGATTTCTTCCAGGCCAACCCTTTTCCAGCTTTCATGGAACTACAGTCAAATGGGGTGCAGACTCTGACTGGGTCGGTCTGCAGGGGTCCCGGAGGCCCCATTTCTAACCCGCTTTCGTTAGTGCAGCAGGGCTCACGGAGCTCACTCTCATGAGAGGAGCCTGACAGATGGGATATCTGAATCAGCAAGGAGGAAAAGCAGAGCCTGCACGTGGAATGACTACTCAGGGAGGCGCCTGCACTCCGCAAACACATCTGCAGGGCAGACAGCCTCTCTAATCCTCCCTGTGTTCTCTCACCTAGTTCTGTGTGTGTCACAGGGAGGCATGAGTCATCACTACATGAATGAATGAATGAATGAATGAATGAATGAATGAATGAGCACCAGTCAGTTCTCACTCTCCCCTGTCCAGGGGCATTCTATATCTAGGAAACCCCAGGAGGCCCACAAAGGTGGATCTGACCTGGGTCTACCACCTCCCTCACCCCTTCCTAGCCCCACCCCGCCTAGACACACGCCCATTTCCACAACACTAGCTTTTTTTTTGCTTTGCAAACACACCAAGCTTTGTCTTGCCTCAGGGTCTTGGCACCTGCCCTCCCCGAGACCAAGAATGCCCCTCCGCCAGCTCTTCCCATAGCTGGCTGCTTCCAGTCATTCATACCTCAGCTCAAATTTCACCTCCTCAGCAGCTGTCCCTGATTGACCCGTCTAATCTGGTGTATACACACCCCACCCCAAAACCTTTACTGTGCTTTTTATTAGCCCATATCAACCTGAAAATATTTCATTTATTTGCTTTTTTTTTTCTTTTCTGATTTTCCTATTAGAAAGCAAACTTTATGTAAGCAGAGACCTTGTCTACAACCCCTGGCCCATAGTAGGTGCTCTATAAAAAGCTGTGGAATGAATGTGTAGATGCTCTAACACACCCCAAGGAACCCATAATTTGCTTCTGTTTTTGCAACAAGGGAGGGAGAGACTGAGCACTATGTGAGGCCAGAAGATGGAGCCATCACTCCTGGATGAGAACATAGGAGTGGTAATCAGTGCAGACTCCTTGGAGGAGGTGGTACTTAAACTTCACCTTGAAAGGTAGAAAGGATTCTGACAGGGAATGAAAGGCAGAAGTGGTCAGCCCAGGCAGAAAGAACATCTTGGGCAGAGACTAACAGTACGAGGGGTTGGGGGGAGGGAACACAGTGTACAACTGATAGGTGGAGACTCATTACCTGGCCAGCCCCTGCCTAGCCCAGGCAGAGACAGCTCCACTGTAGGTGTGACAGAGTCTGGCAGGGCTCCTGCCTCCGAGAAACTGAGGTCACTGCCTTCTCTCAGGCAGGCCTTGGCCACACCCTCAGCCAAGATGACAGAGCCCAATTCTCAGAAATAAGACAAGGCATTAAAAGAGAACAGGTGGGCCTGAAGGTTGGCCCATCTCCCTACGGTGTCACCTCCCAGGCTTGCCTAGCTCCTGCCCTCTCTATAAAGGGCCAGATAGTTATAATTATTTCATTAACCTCCTGTGATAATTTGTTTCAGCTCATCTCTAAGCTCCGGAAGAGAAGGAACCACATTGGTCAGCCAGCCTTGTTCTCGGCTCTGTCCCCAGAGCTAAGGGCAAGGAGACTGGCACCAAAAAAGCGCCTCAGCAAGACTTGTTCATTCATTCGCCACTGTCGATCAAGTCCTATAACATGCCAGGCCTTGCACTATACACTGAGGATGCAGGAGTGACACCTGGCAGTGAAGGCCTGTCCCTCTCAAGAATAGAATCCACATTCCATCTGGGACAACACATTGTAAAGACTGGCTTCTGCCAGTCTCACTGTGTGGCCTTAACAAGCCACTTCATCTTCTGGGCTGCCCAGAAAATAGAAGGGAATAGACTAAATCACATAGTCCAGAATTTTGAACTAAACTTAGAAGAATTTTAGGATTCTTTAGTGCTTCCCAAATTCAGCAAACAATGATGTGTTTCTCTTAAAGGAGATTTAATTAGCTTAAGTAAGCTTCTATTTTTCTGTTTTCTGTTTAGGGGTTCCCCTTAAAGTTCATGTGTAAAATAATTCCACTGCTAAAGAGAAAGTTGCTTGCAAGCCACTTCCCTCTTCCAGGCTTTCTCCAGCCACGGCACGGGCCCGAGTGGAAGAGGTGGACGCCTCCAGGCTGGGGAGCAGCTGAAGGTGGTAGAAGGTCACTCAAGGAAGTGCAGTGGTGGGTACTAGCCAGAGAAAGAGCGACCTGATGGAAAGTCCAGAGAGATGAGGAGGAGTCAGGTACTCCTCGGGTCTTGGGGACATGGAACGGCCTACCTGGCAGCTGGCAATGGCCAGAGAATTTTCTGGGGGGTCTAAACACAGGTAACAGGACTGGGGCCTCAGGGAGAGATAGGTGGAGTTAAGCAAGTCCCCATCTGGGATAAACTGGGACCTAAATACGAAGAGACAAGATGTATTAGAACCAAAGTTCTAGGTGGGGATCTGGGTGGCTTCCGAAAGGGGAACCATGACCCTCGGCAAAGGTCAGGGTCAGAACAGCACCAAGTTGACCCCATGCTGCAAATCAAGCCACCTGTCCAGAGCCTTTAGGTCTCCCACTAAAGCCAGTCCTGAGTCAGGGGCACGGGTAGGAATCAGAAACGCAGGTCCCTTGACTGGTCCTCTGAGCGTAATCAATGTGATGTCCCTGGGCTAGATCCCAAATCCAAACAAGCTTTTCTAAACCTACAGCAGACAATAAGCTGTTTATTGAGTCTGGTGAAAATGGGGAGCTGATTTTCTCTTGACTGAGTCCTGGCTTGTGTCCTTGGGAATCAGGCTGACATTCGGGTTTTGAGCACCGGCCCGTAGAGGAGCTGGAGGAGCTTTTTCCGTCTCTGGCTCAAGCGCCTCAGGGGCAGTTTTACGGTGATATTAAAGTTCTGTCTACATGATACCAAAGCAACAGGTCAGTTCAGGCCAAAACTAGTAAATAAAAAATCGTCACTATTATAGTGAGTGCGTGAGTGTGCTGTCTGCTCGTGTCAATCTTGGGGAGGCGGGGGCAGCTCCGTGTGTCTCCACCTCAAGCCCCCCTACCTGTGTTCTCCTTCAGGGCTCTGACAGTCTCCTCAGGGATAGTTCATCCGTTTTTAAATGTCTTTCCAGCCATAACATATGTCCCGCAAGACAGGGAATGTGTCCACCTTGTTTGGGGCTTTCTCTCCGGGGCCTAAAACCTGATAAACAAATACTCAGGAAATATCTGATGTATGGACGAATGAGGCAGGACTGTATGTTTTCAATGCCAATGGTGTACTGTGAGAGAAGAAAAAGTGGGAATGTACCTAATGAGACCGTAGTCATCAGAGTGACCCTGGAAGTTAGCCTGGAAATGGGAGTCAGGAGACATGCAGAAGGCAGATTCAGTTACGAATGTTTCTATTTCTATAGTCTGAATTGAAAAGCACTGAGATACCATCTCATTACGATCAAATACGCAAAGGTGTGGCGTTTGGTGGCAGGCGGAGCTGGCGAGGCCCTGAAGAGGCATCTCAGGTGTGGCCAGAGCCTGCGTGGAATTCGGCGACTGCTACTGAACCAACAAAGGCACCCTTAGGATTCTGCTGTTTCATTTTTGTGGAATTTATCTTACATATGTAATCACAAACACACGAAATGACGTGTGTACTTATTGGTTGCAGTGTTATTTATAACAGCGAATGTTGGAAACCATCAAAATTGCTGTAAAGACAGATGAGAATGCTGGTTACGTACTCCTATGGAAACTTTTCCAAGGTAAGCACGCCAGTGGGAAAAAAACAAAATGCAAAACAGGGTGTATTGTGTGCTATAATTTTTTTTAATGAGGAGTGGGCATGTCATTGAGTTGTTTGTATATGCACAAAATATGCCTGGGAGAATAAAGAAGAAATTAATAAAAAGCCGTGCCTACAGGTAAGGGAAATGGGCAAGGCTTGTTATGTCACTCCCTGTTTTTGCTTTGGGAATCATGAAAGTACATTATCTGGTCATATAAATTGCTAAAAAAAAAAAATTAAATAAAAATGAGCTATTTCAACATGTGTGGGCCATACAAGAGATCCTTTCAGAAGGTTGGAGCAGCAAAACCTCGTATCTGAAAACAGAACTAGATGTTGGGGCTGGACCAGCTCTGACGTTGACATTAACACTGATCCTGATGTTAATTTGGGGGAGGTTGTTCCCTTCCCTCAGCGCCCCCATCTATAGGATAATGAGAGTGCACTAGAGGACTTTCTGAAGGTCCGTTTTTGCTCTGGCGTTTGGAATCTAATCTATGACTCGGCTGTACTTAATTTGAATGAAGCTACATGCTCTCTACATATGTCCTGTTAGGGCATTTTGAAGTACCGTATTTTGGTTTAATTTCTTCACTTGTTTCCTTTTCTAAACTGCGACTTACTTTTGGGGTAAGAGTTCTTTTTGAGAAGCTCCCACCTTGTCTCTGCTAAAGAAAGTCACCTAGGCCATGAAGACGACCATGACCTGGGATACAGGGGTGGAGGGGACAGGTCAGGTCCTGAGTGGAATCTGACCTGCATGAGGCAGAGAGCAAAGAGCACCAAGAAATCAACTCACGGGGCTGGGAACAGCCTCTCAGAGGCAGGCTGAACCCCTGGACTCAGTTTACCTGGCTGGATGTCACAAGAAACTAAATGGCTCCCTTCCTCCCACTTATACATACCTGGGAGCTAAACTGCTCTGAGTAATCAGACTTCAGATGAGGTAAGAAACACTGGTTTCACCTCGCTGATGTGAACACACCCCTTCCAGTTACAACATTCTACTTTCCTATTTGGGGAGTTTCCTGCCCCTCCCCGTTGTCAGCAGTCCACATGCTTGGGCCCTGGGTCCGGGTGTCCCCGGCTGGCCCAGCCGTGGAATCTATCCTGTCACCACAATCAGCAGGCCCGGCCCTTTTGTGCAGAGCATTGGGAAATGAGACATTCCCGCTGCTGTCACAATCAAACCTGGGGGAGGGGGAATGCGAGATATGAACTTCAGGTCAGCAGGCCGAGACTGCACCAAGCTTCGAAACGGAGGGAAGCAGAGGTGGGAGGTGGCAATGTCTTTAAGGGACAATCAACCTGCTCTCAGAACCGGCTTGGTTTGTAAGACACGTGAACCAGCACTTTCTTTTTTTTATTGCTATTATTTAAGCCAGTTTGGATTTCACCTTCTCGTTTTCGCAGCCCCAAGGACCTGCACACACAGGCCGGCCCAGTGGGCTGGCGGTGGCTGCCTGAAGGGCCGCACTGGGAGGACTCCCGGGCCCTCGCCCGGGCCCCTGACTCACGAGGAAGGGGCGCCAGGAAAGAGAGGGGTGCGTAAGCGGGTGCACCCCTTGGCTAAGATGAACCCCCTGCCTCCGTCCTCCGCCTCATCTGGACCGGGCAGCGCTTCATACTGTCCCAAATGCTTGGTCTTTCAGGTTGGGAAGGGATTTTCAGCATGTGTCCCAAAAAGGCAGGTACCCACATTTGCTTAGAGGATTAGCGGGTCCTCCTGCCCTCAAAGAGCCGTGCTTGGTGCTGTGAGCAACTGTATCCCTGGCACCTGCCCTCGAATGCCTTCCGTCCTGAGCGACCCCGTGGGCTTCGTCCCACTCGCTTCCCGGGCCTCAGCTTGTGATCCGTCCACGGTCAGCCTGAGTGGTGACGCTAAAAGCATAAGGAGTCACAGGGGCAGCGTTTTAAATGTTCACAAAACAGAGAGGAGGGAGTGCGTCCTGGGGACCAAGCCGTGAAAGGCTGCTCCTTGTTATTGCTAAACTGTTTTTCATGGTTCCTTGACTTGGGCAAGCTGTCTGATCAACGGACATTCTTCCGGATGGAACTGTGATTAATTTTGACCCCATTTGACATCCTCAGAAAATAGATGGCGCATAAGAAACAGGCGTCTTGCCCCGGCCGGGTGGCTCAGGTGCTTGGAGCATCATCCCGTACCCCAAAATGTTTAGGGTTCGATCCCCAGTAGGGACGCATACGGGAGGCAACTGATCCATGTTTCTGTCTCACGTAGATGTTTCTCTCTCCTCCTCCTGTCCTCTCTCTCTAAAATTAATTTTTAAAAAAGCAAACATATCTTCAGGGGAGGATAGAGATAAAAAAGAATGGGGTGTTTTTCTAACAAGCAACTATTCACTCAAAACATTTTAAAATCAAAAGACACAAATATATATCACGACTTCCTGGAGGCAGGCAGGTTGTGAAGGTATAATTTACATACAGTAGAACAATTAAGATTTATCCTCTAGGCAGATTTCCGGCACACAGCACAGCACTGTTCGTTACAGCCACCATGCTGTACGCCAGGTCTCCAAAACGTGTCCTCCTTCGTATCTAAGCTTTCTACTCTTTCACCAGCACTCCCTCATTTCCCACACGCCCAGCCCCTGGCACCCACTGCTCTCTCTGCTTTTAAAAAATCCATGTTTGTCAGGTTCCACATATAGGTGGCACCGTGCGGTGTTTGTCTTCCCGTGTCTGGCTTATCTCATCCAGCATCATGCCCTCCCGTGTCGCTGCAAACGGCAGGACATGCTTTGGCTTCGTTGGGGCCCTCTCCACAGCAGCCAAGGTAAGAGATAGCCTAGGTGTCAGCCGGCAGAGGAACGGGCCCTGGCACAGTATTCAGCCTTAAAAAAGAAGGCGCTCCTGTCATTTGCATAGGGGCGTTTGACCCAGTGATAACCAATGGGCCCATGTGAAATTGGGCATGTTGCTGAGCACCACAGCCCTCGGCTTCCCCCTCTCTGCAAGGTTTTGTGACGGTGAAGAGAGCAATGTATGGATGGAAAAGGGCCCTGGGGTCACAAAGCCGTCAAACACTAAGTATTCGTAAGAATGCAGACTTGGCTGGTGAGATTAAATTTCTGTGGGCAACCTTATCAAGCCCAGGGGTTCTTAAAACCCAACAGCATGGAGAGTGTGATTATTAAATGTTAGAACCAAAAGACACTTCAAGATCTTCCACCAAGTCCTGGCTCTTAAGGATGGGAGACGGAGGTCCCGAGAGGCCAAGGCCACGCCAAGTTAGTAGTCGCAGAGCTGGTAGAGAATTCAGAACTTCTGGCCCTGTGCACACACTGCGCCCATTACCCTACTCAACTCTCTCCTACAGCTGGTTTGAACAGTGGTCAGGCACAGCCAACCTGTAGGCCAGTCCCCACCAAACGGAACAATCAGTCACTGCACGTAAGTAAGCCCCCGTCACATGTCCCGGCCTTATTTTCCTAATTCCCACCTTCACTCATCTGTGTGTGTGTCTCTGCCCATTGGAAGCTAAGCTCTGCCAGGGTGTGGACCTCTCTTAGCCATATTGCCGCACATAATATTTCCTCAATAAACGTTTGTTGAATGATGATTAGAAAAATAGACTTTAATCAAATTATTTATGCTTATGACAGGTTTGACTTAATGACTGATCTCCTCTTTGACAAATTTTTAAGCCATTTGTTTGGGCACCTTGTAGGGATCATGGGCCCAATCGGAGGGCAAGCATTGCTCAGGCAATGAGACAAGAGGGGCCTAACTCCCATTCCCATGCTCAGTCGCCTGGTCCTGCTCCATCTTGCTCCTCTAAGGCTCCCGTTGTCTAAACAGTGTCAAGCGTTAACTTGTTAAATCAGTTACGCCCAAAAGGGTTGAGATTATTGAACAATGCCGTAAGATGAGGTCATATCAAGACTTCTGAGGAGAGGTAGAGTTTTCAAAGGCTCCAGTTCCATGCCAGGGAGCTATTGTTTATGAAATGATTTTTGGAAAATGAAGAATTAACTTAGTAACTAATTTCTTTCATGGGAATTCATTATGCTTAGTTCTCTAATTTGAAAATCTTTATTCTAGATCCATTCCATAATCATTTCATTAGTCTCACTTTTTAGAAGAAACATGTGAAGCAAATGCCTCTGAATTTCATTTAAATTAAATTTTAATTATTGTAACTCATCTGCGTGGAGGGAAAAAGTCATAATTGCCAACCATCTTTGTTCTAAACAAAGATTAGTTCCACTTGCCACCATTGGGAATGTTCAGGAATATTCTCACTGGATCGCGAATTCCCAGAGGTCAGGGACTTTGCGAGTTTTGTTTATTGGTGTATTTCTAGAGCCTGGGGCAGTGCTAGGCTCATAGAAGGAATCTAATAACTATTTGCCGAGTGCATAAATTAATGGGGGTTATTTACCTAACTTGAAACCTTCCCATGGCTTATTCAGGGAGAGGTCAGACGGGGCCTCCAGCTCTCAGCCCTGTCCCTGTGTGATGTTTACACCCATGGTCTCAGGCTAATTTATGGTACTTTTCTCAGAGCCTCACTAGACGAGCATTGAAATAACTAGATGCCAAGAGCCACTGCAGAAACAAAGGGAAAGCTTACCGGGATGGAGGTGGAGTGATTTGGTGAGAATCATGAGATTAAGATTTAGATGAACAGAGTTTGGGTCACTCCCATACTACTTAATCAGTGTGTGAAACTCGCCAAGTCACAGCCTCACTCTAGGCCTCACCCCAAAACTGAAGAGTTCTCTAGATCATGGATTTTCTCATCAAAAAAATCTCCACTCTGTGGCCGGGGTAAGTTTTTATACCAAGCGCACCCAAAGGTGAGCCCATCTCCCCTTCTGCCACTCCACCAGATGCTCAGAAGGGAGGCCTGGGAATATCGCTGCACCGGCCTCCGGCCAGGGGCAGAGCATGCATGCCCATTTGGGGACAGAGGAGACTTGTCTAATATCCTTTCTGCACCTCTTAGAGATGAGGCTGATTTCTTTCAGCCCTACTAGATAATAAACCTGTGCATGCTAGGAGTTACAGGGCGCAAGGTTCAAGGAAACCAATTGGATTTTATAAAAAACAAGTTAACAGAGCATTTCCTCCTTTTTCCATGGAAATGAAAATTCCTTTTGAAAATCCTACCCTAGATGGGAGTGCTATCTGGTGTCCCAAAGCCCATTTGCTACCTGCTCTTCAAAGATGTCCCCCAAGGAAGTAAGCGTCCAGTATTTGTTCCACTTAGTGGTCCTCTCACACCAAAGCTAGGCTAGATCTGCGTGACCAACAGAATGCAGTGAGTGACACTGTGACTCCTGAAGAGAGGTCATAAGAAGTCTACAGCTTCCACTTTAATCTCCTGGAATGCTGGTTCTTGGAATGCTCCCTCTTGGATCCCGGCCACCCTTCTGTAAGAAGCCCAAGCCACATAGACGGGGAGCCACGGCTTGGCTCTCCCGCTGACCACAGCCCCGCTGGCTCCCGGTGACAGCCGGGCGCCAACTGCGGGCGCAGGGGGCGCCGTCCTGGGTGCCCGGCCCCGATGAGCCTTTGGATTCCACCAGCCCCAGCACCATCTGACTGTCCCCACATGAGAGACGCCAAGAGAGATCTGCCCAGAGGAGGCCGGTCAACCCAGCAGGCAGAGAGCGATAACAAGATGTTACTCAGAAGTTTTGGAGTGATTTATTAAGCACAATTAAAAACTGGAACGCTGCCCCAAGTTTCTTTACCAGTTTCTAGGACACTAAGCTGCTCTCACAGGCCATTTATACTCACTTACTTAGACTGCCCTTTCTCAGCAAAGGTTCACAAAGAGCTAGCCGGTTCTGTTTTAAATGTATCAAAATTAAATTCTGAAGTTAGGCTATTTCCCCCATTGAATTTGCAAAGGTTTGCACTGGATGTAAAACAATGACCTTGAGTTTTTTTAAATACATTATAAAATTAGTTTTATAGATTTGGATCCAAACACATGTCTGTGACTAGGGATTTATAGCTGTTGTAATTATGTTTTCAAAATTACCCTGATTTCAATTACAGTAGTCCTCCCTTATCTGCAGTTTCACTTTTTGCAGTTTTTATTTACCCATAGTCAACAGTGGCCAGAAATTATTAAATGGAAAATTCCAGAAATAAACAATTCATGAGTTTTAAATCACATGCCATTCTGAGTAGCATGATGAAATCTTGCAATGTCCCACTCCGTCCCACCGGTGACATGAGTCATCTCTTTGTCCAGTGTATCCATGCTGCATGTACAGTACAAAAGATATTTTGAAAGAGAGGCCACATTCACATAATATTTTTTTATTGATTTTTAGAGAGAGAGAGGAAGGGAGAAGGAGAGAGAAAAGCATCTATATGAGAGCAGAATATCGACCAGCTGCCTACAGGGATCGAACCCTCAACCTGAGCATGTGCCCAGACCTGGAATTGAATCAGCTACCCTTCAGGGCATGGGATGACACCCAACCAACTGAGCTACTGGGCCAGGTCTCACATAACTTTTATTACAGTATATTGTTATAATTCTTCTATTTTATTATGTTATTGTTGTTAACCTCTTATTTTGCCTAATTTAAAAATTAAACTTTATCACAGGTATGTATGTATAGGAAAAGCATAGTATATATATACAGTCAGCCCTTCATATGGTGGTTCCACATCCAATGATTGAAAATATTAAAAAACAAAATGTTACGTTGCTGCTGACATGTGCTATGTAGTTAGGCCTGAGGATGTGCAGATTTTTTGTCTTGTCATAGCTCGGCCAACAGAACCTGTACCCTTGGGGATCACCTAGGGAAAGACTTACACCTGAGTCTGGGGCCTGCAAAGTGCCGGCGCTTTCACACTGCGTGTTTGTATCAGTACATTCATTGGCATGATTCCGGATTGTCCAGATTGCCCCAGTGGGTTCCTGTGTGAGGAGATCTGGCACCATCCTTCCAGTGCATAGATGCCGGGGGTCACCCATTCAGGGGGACTTGGGAAGTCTCAGAGACCCAAGAGGTGCGACGATCTGGAGCTCAGAGCAGCTGGCATGGGCTACAGTGGAAGAGCTAAGCAGCGATCATGTATTTGGGACCTGTCCCTGTGGATCAATCCCTGTGCACTGGGGAGAGATGGGATATGTGGCAGAGAGGAATGGATTCCTGGCGTGTGTGTATGTGTGCGCACGCGTGTGTGCTGCATTGGATAGGGGCTGCTTTTCCTGTGTCGTTTCTAAACAACCTTTTCTCTCGCTCAGTTTGTGCCCCCTTTAAACCAGGTTTCTCTGATTCTCTCTCAGAAGAACCATCCTGGGGAAACTGAGACAGCCTTGAAATGAGATTTTATGGCAGGGTGCTCAGGGGTGGGGGGGGGCTCCTCTGTTTTTCTCTTTCTCTGACTTATTCCTGTCTGTAGTCACACCTGCAGTCTTCTCTCCCTGGAGGGCATTGGCCATTGAAAATACATTCACTGCTGATGATCGGTAAAATATATCCATGAAGATGACCAACAGTTTCTCTTTGGAAATGCAAACATCTGACTCTCTAGGCTTGGCTTCCTCAGCTTTAAATGTCCATACTTCCCCTCACAAGTGGGTTGGCCCTGTCTACACACACACACACACACACACACACACAGGACAATGTACTGTCGATTGGTTGAAAGGAGGAGATCTGAGTGTGACCAGGCACCATAACTCCAAGGCCTATGCTTTAATCAGTCATAATGTTAATGAAAATATTAATGAACTAGCTATGTATACTAAGGGTTCTAGATCTTCTTTTCTGGATTTCTCCATTTTTATCTATAAAAATGTGTGTGTGTCAGCTCTCAGGCACCACCTAGCAGATGATAGACATAGACATAGACATAGACATAGACATAGACATAGACATAGACATAGACATAGACATAGACAGACATAGACATAGACATAGACATAGACATAGACATAGACATAGACATAGACATAGACATAGACATAGACATACATAGACATAGACATAGACATAGACATAGACATAGACATAGACAGACATAGACATAGACATAGACATAGACATAGACATAGACATAGACATAGACATAGACATAGACATAGACATAGACATAGACATAGACATAGACACAGACAGACATAGGCATAGGAACAGGCACAGGCATAGGCATAAACATCGCCTACTCAAGTCTCAGCATGTCAGCCCTGGTAGATCACTCAGGCTGGTGTTAACTCATCAGTCCTGGGCATGCATTAAAGGGTCCATGAACTCTGATGTTATGTGCAAAATGTGGGCGTGTGCACATAATTCTGAGGGTAGACTTCATACATTTCTTCAGATTTTCCAAGAGGTCTATGAACTTTTAGAGACCAACCCATCTTTTGACAGCTGGTAAAACTGAGACCTAGGGAGGTCAATGGACTTGCCCAAGTACACACAGCAAGGAGTAACAGAGCTGGGTTCAGCTCACCTGCCCCACAGCCCAGGGCTCTTCTGCTGCATCACAGATCTAACTCAGTTCCCTCCAACGTGCACCGAGGGCCTGCCAGGATGGAGATGCCACAGTGAGGGTCACATGCACAGCTCACAGGCAGGGGGTGTGGTTTAGGAAGTCTTCATGCTTCGTGTATATCTTTCAGTTTAATTCTGGGCTTCTGCATTTCTTCTTTTCTCTCAAATTCGTATCATTGATGATCACCACTGGTCTGCCTGTCTGCTCATCTGCTGGGGATAAAAACTTAGCTTCTAGCATTTCACTCAGATCTGGTCCAGTCTGCCTCTGACCTGGCCTCCACAGATGCTGCAGGTAGTTGAGCATTGGTATCTCATTGTTTTGGCTGAAATAATCAGTCCAAAATAAAACTGATAACAACTACACTGCACAAGGCAAAATGTGTAATGACTAAACATTGATAGAGGAATCAAATTGTCCTGACAAAGTTGAAATCAACCAAATGTGAACCTGGAAAATTGGACTTAGGAGAAATGAAACCACAACAGAAAATTCACTCTGGCAAAACCTAAAGTTTAACATGATTAAATCTGATACAAACAGAAATTTGCAAATGTTATAAATCAAGGTTTAATTCCTATGACCCAGTGACTCCACTTCTGGGAATTTATCCTAAGAAACCCAAAACACTGATTCGAAAGAATATATGCACCCCTATGTTCATTGCAGTTATTTACAATAGCCGGGATTTGGAAGCAGCCCAAGTGCTCATCAGTAGCTGAGTGGATAAAAAAGCTTTGGTACATTTACACCATTTAATACTACTTGGCCGTAAAAAAGTAGAAAATCTTACCCTTTGCGATTGCATGGAGGGACCTGGAGAGCATCACGCTAAGTGAAATAAGGCAGCCAAGAAAGACAGGTACAATATGATTTCACTCATACGTGGAATCTAATGAACAAAATAAACAAACAAGCAAAATCTAGACAGACTCATAGTTAGAAACCTGGCTGACAGCTGTCGGGGTTGGAGGACCTGAATGGGTGGCAGTGGAGAGGTTGAGCAAAAAAATAAAAAAAGATAAATCAAGGCTTAATTTATGGCTTTGTTGACTGTTTAGACTTAAGAAAGTGATGTTAATGCCAATTCAACTTAAAACTGCCCAAGTCTGTAGCTGTTATGTTGTGATGAACACATAAAGCAAGAAATATTGTTTTGGATTAAGCCAAAAAGTCACTCACACCACTGAAAAAATGAGCGATTTTCTAACCTATTTGTTGTTTCACTTTCAGGTACTTGTTAATGAAAATATAAACCAATATTCATGTCAAAACTATGCTTGTTACCCAATTGTAAACAGAGCTGACTCTACACACAAGAGTTCCAAATAAGTCAATGAGTGCACTATCTTTGGATAGATCGAATATATGAAATGTACAATAAAAGTATGTATATGTTATGGCTATTTGTGAATTGTGTGCTGCACAGCCTTTCTGAAAGGGAGATTTATCAACTCTAGTGTGCATATATTCAAGTTGTCCTACAAAGGGCATATGCATGCCAACATTTTCCTTTCAGAGAATGTAAAGACTTAGACCCTTCCCTCAGAAGCCCCCTCTTCTATTTCCACAAGACCACCAGCCCCAGCTGCAGCTACAAGGACTTTAGGCCAAGTAAGGTCATGGTGGGCCTGGGGACGCACTGGAAGCTTCAGGCCAAAGGAAAGGAAGGCCAGTGTTTACAGTGAGGGCTGGCTGCAGAACGTCCTTTGTCTGCTCAGGGCCTTTATTTATTTTTACACCAGCCTAAGGCCTTTGACCCCAGTTTGAAGTCAAAGAACAGGAAGAAAGATCCTTTTTTTCCATAGGGATTGGCCACGTAGTTTGGAGAGAGAATTTAGGGATGCTGTGAAGTCCTGGCCCAGCTCATCTCAGAGGCCTGGAGTGACAGCTCATGGTAGAACTGGGAAGAGAATGAGCCCATTCTTTCCAGAGGCCAAGCACCCTGAGGAATCTCTTCAGGAAGCCCACCCTCCTTCGGGTACCACTCTATTTCAGGTCCTGCCATTGTCCCACAGGGGGCATATTTATTTATTTATTTATTTATTTATTTATTTATTTATTTATTTTTAATATGTTTCTTCTTTTTTTTTCTTTTTTTAATATATCTTTATTGATTTCAGAGAGAGAAAAGGAGAGGGAGAGAGAGATAGAAACATCAATGATGAGAGAGTCATTGATCGACTGCCTCCTGCACGCCCCCAACTGGGGATGGAGCCCACAACCCGGGCATGTGCCCTGACCAGGAATTAAACCCAGATCCCCTGGATCCTAGGTCAACGCTCAACCACTGAGCCACGCCCGGCCAGGCGGCATATTTATTTATTTCATTATTTTATCCCTGTATAATTTATACCCTAAATCACACCTATAGTCCACTCATTCATTCGTTCATTCTTTCATCCAACAAATCAATGTTGAGCACCTCCCATGGGTCACGCACTGTTCCCGTGCTGTGGGTGCAGTGGTGGCTCAACTTCTGACCTCATGGCAAGAAGGTCAAGTGCACAATGTAGACATGAAACTGCTTTCACACACAGTAAGATGCAAACTCTAAGTGCTTGCTCCACATGGTCCAAGCCGAATTTATTGTCTCCTTCACCCAAACAAGTACTTCTCTGAAATGTCTGTCAATAGAAGAACATCGATAGGCGCCACCACGAGTCTATCACTTGCCAGGCCCTAGTCTAAGCACTTTACATATATGAACTCATTTAATCCTCACAGCAGCCCCACAAGATGCACCGCTACCACCCTCAACTTAACAGTAATGACAGTAAAACACCAAGAGCTCAAACACATGTCTGGGGTCACCATCTGCTAAGCAGTGGGCTGCTCAGCGGTGCCACCATTCACCCTGGGCAAGGTGTTCAGGTGAGCAAGATCAGTCCAGCTGAAGTTCCAGGAAATTTAGCAAAAGTTTGCTTTCAGTTTAATGTGATGCTTGCAGTATGAACAAGGCCTATATCAGCATCGTGACTCTGCCACTTTCTCCCTGTGGGACTCCGGTTAAGAGCTAATCTTCTCATTCACCTCTCTGAGCTTGTTTCCTCAGATGTGCTGTATGAACAATCACAATATGCAATTACTTCCTGGGCAGGGAGGGACTGTTAAGAGGAGTTGGTGAATTGATGGGAGCACACATTTAGCACAGCAGCTGAAGTATGGGTGCTCAAGCTCTGCTGTGATGCTGAAAACAAATGAGAAAGTTCATCAGAGGATCCTGGCCCACACGGGAGCCCAGAGGCTCCATGAGGTCATGGACTGACTACCTTGCTCACTGGAGGGTAAACCTAGCATGTAAGAGGTGTTGAATATTAGTGGATGGATGGATGGATGGATGGATGGATGGATGGATGGATGGATGGATGGATGGATGGATGGATGGATGGATGGATGGATGGGTGGGTGGGTGGATGGATGGATGGATGGATGGATGGATGGATGGATGGATGGATGGATGGATGGGTGGGTGGATGGCTCTCTGCCTCCTCTGTCCCACAGGAGCTTTCCCATGACTCAGACTCCCCCTCCTCAAGTTTTTTATACATGTATCTAGTCTCCTCCAAGCAGACCGACAGGTACTCAGAGACAAAGACTAAGTCTTTTGTCCTGCATCTTGCCACATCCCGAATGGGGATGGAGCATTGGGAGTCTGAAACAATACTCTGCCTACTTAGGCCCAACAATACCTTAAAGGTGTCCCCTGTTCCCTGGCGCTCTTTATTCCATAGAACCTTCCTCACTGAAGGGACTTCCTGTGACGTTTGGTGGAACAATGCTTGTGTAAACCAAGGTTCCTATCCCTAGGTCTCCTGGTCATGCTCCCTCCTAAGACAAAGGGGAACCATCAAATGTTCACAAAGGACCTATTTCTTTTTAAGATGCCAAGTTCTAGAAGAGAAAGTGTGAAACCAGAATTACATAGTTATTAAAAGCCCTAATTTTCAGGTCAGATAGAACTGGTTTTGAACCTCTGCAAGTGTCTTAACTACTTTGGGCCTTGATTCCTTCATCTGGAAAGTGGGGATAGAAACACTTCTGCGCAGGGTCCTTTGAAGGACCAAGCCGTGTACTATACAGATGGGTTACTGAGCCAATACCTAGTGCAGGTGCCCAATGAAACACCACTTCACAGCCTGTCGTTACTGCTCATAGCGGCTCCTAACTGCTACCTCCTGGAAAGTTAGGAAGAGGCCAGCGCTCCTATAGCAACTCAATCCAAACAAATGAAAATGATGTTTATTATTCTTAATAGACTTTTACTGAGCAGCTGCTGTGAGTGGCCTATCACCTGATTTTCTAGTCACTCATGAGCAAAAAGCAGGTAAGTATGGTTTCAATACTTTCCCCCTCTCATGAGAGATAAAAAGGGCCACAAGCTGACTCCAAAGTTTCATTCATTTATTTTTTTATTAACCAAATCCTTATGGAGATTTTACTATGTGTCAGACACTGGGCTCGACCCTGGAAACCGAGAGGTGAGTGACCCAGACAAGGTCTCTCTCTCTCTCACGGAGCTTCCAACCTAGGTGGTGGAGAGGGATTGTCTTTTTTAAAAATCCACACAGATAGCACAATTATGAACCATGATAAGTGCCCTAAAAGGGATCTATAAGCATGTGCAAAAAGGGTACATGGAGGGAGGAAGGAAGGAAGGAAGGAAGGAAGGAAGGAAGGAAGGAAGGAAGGAAGGAAGGAAGGAAGGAAGGAAGGAAGGAAGGAAGGAAGGAAGGAAGGAAGGAAGGAAGGAAAGAAAGAAAGAAAGAAAGAAAGAAAGAAAGAAAGAAAGAAAGAAAGAAAGAAAGAAAGAAAGAAAGAAAGAAAGAAAGAAAGAAAGAAGAAAGAAAGAAAGATTTTTTACATAATGGAAGGAAAAGAAAAGACTGTCACAGCACAAGGGTCAGAATATTAGTCTCAATAATCCCCTGGGACTTTCAAACAACCAAAATTACAAATCCTCCAAGTGAACCCTCTGCTTGGCTATCCTTCCCTCCACCCACTGGAGTCCCAAAGCTGCATGTTCTGGGACAGACAACAGTCTGTTTTGTTTTGCTTCATGAATAAGGAGCTGTTCGGCCCCGGGATTACGGTGCAGCTGTTCCTTCAGCCTGGCCCGCGCCGCGCCCCTGGGAGGAAAGCCGATGCGGCGAGGGCGCTGCCGTCGGGTGCAGCGCTCGGGGAAGTCAGGGCCACGCCTCTGAGCATCCCTGCGAAGCAGATGTCCAACAGAGCCCCAGGTGGACAAACATCAACGCGCTCAATTTACAACAAAGTTCAAGAGCAAAAATATCACCTTCGCACACAATATTTGGCCCATGTAAGGAAGGTGACTCATTTACATCATGTTTAAATATCGTACTGGAGGCCTAAAAGGTTAGAATAAAAAACAGAAGAGAGTGCCTATTTTAAAAGTCCTTTCTACAGGTGGTAAAAACTTGGAATCTCAAATAAAAATAAAAGGGATTTTCAGGTATCCAAACTCTTTTCTTATTGGCTCTGGTCTCTTACAAATTCCCTCACTCACCTGCAGTCTCCAAAATCAAATCTATAATTTGTTTGAATCTATCAGCACTGGGCCATTATAAACCTCCTGATCCTACTTTTGTTTTCCATCTGAGAAAGATGGTTTATTGTTTTTTCTAGACTAAGATGCCTGACTGTGGTCAGTGATAACCCCATGTTTTTCTTAGGACCTCCTAGAAAACTCAGGTCTCCCCAGTTCTGTTCTGGAGTAAATTTAGTTTTTTCACCCATTGGAATCACAGTGTTGATTTCAACCCAATATTCCAGGCTGCAGGGACACGTTTTAAGCTTCTACTATGATCACATTAAGTGACTGCATCTGTCCCAGAGACGTGTCGCTTGACATGGACCCACAGTACGTGTAATGTAATGGGTTAGAAGTCTGGTTCCAACATCAGGAAGCCATACATTCAAATCTCACCTTGACCGCTTGCTGTGGACTGAAGGCCACTTCCATGCTCTAAACTTCAACGGGGAGAAACACAGTATCTCCTTCAAAGTGTTGGATTACATGAGAGAGTCCTCAGGAAGGTTTTGCAACAGGACCTGGTGCATAATATCCATTCAACAACGTGAACCGTTATTTTTATTTTGATATGTATGTGTTCTCTGGTCTCAGCAAAGTTGTCCATCTAATGATATCTAAGACGGAACAAAGACCAGAGCCTCCCTGTGCTGCCCGAGAGACCTTCCTCTGGGCCAGTGCTTTTCAAACTGCAGCTTAATGAATCTAGAAATCAATTTAGCAGGTCATGAGCTGGATGTTTTTAAATTAGAGTAGAATGTTAAAAAAAAAAAAATAGAATAAATATATCAGGGACTACATGGTGATCTGCATACTAGGATACAATGTAAAAGCATTTTTTGCTGTGTCACAGTAAGAAAAAAAAAAAAAAAAGGTGTGAAAGCCACTGCTGTAGGCTGATCCCGAGCTAGTAAATACTTTCTTTGGTAATGACATACGGTTTAGGAGAGACATTACTGCCCCCTACTGGAGCTATTCTTGATTTCGCACAGAGATGGGAGCCCATTGGTATGCAAAGGCCTCGATTGCCATTGCCTTTGTGACCTCAGCTGTACTCCCCCACCCTGTCTGGAAGCTCACTTGTTGGGGACTCACCCCTTGGGCTACCTGGCTGCCCTCAGTGATGAGTGAAAGGCAGCACTGGGAGTGGAAGCTGGTGTTCTCACCTGTAAAAAAATTGACAGCACAGCGTCCTTGCCTCCCACCTGCCTCCCACGGTCTCCTGTGAAACTCAGCTGAGCAGCCCCATGACTGATTCTCAGCCACACATGTTATCCTGGGTCCCACCTCGGCCCCATCCCACATCCCAGCTGGGCAGAGCCTCCCCAGCCCTACCCAGCCACCTGTCTGCTGCTCCGGGAGACTACACCCCTCAGAGGAATGCAAACCAACTGCATGTTCTCAGAGCCAGGACCGCCAGCAGCCTCCAGCCTCCAAGCCCCTGAGGTCTGAAATAAGGGACTGGGTTGGGGAGCAGAGGGGCACACACTGGGAATGATATGCTATTCCATCCAAGAGGTCTCACCAAGAGGGAAAGGCCCGGAGAAAACAGCACCCCTAACACACCCCCTTCGTAAGATGTGGGGCCCAGACCAGATATGCTCACTAAGCACCTGCTTAATCCTGGGTCCTTTGACACCTCCCACGGACTCACACCTAGTCATCCACATGTGACATCTCAAGTGAAACTTCAGGCAGAGTTAAAACTGAGGCGTCGCGGGGTAGAGGTGCTTGCCCAGGTCACTCAGTAGAGAAGAGGCGGAGGCTGGCTTCAGACCCAGTGTCCCTGAGTCCAGGGCCATTGTCCTGGCCACCACTCTAAGTCTGGCTGTGCCTATTGACTGCAAGGCTTACATCAAGAAATAAGCAAAGCGTGATTGAGCTGCAAAGTCGCAAATAAAACCTAGTATGAAAAAGAGTTTCAATCGTAACTTTAAAATCAGGCGTGGTTATAGTGGGCACTTTTTAAGACTTAAACCAGTATGATAAATCCCTTTAAAAATAGCCTCGTTTGTTTTAGGTCTTGAATCAGACTTCCTCCGTCCTTGGGTAAGGGCCTGCCCCCAGAGATAGACAGATGGCCTCAGCATTTTCTCGTCTGTGACAAAAGGCGTAAACAAGTCTATCAGATCAGCCAGCGCTGACGCGAGGTGCCGGGCACCGCGTGTGCTGGGCCTGTCACACGTGCCATCTGATATAATTCTGACAACAACAGGCTCAGAGAAGTTACTTAACTCACCAAAGGTCACCGGGATGCTGAGGCAGATTCTAGCCCAGGTGTCCCTGCGTCCAGGCCCGGGCCCTGGAACTTCTCCCTTCCCTCTGCCCCGTCCACGCACCTCAGGGGGCACAGTTACCCAAGGGAAGGAGGTCAGATGGTCAAGGTCATAAACAGCAAGGGAAGACTGAAAGCTGAGCAGAGGTGACTAGGGAAACGTGACAGCTAAATGTGATGTGACACCCTGGGGTCCCGGGTCACAGAAGGAACCTTAGCGGGGAAACTGTGAAATCAAATGAAGACCGTGGTCGGGTCCGTTGCTGCCACCGCCAGGTCCCAGTGCGGCTCCACCTTCCCTCCTGCTGCTGTGACCCATTCTCATGCCGCTTCCAGAACCATCTTTCCAAATTGCAAATCTGACCACTGTCCTGTTTACAACCTTCCTGTGTCTCCCCCTCACCCTCAGGTGAAGACTGAACCCCTCAGAGTCTGTCTCCAGTTCCCTCTCCAGCCTCTCTTCTCACTTCCCCTCCCTCCCTCCTTGGCTGGGCTCCAGCTTTGCTGTACTTGAGGCTCTTCTCAGAAAATGCCAGGCCCTCTCCGCCCCCTGACCTGCAGTTAGACTTGTAGATCTCCTTCTCAGGACTCAGCTTAAATGTCACTGTTTCCAGGAAGCCCTCCCTGATGCCCTCACTCCCGTGCCTGAGTTAAAATTCCCTCCCTTAAGCTCCCATAACACTCAGTGACTAGCTCCCATCACAGTGCTCCTCAGCCTGAGTCACATTCATATGACATAATGTGCCCCTTTGCCTCCCTCCCTGGGTGGGAGGCACACGCCCAGACATGGCACTGAGCAGCACTGACCCCCGTGGGGAGGTGAGTCCTCTGAACTGCTTTCCGTTTCTCTGGTTGCTCGAGGAGGACAACGCTGGCCTGTCTTCAACACTCCCTGCCACTTGTTAATCTTTTTATTTTCAAATGATGCCAATCGAGCCGAGGCTGGGCGTTTGCCCCGGTGACAGCATCTAACTTGAGTTTAGTGAATTGTTTTGTTTTCACTGTATTTGTTTTTATTTATGAAATATTATTTATGGAAAGCAATGCAAGACTTTCCACTACAGAGACCAGCTATCTTTTATAAAATTAATGTATATGAATAAATGAAGTAAATCAGTTTAGAAGAAGGTTGGCAAATGGCTGCTCCGGTGGCACGGATAGTGATAAACACAGGCATACATGCACGCATACATGCACGCATATGCGCAAACACGCATACACTGTGAAGGTCACCGTGCACGAGAGGACCCTGCCCTTGGTGCAGCCACGTCTTGGGTCATGGGTGCGGGGCACTTGCTGTCTTTGTAACTAGCTACCTGTGTGACTGGGAGAAAATTACCTTTCTATCTCTTAGTTTACTCACCTATACAAAGAAGAGAGCAACACTGGGCCAGACGAGCAAATGATTTCATCTCCCAGATTCAAATCTCTCTTCCTGCTCATATGATATGGAAATAACTTCGCTGAAAAGGAAGCCAGAGATGATATACTTTTATATTAGAGATCAGACATCTGAAGCGCATGAGGTTAAGTGACTTACAAGAGGCCACATTGCAGTTTAAAGTCAGATATAAGACCCCAGCCCAGGTTTTTCCACCCCCTGGTGACCTGTTTCTCTCCCCATTCCGAAGCCCCCCATCCCCTTACACGCACACACACACCCGCACACACAATATAAAGACATCTCGAAATAATGGGAAAGCAAATAAGACCAAGATAAGGGTGGTATTGGATTCCAGAGCATTAACAATGTTAACTAGAGAAGTAATGTACCTGGAAGCTGAGAAACTGTTACCGGGTTTTCCGCAGTGTTGTAATGCCCTCCTGGTTCTTTATTTGGGTTAGAAGCGAGGCGCCAGGCGCCAGGCAGGCACACAAGTTTAATGAATCATCTGTGGTTACTATATTGAATCATCTGTGGTTACTATATATGTATAATAAAACCTGCCTGAATAGAGACCAGATCCAATCATCACGTCACCCTCCGTGGATCATGAGAAAATAGCTTCAACAAGATTTTAAGGGGAATGGTTACCCACATTTGTTAAGTGGAATTTTTAAAACTGTGTCAGCAGAGCAATTTGCATATAATATATAGTCCTTGCAATGACACACACAGTGCAGTGCTTTCCTCATTAAAAAACAACAATGCCCAGCCGGGGGTGGCTCAGTGGTTGAGCGTCGACCTGGGATCCAGGCAATCAGGGTTCGATTCCAGGTCAGGGCACATGCCCGGGTTGTGGGCTCGATCAATGACTCTCTCATCATTGATGTTTCTGTCTCTCTCTCTCCCTCTCCTTTCCTCTCTCTGAAAACAATAAAGATATATTAAAAAATAAATAAACATATAAATTTTAAAAAAAACACAACAACAACAACTCTACCCTTGTCTTTGCAAGTGCACTGAACATTTTTATAACTGACCTGGTTAGAGGCAGACTTACCAAATTTACACGTGGAGCACCAAAATTCCCAATGAAATGTAAAATGGGTAGATATAATGTCCTTCACTTAAATATACATGTATATGTGTATGTGTATAACTTATATGTAGCAATTGAGAAGGATCTGGTCAAGCAGGAGCTCACGTGAAATGTCTCAGTTGATCATAAACTCAGTGTGAGCCAATGGGAAGATGTGGCTGCCTGGGGCAGGGGGAGAACAATCTTAAGGCGACGTTAACATACATGTTAAATAACATTAGGTACAGTAACATCCTCTCTACACCCACCAGCCAATACCAAAAGCCTGGTGCCTTATGGAAACCACACGCCCATCTGTCCAAGAGAGTAACGGGTCAGCGGAAAGAAAGAGGGTCTATAATGTGACCCAATGGACAGTAGGTCACAGCACCTGCTGAGGGCCAAGCAAGCCTCCCTCAAATGCAAGATGCTCACGGTCCTGGCATGCACGCGCCCTGCTCAGCTCCCAGGACGGCTGCCGAGGCCCGCGTGGGAGGGCGGCTCCTCCACAGCACCCCTCCCCACTCGGGATGGCATGGTTTGTGGTGGGAGCAAAACCACATCTGTTTTACATGGTAGCGAGTCAGTCAACTCATTTCCTTCCTGGGAAAGAATGTTCTGTAGTGAGTGTTTGACAACCGACCAAGGTCCTAAGAGCAAACCAGAGGTGCTGGTGTGTAGAGCAGCCTGGCAAATAAAGATGCCACGTGGGCTCAGTGCACCACCCGCTTCCCACGCCAGCCCACCACCAACCACACGGTGGGCCCAGGAAGCTGGGAATTCGGGGCAGAGGGCCTCACGGTGACATCAGATGTGCTGAGCGTCAGGTGGGAGCCCCGTGACTGGGTCTTCTTGTGTGTTCCCAGAGTTCAGACCCAGGGCGACCCACCTGCCTCGGGGTCACTGGAGTTGCTCGTTAAACACGCATGTTCCAGGCGCGTCTCCCAGACCTACTGAAGCGGAACTATTGGGGTGGGCGGCTTCTGAAATGGCCCCCCGTGGTCCCCCGCCTCCTGGTACCCACACCCTTGGTACTTCCCCCCTTTTTTGTGCGGCTGGACCTAGTACTCAGTTACAACAAATAGAACAGGCAAAACTCATTGGCTGCTGCTGCTGAGAGCAGCTGTGAGAGGCCCGACCCCCCCTCCCCACCTGCTCACTCTGACGACGGGGGAGCTAAGCCAGCCTCCTGCCGGGGGCAGTGGGTTCTGCCCCCCAGAGCTCTAGAAGACTGCAGCATGGCTGACACTGTGACTGCAGCCTTGTGAGCCACCCTGCGCGGAGCCACCCTTGGATTCCTGCCTCCCGGCCGAGACTGGGAGATGACAATGTTCCAGCCACCGCATGTGCCCTGCGGTGGTAGATAATAGAGACGCTTTGGCCGGAGCCACCCTGAAATCTGACGGCACCCATCCCTCAGGTCTCCCATCCCATCTCTCCCTGTTATAAAGGAGACAGATGTCTGTGTGAATGTAAATGGGCAACATCTAAGAATACACGCTATTTACATGTGATTTACGCCAAAGCTTTCTTAGTGCTCAGTTTTTATGCCCTGGCCCTTGGGAAGCCTTCCTGGGGTTCCCGGGAGGTTGTGGGGGAGCAGAGCCTCGGGGCAGGATGGAGACAGTGAATCCAAGTTCAACTCACGCCCTGTGCTTCCGGTGGCCATTCTGAAGCCGTGTCTTTGGGGCTAAGAGCATGGTGATTCCCACCTGCCAGTCCCCATGCTCTTCAGGGGTGAGGGGGGAGGGGGGAGGGGGGAGGGGTGAGGGGGGAGGGGGGAGGGGAGAGGGGCCTTTCCCTGAGCAGAGTCAGCAAGGCGCAGTCAGTCGCCTGCCTGCTCTCGGCTCAGTTCCTGATTTCCCTGGGAAGGAGCGAGGTTTTCCTGGCCACAGTTTCTCATTTCCTCCAGAACTGTGTGTCCAGAAAGTGCATTTCTGAGGCCATGTGTGTGGAGGGTCCACTGTCCACTGGTGAGGCTCTAGACCCAAAGCCAGGGCTTCTTACTCCGGCTCAGTCACCCACCACTATGTGGCCAGCCCCAAATGAGCTCCTCTCCCTCTGGACTGTGTTCTTCCCGTTGTAAAATGAGAGGACTGGGCCAGGTGATGACTCGGACCCTCCAATTGGTGTCCAGGAGCCTAAGGCATGGAGGCAACTTCTGGCCGTGGCAACTGGTCAGAGATGAGACAGCTCTCCTCAGAGGGCTAGGCCCCCGCCACTGAGCCACGCAGCCCTGTCTGCGGACGCTGTCCAGCCCGCTCCTGATGGTGGCCAGCAGCTCCTCGTCACCAACAAGACCAGCCAGAAGTGGGCATCCTAACCCCATGGCATGGTCAGGGGGCGGGGGAGCAGAAGAGACACAGCATTAGCAACATTCCCAGGAGAGGTTGGGAGGCAGTGCTGGAGCCCTAGCTGTGGTCTGCGGTCTGCCCGACAGCTTTCCCATCCCTTCTTCTGGTTCCCCAGGGAGCGCCTCCTACTCCACTGCAGCCCAGGGCTTTGATAACCCCAGGCCCTCCTCCCTGGGCACCGGTGGCACCTTCCCCAGGGTCGGCCGATCACGAAGCAGCACCTCCCTGGGCAGAGCGCTTCAGGCATGCAAGGATGGCTTGAGCTGACCTGCCCCAGTCCCTCCGCGCCTGCCAGTGTGACCTAGCAGAGAAACCGGCCCCTTACCCTTTCCCGGCGTGGGCCTGAGCCTGCCACTAGTGGGGGAGGGGAAGGAGACCAAGAAACACGGAGAAGTGGAAGCATCAGAGCCAAGAGAGACAGAGAGACAGAGAGATGGCGTTTGAGTGCCACGCCCAGAGCTACTGGAAACCGAATTTGTTCCTGAACCTCCCCATTATTTAAGCCTACAGAGCGCCTTCTTGCTTAAGCTAGTTCCAGCTGAGTTCCTCCCCCTGCAACCTCTAGAGCCTGTAGTCGATACAATCAGATCACACACACTGTCCCCGAACCGCTTCCTGGGAGCTGTGGGACAGAGGCCAGAGGGCCGAGGAGTCCTTCCCCACCCAGCCATCCCTCCCTCTGTCTTTCTGTCTCTCTGCCTCCCTTGGCTCTGCCGCTTCCACTTCGTGTTTCTTGGTCTCCTTCGCCTCCCACTAGTGGTAGAGATGGGGAACAGATGCTCCTTGGGTGAGACTCAAAAAGGGATGTCTGGTTCCCATTAACCCTCATAACTCAATAATTAATTCAGGCCAGAAACAACTTCTGGCAAATAAGAAAGGACAGCAGAGTTGCCCTGAGGATCCCCTGGGGGCCAAACAAGGGCGGCTGAGAAGCCACTGTATTAAGAGATTAAGGCTCCTGCTGGAGCAGACAGGGACCTCTGGTAAGGGAGCCAATGTCTGGGGACAAGATCTGAGGGCCAGAACTGTAACACAGTTTCGATCACCAACACAGTCTAGAAGTGGCCGGGAAAATAAGCTCTGGGTTCAACTCCAGCAGAGCACACAGGAGAATCGGACCAAGGCTGTCTAAGAACCCGGGCATGCTGACATTCGAAGACTCACACCTCATCACCCCAAACAGATTAACATACACCAGACTCCTCCTAAAATATAGTGTATATAACTTTATAAGTGAGTTGCAATTGACTAGTCAACCTATAACATCTTGTGGACATACAGGTAGGCATTAATTTTGATTTTAATTGTGGAGCTTATAGTCCTTTTGTTTGGGGTCTCCTTTGTTTTCATGGGCCCCTGGGATGCTCCCAGGCACTAGGCAACATGCCCATAGGACCTGATAGATAAAGTGGCCGCAGGAGTCAGAGCAGAGCAAGGAAAAGGAGGAGCTAAGGTCTGTCCTCAGATGGGAGGCATCTTTGGGGTCTCCAGTGGGCTGAAGTAGATGGAGCCACCGGGTCCCCTGTGGAGTCACTCCCCGCCCTATGAGACAGGACTCCATCCGGGCCATCCCAGCTCTGCCCTGAAGGCTCAGGGTCAGGGAAGAATCTGGCTCACTGCAGCGCTCACACCGTCTTAGAAGCCTGGCTCTTACCTTCAGCTGGTAGACGGGGAGTCGGCCCAGGCGACAATATACCTTTGCGTGGTACAGGCCTCCTTGGGACTCTGCAGCCAGGCTGGACAGAGAGACAGCGTTTCCGGGCAGCTGTCCTCGGCTGTCTGGTACATGTGCAGGGGACAGTGCACTGTAGCCAGACGGTGACGCCACCAGCTCCTGCTTCTGGCCTCCTAGGAATTGGGAGGCTGAGCGATTGGGCAGCCACCGCCTCACATCACTTGTTTCCTCATTCATTCTGCACAATTTTGTGAAGTTCTGTAGGGTATCAGGGACTGTGCTTGGGACAAAAGGAGCAGAGCAGAACAGGTCCCTGCCTTCATGAGGGTTAGAGTCTCATAGGACACAAACAAAAGTAAAAGGATACCTATGCTAATGCTACCAAAAGAAACACACAAAAAAAAGACACCACCACCACAGAGCTGTCTGAAAGTGCTCTGGTCAAGATTTTCTGGGGTGATTCCTGGAGAAAACATTCTGCTTATGACAGGGGTCACCTTAACTCGAGGTACTGGGAAATAATTATTTCCAAATTCCTGTGATGGGACGTGGTGACTAGACTAGCCTGATGGGCTAGCTGAGAATTCTTTACGATGAAACAACTGTATAGCGCATGTCTGCTCCACACGCGGACTGTCCTGAGGGCTGGGCTGCCCGCAGCGGGGGCCGGGGCCGCCCCTTCACCAGCTGGGGTCTCGGAGAAGCCACCGTGACCCGCTCGCCATGACCCACACTGTGGGACCCTCACTCGAATGAGCCTACATCTGGTTGTTTTTGGTTCTTAGTGGGTTCATTGTTTTAATAACTAACTCCTTTAATACAGAGTGGCCTTTTAAAAAGAACAAAAGCTTCCAATGGGCTGTGAAGTGTTTTTTTGTTGTTTTTTTGGAATATTTGCAAGGTGGCTGTTTGATGCAGTCTAAAAACATCACTTTTAAGCTTAAAGGGCCAAAAGCCCAAATTATAATAGAAAATCCAACGGAGAGAAAATTCTCTGATATCAACAAATGCAGTCATAGGGAAACATAAAAGGCTGGATACAGTCTCCGTCCAGCTTCTGTCCAGGGAAGGACACAGAGTGCTCCCAGAGACCGCCGCCTGGGGCCCCCAAGGCCTTTCCTGAGAGCAGCAGACAGTGGCTTGGATGTTTTTTGCAGCAAAGAAAAAGAGGAAGAGGAGAGAGCGAGCTCCCAAGTGCAATTAGACACATTAACGTCCAGTAGCATCAACGTCTCACGCCCTGGAGCGAGCCCAGAGTCCCTTCTAGAATCATCACGAGAAACTGCATTTGCCCCCACATCTAAACAAGCCTCTCTAATCACGCCTGCTTTCCCTCAAGCATCAACATTGCAGATGAGGGTTTTTTATTTTTATTTTTTTTAATTCTCTCTGTTTTAATGACTTACATCACTTCCCACTAGCTTTATGGTGAATGCTAACTACTTCGGCTGCAAGGTGAGTTAGGTTAATGGAATCTGACCTTCATTTGCATTTCAATTCCCTGGGGGAAATAGGCATTTGACTAACAATCAACCAATTAAAAACTCTGGGCTCAGTCTTTTGCCAGGGGGCACTGTCCTTGCAGGGAATAAAATACCCTTTGCCCTGTCACCCACGGTAATCTAAGGACTAGGGCAGCTCTGGTAACACTTTTATCAAGGGACTGTTTTGGACCAAGCACCGTGCTGTGGGTTTTACGTGGATAAATCACTGGCCTTCGTAACAACTGCATGAGGTGGGTGCTACTTTTAATCTTGATTTGCCTGAGACAAACTCAAGACTTCAGCAGTTTGTTTAGCTGAGGTCTCCCTGCAGTTGGACCTGGAATTTGAACCCATGCAGTGGGACCCCAGAGCCCGTGCCGTGGCTGCTTTGGGGTGCCTCCTAGGGGTATGTTAGTCCCTCCCACTCAGTACAGGACCACCACCTACCTGTGACCCTGCAGGGTCTGGCGGCCAGGGTGGCCAATTCAAAAGCCTTGACATAGCTGATTGCAGCTCCCGGCAGCTTGTTGAGAATCCGGGGCTCGGTTCTCACCGCCTTCATCCTCTGCAGGCTTGGATGGTTTTTGCATCGACAAAGAGAATAAAAAGAGATACCAACGGAAGAGGGAATGAGGGCCCAGGCTGAAGCCTCTGCGGCCTGCCCACGTCTGGGCCCGGCCGCCTGGGGACTCTGCGCAGCCTGCGACTTCTGGGCAACACCCCACTGCGCGAGGCCTGTGGCAGGTCGGGTTGAAGATCACATCATCTGCTTCTACAGAGGGTTCGAGGGCCAGGGAGGCTCCTCTGACCTCAGGGCTTTCCGGTGGGCTGCCTGGGTGGGACAGAGGCGACTGTCAAAGCCAGAGAGGACTTCAAACATCCATAGGACTGGCAGAAGTGAGATCCTGACCACCTAGCTTAACCCTCTGCTGACGTCCCCAGGACTCCAAATTGGCCTCCACACTCACGGAGCTGGTGGGAAGCTCTAGTCCAGCCCCTCCCCTTCAGCGTGTGACAGATTACATCGTAGGGCCCTAGAAAGATTTTCAGCAGAGCACAAACATTTTATGCTTTCATAGCTAAGTATTTATTTTAATGTGTTTCAAGGGAAAAAAAGATTAATAATACACCCAAACCTGTGATCTCAGAGAGCATTGTTTAGTGTGAAAAACTACGTTGACTTGAAGCGAAGTCAGAGGAAAGTAAGGAAATAGTCACACAGATGGTACATGGATACGGCAAACCGTGAGCGTGATGTGTGAATGGCCGGGCCTTGAAAAGCAGTGATCTCGTCCAACGCCTGCGCTTCCAGATGGAGAAACTGAGGCTCAGGAATATGAGGAAACTTCTCCACGTTCACATCAGTAGTTAGTGGCAAACAAATGCTAGTGTCTTCGGCCCCATACCCTTCTCCTAGCCCCCATGACGCCTTTCTCTCTAGCAAGCAATTCGATATTTTATCGAAACAGAACATGGTGAGGAAGTCGAGGGTGAAGAGCGAACCACAGCGTCGCAGCACAGCTGCAGGACCTCACACAGCCCCACACAGAGTGACTCACTCTCGGAATGACCTGCAGAACTTCCAGGTAGGTGGCAGCTGGGGCTGGCTGGGCCTGGGGCCAGCTCTGGCCAGTGAATCGCTGGGGAAAGACCCCACAGTTACTGTCACTCACAGGCAGCTACCTAGAGAGGGGCGGTGAGGCGGAATCCTGGAGTCAGGGGTCAGGAGGCTCTGCCGCCAACGCAAACGGTGCCTCTGGCCCTCGATGGGGGGGGGGGGCAAGACAACTATGTGCCCTCTGAAAATCCTTCCAGCTCCAAAATGCCAAGGCAGAACAGAGCCTGAATGCGAAAGCTGTAGGTCACGCTGCCAGAGGGCCGCTCTCACCCCTTACTAGCTGAACCACCTTGGGCAAGTTACTCAGCCTCCTTGAGCCTCATCTGTAAAATGGGAATTTCAGTACAAACTCCTGCTGCATTTGTAATGAGAATTAAACTACATCATGTTTAATTCTCATTAAACATGAGAGTTAACAAGGGACGTGTTTACCAAGGTCTCCTGTGCGTTCAGTGTTACCCAACCACTCAGTCCCGGTGCAAGGGCGTTTGTCCGAGTTTAAGTAATGGGGTAGGCGGGTAGAAAGGAAGACAGACAATACAAAGTGGGAAGGAAGAAAGGGTAATAAGCATATTTTTGATGGAACAAATCTCATATATACCATCATCATGTCAGTAGTTGCAGATAATAGTAATAATAATGAAATGCCATTTATTAAGCACCTACTAAGTCCCAAGCACTTAGAAACTGCTTACTAGGCAGATGCATTTACTATGCAAGTGACATACCTAATCCTTACTAGAGATGGGTTCCTCCTCACGAAGAAACTGAGGCCTAGAGAGCTCGTGTAGCAAGTCCAAGGTCACACAGTTTGAAAACAATAATATTAACACTCCACACACGCCAACCTTGCCTCAAATTGCACCTGAAGTCGAGGTGTGCACCAAGCTTTGGAAAGACGGACGGACTAGACATGACGGGGGAGGGCGTCTCCCACCACGTGCTCTGGGAGCTTCCATGTGTGTATGGACTCGGGGACTGGCCCTTCGCCACCTGTATTCGCCTGCCAGGCTGCCCCGGTTTCCACCTGGTGTCCAGGGAGCAGCCAGGGTTGACTTTCCCTCCATGGAGAGGACATCACCTCTCTAGCTCCACATGGTCCCTTTGGAGGGCATGGCTGTCTCCCCAAATGGCCCATCAGCAGATGAGCTCTGCAGGAGGCCACCTGCAGGTACAGCTCCACCAGTGGAGTCACACGGCCCCGAGCCAGCCTCGGCAGCCTTGTCCTCCTTCCCCAGGTCAATGAAGATCCACAGGCTCTCCTTGATGCAGGCGAGGGACCTCCTGAGGGACCTGAGGGACCTGAGGGGCAGACATGGATCATAAGGCCTGAGGGCTCAAAAGGCCTCAGAGTCTCTTAGCACCTGAAGAAACCGAGGCTCTGGGGGGAACCAACATTGTTTCAGGTGACACAGGGAGGTCCAAGCATGATTTGAGCACCAGCTCTGCCTTAACCAGCTGTGTGACCTTGAGAAAGTACAGGACTTCTCTGTGCCTTCATTTTCCCATCTGTAATATGGGGACATAATTGTACCTGCCTTGGAGGATTATTGTGAGGATGTAATAATTATTTAAATATAATAATAAAACTGGAGTGCTCCGAACAATGCCCACCATAGAGTAAGGACTTGATAAATATTTAAATATTAGGTATCATTATTACTGACCCACAGTCTGTCCATCTTCCTACTGCACTAACGTTTTTTTTCGTAAGCACCTAACGCACAGTAAATGCCAAATGCCTAATTATTAAATAAAAGCACAAAGGAATGACCAGTGGTGACTTTAAATAATCAAAAACATTTTGATGTTTTAAGAAAAACATCGAAAGAAGTGTAGAAGTGTAGAAGTTTGAAAAGGCTTGTGCTTAACAGTACTCTTCAGTTATCAGGAAAACCTGTCTTACGCAGGACACTCTTCCCCCGTGACTGGGTTAATGAAGGAATGAGGCACAGCTAGCGTGGTGTTGCGCAGACTGGGAATCTAGAACACGAAGGAGCGCTGGGCAGCATCTAGACGGTGGTTCTCAGCTCCAGCAGCAGTTGGAATCACCTGGAAGCTTTTCAAACCTACATACACAGGCAAACTCACCTGCGTGGGCTAACCTGGGACCCTAGGGAGTGTGGCTCAAGCAGCAGCATCTGTCAAAGCTCTTCAACAGGGACTCCGCTGTCCAGCTGGGGTTGAGACTTGTTGGCCTAGTCTCAGAGGAAATAGGCCCAGAGACGGGGAGTGACTGTACAAGGTTGCACAGCACGTTAGGGGAAGACTCAAGGCCGGAGCTCCCTTCTCCTGAGTCCCGGCCCAGGACTTGTCCCATAACACCCACATCCCTCAAGGCCTGATTCGTAGCCCACCGGATTCAGCATTACCTGGGGAGCTTATTAAAAACACAGACTCCCAGAACTGCTTCAGACTGACTCTGTCAGAATCACCACGGTCGCAAGCCAGGCTTCCTCAGCTCTCAGTGTCTACATCTCTTCCTACCTGGCCCGGGTACCCTGAGGTTGCACATTGCTTGGTAAACAGTGCGTCTCCCTGAATGCCTTCCATGACTGTGGAGACCCTCACCCTAACCACTTTCACAAGGGATGCTCACCGGGCAGGCCCAGAGCCCCCCACAGGTGCCCCCCAAGCTCCACATCTCCTGCTAGGGGACAGGCTGGAGTCCTCTCTCTCCCTTAGTACCCATATCCAGATGAACAAACTCTGTCTTTTAAACCTTCATGATGTCTTTCAGATGTGTCCTCATCTTTCCCACATTTCCAATGCTGCTGCTCCCCCTTCTCCCCAAAATTCCATTCATTTACCCGTCATCACTTTCAAAATCCTACTTCTCCCTCAGGGGCATCCTCACATGCTACCAGCTCCACGGGGCCTCCCCTGAGCCCCCGCTGCTGGTGCTCCTTCCTTCCCTCCCAGCCCAGCCTGAGTCTCACCCGGGGACACGACCTGCCCCTGCCTGCCGCGGCCTTCAGCTTTGTGAGGATGGAAATCCCTGGGGGGAAGTTCACTTGAAGAAATGTGTCCATTGCATCAAAACCTACTTAATAAATTCCTCCTAGAAATCAGTGCCAAGAAAGCATTTGCCGCAACAGAGATTTGCTTATGTTCTTTTATCTGCCAGAGAGAACCACATACGGCTTCCCCTTTTCACCTCAGCCACCAGGAAGCTTCAAGCTAACTTACAGGAATCACCCCTGTGCATGGAAACGCCTGTTTTTCTGTCTGTTAACTGGTCTTTGTTCTCTTTTTCTCTTGAGTGCCCTGTAGAAGTGGGTGATTTATACATGCTAAATAAACATAGCCTTAAAACAGGTTCTCCTCGATAAACTGAGCATCCTATAAAAGAGATAGTGGCCTTATGTTTGTCACCTAAGGCACCTCATGACCCTCCTTTCAGTATCGCTCATATTTATGGTAAAGCAGGAGCGGATGTGTATTTCCTCCAATTATGCAAATAAGAATCCCAGATCTTAGAATTATAAAATATTAGGACTTAAAAAATCCTCATCTGGATCAATTTACAAAACAGCGGAGTAAAGCCCCCCCCATCCACTCTCCCATAAAACCAATAAGAACATAGGCAAAAATTATCACAATCCATTTTTTTCAAAACTCTGGAAGTTAGCCAAAGGCTTGCAACAATTTGAGGAAATTTTGTTCATGAAAAACAACCAAATCTTGTTAAAATAGTGAGTTTTGTTGCTTTTGAACTTGCTCTAGAGGCATTTCCTCTCTGCAGCATTTTCACAGCCTTAGAAACCAAACACTTGGCAATGACAGGAGCTGGGAAAACCAGCAGCCTCGCAGCCACTGGAGGGGACACAGTGAGTTTGGAATTCCCCAGCACTCTATCCCCAGGAATTGTCACTATTTGACCTGTCTGGAAGTTCCCTGAAAGCATTCAGTCGTGGGGCCTGTGTTTCTTTAACCTGACTCAGAGCTCACTGTGTAGAATACCCCTTCCCTGGGGTGTTTGTCCAACTATTTAACATTGCTGCTGCCTGAGGTGGTGAAAACATCTGGAGCAAAGGAAAAGCTGAAAATAAATAAATAAATAAAAGGAAGAGTCGGGGAGTGAGCTGTCCATAGAAAGCTTTGAAATGCTCCAGCATATTCCCAGGAGTCTAGAAGACCATCACCTGCTTGTACAAATCTGTGTGCATGTCCAGAAAATTTATAACAGATTGTTATAAATGAAGATGTTAATTATAATCCTCAGTGTAACAACCAAGAAAATAGCTGAAAGAAATATAGTTTGAAAAATGACAAAGAAGTTAATCTGGTACACATGTGGAACATCCTCCAGAACAGAGCATATGTTAGGCCTTTCTTAATAAATCTAGGCCTTCTCAATAAATTTAAAAGAAATAAAATCATACAAACTATGTTCATACAAACTATGTTCTCCTACTACAATAGAATGAAATCAGAAATTGGTAATGGAAGGAAATTTGGAGAATTCACAGATATGTAAAAATTAAGCAGCACATTCCTAAATAACCAAGAAGTCAAAGAAAAAATCACAAGGGACATTAGAAAATACTTTGAGATGAAAGAAAATAAAAATACTACCTACCAAAATTGGAGTGAGCCGAGTGAAAGCAGTGCTCAGAGGGAAATTTATAGCTGTAAATATTTATATCAAAAAAGAATGAAGATCTACATCAATAACCTAATATTCCACCTTAAGACACTTGAAAAAGAAGAGCAAAGTAAATCCCAAACAAGCAGAAGGAAGAAAATAGTAAATATTAAATCAGGGATAAGTGATATAGAGGACAGAAAAGCAATAAAGAAAATCAACAAAACCGATAATTGGTTCTTTTAAAGGATTTTTTTTAAAGTCAAATCTTTAGTTAGTCTAATCCAGAAAAATAAGAGAAAGAGCTAGGAATTAAAGCGGAGACATTGTTACTAAGAGAAATCACTACAGAAATAAAAAGGAATTCCCTTATAAAGGGAATACTATGAACAGTCGCATGCCAACAGATTAGACAATCTACATAAATGGACATACTCCTGAAGTAAAAACTATCAAACTGCTCAAGAAGAAATAGCTAATCTAGACCTATAGTAACTAAAGAGATCAAATTAACAACAATAATAGTAATAACTCCTTACAATGAAAAGATGGCTTCACTGGTGATTTTTACCAAACTTTTAAAAAAGAATTAGCACTAATCCTTCACAAACTCTTTCAAAAAATAGAAGGGGAGGAAACATTTCCCAACACATTTTGAGGTCAGTATTATCCTTATACGAACACAAAGACGTTATCACAAGAAAAGAAAAATACAGACCAATATCTCTTATGAATATAGATGTAAAAATACTCTACCTAATACTAGGAAACCGAATCCACGGCATGGAAAGAGGATTATACTCCATGATCAAGTGGGATTTATCCCAGGAATACAAGGTCAGCTCAACATACTAAAATTAATCAACTCAATACATTTTATTAACAGAATGAAAGAAAACCCCACATGATAAGTTCAATAGGTGCATAAAAAACATTTGGGGGGAAAAAATCAACACCCTTTAATAATAAAAAAGCACAAAGAACTAAAAATAGAAGGAAAGTTCTTCAGCCTAATAAAGAGCATTTGTGAAACATTCATAACTAATTTTATACTTAATAGTGAAAGTCTGAAAACTTTCCCTCTAATATTAGGTGTAAGACAAGAATTTCTGCTCTCACCACCTCTGTTAAACATCGTACTGAAGGTTCCATCTAGGGTAATGAGACCAAAAAAAAAGAAACAAAGTACATTTAGATAGGAAAGAAAGAAGTAAAGCTATATTTGCAAGTGACATGATCTTCCATATAGCAAATCCTAAGCAATACACATGTACACACACAGAAACTGTTAGAGCTGATAAACAGTTGCAGGGTGCAAGATTAACATGCAAAAATCTACTGTATTTCTATAAGCATCAATGAACAATTTGAAAGTGAAATTAAAAAGATAATTCCATTTATAGTAGCATCAAAAACTACTTTAGAAGATATTTAAAAGAGAAGTGAAAATTATATATTCTAAAAACTGCAGCACACTGTTGAAAGGGATTAGAGGAGATCTAAGTAAATGGAAAGACATCCATGTTTGTGAATTTGCAGACCTGATATTGTTAAGATGGCAATACCACCCAAACTGAACTACAGATTCAACATTCTCCCTATCAAAATCCCAGGTGGCTTCTTTGCAGAAAACGAAAAGTCGATGCTAAGTTTCCTATGGAAAGGCAAGGGGACCCGAAGAGTCAAAACAATCTTGAAAAACATGTTTGGAGGTCATACACTTCCCAACTTAAAAGTTGCTCAGCCGGAGTGGCTCAGAAGTTGAGCATTGACCCATGGTCTAGGAGATGGAGGTTCAATTCCCAGTCAGGGCACATGCCTGGATTTCTGGCTCAGTTCCCAGTAGGGAGCATGCAGGAGGCAGCCGAGCAATGATTCTGTCTCATCATTGATGTTCCTATCCTCTCTCCTTCTCCCTTCCTCTCTCTGAAATCAATAAAAATAATTGTTAAAAAGTTACCACAAAGCCATAATAAACACAGTGGTATAGTCTGACATGGGCTAGGCATATCAATAAATAGGAGAGAATTGAGAGTCCAGAAATAAACCCTTACATTTGCAGTTAATTTCAAACAAGGGTGCCAAAAGCATTCAATGCAGAAAAATAAATTTCAACAAGTGGTACTTAGACAACTGTGTATTCATGCAAAAGAATGAAACTGAACCCCTACCTCACACCATACACAAAAATGAACTCGAAATGGCTGATTGACTTAAGAGCTAGAACTAGTAGACTACTGCACTAAATAACTACAGTAGTCCCCCTTATCCACAGGGATATGTTCCAAGACCCCCAATGAACACCTGAAACTGTGGGTAGCACTGAACCCTATATATGTACCTTTTTTGCTACACAAACATACCTTTTCACTTGCAGAGGTGGAGAATCTTTTTTCTGCCAAATGTCCATTTGGATATCTATAACATCATTTACGGGCCATACAAAATTAACAACTTAAAAATTAGCTATGAAAAAAGCTCCTAGATTTATTGAATTTTGAGTCCCACCTGCGGTTGTATTGGCAGGGTCAGACCAAATGATTTTGTGGGCCCGCAGGCTGGACCTTCCCACCCCTGAGTCCTAAAGGAAGCACTTTATGCTTCTCTCTGGCAAATCTAGGTTGCCAGCATCACTATTTTTGCTCTTTGAGGCCATTATTAAGTAAAATAAGAGTACTTGAACATAAGTACTGTGATACCTCTAGAGTCGATCTGATCACCAAGAGGACTACGTGACTAATGGGCAGGGAACATGTATAGCGTGGACACACTGGACAAAGGATGATTCAAGTCCCAGGAAGGATGGATGGAGACAGAGTGAGATGGGATGCTACTCAGGACATCATGCAGTTTAAAACTTATGAATTGTTCACTTCTAGAATTTTCCATTTAATATTTTTGGACCAACTGCAGCCCCACTTCTGACCTCCTGTTGATTATAGGTAACTGATACTGCGGAAAGCAAGACTGCGGATAATGGGAGACTACTGTAGTTAACTACTCGGCTGACCACACAACCATGTAATGCATGTTTCTCTGTGCCAAGTTCTATGCATGACGTCTGCCCTCACGGAGCTTATGGTCACTACATTGTAACCTTCTGAAGCTACTACAAAGTCTTTCAAAACCCCAACAGCTTAGGTCTCTGATCTAAAAGGTCCTCTAAGGAGGCCCACAACTTTAAGAATCTGTCCGCAGAATTCAAGATGCTTTGGAGACAGCAGGAATTCTGACCCAGGACTATTGCCAAGGTCTGAATAGCAGAGCTGGCTGGACCTGGACTCAACACTTTAGAACTGGAAGACGCCTCATTCAATTTAACTTTATGAATGGAGCAGCCAAGAGGAAAAATGGTTTGTTGAAGGACACGCCATTGCCTTATGGCAGGATCAGACTTCCTGACTCCCACTCTAACTTTGGTTGTTCCTCTCCCACTTCTGTGGCTTCCATCTTTCTCCGTCACTTCTTGGACCAACTGCAGCCCCACTTCTGACCTCCTATCACCCCCACTACCTAAGAAGCACAGTGATCCTTCACACTGGCTTAGATAGGCCTCCGGCGTCTATGCTGACAGCGTCCACGGCTTTCTCGCTGGCTTCCCCGTTCAGGTCCCAGTGGGTTTTGATAACTGGAGGTTGGAGGGGGGCTGGTGAGCAAAGGACGGCAGTGGGGTAGGTGATGACTGGGAGCAGTGACTAATCTGAGACTGAGCTCGTACACAGCAAGAAGTGGCTATGAACCTGACACGTATTTGCTACCCTTGCTCCAGTCCCTTAAAATCCAACTCTCCCAAAGCCCATTCCTATGAGGCTGCACTATGAACATGACTGTTTCATCTCTAAGGTTAATTCAAGCCTGACTTCTGGATCTGCTCCAGCATCATCCAAGCTCCTAGGGTGGCCTGGAATGAATACCAGGGCAGTACTGGGGCCAGGCCTCCTGTCCCCTCACATGCTGCCAGGATCGAAAACTCCCTTCCCAGAGCTGAAGACATAGATAACAGGAGGTTTGCAAGACACCTGATTCTTACAAGAGAAGGAAAGGGTGAGGGAGAGGAAGACAGAGTGGGTGCGGGGAGAGAGGGAAATAGTTATCTGATTATGCATGATCTGATTACCCAGGTACCTAAGGTTACCAGATTACCGTGTTGCCTAGAAAAACAAAACTATAATTTAATTAGCTTCTCCTCAACCACCTCTCTCTGCTCAACACCAGCAATTATCTGCTCTATTTTAGAAGTCATTCATAATTATGAAGCCAATGCTACAATGCTAATCTGTTGCAAAATACAACCGAGTATCTTGCAAACCATGTAGAATTTAATAGAATAAATTAAAGCTTGTTAGGGAGCAGAGCTGCAGGCCACATGCCACTGACAAACAAGGACCAGGCTGATTAGACCAGTGAGGAGGCAGGGAAGAGACAATCAACAGGAGGTGGCAGGATGCTCTGAGAATAGTTAAAATACCAAAGGGTTAAAAGAAGTCTTTGGGTCAAACGGTTAGGTTTTAGTACATATTTTTGCAAAAATGAGCCTTCGTAAGAGATTGCAGAAAAGTAAATCACAAAACAAAGGATGTTTCACTGGGTATTACACAATTTTGTCAACACAATTCAGCTAAACCGCCAACACTTCTGTTGTTTATTCCAAGACTTAGTGCAGAGTTGCAGTTACGACCTAAGTATTTTTCACTAAATAGTGAAAATAAACCTGGTTTTATAATTTCCAGTTTCATTTTAAAGGTAAAGGCCCAAACAAACTTTCTTTACCGTGAAATTTTACACCCCTGCTGTCGGTGAATTTGTTTACTTTAAGTGTCCTTTCTCTAATACCAGCTGTCTTCAGGTAATGAAGCCCTGAGGGGTCCACCATCCTGGGTGTAGCAGCCACCCCTCTGCACTGTGCATCTTCAGCCATGGGCATGCATGAGACAGGTTGTCATGAAAACACACAAGTAACTGCAGCATAGGCCACGTTACTGAGCCTTTTCTAGGTACCAGGCACTGTTCCGAGTGTTCCATGTGCATTAACTCATTTATTCTTCGCAAAATACTAGAGCACAGATGCCATCCTGATCCTTCTTGACTGAAGAGGAAGCTGAGGCCTGGAGAAATTAAATAACTTGTCCAAAGCCACACAGCTGATAAGCGATGATGACACAGCCTTGCACGGTGTGGCCGCTGCAAAGCCCGAGCTCTTTTCCTTGATGCCATAAACATACCATGGGCATCTGGACTTGAATTCTTGAGGGAAACGATATTGTTTCTTCTTCAGGGGAAAAAAAAGATGTTTCCAAGACTGTCCCTAAGCCCAGACTCACCTGCCCCAGGGACCCCAGCAGCTGCCCCTCCATCTCCCGGCCCAAGTTGCTGAGCCACGGTCAGCCAGTGCTCATGGTAGGTGTGCATGCCTTGGGGTTGGGGACACAGAGCTGTAGAAATGGCAGAGGGATTTGGTGACCTGAAGCTGACCTGAACATAAAGCAGGGGCATGAATGAGATGACATGAAACCCCTACTCTGGCGCTTTCCTCTCAAGCTTCCCAGCAGCAGTGGACATGCTCACTCTTTAGGTGTCGATGCCTAAGCCAAAAACAGCAATGCCATTTTATTAAAAAGGCGGCCGCTGGCCGGCTGGCGTCCGCAGCTCCTCCAGGCTGGAGTCCTCGGGGCTGCTGGACTGTTCAGAGCCCAGGGCCTAATGCTCCTCCCCAGCTCCACCAGGCCAGGCCTCCTTGAAGCCTTCGGGCTGTGACGCTGTAAGCGACAAGCAAAGCTGAGCAACCCTGAGCGCCTGCCACTGGGGTGGCCGGCTCTTGGCAAGAGGATGGGACGCTGACCTGAAGGGCTGGAGGTCAGGGTCGGCGTGATCTCTACTCACCACTCGGGTCGTTTGGAAGGTTCCGGAGGGTTTCAAACCCACCTAGATGAGATGAAGGGCAGGCTTGTGTTAGGTCATCGTGGGCCACCATGCCTCTGCCTGCAGGTGTCCCCCAGGCCGATGGCCCCTGAGGAGACCTTGTGCTTGGGTTTCGACCATCAGCCGTCTTTGAGGAACTGGGCAGGATTGTCCCTCAGCATCAGTTTAGAGTTGCTGGAACCTGAAGAGTATCTTACTTACCCCACTCACTTCACAGCTGGGAACCGAGGTGGAAACGAGACCCGGAGTCAGAGAAGAAAGGCTGAGAACATGAGCTCTGTGCCAAGCGGTGTGGGGATGGGGGTGATGAGCTCTGAACCCCAGATCTCTCGGAAATTTTAGGACAGAGCCGTGAGCAGGCCTCCAAGCGCCGCTCACTGTGGGCCACGCGGCACCGCCTCCCTCCCCGCGTGTCACAGACCCTCCCGCCTCCCTTCCCCTTTCCTTCAGCATCAGTCCCCTCGGCAGGCGCTCACTTGGTGTGTGCATGTGCTTCGGAAGGACAAGGTGACCGAACGCGAACGCCGAGGACAGGAAAGCGACGGTGGGCCCGAGGGTGGCAGTTTTGCTCTCTGAAGTGACTCAGTGGTGGGGTAGATGCAGCGACAGCCTCGGCCCGGCGCTCGACGCGTGGAGTCTGCAGAACCGGCAGGAGCTCTGGGCAGAGGACGGGACAGGACCCGAGTCCCACACGCCGCCCCCAGGCTCTCCAGGAGACTGCGGACGAGAGGGGGGCGATGCATGGGCAGTGCTAGAAATGCCCAGAAGTGGAGGAAGACACGAGTCTTCACGTTGAAGAAATTCACCAAGTCCCGAGCAAAAGAAATAAAAACAATATAATTTTGAACACGATTTCCATTTCTTTAATATTATAGGTCTGTTCAGGTTTTCTGTTTCTCCTGAGCCTCCTTTCTGGGTTCAGTCCCCGATTACTTAAATGTTCGATGTATGAGCTGAAGGAGTTAAATATAAATGATAAGGGTATAAATTAGTGAAGGAATCGCCAAGAAAGCAGGAGAAAACAATAAAGGTAAATACGGAATTCATGAAACAGGAAACAAAGAAGCAGCAACGGTGGTCAACAAATGAAAAACTGGGTCCCCGGAAAGACTCATAAAATGGACAAAACCCTGGCAAAAATTTTTTTTGAAATTTCATACGAATAGTTATTTTCCCTCCACACTTTGAAGATGTCCTGCGACACCTAGCTGAGTCATCATTCAAGAGTGTATTTCAGCCCCGGCTGGTTTGGCTCAGTGGGTAGAGCGTCGGCCCGAGGACTGGAGGGTCCCGGGTTCGATTCCACCCAAGGGCACGTACCTGGGTTGCAGGCTCGATCCAGACCCTGGTCGGGGCGCGTGCAGGAGGCGACCAATCGCTGTCTCCCTCACATTCGTGTCTCTCTCTCCCCCCCTTCCACTCTCTCTGAAAAGCAATGGGAACAATATCCTTAGGTGAGGATTTAAAAACCCACAAACTAAAAGAGTACATTTTAAGCCTATTTCAGACAAACAAGGACTGAAGACTGAGAGTAATTACAACTCGCAGATTTCCACAGAAATAACCACTGAAAGATGTACATTATGAAGAAGTGGACTACCTGCTATAAATAGATAATAGAATATACCACATCTAGGCATATCGCACAACTGCAAAATATGACTTGCAAAACAGAAACCTCAACAAAATACAACCAGCAAGGGAAAAAGCAACCTACCTGCAAGAAATGGCTGTGAGACTGGCAGCAAACATCTCATCAGCAAAAATAGATGCCGCAAGAAAAGCAATGATAAAGACTACACAGCTAAGCAATAAAAGGATGAAAGAGGGCGTGTAAGAAATATATATTTTTAAAATGCTTAATACTATGAAATACTGGCTTTACTCCTATGTTCTTTTTCCTGGTTTTGGGTACATTCATTTTTCAATCTTACTTATTTTTACATTTAGGCATTTAAGTATATAAATTTCCTTTAAGTACCACTATTAAAATGAACTGTATCTACTACAATGGGAATAAATCCTAAACTTACAGTCAACTGAGAAAAAGGCCAGCTGCAGAAAAATAATTTATATAAATGTTTAAATACACAGAAACATAGTATGTTTGCTTATGAACAAATGCCTGTTTTTAAAATGTATCAGACTAAGGACTAGAAACAAATGTATTACCTTCAAATACGTTTGCCTCTGGGGTGGGGATCAGGGTCCGAGGATGAGAGTAGGAAGGGGGGAAGACGTCTTCAGTTAGATCTAAAGACATTTTTCCTTTAAAACACACACATACACAAACACACAGAGGTCAATTTAAAATATAATGATTTTTTTTTTTTTTTTTTTTTATTAAAGAAAGGGCATGGAGTTCTGTCATTCTCAATAGCTCTGAGATCCCCAAAGCCCCTCTGGCCAAATGCAAAGACAGAATACAATGCCTGTCACAGGGATAGAACTTGTCTTCCAGCTGCTGTTGCTGTGAAACTAAGGAGCTGACGCTGAAGTCTGTGCTCTAATTCCCCCAAGTTTGCTCCCGTGAACAGGCACGATCCCTTTCTCACGTGTCAAGAGACACAGAGTAAATCAGACTCAGAAACAGCTTCTGAGAAATTTCACCCTTAATATACTGCCAATTTAGTTGATTTGATTAACTAAATGTAATTAATTAACACATATGTACATGCATACACTCATACACTTTAAGGAGGGAACCTGGGCAGAGATGGAGACTGGCAGAGGCTGGACCATCTTCAGAGCCTGATGCCAAACAAGCAGACTAAGAGCGACACCCAGTGGCCACCCCCAGCACAGCCCACAGGGCGATCCCCGGGACTGCCACAGCCTGGGGCCGCTTGCGCCCAGGATGTTTGTGGGGTTTCCTGGCTGGGGTGTTTCAGGGAAGTCTGTAGCCTAGAGAGGGCCTGGTGGGAGTGCAAGGAGCCTGTTCCCTCTCCTCTCCTCCACCCTTCGCTGGCTCCTGGCTCACTTTCCCCTTCCCTGCGCGTGTGAGATCTCTGGTGCACTGGGTCCCACAGGCGACCAGGTGACCGGGTGTAGGACAGCGGACAACACTGTGGAAATAAGGAGAGGGTCTCACGGCACCACTGCGATGCAGGAGCTGATGTTCTTCAGGGGAAGGGTGTATCCCCTACAACTGAGCAGCTAAAATGGGAAAATTAATTTTGTGGTACTGTGTTATTGTCGTTTGAAATCCAAATATAATTTATGAAATCTGACATCTGCCCACGATCTCCTATTAAAACTGTCTCTCAAAGGTTACCACCCACCACAGTCACAGCAGTAATAAGTGCTAACACATATTCATCACACACACACACACATCAGGCACCATCCTAAGTGCCTGACATGTAGCAGCTCATTTCAACTCATGCCAACCCTGTGGAAAAACATGAATGTTGTAAGTGTTTTGCAGATGACAGGACTGAGGCCTAGAGAGACAGATTAACATACCCAAAGTCACAGCTGGAAGCTCACGGAGACACAGGACGTGCTCACATGGCCATAAAGGCCTTTCCGCCAGTTTGGCTCTGAAACTCTTGATTACTGAGCTACACTGCCTCCCATGAGCAGTGACCTCTCAGTAACCAGTGACCTCCTAGTGACCAGCCCGAAGGCCTTCATCGGTGCTGAGCATCGCCCCCCCGTGCTGCTCCTTCCCTCCCAGCTGGCTCCTCTGTCTCCCTTCTACATTCCCCTGCTCTGTAAAGGGTTCTCCCCACCAAGGCTCTTCTCTTCTCTGTCTCTCTTTCCCCTGGGAGAAACACTTGGTTGAAGCACTCATGGATTCAGTGCCAGATTCTGGGGTTCCAGGCCCAAGGCCCTGAGTCCAGCCCTTTCACTCCTGGGCCCTCACTTCCCCCTGCCGTGAAGTGAGGGTGGTTTGAGCAGGGGTCTCACCTTGGCCACACACTGGCCCCCCCTGGAGAACTTTCATAACCATCACAGCCCAGGCTCCACCCAGACCAGTGAGACAGAACCTGTAAGGGCTTGTCCTCAGCAGTGCCCTCTCCTCTCCAACCCCCCCGCCCCTTCCCAGGTGCCACCTGCCTCGGCCTTCGCACTGGCCTCCTGCTACAAGTCCTCCCTCGCCCATGCACGCCTCACCCAGAGCCAAGATCAGCTTCCTAGAGAGAAGTTCCAGTCACATGACGTCACCTTGCTCAGACACGCTCAGGGGCTCCCCATCCTCTGCTGGGGGAAGCACAGGCCTTGGCTCGGCATGTGTAGTCTCCCACGTCATGGCCCATTCAACCCTGGCTACACCAGCGCCCTCCTGGTAACCTGCCTCCCCAAGGGCATGAGTCGTTCCTCAATATCCCCTCCCTTCCCCACCCATCACCTCCTCTCCCCACTGACATCTGTTGCAATGTCTTAGATCGTGCAGAACTGAACTCAAATGTCACCCTGCCCATGAAAGCTCTCCTGCTACGCTTCTCCTCCTTAGACTCGCACAGCACTCCCCTCCCCCCCAGGAGCTCAGTGAGTGATGGTTCTTGTTCAGGGTTATGTGGGTTCTCAGGTCTCTGTGCAGGGAAAATGACCTTTTGTCTCCTCTCCCCACCAAAGGCAGGGCCCACTTTCGAGAGAGTTCTGCCCTGGGCCCACGTTACACAGTGGCTCTTTCCCACGAGAGACGTATTCCAGCCTGAGTGCTCAGAGCTGAGACATCCCGAGGGCCACTCCTCGTGTAGCTGCCTAGAGTCGCAGTGCTGCCCCGGCCGGTTTGGCTCAGTGTTTAGAGTGTTCACCTGTGGACTGACTGAAGGGTCCCAGGTTCGATTCCAGCCAAAGGCACATACCTCGGTTGCAGGCTCAATCCTTGGCCCTGGTCAGGGCAGGTGCAGGAGGCAACTAATCGCTGTTTCTCACATCAATGTTTCTCTCTCTCCCCCTTCCTTTCTCTCTGAAAAGCAATGGAAAAAATATCCTCGGTGAGGATTTAAAAAAAAAAATTAGAGTCTCAGTGCTAGCAGCTAACTCTGCGTTCCCTCTCGCCCTCCCTGGCCCAGGCTTCCTACCATTTCCTGTCCCCATGCAGGAAGCCCGCCCTGGAGAGACTGGGCGGCACTCGGGAGCTCTGTCCCTTGGTGACACAGTGGCGGAGCGGGCCAGCCATCTGCGCCCGGAACCAGCCCTTTTGGACTGAAGGAAGAAAAGAGGAAAAGATCACTCTACCCCCAGGCCAACACCCACATCACATGTTAAGCTGTCAGCAGACAGGCCTGTGTGGGACAGACTCTCTGCTGACCAAGCTGCGATCTATAGGCCTCCGTGTGTCTCTGGATGGGCCCATTGCTCAGACTGGAAGAGCAGCAGAATGCAAGGACCAGCACCGCATCCTCGGTGCCCAGCAGCAGGCCTTCCTCCGGGGCTGTGCGTCTCCCCCTGCACAAGGGAAGGCCTCGGTGACCACCTCTCAAGGGGACCTGGACTGACTCTCTCCCTGGTCACTCGTCCTCTCCTTCCTATCACCCCTGTGTCTGCCTCACATGTCAGAATGTGTTTCTCTGCCTTGGTGTTTCCAGGGGACCTGAAGTTCACTTGCAAACCTGCTCAGAATGGGGTGGGCCCCTGAGGAAGGCGGCCCAGCTCCAGGAGGAACCAGAGGGTCTCTGTCACACTCATATTGGGGAGTAAGAATCGGGGTCTATGTTCCTGGTGGGGACAAAGCCCACTTCTCTGGAGCACGTCGACTTCCCAGTGAACCGCCGAAGCCCAGGGATGATCTCACTGCATTTCCCTGGTGGAGATTCAGTCCATCGTCTGCTCCCTGGTGGAGACTCAGTCCATCGTCTGCTCCCTGGTGGAGACTCAGCCCATCGTCTGCTCCCTCTCGTAACCCTTCCGGGCCTTACATCTCCTCCGCCTCGGGGAAATAGCACACGGGGCAGCTAAGTAAGGCAGGGACAGCTGAGCCTCCCCTTACTCTCAATGTGAGGGGCTCCCACACTTCAGAATCTCAAGGACCAGTAAAATCCCCTCCCCACCAAAAAAGGAAATTAACAGGAATGACGTAGGGTAACTGGCTTTTCATTTTGCCAAACTAGGACATTCAATTAAAGGCACTACCAACCACTTCCCCCATCATTTTATAAAAGGGCGGATGTTTGAACGAGTGGAGGAAAGATCGTCTCGGAACCTGGATATCCTAACGCCGACTGAAGTCAGCTGGTGGAGAGCTGGAAAGCTCGAGTATTGCCCTGCTCAGCCCGATCTGCCGTCATCACGTAGACACGGATCCGCAGACCAGGGCGAGAACCGTTGTAGGGTCTCTCCTTTCCTTCCGGCTCCTTTGGCCCTGTGACCCTCAGCCTCCCCAGCTGTAAAATGGGAAGAACAAGGGCACCTGTCTCTTACGAATATTAGGAGGAGTCAGAGTCACAATGGCAGGTGCCTAGTCAACCCTCGGTAAGTGTTGGCCTCATATCATCGGTGAACAGAAACCTGCTGATGACCAAAGGGATCCTGAGGTCTCCCCTTCAGACTGTGGTCATGATCCAGCTTGATAACTGCCTCGCCAGGATCCAGCGATGACGCATTTATGAGCACTGTGCTGTCCAGCTGACAAAGCACACTTATGTCAGGTTTCTCAGAGCTCCCCGGAAGCCCGAGAGCGACTATCAGAATCTTCTTTCAGAGATGAGATTTGTCCACGGTACTGTGTGCGACAAAGCTGGGTCCCTCGGCTGCTGGTAGCCCCGCTTTCTACCAATTCTCCTCTGATTGAGGTGATGGTTTCCTATATGCCTTGGTTTCCACATTTGCTTTAGCACCTCTGCTAAAGCTACTGGCTTTTTTTTCCTGACATTTTTGGTTCAGTGTCCATTGATCGAGTCTTCACGATCAGAAATTCCCACCCCTTTGTGGGTTTTATGGTAAAACGTACTAGTGAGAACATTGCGGCATAGTGAGGGCATGTGAGCTGGCCGGGGTCGCACTGGCTTTAAGTTGTAGAGTCAGGATTTGAATCCAGAACAAACTTTACAGCCCCATGTTCTTAACTATAAGGTTATACGGCCTCAGATAGCCAACAATTTTGTTTATGGTCATGGACACAGAGAACAGATTGACAGCTGTCAGAGGGAAGGGGGTTGGGAGCCCTCACTATTCAAAGTGTGCTCCCTGGACCCGCAGATGGGCCTCTAGTGGTCACAGAGGGAGACGTGAGGTGGAAAGAGCAGAAATCGCCAGGCCTGTGGGAGAAGCCGCACCTCCTGGCCGAGAGTCCCTGCAGGCTGCTTCCTGTGCAAGGCTGCGTGGGGCCGGCATTCTCTGGGACGTGCACAGCGTGTGTCACTTCAAGTGGCCTCTGCCACGAGTTACCCCCCACGGAACGGGCAGGTGAGCCATGCCCCACCAGAGCAGTACCGAGCTGTGCCCCAAGAGCCCCTTTACCTTCTAGAAGGCCCTGCAGCCGAGGCCTCACTAGCAGGCAACTCCTCCACCCCTTTCTTTGGCTCTTTTCCAAAGACATGGAATAAAGTATCCGGAACTTGACTATTTTAAGCAGCTACTCTGATCTTACTCAAGACTGGTTCCTTTTTTCAAACCATCAAGTCCACATCTATGTCAGTACTTTGAATTTAGTCTTGACCAATAGCCATTTGCCAGACTGTCTAATAGAGTCTCTCTCCCTGAACACAAAGAAGAGCTGCCCCTGGCATCTTAGAGTAATCGTTAATATTTGCTTTAGACTTAGATCTAGACATTTTGTGATATTTCAAAAGGTAACTATCCACGTTAGGGCCCTACCTCTTTTAATTCCCTGAGCCAAACCAAGTCCTCGCGTCAAGCCCTCCACAGTGGCTGGACTGTGGTTTAGGTGCTTTTCCTCCTGCCTGCTCCGAGCTGTACTTAAGCTCAGGTAGGTGCCGATCTTCCAGATTTCCTCCGAGGTCTTGAAGCTGATGAGGAACTGGGCCTGCTGGGACTGGACGCCCACCAACCTGGCTGAGGGGCCCTGAGTAAAAAGAACAGCGAGTCAGCCACAGATGAGAGTGTCCTGTTAATGAGCTCCCATAAGTACAAAATGCTTTGTATGGATTTCTCGATTGTGGCATTGAATTTTACATCAAACACACACACAAAGGAAACAACCTAAATGTCCATCATAGGATACTAGCTAAAATGAATTCGGGCCTGCCCTGGCCTGTATGGCTCAGTAGTTAGAGCATCGGCCCCGTGCACCAAAGGGTCAGGAGTTGGATTTCTGGTCAATGGCACGTGTACCTAGGTTGCAGGTTTGATCCCCAGAGGCAACCAATCGACACCTCTCTCTCTCTTTCTCTCTCTCTCCTACCCTTCCTTCCAATCTCTCTGGAAAGCAATGCAAAAAATGCTCTCAGGTGAAGATTAACAACTAAGAATTATGGTTCATCCAGACAATGGAATATTATGACATCACGCGGCCATAAGGAAGAATGAAGAAACTTTGTGCACTGACACAGCCTCCAAATATACACCACTAAATGGAACAATGGCGGTGATAACACACACACACAAAACCAGAGTATAGAGCTACATGCAGCAAATGCGGCCTGTTGTATAAAATTAAAAAAATAGTTGGGGGGAGGGGGAGATAAGTCATAGACGGCATCTTTGATGTCTATGGATTATTTTCATAAAGCTGGCAAACAGAAAAAACACACAAAAATAAAAATCACCCACAATCCCTCCCCCTAGAGGCCCCCAACCTTGACACTTTGGTGTATTAACTGAGTCTTTTTTTCTATACATGAGTTTCTATGTAAATACTTTTATTTAAATAGCATCACTTATTCAAATTGTTTTTGTAATCTTTTGTTGCTAAGCCATATTTTGTGAACCACCTCCAGTGTCATAAAATAATCTACAGTATTTTTAACGGTTACACATGCCATTGTTGCATTAACGTAATTAATTCTTAACATTTCCTTAGGATTGGACTTTTGAATTTTTTTTAATGTTTTTCAACATCCTAAACAGCACTGTGATAAACATCCTATACCTAAACCTTCGCACACATCCTGGATTGTTTAACACAAGTAATTTCGAGAAGCGTCCTTGGGAATGCAAGGACATGCACATTTTCAGTCCTAAAATGCAGGAGCCAAACAGCCCTCCATAGAGACAGTGCCCATTTACATGCTCACAAGCAGAACAAGAGGAGGCCTGCAAGCCCCTCCCCCTTTTATTTAATATCTGAAAAAACAGGCCTGAGTCACTTCCCAAACTTGGTTTTCCCCTAATATCTGTCTCTGCAGCTTGCCCAAGCCTCTGGAGTCAACTGTAAAGAGTGATGACCAGAAAGTCCCTGTACCCCCAGGCCAGGTCCCGCCATCAAAGATCAACCCCTGGAGCCCTGAATTGGGAGAACCTCAGGGAAAGAAAAGAGTAAGAAGGATCCACAGGAAGAGCCCCTAGCTCAGCAAAGTCAGAATTCTGGTGTTCTGCCATAGCAGGCCCCAGGAGGCCCCGGGAGGGCCCAGGAGGCCCAGGTTCTTGGAAGATAAGATCCTAGTAATCAGGGAAGGTGTTCTAGGCAAAAACTGATCTACAGAGAATATGCTCCTTGTCAATGAGCAATGCCTCCTTTACCCTCACAGTACCCCTAGGAGAAGAGTACAATCGCAGTACGCAATCCATTCTAAAACCCACAGTTACCACATTGAACCTTTTCCAAAACAAAAGATAGGAAGTGTGACATCATACTTGATTGGCAGCATTTATTTCCTTTCTTAGAGGTAAACAAAATAATGGTGCATTTTATAATCCAAGGGCATTTCAGATTTAATAGAAAATGGACTTGTCTCTGTGTTATCGTCAAGGAGGCCCAGGCAGAGGCAGGTTAAGCAAGCTGGCTGAGGTCACCTGTGAGCAAGGTCACCTGTGAGTGTGCCGGGGCACCCTGGCTGGATCCAGCCGACTCCAGGCCTCCGCTTTCCCCACAAGCTGGCCCTGCTCGGGCTTCAGCCCAGCAGACCAGTTGGCTCAACCAAACCCGGCTCTTGCCCATGCCCACGGTGACTCAAATTAAAAGAAACTGTATTCGCTTTGGCAGCACATATACTAAAATTGGAACGAGGCAGAGAAGATCAGCATGGCCCCCGTGCAAGGGTGACAAGCAAATTTGTGAAGCGTTCCATATTTTAAAGAAATAAAGAAATTCTGTGGTGCCGGTTAGCAGCTAATGCCTCCAAGTTCCTGAATCCTGGAAACTTAAAAACCAAACCAAAAACACTCTACTGTTTATAAGTGATCTCCTGCGGATGGAGCACATTCCACCACAGAGCACAGTGCCGAGCTCTGCAGACACCGTCTCATCCACTGCTCCCGACAGAACAGACCAGGCCATTCGTTCCCTGACAGCTTAAGAGAGCTCCCTTCTCTTTCAAATTTGTAATCAAATGGGTGGGCTGTAAAATTAACTAGAACATAATAGTTTATTATGTAAGGTATTATCCTCCTTCCCCCGCCTCTGTTGCAACAACTTTTAACCAATTTTTACTTCCGTTGCCCTAGTAAATACCTCCTGGGCTGTGAACAGCTTAATCATACTCTTCTCTTGGTTTAACAATTGAAGGTAATTTCTCCCCACCATGAAAGGCCAGGCATTGGTTTATTTACCTTATTGCCTTTTCCTTCCTTCATTCGAATATTTATAGTTATTAATTTTTTATTGGAAATTTTGGCACTTTAAAATATATATATATATATATGCTTAGTGGTAGCGAGGGACTGAGAACAGGGGGTGGGGTTAATGCTCAGCAGGTGCAGAGTTTCCGTCTGAGCTGATGAGAAAGTTCTGGAATGGCCGGGGGTGATGGTTGCACAGCAAGGTGAATGCGCAGAATGCCACCAAATGGCACACTCCAAAGGATTAAATTTGAGATTTTTATGTTTTATATATATCTTATCACAATAAAAATCAAATCCTCCAAGTGTTTTTTTTTTAAGTATACTTAATAAGGTGGCTATTATAATGACTCCCATTCTAAAGAGTTCACGTAACTTGCAGAAGGTCACACAACTGAGTGACAGGTTTGAAACAGTTTTCTCAGACTCTGCAACTCCAGGGGTTCCTGCCTCCTGCTGAGCAGAGAATGTGTCCTTCATTCCTTTGGTCAGACGTTTCTCCAGGGCCCACTTTGTTCCCAGCGCTGTCCTAGGTGCTGGGGAGCCTGCAGCAGCCGATACACGGGCCGGGAGCTCCCACCGCTCCACCCGCTCACCTTAAACCGCGCACGCACCTCCTGGTCCTCTTGCAGCGCCCAGAGCCGCCTCCGGCTGCTTCATTTACACGCCGGAGGCCCGAGAGCTGGGAATGCACTCAGAGGGGAGAAAGAATTAGATAAGCACCAGGGGTGCCCCCATTACTCAGCGATTACGGGTGATCTTAACGATCCTCAGAGCACCCCCTTTAAACTGTGCCCCAGAAAAAAGATGCTGAAGTCCGGGGATGCTCTGGAACCCTGGGCTTGGTGCCCTGGAGCTGCCTGGAGCTGCTGCCAGCCAGGTGTATTCCTGCGCGGCCCGGCACCGAGGTGTGGAACCAGCTAGGACTCAATCTCGTCCTGTGGATAACCTCTGAAAGTTTGGAACTAGTTCCGTATTTCTAAAAACGGGCTTATACATCAAGTGTGTGGTGTGCAATGGATATTGCATACTTTCTGCATTACACATGTACGCATACGCTGTCTCTCACCTCTCTTTCTGGTGAGCATTTATGAACGTTTGTCAGGGTAATTGGTGCATTATTCAAATCTATCTTTAATTTCTTCAAGCTGCACGTTCACGCATCAATACTGTGAGCAGACGCTGTTTTAAGTGCTGGGATACAGCAGGAAGCAAACAGGCATGGTCCCCGTTCTCATGGAGCTTGAATTCTCGGCCAGGACCCAGGTCCACGAACACAGTCATTTCAGCTGGAGAAGGTGCTGTGGAAAGATGTAGCGGGGCGAAGAGCAGAGGGACGGAGCAGCTGGAGGGCGGGGTGTGCTTTTGGATAGTGTTGTCAGAAAGGATCACGCAGGAGGTTCACCTTATAATTGCACTTTGCCATGTGTGTTCCTTTAGACAATAAGTAGCAATGCCTTTAATAACTATCAACACGGGAAACCAAGAAGGCCCTGGGCTGGATAATCACAGCAGCCTCTCTTCTGGCCCAAGCTAGCCGGGGCCTTTGTAACTTCCTGGGCACGTTAGAAACGGCCCCTATAACAAGGCCCTGCCTGGGTCTGCGGGGCAGCCCTGGGCTGCGACCTTGGAGAGGCCTGTCTTTCACCCAGGAGTCCTGATCGTGCTGGGGCTGTAGACCAGCTCCGATATGACATGCCCCGCTGACCTGACATTGCTGTGAACTTCGGTGGGATGTCCGTTTCCTTCCGTTCCTCCCTGGCCTGTGTTCTAATCCCCCCCAAGCCCTCCACTGTGAAGCCCAGGTCCACCCCTTCGTCCGGTAGCCTCTCTGCAGCTGATCTCCAGGAGGAGGGGGGGCCCTGGGGGAGGAGTCACACAGACCTGGCCCCAGGCTTGGCCCTGCGCTCGCTAACTGCACCACCCTGAGCAGGGAGTCACCTCTCTGTGCTTGACTTTTCTCATTAGCAAAATGGCCTTTAGAGTACCTATCCCACAGGGGTTTTCAGAGGCTTACTAAATGAGGCAGTGCATAAGAAGACTTTGTTCAGTGCCTGGTACATACTAAATGTTCACTAAACACATTAAGCATTAGCTGCTGCCCCTCGCAAACCCCCACCCCCACCCCAGTACTCCAGCAATTACTGCTCTCACTGCCCTCATCTGTCTCGCCTGTAGTTAGTTAACTTTGACCCTGAGTCTGTGGTTCCTTTTCACCAAACTTATCTCTTCTGTCCTTGCAAAACCTGATCCAAACTTCCCTCTGGAATCTCTCCCATAATAGCCCCTGGTGACTGACCGCCCCTTCGATGTAAATCCCCTTGTGCATGCACGTGAATCCCCGGATATGGAACTCAGAAGATCAGGATTTAAATAAGCAAACTGCTTCTGAGGTCTGGACGAGTGAGCTGATGCTCAGAGCAGAGCCCCTGGTCCACTGTGGGACCCTCCACACCCTCTGCATCACCAGGTCAGGGGATAAATCAAGTTCACTCTAGTTCTGTGTGAAGTGCATTTTGTCATTTTTTAAATATGTTTTATTATTATTATTATTATTATTATTATTATTATTGATTTCAGAGAGAGAGGAAGGGAGAGGGAGAGAGAGGCAGAAACATCAATGATGAGAGAGTCATTGATCGGCTGCCTCCTGCACGCCCCCTACTGGGGATCGAGCCCGAAACCCGGGCATGTGCCCTGACCAGGAATCGAACTGCAATCTCCTGGTTAATGGGTTGACGCTCAACCGCTGAGCCACGCCGGCCGGGCTATTTTGTCATTTTTTCAGTCCTTCTGAAAACCGGACTTTTAATCATGATAACGTATCTGATGGATCCTGTCTGCATCTCTCCTTAAGAAGGAGCGGTTGGCAGCGGGAGCTGAGTCTCCCCTTCTCTGTCCGTGGCCTTCCTGGAAACAGGCCCAAGGCAGAAAACACTGAGAGAGGAAGAGTCCAGCCTCGGCTGAGTCGGTTTCGCCCACACACCCCTGCCACTGGCCTCCCGGCACAGACAAGGCAAAGGCTGACTCCGCTGTGTCCACCAACCAGCAACGGCAGCCGGGGACTCGGCGCCTGGCGGGACGGCCCACGCGACAGGCGGATCGGCAGGTTGACAGGGCGGGGAGAAATGAGGGGCAAGGTTTTGCTTGTCGCCCGCCAAGCAGTTTGGCAGAACACGAAATTAGGAAAAGAAAGAACGTGTTTGAAGCTTCTACACTATCGATTTCCATGACTTGTGTCCTCTAGAACATTCATAATCACAGTGTTCACGAACCTGCTGTCTGCTGGAGAAAAGCACGTGTTTGCAGGGGCCGGGAGCATCGAGGTCCCAACAGGGACCGAGTCTGAGTCCCTTTTTTCATCAGCGTTCACTGTGGCAGCGGGGAGGTCTCCCCCCACTCGGAGAGCCTGCTGCCACCTTCAAAATGGGGAGCCTGGTGCCACCTCCTAGATAGAGGTGAGCCCGGGAGGAAGGGGAGAGCATATGAGAATCGCTTAGCACATGCCTGGCGCAAGGCTCACCCTCAGAAATGGTCCCTGTCACTACCCTCACGACAGACACCGAGTCTCCTACAGGTTTCTCCCCAGAGTTTCGGGTGCAAGGTTCAGCCCGGGTGGAGCGCTCTCTGACGACCACACTCCACGTGCCAGCTCCACTGAGGTCCCTGAAGGGCAACCTTGTGAGAAACACGTATTGAAAATAAGGGTTTTTTCACATTAATTTTAAAATCTTTTTCTGCTTCTGCACAATTCATACAGACACCCTCTGATCAACCAAACACTTCATACGTTCAACCCTTAATTCACTTATTTATTACTTCAGCAAATATTTATTGAGAACCTACTATGGACAAGGTACTGTTAAGTAGCATATAGAATATAAACATGACCTCTATATATTTATTCAACTATTGCTGTGTTTATTTACCAGACATTTTCTGAGCACCAGCTATGTACAAGTAATTTTTCTCGATACTACGTATAATACACAATTATTTAGAAAAATTACCCCTGGCCTTAAAATGTAACCAGTGATATACTTTTGTTAATACAACGAATATGTGTGGAGCTCCTGATCTGTGCCAGATCGTGAAGAGCTTTGAGCGTCAGCCTGAGAAGGTTTAACTTAATCATGTAGACAATGGAGAGCGTCGGGAGACCTGTGAGCGAGGCAATGTCACAGTCAAGGTCATGCCGACATGGGTGTGTTTTGTGCTGGTCCTAAAGAGGATAAGAGGGAGGGAACCTGTGGATGGGAGAGACAAGAAGGATATTGCCGTATTCTACACGGAAAATGTGTTTTTTTAAATAGGGTTTGTCTTTGGGGTCTACATACCTAGAGTCACGTTCTGTGGCAGGAAACTTTTTTCTTTGTCGTCAGGTAAGGATATAAACTCACATGATATGGCTGGACCCTTGGAAGGAGCTTCTTTGCCTGGAGGAGATCAAATGAAAGATCGCTGCGAGAGTGTAAGCAGGTTATAAACAAGGGCTACAAGCTTTTGTCAGAACGAGGGAGGGTGGCCCACCAGGTTTGCACCCTAGACGTTGCTGCTGCGGCCTCCCAGGCATGATCAGTGACCGAGCAGCCGGCCCCATCCAGTCCCTGCGGTTCCCGCTGAGCCCAAACCCTCACCTTGCTGCGTGGAGTCTGTGCCTCCTTCTGGCCTATGCAGCGGGGCTCTGAGATCCAAGTGGAGGCCCTTCCATTTTTTCATAGAGAAAACAGTTAGTACGTTTTGGGTGGTAAACAGGGAGAATTAAATGGATTTTGGCTTGAAGAGGCTGAAGTTGGGGCGCATGCACTCACAGCTCTTCATCCAGTGAGTCTCAGGGTTCAGTGCCAAAAGCTAAGCAGCTTCGCTGGAAAGCTGGCAACAGTGAGCTCTGGTTGAACAGGATCATTTCAAAGATCTGCCCCCGGGAACCAAAAGTGACTGCCCAAAAGGACACTAGCTTGAGAAACATGAGATGAGGTCGAGCACCATCAGATTCTCCCGTACGTTAGTTAAGCGACCTTGGGCAAGACATTTCGTGTGTCTATTTTTTGAAATTTCACTTTTCCCACCCATAAATGAGGGGCTGGTCTAAGTTAGTGCTTCTCAACACTAGCTGCCTATGGGAAGCACCCAGTTTGCTTTTTAAAAATACCAGTGCCTGGCCTCATCTCCATAAATGCTGAGTTACGTGGCTCGAAGTGCAGCCCAGCCACAGATGTTTTTTAACTTCCCCAAATGCTTCTGATTTGAGTCAGTGTTAAGAACCACATGTCTACAGTGGTGGTTCTCAAACGTTCACGTGCACCTGGGGATATTGATAAATCTCAGATTTCACCTCCAGGGTTGAAAGCCCGAGGGTCTGCATTTCTCACATGGCCCCAGGTGATGCTCCTACTGGTCCCACAATCACACTGGGAGGGGCCGCCTGCTTTGCTGCTCCAGAACAAAGTTTGGGAACTGGAAGACCGGAAGAGAGAACTCACAAACATTTTTTTATTCTTTTTCTTTTTTTTCCCCCCTACAGCGAATTTTTTTAAGTTTGAATTGCTTGGCGTCATTTAGAAATCATTTAGATATGCTGCATAACTCAGATTCTTGGCTTTGCTTTGAGAACTGGAAGATCTACAGCCCGAGGCCCTCACTCTCTCCTGTGGCAACAGTCAGCTGAGGCTGAGTGGTTGCTGCCCCTCTATGGGGCATCTGTTCTCCGGCCACCACGATCCCCACCCTGACGGGTCACTCATTTACCCTCTGCCTCGGCGAGCTCTGAGGGTGTGCCCCTGTTGTAGGACCATGAGGATCCGTGAGCTGAGTCCACTTTGAAGAAGGAAGGTCAGGATGGAGGCCCTGGTTTGGAGGGAGGAGGGCAGGGTGCACAGCTCTTAAAGATGTATGAGGTTTAGAGCAGACAATCGTAGAGTTTCACACAGCATGCTTGTTTTGTAAAAGGTACCTGTACACACAAAAAGCCTGTAGAAAAATATAGAAGAATATCTTCATGACTTGGAGTAGCCAGTGGTTTCCTACACCGGACAGAAAAAAGTACTACTCACAAATAAATAATGAATAAATTGGATACATTAAAATTAGAAACTTCTATTAATCAAAAGATGCAACTAAGAGAGTGAAAGGTGCCCTGGCCAGTGTGGTTCAGTGGTTAGAGTGTCGGCCAGAGCACTGAAGGGTCTCCGGTTCTATTTCCCATCAACGGCACAGACCTGGAATGGAGGTTCGATCCCTGGGGGCACGTGCAGGAGGCAACCGATTGATGTGCCTCTCTCACATCGATGTTTCTCTCTTTATCTCCCTCTCCCTCCTCCCTTCCACTCTTTCTCTAAAAAAAAAAAAACTCAGTGGAAAAAGATATCCTCTGGTGATATTAACAACAAAAAAGAGAGTGAAAGGTAAGTGACAGAGTAGAAGAAAATATAGACAATATATATGTTCATCAAAGAGTTCAAATCCAGAATATCCAAAGAATGCTAATAAACCTTTAACAGGTAGGCAACTTTCTAGAAAAATGGGCAACAGGCTTGAATAGGGATTTTATCAAAGACAATGCCCAAATGGCCAACAAATTTATAAAAACCTTTCAAGATCATCAGGGAAATGAAATTTAAAATCACAATGAAACACCTTCACATAGACTGGCCAAAATGAAAAAGACAGACAAAGCCAAGTGTTTGTAAGGATACACAGAAGCTAGAACTCCATATATGGCAAGCGTGAGAATTTTGAAAATTTTCATTTTGGGAAACTGACAGTATCAATTCAAGCTGAACATATATACATATGCAAAAGATTCAGCAATTCCGCTCCTAAGCATATACCCAAAATAGTACATACATATGTTCACCAAAATACATCTACTAAAATATTCAGAGCAGCGGTATCAATAACAGCCAAAACCTGGCAACAATGCAAACATCCATCTGCACTAGAATGGATACCTGAATGGTAGAATGTACAATTGAATGCAATGCAGCAATGAGAACAAATGAATTACTGCCACAGGAAGCAGCATAGATAGATATATTTACCGTGTGAAAATTCAACAAGCTATACAGATCTAATTTCATGCACAATTCAATGTGAGTGGTAAATTATAATAAAAAGATAAATTTTAAAATATTTCTGGTGCCTTTCTATACCTGCCCTACCTCAGAATATCTAAGGATAAACTGGAGATATGTGTCTTTAATTAACACCTTTGGGATGTACGATGCCTGCTAAAGTGCAAAGAGGCAGCCGATTCACCAGATGCCTGGAAATCCATGAGCCAGAGCCAGCTCCTTGAGAAACAATAAGGGATCCGGAACATGAGAGTGGGTTTTATAAGAGGAGGAGCTGTTGATAGTTGCACAGGAGTTACAGTTGACACAGCATTCTCACACATGGAATTGTATTTCCAAGTGAAGGAATTTCAAGACTTGAACCAGGTCTTGATAAAGAACGAGACACTATTAAAGGCAACAAAAACCTACCATGTAGAATAAAGCACTTTAAGAAAAATATATGATTTTTTAAATGATTGAAAGTTAATAACCCAAAAGGTTCGTGCCTTTTGCTGAGTCATTTTAAATGATCTTTCCTATACTTTTGTCTGCTTTCCAAATAGTCCATAATGGGCATGCCTTTGTCTTCTAACACTAGAGGCAGGTGAAGCAGTGTCTAAGATCAAAGACTGCAACCAGACAGTCCTGCACGCAGATCCTGGCTTCTGCACTAGTCATGTGACCTCTGTGAACCCCATCTCTGTGGGGTTCAGATGAGGCTGACTCCATCTATTCTTAGCTCTAAAAGTGGTCACACAACTCAAGCATAAGTGAATTGAGTTATGCTGTGCCATAGCCATGTAACCAAAGTTAAGCCAATGAAAATTGGTTTTAGGACACTCATCAGCACTCTCAAGGAAGAGAAGATTTATTTTTTCTTTTTAAAAAAAAATGTTTCTATTGATTTTTAGAGAGGGAGGAAGGGAGAGGGATAGAGAGATAGAAACATTGATGAGAGAGAACCATCGATCGACAGGCTGCCTACTGCACACCCCCTACTGGGGATTGAGCCCACAACCTGGGCATGTGCCCTGACAGGGAATTGAACCAGTGACCTCTTGGTTCATGGGTCAATGCTCAACCACTGAGCCACACTGTCTGGACAGGGAATAGAAGATTTCTTTCCACTGAACTTGAAGCTGTGAACATGACAGCATGGAGCTAAGGGATCCACCACAGAGAGAAAGCCTGTCCAAGTTTGAGGCCAACACAGAACAATTAGAGCTTAGGAAAGATAATTTCCTGATAACATCATTTAGTAATCTTGATCAAGCCATACCTAAAGCAAATGACCTCTGGACTTTTCATTTATGAATCAATAAATTGCTTTCTGGAAGCTAGTTTCTTTATGATTATCATTATTATGAAAAGTTACTAACACTTAATTCAGAAAACACTGAGATTTATTTTAAAACTGTCAAACTATGTTCCAAAGTGTCACTTTGCATTCCCATTTGCAATGTGTGAAAGTTCCAGTTGCTCCACAGCCTCACCAACACTTGATTGTATTTGTCTTTTGCATTTTAGCCATTCTATAGGTGCACAGTTTTATCTCGTTTTCATTTGCATTTCCCTAATAACTAATGATGCTGAGCATTTTTTTTTATGTGCTCATTTGCCATCCATATATTTTCTGAATGAAAGTACCTGTATAGCTCTGGCTGGTGTGGCTCAGTGGTAGAGCGTCAGCCCTCACACCGAAGGGTCTCGGGGTCATTTCCAGGTCAAGGGCATATACCTGGGTTGCAGGTTCATTCCCTGGGACAGGGGCAGTGTGTCGGAGGCAACCAATCAATGTTTCTCTCTCCCTCTCTCCCTCTCTCCCCTCCCCTCCCCCTCTTCCACTCTCTAATAATCAGTGGAAAAAATGTCCTTGCGTGAGGATTAACAAAACAAAAAAAAGTGTCTATACAAACATTTTGATCCCTTTTACTTGGTTATCTACTTTCTCATTCCTGAGTTATAAGAGATTGTTGTTTTTTTAGTGTTCTGCCTACAGGCCTCAGATATATGGTTTACAAATATTATCCCCCCGTCTATGGCTCCCTTTTTATTTTCTTGGTACACTTATGTCGGGGGGAGGGCAGGACTGCCAGTGCAGAGATCAGCAGGACAGTGGTGAAGGAGTTTTCACTCACATGAGATGGCAGAGGCCAGCCTGTACCTACCGGAGGGGCAGGGATCGTGGGGCTAAGTTGATAAATGTGGTAGAGTCAGGATCGGGAGAGTGCTGTAAGGAAAGCAGAGGAGTTAGAATGGATACAGCAAGCAACACAACATTCCCGAGCGTTGCAGCGGCTCAGTGAAAGTGGAAATTCCACCTGGAAGGACAGGAGAGGCAAGGCAGCCAATGGAAAAACTGTTACGGAAATCCACGCGTGGGACCGCGAGAGTGTGGACGGCGATCGCGGCAAATGAGAAAAGAGGGGACAGAGTGAATGACTTTTTTTTTTTTAAATCCTCACCTGAGGATATGAGGTTCTTTTATTGGTTTTCGAGAGAGAGGAAGGGAGAGACAGAGACAGAGAAAGAGAGACAGAGAGAGAAACATGAATGGGAGAGAGGAACACAGATGGGCTGCCTCCCATGCTCGGCCCAACCAGGGATGGAACCCAAAGCCTGGGTATGTGCCCGGCGGTAACAGAGCCCGCAGACGTCTGCTGCGCGGGGTGATGCCCCGACCAACCGAGCCGCCGGCCAGGGCCGAGTGCCATATTTTAAAGTTAGAAAAAAGAAAAGGCATCTTGGCATATTGACTCTGAGAGATAAAAATGAGGAAGAGACAATAATTACAGGAAATGCATGTGAGAAGGGATTTAAGAGATCATTTTGTTCTGCCCATAATTTTACTGTTGGGAACCTAAGGCCCAGAGAGAAGCCTTAGAGAGAGGGTGATGCGCCAGGGCCGTAAATGTGATTAATGTGGCTAACATTTATTGTGTTTGTTTTAAGTGTTTCCCATGTAGTCTTAATCCCCACCACAACCCTACGAGGAAGACACAGTCATATCATAAAATCTACACCTGAGGAAACTGAAACAGAGAGAGGTTAAGTAAACGGTTCAACGCAAGTCACGGAGCCAAGATTAAACCCAGGCACCCTGGCCTCGGAGGCCAGGTGGTTAACCACCATGGTGCCTGCCTCCGTGGCATTGCTTGGGGGCCTGTTTGTTTATAATTTTTAGATCCGGGGTGGCCTTAGTCTGGGAGCCTGTTCCTGCTGGAGGTGCCCAGGTGCCCAGCTGTGACCTCAAGCAAAGCAAGAGGAACATGGTTATTTCCTGTTCACTCGGACAGTAAGTAGCAGGACTCCCAGGGGAACCATCTGTCAGAGCAGAAGCCTTGTCTAGGGGTTCTCCTTGGCTCCCCCTCTGAGGAGCCATGGAGGTGCTCCGGAAAGACCTGGTATGAACCAGGATTAGGAAGATTCCTTGGTGCAATGCTCTTCTATTTCCCCGCTAGGCCTCCTCAGTCCAATCACCCCCACTCCCAAAGCCCTACTCATCCTGAGACAGTCCATTCACAAGACTGCAAGGCCTCAGCTTGGTCCTGCTCTGAGAAGGTCCTGCAAGGAGTTGGCATTAGGATGACCAACCAGCACATTTTGCCTGGGACTGTCCCAGTTTCAGCATTGCCTGCACCCTGGGTGAGCCCTCCGTTCCAGGGAAACCAGGATGGTTGGTCACCCGATGTCAAGTCTCAATGACTTGACAGTTTCTTAGAGCAACAACTCTCCGTGACTTCTACTTGTACCAAAAAAAATAGATCACACTGTGACAGGTAGGAGGCAGGAAACGGCCTGTTTTCAGGAACCCTGATGGAAATAGGATCTGAGGAACTAAAGCGAAGTTTATGAGCACCCATGGGCCCCAGAGGAACTCGCAGCCTGAGCTTTCTTCCGGATCAGGGAATCTGGGGAAGAGAGGAAGGAAGGGCTTAGTCACACCCTGGGACTGGCAGCCAAGAGCAGCACTGGCTCCTCGCAAAGCCCACTCGCAGCCTCTCTCTGCAGGAAAAGTCGACGCTTCCCGAGCTGTCTGCCCTTTCTCCAAAGCCAGGTTGACAAATACTGACAGAGGGAGGGAGGAGGGAGCAAGAACGTACAACCATCTCCCTGTCTTTGGAAGAGCAGCTTCCCCAACCCAGTGGACCCTCAAGGCTTCCCTGGACCACCCACCTCAGCCGAGACTGGCCAGGGACCCCCAGGAATCTCACCTGGGCCCCAGGACAGGCTTGGCTCCCTGAGGATACAGAGGCAGCCACCACATGTTCACCATCCTCTCTGGGAACACTGGCCAGAAGAGCACTGGGAGGGGACAGCCTCCCCACGGTGTTCCTCCTCCACCCACTCCCGGCACAAGGGACTAGGCCCCTGCTCAATGCACAATGTAGCCTTTGAAATCCCAGCTGCAGCAGGAGGCCCAGGGAGGGGTGCCCAGCCCTCAGGCCCCAAAGCCCATGCACTGCCAGGCCTGTGCCTGGGAGCAGAGCTCCTCCCTGCCTCTCTGCAGATTGCTTCATGCCTGTCAGGCTGGGGCACATTCCTGACATTTGTTCTAAGACTGAGATACACCACAAGTTTGGTTCTTGGGGGGGGGGGGGCAGGGCGATGGAGGAGGGCAGAGAGCACCCCAGGGACCAGGCTGCTGTTCTTGCTCCCTCCCTGGCTGACTTGGCCCGCACTGAGTGGCCTGCCACGGGGAAAGGGGTTCCCCAGCCAGCCTAGCCTCTCTCTGCAATCACCTCCAATGTGAAGCCGAAGCGGGAGCCTTGGGAGCAGCATCTCACCTCAGCCCCAGTGGGATCAGTGAGCCAAATGCCTGCTGGTGAAGGCACAAGGCCCCAGCCCTGGCTGCCAAGATCTTGGTCAGAAGGAATCCGGGAAATCGCCTGATATAGCCCAGCATCCTACAGGTGAGAGGGTGGAACACAAGGTTACAGCTACAAGCTAAGGTTACAGGTGTGCCCCAAAACCTGGTTACAGGGATTCACCTCCTTTCCATTTTGGACAGTCAGCAGAACAGGGGATGCAGCTGACACAGTGTGGCCGGATCTTAGAAAACCTCCCATTACAGCTCCCAAGGAGATGGAGAAGATGTGGCTGAACCTCAACAAGATTAGACAGAAGCACGGGTGACCCAACAGCCACACTCAAGGGTCACTGATTACTCAGTGTCTCTTTACTGCCAAGAGCAAAGGTCAGTGGTGAGTGGTCCCAAGAGTGAGGTGTGGGCCGAGGGAAAGCACTGTCCTGGCAGCCTGCCTTGTGGGCTAGTTGGAGAATGGACTTGAGGTCCCTCTCGCAAGCATTTTAAGGAGGGAGGTGGCCTGGTCAAATTAAATTCTGGAAGGAGCACTGGGTGACAATGTGAAGAATGGCCCAGGGGTCCATCCCCCCGGAGTGGTCCAGAGTGTCCACCACACACACCAGCTCAACCCCAGGCGACAAAGTGTCTGTCGACCATGTCTCTGAAGTCTGGCTTCAGTTCACACCTGACTCCTCTTGACTCCCAGTTTACTACGGCCAGGAACTCACTATAGATCATTTCAATCCCATAATGTAGGTGTTATCTCTATTCGTACCTGAGGAGACTAATAAAGAGGTTGTGTCACTTGTCTAAGGCTCCACCATTTATGATGTCAGATTCAGGACTTGAGCCAGCTCTAGGTGGTTCCAAGGCCTAGGGGCTTCACTCTCCTGATTATGGGCTCTTTTCATGACCCTACCGAGGGAGGGTTAGGCTGGGGCAGGGACAGGGATGCAGGGGGCAGGATCTCGGGTCACAGCACCACCAGGGAGGATGTTTAAAGTGTCCACTTCCCACAAGGTGGCCCACGCCTCTTCCCTCACCAAGGCACAGTGTTCTGAGTATGAATTAGGATGTTTTCTTGGGCCTAAGATAAAAAGGCAAGGGTTTCTTTAGAAAGCAGCCACTGGAAACTTGGGGAGGTACGTGAGAATCAGACCGTGATGGGAAGCCGTGGGCTAACTTGCATGTGACAGCAAATGCTCAGACTCAGCATTTCTCCTTGACTTGCCCACACACCGTTCTCATACAGGCACAGTGACAGAGATCAGAAATTGTAAATGATCAAGGCCAACCAATAGAAGGTCATCTGTCAGAGATGACACCCTGAAGCAGTTGACTGAGACACACATTTTGGCAAATCGGAAATGAACGGACCATTCTGGAGAAAGCCATTGCTTCTCTTGAGATACAAGAAACTAGTGCTATTCTGCTCTGGGTAGCTCAGATGAATTAACCAGAACCAAGAGCTTTCCAGTCAGAGAGAGCAGCTTGTGCAAAGGCCCTGAGGCCGGACCACGTGTGGCGTGTTAAAGGAAAAGCCTGTGTGATTGGAGTCTAGTGAAGCCGGGCAGGGTATAGAGATGAGGCCAGAGAAAGCAGCAGGAGGTCCGATTGTGTAGGACCCTGAAGGCCATCTAAGGACTTTAGCTTTTACTCTGAGTGGGATGGGAACCAATGGAGGACACTAAATAGAGGAGTCACATGATTGACTTAGGGTTTTAAAGGGTCACCCTGGCTGCTCCTTGGAAAACAGGCTCAGCTGAGATTCCAGGCGTGCAGCCACTATAACATCCGGGAGGGAGATGGTGACGGCTTGAAGAAGAGTGACGTTGGCAGAAGTGGTGAGAGGGGCTCAGGTATCTGATGTATTTTTCAATGAAGAGTATGTTAGTCAGGGTTCTCCAGAGGAACAGAACCAATAGGCGATATAGCGCCTGTGGTGCCAGGAGGGCACCGCCCTATCTGAGGAGAAGCCCTGTAGGCTTCAGGCAGTGAGGGACACGGTGTGCTGTCCCCTGATGTGTGGCTAGACCTTCTGATTCATCATGAAAACCAGACATCCAGACTTTCAAACGAATCCAGATCTTTCCAAGCACTGGGCCAGTGCTTCAGGGCACACAAGCATCCTGCCAGCCAAATCCAGCCAACAGCAGCCTGTTCACCCTCAGATGTAAAATTGAATTATTTTCCTTGGAAAAATGTACCATCTAGTTGCGATAATAAGATATGCTCTTGGTACTATAATTCAAGAGAAAAGCTGAAAGACCATGCTATGGGTAGAATTATGCCCCCAAAATAATCCATTGCAGACTTAACACCCAGTACCTCAGAATGCAACTTTATTTGGAAATAGGATTGTTGTAGATGTAATTACTCCAGTTAAAATGAATTCATACTGGAGTAGGGTGGGCCCCTAATCCAATATGACTTGGACCCTGTGAAGAGATGGAGACGCACACGAGAAGCCCATTTGACAAGAAAGGGAAAGAGATTGGTGACAGGGCTGCAAGCCAAGGCCCACTGGCAAACCACCAGAAGCTAGGATGAGGCAAGGAAGGCCTCTCCCCGGTGTCCTAGGGAGGCCAGCTGTGCAGATGCACCTGGATGTTGGACTTCTAGCCTCCAGAACTATGACACAGTAAATTCTGTTTTCTTAAGCCCCCGAGTTTGTGGTACTTTGTAAAGCAGCCCTAGGAAACCAATGCAGACCCCATGAGCAATAAGAACAGCATGTCCCCTATTCGTCCTCACTGGAAACAGGAGCTTGGGAAACATCAGCATACAGAGATCCCATTGGCGATATGAGGAGAAAGTTAGCACGTCCCAAAGGGAAAGGCACAGAAATCTTTGAGGAGGCGGCATGTGCCTGGGGCCTTGAAGCACAGAACTGTGCCAGGCAGGTGGGAAGAGCCTCCCAGGTTGAGGAAAAGCCACTGGCAAACAGGCTGTGACTGCCTTGAAGACAAGTTTAGGGAAAAGTCACTCTGAGTGACTGATGTTGGATGGAACCAGTGGCAGAAATGTAGCCTCTTAACTTCTGGTTCATCAATCATTTGTCCATTGTTCATGAAGCATTAATAAAATAATAATAATAATAATAATAATAAATGCTTACTGAGCTTTTATTATATGCTCATGTGAAAAGTCCACATTTCATCTTCACCCACCTACTTAAACCTGAGCAACTTGTCCCAGCTCACTCAGCTGGAAGGCACAGCAGAGCCAGGGCTCGAGGCCAGCATGTGCCTCCAGGGCCATGGTCCTCACCCCTGCAGTCAGTGCCTAACGCTGTCAGGAAGACCGATCCGATGCTGGGGCAGGGTGGCCGGGCAGCCATCACATGGTGCGGGCGACCAGGCCACAGCCAAGTGTTCCCTGGACTCTCCTTTGTAAGGGATGGAAACACCCTCACCAGGGGTCAGCTGAGGACCTGGCGCTGCAGGGGGAGGTGGGGCTGCTGACCTGCTGAACCAGGAGGAGGAGGTCACCCAGCTGCGGGCTCTGACCTCACCCAGAAGAGCTGCTGCTCTTTCCGAAATGTTAGTTTCCTGTTTCTTGGCTCCCACAGCAAACCTGGGCACCAGAGCAGGCAGACAAAGAGCCTCACCCTGGAAAACTTGCATTGAAAGTGTCCGCTCCTCTAGCGTTGTTCTCATTCCCAACCCTTTGTTTTTCCACCCAAGAGTTTAAGGTCAGGAATTAGATTACTGTTCCTGTCGTCCCAAACCATTTTACAGGTAAAGAAACAGACTCATAAAGATGAAGCCATTCAACACTAGCGATTTTGTGGCAAAGCCTATATTAGAACTCAAACCTCAGGACTCTCATTCGAGCGCTTCCACAAAGCATGCCAACGCTACTCAGTTCATGTTCTGAAATTAAGTTCCCTGGGGTGAAGCTAAGATTGTGTGCGCGTGTGTGTGTGTTTGTGTGTGTGTGTGTGTGTGTGTGTGTGCGCACGCATGTGTGCCAAGTGCAAAGTACAAGCCCAGGACTGACTCTCCCCACCACTCCCAAGAGAGGAATTTCTCTCAGCCCAGCTTCTCTTTCAGGGAACTTCAGGTCTGCAGGCATCTGCCCCAGTGAGTGGGGCAGAAAGGAGAAGCCCTCTACCCGGCCCACGAGGCCACCTCGGTTGTCTCTCCTCTCATCTGGGCAACCAGAGGCCTGGGCAGGCTGCTCGGCCGGAAACAGTGAGAAACGGGAGGAACTTAAATGCCCATCAACATGGGAGGGTCAAGCAATGACGGTGAAACAGAATCAGGCAGGTCTAGACAAGCAGCCCAGGAAGGGTCTCTAAGACATACTACGAAGCAAAAACTAAAGGAGCTCACACTCAGTCCACACAGCATGGCGGCATTGATGTGCAAAGTTGCACCACATATGTGACTTTGAATGTGTAGAAAAAGGACCACAGCAGCCTGACGGCCATGCATTCATTCACCCCACAATCTGGTGCCCTCTGGGCTGCGGCCCTGGGCTGGTGAGGGGATCCGCTGAGGGCAAAGCAGCCAGGCATTGGAGGGGGCATGGGAGGGAGTAAGGGGAAAGGGGTGATGTCCTTTTATTTTACGTACTTCTATGTTACTGCAAATTTTCCAGCTAGACTGTTGCATCGTGATGTCATAATAAATACAAAAATACATGAACAAAGAGAAGAGTTGGAAGAAGGTAAGGAGGAGGCGGGATGCACACGTAAGCACGGCGTGTTTGGGCGCTCCTGGGAGGGCTCCTGGGTTGTCTTTCAAGCTGTTACTCTTGGCCTTACCTGAGCGGTGGTCTCTTGTACCGAGCATCCAGAAGGATGACACCACCTAGAGAATGGCAGACACAGTGTTCACGGCATCCTAGAATGAAGAAAGCATATTCCAGCAACAGAAGGTCCCACAGCTCCCCACAGCCTCTTGTGGCCCTCAGAGGGCACTGCCTGGAGCCGTCACAGGTCCTAGAGGAGGCGGCTTTTGAATAGCACGAACATAGCTGCACTGTTTTCTGTGGATGTGGCCTTCTAGACACGGCCTTCATACCTTCCTCCCCTGATCAAGTGCCTCTGTCTGACCAGCAGCCTGTCTAGAGGGCCTCAGTCTTGCTGGGAACCCTGGGTGATAGCAGAGGAGGCCTTTTTTCTTGAGGGTGCCACCTCTCTGCCCAGACAGTCTAACCCCGAGCAGATTGCAGAGTTACGGGGATTCCAGGAAAGGACACACTCTTTCCCACCCTAGCACCTCCCAGCAAAAAAAAAAAAATCAGCAAGACAAGCTTTTGGCCAATAGGGTAACAGAAGTCTTACCAGCAGTCCGATGCGCTTCTACCTCTTGGTGGTCAGTTTGGGAACAGATCTGAGATCAGAGTTGAAATCCTGGCTCTGCCATTTCTAAGTTGTACGCTCTTCCATTTCCCCCTTCATAAACAACCATAATAATAATTAAATGAAGGTAACAAAAAGCTCTACTTCACAAAATGGTTGTGAGGATTAAAAAGGTGTTTTATATTTTTTATTGAATTTGATGGGGTGGCATTGGTTAATAAAATTATACAGATTTCAATTAAAAGGTTATTATAGGTGTTTGTTTTCCACTTGTGCAAATCTTGTGTGTATGATTGTGTGTGTGTGTGTGTGTGTGTGTGTGTGTGTGTGTGTGCAATCGCTGTTCTACTGATCTTCGAGATGCACCTGGAGCTTGCAGGATCCCAAGGAGGAAGGGGCGCCCCAGGCAGGCAGAATGTGCCTGTCAGCTGTGACAGAGGCCAAATCTCAGTCCAACCGGAAAGCCTACAGGGAAAGGCACCCCAGGAAAGCCAGATCCACCTGTCCTCAGAGGTCATCAGAAAGGTTCCTTAGGTTCCCTCGGGCAAAGGCACGCAGACTAGACCACCCTAACTGTGTTTCTGCGCTTACTCCTCAGCTGGCCAGCAGTTTCAAAGACATGAGTTTTGCAAGCCGTGCACTTAAGAAAGAAAGATGACATCTCATGCTCAGCTGTTTTCATTGTTATAGCATTTGGCTTTGCGATCTAATAAATCTGTTTAAAGCAAAAGAAAATGTTGTGTCTCTCTTCTATTCTCGGTGTTTCCATTGATAAATGTCATGGGGTGACCTTGGGCAAGCCAGCCACTGCCCCTTCAGCACTTTCCCCTTTCCTTAAGGGATATAGCTTTGAGTCCCCACACCATTTGGGTCTTGGTCCTGTGAAGATTATGTCCAAGTCCCTCTGGAAGTGGGGTATCCTGATCTCCATTCAACTGTCCAATCCAGCTCGGTAATTTGTTCACAGCTCTGAAGCACTGTCCCCTCCTTTGTTCCACTTACTGTACTTCTATTAATAGATCCCAAGCTTACAGCGGCCTGCTGAGTCAGGAGATAGCTCACATTCTATTCACTTGGAGAGATTTATCAAAATTCAGATGCCCCAATAAATCAAAATATCTGGAGGCAGAATCCTTGGAGGCTTTCTTTTAGACCCATTCCAGGCGATTCTAATATGCGTGCAGATTTTGGCAAATAACGCCGCAGCAGTTTCCTCAACAGGGATCAGGGACAGGCCCAGGTGTAGATTTCAGGGGTCTAAATGCCCAGCACACCTCTCATAATCTTCTGATCCATGCCAAAGGTAATTAAAAACCTTAACCACAGGGGGCAGCACATGCAGGGACAGTCCATCTCAGTGAAAGAATCTGAGGGGTTCCCTTTCATTCCTCAAGGTTCAGGGTCCACAAATAATGAAATAACGACCAAATGATACAGGAGTTCCCTGTTGATGAAATCTCATCTCACTACATTCTCCCACTGTATCCGGACACAGGGGTTGGACCTGCCATTTAGGAAGTGAAGAAAGGGTTGGCTGAGAGGAGTCACATGACTTATTTGCTAGAAACTGACAAGAGATGGGTTTTCTTGAACATTCAAGTCTGCACCAGAACATGCAGTAGCTTCCACCACTTAATGAAGACACCCAGGAGGACATGGACCAGACACATACACACAGCGCCCCAACCCCCATCTCCTTCCTCAAGCAGCATTTGTCTAATGATAAAAAGCAGAACTATTTTAAACTACACGGAACCACAAATGTGCAGGGGCCAAGCAAATGAGCAAAACAAGTTTATCATGCAGGCACTTAATCTAAGAGGTTTCAGCAATGCAGGAGCATATGGGGGAAGTAGGAAAGAGCAACCATTTAAATAGAGTGGGCCAGGGCTTTCAACTATAATATGGATGTGAATTACCTGGTGCAGTAGGCAGAACATGGTCCCCCAAGTATGCCCTAATCCTCAGAACCTCTGAATATGTTATCTCACATGGCTAAAGGGACTTTATTGATATAATTAAGAAATCTGAGAAGGGGAAGTTTGGGGATTATCCAGATAGAATCACCAGGGTCCTTATAAATGGGAAGTAGGAGGGTCAGAGTCAGAAGATTCATGACAAAGCTAAAAGAGATCAGAATCAGAGAAAGATCTGAAGATGCTGCTACAATGTTGGCTTTAGATGGAAGAAGGGACCATGAGCCAAGGAATGTGGGAAGCCTCTGAAAGTCAGAAAAAGCAAGGAATAGACTCTCCCAGAGAAGTTCCAAAAGGCCTTGACCTCAGCCCAGGGAGAACCACTCAGATTCTGACATCAGAACAATAAGATAACACATTTGTGCTGTTTCAAGCCAAGAAGTGTGTAATTTCTTACAGCAGCCACAGGACACAAACATACCTGGGAACCAGTAGGACGCAGATCCTAATCCGGGTCCAGGATCAGGAGTGACAGGCTCCGATGGGAGCTGGCCCGTGTGCTGGTCCTCGAACCGCACTCTGAGCTTGGAGGCCTCCGGTGGGCATGGGATGGGCACATGACCTGCAGACTCTGAGCTCCCTTCCCCTGACTGTCCCAAGCATCCGTCCCACTAGAAATGAGGCAGGTGTCTCATCAGCCTTGCTCTCAGTGCTCTCAGCTGGTTCCCACGAGCTCAGGAGCAGGCACCGATGGCCCTTCAGGGTTGGCCTGGCGCAAGGGCACAGGAAACAGCCGGCCACTGGACTGCTTACAGCTCTGTAGAGACCAGTCGTTGAGGACAGACTGGCCCAGAAGAGAGCAGGACTTGGGGACAGCCACTCTTCAGTTCTAGGCAAGCCCCAGAGAAGGACTCGGCTGACAGCTGTCGACGGTGGAAGCTTCCAGCCACCGGGGGAAGGAGTGGGCCGGCCGCGGCAGGGGGAGCCCAGGCAGGCTCCAAGCGTGCGCTCGGTTCCTCCGTCGCTGGGGGACAGAGCTCTGTGTCACACAACGTGAAGCAGGCGGAAGAGACTGAAGATGCCCAAGATAAAGATGCTGACGCCAAGGGTCCAGAGGGAGGAAGCTGAGGCGGGCTGCGGGCGCACACAGACAGCCCTTCTCGGAAACAAGGTCCTTCTGAGACAGTGTGACGCCTGGGGGTGTGAGGAGAAGTAAGGGGTGCACTTGGGGCGGCTCATGAGCCAGGGCGACAACATAAACGGGCTGAAGGGGGGACAGGATACACCAGGGCCTCATAACAAGAAGCCGCTGAGAAAGGAAGAGCCCGCTGGGCACAGTGAAGGGCGGCCGGCGGGCTGTGAGGGGCTTGCAGGGGCCCAGTCGCCGGAGTTTGCGTCTCTCCCAGGAGCCTGGAGTGGAACAGGGACAGCAGGGAGCTCCGAGCTGCCAAGGCCAGTGCGGCCGGGGGGCACCAGGGTGAGAGAGCCCGGGGCCCGTGAGAGGGTCACGGGATGGGTGACCTCGGACTCAGGCTGGATGAGGGGGAAAGGATCTGAGAAGGGGGACGGACCACGGCACAAGGTCCTAAGGAGCATGTCCCGCAGACATTCGGGGAGTGGGAGACAAGGTGGGGGTGCAGGGGGCTTTCAGGGATCGTGTTTATAATGACGGGGGACCAAGAGGGGGTGGGAAGGGAGGCACTGTCCTTCAGGAAAGCCGGTGTTCTGCTTACAATTGTGTCGTATAGTAGTAACGTACGCACCAGGAGTGCTGGCCACATAGCGAATAAAAGCGCAAGCTGGAACCACCCCTCGCCGAAGCTCCGTCCCCTCTCTGAAGGCGACCACGGGCAACTTGGAGCATCCTCCTAGCGCCTGACTGCATCCAGACACACGCACTTGGGACCCCATTTCTGGAAGGATAGTTCTACATATATACACATACGGGGTGACCCAAAGAACGTACACACACTTTAACAGCTGATAGCTCAATTCTGAAAACGAAATGTGTTTTAGTAAACACTGCCTTTATAATTATCCCAAGCGTGTGTATACATTTTTGGGGTGAACCCTATATACGTGTGTGTGTTAAATACACGCATTATATATACATATACGCAGGAGTGGGAAAAGTAGGTTTATAGTTGTATGTGAAACACAGTTTATTCTTGTATAATTATTTATTAGTTGTATTATTTTCCATACAAACAACTGTAAACTACTTTTGCCCATATATATAAATTTGCTCGCTGCCCACCCTTGGCACCGGAATTGGCCCACAGGGTGAGGCTCTGCCTTGGCCCGTGACACTTGACCTGTGGGTCCGTCTCCAAGTGAGAAGGGCGGGGTCTCGAGGAGAAGGGATCCCCCGTGAGGGCAGCCAGGGCAGCAGCCTGAAGGGGCGAGGCCACCGCCACGGCTGGCCCAGAAACAGCTCTTCCTTCCCCCGGACAAAGGCAGAATCAGTGTGGCCTGCAGGTTCTGCCGCATGGTTTTCCAACATCTAGAAACTTTTTCCTGTTTCCGGGTGAGAGTTTTTTATTCTTCCTTCCTGGAATCTAAACAAAGTTCAAAACAAACTCCTAACAAAGGGATCCTGCTCCCAGGTCTCTACTCCATTCCCCGGGGAGGAAGGAGCCAAGATCCCAGGATTCTGATGGCTTTTCCAGCCGAGCCCCGGAGAATCCCACCCTGGGCTTCCTCTGCACCTTCCCAGCGGCCACCGATTATTTGGAGCCCTCAGGGGCGCAGCATTGCATTGCTGTCGGCCCCTTCGTGTCCTCATAATCGTGCAGGGAAAAGACGACTTTCCCTGATAGAAGTTATTTGGGGCTTTCAAATGGCCCCAGGTGCCATGTCTCTGCCAAGAGCCCAATTCATCAGCACGCAGCTGGACAAGGTGACAGGGATCCTGACAAAGGGAGGTGAGGGGCCCACTGCGAGTCCGGTGCAGCCCCGGCCTCGAAGCGGGGCCGGGCTGAGCGGCTAGTCCCGGGGCAGGGCTCGGCCGCGTCACCCGCGAGTGTTCCCAGAGCGGCTGTGACGGGGAATCAGAAGTATCCCCCAGAGAATTTTGTTAATTGTGAGGTGCTGGGGGGCAAGTGGTGTGTTTCATTAAACTGAGTCCACACAAACGTTTGGCCCTAGAAAGAAAAATTGATCTCAACCTGAAATCAAAGGGAGGGATTCAAGACCCTGACACCTTCGTATATGAATTTATGCCGCTTTGAAAGCTCTTTCGTTCAGATCCTCACACACCTTCGGGAGATCCGAGGCGCACAGAGCCAGCGCCCGACCTCAGACCTGCCCTTTCTGCACCGCACCCTGGGGTGCGCAGGAGACCATGGATCCCCACTGCTCACAGCTGGGTCCTGACTCACCATCTCCCCGGTTCATCCGGCAGCCATGCTCCCCAGGAGGAAGAGCTGTCACCAGTTACCGGTGCAGGACCAGGCTGAACAAAGTGGGAGGGAAAATGCCCCTCCCATAGCCCCTTCTCTCAGGAAACAAAGCAAAGCCCTCCCCGTAACCCCACCCTTTCCTTGAGACTACATGCTCCCCATTTTCATGGGAAATGGAGAAGAGGTTACCATAAATGTAAGCGTTAGAGAGGGGCCATTAAATAAAATTTCTTTATGGTTAGGAGATTTCGGCAAACAACCTAGGGAGAGGTGACAGAGCACTGAGAAATCATGAAGCGAGGCTGAGTCTGGTCAGAAGGACGCTTGTCCAACTCTGACAACAAGTCCACTGCGGGTCGTTAAGGAAAGAATAGACCTGCTACGGGATGGGGAGCGGGGCTGAAGGAAAGTCGGGGGCTGGAGGAAAAAAATCGGAAACAACACAGATCTTCATGGCCACCGTGCTGGGGTGGACCATCTTCAGAAACCTGATACCAAACAGACTGAGAGTGACACTCAGTGGCCAACCGCCAGTAAGCCAAGCTGGGCTGGAACTAAGTTTCCAGCTGGAGAGCTGACATGGAAGCAAAGAACTTTCTAACGAGCTCTTTCAGAAAGTAGGCAGCCTAGACTGTATCTAGTTATTAAAGCCCATTCTGAACCATTTTTAAAAATAAATACAAAAGCAATTAAATTTTTTTAAAAATAAAAATAAATGTAACTTGGAGCTCAGTAATTAACAACCAGGATCACTTACTGAGGGTATATTCTGAGCCAGGGGCTGACCAGAGTGCTTTGTGCATATTGTCTCATTTAATCTGCAGAAAAGCCGCATGAGGCAGCTCTGTTATCGTTCCTTGTTCCGTTTTTTTTGTTGTTGTTGTTGTTGTTTGGTTTTTTAAAAAATATATCTTTATTGATTTCAGAGAGAGGAAGGGAGAGGGAGAGAGAGAGAGAAACATCAATGATGAGAGAGTCATTGATCGGCCGCCTCCTGCACGCCCCTGACTGGGGATCGAACCCCGATCGCCTGGATCCTAGGTCAATGCTCAACCCCTGAGCCACGCCCGGCCGGGCACCATCCCCTGTTCCGTCTGCAGGTGGAGATGCCAGCTGGGCTGTTCCGGAGCAGGCCAAAGCGCTGCCCCTTTGACACCAGGTGGAGGGCCGGGTACATCGAGGGGCAGGGGCAGGAGCTGTCCCTGGTCCTTCCCCCCCACAGCTCAGAGGACCCTGCGTGAATACCTCTGATAAGAAAACCAGACGATAAACTGAATTGCTCAAGGCCAAAGCAGGCAAAGATAAATATTTTAATACATTTTTAGCTTTAAAGAAAGAACAGGTATCCCTGGGGCCCAGAAACAAGCGTGGAAATCAAAGTTCTCTTGGTAAGTGGGAGCAGACATCACGGGGACCCTGGAGCTTTCAGCCAGGACATTGGTCCTCTGAGCTGGGGCTGGCCCTCAAATGCCCATGCCCCTCACTGGGCATGACCCTGGGCCTCTGTGAAGCTGGCAGGGGGCGGGGGGCAGGATTTAGCACCCTGCATAAAGCCTGAGACCTGGAAGTACTGCTTATTCTATCAAAAAAGAATTAGAAAGCTTCCTCCTGCCTTCTAAGGACACCCTGAAGAAGCCAGGCATCTGCCTGTGTGCAAAAATCCAACCCCGGGCCTGCTCCTTGAGAAGGTACAGGATCTAAGTTTACTGTGCACTCGCAAGGGGTCCCAGCCAGGGGAGTTTATGATGTCAATTCTCTAGGGAAACAATTGCAAAAGCTACTCTCTAAGGTTACTTTCAGAGTGTGGGGTTCATGAAAGCCCATTTTTTAATATTAAAGGGCAGTTCCGAGTAGTTTATAGTTAAAGAGATACAAATCACACAACAAAATTAACTACTGAGAGAGAAAACTGGCAGGTGGAACCAGTCAGGGAACGAGCCTGGTGAGAATGGGAAACTAGAAAACTGAAAATGAAATAGGACTAGAATGAGCAAGGGAAAGTGATTTAAAAAATTTGAAAATTGGGAACTATAATGAAGGAATAGAGCATTATGGAAAAATAGACAAATTTGATAAAAAAACAAATAAAACCCCTAAAAGCAAAAAACAAACAAACAAAACCCAAAGGGATTATAGTTCAGGACTCACTGGCTAGGTTAAACAAAAGATTTGACACAGCAGAGGGGGAAAATGGTGAACCTGAACACACATCTGCGGAAATCACACAAAATGTAGTACAGAGAAACAAGGTAGAAACTATGAACAGATTAACCAAGAAGAAGATGGGGTGGGGCGCCCCACATAGTGTAATAGAGCTTCCAGGAGAAAAATGCGAGAGTCAGTGTTCCCAGGGAAATGACTGAGAATATTCCAGAATTGAAGACATGGATATTCAGATTTAAAAGCACACCGAGTTCTGAAGAAGCTAAATACGTGGTTTGTATTTCTTTAAAGGCTTTGTCTGTCCAGGTTTTTCTCCTAATCCTTTCTGAGTTTAATTTCTATTTCATCTAAATGTTCCATTTCATAGAATGAAAGACTTAAATAAAAATTAAGAACATAAATTTTAAAAGCAGAAAACAAAGACTATAGAAAGAAGGCAATAATGCTGAACAGAAAACTTAATGAAACATCTCTATGTTTTAAGCGCTTGTTTCCGAGCTGCCTGCTGTGAGTTAGTAACTAGTGCTGGCCTCTGCTTGCTTCTGCGACAAATAGGCCACTGTCCCCTGTGCAGATCAGAAGTCTGCTTCTGGGCTGATTTCACTCTCAGCATACTCCCTACGTGTGTGGTCAGCGAGGCCCTCCCAGGGAGAAATCCCAGGCGGGGAGGGAACCTGGGCAGAGATGGAGACTGGCAGAGGCTGGACCATCTTCAGAGCCTGATGCCAAACAAGCAGACTAAGAGCGACACCCAGTGGCCACCCCCAGCACAGCCCACAGGGCGATCCCCGGGACTGCCACAGCCTGGCGGCCGCTTGCGCCCAGGATGTTTGTGGGGTTTCCTGGCTGGGGTGTTTCAGGGAAGTCTGTAGCCTAGAGAGGGCCTGGTGGGGGTGCAAGGAGCCTGTTCCCCCTCCTCTCCTCCACCCCTCGCTGGCTCCTGGCTCACTTTCCCCTTCCCTGCGCGTGTGAGATCTCTGGTGCACTGGGTCCCACAGGCGACCGGGTGACCGGGTGTAAGACAGCGGACAACACTGTGGAAATAAGGAGAGGGTCTCACGGCACCACTGCGATGCAGGAGCTGATGTTCTTCAGGGGGAGGGTGTATCCCCTACAACTGAGCAGCTAAAATGGGAAAATTAATTTAGTTAATTGATAAATTCTCCCTGGAAAAGGTAGGTGGACCATTTCCCACCACAGCGGCCCTGTGCTGTGGATACACCATGTGTCCCAAGGCCCCTACAGGTAAATCCCGCAGCCTGAGCTGGCTGTGCACAGGCCACCCCCCAGCTCCTTCCCAAAGCTATGGCATAGGGCATCCGGAGCTTTAATATTTTGAACAGCTTTTTGGTCTTATTCAGAACTAGTTCTTCATTTTAAACATCCATCAACTGGCCCTGGCCAGTGTCATGGGTTCGATTCCCCATCAAGGGCATGTACCTGGGTTGCAGGTTTGATCCCCGGCCCAGTCAGTGAGTGTGCAGGAGGCAACCAATCGATGTCTCTCTCTCTCTCCTTCCTCCCTCCATTCCACTCTCTCTAAAAAAATCAATGAAAAAAATGTCAAGTGAGGATTAACAACAACAAAAATCCATCAATTTTACATCTATCAGTACCTTGCATTTAGTAGGTAATCAATAACTATTTGCCAGTTTTGTTTGGTTTTCTGATATAGAAGGGTCTCCCTGGAAACAAAGAAGCCAAATTTTCCACATGGCATTTCAGAGGAATGGTTAGCATTTGCTTTAGATTTACTTCCAGGTAATTTGAGATAAAGCCAGGCAACCACATCCTCTTCAGGGATTTACTTCTCGCAATTTTTAGAGCCAGATTAATTCCTTAATGTCAAGTGCTACAGGTTGGTTGAGCTGGGAAGTGGCTGTGTCTCTGCCTGTCTGCTCCATGAGTTCCAGAACTTCTGCTTTTGACTGTAACCAGCCATGGTCCAAATCATGGACCATGGACCATTCCTCCTCCGGGCCAGATCATTTCACCAAGAATCAGCTAATAGAACCAGCACGTGATCATGGGAAAGCAATTCATTGGAGCTCAAGGGGGAAAGAGAGAGGGAGGGGGGAAGAAAGAGAGAGAGAGAGATCAGAGGAGATACCATGATGGGAAAGATAACTGAGCTGAACCGTGGAGGATGCAGAAAGCCGTGAGTGAAGATTTGATGGAGGACAGACAAGTAGTGGGAAAGAAATGATTGAAGACTTGGTAGTCAAGCACTCCAAGTATGTTTGTCAGATAATGCAAAGGCCATATCCACTATGGGCCCCCAAACTTATATGGAGTGGAGCACTGTGAGTCATGATGATGGGGGGGGGGTGAAAATCGCAGCCATATTATGAAGCATTTTTATGTCAACCTGAAGAGATTTAAATTAACCTCGTGGGCCATAGGGAGTGGTGGAAGATTTGTAAGCAAGTAAATGTCATAGACAAAGTTAATGTCCTTAGATGTGCTTGGTTGTGGTGTCTAGACCACCTGCAGATGAGGTATGAGTTTAGCAGGGGTCACGTTCTTCCATAAATTTTGACGGCCTTGGTAAACGCACCCCATGCACAGAAAAAACAGCCTCCTCTATCATTATAGGATAGAGTGTTTTATAAATATCGATTTTGTCAAGATAGTGAGTGCTTTCAGATCATCTTTATTTTCACTGTCTTTTTGTGTTCTTTCCATTGTGTGTGTGTGTGATTTTTTTGTTCTTTACGTTATTGAGAAAAGGTGCTAAAAATCCCCAGCTGTGAGCACAGGATTTCTGTGTCTCCTTTAATTCTCACAAGTGATTCTTTGTGTATTTTAAAGATCTATTTATTACTCAGCATGCACGTTAATGACTGTGTGTCTATTTTTGAACTACTACAGCTACCCCACCTTCTCATGCTTGGTTTTCACATCTTTTTCAATCCATTTGGTCTCGACCTGTCTTTAAAGTGTGTATCTGATAGATAGCATATAATTGGGCCTCATTATTTTTAAAAATCAATATTGATATAATCTCTCCCTTTTAATTAAAGTGTGGTTTTATAGTCTTCTGGCCCCCACGGTTTGTGATGAGAAGTTAAAAGTATTTGAAATTGATATTTTTTTAAAGAAAAATTACTCGTGACACTTGCTAAAGATTATGAGGAAGACTTTATTCAAGTGGAAACTATTGCTATGCAGGTTTCAATAGGGGAGAGAGATCAGGCTCAACTCCAAACACAAAAGCAGGTGGAGATTTATAGCCAAGGACCAGGGTAAGGGTCAGTAAATGGAAACTTTCTCAGAGGAAACTTCAGGCATAGTAGGATTATTGCTAGACCTGTTTAAAAGGATTCTAGCAAAGGTGATCAGATATTAAGGGGAGGGGAGGAGGAATTTGATCAGATATTGAGAGGCTCAGATACTGAGTGGAGAATTTTTGCCAAGCTGACTCATCAGCACTCTTGCTAAAACTGGACTGAGTGCGCCAGGGACAGAGCCCATGGTCAGGGCCTGGTCAGAAAGAAGACGCAAAGGATCTTGATTCAAGTTTGGTCTTACAGGCAAGAGAATGGAGGGCCAGGTATGTTAAGGCTACAAGAACACACAAAACACTGGTCACAAAAGATCAACCTCTTGTCCATTTGGCTGGTCAGCAGAGCAGGGGAATGCAGTCGACACAGTGAGCTGACCTTTCGAAAAGCCTCCCCTGGGATTTCCCAAAGGAGACGGAGAAAATATGGACCGAATGCAAGTAAGGTTAGACACCGGGCGACTGAAACTGACTGTGCGGATGCTACTTAAGGATGCTACTTTCTGAGCAGGCTCTTCGTCTCGGCTCTCATTCCAGTTCAGGCCAAAATATAGTCAAGTCTTGGAGGAAGTCGCAGATTCACTCCTTTAAAGGATACTGAATGAGCGCCTACTCCGTAGTGAGCACGAGTAACACTATGAATGAAAAGAGGGCCCCTGCCTTCACAGAACCCACCATCCATCGGGAAGTTGGGCGTCAACCAGTGTCATACAAATGACTGTGCCGTAAGGGCTGCAACAGGGAGGAAGGCAAGGACCGTAAGAGCACATAAAAGAGGAGTTCCAACCGGGGGGGAAATCCGGAAAGGCTTCCCTGCAGAAGCGACTCTTAAGCTAAATCCCTGCGAGATAAGAGTTGCACAGACAGAGAGAGGAGGGAAAAGGCTTCCAGAGAGAGAGAGGGACCAGCGTGTCCCTCAGAGGCCCTGTGCCGGGAGGGACTGTGCTTAGTGAGAGTGAATTAAAGGCCAGTGAGCCTCGAGAGGGTGCAGGAAGCAATGAGGAGCTGTGTTCACCTGCTAAAATGTAAGCTCCGCGAGGGCAGAGAACTTTTATCACTTTGCTCACAGCTGTATTCCTCAATGCCTAGAACAGTGGCCAGCACATAGTAGGTATTCAGAAATATTGAAAATGAATGAATGAACACTGATGTATGAAGCTAAGAGAGTGCACGGGGGCATGAACAATATAAATGCTGAAGGGTTTGGGGAATGGGATGCTGAGAACACGTTTCTCTGTTTTGTAGGGATTGGCTTGGCTCCCGCGCAGTGAAAATACTGGAAGGGCAGGAACAGACGTGTGGGACCAGCGAAGACGAGCATCCATTGTCCGGGTCAGGGCAGCTCAAACTGAAGAGTGTTGAGGGATGTTTGGGGGACTTGGGAAGGGACTGCTGGACACAAACTGACCAAGGTCACCGGTGAAACAGGACAGGGGATACACAGGAAAACAGAATCCGAACTCACCATTCTCTCAAAAAGCTTGGAGGAAATGTCACCAGCAAATTAAATAAACGTAAAAAGCTTAATTCAACATACACGAAAAAAATACAGTGACACAGGTACAAGTAGGGGAAATGGCTAAAAGAAACGCATATAAAAAACACATCAGGGTTTTAAGTGCCTGCAAGTTCTAAGCATGAAGGATCCGTAAATGAGGCCACCACACTCTCATGCAATGTAGGCCCCGCGAGGAGGGCTACTGTAAAAGTAGACAAGGTGGCAAATGGCAGGTCCTGCTGGCCTCGGGGCCGGCCCCTGGGACCAGGCATTCGGCTCTAGGTGACAGGTATTAAAATAGACATTTATTGACTAGAACTCAGAGACAAGGGCAACTAATAACACAGCAAAGAAAGTCACTACATGAAGAATACCTTGCCTGGCCGGGCGTGGCTCAGCGGTTGAGCATCGACCTAGAATCCAGGAGATCGCGGTTCGATTCCCGGTCAGGGCACAGGCCCGGGTTGTGGGCACGATCCCCAGTAGGGGGCGTGCAGGAGGCAGCCGATCAATGACTCTCTCATCATTGATGTTTCTCCCTCTCTCCCTCTCCCTTCCTCTCTCTGAAATCAATAAAATAAATAAAATAAAATAAAATAAAATACCTAAGTTAGCAGAGGACATTTAGCAAACTCGTGAAAAACCTCAGAAGGAATAGTTGCACTTAAGTGTTTAAGGCTCCCAGTGAGAGATTTACTTCTGTGGTCTATGGGAGCCTAACCCACAGTGGGTGTTACAGGAACAAACATTTCCACTCAGTGACAGAAAGAGTTTTCTAATTCAATCTGTCCCAAAATAGAAGTCTCCCCAAGCCCCGAGCTTCCCCGGGGAGAGGCAGATGAAGGCCAAGAGAAGTCGGGGCCAGGTCATGAAAGCCGGGCCTGTGTTTCCAGCTGCTTGGAGACTGAACTTGATCCTCAAAGCCATGCGGAAGCCTGTGAGCACTTGGAAGACAGCAGCCGGATTTGGTTCACATGCTGGGAGGACCTCTCCAGGGCTGAGGATGGCCTGGGCGCTGGCCTCACCAGAGTGGTCAGGAGGGTCCACAGCAGTCACCAAGCTCACATCCGGATGCCGACTGATGCTTTGATTGGGGTCGCATTGAATCTATAGATTAATTTGGAGAGAATTGATATCTTGACAACATTGAGTCTCCCAATCCATGAACACAGGATGTCTCTCCAGATATTTAGGTCTAGTTTGATTTCTCTTGTCAGTATTTTGTAAATGCGAGCACACAATTCTTGCCTGTACTCCGTGAGGCTTTACCTCTATGTTTTTGGTGCTGTCGTAATGTATGGTTTGTAGATTCTTTAGGGTTTCCTACATAGGTAATGGTGTCATCTGCAAATATAGACAATTTTTATTTTTTCCTTTCCAACCTGTACACCATTCATTTCCTCTCCTTTTCTTCCGTATAGTTTTGAGCAATAGTGAGAATAGATATCCTTGCCTTGTTTCTGATCTTAGGCATAAAGCAGTCTTTCAACATTAAGTATTTTCATACTTGATCTTTATTAGGTTGAAGAAGCTCCCTATTGTTTCTGGTTTCTTGAGATATTTTATTATTCACAGCTATTGAATTTTGCTAAAGTGCTTTTCTACATATATTGAAATAATCATGAGGAGTTTTTTTCTTTTCTTTTTTTCTTAAATTTCTGTCTCACTTTTATTTTCTTGATAAGAGCACATTAATACATTATACAATGTTGTAGATCTGCTATTTAATCCACCTTCTGGAATACAGATGAAAACTGGTGATATGATGAATTATATTGATTGATTTTCAAATATTGAACTAACCTTGCATTCCCGGGATAAACCCGCTTTTCATAATGTGTTGTACTTTTTATATATTGCTGGATTTGATTTACTAATATTTTGCAAGGGCTTTTGCATCTATGTCCAGGAGAGATATTTGGGCTACAGATTTCTTTTTATAGAATATCTACGTCTGGTTTTGGTATCAGGCTAATACTGGCCTCAATAAGTGAATTAGAAAGTGTTCACCCTCTTCTGTTTTTTGGAAAATTTTCTGTAAAACTGGTATTCTTTCTTCTGGAAGTGTTTGGTAAAATTCACCACTGACCTTATATGGGCTAGGAGTTTTCTTTGTTGGGAAGTCTTTAGCTACAAATTTAATTTGTCAATAGATATAGCATTGTTTAGACTATTTCTTCTTGAGTGAGCTTTTGGAGTTTGGGTCTTTCAAGCAACTTATCTATTTCATGTAAGTTCTCAGATTTATTGGCATAAACTTGTTCATAATAATCCCTCATTAACTTTAATTTCTGTAGAATCTGTAGTAAATTCTTCTCTTTCATTTCTGATATTGGTAATTGATATCATCTCCCTTTTCTTGATCAGAATGGCTAGAAATTTATAAATTAAAGTTTCATTAATTTTCCTCTATTGCTTTTGTTTCCTATTTCATTGATTGGTTTCTGCCCTTATTTTATTTCCTTCTTTCTGCTCGCTTTGTGTTTAACTTGCTTTCCTTTTCATAATTTCTTAAGGGGTTAGTTAAGATCACTGTTGTGGGATTTTTCTTCTTTTATAAGTAATTAATGCTATATATTTTCCTCTAAGTATCTCTTTAGCTACTTAAGGCATATTTTTATATGTTGTCTTTTCATTCAAAAAAGTTTAGAACTCCCTTTGCAGGAGGCAACCAATTGATGTTTCTCTCTCACGTCGATGTTTCTCTCTCTCTCTCTGTCTCTCTGCCTTCCTCACACTCTCTCTAAAAATCAATGGAAAAAATATCCTCCAGTGAGGATTAACAAAAAAATAAAAATAAAATAGGCTTATGTTTCATATTAGGATCACTGTTAAGGTTAGGGTTAGGGTTGGAATTAAGTTTAGTGTCAGTGTTAGATTAGGGTTAGTTTGTGGTTTAAGGTAAAGCTTAGGTTGATGGTGATGGTATTAGGGTCAGGGTTAGTGTTAAGTTGAGTATGAGGGGTAAGTTCTAGATTAGGTTTAGGGTTTTCTTTAGGGTTAGACTTATGGTTAGGCTGGAGTTAGGGCTCTGTTTAGTGTTAGAGTCAGGGTTAGTTTTAGAGTTTAGGGATATGGTTAAGGTTAGGTTTATAGTTAAGATTTAAGTTAAGTTTAATTTAGGGTTAAGGATAAGGTTTAGAATTAGATTTAGTGTTAGAGTTAGTGTGATGGTGAGTGAAGGGTAAGGGTTAGGGTTCAAATTAGGTTAAAATTAGGGTTAGAGTTAGGGCAAGGCTTAGGGCGATGGGTAAGGTGAGGAAAGTGAGATGGATGGTGCATGTTAGTGTTTGTGTTAGGGTGGGGTGAGTACTAGGATCAGGTTAGCGTAGGGTGAGGGTGAATATAAAGTTTAAAGTGTTAGGGTTTGGGTTAAGATTGGGATTAGGGTTAGGATTAGGTTTAAAGTGTGGATTAGTGTTTAGGGTTAGGCTTCAAATTATGGTTATGATTTGATTAGGGTTAGGTGTTAGGATCAGGATAGGTGTTAGGATTGTGTTCAGGATTAGGTTTAGATTTAGTTTAAAAGTTTAGTTTAGAATTAGGGTTAGAGTTAGGGCTAGTTTTATGGTGAGAGTAAATTTAGAGTTAGGTTTAGGCTTAGGGTTGGAGTTAGAGTTTTGGGTAAGATTTAGCGTTAAGGTTATCATTAGGATTAGGGCAACTGTCAGGGGTAGGTTTTAGTTAAAGTTTAGTGTTAGTGTTAAGGTTAGGGTTTAAATTAGTATTAGGATTATTGTTAGATTGATGTGAGGGTAAGAGTGAGGTTGAGTGTTAGGATTAGGGTGATTGTGAGATTGTGGATAATAGTTTTAGGGTTAGGGTCAGTGTTAGAGTTCGGGTTAAGTTTAGTATTAGAATTAAGATTTAGGTCTGGCCGGGTGTGGCTCAGCGGTTGAGCATCGACCTAGGATCCAGGCAATCGGGGTTCGATTCCCGGTCAGGGCACATGCCAGGTTGGGGGCTCCATCAGTGACTCTCTCATCATTGATGTTTCTATCTCTCTCTCTCCCTCTCCTTTCCTCTCTCTGAAATCAATAAAGATATGAAAGAAAAAAAAAGATTTAGGTTAACATTAGGTTTAGGTTAATGTTAGGCTTAGATTAGGGTGAGGCTGAGTGTGAGAGTGAACGTGAGGCTGAGTATAAAGTAGAGAATGAAGTTCAGGTGACAGCGAGGGTTAGGGTCAGGGTTAAGCTTATGGGGAAGGTGATGGTAAAGGTTAACATTAAGATTAGGGTTTGAATTCAAGTTATTATTAGAGTTAGATTTAGAGCTAGGTTAGGGTGAGGCTGAGGGTTAGGGTGAGGTTTAGGGCAATTATGAGGGTGCGGGTTAAGGTTAGGGTTGGAGAAGGGCAAGGGTGGGTTTAATGTTAGAGCTAGAGTGGGTTTAGGATTGGAATTAGGGCTAAAGTTTAGGGTAGAACCAGGGTTAGGTTTTGGGTTAGGGGTAAGGGTAGGGTCTTAGCTAAGGCTATGGTGAGTGTTAGGGTTAGAATTAGTGTAAGTTATAGGGTGAGATTAGACTGATGGTGAGGGTGAGGGTTTGGGTGATGGAGAGTTAGGGTGAGAACTGGTTTTAGAATGAGGTTGGACTTGAGGGTTTGCATTAGAGAGGGTTGGATTTAGAATTATGGTTAGGTTTAGGTTTAGGTTTAGATTTAGGGTTAAGTTTAGTGTTTAGTGTTAGGTTTTTAGATTAGTGTTAGCATTAGGTTTAGTGTTAGGTTTATGGTTAGTGTTTGGGTTAAGGGGTAAGATTAAGGTAAGAGTTACAATTAGGGTTTGAGTTAGGCTTAGGTATAGGCTTAAATTTAAGGTTAAATGTAGGGTTATTGGTAGGGGTACAGTGAAGTTTAGTATTGCTCTTAGATTTAAGTTTAGTGTGTGGTTTAGAGTTAGAATTAGGGTTTGGGTTAGGGTTAGGTTAGTGTAACGTTAAGGTTAGGGTTAGGGTGAGGGTTAGGGTTAGGGTGAGGGTGAGGGTTAGGGTGAGGGTTAGGGTTAGGGTGAGGGTGAGGGTTAGGGTTACGATGAGTTTTAGGGTAAGGGTGAGGGTTATAATCAGTGTTAGCATGAAGATGAGGGTTAGTGCTAAGGTGAGAAAGGGAGTGAGGATAAGGGGAGAGTGAGAGTTAGTGTTGGGTATAAGATTAGGGTTAGCGTTAGGTTTAGAGTTGAGGTTGCAGTTAGTTTTGGGGTTCAGGGGTAGGGATATAGTTACATCTAGTGATAAAATTAGGGTTAGCTTTAGGTTTAGTTTTTGTTTTATGGTTCGCATGAGGGTTAGGATGAGGCTTAAAGCAAGGGTGAATATTAGATAGAGTGATGGTTAGAGCTTTAGGGTAAGGTTAGGGTTAGTATTAGGGTGAGGTAGGGTTAGGGTTAAAATAAGGTTTAGAGTTCAGGTTGAAATTAGTGTTATGTTTAGAATTAGGTTGAGGGTTAAGGTCATGATTAAGATTAGGTTCAAGGTTACAGAATTTGGCTTTGTGTTTAGGATTCGTTTTAGGGTTTTAAGATAGAGTTAGGGTTCAGGTTAGGTTTAAGGTTACCTTTAGGATTATGGTTAGGGTTATTGTTAGACATAGGGTTCAGTTTAGGGTTAGAAATAGGATGAAGTTTAGGGTTAGGGTTGGGCTTAGAGTTAGGGTTAGAGTTAGAATGAAAGTCGTGGTAAAGTTAAGTTTACAGTTAGGGTTACATTTAGGATTCAGTTTAGAGTTAGGGTTAGGGTTTCCAGCTAAGTTAAGGGTTATCATCAGGTTGAGAGTGAGGGTTAGGGAAACTAGGATTAGAATTAGGATTAGGATTAAGATTAGGATTAGGGTTATGATTAGGTTTAGGATTAAGATTAGTGTTAGGAATAGGTTTTGAATGAGGGTTTAAATTAGTTAGGGTCAATATTTCAGGTTATGATTGAAATTAGGGTTAGGGGTTTACATTAGGGTTAGTGTTTGGGGTGAGATTTAAAGTTAGTGTTTGCATTATGGTAAGGTTTAGTGTTAGGACTGAAGTAGGGTGAGTGTGAGTGTGGGTGTTATGGTGAAATTTAGGTTTATAGTTATGGTTAAATATAGGGTTTGGGTGAAGTTTCAGGTAAGGCTTAATGTGAGGGTTAAGTTGAGGGTGACAGTGAAGTTGGGGTAAGTGTGAGGGTCATTGTTTGAGTAATGGTTAGGTTTAGGCTTACAGTGACAAAGAGGGGGGAAAATAAAGGTAGGATTAGTGTTTGGATTAGGGTTAGTTATAGAGTTAAGTTTAGGTTTAGGGTTAAAATTAGTGATTGGCTAGGTTAAGGGTGGGCGTTATTTTTAGGGTTAAAGGTAGAGTTAGTGTTACAGTTAGGGTAAGAATTAAGGTTAAACTTAGAGTGAAGGTGAAGAACAAGGTGTTTGATTTAGGGTTAAGGGTTAGGTTAGATTTACGGTTAAAATTAGGTTAGTGTTAGAATGAGTGTGAAGGTTACGGTGAGGTTAAGGTAAAGGTTAATGTGAGGGAGAGGTTGATATTTAGGGTCATACTAAGAGTTAGGGTAAGGGTGATGATGGTGTCGTGGTTTGAGAGTTAGGTTTAGTGTTAGGGTTTTTGTAATAGTTAGGGTTAGGGTTAGGGTTAGGGTTAGGGTTAGGGTTATGGTTACGGTTACGGTTACGGTTAGTGTTAGGTCTGGTATGAGGATTAAAGTAAAGGGGAAGGTAAGGGAGAGGGTGAGTGTTAGTGTAATGGTGAGTGTGAAATTTAGGGTTAAGCTTACAATTATAGTTAGTGTTAGGGTTAGGTTAATGTTTAATTTAAAGTTAAGGTTAGGGTTACAATGTATAGTTATGTTCAAGGAAACATCTAAAGGTGGGCAAATGGGAACAGAGGGGGCAAGAAGGGAGGAGAGCTCAGCCCGCCACGGACACAGCCCTGCAGCTGGGAGCCTGCAGACACCTGGGCCGGGAAAGGGGCCGAAGTTGGCAGTAGTAGGCGCTTCCTTCAACTGGAGGAGCAGAGTCTCAGAGGAGCAGGGTCTTGGTGACTCTCCTTCAGGAGTTAGCAGTGTGACATGAGGCTGAGCCAGCCAAGTCACCTGCACAAGGACACAGAGCAGGGGTTCAGCCACAGCTGTCCACTGTCAGGTTGTCAGTGTTCCAAACAAACAAATGGAGTCACAGAGCCCTGAAGCCCCTTAGAGTCCCCAGATTCACCTCCCATCACCCTTGGTGTCAGGTTGAGGAGCACGTTATCTGCAAACAGAGAACTACTACAACAGAATCACTATTTCCCTCTGTGACTGATCCCCGGAGGGGGCATGTTAGGGGGTACCCCAAGGAGATCTGGGGTCGCCATTACCGAGAGAGCAAAAGGAAACCCCCACCCCAAGAGTGCTGCTATTCTGACTGAGGGCACCATAGAGGTCAGCTGCGGGGTTTCACAGAGCTAAAAACCTTGCGATTCAGCGCCACCTACTGGGAAATAGTAGAAAAACCTCTTCATAGAAAGCTGCTAGAGGTGGGCCAGTAATACATAGACGTTTATACAGAAACCAGCAAACACCATGAATAACCATGGTGACGAGGCAGCTCAGAAAGAAAATGAAAAACCTCCAGAAAGCAAACTGGAACACATGGAAATATGTGATATAAATGACAGAGAATTCAACATTGCAGTTCTGAAAATACTTAACAAGATGCAAGAAAATACAGACAGGCAATTTAATGAGCTCAGAAAACAAATTAATGAACAAAATGAGTACTTTACCAAAGAGATTGAAACTTTAAAAAAGAACCAGTCAGAAATCCTGGAAATGAAGCATGCAACTAAGGAGATAAGGAGTGAACTACTGAGCATAGGAAACAGCCAACCAGATGGAGGACAGAATTAGTGATATTAAAGATAGGATTCTAGAAATGATGCAGAGGAAAGAAGAGAGACCTGAGCATAAAAAATAATAAAAAGGCTCTATGAGAACTACCTGACTCCATCAGAAAAAGCAATACAAGAATAATAAGCACCCCAGAAGAAGAGAGGGGGAAGGGAACACAGAGCCTATCCAAACAAATAGTGTCTGAGAACTTCCCAACCCTAAGGAAAGAACTAGAACCTTGAATCCAAGAAGCAAACGACACCTAGTTACCTCAGTCCAAAGAGGCCCTCTCCAAGGCACATTGCATTAAAATTGGCAAAAATTAATGACAAAGAAAAAACTCTCAAGGCAGCCAGGGAAAAGAAGGAAATGACCTACAAAGGAAGACCCATCAGATTATCATTGGCCTTCTCAGCAGAAACTCTACAGGCCACAAGAGAGTGGAATCAAATACTCAAATGACTGAAAGAGGGAAATTACCAGAAAAGAATAATATATCCAGCAAAGATATCCTTCAAATATGAAGGAGAAATAAAGACTTTCCCAGACATACAGAAGCTGAGGGAATTTTATCACCAGAAAATCTCCACTGCAAGAAATACTCAAGGGGGTTACTCTACCTGAAACAAAGAGCATAAGGTCACAATGCTACAAGTAAGATAACCAAAAAACTTAAAGCATAAACAGGGATAAAATGTGACAACAAAAACGTAAAAGGGGAGGGGGTAAAGGTCTGAACTGGCTAAATAGGATGGAGATCAGATGCACTCAAAAGAAAAAAACTACTGTATATATGCAGTTTTATTTTTCATAAACCTAATGGTAACCACACACAAAAACCCTGAAACTGAGACACATAGCTTAAAAAGAGGAAACAGAGGAAGGAAGTATGCAGTACAACCAAACAAAAACAACACACAGAAACGCAAAGGAAAAGAACCAGTGGAGGCACAGAGATACCAGAAAATAATGGATAAAATGCCTATAGGAAATCCTCACACATCAATAATTACCCTAAATGTAAATGCACTGAATTCACCAATAAAGAGACACAGAGTAGCAGATTGGTTAAAAAAACAAAACCCAACCATGTGCTGCCTTCAAGAGACACAGCTAAGCTGCAAAGAGAAAGGTAGATTCAAAATGAAAGGGTGGAAATGATTCCCCAGGGTGGCAAATAATATCCACAGAAAAGCAGGCGTAGCCATACTTATATCTGACAAAATAGATTCCAAGATAACAAAGGTAATGAGAGACAAAGATGAACATTCTATAATGATACAAGGGACTCTACATCAAGAAAACATAACATGTCTTAATACATATGCACCCAATCAGAGCACTGAGCTATATGAAGCAACTACTCACAGAATTAAAGGGAGAAACAGAACAAAACACAGTCATAGTTGAGGACCTTAATACTCCATTGACGGCTCTTGATAGATCATCCAAACAGAAAATCAATAAAGAAATACCAGCCTTAAATGAAACACAAGACCAAATGGACATAATTGACATTCCAGAGCCTTTCATCCAAGAACATTTGATTATACATTCCTCTCCAGTGCACGTGGAACATGCTCAAGGATAGACCATAGGTTGGGTCACTAAACCAGCATCAACAAATTCAAGAAGATTGAAATAATACCAAGCATATTCTCTCCTTGAAATTAGAAATCAACTGCAAAAAGGAAGTAAAGAAACCCACAAATAGGTGGAGATTAAACGACATACTACTAAAAAATGACTGGGTCGAAGAAGAAATAAAAGATGTGATCAAAAGATATATAGAGACAAATGAGAATGAGATTATGACATATCAAAACTTCTGGGATGCAGGGAAAGCAGTAATAAGAGGGAAGTTTGTATTATTACTGGCCTATCTCAAGAAACAAGAGAAATCCCAAGTAAACAACCCAACACTACATCTTAAAGTACCAGGAACAGAAGAACAAAAGCCACCCAGACGCAGCAGAAGAAAGGAAATCATAAAAATTAGAGCAGAATTGGATGAAATAGAGAACACAAAGACTATACAAAAAATTAATACAACAAAGAGCTGGTTCTTTGAAAAGATTAATAAAATTGACAAACCCCTGCCTAGACTCACTCAGGAAAAAAGGGAAAAGACCCATATTAACTAAATCAGAAATGAAAGAGACATTACCACAGGCATCACAGACGTACAAAGGATCACACTAGAATATTATGAAACACTGTATGCCACCAAATTCAATAACCTAGAAGAAATGGATAAGTTCTTAGAAAAATAGAACCTTCCTAGACTAAAGCATGAAAAATTTGTTACTGGTGAAACTGATGATTAGCACACTTTTAAAACATAAAGAGGCCATCAAGAGTGCTAATGTTGCTAAGGGTGTGAAAGAAACAACGATCACAGGCACTTGAAGAGGTAGAAAAACTGTGTTGATTTAAATAAACAAAAAGCAGTTTGCCAGTGAGAGCATTTTGGAGGCAGTGATATACGAACAAGCGAGGATGCTGCATGCTGACCTGAGAGGCACCCCTAGAAAGGGGCTGAAAGTGATTCCTTTAAGGCTAGTAGGGGTGGTTTGATAAATTTAAGAAAAGGTGTTTATTTATAGATTAAACAGTACATTAGACATGTACTGTGTATAAGAAAGGTTAATCATTTGCGGGTCTGAAAGGGAATCATTTGTGAGTCTGGAACAGATTAATTCAATTTACATGATTTCTAGTGGGGAAAAATAATTCAGTTTTCGAACAAATTGCTTTACAAACAGGCTTCTGGAACAAATTAAGTTCAAGAACCACATTTCCACTGTATATATTTAAAATTATTTATTAGCCCTGGCCAGTTTTCTCAGTGGTTAGAGCCTCGGCCAGCGGACCGAGGGGTTGCAGGTTTGATTCCCAGTGAAGGGCATGTACCTGGGTTGCAGGTTCAGTCCCCGTGCAGGAGGCAACCAATCAATGTGTCTTTTTCATATCGATGTTCCTCTCTCTCTCTCTCACTCTCTCTCTCTCTTCCCCCCTTCTCTCCCTCCCTTCCAATCTCTCTAAAAATCAATGGAAAAAATATCCTTGGGTGAGAATTAACAAAAAAAGTAATGTAGTAAAATGTGTTTAAAAATTATAACTTTAATAGTAACTCTACCCTCTCCTAACCATATCTTTAACTTTAACTTTACCCTAAATCTAACTTTAATCCTAACCTCAAGCAGACCCTAAACCTAATCTTAACCTTAACACAAACTGAACCATAAACTTAACACTAACAATAATCTTAACACAAGCCAAATAATAAAAATTACCCTAAACATCACCTTACTCCTAGCTTAATGCCAAACATTAAATTCAACCTTAACCCTAAACCTAACTTTAATCCTCACCTCAACCAGACCATAGACCTAAACATAATTATAACCTAAACTTGCATTCTAACTATAATCAATTTTAATCCTAACCTCAACCCAAACCCAATTATAAACCTTACCCAAATTCTAACGTCCACCTAAATAATAAGGTTAAGCAAATCCTAACCCTAGCCCCAACCTTTACCCAAAACTTAATCCTGACCTCAGCTCTCACCTAACACTAACCCTAACATTATCTTAACCCCATAATCTTAACCCCAACCAAACAGCCCCATGAACCAAACCTTAATCTTAATGTCAACACAAATGATACCTTAACACCAAAACTAACCTTAATATTAGCATTAACCTTAACCCATTTTTAAAGCTCAAACCCTCACCTCAAAGTTAACTCTCACCGTAACACTGAACCAAAGGATATTTCTAAACTCAATAAAAAATTTACTCTAACCATAACCTTAACTGTAATGTTTAAGCTACTCATTACACAAATTTAGTGATGTTTGAACACACTCATAAATAATACAGACCAAACGGAATTTTCAAAACTGTTTTAGCACATTGTACATTCAGTGACTAAAACTGGTGCTCATTATGTGATAATTATAGCTAAGTGTATACTCTCAGAGGTAATGAAAATCTGTTAACTAAAATAGCACTTGCAATGTGTTCAACACAGTGATTTTCAGTGAATGGAACGTAGAAATGAATGTAATAAGTTGTTTCCATTAATTGTTATAGTGATATCCCTAAGAAGATATTAGTCGTCGAACACACTATGTTCAGCATACGATGTTTTAGTAAAAGCAACTCATGCATTCTGTAATGCATGTAGGGTGTGACCTACTAGTTATGTAGCCAGAACAAAGGTTCGACTGCCTGCCACCACGAAAATCAAACTTGTGAGACAGATGCTGGCGAGAAAGGAAAGAGGTTTATTCGAATGCTGGCACCTCAGGAAGACGGGGAAACTCTTGTCCAAAACCCATCTTAGCATCTCAGTGTAGGCAGGGTTTTCTTTGTGTTTTGTTTTGTTTTGTTTTTTGTTTTGTTTTGTTTTGTTAATCCTCACTGGAGGATATTTTTTCCATTGATTTTTAGAGAGAGCGGAAGGGAGGGGGGGAGAGAAAGAGAGAGAAACATCGATGTGAGAGACACATCAATCTGTTGCCTCCCACATGTGCCAACTGGGGCAGAGATTCTGCAACCCAGGTAGGTGCCCTTGACTGAGAATCTAATCCCTGACCCGCTGGTCTGAGGGTCGACGCTCTAACCACCGAGCAAAACTGGCCAGGGCTAGGCAGAGGGTTTTGTAGGGAGGGAGAGGGAAAACAGAACAAAGAGACCAGGAGGAGGGGCTGTGGGCGAGCAGGCAGTGTCCTTGCTGGTCCGGATATGAACCATTAATGTCAGCACACTGGAACTGGCCAGTGCTAACCAAATTCCTGCCGTGGGCGATCTGCACCAGCCTAAGTGGTGGTCAAGGCTGTTTTTTGTACAAGCAGTAACTGGAACTGCTGCTGCCTGCAATATGCTGATAAGGAAACTGTCAGCATGCGAGTTCTTTTATCAGTTCGTTAGTACATTTTATTCTTCCATTTCATGGTTAGTCAGAGTAGGATGAAGTTTTCATTCCCTATTACAGTTATAAATATATTTTTGACCACCTACTGCCACACTGATCTCAATACCACGTTCTCTCGGTAAAAGAAAAGCACAGAATATTTTGTGCTGAACTGAGGAAACAATATTGCAGTCGGTGTGGCACAATGTGTAGCAGTGAGACTACTAAAATGACACTGTTGTGAACAGGGTTTGCCTTTAGTTTGTTTTAAAAATGTATTGATTGTGTCTTACCATGTAACTAGTGAGCTGGTGCTGGTAGCTTCCTTTCAATATCAGCAAAACGGTTACTACACTTTGCATGCTACACGTTACTACGTTACAGTTTCATTTGCTGAGTGAACACTGTGATATGTACGAGCCTCAAGTAGCTGTTTAGAAAGGATTCATTACAACTCAGACCACACTTAATGCATGCACTCACTGAGTGAGCACAGGGCCGCATAACTGCTTAAAAACAAATTAATTACAGCCATGTCAAACACGTTACTATAACCAATACAGACTGCGTAATAAGTATTCATTAGAAATGTCTGATAACAAGTGTGCATGAAGCTTATCATTAAAAGATTGGTGTGAGTTCAGTTTACTAAATGAACGCTTAACTAGAAGAGTGCTAGAAGCCTGTCGAAAAGCATTTTATAAGTCTGCGCACACACATCACTACAGACGTTCTCGAATGCGTGTGACTTTCATTCATTGAAAGCAGACGCTGTGCGTTTCATTTACTGAAACAACACTGTCTTGAACAGAGTTTGCATATAGCTTTTAAAAATAAAGTCTTGCAAAACATTGTACTACATTTATCACAGAAAATAAATGCTACTTTCAAGTAGCATGTAGTGAGCTGAATATCTTTCAAGCATCTTGTTAGACACAGAAATTACAAATCCTTTCGAAACACAATACTACATGCATTTCAGATTTGGTCTTAGTCCAATTCACTAAAATAAAGACAAGGCTGGATGTAGTATTCCACCACTGCTAGGCAAGTGTCAATGATGGTGTGCCAGAAAAGGTTAAAACTATTTTGTTAAAAATTATTTATTTTAGTCTATTAACACATTTTACTACATGCTTTGAAATATGTGTTTTAATTCAATTACCAAGAAGACAACATGCTGAGATAAGGTTTGCTAGGCTTTGTTAAAATGACATTTATTACAAGTTCCCTATGACACTATACTACACACCTTTTTAAGGTTATTGCTAAAAACATTCTTTTACAGTCTTTGCCAGACAGTTCAGTATATGTACTACAAAGTGCGTATTCGCTCCATTCACTGAAGGAACACTACCTAGAAGAGCCATTTTTTAAGAGTTTTGTAAAAACCCACTTTACAGGGCTGGTTCTACACTTCCGCACATTCATTTCAAAGTGAATATTAAATTATTAAATTTATTCTTTACAGTAAAACTTCTAAAAAACACTTTCACTTTCAGTTACCTTGTTAGAAAAATATTTTTAAAACCTTATAAAACACTTTCCTACATTCATTACAGGCCCTGTATGCATCCCACTCACTGAGAGAATACTATGGTAATTTTTTAAGTATCCTGTTAAATCTACCTTCAATACAAGCCTTGTGAAACGTTTCAGGGAATGTATTTTTAAATGGGTACATAAGTTCTATTCATTGAAAGGACACTATGTGAAGAAAACCCCACTTGCTTCCAAGTATTTTGTTTCAACTTTGTGTAGCACAAGCCTTGTGTAATTTGAGAGAATACGGTGTTTCAACACGATCTGTAATTTCTGTTTATAACAGCTTTCTCAGGAAACTGTTGAACACAACAAAATGCTGTGCATTCTGTTATGCACCTAGTAAAGTGTTTTAGAAGACTGGTTTCCAAATACTAGTAGCAAACTCTGTTCAGCACCATGTTGTTTTATTAAATAGAACTCATCCTGTGTGCCATCAACGAGTGAAACATACTCATTTGAAAATACATGCAGAGGGGGATCCAAGAGGGCGACAGAGTAGGTAGATGTTACACCCACCTCCTCCCAGGACCTGTGAGCCACGGTTTAATATAGGTGGTTAATGAATACTTTCCACGGCCTCATGCAAATGCTTCATAACTGGTTCTACTAAATGTTCAGGAAGCAATACAACTCCTTTCTTATTCTTTCCCCATCTTCCATGCAGATCTTCCTCATCAAACCCCCCAACTCTGCCCTGGCCGGTTTGGCTCAGTGGTTAGAGCGTCGGCTCAAGGCCTGAAGGGTCCCAGGTTCTATTCCAGCCAAGGGCACGTACCTCGGTTGCAGGCTCGATCCCTGGCCCCGGTCGGGGCACATGTGGGAGGCAACCAATGCAATCAGTCCAGCTTTCTGAGCAGAGGTTCCCTGCAGTAGGGCCTTGGCCTCTACTATTCCTTCAAGAGCCACAACTGCATACCCAGCTTTTGTTTCCTTTGTCCATATAACTGCTCCCATCTGCATATAGAGCCCAGTTTGCCTCTTCTAGAGGCTGGTCCTGCAAATCAACTCTGCTAGAATAAACCTCATCAGTTATTTCAGCACAGTCTCATTAGCGAGGTTGAGCCAGGCTCCAGGAGAAGGGAGGCAGGATTTAACTGACAGTTTGGAGGGAGATGTTGGGATTGTCGAGATGAATTGCTTGGCACCTGCCCATTCTCCAGCAGTAGTGAGCCACAGATTTCCTTTTTGCTCTCCCAGGCTCAACACTTGGTGGGGCGCATATGTGGTGATAGGCTGTCCCAAGGAAAACTTTTCGGCTTCCTATAAAAGCCCCCAGGTGGCTGCCACACGCAAGCAGGCTGGTCACACCTGGACAATGTGATCTAGTTTCTTTGACAAGTATGCAGTGGGTCGTGGGATGTCACTAAGCATTTGCGTGATGACTCCTAGAGCAACAACACCCTGCCTTTCATGAGCGTGTAATTGAAAGGGCTTCAGTAGGTTTGGAAGCCCCAAGGCTGGTGCAGAAGCCAGGTGCACCTTCAGGGACTCGGAAGCCAGAGTGCACCCCTTCGTCCATTCTAAAGGGCTATATTCTGGTCCTTTCAGGGCTTCATACATTAGTTTAGTAATAAGCCCAGAGTTTGGAATCCAAATGCTGCAGTAGCCCACCAACGGAGGTACGTGCCTTTGGCCAGAATCGAACTTGGGACCCTTCAGTCCGCAGGCCGATGCTCTAACCACTGAGCCAAACTGGCCAGGGCTAGCACTGAGTCTTGATCCAAGATTCCAGGTCCTGCCATTCAAAAGCAAACAATGGTTGATCAACTGGAATGCAAAAGAAGGCATCTTTTAAGTCCAATACTGAATACCAGAGGCAATCCCCGGGTATACTGTTCACCTAAGTATAAAGATGCAGGACAGCGGGGTGAATGTCCTGTACGATGTCATTTATGGCCCTTAAATCTTGTACAAATCAATACTCACTAGAGTGGGGTTTCTCAGTGGGCAATATGGGTGTATTTTATGGGGAGCAACAGGACCAAATAAGGCCATATTCCTGAAACTTCTGAATTATTGGGTGTGTTCCTTCTAGGGTCTCTTTCCCCAAGGGATATTTCCTCTTATTGGGAGTCCCTGCCCCTGGTTTGAGGTCAGTTTTAACAGGGGAGACTCACTTAGCCCTCCCCGGCTTTCCAGCAGCCCACACAATGGGATTTACCTCATTCTCAATTTCTCCTGACAAGGGTCATTTTTCTCCTTACTCTTGTGGTTTCATAAGGAACTGCCAGGGGTGCCCTGGAGGGACCTGTAGGTGGAGCTGCTGTTCTTTTGGAGAGAAAGTGATCTAAGTGTGGAGTTGTGACAGCAACTCCTTCTCAGAAAAGGAATTGGACACTCAGGAATATATAAAAGTTCAGGAGTTAAAACTGCATCTCCCACAGCACATTCAATGGCTTCAAGAAAAATTGACTTTCAGGCTTCCAGGAATTCCAGTTACAGCTGCAGCCTGCTGTGAGGACTCAGTTAGAGGTCCATTGACCACAGAATATGTCACTCCAGTATCAACCAAAAAGCCTACAATTTGCCCCCCACTATTAGTTTTACCCAAAGTTCCTGGGGGTGACTTAATTTTATTTATTTATTTATATTTTCTGGGGGTGATTTTAATAAGCTGTTGTAATAACTGAACCTCTGGGGCCCATCACTCATTATCGCAGCTATTTCCCTTTCCCAGCATAACTCTCAAGTCCTCAGACTCTGACATCCTTTGCCCTCACTTGAGGCCTCATTTTTCCAGGGCCCCTTTCCTTTGCAATACACACATTGATCAGTGAGCGTTTTAGCGGGGGTTGAGCGCCTCTTGCCCACCCACAGAAGTGCCCTGAGGCCTGTTCCAAGAAAGTAGTAGCTGCTTGGGCCTTTTTCTGTTCTCTGTTATTATAAACTATGAAGGCAATGCCTACTAACCTGGAAGGATTCGTGCCTATTCCTCCCCATCCCACCCCCCAACTTCTAAAGCTTCTTTCCGATGTCAGGTGCACTTTGAGAGATAAAGGCCATGTTCCCCATTCTAATAGTTTCAGGGGCTTGTGGATTGAATCCAAATCAGCATATTTTCTATAGGCCTGGCAGAGTCTTTCAAGAAGCTCAGAGGGGCTGTCTGTGGGCTTCTGCTGTGCCACCTGTACCAAATTCAGACTTTTCTGCTAAGGGACTCCTTTCTTTAGTCCCTCAAGGATGCAGCTCTTATGCTCTAAGAGAGGAAGGCCATTCTCATTAGGCTCCCAGGTGGGCTCGGGTAAAGGTATTGCCTCAGTGGGATCGGGAGCCCCATCTGGGTTTCCTTGGTGCAGTCTCCGAGCCTCTGCATTTGCCTTACCCAATACCAACCTCCACTCATCCTCCATAAGCAAAATATTCAGTTAGGCTTGTATGTCCGCCCAGTTGGGGTGGTGGGTGGCAAAAATCGATGTAACTAAGTCAGTCTTTAGTAGGATCATCCCTATAAGAAGGACTTGGGTTCTTCCAGTTTAACAGATCCGGTGTAGAAAACAGAGTATGTGCCCAATAATATCCAGTAGGCTGGCCCTCTAGCCCTACTCCCACTGGACATCTTGGCAAAGGGTATTGCCCTGCCCCAGTAGGGGCTTGTCCTTCACCAAATTTGGTTCCCTGGCAGGTTCAGGACTGAGAGACCACTTCAGGCTCACCACCTCCAGCTTCTCAGCTGAGTAAGAAGATCCCCCAGAGCTAGAGGGGCCACTGGAACCCTGACCATGCTCACAGTAGCCACAACATCCAAATCTTCCTGGTCCCTCACTTCTGAGCTTCTGCTATCTACCACAGCAAATTCCCTTTTCTCTGGACCATTAACCCATTTCCTTTCAATCCTGCATCTTTATTATGTAAGGTCATAGAAGCTTGTAAATCAGGTTTTTCATCCCATTTTCCTGGTCGTTGACAAAACAACTCTAATTGCAGTATAGCATCATAATTTAAAGACCCGTTTGGTGGCCAGCACTCCCCGGAGGCCAGGCTATATATAAGCCAAACAGTATTACAATAAAAAATCATTTTCTTTTTAGTCAAAGGTTTATAAGCATAGGTCGATCAATCAGCCAAAATTGGAATCACTTGGCAGCTGCTAGGGAGTCTCCAAAATCCACACCCCAGGGTCTCCCAGTCCAGGCAGCCAGCAGGACTCCCTACCAAATACCCAGATTTACCAAGTGGTTCTTAAGCAGAGTCTCAAGAATGTGAATCCAGAAAAGTCAGCATGTATGCTGCCTGTCAACACCAGAATCAATAAGTAGAGACAAGAACAGAATCTTTATGGTGCTTTATTCACATGGCCGGCGATCTGAGAAGACGGCGGGTTATGTACCCTAAAGACCATCTTACATCTCATCTCAAGCTGACCTTTTTTATAAGGAGAAGAAAAGTGTAGATAAAGGGTTTGGAATTCAGGAGAAAGTAGGAAAGGGGTTTGGAATTCAGGGAAAGGTTCATCAGATAAAAGCTGCAGTCAGGGGATTTTTCTAGCATCCCTTCATCTGCTGACCGGTGATTCTTTATCAGCATCCTGGGCGGCACATGTTCTCTCTGGAGAGCACAGTGGCTCAGATACCATCTTGGTCATTGCAGTCCTCCCGGGGCACAAAGGTCGAATTGTTTACGGGTCTCCTGGAGTCAGGGTAGGTCCATCATACATCTCAGTTCCTGGAACAATAGCTTGCTACATGCATTAATCACCAAGTCTACTAATGATATGACTAAAGCTAAAATGCTTTAACTTCTTGAGCTCCCCATCAGTACAACCCCACCTGGCACTGCATTGTGGGAGGAACTTCAGTAGTTATGTTACACATGAAACCAAAGACTTCATCTACTTCTACTTGGGCCAGGAGGCCACTCTTCTGTTCAAATCTGGTGAAAACCATGGTCTGTACCACACACCCAGTGATCCATCCAAAAATAAGGATTTCAGCCTAAATTCTAAATACCAGAGACTAAATTCTTCCGCCTCACCTAAGAAAACATCTTGATCTTGAACCTTTATTGTGTTGTTTTATACAGACCATTTTCTATACTCACTTGTTGTGGCTATAAAACAATTAGCAATACAGCTTACATCTGTATTTATTTTCTATTTCATACCTCTCTGCCCCATATTTTCCCTCCTCAAGAACCATTCCTTTCACCCAAAAATAAATCTGTTGGAGGAAAAAAAAAAGTTAGTTAAATCTGAGACATCAGTGTCTTAGTGTCTTCTAGGTCAGCAAGATGTCCAAGATTATAAAATTGCAAAAAATAAAAAACATGGTTCATGCAAACAGACCTCTCATACATCACTTCAGAGACTTTGGAATCACCCGTGTCTGATTCCAGCAGCCCCTGCATCAACCATTTCTACATGGAAGACTCAAGCAACAGCACCTGATAAAAACACAAAAGTTTGGTCATGTAAGAGTTCCCTCTACAATCCCTCCTCCTAAAAAATGTAAAAGAAGTCGAGAGCTAGGAGATTAAAGATGGCAGCAGACTGGGTGGAAGCTACACTGACAGTCTCCCAGGACCAAATTGAAATTACAACTAAAATACAGAAAAAACATCCTGAATAATCAACTGCAACTGAAGAGGAGCTGGAGAGCACCCTCATAACCAAGAACAAAAAGTGGAGACCATATAGAGACTGGTATGGCTGTAAGTATGGAGTCATGGGAGGACTGGCTGGGCTCTCACAGGCAGCAGGTGAAGGTCAGAAGGATACCTTAGCTGTGGAGGGTTCCCACTGAGAACTCTGGGGCCTAAACCCCAAGCTGGGCTCCCCAGCCCAGAGCACCAGAACTGAAAAAGTTGCCACCTAGCATCTGGCTGTGAAATGCAGCCAGGTTTCTGTCTGCCAGGGAGAGATGGCTGGATATGCAGGCACTCTTTTAAAGAGCCAATGCACAAAGTTTCGTGTGCAGCCACTCACCTTGGGCTCCAGCAGAGGGAGGGCAGAGTGGACTGGAGCTATATGAGGAGAGTCTAGGGATATGGGCTCTGGACATAAAACTCAGAGAGCACCCATATAGATTCCTGTGCCACGTCATTCCCCCATACTGCAGAGGACATCTTTCCCAGGCAGACATTTACCTTCCAAGCAGCTTTTGCCTGGGGGAGAAGCAATTGCCCCACTCTGCTAGAAAACCTTTTGCCCTACCCTGAGGAGTTTCTACAGCCTGAGGCTTGTTAAGAGACTGAAAACAATCAGCCGCCCCACCCTGTAGAGTTTCTACAGCCTGAGGTTCATTAAGATAATCAGATTAATCAGCCTTCAGGCAGAAGTGAAACTTAAAATGCTTTGAGTCTTTGCCTGATCTGCTTCTGGACCTGCGCCTTGGAAAAGCAGACTTTGGTGTGCATCTTGGTCCTGTCCAAATGCACCCAGCCCCAGGAGAGGGGACCTCAAGCTGTGGGTTGTTGGTAGCTCCAAACAGAGTACCCAAGGCCAGTCACAAACAGCATCTGACACTGACCTGCGCAAAAGATCCTCCAAAAAGACTGAGAGCCCTAGCTGATCTACCTAATACATAGAAACAAATCCAAATAGGAGCCAAAATGAGGAGACAAAAACAAAAAACAAAACAAACAAACAAACAACAACAACAAAAAAAGCCCAAATGAAAGAACATGAGAATTATCCAGATGAAGAACTAAGTGAAATGAAGATAAGCAATCTATCAGATATAGAGTTCAGAATACCAACTGTAAGGATGATGAGGAAAGATAGGGAAACTATGAAGGAAATTAAGAATGACATAGCAGAAATGAAGAATACATTGGAGGGAATAAACAGCAGATTAGAGGAAGCTGAGGATCAGATCCGTGAATTAGAAGACAGGGTAGGGAAAAAAATCACTCAATCAGAAATCCAAAAAGAAAAAAAAATTAAAAAACAGGAGGACGGTTTAAGGGAGCTGTGGGGCAACATCAAATGTAACAATATTTGCATTAGAGGAGTCACAAAAGGTGAAGAAAGTAATCCAGGGAAACTGAACCTCTTTGAAGAAATAATGGCAGGAAACTTCCCTAACCTGGTGAAGGAAAAGTCACACAAGTTCAGGAGGTACAGAGAGTCTCAAGCAAGAACTCAAAGAGGCCCACACCCAGACACATCATAATTAAAATGCCAAAAATTCAACACAAAGACAGAATCTTCAAGGCAACAAGACAAAAGCAATCTGTTACCTACAAAGGAGCTCCCATAAGGCTGTCAGCTGATTCCTCATCAGAAACTCTACAGGCCAGAAGGGAATGGCATGAAGTATTCAAGGCAATGCAAAGCAAGGATCTGAAACCAAGACTACTCTACCCAACAAGGCTATCATTCAAGATAGGTGGTGCAGTAAAGACCTTTCCAGACCAAAAAAAAAAAGGCTAAAGGAATTTATCACCACCAAACCAGCATGGCAAGAAATGTTAAAGGAACTGCTGTAATAAGAAGTTGAAACAGAATGAGAAACATAGGCCTAAAGAAATAAAATGGCAATAGATAAGTAACTATCAATAATAACCTTAAATATAAATGGCTTAAATGTTCCAATCAAAAGACACTGGGTAGCTGAATGGATAAGAAAACAAGACCCAAATATATGCTGTCTACAAGAGATCCACCTCAGAACAAAGACTCATATAGGCTGGAAAAACAAAGCAAAACAAAAAAACACTTCTGGAGGACTTTAAAGGAGAGATTGACAGCAATACAGTCATACTAGGGGACTTTAATACCCCACTGACTTCACTGGATAGATCTTCCAGACAAAAAATCAACAAGGAAACAGTGACTCTAAATAACACACTAGATCAGATGGATTTAATTCATATTTACAGAACATTCCACTCCAAAGCTGCAGAATATGCATTGTCCTCAAATGCACATGGGACATTCTCAAAGACAGACCACATGTTAGGACACAAAACAAGTCTCTACAAGTTCAAGATTGAAATCATATCAAGCATCTTCTTGGACATTTACACCATGGAATACTATGCAGCTGTAAAAAAAGAAGGACCCTTTACTGTATGAGACAGCATGGAGGGACCTGGAGAGTATTATGCTAAGTGAAATACGCCAGTCAGAGAAAGACAAGTATCACATGATCTCACTCATATGTGGAATCTAATGAACAAAATAAACAAATGAACAAAATAGATCCAGAGACATAGAAGCATGGAACAGACTGAGGGATCTCAGAGGGAAGGTGGGGATGGGTGGGCGGGGAGAGATTAACATAAGAACTTATATGCATATATGCATAACCCATGGTCACAGACAATAGTGGGGTACAGGCCTGGGGGGAAGGTACAGGATGGAGGGGATCAATGGGGAAAACGGGGACATTTGTAATACTTTCAACAATAAAGATAAAGTTTTTTTAAAAAGAGCTGGGCGGGGGGAAGAAAATGGAATACAAACTATGTGTTTCTATAGCCAGGTGCTGGGCTAAGGGCTTTCAGGTGCTCCCTCATCTCACCTTCCCACCATCCCCACAAAGAGAGTTTCCACCCCGCTCCCTGCCATCATGGAAATGCATTGCTCAGGCCTCCCTTCAGGAGAACCTGCTGGGTCTCAGTAAACGGACAATCTCCAGAAGTCACACTGTCCCTGGGCTGCTGCCCACCATGACTGAGCCGGAAAGGAGTACCAGAGCGCGGGCACTTCTACCCAGTGCAGGAATCCTTCAACAGGCAATGTTTGCTTTGGGGAGCCCGACTGGCCTGGCAGAAACTTTCCCAGAGCTGCGCTGAGAACCACTTCTGCCCCCTGCTTTATCCATACTTCTGATTCTGTTCTGCGGTCTGCTTTTAGGAGGACCCGAGCTACCACACTATTTTTCAGATGAGGAAATTGAGACATGAGGTCACGGAGGGGTTAAGTGACTTACCCAAGGTCACACAGCTGGTCTGGAATTCAAAATCTGACAGTCTCTCTCCAGATCCCAGTCCTCTTAGCCTTTCTGCTGTGAGGGAGAGAGAGAGGGAGGGGGTGGGGGAGGGGAGGGAGAGGGGAGGGGGAGGGAGAGGGAGGGGGAGGGGGTGGGGATGAAACTGAGAAAGCCAAAACTAAATCCAAAAGGGTCCTCATCATATGACTTTGTAGTTCCTCTACCCCAGGTATTTCCAACCCTTTTCAGCTCATGGCACACATAAACTAGTTACTAAAATTTTGTGAAACACCAAAAAATATATTTTTTGCTGATCTGGCAAAAAATAGGTATCATTTTGATTCATTCACACTGGACAGCTATTGTGTTGGCTGTTGTCATTTTTCATTTGACATCCTCAGGGAAAAGCAGTCAGTGCCCCTGACCAGTCAGGTACGGCACGTTTTAACCATGCTTGCAGCACACCAGCGTGCCATGACACACGGGCTGAAAGTGCTGCTGCAGTCCGTTTGAATTAGGATCTCCTGCTACTCTGATCCATCTCTCCTAATACTAACAAAAAACCTCTAGAGACCCTTTTAATTCCTAAATGAGCTCTGAAGATGGCAGCGTTTCACCTAAAACCACAAACCAACAGGTAACACGTTCCCTTACTGTTAGAACCACAGTGAGCAGCCAGTGAGATCAGTACTCTGCTTCATAACCTGCAGATACCGTTTCTTCTTAGGGTACAAATTGCTTTACCTACCCAGTCAGAAGATTCCTCCTCTTTCAACATACATGTCAGTTGACCACAGGACCCAACTCGAGCAACAAAATGCCAAATAAACCCCCGGCCCGCCTCATCACCCGTGCACTGAGATGATGTACCAGAATACCACTGCAACTTTTACAAAACTGCAACGAAAACGCAAAATCTTGGAACACTCTATAGTCGTCAGTATTGGGGTGTGGATTTGTTCTGATAGCAGGTGGTCCTGATGGACGTGGGGTGCCTAAAAAAAAAAAAACCCATGCGTTTGCTCAGCTAGGCCCTGTTTGCATGCCTGGCACAAACTTGTTTTCTCTCCCACAACAGCCCTAAGAAGCAGGGATGGTTAGCATCCCCACCGGACAGGTGAGGACTGGAACATAGGGAAGTCCTTAGGGCTCCTCACAGCAGAACAGATTCAAAGCCAGGCAGAGGCTCTGGGGAAGATGCCTGACACTCTAAGACAAATGGAATGTTTCGGGTGGCAGGCAGGGAGAAACAAGCAGAGCCAGCCAAGTCCACTGAGGGTAGAGGACCCTAGGCCCTGCCCCATAGGTGCTCACTGAGGGGGCCTGGGTGTGGCCTAGGAAGACACATCCTGTTAACTGGTTGGGACTCTCGCAAGCAGTCCCCCTGAGATCCAAGGCCCAGAATGAAGCTTCAGGACCCTGTGGACAGACAAGCACCTGCCCTCCAGGCCAGGGCTCCAGGGCCCCTGCTAAGCTTCACTGTTGTCACTTAACCAGGAGACAAACAGGCCATTCACCCACCTGCTCGTCCTGAGACTCAAGCATCCTTGAGACTCATTCCTGGGGAGAAAAAATTTTCATTTCCCAAGAGGCTGCTATTGAATTTCACTGACCCAGGGAGGCACCGTTCAGGCTACCGCCACTCCCAATTAGCAGTGGCATCGATTTGTTAGGGAACAGGAAACTTAGAGAGGTTTGGGGGTGTGGGGAGGACATCCCAGGAGGAGCGTGAAGATAAGCTTTACCTCAATCAGTCTTCACTACCGTCATATGAAGTAGGGTCTGTCATCTTCAATCACAGATGGATAAAATGAGTTCAGGGGACTGTTGCAGGATGGACTCCCAGTTGGTTCTCACCTTCCTGTATCCAACCCTCCTACGGCCCCTCCCCTCCCCCACTCCATGCTGACTGGGCTCAGCCCCTGGGGAACGGGACAGTAGCAAACACCATACAAGCAGCACTCTGGAAAGTGCTTGAATATTGGGGCTTGCTCTCTCATCCAGGAGTGTACCTTATGAACAAGCCCCAGCGAGCCTCCTAGAAGATGAGCCATCCCACCTGCTAGGGCAAAATGTGTGCTGTTTTAGGCCACTGTTTCGGGACTGTTTGTTACACAGCAACAACTAACACAAGAAATTATGTGACTTGTTCAAAGCCACACAGGTTGCTGAAGGCAGGGAGTCAGTGTCCTTACCCACGGCACACTGTATTCAGCTCAAAGAAGGCTGTTCAAAACCCTCCTGCAATCTGCAGTGGCACACTGGCCACCCACCCTGGGGACAGGCCCGTGTTCCCAGGATGACATTTTAAATACTTAATATGTAAATCTCTAGCATGTTGAAATGGAGCAAGATCCCGGAGGTCCCCTGGTATTCTTGGAATGAACCCCTTAGTGCTTGGATCATGGCAGGTCTGGGGTCCCTGAGGGAGCAGTTATACACCAACTGGCATGGAAACAGCTCATTACTTAAACCACCAATTCAACTGTGCAGGTAGGTACCAGTGGGTTGTCAGCCCTGCCGGTGACAATATTTAACCTCCTGCTTCATTGCTCTGAAGGACTTAGGGGTTTGTTCCACAATTTCCTGGCATAGCCCACCCCATAGCCACATGACCACACAGTTCATAGGTCCTTGCTAGAATGCCACACAGAAACAAGACTATTTTCAGATAATTTATTCAGAATTTTCATATAAACAGGTAATTACCCCATGTTTTACATGCAGAGCTATTTCAATAATCCCCCCCCACCCCACCCCCAAAGAAGGCATATTCTGTACATGGCATTACTTGGCTCTTACAGGAAAACACTGAAAATAGTAATTGAGCTATTTGGTGTGTTTTGTGTTTCCAAGTTGTTTTCCACATAAGCCGAGGCACATTTGATCCTGTGAGGCTGAGGGTGGACGGGAGGTGTCTGCTGCTCACACACAGGGCTGAAGCAACCCTCCCCAGACACAGAGTGGGACAGCTTAAGCCACTTGTCAACGTCTGTGTGCACACACTCATTTCGGGGCTGCTCCTTCCTTCTCAAATGGAACGGAGAGCCTCAGATTCATGATGTTTTTTAACAAGGACTTTTGGGGCCCCTGCCCAAATAACAATCTGGCTGGAGGCTGTCTGGGCCTTGACTGGCATGAGGTGACAGCAAGTGCAAAACGTCGTTTCCCTGTTTCTGGGGGACCCTAAGGAAACATTCACCTTCAGTTGCAGCCCCTGACCCTTATTTTGTGTGTCTGAAAAGAGCGCATGCCAATCTGTTCTGTCCATTTCCAACCTCACCTCTGGCATAAATCAATATTCTGAAAACATTCCAGGTTTTCTGAAAGGACACCATTCTACATGCACCATATATACAATCAGCATTTCCTTTCCCCACCCCCAGCAAACCATCCTTTCTGAATAGCCTGAGGGGTCAAGGGCTCGCCAAAAAGCACCCAAAAGTCTTTAATACCAAGCTTCCACCCAAGTAGTAAAATGATTGTCGCTGAGACTACAGCACATCCACGTCCTCAGACAGCTGGCAGGGGCCATGCCCTGACCAATGTTATGACAGCTGCAAATAAACATCTTCCAACCCAACAAGTACATTTCAGGGCATCCTGTCCACTCTTGTGGGAGACAGTGACAGCTCTGTCCATCCGTGAGCAGCCGTCTCCTGTGGTCGTGGGTTGCGTGTGCAGAGCCCTGCATCAATTCCCACATTTTCTCAGTGGTGCTCAACATCTCTCCAAGAGAACCAGCGGCGTTTCTCCCTTCCTACCAGCTTGAGACGGCAGGAGAGCACCCAGGACAGCTCCCAGAATATGAACATTCCCAGACACGTGTTTGACATCACTGGTCCAGGGAGAAAGCAATATGTTTGGTATTCTCGTCTCAGAATGAACTGTGGATTTCAGCACATGGCTGAAAAGGGTTTTCATAATAGCGAGACATCTTTAAAAACAAACAAAAAGTGTCAACCTAAGCTGGCTTTGTTGCTTTGTAAGCCATCACAACCCCCAGGACAACCATGACTTTCTAGGAACAAAGTCAACATTGCCTGGTGCAAAAGGAGGTTTGTGATCCAACAGCTGCTCACACTTGTCACTGCAACAGCAGAGACAGCTGTCAAGTGTGTAAAATCCCACTCCCAAGGGGGCCCAGCACTCTATCCCACCTCTCCGGGGCAAGCAGAGACAAGGGCATCCGCAGGGGCAGTCCTTATAAGTATGACAAGTGCAGCAAGGTGTGGCGACTATGATAATAGCCCTGCGGCCCTGTCAGGACTTACACACGGTTCTCAAAGCCCCACAAGGTCAAACGGTATCCGCTAGAGATCACCAAACCACAACATGGGGCTGCAAGGTTTCACTGCTAAGAAATGTCTTCAGCAAGCTGGTGGGTTGGGGTTGGGATTTCTCAGCACACCTCCTAGGAGACAGTGCATTGCGTGTTTGTGTGTGAGGTGCCCACGAGTGTGATCTGATGCACCCCCAAACAGCATCTCAGTCTGAAAGGGGTGGGGCTAAGGGAACAGCCACGGCACCTTGGTGCTCACTTCAGGGGGATGCAGTGGCACAAGGAGATGCCAGCTCTGCAACAAAACCTGCTTTACCCTAGGGCAGAGAGCAACACCTCCCTCCAAAGGTGAGCAGCTCAGGTCTGGGCACCCCACTCATCAGATACACAACAATGACACAACATTTGGTTTCTGTTTGGGAAGCATGGTGTCAATGGAGATTTAAAAAAAAAAAAAAAAAAAGGAAGATTAAAATCAGAAGGAAGATTAAAATCCGAGAAGACGATTATCTGCCAGAAAAAGGATCTATGCTCACAGAAGGCCACCCCTTCTCCCAAACCCCTCCCTCAAATTTCTGACTGGCCCCTGGCATTCGGAATCAGCCGATACAGACTCTCCCTGACTCAGGCTGGATCCTGGCAGAATTCTGAAGTCGCAAAAATGTCCATTATCGAACCTCATCCTCACAGTGCTGAGGTAGACTGTGCTGGGAAAGAATCATTGCCCACATTCACCTGTTTATTTTTCTGTGATAAAAATTGACGTGCACTCCATTTTTTAGGAAAATGATTTTTACAGTGATTTTATATATTAAAATAAATTATTTTCCCCCTAATGTAAGAAAACCTTTCTGAATTAGAAAAATGTGAAAATTGCTGCAAGTGTCGTCTACAGCCACTACTAATTTACTATGAAAAGAACATAATACCTAGATCTACGTGGTTTTTTAAAATGTACATACAGACCCTCTTCTATGTAGAGAATAAATTTGGTGAAGATAACTTCTGTACTCTTGCTCCTTGTACCCAATCATGGCCACAGAGGCTCCCCAGAAATCTTTTACGTGCTCTAATTTCTCAACCTTATAAATGAGAGAGCAGCAGACGATTGGGATTTGCGTCTCCCTGCGTTCTCCATCAGGAATTGAGGAGTTTGGAGGTCACCACTGCGTCTCTATCTGTTCTTAAGCCCACAACTCCTGAGAGAAGAGGAGGAAGTCATCAAAAACTTGTGAGAAAATGCACTCGGGGGTAACCAGGGTGATGATTCCGATGAACCAACGTAACAAGTTCACTGTGTTCTTTATTTGAGCAGCTGTGGTTCTTTTCCCCGAAGGGAAGAAACTGGATTCTCGCTGGTTCAGAAGTTCTGGGGAGTGTGAAGGTCCTTGGCGGCTCCTCCCCGGGCTCTACTTTCTTAGGGGCTGCAACAGCGCAAGCACCTGAGAGTTCCGCTCAGGCCCCACACCTGGCCCGGCTGAAGTCACAGCACAGAGCAGCTTCTGGGAAGTCAGTTCTGAGGACAGTCGGATGCGGAGGACGGAGAGGACAGACCGATAGGTATCTCTCGCTTCAGACTGCTTAGTGTTCTCCAGTCCATTTGTGCCGTGACACGTTAGGATCCGATCTTGTCGTGTTTGCAGAATAACCGGAGGATAGGCACGCCCAGTGAGGAAGGGCGTGAGGCACACACAGGGAAGCAGGACGTCCAAGAGCCACAAGTATGTTCGAAGGCAGGGCTCAGCTCCAGGTGGCTTCCAGCTTACCCAAGCAGAAACCTAACCATCCATCAAACCCAACTGCCCACACCCTCAGCGTGGCCTCCCACATCCAAGAGGGTTAGCAGCGAACGTGGCTATTCCCAGCAAAACAGGTGCTTTGGAGACCAAGCAAGGAGGCCCCTGGTGCCTAGCTCTCCATGCCCACCCGGGCCTAACACACCAGCCCTCCCCCAAACCAGGAAACAGGCAATAACTTATGAGGCTGATTGGAGATTTTTAAAAAATTAAATATGTTACAAATATATTCTCAAAACTCATCATCTCGGGAGACTTTTTTCCTTTTCTTTTTCTTTTTTTAGGTCCTGGCTTTGTTTGGTCTTGAAAAGATCCATTATCATTCCAAACCAACCCTCAGCTCCTGGAAAAACATTTATCACCAAAGTTAAGGGAGAGAAGACGCCTGAGGCTGGACTAGGGCACGTGAGAACCTGTCGAGGGCTTAGTCTCCCAGTGAGTACGAAGGAAGGAGGGGGAACCAGGATGCTCACACACTTGGAAAAGTGGAACCTTCATGAGCCAATCCCCAAACCTTCATCTCAGCATGAGTGCTCTGCGCGCGCACACACACAACACACACAAACACCAGTCGTGTCTACCCTGAATACACATGCACACGCACGCTGGGACTGCAGATTCTTACCGAAAGTATAAAAGCAGCAGCTATTGGTCAATTTGAGGAACTACTTTTGTGAAGGAAAACAAAAAAATTCTTCAGCCTGAATGAGACAAATCTTCCTAAAGTTCACTCCATAAAGCTTGGAATTCTACTGGAACAGGGTTTGTGTGTTTTTTCTTTCTTTCAAACTTTTGTTCCACAAACAAGTTTTATGTTTTATACTGTAGCTCACACACCAGCCCCCGTCCACCAAAAAAAAAAATCCTTTGTAAAAACAGGTGCTTTCTTTCAATTGACTAGAAACTAAGAAGTAACATCCTGGCTTGGCGCCAACATTGCTGGAAAGGACAGAAGTTGTGGAAACCCCTCCCCTCTCTGTTCACAGTTACATTCTGATCCCTAGTCAGATTGGCAATCAAACAGATGTGTTTTAAGTTGTACCATAAACAGGAGCGGAGAGCAATGATCTCTCAGCTCCACTGGACACTGGCAGAGTCATGGGAAAATCCTGAGTTTTCTGGAGACCTTCAAACTAGAGGAGAGTGAAGGTGGGATCCCCTCCCCCAAACAGGCGCTGTTAGGAAGGACTGGACCGTGGCAGAGTCAGGACCCGTCCATTTTTCTTGCCCCCGTTCATGTGGGTGTAGGAGATGTGATCCTCGTAACTCCGCTTTCGGCCTAGCGAGGACCCCCCATCGTCCTCCCTCTGAGAGTGTGAGGACCGGTCCAGGGGTACACTCTCCATGTCCTCAAACTCCATCTCCAACTCCTCGCTCTCAGGAGCCTTGTTCTCATCACTGTAGAAGAAAGAAACTTCCGGAAAGCTGGGGTGCAGGTCGTCCTTAAGCAGGTCGACGATCTCTAGGAAGGTCGGCCTCATTTTGGGGTTGAAGTGCCAGCACATGCGCATCAATTCGTTGCTGTGGGAGATACACATGTTGGGGGTGAGTCCAGGGGTCCAGCCAAGCAGCCCTCACCCCCACCCCGGTGACCCACATCCACAGGTGATGTGTTCGTTTCAGACAGTGGCTACATGTGCAAGTAACAGTCAAGCAGAAGCAGCAATTCTATTGGTTGCTGAAAGGTGGTTTTAAAGAGAGCCGAAGGGGCTGCCTTATTCCAGAGCCAGGTCAAGAAAGGCCTCTCCTGATGTTGCCACATGTTGAGACCACAGTCCCTCGTTTTATATGTCCTCACACCTGACAGCTGCAGCTGTGCGGGCTGAACCTAGATGGCCAGCTCTGCATGGCCGTCCTGCAGGCCCCGCTGTCACTCTTTCAACGCAACGATGGCCGGAAAGCATTACAACTTTACTCAGCTAACGGCAAACAGGACAGGGGCTGAGGGCCTGGGATTTCCAGTTTACCTCTTCTTTTCCCCACTGTAACTTGTTCCAGGGCAGGGTTGGCAAACTTTGGCCCTTGAACAAAACCTGGCCCCCTGAGTGTTTTTGTAAATAAACATTTATTGACACACAGTCACATAACTATGGCTGCCTTCCAGCTACAGTGGCAGAGTTGAGGAGCTGAAACAGAGAGCAACATGGGCCACAAAGCAAAAATACTTATAACATGGCTGTTTACAAAAAAGTTTGCAGACCCCCGCCCTAGGGCCTCCTGAATCCCCCTGGTCCTGGAGCCACGGCTGGCTGCTAACTGGCCTGGCTAGGAAAGGACCTTCACGAGGCAATGTTTCGAAACACTTTGCTCGGAGACTCTAAAACACTCTGCATCATACTGTTTTTCATACGAGGTCTCTTCAAACCAGGTTTTTTACGTTGATGTCTTACTCTTTTGGGGATGAAGGACAGAAAGGGCCTCTTCCCATAAATTTTCAGGTCAAACTTTTTTCTTAAAAAAACAATGATGAAAGATTTTATATGTAATAAATGCTCACTGTAGAAAGTTAAAAACACCCCAAAATATAGAGAAAATGCAGCTCACACACAACTCTCCTTCAGATATAACCTCTTGTCTTTTCTACCTGGACATGTTTGGAAATGGAACATATACACGCTTTTTTCACTTAATATTTCAACAGGTTTATCCACTGAGTTATAAAATACTTAAAAACATCATTTGAAATTTCAATTGCTACATCATAGTAACGTATCAATTTACTTGGCAATTCTCATTTTGCTGAATGTTTAGATCATTTCAATTTTTTGAGACTTTAAATAACATTGCTCTGAGTAGCTCTTATAACAGGGCAGTAAGAATGGTTATCTAGCCACACCATTGCCAATACCGAGCGTCAAGACTCACCCTGCTTTCCTTCCTCTCTCTCCCTCCCTCCATTCCTTCCTTTCTTTATTTGCTAATTAAGGAAGAAAGTACTTTCCTTTATTTTACTTTATACCTATTGGACTATTAGTGCGGCTGAATAATTTTGCAAATGTTTAATGGCATGTGTTGTCCATTTGGTCCCATAACAAATATTTAAAAGAAAAAAATTTTTAATGTTTATGCTTACTGACTTATTTTTTCCAGTATTACTGAGATATAGTTGAATATAACATTGTATTAGATTCATGGGTTAAACATAAGTCTCCCACCCAGCTTCCCAGTTCTCTTCCAAAGACATGACATGCAAACCCAAGGGTCATTCAAAAATAAAATATGCAAACACAAGCACACATGTAGACATATGCAAACACCAGCATGCCTGTACATGTGTGATGTGCAAACACAAGCACACATGTATATATAAGACTGCAAACACAAGCACCCATCCATGTAAACATATGGTATGCAAACACAAGCACACAGATAGACATAAGTTATGCAGAAACAAGCACACATGTAGACATGATATACAAACACAAGCATGTGTGCAAAATGAAATGCCTTTTAAATGGACACCACTTTCTATACTTACAGTCTCTCTGGACTATTTTCAGGTTGCTCCAGATACCCTCCATCCATGACAAATTTCAACACCTGCTCATTAGAGAGGCCTTGGTAAGGCTGTTCTGCCAAGCTGGTGATTTCCCAAAGGACCACGCCGAAGGACCTGACAACAACAGTTGAGAGAAGTAACAAAGAAGTCGTTAAAACACACACACACACACACACATACACACACCTTCCCTGGTTTCCTAGAAACTGGCTGGCCAGTTAATAAAGTAATTCAGATTCACTTCCTATCAAGATGGAGGATTAGGTAACTGCTGTGCTCGTATCCTCCCATGACCATATGAAAATTACACCTAAATTATAGAACAATTAACCTGGAGAACCATCTGTAGACTAGCTGAACATAAATCTTATAACTAAGGAAATACAGAAGGAACCATGAGAGACTAGAAGGAGGGGCAGAAATAAAGAATACACTGGAATGAAGAATCCACTAGAAGAAACCAGCAGATTAGATGAGGCACAGGATCGAACCAGCAATTTGGAAGACAAGGTAGTAGAGAGCACCCAATCAAAACAGGAAAAAAGACAAATTATTTAAAATGAGGATAGTTTAAGGGACCTCTGGGACAACATCAAGCATAATGACATTCACACCATAGGGAAACCAGAAGGAGAAGAGAGAGACCAAGGGATTGAGAACCTATCTGAAGAAATAATGGGAAACTTCCCTAATCTGGTGAAGGAAGCACAGAGAGTCACAAAGAAGATAAACCCAAAGAGGCCCACAGCAAGACACATCGTAAGTAAAATGGCAAAGGTTAAAGGCAAAGAGAAGAGCTTAAAATCGGGGGGGGGGGGGAAGCAGTTACCTAGAAGCAACCCTAAGAATGTCAGCTGGTTTCTCAACAGAAACATCGCAGGCTAGAAAGGACTGGCACAATATAGTCAAAGAGACAAAAAGCACGGAACTACAGCCTGGCCAGCATGGCTCAGTGGTTGAGCGTCAACCCATGAAGCAGGAGGCCACAGTTTGGTTCCTTGGTAATGCTCGGGTTTCGGGCTTGATCCCCAATAGGGGGCATGCAGGAGGCAGTCAGTCGATTCTCTCTCATCATTGATGTTTCTATGTCTCTCTCCCTCCCCTTCCTCTTTCTGAAATCAACAAAAACATATATTTTTTTAAAAAAGCAAGGAAACACAACCAAGACAACTTTACTCAGCAAGGCTATCATTTAAAAACTGAAGGAGAGACAAAGAGCTTCCCAGACAAGAAAAAGCTAAAGGAGTTCATTGCCACCAAAACAGTTTAACAAGAAATGTTAAAGGGGCTCCATTAAGAAGAAAAATATTTTTAAAGATCATAAATATAAGATTCCACAACGATTACAGAGTAGCTGGAAACTCCATCTGCTTGCTCCCAACACCAGACCAGACTTGCGGCTAAACTGGAGAGCAAGTGGCTTGAAAAGCCAGTTGAAGTGTAGCTAATCTGAAATAATGAAAGCAGGGAACACAGGGGAAAAACAAGAGAAAATGTGGCGAGGGTGAGCCACCTTGCACAGGTGCACAGCTGGGAAGCTGGAGAGATACGGTGGCAGCGAAGCCCCCCATCCCCTGGGAGCATGGGGTCTCACCCCACACTGGGATCCCCAATCCAGAACAACAGAGAAGAGAAGGGGAGTCTGGTTAGCAGCAGGTGGTGGGGTCCAGTGGGGATTTTGTCCACCTGGGAGAGACAGACCACACCTTCCCAGGCAAAGAGCAACTTCTGTGTTACAACACCAGCGTCTGAAGTTCGCTCTGATCTATGTCTGCTGGAGAGGCCACGTGGCAGAGCTCGAGGCCAGTGAAAGGATCTGATTGGTACACCCAAGAGTGACTCTGAGGGGCCCTTTTTTCTCTGGAAGAACTTTGGGTAGAGAGCCAGACAGGGGTTGGACTGTGTGGCTTGGGAAAAGGACCAGCCTCGCTGACCTCGAGCACATGGGCAGCGCCTTGCCTCCGACCTGGGCCGCTACTAGGTCTGCCCAGGCTTCTGTCATCTGGAGCAAAGGGGAATGGTGCTGGGCTAGAAATCTGCCCCTGAACTGCTCAGCCTGATGGCACGGTGCGCTCAGACATCCCCAGGCTCAGTGCGGTCGGCCATGGGGGAAGACTGAAGTGGCAGTGGAGGTGAATTTTTTTAAATCCCCTGCTACTGGGTGTGGCAGTGAGGGGGTGCCAGAAAGCCAGGCAGAACTGAGGTACTGCAACTGTGTTTCCCGGGTGGCCTTCTGTCCAGGAGACAGATAAGCATGGCTGGGTCCTTCGGCTGCATTATATAAAGCAGATCAGAGGTCTCCAGTGAATTCAGGCAGCACCGCCCTGGGAAGGAGAGGAGTGTCTGCCACCCCTCCTACAGGTTACAGGCAACAACCCCAACGGGAGCCCGTTTAAACCATCCTGGCCAGATCCCGGATACCTCCACAGAACACAGTTCCGTGGGGGAAGGGAGAGCAGCTCAGAGCAGGGACATTCACGGTACAACCGGAGACAGACGAGCCTCTGGACTCCAGAGGCCCAGGCCAATGAACTACTTGGGGTTCCGCCCTGCCAAGCTTCAGACAGGTTGCTGAGTGCCAGGCAGGGACAGCGACTGACATTGGCTAGCACCAGAGTACCTCCAAAAGGCCCGGAGCCAGCACACCAACTGGCCAGCATCAGACAACCTCAGAGCAAAATCTAGCAAACTCCACAAAGAGAAGATCCAAAGGGTGAACGCAGTAGGCACCAAAATCTGTGGAGGTGAACTCTACTTCCTATTTGTAGATCTTTTCATAACCTTTTCTGTCATATTTCGTTTTTCCTTCTCTTTCATCTCTTTTATCTCTCTCTTTCCTTTTCTCACAGTCTATTCTTTTTGCTCTCTTTATTTTTTTATTTTTTTCCCGTTTTTCTTTTCCTACTCTATCTTCCATTTAATTCATTATTAGTACTAATTTGTCATTATTATTACTTTATTTATTATTCTTATATTTATTTTTGTCTTCCTTCTTTTTCCTCATATTCTTTCTTTTGGTTTCTATTTTGTTCCCTAATTTTTGGTCTCACGTTTTTTAGTATTTTTTTTTTCTTTTCTTATTCTATTATTTTGTTCTTATTTCTCTTCTAGTTATTGGTTTGTTTTATTTTGTGCTGTTTCCGGTTTGGACTTATTTTGTCCTGCTTTGTGCTGTAAGCACCTGTATAACAGTTGGCAGGATGTGGTTGAAGTTGAGCCTCACAGTCCGACAGCCAGAGAGGGCCAAGCCCACCCATGAACGAGAAAACAGCAATCACGACCCAAACACAGATTCCAAGGTGGCGGTGGATTAACTGGAGGCTACACTAACACTCTTCCAGGACCAAAGTGGAATTACAACTAATTATAGAAAAACCATCCTGAATAATCAATTGAAGACTAGCTGAAAAACACCCTCATAACCAAGGATTTAAAGTGGAGACCACACAGAGACAGTACAAAGTACGGAAGCGTGAGAGGGCTGGCCGGGCCCCACAGGCAGCAGCTGACGTTTCCAAGGGATATTTCAGCTGTGGGGGGTTCCCACTGAGAACTATGGGGTATAAACCCAAGGCTGAGCTCACCAACCCAGAGCACCAGAACTAAGAAAGGTGCACAGATAACATCTGGCTGTGAGAAGTACCAGGGTTCCTGTCTACCAGGGAGAGAAGGCTGGAAATTTAGGCACCCTCTTAAAGGGCCTACACACAAAATTTCATGTGCAGCCACTCACCTTAGGCTCTGGCTGAGGGAGGACAGAGTGGAACAGAGCTGTGTGAGGAGAATCTAGGGATACTGGCTTGGGGAATAGAGCTCAGAGGGCAGCCATCTGGATTCCTACCCTGAGTCATTCCCCTATACTGCAGAGGACATATTTCTCAGGCAGACCTTTATCATCCAGGCAGCTTTTGTCTGGCGGGGAAACAACTGCCTATATATTGGACAATCTGGAAGAAATGGATAAATTCCTAGGAATATACAATCTTCCAAGAATGAATTAAGACGAAAAAGAGCCCTGGCCAGGTTGCTCACTTGGTTGGAGCATCATCCCAAGCACAAAAAGGTTGTGGGTTCAACTGCCAGTCAGGGCACACACCTAGGTTCTAGGTTGTGGGTTTGATTCCCAGTCAGGGTGCATTTAGGAGGCAACCAATCAATGTTTCTCACATCGATGTTTCTCTCTCTCTCTCCCTTCCTCTCTCTAAAACCAATAAACATATCCTCAAGTAATTAAAAAAAACAGGGGGAAAGCTAAAACATTTTCCTTAAGATCATGAGCAGGATAAGTATATCCACTCTCACTACTTTTATTCAGGATAGTATTGGAAGTCCTAGCCACAGCAATCAGACAAAAGAAGAAATAAAAGGCATCCAAATTGGAAAGGAAGAAGTAAAACTGTCATTATTTGCAGATGACATGATACGAATAGAGAGAACCCTGAAGGTTCCACCAAAAAAACTACTAGAAGTGATAAATGAATTCAGTAAAGTAGCAGGATACAAAATTAATATTCAGAAATGAATTGCATTTTTATGCACCAATAATGAACTTATCAGAAAGAGAAATTAAGATAATCCCATTAAAAAATACCTAGGAATAAATTTAACCAAGGTGTTAAAAGATTTGTACTTAGAAAATTATAAGATCTTGTTGAAGAAAGAAACTGAAGAAGATACAAATAAATGGAAGCATATACCGTGTTCATGGATAGGAAGAATTAACATCGTTAAAATGTCCATAATACCCAAAGCAATCTATAGATTTAATGCAATCCCTTTAAAAATACCAATGGCATTTTTCACAGAACTAGAACAAATAATTGTAAAATTTATATGGAATCACAATAGACCCCAGAAAGCCATAGCAATCTTGAAAAAGAAAAACAAAATTGGAGGCATCATCCTACCTGATTTCAAACTATACCACAAGGCTATAATAATCAAAACAGCACGGCACTGATATAAAAACAGACAGATCAATGGAACAGACTAGAGACACCAGAAATAAACCCATACCTATATGGTCAATTAATCTATCAAAAAACAAGGCAAGAATATACAATGGGGCAAAAACAATCTATCCCATAAATGGTGTTGGGAAAATGGGACAGATACATGCAAAAAATGAAGCTAAACCACCTTCTTACACCATAAAGAATAAACTCAAAATGGATTAAAGGCTTAAATGTAAGACTAGAAACCATAAAACTCCTGAAAGAAAACAAACACCCGCAGTAAAATTTCTTACATTTCTCTTAGTAATATTTTTTCTGACATAACTCCTCAGGGCAAGGGAAACAAAAAAAGAAATAAACAAATGGAACTAAATCTAACTAAAATGTTTCTGCACATCAATAAAGCAAAAAGACAACCTGCCAATTGGGAGAACCCATTCACCAATGATACATCTGATAAGATGTTAATATCCAAAATTTATAAAGAAATCATATAACTCAACACCAAGAAAACAAGCAATCCAATTTAAAAATGGGCAAAGCACCTGAACAGACACTTCTCCGAAGAGGACATACAGATGGCCAATAGACATATGAAAAGATCTCAACATCACTAAACATCAGAGAAACTCAAATTAAAACCACAATGAGATACCACGTCACATCTGTCAGAAGGGCTACCATCAATAAATCAACAAACAACAATTGCTGGTGAGGATGTGGGGAAAGGGAACCCTCATCACTATTGGTGGGATTGCCAATTGGTGCAGCCATTATGGAAAACAGTACGGGGTTTCCTCGAAAATTAGAAATAGAACTACTGTATCACCCAGCAATTCCACCTCTGAATATGTATCTGAAGAAATCCAAAACACTAATTTGAAAAGATATATGCATCCCTATGTTCACTGCCCTATTATTTACAATAGCCAAGAAATGGAAGCAAACTAAGTACCCATTAACAGACAACTGGACAAAGAAGATGTGGTACATATACACAACAGAATATTATTCAGCCATAAAAAAAGAACAAAATCTTACCATTTGCAACAACATGGTTGGACCTAGTGGGTATTACGCTAAGTGAAATAAGTCAGCCAGAGAAAGACAAATACATTGTGATTTCACTTACATGTGAAATCTAAAACACAAAATAAGCTAACAATCAAAACAGAAACAAACTCATTGATACAGAGAACAAGCAGAGAGTTAAGATAGGACGAGGGTTGGGGGATTGGGTGGAGGATTAAGAGGTACAAACTGGTAGTTATAAAATAGTCACAGGGATGTAAAGTACAGCACAGGGAATAGAGTCAATAACGTAGTAAGTATGTATGTTGCCAGGTGGGCACTAGACCTGCTGGGAGGATCGGTTCATAAGTATTACAAATGTCTAACCACTATGCTGTACACCTAAAACAAACGTAATATTGAATGGGAACTGTAATAGAAAAACAAACAAATAAATAAAAATGAAAAAAATAAATTATGCTGCATTCAGAAACGTCTATAAAATTAGCCTCAACTGGGATGTAACAGCAGCTGTGCAAGAGTCCTCAGACATGACATTCCCTTCATTTCCTTGATGGCCATGAGGAAGGCGGGTTGTCACTGCCCTGTCACTCAGACTAGCGGGGTGACCTGGAACTCAGCCCTAGCATTCTACCAGCCAGCTCACGCACAACTCACCACATGTCAGAGGAAGTGGTAAAGACCCCGTCCTTCAAAGACTCAGGTGCCATCCAGCGCACAGGAAGCAGGCCCTTGCCGCCTTTCCGGTAATAGTCCGTTTCATAGATGTCTCTGGTCATTCCAAAGTCTGCCAACAAACGGTTCACAAACCCTTAACCCTTCCGCCTGTGGCTCAGGTGTCGCCCTCTTCACTGTCCCGCCCCTGGCAGAGCCCTCGCATAGGCGCGGCTGGTCCAGGCGTATACTCGCCTGGGCTGCCACCGAACCCAGGGAGAGTGGACTCTGAGGGTGCTCATGGCATGTGGAGGAAGAGGGTGGGCCACCATTCGAAGGGAAGGAAAAGGAACCACCAGGTGGCAAAAAGTGATATTCTGGCCGGAGTCTGGGAATCCCACTCTCAGAAACACTTCCTTCCCACCCCTGGCCCACAAGCCACCCGAATCAAACTATTAACTCTGCAGCCAACCCACTGCTCCCCACTGCGTGTGACCCCCCCAACAGCCAGCGGCCCGGCCAGAATCCCAGAGTTGGGCCTCCCTTTGACCATCCCCTTTCCTCACATCCCACCCGCAAAACAGTGGCGAGTCCTACCCACTCTCCCTCCGCATCCCTCCCTGACTATCTGCTCCTCTCCACTGCCCTGGCACCAGCCAGGCCCACCGCCCTCTCTCACCTACAGGACCCTCCCTCCACCCGGACCCTGACAGCCCACTGCCCAAGAGAAGCTTCAAGGACAGAATGGCATCACTTTGTCACTCCAGCTTCCCCTGCTGATACAGGCTAAGCTCTTTGGAGATTATAAACAGAATAACATCGTTTCTCGCTTCCACTGACTGCTAATGTCGGGGACTGTCTTTGGGGATCATAAACAGGATCACATCACACCCTGCTTTGCACTGGCTGCCCAGGACAATGTCTGGATGACTTACTATGACTTGCAAGACCCTTCTGGGTCTGGCTCCTGCCTCTCCCTAATATCTTATCTCAGGCTGCTCTGTCCCCTCCACATGCATTTCATTGACACCACAGCGTCACCCCTCCATGTGCTGTACCTCCCCCTGGGATGCTGTTGACCTGAGTGACTCAGGTCAACTTCTAAGCCTCCGAGTCTTGGGGGAAATGGTGCCTCTTTTCAGACAGAGGCCTTTCCTCCGGGTCAGGAATGTCCATTTCCTTCAGTGCTCCTTTCCCACCTTCTTTATCTCGTCTATGAGTGTGCACCATTTTACTGTTGATCTACAACAGCTCTGCCCAGAGCTTTCTGTGGTGATGAACATGGTCTATACCCACAGCGTCCACTATGGCAGCCACTGGGCTCAAGGTGGCTACTGGACACCTGAAATGTGGCCCATGCGACCAACAAACTGACTTTTTAATTTTACTTAATGTAAGTTAATTTAAACGTAGATGGGCACATGTGGCCGGTGCCTACTGTGCTAGATGGTGCAGATAAAGACTGCAAGCCCACGAGGGCAGAAAAACCATGGTGACATATTGATCGGCACACAGGTAGTGCCTCCCTCAGTGGCTCGCACACAGGGAACACTAATAGCACTTAAAGAAGGGAGTAAGTTAATGAACGAATGCAACTAAATTACGGTGTGGAACTTTGTAAAGTATGGTTGTCTAAACTAGTAAAAATAATATAGAATGTAAAATGTAATTGAAAAATAAAATTTTTTTTAATTTAAAGTAAAAAAAAAAGATTTTGGAAAAAAAAATTTACATTGTGAGAATCAGATGCCCGTCCAAAACCTTGCCCCTTTTCACCACTGGCAAAGCTTTAACAACCCATGATAGACAATTACTTCTGAAATTAAATGTGGCCTGGGCCATACAGTCCAAAGCAGAAAGCCAGACGAACCTCCGATTTTGACGGTAAAATCGTGGGCCACCATGCAGTTTCGAGCCGCGAGGTCCCGGTGCACGAACTTCTTGGCGTTCAGATAGGCCATGCCATCAGCGATCTCCGCCGCCATCTGAATCATCTCTTGCAGGGTGGGGGGCGGGCGGCCGGGGTTATTCTAAAGTCAGAACAGAAGGGTGTTCAGCGACACTGGGCAGAGGCCTGGAGTGAGTGCCCTGCACAGTACCCAGGGGCAGCTCACCTCGGCGTCAGGCCGCAGGGACCGAAGGTGGCTCTTCAGGTCTCCATGAGTCATCAGCTCCATCACCACCAGCGTAGGCTGGCCTTTGGACACCACCCCGAGGAGCCGGACCTGCAGAGCAAGTATGTGGGGGGGTGGGGGGCCTGGCATGAGGGTCTGCGGGAAGATTTCAACTCGCGCAGCTCTCCCTGTCTGGTCACCCACAGCACCCTGCTCTTGTGGTAATCCCTAGTCTGTCCGGCTCCCATGCCAGGGTCAACGCCCTGGGAGGGGGGACAAGAAGGGAGAATTCAGGACTAGAGTCTGGGTGGGGGGGAGCAGACAGGCAAATCACTGGCCAGTTCCTGACATCTCTGAGCACACAAGGCACATCCCCACCTTCAGGCCTGACCCTCTGCTCCCTCACGTGTCCACATGGCTGTCCCTATATCCTTTCTGTCTTTGCTCAAACACACCTCCCCCACTCCTGAATTCCCAATGCCCCAAGCCAGCTCTCCTTTCTCATTTTGCCACAGCAGCATCTCCCTTGATGAGCCTACTGGCTTTAGGGTCTGTCTGCACCCACTGTGTTGGAAGCTCCACAGGGCATCAGAGATGAGAACAGGGCTTAGCGCAGAGCAGGGGGACAGATGAAGGGACAGGAGATTCAAGAGAAAAATAGGCAATGTGGAAGCAGAAGGCCAGGAGGAGTGTTGCTGACTTAGGGGGGACGAGGGAAAGGCGCACCACTGTGTGTTGAAGGGTTAAAAAGGTGCTGAGAAGATAAGATGGAAGACTCCAGAAAGCACTGGGACAGAAAGAATTTGTCTCCAAGTGAGGTGGGATTGGAGAAGAGAGACCCTCCTCCCACTTTTGGGAAGCTCAGTAGGGTTGGGGCTGGGCAAGGGGTCCGCACCCACTGTCCTCATGCTCTGTGCGTAGGAGGAACAGCGGAGCAGAGCAGAGAGGGAGCCAACATGAAAGCGATGATCGAGAAACGTAAACGTGGGCAAGCATCGCTGAGAGTCACTAAGAGGGTCGGGAGGCTTTCAGGGAAGTGGGGCCTCTGCAGTCCTGTGCCTTGGTTCTCGGAGCTGCTGTTACGTTGCTAACCTGCAGCTAAACACAGCTCAAGGCCGAGCCTTAAACACCCAGGAACAACCCAGGGGCTTGCCCTCCTCGCAGTTTCCACCTTGCACTTTGCATATTGAAACTAATGGAGCCCTGGTAGCCTCGCCAGCATCCTCCGCTGGCAGGAAAGAGTGCACAGTGGGGTTTCTGCCTTCAGCAACCCTGCCCCTCTTGGTTCTCTCTGGAGCACAGTGTAGTTGCTACTTGACTCTGGGTCCCTCGGGTTGCGAATTTTTGCTCAAACACATGCTTTTTGTTCATTACAGCCAGAATCTCTTCTTTGGCTAATAAGAGTAACCTTTGCATGCTCCCGGGGCAAAAGGACTCACCACGTGATGGCAGGTGAAGCCTTTCATGACTGAGGCCTCGTTGAGAAACTCGATCCGCTCCCGCAGACTGGCCGACTCGTTGACTGTCTTCACCGCCACTCGAGTCTCTGCCTCGCCCTTGATGATGTCCTTGGCGTTGCCCTCATACACCATGCCGAAGGAGCCCTGCCCCAGCTCTCGCAGGAGGGTGATCTTATCCCGAGGCACTTCCCACTCATCCGGCACGTATACAGAACAGGGGAACACTACTTCTTACTTATCTACACAGTATCCTCGGGGGATCCCCAGCCACCTCCCACCCAAGCCCCCAGGCAAATGTTCACTAAGTGACCTCTGTGATCCAGGACATGTGCCAGACACATTGCCAAGAACAGGACAAGTGTGGTCCCTGCCCTCATGGAGGGGATGGCAGAGACTCAGAAAGGAGCCACGCCAGTCAAGGGTCCTATCCAGTAAGTACCAAGCTGAGCCTGCACCCCCATCCTCCCTGTCTGATTCAGAGACCCACGGTCTAAGGATGCTACTTCCCATATAAGGCTGCCGTTTCTGCAAAGTGCCAAGGGGATGGGAAACCACCCACCCTATAAAACACCAAACATGTAAGTGAGCCCATCCAGGGCCACACAACGTCAGCTGATCCACAGGCAAGTGCAGCCACACGAGTGAAACCAGAAGAACTGCCCAGCAGAGCACAGCCCTGGGAGCAGACCCACCAAATTGTGAACTAATTAATGGTGGTTTTAAGCCACTGTTTGGGGTGGTTTGTTATACAGCAAATGAACACAGGCAAATGCATGAAGGCCTCATGAGAAAAGCCCAAACGGTTCCTGCCTTCCTCTGTGCCATCACTATGATGGGCTAAATTGTGCCCCCCCCCCCCCCCAATTTATAGGTTGAAGCCCTAACCCTGGGACCTCAGAATGTGACTCTATTTGGAAATAAGATATTTAAAGAGATAATCAAGGTAGAATGAGGTCATTAGGGTGGGCTGTAATCCAACAAGATTGGTGTCCTTATAAGAGATTAGGACACAGACACACAGAGGGAAGACCATGTGTGACACAGGGAGAAGACGGCCATCTACACATCAAGGAGAAAAGACTCAGGAGAAACTGACCTTGCCATCACCCTGACCTCAAAATTTCAGCCTCCAGAACTGTGAGAAAATTAAATTCTGTTTTCTAAGATACCCAGTGTGTGGTACATGGTTATAGCAACCCTAGCCAAAAGCTCATGCAAGGACACTGAATCACACAAGAGCTCTGCACTCAAATGACTCACAGATGCTCAATAGGGGCACCCTGCCCCCAGGGTCCTGAGCCTGGGTCTTTCCCTGTGTGTGTCCCTAGGCCTTACCCCTAACTGTGAGACCTAACAGCAGCCCTGAGGATCAGCTTCCCTGTCTCTGATGTGTCATACCAGCGCCATTCCCAAACATGGAGAGGAGGCTCCTCGATCAATGTTCATTCCCTCCCGCTCCTGTTCCCTCTGCACATTCCCATCTGCAATAACCTACTTTCTATAGGTTCTCTGCTCTGACGCTCTGACATCTGGGCGCCCTGCTTACCCTGGAAGGACCGCTGCCCCCCACCCAGGGGTAACCAGTTCCTAGTAATGGTAAGGACTCGCCTAGAAAAGTTCCTTTGACATGCAAACCAACCAATCCGGAGCCCATCCCCCCACCTCCTTTATGGAGCTCTCAGGCTCAGGGCCACTATCCACCTGCCTTAGTCATTACTCACCCCAGGGCCAGCTGCCAGACAACTAGGGCAGCCCTTGAGTCCCAGAGCCCCCTGAAATTATTCACATGAGCCCACCCTAAGTCTCGCCCTGTCCTACCCAGCCCTGCCTTTGTTGCAGAAACCACAATAAAGGTTCTCACCCATGCTTCCCCCCTCCTGCTGCCTCCTGACAGACCCTGGTGCTTCCTCATGTGGCCTGGCATGGTGCATGCCGCCTGTTTCTAGGGCATATGAGGATAAACATCTTCCTTCAGGACAGTCACTTCTGTGTCTGCATGTCTTATCAGACATGATTAAAACAAATCCGGGGCACCCTTAAAAACACCACCCACCCCTGTATCCCAAGCCACTGTCCTGCTGGGCAATGGTGCTCATGCCTTGAAGTGACTTTATTTTTGCTGCATGAAGCAGTTTAGAAACTTGTAATGTAACAGATGCAGCCAGGCCTTATCTCCAGGGGTCACTCACTGCCCTTTGGTACAATCAAGGAAAATCTGGGTGTCAGACCTATGTTCCCACCAACAACAGCAGATGTGTCCCTGGCACCCACACTGCCTCCAACCCACCCTATCTTGTCTCTTGTCTTCCTCACCCCATCCCCAACCTCCCGTTTTGGCTTCCAATTCTCACCTCCCAGCTTGGGCACCAAGTTCAGGCATAGCTTTCTGGCTCTGACCCTGAGCGATCTCTGGCACAGGCCCCAAGCTCCACACCCCTACAGTTGGGGCACGAGGCTCTCAGCCTCCCAGCCCAGCCCAGCCCAGCCCAGCCCAGCCGACAGGTCCCAGACCAGCTAGACCAGCCCATTCAAACAGGGGCCAGACAGCAGGTGTCTGACTGCTCCCAGTAATGGCGTTTCTGTAGCAAGGGGCAAGTCTTCAGCTCCAGTGAACAAGAGGGCTCGTCTCAGTCTCCTGGGGTGTGAACCCTTGACTTTCACTTGACCGTGATGGCAAAGGAAACTGGATAGTAGGATTCTGGCCACCCATAGGAAAGAGGACGGTACTCACCATCGCTGGCACTGAGGTACTCAGGGTTTGAAGAAGCATAGAGTGGTCCCATCGGCCCATCTGGCTGCCTGGAAGAGAAAAGGGAGGCATTCCAGCTTGAGACTCCCACAGGGCTTCATGGGTCCCTACAGGCTACAGGCCTCCGCGGTGTAAGCAGCACCCTTATCAGCAGCATCCATGCACCAGTGCTGTTCTGGAGCCATCTCATCCCAGCTCACAAGAAACACTGTTAGTCAGTCCTGGCCAGTGTTGCTTAGTGGTTACAGTGTCAGCCTGTGCACCAAAGGGTCATGGGTTTGATACCCACTTAAGGGGTCAAGGGCATATACCTGGGTTGCAGGTTCGATCCCCAACACTGGTCAGGCCTGTGTGGGAGGCAACCAATCAATGTGTCCCTCTCATATTGAAGTTTCTCTCTCTCTCTCTCTGTCTCTCTCTTTCCCCACTCCCTCCCTTTCACTCTCTCTAAAAATCAATGGAAAAAATATCCTCAAGTGAGGATTAACAAAATAAATAAATAAATTACAGGCTTATAATTAAATAAATTATATTAAAAGCAAAGGTAACAATATTCAAAACTCACTACTTCTTCATTATCACACTACTTTTTACTATGATCAGTGCTCTTAAGGCCACCTATGTCACCTCATTTATTTACATTATTGTAGATGTATGGCAGAGACACTATACAATAGTGAGCAACTTCATATCCCTTCCTAACTCTGCATCCAACGATATCATGTCTATAGCTTGAAATTGGTCACAGTGGGAATATTTACACCACGGCAATAGGCAAATGCTACAAACCAAGGCTTGATTTCTTGTTCTGTTGTTTCTCTGGGCTTGAGAAAGTGACAGAAAAAATGTTACTGATGTAGATTAAACTTAAACATGTCATAAATGTCTTATTTCATTTTTGGTCTACTCTTTTAACATAAACAAAATATCAATCAACATTCAAGAACACCTGTTTGTCAACTACAACCATAGGTTGGCTATAGAAACAAAGGTTCAGGGAGAAACACCAATGAAAGTATTTGGTGAGGGAATTTACTATAAACTGCACTGTACATTGTATTATGATCGTTATCTGTAAATTGCATGCTATACATCCTTTAGATCAGTAAACTTTATAACAAACTTAGATACAGCTGTACCTGTATCTGTGTACCTAGGCTTAATTTTCCTGGAGAGCCGACTGTTAAGCACCCACCCCTGCCCCACTCACCTCTTCCTCAGGAACAGGTAAATGCTTCCAATCACAACACTGAAGAGAAAGACAAAGACAAGGGGGCCGATGACGATTTTTGCAATATTTGATGGAACATCTACTGAAATAGAATAAGAAAATACATGTTTTGTATCAAAATGTGTTCACATCACAAATCACATCTACAAATACAACAGTGGGCCACACACACTTGTCCCCCATCTTTTTTTTTCCTGTCCCTGAGCCTCTCCCTGCTGGTCTCCTAGACCCTTATTTCCCAGCAGTCCTGAAGCACCATTTGGACCCTTGGGGCTGGACAGCAGGCTCAGAGGTCTGAATTCTAGAAGCACAACCCTGACCCCCAGACCACTGCCTGCTGCCAGCCTCTCCTGTCCCATCCAGGGCCAGCTTCATAGCCATGCACCCCAGGCCGTCACCCAGGGTCCCACACTCAGAGGGGCCATGCTCTGGGTTTAAGCAAGGACCCCACATTTTCACTTTGTACTGAGCCCTGCAAATTAAATAGCCTGTCTTGATTCCTAACAGCAGCTCTGACAGATTAAAAAAGCCAGCAGGAGTGTCCTCTGTGTGCTAGACGGTCAGTCCTGCCCCTTCTCACTCAACGGTTGGCCCACTGACACTGGTGGGTGTCCTGGTTGCCAGGAAGAGTGCCAGGCAAAATAAAGTGATTTCCCCCAAAGAACCTCGTTTAAACTAGCTGCAGAAATACTATGTGGCCTTTATTTTTTTAATTTGCATACAAGGCCAAGTTGTCAGAAATTGTAAACACGCCTATTTATCCAGACTCTTCCAAGTCAAGGAAAAAATGGGTTGGGAGAAGTCAGAGAAGGAATCCGGTCATCTGAGTATTTTAATAATAGCAGCTTAAGGGACACTTACTAAAAGCCAGGCACTGTGTGAAGTGCTTTGTGTGGTGATCTTATTTAACTGTCCTGTAAGTCAAGGTGGGAGGTACTCTGACTAACGCCAGCTAATAGACTGGAAAACAGAGGCTCAGGGAGGAGAGGGGTCTTGCCCAAAGTCCCAGGGCTGATTCACAGAGCAGCATGCATTAGACCCGGGCCATCTGAGTGAGGTCTGACCAATGCCCCAGGCTGCCTTTGGTGGCTGGCTCTATCCTGAGATACCTCGTCCTCCTGCACCTCCCTAGCTGACAGCAAACTGTCAGTGCCATCTCCAGTGGCCCCTGGCAGGCTGAAAGTCTCCATAAAAGTCTGGTTATTGAATGTGATGTGAGAAACAGAAATGGCCTGGTTATGTGCAGTTGTTCGAACGTCCCTCCTGCCCTCCCTTTTCCCTAAGCAGCAGGAAAGCTGGAGGCTACCAAGTGGTTAGGACTCAGCATGTCTCAGGGCAGAATCTGAGAGCCATGGTGCACCCCATCTCTGCTTCCCAGACCCCACAGTCCTGCTCGCTCCTCAGATTCCAGTGGCAGTCAAAACAAAGTTGATGGAAGGGAGGCCCCCAGGGTGCAAAATCTGAGAAACTCTTGCTCTGGGACACGCAAGGGGAAGGACAGCCCCTGAGAGTGAGCACCTCCTTCAATTTTGCACCCTGGTACCTTGCTTCCCTGCCTGTTATGTGATAAAGACTTTCTTTAAAAAGCATAGTTGACCTTTGAACAGCATGGGTCTGAACCACGTGGGCCCACTTATACACACATCTTTTTTCAGTAAATACACATTGTAAACGTATTTGCTCTTCCTTATGATTTTCTTAATATTTTCTTTTCTCTAGCTCACTTTATTGTAAGAATACAGTATATAATATATATAACACACAAAATAGGTGTTACTTCAGTTGCTTATGTTATTGGTAAGGCTTCCTGTAAACAGTAGGTTATTAATAGTTAAGTTTTTGGAGAGTGGAAAGTTATACAAGGATTTTTGATGGCGCAGGAGGCTCTATACCCCTAACCCCTGCGTTGCTCAAGGGGCATCTGTAATCTAAAGTGTAACATCTAACACTCCAGATTTTTGGCTATTGTGAGTAATGTTATGCTCAATTTCCTTGAACATGTATCTTTTTTAGACACCTTTGATTGTTTCCTTACTATACATTTCTAGAACCAGAATTGTTGGCTCAAATAGTAAGATCCCTTATAAATTTCTGACGCACATTATTAAAGTATTACATTTTAGCACTCACCAACCATAAAGTAATTTCCATGTGTCTGAACTCTTGGACAACACTAAGTACTGTAATTATAAAAACAACAATAAAAACCTTGCCAATTTGATAAGTTGAAAATTACAACTTGTTTTAATTTGCATTTTTTTCTTTTTTACTATGCTTTTGAGTGAGAATGGACATTTTTTCTTACGTTTTCTTTTTTTTTTTAATGAGTTATCTATGTTCTTTGCTTATTTTTATGCTAGGACATCTATCTTTTACTCATATAATATATATACAAGTGACCCTTGAACAACACCGGGGTGAGGGGCGCCGGCCCCCACTCCCAGTTGAAAATCTGCGCTTCACTTTTGACTCCCCCAAAACTCAACTCCTAATAGCCTACTGTTGACAGGAAGCCTTATGGATAACAAACAGATGAGCAACACATATTTTGTAAGTTATTTGTATTATATAATATATTCTTACAATAAAGTAAGATAGAGAAAAGAAAATGTCATTAAGAAAATCATCAGAAAATACATTTACTCTATTTATTAAAAAAAAATCTGCGTATATGTGGATGCACACTGTTCAAACCCATGTTGTTCAGGAGTCAACTATATATTCGTTCTGTATTAAAGATATTAACTCTTTGTTAATATCTATATGATACTCCCACTCTGATATTTTCCTTTGAATTTTATCCATGGTGTTCCTGGTTCTTACGGGAGACTCCAAATCTTTGATATCCTAAGGAGTAGAGTGTCTTTGTCATTGACGGGCCTCTTGGAATACACATGAGTTTATGCCAGAAGGTGAGATGACTCAGGATGGGGGCTGGTCACCAGAAGAGCAAGCATGTGATCGGAGGGGTGAGACTTCCAGTCAGCCTGACCTCCAGGGAGAGGAGCAGGGCTCGAGATACAGTTCAGTCACATGGCCAAAGATAAGATCAATCACACCGAGGTAATGAAACCCCAATAAAAACTCTGCCGGCAAAGCTCAGAGGATGAATACATGGGTATGTTGGGAGGGTGACATGATGTTTCCTGATCAGCGGAGAGAGGACACATGGCCCTGTGTCCAGGACCCTCCTGGCCCTGGTCCTATATGTCTCTTCATTTGGGTAGTCCCGACTTATATCCTTTACAATAAAACTGTCTCTGTAATGATAGTACTTTCCTGAGTTCTGTGAGCCATTCTAGCAAATGATCTAATAGGAAAGCGTCCTGAGAACCCCCGAATTTGTAGCCAGTTGGTCAGAAGTGCAGGTGGCCTAGAGAACCCCCAAACTGCACCTGCGGTCAAGGTGAGAGCAGCCTGGTTGAAAACTGTGCTCTTTACCCTGTGGGCTCCATGCTAACTGCAGTCACAGCATTGGAATCACAGTGCAGGACACCCGGCTGGTGTCAAAAATCTCATCCTAGTCCTGACCCTTACCAGAGGTCTCCCAGCAAGAATCACCCCCACTCCCCACTTCCCACACTCCCACCATGCCAGGTCCGTGAAATTCCAGCCAGCCAAGCAGAGGCCACATCTCACCCCTGCCACCAAGCCCCTGCTCCTCCTGGTCTAGGCTCCCCTCCTTCCAAGTTATTTGTTCACTCACTCTAGTGTTCCTACCACGGGCCAAACTAAACATCTTCTTTTACCCCCACTTGTACATTCTTCCAGGTCCTGGCCAAGATGTCACCAGGAGGCACTCCCTGACCAGCTCAGCCCTCCCCACCTCTCCCCACCCTACTGTCCAGTGTCCAGCTGGCCAAGTGGCGGCACTTACTGCATGAACATGGAGAGCACATCCAAGGCTGAGCAGGGAACTTGCCACCTACTCCATTGGAGGACATGGCCCAGCTAATAACAAAGATGGAAACACTACTTCACAGGAGCTGGTGTGTTTATCAGACTTGCCCTGTGCCAGCCACATGACCTTCCTGTCACTGAAACTTCCCTTCACCCCCAGAGGTGGTCCTACTATTATCCCCATGGACAGATGAGTAAGCGCAAGCTCAGAGAGGACAAGCACCTTGCCCCTGTCACACAGCAGCAGGCAGACCCAGAGGTCAAGTCCAGGGCCAGCAGGCACAGCCTCTAACCACCCCCAACTATTCCCTGAAATGTTCTGCTGTTCCCAGCAGCAAGCACAGACCCAACTTGTCTAAGCTGCCGTGCAGACTCACAGTAGTTTGCCACGTAAAAATAGGTGGGGTCCGTCCAGGAACCATTGCCCGCCAGGGAGGTGGCCCGTATCCTCACGCTGTAATTGCCCGGAGGCAGCCCACGCAGCCTGCAGCCCCGCTCCAGAGCAAAATGCCTGCGGGACACACAGAGGTGCAGCTCCTGGAAGACAGGGGGAGAGAGGAGGGGGGTTACGATTCATTCCTTCAGGAGCATCCGCCTGGGTGGGAGGGTCGTGGACGGGGTCTGCTCAGAAATGACACACAAGGAGTTAAGGCACAGAGTGCAACATGCAAGAAACTTCGAGACTTCCAGAATTTTACCTTAGCTCTACAGACAAGGACTGATAACAGCCAATCTCCCCAGACCACAGCCAACCACTGACCTAGATCATTTTATTTAATTCTTACAACAACCCCGAGGCTCAGTCTCTCCTTAGAGACAAGGAAAGTGAGGCTTAGGGGAGAGTGGGTGAACTTCTGCTGTGAAGAACCAGAGAGTAAATATTTTCAGCTTCAAGGCGCAAGATGGTCACTATCACCAACTCAACCCTGCCATCAAAAGAAGCAAAAGCAGCCAGAGACAAACCCCAAATGTGTAAGATCTGTAAACAAACAGGCACGCTGTGTCCATGAAGCACAGTGGAGGCTGAAAGCTGAACTTCACATAACTGGCTGCATCCTGCAACACTATTCTTCTTTCATTTCTTTCCAATCATTTTAAGATGTGGAAGCATTTCTTAGCCCACAAGTGGTATAAAATCAGGCATACAAAAAGAGTTTGCCCACCCCTGGCTGAGGATATGAGATGATTAGTCGGAGCGGCAGGGCCAGCCCTTCAACCCCAAACTTTTTGGCTCCCAAACTTCTTGCAACCACTGTGGGGTATTTTCACCAGACCTTCAGAAAGTCCCAGAAGGGCAGGAAAGAAGGAACCACGTCACCTAAATCACATTTCAGGCTTTTCCCCCACACCTCCTGGCCTCTCCCTCAACAATGGATACATGGGTTTAATGTCTTAATAACAAATTTAAATTCTCCTTCCTTCCTTACCTTTATTACCTTTCTTCTACCTTCATTTAAAAAGTTGGGGATCTACCTAAGTGCCTGATAAAAGAGAGAAGATCCGCATATTCACCCCAGTGATAAGCACAGGAATAGAGATAAGCCCAGAGCTTATTAGGAAAGGCATGAGGCTCACGGGGCCCGACTTTGAAAACTTTCCAAAACAACTCCAAGCTCACAATGCATGCCGAGAACTGGCCTGGAAAATTTAGGAGGAGAGAGAAACGTAAAAGCTCCCATGCTCATCATGTGACAATAGCAACCAGAAAACAAATCGAGCTGTGGGCGAGGCTGGGAAGCTCTAGTCCAAAGGTCCGTACAAGGATGAGTCACCAAGTAGAAAGGGACCAATAAGCAAATATAGAAACCAAAGGTAGCAACTATGCAGGACAAAGGGGACGTGCAACCTCCAACCTCAGTCATTTGCCCCAGCCTCAGGGGTGGGGACTGAGAAGGGAGCATGGTGAAAGGAACTGGAACCTGATACAGCTCTCCCCATAGACACCAAAAAAACGCAAAGAAGCAGCAGCTGGCGAGAGTTTTGTAAAGCTGGCAAAGTCATAATGGTGTAAAAAAAATGTTTACCCGGTTTTGTACTTTATCAGAGACGCTAGACAAAAATTAAGGTAAGGTAAATGTTGGAGACACCAACCAGTTTTGTCTATAAACAGGTTTTTTAGGAAGTTCCTGTAACCTCTCACTCTCTCCTAACTTCCCCCCACCTCTCTGTCCCCCTAAATGTTGAACAGGGCCAGTCTCTCAGCGATGGGGGCCAGGGCAGGCAGGGCAAAGGCTGGTGGGGATTCATGGTCGGGATTCCCACTGGTGACCCTTGGACTCCAGGAACAGGAGAGGCAGGCCAGCCAGGGGCAGTTGGGAAAACATAGGATTAGGTCCAATGCCAACAGGGTAACCAGCTGTCCCAGTTTACCGGGGAACGAGGGGTTCCTAGGATGTAAGACTTCAGTGCTCAAGCGTGGAAAATTCCAGGCAGGTGGGGTAGAGTTGGTCACAGCAGCAGGAATAAAATCAAGGACAGTCTGCAGCATAAATACATGTTGCTCACTGCACAAAATCTATCTTCTCCTCCTTGTAACCAACACCCCAAACTTCCTTTAGTAGCTGTGCCTCCCCTCTGAGTGTCTCCTGCCTCCCACCCTCAACCCCACCCTGGTTCCAGGGCTCACACTGACAGCCTGAAGCTGAAGAGCCCCATTGGCTTGGGGAAGGGCACAAAACTCAGACCCAAATGAGCCATCACAGAAATGCAAATCGAGACCACAGTGAGACACCCCGTCACACCCACTAGCAAGGCTCTAATAAAAAAGATAGGGCAGAACAGGCTTGGCAAGGGTGCACAGAAACTGGAAGCCTCACACGCTGCTGCTGGGAATATGAAATGGTTCAGCTGCTTCGGGACAGAGCCTGGCATTGCCTTAAAAGTTAAATGTCGAGTTACACGTGACCCAGGAATTCCACTCCCAGGTATGCACCCAAGAGAATTAAAAACATGCCACACAAAAACTTGTACACGAGTGTTAATATAGCGGCATGATACCTAAGAGCCAAAAGGGGGGATAAACAAATCAACGGAGAGATAAACAAAATGTGGTCTGTCCACACAACGGAATATTATTTAGTCATACAAGGGAATAAATTACTGATATAAGCTACAACGGAGATGAACTTTGAAGACATTATGCTAACGAAAGAAGGCAGAGACAAAAGGCCACATGTTATATGACCCATTCATATGACCTGTCCAGAGCAGTCAAATTCATAGACAGAAAGTGGCTGCCAGAAACTGAAGAGAGAGGAGGCCGAGAAGACTGGGGGGCGATAGCTAAGGTGAGGGTGAGGTTTCTTCTGGGGGCGATAAAAATAATCTGAAATCGACTGTGGTCACGGTTGCACAATTCTGTGAATGTACTAAAAACCATTAAATAGTACATGTTAAATGGGTATATTTCATAGTATGTGAATATATCTTTTTTTAAATATATCTTTATTGATTTCAGAGAGAGGAAAGGAGAGGGAGAGAGAGAGAGAAACATCAATGATGAGAGAGTCACTGATCGGCTGCCTCCTGCCTGCCCCCGACTGGGGATCGAGCCCGCAACCCGGGCATATGCCCTGACCAGGAATCGAACCCCGATCGCCTGGATCCTAGGTCGACGCTCAACCACTGAGTCACTCCCGGCCAGGCGTGAATATATCTTAATAAAGCTGTTATTTAAAAACCCTCATGCCTGAGCCTTGGACAGGTGGCTCAGTTGGTTGGAGCGTTGTCCTGTATACCAATTCCCGGCCAGGCACATACCTAGGCTGCAGATTCAAGTGCCAATTGGGGCACTTACAGGAGGCAATCGACTGATGTCTGTCTGTCTGTCTGTCTGTCTCTCTCTCTCTCAACCTGTTCCTTTCTCTCTTAAAAAAAAAATCAATACAGCCTGGATGGGAATGCTGGGACTCAGACTCTCTCTTCTGGTAGGCCTGGCGCTGAGAGGATATGAGACTTGGAACCATGGAAACCAAAGAAGGACAGCTAGGAGCTGCTGGGCTCACTGCGAGGACACTTAAGATGCAACTGATCCAAAGGAATTTTAGAGCCAGCCATGCCTGAACACCTGAACTGTCCAGTCATGGGAGCTACTACGCTTCCCTTCTGCCATAAGCTAGTTTGTTCGAGCAGGGGGGGAGATGAGGAGCTGACGCCCAGAGCCTGTAATCTCAGCCTTTACATTATACTGAGCACAGGTCTTCCCAAACACCTTGTCACAGGCTGTTCATCCACCCGTTTTACGGATATGCCATTTCCCATGGACCCATTTCCAACAAACATCCAGCTCATGGCTTGCACTTTTTGCTAGTGATGAAAATATTATAAATAAAGTTTTTGCACCCCCCTCCAGTTTTGAATTATTTCCTTAGGACATATGGGATTAATATACACAGACTAAGACATTAATAAATCTTGCAATAATGACCTTTTGTGAGGCATGCCTCCCTTTATACAACCCTGAGAGGTCCCCTCCCGTGCTGACGCCGGGGCTGGCCACTGTACTCACGGTGATGCACATTTCTTTTTACAGCTCTCCGCAGCCATATAAAACAGGCCTCAGGCCAGATTTGGACCACAGGCTGTAGTTTGCTGATTTGTTTTAAATCACTGTCAAAGCTGAGTAGGTGTGGTTCCAGAAAGGGTCAACAGAGGAAAGCCTACCTGTGCCTTCTGGCCTGGGGAAACCATGCTGTGCCCACCTGTTAGAGGATCACCAACGTTCCAAGAGATTGGAAAGTTTTGTTATAACCTCTGTGAGGTGCTGCAAACTATGGCCCACAGGCTAAATCTGGCCCACTGCTTGTTTTTGTAAATAAAGTTTTATTGGCACACACCACGCCCATTCATTTACATATCATCTATATGGTGGCTTTCAAGCTACAATGGCAGAGTTGAATATTTGCAACAGAGACTATCTGGCGACAACACCAAACATATTGACTATCTGGCTCTTTACAGAAAAAAAGCTGCCAACCCCTAGATTAGAACATCAGAAAGGCTAGGGTTTGACTCCTGACTCTATTCTTAAAACCCTGGACACAACTTAAATTCTAGAAGCCTCAGTACCAAGCTCACTGAGTTATTCTGAGGATTTACTGCACTTCATTGGGCCCAAGAGGCATATCATCCTCACATTTTGGTATTTCTGAAACTGGAACGCATCTTAGAGGCAACGCCACCGTGAGGCGACAGTGTCTTTTTGTTTCTTAGAGGTCCATAAAAATAACAGAGCCTCTCATCACATCTTAGATATGATAAAATGGAATAAATGAGGTGCTGTATGTAAAGAGCTTAACATGAGCAGGGCACACAATGAGCTGTCGGGATAACTCAGCTACTCTTTTGTTCTTAGATCCCATGTCTTGTTCATCTCAGTGTTCACCCATCACCCTGTACAGCTTCTGGTGGTAAAGACAGGCACCCAACAAAAAGTCACTTATTGTCTCCTGTCATGTCAGGAGGGACACAAACACAGGCAGCCATCATTCGGCTTGGAGGAGCTGAAGAGCAACATGAAAAAGTGTTGGACGAGGTCTGTGGACGCGCATTTCCGACCCACCTCCCTGGAAAGCCATGTATCAAGGCTTTGATTTCTAATAATGAAGCATCTAATGAGAGAAGCATCTGGGCCAGAATTTAAGAAGAGGAAGGAAGTGCCAATGACAGCCTTGCAGGCGCAGGTGTCAAGGGTCTTACCTCATCTCCATATCGTCGGTAACTCACTTCATACAGCACAATCAGACCATTGGGCTCCTTTGGCTCCTGCCACATCAAATGAACGATGTTGTTCTCGAAGATTTCATGGGTCACGGGGCCAACAATGTCATCTGCCTTGGCTGTAAGGAGCAGTGATTAGAGGCAGGGACCTGACCCCTGGATCAAATCCCTCCTCCACCACTTACGAGCTATCGAGCTCGAGCTGGTTACGTAACTTTCCATTTCCCTCGCTGGAGAATAAACATGTAGAGCTCACCTCAAAGGGCTGTCCACATATCTAAGTCTGTCTGTCTGTCTGTCTGTCTGTCTGTTGTCAGTTCTGTTACTCTGGAGAACCCAGACTAATTCTAGAAGCCTCAATACCATATATGTATATATATATTTCTTTTTTGTTTGTTTTTTAATATATCTTTATTGATTTCAGAGAGAGGAAAGGAGAGGGAAAGAGAGAGAGAGAAACATCAATGATGAGAGAGTCGTCATTGATCGGCTGCCTCCTGCACACCCCCGACTGGGGATGGAGCCCGAAACCTGGGCATGTGCCTTGACCAGGAATCAAACTGAGATCTCCTGGATCCTAGGTCAATGCTCAACCACTGAGCCACACCCAGCAGGGCTATATGTATTTCTTAATTTTTATTTTTCTTATGGCTTGTGTGTCTTTTCCAATGTTTCTATAATGGCTCTGTATGACCAGTGTAACTAAAAATAAGAAAGGATGGACCTTGAGGGCATTAAGCTAAGTGAACTAGGTCAGAAAGAGAGACAAATACCATAGGATCTCACTTATATGTAGAATCTGAAAAAGCTGAACTAGAAACAGAGAGTAGATTGGTGGCTACCAGGGGCTGGGTGCTGGGGAAATGGGGAGATGTTGGTCAATGGGTACAAACTTCCAGTTTTAAGATGAATAATTTCTGGCTATCTAATGTACAGCGTGGTGATTACAGTTAAAAATCCTGTACTGTGTACCTGAAGTTGCTAAGAGAGTAGGACTTAGAGGTTCTCACCACGAAAAAGAACTGGTAATAATGTGACGTGATGGAGGTGCTGGCTGGTGTCGTGGAGGTAGATGCAGAATAATCACAGTGCAAATATAACAGGACCAAATCAACATGCTCTATACTGTTACAGGAACTTACACAACGCTATATGTCAACTGCATCTCCATAAAGCTGGCAAAAACTAAAAATAACTCAACAGTGGTAAAGGCAAATAAGTTAGAGAGGGTAGAGGGCTTCTCCCTGGTGGGCGTGTGTCTCCCGGCCCGGGAGGAGCCTCCCCACCTTCGGGCATGGTCCTGGCGCTGACATAGGCCGCCACGCTGCACCTTTCCTCGGGCGAATCCTGGTTGCAAGCCTGCAGCTCGATGCGGTAGCCAGTGAAGTGGCGCAGGCCGGAGATGACCAGCGACTCCTTGTTCACCACTTTCTCGAAGGGCCGCTGCTCCTCCCAGCTTGTGGGCACGATCGTTGAGGAGGTATTGGGGAAACCCGGAGCTGTGGGCACGACCGTCGTCACATTCCCCTCCTCGCCGAGGGCCCTGCGTTTCCTTGATGGCCTGTCAGGACAGCAGGACACACAGGGTCACGCACTCACCAGCTTGAAATCAATGCTGCTGCAGAGGAAGAGCTTACAGTAAGACTGGAGCAATGGATGTGAGGGAGCAGGTGAATTAAAACGCAAATTGCCAGGAATTACAACCCTGAGCAGCTTTCAAGATGCCCTGAGAAGCATCAGAAGTATGGGGGCAGGCCCACCAGACAGGGCTTGATTTCAGGTTTTCATTTTGCAGAGTAACAGGCCGCCCAGGGTCAGTGTTAAAAATAAGATGCCAAAAGCCTGCAAGAATCGAGCTTTCCAGGAAGCCTTGCCTCATGGTGTCTGCCCAGTGGCCCGAGCCACTGACCGACACCATTAGTTTAAAAAGGAGAAAGGCGTCTTCTAATTTCATGATCAGTTAGGGCACCTGCGTAATTTCAGTGATTCAACTTCAGTTATTGGTAAAAGAATCTCACCATTCAGGTTGGTACAGATAACTCCAAAAACACGCCTATGCGACTGACACACTTTTCCCCCCTTAAAGAGCTATATGAAAAAATAAATGTCGGCAGCCTACAAGTTTAAAAATACCAGAACAACTATAAAGAAAATTCATATTAGTCATCATTCCACTGCCTACTGTTTCCTGTGGGCAGTTTTCCCCCTAGAAATATTATGACTATGTTGAGGGTCAAGCTAGTTTTATAATCCACTGCACTCGCTTGTTGTATTAGAAGCATTTATCAAATAGTTTTCTCAAAACATACTAAGTAGAAGAGAATTAATGTTTTTTTCTTTTTCAGTGTGAAATGAGTTTTTCCCCCCTCATTATGACAAAAGTAGCACATGCTCATTGCAGAAAACTTGGAAAACTGTAAAAAATTCCAATTTCTGCATGAGCCATAGTTAACCATCCTCCTATAAAATCTTTTTCTTTTCTTTTCTTTAAATATGTTTTAACTGACTTTAGAGAGAAAGGAAGGGAGAGGGACAGAAAGAAACATCAATGAGAGAGAAGCATCCATCGGCTGCCCCCTGCACGCCCCCTACTGGGCATCGGGCCTGCAACCCGAGCACGTGCCCTGACCGGGAATCGGCCTGGCAACCTCTTGGTTCAGGGTCGATGCTCATCCACTGAGCGGGCCAGGCTCCTCCTATATTTTAATATGAGTGTTTTTCAGATTCTTTTTTGCTATTATAAATATTGCTTTGGTCATTGTCTGGTTGTCTTATTAAGTCCTAAAAGTAGATTCCTCGAAGAGAAGTCACTAGGTTATACTTCTTAATCCATTCGGCTACATTTCTATCCGGGCCTCTATGTTGACTTGTGGTCTCCCCAGTGGCCATGAAACTGTACTTCAGCCACGCTGGGTGAGGCCAGTGGGGTTTCCTTTTCCTTCACTTATCTCAGATTTCCAACCTGAGAGAGACCTTTTAAAGCATTGCTCTACTGCTTTACTGTATCTCTTTGTACAGATGAGTGAGAACTTTCCTTTCTTTCGTTCCCTTGTGATTCTCTAGGGGATGCCCCCCTTAGCCTATTTTCCACATCTTGCTCCTGTGCTGTCCAGTCACTAAGGATATTAATCCTTCATCAACTGTGTTGCATGATTTATTCTTGTTCGCCTGTCAACTTTTTTTAAATGACCTGAAACATTTAAATGACCTTTCCCATTTATCTGTAACATTTTTTATCTCAGCAGATTTTAAAATTTTTTCTTTACAGGTAATTGTATGTGGATTCCTTAGGTTTTATGGCAATTATGAAAGAGATCTTTCCCCTTGATTTATATACTAATTATTGCTACAATGGCCACGGGCTTTTGTTTACTTATATTGTCCCTACTTTTCACAGTTGATTTTCACAGTTGATTTTCTTGGGTTTTCAAAGAACACACCAGAAAACAGGTCAGCACACTTTTACCATAAGTGCTAGAGAGTAAATATTTTGGGTTTTGTGGGACATGTGGTTTTTATCACAACTACTCAACTTTCAATGGCTTTCAAGCCATTGTAGCTTGAGAGCAGCCATAGGTGCAATGGAAACAAATGGGTGTGGCTACATTCCAAATAAAACTTCCTTGACAAACAGCATTTGTCCAGCCTTACACTAGAATATCTGCAAATATCAATGATTTTATTTCCCACAATCAATTATTTTAAATAGATATGTTAATTAGTAATCATGACATTGGACTCCTAATTCTAACAGGAAAAGTTTTAAGAATGATGTTAGCTTGGTTATTGGTTTCATCTAGGTAATATTTATCTTATTGCCTCTTCCCCGCCCCCTTCTCTAAATTAGAATTTAACATTATCAAATAAAATTATATGATTTTCCTTACTGGGCCTCTTGATGAACTAGATAACACTGTCATATCCTCAGATCTTAAACTATTCTTGCACTTCTGAGATAAACAATATTGCCAGCATAGTGTTTTATTTAGGCACTTGTATCTAAAGTCCCATATTAGCTGGTCCTGGGGTTTTCTTTCAATGTAGCATCTTTGTCAGGTTCTGCAAAGTTTTATAAAATAAACCGGGTAGATTTCTAGAGATTTCTATGCTCTGGGAAAGTTTCCAAATTACAGGAAGTAGTTGCTCTTTCAAAGTCTGAAATAACTTACATGTAACACTATCTGGGCCAAGGGTCTTTTTTTTTTTTTTTTTCAAGGTTATTAGAATATTTAATTTTTCTATGTCTTATTGAATCAGCCTAGACGAGTTTCAAATTGCATAACACAAGATTGTCAATGGAATGCAACATATTAAAATCTTCCTTAGACCCTAGTTTTATGTCACCTTCCTTACTTCTAGTTATTTATGAGGTTTTTCCCTTTGATTTTATTTACAAATTTAGCCATATTGATTTCCCCTCCCTCCCTAATACATTTATATTTTTACATTTTAATTTTTTTCTTAATTTACAAAACCATGTATGTATGTCTACTGACTTGCATCAAAGCCCAGCTTTACAATATTCTACAGGTTAAGGTATGTGATTCACAATTCCACTATTTTTCAAACAGACTTTAATGAAAGTTTCCATTTCTGCTTTGACCCAATAGATATCTAAGTAACGACTTTTTTTTTTTTTTTTTTTGAGAGAGAGAGAGAGAGAGAGAAACACTGATGCGAGAACATCGACTGGTTGCCTCCAGTGCATGTCCTAACCGAGGGAACAAACCTGCAACCTCACTATGTGCGCTGACTAGGAACTGAACCTGCGACCCTTCAGTACACAGTACGATGCTCCAACCTACTGAGCCACACTGGCCAGGGCTAAGTAATTTACTTTTAATTACCAGGAAGTAGAGTTTTCTGTTCAAACTTTTAAAGTCAACTTTCAGTTTTTATTGCACTGAAACCCAAGTCACTTTGAGTTTACTCATTATGATGTTCATTGTGGCCTTTTTGTATGAAAAGACCAATGATTCTCAGATGGAAACCAGATATATCCATATTAGCAAGATTCAAACATTTCTATACAGCCACAAGTGGGCCTTGATAAAATTGCCAAGACACTGATGCGTCATGAATAACTAAGGAATTGATAGCTCGACAACTGAGAACATAAAATGATCTCGTCAAATAGGCAAAATACGTATATGCCAAAAGGATTATATCCAAAAAGACCACAAACTGGTCAGGGAAGACCCCCATGATCAAACATCACCTGATCCTTCCACTCCCTAATACGTAGCATCATCCCACACCCTCCCACTAGACCAGTGGTTCCCAACCTGGGTGATTCTGTCCAATGTCCCAGCACCAGGGGGACACTGGGCCTGTGTGGAGACATTTTTGGTTGTCACTATTTGGGGGACAGGCTGTGCTACTGGCATCAAGTGAGTAGAGACCAGGGCAGTCCCTACAACTGAGAATGATCTGGTCCCAAGTGCTAAAAGAGGTAAGATCAAGAAACCCTGTTCTGGGCCAAGGCCTCAAAATTCTAGACCTTTCTTTTGTATAAGATCATATTCCAAATGGCCACTAGAGGGAAGATCGGGGCCACATGGATGCCTGAACATAAATAAACAAACAAACACATACAGACTCTGCTTAGAGAATAAAATCGCCAGGGTGAGCCAAATGGGGGAAGTGGATCGAAAGGTACGAAATTCCAGCTATAAAAGAAATGCGTCCTGGGGATAAAGGTACAAAACGGTGGCCTTCGCTAATGCTATACTGCACATTTGGAAGTTACTAAGAGAGTAGTTCTTAAAAGTTCTTGTCACAAGAACTTTGTGACTACAAACTTTCTGTGACTAAAGAAATCTGGGACAGTGAGGTAACAGATGTTCAACAGACTTACTGGGATTACCATTTTGCAATAGATATAAATAGCAAATCATTACGTTGTGCACTAAAACTAATGTTGTATGTCAGTTACAGCCCAACAAAAATAAAATTAAAAATCCCTTCGCATGGCCCCACCCTGCCTTTCCAGTCTTGCCTCCTAGTCCTCCTGAGAGTCCCACCACCTTGCCTTCCTCTCAGGTTCCGTCTGCCCATCCTCACCTCCAGGACAACAGGGAGTTCATTCGAAGGGAAGCATGCCCTCTCTTCAGAGGAATCAGTGACATGGCACACCTGGCTCTCACCTGTAGTCCCACACTTGTCACCCCCAATAAAAATGTTCTATTCCAGGTCAGTCTCCCCGACTACCTGCTGCACATGGTTTGGACTCTGGGCACCAGGCACAGTTCTGCGTACACAGCAGGTATCGATAAATGTTCGGTGAGTGAATGCAGGGGGGATACATGTGGCATCTAGGAGGTACCCCCTTGATCCTATGTTTTAGTAAGTGTGTTAGTAAAGATTTTTCCCCGCATTCAGGCCCAGATCCCATTTCAGGTTTAACGTGTGAATTTGTGAAGTGCCCAGTCTTGGCAGAGTGGCCCTTCGCATGCATCAAGCCCAGAAGCCCCTGGGGTCGGAAGGCACACATGCTCTCTGCTCTGCCTAATCCGCTGGCCCTGCACTGAGCAGCCACCAGGGGCCACAGGTGAGTCGTACCTACTGTCCTCAGCACCAGGGCCTGAAGAGGTTTTTCTGTGAAAACAAAACCAACCACTTTGAGTACAGACAGGACTTCTTCAGACGGACCTCTTGCTTCTAAGACCCTGGAAGCCACATTCTGGCCAAGCAGCCCAAGGATGCCCTGCCCTTTACCATGGGCCACATTTGCCCATCACTTAACCACAACTTTCCCCAAAGATGTGGAGAACTCGGCAAGAGGGAGAAAAAAATCAGAGAAAATACCCCCCAGAGACCTGGCCATCTGGGTTCCCCTTGAATGCCATTTCCCCAAGTCTGGCAGCGTTTTGTTTTTAGCGGGTAAAACAGAAACTGCCTCAGTGCCTCCTGTGCCATTCAGTACTCTTTTGGACTCAGGGTCATGGGAGAAAAATGCAAGAGGAAAAAAAAGAGAAAGAAATGTTACATGCTGACGGATCCGAGGAAACATGTAGCCTACTTGGATGAGGAGTGAGGGTGGGGGTTCAAAGAGACACATTTTAGAATTTTGTTTTATCCCAACATAAACCTTCCGGGGTTTCAATCCACTTTGGAAATGGCCAGTCGTATCAGACCTTTCTAGGCAGCTGTCTGCTGGTCTTTAGGGTGAAGGGGAGAGGTCAAGGGTAAAAAGGCAGGAGGCCACACAAAGCCCGCATCTCACATTTGCTGGGGTAATGGGAGGTGGCACCTGCTTCAGCAGGTGACTGTGAAGATTAAAGGACTGATCTGATGCAGACGGGGCTGCTGGCCTCGAGGGGGCGAGGCCAGGAGTGCTGCTCAACATCCCATAATGCACAGCACTGCCCCACCGCAAATGATCTGGCTCCAAATGTCGACAGTGTCGAGGTTAAGGCTCCCTGCATGACTCTGGGCATCTCATAATCCTAAAAGACAGAAACTATTATTATCTCCATTTTAAAGATAAATAAACTGAGGCACTGAGATAGATGGAATAACCTGCGACCCACAAAAACTTGCCTTTTCCCTAAGTGTCTGCTCGTCGGAGAAGTCAAGAATGGAAAGCCGAGTCATTTTTACTGCAAACCTTCTCGGTAGATCAAACTGCATCAGCAAGTCCCTCCCCACACTAACGGAAAGCGCGACATATTTAAATAAGAGGAGTCTTGGGGTCTGCAGATGCTGTGCAAAGTTCTAGAAGGATGAGAAGCTGACAGATTTTAAAAAGAGAGAATGCTCTGAGCTCGGGACTTGGTGATAAATCAACCTGGGTGGGTGGGGCAGGCATTTCTCAGGATTGGCGTCAATAACCCTACAAAGCTGGTCTCAGGACTCCGGATGGAGACCGGGGGCTGGAGTAAAGAGTCTGGAGATGTCGGAGGGCAAAGGTGAAGCTTTTTAAGCTTTCCCCTCTTTGATGAATATTTGCTCTTTCTGGTAAGGTTCCTGTTGAAATCACAAGGCCAGGGAAGAGGCTCAGCGTGGACCCGGCCCACCCTCTGGGTCTCCGCTTCATCTTGATCTCTAGGCCATGACCCCCCACCCCAAGCCAATGAAAACCCCTGACCTGGGCACGAAAACCACATTGTGCAGGTAATCCTCAAACGTCTTCCTGAACGAGGACTCCTCTAGTTCCTTCAGAATCTGGGAGTCAGTCTTGGGGCAGGAGCAGCATTCGCCGGCAGACTCCTCGTACTCACTCTGGTTGTGCTTCTGGGACCCCTCCAACTCAGACGGTGGAGACCAAGTCCGGGAGGGCAGCTTCAACCCTAGAGAAAGGCAGAGCAGGTGGACTCAAATCTCCCCCTGAAACACACACACACACAGCAAAGGGGACCTGCTCCGAGCGGGTGGGCACTCAGGGCCAGGGTCTCGGTGCCAGTTCTGCTGTGAAAAGTAAGACCTTTCACGGGAGGGTTCAGTCAGTGCCAACTGAGAAGATGCGTGTCAGCATGTTCCAGACACCGTCAGATTCCGTCTCCCCACGGGACTGGACACTGTGAGATAATCAGGCTTGTCCCTGTCCCCATGAAACTTTCTAGTGCACAGAGGCTGCAGAGAAGGGTAGGGGATACACAATAAACCAATGAATAAATCTGCCATGGGTCACATGGCAGGCTCAAAGGGAAGGGTGTCTGCGAGTGATATTTATCACGAGGTGGTCTCAAAGAAAGTGACTGCCAAGCAGGCCCGAATTAAATACAAGAATGGGCCATACACATATCTTGGCGTAAAGCAATTCAGACAGAGCACAAAGCACGTGCAAAGGCCCCAAGGTAAGAATTCCCTTGGCATTCAAAGGACCCCAAGGACCCAATGTAGCAAGAAGACGATGTAGGAGAGAATGGTGGGGGTAGGGCTAGAAAAGTACAGGGGAGCCAAGTCACAGTACAATGAATGAATCAATCAATTGATCAATCAATCAACCTCTTAACTGTAGAGATCAGAGGGCAGAGCAGAATTCTACCAGGAATTCTAAGGGGTCCGGCTTAGAGACCCGATGATTACACTAATTCATCAAATTGTGCAGCAGAAATACAAGAATCGACAGCTCATTCAGGAATCCACACGTCAGATTAGAGCAGTGGTTCTCACCAGGGAGTGGTGCTGCACAACTGCACACTGGGCAAGGTCAAGAGACATTTTTGGTTGTCAGGACTGGTGGGGCGGAGAAGGGACTACTTGCATCCAGAGGGCAGAGGTCAGGGATCCTTCTGGAGACTCTACAACGCATAGGACAGCCTCACCTCAGAGAACTATCCGGCCCCAAAAGTCAGCACTGCTGAGGTAGAGAAACCCTGGACTAAAGACATGAGAGGAGATCGGGGAAAGAAAAGTTTTTAATAAGCTTAGAAAAGGGAATTTTAAAAACAAAAACAACCTCTCAAGGTAACAGTCTTAAAAATACAAAGCCGTTTTCTGTGTCTTAATCCCTGAAGTCCAATCGCACAGCCACACTTTTGGTACAACCTCGAACATGCACACTACTCCTTACGGGCAAAATTCATGACAGCCCCTTAGGGCCCCCTTTCCTGCCACCAGCCTGCGGTGTCTGGTGCTTACTAGTGTCTACCGAGCAAAGGAAATTCCATCCTTCCTCTCCCCTTGAGTGGATCCCAAAGACAATGAGCTCTAAGTGCCTTTCTGTGAATGGTGAGTATCCACTCGGAAGCCCAAGCACTTACACGGCTTTAAAGCCTGCAAGGGACTCTTGAAAATACTTCTTCGGTCTATTAATAGACATGGAATAACCTGGCTGGGTAACTGTGAGAGGGCTGGCCATGGCACTATGGGTAGGAAAAAACTCCGGATTTCCTTGGAGGTGGCGGGGAGGGGTGTTCCTGACAATTTTCTGGAGAGGAGGGGACTTCTGATCAGGTGTAGGCTGCTGCTTATTACCCCTTCCAGCACCCACTCATGACACTTGGCGTCCCATGGTTTTCTGTGATTGTAAAGCATCATGACATACCTAAGACAGTCCAATTTATAGAGACAGGGAGTAAAATGGTGGGAGCCAGGGGCTGGGGAGGGAAACGAGGAGTGAGTGTTTAATGGAGACAGTGTCGGTTTGGGAAGGCGAGAAGGTCCTGGAGACGGACAGTAGTGATCGCTGCACACCAGCGCGAATGCACTTGATGCCGCTGAACTGACACTTAAAATGGTTAAAACAGTAAATTTCATGTTATGCATATTTTACCCCAATAAAAAGCCATATAATTGATAAGACTGTACTGAGAAATTTAAATATGCTAAGAGAGTTAACATATGTTCTAAATGTTCTCACCAAAAAGAGAAAAAGAGAAATGTGTGAGGTGATAGGTGTTAGTTACCGAGGGGGAGGGGCCCTTCCACGTGCATCAGATCCTCACGATGTACACTTTAAATATCTTACAATTTTAACTATGGGTTATACCTCCATAAAGCCAAAAACACTATTGATACTAATAGGAAGCCACTACTGGCCATAGTTAGTATATTTATTTATGTTGTGTATTAGTAAGTTTATATATTTGTGTGTGCATTGGGTTTTTTTTAATTATGGTAAAATACACATAAAATTTGCCATCTTAATTATTTTTAAGAGTAGAGTTCAGTGGTATTAAGTACATTCACATTACCATGCAATCATCACCACCACCCATCTCCAGAACCTTCTTACCTTCCCCGATTAAAACTCTGCCCCCATTAAACACTAAGGCCCCCTCCCCTTCCCCAGCCCTGGCTCCCTGCATCTACCCTGTCTCTATGGATCTGACTCCCTCTAGGCACCTCACAGGAGTGGAATCATACAATATCTGTCCTTAGGAAGTTTTTTCTTAATTATATAAACTTTGGGATCATTAGATGTCAAAACATGTTTAAACAGTCAGTTGTAATGATAGAGTTAGACTTCCAGAATAAAAAAAGAAAATAAATAAATAAAACAAAAAATAAAAGTTGTTGCTCTTTAAAAAAAAAAAAAAAAGAAAGGAAAGGAAAGCACTGCCTGCCCCGCTGCTGGCAGCCGTTCCAGCTGGCGGTTTCAGTTACTCGAATGCAGGGCCAACAGCTCGCAGCTGAGCGCGCGGCTGTGCCTGCTCTCGAGTTATAAAAAGCAGTCGAGGAGATAAATAACGTTTACAACCCTGGGCTCGGGCAGGGAATGAGGTCACAGGCACACATATAGCCCATGATCCTACAGCTGGGACAGCTCCCGGAGATCATCTGGCCCTCTGCCCCTTCTCCCAAAAAGGAGGCAGCTGGTGACTGGCTCGGTGACTTGCCCAGAGCCCTGTAGCTGGTCAGAGGTCCAGCTTAGAGCTCACCAAGAGCTCCCGGCCTCAGCCACGCCTCACCAGCAACCCCAAGGTCAAAGGTCAAGGATGTCACTATCTCCAACAAAATCTAAAGAAAAAGAAATACAAACAAAAACCAACTAAAGAAAAACACGAACCGTTTCTCCAGTTTGATGGGGTTTTTTAAACCCATTTAAAAAATAACCTTAAACTAATTTACACAAACTAGTTTGAGGCTTCAAATATTTTTTCATTTTTTTCTGTAGATAGATGGAAGCCCCTTAAATAAATAAGATTAAAGACTAAAAAAAAAAAAATCATCAGTATAAATTTCTAATAGAAAGCACAGGAGGAAATAGACTGTCACTCCTTGCTGTCTCGGTTCTTTAAAACTTAAGGGTCTAAATTTATGGGCCAAAATCCTTCCCTGACTTTGTCAAGCACCTCTCAACACTCTCGGTTCTTTCTAGTCCAGCAGGGGAGTCTCCTGCGGGTTAACGCAGCTCCATCCCCATTGGGACAGGGTGTGGGGAGCGATGAGGAGGAGGGGAGGGGACGGAGAAGAAAATTCCAGAGGGAAATGCCGCCAAGACATAGGAAATACCTGGTTTCGCACAAGACGTCAGAGTGTGTGCTCATGCTGTGATGTTTGGAAACGCGTATGTGTGAGATGGAACAGGGTGTGTGTGCAAGTCTGCTCTCGTGCACACGCTGGGAAATGGAAGCGGAACAAGGTGCGTGTGACGGGTGAAAACCTGCCACTGTCACACAGCGGCCGCACTCACCTTTGAGGCAATAATCCAACTCGAACAGCTCACTGTCTTCTGCCTGCCTCTCCCAGAAGACCAGGTAGTGAGTGATGTTGCCGTTGGGGTCAGAGGGAGGCTTCCACTTCAGGATAATCTGGGATGAAGAGTTCGAAACCGAGATGGGATCCAGGGGGACGGAAGGATCTGGGAAGGGAAAGGAACCAGGTCCACCGTGAGGAGGGTGCGAGCTGGGGGGCGGCTGTGAGGGGACGCACAGTTCACACAGGTTAGAGAGCCATGAAGGTGTCTGCTGCGGTGCTACTTAACAGCAGAGAAAACGGGAGACGTGCGGAATGCTCACCCAGGACGTGAGGTACATAACCACAGCGCACCCCGACCACAGGTCATGCAGATCGTGGGCGCATTCATCCACCCTCTCGCGCAAGGAGCACTTGTCCAGCTCCAACCGTGTGCCCAGCTCTCTGCCTGGGTCACTGGAAAAATGCTGGGGAAAGGGAGCACTTGGGAAGAGGCAAGCTCGCATTTTCCGGTTAACACCCCAAATTGAACCCAGTCACAGGGCAAATTTTGGCAGCTGGATGCCATTCAATAGGATCACTGAGCTGGCAACGCATCTGACAACCCCCAAATGCATCACCTTTGGCCTCCACAAAACCTTCCCTCGAGAATGGAGGTGGCTGAGAGTCGTGAGAGGTGGGGTACAGGATGCCCTGGAGGAGCAGCTCAGTTGGTTATAGCGTCATCCTCATATGCCAGGGTTGCAGGTTCAATCCCGTCAGGGCACATACAAGAATCAACCAACGATGCATAAACAAGTGGAACAAATTTCTCTCTCTCTCTCTCTAATCGGTAAAATAAAATAGAATATCAAAGACCTGGGAGCTGGAAGTTTCCAGAAACTGTAAGTCCTTTCGTATTGCTGGAGGGCACAAGATGAGAGGGCACTAGCCGAAAGAGCTGAGGCTGACTCGTGAAGCTTGGATTCTATCCTATGGGGTTTCCACAGCAGCGCTGACACTGGGCCGTTCTGGGCTCTGTAGGATGCTGAGGAGCATCCCTCGTCTCCACTCACTCAATGCACAATCACAACCACCACAAATGTCTGCAGACATCACCAAATGTCCCCCAGGGGCAGAGTCACCCCCTGTGGAGAACCACTGCTACCGGAGGACAGAGGCTTTATAAAAGTATAACTGAATTGTTCTGAGATACTCCAGCACCCCCAAAATATGGGGATGGGGAAAGAGGCAGAAAAGGGAACAAAAGTGGCAAAATGTTGATAATTGTTGAAGCTGCGAGATGGTTCATGGGTTTATTTTTCTTTCTACTTTTGCAACTATTTGAAAATTTTCCGCATCGGGAAGCAGAAATATACATACCCCTCAGGTGGCCTGTGGCGACTGCCTCATCTTCTGAAAAGATAAACCTCAGCACGCACGATTACCACGCACACAGCACTTCATCCAATGTCACCATGCCGGCATGTTAAAGGCAGGACGTCCGACTCCCCCCCAAATTCCTTTAAGTCACACAATATACTTACTGGTGGCATCTGTCTGGACATAGATGATATCACTCTTGGCCCCATATGTGCGACGTTCATCAGAAAAGGTGACCAAGGTCTTCACGAAGATGGCGTACTGAGTCCAGGGCTTGAGGCCCCGCATCAGCCACCCAGGGTGGTTCTGCGACTTAGGGTCATTGGACCTTAGAGGCGGGTCAATGTCCACCACTGTCCAGCTATTGGATCCACACGCATCCTGGCCGTCAAACTCCGTCACGTTCTGATAAGGCCTTTCAAGGTGAAAGGAAAGCTGGTTAACATTTCCAACTATTGCTCTGAGGACCCCAGAGACGCAGCCAGGGGAAATCACACCCCCTAGGGCGGCATCCTCTTCACAACACCTTATGCACAAGGAAAAGCAACACAGAAACATCCAAAGAGAAAGGAGCCACCTCCCCTGACTCTCAATAATATTTAATAATAGTGATTAGTAATATTAATAGTAATATATTTATTATTATAGTTACATTATATACTATATTTAGCTTTATTATGTAGTATGTGTAATGTATATCATTAAATAATGTTTGATAAGAAATATTTAATAGTAATTGTTTCTTAATAGCAGTAATAATACTAATAGCTACCTCATGAGTTCCTGAGAAGACTACATAAGAGAATGTATGCAACTCCTCAGCGCACAGCGTGACTCATAATCAATCTTGAGAAACGGAGCTATTATTGATATTAACACCATCATCACTTCCATTATCTTCCTTTAAAATTTCAGCCCATCTGTACACTCGAAACTAAGTGTTTACTGTGGACAGAGTTTCCATTTGGGAAGATGGAAAATTCTTGAGCTGGATGGTGGGGATGGCTGCACATCACAAACATACACAGTGCCACTGAGCTGGATGCTCCAAATGAGTTTAAATGGTCAGTTTTGTGTTATGTGCTTTTCCCGCAATTTTTTCTCTCTCTTCAATGGTTTTAATAAAGAGCAAAATTCTTACAATTCAACAAGACCATGTAGGGACTGTCCCTTCATCACCCCTCCAGCCCGTTCTCCCATGAGGCCTCACATTCCTGCTTTTCACTTGGGTCACTTCTTCAAATGTGTCCCACTGTCTCCTGGGTTCTTGCATTTGCTACTCCTCTGGCCTTTTTGACACTGTGGCTCTGGCCCTTCCTTCATGTTTCAGTCCATTCTTAGTTCCCCAGGGAAGCTCTTCCTGACCTATGTGTCAAGTCACTTCATGATTCTGTCCTTTGAAGCACTGTAACAGTTGTCATTTTATTTTTTTATTGTATTTATTGGGGTGACACTGATTAATAAAGTTACATAGGTTTCAGATATACAATTCTATAATACATTTTCTATATATTCTACTGTATATTGACCACCCTAACTCAAGTCTCCTTCCATCACCATTTATTCCCGATTGGCTCTCTTCTACCTCTCCCCACTTCCCGTTCCCTCTGGTAATCACAACACTGATGACTGTGTCTATGAGTTTTGGGGTTGTTTTGCTTAATCCCTTCAATGTTTTCAGCCATCCCCCCAACACCCCTCCGTTCTCACAGCTGTCAATCTGTTCTCTGTATCTACGAGTCTATTTCTATTTTGCTTGTTAGTTTATTCTGTTCATTAGATTCCACATACAAGTGAAATCAACCATATGGTACCTGTCTTTTTCTGACTGGCTTATTTCACTTGGCATATTCTCCAGGTCCGTCCATGATGGACCATTCTGACAGGTGTGAAGTGATATATCATTGTGGTCTTAATTTGCATCTCTCTGATGATGAGTGACATTGAGCATCTTTTCGTATGTCTATTGGCCATCTGTATGTCCTCTTTGGAGAGGTGTCTATTCAGGTCCTTTGCTCATTTCTAATTGAATTGCTTGTTTTTTGGTGTTAAATTCCATGAATTCTTTAGAAAGTTTGGATATTAACCCTTTATTAGATGTATCATTAATATGGTCTCCTATTCAATGGGTTTTCTTTTCCTTTTGTTGTTTTCCTTTTCTGTGCTAAAACTTTTTAGTTTGATGTAGTACCTTTTGTTTACTTTTTCTTTTCTTTCCCTTACCTGAGGAAATATATCAGAAAAAAATATTGCCTGTGTTTCCTTCTAGAAATTTTATGGTTTTGAGACTTACATTTAGGTCTTTAATCCATTTTCAGTTTATTCTTGTATGATGTAAGAAGATGGTCTAGTTACCTTTTTTTTGCAAGTATCTGTTCAGTTTTCCCAAAACCATTTGTCGAAGACTATCTTTACCCCTTTGTATGTTCTCAACTCCTTTGCAAAGTATTTGCTGACCAAAAAGGAGTGGATTTATTTCTGAGCTCTCTATTCTATTGCATTGATCTAAATGTCTGTTGTTATGCCAGTACCATGCTGTTGATTACTATGGCCTTGTAGTATAGTTTGATATCAGGTAGTATGATTCCTCCAAATTTGTTCTTCTTTCTCAAGATCACTGTGGCTATTCAGGGTCTTTCTGGTTCCATACAAATTTTTGTAATATTTGCTCTAGTTCTTTGAAATACATTAGTATCTTGATAGGAACTGAGTTGAATCTGTACATTGCTTTGTGTAGTATGGACATTTTAACAATGTTTATTCCTCCTACCCCTGAGCATGGTATACGCTTCAATTTATTTGTACCTTCTCTGATTTCTTTATAAGGTGTGTTATACTTTTCCAAATACAGATCTACTACATCCTTGGTTAAATTTATTCCTATGTACTTTATTTTTCTTGATGCAATTGTAAATGGGACTTTTCTTAGTTTCCCTTTCTGATAGTTCAATATTGGTGTATAAAAATGCAACTGATTTCTGGATATTTATTTTGTACCTTCTACTTTACTGAATTCACTTATCAGTTCTAGTATTTTGATGGAATCTTTAGGGTTCTCCACATATAGTATCATGTCATCTGCAAATAATGAGTTTTACTTCATTCTTTCCAATTTGGATGCCTTTTATTTCTTCTCTTTGATCGCTGTGGACAGGACTTCCAGTACTATATCAAATATGAATGATGAAAGTGGACATCCCTGAATTGTGATGTTTCTATGGGTCTGTCATATATGGCTTTTATGTTCCCTCTATTCCTAGTTGGCTGAGAGTTTTCATCATAAATGGGTGCTAGATTTTATCAAATGCTTTTTCTGCATCTATTCATATGATCATGTAATTTATATCCTTCCTTTTGTTTCTGTGGTGTATCGCATTTACTCATTCGCACATACTGTAACAACCTTGTATCTCTGGAATAAATCTCACTTGGTCGTGGTGTATGACCTTTTTAATGTATTGCTGGACTCGGTTTATTAATATTTTGTTGGTGATTTTAGAATCTCTGTTCATCAAGGATACTGGCCTATAAATTTATTTCTTTGTAGAGTCTTTATCTGGTTTTAAAATTAAGATACTGCTGATCTCGTAAAATGAGCTTGGGAGTCTTCCATCCTCTGGAATTTTTTTGAATAATTTGAGGATAGGTGTTAGTTCTTTGAATATTTGGCAAAATTCTCCTGTGAAGCCATCCAAGCAAGGACTTTTTTTGTTGGGAGTTTTTTTTATTACTACTTTAATTTCCTTAGTTTTAATCTGTCTACTCAGAGTTTCTGATTCTTATTGATTTCATTTTGGAAGATTGTATGTTTCTAGGAATTTATTCATTTCATCCACAGTGTCCAGTTTGTTGGTGTATAGTTTGTAATACTTTCTTATATCCTTTGTATTTCTGTGCTGCCAGCTGTTACTTCTTTCATTTCCCATTTTATTTATTTGGGTCTTCTTATCTTTTTTTCTTGATGAGTGTGGTTAAAGGTTTGCCGATCTTGTTTATCTTTTCAAAGAAAAAGATCTTAGTTTCAGTGATCTTTTGTATTGTTTTTTAGATTCTATTTTATTTCTTCTCTGAGCTTTATTATTTCCTTTCTTTTACTCTCTCTGGGCTCTGTTGTTCCTTTTATAGTTCCTTTAAGTGTAAGGTAAGACTGTTTGAGATTTTTCTTGTTTCTTGAAATAGGCCTGAAATGCTATTTCCCATTTATAACTGATTTTGCTGTGTCCCAAAATTTGGGGTTGCTGCATTCTCATTTTCATGTGTTTCAAGGTATCTTTTGATTTCTTCCTTGACCTAAATGTTAACCCATTCATTGCTCATTAACATATTTTTTAGCATCCATGTCTTTGTGTTTTTCAGGTTTTTTTCTTGTGATTGATTTCTAGTTTCATGGTCAAAGATGCTTGACATTACTTCAACCTTCTTAAATTTATTGAGACTTGTTTTGTGTCCTAGCATGTGGTCTATCCTAGAAAATGTTCTATGTGCACTTGAAAAGAATGTATATTCTGCTGCTTTGGTGTGAAATGCTCGAAAGGTATCAATTAAATCCATCCGATCTAGTGTGTCATCTAAGCCCGCTATTTCTCTGTTGATTTCTTGTCTGGAACTTCTATCCATTGTGGTCAATTGAATGTTAAAATCCCCTACAATGACTTTATTATCATCAATCTCTCCCTTCAGGTCCATCAAGATTTGTTTTACATATTTAGGTGCTCCTAGGTTGGGTGCAAAATTTTTACAAGGATTATATCCTCTTGTAAGATTGCTCCCTTCATCATTATGTAGTGTCCTTCTCTGCTTCATACTATAGCCTTTGCTTTAAAGTCTATTTTGTCACTTATAGTATTGCTACCCCAGCTTTTATTATTTTTCATTTCCACTTGCATGAAATACCTTTTTCAATCTCTTTACTCTTAGTCTGTGTGTATCATTCATTCTGAGGTGTGTCTCTGTAGACATCATATATATGGATCTTGTTTTCTTATCCATCATATTTCTTTTGATTGGAGCATTTAAACCATTTACACTTAAAGTGATGATTGATAGGTATGTATTTATTGACAGTTTTATTCTTTACGCCTATGTTCCTCTATTATTTCTTCTTCTCCCGCCCCTCCTCCTCCTCCCTCTCCTTCTAGAAGACCCTTTAACATTTCTTGTAATACAGGTTTTGTGGAAACTAACTCCTTCAGTTTTTTCTTTCTGGGAAGCTCTTTATTTCTCCTTTAATTTTAGATGATAGCCTTGCTCAGTATAGTAGTCTTGTTTGTAGGTCCTTGTTTTTCACACTTTGAATATTTCATGCCAGTCCCTTCTAGCCTGAAATGTTTCTGTTGAGAAATCAGCTGATTCTTTGGGTTCATCTTGTTTGGGACTCTAGGTGCTTCCTGAACTTGTGTGTCTTTTCCTTTGCCAGGTTAGGGAATTTTTCTGTCATTATTTCTTCAAATAGGTTTTCAATCCCTTGTGCTATCTCTTCTCTTTCTGGCACCCTTATGATGCGGATGTTGGTAGGCTTCATGTTGTCTCAAAGGTCCCTTAAACTTTTCTCATTTTTTTAAATTCTTTTTTCATTTTGCCGCTCTGGTAGGGTGTTTTCTGCTACCTTATCCTCCAAATCACTGATTCAATCCTCTGCTTCATTCAACCTCCTGTTTATTCCTTCTAGTGTATTCTTCATTTCTGATATTGTATCCTTCATTTCTGACTGGTTCTTTTTATGGTTTCTATGTCCTTTTTCTTGCTGTTGTAATTCTCACTAAGTTCCCTGAGCATCCTTATAACCACTTTTTGTATCTGATTAATCGCTTGCCCCCATTTCATTTCACTCTTTTCTGGAGCTTTCTCCTGTTCTTTCATTCGGGGCATGTTTCTTTGTCTCCCCATTTTGGTGGCCTCTTTCTGTTTGTCTCTATGTATTAGCAAGATCTGCTATGACTCCCAGTCTTGGTAGGGTGACCTTATATAGTAAGTGTCCTGTGGGACCTCGCTGTGTAGTTTCCTTAGTCACCTGAGCTGGGTGTTCCAGGAATGTCCCTTGTGGGGGTTATGTGGACCCTTCTCTTGTACTTGAGTCTTGATTGCTATTGGTCTGTTCCTGGATGGGGTCGGCCCTCAGGCTGGCTGACTATGAGGATCAACCCCAACCACACTGTATGAGCTTTGTGCAGGTGCTAATTACACAGAGCTAAATTCTCTGCAGGGTCTAGTGCCTGCTGAGATTTCCCTTTGAATATGCAACTTGTGAAGCTAACTGGATCCTGCTCTGACGTTGTCTAAAGCTGGCCTGTAGGTGTGTCAGCTCTTAGAAGGGACTCTGGCACAGTCCAATATCAGACACTGCCTTTCACTGGCCCTGGACAACTGGTTTGGATCTTCAAAGTGATCTACAATTGTGGCTGCCTCTGCTGGACCTGGGTGTGTGCCAGTAGTACCAAGCTCTGCACAAGGCTGGCTTTTACCAGCTCCGGGCCCGGGGAAAGGTCAACAAAAGTTCCGATACACCCTGAGATCAGCCTCTGTCTGCCTCTGCCTGTCAGCTGCCTGTTAGGCTCAGTCACTGAAAGAGCCTCTGGAGGTACTCAAGTTGAATGAGGTAGATTCTCAGTGAATCACCAGGCGGGGTGAATGGTGTTCACCAGATTGATACAGGTTCAAACTAGGTGCCTGCTGGGTCTGAGGCCACTCAGCAAATTTCCCAGTATATACAGTCTACCTGCCACCCACTGGGTGCTCACACATCTTTGTGATGGGGTGGGGTCTAGGGAGTTGTCAGGGTAAGGCCAGCAGTTTATCAGGCCCAAAAAGAGCAAGATTCGGCCCTGTGAAGGGAGGGCTCTGTATAAGTAGGGCATGTGAAGGAAAAATGGCCCCCATACTAAAGCCACACAACTCAGTCTATCCCAGAGTCTGTCCAGTCACAGCAGGGGGAAGTCAAGAGGATGGGGCTAGTGGATCTCTCATGAGGGGAAGCTGTCAATCAGGCTTGGAGTTGCTGTCGGTCAGGCTTGGCGGAGGTGAGGGGAGTGTCCCCCATCCCAAAGCCACACAACTCAATCTGTCCTGGATTCTGCCCACCTGTAGTCAAGAGGATGGGGCTAGTGGATCTCCCCTGCAGGGGAGGCACCTCCAGTCAGGTTCACCAGAAAGTGGGGGAAATGGAGCCTGCCACAAAGCCACACAACTCAGTCACTGACACCACCTGAGTCTTCCCAGATCTCTACATCCAGGTCTAGGCAGCTGACTCCTCAGCAGGGCCCAAGCTACGCAGGGTGAGGCAACAAGGAGTCCAGAGGGTGGGCCTATTGCACTCCCTCAGGCTAATACCATATGGAAGAGAGTGCTCTACTCAAGAAAGATGGTGTCCGTGGTGCAGGAGATGAACTAAGTACAGGAATCCTGTTGGCTATCCCTTCAGCCCTCTCTCTCCAGAGCCCCAAACTCCAGTCTCTCCTCTGGAGACTCTAGTCCGTTCCACCATCCCTTCACAGGAGCACAGGGTGAGTGGCTGAGAACAAGATTTTGTGCATTAGGCTGAGAACAAGATTTTGGTTGCATTAGGGTGCCGGTGTCCCTAGCGTACTCTTCCATCTCCCTGGCAGGCAGATTCCTTGCTGATTTTCACAGCCATATGTTATATGGGCACTTCTTCCCAGCTCTAGTACTCTGGCCTCAGGAGCCCAGCTTGGGGTTGGAACCTCATGCTTCTCGGGGGAAACCTTTGCAGCTGAGATATCCTTCCAAAATTTCAGCTGCTGCCCAGGGAGAGGGGATAGCCCTTTTGAGTCTCTGCCCTTCTTCCTACCAGTCTTCATGTGGCTTCTTCTACAAATCCTTGATTGTAAAATTTTTCTTCAGCTAGTGTTGAGTTGGTTATTCGGGTTGATTGCTCTATATTTTGGTTGTAATTCCAGTTTATCACTGGGAGGAGGCGAGTTTAACATCCACCTACTCCACTGCCATCTTGGATTTCCCTCCCACAATTTTTCAAATGTTGGAAAAATACGAAGTAGGTAAAAAATAAAATTTTAAAAACCTATAAAGTACACTTAACAACCTTTTGTTGAGGAAATCTGGTGAGATGTACATATAAAGGGCAAAATAAAATATTGCTATAGGAAATTGGACAATCTGGACCTCCAAATGAAACCCATCTGCATCAATTTCTGGATTTTCCACAAGTTTATTCGACAAGTGGGAAGAATATAGAGAGGAGCCTCAGAGGGAAACAATGAGCACACATGCAATACCCACACCTCTTTACTCTCTACTTACGCCTCTTTGTAGAAGAGCATGAACCCCAGAAGGTCTCGGAAGTCAGGGGGCCAGTATGGCTCCCATCTCAGCAAGATCTTGTCAAAAGATGTCCGAATGTAAGAAAATTTAAGTAATTCATTTTCACCTAGAAAAGTTGTGGGTTTTTTCAAAAAAGCAATATCAGTATTTCATCATTTGTTTCAGCCCAAAACAGTGATCCTACACTCCCAAAAATGTCCATGTAAAGGAGATGTCAATCTGCTGTTCTGTGGACAGGTCTTGCTTCCACATGTGTCTCCCAGTATGTTAGACTAGTCATGCCAGTTGGCCCCTACTGCCAGTCAATTACCTGGCCAGATGCTCAACTGAATAACAGCAGTTGGCACCAATGCAAGAAGGAAAACTGGCCAATAGTTAGGGATTTTTAAGAGTCCTGACACAACTTTGTCATGCACATGGATTCTCAAGCCTGGCATGATAGATGTAACTCCAGGGCAAATGAGCATGTGCTAAGTGAGTTTAGTGAGTGTGCGGATCATTATACCTTGCACAGACAGATCCTCGGCTCTCCAATACATTGGAGAGAATAACTTCCTCTGCCTGAAATGCAAGTCTCCCTTAAGCTCCACCCCAACCACACTTTTCCTCCCCAGAATTCCCACAGTGTGGACCACATTCTGCTGTAAGAAATCAACTCCACATGATGGTATTACAGAAATCCTGGTAGTTCAATGCTCAGATACCCCTTCTAGAGAGAACCTGTGAGAGGAGTGCAGTCAGCTGACAGCCTCCAGCTGTAGCAACTGCAGACCTACTGTAGCATTTGAGCCAAGGCCATATATAAGGAGGTATCATTCATTAGTTCAGTCAATGCTTATCTTCCAGTATCAGGCACTGTATCTGGTCCAGTAGGTACAGAGATAAGACGTACAACACCTGTCCTCAGTATTTCAGAAAGCCTATCACACATAGTTATTTAAACTCACTGGGGAGGCAGTGATAACCACTGGGGGCCAATGTTGTGGGTGAAGGAAAGGGAAGCCACACTATCTGGTCCACAAGCTGGAAGGGTATCACCACTTACAGGACGCCTGGTCCCCATTGGTCTTCAGGGCAATGTCGTTCCTCTCCTGGCGCCCCTTGGTTCCTGAAATTTCTTCCATCTTGTGAATTTCCGACAAGCAGAGTTTGGGATTATAGTGGAAGAAGAGTTTCCCCTGAGTGATGGTGAGGTTGTGTTTGTTCCAGTCCCATAGCTGCCTTAGGTTTTGGTTGTCCAATGCATAGAAAGAGTAGTTCCTATGAAAACACACACACCTAGTCATTCATTGGCTTGCAGTCTCCAACTCCAAGATGTGTGGTCATGGCTGGAGTTGATCCTGCTCAGCAGTACATACACAGCCCTAACCATCTGCTTGGCACCTACTCAGTAAGTGTTAAATGGGGGGCAGGAGAACCAAGGGAATCTGAGGAAGTATTCATGGCCAGGAAGGTATCTGAGCTCCATCTTGTGGGAGAGGAGAGTAAGACTGTGATGGATTGAGATATGGGTTTCACAGAGGGGAAAGATTGAAGACACAGAGGCACCTGAGCTGAGCCCAAGGGAAAGCAAAAGTAGCCTGCTATGGCCCGACAGGTGACAGGAAACAAGACTAGAGAACTGCAGTGGGTCAAACTCTCTAGTATCCTGCATACCAAACCAAGACTAAGGGCATGTGGCCTTCCTGGGTAGGCAGAGGGGAGCCACGGAAGGTTTTGTAACAACTCAGTAACTTGATTAGACCTGTGCCCATGGACACCTGCACATAATGAATGGGAAAAGGAAAGCATCTAGGCCTATATTGTACAATACAGAGCCCACTAGCCACCTCTGGCTATTGAGCACCTAAAATGTGGCCATTTCAAACTGTTCTGGAAGTAAAAAACAGATTTTGAGGATTTAGCACACCAAAAAAAGGGGGAGGGAGTGTAAAAGATCTTTATAATTTTTATATTGGTTCCAAGTTGAAATGGCATTTTAGATGTAATGGGTTAAGTAAAATACATTATAAAATTCATTTCATCTATTTCTTTTAATGTTTTTAAAATGTGGCTACTAGAACATTTTAAGCTACAGATGTGACTTGCATTATATTTCTGTTGGACAGCACTCATCTAGTTCTAGGATGCCCAGCTAGGAGATCATTGGAACAGTCCAAACGAAAGGTCTGAACTTCAACAAAAAAGTAGTTTTATGACAGAAAAATCAGTATGAACTGGTGAGTGACTCAAGAAGGTACTCTAAACAATTCTGTGAATTGGTTTCTTGAAAACCATTCACATCCCTCTTTTCCTTTGCCTTCCTCTACCATACAGACTGGAAAAGATAAGTATTCACAGTTTCCCAGCCTCCCTTGCAGCTAGGAGCAGCCATGTGACCCATTTCTGGTCAAGGAGATATAAACAGAAGCCAATGTCAGGGGTGAGAACATGGGAGATTCCAGGTAAGATTTTCTTAAAGAGACATTCTTAATTGTCATATATCTTTGTCCCTTTTCCTTTTCTCTGATGGTTCTATAGACATAAGGTCAAGGGTACGGCATGATGACATGAAGATGGAAAAAGCCTGGGTTCTATCCTTGATGGCATTGTTGGATGGCCTTCATACTTCTTGCCCATAAGTCCATCTCAATCTGGATGAAGCATGGCTAGTCTGGATTTCTGTTGTTTTACTGACTGAAACAGGGTCAGCGCAAAACTCGAGGGTAGGGGATCCAAGAAATAAGGATAGACAACTGGGACAAGAGTTGTACCCTGGCTGGTTTGGCTCAGTGGTTAGACCATCGGCCCACAGACTGAAGAGTCCCAGGTTCACTTCTGGCCAAAGGCACATACCTTGATTGCAGGCTCAATCCCCAGCCCTGGTTGGGCGTGTGGGGGAAGCAACCAATAGATGTGTCTCTTTCACATCGATGTTTCTCTCTCCCTCTCTCTCTCTCTCTCTCTCTCTCTCCCCCTTCCACTCTCTCTGAAAAGCAATGAGGAAAAAAGAAAAAGAATGGGAGTCTCATTTGTACACATTGCATTTGAGGCTCCTGGGGTCACCCAACCAGAAGCAGGCTTGAGGCTAGGCCAGGGCTGGAAATGTCAGCAGTAGAGATCACTAGAGAAATGGCTAAGGCTGGGAGCCCAGGACACCAATTCTCAAAGGGGGGGAAGAGGAGCCTGGGAGCGGAATGAGGAAGAAAATCCAGGAGGTCAGCAGAATATCTTGGGGAGGTAGATCCCTATAGGCCAGAGGAGATGATATTTCATTAAGGAGCAGCTGTAGTCAGTATCAATGGGACCAGGACGTGAGCAAGTCCCGGATGCAGCAATTGAAGGATCCCGGTCAGGCCTGCACTCCAACTCACAGTGAAGCCCGAAGAGCCAGACACCCTGTTTCACTCCAGCTAGCGCCCTGGGAGGGCATAAAATTAGGCTGTACCCCCTGTGACTTCCAAGGGTGACTGTAAAACGGGTATCACTTTCCTTGGCTGGATCTTCAGACACGTTCCAACACTCGTTTTACAGAAACATTTTAATCTTCCTATAATTTCCCATAGTAAGGAGTTAAATTACAAGCTGAAAATGACTTTGACATACAAAATTCCTCCCTCTCAAGGTTCTCCAGGCACTTTCTCCTAGATTTTTTTTTGGCTTTAAAAACTCCTAAATTACAGTATAGTGACTGTGTTGTTAACAGGTTGTTTAAGAGAACGGATCTTAAATGTTCTCATCATAAGAAAAAATAATTTTTTGTAGTTATGTATGAGGATGGATGTTAAATAGACTTATTGTGGTGATCATTTCACAATATACACAAATATTGAATCATTATGTTGTATACCTGAAACTAATATAATGTTATAGATCAATTATATCACAATAGAAAAACCCCTAAGTTTTTCTATTCTCTCCCCCAGTTTTATTGAGATATAACTGACATCTAACATTATTAGTTTTAGGTGTACCTAACAATAATGTGACATATAGATGTTGCAAAATGATTACCACACTAAGTTTAGTTAACATCCATCACCTCACATAGTTAAGAAATATTTTTTTCTTGTGATGAGAACTTTTAATATCCATTCTCTTAGCAACTTTCAAATATATGATACAATATTGTTAACTGCAGCCACCGTGCTGTACGTTAGGTCCCGGGATTTACTTTATAACTGGAAGTTTGCACCTTCTGACCACCTCACCATTTCGCCCACCCACCCCAACCCCCCACCCCTGCCTCTGTGTCTATGATCTTGGGGGGGGGGTTCGATTCTACATATAAGTGAGATCACACAGCACTTGTCTCCCTGTCTGACTTATTTCACTTAGCATAATGCCCTCTAGGTCCATCCCTGTTGTCACAAATGGCAGCATTTCGCTCTTTGTTATGAATCATATGCCTGAATAATATTCCCTGCATATGTAAATATACACACCACATTTTCTCTATTCATCTGTTGAGGGATACTTAGGTTATTTCCATGTCTTGGCAAAAACCCCTAACTTTTTATAACTCACAAATTTCCTATTCCTAGTTAGTGCTCAGGTCGTAGACACAGAATCAGGTCCACATACCCGATTTCCAAGGTGTCCCCCTGAATCAGACGTAACTTCCGGAAGAAGGAAAGTGACACGAGAGCATACGAACGGCGGATTTTCAGATACCCTGAAATTTCCTCAATGAGGCCAAGGTTGGCCTCTAGCTCAGCTGCCAGGTTGTCTACGGAAAGAAGAAAATATCCGGTGAGTGTTACAGAATATTTTAATCTTCCTATAAGTTCCCATAGTAAGGAGTGAAATTACAAGCTGAAAATGACTTTGATATATCCTTTGATATCCAAAAGGAATCATACTTAATTAAAATCCAATCCAAAGTCATTACTACGGGGTCAGCAAGTCCCTAAATAAGCAACCACTGCTTTTCTCATCTGCTGCCTTGCCCCCCTACCCCAGACACGGGGCCTCCGCAGGGCCCTTCAGAGGACCACGCACACAGGCGCCTGCCTTAGGGCTTCGCCTGGCTGCCCCCTTGCCCAGAATGGCCCTCTCCCCTCTGTGCGCTTGGTTTGCCCCATGACCAACTCAAAGCATGGCTCCTCTGACCAGAAACTCTTCTAAAATAGCAACCTCTTATTGTGCTCCAGAGGTCTGCAGACTCCAGGCCACTGGCCAAGCCCAGTGTGCTTTGTAAATAAAGTTTTACTGGCACAGGGCCACACCCATTTGTTCACATGTTCTCTGCAGGGCAGAGCTGAGTAATTATAACAGACACCCTCTGGCCTGCAAAGCTGAATATATTTATTATATGGCCCTTTATGAGAAAAGGTTGCCCATCCCGCCCTGGCCGGTGTGGCTCAGCGGTTAGAGCGTCGGCCCGCAGACCAAAGGGTCTCGGGTTCAATCCCGGTCAAGGGCACTTACCTGGGCTGTGGCTCAGGGGCGGGGGCGGCGTGTGGGGGAGGCAAACGGTCAGGAGGCAGCCAGTCGATGTCTCTCTCACATTGATATTTCTCTCTCTCTCTCTCTCTCCCTTCCACTCTCTTTGAAAAGCAATGGAAAAAGTATTCTCAGGTGAGGGTAACAAACAAAAACAAGAAAAGCAAAGGTTGCCCACCCCACTCCCCCCAGCACCGCACTTCGCTTCCCGTCACGGTGGGACCACGCTGAGTTTACATCGTCAGTCGGCCTGCTTGTTTGCAAGGCCCATCATGACAGGCTTTGCCTTGTGCACTGAGAATATTCCATAAATGCTGGCTGAGTAAATAAACAAAGGATTGCCTTTGGCCTGTGAGGGTATTTCTGGAAACACAGTCCCCGGACCTGCAATAGGGAATGTTGCCTGCTTGTTAAAAACACAAATTCCTGATGTCCCAGCTACCACTGTGGAAAAGGAGAATCTCGCGGGGGAGTGGGACCGATGGAACAGCGATTTTCAGGTCTGGGAGCAACTGGCTCGGTGGCTCACTGATTGGAGAACCACTCCAATGGGACAGTATTAAAATCGCCTAAGGAGCAGGCGGCAACGTCCAGACCACTTTCCCTCTCCACTCCCAGGGAACAAGGACCCCAGCAGGACAGCGCCCAGCACTCACTGCCCCCTCGGATGTTGATGATCAGGCTCCCGTTGATGACGGTGCAGCCTCGGAGCTCCTGGGCAGATGTCACGGAGTCGATGGTCTTCTCGCCTTCCAGGAGGTGACAGACCTTGGGACAGGGGCCCAGACACGGAGTGCACATCAAGCTGAGGAAAGAGCAGAGAAAGGGGGGTCAGGGTACACAGGACCCCTACACACACCAGACAGCATGCTACACAGGGTCCCAAGCGGCGGGACTTCTGCCATGGCCCTAAAGCAGGTATTTACTGCACCCACAGCATTGCTGACATCTGTGGCCTAAGAACTCTCCATGCTGTCCTGAGCATTAAGGGTGCTGAGCTTCACCCACTGATTCCCAACAGCACCCCCACCCAAGGGATGACGGCCAAAAATGTCTCCAGACATTGTCCCTTGGAGGAAAGAGGGCAAATCAGGCCAGGTAAAAACCACTGCCTAAAACAGCAGGCTCAGAGCCTTTCTCTGCAGCAGCCAGTCCTACAGCGTTACCCAGGGGGCTCATGCTTCTTCCCCCAGATGACAGAGCTCCTGCTGTGCTCCAGACCGATATGTTTCAATCCCTGAGGAAACACGCAAGAGAAACACTGTGCAGAATGCTTATATCTTGTGTTTAGCATTATCACGTAATGCCATTTACTGAAAGAGCATGCTGGAATACTTACTATAGAGTTAGTAAGAGTTGCATGTGGTAGTCACAGTTTGTGCTATAAACAGTGTTTCCAAATACACTTTCCACACATCATTCTAAGAGCGGACAAAAAATTCACTACAGGATCACATTCTGCCCCGTGGAGACAGAACTCACACTTTTACACCGAACTGATGGGGCTCCTGGAGTCACAGTGGTGAAAGAATAACACTGAGCTGATGGGCCTTACATGGGACTCACTCTGCTGCTATGCCTAAGTGGCAGAGCTAATGCTGTCACCCCAATGTGGCAGAACTCGGGCTGTTACTCCAAGGAGATAGGATGCTTGTTCTTTATGGGGTTTGATGTGACCATGGTTATAACAAGACCTCACGTCTGATGGAGGGTGACTGGGGGCAGACTTGGCTTTGCCTGCCAGCAGCCTGATGTCCTCAAATTTATAGCCCCCAGGAGTCCCTTGAAAACCCTCCCCCACATAGGGTCTCAGTGATCAGCTGTTGCTGGCACAGCTCTCCTGGGTCCAGGTAAGACACAGGATCCAGTACAGGCTGGGCACCACCATCTTCCATCTTAAGGGGTCCAGAGGTGGGCACATACCAAGGCAGTGCAGTGAGGGTTTTGCAAGAACTTCCTGGAAAGAGAAGTTGTCTTCCTTCTGGGTACCTAAGGGGATGTTGCTGTATTGTTAGCATGGGGTAAGAAGTCGGAGAGAGGCTGCCCGAGGATAAAACCAACAGAGAGAGAAAGAAAGCCAAGGATGGAAAGGAACTGATCGTGCACATCACTTGAGCTCCTGGATACAGCTGTACCTGAAGCGATGCCCTGAACTTTTTGGTTAAAGGCACTAATAAACTCCTTTAATCTTGCCTCAGCCAGTTTGAGTTGGAATTCTGTTACATACGACCTCAAGATTCCCAACTGCTATATCCTCAAAATCTCAGTTTCCTCATTTGTGAAACAGAATGACAGTGCCCACCCCTGCAGGTCAGGGTATGGGCTAAATGATATATACCACCTAAAGCACTTGGTACATGGAAAAGAAAAACAGGCATTGCTATGATGACCACTTTTTATTAGTGGTATTGTTGCTACTCTTATTTCCACATGCCTGTATATTGGATTCTTCAGAATGATCTTTGCGATGGTGGTCCCTGTCCCAGGACCTGGCACAGAGCTTCGAAAGCTCTTAGAATTTCCTGAGTGTTAGGAACATCTTTGTTATGCTAACAAGTCACCTGTGGTGGCCCTGTATAGCTTAAGGAGAGGGGCTGGTCAATAGAAAGACCATATATGTGATTAGAGGGCTAGGTCTTTCAGCCACTTGACCTCAAGAGACAGGAGGAGCTGTAGACAGAGTTCCAAAACATGGTCAAAGATTCAGTCGATCACGCCCAGATAATGAAAACCCAGTAAAAACTCAGTGGACTTTTCTGGCTGGTGAACACATCGACATGCGGGGGGGGGGGGGGGGGGGGGAGTAATGTCCCTGGTTCCAGGAAGGCATGGGAGCTCTGTGTCAGGGACTCTCTCAGACCTCACCCTACATGCATCCTTAATAATAAGCTGTAATTGTAAGTGCACGTAGTGTATGCCTCACACTAAGCTTTCTGATTGCCAAGGCATCCACTTCAGAAGACATCCATCTTGACTAAACACAATGCCAGCCTTATGATACAGCTAGTAGTAAAACAACCAGATAAGAAAATCAGGCCCACCCATGAAGACCCCTCCTGCAGAAAGCCCTAGGTCACCTAGATAACTATTTGGGTGACCCTGCTTCCCCCTTCCTGGACCCTAATTCCTGCTCTTATGCTTTAAATTCGACAATAAAGAGACAACCCAGGAAACTTAGATGCCCTGCCCTCAGGCCCTATTATAGGCAGAGCGCCAGGTCTCCCCCCCTCTGCCACCCCATGACCTGGCTCTGTGGCCCTTGGGCCTATCAGGACCTGTGAGTAACAAATCTGTCCCTCGAAGTTCCCTGATGGTTTCATTTTGAAGTCTGTTCTGTGATCACAATAGGAACCATGAGAGCCAGCCAAGCCATAAACTGGGCTCTGGTGGGGGGAATGTCTATGGAGCTCGCTGCAAGTAATGTGAGTGCAGCAGGCATTCCTAAACTAGAGGGCTACCATCAGTAGGCTCAGGACCCCCAAAGCATTACAGCTTTGTTTTAATTCTGTGAGTTGTTATAGCAAATTACTGACCCAAAGGGTTTGTGGGAACCCCCATATCTATAGCCAGTTGATCAGATCTATGGGTGGCCAAAATGTGGCTGGTCTCTGAAGTGAGGGCAGTCTTGTGGAGAACAGTCTTTAACCTGTGGTTCGATCCTAATTCCAGGTGGTTAGTGTCAAATTGTACTGCAGTGAGCCCACTGGTGTCTGAACACCTGGAGTGGAGGCAGAATTGTGACCAAAGGTTTGGGTCCTTTTGTTAGTTCTACAACTATTCACTGAGCATGTATTATGTGACAGGTGACGCTCTAAGCTAAAGATCCACAAACTACGGACCACATGCAAATCCAGCTGGCCACCTGTTTTTTAAATAACATTATAAACACCACACCCATTGGTTTATGGATTCTCCGTGGCTGTCCTCACGCCATCAGCTTAGAGTAGCTGCAGCAGAGACCACATGGCCTTCAGAATAAAAATATTTACATTCTGGCCCATTGCCAATGCTTGCTCTAAGTCACCAGCACACGAGCGTGAACAGAACTTCCCTGTGGGACATTACAAATGACCACCCGTTCTGTTCAGCCTTCCCAGCAGGAAGCAGGGTCTATGGCCTCATCCAGCGAAGCTGGGCTTAGCCAAATTAACTGCTCTGGCCGATGGGACATTAGCAAATGTGATGTCAGCAGAGGCTGAAAAGTAGGAGCACAGTGGAGCAAGTCCTTCCTGGCAGCCAGAATAAGAAACCATCTAAATATGAGCAGCTATCTTATGCAATCAGTCAGGGCCTACCCTGCCCCTGCCAGACAAACCACCCATCAACCATCAGAAACCAGACATGAGTGTTAGGTCACTACATTCTGGGCTGTTCTATCATGCAGTAGGAGCTAACTGATACCCTTTGTGAAGCATACGGTGGACTTGGGGAAAATTAACAAATTGACAATTACAATATCGGCTAGTGGTATAAGCCATGAAAAGTTAAAACTGAGTTAAAAGCAGCTGGACAGGTAATTCAGACAAAGTGGTCAGACAGGGAAGGACTCTCGGAGGAAGTGACTTGCAAGCTGTAACCTGGATAACAAGAAGCCAGCCATGCAACGATCAAGAGGCAGAGCATTCTAGACGGAGGGGACAGGGACATGCTTAACATTCACTCCAAATACTGAGTCCTCCCCATCTCGGTGAAGAGCACACACTACCCCCACCAGGCGATTCAGTGACCACATGGTTCCTCGTGTGCCCCCGACCTCTGCTCTGAAAACACCAGGAACTATTTCTGGAAAAGCCACAAGAATGGAAGAAAGCATATCTGGTCCTATTTGATATCAAACCACATTAGACAATGTAACAGGACTAACGTCTTTCATAAAATAAAATAAAATAAAATAAAATAAAAGCCTCAGAAGGAAAAATATTAATTTTTTCAACACCTTCGGAGTAAAATTGTGCCATAATGAGTCGTAACTTGCATCACTCGCTTTGCCCTTTCCCTCAGCGAAGGTCAAAGCATCACAGGACATACTGTCCAGTTCCTGAGGCTCGGGCTCCAGGGGCCACCACATCAGCAGGAGGACAGCAAGGGAGGTTGCTGTGCTCCTTGGGTCTTAGTTATGGTGAGGAGAGAATACCTTTTATTTAAAGCCAATGTCTTTTAAACAAACATCTTACCAGAAGATGTTAATAAAAAAACAAAACAAAAATGAATCAACAGGAGTATGGTCACTTTCCCAACCTTGCTGATAAACTGGCCCCGAAAAAGAAAATATAGCTCTGTCTGGCATGCAAAGTGACTCATAGTTGCCTATTTTTGGTCAACAAAGTCACATGACAGGTTTCTGTCAAAAACTAATAAAACATGTTGTACTTGCAGGTTTCACAAACACTCAAGAGAGGCTCATAGAACTGAAATAAAGGTTGTTTTTCACACCCTCCCTGCCCGGGAAACAAAATTTCCCACCAGAACACTCTCATTTGGCTAATTCTCAAGTCTGAAGAGGAGGATTTTTTACGTAAGCAGGTCAGCTCAAGGCCCCTCGTGCGTCTGTTTCTGATTTGTTTTTATGTTGTTTGTGAAGGGTGTTTTTTTTTTTCCCAAACCCGCAACACGAAAACCAGGAAACGGATTTTTTAAACTTGGTTACAGCCCCAAGAAACCAAAATAGCTCATCTAAGAGGTAACAGCATGAACAAAAAGCCTGCAATGTGCACAAGGCGTCTGACTCCCAACGAAGAAAGAAAACCCTGCTCTCCCACCCAAGCAGGAGGAAGCGGTCTCGTGGACTGTGCTGGGAAGCCCAAGGAAGCGCTGGCAGCGACCGGGAACCAAGGCCCGCCGCCTGTGCTCCGGCTGATCGCAGCGCACCGTCCAGCTCCGGATCGGAAGGAACATGAAAAAGCCTGAGCTCTGTTTTGGGTGTAAGAGCTAGGAAGTCACATGAGTGGGGACAGTCCCATAAAGGTGGAGGATTCCATGGGAAGCCAAGGCCTTCTGTCTCTGTGCTTTCTATTCCCAAAGCTAAGCACAGAAAGCTTTAAAAATCACGTGCAAAAATACAAAAACACTTCCCCTCTAGCCCTTTGCAGAAGGTCTGTCGGCTCCTGCTGCAAAGGCCAGGACCAGGACGGGAGGCAGAAACGGCATCCAAGCTACCCAAGCATCTCCCCTGGCCACCACGGCTCCCTCACTCATGGCAACGGATTCTGGCTTTTCATACAGGTTTTTTTAGTGTGTTTTTTATTAAAATTTTAATGTTGACATTATTGCAGGTGTCCTCCTTCCCCCCCCTTTGCCCACCTCCACCCACCCGGCCTGTCCCTCCCTTGGCCTTCACCACACTATTGTCCGTGTCCCTGGGGTCATGCGTGTATGTTCTTTAGCTGATCCCGTCACCACCCCCTCCCCCTGGGCACCAGCCACTCTGTTCCATGTGTCTATGCGTTCGGTCCATTTTGTTCATCAGTTTATTTTGTTCATTATATTTTAACAGGTGACACTACCATCAGCAACCTCACGCTCCTTCCCCTCTTTGCTGCTCCCACCCCCCGAACCGACCCCCAGGACTCACTTGCTGGAATTCATCGTGTATCCAGAGGGACACTCAGGAATGCACTTGTTGTTGTGAATGACATACTGGTGGCAGCCCGGCCTCCGCGAGTTCTTGCATCTGTTGTGCAGGTCCTGGCAGAAGCTGAAGTTCACACAGCGCCAGTCCTGGAAGTGATAGTACGGGGGCGGGCAGGTCTCCACGCACCGACCGTCCAGGTAGAAGTGGCGGCAGGCCGCGCACTTGGTGGGGTCGTTGGGCTCCGAGCAGTTGCCCAGGCACTCGCTGTGGCAGCAGAGGCCTTCAGCAGTGCAGCCGTGCGACTTACAGCTGGTCGGGCAGACTAGAGAGAGAAGGAAAAACAGCCGGTCAGTGGCTTGCCCAGCTCCTGTATGCACAAACAGCAGTGCTGGCTCAGGGCGTGCAAGCCAAACAAAAGAAAAATAACAATAACAGCCTCACCTCTACAGCACGTGCTAGGCCCCAGGCACAAAACCACAAACCAAAGTATGAACTGTTTAAGCCCCCAAACCAGTGGCGTGCTGTAAATATTTAACAACCACTTCAAAGAGGGGGTAAAAGAGGATCTAACCTATAGCATCTGCCAATTTCCACGGTGTAAATACCACCAACCTAAAGTTACCGAACATGGAGCTGGTGAGGGATATATGGTACCACAGCATAAATAGTATTTCCACCATATAGACAGAATAGCAGCAAATAAGATCAAGGCATAAATACAGCACCCCCCTTATCTGTGGGGGATTCATTCCAAGACTGCCAGTGGATGCCTACGTCTTGAATAGTACCCAACTCTATAGATACAATGTTTTTTCCTGTACATACATACCTGTGATAAAGTTTAATTTATAAATTAGGCACAGTAAGAGATTAACAACAATAACTAATAAAATTGAATAATTATAACAACAGACTGTAATAAAAGTTATGTGAATGTGGCATTATGAAGTAAAATAAGGGTCACTTGAGCATAAGCACTGCGATACCAGGACAGTCAACCTGATCATCAAGCTGGCTACTAAATGACTAATGGGCAGGGAGCGTACACATGGTGCAGACCCTGGGCAAGGGGATGAGTCACATCTCGGGAGGGACTGAGTGGGATGGCAAGAGATTTCATACTACCCAGAATGGCACACAATTTAAAACTTATGAACTGCTTAATTCTGGAATTTTCTGTAATATTTTCAGACCACGGGTCACTGAAAATATAGAAAGAGAAACCGTAGAGAAGGGATTACTTATAGAAAACTATAGTGAGGTCACTGGTATTTATTACCTTTGTTTTTAACATAATTTGTTTAATTGTAAGTTTATTATTTAAATTTTAATAACAGCTTGTGAACAACTAGTTTGCAAATTTCCTGAAAATTAAACAATCGGCTCCAGCAAGCCAGCTCCACATACAGCTGCAGTACTGGCAAACAGATAAATTATAAATAAACAGATACATTATTGTCTCCATTTTCTCCATCTTACAAATGGGAAAACCGAGGCACAGAAGATTAAGCAAACTGTCCAACAGTCACACACTGCTCCAACAGACACGTGCTTGCACTACCCTAGATCCTGCAGCCACTGCAGGGCCACAGGTCCCCTGCCTTCAGGAGCCCACAGTCTCATGAAGAAGAGGTATTAGTTATTCAAACACACAAATGTGCAACTGGATATGTGACAGGCACCGTGCTAGAGGTGAGGAGAGGTGACATTGCTGCTGCGACCGGAAGGAGCTAATGGATGGGCAGGAAAGAGAAGGCCCTGCAGATGGGGGCAGATGCTGTGCATGGGTTTGGGGGCTGGAGAAAATTTCTTGTTCAATTCAAATGAACTTGGCCACGGAAGGCTGGACTCTTTCCTGGCTTCCTCCAGCACCTTGTTACACATCTCCTTTCTCCCCATGTCTCACTACTCACTGCTTCCTAATTATCCCTTGACTTCAGTCCCTTGGCATCTGGCCTGGGCCTCCAGGCCCAGCCCTCCCTTCCTAGATTGTCATGGACAAATGGCTTCCCTGTGGCTGGACAGACCTCAGCCAAGCAGAGCCTGTCCTCAGAGGTGCTCTCTCCACTTGCTCCCTGCAGGGCTTGAAACGTGACTTGGACGCTGAAGAGTGTTATCCACTCCAAACCCTCAAGCTTTTTGATTCTGCAGGAAACGGCCCTAGTGGACCCCACCAACTGAACCCAGGGAACAGAGTGTCCTCTGCAGAAGCACTGTCTGATGGAACTTTCTGCGACAACGGAAATGTTCCCAATCCGTGTGCTGTCTAACGTGGTACCCTAGCCACATCTCCCCTGTGGCTGTTGACTGTGGTTCATGCCACGAGAAACCACATTTTTTTAAATTGTAGCAAAATATACATAGCATAAAATTTGCCATCTTAACTATTTTTAAGAATACAGTTCAGTGGCATTAAGGACTTTCAAATTATCGTGTAACCACCCCCTCACCCGTCTCCAGGACTTTGTCATCTTCCCACCTGAAACTCTGTCCCCATCAAACACCAGCTCCCCACCCCCTCCCCTGGCCCCTGGCTCCCACCATCTACTTTCTGTCTCTATGGATCCGACTGCTCTAGGGACTTCTGTGAGTGGAATCATACCCTATCTGTCCTTCCGTGACTGCTGTATTTCACTGAGCATAACGACCTCAAGAATCATGTGTCTGTTCAAATTTCCTTCCTTTTACGGCTGAGTAATATCCCATTGTGTAGACGGACCACGCTGTGTTTATCCACCATCCACCCATGGGATGCTGGGGTTGCTTCCACCTTTGGCCGTTGTCAGTAATGCTACTGTGAACGTGCTGTGCAAATATCTCTTCGAGACTGCTTTCAATTCTTTTATGTATATACCCAAAAGCAGAATTGTTTAATCATACAGTAATTCCACTTTTAAATTTTTGAGGAACCGCCATGCTGTTTTCCACAGTGGCTATACCATTTTACATTCCTGCCAAGAGTACACACAGGTTCCAATTTCTACTGAGAAACCAAACTTGAACTTGTATTTCAATTTTAATTTTTATGGCCACCGGCTCTTGCATTGGACAGCAAAGGCTTAGAGAATAGAAATAAACTCCATGCCAAGGCCAAGAAGTCTCATGTGGTCTTCGTGCCTGCCGGCCTCTCTGCACCCTCCCAGCCCAAGGCAGCAGCCACCCTCGCCTCCTTCCTGCCCTTCACATACCCAGGCTCAGTCCTACCTCAGGACCTTGGCATGTGCTGTTCTGGCTAGAGCACCCGACCCCTTATAGCCTCCCACAACGGGCTCCTTGTCACCCTTCAGGGCTCAGCACCTTAGAAAGACCTTCTTTGGCCTCCCCACTGGAAGTCACTCCCTCCTTCTCAAACCATGATCTAGTACATTATCTTGTGACATTTTTCGTATAGCACTTACCACTCTCGAAAATTATCTTGTTGAGTGACTAGAGGGAAGCTTAGGGAGCAGGGCCATGTCTGAATCATTCACTGTCCTGGCGCCTCCTTCCACCCAGCAGGAACTCAGTAGACACATGTTCAATTAGAAAGAGGAGGCAAAAGGAAGGACTCTGGAACAGTTCCAAGTTCCCACTTTTGAGCTGATGGCTCAAAACTTCCTGCAAGAACTCCCAGTTGCAGGAGCTCCACAAAACCACATGCAAAATTCGGAGCACCTATGCATATGTGCATATTATGATTTTCTCCATGGATCAAGAAAGAACTAAGAAGCTGTAACAGGAGCAGAATGGGCGTTAACCCACCAACGTTCTGTGCAGTGTTTTTAGGGTTCACGTACCACCCATAAGCTCTTTACTTTATTCTAACAAAGACCCCAGCAGGGAGGGGATAAATAATATGATGTCCATTTCACAGAGGCAAGAAGACTGGCTCAGCTGAGGTGGAACGGGGCCCAACCTGGAACCTCACTCTTTGGGCTCTTGCATCTGATATTCCTGGGTCCAAAGAAGGGCAAAGCCAACCCCAGGGTCCATGCGGCCCAGAGGGAAGGGCGATGAGAATTTAGCTTTAGTGACATAGCGCCTGCTGCCACTCAGGAACACCATGAAGGTTTCTTTAAAGAACCAACAGCAGCCTTGGTTTTCTTGTCTATAAAATGGGGGTGATAACAGCAAGTCCCTGCCTCCTTCTTGTAACTAAATGGGATGAGATGGGTAAGCGCTGGATTCTTTGACAGGCACGCTGTAGTATGATATCCCTTAGCCACTCTGGGTAGTATTGCTACTATCATCATCATCGTTAATGCTCTGTCTGCAAGGACACAAGGGCTGAAGCTCAATGGCAGGAGGCAATATATACAGGGCAGACAACAATGATCTAGGACCCACAACGCCCCCAGCCTCTGGGAGGTCATATGTGACAGCAGGAAGGGCCTATTTCCTGAGCTGGGGGACATCTGAGGGTCAGTTCTTAAATTCAGAGGAGGCATCAGCAAAGACCTAATGAAAATGTTCTTAATACATAAGCCTTCCGGACCAGACAATGCTAAGAAAATGATGCAACACCAGCAAATAGGCTGAAGGCTGACCACAGGACTCTCACATGTCATGCTGCGGCCCTGACTAAAAGGCCCACCTGAGAATGACTTCACTCTCCAGCACAGGAGCTGGCAGACTTTTTCTGCAGAGGATCACTAAGCAAATATTCAGGCCATATGGTCTTGGTCGGTCTTGGTCGCAACTAGTCCCCTCTGCAGCTGTAGTGTGAATGCAGCCCAACGTCCACAGTGTCCAATAAAACTTTATTTACAAAAGCAGTTGCCAACCCTTTACCCAGTCAGACGTACCTGTGGTTGATTTACTGTTTCTATTAGGACCTAGACTCCAGGAAGCCAGATGCCAACTTACAGATGGATCTGCTGCAAATCATTTTACCTGACAGAAGAGATAACCTCCCCCAAAGGGCAGTTTTATTGCCCATAGGACATTAAGCAGCCTGTCTCTAACTTCACAATCCAATTTCAGTGACTGCAATGCTTTGGCTTCACCATCTTACTGGCCCCTCACTAAAGAGTTAAAAAAATGACAGGTGTTCTTTCCCATTTTGGGGGGTTTTGGCTGAGTTCTGTTTTTAACTTCTGAAGAAAGTTAAACTTTGAAAACCATAAGCTAACTCCGTGTGCCTCTCCCACTGTGTTTCCAAGTACTTTATCTTATTTAATAGAAATGCCACTCAGGGTGGCCTCTCATTACGCGCCCCCTCACCCAGAAGGGACTAAGAAAATCACATGTGCAAGATGAAAAGAAGTGCCAATGGAAGACAGGGCTGATTTCCTAGCTCCATGCCCCTAACCTTGTTCCTCCAGATACCAAATAAGTCCCAGCACTGCAGTCTCAGAGGTCCACCACCCTGGTGCTGTTTCTGCCAAACAGGATAGCAACGGCCTTTTCAAGAAAATGCCAAGCAATCCTGGAACTGTCAACCTTCCAAGGCCAGGTGCGTGCTGTGTGTGTAGTGAAGATATACCCAGACTTCCCCAGAGACAGCACGCACCAGCCCTTCCACTCCAAACACACAGGTTCCTGTCAGTCCACCCATCCAGTCCCCCACCGATGCTGCCCCCCAAGCTGTCTTGGGCTGCTGGCCCCATTTTCTTCTCAATTTACCCCTAAAGTTTACAAAAGCCCCTGGCCTCCATATCCACTAGCAGACCCAGCCATTACCTTCCTGAAACTTTCACCTCAAGTGGCTTTTTCACTACACCTTCCTGAGAAGATTGAAAACTGACCTCTAAATAAACTGGTGGAGTGGGCAGGAGGTTGCTGTGTCAGAACACTCTGGCTGGACCCTCTGAATTAAGTGTAATGCCCCCGCCCAACGATGCTGTCTCTAAAGAGGTGATCTACAGAAATGCCAAACTCTCAGCAAAGCAGATATAGCAGGATCATACCTCAACATAATAAAGGCCATATATGACAGACCTACTGCCAACATCATACTCAATAGGCAAAAACCAAAAGTGTTTCCCTTACGTACAAGACAGGGGTGTTCACTTTCACTACTCTTAAGGTTATAGTACTAGAAGTACTAGCCACAGCGATCAGACAAGAAGAAAAAATAAATGGTATCCAAATTGGAAAGGAGGAAGTAAAACTGTCATTATTCTCAGATGACATGATATTGTATACATAGAAAATCCTAAAGACTCCACCAAAAAACTACTAGATTTAATGAATTCAGCCAAGTAGCAGGATACAAAGTCAACATCCACAAATCGATAGCATTTTTATACACCAATAAAGAACTCTTAGAAAGAGAAACTAAAAAAACAACCCCATTTACCATTACAACAAAAAAATAAGATACCTTGGAATAAACTTAACCAAGGAGATAAAAGACCTGTACTCAGAAAACTACAAGACATTGAAAAAACAAATCAAGAGAGATGCAAACAAGTGGAAGCATATATCCTGTTCATGGATTGGAATAATTAACATCATTAAAATGTCCATATTACCCAATGTCGACCAAAATACCAATGGCATATTTCACTGATCTAGAACAAATATTCCAAAAACTTATATGAAACTTAAAAAGACCCCAAATAGCCACAGCAATCTTGAGAAAGAAGATAAAGTTGTAGGGATCACAATACTGGATATCAAACTATACTACAAAGCCACTCTAATCAAAACAGCCTACTACTGGCACAAGAGCAGGCATATAGATTAGTGGAACAGAACAGAGACCCCAGAAACTGACCCACAACATTATGGTCGCTTAATATTTGACAAAGGAGGCAAGAACATACAATAGAGTAAAGACAGTCTCTTAAATAAATGGTGTTGGGAAAATTGGACAGGCACATGCAAAAAAATGAAACTAGACCACCAACTTATACCATACACAAGAAGAAACTCAAACTGGATAAGAAATTTAAATGTAAATCACAAAAACATAAAAATCCTAGAAGAAAATATAGGCAGCAAAACCTCAGGCATCTCACGTAGCATTTTCACCAGTGCATCTCCAAGGGCAAGAGAAACAAAGGAAAATATAAACAAACAGGACTACATCAAACTAAAAAGCTTCTGTATAGCATCAAAATGAAACCCACTGTATGGGAGGACATATTTTGTCAATGATACATCTGATAAGGGGTTAATTTCCACAATATATAAAGAACCCATACAACTCAACAAACAGAAGACAACCCAATGGAAAAATGGGCATAGGACCTAAATAGACACTTCTCCAAAGAGGACATACAGATGGCTAACAGACATGAAAAAATGTTCAATGTCACTAATCATCAGAGAGATGCAAATTAAAACCACAATGAGATATCACCTCACACCTCCAGAATGGCTGCCATCAACAAATCAGCAAACAAGTGCAGGCGAGGGTGTGGAGAAAAGGGAATGCTAGTACACTGCTGGTGGGAATGCAGATTATACAGCCACTATGGAACAGTATGGAATTTACTCAAAAAAGTTAAAATGGAACTGCCATTTTACCCAGTGATCCCACTTCCAGGAATACATCCTAAGAATTCTGAAACACCAGTCAAAAGAATATATGCACCCCTATGTTCATAGCAGCGCAATTTACAATAGCTAAGATCTAGAAACAGTCCTTCACTAGATGAGTGGATAAAGCAGCTGTGGGATATTTATACCATGGAATCCTATGCAGCTGTAAAAAAGAAGGATCTCTTACCCTTTGGGACAGCATGGAGGGACCTGGAGAGTATTATGCTGAGTGAAATAAGCCAGTCAGAGAAATACGAATATCACATGAACCCACTTATATGTGGAATCTAACGAACATAATAAACTGACAAAATAGGTCCAGAGGCATGGATACATGGGAACAGACTGACAGATCTCGGAGGGGAGGAAAATGGGGAGACGGGAAGAGATTAACCAAAGAACTTATATACATATATGCATAGCCCATGGACACAAACAATCGTGTGGTGAAGGCCTGGGGTGGGGCAGGAGCTGAGTGGGGGGGGGCAAAAGGGTGGGGGAATGGGGGACATCTGTAATACTATCAATAATAAAAAACATAAAAAAAGAGGCTTCAAAAAAGGAGAGAGGTACTTCAAAGCAAAGGAGGCAAGTGCAGTTTGACCCAATATCCCTACTTTGAGGAATTAAGCTGCAGACAAGACAGCATGTGTGCACATAGACTCCTGGGCAAGGATATTCTTCACCCAGCAGGACATCAGCCAGCTGGGTTTATAACAGCAAAAGACCGGAAACAATCTAAAGGTCCACAGCAGGAGATGTGTCAATAAACGACTGTAGATCAAGGAGGTGGCACAGTACACAGCTGTAAAAAAAGGTGGAGGCTCTACACATCCTGGGGCCAGAGCTGTTTCCAGGACAGCGTTAAGGAAAAACAAGCAAGTGCACAGCAGGCCTAAGAACAACACTCATTTGTGGGAAAAGGAAAGAGACGTACATAGTGAGAATGCAGAATGGGAAGCTAGTTTAAAAAACAGTTTGGCAGTTTCTTATAAAGTTAAGCATATACTTCCTATCCTTACCACACAACCTGCAGGTTTACCCAGGTGAAATGAAAACCAAAGCATATGTTCACACAAAGACTCGTACAGGAGTGTTTACAGTGGCTACATTCATATCATCGAAAACTGGAAACAACCCAAGTGTCCCTCGCTGGGGGGTGGACGATCGCTGTATCTCCACAAAGAGCACTACTGAGCAATAAAAAAAAAGAATGAAGCGCTGATATCCACACAGCGATGTGGGTGAATTTCAAGTGCATTATACTGGGCGGTCTGTCAAACTACGGGCTGCATGAATCCATTTATATAACATCCCGGGAAAGGCAAAACTATAGGGACAGTGGACACATCAGTGGTCACCAGGGGCTAGAACTAAGGGCACAGGGGAATTGCGGAGGATGGTGGAACCACATCTTGACTATGGTGGTGGTTACATGACTATACAGTCAAAACTCTCAGAGCTTTACACCAAAAAGGGTAAATTAAGCTGCATGTAAATTATATCTTAAAAGGGGTTGGGGGGAAGAAAAACACAAATGGGATATATGTCCCTCAGGAAGGGCCACAGAAATGTGCCCAAGGACTGCCCAAGAAAAGCACGATTTGATTTTGATTTTTTATGATGTATGTGTATTACCCTTTTAATACCCTTTTAAAACTGACATATATTTGAAAATACGTTTTCTAAAAACCTCTGCTAGATAATAAATGTGATTGATCAATTATTGCATTCTACCCACAAATATTCCAGCAGTGATTGTATGAGAATAGCTGACAGGCACCGACGAGAGCTTTCACACAGGATCTCTTCAGATGATTTTTGCCTTATTACAAAACCAACAGTCAAGGCAACTAAATACCAAGTGTAATCCTAGACTGGAACCTAGACCAGGAAAAAATATTATTGATCATGGACAACAGGAATTGCAGGAGAGACAAACTCAGTGCCTGAAGAAATACAGCCCCTTTTTTCCCTTTGCCTTTTAAAGTTCAGTCAATTTAGTTTTTCTTAAGCTGTGTGGTAAAAACAAAACAAAACCAAAAAACAAACCACGATTAATGTTCCCATAGCGCAAATGATAATGTTAATATCATTTTGTCACATTCCTTTCCAAAGGCTGGAGTTTAAAAGAATAAACTCAAGATTTATTATTCCAAAAATTACAGCTTTCCAGAAATTTCCAAACGGAACGGCTGCGTGCGGGCCTGCAGACACACTGGCCACAGGGCTCCAGGGCTCTCCTGCAAAGTGTGAGTTTTACAAACTTCATTTACTTTGTTTCCGTTCCGAGTTTCTCCCCCTCACCAGCCTGGGCACCGAGGCCTGACGCTGAGGTCCCCAAGCCCGGGGCCCCCGCGGCGCCTCGCAGAGAAACTGCTCCCACTGGGATCTAGGGAATGACTTGAAGGCGGGGTGGGAGCGGGCCGGCGACCTTCCCATGGCTGCGTGCTCACAGGTGCCCTTTCGAGGCTGGATCCCCAAGGGGCAGCGCAGGAGCGCGGATCCTTGGGGCCCCAAGCCAGCCAGAGAAGCGCTGCTTCCTAGGGGCGACCCGACTTGAGCAACCGAGCCCTTTGAAGAAATAGGGGTGCAGAGGCCAGGAAGGGGGTGGGTTGCCCGGGGGGCTCCCCACTGCGGCAGCTCAGGATTGGTCAGATCCCGGCAACCCCGCCAGTGCGCTCACGGAGTGGGCGGCGGCCGAGCGCTCGCCCCGAGCCAGCGGCGTGGCCTCCGCGCCCCCCGCGCGCACTCCGCTCCGCCGGCGGGATCCGGGCCGGGCCGTATCTGCGGCCGCAGCACCGCCCTCGCGCTCAGCCAATGGGCGGGCGCCCTCCGGGGCTGGCCCCGCCCCGGGCGCGCGGCGCTCCGCTTGCCCAACCGGCGCCGCGGTTGTGACAGTCGCTCGGCCGGCGGAGCCAGGTGCCCGGGAGTGACTCTGGGGGGCGCAGACCCTGCGGGGCGGCCAGCGAAGGAGGCGCTCTGGGAGCAGTTAAAGGAGCAGCAGCCGCCGGGGGGGTTGGGCCGCGCACGCGGAGCTGTGGCCCGACCGAGATGGGTGACCATCTGGGAGACGGCGAGGGGCGCCCCGGCGGCGGGCCTCCCCCCGGAGGGGCCCAGAGAAGGGACGCTGGCTCGCCAGTGTCACAGAGCATGCTCGCCCAAACTCGGGCCCGCACTCCGGGATAGTGCGCGCTGGTCGTCTACACCCCCGTGTTTCTACCCAGCACACCAAGGGCCACACTCAGGAATTATATTCCTAGGGAAACTTGCAGGGTACTTTTCTCGGCTGTCCCGCAGCCAGTGTTTCCCGTGCACTCGAAGATGGCAAACTGTGCGTTGCCCGTGTGTTTGCAATGCCAGTAAAGAGGCAGCAAATGAACAGTATCTCTGACACCTCCCCCCTCCCCCCATGAATACACTGCAATGCGAATTCCATTTGCAGAATACAATGTTCAACCCACATCGGTTAATATGCCTTATTAACCCTACTATTCAAATAACTATCTCCATCGCTGATGGGAAAACGGAGGCAGGAAGGGCTGTTTTGCTAATGCCAGATCAGCAAGGACGCAGCAGCGCCACAACTGGAACCCAGGTCTCCCGGGGAGACTGGGACTGGCTGTGGCATCAGGGAGTTCGCCTGGGGGTTTGATTCCCCTGTGTCCTACCCTGGCCCGGGTGACTGGCTTTATCCCAGCAGGAGAGGGACAGTCCATGCAAATGGGTGAATCACCAGGGCTGCCTGCAGAGAGCTCTAAACAGTCCAGAGTTGAAGAAGAGCAAAGTACAGGGAAAGAGGTGTGAGAGGCCAGGCCAGACAGAGGTTAGGGACCAGAGGGGCTCCGATTCTGCACCACAGGAAGAACCAACCAAAAAATATACCACCAGATCCACATTTGGGGCCAATTTCTGGTTCTCTGGTGGAGGGCTGGGGATGGCAAGGGCACAGGGAACAGGGGGGAATAGGCTCAAACTTGGAGAAGCTGGGTAGGAGGTGTGGAGTCCAGGGTGTCAGGGCTTCTGCACACAATTGGTTGCTGTTGTGGTTCCTAAGTAATGCCTCAGAACATTCCAGTCCCCTCCTGCAAAACACTCTTGCTAAGGTGTATGGATCCCTGTTTGTTGGTTGTGGACATTTTTTAAGTTTTTACTCATTTGTGTACATAGTACACATACCTTTTAGGCAATTAACTACAGCAATAACTTTTTTTGGGGGGGGTGTTATGCATATATGGGTTTTTTTGTGTGGTTTTTTTTTTTAAATATTACAGATGTCCCTTTTTCTCCCCAATGACCCATTCCACCCCGTCCCTTCCCCCTCCCCAGTCCCTCTCCCCACCACTGTCCATGTCCTTGGGTTGTACATATATGCACATAAATTCTTTGGTTACTCTCCCCCCCTCCACCCACCCGCCCTCCTCCATCCCTCTGACATTCGTCAGTCTCATCTATGCTTCCATGTCATTGAATCTATTCTGTTCATCAGTTTATTAAGTTCTTTAGATTCCACGTATAAGCGAGATCATGTGATATTTGTCTTTCGCTGCCTGGCTTATTTCACTCAGCATAATATTCTCCAGGTCCCTCCGTGCTGTCCCAAAGGGTACGAGATTCTTCTTCTTTACAGCTGCGTAGTATTCCATGGTGTAAATGTCCCACAGCTTTTTATCCACTCATCTCCTGATGGGCACTTGGGCTGTTTCCAGATCTTGGCTACTGTAAACTGCGCTGCTATGAACATAGGGGTGCATATATCCTTTCTGATGAATGTTTCAGGATTCTTAGGATACATTCCTAGGAGTGGACTCACTGGGTCAAATGGCAGCTCCATTTCTAATTTTTTGAGGACCCTCCATACTGTTTTCCATAGTGGCTGCCCCAGTCTGCATTCCCACCAGCAGTGTACTAGGGCTCCCCTTTCTCCACACCCTCGCCAGCACATGTCGTTTGTTGGTTTGTTGATGGCAGCCATTCTGACAGGTGTGAGGTGATACCTCATTGTGGTTTTAATTTGCATCTCTCTGATGATTAGCGACGTCGAGCATTTTCTCATGTGTCTCTTGGCCATCCATATGTCCTCTTTGGAGAAGTGTCTATTTAAGTCCTTTGCCCATTTCTTAATTGGGTTGTTTGTCTTCCTCTTGCTGAGTGCTATGAGTTCTTTGTACACTTTGGAAATTAGCCCCTTATCAGATTCATCCTTGGCAAATATGTTTTCCCAGACCGTGGGGTTCCTTTGTATTTTGAGGCTGTTTTCTTTTGTATAGCAATAACTTTTTAAAAGTTGTTGCATTTCAGCCTACTCAGATTTTCTGCTTCTTGGGCCAATTTAAATTTTACAGGCTATTTAGAAATTAATAATGGGAAAACTGTACAACTTATGAGATGCAGGCATAACTGTTTGGGGAGCAAATTCAGAGCCTTAATTTCTTGCAAAAGGAAATGATTAAATAAAGTAAGTACTTAAACCAGTAAATGAAATTATTTTAATAATATTTCCAAGTGATTTATTATCAGAGCTGTCTTCATCAATTTTTTATGGATTTTAAGTTACATCTCCATTTTCATTCTTAACTTTATATCCAGTTTGTTTTCTCACCACCACCACCACCCCCCGTTCTCCCTTTTTCTTAGTTATTATAGAGATTCTTCCTGCTAAAACAGCACAGTGAAATAAACTTTCTGAACTCACAGAAAAAGCTCTCTATTTGTGCTGTCCAATTCAGTATCACTAACCACATGTAGCCACCGAGTGATAGAAATCTGGGTAATGTGACTGAGAAACTGAATTTTCCTGTGGATAGTGGCTACCTTATTGGACACTGAAGCTCTAAAAAATTCAGCTCTTGAATATGTCAGTTTGGTTTTGTTTTGTTTTGTTTTGTTTTAATGTATCTTTATTGACTTCAGAGAGAGGAAAGAAGAGGGAGAGAGAGAGAGAGAAACATCAATGATGAGAGAGTCATTGATCAGCTGCAGCCCGCAACCTGGGCATGTGCCCTGACCAGGAATTGAACCCTGATCACCTGGATCCTAGGTGGAGGCTCAACCGCTGAGCCACGCCCGGCTGGGCATTTTTGTTTGTTTGTTTTTGTTTTTGTTTGTTTTCTAATTAGGCCCTATTAATTGGTTATTTCCTTCTTCCTATACAGTTATGTTTCATTAGTCATTGTCTGGTTTGTCATTTATCTATATAATCATTTAACGCTCTCACTTGTCTCTGCAACCGTATCTCCACTACATTTGCAGTTTTGAAATCCTCCTCGACCAAAGTTAAGAGTTATGTTTTGTTTTTAATTATCACATGGTAGGAGTTTGTCTTGCATGCTTGCTTGGTTAAGCTTTTAAGAACTAATTTCCAGTTATATTCACTTGCAGACAGAGATTAGGGCCATTGCAATGTCTGCTTTTTGGAATGTACTGGGTTGGGGTTGGGGGCTGGTTTTGGGGTTTGGGGTTTGTTTTTTGAGATTTAACAGATGATTAGTTTTCTAAATATTCCAAAAGCACTTTAAAATGCGTATTGTTTGCAGAGTACAAAGCTCCATCCGTATCTATTACCACGATCTTATTAACAACCTTATTACTCAAACTCCTGTTGCCTAATTGAGGTTTATCTACGTGATCAAGGCTGTTTTTGAGTTCCCCCACCACCACCGCCCCCCCACCCCAGGTTTCTCAGTTTTCCTTGTTTTTCCCTACAGTTTGCTCTCTAAAGTTTGGTTCTATAGTAGAGCTGACCTGCATTAAGAATTGTCCCTTCACACAATGCAAAACTGCTCTTCTTTTCTCCCTAATAATGCCTCCTTTTGCCTTGAATTATTTGCATTCTTTCTCTGTGCATGTTTAACCACAGGTTTAAGTTTTCTGTGCCATTTTTGGAATTAGGTATAACCATTTTCTCGTGGGGGGGAGAGAGAGAGCAGCCTCCATGGGAACAACAAAGTAGGGATGGGGAATGTCAAGAGTTGAAACCTGTTGCTGTGGAAGGTCTGAATTTCGAGGAGAGTTTCCCTGGGGATAATCTCAGCTATAAAAAGGTCCCCTCACATGACCAATGGCAATGGCTTTTTAATAACAAGTACGTGGTGGTTTTCAATGTGCACAGCTTGACAGAAGCCAGTTTCCCAGGAGCTGCTACACCCACAAACTAACAGAACTTATGCAAAAAATAGGAATGGAGAAAATTTCCTCAACTTATAAAGGACAAGAGTCAACAGCAGAATGTATCAAATTTCTGCAAAGACACCATGAAACAGAATCGCATGTCAATGAAAACACACCGATTTCAGATTCCATGTGACCAAAGGGAGAGAGCTTTCGGCTTATTTCCTTGTTGAGTTTTGTTCCTAAAGCCGGTCTGGCTACTTCACTTTTCATCTGGAAGAGACGAGAACTTCATGTGTCATCTCCATAGCCTCGTGGCTATTCTTAGGACATTCCCATGTGTACAACTCAGACACTGCTATTCTACCCTGAAAAGATGGAGTTCTCGGATTTGGGGGAAAACCCATTTCCTGCCTGTGTTTATTTTGACTAGAGAAAGGAATGCGTTTGCCCCTTGGCCGCTGGCTTCACTGGCTCTTGGGACCCACTCTGCACCCTCCATCTACCAGAGCAAACAGGCAGCGAGTGCCCTGGCACCTCCTGGCTCCACCTCTCTAGAAGCTGCCCAGCCCCAGCACACACTCAGGGGAAATGCATGAAGGAAATAAAGCTGGCAAATGCTTCCCCATCAGACTGGATGCTGGTAGCATCTTAAAAGATAGCATTTCAACACCCAGAGTAAGCCAACTGATGGGGAGAAAGCTTACTGGTAAAAAGCCTCTTTTACATACATACTAGGGCCACAGAGGAATTGTGTTTCCTCACCAGAATCAACAATGTCCACACCCTCGCTCTCTGGCCAATATTTACTCACAGGTGGATTGTTTTCTGCACCATGGAGATGCCCTAGAAACCCCTTCGACCTTTACAGACAGGCTCCCTGACTACAAACTCTTCGTTTAAAGAAAAAGTTTCCTAGGCAGCAAAATACATTCTATCACCAGTCCCATCACCATCTTCGTGCTAGTGCCCTCAGTGAACAGATCTGAGATCCTATGAACAGCAGGCACCATTCTAAGCTCTGGGCACAAGCTGGTAAAAGCAGACTGTTCTACCACCAGCTGGGGAGACAGACATCAGTTCACCAGCCTAAGAACAGTTAGTTACAAATCAAGAACATTTAGTACAAACTGTGCTAATACTCCAAGTAAATTCACAAGGGGCTGTGACAAGCCTGGGCTGTTCGTTTCCTCAGAAGGTAATTCTGTAAAAGCTAAAGTGTTTCTTTCTTGCAATGAACAGCCAGAGAGCCATATGCCATCTTCTGGCTGAAGCCTCTGCCTGTCTTAGTCCCCAGCTTCCCTCTCCATCTTTGCCATGCAATGAAGCTAAGAGACACAGGGACAGTTGGCCACACATCCCAGTCCTTCAGTGTCCAGGACTGAGACAGGGACAGTATGATGGATGGGCTCAGAGAAATTCTACACTGTCCAAGTCTGTTCTCTCGAGGCTCTCCCTGGGATACACAGTTCAAATCACCCAAGTGTGGAGGGCAAAGAATTATGGAGTCAGGCAGACCACTTCCTAATCACATGACTCTACTCTCTGTGCCTCAGTTTCCCCATGTATGCATGGGAACAGTAATAGTACCTTGGCATATCTTGAGGGTCAGGTGGAATGATGCCCGAAACAGCTCAGCACAGCATCTGGCCCCTAGCAGAACCCAAGAAAGAATTTTCAAAGGAGTCTATACCAGCAGCAATTTCAGGCACCTCACCTCTCTGCTTTGGACTCCACAAAACAGCAGTAACTAACTCCTGCATGCCATGGCGGGGAAGAGGGGTAAAATACCAAATTTAAAGCACATCCAAGAAGTTTTTGATTCTTTCCCCTTGGGATGCTGTTGGGGAAACTGTGTTCATTCTACTTTTCTGTGTTATTCCTCAAGTCTGCCAGGTTTCAGGGGGAGAATGATTGAGAATTGGTATCGCTGATGACCCTGGACTGATGGCTGGTCCTGGGATCCAGCCCATTGCTGTGCTCCATTCAATCCAACAAATGCAAGTCAATATCTGCTCTGTGCCAGGCAGCCACAGGCCAGGCACAGGATGCTGATGCAACTGGGGTTGTCCCTGCCCTCCAGGAACCATAATTTAGCCCAGAAAGGTCCTAGCCAGACACTTTTCGCGTGTCCATTTCTATCTGAATCCTAATCTCTCTATGTTCCCATCAACCCCACACCCACATATTCCCCCAAAGGAAACAGCCTAAAAGAATTTTCCAGGGCGCTGTTAAATAAAACATGTGATGTGCTCTTTCTAAAGCCCAACTACTTTGTAAAATAACCACACTTCTCAGTGACACCTTTGAAACCACTTGGAAGTTTCTAGAAGAGCTGACCCACCAGAGCAGAACACTGCAGACTGAAAGGGAAAATACAAGATGCCCAATTTTCCTCTCAGAAATCAAGATTTAATAGCCTCCTAGGGAAACCATAATTGGAGGGCTATTGGGCGCGCATTCCTCTCCGAGGCCTGTGATTATGGAAGGCTGAAAAAGGTTGGGAATTTGGGCCTTGAGCAACTTTGGGCTCAAACTAAAATGAGTGAGACCCAAAGCAAGAGGTATAGCTAAATCCCACCACACAAACACAGACACCAAGAGAAAGCTAGATGGGACTTAAAGAGGGTGGAAAGACAGAAATCTTCACAAACAGAAATAAAACTGTCAAGTAAAAACACCGTCCACCAAGTTACATCTCCCACCCTAGCTAAGGAAAGGAGAGGCACAAGGAGCGTGGCCTTGGGCACCAAAAAAGATTTATGATAAAGACCTGCCCCCCTCCCTCCATTCCTGCCCTTGTACCCCCCAGAAATCCATCTCATGTTTGGCTCATAAACTTCTGCTTCTTGTTACTGGTCTACAGCAAAGCCCTCTGAGATGTCACTGATTCTGTGCCACGTAACCCTTGTGTGGCCTCCAAGAGGAACTGCAAGGTTGGCCTCCCTGGGTAGATTCCTAATCCCACTCCCACCTCACCTTTGAGTTCCCTGCTTTGAAATCTGAAGATCGAAGATGCGTCTTCGTTCTCCAAAAACATCCCTGAGTTTCCCTCCCGTGTCCTTGGCAATGCTCATGCCCAGCGGCCCATTATTCACAGAGTTCCACAGGATGCAAAGATAAAATGTGATGGCCCGGTCGGGGATGGCTCAGTGGTTGAGCGTCGACCTAGGATCCAGGCGATCGGGGTTCGATTCCCAGTCAGGGCATATGCCCGGGTTGCGGGCTCGATCCCCAGTAAGGGGTGTGCAGGAGGCAGCTGATCAATGACTCTCATCATTGACGTTTCTCTCTCTCTCCATCTACGTTTCTCTCTCTCTCCATCTCCTTTCCTCTCTCTGAAATCAATAAAGATATCTTTTAAAAAGATAAAATGTGATGCACTTTTCCTTAGCAACAGCGACTACAAAAAAAGACGACTTTTGGAAAATTAAACAGCAGGTAGCCAAATAGAAACTTTACATTAGAAAAATGGGGTCTGACACACACCAGCGTCATAACCTTGACCAGCTTCATTGAATAGTTATCACGAATGTGAGAAACCAACAGCTGGATCATGAGCCATGGAAATGGGGCTGGGTGAACGGTTAAGATAAAGCGCAGGCCCACCGGCGCTGGAGAGGCGAAGGCGGCTGCTGCCAAGATGAGGGAGGGTGGTCTACCGGGGGATATGAGGCAGTGCTGTCCTGACACCCCACCTGGTAGACTGTTTTGGGGAGGGTGGGCCAGTGTTTAGAAACCAAAGCCCGAGAATAAGAACCGAGGTGGAGTCGGCAGCTCCCTGATTCTGAGCTCTTGGGCAGGTGTCTTAGCTTCGCCGAACCTCAATCCCCCCTTTTATAAAATGGAAGATCATTAGGCCAGCTACTTTGTCAAGTTGCTGTGAGGTTCATTCCATGACTCAGTAGTGGCACAGGATAACCCACACTAAAAACCTGCTCCTGAAAAATCACTGTCGCCTCAGGGCCTTTGCACGTACAGTTCTGGCCACCTAGAGTTCACTCTGTCCCCAAGCACCTCCCATGGCAGCTTCTCCTTTATTCTTCTGGTCTCAGTTCTAATGTCAGACTCAGGCAGGCTCCCCCGACCTCTCCCGACCTCTCTGCGTAAAGGAGCCCCCTCCATCCCACCTCGTCTTGTCACTCTCACATAATTCCTTCCTAGGACTTCTCACCACCTGAAATGATTCCTTCCATCCGTCTACTGACTTGTTTATTGAGTGCCAGGCTCACTGGAGTGTGAGCTTCAGGAGATAAGGCCCCTTGTGATTTTTACTCACCAGAAGACCCCAGAGCCCAGAAAAGAGCAAGAGCTGCACAAACAGTAGCTACTGCTTTTAATAACATCCTCACGTGAGCTAAACTTTCTGCCAGCTCCCAGTAAGCTTGGGAGCAGGTCACAGCATCTGAAGGTGACAAAACTGAGGCCTTACAGGTGATGGGCTGAGTTAGAGGACAATGCCAGGTCTCAACTCTGTTACTATCTGAGAAATAAGTATAGCCCATTCTGCTACATAAACATTTCTAAAAATCACCACATTATGGGGAAACCGGGGTTAGGTCACAGCACTCAAACACGTCATCAGTGACACATAATAAAATAAAATGGGGATCTAACACTGTTCTGCACATGCCAAATAGTTAAGAAAAACACAACTACAAAATATGAGACACTTGACCTTGCAAAGGGCCTGAAGTGTGCTTGTGTGGAACTGGGTGTCAGAGGGTTGTAGCTTTGAGTGATTGTGAACAGGTGGTGAGAGGGTTGTCTAAAACGGATGGAAAGTCCGGACCCCAGATGCAGATGGTGGCGACTCATAACCCATGCAGGGTCCGAGGGAGGGCTGAATGTTTCAGATGTGTGCATGCTTTTTGACTACACGACTTGGTTCAGCTGGTGGCAGCTTTCTGAGTTCAGTCCACCCCCTTTTCTTGAAGACAAGATTGAGCAGACAGAAAGGTAAAATTTACATGTTTAAATTGTGCCTTAGCACCACCATCATGTTGGATCAAATTCGAGTCTTCAAATCCAGCATTTGTACAACCTCAGAAACAGGTCAGAGCAAGTGGGAGCACTGAGGATCATGACCCACAACTGGAGTTTAGTCGCATCGCCCTCCTGAGGCCCGTGTGGGTCTCAGCACGAGCCTGGGCGACACCTTAATAAATAAGGCTTAATTCCTCCAAGCACGCCTTGCAGAGAGCCACACATGTATCAATCACACCTCACTCAGTAGCCTCCATCAGCCAGGCACTTATTTGAAATCTCCAGCTTCTGCTCTCTATGTGTGTAAATGTTGAATCTGACTCTGTAAATGTCATGTGTTTTACTCCACAGGAGATCCATGTGGGTTTGAGGATAAAAATACAGTAAAACCTCAATATAACGGACTAATTCGGGTGAGGGGGTGTCCATTAAAGCTGGAAGTCTGTTCTATGATAAAGTAAGTCCTTGAATGCATATGTAAAAAATTGAAAAATTCATTTACCTGATTTTACTTATGTAGATGCATTTGTATAATTAAAATTAAGTATGTATGAAAAGTATAATTTCACAAAAAAGTTTTCTATATGTGTTACAGTAACTTCAAATTTATACTGAATAGGTCTAGTAAATGCGCACATTCACTCGTCACCATGAGAAAACCAAGGCACAGGGCTAGGGCGTGGCTTAGCACAAGTGGGGACATCAGCTGGCAGGTATTCAAACTGCTGCAGAAAGTCACGCACACTACAACAGAACCAATTACCCAGAGCGACGTGGTGTGATCACACGCTGATAATTCACCAAACACTGTTACAGGCAGTGTCTCTTGGATTTAAATATGTAGACTATAGCTGTAGATATTTATTTTGTTGGCGAAATTACAGTGTTTTTTCCAACATATGGCCTATTCGCTAAAATTTATGAAAAATAACAGTGAATTAATAACAAAAAAATTAACCCATTAATTTAATTATAAGCAAATCTCAGTTAAAAGCATTTTAAAATTAACAGGGTGTTAATTTTCACATATGACATATGGACAAGAAATTCTGTCCATTCAATCCAAAGTCCGTTAAATTGAGGTCCACAAAAATCGAGGGTTTACCGTAACATGTGAATAATTTACAGGTTAAATTCGGAACGTCCTGTCCCACCCCCATCTTTAAATACTACTTCCTCCACCTACTTCAGTTCAAGAGCAAAGTCTAGGGCATTCTCAGCACTCAGGGAGACCACCCCCACACAAAAAATTCTGTGCATGTCAAGTATGAGCACAGACAACTGCTTCGCCGTTTATAATAACAAAGAGCTGGAGACGTCCGTGGACTGCGGATTGGGGGAAGGAAGACATTACAGATGAACGTGGCCACGAGAGAAGATCCAGACAACTTCCAAGAAATGTTATTAGGGGAGAAAGCCAAGACGCAGAGCGGCAAGGGAAATATTTGTGCAAAAGAGGGACTGGCAGGTGTGTGTGGCATCCACACACAGGCATGCATAGAATTCTCTGGGTGAACAGACATGCGGCGGGGTGGTTGCCTCTGGGGAGAGGGCAAACACAGAAAGCTCTTACTTTTCCTTGTGAACCTCTTTATAAAGGTTTTGACTGTTGTATGTATAATAACCTTTAAAAAAAATAGGTTGAATAAACAAAATGACATAGATAGACAGATGATAGATAGATGATAGATAGATAGATAGATAGATAGATAGATAGATAGATAGATAGATAGATGATAGATAGATAGATGATAGATAGCTGATAGAAAAATAAATAGATGGATGGATAGAATAGACACACACACACACACACACACCCCCAGACAATGGAATATTATTCAGCCTTAAAAAGGAAGGACATTCTGACACCTGCTACAACATGGATGGACCCTGAGCTTCTGCTCAGTGATATAAGCCAGACACAAAAAGACAAATACTCTGTGATTCCACTTCTATGAGGTCCCTAGAGGAGTCAGGTCCATGGAGAGAGAAAGCAGAGGATGGATGCCAGGGGTGGAGGAGGGTGGGGAGTAAACTGTTCAATGGAGGCGGTCGGTTTGGGGAGATGAGAAAATTCTGGAGATGGATGGTGGCGATAGTCGCACAACAGTGTGAATGTACTTAATCCCAGTGAACTGTGCACTTAAAAATGGGTACGATAGTAAATTTTATGTTATGTGAAGTTTACCACAATAAAAATTTCTTAATTAAAGTGGCGTGGGAGAGGGAGACAATGTGGCTGCAGTCTAGGGAAGCTCCGCCCATTGCTCCCGGCACCGGGCTGGACCTGCAGCTACACTATCGAACATTCGACGTGAAAAACCAGCTGAAACATCACTGATCTGAGCACTGGGGCAGGGAGCGCGGAGAGGGCGGCAGGGGCGCTGCAGCAGCGCTGCTGGGCAGCGGCGGGAACACGCGGCGGCGCCACCCCGCCCCCGGGAGGCGGGCCCCTGCGCCACGCGGGGCGCCCCGCGCCAGAGCAGCAGAGAGGGGAAGGGGGCGCAGGTACCATCAGCAGTGGGGCTCAGTGGCGAGTCAGTCCCCCCGGCCGACCCAGGCCGCACTATCCCAGCGGAAAGCGGCCGCAGGGCTACAGCCCCGGCCTGGAGCTCACCCCAACCCGCAGGCGGCCTGGAGCGGCGGAGCCCCAGGCGGGCGGCGGGGGGCGCTGCGCCCACCAGCAGCGAATCTGAGGGTCCGATTATTGTCTGAAACAACTCTGGGCAGAGAGCAGGCCCGGGAAGGAGGCCCGGTCCAACCCCCAGGCCCCAGCCCGGGCTGGAAGTCAGCGGGAGCCGGCCGTGCGGACGGGTTAGAGCGCGAGGGGGCTGCGTTTCTCATTTTATTTTCGTTGTAATTTTTTACTGTCCCCTCCTGCTTGGGTGGCGACGAGGTGGTGCCCGTGCCCGGGCAGAGCTGAGGCCTTACAGAGAAGCGCACCGCCCGCGCGCCTCCGAGCTACGGGCAGACCCCCCGCGCGAGCCTGTGGAGGCCCCCCTGACCGCGACAGGGACCCCCGAGCCCGTTCCACCGGGAGTGCAGGGCAGCTCCAAGGGGGCATCCAAGGTCTGGGACCCGGGGAGGGCGCGGCCTCTGGGCTCCGCGGGGAGCCGCCCGGCCTCGGTCAGGGCGCCCGCGGCAGGGGGGCAGTGACACCCTGGCCCGCACCGGAGAACTCCCGGGACGCCCGGCACCCGCGCACCACGGGCCAGTTTCACCAGCCGCGGAGCAAACTCCAGCGAGCTCCGCAAAGGGCAGATCCAAAGAGTTTTTATATGTTGGCCTCTGTTTTGCTTTGTGTTTCTTTTTCTTCTCTTTTATCTTTCATATTCTCTTACTTGTATCTTACCTCTTAGTCTACTCTTTCTAATTTTTCTTTTTTTATTTTCCCGTTTTTCTTTTTCTAGTCTGTATTTTATATTATTCATTATTATTACTTTTCTGTGTTTTTATTGATTTCAGAGAGAGGAAGGGAGAGACAGAGAGAGAGAGAAACATCAATGATGAGTCATTGGTCGGCTGCCTCCTGCACGCCCCCTGCTGGGGATCCAGGGGAAACCAGGGCATGTGCCCTGACGCGGAATCCAACCGGGATCTCCTGGCTCATAGGTGGATACTCAACCACTGAGCCATGCCAGCCAGGCTATTATTTTTTATTTTTTCAGTCTTTCTTGTTGTGGTGGTTGTTTTTGTTATTGTTTTGTTTTCGGCTTGGTCTGGGTTTGTCTCGTTGTGTTTTGTCAGCAGGTGTATAACAGCACAATGTGGTTGGGGTTGAGACTCTCAGTCAGCAAGCCTGAGGGCTGAGCCTACCCACAAATGGGACAACAATCAAGACCACATTCAACAGGAGGGTCCACATAACCCACACAAAGGACATTCCTAGAGCACCCAGTTCAGAAGATCAAGGAGACTGCACCACTGAGTCCCATAAGAAGGCCACCTCACCCAGACTGGGAGGCATAGCAGTCTTATCCAATACACAGGAAGAAACACAAAGAAACAGCAGTAATGGGGAAACAAAGAAACAGGACACAAATGAAAAAACAGAAGGAATCTCCAGGAAAAGAGCTAAATGAAATGGAAGCAAGCCATTTATCAGATATAGAGTTCAAACTAATGGTTATACGGTTCTCAAACAACTTAGTAAGAACTATAAGGAACTTAATGAGAATTACAAGAAACTCAGTGGGAAGTACATCAGCATGAAAAAGGACACAGAAACCATGAATAAGAAACCACTGGAAATGAAGATTGACATCGCTGAAATAAAGAATAGTCTGGAAGAAATTAACAGTAAATTAGACAAAGCTGAGAAACAAATCAACAAATTAGAAGACAAAGAGGGGAAAAATCACTCAATTAGAGGAGGAAAAAAATATTTAAAAAGCATTAGGACAGTTTAAGGGAACTGTGGGACATGAAATGGAGCAATATCCACATCATAGGGGAACCAAAGGGAGAGGAAAGTACTACGGTATAGAGAACCTGTTTGAAGAAAATTTCCCAAACCTGGTGAAGAAAAAACTCACACAAGTTCAAGAAGCACAGAGTTTTAAACAAAATAACACAAAGAGACCAACAGCAATACACATCATAACTAAAAAGGCAAACTTCAAAGAATGAATTTTAAGGGCAGCAAGACAGAGACAAGCAGTTACCTACAAGAGAATTCCCCTAAGGCTGTCAAATGATTTCTCAACAGAAACGCTACAGTCCAGAAGAGAATGGCATGAAATATTCCAAGCAATGAAAAGCAAGGATATGAAACCAAGACTCTATCCAGCAAGGCTATCATTCAAAATTGAAAGTGAAATAAAGAGCTTTGCAGACAAGAAAAGACCTAAGGAGTTTACTAACACCAAAATAATGGGACTGTTGTAAGAAGAAATAGAGAGAGAGGGAAACATAGGTGTAAAGGAAAAATAAGTCTGTATCAATAATAACCTTAAGTATAAGTGGATTAAAGAGCTCCAATCAAAAGACATAGGGTAATTAAACAGATAAGAAAACATGACCCATATATGCTGTCTACTAGAGACCCACCCCAGAACAATAGACTCACGCAGGATGAAAGAGAAGGAATGAAAAAAATTTTCCAAGTAAATGAAAACGAAAATAAAGCAGAGGTAGTGATACTTATACAGTGGAACCTCAGTTCTCGAACTTAATTCATTTTGGAAGGCTGTTCTAGAAGCAGTTTTCTCAAAAACTGAATCATTTTTTCCCATTTGAAGTAATGTAAACTGAATTAATCCGTTCCAGGCCCCCAAGTAATTCCCTGTTTTAAACTTTCTTATACACAGTACATGTCTAATGTACTGTTTAATCTGTGAACAAACACTTATTTTATTAAATTTAACGAACCACACCCTACTAGCCTTAAATGAAACATTTTCAGCACTCCTTCCAGGGTTGTGTTTCTTTGATTGCTGTCACTAACTGCTTTTTGTTTATCCAAGTCAACAACAGTTTTTCTACTTCTTCAGTTGCCTGTGGTCATTGTTTCTTTCACATCATTAGCAACATTAGCACTCTTGATGGCCTCTTTATGTTTTAAAATCATGCTAATCACCCATTTGGCTGGCAACAAAGCAAAAAAACTCAAAAATATTCACAGCACAATTTCCTGAGATGTTAGCAGTAAACTTACTCATACTGTTGCATTCTTTCCTTTGCTTGTGGCCTGAGAGATGCTTTATGTCATGCTGATGTATCAGGATTAATGGGTTGTCAGGTCGAAAACTGAAGCTTTTTCAACAACCGGGGGACACTTTTTTCTGTGAACAACTTGGTTGAAAATCGAATTTTTTTAGATGGGAGACGATAGAGAACTGTATCTGACAAAATAGACTTCAAAACAAAGGCCATAACAAGAGACAAAGGTCACTACATAATACTAAAGGATCATTCCAACAAGAGGAATAACACTGGTAAACACATATGTACCCAATAGAGGAGCGCCAAAATATATTTAGAAGCTCCTGGAGGACCTTAAGGGAGAGACAGAAGCAATACAGTCACAGTAAGGGACTTTAACACCCCACTGACATCACAGGTTAGATCTTCCAGACAAAAAATTAACAAGGAAACAGCGACCTTACAGGACAATAAATCAGATGATATTTCCAGAACATTTCCTCTCAAAGCTACAGAATATACATTTTTATCAAGTGTACATGGACCATTCTCATAGATAGACCACGTTAGGACACAAAACGCGTCTTTACAAGTTGAAGACTGAAATCATATCAAACATCGCTGATCACAACAGCATGAAACTAGAAATCAACTATAATTTTAAAAACTCAGAAACATTCAAACACATGAAGGTTAAATAGTATGTTATTAAACAATGAATGGGTTATCAATGAGATCACGGAAGTAATCAAAAACTTCCTGGAAACAAATGAAAATGAACACACAATCCCAAATCTATGGGACACAGCAAAAGTAACCCTGAGAGAGAAGTTCAGAGCATTACAGGTCTATCTCAAGAAACAAGAAAAATCTCAAGTAAACAATCTAACACTACAACTGAAAGAATTAGAAGGAAAACAACAAGAAAATCCCAGAGGAAGTAGAAGGAAAGAAATAATAAAGATGAGAGTGGAAATAAATTACATAGAGATTTAAAAAACAAAACAAAGAATCAATGAAACCAAGAGCTGGTTCTTCAAAAAGATAAACAAGATTGATGAACCGTTAGCCAGATTCATCAAGAAACAAAGAGAGAGGACCCAAATAAATCAGAAACGAAAGAGGCAAAGAAACAACTGACACCAGAGAAATAGAGAGAATTGTAAGAAAACATTATGAACATCTATATGCCAACAACTGGACACTATGGGCAAAATGGACAAATTCCTGGAAATATACAATCTTCCTACACTCAATCAGGAGAAATCAGAAAACCTGAATAGGCTGATAACAACTAATGAAAGTGAAGCGGTAATCAAAAAACTCCCAGCAAACAAAGACCGGGACCAGATGGCTTCAAAGGCAATTTTTACCAAACATTCAAAGAAGAACTAACACCTAGCCTCCTCAAACTATTCCAAAAAATACAAGAGGAGGGAAGACATCCAAGCTACTTTTACAAGGCCAGCATTATCCTAATTTTAAAACCAGATAAAGACACTACAAAGAAAGAAATTACATGTCAATATCCCTGATGAAAACAGATGCTAAAATCCCCAACAAAATATTAGCAAATCGAATCCAGCAATATATTAAAAAAGATACACCATAACCAAGTGGGATTTATTCCAGGGATGCAAGGCTGGTACAATATTCGCAAATCAATAAATGTGATACATCACATTAAAAAGGGGATAAAAATCACATGATCATAACAATAGTAGCAGAAAAAGCATTCAACAAAATCCAGCAACCATTTTTGATAAAAACTCTCAGCAAAGTGGGAACAGAAAGAACATACCTGAACATAATAAAGGCCATATATGAAAAACCTATAGCAAATATATTACTCAAAAGGCAAAAAATAAAAGCATTTCCATTAAAAACAGTAACAAGACAGGGGTGTCTGCTTTCACCACTCTTATTCAACATAGTACTGGAAGTCCTAGCCACAGCGATCAGACAAGAAAAAAATGAAAAGGATCTGAATTGGAAAGAAGTAAAACTGTCATTATTCACAGGTGACATGATGTTGTACATAGAAAACCCTAAAGACTCAATGAAAAAGCTACTATATTAAATAAATGAATTCCACAAAGTAGCAGGATACAAAATTAATATCCAGAAATTGATGGCATTTTTATTATATACCAGTAATGAACTCTCAAAAAGAGAAACTAAAAAAGCAATCCCATTCGCCACTGGAACAACAACAAAAATAAGATACCTAGGAATAAACTTAACCAAGGAGGTAAAAGTCCTATACTCAGAACCTATAGGACATTATAAAAATAAACAGAGGAAGACACAAACAAGTGGAAGCTCATGGAATGGAAGAATTAGCATCCTTAAAATGTCCCTACTACCCAAAGCAATCTAGAGATTCAACACAGTCCCTATTAAAATACCAACAGCATATTTCACCGATATGGAACAAATATTCCAAAAATTTATATGGAACTAAAAAAGACCCTGAAGAGCTGCAGCAATCTTGAAAAGAAGAACAAAGTTGTAGGGATCACAATACCAGATATCAAACTATACTACAAAGCCACTGTAATCAAAACAGCCTGAAACTAGAACAAGAACAGGTCAATGAAACAGCACAGAGATACCAGAAATCAACCCACACCATTATGGTCAATTAATATTTGACAAAGGAGGAAAGAACAGACAATGGAGTAAAGCCAGTCTCTCCAATAAATGGTGTTGGGAAAACTGAACAGGTACATGCAAAAAAATGAAACTAGACCACCAACTTACACCATACACAAGAATTAACTCAAATTGGATAAGAGACTTCAATGTAAATCACAAAACCATAAAAATCCTAGAAGAAACCATAGTAAAATCTCAGACCTCTCATGTAGCATTTTCACCAGTAGATTTCCTAGGGCAAGGGAAACAAAGGAAAAAATAAACAAAGGAGACTACATCAAACTAAAAAGCTTCTGCACAGCAAAACAAACCATCAACAAAATGAAAACCATCAACTATCACCAATGATACATCTGATAAGGGGTTAATTTCCAAAATATATAAAGAACTCTTACAACTCAACAAAAGGAAGACAAGTGATACAATTAAAAAATGGGCAAAGGACCTGAATAGATACTTCTCCAAAGAGGGCATAGAGATGGCCAAGAGACATATGAAAAAATGCTCAAAGTCACTAATCATCAGAGAAATGCAAATTAAAACTACCAGAATGGCGATCATTAATAAATCAACAAACAACAAGTGCTGGCGAGGGTGTGGAGAAAAGGGAGCCCTGGTGCACTGCTGGTGGGAATGCAGACTGGGGCAGCCACTATGGAAAACAGTATGGAGGTTCCTCAAAAAAATCAAAAATGGAGCTGCCTTATGACCCAGTGATTCCACTTCCAGGAATGTATCCTAAGAATCCTGAAACACCAATCAGAAAGAATATACGCACCCCTATGTTCATAGCAGCGCAGTTTACAATAGCTAAGATCTGGAAACAGCCCAAGTGCCCATCAGGAGATGAGTGGATAAAAAGCTGTGGGACGTTTACACCATGGAATACTACGCAGCTGTAAAGAAGAAGGATCCCTTACCCTTTGAGACAGCACGGAGGGACCTGGAGAGTTTTATGCTAAGCGAAATAAGCCAGTCAGAGAAAGACAAATATCACATGATCTCACTCATATGTGGAATCTAAGGAACAAAATAAACTGACGAACAAAACAGGTCCTGAGGGAGGGAAGCATGGCATAGACTGACAGATCTCAGAGGGAAGGGAGTCGGGGAGAGAAGAGATTAACCAAAAAACTATATGCATAGCCCATGTACACAGGTAATAATGTGGTGAAGGCCTAGGGTGCAGAGGGAACCAGGTATAAGGGGGCAAAAGAGGAAAAATGGGAGACATCTGTGATACTCTCAACAATAAAAATTATTTTTAAAATAAATAAAAGCCAAGTAACACTATCAATGGATGACAGATAAACCCAATCTGATCCATAGGCACACTGAATGTAATATTGTGCAGCCTTAAAAAGGAAGGAAATTCTGACACCTGCTACGTACATGAGTGAACCTTGGCGACATTATGCTCAGTGAGAGGACAAATACTGTGTGAGGTCCCAAGAGGCGTCCGATGCACGGAGAGAGGCAGTTGCTGGTGGGAGCAGGAGCTCAGGAATGAGTGTTTAATGGGGATGAGTTTCAGTTCGGGAGATGAGAAAGTTCTGGAGGTGGATGGTGGCAATGGTTGCCCCACATAATGCCACTGCGTTGTGCCCTTAAAAAATGGTTAAAGCGATTAATTTCACGTTATGCATATTTGGCCACAATAAAAAGAAATAATAAAAGCGACAATAATGGAAGCCAGCCGAATGCCAGCATCGTATTAGGAGATCTCACCCTCCTGCTAACCACAGCCCGTACAAAATTATCCTTATTTTGTAAATGAGAGAACAGGGGGGTCAGTAATTTGCTCAAGGTCAAACATCAAGGATGTGGTGGATGGTGCCCAGATTTGAACCCAGGCTGTCTGCCTCCGGAGTCCGAACTCTTAATGCCCACACTGTAGAGTCTTCAGACTCAGGTTTCCTCATTCTCACATCTGCCAGTAAGCTCTACGGCCCAGTAAATTCCTTCCCCTAACAGCGTGAGTCTCCAGCAGCTGGCTGCCTCTCTGTCTGCGACCTCTAAGACACACGTGGGAATTGTGACAATCACAAGACACTCCCCCCCGAACCCAGCCACCAGCCGGCCACAGACACTCCTTCTCTAGCTCAGTTGGCCTGAGCCAAGAGGTCAAGGGGCTCCCAGCCCAGTGGGGAGCAGTACAGAACTGATACCAACTGCAGCTCAGAGCTCAGCTGAAGGCCGGCAGATGCAAGTTCAGTGACCAACTCTGCCCTTATGTGAGATCTGGCGAGTGAGTCAAAAACCCCTGACCTCAGTTTCCCCATCAGTAAAACAGGGATAATGAATAACACTATGGTTTTTTAACGGAAACAGTAGCTAATACAAAGGACAAAGGCACTTGAACTTCCTAAGACCCAGGGTGGGCTATTAACTGCCAGACCAAACATGGTCTGAATCAGCTCCTTTTAAGGATGGCAACCTGAGGATGGTGTTTTCTCTGGCATTAAACTACATACTCATCCAAAGGGGAAAATTCAGTTTAAGCAAACCAAAAGGCTGCAGGTTTGGTTCCAGGTCAGAGCGCAGACCTAGGCTGTGGGTTCGATCCCCAATGGGGGTGCATATAGGAGGCAATATTTCTCTCTCACATCAATGTTTCTCTCTCTCTCTCTCTTCCTCTCTCTAAAGTCAATTAAAAATATATATCCACAGCGAGGATTTAAAAAAACACAGAAGCAAACCAGGTGTGAGATGAAACATTTTCCATGGAGGGAGGCAGTGGCCTCATTCCCTCCACCAGCCCTGAACCCACTTCTTCCAATACCTTTTCATTTATTTGCATGTCTGCCAGTGCCTGAGAAGGCAGGTCAGGGTCATATTTCCCTCTGTGTTCACCCTTATATTTCCCCCTGTGTCCGCCCATCAATAAACGTGGACTGAACTTAAATAAACCAATGGGTTTGGAGGCAACAGAAACCTCAAGATGCCCGAGTCATTGGTCAGCCAGGGGAACCAGTACTTAGTACACTAGTTAAAAGTTAAAAGCTAAAAGCTAAAAGCTTTGTCCCGGCCAGTGTGGCTCCCTTGGTTGGAGTATCACCCCACACAACAAAACGCTGCAGGTTCGATTCCCGATCAGGGCACATTACCAGGGTGCGGGTCGGGGTGCATACAGGAGACAACCAATCAATGTTTCCAGCTCTCTCTCTCTCCTCCTTCCTCTCTCAAAAAAAAAAAAAAAATCAATAAAAAAGTAAATAAAATGGCACCTTCTCTTTAAAAAAAAAAAAAAAGTTAAAAGCTTTCCCAAGGTCACAGGGCCAGGTCTCTAACCCAGCCTGAGGGCTTTGTTCCTCTCTACTGTACTCACCCAGGATAAAAAATGACCTTGCAGGTGGCTGAAGGTTTGGGGGTTTTAAACCTACCATAGCTAGAGCCCAAGGAGAAACAGGGAAGGCCAGCTCCATGGCAGGCACTGGGGTTAGTGGTTTGCAAAGACTCTCATGTAATCCACTCAAAGACAGTATGGGGTGGATCAGATTGTTTATTCCAACTACACAGAAAACAGAGATGTTAAGTAAGTCCAAAGGTCACACAGCAAATGGGGAAATCAGAATTTGAACTCAGGACTACGGGCTCCTCTCTACTTGTGTTAATGTGAACACTGGTCAGCTCAGGCAACCCAGGTTTCTCCCAGAGTGTCAGACACTTCCAGGGAGGACACAGGGAGGGTCACGGCCCTCGTATGTGTCCTGTGTCATTGTCTAAATCTGGGCGAAAGAATCATGACTGAAACGCCACAATGATCTTTCATACTCTCGATCCAGGCAGAGCAGCCAGCTGTCACCACCGCTCCCCGTATCCACTCACACGGTATGTCTTTCCCCCTTCCACTTGGTTGTGACTTGAAAAAGACTCCAGGTGCAATGCTTTTCATGAATGGCCTCCTTTGCTCAGCTGACGACAGCAATGAGAAAGGAAAGGTGGCACCAGCACCTGAGAGAAGGGACTCTTGACAAACATGTGGCCCAGCTCAACCCTTTGGGCTGCAGCCTGCACTCAACTCCCTGGTCCCTGGTGACCTTGAGCTGTCTTGGCCCTGAATCCTAACCCTGAATCTGTTTCCTATTTACTCCACTAAGGCTTGACACCTGACACCCAGGCAGCACCAGCACCCATGTGCTCCCCTAACCGATGGGGATTATGTTCACTCATAGTTCTTTGGGGCAAAAGCTGAATGTCCTTGGGAGGCCGGGCCGGGCTAATTACGCTTCCTCAGAAGGGGCTACAAGAAGGCTGCTCACGACAGGGACAGAAGGGCCGGGTCCCACACAGAGAGGGTGAGAGGTGTGAAGACTCGGGTTAGTGTGGGTCAGGTGTTTTGCTTAGCTCATCACAAGCATGAATTACCTCATTTAATTCCCACCCAAACCAAGAAATGGAAGCGTCTAGGAGAAGCCAAGCATGAAGATACAAAGGAGCATTTTGGGAGATGACCACTGTTAGGATGAGTAAAAGAGAAGTCAACAGGTCTCCAGGCTCTGGGGTAAAATTCTGCTGCTAGGTGAAACCTAGGATGACCAACTGTTCTGGTTTTCCTGGAACTGATGGGTTTTCCATGAAGCGGGGCTCTTAACACTAAAACTAAGAAAGTGCTGGGCAAACCAGGACACATTGGGCACCCTAGTAGCCTAATTCTGGTCTCCAAATATTGGCCAGAAACTCCTATTTGCCCTTCAAAACTCGGTACAAAAGCCCTCCCTTCCTCTAGAAGGCAGAACATAGCAGGAAAAGCTGAATTTCTGGGTTTAAACTCTAGGTTTAAATCCTAGCTCCATGAAAAGATCTTATGAGGGCCACGTACCTGGCAGATGGTGCTTAACAGACAGTATCTTATAGATGTCCCCGGGGGCTCCAGAGCTCTTAGTCTGCTCTGTTACCTGGACCTTGTCCTCCATTAGACCCCATGTTCCCTTCTCTGAACCACCAGGACAGACTAGCACACAATTTGAAAAATAAAAAATAAGATAAAATCTGATAACATGCAAACCAATAATAGCAATCTCCACTTGAGTCCTTCTCCGTTACCCTCAAGTCCTGCCACCACGCAGGGCTGTTTTGCACTTGGCTCTCCCTCTGCCAGTGATTGCTCAAGAGCCCACAGGAGGCGCGGCGAAGTAAACAGGAGCAGCTCGCAAAGCCCACTCAGGGCCGGTGCCCAGGCGGCGGGCGGCCCTCAGCCATGCAGCCCGGGAGCCTCCGTGAGGCCGGGGAGACTCGCCGGTGGCCCGGGTCCAGGAGACCAAGCCATATCTGCACCAGAGCAACCAGAATGCACAAAGGAAGACACTGTCGCTGGCGAATGACAAAGGTCTCAGGCGGTGCGCACTGCGGGGGCAAGGGAGCCCTAACACTGGCAGCCCCGAGGAAATGCACTGTGGTCAGAAACAGCGGAGGGTGTCCGATGAAGGTCACCTTTAAAACGGAGATGGGCTGGCTAACCAATAGCAGGTGGGGTTTTGCACAAATAAGCCAGGGCCCTTGTGAGAGACACGGGGGCTGTGCAGAAGCCTCGAAGCTCTGCTAACAGCCAGGTGATGCTTGTCTCCAAGTTGGCTAGCTGGGGGAGGCCTAACTAGCAGAGGAGAGGGCAGAGGAGGAGGAATGGCAAACTGGGGGGCAGGGTCGGGGGAGAGAGGTCACAGCCCACCAAGGAAAGGAAAGAGGGCAGTGGAGAGGGAGGGGTAAGCAGTCCCATCAAGACAGCAGGAGAAAGGACGGTGTGGCCAGTCTGGCAGACACTTAAGGTTTCCTGCATGCCAAGCGCCGTTCCAGTTACTAACCATCTATTTCTCCCGACAACCTTAGCTGCTACTGTTATCCCCATTTTACAGATAAGAAAACCAAGGCACAGAGGGGTTAAGTAACCTGCCCATGGCTACTTAACCCACTAGTGAGTCGCCAAGCCACAGTGAGACGATCCCTGTTGCCGTGGGCAAGTTGCCATCATGGGTATATGATTCCTTTTGCCTGGCCAAGGTGGCTCAGTGGTTGAGCATCAACCCGTGATCCAGGAGATCGAGGTTCGATTCCCTGTCAGGGCACATGCCTGGGTTTTGGGCTAGACCCCCCAGTGGGAGCATGCAGGAGGCAGCCGATCAATGACTCTCATCATTGATGTTTCAACTCTCTCTCCCTCTCCCTTCCTCTCTCTGAAATCAATAAAGGTGTTTTTTTTTAAAAAAAAAAGATGATTCCTTTTTATCCTGCCCTCCTACCCCGTGTGTGAAGCACTAGATGGAAAACGCTGGAAGTCCCCTTCCCTGACTCCTGCAGATCAGATTAGGTGTGCTCGAGTTCCCAGCCCCCAACCCCGAACCAAATACATGTGAGTTATGCCCCGTGCTTTTCTAGTCTACAGTGTCACTCATCAGGCATTTAAGGGGCAACAGCCAAGAGGGTGGGCCCCTGTCTGTTTTGTTCCCAGCTACTGTGTCCTCACCCCCTAGCAAGGCACCTAGAAAACCTATAAACCCACCTGCCTTGGACTATAATCACGTTTCCTGAGTCTTTAGTCCCCCACGGGTGGCAGTGCGGATTTTGTCAGCACTGGAATGCCAAACCACTCATTCTGCACCCACATGGCTGACAGCTGGCTCCTGGTTTCCATTTTGCCATGAAAATGAGCAGAGAACAACTGAGTGCCCACCCTCCCCGATTCAGTCATCCTAGTCCAGTGCTCTCAAAAGGAGATGATTGTGCCACCCAGGGGACAATGGCATTGTCTGGAGACACTTGTGGTTGTCACAACTGTAGGGAGGGGTGCTCCTGGCATTGAGTGGGTAGAGGCCAGGAAAGCTGCTCAACACCCAATAACGCCCAGGCAGCCTTCACCATGGAGAATTATCCTACTGTGATTGTCACAAGTTCTCTGTCCCAGAGAAAGAAGGCGCCCCTCTCTACTGCACCAAAGCCAAGATCACGGCATCTCCACCTCTGACATGAGCTTAGGGGAAAAGTCATGTCTTTCAAATTACTGGCTACAAAACTGAAAAATAAAATTAGAAGCCCCAAAGAGGAGGTAAACTCTAGAAACCATTCCAATTCTACTCCCACTCCAAACAGGTTTCCAAATTGCAAAAAAGCTGATAAAATCTCTTACACTTGACAGAAGGCCCCCCTCCCTGCTCTTGGGCAACATCTCAGCAGTTCCACTTGGACACTGGAAATCCACACCAGAGGGGACTTATTATACTAATTGCCTTTAGTAAACATTCAAATCTTACCTTTGAAATCAATGAAACAAGGAAAGCAAGCCACAGGGCCATGTGGAATCCTTTCCTCTCAATGCTAAGCATCAGACTTCCTGTAACTTTTGCTCGAGGTGGTAAACATGGATGTTTCTAGATCAGTGTGAATTTTCCAGCCTATGTACTTTCCGTTTATTTTCAGTAGGCTTGGTGTGAAAGACTGGTAGCCAGGAAATAAGAAGCAACAAAGAAGATCAGACAATTAATGCATTCGCTCTTGGCTGCTGGACAGCCCTGCTGGGTGTGAAGTCACTGCTTCCTAACTGAGGGCACCACTGCATTCATGCCTAGAGATCACCTGCATGTCAAACGCGTGTCAAACGCCTGTCAAACGCGTGTCAGAGCTCTGCACCTCGGCCGGCCCAGCCGCTTCCTGACGTCGCTCTCCCCTTTCACCAGAGGACCAGCAGTTACTACACAGTCCTTGCAATTACACAACAGCCTGCCCATCAAGCCGCACAGAGCTATGGACTGAAAAAGCCCCCCTCAATGAAAACGACAGCATCAGTATAATCATTTTGGTTTTGGTTTTTCCTGAAAACCGACATGTTTCACCAATTATCAGCATTATGTCCTAAAAGTTATTTTTCTGCTTCTTAACATACCAGGAACAAGACAGTCTGAGACCTGTACCTTCACATGAAGGTCCTATGTCAACACAGGAATCAGGGTGGCAGGACCTACAAAAAGCACTGGAACAGACTGTCCCAAACCTGCGACCTCTCTCAGGAGACCCCCAATAGGTCCCACTCACAAAGGCAGCTTTTCTCTGGCCACCACTGTGCAGGGCAGTTCTGAAACATCCCAGACCTGGAGCCCACCAGACCATCCCTGGAAAAGCTGGCCCGGAATGGATGTGGCCATTTGGCAGGAGGTGACAAATGAACACTCACTCTGCTCAAAAACTGGGGTCGGGGTGTAAAGGCTATTTTAGCAACTTAACAGCTTAACACATAGAATCTGCTGTCCTTCTAAATGGACAAATGCCACTTGTATCTCTTGGATATGAGACAGTCAGGAGTTCATGATCACAGTCCATTTACTAAGTGAGGCTAAAAACAAGAAGGTCAAGAGCCTACAATTATATAATTACTCCCTGCAGTAAAACAATTGAAGCACTCCGCTCCAATCAGCAGTCAGGAAGGCTGCCCACGTTCAAGCCCATCATTTAACACTGTTCTCAAAGTTCCTGCTAACCAGGTAGCAGCAACAGCCAGCTTAATTATTGGTAAAAGGCAGCAAATCATCATTATCTGAAGGTGCTATGGTTATAGAGGTAAAAAATCGAGGGGAATTAACTGCATGGCTTTAGAATTTGTACGCCTTTAACAAAGTAGCAGCAAACAGGGAAAATACAAGCCCTGTCCCACGTTCTGGGAAATTCCCACCTTTAATGCTTTTTTTAAATCTCTCACTTTGGATAGATGGATGGGTGGGTGGGTGGGTGAGTGAGTGGGTGGGTGGGTGTGTAGAGTGAGTGGATGAATGGGTGGGTGGGTGGGTGGAGGGAGGGATAGACAGAAGGCCAGCCAGCCTAAGAACAATGCTCACAGAATTAGATTCTGTCTGAAGAAAAATCATAAAACATTTCTAAGACTAGTAAAGAACCCCTGCGAAAATGCATAAGTGTAAGTAAATACTGTCAAGATATCACTTTTCTCCAAATCAATTTATAGGTTCACCATCCCACAATAAAACTCAAACAGGCCCCCAGGTCTGGTGCTTTTTTTTTTCTTCTTTCTCTCCTTTTTCTTTCTTGGAACACTGTTATAGATTCTACATTTTAAGAAAAATAAACAAGCAAGGGCGGGCTTTCAAAATATGGGAAGGAGGACGCTGGACGTGCTGTTAGGATTAATTTAATCCTGACATGAAAGCAAAAAGAAGTGCAAAGATTGATGGTTTAGAGTAAGCGGCTAAAGCAGATTCTGCTCGAAAGTACCCAACAAACAAAGAAAAAGGAATTACGACCCTCCTGCCCGTGAGGTGGGCCACCCAACCCACCATGCTGCACGGATTTGAAGACGTCACGTTCTCACCTCTCAGCACATGTGAAAAGCATAGCACTATTTTTTAAAAAAAAAACAACCTAAAATATAGATGGATGCTTCCTACACATGGGGTGAGAAAGAACTTCAGAACAGAAGCAATGGTGAAATCATGAACTGGAGGCCTGGGAGACAGGTGCAAACTTAGGAGACCGGGGAGGCTGAGTGTAAACTCCAGGCCCCAATCCCGAGTCCTCGGGAGGTGTGCAACTTACCTCCTTTCAGAGATGAGCTCTGCATCAGTGTCCCAGGGCTGCTGCGACAAAGCACCACAGACCAGTGGCTAAAATATCGGAAGTGTATCATCTCCTAGTTCCCGAGGCCAGAAGTCCAACACCAAGGTGTGTCCACAGCGTTAGTTCTTTCTGAGGGTGGAGGAAAGGATCTGTTCCAGGGCTCTTTCCTTCACTTGTAGATGATTCTCTTCTCTCTGTATCTCTTCACATCATCGTCTTCCCTCTGATGTATTTGTCTCTGTGTCCAATTTCCTCTTCTTACAAGGTCGCCAGTCATACTGGATTAGGGCCTCACCCCAGTGACCTCATTTTGACTTGGTCAATTCTGTAAAGAATCTGTTTCCAAATAAGGTCCCATTCGGAGGTCCTGGTGGTACGGCTCCAACATATCTTTTTGGGGCACACCCGACTCAACACTTAACAGCCCACTGGGGCCACTGTAGTGGACAGGGTCCCAGGATGCGGCAAACACCACCTCGGCACCACAGCGAGCCCACCAGGGACAAAACACAGAACGCCCCTCTCTCCTTTCCCGTCTGACAGTGCCCCTTCGCCCTGAGTACACTTGACAGCGCTCACTTCTTTCCCCCGACTGACCCAAATTCCTCACTCCTTCGTCTGCTGGTTGTCACCACGGCCTGCCACGCTGCAGCCGCCACATGGACACTGAAAACACCAAAGATGAAAAGGCCACGCGGCTCTCCGAGTGGAACAAGGCGCTTCCCAGCTTCGCGTCACACTGCAATACAACCCCAACTCCTTCCCAGGCCCCGCAGTTTACTTCCTTTGGCTTTTTTAATTTATTTTTTAAATTGTGATCGAACATCCATAACATAAAATTTACCATTTTAATCATTTTTAAGTGCCCAGTTCAGTGGTATTAAGAACATTCGCAGTGTTGTGCAACCATCAGCACTATCCATCTCCACAACTTCCCAAACTGAAACTCTGTCCCCACTAAACACTAACTCCCCATTCCCTCCCCCAACCCCTGGCAACCACCATCTACTTTCTGTCTCTATAGATCTCACCTCTCTAGGGACATCATTTAAGTAAGATCATACAGTATTTGTCTTTCCTCTGACTAATTTATTTCATGAGCATAAAGTCCTCAAGGTGCATGCATGCTGTGGCAGGTGTAAAATTTTCCTTCCTTTTCAAGCCTGAATAATATTCCTGTGTGTGTGCCACGTTGTGTTTACCCATTCATCTGTCAGTAGACACGTGGGTTGCTTCCATCATTTGACTGTCTTGAAGAATGCTATATGAACATGGGTGTACACACATCTCTTTGAGTCTCTGCTTTCAGTTCTTTTGGGTATATACTCAGAAGCAGAATAGCTGGATCACAAGGTAATTCTACGTTTAATTTTTTTCAGGAACCACCATACTATTTTCCACAGTGGCGGCACCATTTTACATTCCCACCAGCACTGCATTCCAATTTCTCCACATCCTCACCAACACTGTCATTTTCCGTTTTTCCAGTGGGTGTGAAAGTGGCACCTCACTGGCCTCCAGCTTATTAGTGGCATTAAAGGCAGCTATCCTTTACCTGATGCAATGTCAGCCTCATGGGGCAGAACCCTCGTCTCTGCTGTTCACCACCACGTCCTCAGAGCCTAGAACAGCTCCCGGCACGTAGGAAGGGAGGTGAGCAGGTTGGGGAGGGAAGATGGATTTGAAGGCCATTTAAGGAGTTAAAGGGACAGGCCTCAGTGACTGACTGGGAAGAGGGGTGAGGGAGAGAGAAGTTTCCAGCCCCGGGCCCAGGTCAGTCTGTGAGAGAAGCAAGAGCTACAGGTCATCTTGGTAGCAGCCGGGTCCTTCAGCATAGTCCTGTTTTTCTCTAAGCTGCAAGTTCTTCCTTCGTGACACGGGAGTGAAGTAATGGTGTCCACGTGGAGTCAGGGAGCTAATTCACGCAGTTGCTGGCCTGCAGCACTGCATGCCACCCTCCAGAAACGTCAGTTCGCAGCCCCCTTTAAATAAGGCTGCTCCTCGCACAGCACGGTCCTGCAGCAGAAGACGCCCGGAGGTCTGTGCAGAAGGAAAACTATCTAGGGAATGTGTTTTCAACAAAGCAAATGCCAAAGGAACGCGTGTGTATACCCGGAGCTGTGGCCTTTAAAAGCTTCCAGCTTCCCCGCCTGGCTCAGGGCAGAGAAACGGACTCCCCTGGCTGGCCCCAGACCTTGGGCGGCCTCTGGAGCCACGGCCAGGAGCTGGGAGAGCTGCACCAACCTGCTGAATTGCAGAAATGCCGATCTGCCCACTTCATCCGCACAGCCTGCACCGAGGAACACTGGAAAGCAGGGGATCTCCGTGGAACATTCGATCTAGCCGGTCAGCAAAGAGGAAAACAACTTTCTCATCCTGAACTGGCTTCTGCGGACACTGTTTGGGTTCAAACGCTTCGTGTTGTCTTGATCAAGTTCAAAGTCACTGGGTGCCCTGGCTATCTGCCACACAGGGATCTCCCGCACAGTCTCCTCTCCTCTCCTCTGCCACCTGCTTGTCCCCGAGTTCTCATGGCCCATGGCGCTGAACCTCAGCCACCACAACTGCCAACATCTCTTCAACTCTCAAACAAAACTGTCCTTAGGCCATGTCTCAGGCTCCTCCTGCCCTTTCTGCATGAAAGCATGACAAGTCCGGAGTGCCAAGGATTCCTAGGTGGACCACCCCTGCCCTTCCCCAGCTCCCCCATTACTGACCCACTCCTCCACTCTTCTCTTCTTCAAGAAATAAACTGAACAATAAAATGACAATGATGATCATTGTAATAGCACGACATGGCCAGGGGGTGCGGGGATTCATGGGAAAGGAGCACAAAGGAACTCCTGGATAACGGTCACTTTCTCTGTCTTGGTTTTGGTCATGGTTACACACATGTACACACTTGTCAAAATTCACTGAACCGAACACTTAAGACCTGTGCATTTTATTATATGTTAAAAGTCTTGGTTGTTAAAATTAACCAAAAAGAAAAAACACAACAGCAACAATGTGGCTATAGTCGTCCCCCAGGATCGGGGGGATTCGGTCCAAGGCCCCCAGTGTGTGTCCAAAACTGCGAGTAATACGCAACCCTATACATACTATGCTTTTTCCTATACATACATACCTGTGATAAAGTTTAATTTATAAATTAGGTACAGTAAGAGATTAACAACAACTAATAAAATAGAACAATTATAACAATAAACTGTAATGAAAGTTATGTGAATGTGGTCTCTCTCACTCTCAAAACACCTTCCTGTGATGTTCTCATCTTTTCACTTTAAGGAAGCACTTTATGGCTTCTCTTTGGCATGTCCAAGTTGCCAGCACCACTACTCTTGTGCTTTGGGGCCCTCATGAAGTAAAATAAGGGTCATTTGAGCACAAGCAGTGCAATACCACGACAGCTGATCTGGTATCTGAGAAGGGTACTAAGTGACTAATGGGCAGGGAACATGTGTATCGTGGAGACGCTGGACAAAGGGATGAGCCAGTCACCTCTTGCGTTATCTTATCTGATCCTTATAATCTTGTGATATATTTCTCTTCCCATTTTACAGATGAGGACACTGAGGGACCCAGGAGAATTCTAGTAACCTGCCAAGGGTCCCATAGTTAGTGACAGTGCCACGTTCCAAATCATAGTTCCTCCTGTGTGCCCTGGCATGTACTGTGTAGGAAGGACAACAGAAATAAAACATGACTGCAGCTTTTCAAGAAATGTCTGCATTGCGAGCTTGTGTGGCTCAGAGGTTGAGCATCAACCTATCATCCGGGAGATGGAGGTTCAAGTCCCGGTCAGGGCACATGCCCAGGTTGCAGGCTCCATCCCCAGTGGGGGAGGGGGAGTGCGAGAGGCAGCCGATCAATGACTCTCTCATTATTGTTTCTCTCTCTCTCTCTCTCTCCTTTCCTCTCTCTGAAATCAATACACATATAAAAAATGAATAAATAAATAAATAAAAGCTTATATGTGCCAATCATCTTGGAATTTATTTCCTTTTTTTGTTTTTCTTTATTTATTTCTCAATTACAGCTGACACAGAGTATTATATTAGTTTCAGGTGTACACTCCAGTGATTAGACATTATATAACTTACTAAGTGATGTTCTGATAAATCTCATACCCATCTGACACCATACATAGTTATTATAATATTACTGACTCAATTCCCTATGCTCAAATTTACATCTCCATGACTATTTTGTACCTGCCAATTTGTACTTCTTAATCCCTTCACCGTTTTCACCCACCCCCCAAACCCCCCTCCCATCTGACAACCTTCAAAATGCTCTCTGTATTTATGAGTCTGTTTCTGTTTTGATTGTTCATTTATTTTGGTTTTTAGATTCAATCATTGATAGATATGTGTTTATTGCCATTTTATTGTTCATATTTTTTATCTTTTTTTCCTTCTTTTTCTTAAAAAAGACCCTTTAACCCTTTGCGGTCGTATTAAATTTCGACATGGGTGTCATACTGGTCGGAATTAATTTCCATTGAAAGAGTAGTGATACATAACATGCAAGATTATGAAGGATAAACAAGAGAAATTATGAACTGATACATGAATGAATAGAGTTAAGATTTGTACGGTTCCTTGCTGTGGTGGCTGAGAGCAGACATACGACCGGAACGGTAAAAAAGCTTTGGTGACTGAGAGTAGACAAACGACCGCAAAGGGTTAATATTTCATGTAGTACTGGTTTGGTGATGATGAACTCCTTTAGCTTTCTCTTGTCTGGGAAGCTCTTTATATGTCCTTCAATTCTAAATGATAGTTTGCTGGGTAGAGTAATCTTAGTTGTAGGTTCCTTGCTTTTCATCACTTTGAATATTTCTTGCTACTCCCTTCTGGTCTCCAAAGTTTCTGTTGAGAAAACAGCTGACAGTCTTATGGGGGCTCCCTCGTAGGTGACTAACTGCTTTTCTCTTGCTGCTTTTAAGATTCTCTCTTTATCTTTAACCTAAGGTGTTTTAATTATGATGTGTCTTGCTGTGGGCCTCTTTGGGTTCCTCTTGTTTGGAACTCTCTGTGCTTCCTGGACTTGTATGTCAATTTCCTTCACCAGGTTAGAGAAGATTTCTGTCATTATTTTTTCAAAAGGGTTTACAATTTCTTGCTCTCTCCCTCTCGCTCTTCTCCTTAGGGTACCCCCATGATTTGAATGATGGTATACTTGAAGTTGTCCCAGAGGCTCCTTACACTACCCTCATTTTTATTCTTTTTGTCCTGTTGCTGTTCTGATTGGGTGTTTTCTGCTTCCTTATATTCCAAATCACTGATTTGATTCTCTGCTTCATCTACTCTACAGTTGATTCCCTGTAAATTATTCTTCATTTCAGTTAGTGTAGCCTTCATTTCTGGCTGGTTCTTTTTTATGGTTTCCATGTCCTTTTTTATGCTGTTGAGGTTCTAAGTTCACTGAACATCCTGATAACCAGTGCTTTGAACTCTATATCTAGTACATTGCTTGTCTCCATTTTGTTTAGTTCTTTTTCTGGAGTTTTGTTCTGTTCTTGTATTTGGGGCATGTTTGTTTCCTCATTTTGGCAGCATCCCTGTGTTTGTTTCTATGAATTAGGTAGAGCTGCTGTGTCTCCCAGGCTTGGCAGAGTGGCCTTATTTAGTAGGTGTTCTGTAGGGTCCAGTGGCATAGCCTCCCTGATCACCCAAGCTGGGCGCTCCAGGTGCAACCTCCCTCTTCCCATATAGGCTATGTACACCCTGCTGTTGTAGTTGAGTCTTGATTGCTATTAGCACCCCAATGGGAGGGATTTATACCCAGGCCGATCAGCTGCAAGTACTGACTGCAACCACCAACCACAGTTGGTGTGGAGGAACTGCTGTGCAGGGGCCTGCCCCACAGAGCAGGACTTACTTGAGCAGGGCTCTGTGCCTGCTGAGTCTGCCCCTTGAGTGTGTCACTTGTGGAGGTGGTCAGTGGTTCTTTGATGTGGTCTCAACCTGTCTACCAGGTGCACAGGCTCTGGGGCTTTCCAGGCCGGGGGAGGGGGGGGGACTGGCCAAGGTCAGCCATCCCCTGTGTTCTGTCCAGGGCCACCCTGCATGAGCTACAAAGTGATCTGCAGATGGCTGCTACTTATGCTGGGCTTGGAGGTGCCCAGGCAAGGCCAAGCTGTGAACCAAGGCTGGTTGCTGCTAGTGCCAGGCCTGGGGCCACTGAGGCCAGATGTTGCTTGTTTGAGAAATTTTAGAAAAGTCTGAAGCGTGACCCAAGACAGGCCATTCGTATGGGAAAGCCACTCAAAACAGGTTGGGTAGGACGGCAAGTTGGGTGGGGTGGGGTTTCAGGGAATCACCAGGACGGGGAAAACAGTGTGAGCCAGGTTGAGGGGACTCAGATATGGTACCTACATGCTGGCTTTGTTGGGGGTGGGCTCAGAAAAGGAACAATAGCTTCTGCCAGCACTTCTGTTGGGAGAAAGCTGCTCCCCAGCTCTCACTCTAATGCCAGACACTCAGTTCCTTCTTGTATGTCCTGGTGCCTTTCCTACTACTGACCTAACCCCGGAGCTCAGTGGGAGTGAGTCTGAGTAAGTCCATGCTCAGGCCCGCTAAGAGAAACTGCCTGGGGCTCCAGCAGCCCTCTGTCTCCCTCAGCCACAATCCCCACTGGTTTTTACAGCCAGAGTTATGGGGACTTTTCTCCCTGGCACTGGAACCCTGGGCTGGGGGACCTGGTGTGGGGCTTGGACCCTCATTCCTTAGGGGGAATCTCCAAAGCCTACATATCCCTTCCGATTTTTATCTACCACACATGGGTGTGGGACCACCCCGTTCCACCCCTCCTACCAGTCACGGTGTGGCTTCTTCTTTACAGATGTTTCTGAATGATGGTTGTTCTGTAGTTTAGTTGTAATTTTGATGTGATTGTGGTAGGATGTGAGTACCACATTTACCTATGCCACCATCTTGACTGGAAGTTCCTAATTTGTTTTTAACATGGTTGATGTAGACTGCTTTCTCCACACTCCATAATCTGAACTCATGCCCTGGCTCTAAATGACTACTCACTATGTGCTGTTTTATGTGTGTTATCTTACAACTCCAGGAGGAAGCCTGGATTATACTTTCCTTTTACAGGTGGGAAAGCAGAGGCCCCAAAAGGACAACCTGCCCGCTGTTGTCAATTAACAGTGGGTTGAGATTTAAACTCGTCTAAGCCCTTAATCACGATGACAAAGTGTTTCCTCGAACATGATTATCAAGTTGTTTTGCTATCAATCTTTAATTTTGGTGATCTGATGTCTGTGGACACAACCCAGTTAATGGAAACTTCTGAACAACCTTTAAAAATATAGCCATGTATTCTTAAGGTTCCAGCCCCTTTACATATCAGGCTTACTAGTTGACATCTTTGCTCCAGGTTTCCCTAGGACTTAGCACAATATGCCCTTCTGACATGTATCCACGCTTTGTGTTCAAAATGTGATATTAAGTCACTGTCAACATGGGACCCTGGAGAGACCCAAGCACCTGATATACAAAAAGAACAAACTCAGTAGAATTCACCTGATTGGGCTGCAGGGTTTTGAAGAATTAGTAGAACGCTGAGCAAGTCAAAGTGGAAGCAGCGCTGTGTGGAGGTCAACACTTAGTTGTTAAAAACTATAGTTTCAGTGGTCACTTAAAAATAGTTATCCCCATCTATACACTCAACTAATAGTTGGTAAGGCAGCCAAGCGGACTAATGGGGAAAGGACAGCTTCTGCAACAAATGGTGTTGGGAAAAGTGGGTAACCACATGCAGAAAAATGAAATTGGACCCTATCTTACACCACTCACAAAAGTTAACTCAAAATGGATCAGAGATTTAAACATAAGATTTGAAATCATAAAACTCCTAGGGAAAAACACAGAGAAAAAGCCCCTCTACGTTGGTGTTGGTAAAAACTTTTTGAATATGACACCAAAAGCACAAACGACAAAAGAAAAATTCAACGAGTGTCAGTACATTAAACTCAAAAGCTCTTGCAATGCAAAAGCAACAATCAAAATGAAACGCAACCTCTGGAACTGAAGAAAATGTTTGTGAACCATGTATCTTACTTATAAGGGGTTAATTTCCAAAGTTGATAAAGAACTCCTACAACTCAGTAACAAAAAAGCCCCAAACAATCCAATTAAAAAAATGAGCAGAGAACTAAACTGACATTTTTCCAAAGAAGATATCCACGTCGTCAGTAGGTACAGGAAAAGGTGCTTAATTTCACTAATTACCAGGGAAATGAAATCAAAACCACGGTGAGATATGTCACCTCACACCTGTAAGAATGGCTATCACCAAGACAAAAAATAACAAGTCTTGGTGAGAATGTGGAGAAAAGGGAACCCTCGAACACTGCTGGATTGCAAACTGGCTCAGCCACTCTGAAGACCAGGGTGGAGGTTTCTCAATCAGGCAAAAATAGAACTACCACACAATCCAGCAAACCCACTTCTGGGCATATATCCAGAGGAATCAAAATAGGTCATTGAAGAAATATATGCACTCCCAAGTTATTGCAGCATTATATACAACAGCCAAGATAAATGGATGAGAGGATAAAAAAGATGTGGTATATATGGCCAACGAAATACTACTCAGTCATGAGAAATGAGAAAATCCTGCAATTTGCAACAACATGGATGGACCTTAAAGACATTATGCTAAGTGAGAGAAGTCAGACAAAGACAAATATTGTATGATATCTCTTATATGTATAGTCTAAAGCAGAGTCTGCAAATACAAAACAAAAAATACAGTTATCTCTGGGGAGAGGAGGGAGTTCTGATTTAAAAGTGACATGGAAGGGGGTCTTCTAGGGAGCACAGAATGTTCTGATACTTGACCTGAGTCCAGCTCTTTACAATTACTTGCAAAACTGTACAAATGTTCTATGCATGGCCCTGTAGTCATGTCTCACAATACAACATACGCAGGAGGCAAAGAACTGAGAAAATTGACAATTCAGAGTGTCAGCATCTAAGGATAAGATTTCAGAATACGTTCATATGTTCAATCATGAAAACAAGGGTTTGCTTGGGTGTTTTTTTACTCCCTTCTTTAAAATATTTCTGGAAATGGATTTTTCACAGACGTTCATGAGAGCACAGCCAGAATCAGGTCAACCTTGATCAGTCAGCCCTAACTTGCCTCAACACTCACTTGCTGAACTTTAAACCCAGTCAACAGTCTAAACACAAAGCAAGGTTCAACTGCCAGCTTTTCAAAATACTCTCGAAAGACCCTGAGAAGATCATTCCACCACGAAATACCTCCCTCTCTTTGAAGACAGTGTTAAACTACTTAAATTCTGAGTCCTTGTACTTACGGATAAAAAACCATCCTAAAATCTTTGCTCTACACTCTCTCACACATGAAAGAGAATTTCTACTACTCTATAGAATAAAATACTGGGAGTTTTCTCAAAAAATTAAAAATAGAACTACCATATGATCCAGCAATTCCACTTCTGGGTATTTATCTGAAGGAAATGAAAACACTACTCAAAAAATATATATGCACCCCTGTATGCACTGCAGCATTATTCATAATAGCCAAGACATAGAAACAACCTAAATGCCCATCGATGGATGAATGGATAAATAAAATGTGATGTATATATAGATATATATGTATACGGAGAAAGATGTAAATGGAGTACCATTCAGCCATAAAAAAGAAGGTAAGGCCACAGACATGGAAGCATGAAACAGACTGACAGATCTCAGAGGGAAGGCAGGAAGGACGGCAGAAAGAGACTGACCAATGGACTTAGAAGCGCATATTCGAAGCCCATGGACACAGACAACAGACAGGGGAAGAACTGGGGAGGGGTGGGAGGTGGGGGGTGGGGGATGAAGGGGAGAAAATGGGGGACATCTGTAATACTTTCAACAATAATTTTTTTTTTTTAAAGAAGGAAATCCTGCCATTTGCAAAAACATGGCTGGACTTGAGATCATATGACAAAGATCATATGATTTCACTTATATGTGGAATCTAAAAAAAAAAAACTAACAGATACAGAGAACAGATGGGTGCCAGAGGTAGGGGGTGGGGGAGTGGGCAAAATGAGTGAAGGGAATCAAAAGATACAAACTTCCAGTTATAAAATAAGTAAGTCCTGGGGATGTAATATGTGTAATGCACAGCACGGTAACTACAGTTAATAATAATGTACTGTATATTTGAAAGTTGTAGGCCTTTAGCGACGTGTCAGTTATAACTCAATTTTTAAAAAGAATAAAATTGTGGGAAAGAGGGAGGAGGGAAGAGGTGGAGCTCGGGAGTGTTTGAGATTGTAATGGTAGAGACCTGCCATCACGCACTTGCCAAAGCAGAGAATGCACCCTAATGCAAACTATCAGCTGCAGTTTACACTGTGTCAATATTGGCTCATCGGTTATAACAAACCACAGAAATAAAGTTTTTAATTACCACACTAATAAAGGTGCTAACAATAAGGGAAATTGTTGGGGCAAATAAGGGACTATATGGAAACATTTTTTAACTTTCTGCTCAATTTTTCTGTAAATCTTAAACTGGTTTAAAAAATAAAGTCTAGGACGGGGTCAATGGGGGGAAAAAATGGGACATCTGCAATACTTTCAACAAGATAAATAAAAATAAATAAATATTTTTTTTTTAATTTAAAAAGCAAAGGTAATATTTTTAAATTTTTTTTAATTCTTTTAAAAATAAAAAAGTAAAGTCTATTAATAAACAAAACTAGAATAAAATTCCGCAAATGTCTGGGGGGGGGGGCTAGAGCTTCTAGAAAATTCTCAGAGCCACAACTTGAAGCTAATTAAATTAATAGCCCCACCATGTAAAAAACTGGCAGCTCTTCAAAAGACAGTTAAGGTAGAAGAGAGTAAAGGGGGGATAAATTATGATGGAAGGAGGTTTGACTTGGGGTGGTGAGCACACAATACAATATACAAATGATGTATTATAGAACTGTACACCTGAAAACTATATAATTTATCAACCAATGTCACCCCAATAAATTAAATTTAAAACAAAAAAGACAGTTAAGAAAAATGAAAGATTTAAGCCACTAAATGGGAGAAAATATGCACTGTACCTCTTCTGACAACATTCTTTATTCCAAAGTGTATAAACAATGAGGCAAACACCCCAAAAGAAAAAAAAGGGAAACAGGCAAAAGGCTTTGATATTCACTCCACAAAACACATACAAATCCCAATACACATATCAAAGACGTGCAACATCACTAGTCAGACAAATGCAAACTCGAGCCACAGTGAAGACCAATTCACACCAACCAGAACGGCCAGTATTAAAAGACTGAGAGCACAAGTGCTAACGGAGACGGAGCACCCAGAGCCCGCGCACACCGGGGCAGGAGTGCCCAGTGGCACAAGCACTCAGGACAACAGCCAGTTTCTGAAACATCCACACCATTCCTAGGTGTGTATCCAGGAGAAACAGAGGGGCACATGGCATCCTCACAAAGGCTCCTACACAGATGGCCACAGCAGGTTTCTGCATAAAGGCCCCAAACTGAAAGCGGCCCCAATGTCCTTCAACAGGGAAATCCAACGTGACGTTGTCCACACAGCAAGCGCTCCTCAGCAACTGCAAAAGGCTCTGCTCCTGATAAATACAGCAATGTGCACGGGTCCAGACCACGACGCTGAACAAAAGAAGCCGGACGCCGAAGAGCACACGGGGTAAGGCAAAAGGGTTACTGCTGTGAGTCCGGGACACAGAGTTTATTCTTGTATTATTTATGATTTACTGTATTATTTTCCACACAAACAACGGTAAACCTACGTTTGCCCCACCCTCTATATTGTCGGATTTCATCCACATGGAGTTCTAGAAAAGGCAAAGCGAATCTACAGTGACAGAAAGCAGAGGAGTTACAGCCTCAAGCGAGCGTGAGAGGGGGACCTGACTGCAGAAAGCAGGAGGGAAATTTGGAGGCTGATGGAAACGTTCTCTGTCTTGGTCGTGGTTGTGGTTACATGGATGTGCACTTTCATCCAAATGCACACTTAAAGTAGGTACATTTTTTAAACTGTGGTGAAATACACAGCATAAAATTTACCATCCTCACCATTTTTAAGTGCACAGCCCAGCGGCGTTAGGACATTCACACTTGTGCAACCATCACCACCATCCATCTCCAGAATTTTCTTACCTGCCTCACCTGAAACTCTGTCCCCATTAAACACCAGCCCCCCTCCCCCTCCCCAGGCCCCGGCACCCACCACCTATTTTCTGTCTCTATGACTCTGACGCCTCCAGGGACTCCCTGTGAGTAGGATCACACAGTTCTTGTCCTTTTGTGCCTGGCTTATTTCACTGAGCATAATGACCCTAAGGTCCATCCATGATGTACCAGGTCAGAGTTTCCTTACTTTTTAAGGCTGAATAATATTCTGTTGTATGGATGGAACACATTTTGTTTATCTATCATTTGTCGGTAGACACTTGGGTTGCTTCCACGTTGCTTCCTCTGTACTTCAGCATCAAGCCACCGTCCAACTGAGACCGTCACCTGAAATACTATGGGCTGAATGTTTGTGTCCCCTCAAAATTAATATGTTGAAGCCTGTTAGGGGGGCTTACCCCAATGTGATGGTATTTGGGGATGAGGCCTTTGGGAGGTAAATAGGTTTATATGAGATCATAAGGATGGGACTCTGATGATGGCATTGGTGCCCTCATAAAAAGAGAGAAAGACAGAGATCTCCAAGAGCAGACACCAAGGAAAGGTCGTGTGAGGCACAGCAACAAAGTGGCCCATCTACAAGCCAGGAAACAGGCCCTCGCCAGGGACCAAATCTGCTGGCACCTTGACCTTGGACTTCCCAGTCTCCAGAACTCTGAGAAATGTCTGTTGTTTAAGGCCCCAGTCTATGGTGTTTTGTTACAGCAGCCCCAGCTAACTAAGACACCTACCCAAGCCACCAGACATTTGCTTTGCCACCTTCCTGGCTCTGTTGCTCTGAATTTTCTCAAAAAGGAGCCCTGGGCATGGGAGAGCAAGGCAAACGCATGTTGGATAACATTACCCAGCTGAGGACTTGGAGAATTCCCCCTGGAGAGCTCCAGGCAGGTGGTAATTAGAGTAACTAGGCCCCTTCTCCATGTGACATCCTAAACCCGAGTGATGAGGCACCTGCAGCATCAGAGACTCGCCCAATCCTCTCTTTGCAGGACATGTGCCTAACATGACACAGGGCTCGCGTCATCGCCTTGCAGGACCCATGATTCCCATTCTTGGGTCCCACAGGATTTCACAGAGTTGACAGAACAGCTTCACGCTCCACAGCACAGCTGATCCCAGCAACACTGCAGGCCTGGCAGAGAGAGGGCCGTATGCAGCGGCGTGGCCCCGGCGCGAACACCGGGGAAGGCGCTCGCCGGGACTCACGGTGCGGGCTGCACGTGGCAGGTACACACCGCGTGGCATAGAGTGGTTCCGGAAGCTGTGACTTTGGGGCAGGAGACCCTCTCCTATCTCAGTTTCCTCATCTATAAGATGGGGAAACGAAAATCTTTCCCTCAGGAGGTTGTCATGAGGATTAGCTGCTATGAGCACACAGTAAGGATCAAATACCTGCCAGGGCTTTGAATCCTGTGGCTGTTTCTTCCTACTGACTTCAAACCCTATCAAATCCTTCAAATCCCAAAAGCACCAATCATCACTGGAGAACAGTCTCATAAAGCAGGTGGCGATAAAGTTAACCCACTAAGTTCATTCCAACACTCAGAGGTGCCCACGGAACGCCCAACTCCAAATGGCTTGGGGAAGGGGCCGCAGGAGAAACAAGCCAGTCCCCAGTTCAAACTGTCTAAAGAGGATGACCGCTGGGAGCTGCCGCTGAAGATAAAATTGGGGGGGAAATTGATACTAAAAGTGGAAAAGCTCAGGTACAGTCTATTGGAAGTATTTTGGGCTGCAACCAAATGGGGGCTGGTGGGACATGAAGCTTTCAGATGGTGAGATTCTGTGAGTCAGGGGGCACGGGGTCAGAAACTAACTGCTGGGCACCATCCACATTACCAACTGACCTTAACAACAGACCAATAGAGGTGCCACTATCCCATTTTACAGATGGAGCCCTTTAAGAGGAAAGCCTGGGTCCCCAGGAGCCTCTGTGTCACACAATCCCCACTGGTTTTCACAGCCAGAGTTATGGGGACTTCTCCTCCCAGCGATGGAACCTGGACTGGGGGGCCTGGTGTGGGGCTGGGACCCCCTTACTCCTCAAGGGTAACTTCTGCAGCTGAGATATCCCTCCCAGTTTTTAACCGCCACACATGGTTATGGGACCAGCCCATTCTTCATCTCCACCTGTCCCTACATGGCTTCTCTCCTCAGTTACTGGACTTCTGTTCAGCTAGATCTTAGGCGGTTCTTGATGATGGTTGTTCTGTAGTTTAGTTGTAGTTTTCATGTGGTTGTGGGAACAGTCTTATAAAGCAGGTGGCAAAAAAGTTAACCCACTAGTTCATTCCAACACTCAGTAGGTATAGTGTTTACCTATTCTATCATCTTGACAGAAGTCAAGAAAATGCATTTTTCTGCCCCAGCTGGGCATGGCTCAGATGAGCACCAACCTATGATCCAGGAGATCAAGGCTTGATTCCCGGTCAGGGCACATGCCCGGGTTGCGGGCTCCATCCTGCACGCCCCCATCCTGTGGGGGGGCTGCAGGAGGCAGCAGACCAATGACTCTCTCATCATTGATGTTTCTATCTCTCTCTCTCCCCTTTCCTCTCTCTGAAATCAATAAAGTTTTTTTTTAAATAAATAAAAGAAAATGCATTTTTCTAAAGACATAAATGTTTTTAAATGGGCAGGATTAAATAGGTGTCTCAGGATGCAGCTATGTTCCTACAACGATACAGAAACGCCAGGTGGTGAACACTATAAAAGCGAGGACAGTAGTTAATTTGGGGGAAGTGACAGGCACTCAGATCAGACAAGGCCCATGGACAGGCCTAAGTGGGAACTGGCCAAGTGCTGATTGTTGAACTGGTGAAGGTATGAGGGTGTTCACCCTAGAGCAGTAGTTCTCAACGAGGGTTCTGACAATGATGTCTGGAGACATTTGTGGTTGTCACAGCTTGTGGAGTGCTGCTGGCATGTCGAGGGTGGAGCCAGGGATGCTGTTCAACATCCTACAATACACAGGATGGCCCCCAGGACAAAGAATCATTCCGCCCAAACATTAGTGCTGTGGTTGAGAAACTCTGCATAATCATATTAAAAAAGAAGAAATACAAGAGACAACATGAATGATCAATAAACACGTTAAAAGACGACCAACTTTGTTACTGATCAAGACAATCACTCTCACCCAAACTAAAAAGTCTACCATTATTAATTTGGAGGAAAGATGTGGGAAAAATGGTGACTTGTTTTCCCTACCGCTATAAAAATTAACATTTTTTTCATTGTTGATAACTAGAAAAATAATCATTCTCCATTTTGTTCTTCTTTCTGTGTTCAATACTTAATATTTTTAAAAGAATAGTTTATTGATTTTTAAAGAGAGAGGGAGAGAGAGGGAGAAACATTGATGTGAGAACGCAATATCAATCGCTGCCTCCTGCACACCCACTACCCGGGATCGAGCCCGCAACCCCAGGATGTGCCCTTGACCAGGAATCAAACTGGCAGTCGCCTGGTGCATGGGACGACACCCAGCACCCGAGCCACACCAGCCAGAGCTCAGTATTCAATTTAAAAAAATTTTTTAACTTGTCTATGATTCTATATTAAATAAGACAAAATGTATGATGCAAAATTGTGACACTGGAAACATTTGCATGTTGTGTATCTCTGAAGCTATTAAAAATAAAAGATATGGGTCTAAAGAAAGAAAGGGGAAAAAAAGAAATCCCAGGGCAGGACCCCCTTAGGACCAGCAACCGGCTCTGTCTCCCCTCACAGCCAAGAAGAGGAGATGAGGTTTGGGGCAATGGAACCAGTCTTGCAGGCAGTGTTAACACTATAACCAAACCCACTTCCCAACCCTCCACCCAACACCACTCTTAGGAACAATAAAAAAGCGTAAGGAACACAGACTCCAGATGGCAGATTAAAACCTTTATTAGGCTTCTACCGAAAACTCCTACTGTAATACTACTTCCCACGTGACACAGCCCCATAAAAATAAAGATGAATCACAGCCCATTTTAAGGGAAACGTTTGACCACATTACGTCGCAACAAGTCACACTGACTTGCAGCAGTCATGCTGCAAGCAAGACTCAGAAATAGCACCAAGGGCTGAAAGGCAGGTCAGCCCACAGGTCAAGTCCCTCCGTGGCCGGGCCCTCACTCCAATGAGCCAGCATCACAAAACCGTAAGCCCATGATGATAGAAGGAGAGACAAAGTGTGTTTGAAAAAAGCAGGTCCAGCTATCTTAGGAGGCAGGGCAGCTGGGACAGCAGGGCGAGGGTGGAGTAAGAACTCTCCAGAAACAACTCGTGACTTTGCTGGGGGTAGAGACATTTTGCCAGCGCAGTGAAGCCTTTATTTTCACACTCCACGTGCGTGCGGGTCCCAGGGGAGGGATTCCTTGTGGCACTGCAGAGTCTAAGCTCTGACTCAAAATTTGCCAACTTTTCCAGCCTCCATGCAACACGCACAAAGATGATGAAACAGTAACTCAGCTAACAAGAAGCCACAGGCAGTTATAAAATGCAGAAACTCTACAGGTCACAAGTTAATTTTATTTAAACCCCATCAAATTGAAGATTAAACCAACTCATTAAAATGAACAGTTAATTTTTTAAACCCTAACAACTAGTGATTAAAACTCACTCAACTGGAAAGGCAGTGTAGCACAGTCAAAAAGGCACGTGGTTTAGAATCAAAACAGAGCATGGTCTAAATTCCAGTCCTACCCCTGCCCCCAACTCCATTATCCGTGTGACCTTGAGCAAGTCACTTAACCTCTCTTGGAGTTCATTTTCATCTGTTCTTAAAACAGGCTGTTAAACAAGAATAACTCCTTGGTTGCTGTGAAGATTAAACGAGAAAATTAATATAAAGTGATTGAAAGATCATCGGCACTCAATGGCAGTTTTCATAATAATGACTATTAAAAGTAACAAATCAAAATTATTTTCAAAAACTCTTTAGAAAACAAGAATGTTATATAGCCAAAATCCATGAGGGCAGCCAAAGCCATGCTCAGGGTGAATTCATGGTCTTAAACGCTACCATTGTATTAAAAGAATGGTATTAAATTCTTCATTCATTCATTTTCCAATTTATTCCAGAAAAGATTTAGGTGTCTGGTAAGTCATCTAAACGCTTCACATGGGGGGAGGAGAGAGTTCAGAATAATCTCAAAATGGGAAGAATTAAGATTATAATCATCACCAGTGGATGGTCATGGGAAATTTGATAAATAAATCCAAGATCTGCTTTCTGCTTTTTGGGGGGGGGGGGGGAGACCTGGCAAATCTAAACAGACGTAAAGGAGAATATGCCAACAAGATTAATAGCATGCTATTAAATCTGAAAATCTCAATGAAATGATGCTTAAGAAAACAGAAATCACAAAAGTTGAATTAGAAGGACCCAGAAATTTCACTTTTGGGTATTTATCCAAAGAAACCCTAAACACTAATTCAAAAGCCATATGCACCCATATGCTCATTGCAGCGTTACTTACAATAGCTGAGATACAGACGCAACCTCAGTGTCCATCAATGAATGATTGGATAAAGAAGTGGTGCGTACATACAATGGAATATTACTCAGCCATAAAAAGAATGAAATCTTGCCATCTGCAACAGCACGGATGGACCTAGACAGTATTAATGCTAAATGAAATTAAGTCCTACAGAGAAAGACAAATGCCATATGATTTCACTTGTATGTGGAATCTAAATAAATAAATAAATAAATAAACAAAACAGAAACAAATTCATGGATAAAGAGAACATTTGGGCCCGGCCGGGCGTGGCTCAGTGGTTATGCGTCAACCTAGGATCCAGGAGATCGAGGTTCGATTCCCGGTCGGGGCACATGCCTGGGTTGTGGGCTCGATCCCCAGTCGGGGGATTGCAGGAGGCAGCCGATCAATGACTCTCTCATCATTGATGTTTCAACTCTCTCTCTCCCTCTCTCTGAAATCAATAAAGATATATTTAAAAAAAAAAAGAGAGAACATTTGGGGTTTTTTATCCTAACCCAAGGATATTTTACCATTGCTTTTTCAGAGAGAGTAGAAAGGAGAAAGAGAGAAAAAACATTGATGTGAGAGAGAGACACATCCATTGGTTGCCTCCCAAACGCCAGGGCTGAGCCTGCAACCGAGGTACCTGCCTGCCCTTGGCCAGAATCGAATCTGGGACCCTTCAGTCCACAGACCGACGCTCTAACCACTGAGCCAAACCAGCCAGGGCAAAAGAGAACATTTTGATGGTTGCCAGATGGGAGAGGAGTTGGGGAACTGGGTGAAAAAGGTGGAGGGATTATGTACAAATTGGTAGTTACAGAATAGTCATGGGATGGAAAGGACAGCACAGGGAATCTAGTCTGTAATATGGTAATGACTATGTATGGGGCCAGGTGGGTACTAGTATTATCAGGGCGATCACTTCATAAGTTATATACATGTCTAATCACTATACTGTAAACCTGAAACTAATATAATATTGTATGTCAACTGTAATTGAAAAAAAAAAATTATTTTAAAAAAAAAATGACTTAAAAAGATTAGAAGAGGTTAAAAAAAATTTTAAGCTGAATTCTAAAATAAACAATATGAAAGTTTTTTTAAGTTATCAAAGAATTCCCCATGATTTTTCCAACAAATCATCGGTTTTTCAAGGAAGAGTTGATGCCATAATTTAAAACATTTAAAATAAAAACTTACCTAGTTCACTTTATGTGGCTAGATTATCGGATAACAAAACATGATAAAGAGATTGCAAAATAAAATAAACCAAAAACATAGCATAATTTCACTTATAAATACAAATGACAAAAATAAAAAAATAAAAATTTTTTTTAAACTAAGCAAACTTAGCAAATCAAATACAACATTAAGAGGATAACTCATCACACTCAAGTAGGGTTTACCACAGGAAAACAAGAATGATTGTATATTAGGAAACTTATTAAACATGGATGTCAGGTAACACCATTGTTAAAAATTTAATATGAGTCTTGAACCCTCGTCAACTGAGTAAAATTTAAAACTGAAATGAGAGGTACAACATTTAGACAGGATTTTCTTAAAAAAGGTCAAAAGTTCTAGAGGGTAAAATTGCACGGCATGCAAATTAAAACCACAATAAGCTATCACCTCACATCTGTCAGGATGTCTATCATCAATAAGTATATCAACAAACAAGTGCTGCGAGGGTGTGGAGAAAGGGGAGCCCTTGTGCAATGCTGGTGGGAGCGCAGACGGGTGCAGCCCCTGTGGAAAGCAGGATGGAGCTACCTCAAAAAGTTAAAAATGAGCAATTCCACTCTGGAAATTTTTTTTTTTAATATGTCCCTACTGATTTCAGAGAGAGGAAAGGAAAGGGAGAGAGATAGAAACATCAATGATGAGACAGTCACTGATCCACTGCCTCCTGCACACCCCCTGCTAGGGATGGAGCCCCCAACCCAGGCAGTGCCCTGACTGGGAATCAAACTGCGATCTCCTGGATCATAGGTTGATTCTCAACCACTGAGCCATGCTGGCAGGGCTGGGAATTTATCTGAAGAAACCAGAAACGCTACTTCAAAAGAATATATGCACCCCTATGCTCAATGCAGCATTATTTCCAATAGCCAACATTTGGAAGCAGCCCAAGTGCCCATCAGTAGGTGAGTGGATAAAAAAGCTGTGGGACATTTACACAGTGGAATACTACTCAGTCATAAAGAGAGGGGAAAGTTTACCCTTTTCGGGAGCATGGATGGACCTGGAGAGCATTATGCTGAGTGAAATAAGGCAGTCAGAGAAAGACAAATACCACATGATCTCACTCATATGTGGAATCTAATGAACTGAACTACCAAGCAAAATACTGAGCAGACTTATAGAGAGCAGGCAGACAGCTCTGGTGGAGTGGGGGGGGCCGTACTGAGGTGGGGGTGGAGGGACTGAGCAAAAAAGAAAAAAAAGAGAACTCATGGACATGGACAAGTGTGGTGACTGCGGGGATGGGGGGCTAGATGTGGAAGGGCATAGAGGGATAAATGGTGATAGAAAAGTAGAGGGAAGGCGAGGGGGAAGGGGAAGGGGAAGGGGAAGGGGAAGGAAGAATACACACTTTGAAAAAGTGTAACAGGAAAAGAACTGGTCTACCACAACAAAACATCTTCTAAATCTATAGTAATTAAATCAGTATGGTACTGGGATAATAGACACAGATGAGTGAAATAGAACTGCTATCCCAGACACAGACCATGGTTTTTGGTTGAATTTAATAAATGATAAAGAAAACATCAAGAGTCATTGGGAAGGGAACTGATTACTCAATAACTGGCATTCAGGAAGTAAAATAACTACTCTGGAAAATCATTTCGGGTTCTCAGTTACACCGTACACAGATTTAGGTGTTTGATCAAGCTCTAAGTCCTGGTTAAAATGTTTTATGAATCCCATTGTGTTTCCCACACTGGGGTACTGTGGTAGATGGAAAAAATGGCCTCAATTCTTCCTTTTGTGGACCAAGAAAGAGAAGATACCTACCAAGAAGGGTTCCTGGTGGCTAACTGGGCTCAAATTTAAAAGCAGAGCCTTAGCACCATTTCTAAAGAGGGGCCTCTCACACAAAGCACACTTCAGGGAGAAGCCTGCACTAAGCTGCCTGCCTCCGGCACCGAACAGCCTGCCTGCACTGTGCTCCTGCCTTCTAGCCAGCCCTGACAAAGGAGTTCCTGGAATCTAATTTCAACCAATAACAGAGGCTTTCCCCATCCAAATGAAGCTGTGCACCTATATCCCCATCAACATCTTCACCAAACAACCAGAGCGTCTCCACTCTGACCAATCAGGACAGTGCCTTTTGGACCAATCAAGCTGCAAGGATTTGAAGTCCTCATTTGCATGAGGACAGACCAACCAGGGACCAGGGGCAGGGACTTCTGTCTCCATAAGTCAGCCCCCTGTGGCTCAGAAAGCCTGAACTTTACTTTTCCACTGAAGACCACAGACTGAGTTTCTCTGGCTGGAGCAGAAACACCAAAGATGAAACAGCGAAGCCATCTTTCTGGACCAGAGCGGAGCTGTGAGAGGAGCCTGGCCCCAGGGCCTCCTCACAGCCATGCTGCTTCATAACTGAGCTGTTCACACTGATCAAAGTCTCCTTCTTCACTGCACCCCAAATTGGGGATTCCTGTTGGTGTTGGATTGATGCCAAAGACCATCAGTTGACACCCTCCAATCAGTAGAAGGGGTCTATATCCTGCCCCTTCCTTCAAGCTTGTCTGAGCCACATGACTTGCTTTGACCAATGGACCGTCAGAACACCTGATGCGCAGAGAGAGAAGCACTTGCGCACTAAGGATTCGCTTGCTGCTCTTGGAACCTCAAAACCATCATGAGATCCAAGTACAAGCTAGTGTATGCAGGATGAGCGGCCACAGGGAGGAAACCCAAAACATACCAGCTGGCAGCCAGCCCCCACCGCCAGCCTGAGGAGTGTGGCTGTGCTAACTCATCCAGCCACCAGCCATCTCACCAGCTCATCCCGGACCCAGGAGAGAACTGGGCCTGTGTCTGGGGTCCAGCCCAGAAAACTTGCCCAGGTAACCCAGCGAATCGTGAGCGAAATAAACAACTGTATAAAGCCAATATGTCTAGGATTGTCTGTTACACAGCAAAAGGCAGCTGATACAAGATCCAACAGAAGGCCTTATTTCCTCCCAATAAACCAACCCCCTGTGGTTTAACTTTGAGTAGATTCCCATTATCTGTAATCAACGAGCTGACTGAGATGCTCAAGAAGACAAACTCAGGCAGAGGTTCCCTCCCTTAGCTTCCTCCCCATCCTGACTGTACTTTCTCTGGACCCACACCCATTCTGTTCTGCTTACACTGAAAAGCACTCTGTTCCCTGTTCCTCAGAGAGAGAGGAGAGGCCAGGAAGGAGTTGACACATCCCTCATTCTTGGTCACCCACAGACATGATGACACTCTCAGCCCCGGTCAACACACTTACCCTTTCCTTGTTCCTCTTCTCGCTCAAATGGACCTATAATACCCTCTTTGTTTTGTTCAACTTTCCCAAGACACTCCTTTGTCTATTTCAGGGACTCTCAAAGGGGTACAGAGGCTGGGAAGAAAACATTCATTGTTATATTTTGCATTTAAGGGGAAAAATCAAACTCAAAGTAGAGAAGGGGAATGGGATTTTTACTTTCATCAAAAGAGAGGATAGCGGTTACAAGTTGAGGAAAAAACTTTGAGACTGAGTCTCTTACGATTTCCTCACTATAAAAGAGGAAACAGAGGCTGAGGAAAGGTAGACAACTTGTCCAAGGTCACACAACAGATATAGGATTCAAATCCAGGTGTGTCTGACTGCAGAGTTGTCTTTTACCATGAAATGAAATGCCTTAGAGCAGTGCTGCCCAGCAGAGCTTTCTGGAATGATGGAAATGTTCTACATCTGCATTGTCTAAATGTGGTTAGTGCAACTGAGGACATGTGTTTGATTTTATTTCATTTTAATGCATACAAACTTAGCTACATGTGGCTAGTGGGTTATTGGACAGTGCAACTCTAAAATGTCACCAAGTTGGTTCTATACCGCCATCAATGGGACCCTCAACATCCTTACCCTCCTAAATCCCACCCACCCACGCAGAAGAAGTGGGAATTGAAAGTGGTAAGACCTTAAGGGGAAAATAGCACAGGGAAACAGGGTTACCACCAAACCTAAGAAAGCCCTCTATAAATATTCTAATGTCATCTAAAATAAAATAAAGAGACAACCCACGCCATTTTACAGTCAGCAACAACAGGTCCTGAAAAACTGATTCCCACTGACCACTTCAGGCTGGCTAGACCTTCTTCAAGATCTCCTTTGAGAAATTAGGAAAAACTTAGAAATTTGTTTGCCTCTGTGTAGGCAACATTCGCACTGTGGGTCAAGGGGGAAACAATGTCATTTTCTGACTTCTTCGATTCTGAATTTGTAACTCTTCTCACCTGGGTCTACCTGAGCTTTCTTCATTCTTCCTCCTAAGAACTCAGGGCCAGTGAGGCTACATGTCCTTCACTGTCTCTCATCCCCCAACTCTGCCAAATGCCCAGTGTTGTTACTTGTAATTCCCATCAGGAAACACTTGTAAACAGAACACTCCCAACGGCAAGGAGTTTCCAAGTGAAGTCAAGCAGTGCTTGTGGATCTCTTTCAAAAGCATCCTTTCAAAACTGTGAAGAGTCTGTGTGAAGAATTATGCCCTCCTCTGAAGTACGTGAGCGTCCTTTTGTTGTTGTTGTTAATCCTCATACGAGGATTTTTTTCCATTGATTTTTTAGAGAGAATGGAAGGGAGGGAGGGTAGGAGAGAGAGGAAGAGAGAGGAAGAGAGAGAGAGAGAAACATCAATGTGAGAGAGACACATCAATTGGTTGCCCCCCGCAGGCGCCCCAACCAGGGCCGGGAATCAAATCTGCAACCCAGGTATGTGCCCTTGACCAGGAGTCGAACCCGTGACCCTTCAGTGCGTGGGTCAACACTCTAACCACTGAGACACACCAGCCAGGGCACTACATGAGCATCTTTAAGACAACTCCCTAATTTCTTTCTTCATCACACCTATCCCCACGTGAGACATCTTTCCTTTGTCAGATCTGTCTGTTTTCCTTCTGTCATGTGTCTCGAGGTCAGCTGCCCACCCTGTCTTCCTTACAACCACCAACCCTAAAATCTACTTGTTTTTCTTGCCCTTGTAAAATTCCTTTGCGAATCACCCTCATACCTTGTGCCTGTATAAAAAATAATTTCCTCAGCAGAACTTGCCTTTGTAAAGAGGACAGTTTCATTACGGCCTTCAACCTGTGCCTTATTTATCACAAACTGAAAAGGGGAGGCCCATGAGCACCACTGGGCTGGATAACAAAATATGCAGATTTTAAACAAAGAAAAACCAGCCAAAGTGCACACCACCTCCAATAACCATGCTCAAGGGAGGGAGGAGAAGAATCACCTCTGAAAATGGCTGACTGCAGACGGTGCTGGGGTGGGGACAGCGTGTGTTAAATGAAACCCAACGAAGGGACAGAACCCGAGTCTGACCCTGACTCTGGGTCCAGAGGACAGAGGGCCACCAGAGTACATCAGCAACACTCACGCTGGGAGACCGCCCCAGGCCAAACAGCCCAGTGCTCCAACGGGGAGGGTAAAGGGACAGAGAGGAGCCTGCAGACTAGAGCTTCTGGGCACTGGGGCTTGGGGGCCAGATGGTACTTGGCGATAGGGAATTTCTCTGCACTGTAGGGTGCTGAGTGGCAACCCTGGTCCCCACTCACTCGGTACCAGGAGAACACCCTCCTGAGCCGTAACAACCAAAAATGTTTTTAGACATTGCCGAACATCCGCTGGGAGGCAACATCACCCCCAGTTGAGACTCACTGCTGTACATGCAAAGAGACATATCAACTTTTTTAAATGGGCCAGCCTAAACAATATTGTCTAGAGTTGTATCACATTTGAGTGATAAAACTTTACAGAAAGATTTGACCAGTAGAAGAGAGAGGACAGTGACCACTCTCAGGAGGTCATGCAGCCCATGGAAGGGCGTCATGGGGCGGGGGCGGTTGTTGCTGGCAAAGTGCTATTTCTCAACCAAGGTGGGAGTTGCAAGGCTGTCGGCCTTAGAGTAATTCATTAGGCTATACATTTGTTTTGTATGGTTTTCTGCATCTGGTTTCTTTGAAAATAAAATGGCGTTTTAAAAAAATAAAACCAGCCCTAGCCAGTTTGCTAGTGGTTAGAGCATCAGCCCACAGATGCAGGGTCTCGAGTTCGATTCCAGTCAATGGAACGCACCTCTGTTGCAGGCTCCATTCCTGGCCTCGGTGGCCGCATGTGCGGGAGGCAACCAATCGATGTGTCTCTCTCACATCGATGTTTCTCTCTCCCTCCCTCCCTTCCACTAGCTCTGAAAAAGCAATGGGAAAAAAATATCCTCGCGTGAAGATTAAAGAATAAACAAATAATAAATAAGTAATAAAAATAAAACCAAAAGCCAAAAAAATAGGAAAGAAACCTTGACGCAATACATTAAACACAGAATTACCAAATGACTCAGCAGTGCCTCTCCTAGATATATTCCCTCCCTCCTCCCTCCCTTTCACTCTCTCTGAAAAAAATCAATGGAAAAAATATACTCAGGTAAGGATTTTAAAAAGACAAAAAAGTCACATAATGTATGATTCTATTCATAGGAAACATCTAGAAGACGTAAATCCACAGAGAAGCAAGCAGATTAGTGGCTGACAGGGTCTGGTGGGAGGCAGAGTGGGGAGTGACTGCTCATGGGCATAGAGTTTCTTTGTGAGGCAATGATGGTACCGTGGTAATACCTACTTATCAATCACAGGAAAGAAGCAAAGGAAATGCCCAACATTACAGATACGTCATTTAGGCAGCTTCACCAGGAGGCCACAGCTTTACACTCCCCGAGGAGCCACCGGTCCATTCCGGCAGATGGCTGGGGAAAGGGGACAGGGGGAGGTCAGATGTATGCCCGGTAACGCTGGCGGGGACTAGCGAAGGCGCCTGCGTCAGAGACACCTGGGAACTGGCCAGAGGAGGGGTGGCCACCACAAGCACCAGGAGGTTAGGGACATTTAATCCTCTATGCAAAGGGGTCCCCTCCCCGGCTCTGGTGCCCTTGGCTCTCCAGGGCCCTCTCGGCTGACCCTGGCTTGCAGGGCTCCCACGCGCCTGCTCCCCTGCATTCGCGCACACAATGGGCTAACGCACCGCAGCTAGGCCGGCTGCAACCTGGAATGGAAACTGCGCACCGCCTTTGCTTCTAGCTCTACTGAGTCCCCAGCTGCACTTCTTGCAGGACTGGATTCAGGGAAATGGGACTTTGGAAACCCAGGGATGTATTCCACACAAATAAACATCACTCATCCTCCTGTGCGAGTCTCAGAAAATTCTTTTTCTCAAGATATCATAAGGACTCCACCCCCAGCACTCAGCGGGGAAAGGGGGACCCCACATCCACCTACAACAGTGAAATGTTCTGGAACTAGATAGTGGCAGTGGTTGCACAGCGCCGCAAATGTGCTAAATTCACTCAGTAAATCTTATGTGCATTTTACTGCAATAGAAAGAAAAAAAACACATTGTTTTTCAAAGAAGAGAAATCGTGAATATTCCAGATCTAATCTGTCTTATTTTGCATATCTCCTGCTACACCCAGTGGCTTTGCAAATGTGAAAACCCTTAACCTCAGCGCAAGAATGAGGTGGCCTGTGACAGGAAACCTCATCGCCAGAATGAGGTGGCCTGTGACAGGAATCCCGTGTGGTCAGTAATCACCATCAGAGCTGCACACACAGTGCCATCATGACTAGGTAACAGCTCTTGAAACCCTGTTCGTATCAGATCTCCCAACGAGAACAGTTTCATTCACAGATGACCACTTGGAAACACTCCATAGTATTTTCCAGCAAGCAAACCCTCTTTCTAGACTACAGCCATCATTCAAGACCAAAGACCCTCCCTGAGGGACAAAGCCAGAAGCAAAGAAACTTCTATAATAAAAGGTCAAATAACCCTTTACCCAAAACCCTCCAGACACTTGAGGATTATGGACTTTATCTACCAGGTGCCACACCCCCAGCAACAATCTGAGGAGCATGTTCCATCCCCTGCTTCGGTGTCCTTCAGGCTTGAGGCTGGGTCGGGAGATCTCCGCTTCCCAAACCTGGCATTGGAGGAAAGTGGCCCATTTTGCTGCTCCTCGTATGGCCCCACCCACAGGAGACAATGTGGGACCAAAGGAAAGCAGCTCTCTTGTTAGTTTGTTTCCCACTGTCAACATCATTCATTTCTAAGTATGTGCAGACATTTAGCCTGAGCTAAAGAGAGGGGAGACAGAGGGGGAGAGTGAAAGAGAGAGCAGGAGTGGATGGTTGAGGCAGACGAGAGAGAGAAAGGAGGGGAGAAGGGAGGGGGGAAGAGACAGGGACACAATTTGGAAACCCCAGCACCCACACCAGATCTCTTTATTGGGAAAGAAAACATTATATCAGGCACAGGTGCATGGAGAGAGAAGGACAGGCCACAGAGAGCACCTGGGCTCCCAGCCGGATAGGAGCTGAAGGGCCCGGGACCTCCCTGGGGCATTTCAGGTGTTCAGTCACAAAGAACAGATTTTAATTTTGACAAAGTGTCTGGTGACACAGTAGGAAATGTCAATGAATTTTGTCAAGTATGCGGGAGAAAAAGAAAAACTCGTCAGACCAGTTACCAAGTCACCAGACAGCCACCTTTCCATAATGAGGATTTAACTCTATCCCACCTTCTGCCAAAGGATTGGGCCAGTTTAGTTCTCTAAGCAAAAAGTTAGCTAAATTGGTATCCCCGAGACCCCTCCAAGAAGCTGTAAGAAGCTCCTGCTCGGTAAAACTGTAAGTCTGGGTCTTCACTATAAAGATTTGGACGGTACTGTCCCCAGGATGCCCATGTGGCCAACCAGCCTCCATTCTTCAGTGCATCCTGGAGCCTACTGAGCTGAGCAGCTTTATGCCTACCTGGCTTATAACCTTAGTTACTTCTTTGACTTTTTCCCTGACTGGACAGAGACTTTGGGGTCCTATCAACATGCCTGGCTCGGCATATATCAATATCAGTGGAAAGAGCCCATCCTGAACACAGCCTCAATGTAAGCTGCATGGTTTCTCCATCACGCCTACAGGAAACTGTCTGCCACTCAGCACACAAAAGGGTCCAAGCTTCTCTTCACAGCATGAGGCGCCCCCTCACTCTAGTCGACAAAAGACCTCTGCTTTCGTCACTGCCTTCCCACCCACCTAAACACCCTCCCCTCTTCTTTCTGAGCATCACTGCCACCCAAACCAAACCACATCTTTATAACCACTCCCATCTGGAACAATCTCCTTCCGCATATGCCAATGGCATCTATTTATCATCAGTCCTGGGGAGGGGAGAGGTGCTGGAGCACCTCTTCTTTCCTGCTATACAAAATCCAATCATCTCCAAACGGAAAAGTCATTTTAAAGATACCAATCATCTTAATGATAAAGAAATTACAACGGCCATGGCAGTTTTTCAGTATAGTGTCTTTAACTCTGTTCTAGATTTTTAAAAGATCTGTAACAACACTAAAAGGAATCAATATGAATTTTTAAAAACCCGCATGGCCCATCATGCTACACAATCTACTGTCCTTTTAAAAATGATTACCACCATTCAATATCCATGTGCACATGCTAAACTTTTCTATTTTCTGCAGGGACTACAGTAACACACCCACACAGGAATTTATCAATATTCTGCTTTGTTGTCTAGAGAGTGTCAGGATTTCCAGGTGTTCTGGCTCCAAAAGTATCTAGAACCACCAGCCAAGTGACTCACTTAGAGGGAAAGGGGGGCCTGCCTTGTCTTGTGCTATCTCCTGCTGGCTGCCTGCCGTGAATGGTTCATTTGCTCCTGCCTTCTAACTCCCCAGCTAACTCAAGAGCTCAGGAGGGGCAAGGATGACATCCATACTCTAGCCCCTGGGGCCAGAAAGGGGCAGGCGGGCTGCCTTGGCCTGATGCTGTGGTGCTCCCAACTTCCTCTAAAAACAGCCTCTACCCCCAAGAGCCCCCTCATCTTTATAAGGTACATAACCAAGAACAGGGGTTGGCATTTCTTTTTTCTATAAAGGGCCATAGAGTCTCTGTTGCAAGTACTCTCCCCATGGCACCAAAGCAGCCACAGGCCATACTTAAATGAATAAATGAACCAGCATAGCTGTGTTACAATGAAATTTTATTTAGGGGCACTAAAATGTTTATTTCATATCATTTCACCTCTCACAAAATATTATCTTTTAGATTCGCCCCTCCCCCCAAACTTCTTAAGATATAAATAGCATTCTTAGCTCATGGGTCCCACAAAAATTTCCAGCAGGCTGGAATTGGACCAGGCATAGTAGTTTGCTGACGTCTGGTCAAGGGCACCAGATAAGCCTGGGGTCAACCAATATCCCAGCAAGCTCTCCTGGAGTAATGAATTATTCTTCAAGCCTCAGTGTTTTCTTCTATAAAAATGGGAGTAACATCCTCTCATGGGCTATGGTGAGGATTCCGCGAGTTCTTAGCACATGGTAAGTGTTCAATAACATTAGTTATGAGTGGTCAAAGATGTCACTACTTATCTACATGACAGGTGCTGGGGACACAACAAATGCCACAGTCCCTATACTCAAGGGAACTTAGCCTGATGGGGGAGGCAGCTAACTGAAGGCTGAATGAGGAGGGCTCTTACGAGGAGGCAGTCAGAATGATGGCAGGGCAAATTCTAGGGGACCGCCCACCCCCAAGCTTCTTTGTTCTCTGCTGGCTGAGCTCAGATTCGGAGCCAGAATATCCAGGTTTGGGGTGTGAATCCCGTCTCTAGTACTTACTAGGGATATGACCTGGAGCAAGCGGCTTAATTTCTCAGGGCCTTGGCAGCCTCGCCTGTGACAGGAATTGCTGGCAGGACTGAATGCAGTATCACAAGCAAAGCGCTTACACCAGTGCCCTGCACAAAATAAGCATTTGTTGCCAAGGAGATTCTGATTATTAAAATATCAAAAGCAGAGCTAAAAACATAAACGAAGGAATAAAAAGTTTCAACGTGAAGCTAAAACTTCTGCCTACAAGCAAACCCTTCAAGAGCAGGCATGCATTTAAATATCTCATGCTCAGCCCTGGCCAGTGTGGCTCAGTGGTTAGAGCACTGGCCTGCGCACCAAAGGGTCGTAGGTTCGATTCCTGGTCAAGGGCTATGTGCCTGAGTTGCAGGTTCGATCCCTGGCCCAGCCAGGGTGAGTGCGAGAGGCAACCAACCGATGTGTCTCTCTCAGATCGATGTTTCTGGCTCTCTCTTTCTCCCCTCCCCGTCTTTCCCTCCCTTCCACTCTCTCTAAAACTCAATGGAAAAAAATATCCTTGGGTGCGGATTAACAAAAAAGAAAATAAATAAATATTTAATGTTCAATGTAAATAGAGCACTCAATCTTCAGAGGATCTGAAACACAAATGGAAATGCAAACTCAAGGAGGAGGGACCTGTCCCCTTTTGCCTCCAGCTGCTTTCTTGCTATCTGTATGTGGCATCGCCAACCATCTTTCTGGCACCCGGCATGCCCCAGCCTCACCCACTTCTCTGACTGGCAGCAAGCAGCTGAGGAGGCCTCCCACGGGGAAAACATGCCAGTGAGTTTGGCTACAGCAGCTGATCAAGCAAGTCCTGGTTTCTAGTACCCCCAAAAGCCCAGCTTGGGGTCTTCAGAGCACTGGATGCTGAGGCACCAAGTCAGCAGAGTGGTCTTCCCTCTGCGGTAGGCCCAGCACCCAACCCTCATCATATGGTGGGCTCTCCTTTGCCTACCCCTGGCCAAAGTCAGAAATACAGCCAAGACTTGGCCAGTATTCACTCGCTCAGAGGTCTGTCTGCCCAGAAAGAGTGGTAGAGCAATGGCACTTAGAAGCTTCCAGAACACTCACAGAAGCGCTGGGCTATATGCACCTCCTGTGCCATCTCATTTAACCCCCTAACCACAACCCTAATGTGTGGGTCCCGTAATAATCCCCATTTTTCCAGTGAGGAAACTGAAGCTTGTTCCAGATCATGACCAGTCAATGGCTGAACAGGACTCGCAAGGCAGTTCTGCCAGACCCGAAACATCCTCGAAACCACTTTGGAACAGACCCAGTAAGGCCAAGTTCAGGCCCTTAATGACACACCAATTCTGTGACCCCAAAGACAAGTTGAAGGCTTCAGCTGTGCCTTCAGAGACGCTGCTGCTGTACCTCTCCCCACAGCGTACCCAATCATGTGTGCAGGGTCTGTATGGGCCTCCTCTCCAAGGAGGGAGGGGCCGGCCCCCCCTGGGGCCCCAAAGGCCCCACATAATTCCTGATCGGGCTTCTCCTCCCTGCACGTCCCTGACCAGGCTCCTTGTATTTGGCCTCTCCTGGCATCTTCACCCAAAATCTATAGACAGGGTGACGGAGAACAAGACGGAGCCACATGTCACAGTGACGTTTTCTTTTCAATGACCCTAACCACTAATAGCCTTCCTCTGCTCTCTTGCCTAAAGCATTATTGTTTCGGGGACAGGTGGAAGAAGGGACACTGGAGAGAATGCTTAAACTTGGTCCAAAGGACAACCCAACGCTTTCATCCAAAATGCTAACCAGTCCCCAGAAGCTCCCACAGCCTTGCAAACGTGGAAGAAAAAGACAAAGGTTGTGGGGTGCTCGAGGAAGTGTTTGAAGGGATTCTACAGGACTAGATGAGCTAACAGTTTTCACAGGTCTGTGTCTGTCTCCTAGGACAGGGGAGTATCTTCTAAGGGTTCATTTCAGGCTGCTTTGCATTCAAAAATCCCACAAAACGTTACATATGACTTCCGAAGCCACAGCAACGGGTAAGCATTTAAAAAGTTGGAGATGTTCACCCACGTTCACAGCAGCATTAATCACAACAGCTAACATGTGGCATTAGCCCAGGGGCCCGTCCATGAATGAATGAAAACACAAAATGTGCTCCATCCAGACAATGGAATATTACTCAGCCTTAAAAAGGAAAGAAATGCTGACAACAGCTACAACGTGGATAAACCTTGAGGACATTATGCTTGATGAACTCAGCCAGTCACAGAAGGACAAATACTGTAGGATTCAACTCACAGGACATTCCTAGAGGAGTCAGACCCATAGACACAGAAAGCTGAGGGATGGTGGGAGCCAGGAGCTAGGGGAGGGGAGTGGGGAGTTGGTGTTTAACGGGGTAGAACTCCAGTTTGGGAAGATGAGAAAGTTCTGGAACAGATGGTGGTGATGGTTGCAAAACAGCGTGAATGTCCTTAATGCCACTGAACTGTGCACTTAAAATGGTTAAAATGGTAAATTTTATGTTATATGTATCTTACTACAATAAAAAGGTGTTTTTTTTTAAAGCCAGAGTTCAGCTGTACTCAATAGACACGGGCACTGGTTCAGAGAACAATCATTTGTTGACATCTGTCACCAGGACAGGACAATGCTTCACCTACCTCTCAGTGGACCCCACCACTGATTATGAACCAGGACCAACAGACAAAGAAGCCAGGTGCCAGGAACTCAGTACCCTAGCAGGTGTCGGTCACAACAATGCATGTGAGCGGCACCCTCCCCCGGTGATGAAACCCCCAGTGCTGGAAAAACAAGCTTTGTTCTCAAGAGCAAAAGATTTCAAAAAAAAAAAAAAGCCTGCTGAAAATATCAGGGGCATTTGCTGATAATACTGTCCTCGATATTTTGACTAAAATGGATACAGAAATAAACCCAGAGGAATGTCTTAAATTATATCCCAAGACATATGAGCCCGGCACATTTCAAACAAGCTCCTAAATTTGGAGAACTCAGCCTTGGGATGAGAGTGTTCACTGTTTTCCCTAGTGCCCCATCTAGAAGTAGCTCTCTCATTTCTAAACAAAGGGGCCTACCCCCACCAAAAAAACCCACACCGCACATGCTTTTTTGTGTTTCAGACTTGGTGCAAACCCCAGCTGTCTTTTGTTAGCTGTGTGGCCTTCGAAGTTCAGTAACCTCTCTGGTCTCTAAAATCAAGGATAACAGAGCTGCCCTTGCAGCTGTAGTTTAGCTTCTCTCTCTCCCTGACCTACCAACATTCTCAAGATTTTTCCACAATATAATAACCATCGTCCCTTCCCCCACCCACAAACCTCCAGGTTCTCTTGCCCTTCACTGCCCAACCTCTCAGAAGAGATGTGGTGGTCTCCACTCTCTCACCATCTCACAGATGTTTCCTCCCTGGGGCTCGGAGGGAGTCCTGACTGCCAATTTCACAGATTCTACTCAGGACTCACCCTGTGTGGCTTGGCTTCCTGGTAGCTTTGGCCTAAGGTGAAAAAACCCTTCTTTCTCCCTTCCCCTATCTTTTGTGATACAACCCTTAAGCCATCCACTCACTTTCTTCCACCTCCATCTCATGTTCACTAATTCTTCCCAAGGAATTTCACGATGTAGGAAAAGGCAGATGAGACAATAAACAAGTAATGAGTGGGGGGGAGGAACTTCCCTCCCTGGATATCAAAACATTATAAAACTACAATGATTAGAACAGTAATGGCCCTGCTGCAAGGAAAGACAGATGTATTTACAAATACCCAGAACAAGACCCCAAATCAATGACGAAGGGGTAGATTTCTGTAATAAACAGCACTGAGACCCCAATTCGTTATTTTGGGGAAAATGGACACCCCTTCAAATCATATACACAAACAGATCCCAAATGTCAGGCGTGAATTTTTTTAAAGATGATACCTGAAATAGAAAAGCTGGGAGAAAACATTTCCTTTATGGACAGACATGGACTCCCTAAGCATAAAGGAACAAGAAATCCAGCTCTGGACTCCACAAACCCTTTAAGCTTCTCTGTCAACTGACATCTGGAGCATTTGAACAAAAATGCCTAAAGTCACAATTGGTAAAGGGTTAGTAGCCTACATCTGTGAAAACTGCATATGGATGAATATTTTAAAAAACCACTAAGTCCTAAAGGATAAATGGACAAAGGATGTGAACAGGAAGAGAAAACCCAAAGGACAAACATGTTTTAAAAGGTTCAACCCTGATAACAATCAAAGAAATGCAAATAGAACAGCGACAGCACATCAGCTCCTCCCTCCAGTGAATTATGAAAGATTTTTTCAAACAACACTCAGAGCTGCCCAAGGTGTTCCCTCTCCGCTCCCGCTGGGCTGCTACAGCGTTTCCGGAAAGCAATTTGGCAATCGGGAGCGACCTTTGACCCAGAAATTTCACTTCTGGAAAGGCCAGGTTAAAAGAAACAAATGCTCCATAAAGCTTTAACCCCAGAACGTTCGTCTCCCTCTTTGTGGAAACTGGAAGGAATCTAAATACCCAAGGACAGGAAACGTTAAGACACACAGCACCACTAGAAGGAGGTGCCCCAATAATTGTGGAATAAGGGTTGCTATTTTGCTTTTTTTCTTTTCTTTCTTTCTTTTTTTTTTGAATCCTGCCCCAAGGATATTTTGTCCACTGCTTTTCAGAGAGAGTGGAAGGGAGAGGGAGAGAGAGAGAGAGAGAGAGAAACATCGATGTGAGAGACACACATAGACTGGTTGCCTCCCGCACGTGCCCGGCCCGGGCTCGGGGATCCAGCCTGAAACGGAGGTACATGCCGTGCCCTGGGTCGGAATCGAACCCAAGACCCTTCAGTCTGCGGGCCGACGCTCTAACCACTGAGCCAACCTGGCCAGGGCTTGCTGTTTTCCTTTGTGCATTTCTTTTTCCAAATGTCTATCACAAGCAATGTTACTTCTATAATCAGGTAAGAAATAAATATGTTTTTCTACACTGAAGTCTATACTCATCCATTCCTACCCTTCCCTTCTCTCAAGCAAGAGTTGTCCAGCAGAGACAGCTGCTGAGCGCAGGAGTTGAGAAATCCCACCCACCACTTGGTTTTGTAAATAAAGTTTTATTCACACACAGCCACGTACACTCGTTCATGTGTGGCCTGTGGCTGCTTTCCCACTCCGGTGGCAATGGCTGAGTAGTTGCGACGAGACCGTACAGCCTGCAGAGTCTAAAGTACTGAACATCTGAGCGTTTGCAAAAGGTCTGCCACCTCCTGTCCAGGGAGAGCCTCCAGCTCCCTCCTAAACAAGGCACAAGAAACAGCTGAGGAGCCCGCACACCCCGGCCTACCTTTCTGGCAATGGCTGTGAGTCCAACACCGCTCGACGAACTGTCCATTGATGACAGTGGCAGGGCAGTTGGTCTTGCCCTTTGCAGTGCCTGGACAGATGTCCCCACACTCTTCATTGTCATCTTTGTTGAGCACGATGTAATTATCCTCCACCGAGTCCAGGATGCGCGACCAGTCGATGGTCGCCAGGTAGCAGAGCTCATTGTTCTTCTCAATGCGGACGGACCCCCGGGTGATGTTCATCAGGCTGTAGAGGCCAAGCTCCTTCAGGTGAACCATCTCGAAGATGACCAGCGCATAGTTGAAGAAGAGCCGGGAGCCCCGGATGACCGTGAGGTTGGGGAATAGGTCCTTCAGGCTCTCCAGCCCATAGACCCGAAACAGCAGCAAGTAATCAGTGATCATGATGAGGTTGGGGAAACTGAGGTCTCGGAAATCCTCGGGCCTCGTTTTGAACATCAACAGTATCTGCAAATGTCCTTCGATGACCGAGCAGTTGGCCAGCTCGTGCAGCCTCGTGAGGTTGTTCCGGATATCCATGCTGGGACACACTACAAGTGAAAATATGCAGAAAGCATGACAGGTGAGCTCACAGGCAATGGGTGGGTTGGAAGAATTAGTGGCAGGGCCAGCTTCATGGACACTGGATCTGGGTCCCACACTTACTCAGAAGGGTCCTGCCCTCTCCCATCCACCTTAAAATCCTTAAATCATTCTGCACATAGACCTACAAATTCTATAGCCAACCCAGATTGGTAGCTTTTCCTGTAGTGCCTGGGTCTAAGTAACTACTTTCGAAAGGCAAAGAAAATAACTCCTTTGGCAGTACCTGTTAGAAGCCTTAATGTCATCGCATGGAATATGACATGATGGAGACATTGGGAGGGATTACTGGGGATTGCGTAATGTGTGTGGCAGGTGCAGGAGGGGAAAGGAGAGCCATCTCCACTGAGTCAAAGGTGAAGACATTCAGGAAATGGATTTATGGGGATCAAGGTGCCACAGGGAGAGCTGAATTTGTTTGTCACTTTTCCCACCTCGCTGACTCTCAACTTGCCTTCCTGCCGGGCAGGCAGCTAAGGCCTCAGTACCTTTCACCTGGGAGTGGCAAGGGCTTCTCAGCAAGTCTGTTCTCTCCTTCACAAATACCCAGTGTGCCCATTCTCCTGCAGGTGGTCCCTCCCAGGCTCTGACACCCTCGATGGCTCCCCATGATCCTGCACTTTCCTCCTGCAGCCTTCAAGGTTTTGTCTCTCTCTCCCCTGCGCCACACTAAATAGACCGGCCCATCACTCACACAATTCCAAGGCTCTGTGTGCCCCCATAACATAACCTGTGAGTAAAATAATGCAGGGCAGGCCCACAAGCAGTGCCTGGCACATAGTAGGTGCTTATTAATGTCTGCTATTTTGTTATTGTTTATTTCTCCAAAGCATTATCAGTCACCTCTAGACTTTGTGCCCTCACTTCCCTAAAGCAAGCATGGGCAGACATTTTCTATAAAGGCTCAGATAATAAATATGTTCAGCTTGAGGGCAGTCTGCATTGAGACTACTCCACTCTGCCATTATAGCCTGAAAACAGCCAGAGATAATATGTGAATGAATGAAATTGGCTCTGTTCCAATAAAACTTTATTTGCAAAAACATGCAGCAGGCCCGAGTTTTGCCCTCTGGCTGTAGTTTGGCCACTCCTGCCCTAGTCCAACGCCGTCCAAAAACTTTCTGAGGTAATGGAAGAGTCCTGTATCTGTGCTGCTCATTCTAAAAGCATCAGCCATTTGTGGCTCTCAAGCTCTTGAAATGTGGTAAGACTGAGGAACTGAATATTTAATTTTACTTTAGCTAATTTAAATATAAATAGACACATGAGGCTAGTGGCTACTGCACTGAAGAGGGGAGACCTTGTCCTGTTGGCTATCAAAGCCCTTTATACCTTAGCTCCCTATTTCTATATCCCGCCAATCATCCTTCAATATCCATTTCAAATGCCACCTTCTCCAGGTAGCCTTCTCTGATTTCCTTTCCTCCATATACCTACTTGGATCTTGCTCCTCTTCTTATACTTGAGTAAACATTCACCAGAATCAAACTCTTTAGATAGCCTCTCCTTGCCAAAACACAAACACACACACATACACACACACACACACACACACACACACACACAGCTCTCAGCACCTGGAATATAAGGCTCAGTACACAACCCCTACTTACTGTATTCCAGGACACTAAACTTTCCCCTACTATCTTTGAGGCAAACAGATTGTTCTAGAGAAGAGTAGAAAATCCTCTTAAAATGAGCCCTGAGAATGACTGACAAAAGCAGCACAAATCAGAAAGAAAACAGCCAAGCAATGAATTGGGGAAAACAAAGCAACAATGTTCTTGGGTCACATTCCGAACAGATTAGGCTAAATCTAGAAAAAACACATACTCACTACTCCCTCCCTCACTAGGAAGTTGGGAGGCAACTTGGAGAGGACAAGGACACCAGTTCCAGCGCCACACACTCACGCCACCCAAGCCCAGGATAAAGCTCCCTGTTACAGTCACATCAACAGCACATACATACAGAGATCTCTACAGGTACTGAGCCACTGACACCTCTCAACAAGCCCCATCCCCACCCCACAGATGGGAAAATTGGACCTTTAAGAGACAAAGCCAACCACCCAAGGGCACACAACCCACCAGTGACAGGCATGGTTGCCAGATCTGGCAAATAAAAATGCAGGACACCCAGTTAAATTTGAATTTCAGATAAAACAATGAGTCATTTTTTAGGGTAAGTATATCCCAAACACTGCATGGGATATATTTATCCTAAGAAAGTACTCATTGCATATCTGAAATTCAAATTTAACTGGGTGTCCTGTCCTTTACCTGGTAAAATACAGCTTCAATTCAGCCATAACTCTGGGCTCCTCAAGACTCATATTATTTCATACACGCGCACACACACACACGCACAGGAAACTGGTGCAGGTGCAAAGAACAACCGCCTACCATCCACTCCGGCTGTGACAGGATCAAAATGAGATATGAACATGTATTCAACAATTAACCAGCTGTTGGACATCAGGGAAATGCAAATCTAAACCACAACGAGATACCACTTCACCCTGACAACTACTGCTAAAATCATACAGCTGGACAACAATACGTGTTGACAAGGATACAGAGAAACTGGACCCGTCATACATTCCTGGTGGCAATGCAAAATTGTGTGGCTGCTGTGAAAAACAGTGTGGCAGTTCCTCAAAAGGTTAAGCAAATAATTACCATATGACGCAGCAATTCCACTCCTAGGTATATGCCCAACAGAAACGAAAACACACATCCACACAGAAACTTGTATGCAAATCCCCGTAAAAACATTAGTTATAATAGCCAAAAAGTGGAAGCAACCCATATTCCCATGAACTGATGAGTCAACAAAATGCCATCTAGCCACACAGTACATTATTCAGCCACAACAAGGAAAGAAGCCGACACTGACTTCACCATGGATGGACCTTGAAAACATGATGCTCAGTGTAAGAATCCACTCACAAAAGACCACAGCGGGGTATGATTCCATTTACGTGAAATGTTCAGAACAGGCAGTCCATAGAGACAGAGACAGAGACAGATTAGTGGTTTCGAGGGCCTGGGGAGCAACGGCTAGAAGACGGGATTTCTTTTGAAAGAGGTGAAAATGTTTGAAAAGATTGTAGTGATAGTTGCACAACTCTGCGACTGTACTTAGAACTACTGAATTGTAAACTTTAAATGGGTAAGTTGTATACCACTGAATTACGGCTCAATAAAGTTGTTATAAAAAAGATTAAATGACTATAATTATAGGGGGCAATAAAGAACTGCCTTTTTTAAAAATTTCCAATTACTCTAACTCAATTCATTAAAGCCATATGTGTCCCTATTAGTCTAAGACAATAGACAAATTTACTGCTGGGACAGAAATTACCCAGAGGATATCTGAAATGGTGCCAGAAATACATAGATGTAGGGCCTTTGCTGGCTTTTAATGCCTCTGGTTGGAAACCAAGGATGCTTCAAGTTTTTAATAAGTGGCACCTGGGTAATCACCACTCCACACACAGGTAGGGAAGGGCAAAGAAAGGCAGGAGGAGGAGGGGATCCTGGTGACGGCTAATATTTTCTGAGCACCTTCTATGCAAAGCACTCGGCCCGTGTTCTGGAGCACATGTTCCCTCGCTAAATTCTAAAAATCATCATCAGAGGGGGTTTCTTTTTCACACAGACTCACACAGACTGTTCAAAGCGGTGCCACTGGGATTGCAAAGTCTGTGCTGTAACTGCTATGTTACAGCTTCACCATTAGTGTTTTTTCACAAATGTGCCTAATGAAGAAGCATGTGAATTGGACTTAAGGAAACAATGAAATAGTCGTTACGCAATGACAACCTGGAGAAAGCGCGTTAAAGAGAATTTCCTTCATTCACTTCTTCAGCAAATACCTGCTGAGGGCCTGTTCCATGCCAGATGCTGTTCCAGGTACCGGAAGTTCCAGAGGAAACAGAGCAGATGCTGCCCTGGATCTCACAGACCAGTAGTCACTATCAACTACCCAAAGCAGCTTAAAATATAAGTGAGGAGGGTGGCACCAAGGAAAACTCCCTGTGCTAAAAAAGATCATAAAAATGAGCTATTTGACTCGGTCTGGGACAATCAAGGAGGGCCTCCCAGAGAAGGTGATGCCAGGACTGAAACCTAAACAAACGGTGCAGTGAGAATTATTGTTATGCCTACTTCATTGGAAGTTCAAGGGCCATGGCAAATTATAGCTTGTCCCTCTGAATGACCAGGTGTGCAGGATCTAGAGTATCACTATCTAATAGAAATATGTGAGCTACACATGGCATTTGAGATTCTCTCTAAAAAGGTAAAACATGAAATTCAATATATTTTATTTACTCCAGTGTATCAAAAAACTTCACTTCAACATGTAAGCAATACTAAAAAAATATTAATGAGATCCCCTACAGGACTTTTTCCACACTATGCCTCTGAAATGCCACTGTACTTTACACATGCAGCATGTCTCAGTTCAGATGCTAAATTTTCATCAGAAATGCTTGATCTATATATAGGTAGATTTTACAAAGTGACTCATTGAAACTATAGGTTCATATCCCCAAGTTGTTCCAAACATACAAGTTTTCCAATAACAGGATCAAGTACTGTTTTTTTTTTAAATTTTAAATAAACTAAAGTTAAATAAAACTTTACATTTGCATTTAAATGAATTAAAGTTAAGTAAAAGTAAAAATTCAGCCGGGTGCTGACCATAATTTCAAGAGCCCTAGTGTGGACAGTGGCTCCAAATTGGATAGTGCAGATACAGAACATGTTCATCAACAGAATTTTCTGCTGGACAGTGCTGGTCTGAATTTCCCCCACGGCCAGAGGAACCTGAGAATTTTCCAGAGAAGAAGATTGGCATGACAGCTGTCTTGGAAAATGTCCCCTCTTCCCTGGTTTCCTCTCCACCATGAAAGCAGCAAAGGACGTGAAAGCAGCAAAGGAGAAGTAAGGGGGAAGAGAAGAGGTGTCTAGAAGATTCTGAAAATCCTTTACAATGCTAAGAGTTTTACGCTTCCTGCTTTCAATCAAGAACATACTCCTTCCTTAGAATCAGCATTCTTAATATGCTCCCCAGTGACCTACTGTGGGGTCGCATGTGCCTCTCTGCATTCTTTCCAGTCTTAACAGTGCTCCCTCCAAAACTCAGGGGTCCTGCACCAACAAGCCCCGGTTCAGAGGTCAGGCCACCACCTGCACCAGGTTGGGGCACAATAGAAACCCAACAGATCCGGCTTCCCATGCGGGCACTGGCACCTGCCAGCGGTGTGATCCCGGGTCACATCCTTGATTGCTGTGTGCCTGTTTCCTCACCTGCAAACAATGACAACGGCAGGCTAAAAGCTCTGAGGGAGTAGAAGAAAGGCGTTCAATCTCCGCTCGGAGCTACATGGAACTAATTCCCAGATTTATTACCTTCAGAAATTAAAACCTGGGCACACCGCATTATCAGATACCCTGAAGAGTCTCTGCCGGCCTGAGAGACTGGCTCTTAAAATTGACTTTCGCTAAGGAAACACGGGGGAGCTGCAGCAGGTGGCAGGTTCTAGAACTGCACGTGAGCGGTGTGGAAATCACTCCTTTATTCATTCAACAAATGTTTGCTGGGCATCATGCTGGGCACAGGGACTGTCAAAATAGATAAGGTGAAAGCCTTGCAGTCCCTGAGATGCCTGTTCTGGAAATCTGCTGCAGGCAGAGATGCAATATGAGCCGTATGCCGGTCATTCAACCCAGCACAGTCCATGTGGCCAAAGACTGAAACAACATAGCTGTCCATCAAAAGGGGACCCATTAAATCAATGATGATCCATCCACTTGATGCACTGGTTCTCAAAGTAGGCCCCCTGGACAGCAGCATTAGCATTATCTGACAACCTGTTGGATGCAAATTCTCAGGCCCCACTCCAGACCTCCTGGGTCAAAAACTAGGGTTGTGGGGCCCAGGGATCTGCATTTTGCCACACCCTCTAGGTGATCTTGAAGCACGCTCAGGTCCAAGAACCAATGATAGAGTGCAGGGATCAGCAAGCTTTTCCTATAAAGGGCCAGACAGCAAATATTTTTGGTTTTGTGGCCAGTACCATCTCAGTCACTACTTAACTTTGTCTTTGTAGCGCTAAAACCATGACAACACGTGGCATGGCTGTGCTCCAATGAAGCTTTATCTAGAGACACTGAAATTCAAATTTCATATAACTTACATGTGTCACAAAATCATAGTTGGAGCTTTTACTCAACCATTTTAAAATGTGAACACCATTCTCAGCTTGGGAGCTGCACAAAAGCAGGGGGTGCACCACATGTGGCCCACGGACTGTTTGCCAACCTCTGAGATGGACTACGACACAGCTGTGAAAAAGGAGCCAGGCAGCTCCCTATGGGTGATACAGAAGGATCTCCAGGATATGCTCTTAACAGTAAAGAGCAAGATGATCAGTCTGTGTGATTTGCTGTTACTTATGTGGAAATACAGATACATGTCAGCGTATACATGCGAACACTGGTCTCTAGAAGCGTAAACATGTACCAAAATAGACAACTGCAAAACTGACTGTCCTTGGGAAAGGAAATGAGTGGCCAAGGGCCAGAAGGGTCCTGGAACACATCCCCAATGGGCAGGCCGATGTTTGTGGGGACCCAGAGAGGTGTCCCCAGTCTGTGCTGGAAGGGAACGAGAAGGGATGGGTGACGAAGCCAGGGAAGGAGGGGAGGAGACCTCTGACCGGCTTCTGTGAGGAAGAAGCAGGTGGCCATGGACGAAAAGGGCGAAGAGGGATGCTCGGAGCACAGGCGAGTCGAGCGAAAATGCCGAGGCGCGCAGGACAGGGAACCCGGGAACCGCAGCCATGCGCTTCGGGAGGAACAGCTGCGCGCAGCTGCGGCCACACTCGGAGGCCAGGGGACGGGATCTAGCTGGGAGCCGAGGAGACAGGAAAGTCACCCTGGCGGCAGAGTGAAGGGACCAATGGGGCACGCTGGGCAGAGTGAAGGGACCGATGGGGCACGCTGGGCAGAGTGAAGGGACCGATGGGGCACGCTGGGCAGAGTGAAGGGACCGATGGGGCCTGCTGGGCAGAGTGAAGGGACCGATGGGGCACGCTGGGCAGAGTGAAGGGACCACCGATGGGGCACGCTGGGCAGAGTGAAGGGACCGATGGGGCACGCTGGGCAGAGTGAAGGGACCGATGGGGCACGCTGGGCAGAGTGAAGGGACCGATGGGGCACGCTGGGCAGAGTGAAGGGACCGATGGGGCACGCTGGGCAGAGTGAAGGGACCGATGGGGCACGCTGGGCAGAGTGAAGGGAACGATGGGGCACGCTGGGCAGAGTGAAGGGAACGATGGGGCACGCTGCGCAGAGTGAAGGGACCGATGGGGCACGCTGCGCAGAGTGAAGGGACCGATGGGGCACGCTGGGCAGAGTGAAGGGACCGATGGGGCACGCTGGGCAGAGTGAAGGGACCGATGGGGCACGCTGGGCAGAGTGAAGGGACCGATGGGGCACGCTGGGCAGAGTGAAGGGACCGATGGGGCACGCTGGGCAGAGTGAAGGGACCGATGGGGCACGCTGGGCAGAGTGAAGGGACCGATGGGGCACGCTGGGCAGAGTGAAGGGACCGATGGGGCACGCTGCGCAGAGTGAAGGGACCGATGGGGCACGCTGCGCAGAGTGAAGGGACCGATGGGGCACGCTGGGCAGAGTGAAGGGACCGATGGGGCACGCTGGGCAGAGTGAAGGGAACGATGGGGCACGCTGGGCAGAGTGAAGGGACCGATGGGGCACGCTGCGCAGAGTGAAGGGACCGATGGGGCACGCTGGGCAGAGTGAAGGGAACGATGGGGCACGCTGGGCAGAGTGAAGGGAACGATGGGGCACGCTGGGCAGAGTGAAGGGAACGATGGGGCACGCTGGAACCGCCGCTCCACACGGCCGGCCTGGGTGTCTATCTCGGGAGGTGGGTACGCGAAGAGGGGCAAGACTGGAGACGCTGGAGAAACAGAATCAATGGGACCTGGCCCTCAGAGGGGGGGGACAGGAAGAAGGGAGGGAGGCCACTAAGGAGCCCGAGAGGCTGGCACAGGACCAGCCTGGGGTGGCGAGGACACAGGCTCGGTGTAGGGGCGTGCTGAGTGTGCGGGGGCTTTGGGATGCTCGTGGAAGTCGGTCCCTGGGAAGGTGTGATCTGGAGCCTGGGGAAAGGGGCGAGTGAGTGGCAGTGGGAGCCGTGGCAGTAAGTGATATAACCAGGAGGAGATGGAACTGAGGGGGAAAAAGGATGGAGGGGGCACAATACTTAAGGACAGGGAACTAGAGAGGGGACCAAAGACCTGCAGCCACCCTGACACCAACGCCTTCTATATCTGAAAACTCTGGAAAATCTAGGAACACCTAAGCTGCCTCCTCCAGGCAGTACCATAGTTTCGTAACCCTAAGGACCTCACACATCGCATCTCAGGACCTCAGGGGCTCCCAAGCCATCTCGGGAGTCCGAACCCCGCGTTTTCGTGGGGACGGGGAGTGCCAGAGGAGACAGGAGAGAAGCCGGGAGAAGCTTCGCCACAGCGCACCTGGCTCTAACTAGGCGGGAGCAGCTCGAAGCACATCCCCTCCCTGACCCTCCCCAAGGGAGGACGAGTCTTTGAAATCAGAGGGGCAACAAGAGTCTTGGAAAGGCCTCAGGAAACAGCGCACCCCACTGTCTTTAACCCTTTGTGTCAACCACTACCTTTTCCCACGGTGTTAAAGAACGCAGTTGGGGAAAGTACCCATGTTCCCCACATTCCCACAAAGGCATGGGAGAGCAGCAAGCATCTCCTGGGAACACAAAACCCAGGTGGCTGCACAGCCATGATGTCACACCATACCCTTGTGGAATTGGAAGAAAAACCCAGATTTGAAATCAAATTTTAATCCTCACAAGCCCACCTTAAGCTTAAATTGAAACTCATCCCCTGGAGACATTTGGCAACACGGAGCAGGAAAGCTTGTTCTGTTGGAAATAAAATGTGTTTCTAAAATTCCAAAAGCTGCTGGGGCACACGCACACACACACACACACCGCCAAAGACCAGGGTCTAGCGAACACAGGGAGACCCTCCTTGAAACAGCTTATTTCATATACATACGGATTCAGCACTCAGTGCTGGGCACTACAGCCCACCTGAGCAAAGCTTACCCAACACGGGCTTTTCTCTGGGGGGCACAGTGCAGCTTTCTCACGCTTAGGGGCACTAGACGGCACCTCGGTGCTGTGCGTGGGGCCATTTGAAACAACAAAGTCACCAGCAAAAAGCACAAAAATGGCACTCAATGTATCACAAAAAGGGCACTTGCTTTAATTCGTGAGGATTGTATGAATGCCCATGAGAGCTAAAAGGAGAAACGGAGCGCTGCCCTGGCTGATCTCAGCCGGAACTCTCGAGTCAGATTTTCCACGGCTCTGCACGTGGCTGGGAGTGACCGCATCGGTGCTGCGAATATTGATTACAGAGCTACAAATAAATTCTAGCAAACAGGCGAACTCACAAATGTGGAATCCAGGAACAGTGAGGATCTTATGAGTGCTTAAATTAAAATTTTCAACTTTAAGAATATTAATTCTAAGATTCCAATTACAAGATACTTTTTAAAGTCTGGAGAAAACTAGGGACCAACAGATCAGTGTTGCCAGGGCTGAGGGAGGAGGGGTGGGGACGGTGCAATGATAAAAGGGCGGCCCAAGGGAGTTCAGGCAGAGATGGAAGAGATTGTTGTGTATCCTGTTGTGGGGACGGCCACACAACTCTATGCGTGGGTTAAAATTAAAAACTGCACCTAAAAAAAAAAGTCAAGTTTACTGTATAATTTGAAAAATTTAGAAAGATATATGCGAAACTAATAACTTGTTTTTCCCTCTCTATACTTTTCTTGTTTTTGCATAATTTGTTATTATTGTAATTCTAAAAAACATAAGCTCAGCCTAATTGCAGAACATAAACCAACCAGCCCTGGCTTATTCTTAACAGAAATTAACACAAGGGGTCTGAGAGAAAACCTCAGAGCGCACACCACTTTCTTTTGGGATCTAAAGACAGAGCCAAGGGCAAGCACCCTCCTTCAATGTCAAGATGACTTGAAATAAAGAAAGATCACACACACAGCTAACGAGGGAACATCACTGTCATTTTCTCATCATCAGAACCCATATATTCAGCACAGCAAATGCATAAGTTCCTTTAACAGGGCTTGCTCTGTAAAGGAAAAATAAAGGGGGGCGGGGGGAAGCATTCCTAGGCAATTCATTTAACTTGATTCATTCAAGTTGTACCAGGGACCACAGGAGCTATTAGGCACACCATCCTGATCCTCAAGGAGTTTGTTCTAAATCAAGAGTCGGCAAACTTTCTCCATAAAGGGCCAAAGTGTAAACATTTTTGCAGGCCATGCATCACAAAATCCTCTGCACTGGAGAACAAAAGCAGCCATAGGTAATGTATAAATGAACGAATGTGGCTGCTATCAGTACAACTTTATTTACAAAAACAGGCAGGATTTGGCCCTTGGGTTTCAGTTTGCTGACTCCTGTTCTAGATGAAAGAGTCTGACTATATATAAATTTAAAAAGTGGACTGAAAGAGGATCAGAGTAGGGACTGGCCCCCTATGGAGAGAGCGCTAACATCTTAGCCCAAGAAGAGAACAGAGGAGGGGAAGAGAGAGGACCCGGAGAAGGCAGTCGCAGGTGAAAATTCACCAGGAACCAGTGCCTCCAGGAGGGAGAGGAGGGAGTAGGCCGTGCGTGGCAAAGGCAGAGAGGTCGACTGGGGTGAGGCTGCAGGAAACAAAATTGGGATGAGGAATTGCTATCTCTAGAGCCATCGGCAAAGCAATGGAAACACAAGCCAGAGGCAGTGGGTAGAGCACTGGGTCAAAGGTTAGAGAGTGATCTGGGTGCGGGGGATGGCAGTGCCAGGCCAGAGGTGGATGGTGGGTAATGGGGTTCAGGGGAGAGAGTAAGGCCCCGGGGCAGAAGGAGATCCCTGAATAAACAGGGGAGAGAGCAGGGACCAGGTGGATAAGTGCACTAGATGAGAAAAAAGTTATCTCCCCAAATGCAGTGGCTCTCAACTAGAGACAATGTCAGGGGACACACTGTTGGTTGTCATCACTTGGAGACGAGAGGTGCTACAGGCATCTAGTGGGTAGAGACCAGGGATGCTCCTCAACATCTTACAACACACAGGCCAGCCTTCACATCCAAGACTATCCAAACCCAAACGCCAGTCACTGAGATTGAGAGATCGTGCTCTAATCAAATAAAAATGGAAGTCAATGATGGGGTGGGGCGAGGACTCCAGGGGGCTCACCCCAATGACCTCTATGAGTGATAAGGGAGGGACATGGGGCAGGTCTCCAGGAGAGAAGCAAAGGTTAGGAATAACCCCAGGGAGGTGACTGAGCAGGCGGACAATCTGTTCGGAGGGTCCTGGAATGCACAAAAGAAGACACAACAGAAACATCTCGTGCTGCTGTGAAAAATTAGGGGACTCTGGAAGCAAGCGTCTCCCTCCTCAATTAGCCCACTCACTGGACCCCCAAAGCTCTGTAGGCTTTTATTTTAATTCATCCCACATTACCTTCACTCTCTGGCTCTGCCACACCCACGGGTATTCTCGGGCCACAGCCAGTTCACGCAAGGAGAAATGGAGAGAGAAGCCACTGCCCAGTTCAGCAAAGCAACAAGGGACTCCACGGAAGATGAACTGAGGTGACAACTCTGAGAAAGAGTCCCTCATTCCTTAAAAATCACACTGATTTCCCTCCACCCCACCCAGCCAGGCTGACATTAGAGATTAATGATCTGTAAAGTTCCTCCCGCCTCCCCAAACCTCCAAGGGGCACGCGGTCTTTTCATTTGATAGGATTTTGTTAACCATTACCACAGGGACTGGGGCGCTGAGGCCCAGACCCCAAAGAACTGCTTGGTAGGAAACCAGTGCTGTGGCTCAGTTGGTTGGAGCTTCGGCCAGTACACCCAGAGGCTATGGGTTTGATTCCCGGTAAGGGCACATACCTAGGTTGCAGGTTCAATCCCTGGTTGGGGCAAGTGCGGGAGGCAACCAATCAATGTTTCTCTCTCACATCGATGCTTCTTTCTCTCTCTCCTCCCCTCACCCTCCTCTCTCTCTAAAAATCAATTTGAAAAAAAACACATCCTGGGGTGAGAATTAAAAAAAGAAAGAAAGAAAAAGAAACCAGTGCTCTGGTTTCTTTCAGACTAGCTGGGGTTCTAACCCCAGCTCTGCAGCCTCTGGCTCTGTAACCCAGTCAATTTCCTCACCTTCTGGAAAATGGTTAATAAACCTCACCTCATGGGGTTGTGGTGAGGATTAATGAGATTATACATACAAAGCATATAGAACAGCGCCCACTATGTATTTGCTATTATTGTTAGCTCAGTATTGTCTGGAGATACAAGAGTACCAGTGAGAGCATAAGGCTAAGAGCTAAATCAAGAACAAATATTTACCAAACACCTACTAGGTACTAGGCACGGTTCTAGGCTCTGGAAATGCAGCAGTGAACGAAAGAAACATAAAGCTCTGCCCTTGTAGAAACTGTAAACACATAAAGAAGTGATAATGCCATTCACTGACCCCTGGAAGCCCAGGCACAAATCCACAATTAATTACCAACGCTGCAAGGAACAGAGGAGCAGGGAACCACACATACGCACACATGAATGCACGTACACACAGACACAAAGGGGTAGGTCTAACAATGCGTCTTGGCTTTTCTTAACAAGAACCCAAACCAACTGCCACCCTTCACTGCGCGCCTACTGTATACCAGGCACTCAGGGGCTTCCAGACATTGTGTAACTGGGAGAGGCACTCAGCAAGCCCAGTTTGTCAACCCAGGTCCTGTGTGTGTTTCCCATGTTCCTCATTCACCACTGGAGAACGCAGGAGCTTCTGTCCCTTCTCTCACCACCCCCTTCCTCATCATGACTGATTTCCTTTCATGGCCAAATCTTAAGGAACCCAATGGATATTTTTTTTAAAAAAAATACATGTTTTTATTGATTTCAGAGAGAGGGAGAGATAGAAACATCAATGATGAGAATCATCCATCCACAGCCTCCTGCATGCCCCCTACCGGGGCTCGGATCTACAGGCAACCGGCAACCAGCACTTGCCCTGGCTGGAAATCAACCGTGATCTCCTGGTTCACGGGCCAAGGCTCAACCACTGAGCCACACCAACCAGGCCCCTACAGATATTTTTAAGGTAGGGCCTCAGACATCTTGGTGAAACACCCCAGCTATATTCTCTTAAATGATTCTTCATTCATTGTCCCACAGCCATAAAGTCTAGCTATCAAGCACCAAGGAGGATGCTGGGGTTGAGGCTGGCCTCAGTCACTGCCAGCGCAGGGCACCAGGAGGGACTAGATGGCAGGAGAGGCTCACCAAGGTTAGAGAGCTCCTGGGGCTGACAGGTAAAGCCCCTTCACCAAGAGCAGAGATGCAGGGGGGAGGTTATCAGGGAGATGTGGGACACCAGGTAGCACACTGAGAAGTTCGATTCCTCCCTCTGGCACTGACTTGGGGGCAAGTGAGTTACGTCTCCGCCCCGAGCCTGCTCACTTATCTATGAAACGGCTGAACAACAATATCTGCCTCCAGGGGCCACTGTGAGAATCCAGAGAAAAGATGGACCAGCGCGGCGGCACCGGGAGAGACGCTAACTAACAAACATGGTAACAGCCGCACAACTGGGCTGTTGCCACAGCGCTCGAGTTTGCCTCCGGACATCTGGAAACAGAAGCCAAAAGTGTAAACATGGATCTGAAGTCCGAGGTGGCCAAGGGCCTAGATCTCAGGACGAGGGGGGAGGTTACAATTTCCCACCCCTGGGAGCGTCACCTACCAGCAGGGACCCCCCAAAGGACCACCCAGGGCGCGTGCCCGGGGCACTGGGTCGTCACGGGCCGCCGGGACCCAGGGATCCCACTTCTCCAAGGCGACCGAGAGAACCCGGCGCGGGTGAGGGCGCGCTCGGGAGAGGCGCCACGGCGGGCGGGCGGGGCGGGCACTGGGGGAAGGTTCCTCCAGCCTGGGGCCCGCACAAGGGGCGCGGAGCCGCGAGCCCAGGCGGGCAAAGGCCAAGGTCAGCGGCTTCCCGCCCCCCGCGGGGCCGGGGCTGCTCTCCCGTCCACCCGCCCCCCGCCGAAATGGGATCTGAGTTCCCAGCTTGGGGCTCCATTTTGGCAAGGGACCCCCCCCCCTCTCCACCGCGCTGCTCCCTACCCATTCCCGGACCCCCAGACTCACCCTCTCCGGGGTACAGATGGCCCGCGGCGCCCAGCAGCAGCGCGGCCAGCGCCACCGTCAGCAGCGCGGCCGCGGCCCCCCGCGCGCCCCCGGCGCCCATGGCTGCGGGAGCGCGGGGTCCTGGCGTATCAGAGCGCACGGCGCCCGGCCGCCGGGGCCATGCTCCGAGGCAGCCGCCGGAGGTGCCGCGCGCTCCCCTCTTCCACGTCGGCGGCCCCCGGCCGCGGAGCCCGCCGCGGAGGGTCCCCGGTCCGGCTCCCGGAGGGGCGCGCGGCCTCGGCCACTGCCAATCCAGCGGCGCGGCCCGGGCCCGTCCCGCGATCTCGGGGCCTGGATCCCCGCGCTGCGCCCCGGACTTCTCGCTCTCGGCCCGGAACGCTCCGGACCTCGATCTGCAGACGCCCGGCCGAGCGGACACGCGGACAGAAAGACGGATGGACGGGCGAGCACCTGGGCAGGCGGGTGGCGGGCGGGTGGCGAGCGGGTGGCGGGAGCAAGGACTGCTCGGCCCGTAAACAACGCCGCGCGTCAACTGGGCCCCGCGCAGGCGGTGAGAAAAGACGGCGCGGATCCAAACTCGGAAGGGACTCGCGCCCGGGGAGAGGCCGGGGCGGGGTGGAGGGAGGCCCGCGGAGGGAGGTGCCCGCCGCGCTCTGCGGGGCGCCGCGCTGGAGGCTCTGGGCACGCCCCAGCGCAGGGGCGCCCCAGATCCCTACCCAACCCGAGGGGCCCGGCTCAGAGCTTGGGGGCGCCCCAAATGCCCAACCCAGGGAAACAGATCCCGTGTTTAACATTTTGCTAAATCGTTCTTTAGGGCATTCGTTTTCTTTTTTTTTTTTTTTTGATATTGCATTAAGACATTATTTATCTTGGTTACTAGGGTTTTTTATACTCCCTTAAACGTCCTCCCAGCCCAGCCAGCGAGTCTGGTTCTAGGGCCCCCTACCCCACCTCGGAGGCCCTGCGCCGCATGCGCCGGGCTGGGAGCCAGGCCCCTGAGGACAGCCACGTGTACGTGCGCCCCTGCGCTCAGTGCGCTCCCGGCCCGGGCCCCTCCGGGCGGCCTGTGGCTCAAGTTGGAAAAATGACAGCTGGGAGAATGTGCAGACCTCGCCAAAGTGCAAACCAGGCTCTAGAAATCCTGGGTACAGGGCACACCCCTCCTTTCGTGTGTGACCTTGAACCACTGACTTCACTCTCTCTGAGTTGGCCTCCCCTGCGTGATGGATGTAACAATACCTGCCTGTCAGATTGGTGAGCTGCAGGAGAAATAGAGCATGAGAAACCACCCAGCACAGCTCTAGGCCCAAGACATGCATTTTTAGTTTGCCAAGAACTTGGCTCGCTGTTCCTCTAAGGCCCCAAACCTACTCCTGCCTCCAGGCCTTCGCTGCCCTGGCGGTTCCCCCAGCCTGTATCTCCAGTGCCTGGCTCCGCCTCTGCTCCAGAGAGCCTTCCCCGACCACACTTTATAAATGCCCCTCCCCTAATCCCTTTGTTCCCTTCCCGTTATTTACATCACACCTGTATCTCTTAAAATTTTTATTTGTTTTGTATATGTGTATCTTCTCCCCTCCCTTTGAAGGCAGAAATCTTGTCCATCTTGTTCACTATTTTATTCCCAGTGCCTGACATTTCTGTTGCTTAATAAATATTTGTTGAATGAAAGAATCAGCGTGCAATAAGTAATGGAGATTTACAGTAAGCAAAATAACACAATTCATTTCCTTGTAGACTCACAGTCTAGTTGGGGAAAGAGGGCCAATAATTAAACAATCACATGGGGAGAGAGGTTCCTCCAAGGAAGTGATTTTGAACTGAAGTCTGAAGAGGAGGAGTAACCAGCCAAGGGAAGCACCAGACAAATGGTCCAGGTAGATGGAACAGCGTGTGCAAAGGCCCAGAGTAGAACAAACAGATGTTCTAGAAACCGAACCAGGCACTGTAGCTGGAGCACAGAAGGGAGGAAGCTGAACTCATGGACAGGACTAGAAAGGGCAGAAGCTCAAATACACCGTGTTAGAAATTCATGCCACCCTTATCCTAAAAGCAATGGGTAGGCATTAGAAGGTTTACACAAAAGGGTTAACGTAATCAGCTTTTTCCCCCACCATCTGCTATGGGGCAAGAATGGACCCAGGAGGAGAAGCAGAAGGCTGATACGGTCCCAGAGTATCGAGAAGTATGCATTCGATAATGTGCCCTTCCTTCCTGTGCAAACCTGTCCAGAGCTGTGGGCTTCCCTCTGACCCACGGGAGCCCCCAAAAGCCACTACAACTCTGGGTAGGCAGGCAGCTGGTGCTGAAAAAGGCATAAAAGGGGACATGCTGTCTTCTGAAAGTCCTTCATGACATGAGACTTTCGTGTTGGGTACAAAGTCAAAAGAATCATTTCAGTCATGACTTGCTGGGAGAAAATTAAGACACCACCACTCAACTCATACACATATATGCACAACCCAAGGACACAGACAGTGGTGGGGAGAGGGACTGGGGAGGGGGGTGGGATGGGGTGGAATGGGTCATTGGGGAGAAAAAGGGACATCTGTAATATTTTAAACAAAAGAAAACAAAAAAGACCACCACTTCCCGGAAGCACTCATTGTTCCTTTTGTAACCCTCTCCCACCCCTCAAAAAAAGCAAGCATCTAGAAATTGAAAGTCAACTTTTGCCTTTTATTAAAACCATTGGAATAGAAAAATTGCCATTCGGCAAGCTCCAAAATAATTGATTCAGGCAAGAACCATCAATGAATGCTAAAACTAGTGGTTGGAAGTTTAAGAACTAGCAAGACATTTCCATGGTCTTCAAGTAACTCTGAAAAATACTTGTCAATAATGAAAGAAAAAATGGTAGCTTCATGGAGGAGAAAGCTAGCAGATACCCCTTAAATAAGTGATCAAAGTTGATCCTGAATTTTTTTTGTAATAAAAGACACTAAGGGGACAATTGAAGACTGAAAAGGTCAATTTGATAATAGTTTGTATCAATATTAATTTTGAGTATTGTACTGAGGTGATGTCAGAGAATGTTCCTGGCTTTAGGAAATACACATGAACGAAGTACGTGTCTGCAACTTACTCTCAAATGTTTCAGAAAAAAATGACACAGAAAGAGAGAGGACAGAACAGATGTGATAGAAGTTATAAAACTGATTAATGGAGAAGGGGATGCACATGGGTTCACTGCTCTATCTGTGCAGCTTTCCTGGAGTCATCGTATCAACATAAAAGGTTTCAAGAGCTTTAAAAACCATTTGGGGCTTATTGTTTGGTTTTTCTTCTATTGGCTTTGGTTTGACACTTAAACACATTGTACTCTGATGCTTGATGTAAAGAGAGAGAGCATTTGTTGCAGCGGGAGATGGGGCCCTTTCAGAGCCCCGAGAAAAGCATTTCTGGGGACCCACGCATGGGAGGTTGTGATGTACTGGTAAGATTTATTGGGATAGAAATAGAAGGCTGCCCCCAGGTTCCCAATGTCCATCTCTATCCATCCCACTGTGGAAAAAGTCCAGCCTTGTCTTAATTAGGCCCAGAACAAAGGCCAGTGTCCAAGAATTCTGTGCCATGCCAAAGTTAGTCCAGTTTAGCGTCTGTCTTGTCCAGCCAGCGTAGTCTCTGCTCCCGCTGCCCCCTAGCTGGCACCGCGTTGCCATAGCCAGGCTCAGCTTGGAGCCTGTGCTTGGAGCCGGCGCAGCTACTGGCATAGAGCTGCTGGAGGAGAGAAAACACGTGAACGGGACGAGCGCATGTTACAGGGAGAGAGAGAGCTTTGTTAAGCTTGGATTATATTCTCTAGCGCTTGAGAAAGACTAGGTGCTTTTTCAAACTAACTGATCAGTTTCCCAGTCCTTCCCGGTTAGGGTTGGGTCCTCCCCACAATCAACCCATTTCCTAGATCTTCAGGGGTTCTGTGTTCCCTACCCAATCCAATCCCTTTCCCAGGCTAGACACTCCCCCTTATGGTTGCTATCTGGGTTCCTACTGCACTTGCCTCATAGTAGAAGCACCGCCCCCTACACTATCTTGGCTTCTATTGGGCATGTGCCCAGGAGAGGAATTTCCCCTTCTGCTTATTCCTTCCCCCCATAGTCTGGGCAAGTGGACTGGTTGTGTCCTGGGATGATTGAAAAGCTGGCCCTTCCTCTCTACAGGGGGCGGGAGAGGCCCTAATGCCCTTGGTGAGGCAATGCTGAGATCCTGTGGGGATTCCATGAATACTGCAACTTGCTAGCGAAGCAGGCTTGTTATGAGATTCAGCTCCCTAGCTGATTGGGCTTCCTAACGTCTGATTCCCTTTGCTCCCCTCCTTTATTGATGTTTAGCTACCTATGCTAACAGTTTCATGGTTCATGAACATCAGCACCTACTGCTCTGCTTTTGTCTCCCATCAAAGAGGGCTTGGGGAGACCTCCACTACCACCCTGCTGGCGTCTTTCCTTAGCATGTCTCTTTGGCTCAGTGTCCCTCCATCTAGCTGCTTTGCATTTCATTAAAGCAGGAAATTTAATGTAAATCCTAACTCCTGTGTTGTCATGGAAACCCGCTTTAATATATATGCAAATAACAGTACAAAAACCCAGCATCAAAAATGTGCAACAGAACCAGGCAGAAGATTAGAAGAACACAACACAACCAGCAGGATCAAGCGGAACTCAGACCAGGAGTGCAAAGATGGTTCAATGCTAGGAAGTCTAGTCACTGAGATCACTGTATTCATAGGCCCGAGAACAGAAGGCTCATGGGCATGTCCCTACTACGAAAATTGTATTTGATGGCCCTGGATGGGTGGCTCAGTTGCCAGGAGCATTGTCCCCTACACACACAAAAAAAGGTTGCAGGTTCGATTCCCAGTCAGGGCACATACCTAGGTTTTGGGTTTGATCTCCTGTCAGGATGCATATGGGAGGCAACCGGCCGATATTTCTCCCCCTCCCCTCTCTCTTGCTCCCTTCTTCTCTCTAAAATCAATAAACATATCCTTGGGTGAGGATTTTTTTAATTAAAAATAAATAAAAATGTATTTAATGAATTCTGTAGTCATTCAGAAATGAAACCATAAGACTCTACGTTGTGGAAATTTTGTCTTGTAATTTCAAAGTAGGGAATATCTCTTTAAGCAAGACACAAATCACAAATCTAAAAATACTTGGCTATGTAAACATTAAGATTATAGGATTAGCAAAAGAATCATACATAAAGCCAAGTCATTTTTATTTTTTATTTTTTTTTTTTTAATATCTTTATTGATTTCAGAGAGAGGAAAGGTGAGGGAGAGAGAGAGACAGAAACATCAATGATGAGAGAGTCATTGATCAAGCCCGCAACCCGGGCATGTGCCCAGACTGGGAATCGAACCCCGATCACCTGGATCCTAGGTGGACGCTCAACCGCTGAGCCACGCCCGTCCAGGAGAGCCAAGTCATTTTTAAAGTGAGAAAAAATGACAGATAAAGGGCATGCATTATATTATAATGCATAATATATAATGCATAATATTAGGGGTTTTTTTCAGTGAGAAAAATAGTCAAACTCGTGTTTTCCAAAATTTTAATGGCGAAGGATATGAAAACACAGCTCACAGAAACGGACCACTGAAAAGAAAAAAGAAAAGAAATACAAAGGCATTTAAACATAAAAAAGACTGTTTAGCCTTCCCCATGTAACACTCAGAAAAACAGGCAGTGCAATGTGGAGGTTGGTGAAAAAACTGACACTCTTCAATCCCCGGTGAATTTTGGCATTGATTTTTAACAATTAATTGCATTGACCCTCTTTCCCACTCTTCTCACCTCCAGCAATTTATATGCTGCACAGATATAATCCCATGAGTATATAAAGAAGTATTCACAAGGATATTCAACCTAAATAACTTTCTCCCAAGAAACAGGGAGATCTATACATTCTCCTCAAAAACTACTTAATTCAAATATTTCAAATTTTCCTTGTTCTTTCTCTGATACCAATCACCTATGATTTGCATCATCTTATAGTAACGTGCAATATTCTCTAATATTTTTCATGGGTTTTTCTTTTCCCTTTTGAAACTTTGAGATATAAAGCCAGACTGTGAAATTGGTATAAAAAAATGGACATTAGGAGAACAACAAAAAAAGCCCAGAGTAAGTAGAAGGAAGGAAATAATAAATATTAGAACAGAAATAAATGGCATAAAGATTTTTTAAAAAGTATAAAAGATCAGTGAACCCAAGAGCTGATTCTTTGAAAAGATAAACAAGATTGATGAACTTTTAGCCAGACTCATCAGGAAACAAAGAGAGAGGACCCAAATAAACAAAATCAGAAATGAAAGAGGTGAAGTAACAACTGACACCACAGAAATACAAAGGATTGTAAGAAAATACTATAAATAACTATATGCCAACAAACTGGACAACCTGGATGAAATGGAGAAATTCCTAGAAAAATGCAATGTTCCAAAACTGAATCAGGAAGAATCAGAAAACCTAAATAAGCCAATAACAACTAATGAAATGGAAGCAGCAATCAATAAACTCCCAGCAAACAAAAGCCCCGGTCCAGACAGCTTCCCAGGGGAGTTTTATCAAACATTCAAAGAACTAGCACCTATCTTCCTCAAACTATGCCAAAAAATCCAAGAGGAAGGAACACTTCCAAGCTCTTTTTAAGAAGCCAGCATTATCCTAATCCCAAAACCAGAAAAGACACTACAAAGAAAGAGAATTATAGGCCGATATTTTTGATGAGCATAGATATTAAAATCCTCAACAAAATATTAGCAACGGATCCAGCAATATATTAAAAAGAACATGAACAAGACAGGGACGTCCTTTTTCACCACTCTCATTTAGCATACTAGTGGAAGTCCTAGCCACAGCAATCAGACAAGAAGGAAAAAAAAGCAATCCAAATTGGAAAGAAGGAAGTAAAACTGTCATTACTTGCAGATGGAGTGATATTGTACATAGAAAACCCTAAGGACACCACCAAAAAACTACTAGATTTAATAAATGAATTCAGCAATGTAGCAGGATACAAAATTCACACCCAGAAATTGATGGCATTTTTATATACCCATAATGATCTCTCAGGAAGAGAAACTAAAAAAAAAAAAAAATCCCATTTACCATTGCAATGAAAAAATTAAGATACTTAGGAATAAACTTAACCAAGGAGGTAAAAGACCTGTACTCAGAAAACTACTGTATGATGAAAAAGAGACAGAGCCAGCCGGTGTGGCTCAGTAGTTGAGCATCGACCCATGAACCAAAAGTTCACCAGTTCAATTCCTGGTCAGGGCACATGTTCAGGTTGGGGGCTCGATCCCCAGTATCTGGCATGCAGGAGGCAGCCAATCAGTGTTTCTCTCTCATCAATGTTTCTATCTCTCTATCCCTCTCCCTTCCTCTCTAAACAATCAATGAAAACACATTTTTTTTAAATACATTAATACATATTTTAAAAAGAGAAATAGAAGTGATATAAACAAGTGGAAGAATATACTATGTTCATGGATGGGAATAATTCACATCATTAAAATTTCCATACTACCCAAAGCAATCTATACATTCATTGCAATCCTTATTAAAATACCAAAGGCATATTTCATTGATCTAGAACAAACACTTCAAAAATTTATATGGAATCAAAAAAGACCCCAAATAGCCACAGCAATCTTGAGAAAGAAGAACAAAGTTGGAGAAATCACAATACCAGATATCAAACTATACTACAAAGCCACTGTAATCAAAACAGCCTGGTACGGGCACAAGAACAGGCATATAGATCAGTGGAACAGAACAGAGAACCCAGAAATCAACCCACGCCATTATGGTCAATCAATATTTGATGAAGGAGGCAAGAACATACAATGGAGTAAAGACAGCCTCTTCAATAAACGGTGTTGGGAAAATTGAACAGGCACATGCAAAAAAAAAAATGAGACTAGATCACCAACTTACACCGTACACAAGGTAAATTGGATAAAAGACTTAAATTTAAGTCATGAAACCATAAAATTCCAAGAAGAAGACACAGGCAGCAAAATTTCAGACATCTCACATAGCAGATTTTTCATCAATACATTGCCTAGGGCAAGGGAAACCAAGGAAAAAATAAACAAATGGGAGGACATCAAACTGAAAACCTTTTGTACAGCAAAAGAAAGCAGCATCAAAATGAAAAGACAATTCACTGTATGGGAGAACATATTTGCCAATGATACATATGATAAGGGGTTAATTTCCAAAATACATAAAGAACTCATAAAACTCAACAAAAGGAAGACAAACAATCCAACTTAAAAATGTGCAGAGAACCTGAATAGACACTTTTCCAGAGGACATACAAATGGCCAAGAGACACATGAAAAATGCTCAATGTCACTAATCATCAGAGAGATGCAAATTAAAATGACCATGATGTACCACTTCACACTGCCAGAATGGCAACCATAAAAAAATCAACAAACAAATGCTGGTGTGGTTGTGGAGAAAAGGGAACCTTGGTACACTGGTGGTGGGAATGCAGACTGGTGCAGCCACTATGAAAAACTGTGTGGGGTTTCCTCAAAAATTTAAAAATGGAGCTGCCTTATGGCCCAGTGATTCCTCTTCTGGGAATATATCTGAAGAGACCCAAAATACTAATTTGAAACAATATATGCACCACTATGTTCATTGCAGTGTTATTTACAATAGCCAAGATTTAGAAGCGGCCAAAGCACCCATCAGGAAATGAGTGGATAAAACAGCTGTGGTACATTTACACCATGGAATACTGCTCAGCCTTCAAAAATAAGGAAATCTTGCCTTTTGTGATAGCATGGATGGACCTGGAGTATTATGCTAAGTGAAATAAGTCAGTCAGAGAAAGACAAGGACCTTATGATTTCACTTACACGTGGAATCTAATGAACAAAATAAACTAACAAACATTCTAGAAACAAAATCATAGATACAGATAACAGACTGGCAGCTGTTAGAAGCGAGAGGGTTTAGGCAGCTGGGTGGAAACGCTGAAGGGGTTAAGAAGAAAACTTGGCAACTTTTCCTTCCCCAACTTCTTCCCTCTCAGGTGTGCATCTCCCAGCCTCTAATGGACCCTACGAGACTTGCAACCAGGAGAGCAATGGGCAGCAGCAGCTCGTCCTGAGCTAACCCCCTGCACCTATCTCCAAGGTCCCCTTTTCTTTGACTTCTCAGTGAGCCAAAACATCCCCACCTAGGCTCTCTCCTGTTGCTTCTTTTATAGTAAGCCCTTCCTTAAAAGAAATTAAAAAAAACAAAAAAAAAACTCATAGACACGGACAACAGTGTGGTGCAGAAGTAGTGGAAAATACAACTGTGGACTGTGGGATGTCCCCATGTTCACACCATATATGCACAAGAGTTCAAATTGCCCCCCATCCTGGCCTGGTATTTTTCATTTTGCTTTTGTTTTTAACACTAGCCAGTCTCACGGGTGTGGGGTGGTATCTCAGTGTAGTTTAGATGTGCATTTGCCTAAGGACTAGTGATGCTGAATATCTTTTCAAACGCTTGTTGTATGTGTTCTTTGGAGACATGGCTATTCAATTCCATCGCCTATCAACATGCATTACTTTTGAAATCTGGTTGTGTGCCTTGACAAACGTCTTGCGCCCCAACTCCTTCTCTGCTTCCAGAGTGCCCACAGGGCATGTTCCTAACCACTGTGGTACCTGGCCTTCCTCCTGTGGGCTCAATCTCTGTACACCTCTGGGCCACAGGAGGCCTAGAAAAGAGACTCCAACTGGCTGAGACAAATGTGACATAGCAACCCAACTTTCACATGAGATCTCTAGCCTGGGAACATTCTTTCCCTAATTCCTGGTCAAGTGTCACCTCAGTCGCTCCCCACAGTGGGATTCATGCCCTCTCATTCCCTTCAACTCCCACAGTGTCCCAGGTCCACCTCATACCCAGCTAGTGACCCTCCCTCCCACTCCTGAAAGGAAAAGAGATCATGGAGTCCACCCCAGGCCCTCTCAACCTGTAGCCGATCTCCATCCACACCCATCCGCCTTGCCTTTCCTCCTTCCTGGAGGCCCCTTGTTCCCATCTGGGGCTGGTCCTTCCCCCACATCTGGCCCTGTCCCTCCACACGTACAGGATGGCATCCCTCAGTGAGCCCAGCTTTCATGTGTCTCTGACCTTCACCACTCCGCCGCCCCAGCTGTGGACTCAGACAGTCCCAGCCCTGATCCCGGCTCTGCCACATCCTGCCTGCATGAGAGGCTGACCCACCTCTCCGAACCTCAAGTTCCTTGTCTGTGAAATGGGGCTTCGCCAGGCTCTAGCGAGGGTGGTGAGAGGGAATGCATGGACGGGGCAACACTGAGCCAGCTGTGCGGTAAACAATAAATTGATTACTGTGTTTGCTGGCTACATCCTAGTTAGTCAGCTTGGGCTGCTGTAAACAAGTACCGCTGACTGGCAGCTGGAAGTCCAAGATCAAGGTGCAGGCGGAGTCGGTTTCCTCTGAGGCTTCTCTCCTTGGCTTGCAGACGCTGCCCTCTTGCTGCCTGTTTTTATGATCTTTTCTCTGTGTACACCCGCATCCCTGGTGTCTCTCTATGTGTCCTAATCTCTTCTTTTAAAGTATTTTTTAAAATATGTTTTTATTGATTTTAGAGAGAGGAAGGGAAAGGAGAGAGAGAGAGAAATGTCAATGCATCAACATCAATCAGCTGCCCCCTGCACGCCCCGTTCTGGGGATCAAACCCACAACCTGGGCAGGTGCCCTGACCAGGAATAGAATTGTGACCTCCTGGTGCATAGGTCAACACTCAACCACTGAGCCACACAGGCCAGGCCCTAATTTCTTCTTATGAGGACCTCAGTCAGATTAGGACCAAACTTGACAGGCTCATTTTAACTTAATTATCTCTCTAAAGGCTCAATTTCCAAATACATTCTGAAGTACTAGGGGTTAGGGCTTCAGCATATGAATCTAGGGGGACACAGTTCAGCTCACAACAACATCTCCTTGGAAAGTGGGGGTCCAATCTCTTTCATCTTAAAAGTAACAGAAACAGCCCAGGCGGGCATGGCTCACCTAGGGTCCAGGCGATCGTGGTTCAATTCCCCGTCAGGGCACATGCCCAGGTTGCAGGCTCCATCCCCAGTTGGGGGCGTGCAGGAGGCGGCCTGTCGATGATGACTCTCTCATCCTTGATGTTTCTATCTCTTCCTCTCCCTCCCCATTCCTCTCTCTGAAATCAATACAGATATATTTAAAATTTTTTTTAAAAAAGTAACAGAGACAGCTGCTATCCCATTCACCTCGCCTCCCCATGCATACCCCTTTACCTTTGTTATTCAAATGTCCAGGCTGTCTCTGATTTATGTCCAGGCTGGAGAGAATCAGACCGAGGGGGATAGAATCACTGGGGGTGGGGGCAAGATTTTAGCTAAGGTGGTCAGAGAAGTCACCTCCGATGAGGTAACATTAAAGCAGAGACCCAAAGGAGTCAAGAAAGAAATCATGTGGACATCTGGTCCAGGCAGAGAGAACAGCCTGTGCAAAGGCCCTGAGGCAGGACCATGCCCAGCATGCTGAAAGAACAGCAAAGGTGTGCATGGGGCTGGATCTTGAAAAATGGACCATCATGAGCAGCCCTGGTAATATAATAATAATCTCCCACCATCACCACCAGGTTATCAACAGCCAACAAAACTCCTAGAACTCGGCCTCAGCCTCACCGTTCTCCAAGGTAGCCTGACCTCGAAGTCCAAGGAGTGGGCCTGTCTGACACCCTGATGCATGTTCTAAGCCCAGGTGAACCAGCAGTCAGTTTGGAAGCTGCATCCTCTGCCCACCCATGAGGCAAGGCCAAAGCAAGCAGTAGCTGATAAGCCGTCTCTGCTCTGAGCAGTTCCCACACCCAGCCTGCCCTGACCCGATGAAAGCCACTTCTCTCTCCTTGGCTGAGAAATGTGAATTTGCTCAATGGTGCAGAAAAAAATAAACAGATAAAATGATTGTAAGTGGGGAGTTTATTAAGTTAGAACAGGGTTTCTGTTGACATTAGGGGCTGGGTGGTTCTTTGTACAGAGGCCATCCTGTACACTGCAGGATGTTTAGCAGCATCGCTGGCCTTTGCTCTCAGATGCCAGTAGCACCCTCTCCCCAGTCAGCATCTCCAGAGGTAGCTAAATGTCCCCTGGGAGGCAAAATGACCACATTGAGAACCAATGCGTTAGACTAATGCTAGCTGCTATAGCAAACAAACCCCAATGTTTTAATTCTTTCATGCTCACTTATATGACCATCTCTTTCCAGACATCAATTTCTACATTTGTAAAGTGGGTGTTTCCAGTTGATGGACAAGATGTAGGGATGCCACAGAACAGCGGCCAGTTATTGGCACACAGCCCTGCCCATTCATTTACATGTCATCTGTGGCTGCTTTTTCGATACAGCAGCAAACCTGAGTAGTTGCAACATGTATCACTTGATCCGTAAAGCCTAAATATTAACTCTCTGGCCCTTTAAGAAAAAGTTTGCCAAATCCTGCTATGAAATATTACACCATCCTTAAAAGCAGCATGCTAAGTCATGTTTTCCAAGTAACGACATGGAAAGATAAACATGATCTATTACCACGTTGAAAAGAAGTTGCAGAAAAGTATGCAACTTATTTGAGTATAGATAGAGAACATAAGAAAATACATAGGTGTGTTGTGTGTTTATTGCATTCTGAGAGGACATACACAGGTTCACAGTGGCCGGGATCACTGTAGGGGACTTCCACATTCTACATTTTTATGTTATTTTTTTTAAATATGAATTACTTTTTTTCAATCCAGCAATTTTTAATTTTTTTTTCATTGTGGTAAGATACATATAACATAAAACTGACCATCTTAACTATTTCTTAAAATATTTTTTATTGATTTTAGAGAGAGAGAGAGGGAGAGGGAGAGAGAAACATCAATTGGCTGCTTTCTGCACACACACCCCCACTGGGGATCGAGCCTGAAATCCCGGCATGTGCCCTGAAGGAGACTTAAAGAATTGATCCGATGACCTTTTGGTGCATGGGACAACACTCAACCAACTGGGCACATCTTAACCTTTTTAAGTAGACAGTTCGGTGACATTAAGTATACTCACAATGCTATGCAAACATCTTCCATCACCAGAATTTTTTTCACTTTGCAAAACTGAACCTCTGTCCCCATTAATCACTAATCCCTCCTCCCTCTCCTGCAGCCCCTGGCACCCCACTTTCTTTTTTCATTAAATTTATTGGGGTGACATTGGTTAATAAGCTCATATAAGTTTCAAGCATACATTTCTATGATACAAGATGTGTGTATTGCACTGTGTGCCCACCACCCAAAGTCAAATAATCTTCCATCGCCATCTATGAGGCCCCCTTTGCCCCGACCCTGCACCCCCTTCCTTTTGGCAAGCACGACACTGCTGTCTGTGTCCCCGAGTTTCCGTTTTATATCCCACATGAGTGAAATCATATGGTTCTTAGCTTTTTCTGACTGACTTTTTCTCACTTAGCATAGTATTCTCAAGGCCCATCCAGGTTTTCACAAATAGCAGTATTTCACCTTTTCTTATGGCTGAGTAGTATTCCATTGTGTATATGTACCATTTATCCAATCCTCTATCACAGGACACTTTGGTTGTCTCCGTGTCTTGGCCACTGTGAATAATGCTGCAATGAACATAGGGGTGCATATATCGTTGCAAATACATGCTGTTGAGTTTTTCAGGTAGATACCCAGGAGAGGGATTGCAGGGTCCTACGGTAACTCTATCCTTAATTTTTTGAGGAATCGTCAGACTGTTTCCCATAATGGCTGTAGCAGTCTACATTCTCACCAGTAGGGAACGAGGGTTCCCTTTTCTCCACAGCCTCTCCAACACTTGCTATTACTTGTTTGTTGATAGCAGCCATTCTGAAAGGTGTAAGGTGGTATCTCATTGCGGTTTTGATTTGCGTTTCCCTAATTGCTAGTGAGGTTGAACACCTTTTCATATATCTGCTGGCCACTGGTACGTCTTCTTGGGAGAGGTGTCTGTTTAGGTCCTCTATCCATTTTGTTAATGGGGTTATTTGTTTGAGTTGAGTTTTATGAGTTTCTTTATATACTTTGGATATTAAACCTCCATTGGAGCTACTGTTTGCAAATATCACTTCCCATCTGGTTGGCTGCCTCTCTGTTTTGTTGTTGGTTTCTTTTGCTGTGCAGAAGCTTTTTAGTTTGATACAGTTCCATTCTTTTATTTGTGCCTTTACCTCCCTTGCGTTTGGGGTCAAATTCATAAAATGTTCTCCACAACCAAGGTCCATAAGTTTAGTACTTATGTTTTCTTCTATGTAATGTATTTTTTCAGATCTTATATTTAGGTCTTTGATCCATTTTGAATTAATTTTTGTACATGGGGACAGACTGCAATCTAGTTTCATTTTTTTGCTCATGGCTTTCCAATTTTCCCAGCACCATTTAATGAAGAAGATCCTGTTCTGCATTATGTGTTTCTGGCTCCTCTGTCGAAAATTATTTGCCCATATAGGTGTGGTTTTATTTCTGGCTCTCGGTTCTGTTCCATTGATCTGTGTGTCTGTTTTCCTGGCACTACCGTGCTGTTTTGATTATCATAGCTCTGTAGTAAAAAGTCAGGTAATGTGATACCTCCAACTTCTTTCTTTTTTCTCAGAATTGCTTTACTATTCAGGGTCCTTTGTGGTTCAATACAAATCTGATTTTTTTGTTGTTCTATTTCTTTAAAACTGACATTGGGATTTTAATCGGGATTGCATTAAATCTGTATATTGCTTTGGGTAATATGACCATTTTTTTAATATATCTTTATTGATTTCAGAGAGAGGAAGGGAGAGGGAGAGAGAGAGATAGAAACATCAATGATGAGAGAGCCGTCATTGATCAGCCACCTCCTGCATGCCCCCGCCTGGGGACTGAGCCCACAACCCAGGCATGTGCCCCTACTGGGAATCGAACTGAGGTCTCCTGGATCCTAGGTCCATGCTCAACCACTGAGCCACGCCTAGCTGGCAATATGACCATTTTAACCAGGTTGAGTCTTCCATTCAGTGAACACGGAATATTTTTCCATTTTGTTGTGTCTTTTTCTATCTCTTTTAATAATGCTTTGTGGTTTTCAGTACAAAGCTCTTTCACATCCTTTGTTAAGTTTATTCCTAGGTATTTTATTCTTTTGGTTGCAACTGCAAAAGGAATTGGTGTGGGTTGTGGTTTGTGTGGGTTTTTGGGGTTTTTTCATCTCTTTTTCTGAAATTTCATTGTTAGTATTCAAGAAGTCAGTGGGTTTTTATACATTGATTTTGTAACCTGCAACTTTACCCTATTTGTTTACTGTTTCTAATAGTTTTTTGGCAAGTTTTTAGGGCCTTCTCTGTATAGAATCATGTCATCTGCAAAAAGTGACACTCTTACTTCCTCCTTCCAGACTTAGATGCCTTTTATTTCTTTTTCTTGCCTTGTTGCTTTGGCTAGGACCTCCAGAACTATGTTGAATAAGAGTGGTGAGAGTGGGCATCCTACTCTCATTCCTGACTTTAGAGGAAAAGCTTTCAGTTTTTCACCAGAGTACAATATTGGCTGAGGGTTTGTCATATATGGCCTTTATTATGTTGAGGTACTTTCCTTCTATTCTTATTTTATTGAGTGTTTTAATCATCAATGGATGTTGTACCTTATCAAATGCTTTTTCCTGCATCTATTGATAAGATCATGCAATTTTTATCCTTTCTTTTGTTAATGTGGTGTATTACATTGATTGATTTGTATAAGTTGAACCATCCCTGTGACCCTGGAATGAACCCCACTTGATCATAATGTATTATTTTTCTGATGTTTGTTGTATTCAATTTGCTAGTACTTCGTTTAGGACTTTTGCATCTGTATTTATCAGAGATATTGATCTGTATTTTGTGTGTGTGTGTGATATCCTTGCCAAGTTTTGGTATCAGTGTTATGTTGGCCTCATAAAATGTGCTTGGAAGTATTGCCTTTTCTTCAATTTTTTGGAAGAGTTTGAGAAGGATAGGTTTTAAATCTTCTTTGAATGTTTGGTAGAATTCACTGGTGAAGCCATCTGGTCCTGAACTTTTGTTCTTTGGTAGATTTTTGATGGGTGTTTCAATTTCCTTCCTGCTGATTGGTCTATTTAGATTTTCCAGTTCTTCATGATTTAGTCTAGGGAGGCTATATATTTCTAGGAACTTATCTATTTCTTCTAGGTTATTGAATTTGGTGGCATATAGTACTTCATAGTATTCTAGTATGATCCTTTGTATGTCTGTGATGTCTGTGGTGACTCCCCCCACCTCATTTCTGATTTTGCTAATATGGGCCTTTCCTCTTTTTCCTTAGTGACTCTAGCCAGGAGTTCATCAATTTTATTAATCGTTTCAAAGAACCAGCTCTTTGCTGTATTAATTTTGTCTAGTTTTTTTTGTTCTCTATTTCACTCAATTCTGCTCTAATTTTTATTATTTCCTTTCTTCTGCTGCCTTTGGGTTGCTTTTGTCCTTCTGTTCCTAGTACTTTAAGATGTGATATTACATTGTTTACTTGGGATTTCTCTTGTTTCTTGAGATAGGCCTGTAATGATACATGCATCCCTCTTTTTTATTTAATTTTTTTCTTTATTTAATTTTCTTCCCCATCACCATTTATTCCCCCTATACCTTCTTCTACCTCCACCAACCCTCCTCCCCCCAGCAATTGCCACACTGCTGTTCATGTCCATGAGTTATTTCTCTCTCTTTTTTGCTCAAAACCTCCACCATCACCCCCAACAACCCCACCACCACCACCAGAGTTGTCTGCCTGCTCTCTATCTATGAGTCTCTCTATATTTTGCTGGGTAGTTCAGTTTGATCATTAAATTCCACATATGAGTGAAATGATATGTATTTATCTTTCTCTGACTAACTTACTTCACTTAGCATAATGTTCTCCAGGTTCATCCATGTGATGCAAAGGGTAAGACTTTCTTCCTTTTTACAGCAGAGTAGTATTCCACTGTGTAAATATACCACAGTTGTTTTATCCACTCAGCTACTGCTGGAAACTTGAGCTGCTTCCAAATCTTGGCTATTGTAGATAACACTGCAATGAACATAGGGGTGCATATATTCTTTAGAATTAGTGTTTTCAGTTTTTTTGGATAAATTTCCAAAGGTGGAATTGCTGGCTCATAAGGCAGTTCCATTTTTAATTTTTGATACTGCTTTTAATACTGCTTTCCACAGTGGCTGCGCCAGTCTGCATTCCCACCAGCAGAGCACGAGGGTTTCCTTTTCTTCACATCCTTGCCTGCACTTGTTTGTTGATTCATTGATGGCAGCCATTCTGACAGGTGTGAGGTGATATCTCATTGTGGTTTTAATTTGCATTTCTCTGATGGTTTAGTGATATTGACCATCTCTTCACATGTCTATAGGACATCTGTATGTCCCCTTTAGAGAAGTGTCTATTCAGGGCCTTTGTCCATTTTTGAACCGATTGTTCGTTTTTATGTTGAGTTTTATAAGTTCTTTATAAATTTGGGATAGTAACCCCTTATCAGATGTATCAGTAAATATGTTCCCCCATTCAGTGGTTTGTTTTTTTTATTTTGTTGATGGTTTCCTTTTCTGTGCAAAAACTTTTTAGTTTGATTTAGTCCCATGTATTTTCTCTTTTGTTTCCCTTGCCGGGGAGATACATCAGAAAACATATGGCTACCAGAAATGTCTGAGATTTTACTGCCCATGTCTTTCTTCTCGGATTTTCATAGTTTCAAGTCTAGCATTTAAGTCTTTAATCCATTTTGAGTTTATTCTTGTGTGCGGTGTAAGAGGGTGGTCTAGTTTCACTTTTTTGCACACATCTATCCAATTTTCTCAACACTGTTTATTGAATAGACTATCTTTAGTCCATTGTATGTTTTGTCTCCTTTGTCAAATAGTAATTGACTATAAAGCAGTGGGTTTATTTCTGGGCTCTCTATTCTGTTCTATTGATATATATATGTCTGTTATTTTTGTTTGTTTTTTAATGTGTTTTTATTGATTTTTAGAGAGAGAGAAAGGGAGTGGGAGAGAGAGAGAAATATCAATGTGAGAGATGGGTTGCCTTCTGTATGCATCCTGACTGGGAATTGAACCTGCAACCTGGGCATGTGCCCTGACCAGGAATCGAGCTGGTGACCCTTCAGTGCACGGGACAATGCTCAACCAACCAAGCAGCACTGGCCAGGGCTATGTTTATTTTTATGCCAGTACCATGCTGTTTTGATTACTATGGCCTTGTAGTATTGTTTGATATCAGGTAGAGTGATTCCTCCAATTTTGTTCTTCTTTCTCAAGATCGCTGTTGTGATTTGGGGTCTTTTGTAGTACCATAAATTTCTGGAATATTTGTTCCAGTTCTGTAAGATACACCATTGTTATCTTGATAGGAATTGCTTTGAGTCTGTAGTTTGTGTTGGGTAGTATGGCCATTTTAATGATGTTAATTCTTCCTATCCATGAACATGGTATATGCTTCCACTTACTTGTTTCTTCGATGTCTTATAATTTTCCAAGTACAAGTCTTTTACATCCTTGGTTAAGTTTGTTCCTAGGTATTTTATTCTTTTTGAAGGAATTGTGAATGGGATTGTTTTCTTAGTTTCCCTTAGTTCATTATTGGTGTAAAAAATGCAACTGATTTCTGGATATTTATTTTGTATCCTGCTACTTTACTGAATTCATTTATCAGTTCTAGTAGCATTTTTGGTGAAATCTTTAGGGCTTTCTATATGCGATATCATGTCATCTGCAAATAATGATAATTTTACTTCTTCCTTTCCAATTTGGATGCTTTTTATTTTTTCTTTTTATTTCTTCCAGTAGTATGTTGAATAAGAGTGGTGAAAGTGGACATCCTTGTCTTGTTCCCAATCTTTTTTTTTTTTTTAATATATCTCTATTGATTTCAGAGAGAGGAAGGGAGAGGGAGAGAGAGAAACATCATTGATGAGAGAGTCATTGATCAGCTGCCTCTTGCACGCCCCCGACTGGGGATTGAACCCGCAACCCGGGCATTTGCCCTGACCAGGAATCGAACCATGATCTCCTGGATCTTAGGTCAATGTTCAACCACTGAGCCATGCCCAGCTGGGCTTGTTCCCGATCTTAAGGGGAATGTTTGTAGTTTTTGCCCATTGAGTATGATGTTGGCTGTGGGTTTGTCATAAATCATCTTTATTAACTTGAGGTATGTTTCCTCTATTCCTACCTTGCTAAGAGTTTTTATCACAAATGCTGGATTTTATCAAATGCTTTTTCTTTATCCATTGATATGATCATGTAGTTTTTACCTTTCATTTGTTTATGTGATATATCACATTTATTGTTTTATAAATATTGTACCAACCTTTCATCCCTGGAATAAATCCTACTTAAGCATGGTGTATGTTTTTTCATATATTGCTGGATTCAGTTTGCTAATATATATATGTTTTTGATCCTCACCCAAAGATATTTTTTCTAGTGGAAGGGAGAGAGAGAGAGAGAAACATCGATGTGAGAGACACATCAATTGGTTGCCTCCCGCACAGGGGCCAGAGCCTGCAACTGAGGTACATCCCCTTGGCAGGAATTGAACCCGGGACACTTCAGTCCACAGGCCAATGATCTAACCACTGAGCCAAATAGGCCAGGGCAGGTTTGCCAATATTTTGTTGAGGAGTTTAACATTTATATTCATCAGGGATATTGGCTTATTATTTCCTTTCTTGGTGGTGTCTTTATCTGGTTTTGGAATTAAGATAATGCTGGCCTTGTAAAATGAGCTTGGCAGTCTTCCCTCCCCTTTAATTTCTTAAAATAGTTTTAGAAAAATAGGTGTTAATTTTCTTTGAATGTTTGGTAAAATTTACCTGTAAAGGTGGCTTTTGTTTGTTGGGAGTTTTTTTTTCATTATTGCTTCAGTTTCACTGGTTGTAATCACTTTATTCAAATTCTCTGATTCTTCCTGATTTAGTTTTGGAAAGCTGTATGTTTCTAGGAATTTTTCCATTTCTTCCAGATTGCTCAATTATGTTGGTATATAGTTGTTTGTAATATTTTCTTACAATCCTTTGTATTTCTTTGGTATCAGTTGTTACTTCTTCTCTTTCGCTCCTGATTTTATTTATTTAGGTCCTCTCTCTTTTTTTCTTAATGAGTCTGGTTAAAGGTTTGCCAATCTTGTTTATTTTCTCAAAGAACCAGCTCTTGGTTTTATTGATCTATTGTATTTTTTTAGACTCTATTTTATTAATTTCTGCCCTTACATTTATTATTTCCTTCCTTCTGCTCACTCTGGGATCTCTTTGTTGTTCTTTTTCTAGTTACTCTAGATTGTTTATTTGAGCTTTTTCTTGTTTCTTGAGATAGGCCTGTAATGCTGTAAATTTCCCTCTTAGGACTGCTTTTCTTGTGTCCAACAGATTTGGGGTTGTTGCATTCTCATTTTCATTTGTTTCAAGATATCTTTTGATTTCTTCCTTGATCTCATTGTTAATCCATTCTTTGTTTAGTAACATGTTATTTAGTGTCTATGTGATTTTCCATTTTTTTCTTGTTATTGATTTCAAATTTCATAGCATTATGGTTGGAGAAGATGCTTGACATGATATCAATCTTCTTAATTTTATTGAGACTTGTTTTGTGTCCTAACACTTGGTCTATCCTAGAAAACATTCCATGTGCACTTGAAAAGAATATATATTTTGCTGATTTGGGGTGTAAAGCTCTGAAGATATCAATTAAATCCACTTGATCTAGTGTGTCATTTAAGGCTGCCATCTTCTTGTTGATTTTCTGTCTGGAAGATCTATCCATTGATACTGATTATCAATGGGGTATTCAAACACCCTACTGTAACTGTATTTCTGTCCATCTCTCCCTTATGTCCATCAAGATTTGCTTTACATATTTAGGTGCTCCTATGTTGGGTGCTTAAATGTTTACAAGGATTATAACATCCTATTGGTTTGTTCTCTTTATCATTATGTAGTGTCCTTCTTTGTCTCTTACTATAGCCTTGTTTTTAAAGTCTGTTTTGTCAGATATAAGTATTGCTACCCCAGCTTTTTTTCCCTTTCCATTTGTATGAAATATCTTTTTCCATCCCCTTACTTTTAGTTTGTGTATATCTTTTGTTCTGAGGTGGGTCTCTTGAAGTCAGCATATACATGGTTCTTGTTTTCTTACCCATTCTCTATGTTTGGTCTTTTCTAAAGTTTCCATCTCTTTGGTAAAATACTCAGTTCATTAATTTGTTTTCCGAGGCAATTTAATTGCCTGTCTGTATTTTCTATTTTCTTGTATCTCATTGAGTATTTTCAGAACTGCAATCTTGAATTCTCTGTCATTTATATCACATATTTCCACGTGTTCCAGTTTGCTTTCTGGAGGTTTTTCATTTTCTTTCTGAGCTGCCTCACCACCATGGTTATTCATGACGTTTGCTGATCTCCTCCGTATAAGCGGCTATGTATTATTGGCCCGCCTCTAGCTGCTTTCTATGAAAAGGTTTTTCTACTATTTTACAGTAGGTGGCGCTGAATCACAAGATTTCAGTATAGCTGCACTCCTGGGGGTGGGGGCTTGTTTTGCTCTTGGGTAAACACTACCCTGATCTCTGTGGGGTTCCTGCCTCAAGCCCAGCCAGGGATCAGTCACAGAGGGAAATAGTTATTCTTTCGTAGTAGTTCTCGGTTTGCAAATAATCTGCCCCTCCACCTGATTCCAAGGGCTGGGAGGTGAGTTTGGGGACTCTACGGGCTGGCAGGGCTCTGTGGCTCCATTTCTTTGTTTGGAGCACCGACTGCCCAACAGAGGACAGCTGCGGCTGAACCCCTGCTCTGTGTCCTTGCCCAAGCGCCTCTCCTGGCTCAGCTGCAGTTTGCACCGCTGACTCTCGAAAGAGTGACACCCAGACTCTCTGCTCGTCAGGCGGAAGGCAGCGCCTGGCATCACCCCTCTCCTGGCGGAGCTGGCATGAGCTTCAGCTGCAGGGCTCCCTGAGCTCTCCTCCGTTCTCGCCTCCCTGGTTGGCTCCCATCTGCCCACCTTTAGAAGCTTCAGTGTGCGGATCTCCCGGGTGTGCCTCTATGCTGCGCAGGGAATCCTTTGTTGAGCTATAGTTGAGAAATTTATTGAAGTTTCAGGCTTTGGCATTCAAGTCTCCAGTAATGCTTTAAAAATACGCCTGAGTATTTACCCAGAACTCTTAAGGTGGCCTCTCACTCCGCCACTCCTCTGACATCACTCCCCACCATCTACTTTCTGTCTCTGTGACTCTGACTCCTGCAGGGACCTCACACGAGTGGAATCACATAGTATCTCTCTTTTGTGTCTGGCGTATTTTAACCGAGCATAATGTGCTCAAGGTTCACCCATGTTGTAGCACGTGTCAACATTTCCTTCCCTTTTAGGGCCAAATAATATCTTGCGGTTTGGATAACCCACATTTGGTTTATCCAGTCACCCACCCATGGACAATTGGGTAGTTTCCAACTTTTGGCCACTGCGAAAGCTGCTGCTATAAACATGGGTACATATCGTTCTTCTTGCCCCCGCTTTCAGTTCTTTTGACTATATTCCCAGAGGTGGGATTGCTGGATCATATGTTAAGTCTATTTGTAATTTTTGAGGAACCTCCATACTGTTTTCCACAGTAACTGCACCATTTTACATCCCCACCAGCAATGCTCACAGGGCTCAAATTTCTCCACATCCTGGCAGCACTGTTATTTTTTGTTTGGTTGGTTTTGTTTTTAATATTAGCCAGTCTTATGGGTGTGGGGAGGTATCTCAGTGTGGTTTAGATATGCATTTGCCTAATGACTAGTGATGTTGGACATCTTTGCAAATTCTTATTGGCCATTTGTATGGTTTTTTTTGGAGACATGTATATTCAAGTCCTTTGCCCATCAATATGTAATACTTTTGAAATCAGGAAAAAAAAAAGCTAAAAATCCTGGTGGCCTGTAATGATGTTTAGAGGTAGGGACAGTTGGAGGCAGTGGTTCATCACCTCGAGCCTCTAAAAAGTGCACTGGCCCTGGCTGTGCGCTGCAGGCTGAGAATATCCACAATTCTGATTTTCAGGGCTGTTGCTACAGAGATGGGAGAAAAGGGGCCTTCTGGAAATACAGCTGTGTGTCACCTAATTCATGAGATGGACAACTTTAATGTCTACATTTAAACAAGGTGTTTAAGATTTTCATGGTGGAGAAAGTGTTAGGGGATCAAAGGGATAGATACAGGTCTCTTGATGCTGGCACTTGGGGGCCACAATCTTGCATATGAAATTGGCAGAAGCTTGTAGCATTGACCTTGTTTCTTCAGGTATGGAGAAGTGCAAAGCCCCTCACCCCTTCTCACCCGCCAGAACCTCACATACATGATCACCTGCCAGAACTTCAAACACATTGATCGCAGCCAGAACCTCACACATATGATCATGGCTGGAACCTCACTTATATGATCACAGCTGGAACTCCACACACATGATCACCTGCCAGAGCCTCACATGCATGATCATGGCTGGAACCTCACACATGTGATCTACTACCAGAACCTCACACACATGATCACAGCCCAAACCTCACACCCATGATTACAGCTGGAACCTCACACACACAATCACAGCCAGACTTTGGCATTCGAATCTCCAGTAATGCTTTAAAAATATGCCTGAGTATTTACCCAGAACTGTTAAAGTGTATGTCCACACAGAAATTTGCACATAAATGTTCATAGCTCTGTTTACAATCACTCCCAACTGGAAACACACCCAATAAACAACTGATGATGTATCTGTAGGATGGGTATCACTTAGCAATAAAAAAGAACAAATTATGAACACACAGAACCACATGGACCAGTCTCAACATTAGTATGCTGAGTGAGCACACCGCATACTCTGACCAAAAAAAGAGAGCATATGCAATATGATTCCATTTACGTAAAATACTAGGAAATGCAAACTAGTCTATAATGACAGAAAATACATCAGTGTTTTTTTTATTGCAGGTGGTGGGAGGGGAGAGACAGAAGGGAAGGAAATCTGTAGGAAGCAGGGGCAGTAGGAAATTTATGGGCTGGTGCACATTTATCTTTATCTCGTGATGAAGTTATACAGGTGACCAATGTGGCAGAACTCATCCAATTTTTTACCCTAAAAATATGCGGTTTATTGGATGTTGTTGATACCTCAACAAAGCCACTAAAAATAAAAACAACAGAGTCCCATTTAGTTCAAAGTAGTTTTATACACACACAGCTGCAGAAGAGGTTCCTTCCTCCTCCCTCACCACCTAGCTCAGCTCCTGCCCCCTTCAGTCCATTCTCAGCACTGCAGCCACAGAGCTTAGCTTTATTCGAAATACATTAGACCATGTGGTGCCCCCCCAGGGCTCCCTATGGCTAACAAGGCCCCTCAGGGCTGCTCCTGCAGACCTCCAACCACATCCTCTCTGGCTTCCTATGTTCCAGCCAAATGAGTCTTTCAGCACCAGCTTTCAACTACAGAAACAGGCTCTGTTCACTAAATTATATTTTAGAATTCATTACATTGTATAGTACATATATTAATCATATTATTAATATAATAAGTAAATATATTATTACAGATGCCATTCTTTTGTCCATTCAACTGCACCAGGCCAGCGATCATTTCTAGAATGCAGCTGGTCTTTCACTCCTCTGTGGCTGGTGTCTCAACTGGAGAGAACTTCATCTAGGAAACTTCCATTCGTTCAGCCTCAAGTTTACTTCCCCTGACTCTCCTCTCTCTTACACTTCATGAAATGAACACCTTCCTCCACTGTACTACTGTGGAAACAAAAGAATGGATAAATAAATAATGACAGGAAAAAAACCTAAGAACATTACCCAAAATAATCTCTTCAAAAAAGATCAATCCCAAATGGTTATGCCATTGTTCAACTTTCAAAGGTCAAGAAACAGGCGAAGATTTCCAAACTAGATAGAAAATTTCCTAATCATTCTATAAACATTCACCCCTGATATAAAACCTAATGACCTAGAAACAAATTTAAAGACCAAGTTCACAAAAAATAGAGTAAAAGAAAGAAATAAAACCCAAGTTCACAGGCTTTTATCCATAATTCTGAAAATCAAAAAAGTCTGCAAACTGAATTTTTGGGTAAGTTTGGCACCAACACTAAGTTAGTAACTAACTTGACCCAAAATGATATGAGCTGCTTTATAGTATTTATGACAAAGAATGTGAATATTCAAGCATTTTTGCTGCTGAAATATTGATGTGCTTGATTACAAGGCTCTTGACATCCCACTAAGGGTGTTAAGTAACAGTACAGTACATGCTCTTGGTTGTATATATGAGCGTGTGTGCATATTAAAAAAATAATTCACCATGACCTTAGAGGTTTACATCAGGATTGCAAGTATAAATCAGTGTTGGCAGCTGGGTCACAAAACCAACAGAGCTCATCCCTTCTCATCTCCTCATTCAGGAACATCACATTGATAGCTTGAAATCATTTATGATGAGAGTGTTTACACCACAGAAATTGGCAAAAGCTTCAAGATCTTTTCTTTCCATTTACTAGAACTTTACTGAACATTTAGAAGTCTTTTAGACAAAATTTAGTAAATGAAAGAAAAAAATAGTACATATCATCTCGAAAGAAGGCAGAAAGTTCTTTGATAAACTCTTGCTCCATTCTTGATATCAAAACTAAGTTAGTAATGGAAGGAAGTTTGTATTGTCTAGGAAGGTGGAATAGCACACAGTTAAACACACAGGCTCACAGTTTCTATGATCTGTGTTTAAATCCTGATTCTTCAGTAGGCTTTTTGGGGGGAGAAGAGGGATCCCTGAACCTAAATTTCTTCCTATATAAATGTCAATTACCATAGTACCTACTTCTGAGGGCTGTTTGAAAGAATTAAGTGAAACAATTCTGTAAAATGCTTAGAAAAATGCCTGGCAGATAGTAAGAACCCTGTTAATGGTAGTTATTGTTATGAATTGTTAAGTGTGGTAAATAAATAAATAAATAAATAACACTTTTCTAATAAATTGTTTACATTAGCCATTCACTCCATCATGGTTGACAGGGAAACACAGCTTTCTTGTTACAGTTGAAGAAAGAACATGTTGCCATTATTAGAATGCCTGTTGTCATTGTTAGTTGACACTTGGATGTTCTAACCATCTCAGTATAACAAGAAAAAATAAAAAGACCAATAAATAAATATCAAGAGAAAGGAAAAGTAAATCATCTTTAGTTACAGATGAGAACTATAGTTAGCCTAGAAAAATCTAGCTGAAACGCTATTAGAGTTAATAAGAATTCAGGAAAGTAATAGAACATAAAATAAATACATACATGTTAATAGCTTTCCTACAGACCAGCAATTACCAGACAAATGGAACCAGGGAAATGACTCATTTTATAATATCAACCCACACTATGTATAATGTAGAAATAAAATTGATAATAACTATATAGGGTTACTATGAAAGAAATCATAAAATGTTTAAGGGATATAAAAAAACTAAATAGATAAATATCCCTGGATTGGAAGAATATTATGAAGATATCACCATAGTACAGATAATAAAAAGACAGGTTTAGAGACAGGAACAGAAAATCCTTTAACTGACTCAAATATAGATAAGTATTTATAGAGGAGGACCCTCAAATATGAATGCAAACAGCTACTTACTCAATAGATGGATTTGGGACAACTGATGAATCATTTGGTGGGGGGAATTAAGTTTTGACCTTCACTTCAACCCTTACAATCAAATAAGTTTCTGATGGATAAAAAGTTAAATGTAAAAAAAGCTTCAATAACACACCACTATAAGAAAATAAAGGTGAATATTTACCAAAGGTCTCAATAGTTTTTTTTTAAAGACTGATAAATTTGACTAGATAAAATTTTTAAACTCCCGGGGCCAAAAACCTTTTTTAATTTTTTTTTCTTCAATTACAGTTGACATTCAAGATCCAGAACACATTTTTTAAAGTTAAACAAGAAAAGAAAAACTAAAAAACACTATTTGAAACAGATTTGCCAAAGGATGCTTTATATGTGAAAAATCTTAGAAATCAATAAAGAAAAGATGAAAGACAATGGCCAGGAGACATAAAAACTATACAACTTTATTAGGCATCAAAGATTTGCAAATTTCCTGGCCAGTGTGGCTCAGTGGTTGAGCGCCAAGCCATGTGCCATGAGGTCTCGGGGGTCAGGGCACATGCCCAGGCTTCGGGATCGGTTCCCAGCAGGGGGTGTGCAGGAGGCAGCCGATCAATGTTGATGCACAGATGTTTCTCTCCCTCGCTCCCTCTCTCTTCCTCTCTCTCTAAAATCAATAAAAACATATTTTTTAAAAAGCTGCAACTTAAAATAAGATATAATACTAGCATATCAGCTTGGCGAGACATAATACAGTCGCCCCGCCCCCCTTATCTTCTGTGTCACTCTCCAAGGTTGCAGTTGCCCATGGTAAACTGTGATCCAAAAACATTAAAGAAAAAGCCTGAAAATAAATCATAAGTTGTAAATTACACATCATTCTGAGTAGCGTGATGAAATCTCTTGCCATCCAGCTCTGTTCTGCCTAGGATGTGACTCGACCCTTTGTCCAGTGTTTCCACGAAATATACAACATCTCCACTCCCTGCCTGCTAGTCACTCAGTAACCGTCTGGGTTATCAGATCGGCTGTCGTGGTATCGCAACGCTTGTGCTCGAGTGACCCTTGGCTGGCAACTAGGCCATGCCGAAGAGAAGCTATAAAGTGCTTCCTTTAAATGAAAGGTGCCCATGAATAAAAACATAGTATACAAAGGGTTCGGTGCCTGCTGGGGTTCTGGCATCCACTGGGGGTCTTGGAGTGTATCCGCTGAGGATAAGGGGTCACTGCTGTCCCCAGTGCTGGCGAGGATGTGGGGAAGCACACTTACCTTCTCTGAGCCTCAGCCACCTCACCTGGAAAATGAAAAAACCTTCCAGGGAAGGAACGAAGATTCAGTGGGACCCGGTACACGGTACAGGCCAGGAGTACTGCTCCTTAGTATCATGATCACTATTATGTTCAAACCTCAGTCTCCCTGGTGTCAACTTACTGGTCTGTGCCTCTCTTCTGTAGTTGGCATGTTGTAGGTTCTCAACAAGCATCTGTTGAATAAATAAATCCTTGAATTAATGTAGTTACAGGCCTAAGGACTCTTCCTTCCTTCCTTCTATGACGGTTTTTTTGGATATTTAATAATATTGATGAAAAACATTTGAGCACACGTGCACCAGACACTGTATTTTAAGCACTTTAATGGGTTTACTCTGAATTATGAAATGTTATCACACCCATTTTCTAGATTAGACAAAGGAGGCACGGAGGTGTTAAATGAGTTGTCCACATGGGGATAAGCAGTAGAGTTTGGGACTCAGTGGAAATAGACCAGACAGGCCCTCAATCGCGCAAAACTCAAAAAGTTTCAGGAGCGTAATAAGGAAATAGAGTTGAGTTATGTGAACGTGAGTGATAGGGTGGGGCGTTTTGACTTCTAGAAGGAAAGTAACATTTGGCCTAAGGCCTGGAGAATGAGAAGGGCCCTACCATGAAGATCTGGGAGGAAAGAGCAGGAGGCTGGAGTAGCAGCAGGTGCAAAGGCCCTGAGACCCGAGAGAGGTCTGTCTGAACAGAAAGGCAGCCCATGTGGCTGGAGGGCAGTGAGCAGGGGAAGAGGGGCCAGTTAATAGGGAGGAAGCTATAACACGGTGCTTGCAGGGCCTAAGCCCTGGGGCTGGCACACAGCCAGAGCTCCAGAAATGTAACACGTATTATAACTGCAGTCCCAGAGGTGGGGGCTGCCTTTCCTGCCCTGGAGGTTGGACTTTGGGGAGCTCCCTGGCTTTCACATGTGGCCACAGAACAAATGTGGCCCGTGGCAGCTTCTCCAGGGCCTGGCTCAAGAAGACCGTGCCTGGGAAGACCCTGACCAGTCAGCACGTCACCCTTCCTCAGATCCTCAAACACCCGCCCGCCAGCAGCAGGGCTGGAGATTCAGCACCACGCTGCCACTTTCCCAGGAAACCTCTGTCAGATGTCAGTCGCTCTTATTTTTTTACACAATGGCCATGCTCAGGAAAGGAGCAACCAAATTAAGAAACTTTGTTCAGAACTTATCGTTGCTCAAAAAAATTGTAGATATCAACTATATTTAAAACACATCACAGTGACTGCTGCCCAGTGCAGGCTTCTTAAGAAGCCAAGGCCATTGACATTGTAATGATGTTTCTGCTGCCCGGGGACTGAAAACCTTAAATCCTAGCATTTGAACTGGGCTCCCCCTTCCATTGGGAGGCACCATGAGCCCCAAATTCTGCTGGATCAGAAAGCGTGGCTGCAAGTTTACAAGGCTATTAAGAAGTGTAGTCTACTTCCCAGCCCCCGAATCTTGGCTGACCAGCGACTTTATGCCTCGATGTGACCCGGAGATGTGGCTGTACCATCCAGCACTCCGCTAGCAAGAATGAAGAGCCCCAGTTGCTCCACAAGTCAGTCAACACTGGCTGTCCTTGGATTTTCCTCCTTTGGCCGCTCCGGTAAGCGTGCAGGGTCCCTCCTGGTGGCCGTCATGGGCATCTTTTCATACACTCCCTGCTATTCATCCATTCTTTTGTCCTGAAGCATCTGTTAAGTCTTTTGCGCCTGAAATACCTGTTATGTCTCTAAACTCAGCCTGTTTTCAGGACCCTGCCTGCCTCCCTCATGTTCCTGAAGGCCTGTGGGAGAGCTGTCAACCTCACATGTGGGGTTGGACCATTCTGCGTGGGGGTTGCCTGTGTCTGTGGGATGTTGAGCAGCATCCCTGGCCTCTCTACCCGCTACATGACACTAGCACCCCCCCTTGCTGGCGGGCATGACAGCCAAAACCATCTCCAGACCAGACAATTACCAGTGTCCCCTGTGGGGACAAAATCGCTCCCCCGTTGAAAACCACTGGCTTAGAATCACCCAAATCACCCACACTTGAGTTAAATCTCTCCCTCTGAGTCTCCCTAGCTCTGAAATGGGGACACTACTGACACTGTCCTCCAAGGTGCCATATAGCCTCCTGGACACACCATCCAGATGCACACCAGGTGTCCAATAGATTGCACCTATTTTGTTCCAGTTCCATGCCTGGACTTGGCAGTGAAGTCATAGAGCTGCATCCCGCTGGCAGAACCAGCCCCTGAACACCCCAGGATGGACGGCCCCAGCTCTTGGCCCTGGAGGCCAGGGGCCCTTTCCAAGGATGCTCTTCCTACTCCAGACCACTGCAGACCCCTCCGTGGTGACTGCCAGGAGGCCGGAGGCTGCTGGAGGAATTTCCTTGGCTGAATCTGGGGTCTCGAAGGAGCGTTCGGCTTGTGAGAAGGCTGGGGCAGGGAGGGGCTTCAGGGTCGAGGCTGGGGGAGAGGGCTACTGGGGGGCCAGGCTGTTCTCTGGGCCTGAAATCAGGCAGTGCTGGGGGTAAGGAGAGCCCTGGTTCAGGCTTGGACACACCCATGTGGGTACACCTGCAGGCATGTTGGAAACACACATGTTTGTGTGGGCACATGCACAGACATGCTCAGCTCACATTTGCACACTAGCAGGCATATAGACAAGAATACACACGGACATGCTCGGGCGCACCTGATGCCCGACACTCGCAGACATGCTCCAACACATCGTGTGGGCAAGCTCAGGTATGAGTGTGTGTCCATCAGGCAGCTGTGCACAGGTACATGTGTGCACAGGTGCCTGTGTGCAAAGGCATGCAGAGATGTGCTCGGGACACGTGGGGACTGGTGTGGGCATGCACGCGTACACAGCCTCAGGCACACACACAAAGACATGTACCCACATCCTCATTTTCAGGCCACGGTCCCCAGGTCTCTGCTTCATGTCCGTGAATGTCCACTGAGCACCCCATGTAGACGCGGGCCCTGCTGGGAGCTGGGGAGCTGGGGGATGCAGGAGCCCACGGACAATGCCTCCACTCAGCCACCTGCCAACACAGCCTGGCATGAGGCAAAGAGCCCAGGGGACACATGTGTTCAAAGATTGCCACAGGGCCGGTGGGTGGGGACAGGGCAGAGGGAGAGAGCATCCCGGAGCAGGCGCTGTTGGAGCAGAGGCTGAACTGAGGAGCAGGGGCCAGCCGTGGGAGGTGCAGGCTGGGGACTTCCAACAGCCGACACTGTCACTGCAGTTCCAGTGTCATCAAACCGAAGAATGAAGGAACACTCAGGGGCAGGCCTGTGCCCGGAGCAACACACATACAGGTGTCCAGGTGACCCAAACACACGTCCTCAAGCCCCCACCACAAACCTGGGCTTCCTGACCTCCGAGTCCATGAGGGCACAGGAAGAGAGGTCCCCATGGCCGAGGTGCCCTGCCCTCCCTCTGGGGTTCCCAGTTCCCTGACACCCCCCCAAGGAAAAGGAAGAGCATCAGCCCAGGGTGTCAGCTGTCTTTGGGTCGGCTGCTGGGTTGGGGGACCTTCTTCCCAGCCCTATCCCATGGTGGCCAGAGGGACTGCTGGAAAATTCCAGACACGGGAAATACAAATGGACAAATGGCAGGGAACAGGCAGGGACTCTACACCCAGGAACTGGTAGGAATTGGCGTTGTGTGTTCAAAATGCTGGCCCGAGCCTTCCTCGGGGCCTGCCCACTAGGGAACCGGGCTGAGAGCCAGGAGGCACCCTCACTCCCTGCCCTTCAAGTCTACACAAAACCCAGCTCCTTCTGCCTCCTGAATCCACTTCAAAGCCACCCACTTCTTTCCCTCCTGCGCCTGGGTTAAGCCACTACCCTCTTTCCCAGGTAACAACATCCCCCAACAGCCTCCTGGCCTCCAGGATTATACCCTGTAGCCATTCCCCCTCCCCACATCCAGCCAGAAGGATCCTTCTAAAACAAAGCCCAGAGCTTGCTGCCACCACCCGCTGCACAGCGCCTCCCATAGCTCCCCACTGCTCTTGGAACAAAACCTAAAACTCTTTCCAAACCCATGTCCTCAGACCCAGCACTCAACAGCCTCTGTCTCTAGCTTCCTTCATTATGGCCTCTCCCCCTCATGGCTCTCCTTGCTGCAGGGGAACCACCTTTGATCCCCGCGGTGGCCCTGTGCTATCCCAGCGTCCCCCAGCCTGACCGTTCTTTAGGTGTCTACCGGGCACCATTTCCTGAGGAAGCCTTCTTGGACTCCCAAGTCCAAGTTCACCTGGGCTCCCATGACACCGATGCCATATTGCTTTGTACTTACTGCCCTGAGCTCTGCAAGGCCTCCCACACCTGGCACAGAGCCTGGTCCAAAACACATGCTCAGCAGGTAGCATGTGATGTCCTGTGTGGGAAGGCGGGTGTCATCCGATTGTGACAAGCAGGGGGCACCCTGCTGTTCCACAGTTGAGGGGGCTGGGAGGCTACCAGGCACTTACCAGTGGTCCTTCCTGGCTCATGATGACAGGGGAGCCAGGTGATCCCCTCAATTAGAATAGGGTCTAAAAGTTGAAAGCCTAACTCTCCCTCGCAGGGGGCTTGGATGACCCTGGGGTCAGGGCACTCACTACCTCTCACTGCTGGCGACCCTGCTCATTAGAAGGCAAGGCTTGGAAACATCTCTCCCAGCCTCTGTGTACCCCACCTGGCAGCGGGCATGACCCCTGGCCCACCCCAGACAAACCTCGAGAGGGAGTGTTGGCCAGAAGGAAATGCTGCGGGACTGGGGGCCGGGGGGTGAGGCGCTGGTGAGGGACAGCAGTGGCTCAGTGTTTTCCGGGAAGGCTGCAGACCGGAACTGGAGAGCGCGGTGATGGGAAGGGAACCGCAGGGCGCCGCGCTGTGTCCCCTGCTGTTTCCTGTGGGGGCAGCGGCAGGAAGAGGCTGTCCACTTCACCAGCCATGTGAGTCCATGTCACCAGCAGAGAGGGCAGGGCTGGCAATGCGGGTGCGCGGTGGCCCCCTCTACAGTGGTAAACACAGCTGCCCAGAGGCTGTCCCCCTCGATGTGCCCTTAACTAGGCAGATGCTCTAAGGATGTCTGTGCACCACGGCCCCTGGGGGGACAGTTTGTCACAGGTCTCATTTCCCCGAGCCTCAGCTTCTTCATCTACAAAATAGGGCCAATGGGACCTGCCTCCCAGGAGAGCCGTGAAGAGGAAATGAGCTGAAATAAGCCCCATAACAAGTGCTCAGAGTGAAGACCCCACTTTAATGATCCACAACCAGGCCTGGGCGGGAGCCACTTGGGGGCATGTCTTACAATCGGAAATATGAGAAAGCAACACCGTGCTTCTCTGGGCATCTTGTTGTGGGAACACTGGGTTCTTGGGTTATATTAAGATGTGGTTTTCCTTGTTGAAACCCCTGAATTCCCCTATGGTTTCTCTGGCAGTCCCACAGCAGGGGGACGGGTGGTTCTCAGCAAGGAGTGAGCAGGAGAAGGGCTCCAGTCTCCCCAAACCCCATGTTTCTCTCTGAACTTGGGAAACCAGCCCCAGGGTCTCAGACATTATCACAAAAGGTCCCTGAGGAGGGTCTCTGTTATCTAATTGCCACAATTAGCAAATAAAAATATTTTTTATCTGGCAACCCTGAGTCTTCAGGTGTGCTGGGGACCCTCTCTTGACAGAATAAATAATGTCTCCTGCATATTTGTAAGTCTAGTTTTTGTAATGTGGGCAGGTGTCATTTTTGTTTTTGAAATGCAAGTGGATTAAAGGCATTAATGAACTAAGCTTTTTGCCTACACACACACACACACACACACACACACAGAGTTATGCAGTTGAAAGGAGACCTGAACATTATTCCAACAAAGGGAGCTGCAAGTGCAAAAGCCCTGAAGCTGGAAAGCTGTTGTCAGAAGAAGCTGCACAAAGGCCTGGCTGCTGCTGTGGTGCCAAACCCTGTTCCGGGCCCCCACCTGCATTGTCTCATCTAAACCTGTGACATGGCAATGTTACTGAAGAAGGAACTGCAGCACAGACAGGTGGGGCTATGCCCACACGGGGCTCACAGCAAGTGATTGGCAGGCTGCGGTGAGCCCTGGCCCCCGCACTCTTAGCTCCCGCAGGCCCTGTCCCTTCCATTCCCCATTTAGGAGTATTAAAGACTTAGAGGCAAACATCCAAGTTTTCTGGTGTTATACAGGGACCCTAACATAGGGAGACACCACTACACAATGAGAATGGCTAAAACTAGAAGGTGACAACACTAAGTGCTGACAACTGTGGCTGGTGTGAATGCAAAATGGTGCATTTTTCACGCCATCTTGGAAGACAGTTTAAACGTTTCTTATAAAGTTTAACATGGTACTTACCATGTGACCCAGCAATGCCATTCCTAGGCATTCTCCCGAGAGAAATGAAAACGTGTGTGCACACAGAAACCTCCTCACAAATGTTTATAGTGGCGTTATTTATCATCGCCAACAACCAGATACAAGCTAAACGACACTCAGTGGGCAAGTGGACAAACAAACAGTGGTCTCCCCCGCAACGGGACACTACGCAGCGGGGAAGGGACTCACTGACCCGGCAGCATGGACAGTGCTTCATGCGAAGTGGAAGATGTCGGACTCTAACGGAACTGCAGTTCCACTTATATCACATTCTGGAAAAGACAAAGGTATAGGGCCAGGGGAAAAGTCAGGGATTTCGGGAGTAGGGGGTGCCTTCAAAGGGGCACGAGGGAATTTGGGGTCTAGGCAAGGGAATTGTTCTACATCTTGGCTGTGGTGGTAACTACATGACTGTACGGATTGGTCAGAATTCATAGAGCTGTATGCAAAAGGGTTGAATTTTACTCTATATAAATCTTACCTCATTGTTTAAACATTGAAAGAAAGGGGGGGGCCCCATACTGGGAAAATGAAACCCTACTGGGTACCTTCCTCCTCCAATCTTACAGGAAACGGGATGGGAAGTGACACCCAAGCCAGACGAAGTGAGCTTCCCTCTGAAATAAGATGACAGGGAGCTGGGGCTGCTGACAGGTGGCCTCAGCTGTAACTGTTCGTGGTCTACACTCATGAGAGGAAGAGATTCGGATTATACGGCCATGTGCACCAGTACCCTTTCTCTGCATCCCTGTCACCAGGAGGTGTTATCGCCTTTTTTTTCATTTATCTTTATTGTTGAGAGTATTATAGATGTTCTCTTTTCCCCATTGTCCGTTCTTACCCCACACACCCCCACACACACCCCAGGCCTTCTGCGCACCATCGTCTGTGTCCATGGGTTATGAATATACACATATAAGTTCTTTGGTTAATCTCTCCCCCTCCACGCACCCCCACCTTCCCTCTTTTTTCCAGCAGTTGAGCACAAATATTTTAACTCTTTAAAATGACATTTTCTTTAAGAGTTAACTATAGTTCGAAGCTCATTTCTATGAGGTGTCAACGTTTGTCGCCCTTTTAAGGGACATAAAATTAGAAGCTGCCCGAACCTTTCAGCTAAGGGTTAAGATAATGTTAAGGGTGTTTGCAGGTGGAAATCCAAAAAGGACAGTCAGAATGAAACAAGTTCCACATGCTGCAAATCTTGGTAATCTTGGTAAAGGAACTCAAGGGGAGGCCCAAGCTGGTGAGCAAGTGGGAGAAGGCAAGAAACATGGTTCAAACAGGTGACATGGCGACCGGGTACAAACGGTGGCTTTGGCATTATCTAGGCAACCCCTATTTTTTGTCATTGGTGACTCTAATAATAGTCCTATTGTTACCAGTCCAAAGCCCATCAAGTTAAAAAGAAGCCCCTCTTCAACTTGCTGGGTGTAGTTGGTAACCCACATCCTTTCAGGCTAAGACAGGTCAGTTCTGGCAGGAAACTTCCAAGATGCCTGACGGTGCTGTTGGTGGGATGCCAGAGGCCAGGCACATCCCAGTGACGCCCTGGTGACTGAGACGCCAGGTGGGAAGAGGGTGGGCCTTATAACTCGATCAACTTCTTGGCCTTGAAGCAGCAATGCAGGTGGAAGACTAGTGGCTCCTCCAGTGAGACAGCATTGAAAAGATGCTGAAGTGCAGGCCCGAGTGTTTGTGACTCTTTAATATCACACAGCTTGCCCGGCCGGGTGTGGCTCAGCGGTTGAGCATCGACCTAGGAGCCAGGCGATCGGGGTTCGATTCCCGGTCAGGGCACATGCCCGGGTTGCAGGCTAGATCAATGATTCTCTCATCATTGATGTTTCTATCTCTCTCTTCTCCCTCTCTTTTAAAAAAAAAGAAAATATATCACGCAGCTCTTCTCACTGCTTCGTGTAGGCAAAATCATTAATGACAGATTCTGAGAGGTCTTCTAGGCATCATAGCTCCGCTTCTAAAGGTTTGAGATCCTCAACTCTTGCAGGCTCTTCATAATTTTTCACCTGCACCCCATGCTTCACGTCTAGGATCGCAAGGTGGTCAGGTGTCCACCCTGTTCCCTTGCTCTCAAAACACACTTTCGGCCATGTGATAATCTTCAGTGGCGAAGGCAAGTTCCTCCTTGGTTGCACCCTCCTAGTACAGAATATGGGCAGCAGAATCTGTGATCTCGAGGTGGGCGAGCAGGCCACCAGCACCCCCAGGGTGGTGGGTGACCTCAGGTACGCCCGTCACCAGCAGATCCTTGTGCATGTCCCCGCGGAGACACCTGCGGGAGTTAAAGGGCAGGTGGAAGGAGATGGCGAGGACCGAACCGAGCAGGAGCAAAAGTAGCCACGCTAACTGGCAAGGGCGACGCTGGGCTTGCGGGCCAGTCAAGCCAGACGTGGGGCAGGACACCGTCCACCGCCCAGGCCTCTACCGCGCCAGACGTATGGCCTTTATAGGTTTCTTAGCCCTGTTTGGGGGGTTTTACATATTTTACGATCACTGCTTGAAAATTTCTGTTCAATTTTTTAAAATATTAGAAATCATGGACAAGTTAAACTTGCAAAATTTCACATATTTTCTGATTTACTACAATTTCAGCTACGATAAGATGGTGATTTATGTGCTGTCACTCTCTCGTTGCTGCTGTTGCCACCCTCTTGGGTGTGAAATCACAGCTCTTTATTACTGAAATTCACACTCTCTGGGCTCCTAGGATATATTTTCATACGTTCATTTGTTCTTGGTTCTGAGATGTGCCTGTTCATATCCTTTCTCAATTTTCTATTTATGTTTTAGTCTTTTTCTTCTCAATGTGTGGAAACTCTTTATACAGGGTGTCCCCCCAAAATGTATACACAATTTGCATGATTATAAAGTCAATGTTTATGAACATACAGCTCATTTTCAAAATTTGAAAGACTCTACAGAAATGAATAATTTTTTTTTGTCAATGCCTGTTTTCAAACTGATGACCGTTCCGGTTCGGTCACTGCTGCTAACTCGAAGCAATGGAATCGCAAACATCAGGAATCATTTCGTGCGGTATTTGTGGGCTCTCAATTCATCGACTGTTGCCAGTTTTGTACCATAAACTTTATCTTTTATGTATCCCCATAAAAAAAGTCTAGTAGCACTTTAGGATAAATTTACTTTGTTCAAAGCTAGTCTGGCTTCACGCATTATTTCAAATCAGTTAAACCTGAAAAGAAGTGAAAATTGAGTTATCAGCTGTTAAAGTGTGTATACATTTTTTGGGACACCCTATATATGAAAGTATTAACCTTCTCAGACCAAAAAAATGATTTTTACTTATTGGTTTTGTTTATAATATTATTTTCTTAAAATTTTTGTTACTTTATATATTATCAGTTATTTCTGCCTTTTCATTCATGACTTCTGGGGTTCCTGTCTTAGTTTTTTGGTTTTGGGTTTTCTTTTTAAAAAGGTTTGCAACCCTTTGTTGTAAAAATAGCCTTGTAAATTCCTTCCACAATTTTTATTAGTTTTGTTTTCTTTACATTTTATCTTTAGCCCATCTGAAAATTATTTCATTTCTTTCTGCAACACAGATATATTTCACTCAACCACACCTCTATTAAAACCTAATGGCTTCCTGTGTCTCACACCCGTGTCCCTCACTAACTCAGGCCATGGCCTGGCCCCTAGGCCACAGGGTGTCCATCCCTGGCCTGGTTTTCTGGTTTTGACCTATGGTCTTAGCTTGGCCAGAGGAGTCCTGGGAAAGCACTGTTCTCTGGTGGCCACTGTGGTAATAGCAACTACAATCTGAAGAAAAAGCCATCTCTGAAAGCTGAACAGATCTGCTCATGTCTGGGCTTAAAGCTCTCTGGGAGTATACACCCAAAAGGACTGAAATCAGAGACTTGAACAGATATTTGCACACCTATGTTCATAGCAGCACTATTCACAATAGGCAAGAGGCGACAACCACCCAAGTGTCCATCAACACTTGAATGAATACAGTGTTGTCCATCCATAAGACGGAATATTATTCATTTTTTAAAAGGAAGGAAATTCCGCCCGGCTGATGTGGCTCAGTGGCTGAGCGTTGACCCATGCACCAAAAGGTCACCAGTTCATTTCCCGGTCAGGTCACATTGCCCTGGCGGCGGGCTCGACCCCCAGTAGGGGGCGTGCAGGAGGCAGCCGATCAATGACTCTCTCATCTCTCTCATCATTGATGTTTCTATCTCTCTCTCCCTCTCCCTTCCTCTCTATTTAAAAATCAATAAAAACTTTTTTATTTTTAAAGAAAGGAAATTCTGACACTGGCTACAATGTAGATGAACCTTAGGGATATTATTCTCAGTGAAGTAAAGCAGACACAAAGGACAATATTGTGTGATTTCACTCACAGTGTGAGGCCCCTAGAGTAAGATCAATAGAGACAGAAAGTAGATAGCGGGAGCCAGGGGCTGGGGGGGGATGGGGAGTTAGTGTTTAATGGGGACCGTGTCAGTTCAGGAAGATGAGAAAGTCCTGGAGATGGATGGCGGTGATAGCTGCACAACAGTGTCAATGTGCTTAATGCCACTGAGCCGTATACTTAAAATGGTTAGAATGGTAAGTCTTACCCACGTCTATTTTACCACCAAGGAAAGCAGGAAAGGATAGTTCAGGCATAGGGGCTTCCCCGGAGAGGAGATGGGGCAGCAGAGAGGACAGGTGAGGCCAGGGGTACACAAGTGAAGCCAGCGTTCAGGAGGCCAGCGGGCATCTCAGCAGTGGGCATGGAGGCTGGGGTGCAGACGGTGAGGAGCAGGGACAGAGAGTGCAGGCAGCATTCCGGAGCAACTGAACAGTAAGAGGAAAGAGCAGGACAACGAGGCATGCAGGGAGCAGCTGAGTCGGAGGAGAGGCCTGAGGGGCTAAATCCTGACAGGAGAGCCCAGAAAGGAGAGTAAGATAAGAGAGAGAAAAGGAGAGACTGAGAGAGATTTATTCCTGCGATGCAAGGTTGACACAGTATCAGCAAATCAATTAACGTGATACACCACGAAAACAAAGTGAAGAATAAAAATCATATGATCATATCAGTAGAAGCAGAAAAACCTTTTGAAAAAACCCAGCACACATTTATGATAAAAACTCTCAGCAAAGTGGGAATAGAGGGAACATATCTCAACACAATAAAGACCACAAATGTACAACCAATATCACACTCAATGGGCAAAAATGAAAAGTGTTTCCCTTAAGATCAGGAACAAGACAGGGATGTCCACTCTCACCACCCTTATTCAACATAGCACTGGAAACCCTAGCCACAGCAATCAGACAAGAAAAAGAAATAAAAGGCACCCAGAGGGAGACAACAAGATAGAGGTGTAGGTAACCACAACCACAACAAAATTACAACAAAAATACAGAAAAACCATCATTCAGAACCACCTGAAATCTAGCTGAACAGAAACCCTACACTGAGGGAACTGAAGAAGCATCGAGACTGGTAGGAGGGTTGAAGACATGGGTGGAATCTGGGAAGAATCGTGGAGATGCAGCCGCAGGCCCACACCCAGTGCTGCAGTTTAAAACTGGGAGGGATATCTCTGCGGTGGAGGTTTCCCAGAGGAGCAAGGGGTCCCAGCCCCATATCAGGCCTCCCAGACCAGAGTTCCAGGGCCAGGAAGAGAAATCCCCACAGCTTTGGGCTATAAAAACCAGTGGGGACAGTAACTAAGGGATGCAGAGGCTGCAGGAGTCCCAGGCAGCTCCTCTTAAAGGGTCCGCTCAGACTTACTCAGACTCACTCCCTCTGAGCTCCAGCACTGGGCAGCAGCTTGAATAAACCTGGGACATTTGGGGAGGAACTAACTTGCCTGGAATCAGGGAGAGAGCTGGAGGGGTAGGTTTCTCACAGACAGAAGAGCTGACAAAGACCATTGCTCCTTCGGCGAGCCGTCCCAGCACAGAGCCAGCAGGCAGGCGCCATATTTGAATCTCCATCAACCTGACTCACACCTCTTCCCCCACCCTGGTGATTCCCGGAGACCCCACCCCTCCCTACTTGCAAGCTCATCCAAGCCATTTCTAGTGGCTTTTCTATGCAAGTGGCCTCTCTAGCCTCATGCTTAGGACTTTCCTAAAATCTCTCAAACAAGCAGCAGCTGGCCTCAGTGTGCCTCATACCTCTCGATAAGTGGCCCCAGGCACAGTACTAGCAGTAGCCTGCAATGGTTCATAGCTTAGCCTGTTCCGAACACCTCCAAGCCCAGCACAAGTAACAACCATCTATGGATTGCTTTGTAGCTCATGCTGGGTGGTCCTGGGCAGAGCAAAGACAGAGGCTGACTTTGCACCTCCCAGGAGGCCCCAGAGACAGTGCACCCAGTGGTCAGCTTCAACCATGCTGGAGTACAACTGTACCACATCCACTAGTGACACACTCAAGGGGTGGACTCAGTGAACACCAAAGCTCCACTGAAGTAAATCCTGCTCCATAGGGGAGTCTCCAACACAACAGCTCTTTGGCTATAGTTGCAGCTGGTCCTCACAGCCGATTGGCCTGGGGATTCCTCCCAGTGACACCAATAGCAACCAAGGCTCAACTACAACAGGTCAGAGCACACAGCCCACACAGGGGAGCACATAGAAGACCCAGCTCAGGTGACTGGGGAGGCTGAGCCGCTGGACCCTACAGGACACCTACTACCTACACAAAGCCACTCTACCAATTCCAGAAGACATAGCAGCTCTACCTAATACATAGAAACAAACACCTGGAAGCAGCCCAAATGTGGAGGCAAAAAAACATGTCACAAAGGAAAGAACAGAAGAAATCTCTACAAAAGGAACTAAATGAAGTGAAGCCAAGCAAGCTACTGATATAGAGTTCAAAACAATGGTTATAAGGATGCTCAGGGATCTTAGTAAGAATATTTTAAAAACTACTGAGATCATCAATGACATAATAAAGAACCAGTCAGAAAAGAAGGCTACACAACTGAAAGGAAGAATAACTTACAGGGAATCAACAGAAGAGTAGAGGACGCTGAGAATCAAGTCAGTGATTTGGAATATGAGGAAACAAAAAACACCCAACCAGAAGAGCAAAAAGAAAAAAGAATCCAGAAATATGAAGATAGTGTAAGGAGTCTCTGGGACAACTTCAAGAGGCCCAACATTCATGTTATGGGGATGCCAGAAGAAGAAGAAAGAGGGCAAGTAATTGAAAATCTATTTGAATAAATAATTACAGAAAACTTCCCCTACCTGGGGAAAGAAATCAACATACAAGTCCAGGAAGCACAGAGAGTCCCAAACAAGAGGAACCCAAAGAGGCCCGCAGCAAGACACATCATAATTAAAATGCCAAAGGCTAAAGACAAAGAGAGAATCTTAAAAGCAGCAAGAGAAAAGCAGTTAATTACCTACAAGGGAGCACCCATACGACTGTCAGCTGATTTCTCAACAGAAACCTTGCAGGCCAGAAGGGAGCGGCAAGAAATATTCAAAGTGATGAAAAGCAAGAACATACAACCAAGATTACTCTACCCAGCAAAGCTATCATTTAGAACTGAAGGTCAAATAAAGAGCTTCTCAGATAAGAAAAAGGTAAAGGAGTTCATCACCACCAAACCAGCACTATAGGAAACGCTGAAGGGTCTTCTTTAAGAAGAAGCTAATGAACAAAAGAAACTGACAAACAAAATAGATCCAGAGACATTGAAGCATGCAACAGAAGATCATATCTCAGAGAGAAGAAGGAAGTGAGGTGGGGGTGGGAAGAGATTAACCAAAGAAGTTATATTCATGTGTGCATAACCCATGGACACAAACAAGAATGAGTTGAAGGCCTGGGGAGGGGGTGGGACAGAGGAGGAGGGCATGGGGGGGGAGGGACACCTGTAATACTTTCAACAATAAAGATAATTTTTTTAAAAAAAGAAAGTGCCCTGCCAGCATGGCTTAGGGATTGAGCATCAATCTATAATCCTGAAGATTGCGGTTCAATTCCAGATCGGGGCACATGCCCAGGTTGTGGGCTCAGTCCCCAGTGGGGGTCATCTCTTGCCCTTCCTCTCCCTTCCTCTCCTTTCCTCCCTCAATAAAGACATATTTAAATAAATAAATAAATAATAAATAAATAAATAAATAAATAAATAAATAAATGGCATCCAAAATAGAAAGGAAGAAGTAAAACTGTCATTATTTGCAGATAACATGATACTGTATAGAGAACCCTAAAGATTCCATCAAAAAACTACTAGAACTGATAAATTCAGTAAAGTAGCAGGATACAAAATAAATACATATCCAAAAATCTGTTGCATTTTTACAATATATGCCAACAATGAACCATCAGAAACAGAAACTAAGAAAATAATCTAATCTACAATTGCATCATGAAAAATTGCCCAGCCGGGCATGGCTCAGTGGTTGAGCATCAACCTAGGATCCAGGAGATCAAGGTTCAATTCCCAGTCAGGGCCCCGGTTGCGGGCTCGATCCCCAGTCGGAGGGTGCAAGAGGCAGCCAATCAATGATGATTTTCTCATCATTGATGTTTCTCTCTCTCTCTCTCTCTCCCCCTTCATCTCTCTGAAATCAATAAAGACATATTTTTTAAAAATAAAATAAAGATAAAATAAAATACCTAGAAATAAATTTAACCAAGGAGGAAAAAGACCTGTACTCAGAAAATTATAAGTCATTGAAGAAAGAAATTGAAGATACAAATAAATGGAATTATATGCCATGTTCATGGATAGGAAGAATAAATATTGTTAAAATGTCCATACTACCCAAAGCAATCTATAGATTCAATGCAATTTCTATTAAGATACCAATGGTGTATTACACCAAACTAGAATAAATAATAAAAAAGTTTATTTGGAACCACAAAAGACCTGAATAGCCACATTAATCTTGAGAAGGAAGAACAAAGTTGGAGATATCACGCTACCTGACATCAAACTGTACTACAAGGCCATAGTAATCAAAGCAGGATGGTACTGGCATAAAAACATTTAGCCTTGACCTGTTGCTCAGTGGTTAGAGCAGGGTTGCAGGTTCGATTCCAGTCAAGGGCATGTGCGAGAGGCAACCAATTGCTGTGTCTCTCATGTTGATGCTTCTCTCTCTTTCTCTCTCTCCCCTCCCTTCCACTCTCTTTAAAAATGAACGGGAAAAATATCCCTGGGGTGAATTAATAAAAATTTTAAAAAAACATTTAGATCATTGGAATAGGATAGAAAGCTCAGAAATAAACCCATTCCTATATGGTCAATTAATATTTGACAAAGGAGGCAAGAACATACAATGGGGTAAAGACAGTCTATTTAATAAATGGTGTTGGGAAACTTGGACAGATACATGCGACATTTCTTATGACGATGTTTTTTTCTGATCTATCTCCTTGGGCAAGGGAAACAAAAGAAAAAATAAATAAATGGGACTACATCAAACTAAAAAGTTTTAGCACAGCAAAGGAAACCATCAACAAAATGAAAAAACATCCCACTAAATGGGAGAACATAATCACTAATGATAGATCTGGAAAGGGATTAATATTCAAAATTTATAAATAAGTAAAAAACTTGTACAACTCAACATCAAAAAACAAACAATCCAATTTAAAATTGGACAAAGAACCTAAATAAACACTTCTCCAAAGAGGACATACAGGTGTCCAATAGGCATATGAAAAGATGCTCAAGCTCACTAATCACCAGAGAAATGCAAATTAAAACCACAAGATATCACCTCACACCTGAAAGAATGGCTATCACCAAAATCACCAAACAACAAGTGCTGGTGAGGGTGTGGAGAAAAGGGAACTCTCATGCACTGTTGGTGGGAATGCAGATTGGTGCAACTACTGTGGGAAACAGTATGGAGGTTCCTCAAAAAATTAAAATTAAAAATGGAACTACATTATGACCCAGCAATGCCACTTCTGGGTATATATCCAAAGAAATCCAAAATGCAGTTCACAAGAATATATGCACCCCTATTTTCATTGCAGCATTATTTACAATAGCCAAGCTATGGAAGCAACCCAAGTGCCCCTCAATAGACAAGCAGATAAAAAAGCAGTGGTACATATATGCAATGGAATAATCCTTGGCCATAAAAAAGAAAATCTTACCATTTGCAGCAGCATGGATGGGCCTACAGGGTATTATGCTAAGTGAAATAAGTCAGTCAGAGAAAGACAAATGCCATATAATTTCACTTATATGTCGAGTGTAAAGAAATTATAAACAAACAAAAAGTACAGAAACAGACTCATAGTTACAGAGAACAGGTTTGTGGTTGCCAGAGGGGAGGGCAGTTGGGGGCTGGGTGAAAAAAGGTGAAGGGATTGAGAAGTACAGAGTGGTAGTTACAGAACAGTCACAGGGATGTACAGGAGAGCACAGGGAATGTGGTCAATAATATTGCAATAACTATGCATGGGGCCAGGTGAGTACTGGAAATATCAGGGGGAACACTTTGGAAAGTATATGATTGTCTAACCACTGTGCTATACACTGGAAACTAATACAAAATAATATTGACAGTAAACTGTAATTTATAAAAAAAAAAAAAATTTAAGGGAGAGGCTGAGAGATAAAGAGGACATGAGACGAAGAGAGGCAGGCAGAGCAGCCCCTCCTGGACACGGGGTCCTGAGCCCACTCTGTCCCAGCACCATTGTCTGATGCCACCCTTGTGGATCTCTGGGGCTCCCACCCCCTCTGAGCCCTCTCGTCCCCACCTCTGCCCCTTAATATTTGCTTAAACCCCTTCAGCGGTGCCCATCAATCATGCTTACCGTCACCCGCCCCAGGGCCTGTGGGTCTAAGCCCTGCTATGACTGGCCCTCTCCAACCTCCTGTCTAGCACACACCAAGCTCAGTCCTGCCTGCCAGCCTTTACCCTGGCAGTTCCTGCCACCCCAAATGCCCTTTCCCCACATCTTTGTTTACACACTTGGCTTCTCCTGAGCATTTGGGTCTAGCTCCAACGGCCTTCCCTGACCCTCCTGGCTAGAGCAGCCACCACTGCCCCCCACAACAGGTACCTGTCACATCACATGCTTACTTCCTGTCACTGCAATTAACACTGTCTAAATTACCTTATGGGTCTGTTTCCTGCTTCACAGTTTACCCCCAGGACTGGATCATGATCTCCCTTGGGCAATGGGGGTGCATCTGTCCTGTTATCCCATGACTACAAAAGTGCCAGCCTACATTAGGCATTCAATTAATAAATAATCAACTGGGTACAGACTGTGTATGCATGTGAATCTGTGCATTTCTGTGTCCCCTTGTGTCCTACATGTGTCCTGCATTTGTATGTTTCTATAGAGAGTCCTGCGAGTGCCCCTGAGGACAAGTGTGGAGTTCTAGGTCAGCAAGGGTTTGAGAGGTCTCTGTGTCTGTGCGTTTCCGACTTTGGAGGGGGTGACATGGCAGCTGGTGTGTCAGTATCTCCACATGTGTTCTCACAGGTGCCCAGCATCTGCCCTTGTGTGTCTGTGTGTGTATTTAGGTATTTGAGTTATTGAGTGGTCACATGTATGCCCAGGGGTGTTCACTGTGTCTGTGTCTTCATGTCCATTCTGTGTCCACAGAATGGTACATGCTCATGTGTGAACGTGTGCCCATGAACACAAGTATCTGTGTTTGTGTCTTCTTGCATGCGCTCTCCAGGTGTGTCCCTGTGGCTTCATGTTTCTAGGGGTTCATGGGCCTGTTGTGCCTGCATATGCCTCTGGTGAATTGTGTGTGACTGCATGCATTGTCACTTTGTACAGCTTTATGCTGGTAAGTGTTTAACAACCAGCTTTCAAGTGGAGGATGCTAATTTATAGCATTTGCCAATCTCTATGATTTAAATATCCTGGTCATTTCAAAGTACCAGTGTGGTGTCACCAAACATAGAATTGGGAAGGTATGGTATAGTGTATAACTAGATAGATGATGATAGATAGATGATAGATACATAGATAGATAGATAGATAGATAGATAGATAGATAGATAGATAGATAGATAGATGATAGATAGATAGATAGATAGATAGATAGATAGATAGATAGATAGATAGATAGAGAGATAGAGAGATAGAGAGATAGAGAGATAGATAGATGATAGACAGACAGTAGATACAGCAGGTCCTTGAATAACATCATTTTGTTCAACATCGTTTCATTACAATGTTGATTAGATGTTGTAGGAGCTTAACTCTATATCAATTAGCTTATGGTAAAATTGGTTTCATTTTACATCATTTTGCTTAAAATAGCAGAACCTATCAATGATGTTAACTGAGGCCTTACTGTATAAATATGTTTTATATCAATAGATAATAGTATATAATGCCTTTATATACTATTTCTACCAAACAGGTTCAGTAGAATAAATAACCTCATGAGCATGAATAAGAGAAAAGGTGTAGCAAAATAATTAGAAAGTGAAGAATTTCGTTTTTACTTTATTGTGGTAAAACATACATGACACAAATTTACCACTTTAATCATTATTTTATTTATTTATTTTATTGTTGACACTATTTCGTGTCTCCCATTTTTCCCCTCTTTGCCCCGCTCCACCCACCCCGCCCTCCCCTCCCTCTGGCCCCCACCACATCGCTGTCTGTGTCCGGGGGCTATGCATACATGTTCTCTGGCTAATCTCTGCACCTCCTTTCATCCCATCCTCCCCACCCACCTCCTCTCTGACATCTGTGGGTCTGTTCCATGGATCCATGACTTTGGTTCTATTTTGTTCATCAGTGTATTTTGTTCATTAAATTCCACATATAGTGAGATCCTGTGGTCCTTGTCTTTCTCTGACTGGCTTATTTCACTTAGCATAATACTCTCCAGGTCCCTCCATGCTGTCCCAAAGGGTAAGAGTTCCTTCTTTTTTATGGCCAAGCAGTATCCCATTATGTAAATGTCTCACAGTTTTTTTTATCCACTCATCTACTGATGGGCACTTGGACTATTTCCAGATTGTAAATAACGCTGCTATGGACATAAGGGTGCATATATTCTTTCTGACTGGTGTTTCAGGATTCTTAGGATATATTGCCAGAAGTGGGATTGCTGGGTCAAGAGGCAGTTTCATTTTTAACTCTTTTTTATATATATTTTAAATATTTCTTTATTGATTATTTAGAGAGAGGAAGGGAAGAGGAGATAGAAACATTGATGAGAGAGAAGCATCAATTGGCTACCTCCTGCACACCCCCTGCTGGGGCTCAAGCTCTAAACCTGGGCATGTGCCCCAACAGGGAATCAAACTGGTGACCTCTTGGTTCATGGGTCAGTGCTCAGCCACTGAGCCACATCAGCTGGGCCATTTTTAATTTTTTGAGGAAACTCCGTTTTCCCCGGTGGCTGCACCAGTCTGCATTCCCACCAGCAGTGCACTAGGGTTCCCTTTTCTCCACACCCTCACCAGCACTTTCTGTTTGTCGAGTTATTGATGGAGCCATTCTGACAGGTATGAGGTGATACCTCATTGTGGTTTTAATTTGCATCTCTCTGATGATTAGTGACTTTGAGCATTTTTTAATGTGTCTATTGGCCATCTGTATGTCCTCTTTCGAGAAATGTCTATTCAGGTCCTTTGCCCATTTTTTAAATTAGATTGTTTTTCTTCCTGGTGTTGAATTGTATGAGTTCTTTGTGTATTTTGGAAGTTAACCCCTTATCAGATATATCATTAGCAAATATGTTCTCCCATACAGTGGATTCCCTTTTCATTTCATTGATGGTTTACTTTACTGTGCAGAAGTTTTTATTCTGGTATAGTTCCATTTGTTTATTTTTTCTCTAACCACCGAGCCAAAACGGCTAGGTCTGCCATTGGTATTTTAATAGGGATTGTATTGAATCTATAGATTGCTTTGGGAAGTACAGACATTTATTTTAATGAGATTAGTTCTTCCAATCCATGAACATGGTATATGTGTCTACTTACTTGTATCTTCCTCTGGTTTCTCAGCAGCTGCCCTGGATGTAGGGACCAGCCCTCTCCTCATCTATGCCCTTCTTACCATTCTCTGTATAGCTTCTTTGTACAATCCTTAGATATAATACTCCTGTTCAGGTGTCCTTCTATTGTTTATTCACATTGATTGCTCTGAATTTTAGCTGTAAATACGGTTTGGCGCCAGGAGGAGGCGTGTGTTGCCTTCATCTACTCTGCAGCCTCCTTGGGTCCCCACTTTAACCATTTTTAAGTGTATAATTTAGTGACATTAAGTACTGGTGATGGATTTAAGTGGTTATTACTTTTGTACTTAACATAATTTATTAAACTGTCAATTTGTATAATTAAATTTTTATGACAGCTGCATTTAACAACCAGCTTGCAAAATCCATGAACATTTAACAACAGGCTCTGTAAGCTAAGATGAGATGGCTGTGCCTGTCTTTGTGCCTCCTCACAGGCTCCTCTGGCCTCAGAGTCCAGGCATGTGCTCCCGAGTGTGGTTCCACATGTCACCATGCATAATGCTGTGTGTGTCTATGCACCCAGCTGTCTCTGTGGGTAGACTGCTCTGTCTACACACCAGCATGTTGCCCTGAGCCCATAGGTGTCCACATACCTGTGTGATAAGATCCTGTGTGCGTGGACCCACGTGCCTGGGTACCTACTCCAGTGATGTGCTGGAGCCAAGTCTGAGCATTTCTTCCTAATTCCACACTCAATGACATTAGGTTGGCAGATGAAATCAGCTATGATGGGAGTATTTATACCACCAGAATCAGCAGATGCTAAATATCAGGGTTTTATTTTATTCTTTCTCTCTATTTTTTTTTTCTTTTCTGTTTTGGTCAGAGAAGTGGTTATTAACAATTTACCAGCATACAGTGGGGACCTAGGTGCTTCCATGCCCGACGTAGCCATGTGTGTACCCACATACCAGTGCACGGTCAGGAGTGTGCCTGAGCAACTCTGTCTCTGTGGATACACGTGACTTTTGGGTCCCCATGAGTCTCTGCCTGTGTACCCATGTGAGGCCCAGAGCCCTGTTCCTCTTTGGCAGTTGGTTCTACAGGAAACTGTTGGGGTGGGGTCGAGGGTGCTCCCCCATCCCCCACCCATCTCTTCAGGACACCTGCAAGCAGAGCTGAGTGGTGGAGGAGAGTTCCCTGCTTCTAGAATCCCAAGCCTATGCTATACTCAGACCCCTTCCTCAGCCCACAGCTGGGGACAGAGGCACCAGGCAGGCAGGCAGGCAGTTCAGAAAAAGGAAGTTGAGGTCACCCTGCAGTTACCCTGGGCTCTGGCCCACTGCTGTCCCCCTGGACAGACTGGAAGCGTTGGCCATGGGCGGTGGGGGCTGCAGGAGCCAGGCTGTGTACCTGCAGCAGCGAGGACAAGTCTCCGTGTGGTGAGTGACCATCATGGGGGTTGGGGGGTTGAGGGACATGTGGACCAACAGGGACAGATTGGTAGTGAGGTCTGGGGCAACCTGAGGATTAGGGGACAGACAGGGCATCTGTTTCTCTCCAGCCTCTGGTCAGCCTGTTTTCAAATGAGTGGGCTGGGTGGTGTGACCCGCTTATTTGTCCTGCAAAAGTCTGTGGTCCTAAGAGGTCTGCTCAGGGGCAGGGGTCCATAACAAACCACAGGGTAAGACAGGAAAATGGAGCCCCTTGTAGCAAAGTCCAGGGAACAGGGACAGTGAGTGAGGGGCAAGGTCTCAGACTTCCTGTGGCAGAGTTGCCAGGCATGCTTTGCTTTTGAAACTAGAGATTTTGGAACCCCCCCTACCCTCTGGACCTCCCTGAAGCAGAGCCTGAAAGTTGGGGCTGGGGTGTCTGACTTTCAAAACAAACGCTTCTGTTTAAGGCTGAAGAATGGCCTGAGAATGGCCTCTCCCCAATCTGGCTAGCTCATCCAAGGAGGAGAAGCCTCTACCTGGCAGCCCTCCAGATTGTCCCCCCAAGGAGGTGCTCCTGGCTCCCGCCATGACCCATCTTGGGGAGTTTCACACCCTAGGCTGCCTGGGGTGGGGTGCAGCAGGGAGGAAGGCTGTGGTTTTGTTCAGGGCACACCCAAGCCTCTGCTTCCTTCCAGACCCCAAGGCCACACGGCCAACAGGCGGGTTTCAGGCACTCTGGGGTCTGGGAAGGTGACCCAGAAACAGCCAGGAATGGGTGGATTGGAGTGGATGGCTGAGGCCAGGGCAGATGGAGCTGGTGAGTGAGGCTGGGGCACATCAGGGAAGTCCTCAAATGCCACCCTCAGGGGGCTGCTTCCACTGGCCCAGCCTCCTACAGTTCTGAGAAGAAAGCCTGACAACCAAGGAAGGTCAAAGGGGGCTGCCCCCACCTTTAAACTCCCTCTCCATGGCCATGAGCCCCTTTGGGAGGGCTCTGGACAGAGGCAGGCTTCGCACTGGACCTCGAGGCACCCACAGAATGTCAGCGGCAAGCCCATCAATCAGTATGTCTTGTCTAGGCCATTCTCCACCCACCCTTGGCTCACCAGCCGGGACACGGTGCTGGCAGGTCCAGAACTCAGTGTTGTTGTACACAGGGCAGGGTGGCTGTGTCAGCCCGCTGTAGGTTCAGATCCTGGCCCCTGCCTCTGTGCAGCCACGGGCCAGCGCCTTCACCACTCTGGACTTCCCTTTGCTCCTCCACTAAAGAGCTGTCATAGAGCTTGCAAGTAAGATCACAGCACAGGGCCCTGCACACTGTAGGAGCTCAGAAAACATTACCAGGCCCACCTGTTCCCTCATGCTCTGTCCCTGTCCCCAAACCTGGCTTCCCCGAGTGGTCCCTCCCGGGGCAGCCTGTGTGCCTCCTTAGAAACTCTCAGGGCCACACCTGGAGAGCACCTAGTGGACGGTCTCAGTCGCTCCTGAGTATGCAAAGCGGGCTCTTGAAAGGGAACTAAACAGAGATGACAGCCACATCCTGGGACCTCTTTCTGGTCTGTTTCCCAGTCACTTGCGAACCACAATCATATCAACAAACTGCTTGTGAGAAAAAATACTGTACTGCCTCACCTCGCTGGGTTTCCCTGCCTTCCGGATCCTGGCCCCTCGGACCCGGGCAGCCAATGCCTTCCAGCTGAGGCTGGGGGTTTTCTTCCAATTTTGTCCAGCTTTTTAAGCTGTTCTTTTTAAGCTGTCCACGGGTGTTGGGTGTTGATGTACAAAGTGTGTTTTTCCGTCTTTCTACCATAAGCCAGTTTGCCATTGTTAGAAATAGGTGTCCCTGTGGTGTTTTTGGAGTAAGATTTTCCACAAGCCTCCAGGGCCTCCTGTGCTCTAAACCCACGCTTCCCTGGGCCTGGGCTCCTGGGTTCCTGCCTGTGGCACCGGGGGCTTGATGGATGTTCTTCCTGGCTTCTCACTGCCCTGGATGTCCCCGAACTTCTCACATCTGCTCTCCACCCAGGGGCCAAGGGATCCAAGAGGCATCTGTAGCCTGTTCAGGGAAATGTGTGTGGTGGGAGGTAAAGTATTCAAGCCTGGAGCACGGCAGACGAGGTGGTTTTTAAATCCTATGAGCTGTTCTCTGGGTTTCTGTGTATGTGTCTGGCAGGTTGTGTATAATTGCATGTATGCATGTGTGCACATGTATGCACCTGACTCTGTGTCTGCCATTGTCCACGGGTGTTAGCATACCATGTGTGTGTGTTTTAGGTCTTTCTGTGAGTGAAAGATTTGGGGGCCACCTGCTTATGATAGCTGAAGTAATGAGGAAGGTGTAGGCGGGATGGCCAGGGCCAGTGGGCAGGGCAGGGAGTGATCGCGGACAGAGCCCTGGGAACACAGAGCTTAAAGGTCGGGCAGAGGCAAGATGAGCGAAGGGAAGGAGAGGAGGGGCGGGCGGAAACAGGAGGACCCCTTGCATGGTGGGGTACGCAGTGGAGGTGAGACTGGGAAGTGTCCATTGGATTTAGCCCCAGAGAGAGCTGGAAGACTGGAGGGGATGGAAATGCGGCTGCAGTGGGCGGTGCGCTGGAGCGGGCCTGCGTGGGCAAAGCCAGGAGTGCGGGAACTCTCTGAGAAGGGGGCGAGGGGGCTGAGAGTCGCCAGCCAGCCAGGAGTTTCTCAGACAGGAATGAAAACACCAGTCAGGAGGCTGCAACCACCAGGAGGCAGCACCTGGCGTGGGCAGTGGCTGACAGGGGGCAGGCACAGTCACAGGCCCGGGATGCAGAGATCCAGGCACAGACCCGCAGACGCCAGGACCCAGGCGGAGGCCAGAGCCGCACAGATATCAGAACCCAGGCGGAGGCCAGAGCCGCACAGATATCAAAACCCGGGCGGAGGCCAGAACCGCACAGATATCAGAACCCAGGCGGAGGCCAGAGCCGCACAGATATCAAAACCCGGGCGGAGGCCAGAGCCGCACAGATATCAGAACCCAGGCGGAGGCCAGAGCCGCACAGATATCAGAACCCAGGCGGACTCCAGAACCCGCACAGATATCAGAACCCAGGCAGACACCAGAACCTGCAAAGACATCAGAACCCAGGCAGACTCCAGAACCCGCACAGATGTCAGAACCCAGGAGGAGGCCAGAACCCACACAGATATCAGAACCCAGGCAAACACCAGAACCCGCACAGATATCAGAACCCAGGCAGACTCCAGAACCCACACAGATATCAGAACCCAGGCAAACACCAGAACCCGCACAGATATCAGAACCCAGGCAGACTCCAGAACCCGCACAGATATCAGAACCCAGGCAGACTCCAGAACCCACACAGATATCAGAACCCAGGCAAACACCAGAACCCCGTACAGATATGAGAACCCAGGCAGACCCCAGAACCCAGGCAGACACCAGAACCCACACAGATATCAGAACCCAGGCAGACCCCAGAACCCAGGCAGACCCCAGAACCCACACAGATATCAGAAGCAGTTCTCCCTGCGTCCCAGATGACACATGTAGGTCCCACCCCACAGACACTAATGGACCTTCATAAACACACACACGCACACAGCGTGGAGGATCGCAGAGGTTTGAAAAAACACATAGATAATATTCTTCAGCCCTCAAAAAGAAGGAAGGAAATCTTGTAATTTGCAACAACCTGATGGCCTTTGAGGGCATTATACTAAATCAAGTAAACCTGACAGAGAAACAAATACTATATGATCTCACCTATATGTAAAATCTAAATTTTAAAAAAACTCATGGTAAAAAACATCAGAGATGTGATTGCTGGGGGTGGGGGAAATGGGTACAGGTGGTCAAAAGGTACAAACTTCCAGATGAATAAGCCCTGAGGTGGTAATTTCAGCATGGTGGCTCTAGCTAACACTGCTCTGTGGTACATTTGAAACTTGCTAAGAGAATAAATCTTAAGAGTTCTCATCACAACAAAAAACACATTTTTTTCCTTTATTTTTGTACCTATATGAGATACGAATGTTAACTAAACTTACTGTGGTCGTTTCACAATATATGTAAGTCAGATCAGTACGCTGTACACCCTAAACGTGTCCAGTGCTGTGTGCCAATCACATCAATAGCACTGCGGGGGAAACCCACTTAGATGCTTATATCACATACACAAGTCACACTCAAGACTTGCACTCAAACACTCAGACCCGAAAGCACACACGCTCCAAGCTGACACACAAGCGCGCTGTCAGAGACACTGACACACACAAACGCTCGAGCATTCACGCCCACCGAGGCTCGCTTCTGGACACGGCCTATACTTGGTTCCTGAGGACCCCAAAGTCACGACTCCTCACACTGCTCTTCAGCTCCCCCTGGAATGTCCTGTCCTATAGGATCACAGGGTAACAGGCCTATAGGGCTGGGGTGGGGATGCTGCTAGAGCGTGGCCTCCCCCCAGGCTGGAGCCCCTGGGCCCCCAGAGCCAGGAACCCCCCCAGCTGTTGCGCCTGGCAGCCCTCTGCAGCAGTCCCCGCCCCGCTCGCTGGCAGCCTGGTCCTGGCAAGGATCCTGAGCTGAGCTCCTGCCCCATCCCAGCCTGAGCACTCGCCCTCACGAGCCCGCCTCCATGGCTAACCCAGTGCTCAGCCACTCCTGGCCGGCCTTCTCCAAGCTGTGGCCGAAGCGGTGGGCCTCCAAAAGAGGTAAGAGGGCGGGCAGTGAGCAGTGGGCACAGGCCCTCAGACAGGGTGCCCTGGACAACTTGCCCACCGTCCCACCTCGAGCCTCTCCTTGGCCTGGAGCACAGACCGCCTGGGCCAGCCCCCAATTCCACATCTCCGGGGACCCCATGTAACACCACACACCTGTGGGTCCCTCTTGTCCAGGAGGAAACATCTTCCCAGGCTCCACCGTAACTTGTCTCAGGAGGTAAATTTGAGAATTCGCCCCATAACTCCCTCAGGGCAGCCCAGTCGCTTCCTGGGGTCCCCGATACCCTTTGCACTGGCTGGCTGCAGGACAGAGGCTTGGCAAAAGGGAGGGCTGAGGTCCCGGGGCTTCTGATGGGCACCTCTCTGGGTCCTGGGCCTCAGTTTACCTCTGTAGGGGCCCTTGTATTATATCCCGCAGCCTTGATGAATTGCTTTTGCAAAAAGATACTTCTTAAATCGCAGGAGTTTAGCCCTTGAAGATAAGCAGATGTTACCCATGCCCACTGCCTCTCCACAAGCATCTCTGAGGCAGGCCAGCCCCTCTGCTCAGCCTCAGCAAGGCCTCAGGACCATTACTTGCAAGAGCTGAGTACTGCTCAAGGCGACAATGAATGTCCATTCAGGAGGGGGCGATGAGAAGATTCATTAGCCCTTTTATCTACAGACTCTCACTGAGGGCCTGTCGCGCGCTGGGCACTTTGCTGGAGGAGACAGCAATATCAAGGGAACATGGGGGTGGGGCTGGGGAGAGAGAGGGTGGCGACAGAAGCAATCATGATAGAAATTGCTGCAGTTGTTCAGTCTCGTGCAGTTGAACTCAGTGAGGTTGAGTGACTTGTACAAGGTCACACAACAAGGACAAGCTAGAGGAGCCAGGATTTTAAACCAGGTCTGTTCCAGGGCCACCTTTGTGGTATGTTCTGTCCAATGAACAAAGCTGCCAGTGTGGGCAGCTCAAGAGCCTGGTAGTGTTTTTAAATCCACCAGTGGACAGCAATGCTGGAGAATTTAACACATCAGCTGCAGATCAGCAAGGTCCCCGTCTGCAACCCAGGTCCTTATGAGGTCTCTGGCTCCTGGCCACCCTGCCCAGCCAGTCTCCCTGCCCGGGTAGGTTGAGACTGTGATTTATAGCCCAGCAGATGGGGGGGAGCTGTGGGAACCCATGGTGACTCTTAAACCGTTTTATGGCTGGTGCTGCAGGCTCTGCTGGTGGAAGAGGCTGCCTGGGGCCTGAATCCAAGCTGATGGGTGGCTCCTTCAAGAGGACCTCATGGAGGGATGAGGGGAGCAGAGAGTGACTCCCCAACAGTGTCCCTCTAGTCTTTAGCCCTGAGGGCATGGGAAGGATGTCCTGTCTGTATCCCTCTTAAGATCTGTAACTAACTGTCTGGGTGCCTGATGGAACTTCCTGAGAAAATGGTGGGGTTGGATTTAAGGAGGCAGACAAAGCTGGGGGAGAGGGTTTGGGACCTCCAGGGAGGCTCCCTGCAGCAGGGTGGCACTGCCCTGTCCTCTCAGTTGTTCCAGTTACCCCTCTGGCCATACTTTCTCATTCATTCCCCAAAATATAAGTACACACAGAATGAGTGCATTCTTTGCCTCAACTTGGTTTCCTTCTGCCTGGCTTCTCTGCCATGATTCTGACCCCATTCCATCTACATCTCTCATCAGCTCACCCCCTCAGGGTGTAACTCATCACTGCCTCTGGACCCTGACACATCACCTGTCCCCCCAACGATCCATCGGTCCATCGTCCATCCATTCACCCATCCAACCATCCATCTAACCAACTATCTTCCAGCCAACCAGCCAGCTGTCCGTCCATCCCTTTATCCATCCACCTAGCCATCCATTCACCTGTTCATCTATCTACCCACCTAAACATCCATCTACCTAACCATCCATTCATCTAACATACACACATACCCCTGAGCACCCACCCATCTAACCATCCATCCTCTCATTCACCCATTCATCTATCCAACCAACCAGCCAGCCAACTGTCCATGCATCCAACCAGACAACCAGCTAGCCAACTATCCAACCACCCATCCATCCTTCTAACCACCCATTTATCTAATCATCCATCCACCTAACAATCCATTCATCCATCCAACCACCCATCCATTCATCCATCTAACACTTATTCACCAATCTATCCACTCATCAGCTCACCACAGAATAACATGTTGCTTATGAGTCCTTTGCTTTGAGTTGGAAATATCTAGGTTTACATCCCAGCTCTGCTCTTACCAGCCTGGTACGACCTTGAGAAAATCGGTACATCTTTCTGAGCCTCAGTCTCCCCTTCTGTATAGTGGGGACTCAGAGGGTTGTTGTGAGGATAGAAGAATGCAATTACGTGATGGCCTCAGCACTAGCCCAGGCACATGACAGTTGACCGATAAACATAAGGTTTTACTACTTAGGGCTTGGAGGTGTGAAAGTGGGTCAGACACAGAACCTGCCTTTATGGACCTCATGGTCTGGAGCAGGGGTCAGCAAACGTTTTCTGAAAAAGGTCAGAGACTACATATATTCAGTCATATGATCTGGTTTAGTCATATGATTGAAGGTCATATGATCTCCGATACAACTACTGAATTTTGCTGTCGATGCATAAAGTGGGCGTGGCTGTCCGCTAATAAAACTCAGGCGTGGAGCCATATTTGGACCTTGGGACCCTGGTATAGAAGGGCACAAATAAACCAACTATACTGCAGCAGGGTGTAGAAAAAGGGTGTGGAGCAATTCAAAGGCCTCTGGCAAAGACTGTCTGCAGAGGACCAGAGAGAGCCCTTGATTGTCAGGCGGGAAGGGGAGAAAGAGTGGTGAGGGTGGCACCCGGAGAATAGTGGGTGGGGGCTCAGGTGTGTTGAGGGGGGAGTTGAGAGGGCTATGACACCCATCCTGGTGTGACAGACTGAACCTCGAGGTTCAGTCTGTGACTGGATGGCAGTCTATGACTCTATGACACAAAGGTTGGGGCTCGACGTGTGACACCAGGATCAGAGTTGAGTCTGTCATCAGAATCCAGCTCAGCCTGTTCCTGGGTCAGAAACTTCCATCAAAAGACTAAATTTGGCCCGGCCAGTGTGGCTCAGCGGTTGAGCATCGACATATGAACTAGGAGGTCACGGTTCGATTCCCTGTCAGAGCATGTGCCCCGCGTTGCGGGCTCCATCCCCAGCAGGGGCCTGCAGGAGGCAGCCGACCAATGACTCTCATCACTGATGTTTCTCTCCCTCCCTCTCCTTTCCTCTCTCTGAAATCGATAAAAACATATTTTTAAAAAAGATTACATTCATCCCTGACTGATTTCACCTTTAGCCTTTGGATGCCAGACCTGCAAATGCCAGGCATGAGCTTCTGCCTTTGGCCTCTAGAGGCTGTGCAAGGCCTTGGCCTCCATGAAGGCCCTGCCTAGTAAAGCAGGCGGGCCCTGAGGCCTGTCCCGGGCCCTTGGAGGACTTGGCCCAGAGATGGGACTACCCCTCCCCCAAGCTCCCATCAGCCTCCAGGACTCACCTCCACATGGGGTTCCTCCTTCCAGCCTGCTTGTTTTACTCCAATATCCCCCCGAGTCACAGATGTTGCCCCGCTTCATGTCAGGGGAGGGGGCGATACAGGCTTAATGAGGGCAGGAGAACAGAGTCCCTCAGTCAGCCCGGGAGGTACCTGGGGAAGCAGCGATGACGGAAGCTGTGACATTGTCACGCTGTGGCAGGCCAAGGGCATCGCAGGCTCACCTGCCTTGAAGTGAATGGAGCTGGAGCCCTGTAGGTACGCCCCCTCATAACTCTGATTCAGGCCCCAGCAAATATTTTTTGTTACAACTTCAGTGAGATATAACACACACCATATAAGTCACCCACTTTATGTGTACAATTCAGTGGCTTTAGTCACAGGGTTGTGCAGCTGTTACAATTTTAGAACATTTCCAACACCCCCCCAAAAACCTGTATCCTTTACCTATCACCCCATAACCCCCCATTTCCCTCCCCCAGCCTAGGCAACCAGTAATCGACTTTCTTGGACCCTATAGACTCGCTATTCCGGACAGTTCGTAGAAGGGAATCACAGCATGTGACCTTTTGCGACTGGCTCCTTGGGCTGAATGTCCTGAAGGCTCACCCACGCCGCAGTGTGTCGGTGCTTCGCTCCTTTTTACGGCTGCGTAATATTCCTGTGATGGGCCATGCTTTGTGTAAGCATCTGTCCGTTGGTGGATGTTTTTATCTATCTCCACCTTTGGGCTATTAAAAATAATGCTGCTATGACCAGTTGTGTACAAGTGCTGGGGTAGACCTATGTTTTTATTTCTCTTGGGCAGGTACCTGGGAGTGGAATGGCTGGGTCACATGCTGGCACTGTGCTTAACTTTTAAAGGAACCGCCAAAATGCTTTCCAGTCTCCTTGTTTTTCTGTGTCGTTTTTTGGGGGGTGAGCGTTGCACACATGTATGTGTATATGTAACCCCTTTTCATTCATTTATTTATCACACGTGTTTTATTCTGCCTTGGCTATTTTCTGCTGTTTTTGCTACCTCCCAAAGGCCCCGGGAATTCTGTATTCATAATTTTGTATTTTTTTTCCTGAAAGGAGGCCTCCCCAAATTGTATGAGCTTCAGTGCCCCCTAACCTTGGGGCAGGATGCACACATATGCAGCTGGGAGAAGAGGGAACATTAGCGGTGTTGACAGCCCCGTGCCGTCCCCCTTCTCTGCTCTCCCCACATTGGAATAGAGAGGGACATCATCCCCCCTCCCCTCTGCCAGCAACAACAAAATGTGTCACCCAACCAATACCCTTTGGAGAATGAAGGGGGTACTGTTAATAATTGCCTTGGCTCAGTAGCATTAGCTAGGACTGTCCCCAGCAAACCGGGACATGGAGTCACCCAGCCATAGGGGACACAAGCTACGGAGTGAAGGGGGGGGCCTAACTTGGCACTGTCTGAAGGCACTGACCATTGCTCTCCCCTGCCCACTGTCTGCCCCACCTGGGGCAGCTGTGCTCCGACTGTGGCGGTGCTGGGCAGTCCCTCCACGTGCCCCACACCAGTCTGCTCTCCTCCGCCGGCACCCACCTCCCCAGCCTGCTCTCCAGGCCCTCTCCCCGCCTCCCTGGTTAGGGCAGGGCCCTGATGTCTTTGGAGGGAGCGAAGGGAGTCCAGATGTCAAGGCAATGAAATAAAATGCACATCAGAGAGTCACGGTAGGCGGGGGGCGAGTGGAGATCTCAGGAGGGAGTGGGGTGAGGCCTTCGTGCAGGCAGCCTCAGGGCAGGAATGGGGGCTCTCAGGCCGAGTTCTGCAGGAGCAGGGACAAGGCACAGAAGGAAACCCTGGTGGCCGCCAGTGGCTAAGCAGGATACTGGACCTTCTACTTGCAGGCGGTGGGGGGCCCCCGTGGGCGCCCCAGCAGGCGGGGTTAATGTGCTGTGGCGTAGGGAGCAGGGGGCTCCGCCCAGAACCCAAGGTCAAGCCAGGGCACCCCCCTGAGCTGAAGGGCAGTAAAGGTGACCCAGCTCGCCAGGCACCTCAACATTATGCCTGACACACCCTAAGGCCCTTCATTCTCACCGAAGCCCTGAGAGGTGGGTATGGTCACCTCCTTCCAGGTGAGGAAACTGAGGCTCTGAGAGGTGCCTTCCCCAACGTTGTGCAACCACTAGGGGCAGGTCCAGGAAGGGACATGGTTTGACTGACCCCAAAGCCCTTGTTTTCTCCTCTATACCATGCCACCCAGAGTCCCCGGCACTCAGAGGCGCAAGAGGCGACAGAAGCTGCCTGAAGTTCCTCCAAACATGGGATTGGGCCCTTCATTTGGTTTTGGGGACCCAGTCTATCCAAATGAGGGCTCTTTGCTGGAGCAGGCATGACAAATTGACTTCGTTTCATGAACCCCCTTGGATCAACTGCAGACAGCTGCTGGAAACGGTGTGCTGAGAATCCCAAGGGGACAAATGGTTCAGCAGGAGAGTCTCATGATTGCACGGAACTTCTGCCACAGGCTCAGGATGAGGAGTGGTGACATGGATGCATCCTTCCTTGCAACCCCATTTTAGAGATAAGGAAACGGAGGCCCACGGAGACCCATGACAGATGCAGAACTCAGGGCTCCTCAGACCTCCCAGCTCAGCCCTGACGCCTTGTCCCTCCTTTCTCCACAGGCTCTGAATCCAAGCCATGTGTCCAGCCTTTTGACCCTGGGGCTGCAGCCTTGGCCGCCAAGAGCAGCAGTGGATCCTGGAGGCCTGAGCGCCTGGACTTCTCCGCCATGGGGGACGAGCAGGCAGGTGTCTGACTGCCGCGACAGGCAGAGGGGTGGCACCAGTACCAGCAAGTGCACTTCATTTGCACCCGCATGTCGCCAGGCATTTGTGTGCATCACCTCAGGGGACCTTGTTATAACCTGGCAAATTAGTTATTATCCCATGTTACAGATGGGAAAACTGGAATCACTTCTGGAACAAGAAGGGGGAGGGAGAGGGGGAAGGGAGGAAGGGTGGACAGAGGGATGGATGGATGGATGGATGGATGGATGGATGGATGGATGGAGTGATGGACAATGTGTGGATGGACAGCTGGATAGAAGGAAGGAAAGAAGGAAAGGAGGGAGGGAGGGAGGAAAGGAGGGGGGAAAGGAGGGAGGGAGGGAGGGAGGGAGGGAGGGAGGGAGGGAGGGAGGGAGGGAGGGAGGGAGGGAGGGAGGGAGGGAGGGAGGGAAGACAGAGGGATGGATGGGTGGACAGACAGATGGACAATGGATGGGTGGACGGATGGATGGATGGATGGATGGATGGATGGATGGATGGATGGATGGATGGATGGATGGGCGATTAGGTGGGTGAGTGGGTATGTAGATGGATGGATGTAAAGGGGAGAAAGGCTCGCATGGGAGCTCTGAGCTAGAGCAGCCCTGGGAGTGACCCCAAGCCGGCTGAGATGGCCGAGCCATTCCACCCCCACATGAATCAGTCATAGTCTGTGGGCTTCTCAGGAAAAGGTGTGACTTCCCAGAAGGGGGCTGACAGCTGGCAGCCATCTGCTGACAGCCTCCCCAACATCTGGGGCAGCCTGCCCTCACTGAAGGGGATCTGGGTGGCATTTTGCACTGCCCACTACTCTAAGGAAGGGCATTCTGTGTACCCACCTCTGTCATTTTATGTAAGAGGACACTGGAGCCCAAGCAGGGAACTAATTGGCCCAAGTGTCAGGGATGACCCCGGTTAAACAAAAATAAGACAGAGACACAAATTGAGTTATGGGTCCCTCCCGGATCCTGACCTCTTGAGTAGGAACCATGGCCGCAGGCAGGCAGGCCCATGAGATGGTGATGGAGACTGCCGGGGGGGGGGGGGGGGGGGGGCAGCGAGCACTGGGAGCGTGCAGAGGCTCTACACCCAGCACCTCCAATGAACACCTCCCCCTGTGTCTCAGCCATTGTCACTTGATCACGAGCTGGAAGCAAGGGAAGCCATTGTCCTTGCGCCCTCCCTCCCCATCTGTCCCTGTGAATGCTGCACCTGCCACCCTCAGCTCTGTCCACATCTCTCCACGCTTTTCCAGGCCCCCAGCAGGGGCCACTGTAACCACTCTCCGGGTGATCTGCACGCGTGTCCTCACTGCTCCGCCAGCCTCTGCCTCGCCCCCACCCAACCCCTTCCTGGCTCTGCACCCCACATAATCTTTCCAAAGGCCAGTCGCAGCCCCCCGCCTCCCTACCACCACTGTGTAAAGGTTAAATCCTTAGTTGGCCTGCCGGGCCTGCGATCCAGCCCCATCCGCCCTCTCTCCGCACCTCCGGCTGTCAGGAGCCCTTCTCTTGCCAGTTGTTGGAAGGTACAGTGACCCTCAAGCCTGCGGGCTTCTGAACACTCTGGTTTTTGTTGCCCAAAATGCCCTCCCCCACAGCCTCTGCCTAACCAATTCCTACTCATTCCTCAAGGCTTCTCTAGCTGTCACCTCCTCTAGGAAGCTGGCCTTGATTGATTGATTGATTTTTACATTTAGTAGAACTCTGTTGAAACTTATGTACTGATAAGACGAAGATAAAATGTATGAAACTTGATAAAATGTATGAAAACTTGGCCCTGGTCAGTGTGGCTCAGTTGGTTGGGTGTCGTCCCCTGCACCAAGGGGTTGTCGGTTGCATTCCCAGTCAGGGCACATGCCCGGGTAGCAGGCTCCATCTCCGGTAGGGGGCGTGCAGGAGGCAGCCCATCGATGTTTCTCTCTCACACATCAATGTTTCACCCTCTCACTCTCCCTTCCTCTCTCTCTAAAAATCAATTTAAAAACTTGATTTGAAACTTGACCAATATGGCCAGTTAAAGAAATAACTCACATGTCACACGGAGACTATTTTACATGGTCGGAACTAGGAGTTCTTTGATTTAGTTTTGGCTATGGAAGCTGTCTAAAGATTGTCTACCTTTTCTTAAACTAAGTTGCAGTTAGTAGGTCTTCACACCAATGATTACCCTGGGTTTTGTACGTTTTAGAAAGGGATTTTTCTAAGTAAAATTCCAACCCAGAATTGCTGTTCCTCCAGACAGGGTCAGCGCCCGCTGAGCTCTTCCCCAGCCCGCTTCCTGCAACATTACGTCATAGTTGATTGTAATTGCTGGATTTAATCGTCAGTCTTCTCCAGTTAGCTCCAGGCAGCCGGGGACTAACTGAGTGACTCTGTCTGCCACAGTCATCAACTTGCCCAGAGGAAGGGCCCTGACTCTTAAAATATAAAAACTTGGAATATAAAAACAAGAGCCACCCTAATATCTGCTTCTATCAATTGAGCACTTGCAATATGCAAACCTCATCTCATGTGACCTGTAGAGCCATCCAACAGGAAGGCAACATTACACCCATTTTATTTTTTATTTTTTTTATTTTTAAACATATCTTTATTGATTTCAGAGAGAGGAAAGGAGGGGGAGAGAGAAAGAAACATCAATGATGAGAGAGTCATTGATCAGCTGTCTCCTGCTTGCCCCCAACTGGGGATCGAGCCCGCAACCAGGGCATCAAACCCCGATCGCCTGGATCCTAGGTCAACGCTTAACCACTGAGCCACGCCCGACTAAGCTACACCCATTTTAGAGATGAGAAAACTGAGGTTCATAGGGAACTTGCCCGTGGTGAGGCTCAGCTACTAAAGCCAGGCCTGCAACCCTTGACTCAGGCCTTTCTACCAGGCTGCCACTCAAGAACCATCTGTCCTGGTATTTACTTGCTATTTCGTTTGAAACCAATTCCCTGACATGATGAGATAGAACAGGGAAACAGTGCACGAAGTCACCTCGGTGTGCTACTTTTCCCTGAGACAACCCGACAAACAACTGTTTACATTGCTAAAGAAGCGTTTGTCCCTGTATGACTGCACGCAGCAAGCCCACCTGCAGAGGGGGGATTCCCGGACATCTCGCCTCTGGGTCTGAATGGGGAGCCCATCCCCCAGGGTTCTCCAGGGTCTAGACAGCAGGGGCCTGGGCCAGTTAGTGTGTAGTCAGATCCTGGAGAGGCCCCTATTGGGCCAGCTCACATGTTTTCTCCCCCGGGAAATGTTGAGGGAAGGTATAAGCCCCCAGCGAGGCCCCTGCCTCCTCCTCTATCAATGTACCTGCTGCAGGGAGCTGGGCGGCCTGTGCCCCCCACCCCCGCCACCCCCTCCACCCCCAGCTCTGGTGGGGTTCTAATTTCTGCCAGATCGGGGGGGGGGGGGGCGGGTGCCCTGGCCCAGACCAAGAGGCTGTCCTGATGTGTTTATACTTACAGGGAGATGAAAACCAGAGACACAAGGAAACCTTTGGGGCAGTGGCAGTGGAGAAAGGAGATCGCTAGAGTTTGTCCAGGCACCAGGGATGGGATTGGAGGCCTGAAAGGAGGCTGCTGCCGAGGTCACAGGAGGGCCAGGCAGACCTGGGCCAGCCGGGGTGTGAAGTGTGGGAATTTTGGCAGAGACCAAAGAAGGGACCCTGGTGTACAGAGGACAGAGGGCTGCAGTGGAGGCAGAGAAGGAGCGGCCAGGGACGTGGGAAGGAATCAGACCAACGGGCACAAAGGAGAGAGTCCCGAAGAAGGGAGGCCACGGAAAACAGTATGGCACGTCCTCAAACAATCAAACACGCAATTACCATATGAGCCAGCAATTCCACTTCTGAGTGTCTACCCCAGGATATTAAAGGCAGGGACCCAAACATACGGGCACAGCCATGTTCAAAGCAGCATTACCCGCAACAGCCAAAAGGTGGAAACCACCCAGGGATTCATCAGCAGATGATGGATACACACAATGTGCTCTGCTTACATCCACACTGCATGGTCCACCCTTACAACGGAATGTTACTCGGCCTTTAAAGGCATGGAATTCTGATACATGCTAGAGTACAGATAAACCTTGAAAACATTATGTTAAATGACATAAATCAGACATAAAAGGATAAATATTGTGTGGTTTCTCTTATAGGAGGTCCCTAGAGGAGTCAGATTCATAGAGACAGACAGTGGTGAGAGGTTCCCAGGGACTGGGAGCGGAAGGAGACAGAGTTTCTATCTGGGAAGATGGAAAGTTCTGGAGATGGATGGTGATGATGGTTGTACACAATGTGAATATACTTAATGCCACTGAACTGTAAACCTATAAATGGTAAAAAAAAAAAATGATAACTTTTGTTATGTATATTTTGCCATAATAAGAATTAGAAGGGAGAGGTCAGCACTACAGAGAGCTCCAAGTGGGCAAGGTCAGAAAAAAAGGCCAGACCCCGCATAACGCCTCCTTCCTTATTCCAAGGCAAGTGTGGACACTGCCACTGCCTCCTGCCAGCCAAGAGTCTCAGCTGACCAAGAGCCTGGCTTTTGGCTAGTGGGCATTTTTCCACCTCAAGTTGGAAATTTCTTTGAGAATTCCCCACACCAAGCGTTAGCAGAATACATGTATTCTCCCTTCCCTGGTAAAAAGACAGGCCATGCCAAAAGGTCCAGGGGTAGGGTTGGAAGGTTGCACAAATACAATTACAGGACACCCAGTTAGATTGAAATGTCGACTATTGCAGTGTTTGGGATAGACTTATACTAAAAAAAGTATTTGTTGTTTATCTAAAATTCAAATTTAACTGGGTGTCTTGTATTTTATCTAGTAATCCAATCCTGGGGTCCTCTTGCCGAATTCATGCAGGGGGACACCTTCAGGCCGCCAATTGGGACAGTCCATCAAGGGCATCCTGAGATTACTGGGGCAGGAGAGGCCCACCCACCTACTTACCTACCAAAATTTATCTGAAGGTAGTCCTAACAAAGGCCTAGAAAGGGACAGAGGGACACTTTACCTAACCTCAAGGGGTCGGGATAATAGCCTGGAGGGCATGCCAAAGTTGGGTTTTGAAGGATGAATAGGAGTTCACCAGGCTGACTCTAAGTGTGCTGGGGAAAAAGGTCTCCAAGAAGCAGCAGCAGGTGACTTGGCTGGAAAAATTGACAAGCAGAATGACTGGGAGGAAGAGAGAGAAAGGCAAAGGAAGCAGAGGGAAAGCAACAGAGAGCAGCAAGGAAAGAAAGGGCATAGAGCTTGGATCCAGGCAGACCTGACTTTGAGCCCAGCTCTGCTATTTACCGACTGTGTGGCCTGGGTTAGTCAGTCCTTTCTCCGCCCTGCTTCCCTGTCTCCTGAGCTGGAAAGTGGGGAAACAGTGCCCCCTGGTGGAGCTGCTGTGGAGTACACATCTGTTTGGGGTTTTTTTAATTTATCTTTACTGTTGGAAATATTACAGGTGTCCCATTTTTCCCCCCTTAACCCCCTCTACCCTGCTTCCAACCCCCCTCCCATGCCTTCACCCCATTATTTTCAGTGTCCATGGGTTATGCATATGTGCATATTTTGGTTAATCTCTTCTTATCCGCACCCCCCTTCCCTCTTCCCTCTGAGATACGACAGTCTGTTGCATGTTTCAATGACATCTGTGTATCTTTGACATCTAACCCTGTTCGCATGTTTCTGCCTGGTGGGTGGGAGGGACCATGAGGCTACAGAGGGTCCAGAAGCCCGAGGCGGCTGACTCTGGAGCCTTTTGTACTGTGCTGAGGAGCTGTGGCTTCTACCTGCTGGGGAGGAAAAGGCTGGAGTCCTCTCTGGTAGAAAGGATCATGGCCAAAAATGGGGGGAGGTGAGTGAGGAGAGTGCAGGGTCTAGTACTGTCGTTTCTTAACATGTTGATAATTTGTTCATCATGAATCTCCTTGCATTACTTTTGAGTTGTTTTATTTTAAATGTTTTTATTGATTTCAGAGAGAGGAAGGGAGAGGGAGAGAGGGATAGAAACATCAATGATGAGAGAGATACTCATCAATCGGCTGCCTCCTGCAGCCCCCTGAAGCCTGGGTGTGTGCCCAGACGGGAACAGAACCCTGACCTCTCGGTTCATGGGTTGATGCTCAACCACTGAGCCACACTGGCTGGGCAAGTTGTTTTTAAAATTACATTAAAATATTATATGGATTCCTGAGTTTTTGTACCCCCTTCAGCTCTGTGTCGAGGCAAATGCCTCACTTGCCTCACCCTAGTCCCTGCCTGGGAGGGAGATTTAGGGCCCAGGGGATGCACAAGCCCCAAGCAGCCCCAGACAGGACTAGGAGCCCTGCCACTGCCTGAAATCCCGCCATTCACGGCAAGGATGACATACCTCTGTGTGGTGCTTCGACAAGTTGTGTTTGCAGGAGCGATCTTCCTCGAGCCTTAAAGTAAGCAGGGTGACAGCAGGGCAGGGGTTCCTTAAGACAAATGGAAACTCACAGGGAGGTGAAACCAGGTCAGCAAGCCCAGGCTTCCCGCCCCTTTTGCGTGGATAAGGCCTTGAAGGCCCAGGTGAGACAGAGGGCTGTGGGGCTGCCCTCCATCCCGCCCCACCCGCCCTGAGAAGGCTGTGCTGAGCCCAAGCTGCCAGGAGGGGGATGGGCAGGGTCTGGGTCGTGGGGGCCTCTGCTGCCTTCAGTCAATGTCCTCTTCTCCCCCCACCTACAGGAGGATGCTATTCCTGGGCAGCTCGGGGAAAGCACAGAGGACCTCAGTCTGGACTTGGAGGCCCTTCAGGGCAGCGAATATCTCCAGGACCTGGGCCTTGGGGCCCCTTCCCACAGCCAGACTGGAGTGGCTGGGGACAGTGACCCCCCTAGCGAAGCAGCAGGAAGGGGTCCATCCTTCTGTAGTTCAGCAGCACCCCAGGGCCTGCCTCGGAGATGCAGCTGGGAGAGGTCACGGAGCTGCTCCGAGAGCTGGCAGAGGTTGGTCCCCCACCACCGGTGCGTCCCAGGACGCCCTCCCAGGGTCAGGGGTGTCTGCACTGGCAGAGGCAGCCCTCTCCCGAGACACACGTGCATGCCGCCCACAGAGCCTGTGTGGGCACACAAATCCATGTGCGTAGGCAAACACACACATGCTGGACAAGTGTGCACAAGCCCAAAATGACGCTGACATGCACACTGCAGGCAGATGTGACCCGGACGTGCACACCTGCCCGCACACACTAGGTGTACCGCTGCCCAAATGCAACCCACCAGCTGGCACAGTCACCTGCTCTAACTCACACATATAAGCCTAAACGTATGACTTGCACTCCAGCTGCACACGCACGCACGAAGCCACAGATGCACTTGGGATCCAAATGCACATGAGTGCTCGACTCCACACACACCACAGTGGCAGCCCTAAAGAGTGGAGGGGTGCTTTGGCCACCCCCGCCCAATCCCCTCCAACCCTCTCAAGTCACCCCAAACAGAAAGCCAATCCATGTAAAAATGGGGGGTCTGGAATGCAAATGCGGCTTCAGCAAATCCACCAGCCTGGCTCCACCCCCTCCACCACCCCTCTGACATAGCGAGAACTGGACCCCTCTCTGCCCCGGAAGCACTGTCTGGGGGTCCTCCCAACCCCCCAGATTCTGGAGCTGGATGGCAGCCAGGTAGAAAAGACCTGCTGGAGCCCTGAACCCCTCCCTTCCACCAGGCTCAGCCTAGACTCCTCGGCTGTGAGTGAGGAGCGCAGTCTCCCTCGGACGCTGACCAGCCTCACTCTGAACCTTCCTGGAGCGTGTCTGCAGGCCTGGACCCCAGCAGAGCACCCAGGCAAGGTGGGTGCAACCTGCAGCCACCCTGGACAATAGCACACCTCTGGGCCCAGGTACGGTGCTCCAGGTGATGGGGAGAGCCTTACCCGTAAGGCTTCCCTGCCGCGGCTGGGCTGCCCATGACGTAGCCCATGGCTGGGCCCTGAGATTCCAGCCCAGGCCTGAGTGTCCTTCACCGAGGAGGGGGCCACAGCAGGGGATCCTTGGCCAAAAGGGCAACAAATTGCCCGGGAAGCAGGGGGACATCTCGGCATCTTTGCAGCAGGAAGGACCCTGTCTGTGGTTGGAGTCTGCAACTGAGGGGCCTCTTCTTAGGACTGGGACTCCAGCGCACAGCTGGGAAGCGCCTGGGCGTCCTTGCTCAGTGTCAGGGCCCCAGCCCACAGCCCCGAGGGGCAAGTGCAGCGCCTGGCTGGGAGGGAGACCACCTGCCCCGTGCCTGGGGGGACCCTGACTGTGACTAGAGGCTGGGGCAGAGGAGCCTAGATCTGGGAGCCTCCCTGCAGCCTGAGGCGCCCACCTGGCTTAGCAAGATGCTTGTTCCCTGCAGGAATGTGACAGCCTGGAGAAAAGAGTGAGGTCTCAGTCAGTCCCTGAGTCCTTCGATGAGATCAGCTCCCTGGAAATCTCACAGGCTTTGGAGGTGCCCACTCAAGCTGTTCAAGGTAACCAGGCCCAGTCTGTTCCCCCATTCAAACCAAGTAGCGTAGAGGGTGCCCTGGATGGGGTCCCAGTTGGACCTCAGAGAAGCTGGAGGGGGTTTAGGGTCTCCTGGATGTCCTGGGGGAGGGGTTTCCAGAGAGGGGGAAAGGCCTCCAGCATCTGTCCCCACCCTGCCCCCCGGGGTCTCAAGGCGGGGGCACCACCGCAACGACCTAGCCCTCCCTCCTCTTTCTGACTCTGTCCCTCTCTTTGTCTCCCTGTCTGTTTCTGACTCTCTGTCCTAAGAGCTGTGTCTCCGGTGTCAGACAGACCTGCATGCTAAACCCAAACCTACCACTACCCAAGTGTCAGCCTCTGCAGCTTTCTCTACAAATGGAGACATCGGTGTGTCTCCACAGGGCCACTGGGGCTTCACTGAGCACACACGTGCAAAGCCCTTAGAGCATCGAGCTCTCGTGAAAAGCTGGGGACACCCCCTTTCCTGGCTCTCTTCCTGCTTCATGCCTCTTCCTGAGCGGCAAACCCCTCTGGATGACCCCCAGTTCTGCAGGGGTGGGTCGGGGGAGCCCAGTGCACGGTGGGGTTCCTCATATACCCCCAGTGGGGGGGGCAGAGCTCCTCACACCTGTGCCTCCTGGTGGGGGGGCTACTTCCAGGCCTGGAGCCGCCAGTGCTGGAGAGTCTGGAAAAGGACCACGTGGAGCCGGATCATGTGTGAGTGTCTGCCCCATGGGGGGGAGGAGCCCCGTGGACAGCCAGGGGTCAAGGCAGTGGGAGGAGTGTGCAGGTTGTTGCACTGCTGGCAGTAAGTGACCCGGGCAGCCACAGTCCCTCTCAGTCCCCCCATAAGCTCAGTCTTCCCCCCCATCCTCCCAGGGGAGGGACGCAGGCCCCTCAGAAAGTTTCCAACCTGGCATCAGGAGAGAGGCTGGGGCTCCCAGTTAGGGTCTGCACTGGGACCCGTGACGGTGAGGCCGTCCCAGCTCATCTCGGGGAGAATGTCTGTAATCTGGGACAACCGTGGGCTATTTTATTCCCCCCCAGGCTGATGGTCCAACAGGTACTGCAAGAACTTCGAGAGTACCACGGGTGAGTGGAAGAGACAGGTGCGAGGGAACAGGGGACAGGTGGGGGACAGACAGGGAACCAGACAGGTATGGGGACAGGGGTGAGAGTAAGCAGGTTTGGGGACAGGGCTGGGAAACAGGTTGGGGAGAGGAAGGGGAGAAATGGGGCAGGAAAGGTGGGAGAGGCGGGGAGGAACAGGGCCGTCAGCGAGGAGGGGAGGGCTGGCGCCGTGAAGAGCCTGGGGACGGGTTCAGAGCGAGAGGAGGTCCTCAGGGAGAGCAGGTGCATCTTTCCCAGGCACTGTGGCCCGTCAGGAAAGCCCCTGATGTGCTGACCCTGCTCCACCCAGCGGGTCACTGCCTCTGTCAGAACATACACCCCGAGGACCATACATGCCAGCCCACGTGGGGAGGAACGGTGGGCTCTCGGACCACGGCCCTGGGCGCACGCCTGTCCCCAGAGACCCCAAGGGAAAGGGGCAGCTGGGGAGGGCGGGCGCCCTGAGCCGGGTGTCTGTCCCCTCTGGTCCTGCAGGGCTCAGCAGAGGGCTCACTTGTCCGGCAGCCCCAGAGGAGCCCACTCAGACCTCACCTGGTTCGAGTTCCTGTCCGAGTAAGTAGGCAGGGCTCCGGGTGGGGGGCTGGGAGCCGGGCCCTGGCTTCGCACAGCTGTCCTGGCACACACACACACACACACACACACACCCCGTGCCTGGCACACACACACACACACACACACACACCCGTGCCTGGCACACACACACACACACACACACACACACACACACACCCCGTGCCTGGCACACACACACACACACACACACACACACACACCCGTGCCTGGCACACACACACACACACACACACACACACACACACCCGTGCCTGGCGCACACACACACACACACACCACCCCCCACCCCACCCCCACCCCCCACCCCACCCCCACCCCCACCCCCCACCCCCGGTGCCTGGCCTGAGCTGGGGGCAGGAGCTGGGCCGTCCTCTCACTGGAACCGGCAAGGGCAAGAGAAGGGGTGAGGGCGGGGCTCCTCATACACCCTGCAGTGGGGGGAGGAAGACTTCCTGGAGGAGGTGACGGCTTGAGCTGGGTTCTGATGGACGAGCAGTTTACCGGCCCTCACATCTGAGGATGGAGGAAAGAAAACGGTGCCTTCTGCCTTGGAAGGGGGGAACTGTGCCTGGGCGGTGCGGGAGGGGGGGCAGTGAGGGGAGTGGGCAGAGGCCACATCGCCTCCGCAAAGCTGAGGGCCACAGCTCTCTAGCGGCCCAGGACCGTGAGCAGAGAGGGCTGGGGCCGCGGGGGGGCAGCGGGGGCAGCAGAGCCTCCCTCCAGGGCGTAGGTTCAGCCAGGCCGGCTCTGTCTGCCCTTGGCCTAGCAAGTACCTATTTCATGGGGACGTGCCTGTGGCCCAGGAGGGGCACCCCAGCGGTTCGGGGCTGGGGTACCGAGAGAGGAGAGGAGAGCGGGTTTGAGAGAAATCCTGCTCATCAGAGTCGGAGGTGGGGAAGCGGTGGGTCCGGGGGAGGAGGCCGAGATGGCAGAGCCAAGGTTTCCAGCCTGGGCCCGTCACGGGACTTCAGGCTTGAGACCGCGTCGCTTGGTCCCCTGCAAACCCAGTCCCTGTGGTTCCTGGAACGTTGCAAACAGGCTCAAATGTCTGATGAGTGAATAAATGAGGCAGAGAGCGGGGACCACAGAAGGGGTGAAGCAGGAGGAGGCGCCCAGGGGGATGGATGGCGGTGGATGGCAGGCCCAGCTCAGGCCCTGCGAGCGGCTGCCGCTCCTCAGCCGTCTTCCCGCCCCTTAGGAGCGAGGACGGAGCCGGCAAGACCGAGAGGAGTGACAGGGGCACCGCCGGGGTGAAGCACAGGCTCAGCTCCCTCCGCCACCGAGTCACCAGGCACAAGGACAAGGTCAGGGCAGGACCCGGGACCCCCGCCCCCTCGGCTGCCGCCCCGGCCCCGGCGCCCTGGGACTCGAGGTAGGTCTCGGTGCACGGGGCATTCTACGCCTCACCTCCGTCCCCGCAGGGGAAAGGCCCAGCGCATCTGAAGGACAAGGGCCAGGACGCTCGAGAGAGAAAGGAATGTGCCAATGGCCACCAGCTGTCCCGAGGAACCTCCGCCGGCCACTCCAGCTGCCCCCTGTGCAGGAAACCGCCTCTCCGCTCTGGTAAGTCAGGCGGCCCAGCCTGGCCCCTGGCATGGCGGCCACTTGCTCTCCTTTCTTTCCCTAAATCGCTCTTGTGGCCCCCTGCACTCTTTGCATTCTTGTCCCGGTTCGCCCTTGCCAAGGGTGGGCTGACCTTGGCTCCCTGGAGAGCGCCGGGGATCAGTCCCCAAGGGCAGGGACCACTTGGTTAGCTAGGGGCCCAAAAACCTCCCTTTAGGTCTGTTTTGTTGTTGCAAAATCCTCTTGCAAAATGTGGACTCAGGCAGTGTATCAGTTAGCTAAAGCTGCGCCACAAAGTACCACCCTCTGTGTGGCATGCGTCCTCAGAGTTCTAGTTCTATTCTCTGTACATTTGAGGCTTTTCTCCATCAGCTCTACCTGTGGAAGAAACATAATTGACAATCAGTAAACTTTGTAAGAATTATGTCCCAAGCAAGATGGCCGCCAGGGGCGGGACTTCTGCCCCTAAGCAAGATGGCTGTCAGAGTGGCTTCAGTTACAATGTCTGCCCTCAAGTAACATGGCTGCCAAAGTCGATTGGCAACATTGCGGTTCCTGCCCCCTAGCAACAGAGCAGAGGAGGCGGGGCCTTTGCAGCTGGCGTCGCGGGCTGCCGGGCGGGCGCCCGGTAGCAGCTTTTCTCTGTCGCTTCTCTCCGTCCCGGCTCTCTCAGTTGTCCCTTTACCCCGGCCCCTGGTGTCCAGCCGCGGAGGGCCGAGGGGCGCCGAGGCTGGGGAGCTCACAGCGGGCTGCGGGCCGCCCGAAGTCCCAGCTGCAAGCGCGGGGTTTCAGAGCCCTCCGGGCGCAAGCACGCCGGGGGCGCCGGGGGTCCCGCCCCGGAGTTAGTTCCAAGGCGGAGGGAGCGGGCGCCGCTGGCGCGCCGGCTCCTCTCGCTCCTCACGTTCGGGCTGCGAGCCGTTCGCCAAGTCCCGGGCGCGGCGCGTGGGGCTCCGGGCCGCTCCGAGTGCTGACGGGAGCTGGGGGCTCACGGCTGGAGAGCCGCCCTCAGTCCCCGCCGCCCCGTCTAGGGAGGCAGGTCCCCCCTGCCGGAATCCAGGCCAGGTTTTGGTCCTTCCCGGGGCGGGCGGGACGCGGGCCGGAGCCGCTGCAGGCGCGCTGAGCCCGCTCAGCTTCTGTTTCTTCTGCTGTCGCGTCTTCGGAGGGCTGGTCGGGGGGCTGCGAACGGGCTTGGAGGGGGGAGGGGACCCTGGCAGGGCGGGGGTTCGGCTCGCGTCCCACACGCCCGTGCTCCGGGTCACGCCCTGTGGGGGGCGGCCTCGCGCTCCCTGGGATGCGGAGCAGCGTACCGGCCCCGCCCCCGGGCGCCGGCGGCACCGCTCCCCGTGGTCGGGACACCCCAGACCGGGCCTAGGCGAGGCCAGGCGCCCCCCGGCCGACAGGATCGCCCTGGGCGAAAATCAGGGGCTAGAGAGATGGAGAGCGGGCCCTGGAAGCGACACCTCCACCCGCGGCACAGGTCGGGGCGTTTCTACCTCCTCGCCGGCCCGGCTCCGGGCGCGACGCCTCCTCCCCGTCCCTCCCTCCGCCCGGGCGCCGCCGCCGTTCGCCTCGAGCGGGGGCTGCCGTCGGGACCGGGCAGTTTGACCCTGCCGTCCGCCGAAGGCGCTCCAGCGCCCTCTCGGACACACAGCCTGTTTAGCTGAGGCCGGCACGGGCCTTGCGAAGTGCAAGATGCACCGACCGCTCCGGTGTCTCGGGGCGCTGAGATCCCTGTTTCCGCCGACTCCCGGGGCCGAGGAGGCTGGATAGCGGGGCTCCCTCCAGGGCCGGCGTCGGGCCTGCGGAGCCCTGTCTCAGGCGCCCGGCCCAGGGGGTTGGTGAGAAGCTGGCAGACAGAAGGGCGAGGCCCAAGATGAGCCAGCCATAGGAGGACATAGTGAGCGGCCGCTTTCACGCGGCGGAGGCAGCAGGGTGGAGCATTTTGCAGCAGGATCCCCAACGTGAAAATACTTGCTGTGGGGCTCTTGGCAGAAAAGGTCTGCGGGCCCCTGAACTGACTTACTCTGCAGCAAGGAAGACCCAAGAAGTGCCTACCCTAGCTAGTGGATCGGTAAACCCCTAACAAATACGATCTTGAAAGAAGAGGGTGCCAACAGGGACTAATTTCCTGGCCGTCCCTTTACAATCACAGAAGATTTTGCACAAGTAGTAATAATGGGTAACAGTGTATCACTGGGCACTTACAGTATCTGAAACACCCTGTGCTTTAAACGGATTCCTCATTAACCCTCACAATAGCTCTGTAAGACAGGCGCTAGTACTTCCCCATTCTGCAGATGAGGAAATCGAGGCCCAAAGGAGTTAAGTCCTTGCCCAAGGTCACACAGGCAGGATTCCAGCCCAAAACCCAAGCCCCTGATCACCAATCCACTGCCACATCACACTATTTGATTTTTTTAAAATAATAACAACCTTTTATTTAGTTGTTCCAAAACCAAAATTTTATATTTAAAAAAAAATAGACATGGAGAAAAAGAGAAAATTAAATTACAGCTGCATGAAGAGCAAAGGTTTAATATGTCAAAGACATTTTGTTGTTTGATGTGCTTTATTGTCAGTATCTGGGGGCAATTTTTAAGATTTTCCCACCAAAATGGTATTAATAGTAGCTCTGTATAATAATATTTAAAATAACAGGAAATCGAAAGCACCTTTATACCGTATTTTCTCAAACTGTTCTAAAGACCGTGAACTCACACTCAATTGTTTTTCCTTTGCTTTAAATAAGCTACCTGTAATTCTAAACCAGGCAAAAATGTTTTGCCTGGATCGAATATAAGCATTCAGACTTGGAAAAATGTTTTGCAATGAGTTTTTGCCTTTTATAAAAGCCTAAAATAGCTAAGGAGACTAGAGTTTATTTTCAAATTTTAAGACTGGCGTCCTATAATGTCTTACTAGTAGACTTACTGCAAAATACCAGATATTAAGGATCAGATTTAATTCTTTGGTACGAGCATGACACTGTTATTGACTGCTTTCTGTGGCTAGTAGAAACCATTGAGTAACCAGGTCAAGAATACAATTCAAAGCAGGAGCCATAACTTATAGTTTTATTTTGTTACAAGAAAAATCAACACTAATTATAGACTAGAGAAACTAACTCCTACAGAGAGATTTTAACATTATAACAAGCTCCTACTGAGAGATTTTAACATTTTAACCAAAAGGTCAAGCTTCAGAATGACTAGGCTTGTAACTTGTAGCTGGAATATTTTGCTGCATTTTGGTAATACACCCTAACTTAGAGTATACGACTATCTTAGATTACTTAACAAAACTAACTCCTCCTACCCCTCCATGGGGGACCCCATCTCTCCCCTAAACTTTTAATTTTAGATTTACAGAAAGGTGCAAAAAGAACAAAGAGCATCCCCTTATACCTTTCACTCAGCTTCCCCTCATGTTAACCTCTTATATGACCACAGGACATTGGTCACAACTTAGGAACCAACATTAGTACAATACTATTTACCAAACTCCAACTTCAGATTTCACTGGAAAGTCTGAAGGTCACTGTGGTCAAAGCCCAGGCTTAGGGTCTATGATTTAGATGCTAGCTTTGTCCTAACAATAAATAGTGATGATGATGATGATGATGATGATGATGATAGATGCTACTATCGCCCTTCCATACCAGGCACCATGCTAAGTGCTACCTACATCATTTCTTTCATACAAGAAATGTTTGGTTTTTTGTTTGTTTTTTCATTAGGGTTCTCTTTCTGTTTCAGGATCCAACTCAGGACACTATATTATCTTGAATCATCCTCCCTCTCCCATCTCTCTGGTCTGTGACAGTTTCTCAGTCTCTCCTTATTGTTCATGACCTTGACAGTCTTGAGAAGTATTAGTCATGTGTCTTGTACAGTGTCCCCCAAACTAGGTTTGTCTGATGTTTTCTCATTATAGACACAGGGGTTATGGGTTTGAGGAAACTCCCTGCCTCATCATATGAGAGGGCAAGTCCTGTGACCACGACATCCCCGGGGACGATGTTAACCATCATCCCCTCCCCTGGTTAAGGTAACATCTGCCAGGTTACTATTTTTCCCTCTCCCTCTTCTATTGTTTAGAAGTGAGTCACTCAGTTGGGGCTACACTCAGGATGGAAGAAATCAAGCTCCAGCTCTTGGAGACAAGCCTTTGAGACCAAGGAAGGTTTGAGTTTGTGTGAAAGAAATGATGTAGGTAGCACTTAGCGTGGTGCCTGGTATGGAAGGGTGATAGTAGCGTCTATCATCATCATCATCGTCATCACTATTTATTGTTGTTAGGACAAAGCTAGCATCTCAATCATAGACCCTAAGCCTGGGCTTTGACCACAGCCCCTGCACCTGTCAGAGGAGGCGCAGGAAGCCGGAACAGCTGTGTCTCACTCCCAGCAGGCTGACAGCAGGCATCTCTGGGGTATAACTCGCCACAAGCCTATTTACCATCAGAGGTGTTCAAAGCCACGGATTACTCTCTGTCCCCTAGAGGAAACAGCCCCACAGTAAGAAGCAGAAGAGGGAGTGAATCACTCTCCTGGTAATTACAGAAGGTGGGACTCCAGGATAAAGCTGACATGCTTCCCCAGAGACCAGCCCTTCTAAAGGAATACCATTCCAGACAGTCCTGCTCCTGGCCTTGACCTTTGAGGCCCTTCATGGTCTGACCCCGCCTACCTTTCCACCCTTCTCTCTCACTATTCAGCCGCCTTGACTCCAAAGCCCAGCCACCCTGAAGTCTTGTGACTGCCCATGCACCGTGCCTCGTTCATTCAGAGCTGCTACAGGAACTCCCTGGGCCACCTAACACTTAGTCACCCTTTAAAACATAGTGCAGATCCACTTCCATTGTGAAGCCTGCATTAGGTGACTGTATAAGTGTCTGAGTGTCTCTTAGGCCAGCCGCTGTCAGCCGAGGGTCATTCTGTCCCCCAGGGGACATTTGGCAATGCCTGCAGAGATTTTTGACTGCCAGGACTGGGAGTGCTACTTACTTCTAATGGGTAGAGGCCAAGGATGCTGTTTAACATACTCCAATGAATTATCCAGCCCAAGTGTCGATAATGCTAAGACCAAAAAATGCTTCTTTAGACTTAAGCTCTCTGTGTCTCCTTAGCTCTTAGAGTCCACGACTCATGGCAAGGACTCAGTAGGTGCAGAATGGTTGGATGCGTAAAAGAGGAGAGATACGTCTCCTTGCCAGGTTCTTTGAAAAAGTCAGTTTCTACATTTAGGGGAGAGCTGTGTCACCTGAAGGTTTCTGTAACCGAGATGGCTATAGAAATAAGGGTCATGCCACTCTTCCTGCTTTAAATCTCCAATGGCTCCCCAGTGCCTTTGGGATAAAGTCCAAAAGTCATAGCAATTCAGAGAGTGAACATTTACTGACCGGCTAAGACCTCAAAGGACCCGAACTGGGGCTTCTGACCTCGACCGGAGTTGGGCGTCTAATGAGGCATGTCCTTGTACTTCTGGAGTCTCCAGTTCCCTGGACATGCTCCTCTCAACCGCAAAGACGGGACTGAAACTGAAGGCAGGTCACTTGAGGACGCCCCCCTCAGTTTCTGAAGTGAGGGCTCTTGACCGAAGATTACGTGTGTGTTGAATTGAGTTTGATTTGGGGAGATCTTGGCCTGGTGGGCCAGCGTGAAGCTCGGGTGAGAGGTACTTGGCTCCTCTCCTGGTTACTGCCCAAAGGCCCCACCTGTGAAGAACCTGGGTTGGACCAGCAGCCTCAGGGCTGGGATGTCCCGTGGTACCTGAGGAGGCATCTGGCACGTCTACAGCTTTCTAAGAATACCTGGGTGGGGGTGTCTGGCATTTTTCAGACCCTGAACACCTGTTTCGGGGTATGTGATCACATCTGTATTTCAGGCATCTGGTTTGTGTTTTGGGGGAGGATCTAAAAGTTGCTGCGTAGGGTCCCTCATATGTTTCTGGGTGATGTTTCTGGGTGTCCGAAAGCCTTTTGGGGGTATCTGATGGCCCCTGGATGAAGGTGTGTGTGGTACTTTAGGGATATTTGGCACGTTTTTCAAACTTTGCATGTTAGTGTTGGGGAATCTAACAGAACTAGGTGTGGTGTCTGAACAATTTTCTGGTGCCTGACAGCACGTTTGGGGTATCTGATGGCGCCTGCCTGGGTGTCTGGCATGCGTTTGGGGTGTCCGGGGGCACCTGTCTATGTTGAGGTGTCTGGGGCCACCTATTAGTCAGTTCTGCCTACAGTCAACACAGTCCCTTCTTCACAGGTGGCAAACCTGTTCCTCCGTTTCTTGTGCCCTCCCCTCTCCCACTCTTTGCCCTGAGACTCGCCCTCAGCCCCGCCAGCGTCCCGGGCGCCCGCTGACCCCCCAGGCACCCGAATCCCCCCAAACGCCCCCCAGCCGCACTGTCCTCCCCGCCCAGGCCCCCGCCCGGCTAATTCCCTGGGCGCGTTGGCCCCGCCCCCTGGCCTGCCCCTCTGGGACCTCCTGCCCTCCCCGCACTGCCCCCCGCAGCCGCCCCGCGCGCCCCACCCGCCGGGCGGAGGCCCAAACCCCGCCCCTCCAGGCTCAGCCTCAAGCAAAGTTCGGGGGCTAAGCTGTCGCGGGCCACGCCCCTTTCTGGGCCCCGCCCTCTGCCCCGCCCTCGGGGCGGGGCCGCGCCTGCGCAACTAGTCGGTTCGGCTTTCCGCTTCCGGCTCCGCGCTGCAAGCGGCTGTGGATCCGCCGCAGGTGGGCGGTGGCGGCGGCGGGACCCGCGGACAGCGGACAGCGGACAGCGGCCGGCGAGCGGCCTGCAAGGGGCCCGGCCGAGGTGAGGGCGGCTGGACGGGCGCTCGGAAGGAGGCCTCGGGCCGGGAGGCGCCGTCGGGACCCAGGCGGCCTCTGCCTCAGGCCGGGCCCCCGTGGGCTCCTCGGGCTGGCGGGAGGGTCTCCGGCGAGCGCGGAGGTGCCCGCGATGCCCGCCGTCCCCATGCCAGCGCCGGCCCTGGGCGGTGCAGCGTCCTCTTGATCGGGAGGGAAAGGCCATCGGGCTCCGGGCTCAGGGACCCCGGGGCAGGACCAGGGATGTGACAGTAACATAACAGTAACCAGCGCCGCGGGGCTTAGGTCCGCCGGGCGCGCTCACTCCCGGGGCGAGGGCCTCTCGCGGGGAGCGCTGGGGTCACGACGCCCCAAAGTGTGTGCGCGCTTCGGGGGCCCATGCCCCGCACTCTCTCCCCGGTGCCGGCGGAAGAATGTAATGTAGGTGGTGCGGGGCCGCCGTCACTGCGGGCAGAAGCGAAGGCCCGCTGCCTGCACGTCTGCCGGAGCCGACGTCCCGTCTTTCTCACCTGTCGCTCCGTCGCGATCGCAGCCGTCGAAGGTAAAACGCTTTTCTGAAGTTTTACCGCGAAGTGAAGGGTACGGCTTCCCCCCCTTTGCCTCTTTTGGCGGAAAGTGGAATTGCAGCCAGGAGGTTAAAAGATCCCTGTCTTCTGGTTGACTAGAGAGAGCTCAGGATACTGTTGTGGACAGTCCCATGGCCAAGGGCGATGTGGGGATGATGTTGCACGTAGCCGGGTGAATGATTAATCCTGGAGCTATATAGAGAAGTGTCAAGAGCAGAGGCTTGAGTGGCAGATCAGAACTGGGTTCTGGCCCCAGTTTCTACCACGTATGAGCCACGTAACATCGCTGAACCTCGGTCTCCCCATCTTTAAACCGGGAGTAAGGACCGGTTGAGGATTTGCCGTGATAACGTGTGTAAGGTGCATAGCAGAACGCCTGGCAAATGGTGGATGCTCCGTAAATGTTGTGTTTTGTGCATATGCTCATGCCCTGTATCTTTAGGTTGTATTTTTAGGTTGCATTTCAGGTAACAAAGAGTCTGGAAAATTTGAGCATCTCGTTTGTTGTTCGGACTGGATCAGACTTGACACTTATCAAAAGTTTACTATTCCTATGGGTTAAGTCCTTTTGAGGAAAAAAAGTTGCTTTAAAGCAAATAAGAGCATACAGCCAGAGGCATAGTAAATTTAGTTCTTGTAAAGGTACTTTTACTTTCAATTCGTTTTTCACTTTTAAATGGCGTATGTTAGAGAAATGGAAAAGCAATTCTGTGATTCCTTTCTCTTTTCAAGTTGACTTAAGAACGCCCACTTTGAAAGCTGCAGTGTACCTACATTGTTTCTGGCATAACCAGGATATAATTTTTATTCTTGTCACACAGTAGCAATTACCATTTCCCTTGTCACCAGCCACTGGGACTAGGGCTGTGGTCACCAGCCGTGCCTCCCTGGGTGTTTACCTTCCACATGTTTCACATATTTCTGATCCTTAAGTCCAAGTCGGCTTCATTCTCCCTCACTCATCCTGGGGCCTGTTTCCTTTTCTTCAGATTCCATCTGCCTTTTAAAACGTTTTCATCACAGCTTTTATAAAAATAATTTAAAGCCCAGAGAGCTCTAGTAACTTCAAACAGTTGTTGTTTCTTTGTTATTTGTTAGTTAAACTTTTCTTTCCCCCAGAAAGTAGTGAAGAGCTGCTGTTTTCAAAACCCTCTCCAGGTGCAAAATAATTGCAGTCACAGCTCCAGCACTGCCTGTAGGACCTTTTTGGAGGAGGAATGTGGCTGATGGGGGAGGGTGCAAACTGATTGAAATCCTGCCCTCCCAGAGATCTCAGTGAAAGGACCCCTGCAGCTCTGCTGGGGGGGTGGGGAGAGTTGTTAAAATTGCTTTGGGTGTAAACTAAACTCAGCTGGCTTGCTTCTCGGCTTTTGGTCTTAGATAGGTTCATAGTTTCGACTGAGGATAAAGTTGCAGTTGGTTATGTTCAAAGTAGCAAATACCTCACTGATTTACATCATCTTTTGAAAAAAATATTTTAAAGGTTTAAGTGTATACATTTAACACATTGTGGGGTGGTTATATTTTAAAATCATGTTACTTTTTTTAAATTGAGAAATAATTCACACACCTATAATTCACCCTTTTAAAATCTGCCATTCAGTGGTTTTTAGTACAGTCACAGAGTTATGCCACTGTCATGACTATCTAATTCCAGAACATTTTATCAGCTGGTCATTCTTAGGGGTGGGTATCAGGAGTGAGAAAGGCAAAACAGATGTGGTCTAGGCAGGTGCCTCTCCGTTGCACGTGGGATGGAGGGACGGAAGGACCACAGCAAATTACTTGACTGGAATCAGGCAGGCTCCTGCATACAAGGACAGTTACGTGCTATTTATGGGTAACTCTTAATTTGCTGAGATTAATTTGCAAAGTGAAAATGAATTTAGAACAATAAACCCATGGTGGGGGTCAGTGTACTCTCTACTCAGTGAAGTGGATAGTGACTGACCAGACACAATGTAGAGCAAAATATTCAGCTTTGTTGGGTGTCCCAAGCTCTGTGGCATTCATAATGCCAGGATATGGTGATAATGGCAGGTTCTTATGACCCTTTGCAGTGTCCATTTGGGGGCTCCTAATTAAAGAATTTAAAGAGAGATGGAAGGATGGAAACATTGAGGCCCTCAACACTGTTGGTGGGACTGTAGAATGGTGCAGCCACTTTGGAAAACAGTCTGACCATTCCTCAAAAACACAGTATTACCATAAGATCCATCAATTCCACTCCTAGGTACGTGACTAAGAGAAATGAAAACATAGGTCCTCCACACGAGAACTGGCACACAGATGTTTATAAGGGCATTACTCACAGTAGCCAAAAGGTGGAAACAGGCCAAATGTCCATCAGCTAATGAATGGGAAAATAAAATGTGGTATATCCATGCAGTGGAATATTGTTCACTCACAAAAAGGAATGAAGTTCTGATATATGCCATAACATGGACGAGCCTTGAAAACATTATGCTAAGTGAAAGAGGCCAGACACAAAAGGCTACATTATTGTCTGATTCCAGTTATGTGAAATATCTAGAACAGGCAAATCCAGAGACAAAAAGTAGATTAGTGGTTGCCTTAGGCTAGAGGGAGGGGTAAATGGGGATTGGCAGCTGAGAGGTGCAGGGTTTCTTTGGGGGATGTTAAAAATGTTCTAAAATTGATCGTGATGCATGTACAACTCTGAATGTACTAAAAGCCATTGATTGTGTACTTTAAAAGGGTGAGTTATGTAGTATGTGGATTCCATCTCACTGTTAGATAAGAGGGGACACAAGAACTAGAGCTCCGTGGAAGTGGCTACGGGCATGAGGCAGAATTGTAAGAAATGGTTTAAGACAGGGAAACTAGGGGCCGAGAGGCAAAGATCAGACAGCTCTGAAGAAAAAGGGACAGCTTGCCAACATCATGATTTGCAGCTGGATTGCTGATATGAATAGATTCTTATTTTCCTAAAGTCAAGTATAGACTCAGGTCCATGTAGCAGATGGTTACAAAGTCCTCTGTGCCATCCATTGTAACAGGGATTGAGACAGAGATGTGGGGTCAGAAATTTCATCATGGACATAGCCCAGGCGTGGGCAGGAAAGCCCTCTTTCTCCTGAGGAGTGATGGGTAGGCCCTGCCTCTGCAGCTATTGACGCAGTGGGAACAGCGTATGTGAAGGCTGAGTTGGGAATCAGCATGCTGTTGACTGGGTAGAGCTGACACAGGCATTTTATAGGCTGGAGTGTTACCATGGAGGACTATGGCTATTCCCATCAGTGGGCTTGGAAGGGACGGAGGCTGGAGACAGGGAGGACTATTGGGTTATGACTTGGATCTAAACAGTGTAGAAAGAGGTCAACTTTCCAATCTGTTTAGAGATCGGTGTGTTGGGGCTTAGTTGACATTGTGGGAAAGAGTTTAACATAGGTGACTGGGTAGTTGTGGGTCCTAAAGTTATCAGCTAGTTGGACTCTTGCACTGCACGGGCCCCCTGGAGCTAGTAGATGACCAGTTCAGACTCCTCTCAAATTTATCTTGCATTGGGGAAGAGGAAAACTCTGTTCCCTGCCCTCGGATCTGGGGTCTCTTTTCCACTCCCCCACCCCATCCCAAGGTCTTCCAGGGTTCAAGAACTGTGAAGAGTAGCCCTTCATAGGCCTTCAGGGACCCTAGGGTGGAATGGAGTAGGGGCAGGACAGAAGGCTATGAACAAGGCTTAGAAAGCAGTCACTACCTTCTAGAGGTCGATGGTAGATGGAGGAAGGAGAAAGGCAAAGAACCTGCCATCTAAGTAATGCAAAATCCACCAGAAATGAAAATGAAGTCAGTCTCACAGTAGAGCAATGATCTGGTTAATGCATGTAGAGTCCTGGTTTCACAGACTCAAGGGACATCTGCGTCTGTCCTCTGATCTGTAATTTATAGTTGGCCTCTCCCACCACATTGATCTGGTGAAACGTAACCAGTGTGGTTGGCAGAGTAACAGCTCCCCAGAGACACCTACATCCTAACCACTAACTTAGACTATGTGACCTTACAAGGCAGAAGGGACCTCAAGGTTCCAATTAAATTAAGAATCTGGAGATGGGGAGATTTTCGTGGATTATCCAGGTGGACCGAGTGTCATCATAAGGGGTCTTTATGAGAGGGAGGCAGGAGGATCCAGGTCTGAGAGGGAGATATGAGGATGGAAGCAGAGTCAGAGAGAGAAGTTAGAAGATGCTACGCTGTTGGCTTTGAAGGTGGAGGAAGGGGTCGTGGCTGCTAACACACACACACACACACACACACACACCCGTGAGCACTTGGACACAAAGGTAGCAGAGAGCTGAGGTTATTGCAGATGCTGCTTACACTCGCTAATCCTGTTTCCTGTCTATAAAATTAGAAGCATAACAACGGATTGTTATTGCTTGTGGCACAGTCAGTGGCATTCGGGTGTGTTCGTTCCTTCATTCACCAGATTACTACCAGGCGCCTGCTGTGTACCAGGTGCAAAGGTTGCAGCAGTGAACACAACTTAGTTCTTTTTTTCTATTTTAAAAATACAACTTTATTCATGAAGTACAAAATAAATGTATAAGTAAATTAAAATAATTTTTAAAAAATGAAGTGCAACCACAGTGGTCTGCTCCAGAAGTCTGAGGAACAATCATATGTCACATCTTGTAAATTACCCCCTTTAAGTTTGTCATTAGCCCCACCTGGCCTATTATCAAGAAGCTAAAACTTTCCTTTTGGTGTTTCTCCCTTTTCTAGAATGTCCCAGAAGCTCCAAAGGAGAAGGCCCTCCAGCTTCCGCTCTTGCTGGGGAGAGCCCTGCTGTCCGTAGGGTCGGCCGTTCTGCTGTTTTTAAAAATGGGGATATTATAATTCACATACCACAATATTTACTCTTTCAAAGTGTACAGTTCAGTAGTTTTTTTAAAAATATACTCACAGAGTTGGGCAACCATCACCATTGTCTCATTCTAGAACATTCTTATCACTCCAGAAGGAAGTCCTATACCCATTAGCAGTCACTTCCCACTTCCCTGTCCCCAAGCCTCTGGCAATCACAAATCCACTTCCTATCTCTATAGATCTGCCTTTTCTCGACAAACTCCTATAAATGGAATTCTACAGTATGTGGCTTTTTGCATGTGTTTTCTTTTAGTAACGTTTTCAAGGTTCATCCATGTGGTAGCCTGAATCTAGCTATTTTTTTAAAATCTATAACAACACGACCATTAAAAAAATAGTGACCTGGGACATGTCAGAGGTGGGCACAGTCTGCCCCAGGGGCAGTGTCCTGTTTCATCAGTTGACCTGACCCAGTGTCCTCTAATGGATGTTGATTTGTTTCCTATTCTGACTCCTTACTTGAGGGACATCTCGGCCACTGTCTCTGCCTCTGGGTCCTACCCTATGTTGTCCCATAAACAGTGAATTAGACAATTGATGTATAGTCAAAATAAGCAGAAACACAGTTAAGATGAAATAGAAAGGGCTTCTAAATGGGAAAACTAATCGAACACTGAGCGTCTTTGTCCTTGGAGATTTTAAAAACTAGGGTTGCTTTCCATTAGTCAGAATGTTCGCCTTATAGATGTTCTGGGACTCTATGTAGCACAGTCCCTTAGATGGGTATGTGTTCATTATGACTGTGATCATGCTGAAAACTAATACTTTACCCAGTGACCCCATAAGTGCCCGCACACATAAGGGCATCCAAAGTTTTACCAAAGAATACTCGTTTTCATTACTCATGATAGACACTGGTATTTTCTCTTCAGTTTTATTTTGTGAGAAACTGCTTTCCCAACTCACTAATAGGTCACAGTCTACAATGTCAAAATGTGACCTCGGGATCCCAGCACACCATACAGTTGGAAAATGTTTAGAAAAAAATAAGCACTGGTATTACAACTAAATAGCTTTGACTATCAAGGAACTGTATTTGTTTCCTAGGGCTGCTGTAACAAATTACTACAAACTGGGTAGCTTAAAATCACAGAAATTTAGCCTGGCTGGCATGGCTCAGTGGTTGAGCATCGACCCATGGACCAGGAGATCACAATTTGATTCCCGATCAGGGCACATGCACGGGTTGTGGGCTCCATACCTGGTAGGGGCCGGGGTGTGTAGGAGGCAGCCGATCAGTGACTCAGTTATTTTCAGATATTTTAAAGTTAAAATAAGTGTTGAACTTGGGCTCACTCTTGGGAACCCAGTAAGTGAAGAGAGGAAAGGGGAGATCTTAAGAAGAACTGGCTGCTTGTTTGAAAAGCTTCTAAATCTGATGTGTCTCTAGGCGACGTCATTGTGGTGCAAACATCACGGGGGCACTTACACAAACCTGAATGGTGCAACCTACTGCTCCTAGGCTACAACGTGTGCTGTACGGAACCGTACTGAACACTGTAGACAGTTGTAACACCATCGTAAGTCTTTGTGTATTTAAGCAGATCTAAGCATAGAAAAGGTTAAGTAAAAATACAGTGTAAAAGATTAAAAATGGTTCTCCTGTATAGGGCACTTACCACAAATGGGGCTCGCAGGACTGGAAGTTATTCTGAGTGAATCGGTGAGTGAGGGTGAGTGAGTGAGGAGGCCTAGGACAGTACTGCACACTACTGTAGACTTTATAGACACTGTACATTTAGGCTACACTACATTTATAAAACGACCTGAGGTTAAATCAGGCACAAGAGAAAATGATGCCATCAAGAGACGTGGTATCCCGGCCGGGCGTGGCTTAGAAGTCAAGCATCGACCTAGGATCCAGGCCTAGGATCCAGGCGATTGGGGTTTGATTCCCCGTCAGGGCACATGCCAAGGTTGCGGGCTCCATCCCCAGTCGGGGGCATACAGGAGGCAGCCGATCAATGACTCTCTCATCACTGATGTTTCTATCTCCCCCTCCCTCTCACTTCCTCTCTCTGAAATCAATAACGATATTTTTTTTTTTAAAAAAAGAGAGAGATACATGGTAAACATGAGATGTAGAAGGCTGCTGCCAGTGTAACAACTTTTTTTAATTTATAAGTAAAAAGAGTACACTCTAAAATAACAATAAAAAGTATAGTAAATACATAAACCACAAACATAGTCATTTGTTATTATCAAGTGTTATGTCCTGTACATAATTGCATGTGCTATGCTTTTATGCAACAGGCAGCTCAGAAGCTTTGTTTGGCTATTTGCCTATCCTCTATATTATAGAATATACTTTTTCCCCATGCATTAAAATACCACTTTCACCAAATACAAAAGTTTTATAGATTTAAGAGGGCAAAAAATGTTCCATTTGCCTAGCCCTGTACCTAGCTTACATAAGGACATGACATTGTTTTCTTCCTGACCTTGAGTCATGAGTTGTAAAATATATTCAAGCTCACACCTTCGCAGTTCTAAAAGGAATACTAATGAAGATCTTTGCAAGGTTCTGGAACTTTCCTAATATGGGAGCTGGTTGCTGATCTCCTTTCATAATTATAGCCAGCATCCTTAGGATTTGGAGATCTTGAGATACTCAGAAACCAACCTCGTGCCTGTTTGCTACCAGCATAGAGTAGTTGAGGCATTGAGAGTTCAGTAATGACTTTACACAGTCACTTCACTTGATTCCATTCCCTTCTGCATGTCAGGGATTAAAAATGGGAGCTGCCCATGAGCCCAGCAGGCTGCATTTTGATTGTTGGGAATAGTTCCCCCTTCCAGAACAAACCAATTAGATACAGTTCACAGGCATCCACAGACTTTTTCTGTAAAGAGCCAGTAGTAAATATTTGAGACTGCAGACCACAGTCCTTGTCACAGCTACTGTATTGGAAAAAGCAGCCCCAGACCACACGGAAACAAGTGGGTGTGGCTACATTCCCATAAAACTATTTACAAAACAGATGCCAGCCCCCATAGTAGACCCATAATTATTACCATCCTGTTTCTAGGGCCATGCCTCTGATCTTGTAAACTTGGTGAGAAATACAGGCGAAGGGGACAGGTGTGGGTTCGTACTTTGAACTCCCTGTGGAGGGTCTTTTCTACACCTCCCAGACCCTGACACCATTTCAGTTGTCTTTCTACAGAAATGCAGTGCCCTTGAATAATTTCCCAGGCTATTGAAAGCAAACAGGTTTTTTCTGGCATTGTCCTTGCATGTTTTTCTTTCCTGCCTTCCGCCTTTAACAGAATTCTTTGTATCTGCTGAAAGAGAAACCCACTGGCCTCTGTCAAGTGTTTGATTTCCTCTGCCCTCCTTACAGTCACCTCTGCTAACATTTGCTCTTTATTTCTCCCATCAGAGGTTTTTTTTTAAAAAGTATTAAGGCTAGTTGGGGTTTGGAGGAAAATTTCAGATGTATAGTAGCCATGGCTATATTCTGTTCAAAGTCATTTCTTTTCATTAAAATGTTTTTCAGCCACGTCATTTTGATTTCTATATAGTCAGTGGAATTAACATAATTATTTTTTAAATGCCTAAGAGGAAAGTCAACTACCCTTCCTAGCAGGGCCCCAGCGGGTGGGGCAAGGAATGTTTTGCTGGGGCCCAGCAATTCAGCATCTGGCCTTGTACTGAGTCACGAGAAATACTCACAAGGCAAATGCTTTTTCTGGGTCTGAACTACCTGTGTGTGATGTTAAAGGTGCTTCCTTCCTGAGCCAGGGGCCAGCAGGTGACCTCTAGGACAAGCCTGAACAGTGCAGGGGCATCTCCTCCTAGTCCTTGGTCCTTCAGACATGTTCATAAGGAAACAGAGCACTGAGCTCCTCTTATTTATCACTCACCTTCCGGTCTTGAGGTCACATGTCTGTCCTCCTGTCTAGATTTGCCCCATTTCAGCCTCTTGTTGGAAAGCTATTTCCACTGTGGTTGATGTCATCCTGTAGGAGTGATTCTTCCTCGGTCAACCTCGGTAAAAAGCTCCAGGGACACCTCCCCCCAGCCCCTTGTGTGGTTGTCAGATTTATTCATCAGAATGACTCAAAACACCAAGTGGAGTGGGTTTTGTTCCCATATTTTCCATTAACCATCCTTCTGAATTGCTAAGGCAGTTTTGGGGAATGGATGCGAAGAGGCAGAGACAGGGACCTTCCAGCCCTGTGGAGTTCCCTGTGTGTTGGAACCAGTCTCTTGATGAAGCCACTCAGTCCTGTCAGTCAGGACAGTTGTCATTAAAAAGAAGTTCTTAAGGCGAGTATCATGTTTGTGGGAAAAAGTCTCAATCCACCGTGGTTGAGGAATTAAGTCTCCTGCAGCACTATTTGCACCTTTTTTTAAAAAAACCATTTTAACCATTTTTAAGTGTCCAGTCCAGTGGCATTAAGAACATTCACATTGCTGTGCATCCATCCCCACCATCCATCTCTGGAACTTTCTTTCCTTCCCCACCCGAAACTCTAACTCCCCCACCCCCAGATCCTGGCGCCCACCTACTTTCTGTCTGAATTTGAGTCCTCTAGGGACCTCATGTGAGTGGAATCCCACAACATCTGCTCCTTTCGACTGGCTTGTTTCACTGAGTTTAATATCCTCAGGGTCCATCCATGTGGTAGCAGGTGTCAGAATGTCCTTTCTCTTTAAGGCTGAGCCCTCTCCCAACATACAGAAACACCACATTGTGTTTATTTATTCATTCAGCAGACACTTGAATTGTTTCCACCTTGGGGCCTTTGTGAATAATGCTTGTGTGCGCAAGGGTGTGCCAGTGTCTGAGTCCCTGCTTTCAGTTCTTTGGGTCTGTACTAAAGAGTGGGATTCCTGGGTCATATAGTGGTTCTCTGTTTGACTTTTGGAGGAATTGCCTAACTTTTCCACAGCAACCGCACCATTTTACATTTCTACCGGCAATATACGGAGATTCCAGTTTCTCTGTCCTCATCAGCGCTTCTTATTTTCCATTTAAAAAAATTGTATTACCCTGCCCTGGCCGGGTGCTTAGTTGGTTGGAGTGTCATCCAGATACACCAAAGTAGCCGATTTGATTCCTGGTCAGGGCACATATAAAAATCAAACAACGAATGCAAAAGTGGAACAACAAATCAGTGTTTCTCTCTTTCTCTCCCTTCCTCCCTCCCTCCCTTTCCCTCGCTCCCTTCACTTCTCTCTCTCAAATCAAGAAATAAAAATTAAAACAAAAAAATTGGCCCAGCCAGCGTGGCTCAGCAGTTGAGCATTGACCTAGGATCCAGGAGATTGCAGTTCGATTCCCAGTCACATGCCCGGGTTGTGGGCTTGATCCCCGGTAGGGGTCGTGCAGGAGGCAGCTGATCAATGACTTTCTCTTCATTGATGTTTCAACTCTCTCTCTCTCCGTCTCCCTTCCTCTCTCTGAAATCAATAAAGATACAAATTTAAAACAAAAAATTGTATCATCCTAGTGGGTGTGAACCCTAATATCTATAATGTTTAGCACCTTTTTGCATGCTTTTGGCCATTTGTATGTCTTCTTTGGAGAAATGTCTGTTCAAGCCCTTTGCTCATTTTTGAATTGGACTATTTTTTATCAGATTGTAAAAGTTCTGTGTACTAGTTGCATCTGACATGATAAGGTCTTGCAAGAACTTAAAAGCAAGTCGCAGATACCTGCAACCTTTGACATCTAGAGGCATCCCACCAGAAAGCTGGCATCTGGTAAATGTGGCCCCAGGCCTAGGAAGGAAGCAGAATTGGCACAGTGTAGTCTTCCAACTAGAGACCAGCCCATTCGCTGTCATCCTCCTGTCACCCTGAAGAATGGAGTTATTAAAGAGGCAACTGCATTCTTGGGCTTTAAAACCAGCTTGAATCACTAGGAAGAAGTCATGTCACATCACCCTCATTTCCTCTTCTGGAAGATGGTAAAATATTCAGTCCAGTAGACAGGGAAACAGGTGCAACATGAGGAAGTGGGAAGCACCTAGTTGGGTCCCCACAATGTTCTTGGGGTAGGAAGAGAAGCCCACAGAGATATTAAGGTAATTCTGAGCTAAGCATCCTTTCGCCAGGCTCAAAACTAGTTGGATAAAAGTTCCCAAAGGGTGTTAATTAGTGCACTGGTGTCAGTTTAGAGGTAGACCACCCAGGTTTCCATCCTCTGCTCTGTCCTGACTGGCTATTTACCATGCAATTCAGAAAGACAAAGATGTAGGAAGTGTACTTATCAAAGGTGGAGATGACAACTGGAGGGGTGGCCTTCATCTCAGTGTCATAGAATCAGGACCCAAAAATCTCAGGGACTGAAAGTATTGGCTGCAGCCAGCAAGGTGGACTTGAGTGTGATGGGCGTTTCCATTCGCATGCCTGGGTCTGACTCAGCATTTCCCGGCCTTGGCCTGTGGACATGTGGGACAGGTAATTCCCGGTGGTGGAGGCCATCCTGTGGTTGTAGGACATCGAGCAGCATACTTGATGGTGACCCACTCGATACTAGCAGCATTCCCGCCCCATAGAAACTATCAAAAATGTTTCCAGATTTTGTCAAATGTCCCCCAGGGTGCAGAATCACGCCCAATTAAGAACCGCAAGTCTAAGAAAGCAGCTATGTAAGTGTAAGATGATAAAATAGGAGCAAATGACAGCTTATGAGAAAACAAGAGATTTCAGTTGATGATTGTAATAACAATAATAATAGTTTGGGCCAGTGGTTGCAATGCAGCAGTCCTCCCCCACTCCACCCCCCACCCCCACAAAAATAAAATAAAAAAGAATGCAATTAGGCTGTCCTGGTACCAAGACCACGTGCAACAAGCAGGGACCCTAAGGACGGTTAATTCCATGTCTTAGCCCATTCAGGCCCAGGCAGCTCGGTAAGACAGCCTCTCTACCCCCGGACTCATCCGCTCCTTGGCTTCAGGTACCTCCCATGCCCAAGTCTCCGTCGCTCGTCCAAACCCCTCTCCTGAGCACCACACTCCCATGTTCAGCTGCCACCTGCCATCGCCAGGTCCTCGTGGCAGCTTAGGTCACTCAAATCTGAAATGGGACTCGCCACCTTTCCCATCTCCCGGTCTGACTGTGCCCTTCCCAGGTCACCCGTGTCAGGTCCTCTGTCTCACCTGCAGTCCCTTCCAGTCTACTCCCCACGCTGCAGCCACTGTTTCCAGAGGCAAATCTGATCTAATACCTGTGCATAAACCTCCCTGTAATTTCAGGGATAAACTATAAACTCCAAGGGCCTCTAAGGCCCATGACGGGACCTTCACACACACGGGTTCCCTCCACCCTTACCATTGGTACACTTCATTTCTCCTCTGACATACCCCAGACCAGGTACCTCCCCGACATTCCCTCCCTCCCTCCCTCCCTTCAGCAAATGTTTATCGAGCACCCACCATGCACCAGGCGCTATGCCTACAAAAAACAGCACAGAGATTTCCACCCACATTCGGTTTCCTCTCTTAAGTAAACATAAGTAGTCGATTCCTTGTTTACGAATTCACGCACTGCCTAAAATTGCTCTGTAACCCCAAATCAAAACTGCCAGCGCTTTCTGGTCACTCATCAGTGCACACAGGGAGGCAGAGTATTGGAGCTGCTCACTGAGCCCATTCTCAGCTGAGCTGGAGCACTTGCTTCAGATCCAGCTGTAAGCAAGGGCCCTTTTGGTGGTGCATTTAGTGTCCCGCTTTTTACAGTTTTGTGCTTTTTGTTGGCAATTTCATTGCTGTAAATGGCCTCGAGCATTTGCTGAAGCTCTGTCTAGCATTCCTGAGCACAGGGGGGCTGAAGGGCCACCTTGCAAAGAAAACACTTGTGTTAGACAAGCTTCGTTCTGTGTCAGTTATCCTGCTGGTGGCCGTCAGTTCAGTGTTAATGAATCTACAGTGTATATTAAATGAGGTATCTTTTAACCAAACACGCGTAACGCAAGTGATGTATTGATGGGTTGATAAAAACATGACAGGAGGCTTGTGGACCCTGACCCTGGATTTCCCCGAGGAGCAGTGGCTAGGTATTCACAGCCCAGTGTTCTCAGTAACTTTATAGATGTAGCTACTGCAAATACTGAGCATTAACTCTTTGTAGTATACAAGGTGGGGGTGAGCGCTAGGAGGAAAATAAAACCAGAGGTAATGAGGATGGGGGAGCCTGCCTGCTCCAGGGTCCTCACAGAGGAGGTGGGGGACAGGCTGAAGGACAGTGACTGCGGGAGCCGCAGAGGGGTGGTAGCGTGTTTGATGGACATGGGTGAGGCCGAGGTGGCTGGAGCCAGGAGTGGGGAGAGATGAGGGCAGGGAGTTGACATAGGACCTTGGAGGCCAGAGGCCAGCTGGCTGACTGTAAAGGCCTCTTGGTAAATAAATTAGGCCCTGTGGGCCACTTCCATCTGTCACTTAGTCTTTTTCTTCTTCTTTTTTTACAACCTTTTAAAAATGTAAAACCTATTTTTGGCTCACAGAGGTGCTGGATTTGGCCCTGGGGCCACATTTTGTCATCCCCTCTTGGAGGCCACAGTAAAGCAGGGGCTTCTGAGGGAGCTGGGAGCCCTGCAGGGGCCTTGACCAGGGGAGGGATCCACTGGCTTGGTTTCAATGGCATCATTCTGGCAGCTACTTGGGAGTGAGCAGTAGTACACATAGGCAACACTAATGTTTACATCCTGCCAGACACTATTCTAGAATGTTCTCCGTCCATTACAGCCACCTTCTGAAGAGGGTGCTTCTGTTATCCCCATTCTACAGATGGGAAAATGGAGGCAAGGAGCAATTAGGTCACCAGCTCAGGGTCTCACAGGATGGGATTTGAGCCTGAGGGGTCTGGCTCCAGCTCCTGTATTCATTCCTAACACTGCCCTGAACTGCCTTGAACTACTGGCCAGTAAAGTAACGACTGAGACGGATTTAGAAATATGGAGAAGAGGGAGGGACCGTTCGATCTTTGTGGATTCAAGGGAGAAAGCAGGAGGAGAGGAAGTAGAGAGTGTGTGTGGGGGGGGTGATCTTCTTTTGAGTTTCCACAAATACAGATGGTCCCCAATTTACCATAATTTGACTTCAGATTTTTCGACTTTACAATGATGTGAAAGCTGTACGCATCCTTCGAGGTTTGAATTTGGATCTTGTCCCAGGCTAGTGATACGTGGTCTGGTAGTCGTCTGTGGTGCTGGGCAGCAGCGAGAGGATTTTGCCCAGAGGCTGATGTAAGTGTTCTGAGGATGTTCACAGTGGGCTGGGCTGAGCCGTGATGTTCGGTAATGGAATTTTCAGCTTACAATGGACTTATCAGGGCATAACCCCATGGTAAGTTGAGGAGCATCTATACTTGTTGGAGGGCAGTCTTTTCTGCACTGGTAAATGGAGAGATTGCACCTTCTGGCACACCTTCCCCTTCACTTCTGCATTGCAGGCGTGTCTTCTCTTCCACTCATATTTGTCCCCTGCACCCCCGGCACACCTGCAGTCCCTTCACCCAGCCTGGGGAGCCCTGTCTGCTTGAAGGGGACTGCTTGTCCCCAGCCTGTCTCAGGAGCATGCCCTCTGTAGCCTGCCTTTAATTGGAGCCTGCTTTTGGCATTTCCCTGGTCCTCCTATCCCATCCACCCCCTCCAAAGCCTTTTTCCCTTGAGACTCACCATTCTGTGGCGCCACCGCAGCTTGAAGCCCATTCCTTGCACAGTGCCTGCCTGAGACCAGTTCTTCCACACGCCCTGGACCTGCCAGCTCAAGGACAATTCATGTAAGGTGTCAGTGAGCCATACAGGAGGTCTGGGGCAGGGCCTATTTCCCTAGTCACAGACTTTTCAACCCTGAACCTGCTCAAGTGCCCTTCACCGTGTCAGTGTTGTTGTTTTCTGTTTTGTTTTATTTTAATTTTATAAGTTTCAATTTGCAGCATTAAAATTCAATATCTGCATACACAACAAAGCGATCACCCATTGAAGTCTACTTACCATCCATTACCATGCTGTTGGGCCCCTTCACCCCTTCTGCCCTGGTAACCACCAGTCTGTTCTCTTTATCTATACTTTTGTTTTTGTTTCATTTGTTTGGATGGTCTTTTGTTTGTTTTATAGATTCCACATATAAGTGAAATCATATGGTATTTGTCTTTCTCTGTCTGACTTGTTTCATTTAGCATTGCACCCTCAAGGTCCATCCATGTTGCAAAATGGTGAGATTTCCTTTTCTTTATGGCTCAGTAACGTTCCATTGTATACATACCACCTTTTTACCCATTCATTCATCAATGGACACTTAGATTGTTTTATTTTGGCTATTGTAAATAATGCTGCGGTGAACATGGGGTGCATGTATCTTTTCAAATTACTGTTTCATATTCTTTGGATAAATGCCCAGAAACGGAATAGCTGGATCATATGGTAATTCTGTTAATTTTTTGAGGAACCTCCATGCTGTTTTCCATAGTGGCTGTACTCTTTGAACTACATATACCCCATGGTAGGTGGCTGCCTTCAGGAGGATTGAGCCCAGCCCAGGCCTTGACTGCAGCCTGCGAGCACTCAGAGATCACCAACTAATCAAAGAAGTCCAGCAATTTAATTTATTTAATTATTTCGTTTTATTTTTTCCATCACCATTTATCCCCTCTATGCCCCCTTACCCCTCCACCCCCGCAATCACCACATTGTTGTCTATGTCCATGAGTTCTTTCTCTTTTTTTCTTTTTGGCCAGCAATTATTTTTAAAAGTTATATGCCTTAAGTACTTTATTTCACTTAAAAGTAAATAAATGCATTTTTATTTGCGAATCCTTTGGTGTAACAGCCTTTCCTTTGGGAATGGAAATCCCTGTCATCTTTCTTGCTTTAACCAGGCTTATAGACAGTGTCCTCTGATACCCATCTAATGAGAGTTTAAAGAAACTAGAAGCCATCCAAATGCCGAATCCTTCTAGGTTTCTATTCCTTCCCCCCCCCTTATTTCACCTTCTCCTAATTGGATGGTGTTTTGTTTTGTTTGTTTTTAAGCAACTTGCTTATACACTTTTCCAGAACATATGACTTCATTTCATAAAAACACTAACTCTTGCCTGGCTGGCATGGCTCAGTGGTTGAGTGTCGACCCATGAACCAGGTCATTGTTTGATTTGCAGTTAGGGCACATGCCCGGGTTGCGGGCTCATCCCCAGTAGGGGGTGTGCAGGAGGCAGGAGATCGATGATTCTCTCTCATCATTGATGTTTCTATCTCCCTCTCCCTTCCTCTCTCTGAAATCAATTTAGAAAAACATATTTAAAAATTTTTAAAAACAAAACACTATTTTGTTGGTCATGAGTTTAGGTCACATTGTATCATTAGAAAACATAATTATTACAGCAAGTACTACTGACATACACAGCCTGGAAACAAATAAAAATGACTCTAGTTAAGCAGAAGTTTACAGGCAGACAGTTACAGAGTATCCCTTTGGCCATCATTTGCCTCAGTCCTGAGTTGTGTGCACATGGATGTAGAGGCTTCGGTTATCAGAATGGACCTGTTAAATGGAAGTTGCTTTAGAATGTGTTGCTTACAAGTGTGCCTGTTGACCCATGATAAGCAGTAGAGAGCTCATATCCAAACCCTGCTAAATACCATTCTTCAGACTCTGTCTTCAACTACAGGCATCCCTTGGAGGCATTGCAGGCTCAGTTCCAGACCACCACAATAAAGGGAGTATTACAATAAAGCAAGTCATACAGAGCTTGTGGTTTCCCAGTGCGTGTAAGGTTATGTTTACATGTACAAGAGTCTATTAAGTGTGCAATAACATTATGTTTAAAAAGTAATGTACACATCTTTTTTTTTAAATGTTTAATATGTGTGTTTATTGATTTTAGAGAGAGATGAAGGGAGACAGAGAGAGAGAAACATCGATGAGAGAGAAACATTAATCAACTGCCTCCTGCATGCCCCCTTACTGGGCGATCAAGCCAGCAACCTGGGCATGTGTCCTGCCTGGGAATCTAACCGTGACCTCTTGGTTCATGTGTTGACGCTCAACCATTTTAATTTAAGAATACTTTATTGCTGAAAAAGGCTCACCATCATCTGAGCCTTCGGCGAGTTGCCACCTTTTGCTGGTGGAGGTCTTGCCCTGATGCTGATGGACACACAGTGTCTGCGAAGCACAGCAGACGGACGAGCTGGCCCATCTTCTCAGCTTACTTTCTATGTGTGTTCCAGCTATTTCCACACACAGGTTGCTTCCAGGTATCCCCAGGTTGACCGTTCTCCTCACTCCAGAGGTAGTTTCAGCTGCCTTCAGGGTTTCTGTAACCAGAGTGTCCTGGGGACGGTTCAGACCAGCCATGTCTACAGTGAGAATTCTGGGGTTCTTCCTGCCTCTGTCCCCCCTCTCTTGCTTCATCTAGTCTCACCTCATTGAAAGTAGAGCCCAGAGGCCCAAACCAGATGTGCCAGTGATCCTGGTCTCCTCCATCCACCCGTCTTTAACCCTGCTGATCCTGCCCTGCCGATCCTGCCTCTGGACTCCCATTCTGTCTTCCCCCGCCCCGCCTGCATTCAGCACATAGTCACCTGGCACTCAGATTGCTGAACTGGTTCCCTGCCTCTGTCATCTGTCTGTCCCTGTCTAATTGCTCACCTGTCCCACCACCCGTATTCTCGTGAAACAGTCTAATTGCACATCTCCTTCACCTAAACTCTACCCCGTGGCTCCTGGCCGGGAAGTTAAAGTGCCTTAGGGTGGCACACTCTTAGCCCAGCCTGCGTATCTTCTCCCTGCCCCCCCATGCTCTCCGCCCACCCTTTCCTCTGTGCTGTAACCATCTTCGTCTCATATGCCTCATCCCTTCATGTCGCCTCTGCCTTTGCTCATTGCCTCTCCCGGAATGGCCTTCCCCTTTCTTCCTCCTAGGGCTCTCCCACTCATCCTGCCAGACCCAGTGCAGATGATGCCATGCGTGACCCCCTGCCCCCCCCCGCCCCACCCCCAGGCGGAATGACTTGCCTTTTTCCTCGGGACACTCCCAGCTCCCCCTGCTGGAAATTCCATATTTATTTGTTACCACAACACCTTGATCACCTGGGCTCCTCTGGGCTGGAGATCATCGCACTCAGATACCATTATCCCCACAAAGAGGTGTGTTTTAAGTTTTTAAACAGACTTGTAAACTTTTTATTATCATTATTATTATCATTTGGGGGGAAACATCGCTCTTTCATAAGCTGGGCAGCCGGGACAGCGCAGGCAGGGTCAGCTGGAAGGAGCTAAGCCCCGTCCTCCATTCCTCGGTGTTTCAGGGTTTCGCGTATTCTGTTAAACCTAGGTCCGTGGTGGTGTCTGCATTCAGGAAACCGGCAGTCTGTTTTTACGAGCTTCGGTGTGAGGGAGCTGACAGTCTTCTGCCTGCTCTATTCCTAGACTCTTTAGATTTATTTCTTCTTGGAATCCTCCCAAGAGCCCTATGAGGTAGATTCCACCTCTTGTTTTGCACAAATGACTGAACAGTCTCGGGGGCTAAGTGATTGGCCCAGATCGCGGAGGTGGCCACAGCAGGTGACAGATCAAGATGCACACTCATCCCGCCTGACTCCGTCTTGGGAGAGAACGATTTGTAAGAAAATGTGCCAAATTCTGCAACCCCACACTTGGGGGAAAAACCGAGGTAGTGGATCTTACACAACTGATGCAGTTTGACTTTAGATGACACGAAAAATGGCTGCCGTCTGCTTCAGGCTTTTTCTCACACTTTTATTTTGAAATTTTAGATTTACAAAACAATTTTTAAAAAGATGGTACAAAGTGTTCCCATAAACCCAGCACCTAGCTTCCGACTACTGTTAACTTTTTTTAATTATATAAGTCATATGACCATTGCAGGAAATTGGGAAAATAAAAAAATAAGAGAAAACACCCATAATCCCGGGCAGCTATGGTTAGTTGTCTTTTTATTGTATCACCTTCCAGGGTTTTCTTTCTTTGTACATATTTTCCTGCAAGGTGTTGTGCTAGTTTGTGCAGTGCCTTGGAAAACAGTTTGGCGATGCAAACCTAAAATCCTGAAGCATTTCCAACCTTGGCCTCCGTAGTTCAGTCTCTGTGAGCCTCGTGTGTGTAATGGGAAGCAGGTGATTAGAGCGATGCTTACAGACACCACAGCACCACGACACGGGAGGCGTGTGTGCCGTCACTGTCATTGTAAACACACCCGTGCGCATACGGTGGGCACGGACACACTCGTAAGTGGTGATAAGAATACTGTTAATTTTCATTTTAGTTTAATTTTTTCCTTTTTCAAGAAAAAGTTCACTCTAGTACTATTAATAAGAGGGATCAAATTCAGGTAACAGTGACACAGGTGACATGTTTTCATGTGTCCTTGTGAGTCTCATGAGGCCCGTTCCCCTTCAGCCAGGAGCCTTGGCAGGCGGGCAGGCGGGGCGTCCCCGTGCGTCGGGACCGCAGCAGCAGCTGCCTGGACTCATGCCTAAGAGTGTTCCCCTGCCTTGTGGGTTCCCCTAAGATGACTCGCCTGTAGCAGTTTGCATTAGTTCTTATGTATATATATATATATATATATATATATATATATTTTTAAGGTTTTTTTATTGATTTCTAGAGAGAGGAGGGGGGAGAGAGAGAGAGAGAGAGAGAGAGAGAGAGAAACATCGATGTGAGAGGGAACATCTGTCTGCTGCCTCCTGCACGCCCCCTGCTGGGGATCAAACTCGCAACCCAGGTACAGCCCCGACTGGGAACTGAGCCCACAGCCTTTCCACACATGGGATGACTCGCCAACCAACTGAGCCACACCAGCCGGGGCTGAACTGTTTTTAAAAAATCATAGGCCCACCCAGCAGCACTGAAAGGTCTGAAGAGCCTTCTGACTCAGAGAGTTCTGGGGCTGGAGGAGCCTGAGGGAGACCTGGGGATTAGAGACGAGTCCACAGTGTCCCCGCCTTTACTTTTCCTTTGTATTTATAGGACACTCCATCCAACAACAGCAGAATTCATATTTTTCAAGTGTTCATTAAAATAAACAACATTGTGGACAATAAAACATACTCTTACAAATTTAAAAGTATTAAAAAAAAAAACCTGCCAGGAAAACCCAAACATTGGGGCTGAAGGCAGGGGTGCGTGCCCAGTTCCCAAGGTTGAGGACGTGTGTGGGCACGTACAGAGGGGCGGAGGGCTGTCCTTGTGAGATTGCTGCCCTCGTAAGGGCTGTCCTTGCGAGGGCAGCAAGCATCCCCCAGAGACCCAAGGAGAAGAGGAGCCTGAGAGAGATCAGCTTGCAGGGTACCCAGGACAGGGATGGGGAGCTAGATCAGCACATAGCATGACGTCCTGGGGGACAGAAGAATTCATTAAGACATGAGCCATGAAGGTTGATAGTCACTCACTTCTTCACTGTCTCCTACCCCTACACAGCCTGTTGTATGGAGATTTTTTTTTTTTTACCAAAGAAAATATTCCTTAAGGCATCAGGTTGTCTTTAAAGTAAATTAGCCACAGCCCAGCACTTGAGCGTAGACCTGGGATCCAGGCGATCCGGGTTCGATTCCCAGTCAGGGCACATGCCCAGTTGTGGGCTTGATCGATGACTCTCTCATCATTGATGTTTCTATCTCTCTCTCCCTCTCCTTTCCTCTCTCTGAAATCAATAAAGATATATTTTTAAAAAGTAAATAAATAAAATAAAGTGAACTAGCCAGGAATGGGCTTGCACTGGGCCCCTGTACGGTCACCTTTGGGTGCCCTCCCTAGTCCCTCTCCTCCATGTGCCCCCTGCCCTCCCCGGGCAAGTTTGAGTACCCATGAGCAGGCTGACGGAGCACATAGATCAAAGGCAGTGCTACCACCCACAGATGAGTGGCACCAGACCCTTGCCCTCGAGAAGGTCAAGGTCCAATAAGGCAGTACAATTAAAGTCATTGGGTGACAGGGTGAAGAAGCATGCAGGAAGGCCTAGGCCATAGGGTGGGGGAGTAGGGGAGAGGGGCCCAGAGGGATTCTGGCCTCACCCCAAAGCCAGCAGCCAAAGGGGTGACTGGGCCGAGGCTCCCAGGGACCCTGAGGCTCCTGGGGCTATGTGTCAGTGTGGTTGGGGTGCAGGGTGCAAATAGTGGTGAGATGAGGCCTGGGAGGGGCCTGTATCCCAAAGAGTGGCACGACCAGGAAGTCAGGACTTCATACCAAAGCCAGACACTAATCAGGTGTGTGGTGAGACACTCAGGCACAGGTAAGGAGGGATGGGAGTGGCAAGTCTGAACTGGCCACCCAAGGACGTCACAGCCTCGGCTAAATGACCTGGGCTTGTGCTGCTGGCATGAGGAAAGGGCCCTACACAGATGGGAAGTGGCCCCAGGAGAGCATGGGGTGGGGCCACCATGAAAATGGGAAGAGAGAACGATGATGCAGAGTAGGGAATACCTCTCCTGGGAGGTGGGTGTCGAGTCCAAGTCCAAGTGTCAAACACAAGTCAAGGGCCATGTGCTCCCAGTGCACCGCGGTGCTCAGTAGAAATCTGTTGAATGGATGCTCAAGAGTCTGAGAACCCAGACCCCAGCGCGCTCACTCACAGCTGGAGTGCAGCCCTTGGCCAGGCAGATGGAGACCAGCCTGTCCTGGGAAGCTCCCAGCCCATGGGAAGCGCGGGCAGTCTGCTGTGACGCTGGAAGGTTGGGCTGTGGAAGCACAGGGCAGGGAGGCCCAGCCACTAATAAGAACTTGTGCCAAGAAGTTATTCAATGCCAGTGAAGGACTTCATGCAGATGCCCATCACAGTATTATTATTATTTATAACTTCATGAAATGTTGGGAGCCCCCAGGAACCTGACACTGGAGGGATGTCGCTGTTTAAAAATATTTTAATCCTCACCCAAGGATACTCCTGTTGATTTTTAGAGGAAGAGAGAGAACCATCGATACAAGAAACACTGATCGGGTGCCTCCCATATGTGCCCCGACTGGAGATCAGCCTGCACCCTAGGTGTGGGCCCGGCCCGGGAACCGACTCCACAGCCGCTCGGTAACGGGACGACTCTCCAGCCGACTGAGCCCGGTCAGGGAGGAATGCGGCTGTTTAATACATGGCTCTCCAGCCATTGCAAAAGATTTCCATAAGAAAGAAACTGTAAAAGATTTCTGAAATATATTTTACACCATCTTAAGCAGAAAGGCAGGGTGCAAAATTGTATATTCATTGGGAGCTTACCTATGTGTCAGGTCAAACTGTGTGAAATGGTCATTTTGTAGGTCAGAAATGATTATCAGTGACAGTCAACAGAATTGAAATTAAGAGCAATAAGAATGGAAAGGAATGCACTAAAATAGGAGCGGTGGTTCTTTCTGGTTGTGAAATACCAGCGGTTGCTATTGAATAATTACTTAAAACTAGAAATTCTTCACCTGCATGAACTTCCCCCGTGAGAGAGACTGGTTCTCCAGGACCCTTCCCACTGGGCTTCCTTCCTCCAAGCAACATCTGCGTTCTCTACCCTTCCTCTGAAGTCATGGCTGAGGGTCCTCAGTTACTCTACCAGCCCTCTGGGCATGCTCCCCGTGGCCCGAGTTTGGCCCCAACGGTTCCTTGATCCACCTGTATCTGACCTCCATGGCACTTGTCACAACACAGCTTTCTGGGTGCCACTCCTTGCCAGTTAACCATCTACTCATTGAACTTGTACCAGGCCCAAGATAAAGTCCCTGGCAGGTTTGACCGGCCAGCAGCTTGGCTGTCCTCCATCCTGTAATTGCCCTGATATTGATGGGACCTAAGGTGACTGACTGAGTCCTGTGTGCACCGTACTGTTGATTTACTGAGTCTGCCGGCAGGCACCCAACAACCCCCTTGGTTTTTCCACCTGTGCTGCTGCTGCAGGTGGGAGCCCCCACTCCACCCCACCCCCATCTTGGCGGGCTCTCCTGAGGCTTCCTTCACTGTAACCTGTCGGGATCATTTTGTGTTGCCTCATCTCCCTGTCTTCATTTCCAGACATGGTTTAGGGCAGCTCCTCTGCTTCGTGTCCTCTGAATCTAGCGAGAGCCTCTCTGTTCTCATCGCAGGTGCCGCTGAGGACGGAGTCCTCTGGCATTCCTTTAGAGACCGCCTTTCTCCCTGAGGTTGGTTAATGTGTGCGATTCCACTTATATGCGGGACTAAGAGGCAAATTCAGAGACAGAAAGTAGATGGGGTGTGCTTACCAGGTCCCAGGGGAAGAGGAGGGTGGAGAGAGAGTCTTTAATGACGGCAGGTTTTGTTGGCGGTGGTGAAAAAGCCTTGGTTAGAGATAGATGGTGGTGATGGTTACACAATATAGTGAATGTATTTAATTCAACCAGATTGTACACTTACGAATGGTCCAGATGATAAGTATTATGCATATTTTACCACAATGAAAAAAAAGAAAAAGAAAAAGGGAGGCCCGATAATACTCAGTCCCCTTGGTTCCAGGAGAGGCACCCAGCTTGGCAAAGAGCAGACCCATTATAAGAGTCCGTGTGGGTCCAGGGGTTCCTCAGCCAAAGGTGTCCTGTGCCATCAGAAGGGGACACCTGAGACCTGAGACCCGAGGCCCTGGCCTGGCCACTGGTCAGAGGTGCTATTCCAAATTACTCCCACATGTTGCTTGGTTTTACACCTGCTGAACTGGGCCCAGGGCCAACTGGTAGCTCTCTCAGCCAGGGGTCATTCCTTAATATCCACGAGTTTGCCCATTTCTGTTTCCCATGGTAGCCCCCTGGGGAGGCTACTGCACAAAGTCCCCTGGTTCCCACTGAGGAGAAAGCCTTGTTTTCAGCCAGCTCTTGAGAGCAGTCACACATCCTCCTGGATTGCTCAGTTTATCTTCCCATGTTTTCTCATGGCTTTTTTTTTAATTGATTTGAGAAAGAGAACATCAATGTGTTGTTGCACTTATTTATGCATTCATTGATTGCTTCTTGTATGTGCCCTGACTGGAGATCGAACCTGCAACCTTGGTGTAGTGGGATGATGCTTTAACCAACTGAGCTACCCAGCCAGAGCTTCTCATGGCGTTTTATACTCATCACAGTCTTAGTTGTCTTCCCAAATTAAAGAACTTTGCTGTGCGGTCCCCAGACATTTCTCTTTTTCTCCGTAACCCTCCCTGAATGTTTGAAGCCTTTGTTCTTACAAAGAGTAGTTCCCAGACCCTTCTCCTTAGCCATCAGAACATCTGTCTGAAGTCTTGGTTGTGCATTCATCACTTCTCCAGCAATCATTCCTAAGAGGCCATGCCCTTTGGCCTTCCCACTAAGAGGTGAAGGGAAGGCAGGAAATAGAAGGCTGCTTGCTCTTTCTGCTGAACTGTCTAGTGAGTGATAAGAGAAGTTCTAGATTTAAATGAGTTCTCAGGAGCCCAGCCAGCATGGCTCAGGGTCGAGCATCGACCTAGGATCCAGGAGATCATGGTTTGATTCTCGGTCAGGGCACGTGCCCTGATTGTGGGCTCGATCCCCAGTAGGAGACGTGCAGGAGACAGCCGTATGGATGTTTCTCTCCCTCTCCCTTCCTCTCTCTGAAATCAAAGATATATTTTTAAAAAATAAAGAGTTCTCAGGAAACATGGTTTTATTCATTGTTGAGTGCTATAGGCTGAGTCTTACCCTCCCCCATTTCCCCACATTGAAGCCCTAACCCCCAATGTGATTATTTTGGAGGTGTGGCCTTTGGGAGGTGGCTAGGGTTAGATGAGGTCATGAGGGTGGGGCCCCGTGATGGGACTAGTGCCATTATAAGAAGGGACAACAGAGTCCTCGTTGCCCACCATGAGAGAACATAACCAGAAGGCTGCTGTCTGCAAGCCAGGAAGAGAGTCCTCACCAGGAATCAAATCAGCCTTGATCTCAGACTTCTCAGCCTCCAGAACTGTAAGAAATAAATTTCTTCTGTTTAAGCCACACATTCTGTGGTATTTTGTTATGGCAGCCAGAACTAACTAAGACAGTGGTCATGAGTGTTCTATTTTTTTGTTGGTGGTGCTTGTTTATTTCAAGCTTTTCCTTTCAGAATCACTATAGATTCACAGTTAATTTCAAAGGTGGGTACAGAGGGGCCCAATGCACCTCCACCCAGTTTTCCCCAATGCTTACTTTTTAGGTAACTACATAGGATTATCAAAACCCGCAAATTGTCATAGGGACAATGTGTGAATCTAGTTCTGTGTGCAGAACTAGGATCACATGTGCAGGTTCCCATCACCACCACCACCAAGATCAGGACTATTCCATTACCACAAAGGTCACCTTTGAACTTCTGCTTTATGGTCATACCCACTCCCCACCATCGCTAATCCCTGGCAGTCATTTATCTGTTCTCTGTCTCTATAATTTAATTTTGTCATTTCAAGAATGATCTGTAGCCCTGGCCAGTATGGCTCAGTTGGTTGAGTGTTGTCCCGTGCACCGTGAGATTACAGGTTCGATTCCCAGTCAGAGCACATGCCCAGGTTGTAGGCTCAATCCCCAGTAGGGGGCACGCAGGAGGCAGCCGATTGATGTTTTTCCTCTCTCTCTCTCCCTCTCTCTAAAATCAATAAAAACATATATATGTATTTTAAATGTTCTGTAAATGGAATCATACAGTGACCTTTTGAGGCTGGCTTTTTTTGCTCAGAATAGTGCCCATGAAATTCCTCCAGGTAGTTGTGTGTTATCAATAGTTCCTTTCATTGCTGAGTAGTATTCCATGGTGTGGTTGACCACAGTTCACCTAACCATTTGCCCAATGAATGACATCTAGGTTGTTTCCAGTTTTGAGCTATTACGAATAAAGCTGCTACGTAAGTTTTGCTTTTCTGAGATAAATACCCAGGGGTGCAGTTGTTTAGTGTTCTTTACAAACCACCCAAATATTTTCTGCCCAAATATTTGCACCATTTTATATTCCCACCAGCACCATGCGAGTATCCCCTGTCTCTCCACATCCTCACCAGCATTTAGAGTCATCGCTATTTTTTTCATCATTCCGTCGGTGGTAACTCAAAGTGGTTTGAATTTGCATTTCTCTAATGGCTAATGATGTGGAACACCTCTGATACTTTTTTTACAATATGTTTTTGTATTGATTTCAGAGAGAGGAAGGGAGAGGGAGAGAGAGAAACATCAGTGACGAGAGAGAATCATCCATCGGCTGCCTCCTGCACACCCCCTACTGGGGACCGAGCCCGAAACCTTCACATGTGCTCTGACCGGGAATCGAACTGTGACCTCCTGGATCATGGGTCGAGCTCAACACCAGCCTGGCACCTCTTATACTTTCTGATCATTTATCTGCTCCAGTGAAATGTATCTTCATCTCTTTTGCTCCTTTTCTAAATGGGTTGTTTGTATTTTTACTCTTGAGTTTCGAGAGGTCTGTCAGGTAAGTGATTTGCAGATATTTCCTCCCTCCCTCTAGCTTGTCATTTTATCGTCTTCACAGGGTTTTCCACGAGCAAAAGTTTTTTATTTATAGATTTTTTTAAAATGTGGATTGGAGCCCAGCCGGGCTTGGCTCAGCGGTTGAGCGTCAACCTAGGATCCAGGCAATCAGGGTTCGATTCCCAGTCAGGGCAAATACCCGGGTTGTGGGCTCGATCAATGACTCATCATTGATGTTTCTATCTCTCTCTCTCCCTCTCCTTTCCTCTCTCTGAAATCAATAAAGATATATTTTTTAAAAAAAATAATAAAATAAAATAAAATGTGGATTGGACCCCTGGCCGTTTTGGCTCAGTGGTTAGAGCGTCAGCCTGCAGGCTGAAGGGTCCCAGGTTCAATTCTGGCCAAGGGCATCAACCTCAGTTGCAGGCTTGATCCCCGGCCTTGGTTGGGTCGAAAGCAAGAGGCAGCCAGTTGATGTCTCTCTCACATCGATGTCTCTCTCTCCCATTCTCTGTGAAAAGCAATGAAAAAAATATCTTTGGGTGAGGAATAAAGTAAATAAATAAAATAAATGTGGGTTAGGCTTTGGTGTCATATCAGTGAGCTCTGCACTCTCCAGGCCCTAGTTCCTGAAGATTTTCTCCTGTTCCCTACAGAAAGCTTTGTAGTTCTACATTTTCCATATAAATCTGGGGTTCATTTTTGTGAAAAGCATGAAGTTTAGGTTGAAGGTAACTTTTATGCCTACAGACGTGGGCGTTTGTTGTTCTTTCTATTTTAACTTCCAGAATTATCCACAGAGTAATACAGAATATGGTTTCGTGGTATTGCACAGTTGACCCTTGAACAATACGGCTTTGAACTGCACAGGTACACTTACATGCAGATTTCTTTTAATAAATATATTGGAAAATATTTCTGAGATTTCCTTTCTACCGTGAAGGAGTTGTGTCGATCACACTAGACCACCATAAAGCAATCATATTCCTGCTGCGTTGTCACACCTGAATTTTTGCATGTGTAAATAAATATGAACCCCTTCTTCACATTATCTTTTCCTTTTCGAGGCCTGGAGTTAGTAATACATAGAACACCTATAGTGTTTTTGTATCATGTAAGACTATTGACGTGGTACTGACAGACGATTCACCTTATAAACAGACAGCATAAACTCACAGTATCGATACATACAGTACAGTGCTGTAAATGTGTTTTTCCTTATGATTTAACAATAGTTTCTTTTCTCTAGGTCACTTTGTTGTAATAATACATAGAACATACAAAATATGTTACTCAACCATTCATGTTATTAGTAAGGCTTATTATCAACAGTAAGCTATTAGTAGTTTAAGTTTTGGGGGAGTCAGAAGATATATGCAGATTTTTGACTGCCAGGATTGGCGCCCCTAACCCCCATGTCGCTCACTGAATGGCATTACCCACATCTCCTGTATAATGGTTATGCAAAATATATATTTACTATTAATATTATCCTTTGGCTATTTGTGGGAGATTTTTCAACGCAAATCTCAGAATCATCATTACTAAACATTCTTTCTCAACTTATAAAACTATTTATACCAGCAGCAGTTAACTGTGGATGGTGGCATTATGGATTATTTCTACTTTTATACCTTTTTGTGGTTTTTAAGTTTTCTATACACATAGTCAAGAAGATACCACATTTTTTTAAATGTTGTTTGCTGGGTTTGACATAATTTGGGAATGGGGACTCATGTACTTAAAAGGTAAGATCAGTTTAGAAAGAATAGTCTTTCTGGCTCACGTTATCTTCTAAGCCACAAGATACCTTTTTTTCCCTTTGTGCCCTAAAACGGGGTTAAGGCGATTTTTTCCTCCCATAGTTGTATTTTTTATACCATCTTGCTTGTGTAACATCCAAATGAAGCAGGGCAGTGAAATCAGTGAGTCATCTTGGCATCGATTTAGTCTATTCTCAGGCGTCAGAAAAGCCAGGCTGTGAACTGAAAGCTCCATCTTGTATCAGATTTTCCTAATTGTCTCTCTAACACTTGCCCAGAGCTCGTGCTTGCTAGAACTCTCTGGAGACAGGCGGCACTCAGCCTGAAAGGAAAGTCTTTGCCGAGATAAAGAATAGGGGCAGGGAGCGGTACACAGGACCTCACTAAATATGAGAAAAAGAGCAGTTGTTTCGAAGCCAAGCCTTTGGAACTGCTGTGTGGCTAGGGATGGCTGTTCCCACCTAAAGATGCTGTTTGGTCCATTTGTGTGGCTTTTTGCAGGAAACTGCAGGAACCACTGTGCCAGGGTCCAGCTGCCTTCAAAAGATGTTTCCAGTTGCTTTCCCATCAAACAACAGGAGGAATCTGCCATTTAGAACATAAAATTCTCGCTTGAAAGTCAATTCTTCTAGAAGCCAGTGTGTTTTGAGATGATAAAGGACAATTTAAAACCAATTAAGATGATCACTTGATATGTCATTAAGCTTTCTTGAAAAATGACTTTCGCCCTAGCCAGTTGCTCAATGGTTAGAGCGCCGGCATGCGGACTGAAGGGTCCTGGGTTAGATTCTGGCCAAGAGCACCTCAGTTCCAGGCTCAATCCCCGGCCCCAACTGGGGCGCCTGTGGGAGGCAACCAGTTGATGTGTCTCTCTCATATCGATCTTCCTCTCTCTCTCTCTCTTCTTTCCACTCTGAAAAGCAATGGAAAAAATATCTTCCGAGGATTAAAAAAACAAAACAAACAACAAAATGACTTTCAAAAGATTCATAACTATTAAATCTCATTCATAGAATTTCCTTGTGGGTCCTTAGGACTCCCACAAAAGCTGATGTGGCCATGCTTGTGTACCCAAGGGGAAAGTTTATGACTTAAAGGACTTAAGATAGACTGAAGGGAATCCTGTTATATGTGGCCTTTTGTGGCTGACCTTTTTTACTCAGCATACACTAGAAAATAGCCCCTATTAACCTGAACATGGTGTGGAGTCTATTGTCCAAGCAGATTAAGGTAGGATGCTGGTATCTGTCACACAGCTTGATTTGCTCACAGACTGCTCCTTGGTTCAAGAGACCGAGATAAAACAGGCTTTTACCAGGCTGCCATCTGTGTGTGTTGCTGAGAATGGGGGGTGGGGGGGGGGGGTGTATTTTCCTCCAGGCAAAGAACTTTTTCCGTTTTCACTGTTCACTTCTTATTTTTGTCCCTGCCACTCCTCTGGGTCCCCTTGTAGGAACAGCTCTGTGTGCCAGTCGATGGCAGCTCTCAGCGGTGGGCAGACAGTGCTAATTAGGCTCTGAAGGGGCCTTATGGCGGTGTAGACGGTGGGAGGCATGCCCTGCTGAGTCCACTCTGGGGCTGGACCCAGCACCACACCGCTGCCCATCTGTCCCCCCGTGGCTGTCTGCGTTAGGAAAACGGGATCTCAGGATAAATGTGTGTTTCTGTCTCACAGCCAAGATCACGGCCACTGACTCACACTGTGTTGAGCTACAAAGCAAACAGCTTGTTCTCCTGCAGATGGCTGGTCCTCACCAGAATTTGTTTAATAGCTTTATCAAGATGTAATTCACATACTATCCAATTCAGCCACTTAAGTGTACAATTCAGTGGCTTTTAGTATATTCAGAGTCAATGCAGTTAATTTTAGAACCCTAAAAAAGAAACCCCACACCCACTAGCTGTCACCCTCCAGTCTTCCCCCAGACCTAGGCACCTATTAATCTGCTGTCTGGCTCTGTGGATTTGCCTCTTCTGCACATTCCCTGTAGAGGGAATCCTGTAATAGGTGGCCTTCTGTGGCTTACCTCTTTCACTCAGCGTATTTTCCAGGTTCACCCTCATCGTAGCCTGTATCAGGGCCACGCAGGGAACCACCAGGGTCTATCAAGAAGCAGAGGGATGGAGGGGGGAGCCGCAGAGTCTTGATTGTGGTTTCCATGGGGATGAAAGGGTGAGGCAGGGTTAATGGAATTAGGATTGGCCCCTGTGAATAATTTCAGAGGGCTCTGGGGCCCAGGGACCCAGGGTGATTAATGATTAAGGCAGATGGATAGTGACCCTAAGTGCGAGAGCTCCGCAAAGGAGGTGGTTGGGGGTGTTGCTCTGGATTGGTTGGTGTGCGTGTGAAAGGAGCTCTTGAGGTGAGTCCTTCCTATCTCTAGGAACTCGCTACCCCTGGGAGCAGGGGCAGTCCTTCCTGGTAAGCTGCGCCTCAGGTCAGACCATCAAAAGTACAGAATAAAAAGTCATGATCCATACAGCTGACCTGTGTAATTCGTGTCTTGATCAAGCAGTTATTTCCAAGGCTGTGTGTGCAACAGAGATTCGATTGGTGGCTGTGTGTCTCTTATTTTGAAAGCCTTAAGCAGCTTGAGGGGTGTGGTGGTTAGACTGCTGCAGGGGAAGAGGAATAGTTTATCTCAGTAGGTCACTTTGCTACCAAATGGACATCATTAAACTTCCTGTAAGAAGTTCCCCCCAAATAAAAGGCCATCTCAGATACTTTTTGGAAGTGTATGTATAATGAATTAGAAAGAAAATCAAAGAATATCAGTGCTCTGTGGTGTGTGTTCAGCAAATACAGGTGTTCTAAAATACAGTAGCTTCTCATTTAACAGTTAATATAGTGGGTCCTCATTATTCACAGATTCTGTATTTATGAATTCACTTATGTGCTAAAATTGATACTTAGGGGGTTTCAAGGTCCTTTGCAGACTTGCAGAACAGCCAAAAAATTGAGTCGCCCAGTGTACACATTCCCAGCAAAGACGGGACATGGCAACACTTTGCCTCCCTCTTGCAAAGTGCCCTTTTTGCAGTGTACTTAATGCAGTTTTTTTCTCATTTTTGTAGTCTTGTTGCTGATCTCGCTGTTTAAAATGTCCCCAGGAGCAGTGCTGTCTAGTGTTCCTGAAGCAAGGAGGCTGCAGTGTGCCTTACGTAGAAATTTATGTGACAGACACACCACCCTCAGACACGATTACAGTGCTGTTGGGCATGAGTTCAGTGTTAATGGATTGACAGTGTGTATGAAGTAAGGTATCATTTAACAGAAACACAGAAACACAATGTGATGTATTGACTGGCTGCTAAAACAGTGTGGCTAGAAACTGACAGGACCCTAACCCTGTGTTTGTCCTACAAGCAGTGGTTCAGCATTCCCTAATTCAGTGCCCGCTGTGACTTTTTAGAACATCGCTACTGTGAATAATGAGAATCATCTGTAACTTTTTTTTAAATGTTTTAATTGATTTTAGAGCAAGGGGGGAAGGAAGAGGGAGAGATAGACACATCCGTGAGAGCGAGACATCCATCAGGTGCCTCCTGCATTCCCCCTACTGGGGAGCAAGCCCACAACCTGGGCATGTGCCTGACCAGGAATCGAAGCGGTGACCTCTTGGTGCATGGGACAGTGCTCAACCAACTGAGCCACACTGGCCGGGCTCAACTGTAACTTTTTATTTTGAAATGGTTTGAGAGTCACAGAAGTTACCAAATAGAAGAGTCCCTGTGTACCCACCACAGAGTGTCTCCCAATGATAATCTAATGTAACCATAATCCATTGTCAAAACCAGAGCACTTATATTGGTACAATATTATTAACTTGAAGATAGACCCTATTTAGATTTTGCCGGTTGTTACGTGTACTCTTGTAGGGGAAAGGAGAGTATATAGTTTTATGAAATTTTATCCCATGTATAGATTTAAGTAACCAACACTACAGTCAAAATACAGAAGCATTCCACCACCCCAAAGAAACAATCATTTCTTTTTTCTTTTTTTTTCCAATATATCTTTATTGATTTCAGAGAGAGGAAGGGAGAGGGAGAGAGAGAGATAGAAACATCAATGATGAGAGAGTCATTGATCGGCTGCAGCCCGCAACCCGGGCATGTGCCCTGACCGGGAATCGAACCCCGATCGCCTGGATCCTAGGTTGATGCTTAACCACTGAGCCACGCCCGGCCGGGCCATTTCTTTTTTTTAATAGTGATAAAATATAGTGGTATTAGTACATTGTCATACAACTAATAGTGGTATTAGTACATTGTCATACAACCATCCCCACCGTTCATCTCCAGAACTTTCTCACCTTTCAAACTGAAGCTCTGTCCCCATTAAACACCAACTTTGCGTACCCCTCCCCCCCGGCTCCCACTGTCTGCTTTCTGTCTCTATGGATCTGACTCCCCTAGGATAGCGATTTTCAACCTTTTTCATCTCCTGGCATACAAAATCTAATTAGTAAAATCCTGGCACACCAAAAAATATATATTTTGCTGATCTGACCAAAAAAACACGTATAATTTTGATTCATGCACACCAGATGGGTGTTACTGTATTGGCTGTTGTCATTTATTTACTCAGTGCCCCTGACTAAATAGGTGTTGCATGTTTTAAAAATTCTTGTGGCACACCATTTGAAAATTGCTGCTCTAGGAACCTCATATGAGTAGAATCCTACAATATCTGTCCTTTTGCGACTGGCTTATTTCATTGAGTGTAATGTCCTCAAGGTTCATCAGTGTTGTAGTGTGTATTAGATTGTCTTTCCTTTTTATGACTAAGTAAAATTTCATGAAAAAATGATTCCTTTACCTGTTTGTGGGATGCACTGTCTCCTCCATTAGGGAAACAGATGATCAACCTTTAGAACAACCTTTGATAACCTTTGGAACCAGTGATTCTTAGAGAGTCTTTTCCTTCTGTGGATATTTGATTAAAGTGGAATCCATCCCTCTTGGGGCAAGACCTTCAGGCTTCTGAAAGAAGTCACAGGAACAATGTGTCAGTCATACTGGAATGCTAGGCAAAGGATGCGTTTCAGGTTCTGTCTCATATTTGCACAATAAGGTCATAGTTGCCTGCTGGAGTTTAGTGTGGTCGAGAAGTGGCAGGAAATGCCTGGTCTGGACCATGAAGGCCTCGATTTTATGATTTCACCTTTGTACTGGGAGTTTGTATGAGTGACAGCTTCATCACTCTGGATACTACAGTGGTGATTGCTAGCCACTATGATCATGTCATGATGTTGGGGGGTCCCTGCCCCGGTGGCATCCTCACCACGCTGAGCTGCGTTAAAGAAGGGGTAGCCGGGACAGTGCACTTTCTGCGTATAGTCCGGCGCAGCACCACTTAGTGCTGGTCTCAGTGTATGGGCTTTCTCATCACTCCTCCAGAGGTGTCCCCTTGGACACATGCCCACTGGCAGCCTCCCTAAACTTCCACCAAAATTAAACCTCACTCAGCTTGATGAATCTCTCTCCCCAGTAAAGCTTCTCAAAGAAGTACAGTTTCTTCTAAGGCCAGCCCTGTGCCCACCCCAAGGGTGACAGTCTCCCTGCTTCTGAGACCAGAGTTCCAGCTGCTTTCTTCGTGTAACATAGAGAAACCTTGATGGATGGGTGCTTTGGGGACCCAGGAGCCAGGTCGGGAGGGCCACCGAACAGATTTCTTTTATGCCGCTTTTGGCCTTGGAACAAAGCTTTCAGACGTGGCTTTCACCCTGAGAATAAATTAACCAAGCAGCCTGGCTCAACTAGGCTTAAGTGAAATGGTTGACCTGTTGAGTAGGAAGGGAAACCAGCCTAATTAGTGATGGCTTGGTTTTCAAAGAGTTGCATCTTTCCATCAGTGTGAAAGGTAATCACAGGCTCTGTTCTTCCTAGTAGCTTAGCTCTTAAATTGATGAGCAGATGAGAGTGGATCCTTGGATCCCGTTGTTTGTTAGGTTGGTTTACAGTCACCATATGAAATAGGATCAGAGCCTGCCTTCCACTTGGTGGTTAGACGCTACCAGAGTTCTTACAAACTGTGGTGCATGCACTAATACCACACCCTGTGGCCTCTGAGCCCGTGTGTGTGTGTGTGTGTGTCTGTGTGTGTCTGTGTGTGTGTGTGTCTGTGTGTGTGTGTGTCTGTGTGTGTGTGTGTGTGTGTGTGTGTGTAGTCAGCACTAACCACATCAAGCACAGAGCTCCCTGTTTCATGATCTTAGCTTTACCGTGAACAGAACTGCTCTCGCTTTTGACTCCCCGCTAAGACGGAAGGGGTGTCAGGATGCTTCATTGCTGTTATTTTACCAAGGGAAAAAATGCAGTGCGATTTGCCCCCTAAACAGTCACAGTAGGGACCAATTTCCTGCCCTCCAGAGCTGCTGCTTCAGCCAATACGGTAAGAGCAGCCGCCGCTTCACATTTCTAGAAGGATCCCACGGAGGCATAAAACAGCGCACGCCTGAGCCTGGGAGCCCCAGCCGAGAACATGGGGAACGCGCATTCCAAAGGCAGAGACCCTGCGCTGCGCGGCCCCGAGCTGTCCTTCTATGGCTCCTTCCCCAGGAGATGGGGCGAGAATGTCTTTCTAAATAACGAGCTGCTGACCTCCAGAATCCTGTCCATGCTGCGGCCACAGCCAGAGCAGGGCTTCAGGACGGGCCACCTCCACTACCCTGCCCACTTTCTCAGCACCAACTCTGTCTTTGCCTCTGTCACAGCGTCCGTGAAGGAGCACCCGAGGGCCACCCTCTTGTCTGATGGCAGCCCGGCCCTGTCCAGGAATGTCGGCATGACAGTCTCGCAAAAAGGGGGTCCACAGCCAGCACCCAGCCCAGTGGGATCAGGGACAAGACTCGGGTAAGCTGGGTGGTCTCTGCTGTCAGATGCAAATGAAAGGAGGGAGCCTAGGGGGTGGCATTCTACAGGGACCCTGCCGGCAGCCTCTCTGAAAGGAGACCCTCCGTTGTGAATCTGCTTGTGGGCCCCCAACCAGGCGGTGAATTTCCCATTAACACTTGTTTCAGAGTCATTCCTTTTCCTTTTTTCAGAACTGTTTTTTTTTTTTTGCTTCATGCTCTTGAAGGATCCTTGTCCAGGGTCCCTTTCTTTACTCAAGACGAGGCTAAAAGTCCCATTGAGGTTGCATTCGTTATTTATGCCCTAACCCAGTGTTTCAAGGACTGCAAGGTGGTTCACTCAGTATTGCTGTCAGTAGTGTTCAGGGAGGAAACCTAGGCTAAGAAAACGTCATTGTGGGAGCCCTTGTTTGAATGGCAGGGAAAGGAGCTGATTGTCTCTTTCCCCTGAAAGTTCCTCCCTCCACCCTCCACTGAGTGAGGCCTTGTCCACCTCACTCTTGTTTGAAGGAATTTGGGGGCTCAGCGGCCAGTAAAGGAGGCACACAGTTAACCCACACTTTGACTCTGAGCATTAAAATTCGTTATGATAGAAGAAGTCCTGATGTTGCATTGACAGTCTTCTAATTTTCAAAAGTGACTTGTGACAAAGTTAAGGCTTATATTGAAATCCACAGAGTTCTCAAATAGCATTTAAGCAGATTAACAGTCTAATTTGCCTTCTTAGAATGGGGTGTGTATGTTTAATTCAATATTTTAAAATAATTGTTTTTATGATTTTTATTTAGACCAGTCACAGGAGAGATGGATGAAGCTGATGCTGTAGTTTTTAAACTTAAGCAGGCTGATGACTCCCTTTCACTTACACCCTCCAGTGCTGAGTCCATTTTGGTAGAAGGTACAGTCATCCCGATTCCTCACTGGTGATGCAGGGTCTCCCTCCGCCCTGGGACGTGTGGGGACCCCCATCAGTTTGTTCACGGGATGAAGAGGGGGCACCCTGAGCCAGCCAGGCTGAGGGCCCTGAGCAGTGGCCCCTTGCTCTTCCCCCAGACCCCTGCACTGCCTCACTGCGGAGCGAGATCGAAGCGGATGCCCACGGCTTCGAGGCCGAGTCCTGGAGTCTGTCTGTGGACCCGGCGTACGCAAAGGAACAAAAGAAGGAGGTGGTGAAGAGACAGGATGTGCTTTACGGTAAGAAACCCTAGGCCCCATGCTAGCACTTTCTTCTTTTCTTTCTTTTTTTCAAATTTCTCCACCTGGGGTCTGGGCTTCACTGCTGACAGCCTTGCTTTTTGGGCCAGGGAAGAGGTAGCCAGGAACATCCCCAAGACAAGGATGGCCGAATGCACAGGCCTGACCCATCCTTACCTTGTTGGTGACCCTGAGAGAGAAGAAAGGCCTGAGCATGGCTATGACTGAAGTGTTTGGGAAGCATGTCCCTTTCTCCCTATGTGACCGTAGCACCAGCTTCATGGTAGGTGCCCCTTCCCATTGGCTGTCAGAGAACCTGGCCATGGGCAGCCACTGTCCTGAGATGGGATGTTGCAGGTTACAATGAAAATTTCAGCTCCTAGACACACAGCCCATCCCCAGGCCAAGGGCTGCACTGGGTGTTACAGATATATCTCTCCAGGCCCCTCTCAGCAGGGTGACAAAGGCCCAAGGCAACGTACTGGAAGGGAGAGAGAAACATCGAGGTAATTGAGAAGCATCAGTTGGTTGTCTCTCTATGTGCCGCAGCCAGAGACCAAACCTGCACCCTAGATATGTGCCCTGGCCAGGAATTGAACCTGAGACCTTTCGGTGTATAGGATGGCGCTCCAGCCAACTAAGCCACCCAGTCGGGGCGCATACCTAGGTTGTGGGTTCGATCCCCTGTAGGGGCGCACACAGGAGGCAACTGATCGTTTCTCTCTCACATTGATGTTTCTTCCTCTTTCTCTCTCTTTCTCTCTCTCAAAAAGAAAATCCTGGTTCCTTTCTTGATGTCACTCCACCCCTCACTGCTCCCTTAAGCTGGGACCCCTGCAGCACTGGGGTGGGAAAGCCTGGCCCCTGGACAGTAAGGCCTCAAGGACGAGGACTTTGGTAGAGACCGAGAAGTCGGCCTTTGCATGGTGGGCGGCAGCACACACAGTGCCCCCGTGGGACACAAGGAACAAAGCCAGGGCGTGGTCCCTGCTATGGGTAAGTCCTGTTGTCCGTGTCCCCACAGAGCTGATACAGACGGAGGTACACCACGTGCGGACGCTCAAGATCATGCTGAAGGTCTACTCCAGGGCCCTGCAGGAGGAGCTGCAGTTCAGCAGCAAGGCCGTTGGCCACCTCTTCCCGTGCGCAGATGACCTGCTTGAGATGCACAGCCACTTTCTCTCTCGACTGAAGGAACGCCGCCAGGAGTCCCTAGAAGAGGGCAGCAACCGGAATTACATCATCCAGGAAATCGGGGACCTCCTGGTACAGCAGGTGCACAAGGCCCTGCCCTGGCTCAGTTCCTCCCAGTAACAAAAACAGCTCTCTGCAGTATTATAATTCATAAGAAATATATATATTTGGTCTTCATCCACACTCCTGGCTCAGCTCCCAAAACCCTTGGAATTTCCTAAGTGAAGAAAGTATAAAGGTGTCTTTGGTTATGTGAGTGAGGTGACTTTTAGAAAGAACCTAAGGACGGGATCTGATTGCTAGGGAACCTAACCATGTGATTAGAGGGTTGGAACTTTCATCCCACCCTCCAACCTTAGGTGAGAATACCGGCTGGAAGTTGAATCAATTGATAGTAGTCAGTGAGTTAATCAATACTACCTGTGTAGTGAAGCCTCCATAACCCAATACAGCTTGGAGAGCTTGTAGGTTGTGAACACATGGAGATTTGGGGAGGTTGGTGCCTGGGCGGGTCATGGAAGCTCTGTGCCCTTTCCCCATACCTGGCCCTACGCATCTGGTCCATCTGGCTGTTCCTGAGTTATATCCTTTATGACAGATCAGTGATCTAGTAAGTAACATGTCTTTCTCTGAGTCCTGTGAGCCACTCTAGCAAATTCATCTAACCCAAGAAGGGGATGGTGGGAAGCTCTGATTTATAGCGAATCAGTCAGGAACTGGTGTTTTGGGAAGGAAGACATTTTTGTGGAACTGAACCCTTAACCTGTGGAATCTGATGCTGTCTCCAGGTAGATAGTGTCAGACCCTGCTATTTTCTGAGAATCACTGATGTGGGGGGGACCACGCCCACAATGGAATTGGGTCCAGGAACCCTTTTCCCCCATTGGTTGAGAGCCTGCAGCTCTAGAAGACAGTGGTGCTGGACCCTTCCAGCTGTGCATGCAGCTAATGGTCTAACACCACAGACGCCTAAATAGCAATACACTTGTTCAGTCACTGTCCAGTGTTGCATTTTGGGATTTTCTTTGGTTGGTTGACTAGTCTTTTTTTTTTGTCTTGGTGGCTGTGTTTTTGGCTGTTAGAACTGTGTCGATGAACCAAAGCCATTCATGGGAGGGAGGCTGATCCTGAATTGACTTCTGGGTCCACCTCTGAGTCTTGGCCAAGATTGACAGAGGATCTCATAACCCCTCATCTGACTTCAGAGTGCTCCAAGATTTCTCAGTCAGCTCTTTAAAATTAATTAAAAGAATACCCCTTTTGCTTTTAAATTTTTCTAACATTCTTTGGCTTAAATTTATTTTCCCTCAGATTTCAGGAAGTTGTTACAGCTGCTGCAATGACTTAAAGCCCATGAGCAGAAAGTTTTCTCATTTTACCTGTCCTGCACCTCTTCATGAGACACCCATAAGAAGCATCTCTGTGTCTGAGTGTGTGTTAGAGAAGAAAGTGAAATTGCAAGTGAATCAGTAGAGTCAGATGAACTGGAAGAAAACTTTCCCAGGTGGTTTTCATGTTTCATTTCAGTAACATCTCCACTGTCTGTCTTCAGTTTTCAGGCGAAAATGGAGAAAGAATGAAAGAAAAATATGGTGTCTTTTGTAGTGGACACAGTGAAGCGGTCAGTCATTACAAATTGCTGCTGCAGCAAAATAAGAAATTTCACAACTTGATCAAGGTAAAAACAATTATTTTTTTTAATTAAAAACATATCCTCTTTGCTGTAGGTTTCTTCTCCACAGAGCTGTTTGGAGATCTTGAGATTGAGGTACTTGTTATAAGTCAATGATTTTCAAAGTTTTTTTCATTCTTAAAGACAAATTCATTCAGAACATGTCAGTGGAATCTTCTGGAGAATCCCAAGGTGCCAAGTAGAATTAGAGCTTTGTTCCTTGAAACACCAGGGTGGCCCCTGAGATGCCCCAATGTAGAACCTGCTGACCATCATCCTTAAAATATTGAGATGACACAAGTGTGGTTCAAGGGGCCACCCTTTCCTGGGAACCACCCCCTCCAGAGTCACCTGTTGTGCCTTCAAACACTCCTGCTGATGCAAGGCGTGTCTTACTCTGAACCTTTGCTTCTTCCCCTCTCTGGTCCCCGTTTGTTCCCTCATAGCCTATGAAATGACCCACACCCGTCTTTTGCCTAACAGTGTGTGGACCCTCAAAGCTCAGAACTAAAAACACTCCGCCCAGCCTGAGTCAGCTGGGCTGGGCAAGGCCCACCTCCCATGTTCTAGAAAGTGCACCTGGTTGAGACCCCTGAGCTCCATCAGCGTGGCTCTGCAGCAGCCCCTGCCACCTGATTGCAGAAGGGCTCCACCGCCCACCACCTGCAGCCTGAGGGCTTCATTGTGAAGTGACACCCTGTAACTAACGGTCTGGAGTTAAGGACAAGGCTTTTTTTTTTCCTGTCATCATCGTAGAGGATAGACGTGAGAGGGAGCGGGGCACTTCAGGGCCTGAATTCATCGTGATGAGCAGTGGGACAGGCCACCCGACATCATGAGTGAGAAACATGTGGGAAGTGGGAGGGTTCTGATGAGAGAAAAGGAAACAGAGCAGAGCAAGATGCAGACGAGAGCCGTGAGAGCAGAAAGGCAGAGTGCATGGAACGCTCTGGAGAGCTGCTCTCGGCCCCACCAGGAAACAGCTTCAGAAGACCACTTCTTGAGTGCTTAGCCAGAGGTGTGCATCAGACGCCAGCAGGGAGCGGGTTTAGAAGACACAGGCCCAGCCTAGTTCTGGAAGGTTCTAACAGCCGTCAGTCAGCGTTGGGATCTTCACACACATGGGTGTCTGATACAGCTCTTCAGGTGGTTCCCATGACTGCCCCCTGGCTGGTTCTGGTTTCTTCTTAGCTGCTCTCAGGGCCCTCTTTACAACAAGCAAGGCTGTCTTTGCCTTTGTTGCCTTTATGTATATTGCAGGGGATCCCTGCTTTTAAATATCTGTGAAATGGCAAAGAAAAGGTCTCCATCAGCCAAAAGGGAAAGGTGCCCCCAGCCTCCGTATCTGACCACGTTAAATCCACTGATTTGGGCCCTGGCTGGTGTGGCTCAGATGGTCGAGCATCGTCCCATGCACTGAGAGGTTGCCAGTTCAGTTCCCGGTCAGAGCACATGCCCAGGCTGCTGGCTCTATCCCCACTAGGGGGCGTGCAGGAGGCAACCCATCAATATTTCTCTCCCTCTCCCTTCTTCTCTCTAAAATCAGTAAAAACATGTCTTTTAATTTTTTTTTTTAATGTACTGATTTGGCAGGAGATAAAATGTCAGTATGTCATGGTTTTGTTTTCCATTTCATAGAAAATCAGCAACTTTTCCATCGTGAGACGCCTTGGCGTGCAGGAGTGCATCCTTCTGGTCACCCAGCGCATAACCAAGTACCCCGTGCTGGTGGAACGCATCATTCAGAACACAGAAGGTATAGTCTCCGCCTCACTGCCTTGCCCATTTGTGCTTGGGGGTGGTCTCTGTCTCCCTGCCCCCTTTTGGCAGTGGACTGGATAAGTACCCCTCTCTGATTTGTCCCTGGTTCTCTGGATTCAGCTGAGCTTCGCAATCATGAGCTGAGCTGCCACCATGCGAATCCACTGTGTTGGGTGCTGGGGTTTCCAACAAAGAAAGATGGATACTGAGTCTCATTTGCCTACCGTTTCCTCCGGCCCTGGCACAGGCACCTGGAGAGTAGATGAATGATGTAGAGAGTGCCCTTGTTAAGGTCACTCCTGAGTGGCCCAGACAGGCAGAGTCCATGACCAGGACCAGAAGAGGGACATGCCTATAACATGGAGGGCAGAGGAGAAAGGGCACACAGCCCAGCTGGGAATTATCAGACACCAGGGCAGTGCTGACCACACCTCCCTCATCTCCAGGGGATTTGAGCCACAGGAGAATGAGGTTTCCCTGCCATGAAAGCCATGTCCCTAGCTCTTTGTCACAGCAGGAGGTGGGAGGAGTCTTACGGAGAGTTGGAGGGCACAGGGGAATCTGTTTACCAAGGAGTGGCTGACGGAGGTGTGCAGGGCTGTCTTTATCACCTGACTGGCACCTCAGCTTCTGCATTCAACAGAAACTCTGTCTTAGTAAAAACCAAACGCTGGGCTATTGCATTTATTTTGAAGAAACGTTTATGTCTTGGGAAATTCAAGGTGGGGGGTGATTCTTGAGGGCCCTCCAAGTAGTGGTCGCAGGGAGTGCACCTCATGGACCCCGTAGCGTGTCCACCTGTCATGTCCATGAGCGCAGAGAAAGGAAGGCACTAACTCTGTGTGTGGCAGCTGGCTCCAAGGACTACGAGGACCTGACCCAGGCCCTGAACTTCATCAAAGACATTATCTCACAAGTGGACACCAAGGTCAGTGAGTGCGAGAAAGGGCAGCGCCTCAGAGAGATCGCGGGCAAGATGGACCTGAAGTCCTCCAGCAAGCTCAAGAACGGGCTGCCCTTCCGCAAGGAGGACATGCTGCAGCGGCAGCTGCACCTGGAGGGCCCGGTGTGCTGGAGGAGCACGTCGGGGCGCCTGAAAGGTAAAGCCCCCCAGCCGCTGGTCGGAGGGGCAGCACCACTTCGGAGGGTGGCGCTGTCTGGGATCTGGGGTACCATCTAGGAGTAGTGGCTCCCATCTTAGAGCAGTGGCACCTTCTTGGTTTGGCACCACCTTCTTGAATTGGTGCTGCCACCTTGGAGTGGGGGTGCCCTCTGGATCAGTGAGCACCATTTTGGGTTGGTGGGTGCCAGCTGGCGCAGAACCACTGCAGCCTGGCTGCTTCGTGGCCGAAGGGAGGTTGCATGTAGAGTCAGGATGAGCGCAGGCAGCCAGGAGTGTAGTGAGAATGAGATGGTCACACCATGCCCCCTTCCTCCAATGTCTGAGATGGTGTGATGCACACAGAGGCATGGGACTCACTGGCTTCTGAATAGAAACCCAGAGCTTTGTGAGGCCCCAGGGTTCCTTCCAAATGAGCCGTACTGGGTGCACCTGCAGTGGGCCCAACCACCAAAGAGCCTGGTATGGGTAGGAATCACCATCCAGACTGCTGATCTCAGTGTTCCCAAACATCCCAGTCACTGCTCAGGGTGTGCTCTGTGCCTAGCTTTGAAAATCTGTGGTACAGTTCGAGACCAGAGAGCACTCAGGACTCCTGCTCGAGTTTCCTGTCCATTTCATGAGCCTCTGGAAGCATCCTGACCTGTCCACTGGCATCAGCATCTATAAAGGTCCTAAAGGGAGTGGCAAAATCTTCAGGTGGTCAGACGACAGAATGTGTTTGTTCCTAGTTTGTCCAATAGGTACAGTTTAGTGCCTCCTGTGTGCCAGGCCCCGAGGTGGGTGGTAGAAGGCCCCCTGCCCTCATGCAGCTCCAGTCAGTGGGCAGAGAGAGAGAGAGAGAGACCAGTAAACAGAAAACTAGTGAAAAGTGCAATAAATCCTTTCGAGGAAGCCAGGAGGCTGCAGTGAAGAGAATTACCCCAGGAGAGGGTGGATTGCGACGGGGTCTGGTTCTGCCAAAGAAGGCCGTATTTACCATGACGTGAGTGCTCATGTCGGAAATATGCTCAGGATTTGCACCAAGTGCAAAAGCTCTGCTGTGCGGGTGGCTGTGAGATGTATGTACAGGGGCAAGACGCCTATTCTGCTACCACCTGGAAGGAAGCTCAGGAGCACGAAGGGAGAAGAGTGCGATGGTAGGAGGCACGTTGTGAGCATCCCGCAGCTCAGGTCCCAGGCAGCCTGAGGCAGGTAGAACAGGGTGGGGAGGTGAGTTCGAATTTGAGAAATCATGGTGAGAGAACCTCAAAGACCAGACCCAGCAGGCCCCATGACAACAGGGGACATCAGGACACAGGGCCTGCAGTGCCACAAGAGAAGTACTGAAACCCAGAGAGGTGGTGGGAAGGCAAGAGGTAGAAAGGAAGCCCTCAGGCTCCTGCAGAAGAATCATGGCTCTGGGCTGAGAGAGACCTGGGCTCCTTCCCATGGTACTGAAGGCCTCCTGAAGTTCTGTGTCTCCCTGGCTGCCCAGCAGGATCCACGTGGCCATGTCACCCCAAACATTTTTTCCGGTCCTCTCTCCTTAGATGTCCTTGCCGTCTTATTGACCGATGTGCTGTTGCTGCTGCAAGAAAAGGATCAGAAGTACGTCTTTGCCTCTGTGGTATGTGTCCCTCTCTTCACACAGAGAGCTGCTTTAAAGCTGACTGCAGAAGGCGCTGGGCGAAGGGGTGGACGGGAACAGCACAGAGCAAGTGACTAGCAAAGCCCATCCGTAAGTCACCCGTCGTCCTGGGTCCTCCCCAGGGCCAGAAGGTTCCAGCAAGGCAGGAGTAGAATTTTCCAAGAACAGAGGTCCTGTCTAGTTGGTCTGACTAGGCTTCGAGGGCTCATGCTGACATCTCTATAGTTCCACCTCTCTGCATTTCTGTGGTTCTTTCTGTCACAAACACTCAGACTCTCACAGGCCCCAGCATCCTTGCCAGGAAGGCCCCTCTGTTCTTGCAGGGACTTACTGGCTCGTCACTGAGAATGGGCTCAGGCAGCCACCACCCCTTATGTTATGACCATGTTGATCCCACAGCACTCTGGCCCTGGAAGACCTGTGGGATCACCCTGTGGTAAGCTCTGTGTAGCCAGTGGACTTGGAGTGAGGCTGGGATGCCAGCCATCCTTCCCGGCCCATGTCTACCAGGACTTGGCTTCCTCCCCTGCTCGCCTAGGTGACGCCCAGGTCCTTCCATGTTTAACCGCACAGACCTCACTGCAGGGGGAAGGTGTCAGTCTTTCCCCCATGACAGGAGCTCAAAGAACTGGTTTGCCTCCAGGTTCACCTGGCAAGGAAGACAGCCTCTAAGACTGAACTGTGAAATCATGTACCTTTCCCAGAGATTTTTAAAGAGCCTCTCAAGAGGTTTCCCGTCACAAGTGGGGTCAGGCTGCTTTGTCAAACTGTGACCCGCCTTAACTCAGCACACCTGTGTGTGTGGCCGGTGCCCGCACTTGAGCGGGATGCGATGCCGCCATCTGCTTGGCGTCTGCTCCCTGTGTCCCCCCATGGTCATCCCTTACGTGTCTGCCTGTTCTTATAGGGACACCAGTCAGATTGGATTAGGGCCCAGCTGATGACCTCATTTTAACTTAATCACCCATGTAAGGCCCCTGTCTCCAAATACAGTCACTTTCTGAGTGCTGGGGGGGTGGCTTCAACACAGAGATTTGAGGGGACACCATTCAGCCCATAGCAACCAGTTAAAAATGTATATTTAACTGGTCCATTGGAGCATTATGTCTTGTGGGACACAGGCTGGGAATGCTGGTTGGCTCTGGGTGTTTGGACACACGGTCAGGGGAAAAGTTTATTTATTATTACAGTATATCCTATCTACTCTTGTTTCTTTTGAGTTTTGTACTGTGTACATGTGTTACTGATTATAAAACACATTAAACAGACACATTAAAGGATACGAGGGTGTCATTGCAATAGTGTCCTTTTCCCCAGATGGTAAAATATTTCTGCTTTGAATTGTTTGAAAATAAGTGGGCGCCCTGCAGTAGGGTAAAGGGTGACCATCCCCACCGTGTCCCATCCATCTAGGACTCAAAGCGCCCCGTCATCTCACTACAAAAGCTCATTGTGAGGGAAGTAGCCAACGAGGAAAAGGCCATGTTTCTGATCAGCGCCTCCCTGCAAGGGCCTGAGATGTACCAGATTCACACCAGTTCCAAAGAAGAGAGAAACACCTGGATGGCCCATATCCGAATGGCCGTTGAGAGGTGAGTGGGCCTGTGTTCCCTCTGCTGGCTATTTTGCTCTTGGCTTAGATCAGGGCTGGGGAACCTTTTTTCTGCCAAGGGCCCTTTGGATATTTATAACATCATTCCCGGCCATACAAAATTATCAACTTAAAAATTAGCTATGAAAAAACCTCCTAGATTTATTGAAGTCCTGCCTGCTGTTGCCTTGGCAGGGCCAGACCAAGTGATTTCCAGCCAGATTCCCCCCACCCCTGGCTTAGATAGTCTGCGAATGGCTTTGACCTTGAACTGCCCAAGAGAGCACCAGAAATCAGGCAGACAGGAGATTCCTTTGCTTCTCCTCTCCCATGTTCTACCTTGGTGCTTCTTTCATCCCTTTATTTAAAGGGGACAGATGGCACCATTCCGACCCCTTACAACAATGCCTCAACCTGTCAGGCTAAAAAGGCCCCAATGTCTCTGGCCAGGGGACATGGGGCCAAGCAGCTCTAACTTCTGTATTGGTAGGACACTCCACCTGACATGCAGGGTGTCCCCACCCTGTCGCTGCTGCCAGCACCCGCCTCCCCACGCACCACTCCCATCTGGGGCCAGACCTGTTGGAGCAGGTCATGGCATTCTGTCCTTCCTCCTAGGCCTGGGCACCCCTCAGGACCCCAGGCCTGTGGCTCTATGTCATGCCTGGCTCCTGGTTCACCCAACAGACAGGAAAAGGTGGCCCAGCCCCATACCTACACAGCCTGGCGCGCTCCCTCTTTGTGCCTGGAAACTTCCCAGAGCCTTAGCCTGCTTAGAGCTCCCTTCATCTTCAACTTCAACTCTACTAGGTTTGCAGACTCCCGTACTGAACAGGTCCCTAGGAAACAAGTTGTCCCCAGTCTCTTCCTCCAAATGGTAGCAAGCATTTAAAACTTATGGCTAGCCCTGGCTCAGTAGCTCAGTTGGTTAGAGCATCGTCCCAATAAGCCAAGGTTGTGGGTTTGAACTCCAATCAGGGCACATACAAGAATCAACCAATGAATGTATAAATTAGTGAAGCAACAAATCAATGTTTCCCTCCCCCCCTCTCTCTCCCCCTCTCTCCCTCCTCCCTTCCTTTCTCTCTAAATCAATACATAAAATTTTAAAAGCTGTCTCATGGCTTTCAAGGTATTTTAAATGAATGAATGAATAAAACCTGTGGCTGATACCTCCCAACACTGAACTAGGTAAATGCTACTGGCTGTCTTTCTCTTCCCTGCCCTTTTCCCCTGCACCATTAACAAGCTAAATCTATCACCAAATGAGACCCTTTCGCAGCCGGTGCTGCGGATAAAGCTCTGGCGCCATGTCCAAGGCAGGCGGCTTGCGAGGCTCACCCCTGGCTCCTCTCCTTGCAGCTGCCCGGATGAGGAGGAAGGGCCCCTCATCGAGCCCGAGGAGGAGCGGAAGGTGGTGGAGGCCCGCGCCTTGAGGCTGAGGGACTTCCAAGGTAAGGGGGGGGAGTCTCGACCCCCATGCCCATAGATGTGCCCCCTAAATGATGGTGACATAGCGCTGTGGAGCACTCCTTAGGCAGGCCCAGGCCCACCAGTGGCATTTCTGTTCTGTCCCGTTGGGATTGGCCACGGAGCGAGCCACTGCGCAGGTGCCCGGGAGTCCCTGTGGGCTGCCCCGTGGCCTCCAGCTCCGCAGGGCATTGTAGCCACTCTTTGTCCTGAGGTGCAGCCGTGGTCTTCTGGTGGGTGGGAAAGGGAGACAGTGGCATGCAGGGTCCCTGAGCCCCTTCCAAACACGACTGCTTTGCCACACACAGCACCTCCTCCCAAAGCCCTCATTCAGGGAAGAGCTCACTGTGAGTGTCCCAGGTCACATACGGAAGAACCACACAGGGGCCCTGTGATGATAGAACAGGACCCCACAGCCACCTCCACAGCCAGGCAGACCCAGCCCAGCCCTGGGCCAGGACCTTGGCTTTCTCCTCTGTTTTAATTTTTTAACTACTTTATTGAGATACAATTCTCACACCATGTAATTCACCCATTTGAAGTATCCCATGCAATGGTTTTTATCACGATATCACAGCCATCACCACAATTAATTTTAGACCATGTTTGTCACCTCAAAAGAAAGCCTTTCCCTGGTAGCAGTCACTCCCTGTTCCTTCCTCATTTGTCTATGAATTTGACTATTCTAGGGACCTTGTATAAATGGGGTTATAAAACATTTGTCCTTTTGCATCTTGCTTATTTCACTTAGTGTATTTTCAGGGTCCATTACATTGCAGCAGGTGTCAGAATTTCCTTCCTTTTTACAACTGAGTAATAGTCCATTGTGTGAATGCGGCGCATTGTGCTTATTTATTCTCTTCCCAGTTTCAGTAGATTCCTGTGAGATTTCAGCCAGGTCATTGCCAAGAACAGTTCCTAGTACTCTGGTCTCCCTCTCACTAAGTTCATTATTTTAAAGTAGGTAACATTTAAGCAATAAGTACATAAAACTGGGTAATATATATTTTATTTTTCTTTATGGGGAGGTGCACATTGAAAGATATTAATTAAAATGTCCAAAAGAAAGGGGAGGAAATCCCATTGGACCCTGCAAGTATAATCCTAACATAGTATTCATGTCATCTCATTCTAACGCATCATTTCCTCAGACGGAAATTAAGTCTGTGTCCTGCATGGGCACCGTAGAGTCACACAATAATGGCTCGTCGTCACTCATTCCCAAGATTCTTAGTGAATCAGGAATACAAAGATTTTTTAAATGAAGGTATTCTTTCCCATCTTGGGTCAAAAGCTGAACTCACCCTTAACTTTGAAACATCAGGTACATTCCCATCAAAACCAGGAGCCAGCCCTGGCCGGGTGGCTCGGATGGTTGGAGCAATTTTCTGTGCACCAGAAGGTCGTGGGTTTGAGTCCCAGTCAGGGCACATACCTAGGCTGCGGGTTTGATCCCCGGTCAGGGCGCGTATGGAAGGCAGCCAGTCGATGTTTCTCTCTCATATCGATGTCTCTCTCTCTCTCTCAAATCAATAAAAACATATCCTCTGGCGAAGATTTAAAAAACAAACCAAAAAAGGAGCCAGGCGGGGCCATCCAGTTTCCGTTAGCTCTGCATTACCACCTTCACCTTGGAAGGCCCAGCCAGGGTACTGGGGGGAGACAGAAGGAAGATGTGATTGGGAGGGAGGCAACAGCATTCTGTTTTTGCATGTAACGTGAGTATTTGCCTACAGAATAGAATAGGATCAACTGGAAAATGATTGGAGCCGATAGTCTTTTGTCTGAATATACTGATACAGATGTACTAACAGTCACCAGTGAGGAAGTCTTAATAAAATAAGCCTCAGTCACGGCAGCCGTAAAAGTATAAAACAGGAAGACTTGTAAGAAGGAGTTTGTCCTAAATGCCTGGAGGAGGACTTTCAAGATTAGAAAACTCAATCCGACCAGGCTCTCTGTTTGTCCCAGACTGGGGGATTGCACCTGCTAATGGTCTCGCCACATCCCGCTGTGTTTGATATTTGTAACTGAGGGAAGTGATCAGAGACAGGGCCGGGCCCTCACTGCCTCACAAAGGTTGGATGGAGGGAGCAGTTTACCTCGGGGCCAGCAGGGGTCCCCAGAGGCCAGCCCCACTCTGTGAGGTCCCCCCAGTGCCAACTCGTGGGGGAAAGTCCCAGAGAGCCTGAGTGCCACCTCCGTCTGGCTTTGCAGAGCGACTGAGTATGAAAGACCAGCAGATTGCACAGAGCCTCAGGGAGAAGCAGCTGATCTACCAGGAGATGGCCAAAATGACCGGGCTGGAAGACCTGCCTCCTTCCCCCCTCCTCTTCCGCGGAGGGGACCTCTCAGAGAACCTGCAGGGAGAGTGGATCCTCAAGTCAGCCATGACTGAGAGTAAGTAGTCTTACCCCAGGGTCCTCACGGGGCAGCGCCTCTCTCTTGAGCACCATTCTGCCCTGGTAGCCTCCTTGGGGGACCCCAGGCTGGGCACATGGCCTAGTGTGGCTGACTTGCCACCCTCTCTGGGGCACACTTCTATCTGACTGGGCAGCTGTGCTCCCAGAGGAGCGTTAACCTCCACCAGCGCCTATCAGAGCCAGAGGGTCGTTAGATACTACCCAGTGCACGCCCCTGGTTGCAGACTTGGACCACCTTCTCACACATTTGACAAGCTCCTCAGTGCCTGCCACATGCAAGGCACTGCCCTGGGCCCCAGGGATCTAAAGTCAACTGAGACGAGTTCCCAACATTTAAGAGGTTACTCTTTCTGAGTGGTGGGTCACTGATGATATATCCAGAAAAATGTACACGTCCACATTGGGTGGGTCATTTCCAAGGGCTCCCTCCTAGGAGCTAGCCTAGGGTCTAGTGGGAAAATGCACCAGCAGCCATGGAAGGGCGCTGGCTGGTAGGTGGCCTGCCCCTCTGTGCACCCTGCTTCATGGAGCAGTCAGGGTCCATACCAGAGCCCCTGGCAGTTTCCATGCAGCTACTGAGCCCCCTGCTGACCAGGACATGTCAGGCCAGGTGGCCAGTGCTCATTGACTCCGGAAGGACAGCCTGCACATCTCTTTCAACAACAAACAAGATAGACACAGCCCCCCACCTTCACTGTGAAGATAACAGCAGAGAGGGTCCCACATGGACTCTTGCTTCCCCAGCTTTAGCAATGTTCTTACTCCCATTTCTCCAATGGCCATTGTTCTTGGCCCCCTGAGGCCCCTCATGTCCTGTGCCTCGGCCTGGAATATTCTCCCAACCTCCTCACCTGGCCAAAGCCTGTTTGCCCTAGAGCACCTCGTGTGACCAGCCCTGTCCTCAAGTCTGCCCTCCCGTGGCCCCCAATTCTGAATGACTGTCATCACACAGGAGGTGGCCACACTGAGTTCCTGACTGGACCCAGCACACCCTCAGGCCCAGGGTCCAAGATGCCCCATCCAGTGCTGCCCCACAGGCTGGTCTCCGTTAGACACGGATTGGCCTGTCCTGGTTGGAGTACCTGTGCAGGGGGTGGCAGAACCAGTGGGGCCGAAGTCCCTCACAGTCCCCTGCCCTGGTCCTCCACCACACCCTGACGTTCACAGTGTGGCTCCACAGAGTGACTGGGTCCCTCCTGCCTCCTTCCACAGTTGAGGACATCCAGAGCCTGATCTGCAGGGGGCTGGGCGGCACTGGTGGCCGGGGAGCCGATGAGGATGCGGCTGTGGGCCTGCACCCGAGGGCAGAGGCTTTTGGAGACTACGACAGTGCCAGCGACCCCGGCAAGAGTGAGTGGTGCTTCCTCCCCAGGGCTGGGCTTCTGGGGCCTCGGGAAGGTCAGCAGCAGCAGGAGGTTTGGTTTCTTCAGATGTCCGCTTTGCACACATCCTTGGCAAAGCCAGGCGTTTGCTGTTTGGCGTCTGTGCTGCTATGCCTGTCCACGTCTGTAAACGCTCTGGCCAGGATTCTGGGACCTTCTGAGTGTTGTTGGTCATGTTTTGACAGCACCCAAACCTGTTCCTGCTGATCTCAGCTCCGGCCTGAGGCAGCCACCCAGCCACAATTTCCTACCTGGGCTGGGGTGGGTTTCTAGACCCCTGCGGAACCCCAAGCATCCTCACATGCCTGGCTTGGGGTTTTTAGATGACAGTTTTAGGAAGAAGGTGTGTAGCGATGACCTAAGCCCCCGAGACTGGCAAGACCCCGTGAGCAGTCCGGACGTGCAACTCGGTGACACCCCAGGGGCCTCCAAGGAAGAACCGTGGGCGGTATGTTGCTTTCTTGGGACAGTCCTGAGCCAGTACAGAGTTGGCCCAGGTTCTTTGAATTATTGGCAGGTGTAAACAGACTATGTGTTAGCCTTTCCGCCTTATAGTGGACAGTGACGTATGCCATTCTCTTCATGGTGAATAGTGATGTCTCAGCTCAGGCTCACGTGCAGGGAGTGCACCTCCATATTTCTTCCTGCAGGCCCCACAGCAGTGGGAGGCTGGGGAGGGGGCAAGCTCAGGGCAGTACCATGGCCTCTCCCCCAGGTGAGAAACCATGTGGGGACCATGAGCTTTTAGTGTCCTCACAACCACAGATGCCAAAGTCGTGCTGGCTGCTCCCTCCCCTTCAACTCAGAAGGCCCACCCTTGCCAGGCATCGGGGCGAGAGCAGGGCCGGTCGGTGTGCTCAGAGTCCGAGGCCAGCTGCCATTGGTCAGTGCAGTGGCCAGGCCCACTTCCCTCCAAGCCTTTCGCATGGTGGGCCCATGGCAGCTGCCCTCCCACCTCCTGAAGCCACCCTGCACCCTCATTTTCCAGACAACTAGGCAGCACCTGCCCCGTCTAAGGCAGCATCTCATCGGTAGTGAGTCTGGCTCGATTCCCTAGCAGCTCAGTGCTCTGACATTGTGTTTCCACAGGTGGAGGCACCGGCCACTGAGTCTGGCCCCCGTCTGCCCACTATCCCAGCATTGGAGGTAGGCTCAGGGCTTGTCCATCTCCCCGGGGACTGGCATACACACCAGTAGGGCTTCAGGCAGAGAGCCAGCACCCCTTCTCTCCACAGCTTGTCCAGCGAATCCAGACACTGTCCCAGCTGCTCTTCAGCCTCCAGGTACAGGGCTGGGTGGGCAATGGCAGGCTGCACTGCCCTTTTCCTGTTTGAGGTTGGGATCCAGGAGAGGACGCAGCCCCTCATGGGTCCACTTGCCCCAGGTGGTCATCGCCCAGCAGGACAGCTATGTGGAGATGCAGAGGGCCTCCATCCAGGAGCGCGAGCAGCAGTTCCAGCTGCAGTCCTCACGCGGGAACCTGCTGCTGCAGCAGGAGCGGCAGCGCAACGCCGAGAAGCAGCGAGAGGAGCTGGCGGGTTTGCAGAAGCTGCAGAGTCAGCTGCGGCTAGAGCAGCAGCACTGGGAGCGCCAGCGGGAGCACCAGTTGCAGGAGTTGGACCTGGCCTGGGCCCGCCTGCAGCAGCGCGAGAGCGAGGCAGCGCGGCTGCAGGAGCAGCTGACCCAGGAGCGCGCCGAGCTGGAGCAGCAGCGCCAGGCCTACCAGCACGACCTGGAACGGCTTCGCGAGGCCCAGCGCACTGTGCAGCGCGAGCACGAGCGGCTGGAGCAGCTGCGGAGGCTCAAGAAGCAGAACACGGCGCCTGGGGCACTGCCACCCGAGCTGCCCACAGAGATGAGCAAGGGAGAGTGCAGCCTGCAGGTGTGGGTGAAAGTGTGTGTGCACAAACGTGCTGGTAGAAGAGGGAATGTGTGAGTGTAATCAGGCAAGTGCACGTGTTGGGGCTGCAGGCACAGTGTGTATGTTTTTTGGGGGACAGGCAGTGCATGGCAGCTCCATTGGGTCCAGCGCAGGGCTCTACTCCCAGATCAGACCCTCCCAACTAAGATCTGCAAGGCTCTGGCCCAGGATCAGGGTGGGTGGGCAAGGCCCTGCCCTAGGCAAAGCCCTGTGGAGTGGGTGTTGCTGAGAGCACCTCGCTGTCCGTGCCAGGAAGGGCTTCCAGGAGGAGCAGTCATTGGGATGTGCCTTCTGTCCCTCCTTCAGGTCCAGCCCCCAAGCCACCCCCTCAGCTTCAACGGCGAAGGCCTGGAAGGGCCTGAGCGCCCTGAGGTAGCTCGCCGGGACAGCGCCCCGCCTGAGAGCCGGCCGGCCAAGAGCGATGTGCCTATCCAGCTGCTCAGCACCACCAACCAGATCCAGAGGCAGGCGGCCGTGCAGCAGCAGATCCCCACCAAGCTGGCTGCCTTCACCAAGGGCGGCAAGGACAAGGGCAGCAAGAACAGGGGCTCCCAGCGCAGTGAGAGTTCGGGTGAGTTCTGTGCTTGGGGGCAGGGTGGGGCCAAGCTCAGTCTTCTGGAATGGGTGATCTGGGAGGTAGGTGACCTCCAGTGCCTACCCAGCCGCTCAACCTGGACTGGGAAGTGGTCACCAGAGGCAAGAAGTCAGAGCGCCCTAATCACTTGGGGACATTGGGGACTGATGCTAACGCTCCCCACCAAGCCCACACTGGGTGCTGATCTAGGTGCCGGGCTCTACCCAGTGTCCTCCTTCCACAGAGGGGACACTAGGCCCTTGCCTCAGAGCACCCCACAGTGAGTGTTTCTCTGATAAAGCTCTGGGTCTCCCTTGGGTGCTGTGAGTATACAGATGTTGGTCAGGGAAGCCCTTCCTGGGGCCTTCCTAAGGAGCAGGACCTGTGTCCCAGGACAACTGGGTCCAGAGATTGGCTTATTCCAGAGGCTTTCAGGGGTCAGTTGGGGACTGTTCTCCCTGCTTTTGTATCACTACATTTGGGGCTTACTGAGTGGGGTCCGTCCCCTGGAACAGGTGCTGTGGGAGGTGAGTCGGGGAGGCCCTGGCAGAGGTGGGGGCTGCTGTGTGCCTGAAGCGAGGCTGAGCACTTCAGGCTGTGCCCTCTTCCCTCTGTCAGCCTCCTTCGACCTGAAGCAGCAGCTCTTTTTCAGCAAACTCACGGGCAAGGACGAGTGTGCCTCTCGGGGCCACCGCTCACTGAGTCCTGTCCGGCTCAGCAGCCACGGCTCCACACCACCCCCAGGTGAGTTCAGCACCCAGGCAGCAGGGCCCCCCCAGTGCCTGGTGGCTGCTCACTCCACCACCCACCTGTCTTCCAGATCTCTCCTGCCAGGCTCCAAGCCCAGGCCCGGCTGACACGTCCCCCGAGTACTTCCCCTCCCTGCCCACGCCACAGCCCCTCACGCCACTCAGCAAGGAGGAAGTCAGCAAGGAAGACGTCATCTTCTTCTAGGGGAGCACGGCTTGAGCTGCAGAGCCCTCCCTGTCCTGCCTGCCTGCTGTGCTCTCTGGGAAATCGCCAGCTGCCCCTCTTCCTTGCCCCGCACACCACCATGGATGACTACCTGGCCGGGGTCAGGGTCAGAGTTGGGGCCCACCTGTCGTCTCCAGGGTTTTTCTTGTAGGATTAACAGTGGTGCCTTTTTTTCTACAAAAAGGAACATTTTTAATTGGTTGAACCAGAGCTAACCCAAGGAGCTGTTTTAAATCGTAGCACCCCATTTTGGTAGGGAGAGATCGATTCCAAGCAATTTGTCCAAGGTAGTGACAAACTGCTGGTTCTACATGGAATCTGATGACAGACCAGACCTCAGTGTGAGGAGGAGGTGCCGGCGCCACAGCCATTAGGACAACGCTGGAGCTGGACTGTATCTTTAGGGCACCAGGAGGGACAGGGAGTGTCGGCTGTGTCTTGGCAGAATCAAAGCCGTCTACATGGGTTCCTGGTGAACCTCAAGGCAAGGGCATGGGCAAGACAAGGGCGGTACAGCCCACCCAGGGCAGGGCCCACAGGGCAGAGTGGCTGGAAAGGATGGCCAGTGGCACTCAAGGCGAGTTCTTTAGAGTCAGAAGCTCATCTTGAAAGGATCTGACTGTAACTCATGTAATTTGGTGGGTTTTTTTTAAAACCTGCTTTAAACTCGGTGCTTTCCCAAGGCACCTCACCAAGTCAGCTTGGTTCTCCAGGGGCTCAGCCTGTGAGGAAGCCAAATGAAGAAGTTCGGCCAGGGACAGCACACCCCAAAGTCCCAGCCCCAGGCGGAGAGTTCTCAGTCCCCATGAGATGGGCTCGTTTTCCCAGGGCCTCCAGGAAGAAACCCCCTGGGCCGGTATCTGGTGCTGATGGGCTGGTGCTGGTATAACACGGAGCAGAGCAGTGGGGCTGCCGTGGGGTGAAATGCTAGAAGGATCACACATGACCTGGAAACCTCCATTGGATAGGTGGCCACCTCATAGGCTCCTCACATCCAGTGAGCTGCTGTAGCTGATTGTCAGCTTACCCCTGGAAGAGGGCAAGGGCCACCAGTACACCTGCATGGCTGTAGATGTTGGGGATGGTGTCACATGTCCAGGGATTGTGATTGGGTCAGATCCACATTCCACCTGTGGCCAAACACAACTTGGGTGCTGGTGTAGGAAAGGGGACACTACACACTTTTTCTGCATCCCAGGCTCCCTCCACTGGGCCCAGGGCCCAGCACCTCCCAAAACGGTGGCAGGAGGACTGGGTCCTGGGTTGCCCAGGAGTTGGGGCACCCAGGGTCAAGGTGACACAGCCAGTCAGTGACCAGGAACTGAAAGCAGCAGTTCAGACCACTCCTGAGCACAGCCCCCCTGGCGCCTACCCTCAGCTTTGCCTACGGGACCGGCAGCATCAGCAAGGACCAAAGAGAAAGTGTCCTCCTCTGTCCGCAACACACGTCAGAGCTCATCTGTGCTGTATCTGTAATCAGTGTTTGTGTTTTTGTACTGAGACGAATCAGAGCACTTTAGGAAATTCTACTTTACTTCCTGTCCTTTTGTGAAGAGAACATTCCTGGGCCTCAGACACCAGGTCCTCAGACAGTAAGTCCAGAGGATTCCCCTTGGCCATGTGATGTGAATGGACACTTCCTGCCTCTTGGCTGAGTGGCCTCTAGTCACTGCAGTGAGACGGGTCTTGGGCACATCCCCTCTGGCCAGTACTCTGTGGTCCCTCCTGGGTGGGGCCCGATTTTGTTTGTAAAGTTGGCGGCCAAGCACATTATTCCTGTGGGATCTGTGCACATCTTCAGTGATTCTGACATGACCTTAGTCACCCAGTGATTACTATGATTTCAGCTTTCCCTCCTACGGGATGTTCCAGAACTACCTTAGAACTTAAGACCTGATTCTAGCAATAAAAGTGTCTTAAGATGAGCTGACAGAAGTGGCTGTTCTTCAGGCTGTGTTTTGGATCATGCTGTATTGGTTGGGGGCTCCCCAAGGCTCACCTCAGCAGGCAGGGCCCCTCAGACCATCTGTTGCAATAGGACTGTAGGGAGGCCTGGACACCAGTTCCAGGGCCCTGCAGGAGTCTGAGAACCAGAGTGTGATGTCCCACCCCTCCCAGTGGGCCCAGGACACCATAGGAGCCCCCTTGGCTACTGTCACCATTCCTGCCCTGCAGCTGGGGTGGGGAATGCAGGGAGGCAGGGACACCTGGGCAAGTGACGTGGCCTCAGAGTGAGCTGTGACCAGCTGCCTGTACCCCACACCTGTGGTGCGTGAAAGGATCTGTCAGACCACATCGAGGAGCCTGGGCGCTTGAGCCTGCTCTGGTTCCCTCTGAGGAATCCCCAGGTGATGGATCATGTTGGACATTCAAAGCTAGAGGCAGATGCCCCAGAAGAATGAGCCCCTCAGTCAAGGTCAGCTCTGGGGGAATGCCACCAAGCCCTCCCATCCTGGCTGAGTCCCCTCCTGTCTAGGCCTGTCCCTGTTGCCCTGGGGTGTCAGCCCCCTGCTCCCTAAGCCAAGTTCGCTATAGACATGCTCCTAGGACCAGCCATGCCCCCCCCCCCCCATACTCCCCACACACACAGCAAGGAACTGCTTTGCTTTGCCCCGGCCCGAAGAGGCTAAGCTGCTGGCCCAAGAAGGACAGTGGGCAGGCAGTGTGGTCACACTGTAGGCAGGGTCATCTCAACTGCCCAGCAGTGTGCCTGAGCCTGGACAGCTGGGGCTCCAACACTGACACCTGGCTAGCCCTGACTGCTTGGGAGGTGCAGCCAGAGCCCTGGGACCTGGCTCTGCGCGGGTCCACGGGATGCTAGCCTCGTGGGGTACGTGTGACCTGATGTGTCACACCCAGGTGTTCACATGGCTTCCCCATGGACATGCTGCACTTACAGGTATACACTCAAGGGCTGCTTTGACCCCACCCTAGTCTCACTGGTTCCCTGCCAGCATGCCCCCCCTTTGCAATAGGGAAGGGGAGACTGAGCCAGGGGCAGGGTGGGGTTTCTTCTGCATCCGTTACCCCAAGCAGCCCTCCATCCCAGCTGTTCCCAGCCACTTATCTTCCCTGTAAGAGGAGAATCTGGTTGAAATCACTTGAGGCTTCGGGGACTGTAAATACAGGTCTTGTTGAATCTTCCAGGCACTTGGGGGACATAGGTAGCACCTGATTCCCTTTCCCACTGGGACTAGGGTGCAGGGTCCAAGTTCAGACACATCAAGATCGACAGGCTGGCCAGCATCTACCAATGCCACACACACGGCCTCTGAAAACAAACACCCATCCTGCCACCATCTCCATGAGGGGAGACAGCCATGACATCTTCAGACTCCAGCCTGCAGTGCTCGGCCCCAGCCAGGAACCTACAAAATGCTCAGACTTGCCCTGAATGGATAGCGGCCCCGGTCCAAGCTATAGCTGAGTGCCAGCTACTTTGGCTACGACAAGCACCTTGCAGTGACCAGAAGAACAGGATGCAGTGTGGGTGTGGCTTGGCAGGAGGCAGGTTGGGTGGCAGGTGCCAGGACTGGGAGAGGGAACTGCCCTCCTTGGCAGCCAGCATAGCCTGCTGCCCCCGAGGACCACAGGCCAAAGATGTTCCAGAAGGCGACTTGGGAGGTGTGGTTTCCCGCTGCAGCTCGGTTCCATAAGAAACCACCAGGCACAGGGGCTGCCACATCCAGAGGCAGCACCTCATGCCCTCCCTAAAGTAAGGCACAGGGGCGCCCCCACCAGGGGGAGAGGGCGTGGAAGTGAGTGGACCTGCAGATGGGAGGGGCAAGGAGCTGATGAATTTAGGCAAAAGGACTCGCCGGGGCACCAGCACCGCAGATTCTCACTTCAGCTTTCCTAAGGCCCATTTGGTGCTTACCAGCCTGGCCGCCTGCTTGTCTTTATCTGAATATAGGATGCCAGAAATGAGGCTGAGGCCTTTTCCTCTGCATGGGAGTCCCTGAGTCCTCTGCTTTGGCCCTGAGAGTCACCTCCTCCAAGAGGTGGGGCCTGGGTGGAAAGGCCCAGACCCCCAGCACCTGGGGGACCTCATTCCTGCCCTACATCCACTTCGGTCTTGTGCCTCAGGTCACTGCTTGTGTTCTCTGGGTTGCAGTTCCCCACACCTGGCTTTGATTTGCTCGGTCAGAGACCCCTGCCTGGGTGATTTCTGCTCTGTGGGAAGGGGCTCTTCAGCAGGGTTCCGGCTGTGTCCACGCACCCTGGGGCCATGTCAGGAGGTGGCCGTGTCAGCCCAGCTACTGGCCCGGGCTGCCTGGTACACACTGAGGAGGGAGGAGATGGTGCCCAGGAGACCCACCAGCCACGGCGGGAAGCGGCCTGCCCACAGGAAACCGGGGGGCAGCCAGTGTACAGCGTTGGCCAGGTCAGCCAGGTTGCTCAGGAGAGTCAGGAGTTCTGACTGGATCTGGGTCTCCATGGCCCTCCACTTGCTCCGAGACAGCTGGCTGTGGGACCAAAGAGGAGTCGTTCAGGGGAGGCACAGGTGTGCCCATGCTCACCCGAGGGAAGGGAAAGGAGTGATCACAGACCCCATTTGTGAGCAAGGAGGAGTCCCTGTCACCCCCCAGAGGGAGCCCACAACTTAAACAGAGCACAGACCTGTGAAAAGTCTCAAATCCACATCTCAGTCCTTCTGATCCCCTGGAATCAGTCAGGGGGGTGGAGTGGGGACTAGCCATTGGGTAGGTTCTAGGCCTGTGCCAGGCACAGTACTTTCCCAGGATAAAACAGTGACACTGACCATGGTCCTCAGGAAACTGACCCCATCTCCTATCAAGCCCTCACTGGGGGCAGGGCTGTGAAGGCTTAGCCCTGGAGTCCTAGCGCTCTGCTCCCTGCCTATGGGCCTCAGGCAAGACTCATTTTCTGTGTGTGGGAGTCCTGCCATCCACCTGGAGGCGGTTGTGAGGCTCAGTGACCCAGCCACCACACCCCAACACGGGCCTTGTGCAGGGACAGGGCTAATAACTGCTGGCAACTCAGAGCACCCCCAGGGGGCTGGGGAACCCCCCCCCCAGGGCCTGTGGGAGGAAAAATCAGACTCTCCTGGACAAAATACCTGGTGAAGGCTGCTGCAGGGCTCCTGAGCCGCTGTCTCAGCTTCAGGACCATCCATAGGGACCTGCAACACCAGAGAGAATGGGAGGCCACCACCTGAGGGGCAAGAGAAGCAGGGTAGGGGTGCAGGGGTTCGATCCCCAATGCTGGCCCTAGGGGAGGCTCTGCCACCTGCCTCCTGCCACTTCGGCCACAGATTAACCATAATGGCTGCCGAGCTCTGCAGTAAGTGGCTCCAACCATCCTGTGTGAGGTGAGTCTGACAACTTCCTGGGCTCCGAGGGCTGGCATCTGCAGGCTGAGGAAGCAGCCAGCAGCAGGTTGGCAGCCTCTAGTGCTCCCTCAGGACTCTCGGGCCCTAAGGGTACCCATGCAAACTGGCCCCCTGGCCCCTGTACCCTGCACCCTGGACTGGGGGGTGGGAGGGTGAGTATGCTGAGTCCCGCTGTTGGAGGGCTGACCCCAGCCAGACTTCATGACTGGGAGGTCCAGGTCCTGTTACATCTCCCCCAGCCACTGTGTGCCTACCCAAGTGACATGTCCCCAGAGACACAGGGCAGCATCTTCAGTGAGGTAAGTGGGCCTGCATCACAGCCACCTGGGGGACTAAAGCAAAACACCAAGTCCTGGGTCCTGGGTCCCCAGACCAGTGGAATCAGAACCTCCAGGCACCTCGCCCCAGCATCTGCATTCCAACAACCTTCTGGGTGACTCTCCGGCATCCTGAGGGTCTTAATGATACCTGGTGATGACAAGTGCACACATTCCCCAACCCCATACTCTTGCTAACACCAAATACAGAAAAAATGTGGAAAAACAACATGCTCTAAAAATGAATGGAACCAGGCAGAGCACAGGGGGTTTTCAGGGCTGTGAAACTACTCTGTGTGACACTGTAATGCTGGATATAAGTCATGTTATATATTTAACCAAACTCATGGAATGTGCAGCAGAGTGACCTCTAATGTAGACCATGGACTTGGGATGATAATGACAGGTCACTGTAGGTTCATCGATTGTAACCAGTGTCCCACTCTCATGCCATGTTGACAGTGGGAAGATGCCGTGCGTGTGTGGGGCCAGGGGAAACGAGAACACTCTACTTTCAGCTCAATTTTGCTGTGAACCTAAAACTGCTTTAAAATGTAAAGTCTGTTTTTAAAAATAAATGGAATCAAGGCTGCCCCTAAAACAGGAATGGTAGATCTCTTGGCACCAGAGGTCACATGGCCCCCTGGGAGCTGCAGCCTCAGGAGTATCCAGAGCCTGGCCCAGACTCCTGTCAGAGTCCCCAGCCACACGGGAAGGTCAACAGACATGGTGACCATGAACATGAGGAGAGCGCACATCAAGAAAAAGCCCTGTCCTGAAACAAGGAGATCAAAGCAAGTAAAAATGTGTCTGCAGAGTGTAAGGTCAAAGGGTAGGAGAGTCATCAGAGTATAAACAGTGGGGATCTCTGGACTGTGGGTGATTTGAATCTTCCACTTTGGGTTTGTTCATTTTCCAGACTGTCTATGATGAGTGTGTAATTAGGGCATCTATAATGGGGAAAACAAGAGCTATTGAATGTCAGTGGCTAGCCCAGGGACAAGTGACAGCAGAAGTGGACACTGCCTACCTCCTCCCAACCTGCCTCCCCTTCAGGGATCCAAGAGACCTTTGCTGCATGAAATTCTGCCATGGGAGGCCCTTCACCCGAACCCTGTGCTTTCTGGGGCAAGAGACTCTGAAAAAACCCACTCAACAAATTTGCAGAAAAGAAAATGTTTGGGAAGAAACCATTATTTTAAAGTTCTAGAAACCTTACGATTTTTGGAAGCACAGAGCCAGCCAGGAAATTCCTGGCTGTTTTATCTGAGGATGCTTGCTGATGACAATGCAAGCAGGACTCAGGGACCCAGATTAAGGCAGCCACACTGGCCACTTTTGTCCAGGCCACAAAGTTATTTCTTCTTCCTGAACCCTGTGGGCACAATCACAGCCCCCAAGGATGCCCATGACCTAATCCCCAGGATCCATGAGTGTGTTCCCTTATGTGACAAAAAGGACTTTGCAGAGGGGACTGAGGTAAGAGTCTTGAGATGGGAAATTATCCGTGTGGACCCAATGTCATCACAAGGGACCTCATAAGAGAGGCAAGAGGGTCAGAGTCAGAGGAGACTCTACAACAGAAGCAGAGGCTGGAGTAAAGTAATGTGCTTCAAAGGTAGAGAGGAAGGGGCCCTGAGCTAAGGAATGCAGGAAGGAATTCTAGAAGCTGGAAAAGGCAGGGGACACATTTTCCCCTGAGCCTCCAGGACCTCAGCCCTGCCAACACCTTGATTCCAGCCCAGTGACACCCATTTTGGACTTCTGACCTCCAGAGCTGTAAGGTAATCAATTTGTGTTGTTTAACACCAAGTCTGCGGCGATGTGACGGGATGCACACAGTGAGGTGGCAACAAGAGGAGGAAAAGCAGGAACGACAAAGACCCGCACAGCTCTGGCCTGTCTGCCGACCAGACCAGATATCTCACTGCTGCCCTCCAGCCAGCTGGGAGCAGCGACAATGCTTACTTGGCAATCCCCAGGAGCAGGGAGAGGCTCCAGAAGGCCGTGCTCAGCGTCCACCACCGGGCAGAGTCCACATGGAGGATCTTGGTATCAGCAGCCCAGGCAATGTGCTCGCAGGGGTAGTATAGCTGGTCGGCCAGGTTGCCCAGGACAGACACACAGCGGACCACGATGTCCTCCTCCTGCAGGACCAGGAGGGAGATGGGTTTGGGGTTGGACTTACCCACTGCCCATCTTAGGAGCCCAGGCCATGCCAAAAACAAAACAAAACAAAACTTAAATTTTGGTAAGTTCCCAGATGACTCATATGTACCACAACTTGGGATGCCCTGCCTCAGAGCCTTCCTGTCCTGCCCAGGAGTCTCTAGGCCAGGCTCTCTGGTGCAGGACCCTGAGAGGGAAGCAGGGCAGGCAGCCCTGCAGAGAAGCCTGATGAGGCAGAGCTGGGTGGGGTGGTAACACCAGGCTGCATTAATTGGGTCACCTCTCCCAAACCAGAGAGGGGTAGTCACCATCCTGGCAAACAGGCAAACTAAGGTGCTTAGGGTAAGCTGTCACCTGCCCCATCTCATATAGGGACAGGCCTCAGGCCAAGGAACTGCAGAACTCTGTCCCGCACTGTGCCCCTGCCCTCCAACCCTGAGTTCTGAACCACACCACCTGCACCCACCCAGGAAGGGCCAGCTGAGATTGCAGGAACCTGGTCCCTAGGGCTGCATTCCTGGGCCCCACCCCCTCGAGGCCATGCCCTTCAAGGCCTTCAATCAGGCAAGGCCCCAGACCTGTGTGGGGAGGAGATACTCAAGGGGCAGGGGAGACCAACACACATATACACAGGACCAACAAAAGGGGCTTTTGTTCTGGTCAAGGGATATAGGAGGCGCAGAGGCCCCCACCCCTGGCATGGGACTGAGGGGAGTCTTCACAGAGATGTTTGGGAGAGGGGGTGCCCCAGGGATGCACAAGAAGTATGTCCTAACCAAATAAGAGGATAGGAGATGGGTGTCAAAACTGGAGGAAGGTCCAGGGAAATATCTGATATTTGGGATGATCAGGGCATGGGCGCTGGGGTGAAATGGGAGCATCTGGGCATCCAGTGGCTCAGAGAGGGGACCCCTGGGAGGGCAGAGGGAATAGACAAGGCAACTTCTCAGCCCATTCCCTGAGGAAATATCCCTGGTAAGGAGCACAGATCTACTGGCACTTATGTGGAGTAATGTAGTACTACTAAACCAGCTAAATATGATAAATAACCTACATGTCCATCACCAGGGGATTGGTTAAATAAATCACTGCCAAGCTAAATAACACAGTACTACATGCACGGCCATACAAAAGGGAGGAACTCTTTGGACTGATATGGAATATCCTCCAAGTCGTACTGCTAAGTGAAAAAAGCAAATGGCCAAAGAGTGTCAGTGGCACACAACTGTTTACATAAAACATGTGCATTTGCCTGTGAGAATACAGGAGATCTCAGGAAGGAAACAAGAAGCTGCTGACAACAGTGGCTGCCTCTGAGGAAGAAAACGGGGGCTGGGATGATCAAGAAAAAGTCTTTGGGAATGTGTGAACGTATTAGCTATTTTTTAAATTTATGTTAAAATGAGAACATTTTATCTCAAAAAAGAAAGTACAGGTACAGGGCTGTAGTTTAATGACCTTGTTACCTACTTGAAAAAAATAAACTACAGCCCTGTACCCCATTACCTCTGTCCCCAGGCCATACTGCTTAGTGTACATAAACATGGCCAAGTCATCGAAGAGTCGAAGGATAGTCCTACAGTGGCTGAGTTGGGAGGACAGTGCCAGCAGGCGTGTCCCCACTTCTGACCTGGCGGGACGTTGTTCCACCAGGACCCCGCCAACCAGTTGGCAGCAGTACCCAAGGGTACGGATCTGTGGGAAAGCAGAAACTGTCAGCGGGCCCCGCTCCTGGACTGAGCTGGATCACTTGGCTGTGGGCCCCGTGGGATGAGCAGGCGGAAGAGTTTAAATCAACAAGATTTTAATAAAAGCTGAAAGTTTAAAAAGAAAAGTGTAGGACAAATGTAAAAACATAACATCATTGTCCAGAAGGCACTGTGGGGACTCTAACAAAGTGCTGGCTCATGTCACCGAGGGGCACAGCCCCTGGAGACCGATGTGATGGGGACAAGAAAAGGAAACCCCATTTCCCACCTCCTGGGTCCTCCTTTTCCCAGGTGGCAAAAGGACTAGGCAGAAATGTGTATTTGCATCTACCGGGCTGGACCGACACCCATGGCTGGGCTGGGAAGCGGGGACATGATCCAGCCTCAGCACAGTGGACAAAGGATAATTTGCTTAAATTATTTTAGCGAGGAAGAACCCCCTCAGTGGGTGATTTAGGGCATCGTGAACTGGGTCAGCTTCACCACCCTTCTATCCTATTGTTTTACATACTATTTTTATTTATAATTCCTGTTCAGCCCCATTGAAACAGCAAAACACTGCTATTTAAACATTCAACTGGGGGGGGGGTGTTAAAACCTGAATACCTGGATTGGAACCTAACTGCCCGGGCACCAGAGCATACAGCCTCAATGCCAGTGTCAGAGACTGGTTAGGACAGGCCGAGTCTCCCTTCAGGCCCTTGGCTGGAATAACCTAAGTGCCTGACCAGAGGGGATCGGTCGGGAGGTAAACAGCCAGCCAGAGGGGAAGCCCTGCCAAACCCTGAATCCCTGTGAGACTTTCCAGGACGACCCCGGGACCACCTGCGGTGGCCTTCTCACATCCTGAATCTCCAAACACGGGGACTGCGCTGGCAGGTGCACGTCCAGCCAGGCTGCGCCGGCGGGAACCTAAATGTCCAGCTGCGGGGGCTCTGGTCCAGCCTCAGGCCGAGGCCCGCAGCGTCCCAAGTCCTCATGTGAGACTGACTGGGACGACCCCGTTACCTGCTTCTGCGGTCCGGTCGGATCCCAGAAGCCCAAACATTAGGGGCTGGCTGGTGCCCCGGTAAACGCCCGGCCGCGCCGGGCAGGCCGCGGCCGCCTCGGCGCCTGGAGCCCGGCGCGGACGGGCCCGCGCGATGGGAGGACCTAGGCGACCCCGCCCCTCTCCGCCTCAGTTTCCCCGTCCCTGAGGTCTGGCTCAATTCCGGGGCCTCCCGGGCACTCCGGCCGCGCCCGGCCCAGCCTCACCAGGCGGTCGCGGCCTCGGTAGGACTCGAGCGCCTTCGCCAGGCCCTCCAGCGCCGCCATGGCAACCTCGCCCTGACGTCACCGCGCCGGCCGCGGGGCGGGGCCTCGCGGGGACGCGCGGCGCAGGCGCGGCAAGGGTCCTTTGTCCCAGAAAAGGCCCTTTGTTATTATTCTTTCTTTTTTATTTATGTTTTTTAATCCTCACCCGAGATTTTTTTTTCCCCTCATTGCTTTTTAGAGAGAGTGGAAGGGAGGGAGAGGGAGGGAGAGAGGGAGGGGGAGGGAGGGAGGGACATTGATTGGCTGCCTCCCGGGCCCGCCGACGGGCGGGGATGAACCTGCACCCCAGGTACATGCCCTTGACCGGATCGAATCCGCGACCCTTCGGAGCCCCAGCCCACGCCGGCACCATGACCCACACCGGCCAGGGCGCTGGGCGGCGCCTTCGCCTCCTGCAGCCGCGCGCCGAGCGTGCAGGGGGGCGTCCCGCGCGCGCTCCCGGGCCGGGCGCGGGACTGGGGGGGGCGCGGGACTGGGGGGGGGCGGCCCAAGCGCCCGCCGCCGCCCGCCTCTGCCCGCACGTGACGGCCCCACGGCGGCTTCGCTTCTCAGTGAACCGACCCTCAAATGCAGCCCGCCCCCAGCTCACACGAAAAAGTTACCCGAGCAGAATCACCAACCAACCCGGGAGCTCGGGTTCAAGGAGAGAGGTTCCTCTGTTATTTTTTGTCGCGCCCTTTCTGCACTTCCCGCGAGTGTCCAGCGAGCGCGCGCGGCTGCTGTCACAGACGAGGCATTTTCGGGACGTCGAGGAAGCGCGCAGCCTCGTTCTGGAGCAGCAGACAAGGCTCGGGAACGCGAGCCCCTCCGGGGGCGACTGGCGGCGGGAGAGACCAAGTTTTCGCTTTGGCACCGCTTAGTAGCTTTCGAGTGTGTGCAATATGCGGGTGTTGTCTCGTCAACAAGGCAAATAAGTTTTTTTCAAAAAATTAACATGACCTGTTTACTTTTTTGTTTTAATTGTGATAAAAGACTCTATTTTAAAATGTACAATTCAGGGGCATTTAGTACATTCATGCGTGGTACAAACATCGCTTCTTTCTCATTTCAAAACATTTCATCACCCTGAAAGGAGACACTGTCACTCAGTCACTTATTCCCCCCTCCCCCAGCCCCTGGATTTGCCTGTCCCGGGCAGTTCATATAAATGGAATCATACAACATGTGGCCATTTGTGTCCGGCTTCCTTCATTGAGCATAATGTGTTCGAGGTTCATCCACAGTGGAGCCTGTATCAGGACTTCATGCCTTTCGTGGCTGAATATTCCATCATGTGGATGGACCACATTTCATTTACCTGCTCATTAGCTGAAGGACCCTGAGGTTGTTTCCACTTTTTGGCTGCTGTGAATCACGCTGTTGTGAACATGGGTGTGCATGTACTTGTTCAAGTCCCTGCTTTCAGTACCTTTGGGTGGAATTGCTAGATCATATGGTAACCCCGTTTGACTTTTTGAGGAAAAGTAAAAGGATTGCTTTCCACAGTGGCTGTACCATTTTACATTCCCACTAATGATGCACAGAATTCTCCACATTCTTGCCAAAACATTTATTTTGGGTTTTTTTAAGTTATTATTATAGTCATCCTACAGGATGTGAAGCATTATCTCCCCGTAATCTTCTTCTGCCTTTTCCTAATGACTGATTGCCTTTTGCAAAATATTTCCTCTTGATTTCAACTCCTATTACTCTCTCTGCTTCGCTCGCTCCTTCCCGACCACTTGCCCCGTTGCCATTCCTTGAAGTTGCAGCACATCCTGCCTGAGGGCCTTTGCATTTCTGTTCGCTCTGCCTGGAAGGCTCTCCCTCCAGATACCCACTGGGCTCCCTCCCTCCCCTCCCCCTCCTGTCTGTTCAGAATCATCTTCTCCCGGGACCTCCCCTCACACTGTGGCACTTCCCACCCACATTTCCTGCTGTCTCATTTTTCCTCCTTACAGTAACACTATGAAGTGCGACTATATTTTGTTGCTTTATCTAGTTGTCTAGTTAATTGTCCCTCTTCAACAGAATGTGAACTACACCAGGGCAGGGATTTTTCTGTCTTGGTCGCAGCTATATCCCCATAGCCTGGCACAAAACTAGTTCTTAGTAAGTGTCATTGCCTACAGGGCTCAGCTGCCTTTCCAAACTCTGTTCATGCTGTGTCCATACGGTCCTGGGGGACCTTGTCCATTCCCATGACTTGCCTAGCCACCTCTTCACTGGCCTCTCCCCCATCTCTTGCCAATCCTGACCTGTCTCCTGCTCCCACCTGCCACCTGGACGTTTCCCCTGTGCATCTCCCAAGTCCCCTCACATGCAGCAAGTCCCAGACTGACCACAGCACCCTCCCCAACATCTTGATCTCCCTTGTCCCCATTCCAGGGATGCCCCACAGCCACCCAGCCACAGAAGACCTGGACATCATGCTTACTCTTTCCCTCCTCGCACACTCCGCCCATGTCCCAACAGTCACCAAAATATCCCTTGAATCCACCCAACTCTTCCCAGCCCACAGCCCCCTCCATAAGGAACCCCCATTCTCTCACCTGGATCCCAAGCCCCTGCTGCCCCCAGGCCTGCTTTCCCCACATCCCGAGAGATTCTTTAATCCCCACAGCCAACCGCAGCCCTCCTTGGTTAAGACTAGGATGCAGGGGTTTGTGTGCCCCCCCACCCCAACCGGGGACCCTGTTCCTTCCCAGAAAAACATCTAAGCCGAGCTCTAGGTCTGCAGAGGGAACAGGACCTCAAGCTGCAGAGCCTGTATGAGCAACTGTAACAGCCCCAACCACCTTGTAGCAGCCCACGGTGTGCCAGGCCCTGCTCTAGGCACCAAGGGTACAGCAGTGAACCTCACAGACACCGCCCAGCCCTCCCAGCACCCTCCACCATGGGGTTAGGGCTGAGCTTGACCTTTGAGAAAGACAGGAGCTGGCCTGGTGTTCCCAGCTGACCCTGATGTTGCTAAGAGCTGGCCTGGCAGTCACAGCTGGTGTTCTCCAGCTCCTGTCGGACACAAATAATTTCTCAGAATGCTGTCATCGGACAAGGCCACTCAGTGACCATGGTGGAACAACAAAAAACAAGCCCACTCATGACCATGCCTGAGCACAGGCAAAAAGAGAGCATTGTCCAACACCAGCAGCGACCAGAGAGACAGACATTTGTTTCTCACGGCTAATCTGAGGCACTGCTGCTCCTTTACTGTCACAGCTTTATTCGTGTTTCATTCCCCGGACTGCTGGATAAAAATTAAGATCCTCAGTTATAGTTACTTCGCCCCCTTGCTTCCTGCAGCACCCAGGATCCAACTCATGGGTCCTACTTTTCCCAGCAGGCAGCGGGACTAGGCTGAACTGTATATTTGTATCAGCCTGGCTGAGCCAAAGCCCTTTCGGTGGGGCTCAGTGCTGGGGAGCAGGCGATGGGACCTTAACTCGATGGACAAACCAACAATTTACTTAAATTTAGTGAAAAGGGACCCACTTGGTAAGTCAGTCCTGGAGACCTAATGCTCAGTACAGGGGTTACAGGCAGCAAAACTGTATCATAAACAAATTTGTTCAGAGACTAGATCTTGTTCCCAAACTAGAAGAAATTATAATTACATGACACCATAGAGGTGTTAGCTGCAGTGGCAATCATAATGCACTATAAATGTATCAGATCACTAGGTTGTAAACCTTATACTTCCATAATGTTGTATGTCAATTATATCTCAATTTAAAAAAAAAAAAGAACCCATTCAGTAGGTGATTGGGGGGTATCATGAACTGAAACAGGTTGAATAGATTTATATCTTCATTTCATGTTTGTCTTCTTTCCTTATTTAAAAAAAAAAAGAAAAAGATCTTTGTTGATTTCAGAGAGAGAAAGAGAGAGAGAGAGAGAGAGAGAGGGAAACATCAATGATGAGAGTCATTGATCGGCTGCCTCCTGCATGCCCCGACTGGGGATCGAGCCTGCAACCCCGGCATGTGCCCTGACTCGGAATCGAACCCCGATCTCCTGGATCCCAGGTCAGTGCTCAACCTCTGAGCCACACGGGGCCAGGCTGTGTACATTATTTTTATTTGTCAAATCATCTCAAAAAAGAAAGTCACATTTCCAAACAGTAAAAGCCTCCAGTGCGGAGCAAAGCCCCACTTCCTTAAACCTCCCCAAATCTGGTGAGTCCCTTTACACCCTCCTGGGGTGCCCACAATTCCCCATGGAGTGTGCTCTTCCTGGCTGCAATGAGTAATAAGCCTGTATGTGTTCATCCACGGGTGTGTTCCTCATGGTCTTGGGGCTGGAGGGGGTGGGAACTGGCATTTTTAAGGGCACCTTGGAGGTCTTGAGCCCTCGGCTGACAGTAAGCAGCGCAGTGACTCAGAGAGGTTTCCCATCTTGCGTGGGGAGACTTAGGAAGCAGGTGAGGAGGAAGACTTGGGAAAATGGTAATGAGACACCAGCAGCCTATTGTATCAAATCCTCACTGCTGCTTTCCATAGTCTCCATTCCCAGCCCCATTTTCCAGATGACAAAACTGAGACTTCAAGAAGTCAAGTCAGGTGGCAGGCTCCCTGAGGTCCCAGGAGGCAGGGTCCTCTGGCCTTTCTCCCAACTTTTCTCCCAGCTGCCCCCAGAGTTGCTGGGGGACCATTGTGACAATGCTGTCTGGGGAAGCTCTTTGAGTCACAATGGGAAGGGCTGGGCCACCCTTGAATGCAGCCTTGGAAGGAGCATGTGAGGGTCTTCTGGGAGACTGAGGACGGAAGGAGTCTTCTGAGGGTCAGCCCCGTGCCAAGTGCATTTTCTAAGATTCCTCAGCTCCCAGGCCACCCCTCGAGGTAGGTACCCTATCTTCTTCATTCCCCTGAGGAAGCTGAAGCTCACAGGAGCCCAGTTACTTGTTCCAAGGTGACCGGACCAGTCATTTCAATTGTCAGGTTCTTCCATAAACCATTTGACACCTTCTTAACTCTCAACTATTTTAGGTAGCAAAATGATAAAAAAACAACAAATTTAGACACTAAAAAACTGACTTCGTTAAAACCCTGATGGCATGTTTTCTAAAGAGGTCAACATGAGCAAGCAGTGGTGGGTTGAGGTGAGCTGGGAGGGCTTCCTGCAAGAGGTGAGCCTGAGCTAGGGATGCTGCTAGCACCCTAGGGCTTGGTCTCCAAGGAGCGGGGAGGATGGTAGGCGAGACACATCTGCTCTGAGGAAGGCAAGAAAGTCCCAGTCAACTAAACGGAGGCTGAGAGTCTGGAGCTGAAGGTCAAAGAAGTGAGTGCAAAGTATATAACCCTCTGACAGTCAGAGGACAGGAAGGGATCCAGGGGAATTAGTCAGGGCCCAGGACAACTGCGGAGGGCTGGAGCACCAGTGAGGAGGGGTGTGGCAGAGAGACAGAAGTGGGTTCCCCGACAGGGAGGGGAGAGCCAGGGCCTTGATGACTGGCTGAGGGTGAGGAGAGAGGGCTCCTGTGTCAGACAAACTGTAGAATGCAGAGGTTAATTCTGTGGCAATCCCTACTGCTCACTCTGTGCCAGCCTCAGGGCCTTTACACCTGCTGTTCCATCTGTCAGGAATGCTATTCTCCAGATACCCAAGTGCCCCTCTCCCACCTTTACCAGGTCTTTGCTTAACTGTCATCTCAGTGATGCCTTCCTTTTTAAAACTGCAGCCCTCCTACCCTGAACCCCCATCCTTCTACCCTGTGTGACTTCTGTTCCCACCGCACTGGTCACCTATTTACATTGCAATTTATGTTATTATATTATTATATGTTATATATTAATTTATTTACAATTATAATTATATGATATATAATTTTAATGTATTATATTATAGTTTATATATTATATTATTATATTATATTAATTATATTAATATATTATATTATATTATATTATATTATATTATATTATATTATATTATATTATATTATATTATATTATATTATATTATTATATTATATTATAGTATATTTATTATTATATTAGTCTGTCACCTCTCTGCCCCATTATCAACTCCATAAGGGCAGGGCGCCTGACCTGTTTTGTTTTTAATATGTTTTTATTGATTTTTTAAAAAAATATATCTTTATTGATTTCAGAGAGAGGAAGGGAGAGAGAGATAGAAACGTCGATGAGAGAGAAACATCATTGATCGGCTGCCTCCTGCACGCCCCCTACTGGGGATCAAGCCCGCAACCCGGGCATGTGCCCTGACCGGGAATCTGACCGGTTCCGGGGTCCACGCTCGACCACTGAGCCACACTGGCTGGGCTCTCGGTCTGTTTTGTTAACTGATGTGCCGCTCTCCGAGGGCCTACGTCCCGGCCCGGCCTGAAGTAACCGTCAAATAAATGGCTCTTTACATCTTACCTTCCCAGGGGCCGCGCAGGGGCTGCGCCTGTTTCTCACCATGTCCCCGAGCCCGAGCCCAGCGCCTGGCACCAGGGAGTAAAGGACTGCATGGTCCCGGCCCCGTAAAAGAAAAGGCTGCTCAGCCCCGTGTCCCCACTCCCAGGTGGCGCCGCGGCCGCGATGGCCAGGGGCGCCCCGCTGCCGCGCCCCACGGCCGGGCCGGACTTACTCAAGGCCTCGCACTTCGCTCTGGGGCCGGACCCGCGGCTGCACGCGGGCGCCAAGCACTCCACCACGCACCGGGACTTCCCCGCGTACCCCCCGGCGGCCCCCGCGCAGCCGTGCCCGCCGCCGCCGCGAGGGACCCTCTTCCAGCAGGACGCGCGCTGGGCCCGCGAGGAGCGCGTGTCGGAGACGCACGGTGCGTTCGTGGAGCTGCCGGTGCCGCCCAGGGAGCGGGAGCGGGAGCGGGGCCGGGAGCGCGCGCGCGCCCTCGCCGGGCAGGCCAGCCACGTGCACGTGCGCGCGGACGCGCGCCCGCGCGCCCTCCTCTCCACCGCGAGCGCGGACTTCGGTTGGCCCGAGCTACCGGGGCGCGGCAGCGAGCAGAACCCCGGCGCGCGCCTCATCTTCCACCGCGACTCGGTGCCGCCCGGCGACAGAGCCAAGCTGCGCATTCCGCCCACCACGCACCAGGCGCTCTTCCCGCTGCGCGACGCGTGCCCGCAGCTCCGCGCGTCCCGCCTCCGCCGCGGTGAGTGCGTCCCGACGCCCTGCGCTCTTCACTCAACCCAGAGGCTCTCAAAGAGGGCGGCGACTCTGCACCCTCCCGGAGGGGACAGTCCCTGGATGGGCACAGCTCCTGGCTCCTTTCAGGGGCTGTGCAGTGGGCAGAAGGCAGGAATGCTGGCTTGGGGCTTAGACAGAGCTGCTAAGTGACGCACTGCCACCCAGCCCTGCCGCCTTGGCACTTGAGTAACTCGGAGCAGTTGACCTCTCACAGCCTCAAAAACCCAATGCGGTAACGGGGCCCCACAGGAGCTGCTGGAGCAAAGAGCCCCGGGTGCGTGATGCGCCTGGCATGGCGTGAGTGCTCGACACAGAGCAGCTGTCATTTGTGATTTTCCAGTTCTTTGACTCCAGGGGAACTGCTGGTGGATATCACTAGCCAGAGTCCCTTCAACCTGGGTCCAGGGATTGTCAGACTTGGATCTGACTCAGTTCTGGTTCTGAATTTCTGTGATTTCTTTTGCTTTTTAAAATAAAATAAAATAAAATAAATTTTTGTTGCTTTTTAGAGAGAAAGGAAGGGCGAGAGAGAAAGAAACATCGATATGAGAGTAAAACATCCATCAGCTGCCCCCCGCACACCCCCTACCTGGGATTGAGCCGGAAACCCCAGCATGTGCCCTGACCAGGAATCGAACCTGAAACCTTTCAGTGCTATGCCCAACCGAGCCACACTGGCCAGGGCTGAATATCTGCTTTCTAACCTCTCTGAGCCTCTGAGAGGCTGTAAAGTGGAGGAGGCGGATAATACCAGCCATCCCAAATGAGGCGCAAAGCACTTAACCTAGATATGTGGCTCAATACTTGGTAGTTATTCTTGTTATTTTTATTATTTTTGGTGTTTGCCAGACAGCCTACCTCCCCTTCCCAGACGGGGTCGAATTGCAGTGGGTCTGAGGCTACAGGGCCCTAATCCCATTCTCTCTCTGATCTTGCCATCCTCAGAGGGCCCCTCCCCCCTCAAGTGGGACTGCAGGAAATGGGATGTCGGGACCTCCTACCAGACACAGTTCCAGGCCCTGATGGGCCCACCTGCCCTGATGTGTAAGAGGGTAAATTAAGCCTGCTGCTGCCGCCAGGGAGGGCAGTGATGGGGCTGGGTGGCCTTGCCCTTCCCACCCTTGTCCACTCACAGGACTCCTCCAGTGTGGCACTGGGAGACTTCAAGATTGGCTATGGGCCCATGTGTTCGGAGCAGAAACAAGCCTACAGGCCCAAGGATCTGCCCCCAGACAGGTACAGAGGGGCCATGATCTTCCATCACCAAGACAGGGCAAAGGGCTCTCAGCGACGTGTAGTGTGCCACCAAAAGCTGTAGGGCCAGTAATGTGCCTTTGAGGTCTCTATTACCTGCAGACAAGGCCCACTATTGTGCCACATCTCCCACCATTAGCACTACATGCTTGGCCACTAGGAACCCTGCTCCCATCCCTTTTCCTGGAAGTTGTGAAGGCCCAGATCAGATGGATTTCTCCATCCCCACCCCAACCCCCACCCCCACCCCCACCCCCATGCAGGTATGACAAGGCCCAGGCCTCGGCCGAAATCCACTCTGTGAATATTGGTCCTGGAGATGGACTCTTCCATGGCAGGACCACCAAGGCTGAGCACTTCTATGCCCGGGAACCAAGTGAGAGCCTATGGGCTTCCCTGCCCCTGACTCCTACAGCAGCCTCCTAGAGCTGCTCAGCACCTACTCTGCCACTGGCAGAGCCTGTTGTTCTTCACAGTGACAAGACTCCGGAGTCACACATCCTGGAAGGAAATTGGTGCCCAGGCCCAGGCAGCCTCACCACCTCCATGCACTTCTTCTATGGCCAGGTCAGTGGGAAGTGGGGGAAGAGGCAGGGTTCATCAGGGAAAGGGGCTTCCCAGGTAGAGCGAATAGTATGTGCAAAGGCCCTGAGGTAGGAGTAAGTATGATTGGTGGGCGGTGATCTCCTGAATCTATTTGCGTGATCTAGAGTAAGCCCCTTAAGCACCCCCAGCCTCAGTGACCCTGTCTGTAAAATGAGAGAATACCAGCTCTGAACACCATCAAGTGGGGTCCAGAGAGGGTGTGAGCTGTTAAGATCATACAGCGTCCAACTCTTCCCTCCAACTGGGCCTTGGGACATCCTGGACACGGGAGCTTCTTAGTGCCGTGTGGTCCTATAGCCGCCGCCAGTGACCAACCCAAACGGCCGCCACGTGCCTCATGAGAAATTGCAGAGTCATGTGACCCTAGGGGAGTCGAAGTTGCTCGGGCAGTTCTTCCAGACCACCATGGGCACGGACTATTACCCCACCGGCAGCCCGCAGCCCCAGAAAGCGCTCAACCTGCACCTGCTGCAGAGCAACCTGCCGGAGGGCACCGGCGGTGAGCGCGACGCGCCCGCGCCCCAGAAGGCCCGCCCCCCACAGCTCTGACCCCCCTCACCTCCCGACCCTGGCCCCGCCTCCAGCAGGGCTAGATCCCACCCCCTCGACCAGGATCCCAACTCTGCCCCTAGACACCCCGCCCCCTCGTGGTCCTGTTCCCCGCACTCCCCACCTCCGCCGCTGCGCCGACCCTGTGTGACCACAGCCCGCGCCTTTCCTCGGCCAAGGTCACACCGGGCTCGGTTCCCTGACTCCCCCCAGGCCCCAGGCCGCCTCAGCCCCCCCTGGCTCCTCCCTCCTTCCCGCCTCCTAATGTAACTTCCCCCCTGGCGGGGCTCCGCCCAGAACCCACCCCCACAGGAGATTGCCTGTGTCCCTGCCGGCTGGGGCTCTGCCCCTCCCTCAGCCCCTCAGTTCAGCCACCCACACCCCAATCTCCAGAACCAGATTTTCTAACCATGAACCAGAAGATGCTGAAACCCCACGGAACAGCTCCTGCCTCCATGACTGAGGAGATGCTGCAGCGGGTGAGAGAGGGAGAGGGTCACCTCCCTAACCAGATACCCCCAAATCAGTGTTAGAGTTACCTCAGGATGCTTAGACCCTTACCTCGGACTCACAATTAGTGTCAGGTCCTCTCAGGGTCACTCTAGAGTCACCCCAATCTCAGGGTTATCTTTATATCATCCCAGCCTCAAGATCATCCCAAGCTCATCCCCAGGGTCATGTCAGGGTCAGCTCAGGGACATCTCCGTATTACCAGCCAGGGTTATACCATAAGCTGCGGGTTGGCTCAGGGTTGCCTGGAGTCAGCCCTTGGGGTCGTTCCAGCCACGCCCCCAGTTTCTCATTCAGCTCCTGGGTCAGCCTAAACTGGGGCCCTGTTTGCCCACCTCCCCAGAGCCCATCACCAAGCTCTGATCCCCTCGGGGTGGTGTGGGGACCATCGGGTGGCCCAGGTGGGTCAGCCACCCTCCAGGCTGCCCTGCCAGGCTACCCACCCGGACTCCACAGTGCAAGGATAGCCACTTGGAGCCCCCGCTGGGTAGACAGCGCTTCTTCTCAACCCAATACGAGGACGAGTTTGCCTTCAAGTACCAGGGCCCACCAGTGCTTAGATTGGGCAACTTCCATGAAAGCTACGTTCCACTGGGCTCCCCTCACCAGCGGGGCTGTAGGGGTGAGAGGGTAGACCCTCAGGCCCCCCAGGTCCCTACCTACCCATGCCCTGGCCAGCAATAAACACCACCTTGGCAACGTCCCACCACTCTCCATCCATCAGCCAGGAAAGAGGGTGCTTGGATGAGAGGGGACTCTACAGGACACAATGACTCCATCAGAAGGCTCTGGAGATTGCCTCACTCTCGCCTGCTTGTGCAAAGGCTTGGTGGACAGGCTCAGGATAAGATGTTCAGGTGCCATGACAATTTGTGGGTGACATGGAGGGGATGGAGCTAGTACTGAAAAGAGTCAGTGCGGCGAGACGTTGAGAATGCAGGCTTCTGTGGCTGACGGACAAAGTCCAAATCCTGACTTCTCCATGCCCTGGATAGTAGCCTTGGGCAAGTAGTTTAACCCCTCTAGCCTCAGTTTGTTCATCTGTAAAATGGAGATAAATAGTAGCTTTCGCATTGAATGTTATAAATGAGAAATGTGTGGCTGGGGGTCAAGGAGGGGGAGAGGTTACCTTCTGAAGATGAAGGTGAGTAGGGGAGAGGCAGATGAAGGTGTGAGAAGGACATTTCAATAATGAAAAGACTGGGTACGGCTCAGAGGGGTTATAAAGGGGTTGACATGGTGAGAATGGGCCTGCAATTCCCTCCATTGTGGGCACAGGATGGGAGATGGTTGGTGCACTGACTGGTCGGGTGACTGGCCCCCAGGTCAGAACTCACAAAATCCATCAGGATATGAGGTTCAAGGGGCTAGGTGTCCAGCTAGCAACAACATGAAAAGGGTGCAAAAAAGGAGCCTGGGGTGGGGCCTGAAGCCTATGGGTGACCCATTCAGCAAGTATTAAAGAAACAATACCTTGGACAGCCCCCTGCCTTGAAGGTCTGGGGTCTATGGAAACACCAAGAAGCCAGTTGGACACCCTTTTTATTTTTAAAATATGTCTATTGATTTTGGAGGGAGGGAGAGAGAGATCAAAACATCAATGATGAGAGAGTCACCTATCGGCTGCCTCCTGCACGCCCCCTACTGGGGGGCCGAGCCCGAAACCCGGGCATGTGCCCTGACCGGGGGATCGAACCACCATCTCCTAGATCCTAGGTCGATGCTCAACCGCTGAGCCACACCTGGCCGGGCTGGACACCTATTTTTGATTTAAAAAAAAACTCTCAGTAAAGTGGGAATAAAGGGAACATACCTCAACATAATAAAGGCCATATATGACAAACCTACAGCCAACATCATTCTCAATGGGAAAAAACTAAAACCATTTCCCCTAAGAACAGGAATAAGACAGGGGTGTCCACTTTCACCACTCTTATTCAGCATAGCACTGGAAGTCCTCGCCACAGCCATCAGACAGGAAAACATAAAAGGCATCCAAATTGGAATGGAGGAAGTAAAACTCATTATTTGCAGATGACATGATATTGTACGTAGAAAACCCTAAAGACCACCAAAAAACTACTAGATTTAATAAATGAATTCAGCAATGTAGCAGGATACAATATTAACACCCAGAAATTGATGGCATTTTTGTACACCAATAATGAACACTCAGAAACAGAAACTAAAAAAAAAATCCTATTTACCACTGGAACAAAAAATTTAAAATACTTAGGAATAAACTTAACCAAGGAGGTAAAAGACCTGTACTCGGAAAACAACAGGACATTGCAAAAAGAGATAGAGGAAGATATAAACAAGTGGAAGAATATACTGTGTTCATGGGTTGGAAGAATCAACATCATTAAAATGTCCATTCTACCCAAAGCAATCTATAGATTCAACGCAATCCCTATTAAAATACCAACAGCATATTTCACAGATCTAGAACAAATACTCCAAAAATGTATATGGAACCAAAAAATACCCCAAATAGCTGCAGCAATCTTGAGAAAGAAGATGGAGGGATCACAATACCAGATATCAAGCTACACTATGAAGCCACTGTAATCAAAACAGTCCGGTACTAGGATAAGAACAGGCATTAGATCAATGGAACAGATCAGAGAACCCAGAAATCGACCCAAGACATTATGCTCAATATTTAACAAAGGAGCCCTGGCTGGTTTGGCTCAGTGGTTAGAGTGCCAGCCCTTGGGTGGAAGGGTTGCAGGTTCGATTCCCTGTCAAGGACACGTACCTTCAGTTGTAGGCTCAATCCCTGGCCCCAGTTGGGACGTGTGTGGGAGGTAACCAATCAACATGTGTGTCTCTCTGTCCCCCACTCTCCCTTCCCCTGCCCTCTGTCTAAAAAAAAAAAAAAAAAATCAATGCAAATATCCTCAGGTGAGAATTAAAAATATATATTTGACAAAGGAGGCAAGAACATACAATGGAGTAAAGACAGTCTCTTCACATGGAGCGGATTGATGAATCTCAGTGGAAGGCGGGTGGGGGTGGGGAGAGATTAATCAGAGGACTTATATGCTTATATGCACAACCCATGGACACAGACAATAGTGAGGTGAAGGCCTGGGGGGGGAGGTGGATGCCGGTGGAGGGGGTCAATGGGGGAAAAGGGGATATCTGTAATACTTTCAACAATAAAGATTTTTTTTAAAGGCAGTCTCTTCAATAAATACTGTTGGGATAATTGGACAGGTACCTGCACAAAAATGAAACCAGACCACCAACTTACACCATACACAAGAATAAACTCAAAATGGATAAAAGACTTAAATGTAAGTCGTGAAACCATAAAAATCCTAGAAGAAGACAGCAAAATATCAGACATCTCGTAGCAGAATTTTCACTGATACAATGCCTAGGGCAAGAAAAACAAAGGAGGAAAAAAACATGGGACTACATCAAAATACAAAAGCTGCTGCACAGCAAAAGAAATCAAGTTGAAAAGGGAACCCGCTGTATGGGAGAACATATTTGCCAATGATACAGCTAATAAGGGGTTCATTTCTAAAATACAGAAAGTACTCATACAACTCAACAAAAGGAAGACAATCCAATTAAAAACTGGGCAGAGGCCTGGCTGGTGTGGCTCAGTGGATGAGTGTCGACCCATGCACCAGGAGGTCGCCAGTTCAATTTCTGGCAGGCGGTGTGCAGGAGGCAGCCGATCGATGTTGACGTTTCTCCCTCACCAAGGTTTCTATCTATCTCTCCCTTTCTCTCTAAAAGTCAATAAAAACATTTTTTAAATGGGCAAAGGACCTAAATAGACACTTCTCCAAAAAGGACATACGGATGGCCAAGAGACACATGAGAAAATGCTTGACGTCTCTAATCATCAGAGATGCAAATTAAAACCACAATGAGGTGTCACCTCATACCTGTCAGAATCAAGAAATCAACAAACAAGCGCTGGGGAGGGTGTGGAGGAAAAGGCACCCTAGTGCCCTGCTGGTGGGAATGCAGATGGGGGCAGCCACTATGGAAAACTGTGGGGTTTCCTCAAAAAATTAAAAATGGAGCTGCCTTTTGACCCAGTGACTCCCACTTGTAGGAATACATCCTAAGAATCCTGAAACTAATCAGAAAGAACTGATGAACCCCTATGTTCATAGCAGCATTATTTCTAATAGCTGAGATCTGGAAACAGCCCAAGTGCCCATCAGGAGATGAGTGGATAAAAAGCTGTGGGACATTTACTCCATGGAATACTACGCAGCTGTAAAGAAGAAGGATCTCTTACCCTTTGGCACAGCATGGAAGAACCCGGAGAGTATTATGCTAAGTGAAATAAGCCAGTCAGAGAAAGACAAATATCACACGATCTCACTTATATGTGGAATCTAATGAACAAAATAAACTGACAAAATAGATCCAGAGACATGGAAGCATGGAACAGACTGAGGGGTCTCAGAGGGAAAGGTATGGGGGGTGGGGAGAGATTAACCAAAGAACTTTTATGCGTATATGTATAGCCCACGGACACAGACAATAGTGTGTTGAAGGCTTGGGGAGGGGTTGGGGTGTAGGGGCTCAATGGGGGAAAGGGGGACATCTGTAATACTCTCAACAATAAAGATAATTTTTTTAAAAAGGAAGCTGGTTGGCTCACTCTGGGTTAAGATGGGTCTTGGTGGCCATACCCAGGACCTGCCTCTGTAGGCTGTTGAGAATCAGTTTCAAAGAATGAATACAACTCCCTGACCGTGTAGTCAGATCCTTTTATTTAAAATATCTTTATTGATTTCAGAGAGAGGAAGGGAGAGGGAGAGAAATAGAAACATCAATGATGAGAGTCATTGATCGGCCGCCTCCTGCACGCCCCCTACTGGGGATCGGGCCCGCAGCCCGGGCATGTGCCCTGACCGGGAATCGAACCCTGATCTCCTGGCTCCTAGGTCGGTGCTCAACCGCTGAGCCCCGCCTGACTGGGCTGTAGTCAGATCTTCAAAAAAACAAAGCCCCCCTGTCCTGGCCGGATAGCTCGGCTGGTTGGAGTGTCTGCCCATACAACAAAAGGTTGCAGGTTTGATTCCTGGTCGGGGCATATACCGAGGTTGCGGGTTCAACCTCTAGTTGGGGCACATATGGGAGGCAACTGATTGATGTTTCTCTTTCTCTCTCTCCCCCACCTTTTCCTCTCTCTAAAATCAATAAACATATCCTCGGGTAAAGAATTGAAAAAAAGACCAAGGCCACCAATCCCATGGGCCACTGAAAGCCAACCCCAAATCTGGCCAGGAACCCTTTCCCCATAGGCAGCAATTCTGTGAGGCTACGTTGTCATTTCCACAGAAATGACAAGCTCAGCTTCCAGTCCTACAAAGACCAGATGGCCCCTTTGGCTGACTCCTGGTCTCCACGTTGACCATGAGAGGTCTGAGAGCTGCAGAACACCTCTTCTGCGTGCTCCCACTAAAGGTATACCTGGCACTCTTCTGAGTTACTTCATGATAAACCAGGGTTTCTCAATCTTGGCACTATTGACATTTTGGATGAGATCATTCTTTGTTGTCAGATGACATGTTGTGCTTTGTAGGATGTTTAGCATCATTTCTGACCTTTAACCATTGCATGCCATTAGCACACTCCCTCTCCCCTACCAGTTGTGACAACTAAAAAGGTCTCCAGACATTGCCAAATGTCCCCTGGGGGAGAACTGCCCTGGTTGAGAACCACTGCAATCAATTCATCCTACAAGAATTCCCAGGACAAAGCCGGGTTCTCCTGATGAAGCTGGTCTGCTTGTTGAGCAGAGTACTCAATCAAAAAGGCTTTTCCTTTTTGCCTTGCCTGCCAGGAAGCTCAGAAAGCTTGCTTCGGTGTTCAGTTCCATGTAGCTCCAGTTGCAGGATTTTTTGTGGTCCTGCTTGGTTCCAGGAATGGTTTGAAGCAACCCAGACACCAGGTGAGAAACACTGCGTAAAAGTCACAAGGAGGCAGATTTCAGCAAAACTTGAAGTATTTTCTAATAATGAAACTGACCAGCCCCAGGATGGGTTGCCAAGAAAGAAGAGAAACCTTACTGGAAATATTTAGTCAGTGCAGAGAGACACATCATGATGATTCTGGATGTACTTTATGTCGATCCGTCCTATATCCCACTCACCTTCTAAAAAAGGCATTTCCTGTGAACTAGAAAAACCAAAAAGGCTTATGAAATAAGACGAGTAGGACTGAATATAAAGGAAAACAACTTTGTCAATGGTAAGCATCACCAAACAGCAGAATTCAGACCTGCTACTTACTTGTATTTCTGTCCCCAACAAGTGACTTCATGCTGACCCTCACTTTCCTCATTGGTAAAAGGGGGATGGCAATAGATCTTCCTTCACAGGGTGGCTACAAGGGTTAAATAAAATACTCATGAACCATGCTTAGAACAGGGTCCAGCACTCGGCTGCAACTCGATGAATGGTGCCTAAATTTTGTTAATGTCTTAAGTCATTTTTGTTGCAAGTGACAAAAATCCAGCTCTAGCTCAAGTACAAATGGATTTTATTGACTTAGAATCAAGAAAGTGTGGAATTACGTCTAACATCAGGCATGCTGGTTCCACATCAGGACTCTCCCTCGCAATCTAATAATCCCAAGTCCCTCCAAGTGGTGGCAAAAAACAAACAAACAAACAAACAAAAAACCCACAAAAGATACTGGTACCCAAATCCTTAGAATTAAAGTCCCAAAGGAAAGAGGGTCATCTCCCCCTCCCAACTCACACTGAAATTTAAGGAACACTCTGATGGGCCCATTGGAGTCACATGGACAGCGGTAAACTTCACTGTACCTGAAGGATGGGCTGCTGTGACTGGATGGTCACCCGGAGTGATTTGGTTCCCCAGCCCACTTGAGGATCTTTGATGGACTCTGCCTCTAGCAACAGAACTGCAGGGGCCCATCCCTTTAAGATCTGTCTTACTCCAGGCTGCAATCTGGAAGGTGGAAAGACAGCTAACAGGTTCTTCCCCGTAAGGGTAATTGTTTCCTTTACAGACAGGGAGTGTTCAGTGTTTGAGAACCTGCCCCTGACCCCAGTTCTCTGATAATCCCAATTTTATCTCCTACCTCATTACCAATTTCCTCTTTTAGTTTGGGGCAGAGAATTCAGCTTCATCAATCTCACAAAACTGAGCAGATGCTAATCTCTGTTTATATTACAACATCCTGATATTTTTCTCGAAAGCCCCATAAGCCACACACTCTCAGGAGACACGTGGTTAGAGCCTCAAGATAAAATAGGCAACAACTTAATCAGCTATTCTTCTTTTACGCAGCAGAGATTTCCAGTTTCCCGAGGAGGACTATTTTGCAGGGATGCCATGTACACCTGGGCAGGCTGCGCACTGCACAAATCTTGGAAGCCCTGGTCACTTTTCAGTGAACATATGTGCATGTGGTGGCGCTGGCCCTCTACCTCACCTTTGCTCAGCCAATTCCACATCTTAACTTATTTCCTTTAATATTCTCCCCTTTCCAGGTACTCATTTCTAAGTTAGTCAAAACTGTCATAGAGGCAAGGGACAGAAACTCCGTAAAAGTAGCTCAAATACTCAGGAAATTTGTTGGCTCATAATAAAGAATGAAGACTTCTGGCTTCAGGTATGGTTATAACCAAGAGCTCAACGAAGATAGCCAGAGCTGTCTCTCATTCACTTTTGCATCATGGTGGAGACTTTTCAGTCTGCAGACTTTTCTTCCAGATGATCAGGGAGGATGACTGCAGGCAGAATGAGGCTCTGTGTGAAGCTCATGATCCCAGGAGACTGAAACCCTCCGAAGTGATGTCCTCATCGCAGACCTAATTATTGTGGCCAGGCAATGGGGTTCTTTGATAAGTGCAGATCACATGGTATGGGGTGGTTGTGTTAGATACGGGGCCATGTGGGGTAGTGGAGGGAGGTCCACAAAGGGAAGGCAAGGTGCTGGTAGAGATACGACGCAGACAGAAACAACAGCTGTCCTTACAAGTGTTATTTGCAATAGGGTCATCCAGGAGGTGGCAGGATGAAGAACCCAAAACATAATCTAATTGCAGTCTGGGGCCTCTCAGATCTGCTGCAGGCTTTTCCACAGAGGTGAAAAGCAGGTCTCAGGCCACAAGTTAAGCACAGATCTAGAAGGTTCAGGAAGGGAGACAACTCCTAGAGGCCTGATTTGCTCAAGGCTATATTCAAGGGTAAGTGGTATGAAAATTCACCAGGCAAAGACCATCAGAAACACACCTGTAGGCAAAAAAGCTTTCTTAGCTGGCTCCAGCAAGGAAGACCACATCCTAGGAACCGCGGAGCGCCTCTGTAAGAGAGGGTTGGGGGCAGGAGGGCGTCTTAGAGGATGGAGGCACGTGCTGGGCGGTTTCAAGGAGAGTTATAGAGGATAGAAGCAGAGCTGTCATTGGTGAGAAGCAGCGGTCATTTCAGTTAGTCAGGAGGGGGCGTGTGTTCGTTTTTGTGGTTGCAGAGCGTCTCTCTGGCTTGGTGCAGACATGGTCACAGATAGGCCTTGTATGACTTGTTTATGTTCAGTGAAGAACATCACAGCCCAGCTGCTAGCTGTCAGCTGTTTTTCATTCCCTCTTCGCAGGGATCTTTGTCTCCAGGTAAAGTCTGCCCAGAGTCCTTCCCAGTTTCTGCCCAGGCTTCTCCCAGAGATCATCACTCCAGGGAGTCTGGGGCGCAGGGTGACAGCAGTGAGTGACCCTCAAGTGGGCAGGAAGAGGGAAACATTCAGGGACAGAATCCCCAGCTCTTCCTTGGGGAGCCTTAAAGGGAAATGCTTAATCCATTAAGCAAAGATAAAGAAGTGTGTAAATTGCAGGACTTCTCAGAGCCTTGCCTAGGCTTATGTGCATGGCCAGAGTGGGAGAGACAAAATGGTGTTTTTGGAACAAAGACAGAGTCAGAGACATGAGCAGGAGGTAGAAACAGAGCGAGAGCGAGCGCGCGCGACAGAGGCAGAGAAAGTAACAGGTACAGAGGCAAAAGGATGGAAATAGAGACACAGAGATAGAGATACAGAGAAAGGAATAGAGACAGAGCCGGGCAGAGATCGACAGGGACAGAGAGAAGTAGGCAGGGCAGAGAGAGGGACAGAGAGCGAGACGGGCGCAGGAGAGGGCCGCCCGAGGGCTGGGCGGGCAGGGCGCGGGCAGGGCGCGGGCAGGGCGCGGGGCAGGGCGCGGGGCGGGGAGGCCGGGTCGGGACAAAGGCTGGCGGGGGGCGGGGGCAGCGATGGCGAAGGCCGCGGCGGGTGCGGAGAACTACAAGTCCCAGCAGCTCCCGCTGCGGCCCTCGGCCGGCCCCTCTCGATCCCCGGGAGCGCCTGGCGGGGCCGCTGGGCCGAGGGGGCCGCCGGCGGGGCTAGCGGGCGGGGCGCTAGCTGCGGGCCCCTGGGGCGCCGGCGGGAGCGGCGGGCCGGGCAGGGGCGAGGGGCGCCGGGTGAGTGTCCCCGCGAGCGGGTCGGCGGACGAGGGCCTGGGGGGGGGGCCGGGGCCCCCGGCGCGGGGCGCGGCCCAGGGCGACCTCCGTGCGCCCCTCGCCGCGCACGCCTCCCGCCAGGGCCCGGGGAGCAGGGTCGAGGCACGAGGCGAGGGCTGAAGGCCTGCGGGCCTAGCGCGCTCTGCCCGCCGCCGCGGCCGCGGGGAGGGCCCCGCTCGAGCTGGGCGCCTTAGATAGGGGAGACTGGGGGGCACCCTTCAGCCGTGGGTCGGGGTTCAGGACGCCCCCTCCTGTAGAGACGATCCAGACCCCCTGCCCCAGGGACCTGGGAGAGGCCCCAAGCAGCGTTCTCCCCGCCCTGAGCCTGGGAGTTCAGGAGGCCCTTTCTCAAGAGGGGAATCCAGGGATTCCCTCTCTCCCCCGGGGCCCCAGTTATTGTTCCTCCCACTCTCCAGTCTGGGAGTCCAGAGTTCTGGAAGCCACTTCCCCAGGAGGTGATCCAGGAACCCAGGAGGGGACCTGGGCATTGTTTCCCCCACTCTCCAACCTGGGGTTCTGGGTAGAGGAGGTGATCTAGGAACTTAGCCCCTCCATTTGCTTAGCCACCCCCATCAATGGGTTGTGGCCCAGGATGTCTCCCTCCCCAGAAGAGGTTCCCCGTATCCCCCAGGAACAGATCTATTTGTTTCCACCCAATGCCCAGCCATGGGGTGGGTAGCTTAAGGGGTCACCTCCCATCAGGTATTCCTGAGCACCCCCTGCTCCCCAGAATGGGTCCCAGCTATTGTTTCTCCACCCCCTCCCCTACCTCCAGCCTGGAACTCAGGATCTTTCCTCCAAGAGGGGACAAAAGTGTCTTGACACATATCCCCATACCTCAGCCATAGGGTCAGTCACTCAGGAATCTCCCCTTCCTAGGATTTGGCTCAGGGCTCCCCCCCCCCCCCCCCCAGTCACCCAAGAGGGGCCCCAGGTATTATTTCTACCCAGCCCCAGCTAGGGGTTAGAATTCGGGATCTTCTGTTCAATTGGGCAGCAGGTATACTGACTACAGTCCTGACCATGGGATCCATGGGTCTCCCTCCCCCACCCCACAGGCTCCACATATTATTCCCCACCTCCCACTCTAGCTTTAGGACCTGGCATTTGGGAACATGGGTGTTTAGACATTACTCCCACCCCGGAACTGTGAGGCCTGGCATTCGGGTGGTCTCTTCCCCAGGAAGCAAGCCAGGGGTACCCCTGTGCTCCCTCAAGAGCACTACCAGATGTGGTTTGTGTCCCCCCCCCCCCATTCCCCAGATACAGGCTTCTTCAAGTTCAGGATGCTTTCTCTCTAGGACTTGAGCCAGAGGTCCCCCTCCCTACCAGAAACTCCCAAATATGCCACCTCTGGCTATGGGACAGGAGTGCAGGCCATGTACTTAGAAGCAAGCACAGAAACTCGGACACCCACCCTCTTCCCCACTGGGGGTAGGAACCTAGGACTCTCTCTCCACAGGACCCAAGCTTCCCACAAGAGGAGGAGTCCAGGATGGAGAAAGGGGCAGAGCCATGGAGTTGGGTACTGGAGACCTCTAGTGCCAGATCCCATGACCTCCGTCCAGGTGTGGGGCTAAGAAGGGAGGGGCCCCCCATGTCCCACCAGGGTCTCTCTTCTTGCCCTGGCTAGGGTGAGTCACAAGTCTCCCTGTGGTCTAAAACAAGAGAAGGATCCATGTGTATGTTCAGAAGTGGGTTTTGGGGCACAGCTTGGCCACCTATCCCATCCCTGCCCAGGCTCCAAGAGACCCCTTGCTCCCCAGAACCTACTTCTGCCCACCCTGTCCTCGCCCTGCAGATCCTGCCCTAGAAGCAGCTGGCACTTCCACACCCGGGATGCGGCGCTCTGTCCTGGTCAGGAACCCAGGCCACAAAGGCCCGAGACCTGCTTATGAAGAGCTTGACTCAGACTCAGAAGACCTGGACCCCAACCCCGAAGACCCAGAGCCTGACCTGGAAGACCTCAACACTGTCTCTGAAGATGTGGACCCCAGCTTGGAAGATCTAGAGCCTGTCTCTGACAATCTGGACCCTGATGCAGACGCTCCAAGTTCCATCTTGGGGACCCGCGCCATGGATCCCCAAGATCTCAACCCCATGTCTTCAAGTTTTGATCTCGATCCAGACGTCATTGGCCCTGTCCCTCTGGTCCTTGACCCTAACAGCGACACCCTCAGTCCCCCAGAAGCTCCAGACCTGGACCCCCTCTCATCCGGCCTCACTGCCGCCCGGGAAGGCCTGGCCGCCAGCCAGGAGGTGCTCCCCGCACCTGCCAGCCCTCCCCGGCCCTTCTCCTGCCCCGATTGCGGGCGAGCCTTCCGCCGCAGTTCGGGGCTAAGCCAGCACCGCCGCACCCACAGTGGCGAGAAGCCCTACCGCTGCCCCGACTGCGGCAAGTCCTTCAGCCACGGCGCCACGTTGGCGCAGCACCGGGGCATCCACACGGGCGCGCGGCCCTACCAGTGCGCGGCGTGCGGCAAGGCCTTCGGCTGGCGCTCCACGCTGCTGAAGCACCGCAGCAGCCACAGCGGCGAGAAGCCGCACCACTGCCCCGTGTGCGGCAAGGCCTTCGGGCACGGCTCGCTGCTGGCGCAGCACCTGCGCACCCACGGCGGCCCGCGGCCGCACAAGTGCCCCGTGTGCGCCAAGGGCTTCGGGCAGGGCTCGGCGCTGCTGAAGCACCTCCGCACGCACACGGGCGAGCGGCCCTACCCCTGCCCGCAGTGCGGCAAGGCCTTCGGGCAGAGCTCGGCGCTGCTGCAGCACCAGCGCACGCACACGGCCGAGCGCCCCTACCGGTGCCCGCACTGCGGCAAGGCGTTTGGTCAGAGCTCCAACCTGCAGCATCACTTGCGCATCCACACCGGCGAGCGGCCTTACGCCTGCCCGCACTGCTCCAAGGCCTTCGGGCAGAGCTCGGCGCTGCTGCAGCACCTGCACGTGCATTCCGGGGAGCGCCCCTACCGCTGCCAGCTCTGCGGCAAGGCCTTCGGCCAGGCGTCCAGCCTCACCAAGCACAAGCGCGTGCACGAGGGCGCGGCGGCGGCGGCGGCGGCGGCGGCGGCTACAGCAGCGGCTGGCCTGGGCCTTAGCCCTGCTTCGGTGTTGCGGCCCGGGCAGGTCTCCCTCCTGGGTCCTGATGCTGGCTCTGTGCTTGGCTCTGGCCTGGGCTCCCTCCCCAATCCCAGCCCCAAAACTGGCCCTGGCTCTGGATCTACCCATGCTCCTGATCCCGTCAAGTCTTCTGACGCTAAGCCTGGTCGCGATGCCAATCCTGACCTTGTGGCCAGCCCCGACCATGGATCTGGTCACAGCTCAGACCCAGATCCTGTGCCCAGCCCCAACCCCAACCCTGAGTCCTGCCCTGACCCCAGCTCTCCCACCCATGACAGCTCAGCCCTCCCTACCTGTGAGAGTCCCAAGTGGGTGCAGGAGCGAGGGGCACTGCTGGGGCCTGATGGCTGAAGGGGATGCCAGCGCCCACGGAGGCCTGGGGAAGTTGTGTGTTGTGCAGTTAGTAAAATCCTCTCACTGCCTTCTGGCTCTGCTTCATGGTTCTCCTGTTTCTTTTTTCCCTAATGCACAGCTCCTCGGGAAATGGGAAGGTGTGGCCTGAGCCGGCCATACGCCAGGAATCCCAATGTTCTGGCTCCCCCAACATCCTCCAGGCTTCTCAGCTTCCCCCATTCCAGCAGTCACTGCTCTGCTCCCCAGATCTGGTCACCTTAGTTAGGAGCAGACTTAGCCCTGCAGGTGGTCCGAGCATCACCCCTTCCCTTTGGTTTATCTGAATGGTGGGATTTATGGCATGTTGAAATTAGCGGGCTGATAATGGAGGCTAATATGAAGCCATGCGGGCAATCCTGCCTTGTCTGTTCCTCTTACTCTTGTCCTTCAAAGTCCACGTTATAGGTACACCACTGGACAAAGGAGGTAGCTCATTTATGCATTCAACAAACATCTGTTGAGAGCTCACAGACACCACATTTGGAAACATTTAAAAAGTACAGGGTATGGTACATTCTAAAAGTATATAAGACTTCTGATTCAGGTCAGGGACAACTTTCCCAAGGAAGCACTGTAATCCCAGTAACTACTAACTTTATCATTAGCACTGTTTGCCCAGCCTCTTGCTGTGCTTTTGCATTTTCTCATTTAATTCTTTCAACAACTCCATGAAGCAGGCAACTATGACTGAGCATCCCCATTTTACAAATGATGAAACTGAGGCATATGGAGTTTAAGGGACTCTTTGGAAGACAGGGAAATGGCAGTTGGCAGCACCTAGATTTGAATCTGAATTGTCTGTCCCCCAGAGCCCTTGTTCTTAACCATTATCCTCCAGGGCAAGAGTGTGCAAAGGCCATGGGGCCTTTGAAAGATGAACTAGGAGAGGAGGTGGGGGAGGACCGGAGGGCTCTGGTAGATTGCTGTAGGGAGTGTGTCATCTCAGAGAAATAGGGAGTCACTGGCAGGTTTTGGGGGGGGGGACTGATATGAATTATTCTTTGAAAATGCTTCTGCCTGCTGGATGGAGAGTGTCATGCATGGAAGGGGTCAGGAGTGGGAGTCTAAGATCAGAGAGGAGGTTGCTGCAGCGGTCCAGGCCAGGAATAGTGGGGGACTCTGGGCTGAGAGCCATAAAAGTGGGAATAAGTGGACCTATTTGGGAGATAATTAGGAAATGAAATAGGATTTGCTGATAGGTCCTAGAGGGGCCGCAGAGGAGGGGACTGAGAGTAATCCGGGAATTTCTGGGAGGATGGAGGGGAACAACCCTTAGAAGGATGTAGAATCATCACCGGACCTAGCGAACGTGGAAGTCAAGATGTTGGCACTGGACGCGGGCATGACAAGGAGCCAGTCCCACGTTGGTACTCAGAGCCAGGCGATCCCCCAACACTGTGCTCGCCCGTCGGCGCTAGGGCCTCGCGACCGCCCCTGGCGGCCAAGTCCCCCGGCCGGCGCGGGCGCCGCTCGGGCAGGTGTGGTCTTCGCGCCGGGGAAGGGGTCGGATCCGGTCACGTGCCTCCAAGGGCGCCCCGGGCACGTGACCCGGACGCCAGTCAGCTGATGCGCGAGGTTTTGAAGCTGCGCCGCGAGGGAGCGGGACGGCGGTGACAGTGGCGGGCGCTGGTTCCCCGGCTGCTCCGCCGCGCCCGCCGGCGTCGGGCGCTCCCCGCCCGGGTATGGCCGCCCCCGGGGGCCGGCGCGGCTCAGGTGAGGTCGCGGGCGGCGGGCGGCGGGCGGCGGGCTGGCAGCAGCCCGGACGCGCGGCGGCCGATAGCCCGTTTCCCTTTCCCCAACTCCGGGGCTGACTCCCAGCTTTCCCGTGTGGGCAGAAGGCTCCTAGAGCCTGGGAGGCGGGGGGGCACCAGCTTCTCCGACTCGGGGCGGCGAGGCTCCCAGCCTGAGCCTAGGTCGCGATTGCTCAACTTTGCTGAAGCACAGCGGGCACCAGTTTCTCCAACCCGCACGAGACTCCAGGATTTCCTTCCCCAAACCAGGAGGTTAATGCTTCTCTAAACGCAGGCTGAGGATTGGGGGGCATTGCCTCCTTGAGCCTAGCCGCCTAACTCAATTTCAGATCTCCAAACCCGTGGAAGCTCAGCTTTCCTGGATTCAGGCGTTGGGTGCCCAGCTTCCAGTGTCTTCAGTCTGCCCCTCTCATGGGGGAGCCTGGAGAAAGACCCTTTCTGTTGGTCTTCCCTATATGAGCTACTGAAGACACCAAAACGTGTCTCACCTGGTAGGGTCTGGGGTAGGTTAGCTATGATCACAGCTGCAGAGGCAGGCCTAGCCGCCGGCTTCCAACCAGCTCTCTTGTAAACAATTGCAAAAGCATCCAAGGTCCAAAGGGACCAGTCAGGAGCTGGCCCTCCCTGCAGAACAGGTTCTGACAGTGCCCACAATCATCTTGGTGGTGGTGGTGGCGGGGGGCTGGAAGCCAGGCCCTGGAAAGAAGCTGGGTTCTCCTGGTGGAGGGGCGGGCGGTGTTAGGGACAGTTCTGGGCTGCAGTGACCGGCTATGACCCCTGCAGCTGCCAAAACATTGGACCTTCCTCTTAGGTTGTTCCTGATTGAAGGGAATAGGCGGTGCTTAAAATAGCCTTGGTTTCCTGAAGCTTTACTGAGACTTGGGCTGAGCTGCTTTGTCTCACTCTATTCTGGAAGCGTTTTCAGGGTTTTAGCCTCAGAGGGAGACTTTTTTTTTTCTTTCCAGTTTTCAGATGAGGAGACTGAGACTTAGAAAGGTGCCTGGGGTCCCCCAACCAGGAAGTGACAGGTCTGGGATTTGGTCGTAGGGCTATGTGATTTCCAGGAGCTGGTAGCTTTAATGAAGATGCCGTATTAGCCCATAACCTGACAAATGGGCAGCGCTGTAATCACAGTGACTCTTCAGCAAAAGCATTCCCTTATTACTGTAATTGTTGATCTTCGCTTCTCCAGGGCTTGTGAGAGTGTCAGCTGGACAGACCAGGTCATGATGAGTTCGGGAAGGGTTTGTCCAGAAAATACTGGAATGTAGCTGAGTTCCATGTTCATGCCTGAGGGCTGGTGTTGGGATGGGCCCAGGAGCCTTGAGTGACCTGTGAGAAGCCAGTGGAAGTAATTCATTCTCTCCCCACAAATCAACAGGAACAATGATGGAATGTCTTGACATTTTAAAAATATATATATCTTTATTGATTTCAGAGGGAGGAAGGGAGAGGGAGAGAGAGATAGAAATGTCAATGATGAGAGTTGTCATTGATCAGCTGCCTCCTGCACACCCCCGACTGGGGATCGAGCCTGCATCCCAGGCATGTGCCCTGACCAGGAGTCTAACCACCATCTCCTGGATCCTAGGTCCATGCTCAACCCCTGAGCCACTCCCAGCTGGGCGGAGTGTCCTGACATTCTTACCACCTACCAACCCCTGCAATAAATACTTTGTAAGCATCAAATCCTCAACTTCCTGTGAGAGATGCTATTACCCCATTTTGCAGATGAGAAACTGAGGCCCAGAGAGTCTGGGTGCCCTGTCTGTGCCAGTGAGCATCGGGGTCAGGAATCAACTCAGGCCCTTTTGAGTACCAAACCTGAATTTGCAAACTCTGAGCAGCACTGCTGCATATATCCATAAAATATGGTAGATTTTTTAATTTTCTTCGATCTCCCAGAATTCTTTCTTGGCTGGAATGTGGGATCTGCCTTCCCTTTTGGGAGGTGGGCCTCCCTGGGCCTGATCCCTACTGCTCTCTCCCATTCCCACAGAGACCGAGCACCTCCTGAGCCCCAGCCTTGGGTATGGGACCCAGGCGGGGGCTTCGCCGGCCCCTCCAACCCCTGTGGAAGAGGAAGACCTCCGCCGCCGGCTCAAGTACTTCTTCATGAGTCCCTGTGACAAATTTCGGGCCAAGGGTCGCAAGCCCTTTAAGCTGATGCTGCAAGTGGTTAAGATCTTGGTAGTCACTGTGCAGGTGAGACCTGCGGGAGCCCCAGCAGAATGCTGCCTGTGGCCACTGTTTTCCTTGAAGGAGAGTCTGGGAGTTGGAACCTCCATCCTGACCCTGCAGCAGCATGACAGTAACAATGGCAGTAATAAATCAGAAAATCCTCAGCTCTATGTGAGCAGCTCCTTTTAACCTCACACATGCCTCCATTTTATAGATGAGGCAGCTGAGGCTCAGCAAGGTTTAGGGACTTGTCCAAAGTCACATAGCAATCAAGCATTGGGATTTGCTGGCACTTGAACCCAGGCAGTCTGATGCCATGTTGATTCTCAAAGAGAACTGACCCAGTGGCTGAACAGATGGTTGCCCCCCTTCCATGCCAGGCCCTGTGCTGGGGTCTAGTGATTCCAAGATGAATCAGACACTGCCCCTGCCCTACGGTGCTGTGACTTTGGGCATGTTCCTGCTTCTAATTTCCCCTTGGTAAAGGAACCTAGCACTGTGGTACTTACCCTATAGGTTTGGGTTTAGCATGGAAGTTGGCATCAGGTAAACATTTCATGAACATTAGTTGCTACCCTGAGGTATATGAGTGCCCACTATGTGCTATGTATTGGTGGGCCTGGAAAATGGGGACATGTGCCTCCATGGTGTGGGTCCTTTTCCTCCACTCAAGCATCGAGGGAGGCCCCATCCAGCAGTGTCGACCCCCTGTCCCTCCCACCAGCTCATCCTGTTCGGGCTCAGCAACCAGCTGGCAGTGACATTCCGAGAGGAGAACACCATCGCCTTCCGCCACCTCTTCCTTCTGGGCTACTCTGATGGGGCAGATGACACCTTCGCAGCCTACACACAGGAGCAGCTCTACCAGGCTATCTTCTACGCTGTGGACCAGGTAGGGGCAGCCAGGGGCAGGTGGGCAGGTTGGCAGGCGCTGGGGGGTGGGGGCTGATGGACTCTCTCCTTCTCTGCCCACAGTATCTGATGCTCCCTGATGTGTCGCTGGGCCGCTACGCATATGTACAGGGTGGGGGTGGCCCCTGGGCCAATGGCTCAGCCCTGGCCCTCTGCCAGCGGTACTACCACCGTGGCCACGTGGACCCAGCCAATGACACCTTTGACATTGACCCAATGGTCGTCACTGGTGAGTGGACAAGGCAGGGCTGAGCTGTTGGGGGCCCCTGGCTGCTGGGATTATAATCCCAGCTCTACTCTCACTCATCTAGGAGATGGGTTATCTTGAGTATTAATAACTTGATGTATGCAACGTGTTTAGAAGAATGCTTGACATGTAGAAAGTGCTAGGTGTTATGTTTAATATCATTAATTCACTAAACATTTGGGGGCCTACAGAGCTCCAGGCCCTAGGGTCTGTGCAGGGAATAGACATACTGGGCCCTACCCTGGGGAGACATGGGGCACAAATAACAAATGTTCAAGTACAAAGTGAATCAGGAAAGGGGTCTCTCAGGAACTCTGGGAGCCCTCCCTATGCCTCCCCAATCCTGTGCCCCTTTCCTGCCTCCTTGTCCTCAGATTGCATCCTGGTGGACCCCCCTGAGAGACCCCTTGTGCCCCCCAATGATGATTTCTCTCCCATGGATGGCAGCGCCAGTTACAAGAACCTCACGCTCAAATTCCACAAGTACTGCCTGATGGAGGGGGCCACCCCAAAGCTTGGCAGAGGGTTGGGGGAGGCAGGAGGCCAGGTATCCTTGGGGTCCCCCTGGCAGCCACTTCCCTGAAGGTGGGGGCAGGGGCAGGCCAGGCTTATGCCTGCTGAGTGAGCACTTCCCTCTGCCAGCTGCAGAGTCAGCATGGGGCAGGAGTGTTGGCATTCTAGGGCCCAGGGAGCTATGGAGCTCCCTCCCCCTCACCGGACCCCTCCCCTTAGGCTGATCAACGTCACCATCCACTTCCAGCTGAAGACCATCAATCTTCAAAGCCTGATCAACAATGAGATCCCAGACTGCTATACCTTCAGCATCCTGGTGAGCTCACGGTGTCCAGGGCAAGAGTATGGACCCCCCTCCCCCTGGTGATCTGGGGTGGGGAGCAGGGGATGGTACCACAGGACTTCTGAGCTCTAGGGCTGAGGACCCTTGACCAAGGGCAGCATGTGGGTGATGGAGAAGCTGGGGCTAGACAGACCATCCAGCATGCGGGTCTGGGAGCCTAGGCCTGCCAAGACTTACTCTGCACCCCACCACAGATCACGTTTGACAATAAGGCATACAGCGGGCGTGTCCCCATCAGCCTGGAGACCCAGGCTCACATCCAGGAGTGTAAGCACCCCAGCGTCTTCAGGCATGGTGAGCCCTCAATCCCCAGCCCAGTATCAACCAGGGACCCTGACCTGCCAAGGGATCCTCTGAACCCCATACCAGCACTGACTGAGCTTCTGACTCAGAATAACCCATGAGCCCGCTGATCAACCCAGACCAGCCCTGCAGTCGCCTTGGTCTGGCCCAGCCCCAGCCCTGGCCTCCAAACGCCCCAAGCTTCCTTGACTCTAGCCAAGGCCCACTTCCCACAGGAGACAACAGCTTCCGGCTCCTGTTTGATGTGGTAGTGATGCTCACCTGCTCCCTCTCCTTCCTGCTGTGTGCCCGCTCCCTGCTCCGGGGCTTCCTGCTGCAGAATGTAAGAACCATCCCAGTGTCACTGTGCCCATAAGGGGTAGGGGTGGTGAGAGGCTCCTGTGCCTGGAGAAGCCCTCACCCCACCTGCCTCCTGCAGGAGTTTGTGGGGTTCATGTGGCAGCAGCGGGGACGGGCCATCAGCCTGTGGGAGCGGCTAGAATTTGTCAACGGCTGGTATATCCTGTTGGTCACCAGTGACGTGCTCACCATCTCGGGCACTATCATGAAGATCGGCATTGAAGCTAAGGTGGGTCCTGCCCACACCCTGCCCCTGGCCCTGGCAGCCCCTTCCAGACCTTGGCCTCTATACTGCCCCCACTGATGCCCATCTGGGGCCACATTCCCCAGCCAGATGGGGTTGACACTGCTCCCACCCCTAGAACTTGGCCAGCTACGACATCTGCAGCATCCTCCTGGGCACTTCAACGTTGCTCGTCTGGGTTGGTGTCATCCGCTACCTGACCTTCTTCCATAATTACAACGTAAGCCTGTGTGCGTAGGCCTCCCTCCGGGTGGTGGCCACATGTCCCCCAATTCCCACTTCCCAAATTCATACCCATGCGGCAATCACCAGCCCCTGCAGATGACCCATCACGAGCCTTTAAGTCCTATACCTGTCCACCACAGATGTACCTGTCACTGAATCTGAGCAGGGGCCACATGAGCCTGCCCCCTCATAGCCATACAGCTGAGTACAGTCACGGAGCACCCTCAGCTCCAGGCTACCCCTTCTCAGCTCCCCTAGCTGTGCCCTCAGCCAGGCCCTGCCTGCTCACCCCATGTGCACTGCCAGCCAGGGTTGTGGCCATGCCCTCATCAGCCATTTGCCCGCTGCAGATCCTCATCGCCACGCTGCGGGTGGCCTTGCCCAGCGTCATGCGATTCTGCTGCTGTGTGGCTGTCATCTACCTGGGCTATTGCTTCTGCGGCTGGATCGTATTGGGGCCCTACCATGTGAAGGTAGGGGCTAGCAAGGGCTGGTAGGAGGTGCTCATGACCCACAGGAGAAGGTTCGTTCCCTGGCTCCCTTCCCCTGAACCTACATCCCAAGCCCTCAGAACCTTGGCTTCTCTGTTACTGACCTGGCCACACTGAGTGACCCCCAGTACTTTACCAACAGGTCTGCAGTGGTTCTGCCCACACTGACCTTATGACCTTATCATTGACATGATCCCTAAAAGACCCCATTGTAACTGCCGATACTCTGCCCACTGTCCCTCTGACCCCAGTAACCCTGGCCTTGACCCTTTGACCTTATCATCACACAGTGACCCCCAGGTGGTCCCATTGTAACTATTGGTACTCTGCTGTCCCCTCTGACCCCTGGTGCCCCCGCCCAGCCCCTTCTGTCCCTACAATCCCACTGACCTTGCTGCCTGGCCACAGTTCCGCTCGCTTTCCATGGTGTCGGAGTGCCTGTTCTCACTCATCAATGGGGATGACATGTTCGTGACATTTGCGGCAATGCAGACGCAGCAGGGCCGCAGCAGCCTCGTCTGGCTCTTCTCCCAGATCTACCTTTACTCCTTCATCAGCCTCTTCATCTACATGGTGTTGAGCCTCTTCATCGCACTCATCACTGGTGCCTACGACACCATCAAGGTCAGCCTGCCTCCCCATAGGGCCAACCCGCATCACATATAGCTCCAGTCTGGGTTCCGTGTCCCTTCGAGGCTGCCACGGCGAGGTCTCAGGGGACACGGCTGGGTGAGGAGAGAAGGACCCAGGGAGAGAATGTGGGAGACTCTGCAAAGCCAAAGGAGATGGTGGCTCGGAATTAGGGGTCACAGGCAGAACTGATGTCATGGACACAGCTGCCGTATTCTCAGTTTGATCAAGGTGGGTCACTGGCCAGGTAGGGTTCTCGAGTCTGCTTTTACCAACAGGGACACCAGGTCGTATAGTTTCAGTGACTTACCCAAGGTCAGCAACTAAGTGGTGAAACCAGGCTCAACCCAGGAAGCCTTGCTTCTAAGTCCTCTGTCTTATGGGATCGCTAGGGCAGCAGTTGTTTGGGTCTGGGGAGCCGTGGTTCTGCAGGCTATGGGGATTAGAAGAGAGAAAGGGGCCAGAGCAGAATGTGGGGTGGCAGATAGATAGGATTCTTTTAGCCAGCATGTCCAAGGGCCTATTGTGAGCTAAGACTTGTGCTGGGAAACAAGGCAAGGTGTACACAGTCTCTCCAGGGCCAGTGGGCAAGATGGATGATGCATGAACAGAAGTATGATGACCGACTGGTGAGAATTATGAAGGAAGGAAAGTTTCTAGAATATGCTATTCAATACTAATGTCTGACCACATGGGACTATTTAAATTTTGATTTTTTAAAAATGTTTTTATTGATTTTATTTTTAGAGAGGGAGGGAGAGAGAGAAACATCTTTGATTGAATTGGCTGCCCCCTAGTGGGGATGGAGCCTGCAACCCAGGCATGTGCCCTGACCCAGGAATGGAACCAGAGACAATGGGACAGTGCTCAACCAACTGAGCCACAGTGGCCAGGGCTAAATTTTGATTTTAATTGAAATGAAATACAATTCCAAATTCAGTTCCTCACTCACACCATTCACATATCAAGTGCCCAGGAGCCAGTGTGGCTAGTGGCTTCCAGATTGAACACCATAGAATCAAGCATTTGTCATCTCAGGAATTTCTAGATTGAAGAGGTAGGATCCCAAGTAAGGGAGCCCCAGGGGGAAAGAACACCTGGAGCAAAGGCCTAGAAAGAACTTGGAGAGGAAATGGTGGCTCCTCCACAAGGTGGGGAAGGGAAAGGCTCAGGCTCAGCCGAAAGCTACAATGTTCACTCCCACTGAGGACGTAAGTATGGCACCAAGTGACCAAGATGTGGGATGTGCACACATTCAGGAGTCAGGGAGGGTCATTCTGGAATCAAACCAGGAGGAACAGGGACCAAGGGTGGGTGCCTGCTTGGTCTTTGAGGAACAGCAAAGAGACCCAGATGGCTGGAGAGGAGGTGGAGGGGAGGGCAGATCTCAATGGGCCCTTTTCATGCTGGCCACCCTGCATCTCTCCTCAGCACCCCGGCGGTGCAGGCACGGAGGAGAGCGACCTCCAGGCTTACATTGCGCAGTGCCAGGACAGCCCTACCTCTGGCAAGTTCCGCAGCGGGAGAGGCTCAGCTTGCAGCCTCTGCTGTTGCGGCAGGAGCAGGTTCGAATCCAGGTTGGGATTGGGGGAAGGGGAGGTGCCAGAGGGAACTGCTGCCTTCCTTCCCGCTTGACACACTCCCTCCTTTAGGGATGATGCCGAGGAGAATTCGCTGCTGGTGAATTGACCCGGACCGCGACTGCCACTGGACATTAGCCCCAGGACCCTGGACTGGGGAGATCCTTGCCTATTTATTTTTAGGGTTTGCTTTTGAGGACTGGCTCTCTGCAGCACCCTGTGAAGGTGTGGGCCAGTTGAATCGGACACTGGGGTGGGACAGGGGTAGGGTGGATGTTAAATAAAACAGGAAAATAAACGTCTTGTTCACATTTTTAGTGGGAGGGGCCTTCCCTGAGCCAGCTGGTCTTCAGCCCCTTTAAGGCGTTGCTACGCTCCGCGCGGCTGGCTCCTGGAGACTTTCCAGCATGGCACGGGGCGGGGCTTCGGTGCGCCTTTTGGCGAATAACTTAAAGGGGCCATGCCCGTGGTGGTGTGCTGGGCGGAACTCTAGCGGTGTTAGCGCACAGTGGATCCGGGCTGCGGCCTCTGGGTGAGTCCGGGTTTCCATCACCCCCTCCGGCCGTTCCTTCGAGAGTAGTTAGCGAGTCCTCAGCTTTCCCAAGACCTGTCCCGCCGCCGATTTCTGGTAGCCCCCGACCTCCTGATGCTCTCATTCCCCTGGTTTCCCGCAAGTGTTACCGCACTGGTAGCTAGGTGCGCCCTAGTGTGGAAGGGGTCTAGTCCTCCCCACCCCGATGAATTTTCCAGGTAATGTCTCAAGGGTCCAGTTATTACTCTAAATTCCCACTAATACTCTAGCAAAACCAGAAACATTCTCAGCCTCCCAGAAAAGTCCCAGTAATATTCCAGCATTCTTCAGTATCCTCCAAGGAGCCCGGGCGCCCTCCCTAGGTCCGCTCTTACGCTCGAACAACCCCAGGGACGTGCCCACCCAGCTCCGTTTTTCCCAGAATCTCAGTAATTTTCCAGTGCCCCCAGTAATGCCAGCATCCCCGGTTACGTGCACTGGCTGCTGTCAGTGGGTGCCTGGCCGGCTGCCCTTTGGCCCTAGGGTGGCAGTTGGACAGGTGGAGCGGCTGGTCCGCACGGTGCATAGGTGAAGAGAGCAAGACGGGGAGCGGGAGACACGCCTCACTCCCTAGCCGCACCCGGGGGTCAATTTGCCCCACCTCTCTGTGCCGCAGCGCTCCTCTAGCGGTCCTCCGCCGAGGCAGCCGGTACGAAGGGGTTGGGCTTGTGGCAGGGACGGGGCGGGCCCAGAGTGACAGGTTCGTCCTGCTTCTAGATTCCTAGGACTCAGGACTACCAAACCTGTGGACCACCTGTGGACCACCAGCCAGAAACAGCTGATGGACGCCCCGCTGCAAACTGGGATGGTAAAGATCGGGGGCCGTGAGGCGCTGTGGGGACTACAACTCCCGGCGTGCTCAGCGCAGCCCCGCAGGAACTGGGCGGTGTGTGTTCTGGCGGAACTATGTTTCCCGGCGTGCGCCGCGCGCAGGCCGCGGAGCCGCAAAGAAGAGTCGCGCCGGCCCCCACCCCCTCCTTGGGAGGGAGTCGCGCTGGCCCATTCTGCAGATGGGGACACAGAGGCCACGGGCCGCTGAGAACTTCTCGGGGGCGGACGTGGCTCAGTGGGATGGAGTCCAGGACGTCCTGGCCCCCGGGAAGGGCTCGGCGGGGCGGGTATGCGATGCGCAGCCCGTGCCATTCGTCCCGCAGGTGCTGGGCGTGATGATCGGGGCCGGCGTCGCGGTGTTGGTCACAGCCGTGCTCATCCTCCTGCTAGTGCGGAGGCTTCGAGTGCCGAGTGAGGACCCGGAGGGCCCCTCAGGGGAGGCTGCGTGGGGGGAGCCGAAGCGCGGGTTCGGAGGCGGTGGAGATTGGACTTGCTGGGGTCCGCACGCGGTGTGCCGGCCTCCGGCCGCGCGGAGACTCCGCGGAGCTCAGGGCGCCCCTCTCCCCTTACCCCAGAAACCCCAGCCCCCGAGGGCCCGCGGTATCGGTTCCGGAAGAGGGACAAAGTGCTTTTCTATGGCCGGAAGATTATGCGGAAGGTGAGTCTAGGACCAGCTGAGGCTCCGGCTGACCCCACAGGAGCCCTGCCCTGGACTTAGTTACGGCTCTTGTAAACTCCTGCTCCTTGATGAAACCCCACTTCCCCAGGACCTGAGCTGGCAGTTGACCTAGCCTCACCCCTTAATTGTCCTAGGTGTCACAGTCCACTTCCTCCCTGGTGGACACCTCCGTCTCCACCACTTCCAGGCCACGCATGAAGAAGAAACTGAAGATGCTGAACATTGCCAAGAAGTAAGGCTGTGCTAAGTATACCTGGTTCTGGGGGCTACCTCATGGCCTTTGGAGTGATCAACCCATCTATCTCGAGTTTCTTTCAAGCCCGTGCACTGTTTGGGGAGTCTTCCCACATAAGGGAGGCTGTCCCGGAGCTCCCCCATACCAGACAGGCTGTCTCTGTCTCTCTATCCCATAGGGGCTATCTCAGTGATATTCCCCTACTAGTGATATCTCTCCCTGAGGTACCTATGAGCTGTTTGCTCTTCAGTCAATATCTCTTGACACCTGGCCATATAGTAGGGGAGTTTCTGTGTAAGCTATTTCATGGGTCTCCTCACACAAGAGGTTCCTCATTAGGGTTATCTCAGGTATTTCTGTGACCAGCTGGAAAGGCTATCTGTAGCTTCTGTTATCCAAGGGTAATCATAGCAGTCTTGCTACATCAGAAAACATCTCTCTATGTCACTTACCTTGGAGTTCTTCTCACAGTAAGGAAGCTATGTAAGGGATTGTGTTTCCTAGGAATTATCTCAAGAATCTTCTTGCACTAGAAACATAGGAAGGATGTCTCAGGGGTGCCTGTCGTTAGCAAAGGACTTTCTCAGAGCCTCTGAGGAAGGCTTTTCCAAGGATCTTTCTAAGTTGGGAGCTGGCTCTGGGGTCTCCTGACATCATGGGGCTCACTTCATGAGACATGAAGGTCTGTCTCAAGGGTGTTTTCACACTAAGGGGGCGTCCCAGGGCTGTCCACGACCAATATATGTCCTATCACAGGACTTTCTGTGACTTGAGAAGGACAGTCTCTAGTTCTCCATGATCAGAGTCTCCATGTATCTTGAGTCTCTCCACATCTCAGTGTCTGCAGATCCTTGAAGAGCTACCCTAATGTCATGACTATCAGAGGGCTAGCTCAGGAATCTGTGGCCTGGGGAAGGGCTAGCCCAAGTACCTCCCTGTTTAGAAGAGGAGCTATATCTGGATTTCTCTATATCATGGAGTTTAACTCAGGGAACTGCTCATGCTAGAGGGTCTATCTCAAGTATCTTGTGACCAGTACAGGGGCTATCAGTAGAAACTGACTTGCAGGGAAGGGCTCTCCCAGGTCCATGAATAGCAAAGAGGCTATATCTAGATTCTCCACATGTAATGAGTGCTATCTCAAGAGTTTCTGTGACCATCAAAGGGGCTATTTCAGGGTTCTCTGAGACCTGGGAGAAAGGGTTATCTCAGGGATCTTATAAAAAACAGCCCCGCCCAGCCGGGCGTGGCTCAGCGGTTGAGCGTCGACCTAGGATCCAGGCGATTGGGGTTCAATTCCCGGTCAGGGCACATGCCCAGGTTGTGGGCTGCAGCCGATCAATGACTCTCTCATCATTGATGTTTCTATCTCCCTCTCTCCCTCTCCTTTCCTCTCTCTGAAATCAATAAAGATATATTTTTAAAAAAAAGAATAAAAAACAGAGCCTGTATCTGAGGTCTCATATAATGGAAGTTACTCTAGGGGTCTGCCAACATTAGAAAGGCTATCTCAGGAGTCTGGTCTGTGATTACTGGAAGGACTATGTCAGGGGTCCCATGACAAACAGAGGTGTTTTTCTAAGGTCTTCCCGTGTCTTGGAAGCTATGTCAGGGGTCTAACTAGAGGATCCATCTCAAGGCCCTGTGACTAGTGGAGAGATGATCTTGGGGTTTTACAGGAATCAGCAAATTTTTTCTGTATAGGGCTAGATAGTAAACATCTTAGGCAGTGCAGGCCGCATATAACTCTGCTATCGCTATTTAACTTTGCTGTTTTAGTATGAAAACAGCCACAGACATGTACATGAATAAATGTACCTATGTGCCAATAAAACTTTATGTACAAAAAAGAAGTTGAGGGACTGATTTGGCCAGTAGGCCAGAATTTGCTGACCCCTGTTCTGTGTGACCTGGGGGAAAGGATGTGTGGGGGTCTTAGGTCTGCCTGTACCTTCTCCCTGCTCCCCCCATACCTCTCTCCTCCCACCAGGATCCTACGTATCCAGAAAGAGACTCCAACACTGCAGCGGAAGGAGCCCCCACCTGCCGTGCTCGAGGCTGACCTGACAGAGGGTGACCTGGCCAACTCCCACCTGCCCTCCGAGGTGCTCTACATGCTCAAGAACGTCCGGTCAGTGTCAGGTTGCAGGTTGGGGGCTGCAGAGCTGGGTGCTGATCTGACCTCCTGCATTCCTCCTCCCCTCCCCCATGCAATAGGGTGCTGGGCCACTTCGAGAAGCCGCTCTTTCTGGAGCTCTGCCGGCACATGATCTTCCAGCGGCTTAGCCAGGGTGACTACGTCTTCCGACCAGGCCAGCCAGATGCCAGCATCTACGTGGTGCAAGACGGGCTGCTGGAGCTCTGCCTGCCAGGGCCTGTAAGTGGGCTGCCCAAGGGGGGACTGCACGGAAATAGGCAGTGATGCAGTGGCCACTGGGGACAGGCACTGCTGTCGGTCAGTAGGGTTGGTGGCCATTTGAGATGTGCAGACAGGAGTTGGGAACAGATGCCCAAGGGCATCTGGGTTGGGCAGTTAGTTATGGCCAAGAAATGGGTGCTGGTCGGAAGGTTCATTGGGGTCAGAGATCAGGGCATCAGTGATCACTGGGTGAGTGTGAGGGCCAGTGTTGTGGTTGGAGATGAAATGCTGGTTGGCAGCCCTGGCCACTGCCCTGACTCCCACTCTCATGTGTTACAGGATGGGAAGGAGTGTGTGGTGAAGGAAGTGGTCCCCGGAGACAGCGTCAACAGCCTTCTGAGCATCCTGGATGTCATCACTGTGAGTTATCAGTTTGGGGTGGCCACGGAGGCTGGGGTTACAACACCACAACCAGTGGACTGGGTTGAAGAGGGTCTCCCTGCAGGCCTCCAGTCTCTGATATGCCCTGGATACTGCCTCAAGGCACTAGAGTTATGAAGAGCTGGGGGGAGCAGGGAGGAGCTCACAGCCCCTGACCTTGATTCTCATGCCCCCTGCATCCCCAGGGTCACCAGCACCCCCACCGTACAGTGTCTGCCCGTGCAGCCAGAGACTCCACTGTGTTGCGGCTGCCAGTGGAGGCCTTCTCTGCCGTTTTCACCAAGTACCCAGAGAGCCTGGTGCGGGTGGTGCAGGTCAGTGGGCCTTTGCCTCCCTCCACTGATCCCCACCCATCACAGGCACCCGTGAGCTGACACCCAGCAGTCTCTCACGTTGTGTTATCAGCCCTGACCTCTGGGCTGCCTGACTCATCATGTTAGCTGTCTTGACCCATCCCCCCAGGTTTCTGTCACCTCATTATGGGTTTCTCCCTGGCACCTCTGCTCTCCCTGTAGTCCTCCCAACCTTGGCCTTGGCTCCACTCAACCTCTTCCCCATTCATGACCCACCCCTTTACTGCTTGGTCCCAACTTTCCCTGGCTCCTGTTACCCCCTCTGCTGACTCACTTCCTTCCTGGCCCTGCCTCTCTTCTGGTCCCACACCTGCTGACCATGCTCCTACAGATCATCATGGTGAGGCTGCAGCGTGTCACCTTCCTGGCCCTCCACAACTACCTGGGTCTGACCAATGAGCTCTTCAGCCATGTGAGTTATTTAGAGAGCAGAGGGGGCTGGAATGGTGGAATGGCACATGCCTCCCAGGATTTGCCATAGCAGTGCTCTCTGCCCGCAGGAGATCCAACCCCTGCGCCTCTTCCCCAGCCCCGGCCTCCCAGCCCGCACCAGCCCTGTGCGAGGCTCCAAGCGTGTTGTCAGCACCTCAGCAACTGAGGAGCCTAGAGAGGCCCCTGGCCGGCCACCTGACCCCACTGGGGCCCCTCTGCCTGGACCTGCAGGTACCTGAGATGACCCATGCTGGAGCGGCAGTGGCCTCTTAGCTAGGTACCCAGATCTCCTGCCTGGTCCCCCAGGGACCCATGAACTCAGCCCCATGGACCCATTGGAATTACTTTTCCTAATCTCCCAGTCCCCAGGGACTCTGAGTTGACTGTTCCCCAGGCCCCCTTTAGTTCCCCAGTCCCAATTGTAGGAGCCTGAACACGTGTCTCCCTCAGGGGATCTGGTGAAGCCCACATCCCTGGAAGCCCCCTCGGCCCCCCTGCTGAGTCGCTGCATCTCCATGCCAGTGGACATCTCAGGTCTGGGGCCTTGGGCCGGGAGGGGGGAGGCCATCAAACTTCTGGGTTGGACTGCAGGTTGGCCATTCTCTGTTTTTCTTATCTGTGAAATGGAAACCTTGGCAGCACCTTCTGCTCACTTTTTCATGGGTGCTCATTGAAATAATGCCCTCCCAGCTGTGGTGAGGATTCCGAGGGCGTGCAGCCTGATTAGTCACGTCTGCATGGATGTGGCAGTGGCACACTGGTACTGCTTGCTTAGACTGCAGTTGTGGTCAATCTTGTCTTTACTTCAGGCTTGCAGGGAGGTCCCCGCTCGGACTTCGACATGGCATATGAACGTGGCCGGATTTCTGTTTCTCTGCAAGAAGAGGCTTCAGGGGGGCCCCCGGTAGCCCCTGTTCGGGTAAGGCCCTGCCCTCTCTGCCTTTCCCCTGGTGGAGGCCCCTGAGGAGGAAAGTTGGGTGGGAGCAGGGAGGTCACAGGCCCTCCCCCGTGCAGACTCCCACTCAGGAGCCCCGGGAGCAGCCAGCAGGTGCCTGTGAGTACAGCTACTGCGAGGATGAGTCAGCTACCGGTGGCTGCCTGTTTGGGCCCTACCAGGGCCGCCAGACCAGTAGCATCTTTGAGGCTGCAAAACGGGAGCTGGCCAAGTTGATGCGGATTGAGGTGGGTGTCCTTGGCCCAGGTGCTAGGGGCTAGGTGGAGGGTGGGGGATGCATGGCTGGACCAATCTCAACCCCCTTCCTTCCCTAGGACCCCACCCTCCTGAACAGTCGAGTCTTGCTACATCATGCCAAAGCTGGCACCATCATTGCCCGCCAGGGGGACCAGGTGAGGCTGACACTTGACCTTGAACCATACAACTGTGACCTGAGACCTCCTTCTGATCTCTGATCCTTGCTCTTTGACCCTATGTATAGAGCTCTTAGTCTATGATATGCAGTCTCTGATGCTCGGATCCTATGACTGACCCCTAGCTTACCCACCCCTTATCCTCTGGACCAATCAACCTTTGATCTCCAACCCCTGAACTTTTTTGCTAGGACTCCAACCCCTAGATCTCTCTTACCTGCCTTGGCCTTTCCTGCAACCTGTTTTCTTTTTTTCAAATATATCTTTATTGATTTCAGAGAGGAAGGGAGAGGGGGAGAGAGATAGAAACATCAGTGATGAGAGAATCGTCATTGTTCAGCTGCCTCCTGCACGCCCCTGACTGGGGATGGAGCCCGCAGCCTGGGCGTGTGCTCTGACTGGGAATCGAACCGAGATCTCCTGGATCCTAGATCGATGCTCAACCGCTGAGCCACGCCTGGCCGGGCTTCTGAACTTTTGATTCTGTAATACACCCTGATGTTCTAACATCTAATCCTGGACCCCTGCTGGGATGGGCACTTGATAAATGTGTACAAATTGGAAGTGGGACCCAGAGGCCATGAACTGGCCCCAGGAGCTGGACTTCACTGCCTGCTGGTAGCACCTGGAGGTGTAGGAAACTCTGCCCAATCAGTCCCTCTATTCTCCATATGGGAACACTGGGGCCATGATCTTGTATCAGGAAGCACTGAGGAAGAGAGCTCTGGAGGCAAGGGCTAGATTTGAAGTCCGGACTCTGTCCAGATTCCCTGTGTGACCTCGGGGAAGTCATCTAGAAAGTTCTCTGCTTCCTCATCTGTGGAATGGAGTAATTACACTAACTGTCCATTAGCATTAAAGAGGAAGTAGTTCTGAGCTGCCTAAGGTGTACAAGGGTGACAAGCCTGGGGAAGGGAGTGGAGCAGCAGCTCAGGGGTGACACAGAGGGCAACTTGACATAGGTATTGAGGCTGAAGTGCTGTTTGAGGGGTGGAATGAGGGTGCCTGGCCTGTTAGCTGGATAGAGTATTGTTACATCATCCTATCAGCTTGTTCAGCTGTTGCCTCGAGCTACTTATTGCAAGGGTGGGCTCCTTTCTGCAGAGGAAGTTGGGTGATGCCTATGCCAGCTGTTTGTGGTTCTTGAGAATGAGCTGAGGAAGTGTGGTCATCCCGTGGCTGTTCTGGGGGCTCTTGGGCCCTGCTTACCTGGGAGACCCTGTTGGGCTCAACCCAAGCCTGGCTGCTAACCGATCGCTGGCTTGTAGCCACTCAAGGCCTCTCAGGGTCTTCCTGACTTTGTTAGGGGCGTTACTGTGCTGTTCCTCCCTATGAAACTTCACACTGATGGTTTTCTACCTGGGAGAATTTTGTCCCTCAGCGGACATTTGGCAACACAGACACATTTTTTATTCACTTTGGAGGGCGCTACTAGCATCTAATGGTTAGAGGCCAAGGATGCCAGAACACACAGGACAGCCCCCTTAAGCAAAATTGTTTAGTTAAAATGTCAGTAATGCCAAGGTTGAGAAACTGTGCTTTACACAAATATTTCCCAGAGTGTTTCAAGAAACACCTATATCACAAGGGATCCGTGGCCAAATAGGTTTGGGAAGTGTTGGCTGTTTTATCTCTTTGTGGAAGTTCCCAGTGAACATCATTAGTATATTCAAGGCTCTGAGGAGTCCTATGTAAAGAAACTTGCTTCCCAACCTCATGGCAAATGACAGCCTAATATTAGTAACTTCCTTTCATATCCCAGACACAGTCTAGAAATTCTGTCTTAGAAGGTTCCAGCGTATGTGTATATCTCCTGGGGCTGTGCCCCTCCCAGGAGCCCTTGCAGTGTTTTGGTGCTCACTGGGGCTTTGTGAGGTGCCAGACAGGTTCCTATGGTGAGTGAGGAAGAAATTTTTCCATATCTGGGCAGTTTCAGTTCCTTATTTATAAAAGGGTAGAAAAGGGAGGTGTCTGGGTAGGCAGGCTAACGAGAGAGAAGAGGGGCACCTGTTTGTACTGAGTATTTGTTGTATCCTAGGTCCTGCTGGACAGAGATGTCCCAGGCCCTGTGCTGCCTGCTGCAGAGGCAGAAAAAACAGGTCTGCCCTTTTGAAGCCCACAGTTCTGGTGGATATTACATTCAAAGGATGTAAAATCTTACAGGCTTAGTGCATAGACATAAGGAGCTGTTCTCAGCTCTGTAAAATCTGGCTTAGGCAGGGAAGCATCTCTGAGGAAGTGACCTGCAGCTAAGAAGGAATTAACTAAGTGTAAGGGGAAGAAAGAGCATTGTAGGCAGAGGGAACAGCTTGTGCCAATATCCTGTGGTGGGAAGTAACATGTTGTTCTCTAGGAAACAAGGAAGTCAACATTCTTGGAGTAGAACAATGGAACGAGAACAGGGGATTTTTAATTTTTTAAAAACAATAGTTTTATTATTTTTAAAAGGTGACAGTTTTATTGAGATGTAATTCACATACTCTGCAATCCACCCATTTAAAGAGTACAATTTAGTGGTTTTTGGTATATTAAGACTTGTGCAACCACCACCACTATGACTTTTAGAACATTTTTGTCACCTTGAAAAGAAATCCCATACTCTTTAGCTATCAATCTCCTACCTCCTCACCCCACCCCACCCCACCTGGAATCACACACTCTGTGCCTTTTGTGTCTGGCTTCTCACTGAGCATCGTGGTTTCAAGGTTCATTCACATTGTAGCACGTGTCAGTGCTTCACTCCTTTTTATGGCCGAGTAATTTTCATTGTGTGGATATTGGGCATTCTGCTTACCCACTTATCTGTTGATGCGCATTTGGGTTATTTTCTACCTTTAGGCTGTTACGTATAATGCTGCTATGAACATTTATGCACAAATTTCTGTGTGGACATATGTTTTCATTTCTGTTGGGTAGATACCTAAGGGTCAAATTGCTGGGTCATATGGCAACTCTACTTTTATCTCTTTGAGTACCATTTCCCAAGTGGCTGCACCATTTTACATCCCCACCAGCAGTGTATGACGGTTCTGATTTTTCCAAGTTCTCTTTAACATTTTTTGATCCTAGCTCTTCTAGTGGGTGTGAAGTGGCATCTCATTTTTTTTATTCAAAAAAAATTTTTTTAATGTCTTTATTGATTTCAGAGAGAGAGAAAGAGAAAGATAGAAACATCAATGATGAGAGAGTCATTGATTGGCTGCCTCCTGCACGCCTCCCAGTGTGGATTGAGCCTGCAACCCGGGCAAGTGCCCTGACCAGGAATTGAACCATGACCTCCTGGATCACATTTTGATGCTCAACCACTGAGCTATGCTGGCCAGGTGAAGCGGCATCTCATTTTGGTTTTGATTTGCATTTTCCAGATGATTCATGATCTTTTCATGTGCTTATATCTCTTTGGAGAAGTGTCTATTTAGATCCTTTGCCCATTTTAAAATTGGGTTATTTGTGTTTTATTATTGAGTTATAAGATTTCTGTATAAATTCTGGATTCAAGACCCTTAGCAGATATGATGTGCAGCTGTCCACTCACTTTCGTCATAGTGCCCTTTGAAGTTCAGAAGTTTTGATTTATTTTGTTGCTTGTGCTTTTGGTCTTCATATCCGAGAATCCATTATCAAATTCAAGGTCATGAAGACCCCTATATTTTCTTGAAGAGCTTTAGAGTTTTAGTTTATATTCACATCTTTGATCCATTTTGATATTGTATAAGGTGAGGTTCCAACTTTATTCTTCCGTGTGGGTACCCATTTGCCCAGGTGAGCAAAGAGGATTTAAGCTGAGCCGCGCCCCCATGTAGCCCGTCCTTGCAGCCTCTTGCTGGCTGTGTTGAAAAGAATTCATGGACTGTAATCTTGGGCTCAGGAGTTTGGTGATCCATTAGCAATGTCTGCGCTGGTCCTGAATAATATGGAGAAATATGTGTGCTGCTCACCTGAGCTATGCAAAGCCTTCACTCCCTCCTCAGCTTCCTAAGGAGTGAATTGACCTGAGTTGAGGGTGCAAGTGTTGGCCCTGTGCCCATCTCCTGGTTCCTGCCCCCATAGGATGTGAGCCTGCACTTCATCCTCTGGGGCTGCCTGCATGTCTATCAGCGCATGATCGACAAGGCTGAGGACGTGTGCCTGTTTGTAGCACAGCCCGGGGAGCTGGTTGGGCAGCTGGCTGTGCTCACCGGGGAGCCCCTCATCTTCACACTGCGAGCCCAGCGGGACTGCACTTTCCTGCGGATCTCCAAGTGCGACTTCTATGAGTACGACTGGGCCCTGTGTTGGGGTGGGACTGGCATTTAGAGGGCCCTGACTCCATTCTGCCATGGAAGAAGCCAGCCCTCTGGACAGCTTACACCTCAACAGGGCAGCTTTCAGCTCTTCCAATCCCACCTCAGGCCATCACGGCCCTGTACACTCCCTAAGGGCAGTTCCAGGACACCCCCAGCCCATGCACCCCCGCCCTTTGTCTACAGGATCATGCGCGCACAGCCCAGTGTGGTGCTGAGTGCAGCGCACACGGTGGCTGCGAGGATGTCACCATTTGTGCGCCAGATGGACTTTGCCATCGACTGGACAGCCGTGGAGGCTGGACGAGCGCTGTACAGGTGCAGCCCCTGCCCCCGCCCCCACCTCGCTGCTCAGGCCCCCCTGAGACCCGGCTGGATCCTGTATGACCCGCCCCCCACCCCAGACAGGGCGACCGCTCGGACTGCACCTACATAGTGCTCAATGGGCGGCTGCGCAGCGTCATCCAGCGCGGCAGCGGCAAGAAGGAGCTGGTGGGCGAGTACGGCCGCGGTGACCTCATCGGTGTGGTGAGCACACACTGACCTCTGATCTCTCCCAGCCCCATTTTTCTCCCCGCCCCCAACATACACAGCATCCCGGGTAATCTGATGGGGTGGTGAACATCTGTGACCTCGCCCAGGCCATTTTTCCCAGCTCCTTTCCTGGGGTGGGGGTGGAGGAACCTCATGGGGTGGTGATTCTGGTCTGTCCCCAGACCTCTCTCCGTCCAAGAAGGGCCCCCCGCCCGGGTGGATCCCTGTACTCTCCCTCTCCTCAGAGCCCTGGTGGGTAGCCAGGGTTGTGGGATACCTAGTAGAGCGGAACTGCCTCTTTGGCCTCCCCCTTACTTATCCGGAGCCTCCTGGACCAAGCAGCTGTGGTCATGCACATGGTCCCCCAGGTGGAAGCGCTGACACGGCAGCCCCGAGCCACTACGGTGCACGCGGTGCGCGACACAGAACTGGCCAAACTCCCCGAGGGCACCCTGGGCCACATCAAACGACGGTACCCTCAGGTGGGATTCAGTGGGATGGGGGCTGGTTTCCTAATGGGGGCTGGGCTGATGGAGTGGGGGCAGGGCCCTAGAGGGGGCAGGGCCTAACGTGGGGAAATGGGGAAGTGAAGGGGGGGGCTCTTGTAAGTGAGGCATGAGGAATGGGAAGGAAAGGTGGGGCTCGCACAGCTGCTCCTCCAGCCTCACTGGACCCATCTCCAACGCCCCAGGTAGTGACCCGCCTCATTCACCTGCTGAGCCAGAAAATTCTGGGGAATTTGCAGCAGCTGCAAGGACCTTTCCCAGGTGAGGTCCGGCAGTTCCCCGGGAATGCTGGGGGGATGTATTCCCACACTTGGGGCGAGCTGGGAGAGAGAGCCCTAAACCCAGGGCAAGCTGGGAAACAGACCAGCTCTGGGTGGATTTGAAGAAGGAAGTGTGTGCTTCAAGGCCCCGCATGCTGTTGGGAGGGCGCTGGGGGGTTCCTGGGTATGCTGGACATGGAATGTTAGACTCCGCATGTTTGTTTATGGAATCTAAAATACCAGTCCTGTTGAGGGGGCAGAGTTTTAGAGATTTGTTCTGGGCATCAGGGCTTGGCTGAGGGATGGAGTACGATTCCTAGAGCAGAGGATGCTGGGAAATGGAGTTGGTGGGCTGGTTTGGGGCCTCTGAAGCTACCAGAATGCTGGGAGGTGTGGTTTCCATAAGCTAGGGTGCACTGGGAAGGGAAGTTGGATTTGAGGTATATGGAAATAAGGAACTGAGATTGTCAACCTCTATGCCTCCTTTTACCCCAGGGGCTTCTGCCCCACCAGCCTTGACTCCTGGCTCCCCAGTGGTGGCAATGGTGAGCAGCAGCCAAGAACCACCTGACCCCAGGGTCGTGTTCTGTTCCCCCCTCACCCCCCATCAGGATTCCTCACTCCCCCATCTTGAGTCATGTGTAGAAATGCCTGTTCATTCCCTCCCATCTTCTCGAGCCACCGTTGACATGATTCTTGGGCAGCCTTGGGGCCAGAGACTTTAAGGTCTTGGGCTCTCAAGAGCCTCTCTGTTGATGCTCTACAGAAAAGGAATTCTCCAGTGAGCACCCAGTATGTGCTAGGCGCTATGCCTGGCTCAGGGGTGGGAGAGTGCGCAGGCAGACGAGGTCCTAGGGGGTTTACAGTCCGGCAGGCAAAACATCAGACAAGTACTGTGAAGAAATCAAGAGGGTCTTGATTGAGGGTGACTAGCTTTTCAGAGGACAGTGAGGTAAGACTTGATAAATGAGATGGGGCCGGACATTGAAGAGAACATCGAAGGTTCTGCACACGGGGTTTGGAGGTTTTGAAACACTCTGAAAAGGAAAATGAGTGATGGGGAGAAACTGGGCCAGGGCAAGTGTCATAGGGGCTGGGAGCCCCGGAAAGGCATTTGAGCCTGTTCAAACTGGTATGGGAAGCAGCTGGAGACAGTGAGAGGTTCACGCAAGCGATGGAGGTTAATGGGGGTCTTAGGTGTTAGCAGAGAAGCTGGGTCAAAGATTTATTTGTTTCTGCTTAGTTTTGTGTTCAAGTCCCTTCAGTGGACAGAGGCACCCAGGCCAGAATAGGGTGGGGCACTGATAGGTACATAGAGGCACAGCGGAGAATCAGAACGGTTGTAGAGTTGTTTAATGAGTGCCATTGAGGACATTAGGGCCAAAATTGAAGGTTGGATGGCCAAGTCTTATCAAGCTGTGGATCTGCGTCCTTCACTATGGTTTCTCTAAGTCGCAGCTGAGGGACATGGGGCAGAGGGAGACCCTTCTGAGGAGAAGGGTCTCCCTCTTCAGACACAGGACTGCATAACAGATTTCATCCTTTGGGGGTCTCAGCAGGCTCAGGACTGGGTGTCCCCCCTCACTCGGAACTCACCAACCCAGCCAGCAACCTGGCAACGGTAGCAGTCCTGCCTGTGTGTGCCGAGGTGCCTATGATGGCCTTCACACTGGAGCTGCAGCATGCTTTGCAAGCCATTGGTCAGTTTTGTCTCTGTGGGGCGAGGTGCATGTGGGTGGGTCATTGGCCAAAGAGTGGAGATGCCCAGTGGGTCCATGGGGAGTGGGGCAGAAAAGGGCCACAGGAGTGGAGTGGGGGGTATTCTGTTCTGGGAGAGGCCCCCAGCTCTATTGACCTGGGTTCCTAACCCCACTCCCTCACCCATCCTCAGGCCCCACACTCCTTCTTAACAGTGACATCATCCGGGCACGTCTGGGTGCCTCTGCACTAGACAGGTATGTGTTGGGGTGCAGGGGGTGGGGATGCGAGGGATGAGCTTGAAGTCTAGGATTCTTTCAGATCCAGTTCCAGATCTAGACTGTGAACTGAGGAGCATGCACCCCAACTATCTAGTCTGTGGGGTGAATCCACCCCTGGAGGGCATGTGTTGTGGGAGCCTGGGTGTCTAGGTCCCTCTCCCCCCAACAGTGGAGTTATAATGGTCTCTGGGGCCATGTGACTCCTGACCAGCCCAGGATGACCTCCCCACCCCCGCCCCAACCCCAGCATCCAAGAGTTTCGGCTGTCAGGGTGGCTGGCCCAGCAGGAGGACACCCACCGCATCGTGCTCTACCAGACAGACTCGTCACTGACACCCTGGACCGTGCGCTGCCTACGCCAGGCTGACTGCATTCTCATCGTGGGCCTGGGCGATCAGGAGCCCACTCTTGGCCAGGTCTGGAGACCATGCACAGTGACCCTACTCCTGGGACCCGTCCCCTCCCATCCAGTGCCTGTGCCAGGCCACATGCACCCTCACTGTGGGGCTTAGCAAAATCCTAGGGTCCCAGCAAAATCCTAGGGTCCTGAGCTCAGCCTGGTGTGTTGGTCAAGGAGGAAACAACTGGTGATTGGTGACACCCGCCCTCCGCCCCCCTGCAGCTGGAGCAGATGCTGGAGAACACAGCCGTGCGCGCCCTCAAGCAGCTTGTCCTGCTGCACCGGGAGGAGGGCCCGGGCCCCACGCGCACGGTGGAGTGGCTCAACATGCGCAGCTGGTGCTCGGGACACCTGCACCTGCGCTGTCCCCGCCGCCTTTTCTCCCGTCGCAGCCCTGCCAAGCTGGTGAGGGTGGGATCCAAAGAAAAGATCCCTCTTCAGACTTTTCTGGGGTGTGGCTACTGGAGGGGTGTGGCTCAGGGACCTGCAGACCCGGGCCTAGAGATCCCGATGCTGCCTCCTAACTCGCGTCCTCATGGTCGCCTCTCTCCGCATCCCAGCACGAGCTGTACGAGAAGGTGTTCTCGAGGCGCGCGGACCGGCACAGCGATTTCTCCCGCCTGGCGCGGGTGCTCACCGGCAACACCATCGCCCTGGTGCTGGGCGGGGGCGGAGCCAGGTGAGGGGGTGTGGCCAGCGCTGGCAGGGCGGTGCCTGGTGCCTGAGGGCGGAGCTTACTCTGGGTGAGAGTCCCCAGGGGGCGGGGCTGGCACCTTGTTCCTGGCCAGTGGGGGAGCTGGGAGAAGGGACTCTCCTGGGGGTGCAGCCAAAGGGGTTCCCAGCGGGTCACCAGGTCCCCTTCCCCTTGCAGGGGCTGCTCGCACATTGGGGTGCTGAAGGCGTTAGAGGAGGCGGGGGTCCCGGTCGACCTGGTGGGCGGTACTTCTATTGGCTCCTTCATTGGGGCCCTGTACGCAGAAGAGCGAAGCGCCAGCCGAACTAAGCAGCGGGCCCGGGAGTGGGCCAAGGTGTGTGTTGGGGAGACTCCCCACCCCAGGAGTACCCTAAAACATGGTCCCACGGGGGCTTCTGGGTTTCTCCTGACCTTTTCCTGATTTAATCTGTGGACCCTTATAGAAATATCTTCAGGACTTTGGATGACCCCTTGTCACCTTTTGGCTAGTGGCCCCAGACCCCAGTTTCCAGCTTGAGCAATCAGCATTCCTAGTGACCACTTATTAGTGACCCCAAGTGATTCCTGTTTCACCCCAGCTGGCCCCATTGCCCCTAGAGCATGACTTCGGTGCTGGAGCCTGTGCTGGACCTCACGTACCCGGTCACGTCCATGTTCACGGGTTCAGCCTTCAACCGTAGCATCCACCGCGTCTTCCAAGACAAGCAGATTGAGGTGCGCCCTCCCCCCACCCCTGCTCTGTCCCTGTCCCTTCCCACAGGTGTCCCCACTCCTCCCCAACCTTGGTCCTTGTCCCCATAGGACCTGTGGCTGCCATATTTCAACGTGACTACAGACATCACTGCCTCGGCCATGCGTGTTCATAAAGATGGTGGGTGTCTCTGGCCGGCCCCACAACATCCACTGTGGCTGCGTGGGGCAGGGGTGCAGGGAGGGCAGCCAAGTGTCTGGGCCACTGTTAACATGAGTGACCATCCATCCTGACCTGATTGCCGAGCACTAACCGTCACCCACTAATGCCCCAGAGGTCCCAGGTATGTCTGTCCTCAGGGGTGGGGACCAGTAGAATAGTCAGGCACCTCACCCCCTCACGCCATCCCTGCAGGCTGCGTGTGGCGCTACGTCCGGGCCAGTGCCTCCTACTGCCCCTACCTGCCCCCGCTGTGCGACCCCAAGGACGGGCACCTGCTGGTGGACGGGTGCTACGTCAACAACGTGCCAGGTCAGCGAGCCCACCGGGCTGGCCGGGCCTCTGAGCGTGTCTGAGAGTGTCTGTGCGTGTCTGTGTCTGTGTATCCCGCTGGGCAGGCTCCCTATGGCGATACGTGCGTGCCAGCATGACGCTCTCAGGCTACCTGCCCCCGCTGTGCGACCCCAAGGACGGGCACCTCCTCATGGACGGCGGCTACATCAACAACCTGCCAGGCAAGTGGCTGCCCGCTCGCTCATGTGCACACACATGCACACAGGCAAATTGAGCGAGTGGGCCCATGCACAGGCACACATGCAGACAGGCGCCCAGGAGGACACGTGTGCAAGCAGACCTGTGCAGGGCTTTGGACACACACACACACTTACATGCAACAGCAGGTATGTGGATGGGCCAAGGACAGGAATGTGCAGTTGGAAAGTATAACCCATATATAAGATGCAAATGGATGCACACACATATGTATGCACACAACACGGGACATGGGGATAGAACGGGACATCTTTTTGCGTGCACAGCAGCTATGCGTGTGCTCACGTGTACATTGTCACAGATGCTCAGATGGCAGGTAGGGTACTCGTGTATACAAGGTTCTGTGCACATGCACAAATATAAACGTGTGTTAATGAAATCAACCCTGCATGCTTTCTAAAATGTGCGTAAGTGTACACATGGAGATAGGTGGGGCACCTATAAGACCAAGTTAAGCTTTCACTTATACCCTCTGACTTGTGTGCAGTAAGAGGCAGGCAGGTTTGCAACTTAAAATTTTACATACCCAGAGCATGCATACACAGTAGACACATTTACTAGATGCACACACACACACACACACACACACACACAGTTGCAATCTCATAGGCCAGGGGTTGGCAAACTCTGCCCTCTAGGCCAAATCCAGTCCTTGCCTGATTTTGTAAATAAAATGTTATAGACACACAATCACGCCCAGTCGTTTACTCACTGTCTGTGGCTGCTTTTGTGCCACAGTGGCATAGTTGAGTAGTTGTGACACAGACCATATGGCCTGCAGAGCCAAAATTTTTGCTTTCTGGCCCTTTCCAGAACAGATTTGCCAACTCTTGCATAGGCACTCTGTACACATACTTGCACTAACACAACCACACACCTTCATGTGTGTACAAACCCATAGTTAGGCATACTTGGACACACAAGGAAACATAGATGTTGATCTAGGTACACGATGACTTAAATGAATACATAGATGGCCAGGGATGTGTACAGAGATGTAGACACACCCAGAGGTGTGCGTGTTCACAAATGCACATGGACAGGAGATGCACACAGATGACAGGGACACACATAGATGCGCAAAGACACATGGACATGGGCACGTGTACTCAGACATAAAAAGAAGTTTGTGAGGGACACAGGCAAAGTCTGACAGAGACTGTTTTTCTCGGATGAGCCTGGTTGTAGGACCCTGTCCCTGTCCCCCCAGGTTCCTCCAGACCCACTCAGGGACCCTCAGTGGTCCACATGGACCCATGGACACACCACCCTCCCTGCTGGGCCCTTCCCCATCACCTCCTCTGTCCTGCTTTCCTGCTCTCCTGCTCTTTGTCCCTCCTTTTAACTCTCTTGTCACAGCCCCAAGGCCCCTCTTTCTACCCAAATTCTCTCTTCCATATCTCTAATTCTTGATCTCTTTCTCTCCCCCAAATCTCTTGCTAACTCAGTTCCTCTGCATTCCTCTCTCTGTGGCTCTGTCTCCTGCTGTCTTTACTCCCGTGTTTCTCTGTTTTCTTACCCCTCAGTCTCCTCATATCTCTTTCTGTCTCCCTGTGTCTCTGATCCTTCCATCTGTCTCCCAGGTGTCCCTGTGACTCTCTCTCTGCATTACTCTCCTTCCACATATCTGACCTCGCGTCTTTCCCCCCAGCAATTTCATCCCTCTGTCTCCATCCCCTACATCCCTCTGGCCATGGTTCCTCACATCTAAAAGCTCCAACATCTGATCCCACCTCCTCCACATCATTGGCATCATTTTCCATGCCATTTGCATGCCAACATGTTGTTTGCATGGGTTGTTTTGTGTGACCATTTGCATGATGGTATCTGTGGGACTGGGTTGAACTTTTCTGCTCTGGGCCCTGGTGGGGACCCGCCCGCTGACCCCCTGGCCCCACAGCGGACATCGCCCGCAGCATGGGTGCCAAGACAGTCATTGCCATTGACGTGGGGAGCCAGGACGAGACAGACCTCAGCACCTACGGGGACAGCTTGTCTGGCTGGTGGCTGCTGTGGAAGCGGCTAAACCCATGGGCAGACAAGATCAAGGTTCCAGACATGGCTGAGATTCAGTCCCGCCTAGCGTACGTGTCCTGCGTACGTCAGCTGGAGGTCGTCAAGTCCAGCTCCTACTGCGAGTACCTGCGTCCCCCCATCGACTGCTTCAAGACCATGGACTTCGGGAAGTTCGACCAGATCTATGTGAGTGGGTGGAAGTGGCCTGGTGTTGCTGTGGGGGGCTGGCAGAGCTTTACTACTGAAAGCCCAGAGCAACACAAAGGCAAGGGTTCTAGGACTCCATTCCCAAATGGGAACTGTGGGGAATAAAATGGTAATCCATTAGTGCTGTCTGCATTGCTGTGGCAATGGCATATGCTGCCCACATGCTATGTAGGAACCAAGTTTCTTACGTGCCAGCTGCACTGCCCAAAGCACTGTGTAGAGATTTCTGCATTGGTGGGAATGAGAACAGTGATCAACCGGTAATGTCTGTCACAAAAAAGGGAGGGATGGAGCAGTGTGTATGTCATGTGCCACTGGCCCTGAAAAATGTGCCATAGCTCATGCCACCTGAAATTGTTAGCTGCTGCCCAGAGAGCTGAGTGAAACATCTGATGCTCCTTCAGGGTTAACTGGGAAAGTGCGCCTGATGGGTTAGCGGTGTCTGTTGTGGGTATAGGAGGTGGTGATCTCCACAAATTGCACTGCCACCTTTGGAGGACTAGAAATAAGGTTGCCCACCACCATCTCGCGTCATTTGGTGCTTGGCACACTGCATGGGGATGAGTAGGAAAGAACGTGGAGTGATTGATTGGTAATGTCTGGTAGGGGCACAGGATGGAGGACGTGGGGGCAGGTGTGCTCCATATTGCTGACTCTGAAATAGGGTTAGTCTCAAATGCCAGCTGCCCCAAAGCATCAGGCTTTTGAGGGGCCAGGGAAGGGGCAGGCAAAGTGGGAATAAGCAGAGAGGACAAGGCAGAGAACATCTGGGGGACTTGCAGAATGGATCGCCTCAGTCCCCTTGCTTCCTGCAGGATGTGGGCTACCAGTATGGGAAGGCTGTGTTTGGGGGCTGGAGCCGGGGCGACGTCATTGAAAAGATGCTCACAGACCGGCGGTCTGCTGACCTTATTGAGAGCCGCCGTGCAGACGTAAGCCTGGGACTCCCCCAGCCCCTCTGGGTCTTCCCAAACCTCACATGACCCTAGATCTCCCAGGGTTTCGCTGAGCTCTTCTCCCCAGGGAACTCCCCTCAGGATCTCCAAGTCCCCAAGACACCCAGTCCCCCAACACCTCAGGACACCATGGAGGCTCAGAGCCCCACCCACGCCACCCCACAGGTGCTGGCCTTCCCCAGTTCTGGCTTCACTGACTTGGCGGAGATTGTGTCCCGGATCGAGCCCCCCACCAGCTACGTTTCCGATGGCTGTGCTGATGGTGAGCGGGCCTCCAGGGGCAGGGCTAGGCCTGGGGTCAATGAGATATGGCTGGAAATGCCCGCCCAGCCCATGTCCCCTCACTTTCACGCTGCTCCCCGAATCCTAGGGGAGGAGTCAGATTGCCTGACAGAATACGAGGAGGATGCAGGGCCTGACTGCTCACGGGACGAAGGTGGCTCTCCCGAGGGTGCCAGCCCCAGCACTGCCTCTGAGATGGTGAGAGTAGGCTACCCGGGGCCCCACAAGGTGGGATGACGCGGTGGGTATGTGCTGAGTGACATGTACCGGGGACCATTCTGTGTGACGTGTGCGTGTGGCACTCCTGTTCCTGCAGGAGGAGGAGAAGTCGAGTCTCAGGCACCGGCGCTGTGTACCACAGGACCCTTCCAGCGCGACCGCAGACACCTGAGAACCTGCAAAGTGGTCCCCCTGGACTGGGGGTGGCCCTGTAGGGGTTGCTCCCCCTCTACCTGCTACTGTGCCTGTGACCTCCCTGGGTGTCCCTGGACCTCCAGGGCCCACACACTGGATGGTTGCACCTCCAAGAGGAGGGGCAGCACTGCACTGATGACCCTTGAACAGTCATTCCCAATAAACCTATTCTTGGAAGTGGGCCCATGTCATCTTTGGGTTCAGGGGGTATCTCGCCCCACCTTCCATGCTCAGGATGGCTGGGGCTGGAGCTTGTCACAGTGACCCTTGCACCCAGCCTCAGACAGAGCCCCAGGAACTGTGAGTGCTATCCCAGAATTCACCTGTAGTCCCACTCAGTGCTGGCTCCAGACCACAGGGCCTCCAAATGCCACATGTACCCCCTAGGGATGCCAGATGTCCCTGGGTGCCTGTCCTGACGCCACTCATTTTCCCTACTAGGTTCCACTGCTCTGGGCTGGTTGTACTGTGTGCCGGTACTCCAAGTGTTCTGTATGTTCCTACCATGTGCGCTGCTGAGCCTGCTTCCTGCAAGACACCCCATGTGCGTGCACATGTACACACACATGTACACGCAGACACAGGGCTTAATAGCTTTATTATCAGTTTCCCGGGCATTGTCCCTACTGTGTGCTCAGCTGAGGTTACACAAAATGAGCTGGTCCTTGCTGTGCACTCTCGCTCTCACTCTCGCTCACTGTCCTGGCATGTTGGTTAAGAGCTTAAGACTGTGGAGCCAAACTGCCTTGTGCGAAACCCCAGTCTGGCCTCTTAACTGGCGGCCCTGGGCCCCTTATCAAAACTCTTTGGGCCTCAGTTGCTTCATCTGTGAAGTGGGGATGCTGATGGTGTCTGCCTCATCAGGTGTTTCTATTACTGGACTCTGCTGCCAGAAGGGGATGGGTAGGAGGGGGCAAGGCTGGAGGCCAAAGACCAGGAAGGGATGGCAAGGCCTAAATTAGGCAGTGGACGTGGAGACTGTGAGGAGGGACTATGCCCAAGAAACATTTGCACTAAAATTTGGCAGAACATAGAGATTGATGGTCAGTGGGGGAGGAGGGGCTGAGTTGCCCAGGAGGATGAGGAGACCTTGGCATAGGTGATGGGGGACATCTTTATCAAGACAGAATGAAGGGGAAGGAGCAGGGAAGATGTAGGGCTCCATTTAGAACTCGCTGAGTTTGAGGAGCTAAAGGGACCGTCAGGGGACATGGCAGAGACTTGACATTTGGGGATGGGAACTTAGGAGAGATTTGCTGGGAACAAGTCTGGAGGTGTCAGACTTGTGCTGTGGGGATAGATGAAGTCCAGGGGGAACATGGCAGGTAAGAACGGGCCCAGGAGCCCTGTGCACCTGGCCCTACTGTGTGTGGGTGCTGTCTCTCCGTGCTCGTCTGAGCTTCCCTCCTGGCCTGCATTAGCCTGGCAATTTAAACCTGCTGGGTAGGTTGGGCACCCTAATTCTGGTGACTCTAGGTTTGTGGGTACTGTCTTCAGGGGAGACTTGGGTTGAACTGGAGAAGGGCTGGAGCGTCCCAGAGTCCCCAGGTGTATTAGTTTTCTGGGGCTACCACAGCAAAGCTTCGCAGGCTGGGGACTTAACAAATTTATTTTATTGCGGTTCTGTAGGCTGTGCGTCTAGATCAAGGTGTCTGTAGGGTTGGCTCCTTCTTGACTCGTAGACAGTCGTTTTCTCCCTGTGTCCTCACATGGTCTTCCCTCTGTGTGCGTCTGTGTCTAAATCTCTTCTTATAAGGACACCAGTTATATTGGATCGGGCCCACCCTAACAGGCTCGTTTGCTACTTAACTCCCTTGTGAAACAGTCTCCAACCCCACTCACACTCTGAGGTCCTGAGGATTGGGACTCAGCATATGACCGGGGGGCATAGCTCAGCCATAAACCAGGGGAAGCATTGTTCGCGCTGCGGGACAGCGCAGGGCCCTGGCCTGGAGTCGAGCCACCTGGTGCTAATTCCTATTTCAGTTCCGAGATTTTGCGAGTAAAAGACCTGGCTTTTCTGAGTTTTGGCTCCCATATGAGTTTCTTACACTTCTGCAGCTAATGACCACAAACTTGGTGGCTGAAATAACAACACACATTTATTCTCTTAGAGTTTTGGGGGGCAGAATGTTGAATTAATGACGGCTCCCTTCTGGGGAGCCAGGACTAGTATGTCAGCACCACGGACAGCACAGACGCTGCGAGGCGCTGAGGCCCCCCTTCTGCCTCCCCCTCTAAGCTCCCAACATCCCTCCCCCCCAATTTTGAAGTCACATTATGCTGAAAATTCAGCTTGTTTGCACTTGTCAGTGTCTTCACCCTAATTGCTCCTCCATGGACCTAGAGGGAGCCCCCTAGGACCTACTGCTAAGGTGTCCCAAGTCTCGTCAACTTAGACTGGCATCAGCCTCCCCTACCTTCACTCATCCTGGGTAGAATGGGACCCTGGCACCTTGGAGTTAGAATGGAGTCTGTTATGACCTGAATCGTGCCCCTCATTTCTTTTGTTGAAGTCTTAAACCCCAGCACCCCAGAATGTGACTCTATATGGAGACAGGGTCTTTAAAGAGATAATTAAATTAAAATGGGGTCTTTACGGTGGGTTCTAATCCACTATGACTGGTTTCCTGATATTTCCTGATACATAGAGGATATTTGGACACACACACACACACACAGGAGAGAGGAAGACAATGGGAAGACAGAAGGAACATCATCTATAAACCAACAAGTGCCAAGACCACCAGCTGCCAGGAGAGAGGCATGGGACAGTCTCCCTCATAGCCTCATAAGGAACCAACCCTGTTAACTCCTTGATCTTGGACTTCAGCCTCCAGAACTGAGAAAATAATTTCTGTTGTGGCCTCCCCAGTCTGTGATCCTTTATTATGGCAGCCCCAGCAAACTAATATCGAGCCCTTGGCTGGAGCCTGCTGCCATGATGTGGATGGGTTGGTGTATCAGTTAGGATAAGTTACAGTAACAAATGACCCCAAAGTCTTGGGGACCTAAAACAATGCAAAATTATTTTCTTGCTCTCAGGATATACTCATAACATCATCTGGGAATTTTTCCCCATGTGTCCCACTCCACCAAAGTGATGAAGCAGCCACTCTCTGAAATGGTTCAGGTCACTGTAGCAGGGGAAAGAACCCTGGGGGCCCTCAAACCAGCAATTAAATACTCTGGCCTGGAAATGACACTACATTTGTGCTCACCGCTCATTGGCCAGAACAAGTCACCTGGCCCTACCCAGCCAGAGGGGACATACCCTACCAATGTGCTCAGGAGAGAGCAATGGAAATAATTGGTTAACATCATTCATGACTAACAGAGTTAGTTGGATTTTCACTGAAGCTTCCAGGCTACTTCTCTCTGGTTCCAGAGCTTGAGGTTCAGCTAATGCCAAGAAACCTTGGGGTCCCAGTGAAGGCCCAGGTTCTGGGTCAGAGGACCTGCCTGCATGCAGCTCACACTGTGATGATGATACGCACTGTGAAAGGGCCCCCTCGTTGGGTTAACACCTCCGTCACCTTGCCTGTTTACCTTGTTTTCGGTGAGTAGGTTTAAGTTCTACTCTCTTGGTAAATGTCAGTCACATGACACAGTGTTATCAACTATAGTCACCATGATTTACATCAGGCCCTCAGGCCTCATTCATCGTATAACTGGAATTTTGTGCCTCTTTCCCACCCTCTCCCTGTTTCTCCCACCTACCCCCAGCCTTTGGCAACCACTTCTCTGTTCCTATGAATTCTACTTTTTCATTTCTGAGTCCATGTGTAAGTGATACCATGAAGTATTTGTCTTTCTCTGTCTGACTTGCGTCACTTAGCATAATGTCAGGCTCACCCACGTTGTTGCAAATGACAGGATTTCCTTCTTAAAAGGCTGAGTAATACTCCATTGTGTGTGTATACCACAGGTTCTTTTTTTGTTTTATTTTTATTTTATTGATTTCAGAGAGAGGGAGGGAGAGGGGGAGAGAGAGAGAGAAACATCAATGATGAGAGAGTCGTTGATCGGCTGCCTCCTGCACGCCCCCGACCGGGGATGGAGCCCGCAACCCGGGCCTGTGCCCTGACCGGGAATCGAACACGTCGGCGCTCAACCACTGAGCCAAGGGAGCTGGGCTGTCCCACAGCCTCTTTGCCTGCCCATTCGCCCATCCGCAGCTACTTGCCTTGGCATCCGTTTCCATGCCTTGGCCATTGTGAATAATGCTGGAATGCACACGGCGCTACAGATGTCTCTTTGAGATAAAGATGCCATTTCCTTTGCATCTATATCTAGAGGTGAGATTGATGGATCATCAGGTAGCTCTATTTTTAATGTCTTGGGAACCTTTATACTGTTTTCCATAGTGGCTGCAGCAACTGGCATCCCCACCAGCGGCGCACGAGGGTTGCCTTTTCTGCACATCCTGTGATGGAAATGTTCCCAAATAGATGGTGGTGATGGTTGCACAGCTCTGAACACCCTAAACCGCTGAGCTGCACACCTCCGGTGGGTGAATTATGTGGCATGTGAATTAGACCCATGGGCGGGCCTGGGAGCTTTGGGGAGCAGAGGACTCCGTGATTAAAAGCAGGAGGTGGCTCTGCGGGTGGGCGTGTCGGCTTGTGCACCAAGAGGCTGGGAGTCTGATTCTAGGCCAGGGCAGGGCACACGCCTAGGTCTCAGGTTGATTCGTGGTCAGGGCACTTGTGGGAGGCAGCGATTGATGTTCTCTCTCTCTCCCTCTCCCCCTCCCTCCCTTCCTCTCTCTCTAAAAAATCAGTTTTTTAAAAACCATATCTTCTGGTTAGGATTAAGCATAAAAAACAAAACAGGAACTGGGACTTTTCTCAGAGCAAGGGAACTCTGCCCCTTGTCAGGTGAGTGACTCAGATTTCTTACCAGCCTTTTATATAATTTTAGTCCCCAACTCAGAGGGTTGCTCTGTGATTTAGATGAAATGAAACAGATTCTCACAGGAAGGGACACGTGCACGCGCGCGCACACACACACGCACACGCACACACACGCACACACCCCTTCCTGGGTCAGCTTCTTACTTCTCTGCCACCAGGGAGCGATCCTGCTGCAGAGTTTGGGGACGTTGCCCGAGCGGAGAGTTCAGGGGTGTTGCTCCCCTCTGCGGGCTGTGGAAGGGCTAAGTGCGGGGCAGTTGACTAACCAACATTTACTTAGTGCTTTTTTTCATTATGTGTTAAATGATTACCATGTGCTTAAAATAGAATTTAAAAACAAAACATAAAAGTAAAGGTAATACGTGTTCATTTGGAAACATATATTCACGATATACGTTCATGAGAACATGTGGAAAACAGTATAAAAACGGAAAACAAGTCATCTCAATTTCGCTGCCCAGACACGAGCATGGCTATTTTCTTTGCTTTTCCCACTTTCCTACTCTAGGTGCACTTTAAATGCCTGGTTTTTCTTTCGTTGAAACTCAAAGCGAGGAAAGAAGAGATGGACAGGTCTGATGACATAACAAAGGCAAAGACCAACAAAGCAACAGCCTGAAGGCTGTATATTTACAAAATAAATTCTAGGCAAAAGGTCAGTGATTGCTAATGTGTATCGAATGCTCACTGCATGCTAGGCACTGCTCTAGGTGCTCGATATATACAAAGTAATTTAATGCCCAAGCCTCTGAGACAGAGACGACTGTTATCTCCATTTTACAGATGAGAAACAGAGACACAGAGGAGTTAAGTAACTTGCCCAAGGTCACCCAGCCAGTAAACATCACACCCTGAATCTAAGCAGCTAGGCCCCGTGGTTCACACTCCTGACCCTACATCATTTTGGATCTTTGGATAATCCAGGCTGACACTGGGACTATGGAAACATAAAAATACAAACAGCAAATAAGTAACAACAACATGCCCAACCTCCCTAGTAATCAGACAAATTTTAATGTTCTTTCTTTTAATTTTTTCTTTTTTTCTTTATTTGCTAACCCTGACCTATAGTTTCAATCTTTAATTTGGCAAATGTTAAAAATATTTAAAACATCAAGGTTGTGTGTTTTTTCCCCTGTTTTTGTTTTTTTAAATCCTCAAGCAAGGATATTTTTTTCCATTGCTTTTCAGGGAGAGTGGAAGGAAAAGAGAGACAGACAGACAGACATCGATGTGTCTCTCACATCCACTGGTTGCCTCCCACACACACACCCACCCCATGCCCCAAGCCTGCAACTGAGGTACATGCCCTTGGCCAGAATCGAACCCAAGGCCCTTCAGTTCTCAGGCCAAAATTCTAACCACTGAGCCAAACCGGGCAGGGCAAAGTGTTTTAACAGAGAATCGGATGAATGATAGCATTGTCACCCTGTTGGGCAAGGAAAGTGTAAATTACTCAAACTCTTGGAAGGGAATTTGACTGTAGTTGAACAAAATTTTTAAGCACATCACTGACGCAACCATTCTATGTCCAACAGTGAGTCCCATTAATATAGGTGCCTGATGATGTGTGCTCACGCCTCCTGGCTCGCAACGATGCCATTGCCTGTAAAACTAAACAGGGAAAACAGTCTCCATTACTGACTACAGGGGCATAATTAGACAAATTAGGGCATGGCATGCTATGGGAACGCGCAGCATTAAAAAAATGAGACAGGCCTGCATTTCCTGACATAGAAAAATCCCTAGGTGTATTGCCCCATGAGACAAAAAGCCAGGGAACACTGCGTACAGCGTGATTGCCTTTATGCTAAAAAACACGAATGACACACAAGTATGTACATGCATTAGACGCCCTGAAAGTTTGTTCCAAACAGCCCACAGTGGTTCCCTCCTGGGGAGAAGTGGCAGGGTGAGAGTTTCAGGGGGATTTTTAAATTTTCACTTTTACAGTGAGATTGTATTATATTGACTTTTTTTAAAGCCTCAGAAAATATCTTATTGTTAAATATTCCTTTAAAGCATGACTCTTTCCTCTCTCTCCCACCCCCGTGGCTGCATCATTATTTAATCAGTTCTTCCTGACTGGGTATTTAGGTTGCTTCCAACTGTTCACCATTAGAAACGAAATCGGGATGACTATCCTTGTGCATCAGTCTTCGTGTGCCTTTCTGATGATTTCTTGATGCTACCCCCAGTTCATCAGAAGAAGTAAACAGACAAGCACATATTATAGAAAAAAAATCTCAGAGGTAGAAATGCTGGATCTAAGTGGTTCTGTTACAGTTCTTGATGCATTTTGCCAAGTTGCCCTGGAAAAAGTGGTCCACAGCCCCGGGAGTGGAGGCCAAGGCCTGCTTCACAGGGCACCTGAAAGCACCAGGCAGGATCGCAATTTTAAAATACCTACCGATGCAACCGAAACCGTGTCTGACATCCACACAGGGGTATTATATGCCGGGCTCCTTTCTGAGTGTTCCACACTTACTTTTTAAAAAATATATCTTTATTGATTTCAGAGAGGGGAAGGGAGAGGGAGAGAGAGACAGAAACAGCAATGATGGGAGTCACTGATCGGATGCCTCCTGCACGCCCCCTGCTGGGGATCGGGCCCACAACCCGGGCATGTGCCCTGACCGGGACTTGAACCTCCATCTCCTGGATCCTAGGTCGACGCTCAACTGCTGAGCCACACCCGGCCAAGCCGCACTTACTTTTTATTTATTCCTTGCAACAATCCTAGTTGGCTCTTTATAGATAAAGTGAGGCACGAAATACACAAATGACCTGGTCAACAGTCTGACTTTTAAATAAGAGGCCCAGAGTTAGGCAGAATGGCGGAGGCTCCGAGCTCATGATTTCTCTAACATTAATGTCTTCTGAACTTTTTCTGTAAAGGGTCAGTAAGTGAATATTTGTGGACCATACAGTTTGTGTCATGACCACTCAACTCTGCCATTGTAACTTGAAGGCAGCCAGACAATATGGAAACGAGTGGGTATAGCTGCGCTCCAATATAACTTTATGTGTGAAATTTGAATTTCACATAATTTTCAGGTACTGTCAAATATTCTTCTTCGATTTTTAAAAATCATTTAAAAGTGTCTAAGTCATTCTTAGCTTGCAGGCCATACAAGTGGTGGGTGGTTTTGGTCTATGAGCCAGAGTTTGCCCATCTCTGTTTTAGTTGTTAACCCATTGTAATTTATGCTGCAAATATTTTAATACCGATTTATTTTATGGCTTCATTTTTTTACTTATAGTTCTTTTATCAATCTTGAATTTATTTTTTTATGTGATGTGTGGTAGAGTTTGAGTTAATTATTTTCCCAAAGGGTCAACCCACATTTATTGCCTATGCTATTTTCCCCCCACAAATTTGAAATGTTATCTTTATTATGAAATATTAACTATTATTATTTTAATAAACTTTTATTTATTGATTTTTAGAGAGAGAGGAAGGTAGAGAGAAAAATGCTGATTCGTCACCCCACTCATCCATGCTCCCAGTGGTTGATTCCCGTATGTGCCCTGACTGGGGACATGGCCCGCAACCCCGCGCACCCGGGCGACACTCCAACCAACTGAGCTACCCAGCCAGGGCTGAAATATTAAACATTATTAAAATGAGTTATGCTGCATTTTATAGGTAAGAAGAATGATATATAGACAGGTTAAAACTAGAATCTCTGTAACCACATAAGAACTTTAATATGACTTTTTCCTTAATTCAAGCTAGCTCTGTACAGCCTAATAGCAGCACCATGACACACTGCATGCCCATTTCCTTAATTATTATTTTTTAAATTTATCTTTATTGTTGAAAGTATTACAGATGTCCCCCTTTTTTCCCCATTGACCCCCCTCCACCCTGCACCCGCCTCTCCACTCATTTCCTTAATTATTAAGCCCTTAGGACATCAGGTTCTGGTTAGTGTCCATCTGTCTTAAGAGTAAAGCCTCAGGTCTGTTGATCAAGGGAACAGAGTTTTGGCCAAACTAAAGATAACATCTTGACCTCATTTGTGTTTCAGCCTCAGGCCCCTGAAAACAGAACTGACCATACTGACCACACCCTCATGAAACCAGACAGAACAACTGCCATAGCTGACTTCAGGACCTGATACAGTGATTACTCCCTGCCCTGGCCCCAACCAACCAGGAGAGCCCACGACCCCAACTCCCTGAGTCACCAAGATTAATAATTTTTCCTGTATATAATCTGTCCCCGTGCAGGCCCTTGAGGAGCCAGGTCTTAGAGTGCTAGCTCTCCTGTGTCTCGGAGCTTGGTGCCATTTCCTTAAATAAACCTTTACTTTTTTGCTGCAAACTATTGTTCAAGTTTTACTGGGCTTTGATGCATGCAGGCAAATGAACCCCTTTAGTTTGGTAACATCTGTTCTTTTCTATTATTGGTTTTTTTCATTTTTTAATAGTACCACACTATTTATATTATTGTCATTTTATGGTAGTTTTATTCTTCTTTTCCAAAATTCTATTTCTTACCTGTTTATCTTTCCAATATTCTAGGTCGATCTTCTAGGGCTTTCTCCAAATAGCTTCTCCTAAGCCCACTGGAATTTTTATTTGAGAGTATTTTAAACCTACAAATCAATTCATAGGATATCAGCAACCTTATAATATGGAGTCACCCATCCAGTAATGGTTTTAGTGCTCCATTAATTGAAGACTTCACTTATGTCTCTCCTGATACCATGTCCTACCCACGTCTTAATTTTATCTTTTTTTAAAAATTTTTAAAAAAATTTTTAAAATATCTTTATTGATTTCAGAGAGAGGAAGGAAGAGGGAGAGAGAGAGTTGAAACATCAACGATGAGAGAGTCATTGATCGGCTGCCTCCTGCACGCCCCCGACTGGGGATCAAGCCCGCAGCCCAGGCATGTGCCCTGACTGGGAATTGAACCCCGATCGCCTGGATCCTAGGTCGACGCCCAACTGCTGAGCCACGCCCAGCCAGGCTTAATTTTATCTTAAGTTTTCTTACTATTGAGAATGAGCCTGTATAAACTTATCAGTTATCTCTGGCATTTAGAAAAACTGTTGAATGTTCTATTTTTATTTTGTAGCTGGCCACACTTACTAGTTCTAATAATCTTCAGCTGGTTTTCTAAGTAGACAATCATGTCGATGAATCATCTCTGATCCCCAATAATTGCACGTCATTTCTTTCTTCCTTCCTCTTTTTTTTTTTTTTAAATCCTCACCTGAGGATATTTTTTCCACTGCTTTTCAGAGAGAGTAGAAGGGAGAGAGAGAGACAGAGAAACATCAATGTGAGAGAGATACATCGATTGATTGCCTCTCAGCCAGGATCAAACCTGCAACCGGGGTACATGCCCTGAGCCAGAATCGAACCTGGGACCCTTCCATCTGTGGGCCGACACTCTAACCATGAGCAAACCCAGCTAGGGCTAATTGCATGTCATTTCTTTTTTTCTTTTTTTAAAACATATCTTTATTGATTTCAGAGAGAGGAAGGAAGAGGGAGAAAGAGAGAGAGAAACATCAATGATGAGAGAGAGTCAGAGATCGGCTGCCTCCTGCACTTCCCCAACTGGAGGCCGAGCCCGCAACCCAGGCATGTGCCCTGACCAGGAATCAAACCGAAATCTCCTGGATCCTAGGTGGATGCTCAACCGCTGAGCCGCACCTGGCCAGGCTGCATGTCATTTCTGATTCCTGCCTTATTGCTTTGGCTAGCACTTGTAGAAACAAAGCTGGACATTACAGATGATGTTGATGATTATTATTGTATTATTAATTTTTTTTTTTTAACCCTCAACTGAGAACATTTTTCCATTGCTTTTCAGGGAGAGAGGAAGGGAGGGAGGAGGGGGAGAGAGAGAGAGGGAGAGAGAGAAACATCGATTTGAGAAAGACACGTCAACGGATTGCCTCTCACATGCCCCTCTGACCGGGAACGGAGAGGGAGCCGAAACCCAGGTATGTGCGCTTGACCAGGAATCAAACCCGAGACCCTTTGGTGCACACTCTAACCACGGAGCCATGTTGGCCAGGGCATATTATTATTTTTTAAATCCTCACCTGAAGATATGTTTTATTGATTTTAGAGAGGGGAAGGGAGAGAAACATCAATGTGGGATAGAAACAGCGATGGTTGCCTCGCATATGCGCCCCGACTGGGAATCAAACCCCAAACCTAGGTATGTGCCCTGATCAGGAATCGAATCTGCAGCCTTTGGTGTGTGGGACAACACTCCAACCAACCAAACCCCCTGGCGAGGCTATTATTTCTTTTTAATTGTGGGAATTCACTTTGATCATGATGTTGGCTTTGATTTAAGAGTTTTTAATCAGGAAAAAGTATTAAATTGACTGACCCTTTCTAATGTGTATTGACAGGTATGGCAGGTGAGCTGGATTATTAGTTTCATTTGAAGGTGGTCTCTATTATCCAGGGATTCTCTCACCTCTCATGGATTCTGAGAGAGGCCCCATCTCTCCGTGACTAATTTGGGATTGTTTCACTGAGTGAACTTAGACCAGAATTTCCCAAACTGAATTCCATAAGTTCTTTCTAGGAGTTAGGTAAAGAGGGTGTATGGACCAGTAAGCATATAAAATTGGAGCTTAATCAAATTGTTAAACAGGCTCTCCTTATTCATTCAATAAATGGTTGCATTAATTATGTGCAACTACCATGTTGGAATCAGTGATTACACTGATGAGAAATTTTGAAAAATAGTCCCTGCCCTTACATTCCTGTGGGAAAGTGAAATCGTTGTGACATATGATAAGTGTATGCTTAACTTCGTAAGAAGCTGCCAAACTGTTTCAAAAGTGGCCACACCATTTCACATTCCCAGCAGCAATGTATGAGTAATTGCTCCACATACTTGCCAACTTTTGGTATTGTCATATTTTATTTTTTTTCCGTGTTCTAGTGGGCATGTAGTGGTGTCTTATTGTAGTTTTAATTTGAATTTCTCTGATGACTAATTATGCTAAACATTTTTTTCATATACTTATTTGCTATTTATATAACTTGTTTGATAAAGTGCTCATTTAAATCTTTTACCCATGGAGGAAAATGGGCTGTTTGTCATTATTGATTCATAACAGTTTTTAATATATTCTGGATACAAGTCTTTTATCATATATATGTTTTGAGAACATTTTTCCTAATCTATGGCTTGTATTTTCATTTTCATAACAGTAACATTGAAAGACCAAAAGTTTCACATTTTGATTAAGCTCAGTTTGTCATTTTGAATGCTCTATTTTTTTTAATTTTTTTTTTGGTGTCCTATCTAAGAAATATTGGCCTAAACCTACAGCATTCTCTTATGCTCTCATCTACAAGTTTTATAGTTCTTACCTCTAGGTTTAGGTCTATGATATATTTTGTTATTTTTTATATATGGTGGAAGGTAAGGGTCAAAGTTCATTTTTTGCATATAGGTCCATAATTGTTTTTATATTATTTGTCAAAAAAAAATTTACCCTTTTTTGCCCTGGCCAGATGACTCCATTGGTTGGAATGCCATCCATCCTGTACACCAAAAGGTTGCCAGTTCCATCCCTGGTTGGGGCATGTACAGGAAGATGTTTCTCTCTCTCATATCAATGTTTCTCTTTCTCTCTCTCTCTTCCTCTCTCTAAATATATCCTTGGGTGAAGATTAACAAAAAAATTTTTTTTAACTAACCTTTCTCATTGAGTTACTTTGACACCTTTATCAAGAGCAACTGATCATGTATGTGTCAACTGTATTTATGGACTCTTTATTCCATTGATATATGCCTATTCTTATATCAATGTGATATCGTTTTGCTTACTCAAACTTTATAGTATGTCTTGAGATCTGGTAGTTTAAGTCCTCCAACTTCATTCTTTTTCAAATTGCTTAGGCTATTTATTCTAGGTCCTTCACATTTCTGTATAAATTTTAGAATGAGCTCATCAACCTCTACTTAAAAACCTACTGGAATTTTTATTGGGATTGCATTTAATCTATAGATTATTTTAGGGAGAACTGACATATTAACAATATTGAATCTTCTAACCCATAAGCATAGTGTGTGTCTATGGTTGTTGTTTTTTTGGCCTTCTTTAGTTTCTCTCATCAGTGTTTTCTAGTTTCCAATGCAGAGGTCTTGCACACATTTTGTTAAATTTATTTCTAAGTATTTTATGTTTTTTATGCTATTGAAAATGGTATTTCCTTGGCCAGTGGCCAAGTTGGTTGGAGCATTGTCCCATATACTGAAAGTTTTCGGGTTTGATTCCCGGTCAGGGCACATACCCAGGTTGTGGGTTCAATCCCCAGTTGGGGTGAGTACAAAGATAACTAATTGATGTTTTCTGTGACACATCGATGTTTCTCTCTCTCTCTCCCTTCTTCTATCTCTCAAATCAATGGAAACATATCCTCAGGTGAGGATTTAAAAAAAGAAAAAGAAAATGGTAATGATTTTAAAAATTTTCAATTGTCTGTTGTTGTATTAAGAGATAGAATTCATTTTTACATATTGATCTTGTATCCTACAACCTTGCTAAACTCGCTTTAGGTCCAGGAGCCTTCTTGTGCTTTCTTTGTGATTTTTCTAGGTAGATAATCATATTTTACTTATTTTCTTTCTTTCTGTTTATGTAGATTATCACATTTAACTTCTTTTCCAAATTGTGTGCTTTTTATATCTTTTTTTTTTTGCTTTATTACACGTTCTAGCACCTTTAATACAATGTTGAGTAGAGGCAGTTAAAGCAGACATCCTTGCCTCGTTCCCAATCTCAGGGTAAAATATTTGTTCTTTCACTATTAAGTGTGATATAGCTGTAAGTTTTTCATAGATACTTTGTCTTTGTTAGAGGAAACTCCCTTTTCTTTCTAGTTTGCTGAGAGGTTTTCCTCGTTGTGAATGAGTATTGATTTTTGTCAAATGATTTTTCTACATCTATTGAGATGGTGATTCTCATCTGATTTTTCTTTTCTAAGTTCTTGATATGGCAAATTAGATTGATTGATTTTCAAATGCTGAACCACTCTTGCTTTTCTGGGATAAATCCCACCTCATCATGACGTGTTTTCTTTTTCATATATTGCTGGACTCTATGTGCTAATATTTTGTTAAGAATTATTTGTGTCCATGTTCATGAAATATATTGATCTGTGTGTGTGTGTGTGGGGGGGGTTGTTTCTTGTAATGTCCTTATCTGGTTATGGTATCAGGATGGGATAATGCTAACCTCATGAAAGGAATTGGGAAGTGTGCCCTCCTCTTATATTTTCTGAAAGTGTGTAGAATCAGTATTATTTCATTCCTCCATTTTTTAGGATTCACCAGTGAAGCCATTTGGGCAAGGAATTTCTTTGTGGGAAGGTTTTTAATCACAAATTCCATTTTTAAATAGACATAGGACTATTTAGGTTATCTATTTCTTCTGAAGTAAGCTTTATTAGTTTTGCATTTCAGTTTGTCTATGCCCTCTAAATTGCCAGATATATCAATGTGAAATTGTTCATAAAATTCCCTCATGATCTTGTTACTCTCTGAAGGGTCTACACTTATCTTTTATTCCAGAGCACAAATGCTTGTCAAGCCTCTGCCTCTGTCACATTTCCTATTGTCCCATTGGCCTAAACAAGTCACATGGCTAAGTCCTGAATCTGTGTGGGAGGCACCTCCAGCAGTCTGTGGAAATAGGCAGATGTACACAAATTGGGAGCCATTACTTCAACAATCTACCACATACAGCCCCTCTTAGCGTTAAGTTTCTGCCCCTAAGGAACAGAGTTGTTCACATTAGTTGCTTAGTGATTTTGTGTGACCAGTTTTATTTATGCAGATGTAGCAAGAGTATTGAACATACTTCAAGCTGCATTGTTGTATGGTTTACCTGCCTGTACTTCGCTCTACACCTGTTCCTCCCAGTGCACTCACCACAACTGTGATTAAATAACTGTGTCTTTAGCTGTTCAATGTCATGTTCCCACTAGAACAGAAGCTCTATGAGGACAGAGACTGTCTTTCTTTGTCCAGGTTGTATCCCTAGTTTCTAGCGCTTAGTAGATGCTCTATTAATTAACGTATTCGAAATGAAAGCCTACGTTGCTACACTTTGACAATTATATTCATGTCTAGGGCACATAATTTAATAGAAAAGTTGAGAAGTGAGGAGGTTGGCAGTGAAACAGACTCCACAAACACAAATTGAGCACCTACTACAAGCATGATTCTGCTAAAAGAATATTCATGTCCAGCAGAGCTTGAAAGGGTTGCTTCTCTCAGTAGTGAGCTCCCTATTCATAGAAAGAATCAAGGATGGGCTGGGTAAGAGGCGACAGAAGGGGCTTGTCTGAGCTGTGGGTGAAGGTTTGCACTAACTGGTGTTCACTGTTCCTTTTGTCTCCGATAATCTACAACTCCCCCGCAGGGATTGAGTTTTGAGGAACGTAAAATGTAGAAAAGGGACACAAAGGGGTGACCCCAGGAGGTGGAAAGATGGGATTGGGGGTAGAAAAGCTTTGGAGAGAAGCAGAAGAAAGGCATGGAGGGCGGCTGGAGAGGCAGAGAGGTTTCCGGGGGGAGATTTTAGGTGATGTTTCCCCTCCCTCTCATCTCACTTCTTAATCTTACTCCCTTCCCCATGCCTCCCCAAACACATACTCTTGAAACTGCTTTCTTCAAGGTCACTATTGAACACTATGTCCCTGTATCTACTCCGAGTGTTTGCTTAGTATCTTATGGACCCTCCAGGCCAGTCCTGAACCCTGGAGCTCACTCCCACTTTCCAGAAGCCTTTGCCTCCTTTGTTTCTCTTCCCCAGCTTCAGTTTCCCTGACTCCCACAGGCCACCTCCAGCTCTAACGATGAGCTTGGAGTTCAGATCTGCATAGCCCGGGGGTCCAGAACCATGGAGTCTTGTCGGACCAGAACATCACGAGACCCCAAGTTTGTATGTGGTTTGATTTTTCCCCCCTTGTATGGCTTCCTTGTATCCTCAGGATTGGCAAAGGCCAGTAGGCACAGTGATGAGGTCAGAGGATGATACAGGAACCTTCTTCTGTGTTGGGGCCCCACTGGCTTCACCAACATCACAGAGCAGCCAGAGCCCCCTTCTCTCTACGCTGCTTCCTCCACCTTCCCCTACAGTCACCTTGGTCTTCATTTATTTTGTCTTTAATTTTTAAAAAATTAAACATTTGTTTTTATTGTTTTTAGAGAGAGGAAAGGAGAGGAGAGAGAGAGAAACATCAATGTGAGAGAGAGGAACAGCGATCGGCTGCCCCCTGCGTGCACCCTGACTGAGGATCGAGCCTACATCCTGGGCATGTGCCCTGACCAGGAGTCAAACCAGGGACCTTTGGGTGCACAGGACAGTGTTCAGCCAACCGAGCCAGGCCGGCCAGGGTGGTCTTCATTTTTTATACTTGTAAGGTCACTGCCTCGCTTCCGTCTCCCCAAACACCTCCTTCTACCAGAGGGAGGAAAGGGGCGAAAGGAGTGGACAGAAAATTCCTTCCCAAGGACATGCAGAGGAGAGAGGCCCGCTGGGGATGATCTCTGTCCCTTGACTGGCGCCAATGCAGAGTCCACGCCTGAGTGTGCGTGCGTGTGTGCAATAGGCTATTTTTAGAGCAGTTTTAGATTCACAACCAAGATAAGCAGAAAATACAGAGATTCCCCATAAAGCTCCTGCCCACACAGGCACAACCTTGCCCCTGTCACTGTTCTGCACCGGATGGCGCATTTGTTGGTACTGATCACCCTCCACTGAGGCATCGTCGTCACCTGGATCCGCAGTTGGCACTGAGGTTCACCCTGGTGGTGTACATTCTGTGGGTTTGGACAAATGTATCATGACATACTTTCATCGTTAGAGTATCACAGAGAGTGTTTTCACGGCTGAAGTCCTCTGTGCCCAACCTATTCGTCACAGCCTCCCGGGCCCCTGGCAGCCACTGACCCCTTCCCGGCCTCCATGGCTGCACCTTCTCCAGAGTCCTGACGCGGGACTCGTGCAGCCTGTTGCCTTTGCAGGCTGGCTTCTTTCACTTAGCAGCATACTTTTAAGCTTCCTCCGCGTCTTTTCACGGCCTGACAGCTCCTTTGTTTTTAGTGCTGAATAATATCCCATTGTCTCCATGTCCTACAGTTTCTGTATCCATTCACCTGCTGGAGGACACATCCGCGGCTTCCGAGTCCCATTTGTGTCTTTGTGTGTGTGAGAGGAAAGGAGGCGAGCTGCCCCTCAGGGTACTGCAGATGCACACGGGCATCTCTCATCAGGACACTGGAAAGACGGGGAACTCCTGCTCTCCTCCTGGGCCCTCTGGGACCTGAGACTCAACCTGTTCAAGGTGAAACGCATCATCTCCCCTCCCTCGCCCGCCTGGCCCCTCACCTCCTGTGCCCATCTCAGCAGCGACACCACCACTTACCCAGCTGCGAAAGGTGGAGATCTGGCATCTTCTCCAACCCCCCCTTCCTGTCCTTGCCTCCTGCCCCCAGCAGTCAGCAAGTCCTGCCCATTCTCTTCCCCAAACACGTTCCGAATTCTTGTGTTTCTCTAACCCCAAAGCCACGCCCCAGGACTGGCCTCCTGAGGGAAGCTTCAGTGGTCCGCCTGGCACCAGTTGGATTGTTTTGGAAACACCAGGCCCCTCAAGGCAGCCCTGAAGCTCAGACGTGCCTGGCTCTTTCCAGACCAGCATTACAGATCTGATTTGATTTTGTGCCCTGCATGTGTGCGTGGTTTTCAACCAGAGAGTGATTCAGCTTGCCAGGGGACAGCTGGCGATATCTGGAGACATTTTTGGCTGTCACGATTGAAGGGGAGTGCTACTGGCATCTAGTGGAAAGAGGCCAGAGGTGCTGCTCAACCCCCCACAAGGCACAGGACGGCCCCCACAACAATGATCTGCCCCTGATGTCCGTAGAGCTGAGAGTGAGAATCCTGTTCTAGAACTACTCGAAGCGATCCACGCACTGGTGCCGGTCCGACGCCCTGATTACCTGTCCAGATGAGACCGAAAAGAATAAGTGATAGAAACTTTATAGGATCTTAACAAAGTAATTTTATGACTGTTGGCTCATGTTTTGCATTTTTAAAAAATTCTTTTTTATTAATAGACTTTTTAGAACAGTTTTAAATTTACAGAAAAATTGAGCAGATAGTACAGTTTCTATATACTCTCCCAACACTCACACTCACACACACACACACACACACACTCACACACACACACACACACACACTCACACTCACACACACACACACACTCACACTCACACACACAGTTTCGCCTATTTGTAACATCTTATGCCAGTATGGGGCACTTGTTACAATTTATGAACCAATAGCGATACATTATTATTAACTAAAGCCTATGCTTTATTCAGACTTGTGCAGTCTTCCTCTAATGCCTTCTTTCTGGTCCAGGATCCACATGACATTTAGTTGTCCCGCCTCCTTAGGCTCCCCTTGGCTGGGGCAGTTTCTTGAGCTGTCCCTGTCTTTGACGACCTTGGCAGCTCTGAGGTACAATGGAGGACGCCTCCCTGAGGGATTTTTCTGATTGTTCCCTCCTGATTAGATTAGGGTTTGGGGGAGGAAGTTCACCGAGGCAAAGTGCCATTTTCATCACATCATATCAAGAATGTATGTGATCAACCTAATTATGACTGTCGATGTTGACCTCGATCACCTAGCCAGGTGACATAGTGTGTTTGTCAGGTTTCTCCACTGAGAAATTACACTCTCCTCCCTCTTTCCAAACTGTATCTTTGGAAGGAAATCACTAAATGAAGTGCCACCCCTCCTTGAGGGTGGGGTATTTGCACAATGTATTTGGAACTCACCTGTATTCAGGTTGTCTCTTGTCCTTCACTTGTCAATGTCTTCAATCATTTATTCCTATCAGTCTGGACTCATGGGTATTTATTTTATTCTTGGGGTTATAAGCCAACACTGTATCAATTTTGTTGCTCAAATTGCTCCAGCTTTGGCCAGTGGGAGTTCTTTCAGTGGCCCCTGTGGACCTTTAACACTCTCCCATGGTGGTCAGGTGCCCTCGCTTTCTGGCATTATGCATGTCTTTTTCAATTTTATGTTCCTAGAAATTAATGTTTATTGCACTTAATGGACTGGGGGGTGGGGGTGGTCCCTTCACTGGAGAGAATTTGGGAAGCACTCCAAAGCCTCCCAGCATCTTTCTCCATACGCCCCACTGCACTCCATCTCTCCTGACCTTCCCTAGCCCGCCAAGCTCATACCTGCCCCAGGGCCTTTGCTCTTGCAGTCCCTGCTGCCTGGAATGCTTTTCCTTCACTGCTCCTTTTCATCACCCCCGTCTCTGCCCATCTCCCCATCCTCAGAAGATCTTCCTCTTCCCAAACCTAAGCAGCCCCACCCCAACTGTGTCCAGCGGGCCTGCTTTATTTTATTATTGTCCCAATACTCTGTCTCTTGCCGAATGATCTCTTTTGACATATTTGTTTATTGCCTCTAAATGTGTGTCCTAAGGACAGGGACAGCCACCCCTTAGCATGAACAATATTACTTGTTCGTTTAATTATTTTGAAATATTTCAGAAATGTCTCCCAGAGATCCCTGAGGTCTGATCATAAACTTCCTCTACTTTGGCCAAACTTCAGAGAGGCCACCATGGGACGCTGTGTGTGGGGGGAGGGCAAAAACGGTGGCCGTACCCAAATCCCATCCCTACGGGACGCTGCGGGCTGGAGGTGTGGAGAGGGGACCCCAGCTTCCTCTGCTTTGAGGTCCCCTCAACCACAAGCCCCACCCAACCCCCTCCGAGAGCTGAGGGTGTTTAGAGGGGGCACAGCCTCAGAATGGAAGGGCCCAAGGTGGTTCAGAGGCGGATCCCTGATCCCGGTGACAGGGATCAGAGCCGCCTTCCATTCTCCTTGGCCAGGGATGAGATTGTGCTGGACAAAAAACCCCTCAAAAACTGTTACCTGTTAGTATGATTCCAGAAATACACACACACACACACACAGATTGTGCAGATGATTTGGGGGTGTTTATACACTCCCCCAAATTTATTCCTGAACCCTTGACCTACAAACACTCTAAGCTATCCCACCCCCAGTTTAATCCCAGGGCCCGAAGAGTTAGGAGGCAAGACAGCTGAAGGAAGCCCCAGGTACGGAGGAGGCAGGAGGCAAGGAATTGGGGTGGGCCCAGGGGGTTTCGGGGAGGGGGCTGCCCGGTGCACTCGGGGGAGCCAGTATGCCTGCACCTGCCTAGGCCCAAAGAACAGGTCCCCAGGGGCAGGTGGGACGTGACTGCAGCAGCCTGTGTGGGTGGGGAGGTCTGGCCCAGCCAGGCATTCCAGTTGGCCCGGTGTGGGGGCTGGGCCGCGTGAGGCCTTGGAACTGGCACTGGTGGAGAGGGCACTGGCCCGGCTCCTGCTCCCGATGCCCCCAGGCCCTCCCAGCCCCAGCCGGGGAGAGGTAAGGGCCTGGGGCCCTCTCCTCGGCTGGAACCTGTGTCTGCGCCTCGCCGGCGTCCCCCGGGAGTGTACGCTAGCGAGCAGCGAGCGCCGCCTTCGCCGGGGATTGGCTTTTGGGTCCACAGAGGTCATAAGAACCTTGGTAGGAAAAGCAAACACGCATATGAGCTGGCTCGACACGCCACGCTCATAAGAGGGGCAGGGCACACTATCAGTGTGACAGCAGGCACACTATCAGGGCCAGGGCGCCTCCCCATGACAGGAGCCCCGATCCCCCAATGGTGCCACAGGTGAGGAACCTGAGGAACCTTGTCCAGGCCTTTCAGGGGGCTGGGACACGAGCTGGGGCACGTGTATCACACACATCCTCACATGTGCTCGAATGCATACACACTGGCCTCTTTGTGCGCCCACACCCTCTCCTGCACAGGCACATCCAGACAGGAGGGCCCACGCCCCAGCTCCCCTCCCTTGGGCACACCCATCCCGTGCCTGGTCACACACTCTGGACCATGAGACCCAGCCTCAAACACACCTGTGTGAAGTATGTTCAAGAGACTTGGGACTTCCCGCAAAGGGTGGCACTCAAGGACCATCATCTGGGGTTGGGGTAGGGTGGGATCTCAGGAAATTCACTGGCTCTCATGCTTTCTCACCTCATAGAATTTCATATAGTCAAGAAAACACTCATTGTTCTGTGTTGATGGAAACCCCTCTGTAGTTGTAGATACACAAACTCACACTTCCATCCCCTTATGTGGTGTTCACCCACCCAGTCTCACTTATATGTGATGCAAAAATGCATCTAGGCACACAAGAAAAGACCCATATACACCCACAAACCATTCCAAACACAACTACTTACACACTCATACCTACACGCAACCACAGCTGTATATCACAACCAGGCACACCAGGACACCCACAAATGCACTCACATGTAAAGAGATGTGTTCAGATAATCAATTTACATTCAGAAAACAGGTACACATACATGTGCACCCTGTCACATTCATACACACATGCAACATCCACAGATTCACAGATGTAAACACCAGCTTCATCTACACAAATACACTCAGAAAGTGATACAAGTCAACACTCATATAAACATACAAACTCAAACACGTATACACACACAATTACACCTGGATATACACAGCTAGACATACAGGCCCACAAAGACCTAACACACAAACACTGTGCGCTCACTATCACACACAGATAAGAGGCACAAAGCAGGTGTTTCGACGCAAACACACAATAGAACACATAAGCAAATATTAAACAAATATCCACAAATAAGGGCTTGGATATTTACAAATATACTCAGGAACATGCACACAATTGCACTCTATACACAACTACATTCACACACACCTCCATTCTGACATCCACAATCAGACTCATACCACACACAAATATATTTACTCACACAAATATGCGATTCCTAAATAAATGTGCACACCTGCACTCTCACAAATGCATCTCAGAAATGGACATTCTTACACAATTCCACCCACTTCCACGGTTCACATACCCTGTCACACGAGGCTGACACCATATACTCAAATGCAGTCACCCACAAATACACTCACATGTAAATGCACATAATGCATAAATACAATCCGAAACTACTCCCCACGTACACATATATGTGTACACACCACACTCAAATACTCATACACAAATACACTTGGGCACAGAAACATCCCCACCTACACACAATTGGAGCTCACAAGTTCTGTTGACACCACAAATACACACGCAGACGTTCACACCCAGTAACCGCCATTCAAACACACTCATAGATACAAGTGGCCCCAGTACACACTCTCAGCGTCCCTCACATATTCCTTCACTGACCGTAATCAAACCCTTGTACACAACACAAGTACACTTAGGTGTTCACAAATACACACACAAAGCCACTGACAACACACAGATACGCGCACACTCACCACCCCTGTGTCCTCGGACACAGACACCTCCACAACACAGATCCTCTTACACACAACACACGTGAAAAACACGGACACCCCACGCACGTATGCGCACCCGCAGACACCCGCAAACGCACGCGTTCAGCGCCTAGCTACGCTCAGGGACACGCACACACACGCACAGATGCGAACACGCACATTCCTGCGCGCTCACAATACACAATCAGGAGCAGGTGCGCCCCCGCACAACCGCCTCCTGCGCTGCAAGACAGGCGCGCACAACCGCTCACACGCACAGCTGAGGACGCACAGGCGCGGCCCTCGCCTCCGCGGGCGCCCTCCCGCACCCTCGGGCGCGCCCCCGGGCGCGCTCCCGGTCCGCAGCCGCCGCGCCCCACCCTGCGGCGAGGACCCGAGCGGGCGGGCGCGGCGGGGGCGGGGCGCACCTGGGCTCCGCCCCGGGGCGGGGCCGACGCAGCGTCGCGGTCGGTGGCGGCCGCACCTGGCTCGGCGGCTGCGGCGACGCGGCGGCGGCGGCCCGGGTGCGAGCGCAGCGCGGCCCGAGCGAGCGCGGGGCGGGCGCCCGCAGCGCGGCAGCGCCATGGTGGAGGCGGCGCCCCCCGGGCCCGGGCCGCTGCGGAGGACCTTCCTGGTGCCCGAGATCAAGTCGCTGGACCAGTACGACTTCTCGCGGGCCAAGGCAGCGGCCAGCCTGGCGTGGGTGCTGCGGGCCGCCTTCGGGGGCGCAGGTACCCGCCGGGGGGCGGCAGGTGCGGGGGGCGGGCCTGGGAGGTCGGCGACGCGGGAACAATAGCGCGGGCCGCCGGGGTCCCCGGGCCTCCGGGCTCGCCGCTCGGCGCGGGCGCTGGACTTTGGCCGCCGGGCTGCGGGAGCGCGGTGGGGGTGGGGCCGGCGGCCCGGCCTCGCGCCGAGACCCCGACGTCGCGGCCCCAGGTGAGCGGGGCGGCGTCTGCGGGCCGCCGGGGGCCTCGGGCGCGGGCCCCGTCTTTGCGCATTCGTGTCGTGCGCGCGAGGACCCCCGGCGCACACCCGGACACACGCCCGCAGGCCCGGACACACACCCCGCGTCCGCCCTGCCGGCGCTGCGGGGGCGCGGGGAGCCCCGGGACCCCTCTCTGGCCTCCGCCGCCCCGGCCAGGGCCGGCAGCTGGGACTTATTGCCCCATTTTGCCTGGGAGGCGGGCGGCCCAGTGGAAGGGAGATGGCTGGGCCAGGACCGCCTGTGGCGGGGCCCAGGTGCGGGCCCTTCTCCCACTCCCTCCCCGGGCCCACGTGTGTGTAAAAGTCGGGCCGCCCCGAGCGGGAGGAAGTGGGTAGGTCGCCGGGATTGGAGGCCCTGGGCAGGCCCAGTCAGGGCCACTTGCCAGAGCTGGGACCTAGGGCCTGGCATGGGGAAGAAGGGGTTAATTAAGGACTGGGCCTTCCTAGGGGGACGCCCTGCCCACCTACTGGTCCTGCCCACTGGTCTTGGCAGCAGCTGGGCACAGCCCATCCTCCCTCAGTGGCCTTCCCAGATCAACCTGTTCTGGGTGTGGGTCTGGGTGATAGCTGTCCCTCTCCCGGTTCTGCTCAAGCCTGTCTCTCCCAGTCTCTCTCCCTGCACCCTCCCATGCAGCGCCCACTCTGGGGCCTGCTTGCCCCCAAGGATCGGCTTGAGGAAGAAAGGCGGTTGGTGGGAGAGACTCTGGTGGCCCCAGCCCCTCACATCCCAGCTTATGAGGCCATAGAGGGTTCACCTTTGGGAGTCAGAGTTGGGTTTGAGTCCTAGCTCCATCAGACTGTGAACAAATTATCCCAATTCTCTAAGCTCGCATATTCCCCTCTGTAAAAGAAGGCACTCCTTCGCTTATATATCCATTTCGCAAATGTCAGTGGGACAGCCACTGTGCCAGGACAGTGCAAGAGTGATTGGAATCCCAGTCAGTACCTTCTTCTTTTTAAAAAAAGAAATATATTCCTATTAACTTTAGAGAGAGAGGAAGGGAGAGGGAGAGAGAGATAGAAACATTAATCAGCTGCCTCCTGCACGCCCCTGCTAAGGATTGAGCCCGCAGCCGCAGCTGGGGCATGTGCCCTGACTGGCCTGGAACCAGCAACCTCGTGGTGCACCGGCAGATGCTCAACCACTGGACCACACTGCCCGGGCCCAGTCAGTACCTTCTACACAAGGTTGCTGGGAGGCAGAGGAGAGAGCCCAGCTATAGAATTCTTCGCACTGTGTCTGGCACACAGTACCCGCTACATAGATGCTTGCTATTACTGCTCCTGGCACAGGTGTGATGTTTTTATTAATAATATTAATACTAGTCATTGTCCCCTGGCCAGGGGACAGCAGAAATTACTATCCCATTTCACAGGAAGGAAAGTGAGGTTCCCTTGAGGAGATGCACTGACCCAGGTCCCTGCGCTGTGTGACATCCTCCCTGAGGGTCAAGTTCAGTCTGTTCCCCACTCAGGTTCTCTAAACAGAGGGGCTGAGGAAGGTGGGACACCAGGCCCTGACAGGAAAGTGGGGTACAGAACTCTGCTTGGCTCATGAACTCTGGGACTCTACTGATGCCTTTTGGGTGCCAGGCCAGTGCTGGGTGCTCAGGATGCATTGGGAGTTGGACGTGGGAGAGTGGGATATGGGACATAAAACCAGGTCATCGCTGCCCTGAGTGATAAGTAGCGGGTGCAAGAGAGCCTCAGGGTAGGGGAGGTGGGGGAGGAAATCCCTAAAATCTTCCGGGGAGGGGAGGAGAAGGGAAGGCTCCTCAGAAGGAGGGCTTGAACTTTGAAGTATGCATAGGAATTTGCCAGGGGGAGGAAAGCACACACAGGGCATGGTGTGTGGACCAACAAGGAGTTCTCCAAGAACAGAGGGGGTCCGGTGGTAACCCAGGGAGGCTGGGGATGAGGGAGGCTGGTGAGACTGGGAAGGGCCTCTCAGGACGTGGGTGAGGCTCTGAGGGCGCTGGGGACTGACAGGAGGAGATGAGAAGTGCAAGCACCCAGGGGAAGGGCGGCCGGGGAAGGGGTGCTTCTGGTGCCTAAGGCACAGGTGCGAGGAAGCTGGGCAGCAATGCAGGCGGGCTCAGCAGGGCTCCAGCTGAGAGAAGATGGAAGGGTGCCGGCTTTCAGCAGGGCTGGGGACCAGCACAGGCAGTCCCTGTGCCTTCGGAATATCAGTGTGTTGCACAGGGGAACCGGGTTTATGTCAGTGCTGCCGTTTGCTGGCTGCGTGAGCTTTAGCAAGTTCTGTCAGATGTCTGGGCCTTGGTTTTCTCATCTGCACAATGGGGGTAAGAATGTAAATGCTGTAAGGACTAAATGACCAGACGTATGAAGGTAGTTGCGGTGTAAGTAAATGCTAGTGGCGCTTAGGGCTACTGCCCCTATGGTGGCCACGAGGCACACGGCTGGTCTGAACTGCAGTGTGCTATAAATGTAACAAACACAGTGGCTTCTGAAGACTTGATACCAAAAAACCATGAAATATCTCATTAATAATAATGTTTTTGTATTGATTGCATGTTGAAATGATAATATTTTGAATGTCCAGGGGACCCCGTGGAGGCTAGGGACACAGTTGAAAATCTGTGGATAACTTCTTTTTGTGTTAATCCTTGCTCAAGGATATTTTTTCCATTGATTTTTAGAGAGGGAGGAAGGGAGAGCAGGAGGGAAAGAGAGCGAAACATCGATATGAGAGAGACACATCAATTGGTTGCCTCCCACATGGGCCCTGACTGGGGCTGTGGATAACTTTTGACTTCCCAAAAACAAAAGTACTAATAGCTTACTGTTGACCGGAAGCCTTACTGATAACATAAACAATCGAGTAACATGTATTTTGTATGTTCTATATATTACACATTGTATTCTTACAATAAAGCGAGAAAAGAAAATGTTATTAATAAATCATAGGGAGGAGAGAAGCGTTTACATTATTTATTGAAAAAAAATCCACATATAAGTGGACCCATCCAGTTCAAACCCATGTTGTTCAAAGGTCAGCTGTATATTAGGTTAAATATATTACTAAGTTAATGCTGCTTGTTTCTACTTTTTAAATGTAGCTACTAGAAAATTTAAAACTACATATGTGACTTGCACTGTATTTCTATGGGACAGCACTGCTCTATAGTAAATGTATAATGAACATTTAATAGCCTAGAACTGTGGGTTTCAGCCAGAGGTGAGGTGGGGGTTGATCTCGGCTCTCAGGAGACATTTGGCACTGTCTGGAGACATTTTTGGTTGTCATTACTTGGGAGGAAGGTGCTACTGGCATCTAGTGATTAGAGACCAGGGATTCTGCTAACAGTCTTACAATACAGGACAGCCTGCCCCACCCCTTGCTGGACACAAAGAATTATCCAGCCCTAAATGCCAATAGAACAGAGGTGGAGACACACTGGTATAGAGGAAGTGCTTGTTAAACATTAGCTATTGGTAGCAAGATCTCACCTCATGTTTTCATTTTGAAGGCCCTGACAAGTCCGGCAGAAAAGAAACTTGTTTAATTTTTGTTAATGGGAGCAGGAAATGAGTAGGAGCTGGAGAGATAGGGAGAAGGGTTTGGTTTTGAAAGATGCCAGGAGGTCGAAATTGAGTGAGTGAAGAATAGTGATTTCTCACTGCGATGGGAACAGAGAGAAGGAACAGGTTTGGAGCAAGATGCTAAGGATTATGGGAGATGCCAAGGCTACAGCAGGTGCTCAGATGGCAGTGGAAGCCATCAAAGTGTGTGTGGGGGGCATGTCCATTTACAAGGCTGCTGAGACAGAGCTGTCAGCTGTGCCTTGAAGGGGCATGTGAGGAGGGGGCTTAGTTTGAGTGGTGGGAAATGAGACACTGGGCGGGGGGAAGGCTTCCAGAAGGAGGAGGTCCGGGCAGAGAGCCCAGGCAAGATACGGGCCCACGATTGTGTGTCGGATGGCCACTGCTGGCCTTGAGGAGGCTGGGAACTGGAAGGGTAGGAGCCAGATCAGGGAGGTTAGGTGGGGGTAGGCTGGAAAGAGGCGAAGCCTGGCGAACTCCTCGTTGGAGCAGCTGAGCTGAGAGGGGCAGAGAACAGGCAAAACTCTCCACAGAGGTAGGAGGTTAAGTGGGAAGGTCAAGTGTGATTTTAGGGGCTGAGGAAAGAGACTGGCCATTGAGGGACTTAAGGCAAGGATGCTTAGGTCCTTGGGAGCATGGTAGTGAAAAGAGGCACCAGAGGAAGGTCTGGTCATGATCAAATGATCTAAGCAATAGAATCCTGCCCCCATTCTCAGAACCCCAATATTCAAAACAGCTTCTCTGATTGGAATGAGCATTGGCCCTCCCTGGAAGAACCACATGCGGGCAGGTCCCCCTATGTTGGCCTCAGTCACCTCTCCCTCCCCCACCTCCATGTGGGGCTTCCTTAAGGCCCTTCCTGCCCCGCGGTCTCACTCAGGGTTTTCATGGCTGCTTCTCTCCTAAGTCCCAGGCCCCTCCTACTCAGCCTCTGGTACCTCCGTCTCAGTCCCCACCCTCTTTTCCCCATCTTCCTCTCACACCTGAGGCCCCCCCCCCATCTTCCCTCCCCCCCCCCCCTCCAGGGTCAGACCACTCACCCCTCCCAAAGTGTCTGCATCCTGAAGGCCTCCCATTTGTTGCCCTGCCAGCCCATCCCACCCCAGCCTCCCGCTGAGAGCGTGTAGTCTGCTTGAGGCCTGGGTTTGAATGCCAGTTCCATCGTCATGGCCCAGCTGAGTGGCCTTAGGCAGGTTGCTTTTCTTCTCTGTGCCTGAGTTTTGGAGTTACCAGTTGTTCCCTGGCTGCTGCTTCCTAGGGTTACGGTAAGGTGTAAATGAGCCTACAGGGTGTTGTAGAGCGCCCAGGGCGAGCGATTAAGCATATTATATTATTGTACTCTTCCCCCCTTCCCCCCTTCCCCCCTTCCCCCCTTCCCTGAAACAAGACCTCTCCCCGCCAGCCCTCTCCCCGAGGCACTGTGCGCTCTCCCACCTCCTGGCCTTTGCTTGCAGAGCCCCTCAGTCCTGCCCGAACCTCCTCCTCGCTCCTTCCTCTGGCAAACTCCTCTACACTTGCGTCTCCTATCTCTGCCCAGGTCCCCGACTCTCCCTTGTGCTGTGCTCCCTTAATTGGAGCCATGTAATTGGGGGTGGGGGGTGTCCTGGTGGCCCTGACCTGCCCTCACACCTCTCTCCTGCACAGAGCACGTGCCCTCGGAGCTGTGGGAACCCTTCTACACCGACCAGTATGCGCAGGAGCACGTGAAGCCCCCGGTGACCCGGTTGCTGCTCTCGGCCGAGCTGTACTGCAGGGCCTGGCGCCAGGCGTTGCCGCAGCTCGAATCACCCCCCAGCCCCTCTGCTCTGCTGGCCCTGCTGGCACGGAGGGGCATGGTGCCCGCGCTGCCGGAGCGCCCTGTGCAGGAGGCCGACTTGAGACACCAGCCTGTCCTCATGGTAGGCCCCGTCCACAGGACTTGGCCACTTTCTGGGACTCCACCCGTCAGGCCTGGCTCCTCCCCCAAAGGCTCCTCCTACCAGGCCAGGTTCCCCCCATCAGTACTCTTCCCACCAGGCGTGGGTCCTTCCAAAAGATACTACTATGGCCCTTGAGGACTTCCCTACATGGCCCCCCAGATCCTACGCCCTAATTAATGACCTCAAAGCCCAGCCCACCAGAAGTGGCTTTTCCAGGTCCCTTGTCTTGGTTCCTTTCCTGAGGCCCCACCCATGAGCCCTGGCCCTGGCGCCCCTCCCACTTCCAGATTCTTCCCCTTTCTTCTGTTCTGGTCTCACCCCTCAGCCCTTGTTCCCACAGGGAGCCCACCTAGCTGTCATTGACGCCCTCATGGTTGCCTTCGCCTTAGAGTGGACAAAGACGCTGCCCAGTCCTTTGGCCCTGGCCAGCTTGGAGCACAAGCTCCTTTTCTGGGTGGACACGGTAGGTGGGGTTGGGCCAGGATGGGCTGGGGGCCAGGATCGCCCAGTGACCAGAACACTGACCTCTCCTGGCCCCCCAGACAATCCGGAGGCTGCAGGAGAAGACAGAGCAGGAAGCAGCCCAGAGAGCATCTCCTGCAGCCCCTGCAGACGGGGTGGCCCCAGCACAGCCCTCGGTGAGATTAAGGCGATAGATGGACCGGAGGACAGACAATCAGGGCTGGGTGGGCAGTGCGGGGCTGCACCTTGTGGCCATTCCTGCATTGAGGGTGTTGGAGGTGACTCTGTCTCTCTCTCTCTCCCTTCCTCCCTCCTTCCTTCCTCTCCCCTCCCCTCCCCTCCCCTGTGCCTGCTCCTCTCATCTCCTCTCTGCCTCTCTGGGGTCAGTGCCCTACACGCTGGTACTGGAAGCTGGTTCCTGTAAGTGGGGCCCTTTCTGCCCCGTCTGCCTGCCCCGCTTGTCGCTTTGTGTCTGTCTGCCTGTCTACTACTCCTCTTACCTCCCCTAAGCTGTGAGCAAAGGAGGTGTGACCCCCAGCCCTGGGGGACAGAGACAACCCTTCTGTGAACCAAGAGAAGAGGGGAAATCTCTGCTGTTCACTGAGAGGGCAGACCCCTCCCGTTACCTGATGGGATGAACCTCCCCTCCCATCAATCAAAAGGGTAGAGCTCCCTTAGCTCGTCCACCTGAGCTGAGGTGGGGAGTCCTCCACTTTTTCTGAAGGGAAGACCTCAGCCCATCAGATCCATGATCCTGACCCTGATGGGCCAGGCACATGGACAAGACCCCTCCTAACCAAGAGGAAGGTCCTCAAACTCAAGAAGGTGGCAGATTTTTCCTGAGATTCCAGCTGCTCTAAGGATAGATCTCAACTTTGGGGGGTGGGAGGGGCCCATCCTTGAAGCACAAGTGGAAAGTGACCACTGAATGTGGGGGGAGGCTTTGGGCTGGATGAGGTCCCCGCCTTTTCTCACTCCAGGCCCTCTTTCCCCCAACCCTGGGGGCTAGGTTGGGGGTTCCTCTCCTTTTGCCTACCTGCTTCCTTTCCCTGAGCTGGGGCCTGGGTCTTTTGTGGGGGGAGGATTCCCTGCATGGAGGCTGCTCTGTGGGGTCCCTCCAGGCTGGGAGGAGCTGGGATCCCCAAAGCTGGCCAGAGTGCAGTCAGGGAGCTGGATGGCCAAGGGCTCAGGACTGGGCTCAGGGCTCTCCTCTCCCCACTCCCGGAGGTGTGCTTGGGTGCCCAGCAAGTCAGCACCTCTCCCGTCCCGCTGACGGCTGCTCCTCTCCCCCCAGCACGCAATTGCCTTCTGTTTGAAGGAGTCGGGGAGCAAACCCCCCATGGTAACGTATCCCCCACCCCAGGGTCCCAGGAGCCCCTGCCCCAGCCCCCACTGCTGGCCTGGCTGCTCGAAGACACTTCCTCTGCCTTGCTGCTGCCCTTCCCCTGCTCCAGGCTGGCCCTCACTTTGGCTCTGGGGACACCCCCCCCTCGTGGTGGAAACCCCAGGCTTCCCTGCCCAGCCTGCATGACCACTGACCTGGGGGCCAGTTGACCTCTGACCTGACCTGGTTCCCACCCGCAGATCCGATACCGCAAGGATCGTACCGTGGCCCGTTGTGCCCCCTGCTTTCCCACCGTGACGGGCCTCCAGGACCTGGCCAGTGGGGCTGCACTGGCTGCCACGATCCACTGCTATTGTCCCCAGCTGTTGAGACTTGAGGGTGAGTGAATAGGCCTGGGCCAGACCCCGCCCTGGGGAGCCCCATGTCCTAAGACCTAGCACCCAGGCATCTGTTCCTAGAGTGGTGCAGTCATTATGAGTGCAGCTTCCAGAATTGGCAGACCTAGGTTTAAACCTTTCTCTTCCCCTAATTAGCGGTGTGACTTCACATAAGTGTTTAACTTTTCTGCGCTTCATATGATTCATTTCTGCAGCAAGTATTTCTAGAGTGAACTGTGTGCCAGACCTCATTTTAGAGGCCAGGGATCCAGTGGCTCACATTCTAGTTTGGAGAGAGAGCAAGTTCATCCAAAACATTCCAGATGTTAGGTGCCTAGAAGGGTGCTGGGTAATCAGGAAAAGCTTTTTTTTTTTTTTTTAGATTTTTTATTGATTTTTAGAGAGAGAGGAAGGGAGAGAGAAAGAGAAACATTGATGCCAGAGTAAGACTCCTGCATGTCTCCTGCTAGGAATCAAGCCCACAGCCTGGGCATGTGCCCTGACCAGAATTGAACTGGCAACCTTTTCAGTGCACGGGAGGATGCCCAACCCACTGAGCCACACTGGCCAGGCAGGAAAAGCTTTTTGAATTGAGTTCTTAGGTGACTAGTGCCCTAGGTTTTGGAAATAGTAGATGAATAGACCGGAAGAACAGCCTATCACAGTACCCACCTCGTGAAGGGTTCATGGCATTAGACCCAAGGGAGGCCCTCCTTTTTCTGGGCTCCCCTTCTCCTCATAGACCCGGGCATTCTGTCCCTGCAGAGGTGTGCCTCAAGGACCCCATGTCTGTGGCGGACAGCCTGTACAACCTCCAGCTGGTGCAGGATTTCTGCGCCTCTCGCCTTCCTCGTGGCTGTCCATTGTCCCTTGAGGACCTACTTTATGTGCCACCACCCCTCAAGGTAAGGTCCTGGTGGGCCAACGTGGGTATCCAGGGCTGTGGGTCCCATGAGCTGACCCTGCCTTCCGCCTCCAGATCAACCTCGTGGTGCTGTTGGCTGAGATGTTCATGTGCTTTGAGGTGCTGAAACCTGACTTCGTGCAGGCCAAGGACCTGCCTGACGGTCACGGTGAGGCCCAGCCCTGGTCCAGGTGGGGTCGGGGAGGCCAAGCTCTGACTGACCCTCCTCTCTCTGCTGCAGCTGCTTCCCCCCAGGCCACAGAGGCCTCCACCCCTCAGAACAGCAGTGGCAGTAGGTACGCTTTTCCCGGTTGGGTGAGTGTCCACAGCCATGACGGGATCCTCCTCCCGGCTCATCACTGGGACAGGCCTAAGGGATGCTCTGCTCTCTACCCTGGGAGAGGTGAGGGAGGGGGTCCTGTGGCTGACGTGCATCTCTTGGCAGTTCTCCTGTCTTCAACTTCCGCCATTCACTCCTGTCACCTGGTGGCCCCCAGTCCCCACTCCGAGGATCCACAGGTGAGGGCAGGGGGATGTCCCTGAAACCCACCCAAAGATCGCCCCAGCTGATTTCATGTTGTCACCCTGTGACCCCTCCATTAGGTCTCTTTGGCACGTGGTGACATTCATTGACACCCACACTGACTCAGTGGCTCAACAGGACTCCCTAGTAACTAAATGGCCCCCAGCTCTCCATCCACATAATGACCCATCAGTGACTCACCCAGTGACACCCCCTGGCTAACCCCACCCAGGGTCCCCAGTGACCTCCCATAGTGACTACTGAGTCACCCCTCCCTAGGCTCACTGAAGTCCTCCCCATCCATGTCCCACATGGAGGCCCTGGGCAAGGCCTGGAACCGGCAGCTCAGGTGAGTGCATCTCAAGGGCCTGGGCAGGGGAGAGGGCTGGGCCAGGCTGGGGCTGGGGTGGGTCAGGGCTTAACCCAGGGGCTGACCCCCCGCTCTGGCCGCCCAGCCGTCCCCTTTCCCAGGCTGTATCATTCAGCACCCCCTTTGGCCTGGACAGCGACGTGGATGTCGTCATGGGAGACCCCGTCCTACTCCGCTCTGTCAGCTCAGACAGCCTGGGCCCCCCGCGCCCTGTGCCGGCCCTGACCCCTGCCCACCCACCACCAGAGCCTGGCGACCTGCCTACCATTGAGGAGGCCCTGCAGATCATCCACAGTGCCGAGCCCCGGCTACTCCCAGATGGGGCTGCCGATGGCAGCTTCTACCTCCACTCACCTGAGGGGCCCTCCAAACCCCCGCTGGTCTCCCCCTACCCACCCGACAAAGCACCTGCCTACGTGCCCCACTTTGAGGGCTCCTCAAAACTGTCTCCCTGCCTGGCAGGGGAGGTACTGAAACCACCGGCCCTGTCTGAGGGCTCCCCGAAGGTGGGGGCTTCATCCCCAGCTGCCAGCAACTCAGAAGTGAAGATGACCAGCTTTGCTGAACGCAAGAAGCAGCTGGTGAGGGCCGAGGCAGAGGCCGGAGCTGGCTCCCCGGTGTCCACCCCAGCGGAACCAGAGGCCCTGAGCTCAGAGATGAGTGAACTCGGAGCCCGGCTGGAGGAGAAACGGCGGGCCATAGAGGCTCAGAAACGACGGATAGAAGCCATCTTTGCCAAGCACCGCCAGCGACTGGGCAAGAGCGCTTTCCTGCAGGTGCAGCCGCAGGAGGCAGGAGGAGAGGCGGAGGCAGAGGTAGAAGCAGCAGAAGCAGGTCCTTCCCCTGGTGGGGAGCGGCCAGCAGGCGAGGGCCAGGGTGAGCCATCCCCACGGCCCAAGGCAGTGACTTTCTCACCAGAACTGGGCCCAGTGCCCCCCGAAGGTCTGGGGGACTATAACCGGGCAGTCAACAAGCTGAGTGCTGCACTGAGCTCATTGCAACGGGATATGCAGAGGCTCACGGACCAGCAGCAGCGGCTCCTGGCGCCACCGGAGGCCCCTGGACCCACCCCTCCTCCTGCTGCGTGGGTTATCCCTGTCCCCACGACGGGTCCTAAAGCTGCATCTGCCAGCCCTACACGGCGTGCCCCAGCTGTCCGGCGCAGCCCCGGGCCTGGTCCCAGCCCAACACCCCGAAGCCCGAAGCACGCACGGCCAGCGGAGCTACGACTGGCGCCACTGACGAGGGTGCTCACACCTCCCCATGATGTGGACAGCCTCCCCCACCTGCGTAAGTTCTCACCGAGCCAGGTGCCCGTGCAGACACGCTCCTCCATCCTCCTGGCAGAAGGGCCACCTCCGGAGGAGCCCATGGCCAGGCCGGGCCTCATCGAGATCCCACTGGGCAGTCTGGAAGAGCCCTCGGCTGAGAATGAGGGAGATGGGAGCCCCCCTGGTGATGATTCCTTAGAGGAAGATGCTTCTTCAGAGGGAGTTCCACGCACCGGGCTGGGATTCTTCTACAAGGTGAGCCACCTTGGTGGGTGGGTAGGTGGTTGCTAGACAGGTGGATAGACGTGATCAGGTGGATGGACAGAAGGTGAGTGAATGAGTGGCTAAATAGCCACGTGGAAATGGGCAAAATGTGTGCAGCCAGATGGACAGATAGGTGGAATGTGTGGACACAGGGTAGATGGGTAGACAGATGGGGGGTGCAGCTGGATAGATGGGTGGGTAATGGACAGAGTGGACAAATAGGGCAAGGGTCTTCAATGGCATCTCCTTCCCCCTCCTATCTCCTTTACACTCTCCCTCCCTCCCCCAATGGCCTTGCCAGTTCCCCTTCTGGACCCTGTTCTGTATCTGGTTGCTCTTCATCCTCATGGCACCCCCAGCCTGGGCCACCGGGCCACCTGCAATCGCATCTTGACTGGTTATACTGACCTCCCTCCCCCAAATACCTGGCATTTCCAACTGAGCAGCCAGAGGTTTTCAAAAAATGCAGATTGGTCCTTGTCATTGCCCTATTAAAATCCTTCTGTAGCTCCCCCCTTGCTCTTAGGATTAAAACCGGTACTTATAAAAAAACAAAACAAAACCATAAATAAAAATAAAACCAGTACTTAGGCTCTGCTCACCCTGATCTTGTCCAATGCCATTCTCCCCAGCTCTGGCCCACACTAGCCTCCCCGCTGTTCTACATGCTTGCTAGGTTGGTTCTGGCCTCAGGGCCTTTGTACTTGCTGTTCCCTCTGCTTGGACCACTCTCTTCACCCCTCCCCAGTTAAGTCCTCCTCATTCTCTGGGCTGCTTCCTTCAGGAAGCCTTGCTTGGTGCATATCTGCAGTGTAGACTGGTAGCTGCCTATTGGTGTGATATCAGATTGTCTTCCCCACTGGATTAAGCGCTTTGTGGGAGCAGTGCCCAATTCTGCCCTGCCCCAGTTGTGTCAATACCCAGCACATGGGGCTATGCATAAAGTGGGCACCAACTAAATGCCTTTAGAACAATTAATTACAAAACCAAAAGGACAGGTGAATAGTTGGCAAGCTGGGTTGACTGATCAGATTATAGCTGTGCCAAGGGAGAGACAGCCAGTTGGACTCAGTGCCTGCCCCCAGGATGAAGACAAGCCTGAGGACGAGATGGCCCAAAAGAGAGCCAGCCTGCTGGAGCGGCAACAGCGGCGGGCAGAGGAAGTGCAGCGGCGGAAACAGTGGCAGGAGGCCAAGAAAGAGCAGCAGAGGGAGGAGGCTGCACGGTGAGGCTGGGCACAGCCCCAGGGACCCCTGCCACCAGTGATCCCATGGTCTGTCTGACCGCTTCATTCTCTCCACCTGTAGGCTGGCCCAAGAGGACGTGGCCCCTGGCCCCCTGGCCCCCACCACTAGGGCTCCAGCTGAAGAAGAGGTGGGCCCCCGGCGGGGGGATTTCACACGGCTTGAGTATGAACGCCGGGCCCAGCTGAAGCTGATGGACGACCTGGATAAAGTGCTTCGGCCACGGGCCTCAGGGACCGGAGGGCCAGGCCGGGGTGGACGGAGGGCCCCCCGGCCACGCTCTGGTTGCTGTGATGATTCTGCCCTGGCTCGAAGCCCAGCCCGTGGCCTGCTGGGTGAGGACCCTGTGGGACATGGCCTGCCCAGTGACCCTCTCCAGGGCTTGCTGAATGAGGCCCCTTTGGGGAGAGGGTGGATATATTTCAGGGGGGCCTTATGTGGGTGGTAAAGGTTTCAGGGGGGAGTATCCTGCCTGTTGGGTAGACTTCTGGAGGGATGTGGGGGCTGCAGTAGGGTAAGGGCTGTTGGGCAGAGCTGGCTTAATGGATGAAGCCCCCGCAGGTATGTTTAGGGGTGAGAGATTTCTGCTCGGGGCTGCACTGGGTGAGGGTTTTTGGCAGGGATGACCTCACATTCCCTCCCCAGCCTGCCAGCTAAGACCCCACTGGGCATTTTTGAAGGTGAGGGGGCTTTGGGGGCATCTGACCCGATGCACTCTATCCCCAGGTTCCCGGCTCAGCAAGGTCTACTCCCAGTCCACTCTGTCACTGTCAACAGTGGCCAATGAGGCCCCCAATAACCTTGGTGTGAAGAGGTCCACATCTCGGTGAGTTTGGCCTGGGCAGGTGGCCTCTCAAAGTCTGGATGTACATGTGTGTGAGCTTTTGAGTGTGATATAGCATGTGTACACATCTGCCACTAAAGGGCTGAAAGGTCACGTATGTATACAACTGGGATTGTCTGTACCTGCTTGATAGGACCTACAAATGTGCCTCTGCACCTGAGTGAGTGTCCAGCATGCCTGAGGCCAGGAGAGGGAGGGCATTGCATGAGCTTGGGGGTATATATGATGTACATGTATGTCTCCCACTCTACAGAGGGTTCCAGGCTTTTCCTTCCCTAGTCCCACTGCATACTGGGCAGCTTCAACCCCCCCCCCTCCCCCTCCACTGCCTGCATCTCCATCCCATTCCTTTTTCCCGTAGGGCTCCATCCCCATCAGGCCTCATGTCCCCAAGCCGCCTTCCTGGTAGCCGTGACTGGGAGAATGGCAGCAACGCCTCGTCCCCTGCATCAGTGCCTGAATACACAGGTAAGTGGGACTTCAGGTGGCCAGTGCTGGGCCCTGCCTTTCCCTAGTCATCCCTGCTGACTACCCTGCCCCCTAGGTCCCCGGCTGTACAAGGAACCCAGCGCCAAGTCCAACAAGTTCATCATCCACAATGCCTTGTCACACTGCTGCCTGGCAGGCAAGGTGAATGAGCCACAGAAGAACCGCATTCTTGAGGTCAGTCTGTGCCCAGGGGTGGGGGTCCAGTGGGAGGGTTGGGGGCCTTGTTGTGCTGGCTTACTGCCTCCCCTGCCCACCAGGAAATTGAGAAGAGCAAGGCCAACCACTTCCTGATCCTCTTCCGGGACTCAAGCTGCCAGTTCCGGGCCCTGTACACCCTGTCAGGGGAGACGGAGGAGTTGTCTCGGCTGGCGGGCTATGGCCCCCGCACAGTCACACCCGCCATGGTCGAAGGCATCTACAAGTACAACTCAGACCGCAAGCGCTTCACCCAGATCCCCGCCAAGACCATGTCCATGAGTGTAGATGCCTTCACCATCCAGGGACACCTCTGGCAGAGCAAGAAGCCCACCACCCCTAAGAAGGGGAGTAGTACCCCCAAATAACCCTGCCCTGGGTGGTGCTTGGCCACCACCCTCTTGGAGGACATTCAGTGGGTATTCCTGGGTCCTGTCTATCCCTAACCTTGTCTGGGTGGGGCTGGAGTCCCCACCCTCTAACTTTCGTCTCGTCCTGCTGTGGGGGCTGAGCTGGGAGGTTCAGGGACTCAGGGCTCAGCTTAGTCCCCTGTCTGTCCTCCCTACCTTCTTGAATAAAATAATTTAAAGCAACCTTGAGCACTGGCATCTCCCTGAGGCTGGCTGGGGCACCTGGTGATAACTGCCTGAGAGGGTTTCCCACACCATTTCCTGTCTCCTTTCACTCTTGAACCTGCTCCAGTCTCTTCAGCCTCTTCAGCTCCCTTACTGGCCCTGAAGCAGCTCTGGCCAAGGTCATGAGTTCCCTGCCAACGTCCCCACCCCATCCCCATTTCTGAGCCCCTTTACTGACCTCTTCGACACAAGAGGCTTCTGACCAGCCTTCCTTTCCCCACAGCCTCCCACACCCCTGCTCAGTTTTCCTCCCCAGTGTGCCTGTTGTTTGTTTTGCCTGGCACTTGGTCCGTGGCCAACTGCCAAACTCGATTGTGTCTCTTCCAGCTGCCTGCCTGTTTCTAGGCTCGGTTACCGCCCCAGAGCCAGGGATTCCTGTGTTGTCTCCTCAGCTCCACATGTGAGGTTCTACTTGCTTCCTGGCATGGCCACTGGATGTCTGATATAGGCCCTACACCATAAGCTTGAGCCAGGCTGAGCTCTCAGTATCTCTACAGCTATGACATGCCAGGTGAGGGATCAGCTTCCCAATGCCATCCAATACTGCACATGTCACCTCCTAAAGCCCTCTTCTGTCCCCATCGCTTCTCTCTGTCCCCATGACCACCCCTAGTCCAAGTCAACAGCCTGGGCCTCCCTATATTCCCAGCAGCCTCCTATACAAGCCAATCCCTCACAGCAGCCTGCGTGGCCTATTCAGGACACAAATCTGATTACATCCCTGAATGCTTAAAATCCCTTAATAGCTTAGAGCCTACTAATGGTTTCCCAAAGCTTAACTAAGGGCCACACCCTGGCGTGGCCCATGGCCAAGGTCTGGCTCCTGGCCTCTGTCCAGAATAGGGGTACCTTGCTAAACTAAGTCCCTAGGACTGCCTACCTCTCAAGCTTGCTGACCAATCTTCCCACGGGGAGGCTGGGAATCTCTACCTGCTGACTGGGGTAGAAGACAGGCCTTAGGGAGCAGGGCCTGGTGAGACCTAGGCAGTTGGGGGCAAGGCCCCGCCTTCTCCAAGGCTCAGGGATCAAGGAGGCCTCAGGTGGCCTCCAAGTCCAGAACTGGCTCTGCAAGGTGAGGATGGGCATGTGCCCTGGCCTGGAGCCCAGTGCACCACCTCCTCCGCCAGCCAATCTGGGGGTGGAGGGGCTGGGCCCAGGGCCAGAGTGAGAATGAGCTGGCAATGCCTGCAGGCACCTGGGTGGCAGGAGGGCGGGCAAGGAGGAGGCTCAGACCATGTCGTACAAACAGGCTTCATTGCAGGGCTGTGAGGGGGGCTGTGCATCAGTCTTCCTTCAGGCTCCCAAACACGGCAGCCGGCACGCTCTGCTGCTCCAGCCGCACCTCTGGGGCAGATGGGAAGGACCTGGTCACCGCAGCTCTCCAGAGGGGCCCAGCACCCCCTTACCCCCCCGCGGGGCCACGGGTCTCACCGTTGGGCTCCAGGTCCATCTCGTCCTCGTCGTCGTCCTCGCCCAGCTCGATCTCCTCCGGGTTGGCCTGCTGCGCCAGCTGGGCCAGCTCCTCCCGAGACGCGTCACTCCTGGGCGGGGCAGTCACTGTTCAGGTGGCCTGACCACCTCCAGCCTCCCAGGACCCTCCCTCTGAGGAAGACCTGGCTTGTTCCCACTCCCACTCCCACTCCCACTCCCCTTCCCCCATCCTCACCTCACAAACAGGATCTTGCTCTGGGCCCGTGGGGGCTGGTCCTGCTCGGCCTCGGCTGCCAGCTGCTCTGCCCGCTGCTCTAGCAGCTTCATGTCATCCATGCCACTCTGCCCAGGGGCAAGGTCAGACACTGTGGGAAAGTGGGAAGGGGGCATCAGACACGGTGGATGGCCCCTCTCCACAGCACACCAGGTGTTGGAGGATCTCTCCTTTCCCTGAGGCTCCAGTCCTCAAGGAGTTCCCAGTTTCAGGCGGGGAAGCAGAGTTGACCCCTGGTGCTCCCAGTCCCAGGAGGTTAAGACTGGGCAGAGGGCAGAGACAGGACCCATAAGCCCAGAGACAGGGAACTGTGTTGCCCCAGGGTGGACCCGGCCAGGGTGAAGGGTGGCTGTGGCCGCTCACCAGTGCCCGTGGCACTGCCCGACACCTTGAGCATCTGCGAGGCCATGAAGTTGACCTGTGTGTTGTAAGTGGCCTGCACGCTTCGGCGGATACGCAGCATCTCCCGGATGGTGTCCTCATTGCCATGCCGTACCTCGAAGTCCTTCCATGTTTGCCAGAAGGCGCCAGTCGTCTGTGGAGGGTAGGGGTGCCTATGTAGGAGGTGGCCAGCTCAATTGCAGCCTCACCACACTCACCCACCTGCCCTAGGCCTGTGCCTACCCGGGGGTCACAGATCTGGGAGCAGAAGCTATAGATGGCCCGGGCGCGGTCAATCTCTCCAAGCTTGCACTCCATGTCTGCAAACCGCAGGCACATCTCCCGGGCGTGTTCATCCGACAGCACCTGGTGATGCAGATCACCAAGAAAGGCATGAGACAGGAGGAGAGCTGCCACAGGGGTCCCACACACCAGGCCGGTCCCTGAGCTTCCAGAATGTTCCCTGCCAGCCCCCAGGTACAGACACCCTCAGATCTGCAGCCTGCATGACCCATCCTATATTCTAAGAGGCCTGCAGCCCCTGCCCCACAGCCCGGCAGTGGGCACCTCGATGGCCTTCTGGTAGATGCCACGGGTGTGGGTGACTCCATAAATCTCCGCTGCCCGCTTGATGTAGATGTTGAACATGTCGTACTGCTGGGCGGGCTCCACAGCCTGGGTGGCACGCTCGTACACGGCCATAGCATGCCGGGCCAGGCCCCACTCCTCCTCCAGCTGTGCGTACAGCAGGTACAGGGCTGCGGCAGGACAAATGGGGAAGTCAGAGGTCTGTGGCCTGGCCCCCCACCCTGCTACCCTCCACCAAGCCACCTGGCCCTCCTCACTCTTTGCATATTTGGGGGGGCAGCCATCCAGTGCCTGCTCAAAGAGGTCTCGTGCCCGCTCTAGCTTGCGGCCCCCATAGCGGGCGATGAATTTGGTCAAATAGGTGCTCCAGATGTCAGACACATTGGGCCACTTGAACAGCGAGATACCACGCTCGTACGCCTGCCCAGAGAGGGGGAGTCGTGTGAGTCTGCAGGGTGAGGAGCTATCGGCCAGGACACTCCCCAGGTCTCCTTCAAGCTCAGTGAGTGGCCTCTTCTCTGTCTACCCCTGCCTACAGTGGTGGCACAGCCAGGAGGAGTGTCTGTATGCTGCCTATAGGACTCCAGGGACAGGGCCAGACTAGGATTTACTGTCATGAGTAGCTGACATAATGGGTGAGAGTGGAATGGATCCTCAGCATTGAAGACACTGGAGCCCCAGCTGAGGGGCAGCACACGCGTATGTATACAACCTCCCTGTCCATGTATATGCAGTATCCACATATACACATGCACACGTAAAACACCCCACATACCTATGACCCGCTGCCTGAGGAGCAGGACAGGGACAGCCCACACAAATCCACACCAACATCCTCCCTCCACCTCATACACACAGAGGCTGGACTTGGCGCCTGGGATGGGCTGAACTGTGTCCCCTGAAATTCATGTCGAAGCCCTAACTCCGGAGTCTTCATATGTGATAAGAATACGTTCAAGATAAGGCATTTACAAAAGTAAGTTAAAATGAGGTCACTAGGGTAGACCCTAATCTAATCTGATGGTGACCTTGTAAGAGAAGGAAATCTGGAGAGACACCAGAAACATGCACAAAGATGAACAGGCAAGGACAAGAAAAAAGATGGTCATCTACAGGCCAAAGAGAACCAACCCTGCTAACACCTTGATCTCAAACTTCTAGCCTCCAGAACTGTGAGATAATCAATTGCTGTTGTGTGAGCCCATGGTACTTTGTTACAGTAGACTGAGCAGACTAATATAGTGCCCAGAGCACTAGGGTAAGGGACACTTGTCTAGGATCTCCTGATTGCCTCTCCTCACCTTAAAGCTCTCCTCGAAGTACTTGTGCTCCTCTAGGAACATGGCATAGTTGATGACGATCTGGGGGGTAGCAATGCGCAGGTCCAGAATACGGTCATACACGGCCTTGGTAGACTGCGGGGGCGGGGGCAGGGGCAGGTCAGAGCACATCCTGGGGCTGAGTTGGCGGCCCTGCCACTCTCCCACAACGCGTTGGGTCCTGGCAGCTCACCTGAAAGGTGCCAAGGCTCTCCTCCAGGTCGGCAAGCATGGACCACACCTTCAGTGATTTGTATACTCGGTTCTGCACGGGCTCTGAGCCGTCGAAATATTCAGCCCTGCGGGCAGGCAGTGCTGTTGCCTTCTGCAGAGACATACCAGAGGAGGCAGAAGTTGGGAAATTGGGTCCCAGACTGGGTCACACAGCCACATACTCCCCTCTCCAAAACCCCAGTGGTGTTTACCCGCAGCAGCCGCAAGGCCTGGTCATAATTCTCGTGCCGAAGCTCCAGTTCACCACACTCACACCACACACTTGCCAGGTCATCCACCTGCTTGAAGCTCACCTTGGTGGCCTTCTCCAAGATGATGCGGGCCTGTTGAGATGGGAGAGGCCAGGCTGAAACCCTGCCCACCCGCCTGCCCCTGGGTTCTCTGAACAAGAATGGCTATGGACTCACATCATCCAGCTGCCCATTGTCCTCATAAAATTTGGCAAATGCAACCCACAACGTGTGGGGCTTGCCTGTAGCCTTGAAGGGGTCCACTGTCTGCACGGCCTCTGTGTATGTGTTGATGATCTGTGGAGGAGGGGCAGGGGTCAGGCTAGACAACTGGGGCCATGGCAGGTGAGGGTGGGGTGGAGCTTTGAGGAGGCAGGGCCGTCACGCACCTCCCGGGGGCGACCCTGGTGCAGGGCCACACGTTTGTGCCATTCATGTACATGGTGCGGGTTCTGGCGCAGCAAGACGCTGTTAAGGAGCAGGGGCCGCCGGCTGATCAGCTGCTCAAAGCGAGCCAGGCGTAGTTCCAAGTCCACGTCATCTGGAACCCATGGGGAGGGCGAGGGGAGTGGGGTTGAGGGCCTCAATACACAGCCACTTCTACTTGTCAGCCCTCTCCCCCTCCAGCCCTTGACCAAGTGCTCTGACCTGCCAGACTCATCCCACTATCCACCCTGCACTCCTTCCCTGAGCTGGTCAGGGCCACCCAGACCCCAGACTCACTCCTAGCCCCCAACATTTCCCCTAGCCCTCCTTCCTTGCCACCCTCTGCCATCCACCCAGCCCTCCCTCTCCACCCAGCCTGTGTCTAGCCCAATCCTGAAATGTATCCTCAGTCAGGCCTCCTCCCCAACAGACTCCTGCACTGCCCACCCAGCCTCCCTTCCTGCTGGCCTGACTGACCCCAAGACACACCTCTCCACTGCCCCAGCCCCTTGTGACTTCCCTAACACCTGCACACTACCCCAGTGCACTCTCCCTACCAGCCCAGAACTGCCCTGGCATCTCACCCTCTTCTTCCCGCCCCAGCTCTGAGGTGGTCTCCATCTTAGCTGCAATCATGCTCTCCTCAAACTGGGCATAGCTGTCAAACACCTGGGTGAAGTCCCGCACAGTCATCACGGTCCGGATGGCCTCCTCGTACACATCCCGAGCCTGTGGATGGGTATGGGGAGGGATGAAGTGCTGGCACGGAAGAGGCATGTGTTCCCTGCCAAATGGACACAGGGAATCTAGCAGCACTGCCCTTGGCACCAGTCCCAAGTTGGGACCCCGCAGGGCCTTGCCCTGGGCCTGCTCAGCTCCATCAGGGTATGGGCAGTGATGCTCAGCAGAGCCAGGATGGAGCCCTCCCCTCCCCTGATAGAGTGACTTGGGGACCTTGGCTCCTCCTCAGTAAACTGAGAGTGACAGCTCCTCATGCAGTCACTTTGAGGTTCAAGGAAGACATGTGTCAAAAACCTTGCACCCAGGCCCACAATGCAGGGACCCTAAACTCAGCTCAGCCACAGAGGGCTCAACTGTTGCTACTAAGAACCCGTTATGCCCACCTGACCCACCCTTCTCCAGCTCAGATTCTCCCAGTCACCCTGGCTCCCTGAGCTCAGGCCCCATCTCTCTGCCTCTGCCCCTGGCTGGTCCTGCTCCTCTGCCTCCACCTGGCTGCTGGCTTATCTCTTGCCGCTAGCCTTGGCCAGTGCGTTCTACTAGAAGTGGCAGCATATATAGTCGTTGTAAATGGACACCTGGTCATGCCTCAAGACTGGCTGGTATCTCCATTGAGTGGGACACAGCAGCCTCTCTTCAGCCTGCAAAGCTCCCCCATTCCCTAGCACTTCATCACCCACTCTCTCCAATCATCCCAATTTCCATCTTCTCCCACTTTCCCCAAAGCTCCAAAAACCCAAGCAGCTGCTCTGGTGACTTCTCAGAGCCCTATACTCCTCTCCCCAAGGATGACAGACAGCAAGATAAGATGGACACTGTAAAAAATAAATAAATAAATGGAGCTACTTTAAAATAGAGATGGAGCTGCCATCCCAGAGGTACTGCCTAGCACATCTTACTCCTCAAACCTTTGGAATGTTAAAACTGGGCAAAATAACCTTTGGACTGGGCCTAGAGCACAATTAATTATATACCAAATAAACTCTTTGCAAAAATAACAAGAAAGCAGATGTGATTACTACCAGTCTGAAAATTTAAAAAGCCAATGCCTTTCCCTTTCTCCTCCCTCTCTCCTCCCCCCAGGCACTTTACAATTAGCTTCCTCACTCCCAAACTCCAAGGGCCCTTCCTTTTTGTCTCTATAACTTGCTTCCTAACCCCTTTTCTTCTAGGAATTATTTTTTCTACCTCTGTGATTTACCAAATAAATGTTCTCTTACAAAAAGTAAATAGAAACATTTTTTAGTATAGCACCACTATATTAGCTTATCTGACCTTTTCCCATAAATATCATTTGCATTTGTCTCCTAATCAGAACAGTTTGGGCTTCTGCCTGAATCGGTGCTTACTGAATAGGCATTCTTTTGGATCTCAAACATGCTTGTTGCTTCTCATGTTGCCTTTTATTCTTAGGTTAATACATCTGGTGTCAGAAGTGGGATCTAAAGTGGCCTTACTTCCATGGACTGGCATTGCCTGGAACCGGGTATGGTACCTACGGAGCCTCTTTTGCTCATACCACTTCCATGGATAGCTGCCTCCCCAACCATGAAACCCTTTGGTGTGAATATCCTTCCTTTTGGTTGAGGTAAGTGACTTTGAGACCTGGAAGGATTTCTGCCTCAGGGACAACTGTCCTGATGTCAGCAGGAATCTGCCACTACATGAGAGATGCAACTTGGAGCCTGCTACCACATGAGAATCTTTTTCTCCTCCAGAGGGACTTTTCATGGCCCTGACACTTGTAAGAAGCACCTGGGGGGGAGCAGCCTGCAGGGACCCTTCCCTAATTGGTGAATACTCATTTTGTTGCGCACTCATTTGTTTCCATTCCTTTTCTCTGTTTATTAAGTTGTCATAAGAAAGATTTTAGAGGGAAAGACACATGAACCCTATAAATCCGCTGTCCAGGCTGCTGAGTTTGCAGATCTCACCAGACTGGCATCTATTTAAACAAACTACCTGGGGCTTTCAATTAACATCACTTGTCTTTATGTCCAGCCATGACAACTTTTAGAAGAATTTGTCTTTATCATTGGATCTTCACCTTCCAAAAGTCCTCAAAAAGTACCTTTGTTGAAAACTCTAGCTAATTATATGTGCAAACATTTTGGTCCCTTCCCTTGTGCCTGTCAATAAAATAGGCCAAATCAGCCAAAACAATTTAAAATTCTAATAGCCATTCAGGAAAACCTTTATTGTAACTCTACCTCAACCATCTCCCCCTAAAAGAGAAGATTCCAAACCTCTTGGGGACAACAGGATACATTCTTTAATTGATAACAGAAGCTCCTAGAGGACAAAAAAGTGTCCAAAATGGCAGCGGCATAGGAAGACAATGAACTCACCTTCTCCCACAAGCACACTGAAATATATACTTATATATAGAGCAATTACTCCTGAGAGACAACTGAGGGCTGACTGAACAGCTTCTGAACAACAAACAAGAGAAAGAGACCAAATAGAGAAGGTTGGAAACCACAGTTCTTTGGGATCTGCAGGAACTCTCTAGAATCAGAGGTGCTGATGAGTGTCATTGTTTATGTCCCCCTCCATCTAATCGGGTGGGCAGGAGCTCTATACAGGTGCTTTGGCCTACTTCCAAGTTCACTGCAGCACATTCCCAGCCACACTGCCCAGAGCCCATTATGGCTCTGAACAAAGGGAGTAAGCAGGATTAACCAGGCATCACCACACACACCCAGCCTCCCTGCCTGAAGCTGCTCTAGCCCAGCAGGCCAGCACCCTGGACACCATAGGCACCTGCTCACCTTCAAGTGGCTTGTAAAAAACACCCAGCACACACAGCCTAGAGGTTGCTTCTACATAAGGCTACATTTTAAAGACTGGGGAAGATAGCTATTAAATCTAGTTAATATAAACAAACATAGAAAGTCAAGCAATGAGATGATAGAATATCTTTCAAACGAAAGAACCAAAAAAAAATCCCCAGAAAAAAACCCTAATGAAATGGAGATAATTTGCCTAACAAAGAATTCAAAGAAACTGTCATGAGGATGCTCACCAAACTTAAGAGTGAAATAAAGAAATTCAGAAAGAACTTCAACAAAGAGAAAGTATAATAAAGAACCAAGTAGAACTGAAGAATACGATAATTTAAATGAAAAATACACTAGAAGGAATCAACAGCAGATTAGCGAATACGGAAAAATAGATCAGGACCTGGAAGACAGGCAAGTGGAAATAAACCAATCAGAACAGCAAAAAGAAAAAATTTTTAAAAAATGAGGACAGTTTAAGGAACCTCTGGAATAACATCAATTGCCCAAACATTTGCATTATAATGATCCCAGAAGAAAGTGAGAAAGGAACAGAACCTTTGTTTGAATAATGGGTGAAAACTTTCCTAACCTGGGAAGGAAACAGACATCCAAGTCCAAGAAGCAGAAAGAGTTCCTTCCTCTTGAATTTTTTTAAATAGTTCGAGAAAGATAGATATTAATTCTTGCAAACTCACTTTACAAAGCCAGCATTGCTCTGATACCAAAAACCAGACAAAAATATTACAACAAAAGAAAATTACAGGCCAATAACCTTGATGAACACAGATGCAAAAATTCTCAACAAAATATTAGCAAATCAGATTCAACAATACAATAAAGGATTATACACCATGACTTAGGATTTATCCAAGGGATGCAAGGATGGTTCAACACCTGTAAATCAATCAACGTGATACATCACATTAACAAAATAAAGGATAAATATCGCATGATCATCTCAATAAACACAGAAAAAACACTTGACAAAATTCAACATCCCTTTATGATAAAAACTCTCAATAAGTGGGTATAAAAGATACATATCTCAACATAATAAAGGCCATTTATGACAAATCCACAGCTAATATCATTACTCAATGGTGAAAAGCTTAAAGCTTTTCCTCTAAGGTCAGGAATCAGGAAAAAGACAAGGATGCCCACTATCATCCTTCTATTCAACACAGTATTGGAAGTGTTAGCCACAGCAATCAGACAAAAGAAGAAAAAAGGGGGAAAAAAGAAAAGGCATCAAAATAGGAAAGAAGTAAAACTCTCAGTGTTTGCAGTTGATAAGATACTATATTTAGAAAAGACTCCATCAAAAAACTATTACAACTGCCCGGCCAGGCGTGGCTCAGAGGTTGAGCGTCAGCCTAGGATCCAGGAGATCGCAGTTCGATTCCCAGTCAGGGCACATGCCCAGGTTGTGGGCTTGATCCCCAGCAGGGGGTGTGCAGGAGGCAGCCGATCGATGACTCTCATCATTGATGTTTCTCTCTCTCTCTCTCTCTTCCTCTCTCTGAAATCAATAAAGATATATTTAAAAAAGAAACTATTACAACTAATAAATTCAGAAAAGTTGCAGGATGCAAAATTAATATCTGCTGTTTCTATATACCAATAACGAGTGATCACAAGGAGAAATTAAGAAAACAATCCCAGTTGTAATTGCACCAAAAGGAATAAAATACCTAGGAATAAATTTAACAAACAGGTAAAACCTGTACTCTGAAAATTATAGGAGCCTGAAGAAAGAAACTGAAGACACAACTAAATAGAAGGATATACCATGCTCATGAATTGGAAGGATTAATATTGTTAATCTTTACTACCTAAAACAATATACAGATTCAAAGCAATGCCTTTTAAAATACCAATGGCATTCTTCTAAGAACTAGAACTAATCCTAAAATTTATACAGAACTACAAAAGACCCTAAATAGCCAAAGAAACCTTAAAAAGAACAATATGGGAGGTATCACGCTCCCTGATTTGCAACAAAGCTACAGTAATCAAAACAGTATGGGACTGATATAAAAGCAGATATATAGATCACTGAAATAAAACAGCCCAGAAGGAAATCCTCACTTAGATGATAGATTAATTTATGGGGAAAAAGGCAAGGATATACAATGGGTAAAGTGAAATAAGTTACACATTAAGCCACAAAATGAGCCTCAATAACTTAAAAAATATTGAAATCACATCAAGTGTCTTTTCCAACCACAATTTCAAGACATTAGAAATCAACTACAAGGAAGAACATTGGAAAGCACACAAACATGTGGAAACTAAACAACATGCTACTAAACAACAAATGGATCAAAGAGGAAATCAAGCCCTGGCTGGTGTGACTCAGTTCACGGGTTTGATTCCCAGTCAGGGCACATGACTAGGTTGCGGGATCCCAGGTAGGGGTGGATGTGGGAGCTAATAGTTCAATGTTTCTCTCTCACATTGATGTTTCTCTCTCTCCCTCTACCTTACTCTTTTTCTAAAAATCAGAAGACACATTTTAAAAAAAGGAAATCAACAACCTTGAGACAAATCCCTTCAATAACCAGTGCTGGGGAAAATGGACAGACACATGCAAAAAAGTGAAACTGGACCACTTTCTCACACCAAATACAAATATATATATAAACTCAAAATGGAATAAACCCGTCAATGTAAGATGTGAGACCATAAAACTCCTAGAAAAAAACACTGGCAGTGAACTATTTGACATCAGTCTTAACAACATATTTTTGCGTATGTCTCCTCAAGCAAGGGCAAGAACAAAAATAAATGGGACTACATAAAACTATAAAGTTTTCTGCACAGCAAAGGGAACCATCAACAACACAAAAAGACAGCATACTGAATGGGAGAAGATATTTGCAAATGATACATCCAATAACGTACTAATATCCAATATATATAAGAAATTCAGCCCGGCCGGGCGTGGCTCAGCTGTTGAGAGTCGACCTAGGATCCAGGTGATCGGGGTTCGATTCCTGGTCAGGGCACATGCCTGAGTTGCGGACTCAATCAATGACTCCCTCATCATTGGTGTTTCTATCTCTCTCTCTCCCTCTCCTTTTCTCTCTCTGAAATCAATAAAGATATATTTTTAAAACTAAAAATTTTTTTTAAAGAAATTCATACAACTTAACACCAAAACCCAAACAATCCAGTTAAATGTGCAGAGGGCCCAGCCAGGATGGCTCAGCAGTTGAGCATCCACCCATGATCCAGGAGATCCCAGTTCAATTCTGGATCAGGGCACATGCCCAGGTTGCAGGCTTGATCCCCAGTAGAGGGCGTGCAGGAGGCAGCAGATAATGACTCTCATCATTGATGTTTCTCTCTCTCTCACTCTCCCTTCCTCTCTCTGAAATCAATAAAAACATATTTTTTTTAAAAAAATGTGCAGAGGGCTTAGCTGGGTGGCTCAGTTGGTTGGAGCATCATCCCATACACCAAAAGGTTATGGGTTCGATTCCCAGTCAGGGCACATACCTACGTTGTGGGTTAGATCCCCAGTTGGAGGCTGTGTGAGAGGCAATTGGTCAATGTTTCTCTCTTTCTCTCTTCCTCTGTCTCCAAAAAAATCAATAAACATATCCTTGGGTGAGGATAAAAAATAAACAAACAAATTTTAAAAAATGTGCAGAGGACGTGAATAGACATTTCTTCAAAGAGGACACAGATGCCCAACAGAGGTGAAAAAATGCTCAACATCACTAATCATCAGGGAAATGCAAATCAAAACCACAATGAGGTATCACCTCACTCTTGTCAGAATGACTATCATCAAAAAGTCAACAAATAACAGGTACTGGTGAGGATGTGGAGAAAAGGGAACCCTCACACACTCCTGGGGGATTGTAAATCGGTACAGCCAATATGGAACACAGTATGGAGGTTCCACAAAAAATTAAAAATAGAACACCTTATGACCGCATCCCAGTATTTATCTAAAGAAAACAAAAACACAAATTTGAAAAAATATATGCACCTATATATTCATTGTAGTAGTATTTACGATAGCCAAGATATGGAAGCAACCTAGGTGTTAATCAACAGATGAATAGATGAAGATGTGGTGCATATATACAGTTGAATATTATTCAGCAATAAAAGAGAATGAAATATTGACATTTGTGACAACACGGATGTACCAAGAGGGTATTATGCTATATGAAATAAGCTAGACAGAGAAAGATAAATACCATATGATCTCACTTATGTGTGGAATCTAAAAAAAACAAAACACATAAATAAACAAAACAGATACAGACCCACAGATATAAAGAACAAGCTGATGGTTACCAAAGGGAAGGGGGGTGGTCAGGAAATGGTTGAAATAAATAAAAAAAAGACAAAATGACTTAAAGAAAAAGAAAAAAAAGCTCTAAAGGGTTCCTGAGTCATCTGAGCAGATGCTTTAAAATGTCTTATTGTGTGTCTGTCACAATAACAATACCTAACGAGGTATTTCAAAATGTTTAATAACTCTATGGTCAGAAATTTAGCAGAATTAAAAGTCTAATAATGATTGTTTTAAGCCTCTTCAGCCACCTGCCCCCCAGGCCCTCCTCCCAATAATCAGAAATGTGAACAGAGCCCACAACAGCTTGAGACTAAACAAACCAAATGAAAAAAAAACTGGGAGCAAAAAGCCTTTTAAAAACACAATTGGCTGAAAAGGTTCCCTTACATAAGCACCTGCCCCTCAGCCTCACTAAAAATTATTTCTCAAGGACAAATACAAACCTTAAATTTCTTCTCTAATAATAGTAAAAGCTTTACTTATCTGAAAAAATAATTTATTCCAACTGTTATAAATTAGTGGGGTTTTCCCTTTTGTACCTGTCTTATGGCTGAATTAAAAAAACTGAAACTATCAGGTCTGTTTGTGTCTGTCTACATATTGTATGTATACATCTAGAGGATTAATAAAATTGGTTTATAAAGAGCCCTGTTCAACTGACTTAAAAGGAATTAAGCACTTATATAAATTAAAAAAATATAACAGAAACTAACCAAAATGTTTTTCAGGTTCTAAAAAAGAATTTGATATTAAAGCTGATTTGAGTTTGGTTTGTTGAAACAGACATGTCTTTAGAGTTAACATTAAATATAATACTTTTATTCTACCTAGACTTATTACAAATTTATCAGCAAAAACAACTTAGAATGATGACTGTCTTGGTCTAACATCTCAAAGTTTTTATGGATTTTCTAAACATAATTACAAAGAACAAATAAATAGATGTAAGAGGGAATGAGAGCTGGATAAGATTAAATGAATTTATTATAAGTTTTAATTTCAACAGTGTACTTATATAAAAATAAAACTTAATGTTCTTCCATCTACTAAAAGAAAATTTCCTGTACTATTGATGTGCTCTTAATAAGAGATTATAAAGGAAAAACAAAGATTTTGTTTTATTAAAATGATTTTCTGTGCTCTTTATCATCAGATCTTTAACTGTTTAAGTAAACAAAGTCTTTTTAATATTAAGAGAACTAAATTTTGCTTACAACTACTTAACTTCCTGTATCTGCCTGTGATGTCTTTGTCACCATGATTAAATGGATAACTAAGTATCCTCACACAATTACCTGATTGTATGTTTATTTTTATTTCTTTTATTTATTATTGTATTTATTTATTATTGTATTTAAGAACTTTTGATATGATGTGGAATTTAATGAACAAAATAAACCGATGAACAAAGCAGAAACAGAGGCATGGATACATGAAACAGCAAGGCGGGGCGGGGGTGGGGTGGGGGGAGGTAGGTGTGTGTGTGTGTGTGTGTGTGTGTGTGTGTGTGTGTGTGTGTATGTCTGTCTGTCTGTCTGTCTGGATGAAAGAAGGTGAAGGGGTTAGCCAAAAACATATATATGTAACACACAGACAACAGTGTGGTGATAGCCAGAGGGAATGAGGGTGGGGTCTAGTGGAGGTGAGCAAAGGGGAGGGAAGGGGCGGGGAATAGGGGACAGACAAAAAGAGACTGCTTGAAGTGATGGGCGCACAATGCAGTGTACAGATGTTTATTTATTTTTAAATATGTCTTTATTGATTTCAGAGACAGGAAGGGACAGGGAGAGAGAGACAGAAACATCAATGATAAGAGAGTCATTGCCCGGCTACCTCCTGCATGCCCCCTGCTGGGCATGTGCCCTGACCGGGAATCGATCTCCTGGATCCTAGGTCGATGCTCAACCGCTGAGCCATGCCCAGCCGGGCAGATGATGTTTTATTGAGTTATGTACACTTGAGGCCTGTATGGTTTTGTGAACCAATGTCATCTCAATAAATTCAATTAAAAAAAAAAAGTTATTCCCACACCTAAAAATAAAAACGGTAATAAAGAAACTTTAAAAATTAAATAGAATCCTTTTCTTGATCTGAAAATAACCTGAGATTTCCCAAAAAAGGGCCCTTGGAACATTTATCTATTTATCTATATATATGTGTGTGTGTGTGTACATATATATATATATATATCCTTATAAAAGAGAAATATTGCCATGGCCAGTGTGGCTCAGTTGGTTGTGATGTTGTCCCATGCACCGGAAGGTCAAGGGTTCGATTCTGGTCAGGGCCCGTACCTAGGTTTCAAGTTCAATCCCTAGTCAGGGTGTATGCAAGAGGTAGGGGACTGATGTTTCTCTCTCTCTCTCTCTCCACCTTCCTCCCTCTTTAAAAATCAATAAAATAAAATAAAAGAAGAAATATTAAACCAATTAGGCTTATTTGGTACTTTAAGTTACATGGGAAGCACTGTCAAATAAATGATGCTAAACTTTTGATTATATTTGTGTAGGTGTTATTAACATAAATATTCTAGAAATTATGTAAAATCCCAAAAATCTGACAAGTCTTAAGATGTTAGAAGACTTCCATTCTTTCTGTCTTGAAGCTGTCTTTCCATCTCTTAAAGCTGTAAATCTTACCATGTGTCTGAATTGTAAATACCCAGGAGCTAACCAAAACATTGCCCTCAGAGACTGAAGGAAAAGAATATAAAGAGGCTTTTTAAAAATACAGACTACTGCCAGGCCTGGCGCGGCTCAGCGGTTGAGCATTGACCTATGATCCAGGAGATTGCGGTTCAATTCCCAGACAGGGCACATGCCCGGGTTGTGGGCTCGATCCCCAGTGGGGGGTGTGCAGGAGGCAGTCAGTTGGTGACTCTCTCATCATTGATGCTTCTCTCTCTCCCTCTTCCTTCCTCTCTCTGAAATCAATAAAGATATCTTTAAAAAAAAAATACAGACTACTACATAAGTTCCTTTGCTAAAATTGATTAGTAAAAGAACTAAGGTTTGTGGGGTTTGTGTTTTACAAAACTATTTAAAAAATAAAGATGAAAGAAAAACAACTGTTTATGGGAAGTAGGATATATGATTTCAGTAAAAGAAAGTATGAAAAAAGATGCACTTTTGTTGAGGGAAAGGAAAATAGATGTTTTTTGGATAAGGAAAGACATAAAGGACATGGGGTCTTTTTGTTTTTATTTTTCTTTATTTGGTAAAGGAAGAAAAAGGAAGAAATTTTGTCCTATTTTGTTTCAAATAAAAATAATAAAAATGGGACAAAAGCTGAAAGGTGTATGGAAGTTGCAGAAAGTCTGTGGAAGTTACAGAAGGTTTATGGAAAAGGGATCTTGCCCAGCCAGCGTGGCTCAGTGGTTGAGCTCGACCCATGAACCAGGAGGTCACTGTTCGATTCCTGGCCAGGTTACATGCCCAGGTTGCGGGCCCCATCCCCAGTAGGGGGTGTGCAGGAGGTAGCTGTTCAATGATTCTCTGTCATCACTGATGTTTAATCTCTCTCTCCCTTCCTTTCTCTGAAGTCAATAAAAATATATTTTAAAAAAACTTGCTTCGCCAGGGTGCTCAGTGGTTGAGCACTGACCTATGACCCAGGAGACGGAGGTTCAATTCCCGCTCAGGCCACATGCCCAGCTGTGGGCTCCATCCTCAGTAGGTGGCGTGCAGGAGGCAGCCAATCAATGACTCTCTCATCATTGATGTTTCTATTTCTCTCTCCCTTCCTTTCTGAAATCAATAAAAACATATTTTTAAAAAAAAGACAAAGAAAAGGGATCTTGAGAAAAGCATTTTATATGTGGACAAGTTAAAACTGCAATGAGTAAGTCAACTGTATCATTTGTGTGTGTGTGTGAACACTCAGCGGAACCTTAACCATGCCACTTTTATTTATTTATTTATTTAAAATATATCTTTATTGATTTCAGAGAAAGGAAAGGAGAGGGAGAGAGATAGAAACATCAATGATGAGAGAGTCACTGATTGAGCCCACAACCGGGGCATGTGCCCTGACCAGGAATCGAACCCCGATCGCCTGGATCCTAGGTCGACGCTCCACCGCTAAGCCACGCCGGGCCGGGCAACCATGCCATTTTTAAGTCTTTTGTCATTTACAAACAGTTGTTATTTTAGTCTAATGCTTTTATAAATGTTCCTACCAACATGCTTCATTTTCAAGTAGATTCATGGAGAGAACTCTGACACTCTAAAATACAGGCTTCTGATAAACTTTCAGATTATACCATTAAACTGGGTGAAGATTTGCAGAACACTAAGAAAAACTGCTTAGTTCTATTTATAAAACTGCTGACAAAAAGATAAAGATCAATAGGAATTAATAGCATGGTACTTAATGAACTGATGAGGATGATTATAATTTTTATGTATTTTTATATGAAATATTAGTTTTTTTTTAATCTTTGTTTTCCAGATGTAATTTTTTTTCTCCTAAAGTATCTACGACCTACAATTTAGTAAATTATACCTTCGTAAGAAGAATTGAAACATTTCTTTCCTTTCCTATCTGATCCCTCCAAAATTTATAAACTCTTAGTATAATCTACACCTTCATTTTTTTCTTTTTTCCTTACTTTAGTTCCTTTCTACTTCCTTTAGTATGTCACAAATATAGTGAGTGCAAGGCCAAGCACCCACTATAATATTGTTTCTCCTTTTCCCTTAATTTCTACCTGGAAAGATAATTCAGCATTGGGCATCATCTTTAAACCTACTTCACAGGCCAAATTGTGCATCTGGTTGCACACACAGTCAAGGATGTTTAAAGTCTGGTGTCGTCAACCCCAATGAAGGTATCCGATTTAAAAGAATATTTCTCCTTGGGCAGGTACTGTAATTAATGAATACATGATTAGAAACTTATCACAAATCTTAGAGAAAATTGCTGGAGCTACCCCCAAAGCAATAGCCAACCAGGAAAACTCTTTACAATTCCCCTGCATGAATTATACTAGACAATAAAATTGTGCTTGACCATATCCTAGCTGGGCAAGATGAGGTTTGCTGTCAATACTTCTTGTTATACTTGGATAAAACACCTCTGGTACAACAGAGATGGAACTAGATAAAATCTGGGCACAAGTCAAATGATTAAATAGAGTACCTACTGACACTTCACGGTTTTCTAGTACCTTAGCTGATTTCCCTCAAGTATTCCTCCTGGTTCAGATCTATTCCTCAATTTGAACTTAACATTTTATTTATTATAGACATTTTTGCTGTTATAAACTTTGTTTTGCACAGCTCAATGTTTTAAAAACACCACTCTGATAACGGTTGCTCAACATTCTGAAATGATCACTAAGGTTTGTGAGACTTCATATGAGAAGCCTTAAGAAACTACAAAAGGCCCTAGCTGGTTTGGATCAGTGGTTAGAGTGTCAGCCCTCAGACTGAAGGGCTCTGGGTTCTATTCCAGCCAAGGGCACGTACCTCGGCTGCAGGCTCAATCCCTGGCCCTGGTCCGGGAGTGTGTGGGAGACAACCAATCAATGTGTCTTTCTCACATCGATGTCTCTCTCTCTCTCCCCCCTTCCACTCTCTGAAAATCAATGGAAGAAAATATCCTCAGGTGAGGATTAAAAAAAACCACAACAAACTACAAAAGATGTTTGCCCCTACAGGAACATGATGGTAAAGTTTTCCTCTGTTTAGACACTCTTGTTGCTCAAAAAAAATGTCCTGCCTATGTGGGGTATGACATACCAGCAATGAGCCTTCCTAGTGATGAGGGAATGACAATGGCGTGACATAATGAAAATGAGCCTTTCCAGCAATGAAGGACCAATGGTGCTTTTAATAACTGATCGGTATTGCTTTCCAGTAATTGATCAATGACGCTTTCAAGGAAAGACTTCAATCAAAAGGAAGAAAATGTCAAAAATAATATAAATGGAGCTATTTTAAAATGGAGTTGGAGCTGCCATTCCAGAGGGACTGCCATGCACATCTTACTCCTCAAACCTTTGGAAGGTTAAAACGGGGCAAAATAACCTGTGGATTGGACCTAAAGCAAATTGTTTCCTAAACAGTTTGTAAAGAGAAGAGAGCAGATATGACCACCAGATTGAAAATTAAAAACCTTCTTTAGAATTAGCATCACTATGTTAGCTTGTTTGTCCCTACAGATATTCCTCCCTTCTACTTAGTTGTTCCTTTTCTCATAAGTACCCCTTGCCTTAGCTCCTAATCAGGAAACTGTTTGGATTTTTGCCTGAATTAGTGCTTCCCAAAATAGCTGTTCTTTTGGATCTCAAATAAATGCTTGTTGCCTCTCTTTGGCCTTTTATCTTTAGGTTAACAACACAAACACCTCGGGAGTGGGGAGTGAGCATCAAGTCAGGCACCTGCTCGGCATGTGATTCCCCACAGGTGAGGGTATGACTGTTACTCTCAATGTTTCAAATGAAGACACCAGGCTTAGAGGGTCCAGGGCTACACAGTCATGGAGAACCCAGGTCCAGCTGACCCCAAGGTGGGTACACTTGCCAGCAGGCCTTCAGCAAGGTAAATGTGTGCACGAGCTGCACATGTGTGCACACTGGCACATCTGCAGGTGTTTCCTGCTCACACACGTGTCCACATGTGTCCTAAGTACCGTGTTTTGGGGGAGATCCTGCCCTGTACCCAGTGCTCACGCACCTTCTCAAAGTGGCCACTGCGGATGTAGTAGTCAGCCAGCGAGCACCAGAGCTTGCCCAGCTGATCAGTGAAGCGGGTAAGGCCCCCTCGGATGATAGCGTCCACGTTGAGCGACTGCACCTTGTCCGGATTCTGGGAGATGAGGTCACAGAGCTCATGCCACAGCTGCAGGGGCCAGGAAGGAATCTCAGTCTCGGTCCCTGAGCAGGCCGTCCCACCCAGCCCCCGTCTCCCCATAGGTGCACCTGGTAGTTGGATTTGCCAGCCTTGGACACGAAGCGCTCGTCATTCACCACGGTGGCCAGGCGCTGTGCAGCCTCATCCAGCCGGTCACTTGACTTTAGGTACTCGATGTACTCCTCTGCGCTCTCAGGGCTTAGCTGTGCACCGATGCACCATGTCAGCAGTCAGTGGTGCCACAGAACCACACTGCTGTGCCTACCTCCCACTCAGTGGCTCTGGGCCATCTGTTAGCCTACTATCACGGTGCTGGCCAAGAGCCAGCCTCAGCCACACCCGTCCAGGCTAGGTCCTACTGGTCTAGCCTCAGCCCCATGGGTCCATCCTTGATCCCATTGTTCCAGTCTGGAAAACACTGGTCCAGCCTCAGTCCTGGCTGGTCCAGCCTGGGCCCCACTGGTCCATTCAGCCTCACGGGTCCATTCTTGGTCCCACTGATCTAGTCTGGGTCACAGTGGTCCAGCCTGGGTCCTGCTGATCCAGTCTCAGCTCCATGGGCCCAGCCTGACTCCATGGATCCATCCTTGGTCCCACTGATCTACTCGGGGCCTCATTGGTCTAGCCTTAGTCCTGATTGTTCCAGACTAGGCACCATTGGTCCAATCCAGCCCTCACTCATCTGGCTTAGACACCAATGGTCCAACCTGTACAGGCCAGGCCCTGATTTCATCACAAGCCCCTCCCCAAACGGTATTGCACTAAGGGTTTCACAACGTATATCAGAAATTATAAGTTTGAGAAAACCATAAAACAACTCCACTGTTTGCACCTTGACTCTCCACACTGCCTGTTCCACATTTCCATAGCTGTACGTCTCCCACAGCTGCAGTTTACTCTGGTTTACAATACAGTCAGCTCATGTGCATCTGTCTACCCAGTTAGACTAAAAGCTCCCTACAGGCAGGAACTGTCTTAGTCACACTGCCCCAAACTATTTAAAGAAGAAACAAATAAACTACAAACAAAAGCCTGCCTGTCTCAAGGAGCCTTTCCCCCATATCCTATCTGTTAAGTAACATCCTGGATGGGACTAGTGTCCCAGTGAGCCAGTGGGAAACTCTTGACCTGGGGAACTGGCCCATCTGCCTGAGGCTGACCCCACCTCACCCCTCCATGGGCTTACCTTGAGAAAGCGCCGGTAGCCCCGCACGGCCGTCTCAGGCAGTGGGTGTGAGCGCAGGAAACGCAGGTAAAGAGGCCAAATACGAGAGTGCTGTGTGATGGGCAGAGCCCGGAGGGCCCGGTCGAAAGTGCGGCGGGTGTGAGTGATACGGCCCTGGTCCACCAAGAACTGACAATAATCTAGCCACAGACGTGGCATCTGGAAGCAAGAGGAGAGGCAGGGTCTGAGTTGCTGGCACTACAGCATGGCCACAAAGACACCAGCCTCTGCCCCGAACAATAAGCCTTATCTCCTCACAACGTGCCTTGTCCTACAGCCAAGCCAAAATACAGCAGGACCCAGGAACCTATCCCTCCAGGACTAAGTCTAGCTCAGCCTCAAGTGCAGAAGCAATAGGACTCCAAGCCCCCTGCTTCATCCAGCTCCATGGACTCTGAGCTCCACCTCCCCACTCATCCCCTGGCCCAGTTCCCCCCACACCCAACCTTGTGCATGAATACAAAGGCCCTCTCGTGGCAGTTGTTGACATCTTCATAGGCAGGATCAGTCACACAGCGATGCTTCACTTGTGCCCGGCGTGCCTTCAGGTAGCGGTACCAGAGTTTGTAGCTGGGGAATAGGGGCAGGGGAGGAGAGGCAGAAACTGGTTGGCTAGCTTTATGGGGCCCCAGAATCCTTCACCCTGCCCCATAAGGCAACTCCTAGAAGGAACCTGGGACCAGTGACAAGTATCAGCAATGAGGGGATGGGCAGGGATATCAGGGAGGGTGTGCTGATCCATCAGAAGACATATACTCAGTGACAGAACACACAGCAACCACCTGGGACCTACTGGCTAGTTCTATTATAGCTGGACAGGTGGGGTTGGTGCTGGGGCAGGTAGGGCAGCTGAAGCTGTTCCTACCTGCAGGGCAGCAGCTTCAGCGCTCGCTCATACAGCTGATTGAGCCTCGGCTTCGGGGCCCCCTGTTTGAACTCAATGTAGCGAAGCCAGCATTTGACGGAGAACTGGTTCCGCATAATTTCCTCCTCATAGGGGAGGTCTTCTTCATCCTGCCAGGACAGGTAATGGGGAGAAGGGAGAACTGCTCTCAGAACCTCAGCAAAGCACCATCTACTCCGAACTCCAGACCTTACTCAGATCCTGGTGACTACCCTCAGGGCCAGGTCACCAGATGCCCAGACAACAGGACTCTGGTCCAGACTTAGCCCTCAGAATTCTACTGCCCACAATCTGACCCAGATCATCAGACTCCTCAGTCATAGGGTTCTAGGCCAGACATAAGATTGTCACCCAGACATCATTCTTTTGGCCTTCCAAATCAGGCTACCCATTCTCTGGCCCAGATACCAGACTCCTTAGGCTCTCTGGTCCAACACCAGCCTCTGTCCTGAACAATAAGCCTTATCTCCTCACAACATGCCTTTTCCTAGACAACAGGTCTTTGGAAATTCTTCAAGCTCCCACTAGCCAGAGTCTAGTTCAACTGTGTCCCAGAACTTGGAAGCTAGACCTTTTTCTCAGAAGACACGTATGGACCAAACACAAAGCCTTTTTCCCTGGACACTGAGAAATAGAGTGAAGAAACAGGGAAATAAATCACACATTAGGCGACAAAACAAGCTTCAATAACTTAAAAAAGAATGAAATCATCTCAAGCATCTTTTCAGACCACAACTTCATGAAACTAGAAATCAACTACAGGAAGAACACGGGGAAACACATAAATATGTGGAGACTAAACAACCTGCTACTAAACAACAAATGAATCAAGAGGAATCAACAACCTTGAGACAAATCCCTTCAATAACTGGTGCTGGGAAAACTGGACAGATGCAAAAAAGTGAAACTGGACTGCTTTTTTTAAAAAAAAAAGTTTTTATTGATTTCAGAGAGAAAGGAATGAGAGAGAAACATCGATGAGAGACAAACGTCCACCGATCAGCTGCCTCCTGCATGCCCCCTACTGGTGATCAAGCCTGCAACCTGACCAGGAATCGAACTGGCAACTTCTTGGTGCATGGGATGACGCTCAACCAACTGAGCCACAGCAGCTGGGTGAAACTGGACTACTTCCTCACACCATATACAAAAATAAACTCGGTAAGTTGCCCAGAAGAAACACACCTGATTGACTACCTTTTTCTCTGCTATTTTTTTGTTTGGTTTGGTTTTGGTTTTTTTGTTTGTTTGTTTTTTTGGCTTCGGGTTTTTTTTTTGTTTGTTTTTTGTTTGTGGGTTTATTTTTTCTCTTTTTTCCTTAGGAATAAGAGAAAGGGCAGAAAATTTGTTTTTTTCTTCTTTTTTAAATTTTATAAAAATCTTTTTTTTTCTTTTTTAAATTTTTTTTTAAACATTTTTTTAACTAATTTTTTTTTTTTTTATAAAATAATTTTGTCTTGCTTAGCTTGTTTTTGGTTTTGTTTTCGTTATTTGCTTTGTTTTGTTTTATCCTTGCTTCTACTGTCAAGACTTTCTTGATATCCCTGCTTAACGACTGGGACTTTATCATTATAACCAAGTTTACTGCTTTCCTCTATAGTTTTCCCCAAATCTCTTACCAGACTCCCTGCCTGCCTGGGCTTTATCTCTCTCTCCTCTCAATCCATTGGCATAACTTTTTTCTTCTTTTTCTTCTTTATTTTTCTACTTTTCTTTCATTCTTTCATTTTGCCCCCTTCAGTTTTCCTGTCTGATTGTTAGTTTCTCTTATTCTCTTTATTGTATTTTTGTTTTCTCATTTTCAACTATTATCCTATTCCTATTCTCTCCCTTAATTTTGTGCTGGCCCTTCTTTCAGAATCTTTTCTCTGCTTCTGTTATCTCCCAGTAGCTTCTCTATTTTTTATATTTTAGTTTATTATTATTTTCTAAATTTTCACCAGTATTAACAACAACATACACCTCTGGGCTCCACTGGACCCACAAGACAAAAATCCCACGCCACAAGACTGGGACACAGCAAATATATCTAATATATAGATATAAGCACTAAGATCTACCAAAATGGGGAGACAAAGAAACAACCCCCAAATTAAAGAAAAGGAAACATCACCAGAAAAAGATGTTGATGAGATGGAGTTGAGCAAGTTATCAGAAACGGAGTTCAGAGTATTGATGATGAAGATGTTCAAGGAACTTAAGAAGACTGTAGATGATAAGATCAAGAAACTTAGTGAAAACATGAAAAAAGAGATACATACCATAACTACAACTCAGACAGAGATAAAGAATGCTGTATCTGATATCAAGAATGCACTGGAAGGAATTAAAAGCAGGCTCAATGAAGCAGAGAATAGAATAAGTGACTTAGAAGACAAAGTAGAGAAAAATCACACAATCAGAGCAGCAAAAAGAAAAAACACTTAAAAAGCATGAGGACAGTCTAAGGGAACTTTGGGACAACATGAAGCAAAACAACATTCGCATTATAGGAGTGCCAGAGGGGGAGGAAAGAGAGCAAGGGATAGAGAACTTGGTGGAAGAAATAATTATAGAAAACTTCCCTAGGCTGGCGAAGGAGAAAGCCACACAAGTTCAGGAAGCACAGAGGGTTCCAAACAAGAGGGACCCAAAGAGACCCACTCCGAGAAACATCATAATTAAAATGGCAAATGTCAAGGACAAAGAGAAAATATTAAGGGCTGCAAGAGAGAGACAAGCAGTGACCTACAAGGGAACCCCCATAAGGCTGACAGCGGATTTCTCTTCAGGCCAGAAGGGAGTGGCATGAAGTTCTGCAAGTAATGAAGAGCAAGAACATGCAACCAAGATTGCTTTATCCAGCAAGGCTATCATTTAAATTTGAAGGTGGAATAAAGAGCTTCCCAGACAAAAAAAGGCTAAAAGAGTTCAGTACCACCAAACCAGCATTGCAAGAAATGCTAAAAGGACTGCTTTAAGAAAAAGAAGGAATAGTGAAAGAAAGGTACATCAGCATAAAGGGGAAAAATGGCATTAAATAAGTTGATATCAATAGTAACTTTAAATGTAAATGGAATAAATGGGCCAATCAAAAGACAAAAGGTAGCTGAATGGATAAGAAAACAGGACCCAAATATATGCTGTCTACAAGACACCCACCTGAAAGCAAAAGACTCACACAGGCTAAAAATGAAGGGGTGGAGTAAAATATTCCATGCAAATGGAAAGGAAAAGAAAGCTGGAGTAGCAATTCTTATTTCTGACAAAACAGACTTCAAAATAAAGACCATAACGAGAGACAAAGATGGTCACTACATATTACTAAAGGGATCAATCCAACAGGAGGAAATAACCCTTATGAACATTTATACACCCAATACAGGAGCACCTAAATATATAAAAAATCTCTTGGGGGACTTCAAAGGGGAGATTGACAGCAACACAATCATAGTGGGGGACTTTAACACCCCACTGTCAGCATTGGACAGATCATCAAGACAAAAAATCAACAGGGAAACGCAGACCTTAAATGAATCACTAGACCTAATGGATTTAATTGACATTTATAGAACATTTCACCCCAAAGCAGCAGAATACACATTCTTCTCAAGTGCACATGGAACATTCTCAAAAATAGAGCACATGATAGGGCACAAGGCAAGTCTCTACAAATATAAGAAGATTGAAATCATATCAAGCATCTTCTCGGATCACAATGCCATGAAACTAGAAATCAACCACTATAAAAAAACTCAAAAATATTCAAACACATGGAGGCTAAATAGCATGTTATTAAATAATGAATGGGTTACCAAGGAGATCAAGGAAGAAATCAAATACTTCATGGAAAGTAACGAAAATGAACAGACAACAACTCAAAACCTATGGGACACGGCGAAAGCAGTCTTGAGAGGAAAATTCATATCGTTACAGGCCTATCTCAAGAAACAAGAAAAAGATCTAATGAACCATCTAACACAACTAAAAGAACTAGAACGAGAACAGCAAGAAAAGCCCCGAGGAAGTAGAAGGAAGGAACTAATAAAAATCAGCAGAGATTAATGACATAGAGACTAAAGAAACAATACAAAAAATCAATGAAACCAAGAGCTGGTTCTTTGAAAAGGTAAATAAGATTGATGCACCTTTAGCCAGACTCACTAAGAAACAAAGAGAGAGGACCCAAATAAAAAAAGTCAGAAATGAAAGAGGTGATATAACAACTGATCCAACAGAACTACAAAGGATTGTAAGAAAATATTATGAGCAACTGTATGCCAACAAATTGGACAACATAGGGGAAATGGACAAATTCCTAGAAGCATACAATCTTCCAAAGCTGAATCAAGAAGAGGCAGAAAACCTGAATAGGCCGATAACAACTAATGAAATTGAAGCAGTAATCAAAAAACTCCCAGCAAACAAAAGTCCTGGACCAGATGGTTTTACAGGCGAGTTTTACCAAACATTCAAAGAAGAATTAACACCTATTCTATTCAAACTATTCCAGAAAATTCAAGAGGAGGGAAAACTCCCAAATTCTTTTTATGAGGCCAGCATCACCCTAATCCCAAAGCCAGATAAAGATACTACAAGAAAGAAAATTACAGGCCAATATCCCTGATGAACATAGATGCTAAAATCCTCACTAAAATACTAGCAAACCGGATCCAGCAATACATCAAAAAGATCATACATCATGACCAAGTGGGATTTATTCCGGGGATGCAAGGCTGGTACAACATCCGCAAATCAATAAATGTGATACATCACATAAACAAAATGAAGGACAAAAATCATATGATCATATCAATAGACGCAGAAAAAGCATTCGACAAAATCCAGCACCCATTTCTGATAAAAACTCTCAGCAAAGTGGGAATAGAGGGATTGTACCTCAACATAATAAAGGCCATATACGACAGACCTACAGCCAACATCATACTCAATGGGCAAAAATTAAAACCATTTCCATTAAAAACTGGAACAAGACAGGGATGTCTACTTTCACCACTCTTATTCAACATAGTACTGGAACTCCTCGCCATAGCCATCAGACAGGAGGAAAACATAAAAGGTATCCAAATTGGAAAGGAGGAAGTAAAACTGTCATTATTTGCAGATGACATGATACTGTACATAGAAAACCCTAAAGACTCCATCAAAGTACTACTAGATTTGATAAATGAATTTGGCAAGGTAGCTGGATACAAAATCAACATCCGGAAATCAATGGCATTCTTATACACCAACAATGAACTTTCAGAGAGAGAAACTAAAAAAGCAATACCATTTACCATTGCAACTAAAAAAATAAGATACCTAGGAATAAACTTAACCAAGGACGTAAAAGACCTGTACTCAGAAAACTACGTGACACTGAAAAAAGAAATAGAGGAAGATTTAAACAGGTGGAAGCAGATACCATGCTCATGGATTGGGAGAATTAATATCATTAAAATGTCTATACTACCCAAAGCAATTTATAAATTTAATGCAATTCCTATGAAAATACGAACAGCATATTTCACAGACCTAGAGCAAACATTTCAAAAATTTATATGGAACCAAAAAAGTCCCCGAATAGCTGCAGCCATCTTGAGAAAAAAGAACGGAGTGGGAGGGATCACATCACCAGACTTCAAACTATATTACAAAGCCACTGTAATCCAAACGGCCTGGTATTGGTACAACAACAGGCTTATAGATCAATGGAACAGAACAGAGACCCCAGAAATATACCCACGCCACTATGGTCAGTTAATATTTGACAAAGGAGGCAAGAGTATCCAATGGAGTAAGGACAGTCTCTTCAATAAGTGGTGCTGGGAAAACTGGACAGATACATGCAAAAGAATGAAACTAGACCACCAACTTTCACCATACACAAAAATAAACTCAAAATGGATAAAAGACTTAAATGTAAGTCACGAAACCATAAAAATCCTGGAAGAAAACATAGGCAGTAAAGTCACAGACATCCCACGTAGTGGACTTTTCACTGATCCATCTCCTAGGGCAAGAGAAACAAAAGAAAAAATAAACATATGGGACTACATCAAACTAAAAAGCTTCTGCACAGCAAAAGAAAACAGCCTCAAAATACAAAGGAACCCCACAGTCTGGGAAAACATATTTGCCAAGGATGTATCTGATAAGGGGCTAATTTCCAAAGTGTACAAAGAACTCATAGCACTCAGCAAGAGAAAGACAAACAACCCAATTAAGAAATGGGCAAAGGACTTAAACAGACACTTCTCCAAAGAGGACATACGGATCGCCAAGAGACACATGAGAAAATGCTTGACGTCGCTAATCATCAGAGAGATGCAAATTAAAACCACAATGAGGTATCACTTCACACCTGCCAGAATGGCTGCGATCAATAAATCAACAAACAACATGTGTTGGCGAGGGTGTAGAGAAAGGGGAACCCTAGTACACTGCTGGTGGGAATGCAGACTGGTGCAACCACTATGGAAAACAGTATGGAGGTTCCTCGAAAAATTAAAAATGGAGTTGCCGTTAGACCCAGTGATTCCACTCCTAGGAATGTATCCTAAGAATCCTGAAACATTCATCAGAAAGGATATATGTACCCCGATGTTCATAGCAGCACAGTTTACAATAGCTAAGATCTGGAAACAGCTCAAGTGTCCATGAGTAGATGAGTGGATAAAAAAGCTGTGGGACATTTACACCGTGGAATACTACGCAGCTGTAAAGAAGAAGAATCTTGTACCCTTTGGGACAGTATGGATGGACCTGGAGAATATTATGCTGAGTGAAATAAGCCAGGCAGCGAAAGACAAATATCACATGATCTCGCTTATACGTGGAATCTAAAGAACTTAATAAACTGATGAACAGAATAGGTTCAATGACATGGAAGCATAGATGAGATTGATGAATGTCAGAGGGATGGAGGAGGGCGGGTGGGTGGAGGGGGAGAGAGTAACCAAAGAATTTATATGCATATATGCACAATCCAAGGACATGGACAATGGTGGGGAGAGGGACTGGGGAGGGGGAAGGAACCGGGTGGAACGGGTCACTGGGGAGAAAAAGGGACATCTGTAATATTTTAAACAATAAAAAAACTTAAAAAAATAATAAATTAATAAATAAAAATAAACTCAAAATGGATTAAACCCTTAAATGTCAGACATGAAACCATAAAAGTCCTAGAAGAAAAGAGGCAGTAAACTCTTTGACATCAGTTTTAACAATATCTTTTTGGATATGTCTCCTCAGGCAAGGGCAACAACAAAAATAAATGGGACTACATCAAACTAAAGAGTTTTTGCACAGCAAAGGGAACCATCAACAACACAAAAAGACAACACACAGAATGGGAGAAAATATTTGTAAATGATACATCCAATAAGGCGTGAATATCATATATATATATATATATATATACATACATATATATATATATATATGGAACGCATACAACTTAACACCAAAAAAACAATCCAATTAACAAATGTGCAGGGGACCTGAATAGACATTTCTTCGAAAAGGACATACATCCTGAAACACCAATCAGATAGAATATATGCACCCTTGTGTTCACAGAAGCTTTATTTACAATAGCTAAGATCTGGAAACAGCCCAAGTGCTCATCAGTAGATGAGTGGATAAAAAAGCTGTTGTACATTTACACAATGGAATGCTATGCAGCTATAAAAAATGAAGGATCTCTTACCCTTTGAGACAGCATGGAGGGAACTGGAGAGTATTATGCTACATGAAATAAGCCAGTCAGAGAAAGACAAGTGCCACATGATCTCACCCATATGTGGAATCTAATGAACAAAATAAACTGACAAACAAAATAGGTCCAAAGACATGGAAGCATGGAACAGACTGACAGATCTCAGGGGTCAGGGGGGCAGGAAGAGGTTAACCAAAGAACTTATATGCATGTATGCATAGCCCATGGGCACGGACAATAGTGAGGTGAAGACTTGGGGTGGGGCAGAAGCTGGATGAAAGGGGACAAAGGGGGGAGGAAAACGGGGGACATCTGTAATACTCTCAATAATAAAAATAAATTTTATAAAAAGACATGGCCAACAGACATGAAAAGAATGCTCAACATCACTAATCATCAGGGAAATGCAAATCAAAACCACAATGAGATACCACCTCACTCTTGTCAGAATGACTATCATCAAAAAGTCAACAAATAACAAGTACTGGTGAGGCTGTGGAGAAAAGGGAACCCTCACACACTCTTGGTGGAATTGTAAATTGGTACAGCCAACATGGAACACAGTATGGAGGTTCCACAAAAAATTAAAAATGAACACCTTATGACCACATCTGGGTAATTATCTGAAGAAAACAAAAACACAAATTTGAAAAGATATATGCACCTGTATGTTCACTGTAGCATTACTTATAATAGCCAAGATATGGAAGCAACCTAGGTGTTAATCGATAGATGAACAGATAAAGAAGGTGTGGTGCATATATACAGTTGAATATTATTCAGCAATAAAAGAGAATGAAATATTGACATTTGTGACAACATGGATGGACCTAGAGGGTATTACCCTAAGTGAAATAAGTCAGACAGAGAAAGATAAATACTGTATGATCTCATTTATTTGTTGAATCTAAAAAAACAAAACACATGAATAAACAAAACAGAATACAGACCACAGCTATAAAGACCAAGCTGATGGTTGCCAAAGCGGAAGAGAGGTAGGGGTCTGGATAAAATTAAAAAAAGAGCCCAGCCCAGCCGGCTGGCTCAGCTGTTAAGCATTGACCTACGTACGATTCAGGAGATAGAGGTTCGATTCTGTCAGGGCACATGCCCGGGTTGCGGGCTCATCCCCAGCAGGGGGCGTGCAGGAGGCTGCTGATCAATGACTCTCTCATCGTTAATGTTCCTATCTCTTCCCCTCTCCTTTCCTCTCTCTGAAATCAATAAAAACATATTTAAAAAGAAAAAGAAATACCCCCAAAACAAGAAAAAAATAGGAAATAAAAGTGAAGTCACTATAGTCAAGCTGCTAAACTACCAAAATCAAGTAGGTTGAGACATGAGGAAACAATTCTTTTAACTCTGTGAACTTGACCTTTTGAATTTTCCAATTCTGTGTCACTGCCTGGATATACATCAGTTTCTTGTGTATCAACGCCTGGACACATACCAGACCCCCAAATACACCTCTTATTACCCCCTAAAGGACTCAGCCGGATCACCTAACCTGACCAGACCACCTGCCGCTGACGCCCATCCTCTAGACTACCTGGTGCTCATCATCCGGACCATCTGACATCTGACAAATAACTGTTTTGGACCAATCTTATCAAGTCTTTGACTCCAGGATCCCACTGGCCCTCGCCTGACCTGCTCCACATCAGCAGGTCTTTACTTCTGACTCCAGGGTTCTCCTAAGCCAGACACCAAGCCTTTATCCCAGAGACTGTAATGCTCAAGACCGTTACCCAGAACACCAACTCTTTACCACAGAAACCAGAGCCCTGGCCTGGTGACCCTGACTTTACTCCAAACACCAGACCTCTCAAGATTCAGCGATTCGAATTTCTCTTCTCTCCCGCTCCCCGCGCCCTCCCATTTCCGCCCCAGCCCGGGACGCCAGGCCCTTAACCTTCAGGGCAGTCCTTTACTCAGCCCACCTGGGCTCCGGCAACAGACGTTTACTCCTGGCCAGCCTGGTCCGGACATTACCACAAGGCCTCTAGCCCGTTAGGTTCCTCCCGCCCTCGGGACGACACAGCTTTTGGCCTAGATCCCCAGAGAGTCAGGCCCCAACCCCCTGAAGCATCCAGGCTCTATGTCCCTACGCGGACCAGCCCCGGTTCCGCAGCAGACTCACAAAGACAAGGTCCGGCCTCTCCTGCCGCGAGAGTCGCGCCATTACCACCATTTTCCCAGCTCTCCAGCTACAGGCAGAAGTCGTGTTATAATGACGTTACCATCTGAAGGCCCGCCCCCGAGCCAGACTCATTTCTTATTGGCTGACCACTTTCCGAGTGTGCAATCAGAATCTCGACTTTCCCTTAGACTTACCCAGCGACCTGGAGTAGTGAGTAGGCGCCCGAAGATGATGTCATGCGGCGCTCCTCGGCCAATCAGCTTCAGCGGTCGAGCCCTTGATTTCCTACTGAGCTGCTGCGGTCTTGGAGGGTTGGGTTTGGACGCCAGCGGCTTCGTAGCCTCAGGGCACCGAAATGGGGGTGAAGTTGGAGGTGTTTCGGGTCAGTGGGCTCCTGAGCAGGTGGGCGGGGCGCCTTCCTGGATCTGAGGAGGAGGCTCTGAAAAGACGGGATTCCAAGAGAGGGCGCTCTGGGGAGAAAGATCCTGAGATTTGAGAAGGCCTTTAGGGTTGGAAACCAAAGAAGGGGGCGCTGGATTAGGGTGGCTCTAGTAGGGCTGGTGTGAGGAAGGGTCTCTGAGAGGAGTGAGCAGAGGAGGGGCCTCTAGAAGGAAGACTCCAGACTCTGGGGAAGCTCTTGGGTTCAGGATGGGTGGGTGTGTGTCTCGTAGAGAGACTCCTAGGCTAGGGGAGTAGACTGAAGAATGAGGGATTTGGAATGCTCTGGGGATATGATTTTGGAGGCCGGGGCAATGAGGTAGGAACTCCTGTGCTTCTGGGGCCAGGGTGTGTGTGTATGTGTGTTGTCCTTTGCGAGGGAGTCTCCCAGACTCTGAGGGAGCTTTCAGACATAAGGTCTCTTGGATTATGGCGGCCAGACTCCCATAATCCTGGGGTTCTTGGGGGGCCCCGAGGAGGCTCTGCTGGGCTGTGCTAGAGCATGGCCCTCCAGGCTCTGAGCAACCTCTGCTCATCGCCCTCTCCCTCCCCTCCTTCCAGATGACACTCTACCTCACCTTCCCTGTGGCTATGTTCTGGATTGCCAACCAGGCCGAGTGGTTTGAGGACTACGTGGTACAGCGAAAGGTGGGCACTGGGAGAATGTCCGTGGGTTCATTGCTGAGGGAGGGGGAGGGCATGGGGCACTAATGTCTGCCTTCCATGAGCTGACTTGTCCTAAGTGTGGGGCTCTGGAGACTCCTGGCTCATCTGTCACTTTATCCCCACAGAGGGAGCTGTGGCCACCTGAAAAGGAGGACCAGGTAAGTCGCATACTCTTCCTCCCACCAGATGGACAGGGGGGGCTTGGGGCTTGTGACCATGATGGGTTCAAATGAAAATGTTATCCTCAGTTGTGAGCAGGGAACTAAAAGCAGATGGGCACATGGTTTCCTTATTGTCCTCTCCCCAAACGATGAAGCTGATCCCACTTGGATCCTGCTTAGAATTGGCACAGGGCTTCCAGTATAGACACTGAACTCTAAAGCCGTGGCCTGGGGGAGTGGAGGCAGGGTGGTGGGAGAGGGCTCCAGACTCTGAGGTATGTCCCACCTCTTCCCCACCATTAGCGCCGAGAGCTAGAAGAGTTCAAAGCGAGGATACGGAAGCAGCGAGAGGAAAAGCTCCTTCGCGCTGCCCAGCAGAGCTCCTGAGCCCCCCAAGTGCCTGCGTCCCACCTATGAAACAACAGACACTTAGTTCTTTGTTTCTCATGGAAGTGTTTTATTGTCTGCTTTCGGGGGGCACAAGTGGGGCGCAAGATGGCTCAGGCCCTCATGGGGCTTGTGTCTGGGGCTGGGGGCTGCTGTTCCGACGGAAGCTGAGAGCAGACGGGTCCTGAGGGGTGAGGAGGGGTTGAGGGCTGAGGGTCCCGGCTCGTTTCTGCACTCCGTCCTGTGGATGAAGAGGAGTCAACCAGAGGGAGGGACCAAGGGCAGCGTCTGGCGGAGGTGACACAAACATTGGAAGAAGGGTGCAGGTGGGAACTGTTGTTCTACCTCCCACCATCTGCCCCCACCATCCTAGAACTTCTACGTACCTTAGTTACTCAACACTTAGGGTGGTATGTGGGTGTGAGGTAGGGGGTCTAGGGGATCCCACTGGGGTCTTGATCAGAACCCAAGCTGTTCATGATTACAAGCAACATAGATACATCTGAGTGTATGATGTCGTGTGTCCTCCCTGAGAATGTCTTCTCAGGAGGGGTTTTTTTTCTCAACCCTTCCTGAAGCCCTCAGTCATGGCAATAGGAGCCATGAGTTCCAGCCATGTCTCTGATGCAAATGTGCCCTCTGCATGACCTTGCGGCCCTCTTGCCTTGTCTGGGTCTTCATTCTCTGGTCTAAAGTCGAGTATTAGATTGGCCAGGGGCCTTGTGACTGGTAGGGACACAGGACAGGCACTCCAACAGGCACTCATCCCCAGGGGGCACATGATGGACAGGTGAGGGTGGGAGGCAAGACTAGGGGCCTCAAGATGGCTGGTCTCAGCCCCGGCAGAGCATCACCTACCTTGGGGCCCACAGGCTGGAAGCCAGGCAGGGCGCTGACTGTCACACGCTGGTCATCCATGCGGCGACCCTGGGTGCTGGCCAACATGTCTATGAGATTGTCCATCTCTGGCGTGGGGCCACTCTCTGCATGGAGCAGACACAGGTGAGGATGAGCACATACATGGATTCCAGGGGACATGGCGCAGCTGGAGCCCCCAGCACACCCCTTCCCCCCCACTCGTTCTCCAGGAAGCATGCTCATCTCGCCTGCCATCCCTTGCCCCTAGACCCACAAGCATCTGTGTCTTTAGTTGCCTGTTCACTCTATCAGACAGACTCTTGCCTGCAGGGTCCCCAGATGGTCACTCATCCTGTACCCCTATGCCCTAACCCATTTACACCCCCAGACAGCACACCCACCCTACACACCCCACTGCCCACTCTCACGGCTCTTGGAGTTGGTGCCTGGCCCTGCCTGCAGCGAGCAGCGCTGCTCCTCCATTCGGCCGCTCTGCACATGGCTCAGCAGGTTGAAGAAGCCCTCTTCGTCTGGGGAGCCCGCCTGAGAGACAGACATACCTGGTCCAGCTGGCCCCTCAGTTGGGGGACCCTTCACTAGCTCCCACCCTGATCCCAAGGTCTGCTCTCCCCTCCTTGGCTCTCACCATAGTCCACGCTGATGCGCTGCTCTGCAGAGCTGCTGTGAATGAGACAAGAGTCTCCTTCCCAATCCCAGCCCCCAGGGTCCGGCCATCAGTAGCACTGCACGTGGTGCTGCCTCAAGGGAGAGGCTGTCTGTCGTCCTAGATTAGGGCCTTACTACAGGATGCCAGGCAGGAAAACATCCCAGGGGCTGCCTGCAAATCCCAGCATCCCCCCCCCCCCTTCACCGGGACCATCACTGAGAGCACTGACCTCTGCCCTGGGGCTGTGTCAGGCACTTGGACCCTCATACCCACCAGCACCTCCATGGGCAGCAAACTGGGTCAGGGATCCCAAGAGACTCGATCACTAATTAGATGCCCTACAAACTAGTTAGCCTTGTCATTCACTGCTCTTGAGGAGTTGGGAGTGTGTGGGGGTGGGACCTGCTTACCTTGGCACAGGGAACTGAACCCCCATCCACCCCTTCCTGGTCCATCCTTGTTCCTGCTTCCTGGGCCCTGTCTACTTTCTGCTGGCCTCTGGCCCAGCCCCATACCAGAGAAGGCTTTTTTTTTTCTTTTTCTTTTTTTTAATATATCTTTATTAATTTCAGAGAGAGGAAAGGAGAGGGAGAGAGAGAGATAGAAACACCAATGATGAGTCATTGGGGATTGAGCCCGCAACCCGGGCATGTGCCCTGACCAGGAATCGAACCCTGATCACCTGGATCCTAGGTCGACGCTTAACCACTGAGCCACGCCCAGCCGGGCCAGAGAAGGCTTTTTAAAAGACAGGTGTGGGGGCAGTGGATACCCAGCCCCAATCCCCGGCTCACACCCCATCTGCTCCCACCCAAGCTTAAGCCACATAAAGATGATCCAGATAATTGTTTTTGCTGTGCAATACTGGGGCTGCTGTGGGAGTAGGAAGCCAGGTGACCTGGGGTGGGACTTTGCTGATCTAGCAGGACTTTCTGTGCCCCAAGAACTCTCAGGTGGGATGTAGCAGCAGGCCGGAGCAGTGTCCCCACAGGGGTAATGGGGACTGGCTGGGCCCTATTGGGAAAGAACAGACCAATAGGACAGCTCAGGTGGAGTCTGCAGCCCAGCAGCGGGAAGCAGTGCAGGTGTTCTCACCCGACTGGAAGGCAGTAGCCATCTGCAGGTGGTAGGGGAAGTTGGACCTAGAGACCCCTGAGGCACCACCAGCCAGCCTAGCTCCATCTCTGTCTCCTGACCTCTACCCTACTCACTGTCCCTGGGTCTGGTTGCCTCCCATAGGTCCCAAGGCAAGGTTTGAGATCTCCTATCTCCCCGACACCAAGGCCAAGTTTAGCTGTCTACTTTGATTTGTACCCGCAGCCCTGCCTGGGGACTAAGGTTAGATTCCTGGGGAGCGAGGCAAGTAGGAAAGCCCTGCTCCTACTCCCACGCCACTCCCAGCAGCTATGGCTTTCTCTCAGTGCCCTGGGAGAGGATGTCGCTGGGAGGATCCTACACACACCCCATCCCTCCCCAAGATGCCTTTCTAGGAACCAGCTAAAGTTTCTTCCTGGAATAAATGGCCACATTGTCACCACCCCTGCCCAAGTGCAAAGCTTGGGCCTCCTCCTCAGGCAGCCTTTCCTGATCCGCAGTCATGCCTTCTCCTTGGCCTCAAGTCCTTGATGCCAGTGTGATGTCCTGCTCCACCACGGATGTATTAGTTTCCTAGGGCTGCCTTAATGTGTCACAAACTGGGTAGTTTAGATTAACAGACATTTATTGTCACACAGTTCTGGAGCCAGAAGTGTGAAATCATGTTGGCAGACCATGCTCCTGAAGCTTGTGGGGAGGAACCTTTCTTGCCTCTCCCTGCCTCTGATGGTTTCGGGCAGACCTTGGTGTTCCCTGGCTTGTAGCTACAGCGCTCCAATCTCAGCCTCTGTCATCACATGGCATGTGTCCTTGTCTTCACATGGCTGTCATAAGACATGGACATTGCATTAGGGACCCACCCTACTGCAGTATGACCTCATTTTAACTCATCTGCAATGACCCTATTTCCAAATAAGGTCATATTCTGAGGTCCTGGGGGTTAGGATCTCAACGTACTTTTTTTAGAGGGGGGGGACAGGAGCCCACTCAGACCATAACAGCTGAAAAGCCTGGTCACCCTCACTGAGTACAGTGTGGGGTGGCAGGCCCTGGAGACTCACCCCAGGGGACAGGCTGTGAAGCTGGGGTGATCCCAGCTCCCTCATGGTCTCCCAGCTCCCCCCTTGGCCCCTGCAGTTTATCTTCCCCCACCCCAGAAGCTGCAGGGGTTCCCTCCTTTCCCTTGGTCCTCGTTATCCTCTGGAGAAAACCCAAACACCTTGGGGATAATGGGAGTATTCTAGAATGGATGGATGATGGATGCACAGCTCTGAGTATGCTAATAGCTATTGAACTGTACTAGCACGCAAATTATGTCTCAATAAAACTGCTAAAAGGAAGGAAAGGGGAGAGTGGGAGGGAGGAAAGAAAATGAAGGAAAGAGAAAGAGAAGAAAGAATGAAGAAAGGAAGGAAGGGGAAAGGGAAGGGAAGGGAAGGGAAGGGAAGGGAAGGGAAGGGAAGGGAAGGGAAGGGAAGGGAAGGGAAGGGAAGGGAAGGGAAGGGAAGGGAAGGGAAGGGAAGGGAAGGGAAGGGAAGGGAAGGGAAGGGGAAAAAAGAACCCAAACCCCTATCAGGGTGGCCAGCCCTCCTGGTTTGCCTGCAACTGTTCCATTTTTATCAGGGTCCTGCACCCCAGGAACCTCTCAATCCCAGGCAGATCAGCTGGGCAAGGCCTACCTTGCCCCACAGAAGTCTGGCCTCTGCAGCTCCTCCAACCTCACCTCCTGCCCAGCCCCCTTCCCCACCACCTGCTCTTCTCCGCCTGGATTACTGCATGGCTGCTGCTTGATGTCATTCAGGGTTAAGTTAAAGGCCATCCCCTCAGAGGGGTCCTCTGGTTGTGACTCCGTGAAAAAACCTCATTTCCACCTGCAACAGTACCACCCGCAATAAAACACCTCCGACATGGCATTTGTTACCATATCACTATTTATTTCCTTTAGGTCAAAATCGATTCTTTTCTATCCCCTCCCTCCCGACCTCAACTGTAAGTCCCCTGTGGCAGACCTTCTGTTGTCTGTCCCATGCCTGTCTCATGTAAATGGCAAAGGACCTGGTACCTGGTCAACTCTTAATAAACACTAAATGGAGGAACCAGTTCGGGACTCTGCCTTAGCACACGTGCATCACACTGTAAGCCCGAGACCTCATTCGGATGAGTGCTGCTGGACTGTGCTCTGTCTGGGACAGCGTGTCAGCCTTTTACACAGCAGGGGCAGGCCCTGAAATTTCGAGTGGAGCCTGAACTGAGGTGTGTGTGTGTGTGTCAGCGGTTGAGCGTGCCATTCAACCCACGCGTGTATCAGCCTACGAATGTGATTGTCGCCTGTGAGGGTGTGTGTGCCACCAGTGAGCACCAGGCTGTAAGGAGCATTCCTCCTGGGGCAGACTTTTTTTTTTTTTAATCCTCACCTGAGGATGTGTTTTTATTGATTTTAGAGAGAGGAAGGGAGAGAGCCGACGTCTGTGAGCGTGTGGCGGGGGTGGGCCCCTCCGGGGACTTGGGGCACAGCCACCTGTCCACCGGCGGGGAGCCTACCTGCCTTTCCAGGAGCCCGGGGCGGGGCGGGGCGGGGCGGGGCCAGGCCGGCGGGGCGGGGCCCACGTGGGTGACGCGCGAGGCCACGCCCCCACCTTAGGTAGACCCGGAAGCGGCGGCGGCGCCCCTTGGGGAAGATGGCGCCCTCGGGGCTGAAGGCGGTGGTGGGGGAAAGTGAGTGTCGCCTTGGGGGGCGGGGGCCAGGGGCGCCGGGACTCCGGGACCCCGGCGGCGGGGAGCTGGAGGCCGGGCTGGGCGTCGAGCACCTGATCCTCGAGGGGGCGGGCGGGAACCGGGCTCCAGCTGGACAGCCTGGCTCTCCCGCGCCGGAGCCCAACCGAATTGTAAGACTGGACTCCGGGGACCCGAGGGGTGGCGTCGGGCACAGCTGGACGTGCAGACTCCTGGGTCTCTGAGCCGGGCAAAGTCCTGGGGCTGGATTCTTGGGGTCCAGTGCCGCGGACTGGGCCCGGCTGGGTGCTCTGGTCAGCGGCCCGAGACCGTGCGAGAGCTCAGGGGGTGTGTCCAGGCCCCTGTCGAGGTCCGGGGTGGGGATGCCCTCGCTGAGCCCGGTGCTAGGTGAGGACTCGGGCGTCCCGGCTGTGCGGCCGGCGTCTTGGGGGAGGGGGGAGGCGCGCCCCCTCCTGACCCTCGGGTAGTTCCGGCCTCAGCCGCTCCTTCCGCCCGGCCGGCCAGATAACAGCGGTGCCGCGACGGGCGGGGCCGCCCTGCCCTCCCCCCGCTCCGCTGCAGGGCGGGGGGTGGCTCAAAGCCCCGGCACCCCAGCCGAAAAGGAGCCTCCTACGTGGTGGTTAAAGGGAGACTGGAAAGCCACTGATTTCCGTGTTACAGATGAGGAAACTGAGGCTGGAGGTTGGGTGACGGAATGACCACAGCCAGGCGCATTTCAAAGCGGGGAACCAGGGGCCCTGCATTCTAATCTAGTGGAAACTGATGGTGGTGGAGTGGCAGCTCTGGTCAAAACCTCCACACCAGGAGAACTGGAGGTAGCCCACAGTAAGGCCCAGTCCAGCTCTGGAGGCAGGAAGATCTGTATGCGAGCCCTGACTTTCCAGTTATTCATCTAAAGTATATTTATCCAGGGCTACTTACATACCAGGCTCTGGGCCACTTAGGCACTGAGGGTGCTTAGTCTAATCACTTGCCCTCTTTGAACCTGTTTCCCTGTTTACAAGTTGGGACTGACACCAGGAGCTACGCCACAGAATGGGGGAAAGGAGTAAACAAGAATTAAGATGGAAGTCCAGCCTGGGATCCAGAAGGTTTAGGGGTATGGGTGGGGGAGCAGACAGAGGACCCAGGATCCTAAGCCCACCTTCCCCTACAGAAATTTTGAGTGGAGTCATTCGGAGCGTCAAAAAGGACGGCGAATGGAAGGTAGGGGCGAGGCAGAATGCGTTTTCCAAGCCCATGTGAGGGGCCCTGAATGTGAGACTCCCCCAAATTCCCTGAGGAGTCTGGGTGGGTCTGTGATGGGGTGGAGGTAGGGTCCTGGGTCCTGTCCAGCCAGCGCTTGAAGCCAACAGTCCTGCTCACCACCCCAGCCCACCTCTGGGGCAGCTTCAGCCTCTCTTGCCCACTTGTCTGTCCATCATCCATCTGTCTGGACAGGTGCTTATCATGGACCACCCAAGCATGCGCATTTTGTCATCCTGCTGCAAGATGTCAGACATCCTGGCTGAGGGCATCACCAGTGAGTGGACACCCCCACCCCATGCTCTGCACATGGGACCTGAGTGTGGGAGCCCATGATGGGCAGAGCCCCACACAGGACTTAAGGCTGTGGTTCCTGAGGAGCAGTCTCCCCAGCTGTGCAACCCCTGTGTGTGGACCTGTGTAGAACCCTCAGGGAAAACTCAGTGTAGGGTGCCAGGATGCATAGCCCCTTGGGGTGTGACTGTGTGACCCTGAATGTGCAGAACACTGCCAATGTCTAACACTTGCCATGTGCCCCAGTCCCAAAGTGACCTTCATGTGTCCCTTTCTCTGTTCCTATTAGTTGTTGAGGACATCAACAAGAGGCGAGAACCCATCCCCAGCCTGGAGGCCATTTATTTGTTGAGCCCCACGGAGAAGGTGCCTATGTGAACAAATGTGTGTGTGTACATGGGTGCATGCCTCTGCATGTCTGCATGTGTATGGGAGCACAGGCAGTGGCTGAGGGGCTGGGGCAGAGGACAGATGGGTCAGGGAGTGCAGGGCCAGGCCTGGAGATTGATCTGCATTCCCTAGTCGGTACAGGCCCTGATCGCAGACTTCCGGGGGACCCCGACCTTCACCTACAAAGCAGCACACATCTTCTTCACAGACAGTGAGTATGGATAACCTGAGGAACGTGGAGGAGTAGGGGTTGAGGCTGGAGGTGTGGGCAGCTCTGGTCTAATGCCCCCTCTTGCCCACCCCAGCCTGCCCTGAGCCTCTGTTCAGTGAGCTGGGCCGCTCCCGTCTGGCAAAGGTAGTGAAGACGCTGAAAGAGATCCACCTTGCCTTCCTCCCCTACGAGGCCCAGGTACAGTCCAGCCTAGTCCTGGGCAGGTTGTGGGGGGTCGGTGACCAAACAACCCAGGTTCCCCCAGAAACGCTTTGAGACAAGTAAAGGGGACAGTGAGTCAGAAAGGAAAGGAGCCAGCATGGAATGAATGAACTCTTACCACTGTAGGCACCTGGAGCTGCGTGCCACTGAGCAACTGCAAGGGGCAGCATAGAGCAGCCTCTGAGTTGTCCTGCTCAAGGGGGCGAGACGGGTATTTTCTCCACCTCCTCCTCTAGGCATGGGTTGGGGGTGCCCCAGCTTGCCTCCTGAATGGCAAAGTGGGCTCCAGGGAGGCCCCAGGGAGTGGTAGGTGCTGGTGGCTGGTGCTGGGCAGGTGCATACCTACAGTGGAGACACTGGCACTTGTGTCCTTGCAGGTGTTCTCCCTGGATGCCCCCCACAGCACCTACAACCTCTACTGCCCCTTCCGGGCAGGTGAGCGGGCACGGCAGCTTGAGGCGCTGGCCCAGCAGATCGCCACACTTTGCGCCACACTGCAGGAGTACCCAGCCATCCGCTACCACAAGTGGGAACCCCAGCCTGATGCTGCCCCCTGACCTTGACCCCATTCTGCATCCACCTTTCACCCCTTTTGTGATACCAGCCCCAACCCTCACCCTGCCCCCTGACTCCTATCCCTAACCCCATCCTTGACCCCTAGTCTGTGCTTGGTCCTCCCCAACCCTACTCCCTGTGGTGCCATGTCTGCCTGTCCCACCCCCAGGGGACCAGAGGACACGGCCCAGCTGGCCCATGCAGTCCTGGCCAAGCTGAATGCCTTCAAGGCAGACACTCCCAGTCTGGGCGAGGTAAGGGGGTATGCTGCGTGGTGGGGCAGGGCCCCAGCCATGGTCAGGGTTAATGTCCTCCTGCCTGCCCACCCCTAGGGCCCTGAGAAAACCCGCTCACAACTACTGATCATGGACCGGGCGGCCGACCCCGTGTCCCCGCTGTTGCATGAGCTCACATTCCAGGCCATGGCCTATGACCTGCTGGACATTGAACAGGACACGTACAGGTAGGAAAATCTTCCCCTTTTCCCTGAAAACCCCTTCTCCCATCACAACCGACCTGAGTCCCTGGGTCCCTGGGTCCCTGGGTGCCTGGGTGCCTGGGTCCCTTGTCCTCAGCTATTGGCCCTGACCTTCCTGTTTCGCCCCTCCTGCAGGTATGAGACCACAGGGCTGAGCGAGGCCTGTGAGAAGGCTGTGCTGCTCGATGAGGACGATGACCTATGGGTGGAGCTGCGGCACATGCACATTGCGGATGTGTCCAAGTGCGTGCTCGTGGGGGGCAGCGGGGGGGCCATTCTGCACCACTGTCCCCACCTGTATCCCTACTACCAGCGTCACCACCCCTCTCCATTGTGGGCCTAGTACTGGACCTTCCACCTTAGCTGAGCACGCCCTTCTACAAGCCACATCCCTCAGCCAACTCTCCAGTGTGTCCCCAGTGTGGGCTTGCACATGGCATAGTGCAGGGACATGCGTCCCCTGGCTGCCGGGCTCCTCCCAGCCATTCGACCCCCACACTGCCCTCAAACTACATTCTTGGCACCAGCCCCCAACCTTACCTCTGCCCACCTTCACGGCCAGGAAGGTCACAGAGCTTCTGAAGACATTCTGCGAGAGCAAGAGACTCACCACCGACAAGGTACAGGCTGGCCTGCATCAGGATGGGCAGCTTGGGAGGAAAGCCCCCTTCCCATGGAGCGGGGGTGGGACCTCAGTCTGGATCCCAAGCCTGGACTGGGGACCTCACCCCCACCCTGTCCATAGGCCAACATCAAAGACCTGTCCCACATCCTGAAAAAGATGCCACAATACCAGAAGGAGCTGAACAAGGTGAACACAGGCCAGTACCTGCTCCCCCACCACACCTGCCACCCTGTCTCTTGACTCAGTCTGTTACCCCTGATTCCCCCTCCCTACCCCGCAGTACTCTACGCACCTGCACTTAGCTGACGACTGCATGAAGCGCTTCAAGGGTACCGTGGAGAAGCTGTGCAGTGTGGAGCAGGTGGGGGCAGCTGAGGGGCTGGCAGGACAGGGTGTGGCCCATGTGAAGGGAGGGGCTTGTTGGCAGACGGGTAGAGACCAGGTACTAGGTTGAAGCAGCCCCCAAAGGTCTTAACCAATGACCCTGGGGATGTTCCTGCCATGCCCCACCCCAGGTGGCTGACAGGACAGCTGACCTCCAATCCCCACAGGACTTGGCCATGGGCTCCGACCCAGAAGGTGAGAAGATAAAGGACGCCATGAAGCTGATCGTGCCAGTGCTGCTGGACGCAGCAGTGCCCGCCTACGACAAGATCCGGGTCTTGTTGCTCTACATTCTCCTGCGGAATGGTGGGTGGGGGCACTGGGGTCTTGGGACACCGTGGTTCATCAGGGTCTCCAGTGGTCCTGAGACTCTCTCAACCCCACACCACAGTTCCCTGTCCTTGAGATGTCCCCACTGACCAGGCACAACAAACCTCACAGATACCCCTTTGGATCCTGGGATACCCCCCCTCCATTGACCTGGGAACCCTTCATTGATATGAGAGCTTCATTAACATGGAAAACTACCAAAATCTGACTCCTCCAAACTTGGCTTCTCAACTAATTCCAGGGGACCCCCAGCCTGCCCTGTCTAGACTCCATCCCCACCCAGAATTCTAACATCCGGATTCCCACTTGCACCAGCCCTGGTGGGTTCCTCGGTCCTGAGAACCTCCCCACTGCAGGTCCTGGGACCTCCTCACACCACCCCTAACCCAGGAAGTCACATGGCCACTTTCTGTCCCCCTGCCCTCCCGGAGCCCACCCGCATGAGAATCCCACCCGTGTAAGCCTGCCCATCCCCCTCCACCAGGTGTAAGTGAGGAGAACCTGGCCAAGCTGATCCAGCATGCCAATGTACAGGCCCACAGCAGCCTCATCCGGAACCTGGAGCAGTTGGGGGCCACTGTCACCAACCCCGGGGTATGCTGGGTGCAGAGTCTGGGTGGAAGGCAAATGTAGGCTTGGGGGGTGGGGGACAGAGCCTGTGGAGAAGGCATTGAGGCAGAGCTTGGGCCCTGGGTCGTGGAGGGCTGGGGTCCACGGGGTATGGTGTGGTTTTGGGGGGGACAGAATACTGTGTAGTGATTGGTCTGGCGACCAGGGAGCACCAGGGCTGTCCCCAACTCTGGGCCACGCTTTACCAGGGGGGTGAGGTGTGGTCAGAGCCCAAGTCCTGGTGGTGGTGCAGCATGGCATCTGTGGTCTGAGTTCCCAGGGGTGGATGGCACATTGCTAGCACGGGGGTGAGAACACACGGTTGGCCCTGGGCTCCTGGACATCTCAGAGGACTCCTGTGCGCCCAGCACACACAGCAACTTCCTCTGTTGGGATTTGCGTAGCCTCTCCTGTCTCTCTCGCCCTCACATCCTACACACCCCTGGGTGGCGCCTCTCTCATATTTCCCCGTCTCTTTCCTGGTCCCATTGCCACCTCCCACCTCTCCGTTCCAGTTCCTCTGTCCTCCCGTCTCTGTCCCCACTTCTTTCTTTGTCTTCCTTCTCCTCTTTGCTCAATCTTTATCTCACTGTCTCTGTATTTCTTCCTCTCTTTCTCTCTCAATCTCTCTCTCTAGTTTTCTGTTCTCTGCATCTTTTTCTGCAACCCCCCCAAGCAGTAGGAGCCCTAGCCCCATCTATGACCTTCCTCCTCCATTACCCCACCTGCCCGCCACATTCTGCCCAGGGCCCTGGGACCTCCAGCCGGCTGGAGCGGAGGGAGCGTTTGGAGCCCACCTATCAGCTGTCCCGCTGGACCCCAGTCATCAAGGACGTGATGGAGGTACCATGGGTGGAGATGGGCACTGGGAGGGTAGGGGCTGGGCCTCTCCTGCCCCCCCCCCAGGTCCTGCCCTGATCCAGGCATCAGCTCAGTCCCCTCCATGCTCATGGGGCTAAGCCTTGGGGCTTAATGGGAAATCCCTTATTGAAGGCATCCCCAGCATCTAGTCTGCTGTGCCAGGGGGCACCCCAAACCTATCCAAGGAATTGGGGCAGCAGAGGGGCCCCTTGCAGGATGTCTCAGTTTCTCTCCACCTACTGTTCCCCTTCTCTGATCCCCTCCATCACCCTAGTTTCTTCCCGTTTCTGGGAAAACCCCTTCTTCCCCCCTTTGCCTTCTCCCACTGGCCCCTGCCCATCCTAGTCACTAAAAGTGGCAAAACCAAAAAAGACTAGGTCAGGGGCCCGCTTCCTGGCTTCTTGCCTGATGTCCCTGTGGAGTCCTGGCACTTCCACCTGCTTGGGGGCCCAATCACTGGCTCCTCTGAGAACTGTGGATGCCTGGGTTCCTGGGTCTCTGAGGGGCTGGGGGGCTGGACTTCTGGGTCACAGGGGACTGGGAGTCTATACTCCTGGGTCCCCAAGGGACTGAGGGTCCAGACCCCTAGGTCCCCGAGGGGATGAAGAGGGCTCCTGTCTGCCAGGATCTTGGCTCCTGAAATACCCAATGAGGGGAATCCAGAGCCCGGGCCCCATTGCCTGAAGCTCCTCTCCTAAGCCTCGCTCTCTGGCCCCCAGGACGCAGTGGAAGACCGGCTGGACCGTAAGCTCTGGCCCTTTGTGTCGGACCCCACCCCCATGCCAAGCTCCCAGGCTGCAGTCAGGTGAAGGCCCTGGGGATGCCCCCTACTGGTGTCCATGCCGGTGTTACTTGAGGGGTGTGGGGGGGTCTCTTGTCCAGACTGACCTCTGCCCACTTCCCCCCCTTCCACCCACACAGTGCCCGCTTCGGCCACTGGCATAAGAACAAGGCTGGTGTGGAGGCACGGGCAGGGCCCCGGCTTATCATCTACATTGTGGGCGGCGTGGCCATGTCGGAGATGAGGGCTGCCTATGAAGTGACCAGGGCCACCGATGGCAAGTGGGAGGTGCTAATTGGTGAGGAGCCAGGACGGGGGTCTTTGGGCTGGGGTGGGACCAGGATCTGGACTCCCCCATGCCTGGGTCCCTTGGGCTGGCGCTGGACTCCCAGGCGCTTTAGAAAGGTGGCCTGACAGCTGGAGTCCTGCGTTCTCAAAGCCTGGGGCTTCTGCAGGGCTGACATCTGAGAGCCCTAGATGAGGGGAGGTGACTGGACACTTGGGTTTCACTGGGACTGGAACTTGGGTTCCAAAGGAAAGGAGTCACTTAGGGCCTGGACCCCTGTGTTTAAAAGGAATGCTCAGAGTCAAGGCCTGATCTCCCAAGGACCCTGGCTGGGGGTGTCAGGGACTTGGGCATGGACCCCACCTTCCCAACCCTACCCTCCTGCCCAGGCTCCTCACACATCCTCACTCCAACCCGCTTCCTGGATGACCTCAAGACGCTGGACCAGAAGTTAGAGGACATTTCCTTGCCTTGACCCTCCCACCTCCACCCTGACCTGTACCCCTCCCTTTTCAGAAGAATAAACTATATTCCTATGTCTGGGGCCAGCATCTACCTTGCTTTTTTCCCAGGGAGCTATAGTGGGCCAGCCTCCCATGGGTCTCATCCCCTGGCCTGTGCCTCCAGCCCAATCACACCCTGTTGTCCTGTGGAGGACATCTGAAACCCAAGTGGAGATTATGAACTTGGGCTCTTGTTTGAATGTTATCTCCAAGTCTGACTAATTGTTAGGTGTTGGCCAACTTGCTGGGTTCCCCTTCAAACAAATGGGGCAAAAAAATGCTTTGCGGAGGAAATAAGTCATGGTGTCAGAAAGCTGATGGGTGATGGTTGCTGTTCCCCCATTGTCACTAGAGTTACCTTGACTGCTCCAATGAGATTGTTAGTAGTATTGTTGCCAAACAGAATGGCCCTGTATGCACCCTCCCAAGCCCCTAGGAGCTGCCCTGACAGGGCTGCAGCCCCATGGGGGGTCTTCTCTAGCTCCGGGGATCAGACTGCATTTGTGCGAGAACCAGCACACAGCAAATCATGCCTGATTCCCACCCCAGCAAGTTGGAGCTCTCCCCGCTCATCTTCCTCCTTACCCCCAGGGTGTTCCCCGGGGGCTTCTAACTTCAGGACTTACCAGAGCCTTTACTAGATATATTCGTTTTCTGGGGCTGCCATAACAAAGTACCACATTCCTTAAACAACAGAAGTTTATTTTCTCCTGGTTCTGGAGGCTGGCAGTACAAGATGAAGGTGCTGGCAGGGTTGGCTTTTCCTGAGGCCTCTCGCCTGGGGGCATAGAGAGCTGTCTTCTCCGTGTCCTCACGTGGCCTCCCTTCTGCACACGTCTGTGTCCTAACCTCTTAAAAGGACACCAGCCTTGTGGGATTAGGGCCCATCCTCATGACCTCATTTTAACTTGTCTCTTTAAAGGCCCTTTCTTTAAATACAGCCACATTCTGAGGTACTGAAGGTTAGGGCTTCAGTGTAATGACTGTTAGGGGGACACAGTTCAGCCCAGAACACTCAGCTAAAATGAGATGTGAGTCCAGTAGCGCTAATAAGACAGATGAAGACACTTGTCCCTGGAGTACGAAGGCACGGCCAGGCAGGCAGCGGAGCAGCGGCCAGAGGACGCCCCAGCCAACGCAGCCTGGGGCGGGCAGGGGAGGCTGCTTCCAGGAGGCGAAACGTGAGCTGAGAACGAAGAGTCAGGGGCGGGAGGAGAGTGGAATGGAGCCAGGGGGCAGGTTTGAAGAGACCACGAGACCCGAGAGCCGCCCAGGGCTGGCAGGGTGGCGAGAATCCCGGCGCCGGGGGCGGGCGGGCACCCTGAGTGGGTGGGCGGCAAGCTGGGCATGGGGACGCGGACGCCGAGCTCACCCTACCCGCACCCCCACCCCCACCCCCACCCCCACCCCCGCGGAGCGCCGCTGAACTCCGTGCGGTCACCCCTGGGAATGTGGCCCGTCCAAGGGGCAGGAGGGCGTGGGCTGGGGCGGGGCGCCGGGACCATCCCTTCCCACTCGCTGGGGACTCGGGCCTGACTTTAAGCCAATTATTTTGAGAATTCAGGGAATTCTAGAAGAATCGCGCACACAGTTCGTAGGTGGGGGCTTGGAGAAGCACAAAAGTCTGATTCAACAATTCTAGGGTGTACCTGAGACTCCGACCGGAGCAGAAAGATGGGAATACACAGCTGTCGCGTAGTGGGGGGGGGGGGGGGAGCGGGGGTACAAATGCCTTAGACGGCTGTCCCTGACGCACGGCTTCCCGCGAGGCTTCAGCAAGGAGGCGATTTAACTGGCGGGAGGCAGAGGGATTGGGGCGGGGGCCGGGGGCCGGGGGCCGGGGGCCGGGGGCCGCGGGAGGGGCGGCTCGAACGTCCCACGTTTAAACTCGCCTCCGTGGGAAGGGGCCGCTCGTGTAGGAAGCGCCGCGAACGCCAGGGGGCGCTGTGGCTCAACGTTCCGGTTTCTTTGCCCTTTCGCGTCCGTGACGGGAGCTCGGGAAACTCCGAACAGAAACGTCGGGCAAGGTCAGGGCTTACTCAGTAGTTGAGCCGCAACAAAACCCTGTTGCATATGCGGCCTAGACCTTTGCGCTGTATTTATACACAGATGATGTTCCGTCTCCAACCTAAGGATATTTTGATTATACAAATATTCATGGGCCCTTATGGGGCACAGCAGCCAGTGGTATCAGGCTCTGACAGCATCCCAGTGTCACGCCAAGCCCTCCACAGGCATGACCCAGAGTCTTCAAACCCTCCCATGAGAATAAAATCCAACCGCTCTCTGCATCCTGTTAAGTTCCCTCCCCAACTCCATTCCCCACTCAAACCAGGCCACCACAGCCGCTCCAGCAACACTGGCTGGTCCTGCCACAGGGCCTTGGCACCTGTTGTTCTTGCCTGCAAGGCTCTTCCTCCAAATTTTCGCATCCCTCCCTCCTTCCCATCTTAGTTCCAATGTCACCACCTTCAAGAGGCCTCTGTTGTACTTCCTCAGGGGCATGTTTTCTTTGGGGCTCTCTTCCCATCCTGGGGAATGGTCCCCATTCTGGATTTGACTGGTTGCTTCCTTGTGACCTCCTCCTATAGCTTGTTCCTTAGAATTTCCCCCACCCCAACCGATGAAGGGGTGTCCTTTAGTCCCCACCAACTCTCCACATAAAGATGTTAGCAGCCATCGATTCTGGCCGCCTGGACCCATTATTTCTCAATGATTTCCAAACTTGCGTTCCTTCTGCCGGAGTTAACTGAAGTCCTTCTCGAAGGAACTGCACCTCAGCAACTAGTGGGTTTGTACGGAAAGTAAAACCTGATACGTTTTCTTACTATTCGAGATCCCCAGGAGGCAACTGGACACATGAGCTCATCAGGGAGGCCTGGGGTGGGGACAGACCTCAGGGTCTCCAGTGGTCACGGTATAAGCCTATAATAATAATATAATAATATAGATTATAATAATATATTCTTGACATAATAATGTTATGATTATTTAACACTCAAATGGGGGCAGCCCTGGGCTGGGCAGTGGTTCCCAGTGTGCTGAGGAGGCCCGCAGTGAGAAGCAAGGTCTACTCAGGCTAGTGTCCGTGCTTTGGGCGGCCTGAAGGGCTTCTGGGATGGAGTGAGCACCGTGCTCTTGAGGTCGGGAACGCGTTCCAGGGCGGGAGTGCCTGCCTGTGCTATCTACGCAGGGGCTTCTTCTAGAATAACATCTTAACCAAGTAACAGGAGGGAAAGGGCTGTGATCTTGAACTGCTCCAAAATGTGAGGGTCCTGGGCCCGAGGGAGCTGCCAGATGGGCCAGGTGGTGGGATGTGGAAACCTGGGAGAGACCTGGGGGGAAAGGAGCCGAAAAAGACCTGCTGGAAGTCTGCAGGGTAAGGGGCTTTGTGGCCTCGGGGCAGGGAAAGCAAGTGACTGTGACTTAATGAGCCGAGGAAAGCTCTTGGAAGTGAGACAAGTGAACAGAGGGGAAGCCAGTGTGCCAGGGGCACCCAGACATCCAGGAAGCAGGGCAAACTTCCTGTTTTTTGGTCTTGTAAAGTTGCTTAAAACACAAGTTAACCAACAGCTACTGCCAAGGACATTGTGAAAAGGTGTCTGGGGTGAGGAAAGTGCCCTGGTAGTGGGAAGGTTCCACCCCAGTGGGGCCAGAGATGGGGTGCCTGGAGGCTGGAGCATTGGGGGTACAGAACAGGAAGGGAAAGTCCTGGCTGGAGTGACCACAGTTCCCTTTTGAGACCACTAAGAGTCTCAATTCCTGTTGGTGGCTGGGGAAATTTTGGAAAAACAATGATGAAAAAAGGCAACATTTATGAAGCATTTACTAGGTGCCATGCTCCATCTGTATAGTCTAAACAGATTCACATAAAGTGCTAAGGAAATAAGACAGAGAAAGACAAATCCTGTGTGACCTCACTTATATGTGGAATCTATTTTCCCCTCCAACTTTATTGAGATACAGTTGACATGTAACATCGTTTCAGTTTAAGGTGTGCAGCGTGGAGATTTGATACATGTACATATTGCAAAAGTATCACCACAATAAGGCTAGTTAGCACATCCATCCCCTCACATAGTTACATTTTTTTATGCGTGGTGAGAACTTTTAAAATCTACTCTTACCAACTTTTAAACACACAATACGTCATTGTTAACTGCAGTCACCATGCTGTACGTTAGATCCCCAGAAATTATTCATTTTATAACTGCAAGTTTGTACCGTTTGACCCCCTTCACTCATTCCCGCACCACTCAGCCCCGGGCAACCACCAATCTGTTCTCTGTTTCTATGAGTTTGTTTTCTTTTTTAATATTTATATGTGGAATCTGAAAAAACTGAACTCATAGAAACAGAGCAGATTGGTGGTTACCAGGGGCTGGGGAGAAATGGGGAGACATTGTCAAGGCGTACAAATTTCCAGTTATGAGATGAGTAAGTCCTGGGGACCTAATGTGCAGCATGGTGGGTGATTAGAGTTAACAACACTGTATTGTATACTTGAAAGTTGCTGGGAGAGCAGAACTTAAATGTTCTCATTACAAAAAGGAACTAACTGGTAATTATATGAGGTGCTGAAGGTGTTAACTAACCTTATGTGGTAATCCTTTCACAAGGATGTGTATCACAGCAACACACTGTACACCTTAAACTTACACAATGTTATATGTCAATTCTATCTCGACAAAGCTGGGACATTGACCATGAAAATGAATGAAATCTTACCATTTGTGACACCATGGGTGGATCTAGAGGGTATTATGCTGTGTGAAATAATTCAGTCAGAGAAAGATAAATACCATATGATTTCACAGAAAGAGACTGATAGATACAGAGAACGGACTGATGGTTGCCAGACCGGAAGGGGGTTGGGGGGCTGGGTGAAAAGGGGGAAGAGATTAAGCAGAACAGATTGGGAGTAACAAAACCGTCACAGGGATATGAAGTACAGCACAGGGAATATGGTCAATTATATTGTAATGACTGTGTAACGTAGGGAGGATGTCAGGAACCAGCCTGAAAGACGAACAAACCTGAGTTCGAGGGGTGGGAATTAAAGAGACAAAGTTATGGGATCAGGAGGGCTGCCCTCCAACGAGGTGCAGCAGCAAATGGCTTCAACGCCTTTATTATCTAGTGAGTAACAAACAATTAATAATGAGGTGGGGGAGATACAGAGTAGTTCCTTCAAGGCCGCATGAATGCTTTGTCAGAGTAAACACCTGCCTCCTGCATGAGCTCAGACCTTGGGAACTATCTGTATCTCGGCTTCTAATGGGAACTTTTGGGGAGGGTTGAGTCCTTGGCTCCAGAGCCTCAGGCTGCGTGGACCATGCCCAGACACGTAGCGGGCTCTCAATATCGAGGGTCATTGTGGGGAGGGTCGGGTCCCTGACTCCAGGCCCTCAGGTGGCGTGGACCATGTCCAGACACGTCACCGGCTCCCAACAGGAAGAGGCATGGGAACGAAACAAATAGACCAAAGTGAAGCCATGTCAGACTCAGAGCCTGCCATGTGCCACCAGATTATGAAACTGATTAATCAGTCATGAGATAAGATGACTATCAATTGCTTGCCACACCACAAACATTTGCCCATACAAGGTACATTTTGTGGTCTGTTTGTGCGATGCCAAGAACCCTCCTGGCTCAGGGCTCGAGTCCTCACTAGGGACTCTCCCCTCCAGCATCATAGGGATGGTGCCAGGTACTAGACTTATCAGAGCAACACTTTGTAAAGTATATGATTGTCTAACCAATATGCTATATACCTGAAACTATAATACAAAATAAAATTGAATGTCAATTGAGAAATAAATTTTTTTTAAAAGCTGGGGGGAAAAGTACTCAATCCTCACCTTGCGAGGTAGTCACTAATAACTCTCCCACTTTACACATGGAGAAACTGAGGCCCAGGTGTGCAAGGCCACACAGCCAGTAAGAGGCTGCGCTGGGATGCCATCCCAGGAGGGGGCTGCAGCCCTGAACCTCGCTGAGTGCCTTCCTTTGCTGCTTTGGTGTCCTGGGCAGGGGCTGGACTGACAGCTCATCCTGGGTGCGCAGGACCCCAAGAATTGGGCTGGTCGATGGGGTTCCACGAAACTGTTCTTGGCCCCCTTACTTTGCCCTCCATGTGTCCCCACCCCTGCTGCATGCACCCCACCCCCACCCCATGGTATGGGAGGGAAAATGCCTTGTTACGAGTAAAGACTTTGACCCTGCACACATCTAGATCTGAAATCTCCCCTTGGAGAGTGATGCACCTGCAGCATCAGTTTTCCCCGCCACGAAGCTGCACGTGGCTGCTGGGAGACTTTGGGGAGGTGGCGAGATGGGAGCGCTGAGGCTCTCGGTGGAGGCTGAGGGGTTGGGGGTGAGGCTCAGTTTTATTCCAGGAAGCCGTGGTCCCGTGCTCCCCCATCCTTTCCCACCCCCACCATCCTCTGCTCACAGTTCCTCAATTGGGGGAAAGGGTGCAAGTTAGTTCATTAAACCACCCCCCCTTTCATTTGTTGATTAGGAAGTAGGAATTGGGGGGAACTTTTATAAACTTCTAAATTCTCTGAATTCCTTTTAAGCCTTTGCTGGGTAGCTCAGTTAGTTAAGAGTGTCAGCCTGATAAACCAAGGTTGCGGGTTCGATCTCCGGTCACTGCACATACATACAACAATCAATGAGTGAATTCATCAATAAGTGGAACAACATATCAGTGTTTCTCTCTCTCCCTTCCCCTCTCTCTCTAAAAAAATAAATAAATAAATCAAAAAAACAACAACGGGTGCATTTTTTTTCTGTCATTTCTTGAAAAGAAAAAGCTGTAAGAATATTCTCAAAAGATTATTTTTTTTCTTTTCTTTGTCTTACTTTTTAAAAGGAAAAGCTGGGACAGCAGCCGTGGATATCCAGGGAGAGCCCCCCATTTCTTGGGGCTGAAATGTGCAGGGACCAGACTGGCCAAGTTCAAAACCAGCTCCTCCACCAACTGGCTGTGTGACCCTGGGCAAGTCCCTTAACCTCTCTGGGCCTCAGCATCCCCTTTTGTGAAGCGGAGATAACAATCCTATCTACCTGACTGGGTGCTGTGGTGGTGATTAAATAAGGTGCTATGAGTAAATTCCTCAAAACAGGAATAAGCAGTCAACAAATACTAGATATCATCATCTCAGAACTTACTGGAGAGCCTGGAAGTGAAAGACTGATTGATCATATCCTATGAGGAGGGAAGCTCCGGGGAACCCTGAGAGGCAGGAGTGGGTCTCGGCAAAGAAAAATCTCCCGTAGTTAACACTAGAAATTGCCATGATTTTCACCACCCACCCTCAAGCCTCCCACCCCTCCCTGCCCCAAGCACAGCCTGGCCTCAGTGGGCCCTGCCAGAGCCGCTTGCCAGTCGATTCGGCAGGACAGATCCACAGCCCCACCGCACGGCGCTTAGGTAAACGAGGCGAAGCTCTCCAGCCCTTTGTTAAAGAAATCCGGCAGTGGTTCAGAGCTTTTCCTTTTCTTTTCAGTCATTCATCAGAGAGAGGCCGGAAGCAAGTGTCAATGATTCTTTTCTGATGTGGCAGAATGACTTGTCATCACGATGTGTCACCAGGGCAACAAATCATCTAGCAAGACAACCAATCAGAAGTGCAGATTGCCTCCTGAGGTCAGGTTCACAGAAGGTGGCAACAGTTTCTAAGTCTTCCAAGGGATACAGGCCCCTTTGTTCAAGAGGAGATGTGTATTAACACAGAGAGGCTGTTCTCAAGGTCTTCAACACACAGGAAAACCAGTTGTATGGGGCAGAAAAATCCTCTTTCTGTGGCTTGAGGACACAAGTTTCCTTCAGATCTTTGGGAAATCACTCCCCCCCATTGTAATTTAAATGATTATTTGGTGGTGATGATTATACAATCACATTTGTCAAACCTCATAGGACTCACTGTGTAAATTACTCATTAAAAAAAGAACACTTGGGAAAAACAAAATATTCATGCAGCATGCAGGTATGTACATTTGTTAAAATGTAGCCAATCGACTCTTCCTTTCGCCAGAACCGCCATCTGCCAGTAATTCGCCAAAATGACCAACACAAAGGGAAAGAGGAGCGTCACCCGCTATATGTTCTCTGGACATTTTAGAAAACGTGGAGTTGTTCCTTTGGCCACATGCATGCGCATCCACAAGAAAGGTGATGCTGTAGACACCAAGGGAATGGGCACTGTTCAAAAAAGCGATGCCCCAGAAATGTCCCCATGGCAAACCTGGAGGAGTCTACAGTGTCCCCCAGCGCGGTGGGCACTGTTGTGAGCAAACAAGTTAAGGGCAAGATTCTTGCCAAGAGAATTAATGTGCGTATGGAGCATTTTAAGCGCCCTAAGAGCCGAGACAGCTTCCTGAAACGTGGGAAGGAAAATAATTAGAAAAAGAAAAAAGCCAAAGAGAAAGGGACCTGGGTTCAACTGAAGCGTCAGCCTGCTCCACCCAGAGAAGCACACTTTGTGAGGACCCATGGAAAGGAGCCTGAGCTGCTGGAACCCATTCCCCAGGAATTCATGGCATGATAGGTGTTAAAAAAACACACACAAAAAACCTCTGTACTGATAAAAATGTTTCTCTTAATTGGGTAGAAGTGTGGTGTCCCTTCCTGCCCCCCCTCCGAAATTAAAGAAAACTTTGCATCTTAAAATAAATAAATAAAATGTATCCAATCGAACACTTAAGATAGATGAGTTTTTATTGCATGGAAATTATACCTCAATAAAATTTATTTTTAAAAATTACAAGTATGTGATTGTTCTACTGTACTTTTTAAAGACCTGGCTCTGAAAAGTTTATTAGATAGTATTAGATGCAAAATTAAGACCATTAGAGCTGAGTCACTGGTAGAACTCAGAGGGAATGAAAGGAGCATTTTAAAAAGAAAAAAAAGAGAGAATTAAGGAGCACATGGATTTTTCCTGCTATTGAACCAGTGGTTTTCAAACTGAGTCCCCAGACAACCCTAGGGGTTCCATATACTCTCATTGCTTTTCACCCAGCTTGTATCAGTTCTGCCCACTTCTTCTGCACCCTTCAAAAGCTTTTCTCACCCGGCCGGGCATGGCTCAGCGGTTGAGCATCGACCTAGGATCCAGGAGATTGGGGTTCGATTCCTGATCAGGGCGCATGCCCGGGTTGAGGGCTAGGCAGCTGATCAATGACTTTGTCATCATTGATGTTTCTGTCTCTCTCTCCCCGTCCTTTCCTCTCTCTGAAATCAATAAAGATAATAATTTTGCCTCCCCTCTTCCTGTGCCCAAACTGAGGGAATTGGTAGTGGAAAAAATAAAATGGAACAAGCATTGCAAAGACACTCACTAAAGCAGAGTCAGGAGGCTTTCAGGGAAGTGGGGCCTCTGCAGTCCTGTGCCTTGGTTCTCCGAGCTGCTATTACGTTGCTAACCTGCAGCTAAACACAGCTCAAGGCCGAGCCATAAACATCCTGGAAAAACATAGGCACTTGCCCTCCTGGTAGTTTCCACCTTGCAGTTTGCATATTGAAACTAACTGAACCCTGGTAACCTCGCCAGCATCCTCCCTTTGCTACAAAATTACGCTTTGTGCATTTTGCCTTTACAAACCCTGCTTTCAAATAAATGCTTTTTATTCTTTATTACAGCTTATACTTTTTCTTGGTCGACAGGGTCTTTAAAGAAGGGAGCTTGTGGAATTCGTTTATCCCAACCAGGCTCTGCCTTTCTGCCCCACTAGTCGTTTTCAGTTCTTCAAAACAGGTGCCCTCTTTCCTGCTCCAGGACCTTGGGACATGCAGTTTCCTCCACCCGGAATGCCCTCCCCAGCTTGTCCTCCAGGTTTACATTTGCTTGCTTTCCAACTTCTGCTTAGCTGTCTCTTCCTCCACAAAAACCTTCATGGGTTCCTGCATTTGGGGGCCAGGTTCCTATGTCAGAAGTTCTCCTAGAACAGGGGCCCTTTCTTTCAGGGCAGAGATGACAGGTGAAATTGGAGGCCGATTGAGTGTTCTCTTGGTGTCAGACAAGGGCAAAGTGCCTGAGGGCAGGAGTGGCCCTTTGCTCCCTACTGGATGCACAGTACTCAGTACAACACCTGGCACATAGTAGATGTTTGATAAATATTGCCTATATCTGGCCCTGTGCACACTGTTGTGTCTACATAGGAATTTTACACACACATATCACTTTTTTTTTTAAATGTATCTTTATTGATTTCAGAGAGAGGTAGAGAGAGAGAAGCATCAATGATGAGAGAGTCATTGATCGGCTGCCTCCTGCTCGCCCCCGACCGGGGATCGAGCCCACAACCCGGGCCTATGCCCTGACCAGGAATCAAACCGCGATGTCGGGGATCCTAGGTCGATGCTCGATCGCTGGGCCATGCCCGGCTGGGCACACATATCACTTTCATTGAAATACAACATGCGTAAATAAGTGTGCAAATATTATAAATGGATGTGTGTGGTATGTTCTCGTCTGTGTCTGGGCTCTTTTGCTCACCGTTGCGTTGGTGAGAATCATCCAGATTGTTGTATGTAGCTGCAATCACACACTGGTTTCTCTCTCACATTCACTGCCACTGATCAGGGTGGGGCAAAAGTTTTTTCTGTAAAGGGTCAGAGAGTAAATGTTTGGTTTTGTGGGCCATATGGTCTCTGTCACAACTATGCAACTGCATTGCCATGCTGGAGCAGCCACGGAAGAGATATTAAAAAGGGGGCATGGCTGTGTCCCAAGAAAACTTTATTTATGAAGACTGGGATTTGAATGTCATATACTTTTTGCCTGTCACTAAGTATTAAAACATTTTTTCAATGATGTAAAAATGTGAAAACTCTTTTGGCAGTTCCTGAAAAACGTTCAATACGCAATTGCCATATAACCCAGCAATTCCACTCCTGGGTAGATACCCAAGAGAATTAAAAGCAGGGACTCCAAGAGATATTTGTACACTAATGTTCATAGCAGCATCATTCGTAATAGCTGAGAGGTGGGAACAACCAGACTGTCCATTAATAGATGGTTAACCAAAATATGCCGTAAAATGGAATATTAGCATTAAAAAGAAATGAAGTCCTGGTACATGCTGCCACATAGCTAAATCTTAACATTGTGCTAAGTGAAATAAGCCATATGCAAAAGGATAAATATTATATGATTTCACTTATTTGAGGTATAAACAGGCAAATTCATAGAGACAGAAGGTAGAATGGTGGGTGACAGGGCTCAGGGAGGAATATAGGGAATGTTTAGTGGAAACAGTTTCATTTTGGGAACATGAGAAAACTCTAGAGACAAAGAGGGCTGATGTTGCACAATATTGCGAATGTACTTAAATTAATGCCATTGAACTGGACACGTTACAATTGTAAATGTTATGTCTTTTATAACGATTTAAAAAATTCATTTATATTAGAAACAAACAAACCTATTCTTAGCCCGTGGGTCTGTTACAGGCACCTTTCACAGACACCAGAGGGGTGTGATCCGACAGCCCTAAGTCAGGGAGAGGGCTGTCCCCTCCTCAGTGCTTTTCTTGTATAAATGAATTCAAACGAGTGACTACAGATAATTGTGTTGTGTTAAAGTGGATTTATTAAGGAAGTAAAGCATGCAAATTTATTAATGAAGGAAGGCAAGCAAATCTACCACCCGGCAGGTAGCGTGGATGGGCTCTTAGCTAATCTGAAGAGGGAGTGTGGTGTGTGTGTTTTCCTTATATAATTTTCTGTTTATAAACTTTCTTTTTTAATATTTTTATTTAAATTTTTATTTAAATATGTTTTTATTGATTTCAGAGAAAGGAAGGGAGAGGGAGAGAGAGAGATAGAAACAGCAATGATGAGAGTCATTGATCGGCTCCCTCCTGCACGCCCCCTCCTAGGGATCAAGCCCGCAACCCGGGCTACTGTCTTGACTGGGGATCAAATCTCGATCTCCTGGATCACAGGTCGATGCTCAACGTCTGAGCCACACCTGCCGGGCCTGTCTATAAACTTTAAAATTCCTCTGCTAGATATCCTGGTACAGGTTAACTCTGAAGATGTCTCTCCCTTTTACTTTGTTATGACTTCCCCAGAATTTATGAGAAGCACCTGGCAATTAAATCCCGAAACTGCTGACTCCTCTGTTTAAACAGTGGGATGAGATAAGACTGCACTCCCCCCACCCAGCCCCCCTCTGTCTTTTAGTTAGTTTTCAGGGTGATTTAAGCTCTGTATTTTCTAATTGCACGAAGATTCCCCCTCCTCTCCCCCTTCCCTTCCCCCTCCTCCCCTGCATTCTTTGGAGACACCCATTTGCTCTCAGGCTCTTTGGCTGGGGAAGATAAGGGCTTGCTATTTACAAGCTGGCTGCATGCAGACTGCCAAACTGGTTGGCATTGTTTAATTTTCTTGTTTCAGCTTTCTTATTTCTCCTGCCCTGGGATTTTTCTAGCTTCTTACTTTCCTATAACAGGTCATACAAATGTAGATGGCAGGCCCAGCTGGTGTGGCTCAGTGGCTGGGCATCAGCCCATGCACCAAGAGGTTGCTGGTTCGATTCCCGGTCAGGACACATGCTCCAGTTTCGGGCTCGATCCCCAGTAGGGGGCGTGCAGGAGGCAGACGAGCGATGTTGCTGTTGCTCTCTCTTCCTCTCTCTAAAGTCAATAAAAACATTTTTTTTTTTTTTTTTTACAAAATAGATGGCGGGCTGGATTTGGCCCACAGGCTGTTGTTGATTGTTCTATTGAGGAAACAAACCACAGTTTTATTTATCTGTTCTATTGCTGATGGACATTTGGGTATGAATATAGTCTGCAGTTCTCACATAGGGGCATTATTCTGGTTATGTCTGCAATCCCACCCCTACATACTCACTCATTTCTCTACCTGTCCCTCGGACTGTGGCTTCTGGAACCATCCCCCAGGCACTACCTCCTGGACCAGTCCCGGCCAGGTGCGGGAAGGGAAGAGTTCTTGAAGACGGAGGCTGCGGCAGGTAGAGGGGCAGAGCTTCCACCCCTGGGCCCCTGCACCCTGCTCCAGGGGCTTCCTCTTGTTCCCGGATGTGGTCAGGGAGGGATAGAAGGCCAAGGGAGGTATTACCCAAGTCAGGAAACCCCACACCCAGCGGCCTTAACGAGAGCGAGATGGCATCAGCATGGACTTTGTGTTGAGGATTTGGCCTACTGTGCCTGCTGAAGTGACACTGCTCCTGCTTTACCCAGAGCCCTGGCGGGGGACCTGGGGGCACAGCAGGACCTCCAGTCCCATCCCCTACAGGAGCCCAGGGTTCTAAACCCCACATGTTCTGTGAGCCTGGCCCTCCCCAGATGGGCAGGGCTGACCCAGCCGTGGGTCTCTTGGTTCCCTTTTCCAGCCCCTGCAAGATTAAGGCTCTCTCCACCCCCCTCCTCTGCATCCTGGGGCTGCTGGTGTGCGGCAAGTTGCCGTGCCCTGTGGATGAAGCCATCCGGGAGAAGATCCAGGGTGTTATCAGCTCCCTGAGTAAGGACTTTCACATCCAACCCCAGCAGGGGCCTCAGAGGCCCCTCTGATTCCTGACCCGGAGAGAAGGTCAAGCCAGCCCAAGCCCCAACCCAAACTAAAACTGACCCCAACCCAACCCAGTCCTAACCCCAATCCCAAATAAACCTCAACCTCCAGTCTAAACCAAATTTAAAGTTCAAACCTCACCCCCAAGCCCAACCAACCCCAAGCCCAACCAAACCTCAACCTTGAGCCCAACCCCAACCTTCAAGCAAATCTCAACCCTAAAACCCAACCCAACCCCAACCCCATCTAGCTCTAGCTAAATTTAACCACAGCTCCAAACCTTCCTTCCTCCAAAATGCCCACAGACTCCAGGTGAGCTCTCCGTCACCAGAGCTCCCCACCAGGGCCTTCTCTAGGGGAGTTTTCTTGACCCCCCCCCAAACTCCAAGCCACCAGGGCCTAGGCTACATGCGAGTGGAGGAGGGGCAGCTTGGTCTCACAGAGCCCCTCCTTCCTCCTGCAGCTCTTGGGGCAGTAAGAACCAGTCATCGGGAGTGTCACTTCTGGGAGGTCCTGGTCACCTGACCAGCACATGAGTACAGAAGTCCGTTTTCCATGCTCTCAGCTGTTCCCGGTGTCCTATAACCCCCTTTCCCCATGTCCAGCCTCTATTTCTCGAAGACCACGGAGCCAGCCCCCGCCTCTGCTTCCACAGGGTCCTGGTCCACATTCCCAGCCACCTCCAGGGCTCTGTTTTCTTAGGACACTGATGTCTAGGCCCCCAGCCTCCACAAAGCCCACGAATCTGGCTTCCACTCCTCGGTGTGGGAGCCTCCAGCCCCCTACCCCCCCACCCCCAAGCCTCGAGCTTGGGGTCTAAGCTCCATCCTCTAGGCCCACAGGCTTTGCTGTCACCGGCTGCATGTGTGACTCTGTCTGTGGCTTGTGGGATGTGCCTTCCGAGACCCCCAGGAGCGCGCAGCTGAGGTGCGCAGCCTGGGTAGGTGAGCAGGGGCCTGAGAGTGAGTGTGCTTCTAGGTGTTTCTTTGAGCGGGGTCTCCAGGTTGAGGGAAAAGTAGTTCCAGGGAAGGTCGAGGCACGGACCTGGCCTCAGTTGCAGGCGGGGGTGTGCAGTCTAGTGGTTAGCACCGTGGCCTCACATCCGTTCCCTTACTCCATGGGCCTTGAAGAAGTAGAATTTCTTGGGGTGGGATGGAGGTATGGGATTGCTGGGGAAGGAAGAAAGGTGTGGGGGACCCAGGAATCCTGCCTCTGAGGCTGGCTGCCCCGACCCTAGAAGGTGGGACTCGGAGGTGTCACAACTTCTCTCTTGAGAGAGAGGAGACAGGAGGATGAGGGTCATCCAGACAGACAGACAGACATACACACACAGCTTCCCGTGTTCCTTATCTTTTTTAAAAAAGCTTATTTTTGCCCTGGCCAGTCTGGCTCAGTGGTTAGAGCGTCGGCCTAAGGACTAAAGGGTCTCGGGTTCAATTCCAGCCAAGGGCACGTGCCTCGGTTGCAGGCTCGATCCTGCCAATTGATGTGTTTCCCTCACATCAATGTCTCTCTCTCCCTCCCTCTCTCTCTGAAAAGCAATGAAAAAAATATCCTCAGGTGAAGATTAAAAATAATAATAAAAAACTTATTTTTATTGAATATAATTGACATACATTATATAAATTTAAGATGTATAATATGTTGATTTGATGCATTTATGTATTTTGAAATGATGACTGTAGCACTTGCTAACATCTATCACAGGTTCCTGACCATTCTGATCCGCCTCTAGGTCTGCAGGCTTCTTCTCCTGGTCCACCCTGAGACCTCTGGTCTCCTAAGACCCCTCTTGATCTGGGGGAGTGAGGATGCCCCGGGGTGGGAGGGTTCTGGATCCCTGAAAAGAGGAGGCCGACCTCTCCTTCCTCCCCCACACCCCAACCCAGAGATTTCCTCATCTGCTGAGAAACCTTCCGGTGGGTGGGGATGCGTGTGGGCAGACTGGCACACTGGGACCATGGAGGCTGAGGGAACCTGAATAAACCAGGAGGCCAGGATGCAGGCGGCAGCCTTCAAAGACAAGCAACAGGAGGCCCCAGCCAATAACAAAGGTTAGGTAACTTGGCGTGGGGGGGGGGTCAAGAGGGGGAGGCTGGGATGGGAGAGGTAAGGAGCTGAGAGTGGGGGTCAGAGGTTCTTCACCTCCCCAAAAGGCGCGCGCGTGTGTGTGTGTGTGTGTGTGCGCACGTGTATCCCCCAAACGTTCACAGACCCTCTTCTCTTAACCAAGAAGCAGATCTTACTTAACTTTTATCCCCAGAAATGTGTTGTATGCAGGGGTGTGGCGAGCCAGGACTTCTGAGCCCCCTCCCAGCCCACCCCCAGCCCCAGCCCCAGCCCCAGCCCCAGCCCCAGCCCACCCCCAGCCCCAGGCAGGGTTCCAAACCCTTCCCACCGACCCACCCGCAGGTGCAGATGATCCCGACTATGAGAATATCACCTTGACCTTCAGAAAGCAGGACAAGGCCCGGGGCAGACATTCACCACCCAAGAGTGAGGGTAAGCAGCCCCGCCAGCCCACACCACGCAGCTCTGGGAGGGCGTCGCGGGAACAGCGGGCAGCACCTGGGGGTCGGGGTCGGTGGTGCAGGGCGTGGTGGCGCCAAGGCTTACGCGAGACGGGTGGGGGCAGCTTTGCGGGCGGCAGGGTGGTGACTGTGTAGGTGGAAGTGTTGGTGAAGGTCTGGGTGATGGGGAACAGGTGACAGGGAGGATCCACCGAGACAGCTGGTGAGGGTGCGGCTGGTGGGGACAGTGTCGGCCACAGTGAGCACTGATGTTGGTGGCTGCTGGTAACAGCTTCTGCTGACATTGCTGATTAGTGCCCAGGGTGATGACAGGGGGGCATGGCGGTGAGAGCGTTAGAAACAAGTGCTGGTGGTGCAGGCCAGGGTGCGTGCAGGCGGCAGTGTTGCTGGTGGGCGCAGCTGCCAATGGCATTGGGAAGAGGGAGTGAGGCGATCGTGTTGGAATCGGTACTAACAGTCCAAGTGGTGGTCCTGAACCCTGGAGGTCACCCGCCCTGCCTCTGCCCCACTGTCAGCCCGGTCCAGGCCATCCTCGGACTCTGCCCAGGGCCCCCCAGGGTTGTACAGAGCCATTGTGACCCTGTACATTCTTCTTGCTCTGCTTTCCATCGTCCTGTTGGCCTGGATCCTGGTAAAGAGTGAGTGAGTTGGCTTTTGGTTTTGGTGGTGGGGAAGGGGACCGGGGCAGCATGGAGGGGTTTGAAGAGTTGGGGAGGCCCAGTGTTCCCACTGTCCCCTTTCCCCCCAGTCCCTCTCCCTCCCCCCACCCCTGCTCCCAGGGCTGCAGAACTGGGGCACTTCAAGGGGTTTTCTACCCTCCCCCATCCTGAACAGATTCTGAGATGTCCCGGGAGATGCTCTTCTTGAAAATGGAGATCTCGAATGGTGAGGGGAGGCCCTGGGGGAGGCCCAAGGGGTTAGAGGGTGGGTAGAGACAGCCGCAGTGACACAGACATCCCCGCCCATACCCTCAGTCTCTCACTCAGCACTTGAGTGCCGGGAAGGGCAGAAGGAGGGCTGGAGCAATATCCAGCACAGCATCAGTGAGGTCAGAACGTACATCGGCAAGGTCAAGAGCGATGTCTACAATGGGAATGAGAAACTGAAGATGCTGCCAGCAGGTGCTCCTGTGGCCCTTCACTGCGTGGACTGTGGTGCTGGGGAATCTGGGGAGGGGACAGCAGAGGTCCTGCCCTCCCAGAGGGCAGGGTTTGGAGGGGTGATGGATGTCACCTTTCAGTAACTTGGGGGGTATTTAAATGCTGCTGGGAACCCCAAGTGCAGGGCTCTGCAGCACCCTAGCCTGGGGGTTTGGGCAAGGAGGGGACTCCCAATGAAGGTGGGGGCCTTGTCCAAGGCCCCACCCCAGAGCTCTCCTGTCTCTCCCCAACCCCAGACATAATCCAAATCAAGGGTCAATTACAGAAAATCTCTGAAATGCTGCATAAAATGCCAAGTCAAGGTAAGCTGGGGCCAGGGGAGGCGGAGCCCTGGATTTGGCCCTAGCTTCTCTCCCAGGGGGGATCTGTCTGATTTTGGATCTCCATCTCCCTCCTTCAGCACCCCCATCTAAATAAATGAGAAGATATGGAAGCCCTGGGTGCAGCTTGGAGGACATGGTGGTACCTCCCAGTATAGGTGAAACATGGGGGCCCCAGCCTGGTCGGAACCTGTTCATCTTCTCCCACATAAAAAATCGTATGTCGCCCGGCCGGGCGTGGCTCAGCAGTTGAGCATCGACCTGTGATCCAGGAGATTGGGGTTCGATTCCTGGTCGGGGCACATGCCCTGGTTTTGGGCTCGGTCCCCAGCAGGGGGCGTGCAGGAGGCAGCGGATCAATGACTCTCACCATTGATGTTTCTCTCTCTCTCTCTCTCTCTCCCTTCCTCCCTCTGAAATCAATAAAGATATTTATAAAAAATCCTATGTCATGGAGAATGAATGTTGTGGAGTTGCACGTGTGCACGCGTGTGTGTGGGGGGCGTATGCGTTTCATGGAGGGCGGGTATTTCAGTGTGTCCCACAGGAAGGTGTTTTGGGTGAATGTTGAATGTGGGTGTGTGTGCACAGCTGTGTGACTGTTCCTGTGGCACGTGTGCATCATAGCACGTTGTGAGCGTCATGCACGTCACAGTGGGTGGCTGTGTCAGCAGAGACCGCAAGGGTGTCACAGTGAGCGAGGGTGTTGGTGACACATGTTACCCATGCATGTTTCACTGTCAGTGTGAATATGCATGAATGTCCTGCAGTATGTTGTGTGTGTAAACGTGTCAGGGCAGAAGTGTGTGTGGAGCACACTGTGGGAATGTATCATTTTAACTGTGGGTGTCAGGGTGTGTGCCCTGTTACTCCCTGTGCCTGTGTGAACAACTGTGTCAATGGGAGCGTGCCTGATTGTGTCACGGAGAGTGCTCAGAGCACGTACACACAGGTGCCCGGCTGCTTTTGCATATTTTGTGATTCATGGAAATAAAGGCCAAAGGAAAACAATGTGGCTTTCAGATCTGTTATTGGGGCGACTGGGGGTTTGGGGGAAGTCTGCAAGTGTTTGGACTTGGGCAATGGGAAAAATCACACCCATCTGGTGGACGTTATGCCAGAAACGCTGGGGACACGAGGGTGCATGAGAACGATGTCCCCAGCGGGTCCCTGTGTCCGTGAACGTGCTCAGGGAGCGACCGAGTCCCTGTGCCCCTGAGTGTGTGCCCACCAGAGTCTGTGGCCTGAGCTGTACATGTGTGCACATGTGCCCCTGAGACAGACGTGTGCCCGTGAACATGTGACCATCCGCGCTGCCGTCCCCCTGAACGGGGCCGACCAAGGCCGGCGAGATCCCAGGCCCCGGACCGCACCCTCGGGTCGGGCTCGGCGGACACGCGCGCCCCCGAGCGGCCGCTCTAGCGAATCGCGGCGCGCGCCCCGCCCACTCGCCTGCCCACCGCGGCGCCTGCGCACATGGGGCCATTTACGGCGTCGTAAAGCAGCTCGGCCGAGCCGCGGGCCGCAGTTCCCGGTGAGACTTTGCCCGCCCGCGCCCCCTGCCCGCGCCGGGTCTCGTCCCGACCCCTCCCTGCGGCCCTGTGGGTCCTGGGCCAGAGTCTCGGCGTCCGCGACCCCCGGGCGGCCCGCTGCGGCGCACCCAGGAGGCCCGCAGGGAGGGAGTGCCCCTCCGCGGCCCCTCCGCCCGCCCGGGCCGGGGTCTCGGGGCCCTGGCCTTTCCGTGGTTCGGCTCGCGACCCGCGTCACGGCCCAATAGAGGGGCCTCAGCACAGCCCCTCCCGTCCCGCGCGCGGCGCCCTCCGTGTAGGCGGCTGCTCACCCGGGCGGGGGCGCCCCGGACCCCCGGGCCCTGCTCGTCTTCCACCCCCCACGCGGAGGCCGCGGGCGCCGTCCCGGCCTCCAGACCCCTCCGGCCGCCCCCCCGTCCCCGCCTGGTGGGGGCGGGGCGCTCAGTTCTCCTTCCCCACCTCACCGGGGCGGCGGCTGCACACCTTAGTGGGCGAGGGTGGAGGAGAAGAGAGGGGGTGTCAGCGCCCTTGGGCTCCTCCCCTCACTCACTGCCGCCCCCACCGCAGAGCCGCAGCGTGGGGGTCTCAGCCCCCCTCGGGGTTTCCTCCTTTAGCCCCCTTCCGAGTCTCCCCCACGGACCGCCGCGGCTCCTCGCGCTGGGACGGAGGGTCACAGCGCCCCCTCCTGGTCCCTTAGGCCCCGGGTCTGAGGGTCAGCCCCCTCCCTCTCCTCCCCTCACCTCTCTGGAGAGCCCGGGGGGAGGGGCCCCCCGCTCCTCCGCCCCCCGCCCCTCCCGCCCCGGCTTTGTCACAGATGCAGGTCCCTCTTTGCCCCAAGGAGGCGTGCTTCGTGCGCGCCGAGTTGGCGCTGCCTGCGCGGGGTTGGAAGAGTTCCCAGCGCCCCTTCCTGGCTTGCCCCGTGGATCGCGTCTGTTCCCCGAGCCGCTGGTGGTCTCAGCACACCCCCTAGTCCCACCTTCAGCGTCTCGCTTACGGCCGGGCAGAGGCAGGGGAGTAGCCGCACCCGCAGGGAGTCAGTGCTGGAGCGCACACCAGGGTCCTCACGGTCCCCATCCTTCCTTGCCCCCTCCCTGCCCTCGTTTTCTAGTTGCTGCCACAGTGGTGGAGGGGGCGCAAAGGTGCTTTTCACGCACAAGAAATCACCTGGGGATTGGGGTTTCCCTCGTCCCCTCGTGGTTCCACTCTTGTCTCTCCTCCCACCTTACCCCCTAAGCTCTCTCGGGCCCCCGTTTCTCCTCTGCTGGATGGGGCAGGAGGCTAGGTTTACGCCCAGGTGAAAGCCCCTTTTCCTTTCCCATGTGAGAAGTCAGTGGTAGAGCGCCTGGGGGCGGGCTGGGGGTCCCAGGGCTCTTTCTCCGGCCCTGACGCTGCTGTTGCCTGGTCTCCCCGCAGGGAAGCGGCTGTGGCATGGAGGCGCGCTTCACGCGTGGGAAGTCGGCGCTGCTGGAGCGCGCGCTGGCGCGGCCGCGCACCGAGGTGAGCCTGAGCGCCTTCGCGCTGCTCTTCTCGGAGCTGGTGCAGCACTGCCAGAGCCGCGTCTTCTCCGTGGCCGAGCTCCAGGCGCGTCTCGCTGCGCTGGGCCGCCAGGTGGGCGCGCGCGTTCTAGATGCGCTGGTGGCTCGCGAAAAGGGTGCCCGGCGGGAGACCAAGGTGCTGGGCGCCCTGCTCTTCGTCAAGGGCGCCGTGTGGAAGGCGCTCTTCGGCAAGGAGGCCGACAAGCTGGAGCAGGCCAACGACGACGCGCGCACCTTCTACATCATCGAGCGGGAACCGCTCATCAACACTTACATCTCCGTGCCCAAGGAAAACAGCACGCTCAACTGTGCCAGCTTCACGGCGGGCATCGTGGAGGCAGTGCTCACACACAGCGGCTTCCCCGCCAAAGTCACAGCGCACTGGCACAAGGGCACCACGCTCATGATCAAGTTCGAAGAGGCTGTCATCGCCCGAGACCGGGCCCTCGAGGGCCGCTGACCCCGCAGGAAATAAAGGATGAGAGAGCCCCCTTTCCAAGAGTGTCTTGTGTGTTATGTGGGAGCCTCAGAGATCCATTCAATACAATCCAGATCCCTGCCCCAGACCATGAGGGAGGCCGAGGTCCAGGCTGTTTTTACCATGGGGAGGGCCAGGTTGGACCCAGCTTGGGCTTTCAGGTAGGGCTGGGGGAGTCCAGGGACAGTTGGGAGATAGACCAGGCAGAAGGAGTGGAGGGATGCTGGTAGTTTCTGGAATCACAATTGGAGGCTAACTATGCTGGAGAGGTCACCCCGATGGGGTGTCAGGTTCAGAAAGACTCCTTTAGGTCAGGGGCTAGCACACTTTTTCTGCCAAGGGCCAGGTAGTGAATTGTTTGTAGGTCAAGGACTGGGCGTGGCTGTGTGCCTGGAAAACAGGCTGACCTGCTGTAGACTTGATACTCAAAGTGTGGTCCAGGGACCAGCTTCATCAGTATCTCTGGGGAGTTTGTCGGTAATACAGACTTTCAGGCCCACCCCAGACCTACTGGCTCAGAGCCTGCATTTTAGCAAGACCCCCAGGGGGTTCCCGTCTACCTTAGTTTGAGAAGCAGTGTGCCGGGGCACAGAATATTAAAAATTTGGGCAACTGGGCTCCACCACCCTCCCCTCCTGAGTTTCAGATTCTGCAGGTTTGGGGGGTCCAGGAGATTTGCATGCTTAACAAGTTCCCAGGAACTGCTGGTGCACCCTGGGCTCCTCTTTGAGAACTAGGGCCCTAGACACCTGGCTCTCAAGGGGAAGTCAGTGGGCTCACTTTAGAATCATCTGGATGCTTAAAATAGCTTGAAGTTAATTTCTAAGTACACAATTGATAGATAAACACACCTTGTTTTAAAAATACTACACCTCGGGCGGCCGTTTCCCTTTTGCCCACTACCCTGCATCCCTAATCACTCCTCCCTGAGGGAAATCTTGCCACTCTTGGGGAAACTTGTTCAAATTTTCCCTGTTCCCTCACTCCACCAGTACCTGAACAAGTCCATTTCCAAAAGGAATCTCAGGTGCTTTCGGCTGGGCCCCCTCACTGCTTACGGAGCTTTTAAGGGTGGCATGGGACAGCTCTTCAATGTGCTGCTTCAGTGCTCTGTCCAAGAGGGGACAGGGTGCCGGCTTGGTCAGGGGGCAGTTTCAGTCCTAGCAAGAGGTGATGAGCTGGGTGGGCTTCAGCACGTTGCCAAGGAGGCAATGTCCACAAGGTAAATAAAACTACTTGGGACTCAGTGTGTGTAGCACAGAGGTGGTCAGGAAATAGCTGTTGGCTTGAGGCGAGGAGACCCAAGGGAGCTGGGAAAAGGGTGGCAGCCTGAGTCTGAGGTGGGGGGAGGTGACTATGAGGCCAGTAGGGATTTGGAGTCTGGAATCCAAGAGAGATCTGGGGATCAGGCAGACATGGAAGCCACAGACCTGGAGGAAGGAGAGCCAGAGAGTGTGATGGGAAGCGGATTTTGAAGGGAACCGCAGGGGTCATCTTCGGGTTTAGCAGCCTGAGGTCTTCAGGGACCCTGGAGGGAGCGTCCTTCGAGCGCCTGCTGGGGGGTTGGGGGCCAGATTGTAGGAGAGAGCCAGGAGACAGGGATGACACTGCCAGCTCTGCCCAGAGTCCCAGCAGTGAAGGATGCCAGAGAGAAAGAGGGAGGGAGGGGAGGAGACACGGCCGGTCCCCAGGGGAGGGGAAGCAGGAGAGCATACACACTGTGAGAGGAGGGCCCAGGGCCTGTTTCCTCTGCTGAGGATGAGAGGCTGACTTGTGGAGAATGGAGCAGGTTTGGAACAAGCAGTAGGACTGTGGGACTGGGCACCTATTTGGGGCAAGGGAGGGTGAGGAGAGAGCCCGCAGCTGTGGTTCCCATCACGGCAGCTTTGAGTTAGGAAGCCCCCAGGCAGGTGGGGGTGGGGTGGGGTGAGAGGAGGAACCCAGCACCAGCCCTTTGGTGACTCAGGCAGGCGTCGCCCACCCCCTATTTAACAGGCCACCAAGCAGGATCCCAGAGAAGAGGGCATTCACCCATGGTCATGCATTAATTAATCTGACAAATATTTACTGAGTGCCTACTGTTTGCCAGGTGTTGGGGACACAGCTGAGAACAAAACAAAGATACCTGCTCTGAAGCTGTGCTCTAGCCAGCAGGGAGAGGCAACAGACAGATCGGCAAATTCAACATTTTGTTGAAAGGAGGGGTGCCGTGGTGAGAAAATACAGTGGGGCAAAAAAATCAGTGTTGGGTGTCATTTTAAATGGGAGGGAGAGGGTGCTCAGGATAGGCCTAGCTGAGGAGTGGGGGGGGGGGCAGCATGTTCAAAGGCCCTGAGGCTGGAGTGAGCCTATGTGCTTAAGGAACAGGGAGGAGGCTGGGGTGGTGGGAGGAGAGAGAGATGAAGCTGGGGAGGTGAGGCGTGTGGGATGGATTCTGTGATGGCAAAGGACTTGGACTTTTTTTTTTTTTTCTGAGCAAGAAGGAAACTTCTGGAATGTTTGGGACAGTGAAAAGTGAGACACCACCAGTTCAGGTGGAGTGAGGATGGGGCTACACCAAGGCGGCTGCTGGAGCGGGTAAAAAGGGGGCGGATTCTGAATATGGCTTGATGGCAGAGCCTGTGGCTCTCCTTATGGGTCTGGAGGGAAAGGGGTGGCAAGGATGACCCCAGTGTTGGCCTGAGGGACTGGTAGACTGAAGTGATGAGTTCCCCACATGGAGAGTTCTGAGGAGGGGGCCCTGGGGGAGACAAATATGGGGGTGGGCAGTGGACAGAGAAAAAGGTGATCTGGGATTCTAACCCATGTTTCACTCCAAGGGTTTTGCTCTGTCCCTGCCTCGTCCTGAGCCCCAGGACTCCCAGATGTCACTATAGCACCCTCCCCAGGCCCCTGGGTCATGGCTGGACCTTGGCAGTCCAGTGTGGGCATCTGCCCATGGATTCTTCCTCCCCCTCGAGTGGGCCTGAGAATCGTGTGAACGTGTCTGGCCTCCTCTAAGCCAGGAACTGGGAATGGGGGAGGCAGGAAAGGGGTTTAACAAGGGGTGTCCTGAGATCCTGGCCTGCTTCCCTTCTACCTTTGGTGTCAGGCTGACCTTGGCCAAGCCTGGGCCTGGTGCTGCCTCGGCCACTGAGTGGGAGTAGGGTTGGAACCTCTGGGCTTCAACTGACTGCCGGGTGACCGGGCCACCTCCCCATCGGTCTCTCCACCCGGCTAGCGCTTACTGAGCACCTTCTGTGCACTGGGCTTTGTGTGGACTTAGGCCTTTCCCAGCAGCCTGGGCAGGGGAAGTAGGCTCAGTGTCGTCAGCCCACTGCTTCACCCTGAAGGATTCCTGGGGCACTAGAGATGTTCTGTGCGCCACTGGACCCGAGTCCTTATGTCCAGCCCTGCCTAGTAAATGCTTCTTGTAATGAAGGAGGGGGCAGAAAGGTGGGGAGGTAAAAATGCCACTTCAGTTGTTCCCAATACTCAGAGGTGACCTCAGGCACCAGGCTCTGGACCTCCCAGCTCCCACCTTCCACCCCTGGAAACCAGAACGAGTGAGGCCCCTGAGGAGAGACGTGTGAGGGGCTGTCTCCGCTCCATTTATTGATGCAGGGAGGGCGGGGAGGCCTGGCTGCTTGAGCTGCAGGTCTGTCCTGTGGAGCAGGGACACAGGGGCTGCATCTGGGGAGCACAAGGGCATGGTCCGCTCCTGCCTCCAGCAGCGGTGAGGTGGGGATGATGGAGGAAGCGCACAGGTCAGGGTGGCCCCTGCTCTCCCTGGAAAGCTGCACTGCTAGGCCCTGTACCCTAGCTGGAGGGAGCTCCCAGCCTTCAGGTTGATGGGCAGGGGTTCTTAGGGCGGGAACTCTGAGCACTTGAAGGCAGGGAGGTGGTGACAGCCAGTTGGGCTGAGGGGCAAGGGACAGGCCCTCTGGGAAGATGGCATGAGCCAGGGATGGGTCAGCCGCCCTCCTTTGGGCAGGAGAAAAATGTCTTCAGGACTCTTCAGCCATAAAAGAGGCACCTAGGCCTTGGTTGGTCATCCTCAGGGTCCCACTCTGGCCCTGGGTGTTCCCTGTTTGAGGTGGGGGAGTCACAAAGAGGGGAACACCTGGAGGGCAGGCAGGGGGCTGTCAGGTCCATGTCTGGGGGACCGAGGCGGCAGGTGGGCAGTCAGCATGTGGCCAGCCGGTCACATACCCAGCCGTCGAGGTAGCTGTTGCAGAAGGCATCATTCCACTGCCCAGAGCCTAGCATCATCACGCAGTCCTCGCCCTGGCCCCCGTTGTTGGGTTCCCCTGGCCGCCAGTTGCTGGAGCAGAAGGCTTTGGGTCAGGTTGGGGTTGGGGGAAGGAGCCCCACTGCCTTCAGCCTAGACACACACCCCTGAACCTGGGTCCTTCTCACCCCACCCCTGGATCCGGTCTAGGCCTCCCTCCAAACCCTGAGCACCTCCTGCCATTACAATCCAGAAGCTCTCCTGAGGCCGGGCCTGGGGCACCTGCCTCCAGATACCCTCCCCTCTCATCACAGGGAGCTCCCGCTCTCTGAGTCTGGGCCCAGGGCCATCTCCTTCACATCCCCACTTCTCACCTATAGTCCAGGGGGTTCTCGTCCATCCAGACAAATTCCCCCTCTGTGTTCAGGTCCCGAAGGCCAATCCAGGAGCCCTTCTTGTTGATGTATTTGGCCAAGAAGTCCTGAGGAGCAGGACAGGGCTGGAGGGCTGGGGAGACGGGCTAGGGTCCCTCCACCACCCAAGAGGCTGTGCCAGGGCTCCGCCTCCCCCTCCCCCTCGACCACTTGCCGGCCACGCCTCCGCAGAGCCCAGGCCCACCTGCTCCTCCTGGTTATGGATGCTGACCAGCCGCCCCTGGAGCTCGCTGCAGGCATACCGTGCCTGGATCCACCTCTTGGCGCCCTCGCCGAAGTAGTAGCACTTTCGTTGGAAATTGACCCACTTCTCAGGGCATGTGTTACACATGGAGCCTGGGGTGGAGGAGAGACCCAGGGGGCAGCTGTGGTAGGCACCACGGCCGGTGTCATGGCTGGTGCTATGGTGGGTTCTGAGCACCCTGTTGGGTACCATGGGTGCAATGGGCCGAGTGGGTGGCAGCACCTCTCCTGGAGTCACTCCTGGGATGTGGGCTGAAAGCAAACCCACCTGGAGACCAGAGGGTCTGGCGGGTACCCTCCTTCCCTGGAGCTCTGATGCTGAAGGTAAGGCAGCCCCACCGCAGGAGCACCTCAATTGCCAGCACCATCGCCACAAATGCCTCCACTGTGAGCAGAAGGTCAGCCGCTGACACCGTGGCCATAAGCGTGCCTCGGCCACCAGCGCCGCAGCCGTCAGTGAGCTACCACGACCACACGCCCCAGCACCGCAATCGCCCGCATCGCCTCCGCAGCACCAGCACAATGGCCGGCAGCACCTCGATCACGTCTTTGCCACAAACATTATCACGGTCAGAAGCCCTCGACCGCCGACACGTTACCACAAATGCCTCTGTGGTCCACAGCGTCTCATCTGCCAACACCACGTCCCCAGACACCGCCACTGTCAGCAACACCGTCATCACTGACATCAGCACAGCACCATCCGTCCAATGCCAGCCACCTTCCCCAGCATCACACCAGCCACGTCTTAACCACCGGTGCTGATGGCGACGCTGGGACCAGGACGGCCAGTGTTACTTTACCCCGCACTGTTCTCGCCAACTGCTCCGGTAACCGCCCCGGCCACCATCAGTGCCAGCACCCCAAACCAGCACTCCTGGCCACTTTCTGGGATAGGGAGTTGATTTTCTTCTCATTGGCCAGGAGAGGCTGGGGGGGGGGGGACGGGACTGGAGAGTTGGGTCCCCATGGCCTCAACCCAAGGCCACCTTGGTCTCTCTCTCTCCCCTTGTTCCCACCTCGGGGAAACTCTCAGGCACTGTCACTACCACCAGCATTTCCAGGGGGAGGGTTGAACCCACTGTTACTGGTCCACTCAGCCATGATTTAAAATAGCTTTTCTTAGAGTGGCGCTTGGGAGGAATTGTTGTAAGGAGCCTGGGGTCCCCAGAAGTCTGTGAGGCCCTGGGAGGAACAGAGCCGGCTGTGCTTCCCACTCATGAAATGGCAACCGGTACGCAGCCCTCTGGGGGAGCCACGTTAAACAGGAAGAGAACATCTCTGGTCCCTTTAAGAAAAATTTGGGGAAGGTGTCGTGGCTGTGTGTCACCTGGTCATCGAGAGACAGCCCTGGAGCTGGCCATACAGCAGAGGTATCCTTCAGCATGAGCGTGGTCCAGACCCCTCCTCCCAGTCTCCCCGGGGGGTGCACATGGGGTTTCTTGCTGGAATTCCCACAGCCACACCATGTCCCAGGGGACAGCACTCCTTCCCACCAAGCACAGATCCTTCCTCTTCTCTCCCCCAACTGAGGCAGCTGGGGCTTCCCAGAGGTGGAAGAACAAAAGTCAAGGGGGGGGGGGAGCGGGACTTCAGGCTAAAGGCACACTGGCCTGCTGGGGCCACCCCCACGATCCTTGTAGCTACCAGCACTGGCTCTGTCACTGCCACCCCTGGGGACTATGTCACGATGGCTTCATCCCCATTGCTGTGGCAGTGATCCTCCTGCACCCTCTGGCTAGGTCAGACAATCCTCTGGCGGGTGGCAGGGCTGTGGCTGGGGCATCCTACTGGTGACCCCCTGCTGAGCCATGAGGGGCAGGGGACTGGTCAGTAAAGAGAGCCCAGTGATGGCAGACACAGGACTGCTTCTACCTGGAGGAAGACACTGGGCCCGCCCACCCTCAGGCCGGTGGAGGGGGGCAGCCAGACTCAGAAAGGGCTTTCTGCGTGTCCTTTGTTGGCCCCACCACACACCTGCATTGTCACATGCACATACCTGCACACCTGTGGGCACAGGCCCACGCACTCACCGTTGGACACCCGGAGCTCTATCCACAGCTTCGCCACCTCCTCCCAGAGTCTTTCCAGTGCATTCAAGGCTGTGCGTCTCTCATTTAAGCCTTGGGTGGTTGGATGGGGCCAGCGGTCACAGACAAACTTGTGGGCCTCTCCTGGTCCCTCCCCGACCCCAGGCCGTCCCAAGCCTCACCCTGGGACTTGAGGTTGCTCAGGCCCTCTTGAAGTCCATCCAGGTTCTGAGAGAGCTCCAAGTCTGATGGGGCGGGGGCGGGGGGGTGCAGGAAGGGTGTCAGGAGTGATGCCTGTGGATCTCGAGGTCCCCGTGGCTCTAGGACACCCCCAGTCTCTCACCCTGAGTTTTCATTCTTTTCTGCTCTACTTGGATTTCCTCCACGTTCTGCAACATCTGGGCAGCTGTTTGCAGGGAGGGGCTCAGTGTAAGCAAGTCTGTCAGGGCCCCATGCCCCACACAGGCCCCCTTGGCTCTTAGCCTGGGGTTTCAGGGCCACCTGCTCACTTTGCAATTCACAGGTGACCTGCAGCACAGCATCCACATGTGCTTTCAAGTCCTCTTCCTCTCTTTCTCCCAGACCCCCAGCTGAAGCCACTCACCCTGGGATTTCTGGGCCATCTGGTCACCCCTGTGTCTTTCCAAATCCTTGGAAACCTGAGAGACTGGGGGAGTAAGGGATGTGTCCTCAGGAGTCAGTCCCCCACACTCCCCAGCCCCAAGTGCAGGGACCTCCTCACATAGTCACAATGGCTGCAGCTTTTTGTTTTTAATTTTGGTGGCAAAAGTACTCAGGAAAGTGCAGGCAATAGAATGGATTTGTGCACTCCACCCCCCGGAATGGAATATAAAAGCAGCAGGCATTTACTGAAAGCTCATTGGATAGCAGGCACCTTCTAAATGCTTCACAAGTCTTAGCTTGTTTCCACCTCATAGCACTGAAATGATGCCCATTTTACAGGTGGCTAAGCTGAGGCATGGAGCAGTTATAACATTTTAACAGGCACTTCTCAGAGTCCTCCTCTCCCAGAGTCACTGGGCTTAACCCCCACATGAGGAGAGAGGAACACAGGCTGACCCTTGAGTTCTGGGGGGACACTGGAGCCCAGTCCTTCTCCCACGTCCCACAGTGGTCAGTGGCAGAAGCAGGACAAGAGCCTGGTGTCCTAGGCCCCTCTCTCACCCTGGCCCCTCCATACCGTTCAGGGCAGCGATGTCTTCCAGCCGTTTCAGACCCTGTACAGTGTCCCAGTCTGGGCAGGGGGAGAGAAGAGGAGAGGAGAGGAAGGGGTTTTTCAGGTGCCCCACCCAGGTGGGGGGCTCTTGAGAGTGGAGGAAAGGAGAGACATGAGAAGGGGCTGGCAGGGACAGGGTGGGAGACATGGTGGGGGAGTTGGGCTCCAAGGGCTGTGTTGGGCTCCCCAGGATCTTAGAGTGGGTGTCTGGGAGGGACCATGAGAGGCGGGCCACATGGGACTGGGGATGTTCTCACGCCACAGAAGCAGCAAGGTCAGCAGCCCAGCCCACAGCATGGCTGTCACCAGCCCCAAAAGGGCCATCTGCACCCCTGGCCTGCAGCATCGTCCTCTTCTGCGAAACTGCAAAACGTCTGCCAGGAACAGGGAGAGCGACAAGGGGCACAGGGTGAGGCTGGGCTCCAGCTCTGCCCCTTCCCCCATTGCTCAGAGCCCCAAAGTCCTGGGAGCCTGTCCAGAGCGCAGGCTGGAGCAGAGGGTCTCAGCAGACAACACCCCCCCCCCCCCCCGCCTTCTCTGTGCACCTTCCCTTCACTCTATACCTCATGTCTGTCTGTGCAGCTCTGAGTCTGTCCCTCTGCATATCCAGCCCAAAGTCTGCCACTCCTGCCCTAACTCCAGCTGTCAGCAAGCCAGACTCAGGCCCAGGTCACTGTCCAGAGAGACATGCCAGGGGCCAGGGGCCAGGGGCCAGGGGCCGAGACCCTGCTTCCACATGCTCCTCTCTGATGGCTGACCCCACCCACCTCTGCCTCTGCCTCTCTTCCCTTTTATAGGTTCAGCTGCCCCCCACCACTATGCTGGGGGCCGGGGCTTCCTTCCCCTGTGACCCCAGCCCTTACCCTGGTGCCTATCTCCCACCGTGGCCCATTCCCTAAACACAGCACGTGGGGTCTCAGTTCTTCCCCATATCTGAGCTTCCCCCAGCCCCTTCCCCGGATACCGGCACCCCCGGGCCTTGCCCCAGCTCCTGCCCCTCCCAAAGCTCTACCTTGATGCTCCGCTGCAGGCCCAGGCCCACTCCCCTCCTGGCCGTGAGGACTCATCACACTGAGCCCCACTTGCTCTGGGTCCCCGTCTTCCAGTCTACTGGGCTTCCAGGGCCCCAGCTGGAACTGTTTTGCTGTTGAGTCAGAGAAGGGAGGTGCCCTCGGCTTCCCTGTCTGTGTGGCTCTGTGCCATGAAGGCCCCCCCATAGTGGGCCTTTCCTAGAAATTCACTCTCCTTCCCAAAGAGAGACGCAGGAACCCTTCTCTTCTCCTGGATGGAAGGTAGGAGGTCAGGGCCCTTGCTTTTGGCAATGTCAGCTCCAGAGAGTCCTCTCACCTGAGTATAAACCGTCTTCCATGGCAGCCCTGATTGGATCCTCCCGGCGATGGGGTGCTCACCACCTGTCAAGGTAGTCCACTGGATGGACACAGGCACAGCTTGGGCTGGGATCTGAGTTCTAACAAGGCTTAGGGTTAGATTCAGGCTCTAGTTCTTGGCTCAGGACAGCATCTGAGGGTTGAGAAGCTCCGTGAGCTTGAACTGATTTTGTTTAGTTCACAACTGGGAGGTGCAGCTGGTGTGAAGGGCCGCAGGCTTAAGACCAGAGGTGAGGGCCCCAGAGTCCATCACATGTGAGGTTCATGGCAGATGCTCAATTAACGTGCACCCATGTGATCTTGGCAAGTGGCTGAACCTCGAAACCAATTTCCTCATTTATAAAATGACTATATTAATACCTGTACTATAGGGTAGTGGTCTCTTCTCCATGAATGTGTAATGTGCTTCGAACAAGGCCTGGCACATAGGAAGCCCCCAAATATCCTTGGCTCTTGTAAGTCTTGCTCCCTGTGCAGCCTTGGCCGGGGACTCAACCTTTCTGAGCCTCAGTTTTTTCCTCACTAAAATGGGATCGATGATAGCATCCAACTCATGAGGCCGTGGTAGGATCAAATGTGTGTGAAGCTTTCGGCACCGTGCTGAACACAGTGGGTCTTCAGACACTAAACCTTTATCAGGTATTTACTCTGTGCCAGGGCTGCTGGGAAATGCAGAGACCCCGTCCCCAGGCCTCAGCTACCTCTTCTGCCAACCTTTCCAAGACATCTTTAAAGTCGCTTGACTTTATTTATTTTTGTTAATCCTCGCTGGAGGATTTTCCATTGATTTTTAGAGAGTGGAAGGGAGAGAGGGAGAGAAACATCAGGAGGAGAGAGACATCAATTGGTTGCCTCCCACACGCACCCTGACTGGGACCTGGGATCGAACCTGCAACCCAGGTAGGTGCCCTTGTCAGGAATCGAACCCGAAACACTTTTGTGTGCAGGCCGACACTAACCACTGAGCAACACTGGCCAGGATGAAGACACTGACTTTAAAGCACCTACTATGTGCTGAAGAATGTGGACTTTGGGTCAGACAAGCCTGGCGATCATTGGCTGCCCCTCTTGCTGTGTGACTACAGGCAAGGTGCTTCCCTTCTCTGAGCCTTGGGGAAATGAAGATGTGGGGCTGCCAGGCTCTGATTACTGGCAGCTCAAACCAAGTATTTGGCCATCCTGGCGGAGGCCAGAATGTCACCATTCTGTGGCTGGACATGCCTGAGCCCAAGCCCGCCAGACCTGGGGCTGAGTCCTGGCTTTGCCCTGGATGAGTGATTCAGTTTGCTCCTCTGTAAACTGGGGGTGAGTGACACTGCTGACTCCACTGTGTGAAGTACAGTCGACTGTGTGAGATGCTGGCATGCAGTAGGTGCTCAGTAAGCCTACTGGTGGGGTGCTGGGCAAACTGAGGTACTGAGAGGGTAATAAGTTGCCCACTTCCCAGGAAGTGCTTGAACCCAGGACCTGTGACCTTGGAGCTTGTTTGCTCAGCCACCTGGGGACATGGCCTCCTGGTGGGTGTTTGCTGGTAAGTGTCAAGGTGGCAGGGTACAGAAGCCAGGCCATTTTTCTAACATGAGAGCTCTTGCCTCTGCTTACAACCTTCCATAGCTCCCCAGGGCCCTCCATCAACAGCCCCCAGTATACAGGCCAAGCTCATCTTTTTGGCTGGCTTTCACTTTGCCCAACCAGGTCCCTGCACACCTGGAGGTTCTGTCCGTGACACCCATCACCCACTGCCCACTGCCCTCTTTGCATACAGACCTCCCCTCGGTTATTTCTCAAGACAGCCCAGAGCTGGTTTCTTCTAGTAAACCAATGTCCACTTCCCACCACCACCTGACACACACATGGACTCACACATGTGCACACACATTCACACACTCACACAGGCACACACTCAGAGGCACTCACACACAGGCAGACACACGTGCTCAGTCACAAGCATCGCACATTCACACTTACCTGTCGCTGTCCTTCTGGTCCGTTGGGGCCAACTGGAAAGGCCACAGAGGCCCCAAGCTGCGGTGAGAAGTTGAACCTGGAAGCACACTTTCTTCTGAAAGCAGAGCCACCCCCAGCTTCTATTTTCATGACCCAAAGGCAGGCTCCCACCCAGATAATCACGCTACATGCATGGCCTCATCTGGGGCGCCCACACCCGGTAAAGTCCGTACTATTATTATCTCCCTGTCTCAGGTGAGCGAACTGAGGGTCAGAGATGCCAACCCGCGTCCCCAAACTGCTAAAGGAGGTAAGCGGTGGAGTCAGGGTTTGAACCAGAGGGACTGGGCAGGAAGAGGGGAGGGAGTGGGAGAGGGAGGGAGAAAAGAAAGAGAAAGACACATGAGGTAACATGATAAAACTGTGGTCAGACAGTGGCAATTTTGTTGTAGTTTAATTTAGTAGCGACATGTGCTAGGCACACTTCTTAGCACCTTAGGTGCAGAAACGCATTTGATGGTCATAATCACCCTATAAGGTAGATGCTTTTGTTATCCATGCTGCCTTATGGGTGAAGAACATGAAGCACAGAGAGGTTAAGTAACTTACCCAAGGTCACACAGCTCTTACACGGCAGGGGCAGGATTTGAACTCAGGCAATGTGAGTCCCAATGTTCCCTGGCCCTTAGCGCCAGCCTGCTCTCAGTTAGGGAATGCCCAATGCCAACGGCCCGCTCCTGGATGGGCCGCCTTCTCACCCCACGCCTGACACCCTTGCTCCCACCACGGACGACGCCCACTTGTGCCCCATGCCCCAACCCGAACTGAGCCGGGCCATCCCCCAGGTGCGGAGGGGCCTGGCGGGAATGTCCTTTGGAGCATGCCCTCCAAGACAATGGGACGGTGCTGCTTGTCTGTCACACTGTCCCCAGCGTGGGGATGTGGAGCCCTCTGTGCATGTGCATGGAATGAATGGCTCTGGTGAGCTGGGTCACTCATGCACCTGCACTGTCCCCCTCGACCTTGATGGGAGCTGATGGCGGGAGCTTGAACCCACTGCATGGTGTGCCAAGTGGCAGAGGATGACCATTTAAGTAGGGAAGACAGCTGTCAGGTGGGCAGCAGAGAGAGGTCTCTGGGGGCTGCTCGGGGGACAAAGGACAGCAGAGGCCTAGAGGGACCTGGGAGCTGTCACGGGCGAAGGAGGGGGAACTCTGAGAGGGCTGTTTTTAGAGGGCCTGGGGGGCTGGAGACACGGTGGGGGACTGTCGCCTGGCCCAGCGGCCAGAGGAGGTAGCCTGAAGTAGCGGCTTGGGGATGGAGAGAAGCGGATGGGTTTGAAAAGGGCCAGGCCTTGGGGACGGGCGCTTGGAAGACGCCGTGAGAAAGGACGGGGCTCAGCCCGGTGTCTGGGTGGACGGTGGCGCCGTCCTGGGGATGGAGGCAGACAGAGGGGCAGGTGTGGGCCGCAGTGAGGCTACGGGGCACGTGGGGGCAGAGATGGGGCGGGATCGGACCTGCGTCCAGGCGCCGCTCTGCGCGGTGCCCGGGCGACAGTCCAGCTCGGACCCCGGGCTTGGTCCAGGCGCCGCGCCTCTGGCCGGCCGGGCCCCCGCCGACATTCAGTTTAGACCAGAGGACGCTCTGGGGGTGAAAGCTCACGGGTGCCCCTCAGCTGAGGGCGCCCCTCCTTCCCTCTGCGGCTCCACCCACGCCCCCCACCGCCCGGGGTGAAAACAGGAAGCGGCGCTGCGGCCTGGGGGGGGGGGGGGGGGCGCCCGGCGCTTCTTTGGGGTTTGGGATCCTTGGGCCTGGGCTGCGCCGCGCTCGTCGCCAGGCCTGGATCCTGGCTCGGGAACGGGTCGAGTTGGGGGTCCCCAGACGGGACCCCGCCGCAGCCGCAGCCCTGACCCTACACAACCCCAGCTCGGCCCCACCGACGCTCGGATTTCCAGGGGAACCTGCGCTCCCGGCTGCACCGAGCCGCGTCCACAGCGCCCAATTCAGGGCCCGAGCTCCCGGGACAGGGCCGACGCCCACAGCAAACGTGATGCAGGAGCCACACCGCCCGGACTCCAGCCGCATCCTGAAACAGCCCTGGGCTCACCCCACCTGCTTAATCTCCGCTGGTGACGTGAGGCAGGCGCTGTGTCGAGTCCAGGAGGGCTTCCAGGAGGAGGTGTCTCTAAAGCTGGGTTTCTCTTTCTCAGCACTGCGGCTGGATGAGTCTTGGGTGTGGGAGGTGTCCTGTGCATTGTAGGTGATTTAGCAGCATCCCTGGCCTCTACTTACTTGTTGCCAGTAGCAGCTCCCTCTCCTCCTCCCTTTCACCAGTGGTGACAACCAAAAATGTCTCCAGCTATTGCTAAATGCCCCCTGTGGGGAAGAATCACCCCAGTTGAGAACCACTGCTTGGAAGCATGATTTTTATTTTATTTTATTTATCTTTATTGTTGAAAGTATTACAGATGTCCCCTCTTCCCCCAGTGACCCCTTCCACCCCACACCCACTCCCCTCCCCAGGCGTTCACCACACTATTGTCTGTGTCCATGGGTTATGCGTACATGCATATAAGTTCTTACGTTAATCTCTCCCCACCCACCCAGCCTTCCCTCTGAGATCCCTTAGTCTCTTCCATGCTTCTATGTCTCTGGATCTATTTTGTTCATCAGTTTGTTTTGGTCATTAGATTCCACATATGAGTGAGATCATGTGGTCCTTGTCTTTCTCTGACTGGCTTATCTCAGCATAATACTCTCCAGGTCCGTCCATACCGTCCCAAAGGATAAGAGATCCTTCTTCTTTACAGCTGCGTAGTATTCCATGGTGTGAATGTCCCACAGCTTTTCCATCCACTCACCTACTGATGGGCACTTGGGCCGTTCCCAGATCTTAGCTATTGTAAACTGCGCTGCTATGAACACAGGGGCGCATATATTCTTTCTGATTAGTGTGTTGGGTTTCTCAGGATACATTCCTAGAAGTGGGATCACTGGGTCAAATGGCAGCTCCATATTTAATATTTTAAGGAGCCTCCGTACGGCTTCCCACAGTGGCTGCACCCGTCTGCATTCCCACCAGCAGTGCACCAGGGTCCCCTTTTCTCCACATCTTTGCCAGCGCTTCTCACTTGTTGATTTGTTGATGGAGCCATTCTGGCAGGTGTGAGGTGATACCTCACTGTGGTTTTAATTTGCATCTCTGATGATTAGAATTATGGAGCGCTTCACGAATTTGTGTCATTCTTGCGGGGCCATCTAATCTCTGTACCGGTCCCATTTTAGTACACATGCTGCCGAAGCGAGCGCTGGAGGCCTGATTTAAGGAGGAGAAGGCGCTGGCTTTAGGCTTCAACTTCCACCGTTTATCTGTCTCCATCTATCTCTCCATTTGTTGTCGACAGATCACCTCTTTCCTCTTTCATTCACTCAGCCATTCATTGCTCACACACTGTGTGCCAGGCTCTGGGGACAAGGTAAAGTCCTAGTTCTCATGAGGGAGGAAGACAGAGTTTTGTTTTTAATTATAGTAAAATATACGTAATATGAAATTTATCATTTTAATCATTTTCAGTAGCACTAAGTACATTATTGTGTAACCGTCCCCATCACCCCTCTCCAGAACTTTGTCATCTTCCCAAACTGGAACTCTGTCCGCATTAAACACTAACTCCAACACCCCTCCCCCAGCCCCTGGCTCCCACCATCTACTTTCTGTCTCTATTGATCCGACCCCTCTAAGGACCTCCTGTGAGTGGAGGACACAGTATCTGTCCTTTTTGTGACTGGATTTTTTTACTGAGGGTTCATCCCTATTATAGCATAAGAGCAAAAATTAAACTCCATACATCCCAGGGCAATTGTAGGTGGTGGGAAGCAGGATTGGGGATACTTTGGGGAACAGCTAGTTTAGACTGAGGGATTAAGAAACCTGGGGCCCGGGAAGTGACTCTGAGCAGGCCACTCCGGGAGAAGCCGAAGCTGTGGCTGTGTTTTCATCCTGATGTTCCACGCGCCGCAGGTCCTCCCTGGGCTTTGCAATCTCAATGGCATGAGCTGATCCCAGGCCCCCTCCCAGCCAGGGGAAATCCACGCCACCCTCTTCCAGAGGCGCCAGGTCCTGGAGCAGGGCCAGTGCGGCCCCCACCCCACCCCCACCCCAACCTTGACCGTGTGGCTGAAGCAGTCTCTGCTTTCCTTGGGTCTCAGTTTTTCTCACAGAGAAGGGCACTGGACTCCTGGCCCTGGCAGCCTGGAAATCTTACAGCCTCAGGAGCTGGGAATTCTAGAGAGCTGGGGCTGGGCTCAAGTGACAGCTGCTGCGACAGTAGGCTGAGGGATGCAGGGTGCGGGGCTCTCAACATCAGACATACAGATACAAACACGTATTCACAAAGTGCCACAACATCATCACTTGCAGGGTCACACACATAGACAGAGACTGACAGGCACTACACAACTGACCCAGACACACGCACAACACACAACACATGCACACAGACACAGTACAGTAAAAGCTCAAACACACACAGACACTTACACCACACACATGCAAAGATTCAGACATACAGACAAACGCAATACAATCCAGTCACGCCACACACACCACATACACACAGTCACAACTCAGAGATGTCTGCACAACACAGACACAGACACAGACACAGACTACAGGATACAACCAAACCACACACACATTACAAAGAGACACATGTGACGTACATAATGCATACACACAGACACAAACAGATACAGACAAATATATAGAAACTCAGACACAATACAGCCAACCAGACACAATACAATAGGACCACACATACAACCCATAGACATTTATGCAACACAACACAAAGATGCAGAGCACATGCACACAGACACAACACTGCAAAACCACAGACACACACACAACACATACACACAGAAACACAGATACAAACACATAGACACCCACAGAAGCACACACAGAGCACACACGTCATAAACACACAGATACAGACACAACACGATTGAACTACAGGTACAATATAGACACAACCAGTGTGCGCATCGATACAACACAATCGCATGCACAAACACATACATACACATATAAATGCACAGAAACGTACACACAAACAAAATGCACACACATACAGACACAACAGATATGAGCGCGTGCACAGACACGCACATCTGCCTCTGCCAGCCTTCTGCAGAGCTGGACGGGGGCTGGACCCGAGGCGCCTTCCCGCCCGCCACCCTCCTGCCTGACTGCTCGCCTCCCTCCACTGCAGGCCTCTTCCCCTCCCCTCCCCTCCCCTCCCCTCCCCTCCCCTCCCCTCCCCTCCCCTCCCCTCCCCTCCCCTCCCCTCCCCTCCCGTCCAGCGTCCCAGCCTTTGATGACTCCCCCATCTCTGTGTTCAGTCCAGCCCCCTCTCCTGAGCTTCATTTGTTAAAGCTCCGACTCCCTCCCTCGTTCGCTCCTTCATTTATTCAGTGAAGCACTGGGCACTGTCCCGGGCAGTGAATGAACCAGACAGAACGCCCTTTCCTCGGACCTGCCCTCTATCCAGCGGGAGAGAGACCAAGGGCGGATGGTGGCGAGCGCCATGGGGACATGCAGCAGGCGGGACTGGGACACAGGCGCTGTTTAACTAGAGGGATCAGGGACGGCTCTCTGAGTGGAAGCTGTTTGAGCCCGGCCCCTGAAGGGACTGAAAGAAGCAGCCTTCAAGGGTCGGGGGAACAGTAACCTTGGCAGAGGGAACGGCAAGTGCGAAGGGCAGTAGCCTGCAGGCCCAGTGTGGCTGTCACTCCCCCTCATGGTTCCCCCTCTGCTTGGCTGGGGATCGGGGGCTGACTACCTGCTGTGCTGGAGGAACACCCAGGAGGCCAGTGTGGCTGGAGCGGAGTGAGCCCAGAGGCGTCGCTGCCCCAAGCTGGGTACTGCATCGCCCCCCATTACCCCCAGCCATGGGCCCCACTTTCTACATTTCTCCTTTGATTGCTCCTGTTTTTCCTCTCCTACGACCCCACCTTCGGTCCCTGTCCTTTCTCCCAGACAATGGCGGCAGCCCCACCCACCCGTCTCATCTGCCACCGACCTTACAGCCCTTCCCCGCACAGCAGCTGCCTGACCGCATCGTTCCCGTGCCTACAATCTGCTACGGCGCCCAAAGTTCCAGCTCCCCATCAAGAGCCTTACTGCTCGGCGCCCAATGCTGTCTCTCAGCCACCCCCAGCCCCACTCCTGCGTGATCCTCCAGGTGCCTGACCGTCACAGAGCTCTGCCACACCGTGCTCTCCGCACCCCTTTGCACTGGCGGGTCCCCGTGCTTGCAGTGCCCAGCTGGTCTGCAGCATCAGTTTGCAAAGAGGCCTTTCTGACTGCGGAGGCCAGGCCAGGGGCCTCCTCTGAGCCCCTGCAATCCTCTGGACCCCTCTTCCCCAGCGCCGAGCTCCTGTGCTGCATGGGCCTCTCCTAGGACTGGGAACTCCCCAAGGGCAGAATCTGGGTCCCCTTCCAGAGGGGACAGCCATGTGTACCCCCCTTTGCACTCCTTCCTGACCCTCACCCATGCAGAGAGCAGGAAGAGGGAAGGCACCTGGAAGAGGCTGGCTCTGCATTGTCACCTTCCTGGAGCGTTGGGGTCTGGAGCCAGGCTGGTTTTGTTTTTGTGTGTTGTTGAGGGTGGAGGAGGGGACACAGAAGCTGGCTTATCCACAGCTTTCCTTCTGGCTGGCCTCTCAGGCCTACTGCCCACTCCCTCCAACGCCCAGGTCCCAGCACACCTACAGGCGCCAGCGGGCTGAGCTGGTTTATCCAGGAATCCTGAGAGCATTCTAGGCCTGCACTGGTAGATTTGGGGATTTCTCTCTGACAATGCCATGGTTTAGTGACAGGATGGGACATTATGTGGGGACCAGAATGGAGGATGGCTCTCAGCCCCTCAGGAATCCAGAAATTCCTCAGGGATCCAAAAGTCCAGGACCCTAGGACCCCTAGCCCCTTAGGGACCCAGGAATTCAGGACCCAGGTACTGACTTTCAGGGGCCCAAAAAGCCAGGACTCCAGTCCTGCCGTCAGGGACCCAGGCCCCCAACCCCTTAGGGACTTCTATCTAAGATTGTGGGTTTTTTGTTTTTTTTCTACTCCATCCCAATGGACTGTTTTGCCGGCTAGTGCATTAGATGGGCCAGGACAGTAGGGGTGCTGCTCCCTGCTGGACACACCTAGTCACTGTCCCCCACTGGGTGTAAGTGAAAGTTGCAGAATCCCAGCCTCACCCCTTTCCCTGCAGAGTGACTTTATCCTGTCCAGGCCTCGGTTTTCTCAGCTGTAAAGTGGGGATTAGCACAATTCTCCCACATAGGTTGTCATGTGCGTTAGGCCTTCTGCACCAGGCCGGATGGAGAGACATGCTCAGCACATGGAGAGTTATTAGTGCTACTTCTGCAAATTTGCGGCTTATCTCCCATCATTAGTCCCCACCTCCTGCAAAGGCCCTTAGAAGAAAATCCAAATTCCTTGCATCTAGCAAGGCACTGTGTCACTGGCACCCGCCCCACAAGCATGAGTCTCCCTTTGCTATGCACCCCCCCCAGCCATTTCCGATGTTTAAGCCCTTTCCCTGGTCCTCCTTCATCCTCCAGGACTCTGCTCTCTGAGGGAAGTGACCCTGGCTAAGTGGCCCCAGCCCCTCAGCCATCCCTTTAATGGTCTCTGTGACCCCTGCCCCATGTGCGAATGTGTCAGGTGTGCCTACGGTCATCACCGAGTGGTCAGCTCATGGCTCAGGGCTTGGCACACAGTAGGTGCTTTACAGGCATCATATCTGAATTCGTTTCCTATGACTGTTGTAAGAAATTACCAGAGACTTGGAAGCTTTAAAAAACACAAATTTATTATCTTGCCGTTGTGGAGGTCAGAAGTCCAATACCACCTCACTGGGTTAAAATCAGGGTGTCAACAGGGCCAGTTCTCTCTGGAGGCTCAGGGGAGAATCTAGCTTCTAAAGGCACTCACATTTCTTGGCCCATGGCCCCTTTCTCCCTCCTCAGAGTCAGCAGTGTAACATCTTCCCATCTCTCCCTGACTACTTCTGTTGTCATGTCTTTTTCTCTGACTCTGACCCCCCTGCTCCCTCTTGTAGGAACCGTTGTGACAACATTGCCCCCCACCCGAGAATCCAGGATCATCTCCCATCTCTAGATCTTGACCTCAATTCCACCTGCAAAGTCCCTTTAACCATGTAAAGCCACATGTTCACAGGTTCTGGGGGTGAGGATGAGGCACCTCTTAGGGGCTGTTATTCAGCAGATCACAATATCCTAGAAGGTGGATGCTGTTGTTATCATTAGTCCCACTAGAGAGATGCAAACACTGAGGCTCAGAGAAGCAAAGTCACGTGCCCAGGCTCACTCAGAGTGAGTGGCAAGCACCAGCTCGGACTCTGGGCTTTCTGTCAGCGTCTGCCAAATTCATCCATTTGAGCCATCTGTAAGTGGATCTGGGCACAAAGGAGAAGTGACTCTGGGGGCCGGGGTGTTGAGGGGGCATCAAAGAAGATGGGGAAGGGGCTGGGCTGCCCAGGGCTGGAGGAGAGTGTGTCCTGTCCCACCCTGGGGGCTTCCCCAGACACCTCAGCCAAGCTGATAAGATGCCTTGGGATCCCAGGGGCTTTCCTGGCATTGGGAGGAGGGGGTGGGAGGTTGGCAAGGACAGGCAATTCTGTGTCAAGGCCATTTCCTTGGAAAGTGGGTGACAGGGGGGCCAGTTTGTCCAGGAAACCCTGGTTGGCCTCCAAGGTCACCACTGACCTACTGATTGAGCCCCAGAAAGTGTGGTCGTATCGTCACTCAGGGGGTTTCAGGAACACACACTGGAAAAAAGGCAGAGGGCAGCTGAAAGTGACTTCTCCTGCCCCCACCTCCTGCTTCTTGGCAGAAGCCCCCTCTGCCTCTCCAAGGCACACCGCCCTTCCCCCACCAGCCACCTTGCCCCTCAGGCTAGAAGTTGGGGGGATTGATTTTCTAGAAAATTCCACCTCCAACCTCACCATGTGTGCATGCCAACTTCTATTTCTCCTCACCATCTCCTCTCCCTGCCAGACTGTGAGCCCCAGGGAGGCAGCAATCAGGACCTGAACCCCAATATTTCATTGTGACAGTCTTTGAGCATACAGAAAAGTTGAGCTTTAAAATGAAAAACCCATCCCTAGATTCTGCAATCAATATTTTCTATGTGTGCTTTATTACAAGTCTATATATCTATTTACCCCTCAATCCATCTTATTTTTTATGCATTTCAAAGTTAGTTGTATATACAACTCAACACCAGGAAGACAGACAATGCAATTAAAAAATGGGCAAAGGACCTGAAGAGCCATTTCTCCTTAGAAGACATACAGATGGCCAAGAGACACATGAGAAAAGGCTCAAGGTCCCTAATCATCGGGGAGATGCAAATTAAAACCACAATGAGGTATCACCTCACACCTGCCAGAAGGGCTGCCATCAACAAATCAACAAATGACAAGGGCTGGTGAGGGTGTGGAGAAAGGGGACCCTGGTGCGCTGCTGGTGGGAATGCAGACTGGGGCAGCCACTGTGGAAACAGCATGGAGTTTCCTCAAAAAATTAAAAATGGAGCTGCCTTTTGACCCAGTGATCCCACTTCTGGGAATATATCCTAAGAATCCTGAAACACTCATCAGAAAGAATATACGCACCCCTATGTTCATAGCAGCACAGTTTACAATAGCTGAGATCTGGAAACAGCCCAAGTGCCCATCAGGAGATGAGTGGATGGAAAAGCTGTGGGACGTTCACACCATGGATACTACGCAGCTGTAAAGAAGAAGGATCTCTTACCCTTTGAGACAACATGGAGGGACCTGGAGAGTATTATGCTAAGCGAAATAAGCCAGTCAGAGAAAGACAAACATCACATGATCTCACTTATATGTGGAATCTAATGAACAAAATAAACTGATGAACAAAATAGATCCAGAGACACAGAAGCATGGACCAGACTGAGGGATCTCAGAGGGAAGGGGCTGGGTGACTGGATAAAGGAAGGTGAGGCGATTAACTAAAGAACATATATGCGTAGCCCATGGACACACACAATAGTGTGGTGAGGGCCAAGGGAGGGAGGTGGCTGGAGTTGAGTGCAGGTGGCAAAGTGGGGGGAAATTGGGGACATCTACAATAGTGTCCACAATACAAAACTATTAGTTGTAGACTTTCTGCTCACTTCCCCTGAAACAGTCCAGCCTGTGGAACATGAACTAAAGTCCAATATTTGTTTGCCACGCTCCTTACTTTTTTTCCTTTGAGTAAGATGACATAGAGTGAAATGCACAAATCCCAAGAGTGTTTCCTTTGAGCTTTTACAAATGCATTCACTTTGTAATTCAAATATCTATCAAGATCACAGACCGTTTCCATCACCCCAGAAAGTTCTTTCCCAGCCCTTCCTGGGAAATCCCTGCCTCTGCTCCCAGACAAGCATTGTGCCACTTTTTTCCTATCTAGAATAGTTTTGCCTGTTCTAGAACCTCATATAAATGGGCTCCCGGAGTCTACACTGCTTGGTGAATGGCTGCTTCCACCCAACCTAAGTATTTTCAGAATCCTCCACATCCAATCTTCTTGTTTTCTGTTGCGTGCCAGTGCCCGATGTATAAAAGGTAATAAGCGTTGGAGAAATGTTTGTGGATGAGAAAGTGATTGCACTGACGGAATGCAAATGATTTCATTGCATGAATGAATGAATGAATGAATGAATGAATGAAATTGTTTCTTGTTCCCAGGATGCTTGTTCTCACTCCTCTCCAGCTTCTCTTGACAGCCTCCTTCTTGGTCTTGGTTCAGGGGGCTTTGTTCCAAATAGCAGAGGCCCCCCCACCTCTTGCTCCCAAGTCCCCCAGTCTTCCCAGGAAAACACATGTTGTCAGGCATGTTTCCACCAGCTTCCTACCTTCCCCGTTATCTGCTCCACCTTCCAGCTTCATTTCCTTCCCTCCTGCTCTTCTCTAGATAAACCCCCCACCTGGCTCTGGAACTGCTGAGTCCCTCCTGGGTCAAGAATGCCCTTCCCGGGCAACCAGAGGCCCAGACACTGCCGACGTGGCGCAGAGGGCCAACCAACTTTGGAAAACGGTTCAGCAGTTTCTTATAAAAGTTAAACACTCATGTACTGCCTGACCCACTGCCGGGTATTTTTCCAGGAGAAGTGAAAACGTAAAGCCATGAAAAGACCTGTACCAGAATGTTCATAGCAGTTTAATTCGTAGTAACTTACGTTGGAAGCAATGTGACCGGCAGCCCGCAGGCGAGTGGATGCGCCGTGTCCAGCCGCGCCGTGGAACATGGGCCAGCATGGACAGGCACACACTGTGGGTACACGCCCTGTGTGATGTCTAGAGAGGGAATCTAGGCACAGGGGACAGCGTATGGTGTGATTCAATGGATATGACACTTGGGGAAAGATAGGCCTAGCCAACAGTGATGAAAGCAGATCCTGGTGGCCTGGGGCAGGGGTGGGGAAGGGACCTGAAGGATGATAGAAACGTTTTATATCTGGGATGTGATGGTGGCTACACAGCTGTATACTTTTCTCAAAACTCTGACTTGGAGCTTGAAATGGGTGCATTAAAATTTAAAACATTTAAATTGTGGTATAAAATACACGTAACATAAAATTTACATCGTAACCGGTTTTAAGTAGATAGTTCAGGCCCCTGGCCAGTGTGGCTCAGTGGTTAGAGCGTCCTCACGTGCACCAAAGGGTTGTGGGTTTGATTCCCAGTCAGGGAACATACCCAGGTTGTGGGTTCGATCCCAGGTCATGTTAAATATATTCACATTGTTGAGCAACCAATCTCTAGAAGTTTTTTTGTCTTGCAAAACTGAAACTCTGTACTCATTAAATAACTTCCCATATCTCCCTCCCCGCAGGTCCTGTCACCCACTATTCTACTTTTTGTTTCTATGAGTTTGGCTACTCTACGTACAAGTAAGTGAAATAATGCAGTGCTTGTCCTTTTATGACTGGTTTATTTCACATAGCAACAGAGACTTGGCAGATGTAATTAAGGATTTAGAGATGGAGGTTGTTAAGTGTTAACGAATTTGATGGGTCTTTGTCCCTGTTTTTTAGCAAGGAGCATCTAAACCCTTGGGATTTCCCTACGATAGGAGTGTCTTTGATCTTCAGGGTGGGACCCCTGGGCTCATACCTGAGTTTATACCAAGGAGATGGCTCAGGTCATGCCAGAAAGACCAAGCATGAGGGGTGGGACTTTCAGCCACCCAACCTCCAGGGAGGGGAGTGGGGCTGGAGATGGGGTGCAGTCACATGAGCAATGATTCAATTAATCACACCTGCATAATGAAACCCCAATCAAAACTCTGGACACCAATGCACAGAGGAGCTTCCTGACTGGTGAACACGTTGAAGTGCCAGGACAGTCACCTGTCCTGAGTCCATGGGAACTCTTTGTTTGAGACCCTCCCAGCCCTCACTCTATGGTTCTCTTCATTTGGCTATCTGAATTTGTGTCCTTTATAATAAAACTGTAGGTATAGAGCTTTCCTGAGTTCTGAGTCATTCCAGCAAATTGTGGAACCAGAGGGGATCGTGACATCCTCTGAATTCATATCGGTGGGTCAGAATCAGTTGGTCAGAGGTGTGGGTGGCCCGGGGACCCCCAAACTTGCAGTTAGGGCAGCCTTATTAGGAACTGTGCTCTTAATCTGTGAGTGTTATCTGCGCTAACTTGGGGTGGTTAGTGTCACAACTGCATTGTAGGATTACAGGAGAGCATCCTGGATTATCTGGCTGGGCCTAAAAGTGCAATCACAAGTGTCCTTATGAGAGGGAGACAGAGGAATATTGACCCAGAGAAGCAAATGTGACCACTGAAGCAAGATGCTATTCTACTGGCTTTGAAATGGAAGGAGCCAAGAGCCAGAAAATGTGAGGGATGCAGTTATAGAAGCTGGAAGACAAGGAAACAGATTCTCCCATGGAGCTTCAGGAGGGACCCTGGCCCTGGTGATGCCTTGATTTTGGCTCAGGGAAACGAATTTTGGGCTTCTGGCCTCCAGAACTGTACAGAATGTGCTGTCTTAATCCATCAAGTGGTGGTCATTTGTTACAGCAACCCTAGGAAACATACACTCCCCCACGCTGACCATCTGAACATCTATCAGCCTGGCCGACAGTCCATGAAGCATGCCACCTGTCCAGGACTCAGGGAGCTCCTGGGCCTGGCCAGTGCCCTGCTCTGAGCTGCACTTGTAGAGGGCCCAGAGAAGGGTTGGAGTGTTGGCTGGTCACATCACTGAAAGGCTTCCCCTGGCCAGGGTGTCTGGGTGTTACTCTCTCTTCTTCCTGCTCAGTCAATGCTCTCAGGGCTGAGCATCCTAGGGGATCCCAGCAGCTTTGGTTTTGAACTCAGTTCTACACAGAAGTACAAGCTGCTAGCCTGTCCTGCCTCTTAGACCTGTCTCCATTGGAAATTCCAGGAAAGCCTCCAGGTCCCCCAGCCGGGGACAGGAAATTTTGGGGGTACAGAGTGAATTCAGATCAAAAGTTCCTAGTTGATAAAGCCAGGCTCTGTGCACCCTGCACCCCCAAACGTGTTCCACCATACTTAATACCTTCCAGTGCTCTCTGCCTGCAAAACTTTCCCCTTTCAGTTCCATGTGCTCAAATCTCATTATACCTCGAAAGTCTGTCTTCTCTGGGATGTATTTCCTGATCACTCCACCCAGTGCTCACAGAACCTAAGTGCCCTAAACATAAGGGACCTGCTCATCAGATCCCAGCAGCTCCTCTCACACCTGCCTCAGGGCCTTGTCTCAGGCTGCTTGAAATCTCCACATGCAGTCTCTTCAAGGAAAGGGGCCACCACTTTAGTATCTCAGCAGAGTCCCTCTCCCTGACTGCACAGGTGGCTCCTTCAAATGCATCACGTGTCACTCATTCATGCATTCCTCCATTGAGTCACTGGTCACATTGTTCCTGTGCCCAGCTAGACTGGAATGAGATGATCTGGATGAGGGGTGGGGGTTAAGGACTGGGTCTGACTCACTCCCATGTCCCCAGTGCCCCACAGCCGTTCTGGCCCAGTGCAGGCTACTCATAGAGCCATGAAGTCGCTTCGAGAGGTTGGGGTCACTCACAGGGGTCACTGTCAGGGTCTCGAGGATAAAGCTTAGAAGAGCTCCCCAGAACAAGGAGCTAAGATTCACATTTCAAACATTTATTGATGCTTCTTAGGGCTTTGAGGACAGTTCACAAAACCCCTATCTTTGAGGCCTCCCAGTCTAGGGAAAAATGCAAGAAAACCAGACATCTCCGAGTCACCTGATCTTCGGTAGGGAGGGAGGTGGGGCCAGATCAAAGGACCCAGGAGTCAGGATTTTGGAAGAGGTGGAGGCTAAAGATAGGTCCACGTGGGAGGGCTTGTGATGAGGTTGCAGAGGAGGTTCAGATGGTTCTTAGTAGCGGCGGATGGGGGGGTCTGATGATGGTGGGCCAGCCAGGAGGGTGAAGAGCTTCAGGGAGCACAGCGGTGGGTGTGGCTCAGGGGCACCGGGTGGGCTCAACAGCTGCGTCTCTTCTCACAGATCCAGTTGTCCCTCTCATTGCTGCAAGGGGCGTCGTTCCATAGCCCCGAGTCTAGCATCATGATGCAGTCCTCGAGCCCCCGAGAGTCATTGGGCTCTCCCTTGTTCCAGTAGCTGCAGGGGTACAGCGGAGGTGTTGCTGGGGGTCTAGGCTGAGGATGGCCCTGGGGTCCAGCCTTCAGGGGCTAGCCTGTTTATTGCTTGCTTGGATCTACTCTAGACACCCTGAGGGTCTAACTTACGCATCCACCTGGGATATAACGTTCTAACCCCCAGAATTTATCTCTCAGCCAGTTCCTGGTGGCTGGACTGCCCATCCCTAAGGAGTTCCTGAAATCTGTCCAAAGGACTGTCCCTAGGGTTTGACCTGTTCCCTTCCCCAAGTCCCTTCCTTCACCTGAAGCTGAGCCGGACTCCGTCCACCCACTGATAGCTCTGGATCTTTCTCCCGCGGCGCACGGCCCTCAGGCCCAGCCAGTAACCGCGGCCTCCTGTGTTCCGACTCAGGAAGCCCTGGATGGAAGAGAGACCGAGCTCTCCATTCTGTCCCGCCTACCCGCCCCCCCCAGCCTCCCCTCTCTCCCCTCCCCCCTCCCCGCCTCAGGTGAACTCCGCCTCCCACCTGGGACGCCCAGGCTGCGCACCTGCTCATCCAGGTCCCCGACAATCACCAGGTGCGCACCAGCGCCCGAGCAGTTTTTCTGCGCCTCTGCCCATGTGGCCTTCTGCACCGAAAAAAAGTAGCAGGAGCCCCGAAAGGGCAGCCAAGACGTGGGGCACTCCAAGCAGGAACCTGTGCGGTGTCAAAGGTCAGTGAGGTAGACTGCTCCCCGGTGGCGCAGACGGAGGGGATTGGGGGGCGCAGGGGCAGAACCATCGCGAACAGGTCAAGGGCAAAGGGCAAATCCGGGCGGATCGGGGAACCAAGAGCCCGCGGGCAGGGTCCACTTATCCCCTCTGTTCCCTTCCCCCTCCCCGTCCTGCTCACTGTTTCCAAGTCGGACTCCCTCCAGCGCCCGGTGCAGCTCGCTGCGGATGCCCTCGCGGTCCCTTCCCGCTTCAGCCAGGCTCTTGGTCACTGCGAGGTCAAGGGAGTCCAGATTATAGCTGGGGTTAGGGTCAGGAGCAGGGTTGCGATTAGGTAAAGGGCAGCATCCATGTCAGTGGTCAGTATTACGGTCCAGACTATCACGGCCAAGGCCCAGCCTTATAGCTGGGTAGGGTCCCCCGGGGTTGGGGTTAAGAGTTGCAGTCAAGGGCAGAGTCCAAGGGTCAGAGTCAGGATGGGAGACACGATCGGGGTTAGAGGTCAGGGTCACAGGAAAGGGTCTGGGTACAGAGGAACCAGGGTGTAAATCAAGGGCATGGTGAGGGATCAGGGGCCGAGGCGGGGTCCCGGCCGTACCGCGGTCGCTCAGCTCCTTCAGCGCGCTCTCCTGCTCCACGAGTTTCACCTGCGCCTGGGTGAGCTCGGAGCGCGCGCTCTTCAGATCCGTCTGCAGGCTCTGGCCTGGAAAGGGGGCGGGGATGGGGCGGGACATCAGAGGCCTCCTCCAATCCTGGCTGCAAGCCCCGCCCAAGCCCGCGGGCCCCGCCCACAAGCCCCGCCTCCGCCCCGCCTCCGAGCCCGCGGGCCCCGCCCCGGCCCCCCGCCCCGCCTCCGAGCCCGCGGGCCTCACAGCAGCTGTTGCAGGCTCCGACGTCGTCCTTCAGGGCGCTCAGCACCACCGTCTGCTTTGAGGCTGGAACGACCCCGCCCGACCCCCACACGCCAAGTCACCCTTGGGAACTCACGGGGACACCCTTCCCCACTCCGGGCCAGCTCCGGGGACCCTGAGGTACCCACCCACCCACCTACTCGCAAACCCAGGAGCCCCGGGTCTGCACGCACCGTTGATTTTCAGCAGGTCCTGGCCTCCGAGCAACTCGCCGTTCTGCTTGGAGGCTGTGGAAAGAGGCTCCTGCAGGCGCGGCCCCGCGGACTCGGAAACATTCTCCTCGCCCGAGGGGTGCGGGGACCCCCGTCGTGGGACGCACAGAGGGGGTGGGTAGGGGTACAGCACACATGAAGTGCCCAGGAGCCGAGGGGAGACAAACACACGGGGCCACACACACGTTCATGCATGCACATGGGCACTTGTGTGCGTGCACACAGTCCGAAGATGCACACACACACTGTTCACACGCAGCCCCAGGCAGGGGTCAGGGACCCAGCCGGTGTGCCCTGGGGTGGAGGAAAGAAACTAAGCAGGGAGTTGGGAGGTGGGGCAGGACTGCGACACAGTCTCCCCATCATAGACGGTCACTCACCCTTGGAAAGTAGGATGCTCAGAATGAGGGCCCACAGGACTGTGGTGACCATGAGAGCCAGGGCCACTAAGAGGAATCGCCATCTCCACTGTTTCCAGTGTCCTTGGATAACAAAGGACTCATGGGTCCCTCCTGTACAGGACAGTCCTGGACCCCTGAGCCCCAAGGACTGAGCCTTAGCCCTTTAGGTCCCAGAAAACTGGGATTCAGAGAGGTTAAGTAACTTGCCTATGGTCATAGCCCTTAAGTGACAGAGTTATAATTTGAATCTATGTCCAGTTGGCTCTAGAGCCTGTGGTGTCTCTCCAGCACCCAGGACTGCTCCCTCTCTTGGCTGTTCTTCTCCCTTCCCCCATCAAACCTCAAATCAGAGGGACCCAAGGGGGCCAGTGAGGCAGTCCCACTGCTCGCTCATACCTCCGGGCACCTCCTCGAGGCTGCCACTCCAACTGCTGTACCCCGCAGTGTTCATGGTGAGTGGGATCCCTGCCCTGGGTATTGGTATAAATGTAGCCCCCTCCCTCCCCCACCCGCCTCCTCGGTCTTCCTTCCTTTCCATCTCTTTCCTTTCAATTCCTGGTACTGAGAACCCATTGACTAATCACAGGGCTGGGCCCTTTCTGGGCTGAGCCAGGGGGTAAGGGCGAGGTGCAGTAAGGGAAGTGGGAAAGCGGTGAGGGGGTGAAGGGGGGTAGAGGGAGTGGAGGGGGAAGGGCAGTGGAGTATGAGCACACACACACACACACACACACACACACACACACACACACACACACACACACAGGCTCATCTGTGCTCAGTACCAACCTCCCTGGGCTGGTGCTGGGGTCTTTTCTTTGGTCCCCATCTCTTATAGGTCAGAGGCTGGGCTTCCTCCCAAGAGGGACAGGCCTCCTTCTGGGTCCCTCAGGCCTGGACTCCTGGGTTAGCTCAGCTTCACTCCTTAACTCGCCCACAGATGCCGGCCAGAGGCTGACTCTTAGTTCAGTCCTTGTTCAGAAGGGAGAACACAGATGTTCAGCTAAGCTTCTGGACTCAACTCTTGGGTGGGTGGGTGGAGGAGTGTATGTATGTAGTTTCTAGAAGCCTCAGTTTTACTCCTCTGTGCACAGGGGACAGTGACAGGGCCTCTCTCCAAGGGATGCTGTGATAAAGAAATGAGGTTATGAATATTAAGCCCTAGCACCGTCCCCAGGCACAAAACCCACGAAATGTTCATTCATCTTTTCAACAAACACTGAACACCTCCCACGTGCCAGGCATCGATTTAGGAACTGGGCATTGTCTGATGGTAGGGTAAAGGTATAATGGCCACTGCAACGAGAAGTTAACTTCAGACCAAAGAACAAGGCAGGCAACTCCATAGAATATAATAGAATTGATTATACTTACGGGAAGATTGGGCTGGAGCAGAACAGATGGCCCAGCAGTCTGTGCGAACTATTTTCCACTACCGGACCCCTGCTACTGCGCTTTTTTATAGTATAACTGAGGTACTAATGATTGACAAGACAAAGGGACGAAGAATGGAGTAGTGCCAGGGGCCATTCCTCATGCCGGTCTTGTGATGGATGGTTCTTTAAATCGATGCTATCACCAGTTTGATATTTATCTTGGTTGTCATGCCATTCTGGCCGTTACTAACAAATATATTTATGGCTACATTTTAAGGAACATAGGTAATCATCAACTAGAAGGCTTGATATGCTCGCTAAGGACCGTGAAGTTGGTCACAGCACGAAATTTAAAATGGAATCTAGACACAGAGATGGAGTTGATTTTGTCTGCAGCTACAGCGGCATACATCAATGCCCACAGGAGCAAATCAGTGCCCACAGGAGCAAATTCCCTCCTTGGAGCAAACATTCCAGTAGGGGGTAGGGATAGACAGACAGTGAACAATGAACATAATGAAAAAGTAAGTTGTATAGATAGTGGTTCTCAACTGGGGGTGATTCTGCCCCCCAGGGGACATTGGGCCACACATGGAGACATTTGTGGCTGCCGTAAGTTGGGGGGTGATACTGGCATCTAGTGGGTGAAGACCAAGGATGCTGCTCAATACTGGCCCCCAATGCTGAAGGTGAGAATCCTACCATAAGATATTAAAAAGTCCTAATGCACCCAGCCAGGCGTGGCTCAGCGGTTGAGCGTCGACCTAGGATCCAGGCGATCGGGGTTTGATTCCAGGTCAGGGCACATGCCCGGGTTGTGGGCTGCAGCCGATCAATGACTCTCTCATCATTGATGTTTCTCTCTCCCTCCCCTTTCCTCTCTCTGAAATCAATAAAGACATATTGAAAAAAAAAACACCTAATGCTATGAAGGGCTTGGAAATGCTAGGCTGGGACAGTGGTCGATAAATTGGATGGATGACCAGGGTAGGCCTTGCTGAGAAGGTAAAATGTTATTTTTTATCCAGCACCTCCTACATTCTAGCCTCTCTCTTTTTTTTAGTTGAAAATGTAGCCCACCTTCTCAAATCCTCTCAACGACCCTCAGAAATAACAAACATTATCCACATTTTATTTAAAACTTTTATTCTATGCCTGTTTTCCTGCCTTGTTCCAGGAAGGAATGAGAGAGACATGCACAATAAAATAAAATAAAAAGACAAGAAATTTTTTTTTAAAAAGGAAGGCAAATAGGAAATGAGGCTCAGGGAGGGAACTTGAATCTAAAAGACTCTGCTGGGGCACAAAGTTCAGACCGAGGTGGCCGGCTTGTGACAAATGCAGACCGCCCCCTTTGTTGCAGCAGAAAATTGCGTTCAGACACCTGGGGAGGGGTAGAGAATTCCTTCAGAGGAATCTGCCTGAGAGATGTGTACACTGTGTCCTCACTGAGCTTTCCATAAATACAGTAGCAATTTTCTACCACTGGGCCAAGGTAGATGGCTTCAGTCATGGCCAAGTGCAGTGTTAGGAAAGGCAGACTCTCCCGCACTCAAAGCGGATGGCCATCAACGCCACGCAGGCTCTTAGCATGTTGCAAGTAGTGGTGAGTTTGAGGAGTTTGAGGCCACAAACAGAAGCTGGATGAGGGGCCAGCTCTGGACTTCTGTGGATACCTGAAAAATGTCTGTCACTCTGTTTCTCTCTCTTGCTTTCTCTCTCACTTAGAACTAAAGGAGAATCCTGAGCTGAGGGGGCAAATGATCATTTAAGTACAGGGGAGGAATTCTGTTCCAAATTAGAACCAGGAGATGCAAAAATGTCAATGAGTCAGATGGTAACCTCATGCAGATCATGGGGTCTCTGGGTACTCAGTTTCTTCATCTTAACCATCAACAGGTGATAAAGCTTTTGAGGCCCAATTTATTATGTTTCTGTGGCTTTTAAGAAGACAGATGTAGCCCGGCCGGGCATGGCTCAATGGTTGAGCATCGACTTGTGATCCAGGAGATGGAGGTTTGATTCCTGGTCAGGGCACATGCCCAGGTTGCGGCTCCATCCCCAGCACAGGGCTGCAGGAGGCAGCCGATCAATGACTCTCATCATTGATGTTTCTGTCTCTCTCCTTCTCCCTTCCTCTCTCTGGAATCAATAGATATATTTTTTAAAAAGATGTAAACGGATTGTGAAATATTTAATATATCTTCATTACCCCCTAGTCACCACTGGTGTGCTTTCTGTCATTAGATTAGCTTGCATTTTCTACTCAGCATAGTTAACACTCCATTCCTTTTGATTGCTGAGTAGAATTTTGTTGTGTGGATATACCAGTTTTGTTGTACACTCACCTGTTGGTGGGCATTGGGGTTGTTCCCAGCGCAAGTATTTATGCGGATGTATGCTTTCATTTGCCCTGGGTAAGAGCATCACAGGTACCCATCCCCGTAGGGCTCACACACAGCAGCCCTTCACTAATTTATTTAACAGATATTTATTTGGTGCCTACTATGGCCTCTCATTAATTCATCTAACCAACCTTTATTGGGCGCCTCCTGTTGGCTCTGTTGAAGTTCTTGGCCATGTAATGGCAAATAAGGCAGCCAATCCCTGCCCAGATGGATCTAAATCTAAATATTTGAAAAGCTAACCTTTGGGAAGAATATCTGGGTAGAAACAATTTCTTGGTCAAAATATCAAGAAGACAACAAAAAATGATTAATAAATTAAACCATTTTAGAAAATTCTATTTTGACTTGGGTAATGTTTTGTTAAGCTGATCTTTAAGTTTATTGTCATACAGGCACACACACTGTTTTCTTAATTTCTAATTGCTGCTGTATTTTCTTTCTCATTTCAGGCTTATCTCAAGTATATCCCATTTGTAAGTCTTTTTCCAAAAGCATAGGTTTCATTTATTCTTTCTACTGTTTTTGGATTAAAGACATGGTATTGCTTACTAGTTAAGGGTCAAACTGCCTGGGTTAAATCCCAGCTATGCCACTTATGAGCTATAGCGTCTTTCCCTCATCTTTTTCTAGGAGGTGGTTTGGTTTTCCTTATTAATTTATAGAAGTTCCGTATGTATTATAGACACAGATGCAATCACCATTTCCCATGCGGTGGCTGCTCTTTCCACTTTATGGTGCTTTTTGTTGTTAATCCCCGCCTGAGGATTTCTCCATTGGTTTTTTTTAGAGAGAGTGGAAGGGAGGGAAGAAGGGAGGCAGAGAGAGAGAGAGAGAGAGAGAGAGAGAGAGAGAGAGAGAGAAACACTGACACAGACACATCGATTGGTTGCCTCCTGCACCCACACGCCCTGCCCGGGGCCGGGATCCGACCTGCAAGCCCAGGTACCTGCCCTTGACGGGAATGGAACTCGAGACCCCTGGGTGCATGGCAGGCGCTCTAACCACTGAGCAACACAGGCCAGGGCTCATCAATGAGTAAGGAAATAAAGCTTGGTGGGTCCACACTCTGAAACAAACTGGTAGTAAACCAGTTGTACAGGAAGCGACGTGCCTGGTCTTCAGTAACCTGGGGTCTCGAGAAGCTGGAGCCCTTTGAGGCCCACGGCACCGTGGCGATCGTGAAAATTACACACACGGCCGCTTAGGTCTGTGCACCTAAGAGCGTGCACCATGCACATCTAGTGGGTGCCTGCGGTGCGGGGAGAGGAAGAAAGATTAGACAGCGAAGGTCAGCAGTGCTCATGGAACAATGCAGGGCTGAGAAAGGTTATCTTCCCCCAAGTGGGAGGGTCCCGCTCCCCCTGGCAGGCCCTTTGCTCCGACGCTCGAGGCTCATCTTGCCTTGGTCATCAGAAGCCGAGCTGGAGTCAACAGGCACTGACAGCTGACTTAGCAGCGGGGTTTACTGTGGGGCACATCCTCCTTCTGGGGTTCTTGAGGACAGCAGTGCTCGGGGGGGCGAGCGCTCAGTGGGAGGAAACGGGCAAAAACCACAAGGATTGTACAATCTCATCAGAATGTGTTACTGGGAAAGCACTTCGATGGAATTGATTTATCAGCCCTTACGCAAGAGAGAGAATGAATGTGTCTGGGGGATCATGGGAGATTTTCTGGGAGAGGTAGCATTGGACTGGGCCGTGATGGGCAGGCATATTGTTGAGAGAAAAAGGAAGGGTCTATCAGGCACAGAGTACAACTGAGGCACAGGCAAGGAGGCAGGGGGATGAGTCTCTTTTGTATATACCTGGAACTGAAGCGATGTTGGGGAGCCGGGGGGAGCTGTCCGACACAGTGAGGCCACTGGAACGCTGCCTGCCCCAGGCCCCTTGCACAGAATTTGCCTCAGGGAAAATGAAAGGGGAAAGGAGGTCCCAGGCATGAGGCTGGCCACAGACCTTTAGCTTCTGGCCATGACCCATAACAGGGAAGGGAGACCCGTTTTGGGTGGTGGTGGGGAAGAAGAGTGCAGAACATGTGACTAGGGATTTTAAAACAACATAATGAGTCTAGGAAGCACAGGGGACTATGAGGTCCCCTGGAGGATCTAACTCAGTCTGGGAAATCTGGGAGGACTTCCTGGAGGAGGTAATGCCTGGAGAAATAGAATTATAGATACAGTCAAGCCTCGGTTCTTGGACATCTCCTATCTCGGTCAATTTGTTTTTTCGTTTTTTTTGAAATATATCTTTATTGATTTCAGAGAGAGAAAAGGAGGAGGAGAGAGAGAGAGAAACATCAACGATGAGAGAGTCATTGATTGGCTGCCTCCTGCATGTCCCCTACTGGGGATCAAGCCCACAACCTGGGCAAGGGCCTTGACTGGGAATCAAATCTCGATCTCCTGGATCCTAGGTCGATGCTCAACCGCTGAGCCATGCCTGGCAGGGCGAACAATTTGTTTCTTGACCCAACTGTTCATGGAAAAAAAGTCTTCGTTGTTGAACAAGCTTCAGTTCTCAACCTGACAATCCTTTCATGTTCATACATCAGCATGACAAAAAGCCTCTCTCAGGCCACTACCAAAGGAGAGAATGCACCAGTAAGTCAGTTTACCACTAAACCTCGTGTTGTTAACATCTCAGGAAATTGTGCTGTGAATATTTTTGTGTTTTTTTGCTTGTGTTGCTGGTGAAATGGATTATTAGCACAATTTTAAAACATGAAGAGGCCATCAAGAGTGCTAATGTTGCTAAGGGTGTTCACAGGCTACGAAAGAGCTGGAAAAACAGTTGTTGATTTGGATAAACGAAAAGCAGTTAGCCAGTGACGGCATTTCGGAGGCAGTAGGATATGAACAAGTGAGGATGCTGCATGCTGACCTGAGAGGCACCCCTGGAATGTGTGCTGAAAGTGATTCCTTTAAGGCTAGTAGGGGGTGGTCCGATAAATTTAAGAAAATAAGTGTTTGTTTACAGATTAAACAGTACATTAGACAGGTACTGTGTATAAGAAAGGTTAAAAGGGGAAATCCTTTGGGGGTCTGGAATGAATTAATTCAATTTACATTATTTCTAATGAGAAGAAATGATTCGGTTTTTGAAGAAACCGCTTCTTGAACAGCCTTCTGGAATGAATTAAGTTCTAGAACCAGGGTTCCACTGTAGATAGAGTTGTCTTATTGTGGTAAGATACACAGTATATGGGTGATGAAAGAGTTTTCCCAACATGAAATTAACACGTGTAAACATTGGGAGTGGGGAGCAGGCAGAACTCTTCAGAGACGCTGAGACTAATTGGTGGGCAGTAGTCTGGGACTGGGGTGTCAGGTGGGGCCAGATCATAGCAGGACTTGAAGAGTGGGGACAAGAGGTTTGGATTAATGTGGAAAGAAGGCAAAAACCACAGGACTTAGCCCTGAGGCCAAGGCCACTCTATGATTTTATTCTCTCCAGAGACAGGAGGCTTGCTACTCACCAGGGAACCCAGGTGAGTGCAGAGGGTGTGTTGTGCTTGGATTGTTGCGGTTAATTTTGGGGTTGCTTTAAAAAAATTATGCATGCGAAAATGTAGGCAGAAAAAAAGCCCATGAAAACCCACTTCTTCACTCACCTTTATCAAGTTTTGACATCTTCACAGATGCCTTTTAAAAGCAAATAGATCAGTCCTGCCGGCGTGGCTCGGCAGTTGAGCATTGACCTAGGATCCAGGAGATCGAAGTTTGGTTCCCCGTCAGGGCACATGCCCTGGTTTCGGGCTCGATCCCCAGTGGGGGGCTTGTGGGAGGCAGCCGATCAATGACTCTCTCATCATTGATGTTTCTCTCTCTCTCTCACTCTCCCTCTCCCTTCCTCTCTCTGAAATCAATTTTTTAAAAAGTAAAATATCATAGCAGAACATGAAAGTCCCATGCACCCCTTATGATCCTATTGTCTCCTTCATCCCCTAAGACAACCGCCCTCCCAAACTTGATGTTTATCATATTAAAACATACTGTAACGATTAGTCTTTTAGACGACACACTGGGTTGCTTTGCATATCTGGAGCTTTATATAAATGGTACCACATGGGCCATATCCTTACAAAGTTGTTTTTGTTCCCTCCATATTAATCATGAGATATGACTATCTAACACTCAGTCTTCATTAGAAAAAAGATAAACACAAGAAAACAAATGCTTAGTAAACAAAAACCAGAATAAAACTTCCTTAATTTGATAAGCGGTCATTTCCAGGAACTCACAGAAATGTCTCACTTAATAGTGAATTCTGAGAACCAGTTTTGGTAAAATTAAGAACAAAATAAAGATGCCCATCTTGCTCTTTTGCCAATGCAATAAGAAAAAGAAGTCAGGCCTAATAATATCGGAAAGAAAGAGTCAAAGTTGACAGTATTTCGAAGCCATGATCATCTAGCAAGGAACTCTTAGAGATTTAACTTTTGGATTAATGAATGGATACAGCAAGATTAGCCTATAAAGGGACTAGCTTTTGGCCTGGCCAGTTTGACCCAATAGTTAGAGTGTCGGCCTGCCCACTGAAGGGTTTCAGGCTCGATTCCGGTCAAGGGCACGTACTTAGGTTGCAGGCTCGATCCCTGGCCCTGGTCAGGGCCCATATGGGAGTCACTAATCGATGTGTGTCTCTCACATCAATGTCTCTCTCTCTCTCTCTCTCTTCCACTCTCTCTGAAAAGCAATGGAAAAATATATATACCCCTGGGTGAGGATTTAAAAAAAAGAAGGGAGCAGCTTTCCAGCAATAAGCATCTGAAAATGAGAGAAGAAACAGCCTTGGCTGGGTGGCTCAGTTGGTTGGAGCATTGGCCAGTACACCAAAAGGTTTCGGGTTCGATTCCCGGTCAGGGCACATACCTAGGTTGTGGGTTCAATCCTGTGGCAGCACATACAACAGGCAACTGATCAGAGTCTCTTTCTTTCCTCTCTCTCCTTCCCTTCCTCTCTCTCTCAAAATCAATAAAAACACATCCTCACGCAAGGATAAAAAAAAATGAGAGAAGAAACATATCCTCTTCCCAATAGAAAAAAACCCTATAAAATTAAGAATAACTGTAACAAGAATATGAGTAAAACTATTAAACTCAACTAAGATCTTGAGACAGCCCAGTGAGCCAGGACAAGTGGTCACCTCCCTAGAAATGATATGTAGGCCTCCGTTGTATTTCAGCTCCAGGCCAGAAAAGCAGCAAAACCAGGTGGGCGACACCAGTACTAGCTTTGGCGACTGACTCCCAGCCTTAGCACTGAACAATTGGTGGAGACCACGGCCCTGGAGAAGCACACCTAGAAAACTGATGACTATTCTGCTGAAACCCTCCCTTGAGACCTCCCTAAGATTTCCTCATGCAAGAAAGAGATAAAAAGCCTCAAGACAAAGGCCCAGGGCATGCTCTCCCTCTGGGGAGCAGCCCCCGCCATTCCCTTTCCCCTCTTCTTCCCCTGCAGGCCTGCATCTCCTAAACTCCGTAGGACCCCATGAGGCTTGCAACCAGGGGAGCAGTGGGCAGCGGCAGCTCATCCCAGGCTAACCCCTGAACCTGTCTCCAAGGCCCCCTTTTCTCTGACTTCCCAGAGAGCCAGGGCAGCCCAGCCTAGGCTCTCCTAATGCTTCTTCCATAGTAAGCCCTTTCTTGCTTTGCTGTCCCCAGCTTTAAGAAATGTTCCCTCATACTCACCTGGACTCATGTTGTGAAATGTTTCTTGCACAAAGTCAAGAACCCGCACACTACCTGCCTGTCCTAGGCAGACCCTCTCAGGGCCAGGTCCCATTTCCGGTAACACAAGTTCGCCAAAAGAACAGTTGGTGTTTTATTTATTTTTTAATTATTATTATTTTTTTAAATTTTATTTTTGTTTAAAATATTACAGATGTTCCTTTTTCTCCCCAATGACCCATTCCTTCCCCCTCCCCAGTTCTCTCTCCCCACCATTGTCCGTGTCCTTGGGTTGTGATAGATGCATATAAATTCTTTGGTTACTCTCTCCCCCTCCACCCACCCGCCCTCCTCCATCCCTCTGAGATTCATCAGTCTCATCTATGCTTCCATGTCACTGAATCTATTCTGTTCATCAGTTTATTAAGCTCTTTAGATTCCACGTATAAGCGATATTTGTCTTTCGCTGCCTGGCTTATTTCGCTTAGCATAATACTCTCCAGGTCCCTCCATGCTGTCCCAAAGGGTAAGGGATCCCTCTTCTTTACAGCTGCGTAGCATTCCATGGTGTGAATGTCCCACAGCTTTTTACCCACTCATCTCCTGATGGGCACTCGGGCTGTTTCCAGATCTTAGCTATTGTAAACTGTGCTGCTATGAACATCGGGGTACATATATTCTTCCTGATTAATGTTTTAGGATTCTTAGGATACATTCCTAGGAGTGGAATCACTGGGTCAAACGGCAGCTCCATTTCTAATTTTTTGAGGACCCTCCATGCTGTTTTCCATAGTGGCTGCCCCAGTCTGCATTCCCACCAGCAGTGCACCAGGGCTCCCCTTTCTCCACACCCTCGCCAGCACATGTCATTTGTTGATTTGTTGATGGAGCCATTCTGACAGGTGTGAAGTGATACCTCATTGTGGTTTTAATTTGCATCTCCCTGATGATTAGTGACATTGAGCATTTTCTCATGTGTCTCTTGGCCATCTGCATGTCCTCTTTGGAGAAGTGTCTATTCAGGTGCCCATTTCTTAATTGGGTTGTTTGTCTTCCTCTTGCTGAGTGCTATGAGTTCTTTGTACACTTTGGAAATTAGCCCCTTATCAGATACATCCTTGGCAAATATGTTTTCCCAGACAGTGGGGTTCCTTTGTATTTTGAGGCTGTTTTCTTTTGCTGTGAGAACAGTTGGTGTTTTAAAGGATTTAGTTCTTCCCAAATTAATTTATAAATTCAATGCCATCCTGATTAAAATCCTAAATAGATTTTTAATAAAGTTGTTTTATTGTGGTAAAATACACAAGACATAAAACTTGCCATATTAATAATTTTACATGCACTGTTCAGTGGTATTAAGTACATTAAGTACATGTTGCTGTGCAACCATCCCCACCATCCATCTCCAGAACTTTTCCATCACCCCAAACTGCAACTCTGTCCCCATTTTCCTGCCCCCCAGCTCCTAGAGACCACTGTTCTTTGCGTCTCTATGAATTTGACTATTCTATGTACCTCATGTAACTGGAATCCTAAATAGATTTCTTTGAAACTTTTTCAAACATTTAAGTTTGAAAGAATTTCAGATGTACAGATGAATTGCAATTATAGCAGAGAGAGTTCCCTGTACTGTTACTCAGCTTCTTCTGACGTTAACATCTTACATTACCATAATACATGTGTCAAAATGAGGAAATCACTATTGGTACAATACTATAAACTACAGGCTTCTTCTTTTTTCTTTTTTTGGTACTTCAGTTGCATTTTTATTTTTAAATTTTCTTTTGGACATGTTTTATTTATTTATTTTTATTGTTGAGAGTATTACAGATGTCCCCCCTTTCCCTCCCTTTGCCCCCCCTCCACCTGGCTCCTGCCCCACCCCAGGCCTACACTTCACTATTGTCTGTGTCCATGGGCTGTGCATATAAGCATATAAGTTCTTTGGTTAATCTCTTCCCACCCCCCTCCCACCTTTCCTCTGAGATCTGCCAGTCTGTTCCATGCTTCCATGTCTATGGTCCTATTTTGTTTGTCAGTTTATTTTGTTCATTAGATTCCACATATAAGTGAGATCATGTGGCATTTGTCTTTCTCTGACTGGCTTATTTCACTTAGCGTAATACTCTCCAGGCCCCTCCATGCTGTCCCAAAGGGTAAGAGATCCTTCCCTTTTACAGCTGCATAGTATTCCGTGGTGTGAATGTCTCACAGCTGTTTTATCCACTCATCTCCTGATGGGCACTTGGGCTGTTTCCAGATCTTAGCTATTGTAAATAACACTGCTATGAACATAGGGGTGCATATATCCTTTCTGATGAATGTTTCAGGATTCTTAGGATACATTCCTAGAAGTGGGATCACTGGGTCAAAAGGCAGCTCCATTTTTAATTTTTTGAGGACCCTCCATACTGTTTTCCATAGTGGCGGCTGCACCCGTCTGTGTTCCCACCAGCAGTGCACCAGGCTCCCCTTTCTCCACACCCTCGCCAGCGCTTGCTGTTTGTTGACTTGTTGATGGAGCCATTCTGACAGGTGTGAGGTGATACCTCATTGTGATTTTAATTTTCATCTCTCTGATGATTAGTGACATTGAGCATTTTTTCATATGTCTCTTGGCCATCTGTATGTCCTCTTTGGGGAAGTGTCTATTCAGGCCCTTTGCCCATTTTTACATTGGATTGTTTGTCTTCCTGGCGTTGAGTTGTATGAGTTTTTTGTGTATTTTGGAAATTAACCCTTATCAGGTGTATCATTGGCAAACATGTTCTTCCATACAGTGGGCTCCCTTTTCGCCTTGGCTATGGCCTCTTTTGCGGTGCAGAAGCTTTTCAGTTCGATGCAGATTGCATGTTTTCCTAACTGAAGTCCTTTTTCCATTACAGGATCAAGTTCAGAATGTCACATTGCACTTAGTCATTGTATTCATTTACTAGGGCTGCCGTAACAAAGGACACAGACTGGGTGGCTTCAACAACAGAACTGTATTGTGTCTCAGTTCTGGAAGCCGGCAGTGTGAGACCAAGGTGTCAGCAGGCTTGGTTTCTCCCTTGGCTCTCTCCTGGGCTTACAGATAGGCATCTTCTCCCTGTGCCCTCGTCGCCCCTTCCTCTAAGGACAGCAGTCAGGCTGGATTAGGGTCTATCTTAATGACCTCATGTCAGCTTAATCACCTCTGTCAAGACCCAATCTTCAAATACATTTCCATTCTGAGGTGCTGGAGGTTAGGGTTTTAACATATGAATTGGGGGGACACACCAAATTCACCTCACAACAGCCATCATGTCTCCTTAGTCTCCCCCAAACTCTGACAGGTTCCTGGTTTCTTCCTTGTCTTTCATGATGTTACAGTTTTGAAGAGTAGCTCTCAGGCACTGCGCTGGATGGTCTCTGATTATTTTTTTCCCTGATATTTTTTTAATAATTAGATTGAAGTTATGGATATGGGGGAAGACTACAACAAAGAAGAAATGCTCTTGTCATCACGTCATGTTGGAGAGGAGAGCACACGATGTCCACGTGGTTATCCCCGTTGGTGTTGTAAAGGTTAACTTTGGGCGGGGTGGTGTCTTCCAGGTTTCTCCACTATAAAGTCAGTTCTCCCCTTTGCATACTCTATTCCATGCATTCTCAATGGGGTTGATATTGCCCCAACGGGGCAAAAACATCTTAAGTGTTTTCTTGTCTTGTGGCCCTCTAAAGCTCAACTCTACCCGACAAAATCTTGTTCCTTAATATTTAATATGGGGGACGGTAGGGGAAATATGTATAAAGGCCACTTAGTTAGGGGTGAAAATGGGGCAAAAAGGTTGAGCCACATGGTTCCATCCCTATGAGGTGAGTCACCAAGTCACCCCAGTTAGGGGGAGAAGCCCCTTCTTCTCATGGGAGCACAAAAAAAATGTGGGAGCATTGGACAAACCGAGCCAGGTAACTAATAAATATATTTCAGGGAGAGGTACTTTGAGGCTATGCGCATATACTGACTCTCTCATTACAGTCATGCGTGTGCACGGAGCGGCCTCTGGGGGGCTGGCTGCGGCGTTCATTGCCGCCATGCTCCGTGGTGAGTTCCACTGTCTTCATTTCCTCTACACTGGAATCATTCCATGAGTAAAACCAGATCAGTTATTTTATTTTTTAAATATGTCTTTATTGATTTCAGAGAGAGGAAGGGAGAGGGAGAGAGAGAGAGAAACATCAATGATGAGAGTCATTGATCGGCTGCCTCTTGCACGCCCCCGACTGGGGATGGAGCCCGCAACCCGGGCCTGTGCCCTGACCGGGAATCGAACCCCGATCGCCTGGATCCTAGGACGATGCTCAACCGCTGAGCCACGGCCGGCCAGGCCAGATCAGTTATTTTAAGTAGACTTTATGCTGTCAAGTGGTTTTAGACTCATAGCCAAATTGAGTGGAAAGGACAGGGAGTTCCCATGTACCCTCTGCCCCCCCCCCCCCACAGCTTCCCCCATGAGCAGCATCCCGACCAGAGTGGTACCTTGGTTACATCGAGGATCTCACACTGACATGTCACTATCACCCAGAGTCCACAGTTTACATTAGGTTCTCCCCTGCTGGTGTACGTCCTGTGGGTTTGGACATATGTATCATGATGAGACAGGTCAGTAAGCCAGGGCAGGTGGAATGGGGAAACTGAGGCAAGAAAATGAAGCAAGGCCAATCAGTCTGGGCAGCTTGCAGCCAGCTTGTGAATTGCAAAACCTCATCTTCCCCAACCAAGGACACTTGAGAACAAATGGTTGATACCTCACTTCCCTAAACAGAAAATACACAGCTTAAATCACCCTGGAACTGGTGAGGGAGGAGGGGGGAGGGGGAAAAGGGGGAGTTTTATCTTACCCACTGAACAAAGAAATCAGCGGCCTTAGGACTAGTCAAACAAGATGACCAGGTGTAAGTACAAACATCCCCAAATAAGCCTCAACAAAGTAAAAGGGGTTGTTGAAACCTAATCTGCTACCCAAGATACCCAGCAGAGGAGCCTTGCAACCTATAGGGGGAAGGGTATAAAAGCTCTTGAACCCCCACTGGGCAAGCGCTCAGATTAGCTGGGTGCCAGCTTGTGCTTTATGCCAAGTGTATTTTTAATAAATTTGCTTGCTTTGCTTCCTTAATAAATTTGCTTGCTTTGCCTCAACACTGTTGTCACTAGTCTGAAAATTTTCCTATGAGGCTGACAAGAACCAAGGGGGGGACAGCCCTCTCCCTCCAACTTGGGGCTGTCCGATAACAGAGACGTGCATCCACCACTATCCTATCACATAGAGCTGCTTCACTGCCCAAAAAATCCTGTGCTCTGCCTATGCACAAATAGATTTTAAAACATTTTATTGAAAGATTTCCAAGCAGATTTTAAGAAGAGCTTGACAAGCAGATTATTTGGAATAAAGTAGAGGTTACATCTAGGGAGGGTAACATTTTGGGCTAGGAGAATGGGGACGGAGGGGGGGAGCTTTAGTTTTTACTGTATAGATTGATATGTTTTGGTTCTGTGTGCGTGGAGTGCTCATTCAAAAACATTTAGGCTGTGGTAATTTTTTTTTTTTATTTTTAATCCTCACCAGAGGGTAGGTCTTCATTGATTTTTAGCAAGAGAGGAAGGGATAGAGAGAGAGAGAAAAACATTGATGTGAGAGAGAAACATCACTGGGCTGGCCCCGTACATGCCCCACAACCCAGGCATGTGCCCTGATTGGGAATTGAACCCTCAACCTTTTGGTGTACAGGATGACGCTCCAACCAACTGAGCCACCAGCCAGGTTACGCTGTGGAAATTTTACAAAATCATCTTAAAAAGACATTGCACAAGAATAGTCAAGGACACTTTGACACAGAAGGCAAGTGCCTAGCAATTTGCCTTGGCTTTCCCCAGAAGCAGAGCCTAAAATAAGGATTTGGTCATAAGTAGTTTATCTGGGGGTGAAAATGGGGCAGGGAAAGGAGGGCACCAGTACAAGGAGCATTGATGAGCAGACGGCTGATGCAGGCAACTGGGGCTCAAGCTCATTAGGGCCTCTGGGACACGGTCTGGAACATTCCTCTGAGTTATCCTGCCAGTAGCAGGTTGCATTTCCTGGGGGCTGACTCTAAGTGAGATGGAATTTAGCCTCCCGGTTGTTTATTATGATATTGTGATTTATAAGAAGAGCATGTATTTGGTCTTCATTCAATTTCTGACACAGAACTCCTAAAACCATTGGAATTTCCTAAGTGATGAGAGCACTAAAGGTATATTTTGTCATGTTAATGAGGTTGCATTTGGAAAAGCCCTTTGGTCACTGAAGGATGGAGTCTGATGGCCAGTAGAGCCAACCATGTCATTAGAGGGTTGGAACTTCAGTCCCACCCCCAGGGGTGGGAAAAGGGGCTGGAGATTGAGTTAAATCACCAATAGCCAATGAGTTAATTAATCAGGCCTATGAAGCCTCTATTAAAACCCAAAAGGATAGGGTTTGAAGAGCTTCTAGGTTGTGAATGCTTGGAGATTTGGGGAGAGTGCGCTCAGAGGGGACACAGAAGCTCCATGCCTTTTCCCATACCTTACCCTACGCATCTCTTCCATCTGGCTGTTCCTGAGTTATATCTTTTTATAATAAGCTGATGACTTAATAAGTAAAGTGTTTTCCTGAGTTCCATGAGCTGCTCTAGCAAATTCATCAAATCCAAGGGCAGGGGCGGGGGCGGGGGGGGGGTGTCACTGGAACATCCAATCTCTAGCCAGTTTGTCAGAAGCCCAGGTGACAACCTGGGCTTGTGATTGATTTTTCTTTCTTTTTAAAAATATATCTTTAGTGATTTCAGAGAGAGGAAGGGAGAGGGAGAGAGAGATAGAAGCATCAATGATGAGAGTCATTGATCGACTGCCTCCTGCACACCCCTGACTGGGGACAGAGCCAGCAACTCTGGCATGTGCCCTGACAGGGAATCCAACTGTGATCTTCTGGATCATAGGTTGTTGCTTAACCACTGACCCGCACCAGCCTGGCAGGCCACGATCGATTTCTTAAAGTCAGGGCTGTCTTGAGGCACTGAGCCCTTAACCTGTGGAATCTGATGTTATCTCTGGGTAGACATGTTGATTTGAATTGACTTGCAGGACACCCAGCTGTGTCAGGGAACTGTGTGAATGTGTGGGGAGACACTATCACCATACCCATATTGGAACTGAGTTCAGAGCCAGCACCAGTGGAAGGGAAGGAAAGTCTGTGCAATATTTTTACACCAAGCAGTTCTCTAATTCTGATACCATATACCTGGAGATAGCGCAGATCCCATAGGTTAAAGGGCTCAGTTCCACAAGACTGATCCCACATCAGATGCCAATTGCAAATGGGATTCCAGGCTACTTCTGCCTGGCTCACTCCAAGTTTGAGGGTTCTTATTGTTATCAGTGGAAGTAGGGTGTCCACCGGTGGAAGTGGGGGATCCCTTTCCACACTGGATGCTCAGGGTCGGGTCCATACAATATCTTGAGAAAAAGAATTTTCTAAGACTCACACAGGAGGATGAGTGATTTTTATTTGCTTGGAATTACATCTTTGGGTTTGCAAAGTCCCATTTCCCTTAGTCCAGTCCTGGAAGAGGTGCAGCTAGGGATTTGGTGGAGCTAAAAGCAAAGCCAGTGCCCAGAGTTTCTGTTCCATGGTGGAGTTGGGTCCCACACAGCATCAGGCCAGTTCCAGTCCATTAGTCCACTGTGTGGGGTCCACATGACAGTGAGCCACATGGGCCAATGCAGGCGAGTGCGCCCCCTGCAACAAGAGAGCCAGGAGCCCAGCTGCAAGACAGAGGGAACTCCTTTGTTTAGGAGTTTAAATATCTGAAATCTGCGGTGCTTGCAGTGACCACTGTTCAACAACTTGTTCCCAGGTGTGACTGACAGGCAAGTGCCTTCCCTATGTCACCCAGGCTTTACTGGGCATGTGTCTAAATTGCAGCTTTCTGGCAAAGCTGCACGAATGGCATGCCTATAAAATTTGGCCTTTTCTTTGCCCCTTTCCAGTTATTCATAACTAGGTTACTACAACCGTATCACCATGACTCCCTCTCAGCTTTTGTAATTTGTTAGAATGGCTCATGGAACTCAGCAAAACACTTCGCTTACATTTACTGGTTTATTATAAAAGATACAACTCAGGGCCACCCAAATGGAAGAGGTTCCTAAGGCAAAGTATGGGGGAGGGGGGGACGCATGGAGCTTCTAAGCCCTCTCCAGGTGTGTCACCCTCCCAGCTCCTTGATGAGTTCACCAGCCCAGAAGCTCATCCAGTCTCCTTGTTGAAGTGTCTTTATAGAGCTCGATCTTAGCCCCACCTCCCCAGCTCAGTAGGGAAGGCTGAAGGTTTCAATTCTCTAATCACACATTTGGTCTTTTTGGTGACCAGCTGCATCCTGAGGCTCTGTGAGAGCGGTCCCTAAGGGGTTTGTTACAAATAACAAAAGACACCCCTATGCTCAGTAAGTTCCAAGGGTTTTAGGAGTCCTGTGCCAGGAACCTGGGACAAAGGCTAAATCTCTTTGTTATTCCACCACCAGAAGGAAGCCGGAGTGGGCGGAAGGAGGAGTGAGCTGGGCAGGTCTGTCTACAGCCTCAGTTGACTCCACGGGGAGTTCTGAAGCCAGAATGGTCCCCAGGTTGGGCCAACATGGTCAGACCTTTGTCCCCCTGCACCAATATGAGCTATGCCAGGAAGGGACATGACCTTGGGTAAAGTGGCTCTCTGCAGCTGAATCTGTCCCCAAAGGGGCTAACCACTGATGCCTGTCTGCTAACAGCTCTCCCAGCAGATAGAAAAACACATCCTTCCTTGAATGGGGATCTGGGAGGCCCACCCCAGGGTCCACCACATCAGTTTCTTTTTGGTGCAGAGGTTGCAGTTCTGGGCACCTTGGGGTACCTATATGCCAACCCCCACAATCATTGGTTGACTGGGGTCACTAATTCCCTGGTGCATCCAGCGTTCAGAATAAGCTCCAGCCAGAAGTCCCTCTGTCAAGGGGCCAGGCGATGGGAGAATAATGTTGGGAAGATGGAGCGCACGGATGGATGTGATAAAGCTCCGGGGGCCATGGCAGCTACACCGGGTGATCCCACCATATGATCCTGCCCAGGAAGAGAGAGTACATCAATGCAACACATGAGCCCTGATTGAATTCCACACCTGATCACCCCACGAAGCTCTGTTAAAGACCAAAATTCAATGGAGTAAATCTGAAGATCTAATTGACTTTATTGAACGCTTCATGGATCAAGCAATATCTCAACTAGCAAGTAGGAAGGAACTCCGAGGAGCTGAACAAAACAGGAGGCTTTTATAAGCAGGAGGGTGGGGCAAGGAACTTAAGAGTGGATGGTTTCAGGCAAGGTCACTGTCCCTAGGGGAACGCAGAGGGTCTTATCAGGCAGATGTCTTCACTAGTGCTTACCAGGAAATTTCAGATGGACTGGTTAAAAGTCACATTCTTGGGAGAGTCTGAAATGGCAATTAAGTCTTGGTTTGCTGACATGGGGATTAGCAGGAATGACTCCATTTTGAGCCAGTTTCCCCCCCTCTTCCTCTCCCTCCCCCCTCCCTGTTTTTCTAAGAGCTCAGTGGAGCAGGGTGCTCAGAGCTATGACCTCTGAACCAAAAGGAAACTTGAGGGACCAGAGAAAGGAAAGTTGAGCCCATAGGGAAAGAGTCCTAAAGGCTTTGTCAAGAACTCAATACCCCCAGGTCAGGAGAACGGAAGCCGGCAAAATATGGGTGAAGTTCTGCAGACCCAGCAGAGGGGGAATTAGGACTACAGGGATTGGGGACAAAAACAAGCCTCAGTCACTGGAGCAGGAAGCTGAGAGATTTTTGCAGATCCAGAATTTGCTGGTGTCACATTTGGAGTCATTCCAGCCTCTGATCCTGAATTCTGCACAATCCTCCTCCCACTGCTGTTGAGTTCTCCTTTGTTCCAATTTTTCATGAAACTGCAAAACCCACCCAGACTGTGAGCCCCTGTCTCACTGCGTTAGCCTTGTCTCTAACTTCTGTAAACCCGATGCTTTCGCACCTGCCCCGCATGCATTTAGTGGGCATGCCTTACTCTGGACAGCCCCAGGACATGCCTGAGTCACCTTGCCTTGGCCTCCTGCCTGACTTGCTGCACACCTGCCCCTGCCTCTCCCCACCTGACAATTTTAGCAGGAGACCTCCCCAGCGCATGCTTTTCAAATACAAACCAACTAGTCCAGAGCCCACACTTCAACCACCTCCTTTAAGGAGGGTTTTCACTCAGGGCCATTGTTCCCCTGCCCCAATCATCCCAGGGCCAGGGACCAGACAAGGGCACCCTGACGGCCAGAGCAGGCTGAAATTATTCACACTAGCCGATCTCAGGCCTGCTTTTGCTGCCTCGCCCACTCCTTCCCATGAAAACCATAATAAAGGCTCTTTCCCACAGTTTCTCCTTTCCTTCTACCGCCTGGCAGACCCTGGTGCTTCCCTGTGTGGCCCCCACAACATGCTGTGTATGCCTTCTTTTGGAATCTGTGACTATAACAAATTATTTTTTCAGTGGAAATCTTATCAATGGGCCTTACTATACCTCAGATATTCTGCTACATATACTATATTTTATTATTATATTTTAATCCTCACCTGAGGATATTTTTTTCCATTGCTTTTCAGAGGGAGTGGAAGGGAGAGAGAGAGAGATGTGAGAGGGACACATCAATTGGTTGCCTCCCACACGAACCCTGACCAGGGCCAGGGATCGAGCCTGCAACCGAGGTACATGCCCTTGGCCGGAGTCAGACCTGGGACCCTTCAGTCTGCGGGCCGATGCTCTAACTGCTGAGCCAAACCAGCCAGGGCTACATACAGTATATTTTAAAACACCCACACAAGCTGCACATTCCTCTGATGGTGGAATTTGGGGCACCTGCCATCCTATTGAGATGGGTATAAGGAGACCAGTTTCCTCAAGTCAGTGTAAATCCCAGACCCTTAAGCCTGGGGTAGCAGGGAGTGGGGGCGGATGCCCAGGCAGAGCTCACGTCATGGTCCATCCCACTTGGTCGAGGACTCCCTTCACCTGAGACCTACCTGAACAATGGGCGGGGGGGGGAGGAGTGTCCACCCAGTGCCACTTGTCTTTGTGTGTCAGGTCTGAGAGCCCCATTCAGGTGAGGCAGCTACTCTTGGAACTCTACAGCTGCAGAAATTTCTGGTTGATGAAGAGAAGTCAGGAGTGAGCTCCTCCTTCCACTTTCGGGGCTCAGCATCTCCCCAACCTCTTGGTGGGAAGTTCTTCTTTCAGAGTGGCCTTCAGCCTTCTAGTTGACCGATCCTGAGCTCCCGTGTGTGCTTAGGATGTCTGAGTTTTTCTCACATCTGTATCCTGAGCACATCTGTCTGACTTACAGACATACATGCACAAGTGGTTTCTCATTACACACACTTGGTAGCACAACTTGGTGATGTGCTTGACATGAGCTGAGCCTGCCTACATGGTTTATTCATGCCTGGGTTTAATGTACTGAAACCACATAAACCTGTTCATGAGAGAGCTGATCATGTACACTGAGTGACAACGCGTTAACAGCTTGAAATCAGTCACAGTGAGGGAATATACACCAGAAAAATTGGCAAATTCTTCAAATCAGGACCACCACCACTCCCGTCCCTGCTCCTGGGAGTTAGTATTTAAAACATTTGCCGCCCAGCTGGACGTGGCTCAGCGGTTGAGCATCGACCTAGGATCCAGGCGATCAGGGTTCGATTCCCGGTCAGGGCACATGCCCGGGTTGTGAGCTCGATCAATGACTCTCTCATTATTGATGTTTCTATGTCCCTCTCCTTTCCTCTCTCTGAAATCAATAAAGATATATTTAGAAAAATAAAACATTTGCCAGCACTCCACTGGCATTTTATGTGTTTCCCAAAACACACAGATTCAGATCTTATTTATATCTCATTGCAAAGCGCCTGGGACCCCCTCGTTTATATTCTTCCCCTTACCACCTTTACAAGTGGAGTAAACAGCCTCTCTCCTAGAACATCCACTCTGACCATGTCGTACCCAACTGGCCAGATGCATGCCCCAGGCCAGGTTGGGATCCCGCAATAGAACAGGTGTACCTGCTCGTTGGCACTTTTGATTCCCACGAATTGGGCCCCCACTTCCTGTCAGGCAGCTACAGAATCGTGCCAGTTCTGCCGGGAGTTGGAGAGGAACAATTTCCTGGGAAGGTTCACTCCCAAGGACAGGGCAGCGCAGGTGGGCTGTTGGGGGTGATGGGTCAGGGCTGCGACCTAGCTCCAGATGCCCTTGTCCCTGGAGCTGCACACTCTAATCCCTTGACAGCCAGGGTCCCTCCTTGACTCCACATCTCACATGAACCATTCCCCTCTCCAGTCCTAGACCTCCCTCCCAACCTGAGGAGAACTCAGGAGTCACGACCTCCATCTCTTCTAGACTGCGAGAAACAGGAGTTTTAGAGCTCAGAAGAGGAGGCTGGCTGAGCTTAGTTCTTACTGTGCACCTGGCCCCCTGGCAACACCAAGTGCCATCATCCTTGTTACTCTGTGTTCCCATTTCACAGATTAGGAAACTGAGGTTCAGAGGGGAGCAGTGACTCAAGCAGAGTCACACCACACAGAGACCCTTCCAGGCCATAGGACCCCAGCATCCAACCACTCACCCAGCCCAGCCTTCAGTTGGGTCAGTTCCTGGTAGATCTTCTGCTTCGACTGCTCCAGCCCCTGGGGACTGTGGAGACTGCGCCAAGAAAAAAAGGAACTGCAATTATCAAACACCTACTGTGCATTCTTCCCTATGCTGGGCCCTCGGGAGACATTGTTTCTGAGAGTCAAGGTTTTGGTTAATCCTGTTTGAAAGTAAGGAAATTTGACATCCAGAGAAGGCCGCACCAGGACTTCTCCCTAGGTCTCTCCCCCTCTTCTCCTGCACTAGAGGTGGAAGGACTGTGGCAGAGGCCACCAGGCAGCTGACCAGGGAAACCCAGAGGAACCTGAGTCCTGGCATTCCACCCCACCTCCTTCGGGACTTGCTGCCCCCTCCCTGAAGCTACGTTCTCAGACAAAAGGCCCAAGCCTGGGAGCTCCTGACCCTTGGGGTCTGCCCCTGACCTTGGACAAGAACGGCCACCAGGAGTCCAGCGAAGAGTGTGAGGGAGAAAAGCAGCAGGACCCAGCCCGGGCCCAGAACACTTGAGGAAGAAAGGTTGGGCAGTTCTAACACGCTTGTGTCCCTGCGTCAGCCTGCCCCAAGGTCAGTCTGTCCTCTAGCTCCCACCTTGCCCAGGACCCAGAAGTCCAGGCCCCCTACCTCCCCTCCCCAGGACCCAGTCCCTACCTCCCCAGAACCTAGGAGCCCAGGCCCCAGCCCCCACCTCCCCAGGACTCAGGAATTTGGCAGTGGTCATTCTTCCCCTGTTCCCCATCCTCTAATCAATCCTTTCTACTTATGAAGGTCTTGAAGCCATGAATCTGACAGAATCCAAAGGCTTTGGGGGAAAGTCTGATGTCACTGGTTATCAGCTCCTCCTGATTTAGCAGAACACTGACTCAGAGTCTGGGCAAGCTGAGACCAGAGCTAGCCATCCCCTTCCCCACTTCTCCAAGATCCCAGAGTCCCCACCCGGCCTCACCCGAGGCACCCAGATGCCGTGCCATTTGTTCCTTGGGGTCCCACATGTTCATCCACTGTCTCTAAATGCCTCATGGGGGATCCCGAGGACCAGTTTATTTCCTGCCCTGGGGTGCTCACTCCCTACACCTACCTTTGTCTGGAAGAGAAATAGAGAACTGGGCAGTGACATATCACTAGAAAAAGCTAGAGGGAGGGGGCTTCTGACATGGAGCGAGATGGATTGGACCTTCTAGGAATGTCTGGGAGGTGCTGGGGGGTGGTCTGGGGTTGACAGCAAGAAGGACTTGTCTGCTCATGGCATGGTCAGCTATGAGATTTTTTTTCCCTTTAACTTAATTTTTATTGTTGACACTATCACAGATGTCCCCATCCCACTCCCCACCCCCCTGGCTGTGGGATGTTTTTGATGAAATCCAGTAACACAGATAGTAAAGCTCATTTGTCATGCCTCCTCCACTTGGGGGGGGGGAGCAGGAAGCAACCCAATCTTCCTGGAATAGTTGTCCCCTCTGACCTCCAGGCCCTGCTGCCTGGGCTTGCTGATGTCCATATTTACGGTGATTTCTGCTGACTTTGGGAGTTGCAGCTGCATCATAATTGCTTACGTTTATTTAATGCCTCTGTCCTGGGGCAGTTTTCTAACTATATATGAACTCATTTACTCTTCCCACCCCAGGGTAGATAATATGATCTCCATTTTACAGATGGGGAAATGAAAGCATGGAGTTTCTGGCTTAAGTTCACACAGCTGGTAAATAGTAGAGCTGAGGTTTGAATCTAGATAGTCCACCTCCAGAGCCCATGCTGTCCTGCGGCTCTGGAGGTGGACTATCTAGATCCAAAGAGTATAAATAGTATCAAGGAGGAAACAAAAAATTCATAGAAGCTTTATTCATGAGTCCCAAACTGGAAACCCAAGTGGCCACTAACAGGTGACTGAAAAATAATTGTGGCACATTCACACACTGGAAAACTACTTAATAATGAAAAAGTAAACTACAGACACATGCAACAATGTGGGTAGATCCCACAAAAGAGCCAAAGAATCGATACAAAGACTACATGCAGTAAGATTCAATATTACATGAATTTTGAGAACAGCCAGAATTGGGGTTAATTGAAGGGTGGTTGAGATTGCCCAGGAGGAGGCACATGAAGTCCTCTCTGTGCCAGAAATGTCCTATATTCTGACCTGAGAAGTGGGTATGTGGGTATATTCATATGTAAAACTCCTCGAGCTGTACACATGAGATAAAATGACATAGACCTAGACACGCATATAGCAACGCCGGTTCCTAGATTTGACGATGTGCTGTAGTTATGTGCGATATCACCACTGGGGGAAGCTGGGGGAAGTGTCAGCGAGACCTCACTGGACTATCTCTGCAGCCTCCTGGGACTCTATTGTTATTTGAAAATTAAAAAGTAAAAACAGCTAACAATTGAAGGAGAGTACATAAACATTTTTTAAGGCTAGTAAACTCAGTAAAATATTTCCTGTATAACCCAAATTTTGTGCTTACCCAACAAAAATATTACACCATGAATTTTTCCTGTCTTTTGGAAATGCCAGTTTTATTTTATTATTATTATTTTTTAAAATTTATCTTTATTGATTTCAGAGAGAGGAAGGGAGAGGGAGAGGGAGAGAGAAACAGCCATGATGAGAGTCCTTGACAGGCTGCCTCCAGCTCGCCCCCTGCTGGGGATCGAGCTGGAAACCCGGGCCTGTGCCCTGACCGGGAATCTCCTGGATCCTAGTGGATGCTGCACCGCTGAGCCACACCCGGCCGGGTGAAAAGCCACTATTTTAAATGTTAAATATGAATTAAAAACTTTAAGTGGCCATGTAGAATGATAGAATTAGAGTAACTCGAATTCTGGTTTCTTCTTTCTTTTTTCACTTTTACGATCATGGACATCTTGTTAGATTTCAAACCTACTTTTTAAAGAAGAGAATCTGTAGAAGCACAGGGGTTGGGAACCTGAACTGTGCCCCAAGGGAAAACCAGTAAGTGACTCTAGATCTGCACAAACTCCCTCTAAAAGCTGTGTGGAGCTCAACATCGTAGTAAAGAATTTGAAAACCAGAGAAACAAGATGGAGGAGTAACAGCTGCACCCGCCCCCTCCCGCAACCACATCAAAATCACAACTAAAATACAGAACCACCGTCACTCGGAGCCTCCTGAGGTCTGGCTGAACAGAAGCCCCGCAACCAGGGAACTGAGACCCATAGGAGGGGCAGAGATGCGGGCGGATCGGGGCTGAATCGAGGAGACGCGGCCGCGGGCCCACACCCAGTGCCGAGGGTTAAACCCAGGAGGGAATCTCGGCGGTGGGGGTTTCCCGGAGGAGTGAGGGGTCCCAGCCCCACAGCAGGCCCCCAGCCCAGGGCTCCAGGGCCGGGAAGAGATGTCCCCACAACTCCGGGCTGTGAAACCCGCGGGGACTGTGGCTGAGGGACACGGAGGCTGCGGGAGCCCCAGCAGCTCCTCTAAAGGGCCCGGCGCAGACTCACCCGGACGCTCCCTCTGAGCCCAGCGCCGGGAGCAGCCTGAAAGGACCTGGGACACTCGGGGAGGAACTAACCTGCCTGAGATCCGGGCGAGAGGCGGAGGGCGGCTTCCTCCAGGCAGAAGGGCTGGCGGAGGCCGTGGCTCCTGTGGCGAGTCCTCCCCGCACAGCCGGCAGGCAGGCGCCATGTTTGAGTCGCCAGCACCTGACTCCCACTGTTGGCCCCGCCCCGTGATCCCCGGAGGCCCCGCCCCTCCCCACCTGCAGCGCATCCAGGCCATTTCCAGGGGCTTTTCTGTGCAAGCGGCCTCTCGAACCTCATGCTTGGGACTTTCCTAAAATCTCTCAAACAAGCAGCAGCGGGACCCATACGGCTTGATAAGTGGCCCCGGGTCTAGCATTAGCCGCAGCCTGCATTGGCTCATAGCTTGGCCTCTCCTGGGCACCTCCAAGCCCAGCACAAGGAGCAACCATCTGCGGTTTGCTGTGTAGCTCATGCTGGGTGGCCCTGGGCAAGGCACTGGCACAGGCTGACTTTGCACCTCCCGGGAGGCCCAGAGACAATGCACCTGGTGGTCAGACACGACCACGCTGGATTACAGCCCTACCACAGCCACGAGTGACACACTCAAGGGGTGCACTTGGCGAACACCAAAGCCCCACTGAAGTAAATCCTGCTCCATAGGGGTGTCTCCAGCACAGCAGCTCTTTGGATGTAGTTGCAGCTGGTCCTCACAGCTGATTGGCCTGGGCGTCAGTTCCTAGTGACACCAACAGCAACCAAGGCTCAACTACAACAGGACAGTGCACACAGCCCACACAGGGGAGCACCTAGAAGGCCCAGCTCAGGTGACTGGGGAGGCTGAGCCACTGGACCCTACAGGACACCTACTACACAAAGCCACTCTACAAATTTCAGGAGACATAGCAGCTCTACCCAATACATAGAAACAAACACCTGGAAACAGCCAAAATGTGGAGGCAAAGAAACATGTCACAAAGGAAAAAACAGAAGAAATCTCAGAAGAGGAACTAAATGAAATAGATCCAAGCAAGCTAACAGATATAGAATTCAGAATTTTGTTTATAAGGATGTTTAAGCAGACTGTTAGGGAAATAACTGAGAAAATCGATAACATAATAAAGTACCAATTTGAAATGAAGGCTACAGGAACTGAAATGAAGAATTGTTTACAGGGAATCAACAGTAGAGGACACTAAGAATTAAACCAGCAATTTGGAACACAAGGAAACAAAAAACTCCCAACCAGAAGAACAAAAAGAAAAGAGAATCTAGAAATATGAAAATAGTATAAGGAGCCTCTGGGACAACTTCAAGAAGTCCAACATTTGTATTATTGGGGTGCCAGAAGGGGAAGAAATGAGCCAGAAATTGAAAACCTATTTGAAAAAGTAATTACAGAAAACTTCTCCTACCTGGGGAAAGAAATAGACTTACAAGGCCAGGAAGCACAGGGGGTCCCAAACAAGAGGAACCCAAAGAGGCCCACAGCAAGACACATAATAATTAAAATGCCAGAGGTTAAAGACAAAGAGAATCTTAAAAGCAGCAAGAGAAAAGCAGTTAATTACCTACAAGAGAGCACCCATATGACTGTCAGCTGATTTCTCAACAGAAACTTTGCAGGCCAGAAGGGAGTGGCAAAAAATATTCAAAGTGATGAAAAACATGAAACTACAACCGAGATTGCTCTATCCAGCAAAGCTATCATTTAGAATTGAAGGTCAAATAAAGAGCTTCACACATAAGAAAAAGCTAAAGGGGTTCATCACCACCAGACCAGCACTACAGGAAAAGTTGAAAGATCTTTAAAAAGAAGCTAATGAACAAAAGAATCTGACAAACTAAATAGGTCCAGAGACATTGACACATGCAACAGACAATCATATTTCAGAGGAAAGAGGGAAGGGGGGTGGAGGGTGGGAAGAGATTAACCAAAGAAAATATACGCATATATGCATAACCCATGGACACAGTCAATAACAGGATGAAGGCCTGGGGAGGGGGTGGGAGTGAAGTGGAGGGGGTCAATTGGGGGGAAAAATGGGACACCTGTAATATTCTCAATAATAAAGATAAAATTTAAAAAAAAAGCTTCTGCACAACAAAGGAAACCAGCATCAAAATGAAAAGGGAACCCACGGTCTGGGAAAACATATTTGCCAATGATACATGTGCTAAGGGGTTAATTTCCAAACTACATAAAGTACTTGTACAAGTCAACAAAAGGAAGACAAACAATCCAATTTAAAAATGGACAAAAGACCTAAATAGACCCTTCTCCAAAGAGGACATACAAATGGCCAAGTAACATATGAAAAAATGCTCAACCTCACTAATCATCAGAGAGATGCAAATTAAAACCACAATAAGGTACCACCTCATACCTGTCAGAATGGCTACCATAAAAAAATCAACAAACAAGTGCTGGCAAGGATGTGGAGAAAAGGGAACCCTAGTGCACTGCTGGTGGGAATGCAGACTGGTGCACCACTATGGAAAACAGTGTGGGGTTTCCTCAAAAAATTAAAATTGGAACTGCCATTTGGCCCAGTGATCCCCCAGAAGATAACATGTACTTCTTGGTATATGTCATCTTATGCTATATGACAAGTTGATAAAATAAGGAAGAATTAGACACATTTGCTTAATATATATGCAGGTATATCCATGTAATATGTATAATGCATATGAATATATATTTTCCTTTGTATATACACATATGTATAAAATACATATGTATGTATGTACACAAAGATATTTATAACAGAATTTAAAAAACTCTTTTTACGAGGCCAGCATTAGCCTAATTCCAAAACCAGATAAAGACATACAAAGAAAATTACAGGCCAATATCCCTGATGAACATAGATGCTAAAATCCTCAACAACATATTAGCAAATCGAATCCAGCAATATATTAAAAAGGTCATACACCACGACCAAGTGGGATTTATTCCAGGGATGCAAGGCTGGTGCAATATTCCCAAATCAATAAATGTGATACCTCACATAAACAAATTGAAAGATAAAAATCACATGATCATATCAATAGATGCAGAAAAAGCATTTGACAAAATCCAACACCCATTTTTGATAAAAGCTCTCAGCAAAGTGGGAATAGAGGGATCATACCTCAACAAAATAAAGGCCATATGTGACAAATCTACAGCCAACATCATACTCAATGGGCAAAAACTAAAACCATTTCCCTAAAAACAGGAACAAGACAGGGATATCCACTTTCACCACTCTTATTCAACATAGTGCTGGAAGTCCTAGCCAAAGCGATTAGACAAGAAGAAAACATAAAAGGCATCCAAATTTGAAAAGAGGAAACAAAGCTGTCATTATTTGCAGATGACATGATATTGTATATAGAGAATCCTAAAGACTCCACCAAAAAACTACTAGATTTAATAAATGAATTCAGCAAAGTAGCAGGATACAAAATTAACACCCAGAAATCAGTGGCATTTTTATACACCAATAATGAACTCTCAGAAAGAGAAACTAAAAAAACAACCCCATTTACCATTGCAACTAAAAAAATAAGATACCTAGGAATAAAGTTAACCAAGGATGTAAAAGACCTTTACTCAGAAAACTATAGTAAACTGAAAAAAGAAATAGAGGAAGATATAAACAAATGGAAAAATATACCATGTTCATGGATTGGAAGAATTAACGTCATTAAAATGTCCATATTACCCAAAGCAACCTATAAATTCAATGCAATCCCTATTAAAATACCAACAGCATATTTCACATATTTAGAAAAGAACACTTCAAAAATTTATATGGAACCAAAAAACACCCCGAATAGCCACAGCAATCCTGAGAAAGAAAAACAAAGTTGGAGGGATCACAATACCAGATATCAAGTTACACTACAAAGCCACTGTAATCAAAACAGCCTGGTATTGGCACAAGAACAGACATATTGATCAGTGGAACAGACCAGAGAACCTAGAAATTGACCCATGCCATTTTGGTCAATTAATATTTGATAAAGGAGGCAAGAACATACAATGGAGTAAAGACAGTCTTTTCAATAAATGGTGTTGGAAAAATTGGACAGATACATGCAAAAAAATGAAGCTGGACCACAAACTTACACCACACACAAAAGTAAATTCAAAATGGATAAAAGACTTAAATGTAAGACAGGAAACCATAAAAATCCTAGAGGAAAACATAGGCAGTAAAATCTCAGACATGTCTCATAGCAATATGTTTGCTGATACATATCCTAGGGCAAGAGAAACTAAGGAAAAAATAAACAAATGGGACTGCATCAAAATAAAAAGCTTCTGCACAGCAAGGGAAACCATCAACAAAACGAAAAGGGAGCCCACTGTATGTGAGAACATATTTGCCAATGACACATCAGATAAAGGATTAATATCCAAAATATATAAGGAACTTATACAACTTAACAAAAGGAAGATAAACAACCCAATTAAAAAATGAGCAATGGAGCTAAATAAACACTTCTCCAAAGAAGACATACAAATGGCTAAGGGACATATGAAAGAATGCTCTCAACATTGCTAATCATCAGAGAGATGCAAATTAAAACCACAATGAGGTATCACCTCACACCTGTCAGAATGGCTCCATCAACAAGTCAACAAACTACAAGTCCTGGTGAGGGTGTGGAGAAAAGGGCACCCTAGGACACTGCTGGTGGGAATGCAGACTGCTGCAGCCACTGTGGAAAGCAGTATGGAGTTTCCTCAAAAGATTAAAAATTGACCTGCCATTTTACCCAGTGGTCCCACTTCTAGGAATATATCCTAAGGAACCCCAAACACCAATTGCAAAAAACTTATGCACCCCTATGTTCATAGCAGCGCAATTCACAATAGCTAAGATCTGGAAACAGCCCAAGTGCCCATCAGTAGATGAGTGGATAAAACAGCTGCGGCACATTTACACCATGGAATACTATGAGGCTTTGAAGAAGAAGGACCTTTTGGCCTTTGGCATGGAGGGAACTAGAGAGTATTATGCTAAGTAAAATGAGCCAGTCAGAGGACAAGTACCAAATGATCTCACTTATATGTGGAATATAATAAACAAAGTAAACTGATGAACAAAGCTGACCCAGAAACATAGAAGCTTGGAACAAACTGAGGGATCTCAGAGAAAAGGCTGGGAGGGGTGTGGGTGGGGAGAGATTGGTCAGGGAACTTGTATGTATATGGGCATGGTCTATGGGCATGGACATTGGTGTGGGGAGGGCCTGGGGGTGGGATGGATGTGGGGTGGAGGGGATCAGTGGGGTTAAAAAGGGGACATCTGTAATGGTCTCAACAATAAAGAAAGAAACATTAAAATAATAATAATAATAATAAATCCTCATAACAGCTATAGCCCTTATTTCTGTAACTGATCACATGGTTGTAGCTAGTGTTTATAATTTCTTTACTTTATTAGGCTTACACATTACATATTGCCTTTGCCCTCAGCAAGAACCTCAGCTGGTTATGTTTTCCTCTCTTTCTATTATTATTATTATTATTATTATTATTATTATTATTATTATTATTTTAAAAATATCTTTATTGATTTCAGAGAGAGGAAAGGAGAGGGAGAGAGAGATAGAAACATCAATGATGAGGGAGTCATTGATCAGCTGCAGCCCGTAACCCGGGCACGTGCCCTGACAGGGAATCGAGCCCCGATTACCTGGATCCTAGGTTGACGCTCAACCGCTGATTCAAGCCCGGCCTGGTTCTTTCTTTTATTTTTAATCCTCACTGGAGGATATATTTTTTCCATTGCTTTTCAGAGAGGGAGAGAGAGAGAGAGAGGAACATCGATTGGTTGCCTCCAGCATTCACCCCAACCAGGGCCTTGGATCGAGGCTGCAACTGAGGTACATGCCCTTGATCAGAATCGAACCCAAGACCCTTCAGTCCATGGGCCGACACTCTAACCACTGAGCCAAATTGGCTAGGGCAGTTATGTTTTCCCTTTTTTATATAATTTTTCTTTTTAATATATCTTTATTGATTTCAGAGAGAGGAAAGGAGAGGGAGAGAAAGATATAGAAACATCAATGATGAGAGTCATTGATTGGCTGCAGCCCGCAACCCGGGCATGTGCCCTGACCGGGAATCGAACCCCGATCGCCTGGATCCCAGGTCAACACTCAACCACTGAGCCACGCCCGGCCGGGCTAGGGCAGTTATGTTTTTCTTACCTTTTGGGGTGACCCAAACCTTTATCTCTGAAGGGTCTGGGCCATCAGTAGTCCTACCTGAATTGTGTTATTATAATTTTCCTTTCACCTTAATAATAGGACAAGGTAGAAACAAGAGAACCCTAAGGGAGCTCCTCATTTCTAGACATGTTCTTCCTCATCACTGCGGGGGGACAGTCATTTTCCACTTGGTGGCCAGTATGAATTCCCCCAACCAGCACAGTAATTCCCGTCTTTGCCTATTGATCCAGAGGGACCGAGCCCACAGGGCCAGGCAACAGTCTTAGCTTCCAGTTCAGTGGAATCATTGTTCTTTCTCTCAGTGTAAGCATCCCTTTCTTTGAAACTTCTGGACCAGCAGTGCACCAATTTCCAAGGAAAAATATTTAAAAATTAAATATTTGTAATGAGTCACTAGGGATAAGTATGAGTGGTGCCCTCCTAATGCCAACCTTTGTTCCCTGGGCCCACAAATCCTGGCTGTGCAAGATAGAGCACCATATATTTGACACTGATTTACAGCATACACAGTCTCCTGGGGAATCCTGCCCCAGCCCTGCAAGGTATTCCCACCCAGCTGGCAGTCACTGAGGCTTCAAAATACATTTCCAATGTCCTACGAAGCTACCTGCTTCAGGAGCATGGGAAACGTAGTCAGACGAGGGGGTTTCCTCACGGGAGCCCATTGCCACACTTTCTTTTCCGTGCAGTAAATTCCTGGACCAGAAGCAATAATGCGCAGAGTACTATGAAGGGGAATAAGACCTTCTGTTAAGTCCACAGATACTATATTTGGCAGAAGCATTGCATTCAGGGAAGAAATACCCATATGCAGAGTAAGCCTCAATTCCAGTAGGAACAAAATAGTGCCCCTTCCATGTGGAAATGGTCTAAGGTAGTTGACTTGGCACCAGGGAGCTGGCTGATCCCCACAGGAGCAATGCCGTGCTGGGCAGTCAGCGCTGGTCTCTGCTGCGGGCAGGTTGGACACCGACAGTGACCGTAACCAGGAGGCATTGGTGAGCCCACGCATCACCTTCATCCCTGCCACCAAGGCCACTCTGTTAATGAGCCCATTGGGCGATAACAGGGACGGCCGGTGAAATAGGATGAATGGCACCCACAGAACAGGGTCACCTCCTGAATTTATTTGGATTTATTTCCCATATCTGGCACATAAATGTCTTATCCATAAGTCTGGGAATCCCAAAGATTGCAAGCAAATCACCAGAAGCTAGGAGAGAGGCATGACAGTTTCTCCCCTAGAAGCTTCATAAAAATAAAATGTGCTGACCTTGAGCTTGAACTTTCCAGACTCTAGGTTGTGAGGAAATAACTTTGTTGTTGTTTAAGCCACCTAGTCTGTCTTGGCAGTCCTGGCAAACTAATACACTTCAATATTCGAATATATTTACAGCAGTTTTATTCATAATGTCAAAACTGTAAATATCCCACATACCCATCCTCAAGTGATTAGATTTATAATTATAGGATATCTATACAGAAGTATACTGCTGGAAAAAAGAAGTCGGTTACTGAGACAAGTTAAGCATGGACAAATCTCAAAAACATGATGAATGAACAATGCCTTAACGTAAAAAGCAAATACTAAAAGGATCAATTTCTATGACTCTCCAGAAGAGATTAATTGACCTAGTTATACAAAGCATGCCATTAGTAGCCAGGACTGGTGAAATTGCCTGAAAAGGGCATAATAGACTTTCTGGGACTACATAAATGGGGGAGTGATTAGATGGGTGAATGAATACATTTGACAAAATTCATATAACTCTCTCTTTATGGTGCTTACATTTTGTTGTATGTAATAATACTTGAGTAAAATTGATTAAAATATACATAATTTTAAAATTCCAAATATATATATACATGAAAAAGTTAACCTTTAGAGAACAGTTTACAGGTTAAAAAGCAGTTTTACAATAGTTTTATTGCTTTTTAAAACCACATAAGATATTTAATTTGAAAAATTCTTTTTCACTGAAAAACTGAGTCTCAGAAGGATTGGTTGGTCTATCCAGGCTTTGTGGTTAACAATGAGGTCGCATCTGTGCCTTTGGATTTCAATATTTCTTCTATTAAACAATTCTATTCATTAATCTACTGCTGCTCCTTCTCCTACAATTCCAGATTGTTATACAATATATTAAAAATAAGGCATACAGAAAGTAAATAATTTTGTCATTTCCTAAATTTAGCTGATTTCTACAAGACTGGAATATTCTGACAGGGTGACTTATCCAGAATTATAAGATTTCTAATACGTTCCCCTTTCAGACATTGAAATCACCACAAAGGAGCCCAAGAACTAGTCAGGAGAGTCAAAACGTGTATAAAACAAATGAGTAGCCAGTGTCCATCTATTGATTGACCCATGTTGGTGACCAAAGTATCATTATACAGAAAAATGAATCACTGGTGTTTTGTCAGTTAAAGCCTTTGTGCCCTTATGAGGAAGTTGGCATCTCATTAAAAAATTCCTTGGGGCCTGGCCGGCGTGGCTCAGTGGTTGAGCATCGGCCTATGACCTAGGAGATCGGGGTTTGATTCCCAGTCAGGACACATGCCGGGGTTGTGGGCTAGATTCCCAGTGTGGGGCGTGCAGGAGGCAGCCGATCAATGACTCTCTCATCATGGATGTTTCTATCTCTCTCTTCCTCTCTCTGAAATAAAAAAGATATATATTTTTAAAAATTTCCTTAGGGATGAAAATAAAAATGGATGGATTATTTATCAGTTTGCCTAAAATTTAAAATCAGAGGCTATTGACTCTTCTTTAGTAGAGGCAGCTAATCACAGGGCGATCACCTAGTATGTTGTGAACAGAGCTATAGGCACAAGTTTGCTTTTGTGTTTTGCTAATATTTGAACAAAGTCATTCTATTTACTATTAGAAAGAAAGACAACGGGTAACTAAGCCTGATGCATTTCTTCTTTAATAATTAATGGCATACTCAGCTTCTTCTCTCAGAAAATCCAATATTAATAACTATTGATTCTTGAAATATTATCACAAGCAAAATTTCCAATACATGAAAAAGACAAAATTGAAGTAAATACCAGATTAGTAATGGGTCTCATCACTGGTCTTATATTTTAAAAGTTTATTGAGTAGTTTATACTTCAAAAATAAAATACATAATTAGGAATGAAAATATTGGCATTTGAAATTTGGAAAGTGCGGGTGGAACTGAATGTTTTAGGTCATATATTTGTGGATGCTTATTGCCTAGGAAGGTTTCCCCACCACGTCCATGTCTTCAAACCTTATAAACAAAGAGATGTAGGATACTTTATATCATGATGTCAATGTATATGGCTTCGCACAAACCACAGCAATACCATGCTTAAGAGTTTCCCAAGGCAATATAGTAAAAGGACATCATTTCTAAACTCTGGCCAGAAATGAACGTTTTCTGAGCTGCCGAGAGAGACTTCCCCAGAGGGCAGTGCTCTGCGCCGTCTTTGTTTCTGAAAGGTGAGGGGGAATGAGGTGTCTAGTGGGGAAGCACAAGTTCATAATCATGGTCAGGGGCGCAGGGAGAAGGCCTGGGGGTGCCAGTCGTCCTGAGGAGGGCATATTCTGTTTCTGACCCTTCTTTCAACGATTTCACTCTCTTTGTGACAGAGTTAATGTTCTCATAACCACTGTCATTGGAGCTCAAGGAGGGCCTATGATAGGAGCTGGGACTAATGACCGTGTAGCACACGTCTTCGGGGCCACTGCCACTGTCATTTTCCTGCCAAGCACAAAGAAGAAAGACATCAAGGATCCAGAATCACCTGCCAAATTTTAACTCAGTCCCCCACCCCTCCTCTTTTCTTCTCTGATGCTGATTTTATACTTCAGGTATCCAAAGCCCTTTCTTCAGGCCCTGATGCCTTAGAGACCTCATTTTAGCAACGTGTATTATGCTCTAAGCTACCACACACTCTGCTCTCATTTCACCTCATATAATAAAAGAGAAAAGAAATACACTGCTATCCCTCTGAATATCTACAGAAAAGCAGTTGTACACTTTAGGTCACACATGTCAAGATAGAATATATGCAACAGTTGACACTCACTAGGTAAATTATCAAATTACATAACTATAAATATTTATAAAATAAAATACAATTAATAAAATCTAGAGTTTAAATACATTTTCAATTGCATAGACCATGAAAGAAAAATTTTAAAATTAAGATACTACCTAATAATTAAGTTAATAAAATGCTTGTGATGTAGTATTAAAAGGAATAAACTTCTGTATGTGTTTGTTGATATCCACCATGCTGGTAAATATAAATGTTAATTCATGGACATAAGGATTGGAAACAAAGGTGGAAAGTTAAAAAGAACTGATGTTTTATGGTGGTCAGATTATGCATGTGTATTTATTTGATTTAATTTATTTTTGTTATAAATTTTTTGAAAATTAAAATAACACTTTAGTAGAATTAGAATAACAAGAAGAACTTTCCAATCATCTAAATCAAAGCATTTTTTAAAATTTTTATTTATTTTTGTTTCTACATTAAAATGACCAAGAATATCACTTAAAATATGAAAGACATTGATCGCTGCATTTAGAAATGGCAAGGAAAGGAAGGCCTACAGCTATGCTTATATAAAGTCATCTGGATTTTGACACTTATCAGACACATGCAATGTTTTTATTACCTGATTAGAAGTGGATAAAGCTTCATTACCTGGAGAATAAAAATAAAAGGAAACCAATTTGAGAATTTTGGACCATCCCAGCTTGGGGGGGGTGAGGTTGAAAGGGCAGAACGCAGCGATAAGACTGCACGAGGCCTGCTGGCCTTGGGCCTTCTCATTCCAGAGCGTGTCAAGGCTGCAGGACAGGATCGTGGAAGAACCTATGTTCTGAGGCAGCACCAATGCTACGTTTCTGTGTAAATGGTACACAAGCTGCCGAAGGACAGCAGACTTTGGAAATTGGGTAACACAATCTTGTCCACAAACATGCTATGAAAACAGAGTATGGCAAGTATGAAGGCAGAATGATTATAGCTGTACATTTAAGATAGAGCTTCTATAAAAGTGTGACAGGAAAAATCATATTTTTAAAGATGAATAGTCATTATAGAGATAGGTACTGAAATAACAAAAGTAAGTTCTTCAGATTAAATGCAAGTATACAGACTGAGGCTAATTACATGTATGGATACTGAAGCAATTTACACGCTAATCTGATATCCACTACTAATATTTTTAATAAACAAGCTGGAATTCAGGAGGGCACAGAATACTAAATATGGCAAAATTCTCAATTTATAAGAGGAACATTGACTGATTCTAAAGCCCACAAGAGAATAAGCTTGATAGTGATTCTTAGCAAAATCTTAGAATATATTAAACAAATTAAACAGATTATGTAAGACATCAGTATGTTAATATTTTCTAATAACCCATTCTTCACAAATAAAAAGTCATTCAATGCAGTGCTTTCAAATATAAAATGCTATATATATCCATAAAATCACATATCTTCACAAATGCAATAATTTAAACAAATATGTTTTAATTTTAATATTGTTTTATAATCATAAATTTAGGAAATTATGTAGCCTAGAAATATAATTCAGTTGTAGCATTAGGGACAGCAATTTGGAAAATCAAGTGTCAGTGTGATGGGCATCGGGAACCCAAAGGCCAGTGGTCCCACTGTTGGTGCTGAAGATGTCAAAAGGTTTAGAAACAAACATAGTTAGTCTCAGATTAAAAACATGGAACATGCCATTATGAAGCTAAAGGTCAGTTGCATTAACCTTCGCTGTAGACTTCTTACTTGAAATCAGGGTATTGATTAGGGAAAAAAGAAATGACCCTTAGAATCAGAATGAGAACAACTGAGAGAAGTTCTGATGACTGCAATTAAGCTGCATGCCAACCTCCAACAGGTATCTCTTGTCAGATGAAGTGACCCCTCTGGTCTTGGATAATGAGGTTCTTCCTTCCTTGACTGAAAAGGGGAGACTCCCTTTCCTCCCTCCCTCCCTCCCTCCCTCCCTCCCTCCCTCCCTCCCTCCCTCCCTCCCTCCCTCCCTCCCTCCCTTCCTTCCTTCCTTCCTTCCTTCCTTCCTTCCTTCCTTCCTTCCTTCCTTCCTTCCATCTTTTTCCCTTTCTTTCTTTCTTTCTTTCTTTCTTTCTTTCTTTCTTTCTTTCTTTCTTTCTTTCTTTCTTTCTTTCTTTCTTTCTTTCTTTCTTTCTTTCTTTCTAAAATATATTTTTATTGATTTCAGAGAGAGAAAGGGAGAGGGAGAGAGAGAGACAGAAACATCAATGATGAGAGAGAGTCACTGATCGGCTGCCTCCTGCACAACCCCTGCTGGGGATCGAGCCCTCAACCCGGGCCTGTGCCCTGACCCAGAATAGAACTGCAACTTCCTGGTCATAGGTCGATGGTCAGCCTCTGAGCCACTCCGGCTGGGCAAGACTCAGTTTCTTTGTCTTTTCCAGCTTCTAGAGTTTGCACTCATTCTGTGGATCATGACCTTTCTATGACAGCAACGTAAGACCAGCAATGGCAGTTTGGGTTCTTCTCCCACCACCCAGGACAGCACTGTCTCTTCTGCTTCTGTCTCCCACCTTGTAAGGACTTTTGCGCTTACCCTGTGCTCACCTGGATAATCCAGGATACTCTACCCACCTTAATATCCTTAATGTAATCATATCTGCAATGTCCCCTTTGTCATATTTTAAAAAAGCAGGTTCAAACTTGCACATCTTTGGGGGCTTTTATTCTGCCTAACACAGATATATTTTTTGTTATTTAAAAAACATGAAAATATCTAAAGACTTAAGAGTATAAGAATATTAAAGTGGATATATTAATATAACCTTATCTTTCTGACAATATCCCATAAAATGGCAAAGAAAACTTTCCTTTCCTCAAGTCCATAAGATAATCCATTAGTGAGCACCATGTTGTTTTCTGAAATGCTAATTTAACTTGCTGTTTGTCTTTTGATAAATCTGGTAGCGCCTATTATGATTTGTAAGGCCTTAGTACACTACAGTGTGTTCTCTGTAATTCAATTCAATAATTGTGATTGACTTCAACAGTTGGTATCAGGAATTGTTAAAAGCAATACACTCCCCAAAGAATGAGAACCTGGTTTTAGTTATATCACCTGGTTTGGTTTAGAGGCAGAAAGAATGCCATCAGTGTTAAAATATGGACACAAGTGGTCCACAACATGCATGGCAAAAGGTTTATTAAAGTTTACCTGTGGTCACCCTAATGGAAGAGGTCAGCCTAAATGGCTGCTCAAACAGACCGTTACAGAAAGAATGAGGAATCAGACACTGACCTGTGACCCAGTTGCTTCCAGAGGACATAAACAGAGCACATGATACAATCATTCCTTTAAATTTGTGATTCAATAAATAAGGCATAGTTTAGGTTTTTTTTCATCCTTCCCCAAGGGCAACCTCCCATTGCTTTTCAGAGAGTGGAAGAGAGAGAGAGAGTAAGAGAGAGAAACACCAATGTGAGAGAGACATATTGATTGGTCACCTCCTACACGTGCCTGGACCAGCAGACCGAGCACGTGCCCCTGGCCGGAACTGAACCCAGGACCCTTTAGTTCTCGAGCCAACGCTCTAACCACAGCCAAACTGGCTAGGGCAATAAGGCATAGTTATAATAAGTAGACATTGATTTTTTAAATGTTATTTTCACAACTGGAACCTAAAATTGTAGTATTTTTGAATTTTAAGACTATTTTCCATATGAAGAAACCAAAATTTAAAGACTATAAGTAACTTGCCTCAAAGTTGATACATATGACAAAGAACTTTGATAAAATCCTCAGAGCAGAAATAACAGACACTGAGGTTTTCAAGGTGGCAGTGGAGTAGGTGGATCTTGCTCTTATCTCCTCCCAGAACCAAACTGGAAATACAGCTAAGTGGGGAACAATCACCCTGAATTACTAACTGAAGACTATCTGAAGAGGGGACTTTTAACCAAGGACTTGCAGAAGAAGCCACCTCAAGCCTGGTAGGAAGGGTGGAGATGTGAAAGGGGCTGGCCCTGCTCCCACTGGCAGTAGCCAGAGTTATTGAGGGATATCTCAGCAGCAAGAGATTCCCCTGAGATGCATTAAGGTTAAACGCCAAGCCAGGCTACCCAGCCCAGAATGCCAGAACTGGGAACAAGCACCCACATAGCATCCAGCTGTGAAAGGTGGTGGAGTTTCTGTATGCTAAGGAGAGGCTCAGCCCACTGGAGACAAAGGCACCCTCTTAAAGGGACAACTCACAAAATTTTGTTTGCAGCCACTCAATCTGGGCCCTGGTGGAGGGAGGGCAGGGCGGACATGATTCACCTGAGGAGCGTCTGGGGTTTATGGCTTTGGGGAGAGATGTGAGGGAACAGAAGCTAGGATCCCTGTACTGAGTCATCCTCCAATACCACAAGGCCATCTTTCTTGGGCAGAGCAATCCTCTCTGAATAGTATCAGCCTGGAGAAAAGCAATTAACTCACCTTCTGGAACCCTGCTCACCCCACCATGCAAATCTTATCCTCTGCTGAGAAGTCAGTGGCATAGGCTGGGGCATAGAAGTCTGGGGAAACTCAGGATGTGTTAGAAACTGGCTGTAGGACTAGAACATTCCCGCCAGTTTCCCATGAACCTGACTGGTGCTTCCCCCTCATGGGAGATCCAATAGAAACACCCTCCCAACTTTTGGCAGACCCAAACTTTGGGCTCCAGAGGCCTCACCCACCTGACTACTAGGGGCCCTGCCCTGCCAAGGTCAGAGAAAAATCTGGGACAGACTCAGACATGTGTCTCTGGGGCAAGGGATCACACCACCATCTTCCCTGAAGTCTGAATAGCACCTCCTTCTCATGGGGAGATCCAATAGCCCCATCCTCCTGATTCAACCAGAGGATATTTCAGTGACTGAGACTTTTTAGTGACTAAACTTAACAGCCAGAGGCAGGTGGAGGCAGGTGAAGGCAGATTTTGGGGTGCCTTGGGATATTTGCTGATCTGCCCCTAGGCCCTGTGCTAGTAAAAGCTGGCCTTGGAGCTCAGCTTGGTCCCTCCCATGCACAGCCAAGCCCAGCAGAGGCAGCCGCAAACTGTGGACTGCTTGTAGCTTCAAACAGGTTAATGAAGGCCAGGCGTGGACAGCGTCTGACATTGGCTTACAAGAGAGTCCTTCTGAAGAGGCCGAGAACCAGCACACCAAGTGGCCAGCTTCGGACAACATCAGAGCAGGATCCAACAAGCTTCAAAAACACCACATCCAAAAGGACAATACAGCCGGCACTACACTCCGCTGAAGCAAACTCAACTTTTTCTTTTTTATTCTTTTCCTTATTTTTCTTTTCTTTTCCTTTATATATATATATTTTCCTTTTTTTAGCTCGATTTTATCTTTTCTTATTCTTTAAAACTTTTTTCTTTTCTTATTCTTTATATTTTCTTCTTTCATATTCCTTTTCTTTTCTTATTTGTTTCTGTTTTCATATTCTTTTTGTTTTGTTTTGTTTCTTTTTGTTTTGTAAGCAACTGTACAGCAGCTTGCATGACATGGTTGAGGTTGAGCCTCGCAGTCAACCAGCCTGCGAGTCGATTCCACCTATGAATGGGCCAACAATAATCAAGACTCAATCACAACAGAAGGGCCCACATAACACATAAAAAGGGCATTCCTAGAGAACTCAGCTCGGAAGGTCAGGAGACTACAACAGTGGGTCTCACAGAATACCTACTGCATAAGGTCACCCCACAAAAGCTGGGAGGCACAGCAATTCTATCTGATACATAAAAACAAACACTAAGTTATAGCCAAAATGGAGAGACAAAGAAACAAGCTGCAAATGAAGGAATGGGAGGAATCTCCAGAAAAAGAGCTAAATAAAATGGAGTTAAGCAATTTATCAGATATAGAAATCAAAGTAATGGTTATAAGGGTGCTCAAGAAACTTAGAACTAGAGAAGCATAAAAAAAATACATAGAAACCATGAAAAAGAACCAGTCAAAAATAAAGAATACCATTTCTTACATCGAGAATACAATGGGAGGAATGAAAAGTAGGTTGCATCAATAGGTTGAATCAGTGATTTGGAAGATAAGATAGAAAAAACCCAATCAGAGCAGCACAAAGAAAAAAGAATTAAAAAGAATGAGAATAGTTTAAGGGAACTTTGGGACAACATGGCACATAACAACAATTACATCATAGGGGCACCAGAAGGAGGAGAGAGAGAGCAAGGGATCAAGAACCTATTTGAAGAAATAATTACTGAAAACTCCCCTAACCTGATGAAGGAAAAAGACATACAAGTCCAGGAAGTGCAGAGAGTCCCAAACAAGATGAACCCAAAGAGGCCCTCACCAAGACACATCATAATTAAAATGGCAAAGGTTAAGGACAAAGAGAAAATCTTAAAAGCAGCAAGAGAAAAGCAGTTAGTTACCTACAAGGGAGCTCTCATAAGACTGTCAGTGGATTTCTCAACAGAAACATTTCAGTCCGGAAGGGAGTGGCAAGAAATATTCAAAGTGATGAAAATCAAGCATCTACAACCAAGATTACCCAGCAAGGCTATAATTTAAAATTGAAGGAGAAATAAAGGGCTTTCCAGACAAGGAAAAGCTAAAAGAGTTTGTTACCATGAAACCAGTATTACAAGAAATGTTAATGGGCTTGCTAGAAGGAGGAGGAGGGGGAGGAGCAAAAAGAAAGGAAGTTCAAAGAATAAAACAGCAATAAATACATACCTATCAATTATCACTTCAAATGTAAATGGCTTGAATGCTCCAATCAAAAGACACAGGGTAGCTGAATGGATATGAAAGCAAGACCCATCTATATGCTGTCTACAAGAGACCCACCTCAGAAAGAAAGATACACACAGACTAAAAGTAAAGGAATGGAAAAAGATATTTCTTCCAAATAAAAAAAAGCTGGGGTTGCAATACTTATATCTTACAAAATAGACTTTAAAATAAAGCCTATAGTAAGAGACAAAGAAGGACACTACATAATGATAAATGCAGCAATCCAACAAAAGAATATATCTCTGGAAAATACTTATGCTCCCAACATAGGAGCACCTAAATATATAAAGCAAATTTTGATGGACAAAAAGGGAGAGATTGACAGTAACAAGTCACAGTAGGAGATTTTAATACCCCATTGATATCAATGGATAGATCTTTGAGACAGAAAATCAACAAGGAAACAGTGGCCTTAAAGACACATGAGATCAGATATATTTAATTGATATCTTCAGAGTGTTTCACCCCAAAGCAGCAGAATATACATTCTTTCCAAGTGCACATGAAATATTTTCTAAAATAGACCACATGTTAGGACACAAAACAAGTCTCAATAAATCTAAAAGGATTGAAATCATATCAGGCATCTTCTCTGACCATAATGGTATGAAATTAGAATTCAACCACCAGAAGAAAACTGAAAAACACACAAAGTCATGGAGGCTAAATAACATGTTCCTAAACAATAAATGAGTTAACAATGAGATTGAGGAAGAAATAAAAACTTATCTTGAAAGAAATGAAAATGAGAACACAACAATGCAAAATCTATGAGACACAGTGAAAGCAGTCCTAAGAGGGAAATTCATAGCATTATAGGCTACCTCAGGAAACAGAAAAAACTTCAAGTAAACAATCTAACTTTACATTTAAAGGAAAAAATGACAACAAAGCCCAAAGTGAGTAGAAGGAAGAAAATTATAAAGATCACAGCAGAAATAAACAAAATAGAGCCTAAAAACACAATACAAAAAAATCAATTAAAAAAGAACTGATTATTTCAAAAGATAAACAAGATCGACAAACCTTTAACCAGACACATCAAGAAAAAAAGAGAGAGGACCCAAATAAATAAAATCAGAAATGGAAGAGGAGAAGTAACAACTGACATCACAGAAATACAAAGGACTGTAAGAAAACATTACAAACAACTATATGCCAAAGAATTGGACAATCTCAACAAAATGGATAAATTCTTAGAAAAATACAATTTTCTAAAACTGAATCAGGAAGAATCAGAGAATCTGAATAGACAGATTACAACTAGCGTAATTGAAGCAGTAATAAAAAAAACCTCCCAGCACATAAAAGTTCTGGACCAGATGGCTGCACAGGTGAATTTTACCAAACATTCAAAGAAGAACTAACACCAATCCTTCTCAAACTATTTCAAAAAATTTAAGAGGAGGGAAAACTCCAAAGCTCATTTTACAAGACCAGCATTATCCTAATTCCAAAACCAGATAAAGACACTACCAAGAAAGAAAATTATAGTCCAGTATCCCTGATGAACATAAATGCTAAACTCCTCAGCAAAATATTAGCAAACTGGATCCAGCAATACATTAAAAATATCATTAGAGGGGATTAATGGGGGGGGGGACGTCTGCAATACTTTCAACAATAAAGATAAATAAATTTTAAAAAGATCATAGACCGTAATCAAGTAGGATTTATTCCAGGGATGCAAGGTTGGTACAATATTCACAAATCAATAACTGTGCTACACCACATAAACAAAATGAAGAATAAAAACCACTTGATCATATAAGTAGATGCAGAAAAAGCATATGATAAAATCCAGCACCTATTTATGATAAGAACTCTCAGGAAAGTGGAAATAGATGGAACAAACCTCAACATAATAAAGGCCATTTATGACAAATCCACAACCAACATCATACTCAATGGTCAAAGACTAAAAGTGTTTCCCTTAAGATCAGGAACAAGGGGGGGATGCCTGCTTTCACTACTTATTCAACATAGTACTGGATTTCCCAGAAACAGCAATTAGACAAGAAGAGGAAATAAAAGGCATCCAAATTGGGGAAAAAAGAAGTAAAACTGTCATTATTCGCAGATGACATGATATTGCACACAGAAAACCCTAAAGACTCCACTGAAAAGCTGCTAGGACTAATAAATGAATTTGACAAAGTAGCAGGATACAAAATTAGCACCCAGAAATTGGTGGCATTCTCTACACCAACAATGATCTATCAGAAAGAGAAACTAAGACAGCAATACAGGTCAAGGTGGTGGCATAGGTGAACATAGTACTCGCCTCCTCCCACAGCCGCATCAACATTACAGCTAAATTATAGAACCACCATCATTCAGAACCACCTGAAATTTGGCTAAACAGGAGTCCTACAACTAAAGAATTAAAGAAGAAGCCCCATTGAGATTGGAAGGAGGGGCAGAGGCGCTGAACGGGTTGGTCCAACACCCATGAGTGGCATTTTATTTAATGTCTTGGCTATGGAGGTCTCCCTTGAGGAGCAAGGGGTCCCAGCCCCACACCAGACCCCTCATCCCAGGGTTCCAGTGCCAGCAAAAGAAGTCCTGATAACTTCAGGATGTAAAGACCAGCAGGGCCTTGGCTGGTTTGGCTCAGTGGTTAGAGCGTCGACCTGAGGACTGAAGGGTCCCAGGTTCAGTTCCGAACAAGGGCATGTACCCCAGTTGCGGGCTTAATCCCTGGCCCTGGTTGGGGTGGGTGCAGGAGGCAACCAATCCATGTGTCTCTCTCACATCGATGTCTGTCTCTCTGTCTGTCTCTCTCTCCCTTCCACTCTCTTGGAAAGCAATGAAAAAAATATTAATAATAAAATAATAATTTAAAAAGGTATGAAAGCAACTTAAGTGTCCACCACTGATCAACAATCGGATAAAGAAGTGGTGCATATATATGCAGTGGAATATTACTCAACCATAAAAAAGAAAACCTTACCATTTGTGACAACATGGATGGACTTACAGGGTATCGTACTAAGTGAAATAAGTCAGACATAGAAAAATACCGTATGGTTTCACTTATATGTGTGGCATCTAAAAAACAAAATAAATGCAATAAAACAGAAACAATCTCATAAATCCAGAGAACAATTTGATGTTTGCCAGGTGGGAGGCATCTCAGGGGGCTGGGTAAAAAAGGTGAAGGGATTAAGAAGTACAAATTGCCTGTTACAAAAACAGTCAAGGGAATGCAAAGTACAGCATGGGGAATATAGTCAATAGTATTGTAATAACTATGTATGGTGCCAGGTGGTACTATACTTATGGGGGCGATCACTTTGTAGGGAATATAAATATCTAATCATTACATTGTACACCTGAAAACTAATATGGTATTATATGTCAACTGTAATTTAAATTTTTTTTAATTATAATAAGATTCATATAAGCATATGATGACCAATTTTAAGCTTTAGGACTTCGAAATTTGATGAGAAAAATGTGTTACAAAGTTGACAAAATTAAACAGGAAATGTGAATACTCTATAGCTGCAAACGCATTTGCACACATATGTAAAAAATTCTTTACAACATCACCTCAACGCCCATAGCTTCACCAGAAAACTCCACCAAGTTATTAGTAGAAATAAGATCAACCATACACAAACTCTTCAAGAGAGTAATGAAAGTCCCAAGGCTGGGTCACTGAGGAGCGCTGGCAGAAAGGGTTCTGTTAGATGGTGAAGTGGCCGTGACCCAGGATGCAAACAGCAGAGTGTGGGATCAGAGGAGGAAGGAGCGATTTCAGGAGGGGGATGTTGAGCGGTATTTGCGAGCGCTGGAGATACAGCGACTGAGATTAAGACTGACCTGTCTGTAGTGGTTACTTTTGGGGAGAGGCATTCAACAACTTTTTAACATGACCCATGGATAGAAATATATTTCATACCATGGTTTAGTACAAACATATACAATCAAATAACTGTTTCATCGGGAAGGACAAGAGCCATATGATTTCACTCATATGGGGGATATAAAACAAAAAAGCAACAAACAATCAACTGACAGACACAGACGAAATAATGGTGCTCATCAGCACAGAGGGGGATGAAGCTGGTAAAGGGGGTCAAATGTATGGTGACGAAGGGACACTAGGTTTTGGGTGGTGAGCACACAGTGTAGTATACAGATGAATTATAGAACTGCAAACTTGAAACATATAATGTTATTAACCAAGTTACCTCAACAAATTTAATTACGAGAATTGTTTCACATGACAATTTTAGGAGCCATGCACTATGATGCTTTTTAAGTATGTTATTCTGTTATGGTCATGATGATATTGGAAAAAATACATTTATTTCTTGCCCATCAGGTACACCCAGTGGAGCTGAGAGGCTGGAAAATGCAAATTTCCAAATTACATGGCTAGGCAATTCTTTGAAGAAGTCTGACTGTCAGGTGAGATGACGGTTGAAGCAAAGCAATGAGAAAAGTGAGTTTCCTTCAGCTGTGCCTGTCCCAAAGGACTAAACATTGTTATTTATAGTTGCCCACTTTAAAGTAATCACCTGACCTAGATACTAAGTCAAACAGAGTAAATGCATGAGCAAAAAAGATACACTTAACACTGGCTAATATTAAAAATAGCCCTATTTAAAAATAACAATATAGAAATTAAAATCAGTAGAATTTTAATTAATTGTTTCCTATAGAAGAGTACAAAGTGTTGCTTGAAAGAAATTATACATAGATACTGTTATAATACAAAGAATAATAAATTCAGTTTTGTGAGACAAAAAATGAAGCACTAAGACATCTGTATGAAGACTCCAATCCTGGTGGAGTATCAAAATCTCAGCTAATTTGGATATTTAAGTTTATAACTTCCCTCGTCTAACAAATACTGTGAAGCAATGACTTACTTTTCTGACTTTGACCTTGATTTTCTTTCTCTAATGTAGTCATTTCCTTCCTGCAAGGAAAAGAGATAACATGAGACACTCCAGTTTTCTGAAGCTGAAATTGCACTTGAAAGAAATGTTTCATTGCTCTTAACCTAAAGTCATCACTAGATTGACAATTTAAAAGTTAAATAAAATTAAAAGCCTGTTTACCCTGTGGTGTTTTTAAAAAAATATATGTTTTTATTGATTTTTTTAGAGAGAGAGAGAGAGGAAGGCAGAGGGAGGGAGAGAGAGAAAAACATCAATGAGAGAGAAAGATGCTTGGCTGCCTCCTGCACGCCCCCTACTGGGGGTGGGCCCGAAACACGGGCCTGTGCCTGGACCGGGAATTGAACCTCTTGGCGTTTGGGACGGTGCTCAACCCAGCCGCACCAGAGGGACACGCTTACCCTGTTTTTTCCCCCATTCTGAAAAAAACCATGAAATATAGCTGATGACACTGTATTGTATAATATAAATTGGCTGAGAGTAGAACTTAAATGCTCTCAACAAAACAAACAAAAAACCAAAAAAGGTAAATATGTGAGGTAATGAACGTGTTATTTAACTCAGTGGAGGGGATCTTTCCCAGGGTATACACATAGCAAATCACAATGTACACTTTAAATATCTTTTTCCTTTCTTTTTTTTTTTTTTTTTGGTAGTGTAACCATTTGTAGTTCTATGATCTGTCACAGTGCTCTATATATATTTTTTTTATTAAAAAATTTTAATGTTGACATTATAGCAGGTGTCCCCCCTTTGCACCCTTTTGCCCACCTCCACCCACACCGCCTGCCCCTCCCTTGGCCTTCACCACACTGTCGTCCGTGTCCCTGGGGTCATGAGTGTATGTTCTTTAGCTGATCCCGTCACCACCCCTTCCCCTCGGGCACCGGCCGCTCTGTTCCATGTGTCCATGCGTCTGGGCCATTTTGTTGGTCAGTTTATTTTGTTCATTAGATTTCACATATTTGGAACAATTCAAGGAGACTACAGAAAGTCAGTTTATTTCCCTGCTGCTCTTCGTCGCGGATTATATATCCTTAAAGGTAACTGAGGAGGTCCTAGAGATTCTCAGGCAAATTCACAGGGGCGGGTACTAATCAGTGTGGCCTGGTGGTGGCAGAAATAGAGATTTTCTCTACAGACATGACTCCCCACCACAGCAAAGAGGGGCCAGAGGGGGTGGGGTTGTCAACACCACCTTTTGTTCCTCTCTCCCAGGCTCCTAAACTTGGTGGTAACATGGAGGTGACAAAGGACACCGCCTTAATGACCTGCTGTGCCCAGGGCAGGGGGAAGAGCGTGTCTGGTGAGGAAGCCATTTGAGACAACACCAAAATCCAGATAAAATCCTGCATCCTAGCGTTTTCTCCTCTGCACTCTCTCCAAACATGTGCACCGAAGCTCACACACACCATCTCATCTCCCAAATGACCTGCTTCCACTTAAAGTCCTCAGGACAAAGCTGCAAACCTGAGCTGGAGAGCAGAAGTAACTTTGTGAAGGGCGAAGAAGCAGTGGTTCTCTGTCAATTAGTTCCTAAGACTGCCTGGAAGTGGGCCAGCATGAGCCAGGCAGGCAAGGAAAGAAATGGTCAACCCGTCAGAGGGATTAAAACAGCAGTAAAACCATCAAACATTTAAATCCGTTCTTTTAAACGCAAAGCAACAGCGTGTTCGAAATGAAAATTAAGAGGTAGAAACCGAGGAGGAGGAGTGGTTAGAGAAGGGATTTGATGGAAAAGAGGCCTAATATACACAGAATTGTCTTTCCTGCGGAAGAGATGCAAAAAAATGAAACAAAGCGTCCAATGATATAATAAGGAAAACTCCTGAAATAAAGTCTTGTGTCCGAAAATTGATTTTACAGAAAAAAATCACATGAAGCAATGAGAGACATAGTAGCTTCTGAACTTCAAGAATAAATAATGAACCCTAGAACATCCACTGGGAAAACATATATGAAAAGCCAAGTCGTCAAAAAGGTGAGCTTGGCCCTGGTCAGTTTAGCTCAGTGGTTAGAGCGTCAGCCCGCAGGCTGAAAGGTCCCGGGTTCGATTCTGCCAAGGACACGTACCTTGGTTGCAGGCTCGATCCCCGGCCCAGGATGAGGCGCATGCAGGAGGCGACCAGTCAATGTCTCTCTCTCTCTCTCACATCGATGTTTCTCTCTCTCCCTCCCCCCTTCCACTCTTTCTGAAAAGCAATGGAAAAAATATCCTCGAGTGAGAATTAAAAAAAAAAAGGTGAGCTTAAGGTGGCCCAGCCTCCAAGTCGTGAGAAAACAGAAACGATCCCAGAGCTGTAATCCCCTCCAAGCAAAGAAAACGTATTGTCAGACACCTTAGTACTCACAGGATGTAAAAACTATTAGTTCTTTAGCGGGGGAAAGATGAACGCAGAGCCACACTTGAACTTTCTAAAATGCAAAGTCCCTTTACAGAGGAGGTGGTGAAGGGCGAAGCCAGCCGCCTGGGCCAGAGGTCCCTGCCCCGAAGGTCCGGCTGTGAAATCCAATCCTGCCTAAGTCTAGGCTGTGAGTCTCCCCACCTACTGCTCACTGCCTGCTCTGGCTTAAATGCGGTGGGACAGTTCCCGGGCCCGCGCCTCGCCGTAACCTCCTGGCGGTGAAAATCTCTCTGCTATTCTTTATGTTTTATTTTAATTGACCTTTTGTGATAGACAAAATTTTGCTCCCCCCCCCCCGCCAAAAAAAATATATCATATGCCGAAGTCCTAATCCCCAGGGCCTTAAAATGAGACCGTCTTTGGAGACAGTCTTTACAGAGGTAATGAAGTTGAAGTGCCGTCACTGGGGTGGCCCTAATCCAGTTCCAGCAGTGTCCTTACAGGAGAGGCGGTTTGGAGGCGGAGAGGCACAGGGGGAGGCGACGTGGAGACCGGGAGAGGACAGGCGTCTGCGAGCCAGAGACGACGCCTCGGAAGGAACCCAGGGCGCCCGCACTTGATCTTGGACTTAGGGCCCCCAGGGCTGTGAGGAAAGGGACTGACGTTGTTCAAGCCCCTGGTTTGCGGTGCTTCGCTATGGCAGCCTGAGCGAGGTAACGCAGCTCCACACTAAGTGTTAGTCCTGCTGTGCCCTCAGGCCCTTGTCTCCCCACGGGGCCGCCCCGCACCCCAGCAGGTGAAGACTTACTAGCTCCCCCCTCTCGGGTGGGAGCCCCCCAGCTGCCCTGAAGTGTTTCGCACCAACGGGAACCGGGTAGGATCCGTGTAAAGCAAAGAAAAAGGAAAGGTTGATATTAACTCAAACAAAAGAGTGGTAATTTCTCGCAGCCAATAACAGAAAGTAAGAGAACTAGCATGCAGAATATCTGAAAGACATAACTGACCGTTTCCTTAATACATAAATTTCAAAATTATGAACCTTAAGCAAAAAAGTATACAGTAAGTTTCAAAACCTATGGGGCGCGATGAACGCAAGGCTTAGCTCATATTTACCGAGGGCTGGTTCCAGCCGGCGTTGTGCTGATGAATAGACATGGACTTTTCCAAATGTTATTTCACAACCGCAATCTTAAGTTATAGGATTAAAAATTTTTAAGTAACTTGTCTCAAAGTTGATGCATAATATACGATAAAGAACTGTGATAGCCCGGCCGGCGTGGCTCAGCGGTTGAGCTTCAACCTGGGATCCAGGTGATCAGGGTTCGGTTCCCGGTCAGGGCACATGCCTGGGTTGTGGGCTCGATCAGTGACTCTCTCTGATGTTTCTATCTCCCTCTCTCCCTCTCATTTCTTTTCTCTGAAATCAATAAAGATATATTAAAAAAAACCACAACTGTGATAAAATCCACAAAAAAGAAATAACAGATATTGCTAATAAGGCAATAAAATTATAACTTACTATTAAAAATATAAAACAGTGCTTGAAATTAAAAACTCAGATCCAAGAAGAAATAAAAAACAAAGTAATAAAATATTGGGTAATAATAGCATTTCCTTTAACAAAATGTGGGGTACAGAAAAAGGAAAGGTGGTAGTCTTACACTCCCCCGTTACCAAACAAGAAAAACTGAAAACATAACAATTAAGTTTGAATTCAAGACAATTAAAATAGCAACAATTTCAAAAACGAAGGGAAGCAAAAATAAGAATCCATTAAGGATAAAAGCAACAATGTGTGACATCCTGGAAAACAGCAGGACGGAAACCAGCTCAGTGGTCTAAGGTGGTGCTGGTGAGGGGAGAGGTAATGAAAATATTCTACCTCTAGACTGAGGTGGTGGATACATGACTATGTTTTTCTAAACTTACCAAAGGATTTACCTAAAAGGGGTGAATTTTACCGTATTATCCTTCTGTAAACCTAAACTTTACACCTTAGGCACACGCAATTCTGCATTTAGTTATTGTCTGTTTGCAATAAAGACTTGCTTGTATTTGAAAAGGCTGACACTTCAGTTCCTTAGGGGGAAGGATGAGGGAGCTGGTGTGGATCTCACTTCAGGTGAGAGGAAGGGGAGCCTCGGTCAAGCTACTAGATCTATGCAGACCTGACCGGTGGCAGCCTGAGGGAGAGCCCTGGTTCAGTGACATTACCAGGTATTTTATCTCCTTGCCAGCTACAAGCTGCAGCCCAGGCACAGCCACTCCGCCCTCTATCTTTCCCTTTGCACAGAGACAGTGTAGGTGAAACACTTAGGAAAAGGCCCATTCCCACAAACATCACATCACATCACATCACATCACATCACATCACATCACATCACATCACATCACATCACATCACATCACATCACCAACTAACACCTGGCCTTCCCCTTGACCCCCATCTCTTCTCACTCTGTAAAAGAAGAAAGGACCATCTCAGGAGCAGAAACCCAGACCTTGAGATGAGGTGAAGAAAGAGGCTGAGTGCCAAGATACGAAAGCCCGTGGTCAACCACAAGGCAGGGTGTTCCTGTCCATCTAAGCTGAGCAAGATATCAGTGTCCAGATATCTGTTGTTTTTCCACTCTCCCCCCCCGCTTTTTTCCATTGAGTGTCTTGTAAAGATTGGTCAACAGATAGGCACTAACAAGTCAGGTAGTAAGTAGTTAGTGCCTTGCAAAGCCTACGATCTATAGAGGGAGATAGACAAAGGAAAAAGTAAGGAAGCAAATACAGGGTTACAAGTGGAGGGAAAGGAATGGCAAGTTCAAGTAGAGGGCAGGGCAGGAAATCCAGGGGGTGTGGAAGGGAAGCGCCTCCAGGGGGCGGTCGGGGAGGTCTTTCAGAGGAGAGTGTGAGGCCGGCGTCTCCAGGAAGAGATGCCACCCAGCACATGTACAGAAAATGAGAACTGTGTGCGCTCAGAGAGCACCATGTTCCCAGGCCCCAAAGGGAGGCTGGTTTAGTGGCCTGAAGGCCGTGGAATGAGAGCAAAATGCCTGGGCGATTGCGTGTGAGCGCGGAGGGTAGGGAAAGGGACTGGAGGGGACACAGGGCTTGGTCCTTATAGGACTGAGCTCCCTGGTAAAGAGTTTGGGCTTTATTCTGGATGCAGTACATCATAGGGTCTTAGGGAAAGGCGTGATTACACTTACATTTTCCAAATGTTGTCCTGGCTAAGCATAAAGAATAGTTTGGAAGTGTGGCCATTGCAAATAGCCAACCAAAGACCAACTTCCTTTATTTCAGCTGTGCATCTGTATATTTGCTTTATATAACCATTAAGAGACAAAGCATGGGCACTAATCCCCCATCTCTCTTAGTCAGACAGAGTCATCGTCTAACCTCTGCCAAATCTTAGAGGAAATCACCAAAGAACTCTATCACTATGGCTCTAAGAGGCCAAGATGTTCACTCTCACGGGACAGAAATTGTGGAGGTAGATTCCAGAGACGTCACTCTAATGTGCTTTTCTACTGTTTCCTTTCCATGTCTTGGTTTACCTCCCTGAGCTTCTTTGGTTGCCTCTTCGGCAACTAAATGGAAATGCATAGGGAAAAGACATTGTTACCTCTCTCCAAATGCTTTTGCCACCTTCCCTAGTTTTCCCTAGCACTAAAAAAATGCCTGCCAGTTTTTTCCAAGCTTATCTTTTCTTTAGATTTGACAGGCAACCACAGATATAAAATGCAATTCAGAAATTATCCACAGACACCAGACTTACAGTGGAACGAAATGCCTGTAGTCTGACCTTTGATTTTCCCAGTCTTGTATTTAACTATCAGAAAAGCCCCAGACCTGACATTTGTCATGGTCAGGCACGCACATTTCCTGAGTCTCCAGAAGAGGTGGAAGGGCCAAGAGAGTAGAAAGGGCCTAACAACCGAACAGCGGGAAAGCGTGGCTTCTCCAGCAAGCCCAGGCGGGGTCAGCAGCTCACCCGCACCCAGCCTGTGCGGCACTAGGGCTATGAGCCTTGGCTCTCAGAGCCCGAGCAGGCTCCTCAGACCCGCTGTTTGCCATCCGTGTAAATACAGGGCGCTGTGACCCTCACCTGCACTTAGGGAAGCCTGTGTTGTGCATAGTACCCTTGGTGTTGTCCCATCAGTTATGACCACCCTGGGAGAATCCAGCCAGCCCTAAACGGTGGGTGGCGGCCGAGCCCTGAGTGCTCCCACACTTACACCGCAGCGAGCTTCCTGCACCACCTGGTCGGTCCCAGCATTTCCCTAAGCGCCCCTTTCCTCTCACTATCCCACCCTCCCTCGCTTCTGTGGAAGGGAGCATGGAAAATATCACAGGCTATGAGCCCCACGCCTGCTTACTGCCAATATTCAGAGAAGGAATTTCCTCAGTGTTGATGTTAAAAAGCACAGAAACATGCCCCGGCCAGTTTGGCTCAGTGGGTAGAGCATCGACCTGCTGACTAAAGGGTCCCGGGTTTGATTCTGGCCAAGGGCTTGTACCTCGGTTGCCAGCTCTGGCCCTGGAAGGGGCTCATGCAGTAGGCAACCAATAGGTATTTCTCTTTCTCTCTTCCCCCCCTTTCACTATCTATGAAAAAGCCATGGAAAAAATATCCTCAGGTGAGGATTTTTTAAAAAAAGTACAGAAACATTGTTAGATATTGAAATGGGGGGGTCACTAAGCGAATAATAGAATTCATTAAATAGAAAGTAAATCAAATTTTCAGAGTAAGGGGTCCTTTTCTTTTATAGGATGAGATCGGATGTAGATATTTCTGGATAATATGCACAAGCACTCAGATTTGAATGTAATAATTACTTAAGAGTGTAGATAGTACATCTGGCAAGTTTTAATTTCACTGTCTCCTATCTTCTTATAGTTTTCTGTTTCTCTAGAGTCCAATGATTCATTGATTTACCATTCTAAAGAAGACTTGTATTTTAAAGTTAAAAACAGGAGCATAAAACCCTAACATTAGTCAGAATCTAATTGGAATTTCATGTCCTTAATCTTAACGACCATACATGAATACTAATCGCTTCTTGGCCTTTTGGCTAACAGCAAGTGTATAAGTGAACACTAAATTCTTCCATACATGAAGTAAAAGTTTGGTAGTTTTTTAAATTGGAGGAATTCAGATAATGTTAGGCCATAGGTAATATACAAAGATTTGTTGACTGAATTAATAAATCAACCAATACTCTATCATTTAAAAGCCTAGGGATTAAATTAAGCATAAAAATGTATCTTGGCCAAAGTATTGAGATCCTGGGTGATTTTTTCCATACTTTTGGGGGTTTTCTTTCTTTTTTTGAACTTTCTAAATGTTTGACATTAGCTTAAGACAATATAACTCCAAAAAAGAAATCTAAATAAATATTCAAAATATCTACAATGTGCACACTATTTCTTCATAAGCAATAAAGTTTAAAATAACAATGAAATAATAACTAAAAATACACACGTCTAGACATTAGGTAAATACAATAAGTAATCTTAATTTTAAAGAGTAAGTTACAAAGTAACTTTCTGAAAACACAAAATAATAGTAAAAGCTATACAAGACTATCTGAAAAATATAAAGAAGAATGTGAAGAATATGAGTTGCTAAAATGCATTCATAAGAAAACACTAATAAAGTAAGTAGTTATCTCAAAAAGCTGGGAACAGAAAGAGAAAACAAGAGAAGTTATGGGCCGTGCTAAATGTAATACAGAACCAAATATTAGAAAATAATGATATTAGTAAGATGGGCAAAAGTCTGGTGAAATCAATTAAGTAAAAAGAGAAGGGACCGCCCTGGCCAGGTGACTCAGTTGGCCGGAGTGTCACCCAGTCACCAAAAGGTTGCTGGTTTGATCCCTGATCAGGGTGCATATGGAGGCAGCTGCCCGATGTTTCTTTCTCTCTCTCTCTCTCTCTCTCTCTCTCCCCCTCCTCCCCCCTTCCTTTCTCTCTCTCAAATCAATAAAAACATGTCCTTGGGTGAGAATGAGAGGAAAAAAAAAAAAAAAGACTAGACAAAAAAATCATTAAAAAAGAGAGAAGGGGCCAAAACTAACACATAAACAAATTTCAAAATAAGTACTACAGAAATAAAACAAATATTACGAACAATTTTATAGAATAAACATAATGACTTTAAATGGATACATTTTTTAAAAGTGCAAAAAGTGGTCCTTGAATACCTTTCATACCCCAAGAATTTTAGCCTACATAGTTCCATGTACATGTTACCAAACTCCATGTGACAAATGTAACTTCTCTTAACAACATGTTCCAGAAATAGAAAAATAAAGAATGATGCCAAACCCATTTAATGAGATTAGAATATTCTTCATTCCAAAGTTAAATAAAGAGGAGAAAAATAGGCCCAGTTCACTCATGAAAATGAAGCAGTTGTCAATAAAATGTGGGTTAGCTAAACCTAAAATTTGCAATAAAAATAACACACATGGCAATTAAGCAGGTTTTATCCCAGAAATTCCAGGATAGGTCATCAACCCAAGATCTATTAATATAATTTACCATATTAGAAGTCTAAAGGAAAGTTAAAAGGATATCGCAACAATTTGCAAAAATTGCATTTGGTAATACCTAACTCCATTAACAATAAAAAAAGTCATACAACTGATTTTAAGATAAGCCAATGTACCAAAAACATGTAGCAAACTTAATGAAAACAATTTAGAAAAAAAAAAAATCTAAGGTCAGTTATAAGACAAGAACACCAAGAACACTGATATTGTATACATAATAATGTTATGTATACATAACAAGATAAAGGTACAAGTTGTAAGAAATAAAAAAGAGAAGAAAATATTTAATATATAAATATACATTATATCAATAAAAAATACATGAAGATATATATTAACTTGTACAAAGCCCAGCCAAATTAACAAACCATTAAAAGAAGTGAGAATATCAGCAAATCTGGTAGATGGAGAATAATCTTACAGAACTCGGTAGCATTTCAACAGGAGCAGGCTAGAAAATAATGTACTTCATAAATTTACTGTTGTGAATGGTATCTAACAAAGGATGCAAGAAGCAAAAATTACAACTGTACTAAAATCTATTAAAATACCTGAATAAATGCATTATAAATAATTGTTTTGATTGGAAGAGTGCATTCGCATAAATGTAGCATTTTGCCCTCAAATTAGTCTATATAGTCAGTGTATCCCAAACAAAATTCAAGCTGGCTCCTCTGACAAAATCAACAAGTTCAGGTATGGGAAGATCAAGTCCTCACAGCGACCAATCAATCCTGAAACAAAGAGCAAAGATGACATTGCCGAACACTGTTAACAATGCCCGTGCCATGTCCATTCCACCTCCCTCAGACTCGTTCACTGCCAATATTCAGGCTGCAAATTAGGTGCTGCCCAAAGTGACAAAAGGCCTGAGTCTCCACAAGCAGACTCAGGGGCAGAACGGTTTTCCCACATCAGTGCTCTAGTGTCCACTCCGCATCCTCTCAGACAGCACTGGAGGGGATTCTTGAAGGTGACATCACTCCAGAAGCCTCCTGGGCAGCAGCAGTTCCCCGGGTCAGTTCTGGAGGCGGAGGGTAACTTTACAAGAGGCCTGGCCTCAAGCCCACAACCTCAGCCACTCCAATGATTTTCCAAACACCCAAGTATTTATATTGAAACCCATCTGACTGGAGCAAAAGATCTCCATGGTTTATATTCCCCGTGAAAAACCTCTATGGCATCATTACAAATGATGCCAAGTCATATAACAAAGTCATAACAACAAAAATAGTACGCCACTAGTAAAGGAATGCAAGAAATAGGCCAATATAAGGAAACCGAGCGCAGAGAAACAGGTCCACCTTTGAGTAGAAACTTGATATTTAATGAAGAAGGAACCATAACTCCCCTGGCCGGCGTGGCTCAGCGGTTGAGCACCGACCTAGGATCCAGGAGATCAAGGTTCGATTCCCGGTCAGGGCACATGCCCGGGTTGCGGGCTCGATCCCCAGTGGGGGGCCTGCAGGAGGCAGCCGATCCATGACTCTCTCATCATTGATGTTTCTCTCTCTCTCTCTCTCTCTCTCCCTCTCTTTCTTCCCTCTGAAATCAATAAAAATACATATTTTTAAAAAAGGAACCACAACTCAATGGAAAAAGAATGGATCTTAGAATAGACGAAGTTGCGAAATCTGGCTCACTATTTGGAAAGGAGAAAAAAAGCAAAGCCCCTACTTTATACCATGTACTAATAAGGATTAAAGATCTAAGTTAGAAAGTCAGCTGAAGGAAATTCAGAAAAATGAGTTTGTCACATAAGAGTGGGGAAAACTTCATGAAGACCCAGAAGAATAAACAAGCAATTCCGCTCCTAGGAAATTACCTAAGAGAAAAGAAAACACTGATACGAGACTATTTACAGTAGCTTTGCTCGTGAGAGCCTCAAACTGGAAGCAATTCAAATGCCATCGGTAGAAAAATGCTCATGTAATTTGCACATAAACAGACTCAGCAATAGAAAGGAATGAGCTATATTGGCGCCCACGGCACTGTAGCGGAATCTCCCGACGTAAATGTTGAGTAAAGCAAGACAAGCGCAAAACAGCACCTGTTGGGCCCATTTATAAAAGAAAACATAGGAATAGAAATCAGAGCATTGTTTGGAGGTGACTGAGAAGAGGCATGAGGGAACTTTCTGAGGCGATGGAAAAGTTACGCATCACAATTGGGGTGCTGCTTATGTGGGTGTACATTTGTAAAACTCTACAAGTGTTACATAGTGAAGTGAGCACACTGAACAAGTGTGCTCATTTCACTGTGCGCAAAAGTTACTTTATTGTAGAAATAAGTTAAACGAAATGTAATTATTTTTTAAAAACAAAAGAGCACTAGCCATAAAGCAAAAACATGACAAACTTGAATGCATCAACATTTAGGTATTCCAGTCAATAAAAAAATGAAGCACGTAGATGCCTGGTAAGGTCATCTTTGGGGCCATATGGAGATCATAAGATACCCAACATTCTTGTTCCCCTATTTTTAGTTGATTAGGACCCGTTTGTGTGGTGTGTGCCTATCTGCACGCACACTGCAGATGGACAGGCAGGCAGATTAGCGGAGAGAGGAATTCGTGCACGATAGATGTAATGTGTGTGCCGGGTGCGGTTTCCAGAAGAAAAACGCGCTCCCTGCTGGCCATTTAATGTTGAACCCAGTGGGCGAGCAACAGGCAGAAGGCTTCAGTGCACCCCCGGCTGCCCTCGGAGACACCGCCGGCTTCGTACCTCCTGTGGTCCAGGCCCTGGGCACGGCATGGACTCCCCACCCCACGGCAAGGAGCCCTGTAGGGGGCCCCTCTGAAGTCAGCAGAGAAGGGACACAGGATTTGGAGTCTCTAGGCTCAGGTCTAGTGACTTAAACCGTCTCTTCCACCTGTGAGACTGACATCCTTGTGTCCTAAATTTCAAAACGTGTAAAAATGAAGAGAGCAATGCCTCCTTAATATTCCCTTTCCCATCAGCGCCGTAGGACTAGTGACTGAGAGCAAACTCTGAAGAGTCCTTGGTACAAGTCTTGTGCCTCCTTCGTTAGATGAATGACCCCCACGGAGACACAGGGTAACAGTTAGGTCACGAGAGAGTGAAACATGTTATTATAAAGAAAGTTGACTCATGGGTCGGGCGGAGTCTGTTGGTTATCATGTTTGTTTCCTCCATCCGGTAGATCTGATGATCTGGCAGCTGCAGGAGGAAGCGGGGGGGGGGGGGGGGGGGTCCCAGGACCACCTCCTGTGATCCGCCCCCGCCCTCCCAGCTCCTGCATCCCCTTCATCTCCAGGTTAGAGCACACCCCGAGATTCTCCAGGGATGAAGAGGGCCCCGAGACAGGCCGGGAGTAAATTTAACTACATTTGGGGAAATCCTTTGAGGCTTCTCTCAACACATCTGTGATCTAAACGACTGACAAACTCCAAAATGAATCCTTGGAAGCGCCACTTACTTTCAAGGAACCTCTTTTTTTTTCCATTTTGATTGTTCCTGCGAGTTTCAGCTCTTCACCATCTCTTGCTTGTTATATGTTAACTTTCTTCACTTTGTCCATTTTTCTCTGTCATTCCACCTTACACACTGAGGACAGACATTTCCCCCTAAAATATCAGCCACATCACATCTCCCTCCAACTCACAAATGTCCACATACCCCTGTGGGCCTTTGCAGACTCTCCAGCATCAAACACCAACTGCATTTTCTGCTTCTGCTGAACAGCATGCTCCTATTATCGACAACTTCATTGCCATCCCTGAGCCAGCATATACTTCAAACTCAGATATTTTCCCGTGTCCCTTCGCCTTGGAAAGGCTGCCCTCCTCCTTAGGCCTGCCCGCCACGCGTCACAGTGCAAACAGCAGCTCCTCACACGCGTCCTTCCCTCGGCCGCTCCACATCGGGACTCCCTGCATTTCTTCCTCTGGTTTCTACAGCACGTTGTTTGTGCATCTACCCAGAACACCTTAACCTCTGCCCCATCCGCAAAAGACGCTGTCAGGGTGCAGTGGGAACAACATAGACCTGACATCAGAAATTAGACCCGAGGAATCACTTCATAATGTCTGCATGTATTCAGTCATCACCTTGTACTCTGAGGTTTTGTGGCTTAATAGCAAAAGTGGCCTTGGCATGTTTGTGTTCTCTCAGCTACATAATCTCAAATTTTTAAAATGTTATAGCACGGTGATTAATTACAGTGTTTCTTAAAGGGGCTTCTCAATTTTTGACTTTAGCATCCACTGGAGTTTCTCCTCTGTGTTTAATGTTTTTCTTGAGGCCAAAATGCTGTTTTATATAAGTCTTCCATAAATATTGATTAACCTTAAAGAGGGGGAAACATTTTTATCAGAGCACATATTTGAACTCAACTCTTTGAGCACAATTGTGTCATCTGCACTCCCTCTCCCAAGAAGACATACAAATGCCCAAAAGCCATATGAAAAGATGCTCAGCATCACTAACCATCAAGGAAATGCCAATCAAAACCACAAGACAGCATCTCGCACCTTGTAGGGTGGCTAATATAAAAAAGACAAATAATAACCAGTGTGGGCAAGGGTGTGGAGAAACTGGAAAGTTTGTTCACAGGAATGCAAATGGTGAAGGCCCTGTGAAAAAACCTATGAAGCATCCTTAAGAAATTAAAAATAAAACTACCGTATGATCCAGCGACCCCACTTCTTGGTATTTATCCAAAGAAATCATTATCGGGATCTCAAAGATTGTTCAGCAATAACCAAAATATGGAAACAATCCATATGTTCATTGACAATAAATAAAGAAAATGTGGTATAGATACATAAATTATAATGCAGCCTTAAAAAGGAAGGAAATTCTGACACGTGCTACAACATGGATGAACCTTGATGTTACTGTGCTAAGTGAAGTAAGCCAGCCACAGGTGGGTGATTACTGTGTGATCTCACATGATAAATTGAAAGTAGGCAAATCCACAGAAGCAGAGAGTGGAGTGGTGGTTGTCAGGGTTGGAGAAAGAGGAAAATGGGAAGTTGTTGCTCAATAGATATAAAATTTCAGTTATGCTACATGAATAGGTTGGAGGGATCTGCCACACAACTTAGTATCTATAGTTAAGAGTATAATATCGTACACTTTAAAATATGTTAAGAGGATAGATCTCATGTTAAGTGTTCTTAGCATAAAACCAAAAACAAAACCCACAAAAGAACATGAGAAAACTTTTGGAGGTGAAGGATATATTTAGTGTCTTGGTTACAGTGATGGGGTCATGAGCGTTTGCATATGTTTAAACTCAAAATAATGTATACATTAAATATGTGCAATTTTGGCATACCAAATATGCCTCAAAAACACTTTGAAAACAATTAGGACAACCAGCTGTGGGTGTGGAGTGGTCATGTAGTGACCCACTTCATGTCATCAACCTCATGTTTGCCTCACCCTCACCATCCCGCAACACACCTGCCCAGATCCTCCTCGGACCGGCGCCTAAGGTCTCTCCGTCTGAAGCGGATCCCACAGATCTTTGCCTAACCTGTTCATTCTCAGTGACCCAGGTCTCTCCTCAGAGGGTCAGGCCTCTGTGACATCACACCCCTCCCTCAGCTGCATTTCATTCGTAGTACTTATTTCTATCCAAATTGCTTGACTTATGTAAGTGCCCGTTGCCCCTTGCCCCTGCCAGAACACACTCCATGAGGTGGATTTCTTCTGTCTCCTTTTCAATTGTGTCGGAAGTGCTTTGAATGAGATGCCTCATGAGCTACATAGTTCTGGAGGAATTCACAGAAACGCAACGCACTGTAACTCAAGAACCTGAAAACATGATCAGCTTTTAGAGCCTTGAACTAGTCAGACAGTAGCCATCACTGATTAATCATCTTTGTTCCTGCATTGTGTCCTCTTATCTTCACATCCAAACCTAGGATGTGGCAACATTCTTACCCCACTTCGGACATGAAGACACTGTGTCAGGAAGAACAAGGAACTTGTTCAGGATTGCAGGAAAAGCAGGACCGAGCTTCACCCGGCTTCCTGCCTTCCTGGGTGGGCTATGCATCAGAAACTACGCATTTCCCCTTCTCTGCTTGTATGATCTCCGAGCGATGCTGCTAACCTGCCTTCCCAAGTTCACTAATACACGAAGTGCTCTAAACAGAAATCACCCATATTTTACTTACTGGGAGTAAAACACCTCTCATCACCAATTAATCCATGTATCCAACTCTGAGACCCATTTTAATACTTAATATTGCATTTTCCAAGCTCATACAGCACTTACGGAAAAGTAACCAGATAACCCTGTGAACTTCCTGGGCCTGTGCTGCGCAGAAAGTACACCTGAGATAATCATCAGTCATCATTATCAATACAAGTTAATCACTTTGCTTAGCCTTGTCAGTGCCTGAATGCTGTTGGATCGGCTACCTTGAGGTCTGTGGGAGTGAAGGACTAAGAAAAGGCCAGGACTGGGGAGGCCTCATTCATAGAAGCAACTATGAGACCTCCTGAGGCAAAGTCCTCCTCTTCTCACATCTGCCTGGATTTCAAAGCAGAACTGAAATCCAGCAAACAGGCTTCTCCAGAAAGTGAGGCACAGGACCCTAAGCAGGTTTTGAAGAAACTGCTTCTCGACCAGGCTTCCGGAATGAATTAAGTTTGAGAACCGAGGTTCCACTGTACAGCCAAAAAAAAAAAAAAGAAAACAGGATCTCAAAGAGAGATCTGCACTCCTGTGTTCGTTACAGCATTAGTCACAACAGTGAAGACGTGGAAACAACCGAAGCATCCGTCAACAGATGAATAGATAGAGATGTGACTTATCTCTATCTCTATCTCATCTAGATCTATGTAATGAAATATTACTCAGCCAAGAGAAAGAAGGAAATCCTGCCACTTGTGACAACATGAGTGGACCTTGAGGAAATTAGGCAAAGTGAGATAAGTCAGAGAGAGACAAATACTGTTTGATCTCATCTATATTTGGAATTTAAAGCAGGTGAACTTGTAGAAACAGAGAGAGAATGGTGGTTAACTGGAGCTGGGCATGGGGGAAATGGGGAGATGTTGTTAAAAGTATAAAGCTGCAACTGAAAGATAAGTCCCAGAGATCTCATGTACAACGGAGCGATTATAGAAAACAGTACTGCATCGTAAACTTCAAAGTTGCTAAGAGACTAGATCTTAATTGTTTCCACCAGACCAAAAAAATTATAGTTATGTGATGTGTTACAGGTCTTTGCTAACGCTATGGTGGTAATCATATTATAATATATAAATGTATCAAATTGACATACTCTATATCTTAAACTTATAAAGTGCTGTAATATGTCAGTTTAAAAAATAGTCTTGTTAAATGACATAACAAGACTGTCTGGAAGGATCAGGGAAAATGGATAGGGAGTGTGAAGATAACAGAGATTGAGAAAGATGTAAAAAGAATAGCAGATTGAGAAAGATGTAAAAAGAATAGTGCCGGTTATCTTTATCTGTTCTAAAACGTCCAAAGCATTTGCAAAGGACAGAGGTAAAAGGCGCCAATCAAAGGCACTACTTAAGCCAAAGCAATTGAGTGCATTACTTTGCATCCATAATTTCAGCAACCTGACTGGCTGTTCTAATGCCACCCCCTTAAAGCCGGGGCATGGGAAGATCATCGCTATAGCCAAATGAGGACACAGAAATGCAGAGAGATTCAAGTGACCGTAGTCTAGGGGTGCTACATAGCATACAGGACGCACAGTTCAATTTGAACTCCAGATAAACAAAGATTTTTTTTAGTATAAGTATGACTCATGCAATAATGCTCCAAATATTGCCTGTGGCATGCTTATACAAAAAAAAATGTTTATGTATCTGAAATTCAAATCTGCTATGGCACCTCGTATTTTTATTTTCTAAATCTGGCAACCTACCGTGGTTCCAAAGCAAGGCAAGAGAAGGAGCTGTGTGTTCGCAGAGGATGCTGTCTTCAGGTTCGGCTTCTTAAGCACAAGTGCCCCCACCCCCTTCCGAGTGTGTGGGCCCAGCCACCTCCCTGCTCTCTTTCCCCCAAGGGGTACAGTGCCCGGCGTCAGGACTCACCTGAGTTCTCTCAGGAGACAGTTTCCCATCCTCTCAACCAGACTCGGCTCCTCAGCTGCTGAGTTTCATTCCACTTTGGTTCGTTTTGACCAAAGCAACAAAGGGCACCACATGGGGCAGGATGTGACATCTGACCACTGGCCTGTGCTCCCACCAACCACCAGCTGCCAGGGGATGGGCATGTTAGAGAAGGAAGGAACCTGTTGGAGGAGGAAGGAGCCGTTGTGAAGGGGAGGGCAGGAGAAAGGCCAGCTTTTTCCAGTGTGTGTGTGAACATCAGGCAGAAGCACGTGAGAAAAGATCTAACACGCTAGAGTCGCTTGGCTTTCGAGGAAATCCCAGGATTGCAGGATCATACAGGGCAGGGAATTTCCTATTCCTGAGAAATCTGCTGTCAAGGCTTCCAATATTCTCTTCTCTTCCAAACACCCAAGAAGAAAGCCTCTTGTAAGAAAAAGAAAATCTCTGTTCCTCCAGCCATAAAAGTCAAATTCTATGTAATGTCTTTCCTCAGAGGTAGGACACTTCAGAAGGCTAGACTGCAAAGAAAGAGACGAATATGGCAATGGGAGGGTCTTGCTGCTGTCCGAGGTAGGCCACAGAGCAATTATTCTTCCTGTTTTTCCAAGGTTAAGGTCGCAAGGGGAAGGACAGGGCTGGCAGGCCCATCGGCCCCATCTGGTCCCCACTTCCTCCCCTGCGCCCATCAGGGCGGCAGAGCGCAAGCTGGCGGTGGCGATAAGGCCGGTGAGGAGCCGCCTGCTCACTCGGCCCCTTCTCCTGGGGAAGTCAAGCACCCTGTTCATTACCTTATCTTGCGCCCAGCTTCGTGCAGAACAGGTACCTGGTTTTCTTCCGTTTTCATCCTAAATTTATTCATGAATATCCATATGGGCCCATGATGTATTTTCCTTAAGACAAAAGCCAAACAAATGAAACTTATTTCCTAGCTTTGGAAAGGCCTAGAAGCAGTGACTAACCCTGTAGCAATAAGCACCAGGACTATGGTCTCTAAGTACAAATTTCCCCAACGAGGAACCAGGGTTCCTTTAACAAAATAAGGCAGGAGTAGCGATACGTATATTGACTGGTGTGCTCAGGGCCGCACCTGGAAGCCCATCTGGACTTGTCTAAGCCCCACTCTTCTGGCGGTGCTCTGCCCAGTATGTTTGGACATTAGTTCTTTGCATTTATATCAGTTGCTAAAAACTGCCGGTCGACTAAATATTTAGACTCACTATCATGAGAACCATCAGAGGAGGCAGCCACTATAGCAACAGGCACCCCAGTATCAGGACAGGCAACTGGAACCCCACTATCGCAACAGGCACCCAAGTATCACAACAGGGGTCTCAACATCATGATGGGGACCCCAATATCACGATAGGCACCCCAATATCACAACATGCACCCCAATATCATGATGGGCTGGCGCTATTGTGGTAGTGCCCCAGTATCATGACAGGGATCCCCTATTGTGACAGGAACCTCACTATCATGACATGCACCCCAGTATCACAACAAGGACCTCAACATCATGAAGGGACCCTCATATCATGATGCCCCACATTATAATAGGAACCCCCATATTGTGACAAGGACCCCATATTGCAACAGGGACTTCTTATTTTGACAGACTCCCTAACATCACAACAGGGACCCCAACATCGTGACAGGGAATCCCTATCATGACAGGCACTCCACTAGCGTAACAGGGAGCCACTATCCCAGCAGGAGGCCCCCATATCATGACAGGGACCCTGCTATCATGACAGAGGACCCTGCTATTATGACAGGGACCCCAATATCATGACAGGCACCCCTCTATCATGACAGACACCCATTATTGAGAGAGGCACCTATTATTGGGAGAGGCATTTACTATCACAAGAGGCAACTATTATGCTATTATTGTGAGAGGCGGCTACAGGGCCCAACTGCGTCCAACAAGCATCTACACGGCCATTTCTGTTATAGGTAATAATAATAATGAGGGAAATACAATATGGTCTCAAATGGAAAGAGCTGTTTTTTCTTTGTTCTTTTTGTTGGTTTTGTTCATTGGATTCCACATGTGAGTGGAGTCACGGGGTGCTTGTCTCTCTCCAGCTTATTTCACTGGCATGGTGCCCTCCAGGTCCATCCATGGTGCTGTGGGGAGGGATTTCCTTCCTTTTTATAGCCGAGTGGTGTTCCATTGTGTAAATGTGCCTAACTGGGGTTTAACCCAACATTTATTTATTTGTTATATTTATGTATAGCAAAAAGTTTGTAAGAAAACGCAGAAGGGGCAAGAAGGTTTCCAACGGGTGGGGTAATTTCTCCCTCCCTGGCAAAAGCTGCATGGCTGGGAAAGTTCTGCCTGAGAAAGATGGTTTCTGCCTTATGGGGGAAAGACTCAGCACATGGATCCCGAAGGTGTCCCCTCTGCTGTCTCCCCAAGGAGCTCACGCAACTCTAGTCCACTCTGCCCTCCCAATTCTGGAGCCCAAGGAGCATGGCTGCAAGATAAATTTAGTGTGTTGGCCCTTGAAGGGGGTTCCCGCATATCTAGCCATCTGTCCCTGCCAGACAGAACGTCCTGTGCCAGATGCTATGTGGGCAGCTTTCTCAGCTCTGGTGCTCTGGGCTGGGGACCCGGTTTGAGGTTTAGAAACTCAGACTTCTCCGGGGTACCACCCCCCACCCCCAGCTGAGATATCAATCTGGACCTTCAGCTGCGGCCTGTGGGAGCCTGGCCAGCCCTCTCGGGCCTCCTGACTTGCTACTGTTGTAGGTGGTGAGAATGGCACCAAGTGTTAGACTGATGGGGTCACACTGGACCTGGGCTCAGCAACCTTGGTACTTGAGTTCTGGCTAAGAAAGAATTCAGAGCCAAGACCCAAACTATAAGAGAACATTTATTTATAAGATCACAGAGGTAGAAATAATTCGTAGAGGAAATGGGCTGTGGAAATTAGTTATAAGAGGCAGAGGCCCTTGGAGCTTGGGAGTGAGGAAGGTAATGGTAATGGGCCTTGGCTGGGGAGAGGGGGAGGGGGAGGGGGAGGGGGAGGGGAAGGCAAAAGGAAAGGGAAAGGCAGGGAGGGAGAACGAACTGGGTCCTCCGTCCTAAGAGTTTTAAGGGTGGAGATTTTCGGGGAGGTCCCAGGGGAAGATCTTAATAGAATATTCAGCAGTTTTCCAGGTGTGTCCTTTTGGGGTCTAGGCCTCCACTGATTAACTAGTGGGTGAAAACTTTCCAAATTTGGTGTAAGACATAAATCTGATTCAAGAACCTTAGTGAACCCCAAGTAGAATAAACCCAAAGAAATCCACGCCCAGAAACATCATAATCAAATTGCTTAAAGTCAAAGATTAAAAAAAACTTTTTAAACAGCCACAAAAAAGACTCATTACATAAAGGGAAACAATGATGTAAATGACTGGAATTTCTCACAGCAGAATTATCTGCCAAAATGAAACAAGTGTCCATCAAAAGGGTAAATGGATAAACAAATTTTGGTGTATCCAGACAACAGAAACTGCTCAGCAATAACAAGGAACTATTGACACACCCGGCAACACAGATGGACCTCAGATAATTATGCTGACTGAAAAGAGACAAACATGAAAGAAAATACGATCTATAGTGACAGGTAACAGGTCAGGTATTGCCTGGGGATGGAAGGAGGTGCAGGAGGCACTGGAGGGAAGCATTGTAATGAGGCATGGGGGAACTTTGGGGGATGCTGGATGTGTTCACTATCTTGATCACGGCGATAGTTTCACAGGGACTTGCATATGTGAAAACTTATGTTGTACAATTTAAATATGGGCAATTTATTATATGTCAATTATATCTCAATAGAGCTGTGCTTTTAAAAAGTAACGCTTGATATGGGCCACACATGGGTGAATCTCCAAAATAACATGCTGAGTGAAAGGCGGCAGACACAAAGGAGTACACGCTTTATGATTCCATTTACATAACATTCTAGAACAGAAAAGAATGAATCTATGCAAAGAAGGAGAGGAGGAGGGGAGGAAGAAAGAGGGAGGAGAGGGGGAGGAGAGGAGGGGGGAGAGGAGGGGGAGGGGAAGGGGAGGGGAAGAGGGGGGAGGGGAGGAGACGAGGGGGAGGGGAGGGGGAAAGGGAAGAGGGAGGGGAGAGGGGGAGGGGAGGAGGAGAGGGGGAGGGGAGAATGGTGGCCTGCCCCTGCTGTGTGAAGACAAGGATTGACAGGCAGGGGCATGAGCTAAAAACAATGTTCTTGATAAGGGTTTGAATTACATGAGTATATTCATTTGTGAAAATCTAGATAATGGAAATTGTAGGTTGGTGCAATCCACTGTATGCTAAAGTGTTTAGGATGAAATGTCCTCATGTCAACAACTTACTTTAAAATACACTTTTTTAGTCCCGCTGGGCATAGCTTAATGGTTGAGCATCGACCTAGGATCCAGGTGATCGGGGTTCGATTCCCGGTCAGGGGTGTGCAAGAGGCAGCTGATCAATGACTCTCATCATTGATGTTTCTCTCTCTCTCTCTCCTTCTCCCTTCCTCTCTTTGAAATCAATAAAGATATATTTTTAAAAATATACTTTTTAAAAAAAGATAAATTGATGGATGAATGGAAGAAAACATGGGTAAATGGATCAGCATGTGGTAAAGTAATACAACAAAATGTGAATTCTAGAATCCCATTGGATATAAGTGGTTTGTTCTATAATTATTTCTTCTATATGTTTGAAGTTTTTCCTAATAAGATGTTGGGGGAAACAAAAAACTATTTGTGTGTCTCAGTCCACATATATATAAGTAAATGCAAAAGAAACCATTTCCATGGACACCCCAAAAGGTTTTAGCAGTGATTTGCCACTGGGGAAGGGAAGGATTTGAGGGACAAAAGGTGGAACTTTTGCTTTCCCATGTGTTCACTTTTTTATGGAAGTCTGTGCATGGAACCGAGTGTAATTCCTTCAAGAATAAATTCACCATGTGCGCCTCCCACACATTTACAGTGCAGACATCATTCTTGCCCAGAAGAGCAAATTGAGGGCCAGAGGGATGCGGCTGTGCATCCGAGGCTGCCCAGAGGCAATGGGAGACCAGGAACAAAACCCAGTCCCGTGCTCCTGCGGATAAAGAGGCCTTGACAGAAAGGCCTCGGTGGGCTCATCTCATGGCCCCTGGCCCAGCTCCTTCATGGTCACTCGAGTGACCGTTTCTAATACCAGCATGCCTTCACTATATTCACGAAGCAGGAGGTGCTCGGCCAGGCTCCCCGCCCCACCCCTTCCCGGACCATTCCACCTGGATGCCCACCCGAGCACGGCCTCCGCTTGCTGTCCACCGCACACCCGCCGTCCAGGACAGAAAGCCAGCGTGGCCTCCACTCATCTTCCCCTGGCCCTCACCCCTCACCACCTCCTCTGACTCTCCTGCTGCAACAGCTCTGGCACTAGTCCCATTTTAGTAGCCTCCCTGTTTCTGCCTCAGTGCAGGCCTCCCACCTAGGTGGCCATGACTGGTTTCCCAAGCGGCCCACCTCTCTTTGACCTCATATGCCCTTGAGCCATGCCACCTACCACCACATTTTCATTTCTAGAGCACATTTATGAACATGTCACTTCCCTACTCACAAGCACCCTTGCTCCTGCTGCTTATAGGATGAAGTCCAGGCTCCTTAGAGTCTCACTTGGCTCCTCTAAGGCCTGCACTCAGACTACTTTTGTAGACTCACCGTTACCCATTCAACCACCCTAAGCCTGTGGCCTATTCTACACAAGGTGCAGATGTCACAACCATCTCAGGCTCTGCGCTTTGCTCTGGGTGCTCCCCCCCCCCGACCCCCCCAGCTCCTGGCACAGGCGAGAAGCTGCTCACCTTCCCAGGCTCAGGCCATGTGATTCTCTACAAACACTGTTCAGCACCTCCGACCACCACACTGGAGGAGGACCACTGACTCCTTTTTGCATTATGAGGTGCTGTGCTCTGCCACCCCTTTCAGCCTAGCCCCCTGTGAATTCCTCGCTTGCATCTGCCTCACCAAGGTGGAAGCCATCAGGCGTGATCCCCTCCAATCTGGTTCTTCTCCTGGGCACACGGTGGGGTTGCACTTCCCACCCCCTTGCCCCTTAAGTCAGGCAGGACCACGTGTTCACTCCAGCCAGTGAAATGTGAGCACAAGTACAAGGTCACTCTTCTGCAGCAGCCCTTAGGCGCAGGTCACTTTTCTCTCTGTTCCCTCCCCATGAGGTGATCAAGGAAGCTCCAGAGGCTAGGGCTCAGCAGGCAGGGTCTCTGAACGGAAAGAATGGGGCCAAATCTGCCAACCAAGGTGGCTGTGAAGCCACTAAAGCACGGGGTAGTCTGTTCTGAGCGCTGGGGATCCCGCAGTGAACAAGGGAGAGGCAGCTCTATTCCGGTGAGGGCAGGCAGACAGTGCCAAATAAAACTCCAGCAGGCAGAGACAAGCCCCGCGCCACTTCACCCAGTCAGAGAGGGGCCGAAGCCCAGGACGGCGCGTACTTTTGAGGGGTTAAGGAAGGTCTCTCTGAAGAGCTGAGTTGCGCTGGAATGAGAGGGTGATGACCAAAGCCGGTCAGGCTAAAACTGGGGGGTCGGGGCGTGGGCGATCGCTCCAAGCAGAGGGGGAAACATGCAATGAATAAGCTTGGAGTGTTTCAGGAACAGGAAGAAACCGCGTGGGGCCTAACAAATCCACGTATAATGATATGAAGTGGGGTCAGAAAGATTGGCAGTGGTCGGGCCCCATAGGGCCTCAAGGTCTGTGATGGCCACATGGATGTGAAATGAGCACGCGTGGACTGAAGGGTGGATGGGGCGATGGGTGCACGGAAGCTGTCAAATCCTGGGCGGCCAGAAACCCAAATCCGTTTCAGACCACTAGGTGGAGCCAGACATCTGCTCCATAGCTGTGGCTTCCTTTGGGCGTCCGTTTTAAAGCGTAGGTGGTGCTCCTCATGGGAAACAGACAAGCCGTCCACCCTCTTTGGAGGAGAGCAGGGCTTCCCGACTAGCACAGCTACTGGACCACTGGCTCTGCGGAGGCACTGATGCCCTTGTGCAGGGGTGAGCAAGCAAAGTCTGGTGAAGCCAGGCTCCGAAGCATTGCCTCTGCAGTAAGCGGCCTCCGTCTATCTACAGTGCTGTCTCATACATCAAACACTGCCGTGTTCTAGGTTGGTCCTGATGTAAAAAGGCTTAGGAGGTACAGTTTTAGAGAATGAGAATCTCTGGTTCTGATGAAGAAGAGACCAAAAAGCCTGAGAATACCAGGTCAGGAAATGACCTAGATGAGCCGCCTACCCTGGAAAGAAAATAGCCATCCTGGACTCTCCATTTTAAAAATAATTTGCTTATGGAATTAAATTATATCACTCATGCCTTCAAAACACACTTAAAGAGCGCCCAGTCCGAGTCTGCTCTGACATACAGAAGTGGGTATTATTGGGAGGAGGCCCTTTTTCTTAAGGAGCTCCCACTCTAGAGAGGAGACAGGCAGGCAAGCCAACTGTTACGCAGCAGGATGCCCGTCGTGGTCAACCAGCACACAAAATGAAGTTCAGCTTCCCTGGGCACAGCATTTAGGAATACTTACAAGGAAGAGGTTTACTATGGCTTCAACAGAGTTATTTATCTAGGCCATTTCCTCGGGCTGGTCACAGTATGGTAGCAAAGTGGCTGTCCTAGCTCCAGGCGTCATGTCTACATTCACAGCAGGAAGGCAAAAGGACATGAATCATTAGCTGTACTTTTTCATTTATCAGAAAAACAAAAAGACTTTCTAGAAACCCCAACACTCTCTAGTTGCAACTAATTAATCAGAACTAGGCCACATGACAGTCCCGGGTGCCAGGGAGGTTGTCAACATGAGTATCTCACGTTGGGCTGACCCTATTAACAAAATCAGGATTCAATTAGCAAAACAGAACAGGGAATTGATACTGGACATACAATTATCAGTGTGCCTCATACAGTAATAATCAAAGAAATGCAAATTAAAATGAGAGATCTTTTTCACTCAGCAAATTGGGCAAATTTTAAAAGGTGGACAACATCTACTGTTGAGAAGATGGAGAAAAGTGAACATTTCACAGACTGCTGGAAGAAGTGTACAATTCTCATTTGGCAATATACTGAAAGTTAACACTTTTTTCAATGTTAATATTTTGACCCAACAATTCCACTCCTAGATAGTTAAGTGCACAAAGATACAGTGTTGTTTAGGTATTTAAAATTAGGAAACTATCTATACATCCAACAATGGGAAATTAGTAAAATAAATGATGATACCTCCATGTGATCTTCAATCATTTTTTTAAATTAGAAATTTATGCAAATGCAAGATAAGATTAAAACATGAGGCTTACGTAAAACATAGTTGTAACAGTCTATCTTTAGGTGATAATAACTTAACCTTAATCGGATACAAAAACTGTACACCTTTTTGTCCCCACCACATTTTATGTTTTTGATGCCACAATTTATATCTTTTTATATTGTGTATCCATTAACAAATTATTGTACCTATAGTTATTTTTAGTACTTTATACTAAAGTTAAAATGATTTATACCCCACCATTACAAGAGCAGAGTATTCAGAATTTGACTATATAGTTACCTTTACCAGTGAGTGATACTTTCATACGTTTTCATGTTACTAATTAATGTTCTTTCATTTCAACTTCAAGAACCTTCTTTAGCATTTCTTCTAAGGCAGGCCTAGATCAAAAGTATCTTATTAAAAGTATGTTCCAATGTGAAACATACTAAAGCTGATAACTTTACCATGGTTATGGAAGAGAATGTTTCAATTCTCAAGAAATATAGCTTGAAAAATGTAAGGATAAAGGGTCATATTTTACTGCCAAAGGCCCAGGGGGAAATGCACATATGTAAACACAGATATAGAGAGAGCACATGTAAATGACAAAGCAAACAGAGGAAATGTTACCTACAGGGGGACCCAGGTTAAGGCTATACAATTTACTTTGTGTCATCTTTATTCTTGCTTTGTGTGTGTGAAATTAAAATTATTTATAAATAAAAAGTTTATTAAAGTATTAGTAAATTTTCTTTGAAATACATAAAAACATAAGATGGATTAATGGATGGGCACAGCGTTGAATACATAGATAAGACATGCTAAATGCTACACTCTATATTTGAAATTTTTCATAATAAAATGTTGTGGGGTAGGGGGGAGTGTCAGGAACCAGCCTGAAAAAATGAACAAACCTGAGTTCCAGTGGGAATGAAAGAGACAGTTATGGGATCAGGAGGACTGCCCTCCAATGAGGAGCAGCCCCGAATGGCTTCAACGCCTTTATTATATAGCAAGTGGCAAACAATAGACAATGAAGGGAGCGTGTTACAAAGTATTCCTTCAAGGCGATTTCTGCTGCATAAACACCCTTTCAGAGTAAACACCCTGCCTCCTTCGTGAGCCCAGACCTTGGTAATTTCTTTATTTCGACTCCTCAAGGGAACTTGTGGGGAGGGTCCAGTCCTTGACTCCAGGCCCTCAGGTGACGTGGACCATGTCCAGGCACATCACCGGCTCCCAACAGGGGAGCAGTAGGCAAATTTATGTGACCTGTTATGAAAAATGTTATCAAATCAGAAAACCCACTGTTAGGAGCCACTGAGGAGGGGGGAGAGGGCTTTAAAGGCCACTTTCTTGGCCCTGCTATCGCTTGGTATTTTCTCCAAAAGTGTGAGTTGGGTTGAACTCAAGATTCTCTCTGCCGCCATGGCCACTGTGAGGTGCCAAGCAGAAAAGGACAGGTCACCCAGCTGACATAATGAGGGTTCTATTAGCGACACATCATGCAAATTCATTTTGCAAATTCTCAGGTTAACATTTTTGCACATATATTTTTGAGTTATATAACTCATCAGATTTATTTTATGAAAGAAAAGATTTTAAAGGAAATCTTTCCTGAAACCACAAAAGACAAAACAGAATTAAAAGTGTTTGTATTTAAGTAAGGAAGGGTTGGGGAGGATGGGCCTGGAGCCTACTTTGAAAACCACACTCTTAGAATGTTTTATTCTTAGAAAAACATTTTCATCTAAACTTTGTATTTTCCTTTGAGTCACCTGGCTCCCTAAACACTTGTTGGGTTCTGAAGGAGTTAATACTTTCTCAGTGTTTCACTTTCTCTCCCTAAGTTGTATGTACTTTAAAATAAAACCCTTTTTTTAAATGACTAATCTGATTTCTCAAGATGAAGTGCCCAGGTGAGGACCCTCCCAATTGCAGCTAGCACCGGGGTGTATTACTTTAGGGCGATGTCACTCCGGGGAGCTGAATTGTCAGTGCTTGTTTTTTGACACCAGCAAGTGTTCATGAACCCTTTGCTCCATTTGTACTGGTTGAACTTCCTGTGGTTTTCTACATCACCCCTTCTCTGGCTATACCACCCCCTTCTTAATGTATTGTCCCTTCTACTGAGCGGGTTATTATTAAAGGCGTGGAAAACACACCCCAGGCTTCTTGCAGTGGTTGCACCCTAGTGGCCAGTTGTACCTTTTTGCTTTTCTAATCCTCACCAGAGGATATTTTTTCCCACTGGTTTCCAGAGAGAGTGGATATGAGGAGGAGGGGAGAGAAACATTGATGTGAGAGAAACACATCGATTGGTAGCCTCCTGCATGTGCCCCGACCAGGGCCGGGATGGAGCCCGCAAGCAGGGTATTCGCCCTTGGTGGGGATGGAGCCTGGGACCCTTCAGTCCTGGGCCAGCATTCTAACCACTGTGCCACACCGGCCAGGGCGCTCTATCTTTTTATTAGGACACCTGTCAAAGTTGTTTCTGCTCCTTCAGACTCCTTGAGTTTCCACGGTATTTATATTAATTTGTTCAACTAATACAACCAAGTGCCTGCTCATTTATTCAGTTATTTATTCAACAAACATGAATTGAGTGCCTACAGTAGGCTGGTCCTTGAGAGTGAAGAGATCTATTAAATAAAATCCTTGTTCTCAAGGAGCTCACGGTCTAGTGGTGAAGTCAAAAGGTCCCAAGTCTGTGACATTTATGGGATACAAAGTCTCTTTAAAAATAATAGTAAAAACAATTATTAATATTTAATAGTAAAAACAATTATTAATTTTTTTCAATGTGCAATGTATCTTTTTATCATCACCTGACGATATGTTTATTGATTTTAGAGAAAGAGAGAGAGAGAAAAAACACACACATTGATAGGACAGAGAAACATTGATGAGTTGCCTCCTGTTCATGCTCTGACCGGGAATCAAACCCAAAACCTAGGTATGCGCTCTGACCGGGAATCGAACCCGCAACCCTGCACCGCAAAGGGTACAACGCTGATGATCCAATAGGAATTTCAGAACAATGGTTGAAAAAAAATAATGAATTTACACATTGTATTTAAAGTAAAGAGTAAGCTTAGACAGGCTCAAAGCACAGAGTGAGTGCTAACACCTAAAAGAGCTTGTTTCTCCCTATGAGACATCCCACGAAAGCGCGCAGAAGGACGAACAGCGTGGTGGGTGAGACGATTACATCTCCACTGGTGGCCAATTAGCTTGAGTACTAGCCACACCCAGAGAGATACAACGAAAGTGGAAATACAGCTACCGGGAAAAATGGTATGATCTGTCTATCAAAGGACCGAAGAGGCCTTGAGAAAAAAGATGAAGCCGCACAGGCTGGTGTGGCTCCGTTGAGTGGAGTGTCGTCCTGTACACTGAAAGGCTGCAGGTTCAACTCCCCGTCTCGGCACATACCCAGGTTGCGGGTTTGATCCCTGGTCGGGGTGCTTAGCTCCCCAGTCAGGGGATGTGTAAGACCGATCGATGTTTTTCTCTTTCTCTCCCTCTCCTTTTCCTCTCTCTCTAAAATCAATAAAAATATACCCTCAGGTTAGGATTTAAAAAAAAATTTTAAGAAATAAGATGAAGCCTAAATAGTCTGAATCTTCTTTCTGACTCTACCATACATCATATGTGACATGAATGATGCTATATCTTAATATCACGTGTTTTTTTCAGAAAAATTGTGCAAAATACCATTTATTCATTCTTTATTCATTCTAAATAAAATAAACTTACTTTCTTAATTTTTGTTTTCATTTTTTCCAAAAAAATCTCAATCAAATCATTTGTGGGGATTTTTCTCTCTTTATGAAACATTGACTCCTGTTGTATATGGATTCACTTCTTAATGTATTTTCGCTTTTTCTTACGAAAATGCGGGCATTCAGAAAAGTCGAGGGAGTATGTCATAACTCTCTGATACTTGTTACCTAGATTTCAAAGCTGTCAAGCTCTGGCCACATCACCTCTTTTCTTTTGCTGAAGTTTTTAAAGTAAATCATAGACATTGTGACATGTTAGCACTAGATACTTGAATGCAGCTCTAAAAAATAAAGGCCTTTTCCTACACGCCCACACTCCATTATCAGATGTAACAAAATAAATAATAATCCCATAATATCGAATACCCAGTCCATATTCAAATTTCCCCAAAAGGCAAAAGCCAGTCTTTCCCAGCAGGTAATTCTGGTCTCATTGGGGCTGCCTCTTCAGCAAGGTCAGGGGATGCTGCCCCTCTGGAACAGGGGCTGCTTCACTCCTTCCTTTCTCCCCTATGTCCCCTGTAATCTCGAAGTTAGAGCTACACCTGTGTTGTCCAGTACAATAGCCATTGGCCACATAGAGCTATTTTAATTTAACATTCCACTTATCAGTCTCATTGGCCACACTGCAGCAAGTGCTCAGTGGCCACCTGTGGCTGGTGGCCCCATACAGTCCAGCATAAACCTAGAACACTCCATCACCTCAGGCAATGCTCATAGCCAACAGCTTGTGCTACATTTTGCACTGTTCGGGAAAATGATTTAACTTTAATTGGCTGTTCCTGGCACCAGGATACCAGCTATGTCCAGATAGTAAAGATCTCCTCGATTACAAAATGCCAACCAAAATGTATACTTTGTACATGTGAAATAAAATTAGTAAAACCCCAGGCCCTCTCAGCTGATGAGCCAACCCATGGAACCAACAAGGCCAGGAGGATCCATCTCTTTTGGAATTACTTTGGGCTCAGGCAAATCAACAAACCACCCCAGGGTGCTGCGTAACTCCATTTCTAGTCCACAAATAGGACACAGTGAACAATCTGTACCTGCAGCACACAGACAAGACAAAGCCTCCTGCAAAGGGAGAGCAAGCAATGGGAGATTTATAAGCAGGAAGGTAAAAGGATCGACCCTGAGCCTTAGGAAGTCTAAGAATAAAACAGCGGAAGTAATGCCCCAAGACACAGGGAGACATCCAGGAGTGTGACTGCAAAGCCCAGGTGAGAATCCATGTGGGCAGTGGCACTGGGATTAGAAGGGCAGGGTCAGATTTAACCGACAGGATCTAAATGTGGTGAGAATCCACCAAAAGATTAGAAAGAAAAACGAGTAGCAATGGGCTGAGGGTGGAATCACACTCAGGAGAACGCAGCAGACAGATGAAACCCAAGGCCTAAGAAACAGAGCCCAAGAAGTGGGGAGAAAAGAGCTAGGGACAAACCACGCAGAAGGCAATGGTATTAAAAAAAGGGGGGAGTGGGGCAGGGAAGGAGGATTGGGCCACATGTTTTGGGGGAGGGACTTTTATTATAGAACATTTCGAACATATGGAAAATTATAGAAAATAACAAGTACGTTAGGGTGTCTTCTAAATTTTACTGTTTTGACCTAAAGTAATCACACACATCCTCTTCATCAAAACCCCTTTTACCAAGTTTTCTCTAGAGTTGATCTCAAGAAAAGTAAAAATTAAAAGCATTTAGAATTGCCATGTTTGTTGCTAGGAGAATTAAGAACATTACCAGCACACTCAATTGCCTACCCTATCAGGAATACGTATTTTATAATGTCCCACTTACAATTCTGAAATAAAATTCATAGATAATAAACCTAACAAAATTTCAAAAATTAATGTCCTAACTGTAACATAAGAGAAATGTCTATAATATGTACTTAAATATGTAAATGAGGTACAACTACCACTAAAAGAAATACTGTAACCAGACATTTGCACCTTTATATAAAATCCCCAAGACTGTGACACCACAGGCATTGTCTTAACACCTCAAATATCAAAAGCAACAGTGTGGGTGATGTGATGTGATGCTCTGAAATGGTTAATAACTCTTAGTTCCTGAACAAATCAATTTAGCTGCATTCTGGGAAAATTTAGGGTTACATTTATGGTAGTCATTATACTGTTCACCAATAGTCACAATTCTCCTTTTCTCCCAGACACTAGTAGGATCTGACTTTCTAACTCCCTTGAAGTTAGAGGTGGCATGTGACTTGCTTTGGCCAATGAACCGTGTGTAAGTGAAGCCTGTCACTTCAGGGCTGGGCATTTCATGTTGATGCAAAACTCTGCTCCAAGTGATAGAACCTCCAAAAGCCAGGTACTCCAGTTAAGTGTGATGTGAAACAAACTTCTCTTACGTTAAGCCACTAAGATTTGGGGTTGTTACTATACAGCACAGCCTGATACAATATTAAAACTGCTCCCCCTCAAAAAAGCTTATGTTTTTATGCAAAATGGAATTAGTCTCCAGGCTCTGATCATCATAAACAAGCTTTTCGCTTACGTGACTGTCCAGGGGCCCTGGAGTCCTGAAGGATCCTGGACAACTGTTTGTCATTCCAGACTACTTAACACCTCTCTCTATCCCGCTCCACTGTGACAACTCAAACGCTATCCCTACCAACTCTGCACTCACTCCCCACCCCACTGAAAACTGGCCTTCAGGAACCAGCCAGAGCATGAAAACTAGTGAAAGGGGCTAGACCGAGATGCCTGGAGAACCTGGGCTTCTAAAGGGGCAGCCACTCCAGCAGTGCACTGCCATCAGGAAATATACTTGGAGTTGCCAAATCTTCCCATGTTTCAAGAGAAGTCCAAAATTCAGAGTTTTGGGGGTGGGGAAGGGAGGTGGAAGACGGTATAGGGGAGATAAATGGTGATGGAGAAAAAAATAATTAAACGTAAAAAAGAAAAAAAAATCAATTAAAAAAAGTCCAGATTTTTCCTCAAGATTTTTTATTCCTAAATATCTGCAACAACTTAAAAATTTCGAATTTAAGGCCCTGGCCGGATAACTCTGTTGGTTAGCGCCTCGTTCCAACACGCCAAGGTTGTGGGATCCATCCCGGGTCAGGACACATACAAGAATCAACCAGTGAACGCATAAATAAGCGGAAAACAAATCAATGTTTCTCTCGCTCTTAAAAAATAAATAAAAAATGTTAAATTTAAAATTTCAGCGCTGGGAGTCACACCAAAGTTCTGGTTTGATGAGGCCCACGTGCAGCACTTTGGGAACAAAATGTGAAATGCTAGTGAAATCTGGGTTCCTGCTTTGTCAAATGTTGTTCTTCTCCAAGGGCGAAAATAGACTGTCACCCTGAGCGCTCGCCCACGCCTTACAGGTGGGGAACGGTCACCGCACTCGCTAAGGTCTGCCCTGTGCTCCTCACTGCAAAACCGGATTTAATAACGAGGTCGGTTCTGTTATTGTCCCACTTAACTAATCAACAGCGGAATCGGAACCTTTTGATTTTCAATCACCGCCGTGCGTTCTTTCCTGCCAAGCTGCTCTATTTAATTTTTTAAAAAATCCTGTCCCATTTTCCTTTCCCGCCCTTTTTAGGACTTGTCCTGAAGATTGCTGCAGAAAAAGGGTGAAGTAGGAAAAGTAAAATACGAACTGAAAAATTAAAAAGAGGAACTACTGGCACAAAGAAAACGGAGGTCACGGGGGCTGCGCTCCAGGCCAGCGCGCGCCTCGGTCGGGGGAGGAGGCCCAGGGTCGCCTCCCGCAACAGGCCCCCTGCGCCGCCCGGGCTGGGACCGGGCCTCCCGCAACCTGCCTGAAGCGGAAGCCAGGGAAGGAGAGCGGCGAGCGGGGACGGAGACGGAGACAGGCCCGCGGGACCGTGGGACGGCGACGGCGCGAGAGCCAACGCCCGCCCGCGGGAGTCGCACCCGCCGGGGCCACGTGACCGGCCAAGATGGCCGCCAGCAGCGCAGCCTGCGGCTCGGCGGAGCGGGGGCCGGGGCCGGACCCGGAGCCGGGAGAGGAGTTCGAGGTCGTGGACCGGAGCCAGCTGCCTGGCCCAGGGGACCTGCAGAGCGCGGCGAGGCGGCGGGCGGCGGCGGAGGGCTGGTCCGCGCCCATCCTGACCCTGGCGCGCAAGGCCACTGGCAACCTGTCCGCGAGCTTCGGGAGCGCGCTGCGCGCGGCCGAGGGGCTGGGCGGCTCCGACGGCGCGGAAGGCGGGGCGCGCGCAGGTAGGTCGGGCGGGGGCGCTCCCGGGGCCCCGGCGGCCCGTCGCGGGCTGCGGGAGCCCGGCGGGCAGGGCCGTGTGAGAGGAGGTGTCAAAAGCCGACGCGTTCCCCCGGCGGACTGGCCCTGTTTTCCCTGCGCCGCGTGGTCGCGCCCAGCCGAGCGCGTGGGCTGGGGGCGGAGGGGTGCTGTCGAGCGCCACTGGCGTCCCCTGGATAACATCCTGGTTCTCCTTGGGGAACTTAAGGAAATTGTACAAGTTTGAGCTTAGGTTATCTCTATGAATTTTAAAAGTCCTTAAGACGTGAATTCAGGCCAGTTCTCCGCCGTAAATCTCAAAATGCCAGCGGGGCGCGCACCTGCAGGTGCGACGGCGCCTCTACAGCCCCTGGGGCCTCCCCGCCCGCGGGAGGCGGGAGGCGTGGGCGGGCCGGGGCCGGGGCGGAGCGGCTCCTCCAGCGCGCGGCGTGTGTGACGGACCCAGCGCCACACGGCCCAGCCTGAAAAATGGGGATTTTTTTTTTTTTTTTAATTCACCCGATGAGCTCTTACAGCCCTTGTTGTCTGGGAAGAGTTGGAGCACATTGTGAAAAGAATGTAAATATTAATCGTGTGACTTGCTAGCCCCTGCGGCTAGCGGCTGCCTGTTGCATAGCGCGGTGAGAGCATTTTCTAATTCATAGAAAGTGCTGTGGGAGCGCTGACTAAAGACTGGAGTGCTCCCTAAGAAGTGTTAGTGCGCCCCGGAGGTTTCTTGATTCTGGCCCATCCACCGGTAAATGTGATGTAGAAGTCAGCACCGACGCCAGAATAGTGAATTGTGAACGTTTCGGTGGTTAAGAAAGCTTGAGTCAAGGTTGAAGTCTGACTTTAGGTTCTGGCAATGAAAAGTAGTCCTAGAAGGTCATGAGAAAGGCTGTTCAACCCAGATTTCTGGTTCCCACAAGCTTGCCGCCTTTGTACACGTCACTGGGGGTGTTTGATACCCCCACCCAGTGGCAGGCAGTCCTGAGAGTCAAGGCCTGGGGTCTGCTGGAGGCCTCTTAGATAGTTCATGGCACGTAGTAAGCAAAAAAAATGTGTCAGTGCCTAGTACACAAATGCATACAGGATGGGGGAAAAGTAGGTTTACAGTTGTTTATATGGAAAATAATACAATAATTAATAAAAATACAAGAATAAACTGTTTCCTGTACTCACATCTGTAAGCCTACTTTTGCCCCACACTGTATTTGAAAAATACTTGTTTTCCATTTATGGTAGTGCTATGAGTAATAGCCAACACTTATATAGTGCTTCCTAAGTGGCAGATATTAGTCTTAGATCTCTAATACATTAATTCATTTATCCTCACATGGGTTACTACATAATAGGACTGGCTTCATGGTATATAATCAATGCTGGCTTTGGTTAGTGTGGTCACCCAGGACCAGGCACTGGGAAGTACCCAACGCTTGAAATTCTTAGTAATTATATCTCTGAATTTGTGTTTTGTAAGTGAAGTCCAGTGGAACAAAGGAGTGTGTGGGGAAGTGGGGGCCTTGGAGCTGGGCTCATGTGTGGTTCCTCCTTCCACTGCCTTGGGACAGGTTCTCAGCCTGCCTGGCCCACTAAGGACTACCCTGGGGCTTCTCTCCATCCCTCCCTGACCCTACTGCATGACCACTGCTGGCCCAGAGGGGTTGGGGGTTCACACCTTCTGAATCTCAGGGCAGGGCAATCAGGCTGGCAGCACCACAGTGCAGTAGGCAGGCAGCTAGGCAGAGGCCTCACACCCACCCCAACCAGATACAGCTATTCCTGCCAGAAGTTGTAATGCCTTAGGACCTATGAAGGGGAGATTGTCTTCCTCGCCTCTGCCCATGTAGCCAGCCCCATGTAATAGGTGTCATTATTATCTCCTTTTTATAGAGAGAAACTGAATTAAAGAGAAGTGACTTGATCCAGTTACTTAGTCATGGAAGCAGCAGTACTGGAACTAAGACATCTGCCTCTTGAGACCATGCTCTTAGTCACAACACCTTGATACCTCGAAACCTCTAATTTTATAAGTAAAATGCAGTAATGTATACATATGGATTTCTTAATTACACAACTTATGAAAAAAAATATATTTTAAATATATCTTTATTGATCTCAGAGAGAGGAAAGGAGAGGGAGAGAGAGAGAGAGAAACATCAATGATGAGAGAGTCATTGATTGGCTAGCCCGCAACCCAGGCATGTGCCCTCACTGGGAATCGAACCCTGATCGCCTGGATCCTAGGTCGATGCTCAACCGCTGAGCCACGCGCAGCTGGGCTATAGAAAATATTAAGTAAATAACTGCCACTCAGGTCTGGTAAAAATTGTGAACATGGGTTACCAAGGGCTGAAATGTAGAGAACACCTGAGATGAGCTATGTAGCTAGCCCCGAAGGTGACCTGGATTTGAAGCTCTCCAGTGGACAAGAATGGGGTTAGGGAAAGGAAGTGGACCCATTGACCCTGGGCATCACACTCGGCAGAGGCCTTAAAAAAGCAGGTCCAGAGAAGACAGTATGCCACCCCCCGCTTCAGCCAGGGCACTCTCATTCCTCTCTTTCCCATGATCTGCTTCCACAAGCAGTAAGGACAGAGCTTTTCCAAAGGAAGTAGTGAAGGAACAGAGATCCAACGTGAGCAGTACTCTTGCCAGATAAAATTTTTTTGTAATAGAGGTTAAAGGGAAATGATGTAGAATGTTGTGGAATGCTCTGAATATTTGTAATACAGTGCCATCCCACGTGGGGTCTAGAAGCACAGCATGCCATAGTGATCATAACATTTACATAGTTGTCTTGGTGTTTTTTAAATGTTTTTCTTTGTTGTTGAAAGAACTAACAGATGTCCTCTTTTTCCCCACCCTGTACTCCCCCTCCAGGCCTTCACCACGTTGTTGTCTGTGTCCATGGGTTATACATATATGCATATAAGTTCTTAAGTTAATCTCTACCCATCCACCCACCTCTCCTTCCCTCTGAGATTCGTCATTCTGTTCCATGCTTCTGTGTCTCTGGACCTATTTTGTTTGTCAGTTTACCTTGTTCATTAGATTCCACATATGAGTAAGATCATGTGATACTTGTCTTTCTCTGACTGGCTTATTTCTCTTAGCATAATACCCTCCAGGTCCCACTGTGCTGTCTCAAAGGGTAAGGGATCCTTCTTTTTTACAGCTGCATGGTATTCCATGACCTAAGTGTCCGAGAAGATGCTTGATATGATTTCACATTTCTTGTACGTGTAGAGACTTGTTTTGTGTCCTAACATGTGGCCTATCTTTGAGAATATCCCATATGCACTTGAGAAGAACGTATATTCTGCAGCTTTGGGGTGAAATGTTCTGTAAATGTCAATTAAATCCATCTCATCTAGTGTGCCATTTAGAGTCACCGTTTCTGTGTTGACTTTTTGTCTGGAAGATCTATCCAGTGAAGTCAGTGGGATGTTAAAGTCCACGACTATGACTGTATTGCTGTTGATCTCTCCCTTAAGGTCCTTAAGGTTATTATTAATAGGTCCTTATTTATTGCCATTTTAATTCTTTATGCCTATGTTTCTCTATTTCTTCTTATTATTACAGCAGTCTCTTTAACATTTCTTGTAATGCTTCTATTTCTGCTTCTAAGTACAGCAGTTCCTTTAACATTTCCTGCAATGCTGGTTTGGTGGTGATAAACTCCTTTAGCCTTTTTTTGTCTGGGAAGCTCTTTATTTCACCATCTATTTTGAATGGTAGCCTTGCCGGATGGAGTATTCTTGGTTTCACATCCTTGCTTTGCATTACCTTGAATGCTTCATGCCATTCCCTTCTGGCCTGTAGAGTTTCTGATGAGAAATCAACTGACAGCCTTATGGGAGCTCCTTTGTAGGTAATAGATTGCTTTTCCCTTGCTGCCTTTAAGATTCTCTCTCTGTCTTGAATTTTTGGCATTTTAATTATGCTATGTTTGGGCATGGGCCTCTTTGGATTCTTCTTGCTTAGTGCCTCCTGAACTTGTGTGACTTTTTCCTTGACCAGGTTAGGGAAGTTTTCTGCCATCATTTCTTCAAACAGGTTCTCTAACCCTTGCTTACTTTCTACCTCTTCTGGCATTCCTATGATGCGAATATTGTTGTTTCATGTTGTCCCACAGATCCCTTAAACTGTCCTGTGTTTTTGTTTTGTTTTGGTTTTTGACTTTTAATATATCTTTATTGATTTCAGAGAGAGGAAGGGAGAGGGAGAGAGAGAGATAGAAACATCAGTGATGAGAGAGTCATTGATTGGCTGCCTCCCGCACGCCCCCCACCAGGGATGGAACCCGCAACCCGGGCATGTGCCTTGACTGGGAATCGAACTGTGATCTCCTGGATCATAGGTTGAGGCTCAACTGCTGAGCCATGCTGGCCGGCTGTCCTCTGGTTTTTTAATTGTTTTTTCTTTTTCGGTCTCTGATTTTTTTCTACCCTGTCTTCTAATTTGCTGATCCGTTCCTCAGCTTTCTCTATTCTGTTGTTTATTCTTTCCAATGTATTTTTTATTTCTGCTGTGTGATTCTTAATTTCCTTATAGCTTCTATATCTTTTCTCATGCTGTTGAGCATCCTCATGATCAGTATTCTGAACTCTATATCTGATAGATTGCTTATCTCCATTTCATTTAGCTCTTCTTCTAGAGAATTCTCTTGTTCTTTCAATTGGGGCTTGTTTTTTTTTTCCCCATTTTGGCTGCCTGTTTGAGTTTGTTTCTATGTATTAGGTAGATCTGCTAAGACTCCTGGTCTTTTGGATGGTCTCTGGTGCAGGCTAATGTCAGACACTGTGACTGGCCTTGAGAACACTGTTTGAAACTTTCTGCAGTCCACAGCTTGTGGCTCCCTCTGCTGAGGCTGGGTGCATCTGGAAAGGACCGAGAAGGGCACCAAAGTCTGCTTTTCCAAACCCTGGGTCAAGAAGCAGATCAGGCAAAGACTCAAAGCACCCAGAGATCTGCCTTTGCCTGCAGGCTTATTGTTATTCTCAGTCTCTTAATGAGCCTCAGGCTGCAGAGCACAGCAAGGTGTAAACTCCACAAGGTGGGGCAAGAGGTTTCCAAAAGGGTGGGGCAGTTGCTTCCCCCCAGGCAAAAACTGCCTGGATAGTAAATGTCTGCCCGAGAAAGATATCCTCTATTGTATGGGGGACTGATGGGTGCCCTCCAAGCTCTATCTCCAGGGCCCGCAACCCTGGATTCTCCACACACTACTCTAGTCCACTCTGCCTTCCCTCTGCCAGAGCCCATGGTGAGTGGCTGCACAGAAAACTTTGTGTGTTGGCCCTTTAGGAGGGTGTCTGCATTTCCAGCTGTGGGAATTGTGTGTTTTTAAAATAATAAATGTGCATGGTTAAACAACAACAACAAAACATACAAAGAAGACTCAGTGTAGAGGAAGTCCTCCATCCCAGAAACAAACCACAGGACATACACACAAGGTTCCACACCTTGCATTTTGGAGTGATGCCTCCTGCTAAAGGCTGTTTGTGGAATTAACATGCCCAGGACAATGTCCTACGCCTGGGCACTCAGTGAAGAGGGCATTCTTTGATTTTAAAATATATTTACCACTGGGTAGGTGGTAAGTGTGCCTTTCTTTGTTCTCTTCCATGGAAAATTTTATTTATTTTGTGGAGCTACTTTTTCCAAATGGAAGCATGATAACTTTTTCCACTTCATGTTGCTAAAATCCTTAAGTTAGCCATTGGCATAAGTGAAAATTAGGAAAGTGTAAAAATGGTTTTCTTCCTTGTCAGTATCAGATGACACCGTATGTATGATAAAATCTTTCAAGAAACCAACGGGCTACTCAACTGAAACTTAAATCTATCTCTAAGAATCTAGTCACTTCTCTATAATTCAGAAGCCAACCAAAAAAACCCCGTACAGCCCACTCCCCCTCCCAATTACTTATTCCCTCTACCAAATGTTACAACAAACTGGCAGCCCTTTGAGCTGTGTGTGGCTGGTAGTTGCATTTTTTTTCTATTGTGAAGGTATAAAAGCATTTTTAAAAAATGGTTTTTAGGCAATTAGCAGGTTTTACATAAAAATTCAGGTCCCCAGTTTCTGAAAACTCTATTGATATCATTCCTCCAGCAAGAGGGTGGCGGGCTTCTTGTTCTCTGAAGCTGAGCCTCTCTGCCACCCCATTTAGGTTACAGGCCCCACCCCTCTAAAAGGGTCATCTCTGGTCAGACCATTTATTTGGCAATTCCACAAGTGTAGAATTTTGTGACATTCTGTGTGTCATGTTGAACTATTATTAATGAAGCTTAGAGATGTGAATAGCTTGGCCATAGTAACAAAGTTGATAAAATTGAGAGACCAGCTTAGAGATCCTCCCAGCTTGAATATTCCCTAATTCTAAATTGAGCTTGAAGGGGAATAGGTGACTTACCAACCAGGGGGGTGGATGAGATGGCTCCAAGGCACTGCCCCATTCCCAGGAACTGTGGTAAGAGACACTGCCACCCCCAGCTCTGAGTACCTAAAACACTAGTCTTCACCTTTTTTGTTCACATGACCCCCTAAAGGAACTTTAACTTTTTGTTTGTTTGTTTAGAGAGAGAGAGGAAGGGGACACACATACAGAGAGAAACATTGATTTGTTGTTCCACTTACTTATGCATTCATCAGTTTTTCTTGTACATGCCCTGACCTGGGATCAAACCTGAAACCTTGGCGTATCAGGTTGGGGCTTGTGTAGAGGCAACCAGTCAATGTGTCTCTCTCACGTCGATGTTTCTCCCTCTCTCTTTCTCTCTAACCCCTTCCACTCTCTCTGAAAAGCAATGGAAAAAATATCCTCAGGTGAGGATTTAAAAGAATTTTTTAAGTTTAAAATACATTTTCTGGCTCATGGTAAATACTGACTTTTTGAAGTAAAACTTACATCACTTTTAAGTGTATCAAGTGGTATGTAAATACCTTAATGGTTTGATAAGCACTACCATTCATTTTAAAAATAAGTTTTTTAATATTTGAAAATTTTACACTTTTCCTTTCTTTTAGTCCTTGAACTTGAATTTCCATTCCACTTCCATTATGTTTTTATAATTTTTTATTGGTCATCCTATCATATGCCAAAAATATGTAAATAAAAATTTAATAAACTTTCCTTGTGACTAAACCTCTAAGTGTATAAAAAATTTTTCTTCTGGGATGAATTACCATTAAAATGATTAGTCATGTTAAGTTGATAAAAGGAATTTAAATATACTTTTATAAATAATTATACATAAATTTGTCATGGAATTGCTTCTCTTAAGATGAGCTAAATTGTATTTTTTTTCATTAGCATGTATCTATATGAATATATATGATTTACTGATAAGATGTGATAGGACTCAGCATCAGTTTTCTTCGTTTTTTGTTTTTTTATAGATGTGATCCCTTAGAAACCTAGTACATAGAAATAAGAAATACAAATGGACAGTTTTGCTAGAGCAATGTTGCTCAAGTCTTTGAACTCCTTCTAAGTTATATGCCCCAAATCATATTGATCTACTGTCAGTAAATTTTTGTTTGTTTGTTTGGTGTGTTTTTTTGTTCAAAGTAAATGAAAATTGTCTGACTTGCAAGAAAGGATGCAACTTGGTCGTATTAAAGAAATATCTCAACCTCTGGGAAGTTTCCCAACAAAGGCTTTACCAAGACTTATCAAATGATAATTATGCTTGTAATTCTTTTATGTATTTAGTTACCTTGTTTCACCCAGACCATCAGAATGGTTGGGGACATCTAAATATTGATTATTTCATTACACCTTTGCCAATAGAAGATTTTTTTATTTTTATTTTTTACCAAAAAACCTAGTTTATGTGTACTTCAAAGCCATTTTTATAAACAACTTGGAGCTACAATTTGGTTCATTTAATTTATGGAACATGCCCGTCAAGTTAATGGCGCATCGTAGAGTATTGAGACTGGCTGAAAATAATTACACATAATTTGGGGGGTCAATTTTTTAACTTTCTAAATTCAGGACACCCAGCAGAGGACTAGAAGTGACCCCCCTCTCCCACTAGACCAGGTTTCCTTAACTAAGTGCAAGAAAGCAGTGAGGGATTGGAAGCTCTTCATGTTGTTCCTGACTTGATTAATCATCAAAGGAGGCTTCACCACCATGTGGTGTGTGGGACTGTGTGGAACTTTCTGCACCCAGGCCGAGGCATCAAGAGGACAGGGAGTGGATTGACAGGCTTCTGTGGGATGGGAGAAGAAAAAGTGCCTGAGAAACAGGAAGGTCTGTTAATTTCCTTAAAACATCTGGGCCTCCTAGCCCTCTGCAAGACTTCCTAGATATGTATTGCAATTGGAGGGCCACTAGTTTATAGAGCTGGGCCCACTGTCTTCTGTAAAGTTAAATCTTTACAAATTGCTTCTATGGTTTTAGGGTTACTCCTTCCTCTTGATGAGGTTTTATAATTTTTATTTCCTTTGCCCATCATCCATTTCATTAAAGTTTTCAAATTTGTAAATGTAATAAATAGGATGTTCTCAAAATTTAAAAATAATTAAACCACCCTTGACCCAAACGCTTAACTTTTTTTCTCTCTGCACAACCAAGATGAAATGTTTAGGCGGATTTTCCTTTCCCAGAGCTAGTCTTAGGTTTTGCTGAGAGAACGGAGACTGGTCCCACGCAGGCAGTCTCAAGTTTCAAATTCAGTCATAACATCGTTATTTTCAATTTTAACTATGTGTCCATATTAATTAATACTCATAAAAGAAAATCAGGAAACAAAGGATTAACATCCGGAGTATACCGATCAATCCAAGTTAAGATTTAACAAGCCATTCACAGGCTAGGAGACCGTGAACCTGACGATGATCTCAGTGGTGATCAGCCAGCTGCAACGGGAACAGCGCGATCCCGGCAAAGGTTGGAAAGGCGGAGGGAGGGCCGGTGCAGGAGCCGCGCGGTGCGGGGAGAGGGCGGCGGTGCGGAGAGGGCGCACCCCCCCCCGGGCCCTTCCTTCCTGGGGGTGTTTTCAGGCCAGGACTGTTGCTGCGATAAGTTTTCTGGGTTTGAGGGGACACTTGGCGAGCATCCGTCCTAGATATCTAATACTGATTGAACACAAAGTTTTTAAACCTCAAAATAAATCGACACGGTTAATGGCGTTGAAATGGAAAGACAGCTGAGTTTTATTCTAACGGTTTTACTTACAAAAGTGTAAAACTCATAACCGTCCCCTAATTGTGGACAAAAGGTAGGCGACAATTTGAGGGTGCGTCCCTGAAGGAACTCGGGACGGCAGCACTGAACCAAAGGGCAGGTTCCACAGTCCCCCGGAGCGAATCGGGCACCACCACCCATGACGTCAGCGCGGCCTGCGGGCGTGGCCTCGCTGGGTTCGTCCAATAGAAATGTCGGGGGCGGAGCACGTTCTCCAGCGGGGGCGGGGCTTCCTGCAGTTGCGTCCTGCGGCGGGCGGAAAATAGAACGCTGGGTGCGGGCGAGGCCTCCGGAGTCTGACCCAGGCCCGGCGGTCAGCGTGCGCCTGTGACCGCGGGGGATCGGCCGGGTGACTGCAGACCCCTGGTGTCCGCACGTTTGCGCTCCACGCCCACCGCCTGCCTCCCACCTGGCTGCCTCGCCTTTGTTGCCCCACGTCCAGCCGCCTTGCCCCAGAGCACATTGAGCCCACTGACAGAGCTGTCCCTGCTTCTGCCCCACAGCTTCCAAGTGCCAAATGATGGAGGAGCGTGCCAACCTGATGCACATGATGAAACTCAGCATTAAGGTCTTGCTCCAGTCCGCCCTGAGCCTGGGCCGGAGCCTGGATGCGGACCACGCCCCCTTGCAGCAGTTCTTCGTGGTGATGGAGCACTGCCTCAAACACGGGCTGAAAGGTGAGCCTGGGGCGTGCGGGGCTCTCATCGGTGCCGAGCCTTGTTCTGGGTTCTAGGACAACAGCAATGCACAAAATACACAAGGTCCTGCCCGCAAGGTGTGGCATTCTTGAGGCGCTGTCTAATAGAGATAGTCATGCAAGCCACGTGCAATTTTTAATTTTCTAGTGGCCACATTTTAAAAAAAGAAATGAAAAGAAACAAGTGAAATTAGTCTTAATGATATACTTTATTGAGCTGAATATATCTAAAATATTATTTTGATAATCAGTATTAAAAATTCTTATTAATGAGATATTTTGCATTCTTTTTTATACTAAGGCTTAAAAATACGCTGTTTTGTATTTACAGCATGTCTCTATTGCACTAGCTACATTTCAACTGCTCAATAGCACATGTGGCTAATGACAACCTTGGACAGCACAGTTCTAGTTGAGGTAGACAATAAATACAGAAACAAGCCAACATAATTATCAAATGCTGCAAATTCAAGGAAGCAAAATGGGTCAAATGAGAGAGAATCAAAGGAAAAACCTTTCAACTCGGGTAAAAGGGGAAAGTTTTTCTGGGGAGGTGAAATGTCAGCTGAGACATACCAGCAGAAGGGTCAATCATGCAGAGATTTGGGGAAAGCAAAAATCAAAAACAAAACACAGGTTCAAAGGTCCTGAGTGGGACCATCCTTAGTTTGAGGAAGACATCAGGTAACTGAGGGGTGCTGAGAGGAGGGAGGACGGAAGGGCTGGAACATGTAGGCCTCTATAGGTCAGGTGAAGAATTGGATTTTATTCTAAGAGTATTTAGAAAATTAAGGGTAAAACATGACCTAACTTCCATTTTTAAAAAATGTGGAATACCGATTGTAGGGGTGAGGAGATGATGATATTAAGAGCAAGGAGACTTAGAAGATTATCGAAGCAGTTCAGACAAGGGATGGTGGTGATGTCCATTTGAAATCAAGTATTGATTTTGTCATCAGGTAGGTAGGAAGGAGAAAGGGGAAGGATTTCACAAGTGATCATATGAGGTACTTGATTTATTTCATGGGCAGTAAATACTTAGAGAAAGAGCATAGTAGGTATATCAGAGAATCCTTGTTTCCAGAAGAAGGGAGAGCTCATTTGTTACTTGGCCTCTCCCAGTCTCCAAGACTAAATCTGAAGAACTAAGTGGAAGGATTAAATCTGAAATACTTATTTGGCTTTTGGAAACAGACTCCTGAAGACATTTTGCAACCTATTCTTATGACTAACACTTTTGTTTTCCCTTTTAGTTAAGAAGAGTTTTATTGGCCAAAATAAATCTTTCTTTGGTCCTTTGGAGCTGGTGGAGAAACTTTGTCCAGAAGCATCAGATATAGCCACTAGTGTCAGAAATCTGCCCGAATTAAAGTAAGAAGTCATTACCCTGATTTGATGTTTAATAAAACTCCCTCATATTTACCCATTTTTCAATTCCTTGCTGATAAAACCTTTTCTAATTTAAAACATTGTGCATGAGCCACCCTCTGCTTAGACTTTAGTCCCAGCTCTGCTGCTCATTATCCATATGACCTTGAACAAGATTTACCCCTTTCTGAGCCTCAGTTTACTTCTCTTTAAAATGGGGACAGTGATTCCTGCTTGTCACACAAAGTCACGTAGGGTGAAAAGGAATTGTTGTGTGAGGAGCAGTTACAGGAGGAAAAGGAGTCATTGCTACACTTCTGGAAACACTGCTTCAGACATATCTGGGCAATTTTCTGAATAATACAGTCCGGGCCAGATTTTAGATTCCAGAACAAGGGGCATTTGTGAAGAGGCTGGGACTAACAAATCATTTGCCATGTCTGGGTTTACCCTTGGGATCCCTATCATTGGCTCAAAATAAAAAACTGACAGAACACAAACAGGGTGTCATCATGGAATCTCATTTAGACGAGGCCCTAGACACCCTTGGGCTGATACAAAGGAGTCCCCTGGGACTGTCCAGCCTCTGTTTGACTCCCTTCCTGTGGAGCCAGCCTGCTCCAGTTTCAGACAATAATAATGGCCAGCATTTACTAAGGGTGTGCCATGTACCAGGCATTATGCTAAGGACATTTCATTGCCTCATTTAATTCTCCACAAAAGCCTCTAGGAAAGCTGTTGGTATCCCCAGTGACAGGCATGGAAAGTGAAACTCAGAGCTGGCGAGTAACTTGCCCCAGGTCCCTTGACAAGAAGTGAGTGGTAGCCAGGAAGAGAACACAGGTCTGTTGGACTGAAACCCTCTAAACCCCACCAAGCCCTGTTGCTGCAGAGCCCTGTGAAATAAGCAAGTTGCAGGACAGCATGTGTAACATGTTAATTTTTTTAAGGGGAGAAAAAAATAAGAATTTATATTTGTTTTCATGTGCATAAAAATGTTCTGGAAATAAACCTAAACTAAAAACAGTATATTAATGTATGGGGAAGGAGAGCAGGAGAAAAAGTTAAGTATTAAACTGTTCATACTGTTCTTTTCCACTTCATATTAGATCTTAGACCACATTCCCTATCAAATACTCGCCCACATCATTTTTGAAATGGGCGCATAGCCTTCACTGTCTGCTCATTTGTTTAACGCCCCTTTGGGCTTCGTAGTTGTCTTCCAGTGCCCATTCTGGACGACATCCCTCCTATACATCCTAATCATTTCCTTAGGATGTGTCACTAGATGGAGGATTTTTATAACCAGCCATCACCAAGCTGCCTGCTGGGAGAGTTGTGCTGGTTTACACCCCCACTGAGCAGCCTGTGTCAGTGTCCATTTTCCACATTGTGCCGACATTAAATACCTTTTTCCCTACTTTATTTCCTTTCCTTTTTACTCTAGTTCTTTTTTTTCTCATCATTTATTTGTGGGGTGGTGGTGGTGGAGTTAGCCTCTTGTATTGATGAAGTTAGATCAACCCTGTGGGCCTGGCTCCTGAGGTCACTGGGGTGCACAGCCAGGCTGCGGCCCTAAGAGCGCCCCTGGGTGCAGATTCTGATTACAGCAGTGCCTTTGTACTCTTGGGTGTGTCACAAGTGCACTTACTCTGCTTAGAACAGAATCTTGTTCTCCTTAAACAGTATGAGGTCTATAGTTGGGAGGCTTTTTTCCTCTTCTGATGTTTAAAGCAGGCCTTGTCAAGTTTGCACCTTTGAGGTTGGCTGCACAACAACATGAATGCACTTAACACTACCAACCGATATACTTAAAAAGGTAAAGTTTATGTTATATGTTTTCTACCACAATTTTTTTTAAATTGCATCTTTGAGTTAATGCCTCAGAAACCATGTGAGACTTCAACACTTTAACAAGTACTAACAATGTTGTGTATTAATCTTGGAAAGAATATTTATCTATTATACAAAGTTAATCTAATATTTCCTGGCTCCTGTGAAATTTTATTAATATAAGCAAAGTTTTATCTGTGTTTGTTCCAGAAATCAGATTTTTGTGAGTTAAGATTTTTTCCTCTTGTTGAAATGAAAAACCACACACATGCCCATGATACAAAATTCAAACAGTACCCAGAGGTGTATAGTGAGGTGACTGCCTTCCCTGACAGTGTGCTCCCCCAGCCCTCCAAAGCAGCTATCTTATAATGTTCTCTGCATTCGCAAGTGTGAATGTGTGTACGTCTTGGCCTAACTTGTCTTTCTGTTTTGTTTTTTGTTGTTATTTTTGTGCCATAACAGTTCTCTGTTTGAATTCTAGGACAGCTGTGGGAAGAGGCAGAGCTTGGCTTTATCTGGCACTCATGCAAAAGAAACTGGCAGATTATCTGAAAGTGCTGATAGACAATAAACATCTCTTAAGGTATTTAATCACCTATCTTTGCTTGTTTTTTACTTTGAATTAAGTAAGGGTCTATAAGATATAGAGCTTTTATTCAAATTGTATTAATCATAAATATTCTCTCGCTTAGTTTTAAAATAGTTCTATTTCATTTTTTGAGCACTGATATCTGAAAGTTGGTATGAATGACTGAAAATTTATATTTTCATTTTTAAAAGTCATTTTGAAGATAATTCTTCCAAAATACCTAAGATTAGGTAGTTGACAACGTACTCCATTAAATTTCAACAAAATTGTATTTATTAGATTGTATATTCACAGGAAAAAATGACTTTAGAACTAGATGCTTTTTTTACCTGTTTTAGGATTCCATATCCAGTTTGTAAAATTTTATATCTCTTAGCATCAGTAAAGACTGTCTGTCTCTGAAATTTATGACTGGTTCATATTTGATACTCATAACTGTAAGCAAAAATAATCATTCTGAAAGGAATTTTCTCTAGAATGTAAGAATTCGTAAGGGAAGAGTCTCAAGTTAATTCTCTTATCTAATTGAGATAAAACTTTTTACAATATGACCTGCCACCCCAGATTTTTCATTATTTTCAAGTCATGGCTTATCATTGAATAAATCTGTACATGATAAATACTGATTTCAAATATGTCATGTCCTCTGTATTTTGAGCACGGTTATACTGAGTAACTTTGAGATACAGATTTTGTCTAAAAAACTGATTCTTAAGACAGTAAGTTCTCACATGTGCAGGTGTGCGCGCACACACACACATGCACACACACACACATGCACACACAAACACGGTGGTAAATTGGCAGATGAGTGGTGACCAGAGGCCGTCAGAGAGGGATGAAGGCCCACTGCGTACAGCGCGGTGAGGGCCGTAAGGGAATGAGAGCGGCCGCTCTTGCTCCATGGGACACGCGAAGAGGGAGGCTTTTACTCCCGGGTGTTGGAGTTGTTCCGAGCAATGTGGAAGGAGGAGCCTGGGGACAGGAGGGGAGAGTGATGGCCAGGAACGCAGGAGCCAAGAGGAGATGGCAAGGGCTGGGTTCCAGGCTCCAAATGGCAGAGTTCACCGTAGGCCAGGGGCAGGAAGAGCCCTCTCTCGGCCACAGGAAAGGAGGGGAGGCCAGAAAAGAAACAGCAGCACTTGCAGCAAGAGAGGGAAATGAAAGGCAGAAGGAAGTTCACACAAAGGAGCCTCTGGCAGCCAGGCCATGAGCTGAGAGGTGGAAAGGCGGGCTGGGGTGGGGATAAGGGACGGCGACATTCCTGAATGGCTCCCCTGGCCACCAATCTCTTGCAGTGAGTTTTATGAGCCAGAGGCCTTAATGATGGAGGAAGAGGGGATGGTGATCGTCGGCCTGCTGGTGGGACTCAATGTTCTTGATGCCAATCTCTGCCTAAAAGGAGAAGACTTGGATTCTCAGGTAAAGGGGGATTTGGATCCCGATGGAATGACTTCTCTAGGCCAGGGATTTCATGTAGGATCTGTGGACAGTGCTCAGTCTCAGGCAGGGACAAAGGGCTGTGCTGGGGTAGAAAGGGAGGCAGCGGGGGAAGGAGAAAGAGCGAGCTTGGGCAGAGGCACACAGAAGGCACCCGGGCTTGTCAGCAGGCAGCAGCTGTCCGTGGCTGGAACACAGGATGCTCCGCGGGAGGTGAAGGTGGAGGCTGGGCTCAGATGTTGGGCCACGGTGCCATGCCAAAGGCTTTACCATTGTCCCTTGAGCTTTGAGACGTTCTCGGAGATTTTTAAGCTGTACAATGAAGTGATCAGGTCGGAGTTTGAGAATGATCTGTCTAGCAACATCCAGGCCATGAGACAGAAGTGGCCAAGGACAGACGCAGCAAAAACTGAGCTGCCAAGTCTCCAAGCCCCAGGAGGCTGGATGGGGAGTGGGGAGATAGTCAGGAGAGATTTGGGAAGTCAAGTTAGTAAAACAGGGCATAAAAAGTAGTAAGGTACAGAGGGGTGGGGCAACCCTCTTTGGATGGGAGCAGGTGACCAGGGCTGAGGCCTAAACTCCTGGTGTCTGAGCGGGACAGACACCCTGACCCCTCCCTACCTTGACCCCTCAGGCAAGGAGGGCACCTGTGTCTGTGGCTGGGCCACTGCCTGGCTTTCTGCCCACCACATGTTTGGACCTGAAGACTCTAAAGCTTCCCTAAGCCCTCCATGCCCAGGTCAGTTTTGGGTTTTTTTTTGGTAACCTCTTCTCCCTCTTTTTTTTCCCCCAATCGTTTTGTTGTTCTTGTATATTGAAATTTTTTTTAGATACAGAGGTGTATTTTTGAAAAGAAACTACTCAGAGACAACTAATTCAAGTGTTACATTTTGATATATATCCTTCCAGCACATGAATAAGCAGAGGGCGTGTGTGTGTGTGTATTTTAGAGAGAGATGTTTGGAGTTTTTTGTGTTTTTTTAAACCAAAATATGATTATTTAAAGTAGACTATTGTAATTTTTTTAAAGAACATGTCCCACAGAGCCCTTAGTGTCACTGAGGATGTAAGCCATTTAAGTGGCTGCATGGTAGTCCATTTTATGAATGTCCATGTTTATTTATGTACCAGTGCTTATTAACTTAGGTTGTTTCCCTTTTTTAACGAAGTATGCACGTTGTGGTGTCACGATGAGTGTCCTTGGTCTTTTTCAATCTGATAGACAAAACATCTGTTTTTCATTTTTTGTAATGTATTAATTTTAGAGAGAGAGGGGAAGGGAGAGAGAAACATCGATTTGTTGTTCCACATATTTATCCATTCATTGGTTGATTCTTGTGTGTGCGCTGACTGGGGGTCGAACCCGCAGCCTTGGCCTATGAGGGACGATGCTCTAACCGGCTGAGCTGCCCGGCCAGGTCAAGTATTTCTCATGCTGTGTTTGCCAATTGTGGTTCAGCTTGTGATCACCTGTTTATACCCTTCACCCATTTTTTTGAGTGTTTCATCTCTTTCCACTCCTCTAAGGATATTAACTGTCAACATTTTTTGTTATCTTTTTTTCTGGTTTCTCCGGGTGGATTTTCTCGGTAGAAATTTTTGGGGGACAATAAAACTTAATGGACTTTTCCTTTATACTGTTTAAGATATTGTGCTTAGAAGGTCTTTCCCCATCTAAAAATTATTCTTTAAATCAACTGTGTATTTTTTACACTTAAATAACCTGCCCGTCATTTGTTTTGACATAGTGTGCAGTGTGAGCCTAGACTTCTTTACTAGTGGTAAACCAGCTTTCCGACTGTCATGTATGATACATTGTTTTTCTACTCACTTGAAATTCCACCCTTATCATGTGTGAAATATCTAAAATACATCGAGGTTTGTTTCTGGACTCTCTGTTTAGTCCCTGGATCTCTTTATTCCTATGCCAGGAGCACAGCCGTTTAATTTCTAGAACCACCTGGTTTGTTTTATACCCTGGTAGTTCACCTCTTGCCCACTTTGTTATACGTCTTTTTCCATTATAGTTCAGGCTGCCCATTCTGCCAGCTCGACTGAACATCATTTTGTTAAATTCCAAAATAAAGATTGGAATATTAAATTATTTATTAAATAATAGATGTGATTGAGCCCCTGCTCCGCTCTTTAACTCAGTGCCTCTCACCTGTCACCATAAAGTGTCAGTGTTTGCTGTTGATGTCTGAGGAGTCCTCCGTCTCATGTTTAGAAAGTACTGTTTTATTCTAACTTGCTTTGCGTTTTTATGAAAAATGAACGTTAAATGCTGTCAAAGACATTTTTTGGCATATATTGAAATGTCATATTTGTCTTTTATTCATAAGTACAATTGAATTAATTCATAGGTTTCCTGTTGTGATATTATGCCTGCATTCCTAAAGTAAGCATTATTCTTTGAGTATGCTTCTAGATTTATTGTGTCTCTGGTTATTTGGAATTTTTGTGTTTTCACTTACTAGTGACACTGTTCTGAATTTTCCTTTTCTGTACTGTCTTTGTCACTTTTCAGTGTCAGGATTGTATTAACCTCATAAAATAAGCTGGATAGTATCCTTTTCTTGTTTTCTACCACAGTTTATTAGAGAGGGAATTATTTTTTCTTTGAAGGTTTGTTAGAAATTGCGGGTATGACCATTTCCAATAATGCCTTTATTGGTCCTAGTTCTTTTACCACATTAAGTTTTTCCATAGACTTTGGTTAATGTATTGGTTTCCTAAGTCTTCGGATGATTCTTTAGTCACTTATATTTTTCCAGAAGTCATTTGTCTCATTCGGATTGATTAGTTATGTGAGCATGTTCTCTTACAGCATCTTGAAAACTCACCCTTCTCGTTTGTAATCCTGTGCACTTGCTAAATACTGATCATACTTGGTAGAGGTTAATCTACTTTATTGAACTCGAAGAAGCAGCTATTGTTTGTATTAATTCTGCTTTGGGAGAAGGGCTTTATTTGCTTTCTAATCCATTCATTTCAACTTCGGGTATTAATTCTCATTCTTTCTATTGTTTTTTTCAGTTGAATATATATTTCTTCTCTATTAATTTTATTTCAAAAGAAATGCATGGTTCTTGAAAAAAACACATTAATTAATACAAAAGCATGAAAAGTGAAATTCAAACTGCCCTTCTCCCCTCCCCTCTCAATCCTACTCTTACCCCCACAGTTAATGGTAAAAATTGGGAGAGAGGGATGTCTTTCTCAAACTCGTCTCTACTTTCTTATGCATTTATGTACACATAGGTTTTGTTTCAAATCCATTCTTTTTTGGCTTTCTGTTTCTGTGTAACAAACCAATAGGCACATAAACAGTAAAACCACTGTGTCTCATGGTTGGGGTTGTCTGAGCTCAGCAAGGTGCTCCTTCCTTCAGAGCTCCTGGTGACTGCAGTTGTTTGCTGGCTGGGGCAGGAATCATGAACGCTTTGCTCTTGTGTGGCTGGTTTCTAGGCTCAGAAGGCTCCATGAGCTGGGGACTGGAACAGCAGGGCCTTCTTGGCCTCTCTGTCCACATGTGGTCTCTCCACTTGGTGCCCAGCATGGTGGCTTCAGGGTAGTCAGACTTCTTCCATGGCAGCTCAGAATTTCAAAGGTCTATGCCCTAAGAGAAAGCACTAGGAAGAAGCTTGTATTGCCCTCGTTAACCTGGCTGCAGAAGTCGTAGCATCATTTCTGCTGCTTTCTGAAGCACATCATTTTTTTATTTTTTAATCCATGTGTTTTATTGATTATTAGAGAAATTAGAAGGGAGGGAGAGAGAGAGAGAATGGTTGATCTTCTGCCTTCCACATGCGCTCCAACCAGGGATCAAACCTGCAACCTGGGTATGTGCCCTGACCTGGAATCGAACCCGTCACCTTTTGGTTTACGGGATGCTGCTCCAACCAACTGAGCCACCCGGCCAGGGCTTATTTCCACTGCTTTCAAACTCACCAAGACTGGCACTAAGGCCGCCCAGGATCTAGGGTCAGGAATATAGTTTAGTGGCAGGGGCTACAGAGAAGTTGCAGAAACCATCCCCCCTAGCTGTGGCTTTGACACAGGTGGATCCCAACAAGGAGTTAATGCTGTACATACTACTCTTTGACTTAAAATTTAATCCTGGAACATCCTTTGTGTCATTACATACCTGTCGGCTGCATTCTTTGGTATGTTGCCTAGGGTTCTATGATATGGCTGGTAAATTATTTTAAACATTTCTCTATCGATGGACCCAATTTTCTTATATTTCAAATAGGAATTGCTTCATTTACACTGCAGTGGAGAGTGGCAGACTAGGACTCTCACTCTCTCTCAGGTGCTTTATTTCTGCACAAAGCCCTTGACTCTCAGCTGTGTGAGGGGTCTTCACCCTCCCTAGATTCCTGCAGAGAGTTTTTCCTGGAATACCAGTTGCACGGTTTCACCAATCCAGGGAACGAAGGAGTCAGTGTTAGTGAAGGTCACTGCTTTAGCCTAAAGGTCCAGGTCTCCTCCCCTTTTTTTATTACTTTGTACCCAAAGAACTTGGTTGATCTTTTGTCAACAATTTGATTATTGAATAAATACACCAAACTAATCTTAACTAGGTGGTAAACTTTCAGAATATTACTTTAAAGTCCTAGGTTTAGTAAGTTTTTCTTCTAGAAGGTGGTGGTGTGGGTTTTTTTCTCAGCTCGTTTAACTGATTGCTCTTTTATAAAGCTGCTTAACCTAACTGTTTGCGGGGAAAAGGCAGGAATGTAAAAACCCAGAATTTTAAAGATTGTAAGGTTTGTGTGGAAAGCATAGAAGTGGTTTTTTAATAATTTAAACTTGTGCGTTTTCTTTTGATCAGGTCGGAGTGATCGACTTTTCCCTCTACCTTAAGGATATGCAGGATCTTGACGGTGGCAAAGAGTAAGTAGTGGATCGTATGCTGTGGTTCACATTTTTAATGAAAATTCTGGCAAGGAATGCTACATTTGTTTCAGGTTTTTTTGAAATTCTAGTTTTTATTGATCTATTTTCAAAAATATTTTTATTGATTTTTAGAGCGAGCAGAAGGGAGAGGGAAAAGCACCAGTGCTGCTGCCCCTTCCACGCCCCCCCGGGCAGTGAGCGCACAGCCCAGGCCTGTGCCTCGAGCCGGCGCCTCTCAGCACACGGGGCGAAGCCCAACCACCCTGGCCAGGGCTGTTTGTCTGATTTTAATTACAGAGGTGATACCTTAACTTTCCTGTTGTTTGAGGAACTGTGCTCTACAGAATACAAGTGAAATTTCTCCGTTCATTCATCCACTCACCTCCGTCCCACTGCCACTCCCACGGCTCCCTCAGAGGAAGCTGTTCATGGCTCCTTCCGAGCCTTTTATATTTTCATTATTATTTTTTTTTTTTTCCTCACCGGATGATATTTTTCCATTGATTTTTAGAGAGTTGAAGGAAGGAAGGGAGGGGAAGGGAGAGAGAGAGAGAGAGAGAAACATCGATGTGAGAGAGACACGTCAATTGGTTGCCTCCTGCATGCGCCTGACCGGGGCGGGGACCTAGCCTGCAACTGGGAATCGAACCCAAGACCCTTTGGTGTGAGGGCCGACGCTCTAACCACTGAGAACACCGACTAGGGCCAAGCCTTTTCTTAATGCCCCTCAGATACATCTTTGTTAGTCGTGATTTTTTTGCTTTTTTTAAAAAAGGTTTTTTTAATTGATATTTAGAGAGAGAGGAAGGGAGAGGGAGAGAGAGGGAAATACCGATATGAGAGTGAGACATCTATCGGCTGCCTCCTGCACGCCCCCTACCAGGGATCGAGCCCGTGGCCCAGGCACGCGCCCTGACTGGGAATGGAACCAGCAGCCTTTCAGTCTACAGGACAATGCCCAACCAACTGAGCCACACTGGCCTGGGCTTTCTTTTTTTTAATTTGAGAGAGAGAGGAAAAGGGAGAGAGAGAAACACCAATTTGCTGTTTCACTTATTTATGCATCATTGGTTGATTCTTGTATGCACCCTGACCAGGGATCAAACCTGCAACCTTGGTGTATCGGGAGGACGCTCTAACCAACGGAGCTACCTGGTCAGGGCCATTGATCACGCATTTTGCTGTGCAGTTTGTTTGAATGTAAATGGGATGATATTATTGTATATATAAGTTGCCTGTGGACTTGATCTTTGATCCTAGCGTATCTTCCCCATCCTTGTTAACAAAAGCATTCTTTTAACAAAAGTTATTCTGGACAAAAAGAAAAAAAAGCAAACAATATGTAAAGCCTGCTACCATCTATGTTACGATAAAAAAAGAACATGCGCCCCTATTTATATGTTGTACTTCCATGCCCATGGCCTGCTTCCAGAGTGGCACGTAGACTTGATAACAGTGCTGTGGAGGGAAGAGGCAGCTGCACTGGGAACGCTCGGGTCATGCTTGATGGTTTTACTGTGTATCTGTTACCTGTTACTCAGTCACCTTTCCAAGGGCCCCCGGCCTCCGTGCCTTGGCAGCACACCTTACCAAGGAAGGGACCGGAGGGCACCCCATTAACGCTTCATGCGCCCTAAGTAAAAGATTCACCTACTTTAAACTTAAACAAAATATATTCTTTATATTTTAAAAAAATGGAAATAAATGGATTATCCATCAATAAGGGAATAATTGAATGAATTATGGAGCATCCATAATATTCTTTGCTGATATATCATGAAGACCTAAAAAAGAAAAGATTTGAGATACTGGTAAAATCGCCTTAGAGGGATTTCCACAAGGTATTATTAAGTGAGAAAAGTATGATACTGAGAAGTATATATATATATATATATATATATATATATATATATATATATACCGTTTTTTAAACAAACCCAAAATGTCCCTAGTCTGTATTTTATATTTTAATTGCATAGTATACACAGGTAGATAAATAGCTATGATGATTATATGCACATAATATATACTCAGCAGGGTTACCTGGGAGAGTTTAATGTAAAGGGAAGGACAGGTAACAAAGAAAAAAGTGACTGCACTAAAAAACAAATGCAGTACCTGTGGCATGAACCTGTGTAGAATGATCCTATTTATGTACATATGGACATATGAATGTAAAGAAATATAGGGGGCTAACTTTAAAACATTAAAGTCTTTTTTTTAATGCAGACTCATCAGCTTTGTGTTTTGAAAAGCCTCGTGGTCTCCTTTTCTAAGCCAACCTCCTTTCCTTCAACACAGCAAGGGCAGCTTCATCTGCCACCTTGGGAGCCGCCTGCATGTGGCTGTTGGTGTTTCCCCCTTGCGTGACCATGGCTTTCATCTTCCCAAATACCCGGCCAGTTGCAGGGGTGGGAGGGCGTCTGCAGGGAGCCTGCTCTCCAGGCGGCATGTTTCACGTCTCCCAAGGCCCCGGCTGCTGTCCCCCCACCAGCCTTGCTCCCTGTTCACTCAGGGCCATGTAGACATCAGGCTCTATACCTTGGTTTCCTGGTAGCATTGGTACTCCACACGGTGAGTGGGAGGTTGGGGGACAGTTACAACGTGTTAACCTGTAGTAAAAGGAATTTCTTTTTATGCTCTTTTTAAAAGGCATGAAAGAATTACTGATGTCCTTGATCAAAAAAATTATGTGGAAGAGCTGAACCGGCACTTAAGGTAGGGCTTACCCATTTTGCCATGTTATGGTTTGTTCCCAGTACCCGATAATTGATTCATGGGACTTTTTTGAGTGTCCGTGTATTTATAATTAACTTTTTTTCCAACCCAGGAAGAAAGATTATCGTGCCATGCTCACATGTACAGACTGGAGAAGTATGATTTCTTGATAAAGAGCTTTTGGGACTTATTCATTTCTTTGTTTTGTGCAGTTATATATTTTAGGGAGTTAATAAGTAAACCTTGAATCTCCACCCCTCACCCCCCAGCCACTTAGTTGGAAATCGCTGCCATGGGAAGCCTGTTGCTGCCAGGAATCAGCACACATCCCTCTGGCATGTTGGGGCAGGGAAAAAAGGGTTGAAAACCGCTGGGCTAGACCTTTGCGAGCATTCAGTAGCCATAGCCAGCATCTATATGTTGAGTTTTCACGTTAACTGGAAAGCCGCTGCTGCTGTAGCTCATGAAACACCAGTCGCTGGAGGTGCTGCCAGGAGTGGTGGAGGTTCTCCGACTCCTGTGTCTGGGGGGCGTTCTCTGTGGGTCCCCCTGCAGAGGGTGCGCAGTGCCATGAGCAGCTGCTGAGACAGGCGAAGGACCTCGAGGAGTGCTGCTCTGAGCTCTCCTTAAGTGTGATGTTGGCTGTTCTTTTGAAGGAGATTCTTGATCAATTCCTAGTTTCCTGAGAGTTTTTATAAGGAGTGGGTGTTGAATTTTATCAAAGGCCTATTAGCATCCAGTAAGGTAATGGTGACTTTTCTCCCTTACTCTGTTGGTATGATCTGTTTTATTAATGGATTTGTTCATACTGAGCCATTCCTGCTCGATCCTAGTTTTAACCATTTAACTGCTCTCTTAACAGGGAGCTCGACCTCACTGTCCTGCGGTTCTCTCCCTAGCTTGTTGGCAGGGTTATGTGGCTTCACAGAATGAGCGGGATGCTCGCCTTGTTTCTGTGCCTGGGAGCGCGGGCACCTCTGGTTCATGAGTGTTGCTTGCTCCCCGAATGTGTGAAGTCACAGCCTGCTGGAGGCAGTACTTTGCCAGCATATCAGTTTTTCCTTAGTTGTTAGTTCATCTAGGTTTACTTCTCTGGAAGATCTGTCTTTTTTGGTAATTTATGTTTTCTAAGAAAATATAAATTTTATTATTTCCTAAGCTATGTAGTTGGTACAGAATTGAGTTGTAGACTCTTAAACCTTTAGTTCCCTTCATATTGTCTGTTTTGTTCCCTTTTTCATTTTGTGTCCTCATATTTTTCTTTTTCTTCCACCTACTTCTTTCTGGGGTGGGGATGAATCAAACCCTTTTACCGAGGGGACTCAGGGCTGGAAGGACAGGTCTGCCGTGCTCAGCCCAGCCCAGCCCAGCCGGGTCTCCGCAGCTTCCCTGTTGTTGAGCCTCGGCTCTCTGGCCTTGCCAGGAGTGCACCTGTGTCCCCCTCGCAGGCACAAGGCACCAGTTTGGGACAGACTGCCTGTGTCCGGTCATGGTGCCCCTTCATCAGGGTAGGAACTTGAGTGAGTTTTTCAATATAAAGTTATGGTTTTCTTGTCTGTAAAACAGGTTCGTAAAATTCACCTCACAGACTGTGGGGAGGATTGCATGCATTTAAAGTGCTTAGAACACACAGGACCTGGCACATTGGCCAAAGAGAAAGGAACTACTATTCTTTCTGTGGTTATCATTTGTATTGTTTATTAAGTCTTTAGCATTTTACATATTTTTCAGTAGAAAAGTAGTACACATTACTTAAAGAATATTTGGAAAATGGGACAAAGTATCAAAAGATTTATAAATCACCTTTGATCCCACTACCCAAAAGTACCAGCATCTTGTTATGAATATTACTTAAGCTATATGACTGCCGACACATTTTGGTCCCCGTTTATTGTGTTGGGGAAAAAACATTGAAACTTTTCAATAAACGTATGTACCTAGAATTGTCATCTGAGTTCATTGGAGACCCTCTGACTCTCCATTTCCTACAGGAGATCTAGGAATCACTATTCTCACTGTTGCAGGTTGGGAAGGCAGTCAGCCTTTGTAAGTTCAAATTTACTTAATATTGTATTTTCTACAGTTGCACAGTTGGGGATCTCCAAACCAAGATAGATGCCTTGGAAAAGACCAATTCAAAGCTTCAAGAAGAGGTTTGTAATTTATCGAAATTCTTAAAATAGGATGGCCCGAGGTTAAGAGAAATGGTGTAGTTGGTGTACCTGACCAGAGCTGCTTGCTGGTAGGACTGAATTGCTGGCCTTGGGTTGAGCTGCATGTGAGACAGGCATTCTCAGATTTCGCATCCTCAGAATGTCTGTGTTCTGCCCTCCCGTGAGCCAGTGCAGCTGATCCTGAGCCAGTTCTAGGGAACTTCTGTTTCATCACCTCACAGCAATCGTCACTGGAAAAGCCCAGCTCCTATGTGAGCGTGCTCTTCTCTCGCTCTCCCCGCCTTTCCTATGGCATAGTGCATCTCCCTGCTGCCCAGACGCACAGACTCTATTCCGAGATCCACAGTACCCCACCCACTCCTGTGTTTCGGCCTCAGAAGCATGCAACCAGTCTCCCCACAGTGTGGTCTTTCTCTGCTTTCTCACTAGGAAGAGAGAGAATGAGAGGACAGGAAGAAGGAGGGCCGAGGCCGAGGAGGACAGCTTGCTACCAACTGCCCGGCAGTCTCCTTGGTGAACACATCTTGTCTCCTGTTAGCAGGAGGGGGGTCTCTCAGCCTTTCTGAGGCTTTCCACAGGGAGCAGTCCCTTGCTGCTCCGATGTCCCCACCAAGTCTCATTGAGGAGGAAGAGGGCTGTAAGGGGGAGCCAGAGCATGGACCCCCCCACACACACATGCACACGGTGGAGGCAAGTTACAGCCACAGCGAGAGTCGCAGAGCTCGCCCTTACGTAGAGGACCCAGGTCAAGGCTCTCTGGAAAGTGACTGCGCCCTCCCCAGGGGCCAGCCTGAAAAGCTTTCAGGAGAGGAGCTCAGTGTGTGAGGATGACAGTCCAGGGCAGCATTCACAGATAGGCATCCCAGGAGGGGCCTGGCCCCCCACCCGGAGGACTCACCCTCACCTTGGGTGGCTGGGCCCCAGCTTAGGTGGCAGGTGTTTGAGTTCTCACCTCCAAATTGGGTGAGAACCATGAAGATTACACTGGATCAATGTCACATAAATGTGCCTAGCACAACAGTTGGCATGCGGAGGGCACTCAGGATGTTGGTGGATATTAGAACAGGCAGGTTCACTCTTTGCTCTCCCAGACAAGGTGGCCTGCTTTGAAGAAAGGTCTCATTTCGTTTTTGAAACTAAGCGACTGGGTTATTTTTTCTTCAAAGACTAACAATTGTATTAGAAAATGTTCTTTAGAAAAAAGTATATCTCTTTTCACTGCGTGTTCTCTATATCTTCAGAGAGTGGAATAGGAATTAGCTCCTGGTTTTTGCCTGTGCCTTCCCTTGTAGCAGCTTGCACCTCCTTTCAAGCCTTCGCGTTTCTTCTCGGGCAGAGCTGTTGTGTTTAGAAACCCCAGTTCTGGATTCCGAGTCTGAGTGAACTTAGACGCTCTTGACTGAGAAGGTGAAGAGCCCAGGGCTTCAAGGCCCCCGCTGGTGACTGATGCAGAGAGCACAGCCGAGTACCAAGGGCAGATGTCTTGCTTCCTCCCCGGTCTCCCCGTCTCTCTCCAGGCCGTGTTCAGAAGTTGGATAAGGAGGGCTTGGCTGGTGTATTTACTCCTGTGCCTTGCTTCTCTGGATACCCTCAGCAGGTCCCCGAATGCCTCTCTAAACTAAGATACGTCGTTCAAGGAGAGGAAGGTGGCTTCCGCAGGCACATCTTTAATGGTGTGGTTGTGATTCCTACCCCAGAATGCTGTAATTTCCCTCTTGTGATAAAATATCCTTTTGCTCATTGCCTGGAAAGACTGGAAAGATTAAAAAATCAGAAAAAAAAAACCATAATCCCTTGGCTAAGGGACAGCTATTTTTATCATGTGGTATATATATTTCTGAAATATTTTTAACATAGTAGATTATTTTTTAGTTTTTAAATACGATTTTATTGATTTTAGAGAGAGAGGAAGGGAGAGGGATAGAGAGAGAGAAATATTGATGAGAGAGAATCATCAATTGGCTGCCTCCTGCACACCCCTTCCTGGGGATCGAGTCCGCAACCCGGGCATGTGTTCTGACCAGGAATCGAACCAGTGACCTCTTCCTTCATGGTTCGACGCTCAACACTGAGGCATACCAGCTGGGCAGAAGATCTTTTTTAACTAAGGGGTGAGAAAATACCACATAACCTATTTTATTTCCATATTGATTTTATAAGTATGTTCTCAAATTATTAACAGCTTTTGTAAACATTTCAATATTACATATTTCTACTTCATGCTTCCATAGTAATTTATTAAACCATTTCTCTAATATTAGACAGCCAGGCTGTTTTTAATGTCTTGAATCATAAGTCTTTGCCCACGTTATGCTGTCACTTTTTTAAAAGGAGAAAATTTGGGGAGGGCAGAGATGGCTAGAAGCAGGGGTGGGAGAGATTTTATTATATATATTTTGTATCTTTGGAATTTTGTACCATATGAATATATTACCTATTCAAAACAAGGAAATAAAAAATAAAATGTCAGCCGTGGCCAGTGTTGCTCAGTGGTTAGAGTGTCAGCCCTCGCACCGAAGGGTCAGAGGTTCGATTCCTGGGCAAGGGCACATACCTGGGTTGCAGGTTCCATTCTTGGCCCCAGTCGGGTGCATGCAGGAGGCAACCCATCAATGTGTCTCTCTCGCATGATGTTTTTCTCTCTTTCTCCCTCTGCCCCCTCCCTCCCTTCCACTCTCTCTAAAAATCAATGGAAGAAATATCATCACATAGGAATTAACAAAAATAAATAAATAAAATATCAAATATGTGAAAATAAATTGTCAATTGTGAAGATGCCAAATGTTAGATTTTAATTTGAACAGTAAGATTCATTTTGATGTTAAGAAATATAAAAATTTTTCTTAATCAGCTTTCAGCTGCAACAGACCGGATTTTTTCACTTCAAGAAGAACAGCAACAGTTAAGAGAACAAAATGAATTAATTCGTGAAAGAAGTGAGAAGCATGTGGAGGTGAGAACTCGACCTCACAGTTGGTTGGCATGTTTCTCAGTCGGATGTGTCCATCACAAATCTCAAGCTCATAGTTTAATTACAACCCAGTCTTCAGAAAGTGCCTCCTGCTGCTGTGCCTCTTTTGTCGCTTTCAAGCCAGTTGGAGCACTTGGGGTTTCCCAGGCACCCTGCGCCCCGCACCTGGGCCTTTGCACACGGAGGTTCCTGTCCACTCTTCAGCCTCCGCTCCTGAGCTGGGTCCTCTGGGATGCCGTCCCTCGTGCCCCTCGGTGGGCCAGGGCCCCCCTCCCGTGTCCCCACAGCTCTGCTCCTCCCTCCCTTATAGAGTCTGTGGCTGTTTTATAGACTTGATGGTGTGAAGGTAGAGGTTATGTCTGATTCATCTCAGAATGCATCCAGTGCTAAAACCACGCTCAGTGAATACTGGATGGTGGATCCAATGAGGCCTTTCCCACTGGACGACTGTTGTGTTTTAAAGAAAAGTGAAGTTGTTTTCTGAACCTAAAATTTCCTTTTAAAAATATCTATTGGCTTGTTCTCATCCTCGAGTTCAAAGATATTTCAAAATAGCTTTAACATTTCAACCTATCTGTATACACTTAAGAAATAGAAATTATGCTACATTTTTTAAAATTCTGGTATATTTTTAAATACTTTGTAGTTGGCTTGCTTCCTATAAAACCTCCTCTCTGTGATCTTGTTGGATACAGATAACAAAACAGGACACAAGAGTTGAGCTGGAGACTTACAAGCAGACTCGGCAGGGCCTGGACGAGATGTACAGCGACGTGTGGAAGCAGCTGAAGGAGGAGAAGAAGGTCCACCTGGTGAGTGCGAGCGGGGGCTTCGGAGCGGGCTCCCCAGCGGCCCCGAGGTGAGCCCCTCAGCACCGCTGCGTGCTCCTGCTCACCCCACAGACAGCCCAGAATCGGCCCTTCAAAAAAACAGCAGGTTACGTTTACCGCTCGGTTCTGCATTGTCACATTTTTCCAATTTTGTAAACCTTTTCCAGGGATTGCTGTGAAATCAGATGCATGGTCTCTTTGAAAACACATTTCCCTCAGCCAGAGCCTCTGGTCTGTTTATTTCCACCCCATCTGTGAGTCAGTGGCCGGTGTTTTTTATTTGTTTTTGTGGGTTTTTTGTTGATTGATTTTTGAGCGGGAGAGAGAGAGAGAGAGAGAGAGAGACATCAGTTTGTTTTTCCAATTATTTATGCAATGGTTGGTTGATTCTTGTGTGTGCCCTGACCAGGGACTGGACCCACAACCTTGGCTTATGGGGACGACGCTCTCACCTGCTGAGCTAGCTGGTCGGGGTCTGGTGTTTTTATTAAACACAGTCCCTGCACCCGCTTCATTTCTTTGCCTCTTTGTGTGGATGCAGAGAACACGTGTCCTGAGTTAGCCAGGACAGAACCATTTCAAAGTGGTTTCACCTTTGTTGCCATGAACCAGCAACTCATTCCGGAAGTTGTAACATTGCAGCATCAGGTCGCTTTAGTGCCGAAATACAAGACACGTTCTTTCAGGCAGTATGTTCTGATCTTGGGGTTTGAAGAACATGGTCGTAAGAGCCCTGGGCTCGTACCGCCACCCACGGCTTGCCCTCGACTTGATGCAGAGCCAGCTTTCATTGTAAAATAAGGAAAGGGCACAAATGTGATCTAGTTATGCTCTAGACACACTTTTTATAAATCTCCCTAACCTATTCTGACTTTCCGTTTACCTTTCACATATTGCCCGGGAAAGCCTCGGTTAAGTTTATTTCTGTATGCTACTTTAGTAACACTGTCCTGGTTACTATCCTTTTAAGGAACTGGAAAAGGAACTGGAGTTACAAATTGGGATGAAAACCGAAATGGAAATTGCAATGAAGTTGTTAGAAAAGGACACCCACGAGAAACAGGACACCCTTGTCGCCCTCCGCCAGCAGCTGGAAGAAGTGAAAGCGATCAATTTGCAAATGTTCCACAAAGTTCAGGTGGGAGCTGGCTTTGTGTCCACATCACAGCCTGGATTTCTGCTGCTATATATATTAGCAAAAATATTGCTACAAGAAAATTCTGAGATTTTACTGCCTATGTTTTCTTTTAGGATTTTTATGGTTTCATGACTTACATTTAAGTATTTACTCCATTTTGAGTTTATTCTTGTGTATGGTGTAAGAAGGTTGTCTAGTTTTATTTTTTTGCACTTATATGTCCAATTTTCCCAACTCCATTTAATTGAATAGACTATGTTTACCCCATTGTATGTTCTTGCCTCCTTTGTCAAATATTAATTGACCATAAAGGCGTGGGTTTATTTCTGGGCTCCCTATTCTGATCTTTATGTCTGTTTTTATGCTAGTACCATGCTGTTTTGATTACCATGGCCTTGTAGTATAATTTGATATCAGGTAGAGAGTCTTTTGTGGTTCCATATGAATTTATGGAATAATTGTTCTACTTCTGTGAAATCCGCTATTGGTATCTGATAGGAATTGAGTTGAATCTGTAGATTGCTTTGGGTCATATGGACATTTTAGTGATGTTAATTCTTCCAGTGCTTCCAATGCTTCTACTGATTTATATCTTCTTCAGTTTCTTTCTTCAGTGTCATAATTTTCCAAGTATAGGTTTTTTACATCCTTGGTTAAATTTATTCCTAGTTGTTTTCTTTTTTATGCAATTATAAATAGGATTGTTTTCTTAGTTTTCCTCTCTGATAGTTCATTATTGGTGTATAGGAATACTACTGATTTCCGGATATTTATTTTGTATCCTGCTTCTTTGCTAAATTCATTTATCAGTTCTAGTAGTTTGTTGGTGGAATCTTTAGGGTTCTCTCTATATAGTATCATGTCATTTGCAAATAATGACAGTTTTACTTCTTCCTTTCCAATTTTTTTGGATGTTTTTATTTCTTCTTCCTGTCTGATCACTGTGGCTGGGACTTCCAGTCCAGTACTATGTTGAATAAGAGTGGTGAAAATGGACATCCCTGTCTTGTTCTTGAACTTAAGGGAAACGCTTTTAGTTTTTGCCTGTTGAGTATGATGTTGGCTGTGGGTTTGTCATATATGGCCTTTATTATGTTGAGGTATGTTCCCTCTATTCTTACTTTGCTGAGACTTTTTATCATAAATGGGTGCTGGATTTTATCAAATGCTTTTTCTGTACCTATTGATATGATCGTGTGATTTTTATCTTTTTTTAATGTCATGTACCACATTTTTTGATTTGGTAATACTGAACCAACCTTGCATCCAGGAATATTATCCCACTTGATCATGGTGTATGATATTTTTAATGTATTGCTGGATCTAGTTTTTTAATAGTTTGTTGAAGATTTCAGCCTATGTTCATTGGGGATATTGGCCTATAATTTTCTTTCCTGGTAGTATCTTTATCAGGTTTTGTAATTAGTATAATGCTGGCCTCAGAAAATGAGTTTGGGAGTCTTCCCTCCTCTTGAATTTTTTAGAATAGTTTGAGAAGGATAGGTGTTAGCTCTTCTTTGAATGTTTGATAAAATTCTTCTGTAAAGCCATTAGGTCTAGGACTTTTGTTTGTTGGGAGTATTTTGATTACTGCTTTTAATTTCATTAGTTGTAATCAGTCTATTCAGATTTTCTGATTTTTCCTGATTCAGTTTTGGAAGATTGCATGTTTCTAGGAATTTATTCATATCTTCCAGGCATATAGTTGTTCATAGTATTTTCTTACAATCCTTTGTATTTCTGTAGTGTCAGTTGTTACTGCTCCTCTTTCATTTCTGGTTTTATTTATTTGGGTCCTTTCTCATTTATTCTTGATGGGTCTGGTTAAATGTTTGTCAATCTTGTCTAACTTTTCAAAGAACTAGCTCTTGGTTTAATTGATCTTTTGTATTGTATTTTTAGACTCTCATTTATTTCTGCTCTGATTCTTTCTTTTGTTCATTTTGGGCTTTGTTTGTTGTTCTTTTTCTAGTTCCTTTAGTTGTATGGTTAGTTTGTTTATTTGAGATTATTCTTGTTTCTTGAGGTAGACCTGTAATGCTATGAATTTCCCTTTTAGGATTTCTTTCGCTTTGTCCCATACGTTTTAGGTTGTTGTGTTCTCATTGTTATTTGGCTCAAAGTATCTGGATTTCTCCCTTGATCTCATTGTTAACCCATCTTTAATATTTCATATAATACTTGTTTGGTGGTGGTGAACTCCTTTAGCTTTTTTTTTTGTCTGAGAAGCTCTTTATCTTTTCTTTGATTCTAAATAATAGCCTTACTGGGTAGAGTAATCTTGGTTGTAGATCCTTGCTTTTCATTACTTTGTGTGTTTCGTGCCAATCTCTCCTGGCTGAAAAGTTTGTTGTGAAATCAACTGACAGTCTTAGAGGATCCCCCTTGTACATAATTAACTGCTTTTTGCTGCTGCTTTTAAGATTCTCTCTTTGTCTTTAACCTTTGTTATTTTAATTATGATATGTTTTGGTGTCAGCCTTTTTGGGTTCATCTTGTTTCAGACTCTGTGCTTCCTGGATTTGTATGTCTAATTTCTTCACCAGGTTAGGGAAAGCTTCAAATAGGTTTACAATCCTTTGCTCTCTCTCTTCTCCTTCCAGTACCTATATGATGCCAATGTTGGTACACCTAATGTTATGCCAGATGTCCCTTAAACTATCTCCATTATTTTAAGGTTTTTTTCCTGTTCTTACTGGATATTTTCTATTACCTTGTCTTCCGAATCACTGATGTGATCCTCTGCTTCATCTGATCTGCTGTTGATTTCATCTTATGTCTTCTTCATTTCAGGTATTGTATTCTTCATTTATGACTGGTTCTTTTTTATGGCTTTTATTTCTTTGTGTAAGTTCTCACTGAGTTAAGCTATTCTACCCCTAAGTTCATTGAGCATTTTTTAACCAGTGTTTTGAACATTTTATCTGGCAGATTGCTTGCCTCTATTTTATTCTTTTTCTGGACTTCTGTCCTGTTCTTCCATTTGGGACCTGTTTTTGTGTCCTTATTTTGGCTGCCTCCCTGTATTTGTTCCTATGTATTAGGTAGATATGTTATGTCTCCCAATCTTGGTAGAGTGGCCTTATGTAGTAGGTGTCCTGTGGGGCCCAGTGATGCAGTCTCCTTGGTCACCTGAGCTGAGTGATCCAAGTGTGTCCCTTGTGTGGGTTGCATGTGTCCTCCTGTTGTAGTTGAGTTGTGGGGATTTTTTTATCCTCACCTGAGGATATGGGTTGGTTTTTTATTTTAGAGAGAGAGAAAGACAGAGAAACATCGATGTGAGAGAGAAACATCAATCAATTGCCTCTTGTATGCACCCCAACAGGGGATCAAACCTGTAACCTAGGAATTGAACCCACAACCTTGGTGTACAGGATGATGCTCCAACCAACTGAGCCACCTGGCCAGGGTTGTAGTTGTTTTGATTGCTGTTGGCATGTCAGTGGGTAGGATTGACCTTCAGGCCAGCTGACTTTGAGAGCTGGCTGTGACTACAGTGAAGAAGCTCTGGTGTGGGAGCTGACTCCCCAGAGTGGGATTCGGTGCTCTGGTGCCTGCTGAGTCTATTCTTTGGGTGTGTTGTTTGTGGAGCTTATTGTGCGGTGCTCTGGTGTGGTCTGAATCCAGCCATGGTGTGTTGGTTCTGGGGCCTCTTGGGAAAGTCTTCTGTGCAGACCCAGGTCAGCTGCTGCTGGACCCCAGGCCAGGTTAGCTGATAGGAACTACAAAGTCATCTGGAATTGGTAGTTGTTTGTGCTAGGCTCTGAGGCACTTAATGTTGGTTGTGCTGCAAACCAAGGTCAGCTGCTACTAGTGCCCAGGGCCACTTAGCAAGAGGTACAGGGCATGGCAAGGCCATCCACTGCTTGTTTGGGGTTTGTGGACCTTTCAGAAATTTTAAGGAGGTTCACAGCATGGGACCAAGCTGGCCACTTGTGAGGAATAGCCATTGAAATTGGTTCTGGCTGGTGCGCTAGTTGGGTGGGGTGTGATTTCAGGAAGTCACTTAGGTGGGGTGAATGATGTTATCTAGTTTGATGGAGACTCAGATTTGGCAACCTCCTCGGCATGCAGGCTACACTTCTGTCCCTACCAGAGCTGTCCCTCCATTCCTCACCCTGAAGCCAGACAATTCAGTTCCTCCTCATATGTACCTGGCACTTTTTGAGCTCATGTACCTTCTCTGGAGTATACAGTGAGTATCTGTGAGTGATTCTCTGTGAGGGCCAATTGAAGAGGAACACCTGAGATTCCAGCTGCCCTCTGTCTTACCCAGACAGAATCCTCAGATACTCACAGGCAGATGTTATGGGAGCTCCTCTTCCCAGCACTGGTGGTCTGGGCTGGGGTGCCTGGTGTGGGACTGGGACCCCTCGCTCCCTCAGGTGGGACCTCTGCAGCTGCGAGATAGCCCTCTCAATTCTTGACCACCACACGTGGGTATGGGACTAGTGCATTCTGGTCTTCTCTCCTCCTACTGGGCTTCACATGGCTTCTTTTTATCATTAGTTATAGGAGTTCTGTTCAGCTAGTCTTCAGAGGTTTCTCAAGGGTGGTTCAATAATTTAGTTGTCGAGTAGATGAATTTTAATTCACATAAGTGGTACAATGCTGTGGATCTCATGCTGTTCCTTACTTCCCTCCCCCCCAGCCAGCACTGTATTCATCTATGTGTATATCTGGTTTGGGCTTCTAAATGCAGTTGAGTATCCTCACATGTGTAGCCACTGCATCTTCTTGCCACTCCAGCGATGGACAAATGGTTTTCCTCCTACACCACTGACATAAGCAACTCCCTGGCAGCTAGTGTATACATCTCCTCCCTGGGACCTGGGGGAAGCTCTCTGGTAGACCTAAGCTGGAGTGTCCTACTGATCAGACACTTCCTTTGTGTCCTTGGTTTGTATAAACCCAGCTATGGTGCTTTCCAGAAGGGCTACACTAACACAGGCTCCCTCCAGCTGTGTCCTATGATGCCCGTATTGTGAGTGTAGTTTCTTCACATTCATTTCTCAGTCTGAGTTTGTTTGTTAGTCACTCATGTTTCCTCTTTGTGACTTGCCTGTTCCTTTTCTCCCCCCCCCCTATATTTTCTGTGTTGATTAGCAGTAATTCCATGTATGGCCTAAATATTAGTCTCTTACTGGTTTACATATTGTAAATATCTCCTCCCAATCTGTCATCTAGTATCCTTAAGTCCTGAATTTATTTTTTGAATTTTTTTTTCAATTTTAGTTTATATTCAATATTATTTTGTATTAGTTTCAGGTGTACAGCATAGTGGTTAAGCAATCATATTTTACAAAGTGTTCCCCCAGTATTTCAAGTACCCACTTGGCACCATACATACTTATTATAATATTATTGACTATATTCCTATGCTGTACTTTATATCCCCCACCTTAAGTCCTTATTTTTGATGTAGTTAGATGTACTGACTTTTCACATTCTGGTTTGTAGTTTGAGGGTTTTGTTTAAGAAGCCTTTTCTCAAGCCCAGGTGTCAAAGATATTCCACAGTAGTTCTGTAAATCTTTCACATTTAGGTTTTTAGTGTATCTAGAGTTAACCTTTGTATATGGCCTTATGTAGGAATCCAATTTTATTTTTCTCCTTATAGGAAACCTCTTAAAAGCTAATCCACTCTTTTTTCATTGATATGTGGTACCACCTTTATCATATATCAAGTTCCTATATAGAATAGAACTACTATCTCTGAGGTCTGTATTCTGTTTTATGGTCTATTTATCTGTTTTAATTACTGTATCTTTGTAGTATGTTTTAATGCCTGGTTAGCTGTATTAGTTTGCTGGGGCTGCTATAACAAAGTACCACAAACTGAGTGGCTTAACAGAAATTTAGCCTCACAGTCCTGGAGGTCAGAAACCCAAGATTAAGGTGTTGACAGGGTTGGTTTCTTCTGAGTCTGTGTAGAAGAATCTGTCCTGTCCTCTCCTCACTTCTGGTGGTTGCTGACAGTCTGTGGAGAACCCACCTGCAGAAGTTTTTGCTGCCATCTCCGCCTTCACTTTCACACAGCCTTCTTCCCATGTGCCTGGCTGTGTCCAGATTCCCCTTTTTGTAAGGAAACCAGCCATGTTGGATTAGGGGCCCACCTTACTCCAGTAAGACCTCATCTTTACTAATTATGTCTGCAATGGCCCGTTTCCCAAGTAAGGTCACATTGTGTGGTGCTGGGGTTAGGACTTAACGTACAGGTTTCGGAGGGACTCAGCCCATTACAGGCAAGCCTGCCCCTTTGCCTCCTTGTTCTCTCTCTTTTTTAAGATTGACTTATCTATTTGTAAATCTTTATTCTTAATGCCAATTTTAGAATAAGGTTATAAATTTCCTTTTACAAATCCAGCTGAATTTTGTAAATGAGGATTACATTGAATTTACAGATTTGAGAAGAAAAATTGACCTCAGTAGTATATGAAGTCATCCATCCAAGAGCATGGGGTAACTCTCGATTTATTCAGATTTTCTCTTTTCTCTTTTTGTGTCCTTTTTACTCCAGAAGGGTCTTGCACTTTCTCTGGTGAAGTCCTGGGTTCTGTATAGTTGCTTCTATGACTGGTGCCTTCTTTTGACTGTGTTCTCCACGTAGGTCTTGCTGGTGTGGAGAAGCAGCACTATTGTCCTTGCAGGCTGACTTTGTGCTTGACAGCTTTGCTTACCACCTGGTTCTGATAGTTTGTCTATTGATCCTGTTGGTTTTAGATGTAACTGATCATATCATAAGCAAATAAAGACAGTTTAATCTCTTCACACTCAATTTTTGTGCTCATTTCTTTTTTGTTTCTTATGACATTGGCCACGCCTCCAAGGCTACATTAAACAGTAGTAGAAACAATGAGCAAATTTGTGGTCCTGATCTTAAAAAGAATGCATCTAAAGGTTCTCTATTAGGTGTGATGCTTGCTAGATGCAGGGTGGATGATCTTTGTGAGGAAACAAAAGGCTCATTGCCTGGCCTTTCTTCCTATTGGTCACACTGGGAGCCTTGGCCCAGTTTGCCTTCCAGGGCTCCGAGGAAGAGCAGCAATGAATGAAAAGCTCTTGAGAGTATTATGAAAGTACCAAGTGAACAGTCAAACCCTGCTGAACTGGGGCGAGGGAGAGGCAGAGTCTGACCCCCTGGCCTTGCTTTTGTAGGATACAGAGAGCAGCTTACAGCAAAAGAATGAAGTCATCACATCTTTTGAAGAAAAAATCAATCAAGTTATGTCCAACATGAAACAGATGGAAGAAAGGTAATCACCTCCCCAGCAAGCTAGTCCCTGGAAGGTGCTGAGCATTCTCTGGGCCGGGGACTTACTCAGAGTCTCTCTCAGAAGTACAGATGGGCTGGGATGGCTGTCCTTTGGGTCCATAGTCTTGCCCAACAAGGGGTCACGTATTCTCTCAGTCAGCCTTTGGGCTGCTGAGTCACACACTGTCCTCTCAGGGGATCAGGGCTTTTGGGGAGCTCGTTGTTACTGTCACATTTAAACATCAGGTCAGTAATGGATCAGAACAGAGTCTAAAAAGAGATCCACACAAATATGGGCAACTGATTTTTTTACAAAAATGCAAAGGCAGTTCAATAGCAGAAGGTAGTCTTTTCATTAAATGGTGTTGGAACAATTAGACATCAATAAACCAAAAAAAATAACCTCAGTATATACCTCACATCTTTATATAAAAATTAACTCCAAGTGGATCATAAGTCTTGCCTGGCTGGCGTGGCTCAGTGGTCGAGTGTCGACCCATGAACCTGGAGATCGTGGTTCGATCCTCAGTCAGGGCACATGCCTGGGTTGTGGGCTCGATCCCCAGTGCGGGGCGTGCAGGAGGCAGTCGGCCAATGACTTTTTCATCACTGATGTTTCTCTCTCTCCCTCTTCCTTCCTTTCTCTGAAATCAATAAAAACATATTTTAAAAAGTGGATCATAAGTCTAAGTATAAAACTATAAAACTTTTAGAAGAATACTTATAAAGACTTTGTAACCTTGGGTTGTACAAAGATCTTAGACATGACATAAAAGCATGATCCATGAGAGAAAAACTTGATAAACTGTACTTTATCAAAATTTTATAATTTTATTCTGTGAAAGACATGGTTAAGAGAATAAAAAGCAGTTATAGATTGGGAGAAAATTTGTAAATCACATACAGGGTGGGGCAAAAGGAGGTTTACAGTTGTGAGGGCATGAAACAGTTTATTCTTAGATTTTACAATTATTGTATTATTTTCCATAGCAACAACTCAAAACCTACTTTTGCCCCACCCTGTATCTGTCAAAAGACTTGTATCCAATATATGTAAAGATTTTTCAAAACTCAACAAACAATCCCACTTAAAAATGGACAGAAGACTTGAATACCAAAGAGGGCGTATGGATGGCAAAGGAGCAGTGAGGGAAGTGCCTGCTAAAACCATGCCGAGGTGGCCTCGGCCGTTTCCTCAGTGGTTAGAGCGTCGGCCCGTGGACTGCAGGGTCCCGGGTTTGATTCTGGCCAAAGGCATGCACCTCGGATGCAGGCTCGGCCATGGTCAGGGCGCTTGCGGGAGGCGACCAATTGATGTGTCTCTCTCACATCGATGTTTCTCTCTCTCCCTTCCACTCTCTCTGAAAAGCAATGGAAAATATATATATATATCCTCAGATGACGATTAAAAAATCATGCTGAGATGCCTCACAGCTAAATATTTTATTAATAATGACACCCAGTGTTTGGTGAGGCTATGGAGCTACTGGAATGCTCGTATTTTACTGGTGGGAGTGCAGAATGGTGCAGCCACTTTGGAAAAGTTTCTTACAATAAGGCTAAACATACTCTTACCACATGACTCAAAAGCCCCACTCCTGGCTATTTGCCAAAGAGGAATAAAAGCTTATGTTCATGCAAAAGCCTGTACACAAATGTATAGCAGCTCTATTCATAATTGCTGTAAACCAGAAGCAACCCAGATCTCTGTCATGGGGGAATGGATAAGCAAACTGGCGCTCTACGCTGAAACCCTACTCAGCCCGAGCTTGGACTCATCTCCAAGATACTACGCTGAGAGAAAGAAGCCAGCATCAGGAGGTTATATGAATAATACTTCCATTTCTGTGACTGTCAAAAAGACAAAGCCATGGTGTCAGAGTCGCCAGGGGTCAGGGATGGGAAGGGGTGTGGCTACAGGGGGCAGCACTAGAGTTTCCTGGGGCAGTGGAACTGTTCTGTTTCCTGGTGGCTGGGTGGTTATATGTATTGACTTGCTAAAACACAGAACTAAACACACAAGTCAGTTTTATTGTATATTAATTAAAAATGGAAGAAAAAACTCAAGCTAGCAAGAATATGAAAAATTCCTACGTCGAATCGGAGCTTTGATCCTTTCCTTACAAGGCTGTGGTTCATTTGGTCCAGGTTACAGCACTCAGAGAGAGCACGGCAGGGCGCCGAGGAGCGGAGCCACCAGCTGCAGCAGGAGCTGGGCTGCAGGACCCGTGGGCTGCAGGAGCAGCTCTCCCAGCTGCACAGCCAGTGGTAGGTGCCCCAGCGGGCGAGCCAGTGGCGGGGGCAGCCGGCTCCCATTGGGGCAGAGAGTGTCTTGTTTTATACCCTGCAAGGCTGGAATTGGGATGAGAGCAGGTGTACTGAGGAAAAGTACAAAGGCCAGTGGTGAGAGATGTCTGTGTACCTCATTTCACAAGTGAAAAAAATGGCCTAATGGGGCTCAGTACCGTCATGGGCCACGCACTGCTGACCCTCTGTAGCCTTCTCCCCAGACCCCCAGCGTCCTCCATCATTAGCTGGCTTTGGATAGAAAAGGCAGAATCCATGTTGCACCTTCCTCTCTTTCCCCAGCTCAGTAGAGGATTCTGCTGTGCGCTCCTGAGCGTGTCAGCTCCTCCCTCTCTCCACTTGTGGGCTGTCAGGTGTGCGCCCTGGGCTGTCAGGTGTGCGCCTACACCCTTCTCCCCGGGGGGATCCTGGTCGGTGCTGGGAGGTGCTGGCTGCCCTCGGGGAGAGGGAGCCTTGTTGCTATGCTTTCTTGAAGGGTAGAGGCTCATGAGGCAATTTCGTTTTCTGTGAATTCCATTGCCTGTGTGGTGTCTTGGGTTGGATTGTGAATTTTCCATGAAAATCTCCCACTGAGACTAACTCACATTCATTTTGGGGAAAACAGCTCAAGTCTAGAGAAAGAGTTGAAGTCAGAAAAAGAGCAAAGGCAAGCTCTTCAACGAGAGTTGCAGTGTGAGAAGGATACCTCCTCTCTCCTCCGAGCAGAGCTACAGCAAGTGGAAGGATTAACAAAGGTAAGTTGGACTGTCCTCGGGAGGAATAGAGCTTTTAGCATCTTGAGAAACTCCTGCTGAAGCGCCTGCCACGACCCTCACCACCCCAGGCCCCAGCCCCCTGCGTGCCAGTGGCCCAGGGTCTGGGAGGCACTATCTCTGCACCCTCAGAGCCTCTGCTGTAGGAGGAAGGGGCAGAGCTGATCAAAAGCCGGTGAGCAAACCAGAAACTCAGTGATGAGTGCTGCGGAGAGAATCAAACAGGAAACTGTCCCCACAGTGCTGCGGCGCAGTCTGGGAAAAGAGGGACAGTTAACTGGAGACTTGAAGGACGAGCAAAGGACAGTCAGGCAGAGATTTGGTCAGAGACACTGGGAGTGTGAGGGTGTGTCCTAGTGAAGCGCGGGAAGGCCGTGGGGCCGAGGTGCGGTGAGCAGAGGGAGGCTTTGGAGCTCAGGCCTCCCGTGGAAATGCATTTGGGCTTTATTCTGAGCTTGGTAAGCAGCTGTTGGAGGGCATAATCCATTTCACTTTAGGACCATCACCACCTACTGTGTGGAGAATAGGTACTAAGTCTGCAAGAAAGAAAACAGAGTAACCAGTAAACGTCAGCAAATGCGAGTCCACACCTTCCCCCAGAGGTGGGTGGCCACTCTGCCCAGGGCCAGGTATCCTGCCTCCTGAGAACCACCTGGTCCTTGGTCCTTCCCAGGAAGCTGACTGAACCAGGGCCCTAAATCTTCCCTAGACTAGACCTGAGTCTAGTTTGTCCCTGGAGTCACCTTCCTCTAGAGGCCTCACCTCACCTGAAGGGGTGGCCTGGATCCTGCGTTGAAGCTCCAGAGAGCGGGGAAGTGGGGGTGCCGGCGCTGCACTGTCATCTGATTGTGGACGGGACCTCCTGGAAACGCAGGTGGTCTAGTCTTCCCCTACTGTAAAATTCCCATATGTCTCCCCAGAAAACAGGGGGGGCCTGGCAATTCTGGTCAGAGCTGACTGCTGTCTGGGGAACTGGGGTGCATCTCTGGCCTCCATGGCTTCTCTGGGTGGGGCTGGTGGGAAGCTCAGGGCACTGTCCAGCCACAGGTGGCCTTCCCACACCTCCCCTCTGGAGGGTTCTGGGGGCTGAGGCAGCCTTCGGACGTGGGTTTTGTTGTGTTTAACATAATAATGGTACTGCTGCGCAATCCGAAGGAAAGGCCCTTTCCATTTCTGACGGAAAGTGCCTGCAGCCTCTGTGAGAGAGCCACCAGGCCAGGGGCGGGAATCACCAGGCAGGGGAGAGGTTCCTCCTTAGCCACTCAGGCTCGGACCGGGGAGGAGGCAACAGAGGGTAGAAGAGGACTTCTAGAAAGCTCTGCTGTGTCATGGAGCATACCCCTCTACTTCAAAATACTTCGGTGTAAGCTTTGAATTTCACACCCTCCCACACACACTACACACAAAAAAAGAAACAAAACAACCTGCCTGATGTCACGGGTAAGCCTGTGTCAACAGGCTCTGGGGCAGAAGGCCCAGGGATGGCTGTGGGGGAATGCCCACCACTCAGGCATAGGCCCCACGGCTGCCCATGTGAGTCCTGGACCCCGTTCCTTTTCTGAGTCCTTGGCCCCCATCAGCAGTGTCCTCCAGGTGCGCTGACCCCAGATTTCACACATGGTCAAGGATGTGCCCGCACGAGCCTCATCCCCCTCGCACGGCTCCCACGCGGGGTTTCGGGGCCTCCGGATGTGGCTGCGTCCAGCCATGAGACCCCAAATCTTAGTGTCCATCGGTCCCATTCATTCGCAGGACACGACCAGCCCCTCCAGAGTTCGTTCAAATGAGCCTTCGCTGCTGTAAGCGTCATACAATTTTGTATAAGGTTCATCTGTGTATTTTTTGAGGTAGTTGTAGATTTTTAAAAATCTTTCCATAGAAGCCCTGCCCAGTGTGGCTCGGTTGGTTGGAGCATCGCCATGTACACTGAAAGGTCTCGGGTTCGACTCCCAGTCAGGACACACACCCAGGCTGCAGGTTCGGTCCCCAGTTGGGGTGCGTCAGGGAGGCAGCCGATCGGTTTCTCTCTCACATCTATGTTTCTCTCTCTCCCTCTCCCTTCCTCTCTCTCTAAAATCAATAAGAACATTTTTAAAAATATTTTAATAGAAACTCTGATAGGCAAAGCCTTATTTGCCCTGTGAGGGCAACTGTTTTGAGGTACCTTCCTGACCCTGTCGCTGTCCCCGCTGCAGAGCTGCTCACCTCCATTCGCCCGCTCTGGAGAAGGCAGCTAGAGAGAAGTGACCCATGAAATGACCCTTTCTGAAATGACATTTACCACAAATCTGCCTCTTACTCTTGAAAAACATTCTGACCTGCTTGTCGCTGTGACTACTAAACCTTATAAAAAGGACTTTGAGTTCTGTGTCACGAGTCCGGTTTGTTCATTTCAGGAGCTGCGAGAGCTCCAGAACGAGAAGGCAGAGCTACAGAAGGTTTGCGATGAGCAGGAACAAGCCCTCCAGGAAATGGGACTGCACCTCAGCCAGTAAGAACCTGCTCCCTCCCTCCACACAGCGAGTCCCCACCTCGACTCAGGTCCCAAAGCAGTCAGGGAGGCTTACCGACTACTCGGGTGACCCCCACCCCAGGAAGTCAGGCCTCAGGGGCACAGAACCCTCATGGTCACTCAGTATCTAGGTCCCAAGGGAACCAGAGGGGTGCTGAGAGGGCTGCTTGGCCGGCCTGCAGCCAGACCACAGGGAGCACTGGAGCTGAGAAGTCCAGCCTCCGTGCTGCATCCGCCTTTCCCAGGGTGACTCCGCACAGCCGCTGGGTCCGTCTGTCTCTGCTGGGTGGTGCTGAAGGAGTGCAGGCCCTGGGAGTTGTCTCCCTTTTGACTTGACAGCTCTCCCTGGTCGTCCTGTCCTAGGACAACCCAATGGATCACACTGCAGATGTGGGACTTGTCCATTTGCGTGATCATTGCATTTCCAAACTGAGTGGACAGCTTTGTCCCCTTAATGTTCCAGGGCTCTTGGTTGCAAATAACAGAAATCCAACTCAAACTGGCTTAAGCAAAAAAAGCCACCAGGAATCAGCCCCTACCTCCCACCTCTGCCATCCTGTCGCTTACCTCACCGGTAGGTCTGACCCCCACTGGGGCAGAATGAGCTCAGCAGGTTCTGTGAGAGGAACCAAAGCTCCTCTTTCTCCAGCACTCCCACAGGGACCCCAGGCTGACTCTCTGCTCCCACCTGAGTCCTCACGCCAGCGTAGTGACAGCCTGGGCTCAGGCCCTGGGCTGAGTACAGTGTGACCAGAGGGGTCCAGAGGTGGGGACCAGCGTAAGAATAAACTATAAACACACTAAAGCAGGGCACAGATCTGCATAATCAGGATTTTTATGTCTAGAAAACTGGAAAGTAGGTAAAGCAGTGCTCTAGGCTGGCCCACAGAAGTGTTAAGAAAAATTAATGTTATGGCCCAGGTGGGAATGTGAGGTGAAGATCCTGTCCCACTCACATCTTTTTAGACCAGCTGAGGGCTACTGATCCACCCCTTCCACCCTGAGGCCTGCCTGTCACCTCTCCCGCTGAGTGCCCTGCACTGCTCTCTTCTGGCTGGTACTTGCCTCATCCCCACGCTGAGGGGGCTCCTGGACAGTGGGCAAGGCTGGGTGCCTGCCCCACGCCTGGAGCACAGGGAGTCTGAGGGTGTCCAGGAGCCTAACAAGCACCAGGCGTGGAGTTGGCCTGCCCCTGGCTCCTTGGGTTTGCAGCGCTCTTCAGAGGGGAGGGAGGGACACCGTGGGCATGGTCAGCTGTGCACGGGGCACCCCCCTTCTCGGGTGGCGAGCACCATTTTCTCTCCTGTAAGCAGTCAGAGCACATTCCTGTCCTAGGGGCTCCGGGCCTCGGAAACAGATGGGCTCTGATCTGGAAAACAAAGCCCTGCACTCGGCAGCCTCGCACTGCTGCTGCCTGACCAGCAGCAAAACGTGCCTCGCAGGCGGGCTGTGCGGTTCGAGCGGGGCTGCTCGGTCACCCCTCCTCCCGCGAGCCCGCACCGGGTGGTGAAGGGAAAGCCTGCAGACCCTCCACGTGTTGCACACAGGGCCGCGTGGCTATAGCAGGGACACCTGGGTTCCTCCCAAGCTGCATTTCCCAGGGAACCCCCCGTGTGCTCAGACTGCCATCTTGACCTGGCTTCCCAGGTCTGTGTGTCCTGGCAGCCTCTGGGCGCGTCAGGCTGCTGGCCTATTTCCGTAGGGAAGTTCCCAATCTTTCCTGAAGGCCACAGGGTTTTCCAAAGGCCCTGACGCTCGGTTTCCTGAGCCCTCTCCAGAAGTCGGGCCTGTGTCTGACAGCACTGACAGTTTGACCCTTAGATCAGACAGCTGGGGAGAGTGTGGGGGGGAGTTAGCGGGGGGGGGGGGGGGAGCAAAAAATTTTAAAAAGAGAACTGATGGACATGGAAAACAGTGTGGCGATTACAGGGTGGAGGGGGTGGGTGGAGGTAAAAGGGGATAAATGGTGGTGGGGAAAAAAGTAAAAATAAAGGGTTCAGATCACTCCCCAAATTATAGTGTTTTGTTTCTAGCTGAGTGCTGCCAGTTTAGAGCACGTTCAGGCCTTTTATGTGACATCTAGGAATTCTTACACTGATAGAGCAAGAACAAGGGGCCATGCCCTCTGAGCCTGAGGTCAGCAGGAAGGAGGCCTGGGAGAGCACTGCAGACGCGGCTCCTGCCATGGGGCTGGAGGGGGCCCCCATGCACACCAAGCACATCATGTGCAGGAATGTTTGCCCAGAGAAGCCAGAAACCTGGGCTTCTGTGAGATAATTCTCAATTTTTAAATGATTGTGATTATCTCAAAGTCATTTCAACCCTTGCAGGCTAAGTGGCCTGTTCTGGGGCCAGATTCAGTCCACTCCTTAGCCTCAGACCTTGACATGTGAGCCAGTGGATGAGGTGACTCTGGGATTATAAACAAGTGGAAAACATTTTAGAACTACTCATATTATACTCCTAAATTGTTACTCTCCAAAGCCAGACCCTGTGGGTTTGCTTTGTTTAAGAGCCTTTCTCATGCTATGAATGATCTCTTTTAAAGGTCAAAGCTGAAGATGGAAGACATCAAAGAAGTAAATAAGGCACTGAAGGTACTGAATTATTCATGTTATTAGCGTAAGAACCACTCCTGTGACTGTTGGTCAGCTTGTGCTAACTAATATCCTGCATGCTCCTGGGTTTTCTCCCAAAAGCCAGGTTTTGAGAAATGAAGTTTGAGGTGTGGTCCTTATTTATCTATAGATAAAATGCTGCTCAGAGCCGTGTCACTGCTGAGATGGCAGTGGTCTGATCTCTGTTCCTCTGCCACCAGCGTAGTGTGACAGCAGGCCTAGATAACAGGTGTCCTAATGAAGGAAGAGAAAGGTAGCAGAAGAGGTCCAGGGATTTTTTTAAAATAGAGACCTTTTCCTTCAAGTGAGAGGCCAGAGGTCCCCCTGCCCCTCTTCAGTGCCTATGCCATTCCTGGGGACCACTGAAACCCTGAGCAGAGCAAGTGTCCGTGGCAGGGACCACTGGCAGATTGCTTTTGTCTGGCTACCAGGGTTGGCCCTCCTCCCTCCTGCCAGTTCAGGAGGCGCTCTGGAGTGCCTCAGCCAGGATTGGGGTGCAAGCACCAGATCCTGACTCTCAGTCCCCAGCCAGAGGGCGTATATTGAAAGGACCTTAACAGGAGGCTGGAGAACCTGGCTTGAGGCCCAGGGGCAGCGTGCAGAGGCTGGAAAACCAGAGCCACAGGGCAGGCCAGGTCTGAGTGGAGAAAAGGCAGCCCCTGGAAGGGAATGTAGGTAGGCTACTGGGAAGGCACAGCGGATACTGGGCACCAGAACACAGCTCCACATCCATCAGGAGCCAGCCATCAATGTTCTTTTCTCCTAGGGCCACACTTGGCTGAAAGATGATGAAGCTACTCACTGTAAGCAGTGTGAGAAGGAGTTCTCCATCTCCCGGAGAAAGGTATGTGGGCTGGCCACCTCTGTGAGCCCAGGGGCCGGGTTGGTGCCCCGCTTGGGCTCCCCTTCCTCTGGTTCTAGGAAAAGCCCTTGGGACTTGGCCTACCTCACTGTGGTCATGCACTGGTGTTCCGGCCCATCCAGACTGTCCCTTTCTGGGGGTACCCTGACCAGTCATAGGCCTTGTCCCAGCACAGTCCTTTCAATGACTGGCAGATTTGGGAGTTGGGCTGGTTGTGTACAAGACTGGTCTAGGTGAATGTATCATTGAAAATTCTTTGTAAACAACAGGACCAAAATCTGTCAGAAGAAAGATCTGTGGAGAACCTATGAGCAGCAGGTCTTGGGACAGGCATCTAAGTAGCACCAAAAGTTCACAGGCCATCTGGGCAGGGCACCTGGTCCTGGTGAACCTGTTTCTCTGCCTGCCTTCAGGCCCAGCCTTTGGTCCAGGATCAGCAGGACCATGATTGACCAGTTGGGTGGGACAGCTGCAGGGTATAGATGCTCAGGCAGTATTGGGAGCCCTCACTAAATGGGGGCATGCCTGCCACAGTGGCACCACCTCCCCACCTGCTGCCCTGTGGATGCAGTCTCATCTGCCCCCATTAGAACCCTCAGTGGCAGAGGAAGCGAGACTCCCACATTCTAGTGAGAACAAGCAGCAGCCTCCTGAGGCTGCCTTTGAGATCACACTTGTTCACAAGGCCTGCTACACGTTGGGCCTCCACAGGCCTGGCTCTCCCTACACCAGCTCAAGGTCCATCTTCTAGCCTGATGGGGGTGGCCAGTTGGCAGAAGTGATGTATAGAGCCAGAAGGAGCAGAGGCCACACAGGTCCTGGTCTTGGCATCTGCCCTATTCCCAAGGTTTGTGGCAGCTCTTAAAAAGCAAGACACTCCCCTCCCTCCCCCAAGAGGGACCAGGAAAGTAGCCTTGGGTCAGCACCAGGAACGCAGTAGTCACGGGACCAGTAAAACACATTTTAAAGAAAAAGAACCTTACTCCTGCAAGTGCACACCCCAACACTCCATGGATTTTACAGGAACATAAATGTAGAAACAAAGGTCTGGAGGAACCCCTTCCAAATTGGTACATCTCGGAGGGCGGGCTCTGGTAGTAAGTGAACTCTGAAAGCTGAAAGGGAGCACAGCGTGTCCCGTGACTGCCTCTTTTCTGTCTGCTAGCACCACTGCCGAAACTGTGGCCACATCTTCTGCAACACGTGCTCCAGTAACGAGCTGGCCCTGCCCTCCTACCCCAAGCCGGTGCGAGTGTGCGACAGCTGCCACACCCTGCTCCTGCAGCGCTGCTCCTCCACCGTCTCCTAAGAACAGTGCCAACTGCAGGGGTTCGGGGGCTCTGGAAGCTCGTTTCCCAAGAGAATCTAAGAGCATAAGCTCCTGGGCCGGCCAGGCCGCTGGCGCTCTGCAATACAGGACGCCGCTGGAGGCTGTGGGCAGCGGACTCCGGACTGAAACTTCCCTCTCACTTGGCTGCAGCACTGGTTTAGGGTCAAAAGTAACTTCATGGTTTTGCTATTGTCATTTTTCACTTTTCCAAGACTTCACCTGTTTTGCAGCAGTTGCACTAGTGTAGTGAGCAACCAGTTCCTCCCCCCACCGCCCTGTGTGCCTTCTGCTTGAGTCAAGAAGTGGGCCGTGTCAGACCCTGGCGCATCCGTCATTGGCCCTGCAATAAAACCCTTTTCCACTCTAGTGCAGAGAACGGAGGAGCTGTGTCAGCTTGAGTTGGCCTCTGGAGGACACCTCAGAGCAAGCTCCATTTCAGGACAGTAGGCTCTTTGGGGCTGTTTAGAGTGAAGCCTGCTGGGTTCTGGGGTACAGGTTGTGCTTGGCCCAGATAAGCCAAGGACAAGGTAGGCCATGAAGTCCATCAATGGGCACAGGAAGCAACCTTAAGCCTGTTACAAAAGCTCATGACAGATGGAGACACCCCTGGGAAAGCGCCGGTGGGGTCTGGATTTCAGCAGTGCTAGGACAGGTGTTGGCTCTGGGCTCTGGAAACCAGCTCAGAGCCTTCCTCCTCGGGGCACATGCTCACCTCCCCCCCAGACAGTAGACAGTGGCCTCAAATGTTAGAAAACGGTTAACTGTCAGGACTAGTCAGTCCACTCATGGACTGGGCTCCAGCCTTCACCCTCAGTGCACTCACCTGGACTCACCTTACCCTTTGGATTCACCTTTCTTTTTGCCAGGCTGTACCTCGCACCAGTCCCTCGGGACTGCTCCCAGCTGGCCAGCCCCTGGCTCTCTTCCTTCTCAGGAGGGCTCTTCCTGCAGCAGGCTCATCCAGCCTGGCTCAAGGTTCCACAATGTGCTGCTCCCTTAAACACATCTTTGTTATGGGGGACAGGCTCCGCGAGGTTAGGTCCCAGGATCTGTGCAGCCAGCCTCCAAAACCGTGCCTAGCTCCAAAGCCACGTTTCATCTGAGCTGCAGGTTTTCAAAACCTATCAGGGACTAACCCTCCTGAGCTTTTTAAATATTCATGGCCCAACTTTTCCCCAAACATTTACATACTGCCACACACCCCAAACTGGTCTGGCCTTAGATATATGTACCTTGTCCAGTGCACCAAATTTGTACTCCAGCTTGCTGGGGACCCGTAGGCAAGCCGCTTCACGCCTGAGCCTTGGCATCTGCACACACTAAAGGAAGCAGGGTAACACCTCCCTACTTCTGTGCGGTTCTGAAGGCTCGATAAGAACATGGCATGCCCACCACTGTGCCGCTAGTGCTCTTCCCTTTATCACACCTATTTTTCTCCAACCACATTCCTCCCAACCACCCCCCAAGCAACAAATGTCCAAGCATTATTCACAAAGAACCCTTGTGCCGCACAGTTACCAATATTTAGCTGCAGAGAAGAAATAACTTTTTACTCAGACATCAGATGTGCCCCTGAAATTTGGTACCCTCTGGCCTGGCAACCTTATCCTGACCTGGGCAGTGACGGTTGTTCTAAGACAGTGCTTCTCAAGCTTAAGTGCACAGGCTGATTACCGGGGGGCCTAAAGGGAGATTTGTGTTAAATGCAGACAATATCTGGAGGTTCTGGTCATTCCTAACAAGGTTCCTAAGAACCAGAAATGTTCTGGGTTCGCTTACTCATTAGCTTTACTCCGTTTCTAGTTCTAGTCCCTTTTCCTTCATGTTTTTCAGTGAAAATGTCCCTTAAGTAAAACAAATTAAGGACTAGGGAAGGAGCCCTTTTTGAGCCTTCTCAACACCTGGTGTCTCCAATCCAGAGACATTTAATAACTCAGCCAAGACCTTAAAGGCAATACTAGGTTTAGATCGTAGCTGAACACCAGTGCTCACACTGAAAATTGTTAATCTCTAAACCTGCTGGACAAGCGACATGGTACATTCCAAGCGCAACACCTGTGTACCCACAGCCCTCCCCACACCGGAGCAGCACCAGTAGCCAGCAGAGCATGCAGCAGGCCTCATGCACACCGCGCAGTGCTGCCCCCTAGCCGTGGAATTGAGTGTACCCACCAAACTAACCTAGCCTAGGAGAGAAAACTGTCGGCACTTGTCACAGCAAGAGGTGCACACTCCAGGCTCCAACAGCACTAATGAGTCTAGGGCAAGCAGCACCTTTCAACTGGTATGCTGCAAGAGTTTTTAAAACATGCAAACCTGACTACTTAGGAGCACTGACCTCTCTTCCCTTAGATTGTCAAAAAATGACAACAGCCAACACAATAGCTGCCTTGTGTGAATGCTGTCTGAACTAGAATATATAGGTCATTGTAACAGAACTGCAGCTTACTGATCATGTCTCAAAATAAGGTTGAATCTAGTTGGTTAATTCTTGGTACCAGAAATTCATATTTATAAGTATCGGCACCTGATTTTTTTAAAGTCACTTTGGAACAAAAATGGTAGGCAATTACTCATTTTAAGTCAATCAAAATTATACTTATTTTGTCAGATTAGCAAAAAAAAAGTTTTTGGTGTGCCGCAGAATTTTAAGTTTGTGTGTGCCATTAGGTGAAAATGGTTGAAAACTGGTCTAGAGGGACGGTTAATGAGTGGCAGTTTCCAAACTGCAGTCTAAGTACCTACTGAAAGGATTCCTGGAACACTTTTAAACTTCCGGATGCTGGAGTATTTCCTAGCAAATGTCAAATTCGAGTCATCTCCCAAACAGATTTTAATGACTTAAACTAGCCATTTTTACTTCCAGAAATATGTGGTATTCTACCTCAACTTTAAAATAAATTTTGCTCTTAAGTGGTCTTGGATCTTTAGGAATGAGGCAAAAATACAAAGGTTAAAACCTCAATTTGAAAAACACTCCTTCAGTTCTCCTTCCAGGAGCATACTTGCACCTCCCCCCACCCCCAGGCACTTCACCCATTGCCTTCCTCACTCCTGAGCTCCAAGGGCCCTTCCTTCTTTTGCTGCTGTAACTTGTTTCATAAACCCATTTTCTTCTACCACCCACTTTCTTCCACCTCTGTAATTTTCTAACCAAACACTGTTACAGTTTGAAAAAAAAAAACAAAAAAAACCTTGAATCTGAAAGCGGCCTATGAGGTAGCTTCTAGAAGACGCTTCATATAAAAACTCAGAAGAACCCTGGCCAGGTAGCTTAAAGTTTTGTCCTGATACCCCAAGGTTGCAGGTTCAATCCCTGGTCAGGACACATACAAGAATCAACCAATGAGTGCATAGATGTGAAACAAATGGATGTTTTTCTCCCTTCCTCGAAAATCAATAAATATAAAAAGCCATCCAACTGAGGACAGCTCCTGCCACCCTTTGCCTGTAGCACTTCCTTCTCAGCCATGCCTGAAGGCCTCGGTGGACATGCAGCATGCAGTGAGGACACTTCCCCCTCTGCTTTGTGCAAGTGCTTAGCAAGTCAAAGGCAGGACACAAACATACAGCTGTCCACGATTACCTTCATTTGTACTGGAGGGAAGTCTGAAGACATCTACACAACAGCCTCAAATGTCGAGCCTCTCTGCCACAGCCAGAGACACGGGCCACTGTCACCTACGCCCCAGGCAGGAATAGAGCACCAAGAAACAGTCCACATGACACTGAAGCACAGACAAGACAAAGTGCAGTTTTTAAAAGGTTTATTTGACAAGTTTCACTTAGCGCAATACACCTAAAAGGAAATCACAATACAATGAAAGATTTAAATCAAGGCCTTGGAATTTCATACAAACACCAAGACCAAAATCCTAAAGTATTGGTATTGCGTCTCAAAACTTCCCCATTAACTTAAAAAAAAAAGCTTAAACTTACATGCCTTAGAAGTTATTAAATGAAACTAGAAGTAACAAACATGCCAAATGTTTCACTTTTAATTGTAGACACAGCTCCTATATTGTTTTACAAAAAAAGCATGTCCTTCAACATGCTTCCAAAATGTTCAATGTGGTGTAAGAGCAACATTTAACATAATTCAACTGCTTTAACCTAAATATACTTACTGCTTAAGTACATCCTACAAGAGAACTAACTTGAGAAAAGCTAAAAATTGTTTAACAGTTATAGTTTACTCAACTTAGTTGTTACATCCTAGATGAATATTTGTGTTCAAAAATACTGAACCTTAAGTCTTTAATTCAATCCTGATTTCCACTTAGATTAAGCATAAATCACAAGCTGGTATTGCAAAACTGTTAAGTTTTGTTTTTCTCTAAAATAATGATGACCAAGAGTCAGTGATAAGGATCAGTTATATTCCCCATCCACCACTCATACTAGACATGCTAGACATCCCTCCCATTCCGTTCACTCCCACAGATGCACGGCTTCCACTACTGTAGTAGCTGCTGTTCACTGCTCCTTGGCTGCCTGCAAAGAGATCAATTTGACAAGTCAGGAGAAGTATCACATCATCAGTCAAGTAAAATATAGCATTCCAGGAAAAAGTTTAAAAAGTATACGAGTACAAATGGCTGCTGTCCAAGTGGCGAGAAGCATGTTTAGGAAAGGGGACTCCCGACTCCAAACAAGTCTCAATTAACCCCTTTTCTCTGCAGTACCAAAATCTTGCCAGACTCTCGTGCTACCATTTAAGCAGATGCTTCAGAATCAACATGGAAAATTAAGTTTAAAGGAAAACTAGTGTTTTTCAAAAATTGCAAAATTACTTCGTTTCTAAACCTAAACAAGGCATTTTTAAAAAATTTTACCATCAACATTCACAGTGTGTCCACTGAATGGCAGGTATGAATAGGGAGCACAGGGGCAGTCACTTGCTTTTCCTATTCATGGTGGGCAGGAAGTGAGACCAAGTGGGACTAAAGGCAGCTCACTGTGCCCAAAATGGCAGCCTCCATGGAGTTAACTCAGAGCCATTGACTGCTATAGAAATAGTATTAGCACAACATATCAGTATTTGCTATTGGGAATTTAAATTATATTTTTTGAGAAAATATTTACCTAGGCAATGTTTGATTGAAAATCACTGGAGTTTTCCTGTAAAACTTGGTCTGCAAAAGGATTTTGTAGGGTAAGACTATAACACCAAAATCACCATTCTTTAGACCAATTGAAAAAAATAAAACCAATCCTAGGTTAACTGACTAGTAAATACGGTCCTGAACCCAACCACCATTTTACTATTTTAAGTTCTCCCTCCATCTAAAATGGATTTAATAGGCTAACGGAAAGACAGAAAAAGTGAACTATTTATTTAATGTTTTAATATAAGTGGAGGCAGATGTTTTCTGGCTCTACAGTATTCCAAGTTGCACATTTAATTTACAGAAAACACTCCCCGCCCCCAAATGATTGGTTCTGCAAATTAAGCTATTAAAAAGTTATAACAGGATCAAAAGCATATATTTATTTAATAACCCAATTTCACCAAAAAAGGAGCCTGCATATTCCCCCAACTAAAGAAACCTACCTAAAACTTACTGTAAGTATATTAAAAAGCACACTTACCATATCCACTCATGCTGCTCTGGCCACCATAGCCGCCTCCATAACCACCACTCAGCTGCTGGCTGGTTGGGCCACCATAACTGGACTGGTTTGCTGTTAAGTTAAGAGACCGTTAGGACCTTTGTTCCCTACGTAATGTGGTACCTGGTGGTACCGGGCTTGTAATTCTAAATCTATGATTTCAATTCTTCATCTTACATTATTATAAACCTTTGTCTACATTCTATGAACAGACTACCACTCTATCTATCACCTGAGCTAGTCAAACATTTATAAACCAACTGGCCCAAAGTACATATATTGGCAGGACTAAATCCACATGATTCCATAGAGGCATTCTGAGAAAACCTTATGAAACTGTTTAACTGAATTTAGTGGGGTTGTTCCCCATAATTTGATATATTAAGGCTATGTTAATACACAGGTATCACTGAACACCTGTTTATGCCAAACAAATTATGTCCAGAAATTTAAGTTATTTTGATCCTGTGCTTTTTGCTAAGTCATTAATTTTAGATTTATACTTTAGACAATTCAACTAGTTTCTTTAATGCCCTTCCCCCACCCAAATACTTAAAATTAGTTATCTACTCTAAGTAGTTTTACATAAATCAAGGATTTAAGTCAGACCCAAATTTCAAAGCAAAACTTTTTCCTTTGCCTAACTTAATATGCTAAACTCATAAAATATAAGTTAACTTAACTTACATAATCGACTTATACAGATATAAATGTTTTGGTTTTTAAAAAAACTAACGATATTTACACAAGCCCATGCCTCCCATCATTTGGCTACCATAAGCACCACCGCTTGCTCCTGCTGTAGAATTCAAGAAGAGTTCTACATATCTGTGTTCTGAAATGAGAGAAAAGGCATACAAGGTTAGCTTAAAAAAAAGACACTAAAGTGATATTTACACAAACCCATGCCTCCTAGCATTTGGCTACCGTAAGCACCACCGCTTGCTCCTGCTGTAGAATTCAAGAAGAGTTCTACATATCTGTGTTCTGAAATGAGAAAAAAAAAAGTTTGAAAATGTTTGTTGGTGAAAGAACACTAAATTCTTAAGAAATGAACTTCAAATATTTTGGTAAAGAAAAAAATTCTAGCTGCTTCTCTCAGGTGATTTACTTTAACTACGCAGCTTTCCAAAACTAGCCTTAAGTTTATTAAGGATATACTTCAAGTCAATATTTGAATCATAAATCCGTTTCAGTCACACTAATTTTAAAGACCCACAAAATTTTTTTAACACATCCAAAGAGCATCAGCAAACGAATTTCTCCTACATCCTCACTATTCTATTCCTATTATGTTCCTCACACAACCGCCTGTAAAGACTCCCTACAACACTTAAATCACACTTACGCATATTTGCTTTGTCTTTTGACATAGCTGCCACAGCATCTTCATGTGTTGCAAACTCGACATCTGCTTCACCAGTTACTCTGCCATCAGGACCAATTTCAATATGTACTCTCACAGGGTTGAGCGGTGAAAAAAACTAAATACAAGGTATTTCAGAGAATCCAGTCAACTTTCTAAAGTTACAAAAAATTTATAGCATGCTGTTTCACTTAAGCAGAGGACGCCAGGTTTTTACTGCTATACTGAAATAGCAGGCTTGCGAGTTCCTCTTACACTTACATTATAAATGTCATTCTCAGTAGCTCTGTAAGGTAATCCCCGCATGTGTACACAGTGTCCAGTTGTGCTCTGGAAAGTAGAGCCACCATCCCCGTATCTGTGGTCAGACATTCCTGAAAAACAGTAATTGAGGTCTAGATGGACAAGAGTGTAAGTAGCCTTCGGTTGAGAAATTCAATTCTTACTTTACCTCTTCCAAATCTGTCTGACCCAAAACCATAGCCATCATTATAGCCATTATAATCATCATAGCCTCCATAACCTGCAAGACAAAAAGTACAATCAATCAAATGACAACACACGAAGAACCACCCTCCTCACGCCTGCATATTCTCACATACCTCCACCATACGCACCACGCCTCATCCTTTCAAAGCCGGCTCCCCTGCCAATGCTGTTATACCCTCTGCCAGCCCCAGGTCTGTCATAGGGACCTGGCCGCTGCATGGCCATGAGCTTTCGAGGTGGATCATAATGAGTTCTAACTTCAGCTCGACTGCTCTTAAAGATTTCGATATACCTAAAGCATTGTTCATGAAGGAAGGGAATGGGGAGGGGAGAGAAAACATTAGTTCATGTCGTACAAGTATTTAGTTACACAAGAAAACAATGTAGTCATAGCCATGAAACTGACTAATATTTAAAGCCAGATTTCTTATATTTGCATAGGCAATGACCAGAAATTCACTCAATTGTAAGATTACTTCATGTAAACTTTACAGAAAACTCACTCCTCTAAGGCAGAGAGCCCACCCTTAGGGATGGAGAGGAGTACTGAAAATAAATGTTTTAGGAGGGAAAGGATTCCACTCAACTTTCAACATTTCATGTCTTAAATCCTTTGGCAGTATGTATAGCAAGTGGGCTAAAAAGCTAGCCTCCACCAACAGTCTAGCCCACACTACACACTTCCTTTCGCCAATAAATACCCCAGCCTATGCTTTTAGTAGGAATCAGCATAGGTAAGCGCATGCTTCAATGAAAAATAGTCACAAGCGAAGAGAATAAAACCTTTTGTGACAATTTCTTGAAAGCTATGCTTATTAATACATATGCAGAATATTTATACAGCAAGAAAGTTTGTTGCATTTCAACTTTAAAAACAAGATCAGAAAGTATCACATTTTCTTATGGTAATATTAATTTACTATGTGGGTGTTATTACAGCTAAAGCCAGGTTTGCATTACATTTTTTTAAAGCCATAGTCTCTCAACTCAATTGACTGGGGTTAGGTAGATAGCTTACAAAATTGCAAAGTAGACCAAATTAACTGAGAACAATTTTAAGGCCTAAAATTTAATCTGAATGCATTATGGGACTCTGACATAAAGTTTGAAAACTGTGGCCAAACATCAATTAATTGGGACTAGGAAATATTTACTCCTTCTAAGCAGAGAGAATATGGATTTAACATTTTACCATAAGAAAAGTGACAAATCCAACCAACCATCCATCCCCACCTGTGCCCTATTCTTTCCTTGTGTTTCTTTAGAGCCTTTTCAGCTATTTCCTGTGAAGCAAACTGCACGAAGGCCTCCCCCGTACTCCTCCCCTGGAAGTCCACCGGCAATGTTATCCCATTTGGCACGATTTCCAACCCTTCAACCCAAGGACAAATAACCCCAGTAGGGGGGCAATATTAACATCACAAGCCCAGAAATGATTCTTCTTATAGCTTTAAATAAACCAGAATTTTAACTTTAGGTGAACGGTATGCTTTCAACAAGTACTCTTTAAATATGCATTGCAGTAATATGAAGTTCCATTATTACTAAGTATAACAATTCTTAACACATCCCAGGGCACAGTATTTAAGAAAGAACTTGAACACAGGATGAATTAAGAATTCAACAATTACAAACACTCTTATCTACTCAATGTTGAAAATTACACAAGAATTTAATAAAGTTTCAAACATTAAACACAACAGTTTTACTAAATTCAAGACACACTTTTTACCTCATTCGTATAGTTCAATGTTTTAAGTTAGTGGAACTTCAAGTTTAAAAAATTTACACATTTAAACATTTTATATAAAAATTGAAACATTGCTTAAGTATATCATTGACAAACATACAATCTAAACTTTCAACAAACAACTGATCTAGACAGCACAATCATGCACTCTTAATGCTCTAACAGCAGTATGATTCACTTCTGGAAATTCCGTCTATGAAAAATCCTTTCCGTGGATACATTCCCAAGCTTACAAAAAGGGCTTAAAGCACTTTCCTAGAAGATATGAAATTATGTTCATATTTAACGTTGACAGCATTAAATTCTCACGAATTTAGATAAAACAAAAACAGACTTGATTTCAAAAATTCTGGCAAAGTATTAGGACTTGATACATATGTAACAGTCAGGATTTTAATACATACTACCCTAAACCATGGAAGGACTTCTTGTTCTTAGCTCCAGTTTATGACATCATGAATATCAAATAATAGTATTTTAGATATATAATCGAACAGTCTATTGAACATGCAATTTTATCGGCTCTTCAGCATAAAAACATTCAAGTACCTTAGGACCAGAACAACTTTAAAACTCTGTATTTTAGATATTAAGACTATACATTCTACCTATTCTTTGACTTTCAGTAAGTTTAGAATTCCCTGGCTAAGCCAGTTTTTCTGCATAAAGAGAATTAGGCTGCTAAGAGACATTTCTGGTCTCAGGACCCAACGTGTCTTACAATATAGACACCTGCCATAAATTACAACCACCTCACTCATACTAATCTAATGTTAAGGGATCTTACCTTTAACTTGATGTACTTTTTCTGCTGAACAGCATTGTGAGGAAAGTAGTTAAAGCTGTTGAGGACAATCCTCAAAGATCTACTCTGAACTACAATACTAAATATAGGCAAAGTTAGCATTTTCGAAGTACTTAATTTCCACCATTAAGATGGGTGTAAATTATATGAAGGTCTCCAGGAAGAAGAAAACATTAATTCATCTGCATATACTCACAACCTGTTTAAATATCTAAGGTCTATTAAATCATGTTGCCAGAAGCTAGCCGAAACTCACTGCTCAGCAACAAACACGACTACATACCTGAGAAGAACTGAACAATTTCTTCCTTGCTACATCCAAAGGGGAGTCCTCTAAGCCGTACAAAGCCATCATTGGCCGTGTCAGGACTATTTGGACCAGTATGCTTCAACACCCAATCCATTTCAACGTTGTTTGACTTGAATACTGAAAGAGGTGCTTAGAATTAGTCAATTTTGGAAAGTTAGAGAACAAAGTTCAGACTTCCTAGGTCTTTAGATAATCTAGGAAGAGCTGCCACAAACTCCCTTAGGTGACCATTTCCATGCGGTCAAATACCTAAAATTCAGAAGGGATAAAATAGATCTCTCCGAGTTTAATGTTTATTTACTGTTACTAGGGCAACATAAATCAAACCTTCAACATATCTGTGTCCCATAGTTTCTCTGTCTTTTTTCAGGGCCAATTTGACTTCATCTTCTGATTCAAGTTCAACAAAAGCCTCGCCACTCGGTCTGCCTTCTCTGGTGTAGATGAAACGAATACCTTGAGCCCCATTTTGTATTTTGCAGTCTGGAAAGAAAACAACCGTTAATACAGAATTTAAAATTTAAAACCACCTCTGGGTGATACAGATGAAATGCCTATTCATTCCCCTACTACAAAGTAGATCACATGCAAAGCCTAAAATGACCAAGATATTACTAACTCCTAGAGTCTCTTCACGGTAATTAAGCAGTTATCCCCTCCAGATCAAACTTTATTCCCTAGATAATATCCTCTCAATGCATCAATAAAACCCAATATTCAAAGAAGTTCCTTAACAAAAATCTCCAAGTTCTCACTACCCAAGTGTCTCCATTAACAGCATTTGTAACTTCTCAGTAAGTTAAGTTTGGACCTTATTTTAATGCATTTTCTGAATATATTTGTTTCATCTTTTGGTCTGGGACCTTGATCGTTTCACCTTTCTAGCAGCAACATTACAATCCAAATTGCAGGGCCAATACTCACCTGAAAGGGGATCAATGTTACAAAGCTAAAATGCTCCAAGTTGAACAGCTGAAGCCAAACCCAGTCTTGCCCACTGCAAGGTGGCTTCCAGTGTACTTGGTTCTTGTTTTACAGGTCGTTTTCCGTTACCAACACTAAATTCAGATAGTCAGTCAATACTACAAGTGTCCTTCCAAAACCTGTAGATTTCTTCCAAATCAAGCTTTATCAGTCTAGTCTTATACTAATGGAAACAATGATATGTTGGCAGGAATTATTCAGGAAACCTACATACTTGGGAAAAAGCTCGTTAGGCGCGTGAACTTGCCTGGGCTTCAGTGTAAAGAACTCCACGAACAAGAAGAACTCAACTACCAAATCCTGGTTAGGAAAACTGTCTAAAATTAGGAAGTGACCGTTTAACTCTAGGAACCAAAATGCCCCCTTTTCAAGGACATGCAAAAATTGTAAAGTTGTTATATTACTATTTACCCAGCCACTAGACAATTTTCTTAAAGTTGAGGGGGAAATCCAATTTGTCCTTTTGAAAACATCCATAGAAAAGCTAGTGCTTGAAGGTAGGTAAAGACAAAAAAATCCCGCCCTGGCCGGTGTGTCTCAAAAGTTAAGAGCGTCGCTCGTGCACCAAGGGGCGAGGGTTCATTCTGGGGCAGGTGTGGGAAGCAATGACTCGATCACATCGATGCTTCTTTCTCTCCCACCCTCCCTCCCACTCTCTCTAAAAAAAAAAATAAGTGGAAAAATAGCTTCGGGTGAGGATTAACAACAAAAAAGTGGAAACAAAAAATCCGCCAGAGAGGCCGCAGTCCTCCAGGAGGGCCTGGAAGGCGGGAGGGCGGGGCTTTCGCACTTTCCATTGCGTAACAGTGGACGCCAGGGCGCGAGCAACCCAGCAGGAACGGCTGCCGCCCGCGCCCCGCCAGGGGGCGCCCCTAGCCCGGCCCGGCCGGGCCCTCCCCGGCGGGCCGCCCGCCCGCCCGCCCCGCGGCCCTGCCTGCGAACTCCCGCCTCCGCTTCAAACTCACCAGAAAAAAAACGCTGCACCTCGTCCGCCGAGCAAGACCAAGGCAAGCCCCGGACCTTCACCACAAATCCCTCTCCGCTTTCGGTGCCCAACATCATCGTCTCTTAGTGGGTCCTGGCGTCGAAACAGACTGCAAAGGCGGGATGAGGATCAGAGCTGGGAATTGTCCAAATTAAACTGCCCTCCCCCGCGAGGCACCCCGCGAAACCGCGGCGCCTCAGTAAGAACCAAGCCCGTAGTGCGCAAACCCCATCCCCGGTGACTCCAACACCAAACAGCCCCTTGGGCCAGCGGGCGGGCACCCAACGATGCCCTGGGCACTAGTTACCGGAGCACCAAGCCGCAGGGGGCCCGGCCTGGCGCCAGCGTGGAGGCAAGGAAATGGCGGCCGCGCTTCCGCTCCGCCTCCTCCGACATCTCACACAATAGAGTCGGCGCGGCCTGCAGGCCCCAGCAGCCCCGCCACCGCTCGGCGAGCCATTCTTGGCTCCCGGAGGCAGCCCGTACCTTGCGAAGGTTCCCTACCACCCCGCCCCAGGCTCTACGGAGAGCTGGGGGCACGCAATCCTCGCAAAAACGGCAACCTCGGGGCCACTGGGCGGCACACATCGAGCAACAAACACTAACCTGATCGCACGACTTCTGCGTGGCTGAGCGAAATGGCCAGCAGGCGCCTGCGCAACCTAAATAAGGCCCTTTGAACAAGCTCTGCGCAAGCGCAGCCAGGTGGCCGCCCCGCCCCTTGCGTCACAGAGCTCAGACGCCGGCGTACTTTCAGGAGCCGGCCCACCGCCAGCCAGCCAGTTATTCTGCCCGAGCATCTGGGGCTCGCCCCTCCCACCTTCATAAAGCCTTCGGGCTTGTTTTGCGCTTGCGTCTTGTCGCGATTATTGAACACCGAGCTTTGGCGATTTATTATTCAGTTTCCTGCGCATGCGTCTTCCTTCAAACCGTTCTCGCCTTACCCGCCAGAGCGGGGGAGGGGAATGGCGGCAGTCGGTTCCCTATTGGGACCGTGAGGTAGTCTCCGGCCCGTGCTAAGGTGGCCGCCTTCCTATCTCTACCCCCAGCTTACTGATCGCGCTCCTGGCCGACCAGAAGTGAAAGGAACTCCCCGCCCTCCCCACCCTTTTTCTCCCCGGGGCCGCGGGGCGACCACCGGGGCCTCTCCCAGGCCTGCGGGGCTGCGCACTCCCCACGCCCGGGGCCGCCCCGCGGTCCTGGAGGCTGTCCTAGCCAGTGTGCCTCCATCCCCTTACCTGCCGCCGACGGGCCTGGAGCCCCGGCCCGCGCGGGGTGCCCGCGCCTCAGCCCGTGCCCCGCCTTGGTCCTAACGAACTCGCACCCCGCGACCCCCTCGCCCTGCCCTAGGGTGGGCGGGCGCCGGGCGCGCCGCGGGCCGCTCCCACGAGGTGCGGGGTGCCGCGCCACGCGAGCAGGGGCCGAGCCGCACGGACGCCCCGGGCTCTGTTTCCCCGAGTGGGTCCCCGCTTAATGCTCTCGAGGCTGCGGATGTGGTCACGTCAGTTTGCCCGGTGGACGCCCTGATTTCCGCGGGGCCCAGGGTCGCCCCGTGCGCGCCTGTGGCATGACGGTGTTCATGATCTCCAGCAGCGCCGCGACAAGGGGGATGCCCTCGCCCCCAGGCCTCCCGGGTCTGGCCGGCACCCGCCCACCTCAGGCATGGTAGACACAGCCAGTAAACGACGCCGGCCGCTGCCGCGGGGCTGCCGCAGCCGGGCGGGGGGAAGCGGCGAGGCTTGCGCGCTCCCGCCCAGCGCGTGGTCTGGAGGGCAAATCGTTTGACATGTTTGAGAAAACCGGAGAGGACCTCCACGGAAAAAATGGGGGGGGGGGGGGCAGTCCAAGAAAGGGTCCCGGCCCTAGCCGGTCTGGCCCAGAGGCGAGAGTGCGGCCCGAGGACTGCCCCCGGCTGGGGCGGGGTGCCCCTCAGGGGCACCACCTCGCTCGCAGGCCGACCCCGCCCCACTGGGGCACGTGAGGGAGGCAGCCAGTCGCTGTGTCTCTCAGATCATACCGATGTTTCTCTCTCGCTCTCTCCCCCCCCCCCAAAAGATCGTCGGAAAAAAATATCCTCAGGTGAGTGAGGATTAACAACAACAAAAAAGATAGGATCCCCGAGGACCTTCAGAGGCAATCGGCCCTGGGCAGGGACGTTGGCTCCCGCAGGCGAGCCCCGGGGAAGGCCCTGGGCCTGCAAACCGCGCGTCAGGAAAACCGAGGGGCACCCAGGGAACCCGCAAGGCGAGCGATGCTACCTGCCCTCAGCCGCGAACAGACCTAGAGGAAATGAACGGCATGTTTGCTGAAGTCACCAAGATGCGGGACCCCCAAGTCCCAGCAAGGAGGCCTCTCTGTGGGTGATTCGAAAGCGAGAACACTTTTCGTTCTTAGGTTCTCTCTCTCCGGGACATCACAAAGACGCGTCTGGAGGTGTGTTCTTAATAGGCGACAGCATTTGAGCACTCTGGTCCCAATTAATGAGCTAAGAACACTGGTTTCTGATTAGATGAGGGGAAAACCCTGATCCCCTTGGTAGTGCATTAAAAACAAAAATCATGTTTCTACCTTTTAATAACATGGCCACACTTGGGGGGGGGGGTTCCTAATTTTTTTCTACTGTTTTCTATAATAAAAGTAAATGTATGATCATCAGAAAAATTAGACCTTTTCCTAAGCTTAGATTTCTAGAAGTAAAATGATTTGATGAAAGGATCTGAACCCTGTCCGTGGGTGGTACCGTGTCTTGCCCTGGCTGGGTTGCTCAGTTGGTTAGAGCATCCTCTGGATATGCCAAGGTTTCAGGTTGGATCCCCTGTCCAGTCGAGGCACACACAAGAATCAACCAATCAACACATAAAAAAGTGGAACAACAAATTGATGTTCCTTTATCTCTAAAAAAAAAAAAAAAAAAAGCTTGTGTTTATTTTCTAACTTCCTAAAATGCAAGGGTATACTTGTGTAATCATTTAAAAAAAGGGATCTGAGTATTTTTAGAGCTACTAATAAGAAAAGGCTATAGTATTAACAACCTTCTCTGGTGTGTGAGGGTTTCATGTTTTGCTGGAAATAAAAATTCCCTTTCCTCTAATCTGCTAATTTCATACTGAGAGAGGAAATATCTCTAATTTACATTTGTTTGATTACCAGTGAGGTAGAATAAATAAATTGGCTATACAATTATAGCCAATTCCCTCATATAAATTGTCAGTTTGATTTCCTCTTCCAGTGATCTTTTGGTCTTTACTAAGGCTATTTACCCACGGCCATAACTGCCATAAACATTTTTCTGTTTACTTACCTTTTAATTGTTGTCATTGTTATTGATTTTTTTAACAACCAAAGTTTTTAATTTTGTAAAATATGTTTTTATTGATTTCAGAGAAAGGGAGAGAGAGATAGAAACATCAATGATGGGAGAGAGTCATTGATTGGCTGTCACTGGGAATTGAGCTCGTAACCCAAGCATGTGCCCTAACTGGAAATCCAACCATGGCCTCCAGGTTCACAGGTGGACACTCAACCACTAAGCGACACCAGCTAGGCTGAAGTTTTTCTTTTTAATGAAGTCACTTTCCTTTTAGATTATTGGCCTTTATTTTTGAAAACCCTTTCCCACACAGAGATAAAGCACATATTTATTCATTTATCTTTTTCATCGATTCTAAGACACATTTTTTCCCACAGTTTAACCTCTCTAAAATAGAGATGTATCTTGAAGACAAAAGGCAGATCATAGTTTAATAGGGAGCATCTTTTTTCTTACTAGCACCAAAAATAATGGTGTATCTTTTTTTTTTAATATATCTTTATTGATTTCAGAGAGGAAAGGAGGGGGAGAAAGATAGTAACATCAATGATGAGAAAGTCATTGATCGGCTGCCTCCTGCATGCCCCCGACTGGGGATCGAGCCTGCAACCCAGGAATCGAACCCCGATTGCCTAGATACTAGGTCGACGCTCAACCGCTGAGCCATGCCTGGCTGGGCAATAATGGTGTATCTTAAAATTGACATCTTCGACTTGGAAACTGGTATATTCTACTTTTTTCTTTATTTTTTGTGATGACACATCACAGCTATTAAAACTGAATTTTCATAGATTTTTAATGTGAAGAAATATTTGTAATATAATGGTATGTGGGAATGTGGGAAAATGGTATGTGGAAAAACAGCAGAATACAAAATTAACAAGTGGTGTATCAAACATATAAAACTATGTTACTCTACTATCTGTCTCTAGGAATTTGCCTATTCTAGGTACCTGTTATAAATGGAATTGTACAATATTTGAACTTTTGCATATGGTTCATTTTACTTAACACAATGTGTGTGTTTTTAAAAAAATATATATGTCTTTATTGACTTCAGAGAGAGAAAAGAGAGAGAGAGATAGAAACATCAATGATGAGAGAGAGTCATTGATCGGCTGCCTCCTGCACGCGCCTCATTGGGGATTGAGCCTGAAACCCAGGCAGGTGCCCTGACCTGGAATCAAACCATGATCTCCTGGTTCATAGGTCAGTGCTCAACCACTGAGTCATCCTGGCCAGGCTTAACACAATGCTTTTAAGGTCTATCCATGTTGTAGCATGTATCAGAATTTCATCATTTTATTTATTTTATTTTTTTTTTTAGAATTTCATTATTTTTAAAGCTGACTAATATTCTGTTGTTTGCATATACCTCATTTTGTTTATCCATCTATTGATGGACATTTGGGTTGGTTCTACCTTTTTGCTGTTGTGAATAGTGCTGCTATGAACTTTGGTATACAAGCATCTGTTTGACTCCCTGCTTTCCATTCCTTTGGGTATATAGCTAGGAGCGGAATGGCTGGTTCATATGGTAATTTTATACTTAACTTTTTTTTTAATACATCTTTATTGATTTCAGAGAGAGGAAGGGAAAGGGAGAGAGATAAAAACATCAATGATGAGAGAGTTGTCATTGATCAGCTGCCTCCTACACGCCGACTGGGGATCAAGCCCACAACCCGAGCATGTGGCCTGACCAGAAATCAAACCATGACCTCCTGGGTCCTAGGTCAACACTCAACTGCTAAGCAGTTGATAAATAAAAACACTGTGGTACCAGCACAGAAGGAGCACACTGAATGTGACAAAATCTAGAAATAGGTCCAATGTGTATTTGGGAACCCAACATACAATAAGGTGACATTTCATATCAGAATGGGAAGATTTTCAATATATGGTGTTAAAACCAATGACTAGCAATTTGGGGGAAAAATAGCATTAGAGCTTTATCTCATGCCATACATCAAAATAAACTAAATAAAGACATTTTTAAAAAGAAATAACAAAAACAAAATAAACTAAATAGATTAGAAAGATTTAATCTACTTAGTTTAAAATTATGCAAAGCTATAATAAAATGTTATGTATGTATTTATAAGTATTTGAGGTGAGGAAGGCATTTCAAAGCATGAAATCAAAGACATAACCACAAAGGGAAAGACTGGTGCATTTGACTACATAAAAATAAGTTTATTTTTTAAATTTTGAGGCCATGCCCCACCCAACTTTCAGGCCCACCCATGGTGTTTCCAGTGACTTTTTCATATGAATGGCTTGTCTTGGCTCATGCTTCAGATTATCCTAAAATCTCTCAAACAAGCAGCATCTGGCCTCAGCATGCCCCATACCTCAGGACCTGCACTAGAAGCAGCCAGCCTTGATTCACAGCTTGGCCTTGCCTGGACACCTTCAACTACAGCACAAGTAGCTGATAGCCTTGTAGCTCATGCTGGGTGGCCTCAGGCAGAACACAGGCAGCAGATGACCATGGCCTGCTCCTCCAGGGAGACCCCAGAGCCAGCACACCCAGTGGACAGCTTTAGACCATGGCGAAGCATTACCACCCAACCACCTCCACACGCAATACAGTCAAGGGGTGGATTCAGCAGTCACCAGAGTCTAGCTAAAGTAAGTTTTGCTCTGCTGGGTGGGGCTCTGCACAGCTGATTCTTCATGGTGACTGGTCACAGTCAGTCCTTGCAATTGATAGGCCTGGGGGTAAATTCCTCCCATTGATAGGCCAACAACAATCAAGGCTTAACTACAACAGGAGGGTGTACACAGTCTGGGGGTTGGGGGAAGGCTGTGCCGCTGGACCATACAGAACACCTACTACATTAGGCCAATCTACCAAGCCTAGAATATAGCAGGTCTACCTAATACATAGAAACAAACAGAGGGAGGCTGCCCAAAGGAAGAGACAAAGAAACATTGTCCAAATGAAAAAATAGAACAAAACTTCAGAAAAAGAACTAAACAAAATGGAGACAAGAAATCTACTAGATGCAGAAGTCAAAACATTGGTTATAAGAATGCTCAATGAACTTAGTGAGAACTTCAAAAGCATAAAAAAAGACCATTTAGAAATGAAGGATACACTCACTGAAATGAAGAATAATTTACAGGGAATCAACAGTAAAGTAGATGAAGGCTAAATCAAATCAGCAATTTGGAATATAAGGAAGCAAAAAAAAACAATCAGAACAGGGAAAACAAAACAAAAAAGAATAATAATAAAAGAATAGTGTAAGGAGCCTCTGGGACAACTTCAAGCATACTAACATTCACATCATGGGGGTAAAAGAAGAAGAAGAGAGAGCAACAAATTGAAAACCTATTTGAAAAAATAATGACCAATAACTTCTCTAACTTGGTGAAGGAAATAGACACACAGTCCAGGAAGCACAAGGAGTCCCAAACAAGATGAACCCAAAGAGGCCCACACCAAGACACATCATAATTAAAATGCCAAAGGTTAAAGACAAAGAGAGAATCTTAAAGGCAGCAAGAGAAAAGCAGTTAGTTACCTACAAGGGAGCTCCCATAAGGCTGTCAGCTGATTCTCAATAGAAACTTTGCCGGCATGAGGAATTGGCAAGAAATATTCAAAATGATGAAAAGCAAGGACCTACAACCAAGACTACCCAGCAAAGCTATCATTTAGAATTCAAAGACAGATAAAGAGCTTTCCAGACAAGAAAAAGCTAAAGGAGTTCATCACCACCAATCCAGTATTGTATGAAATGTTAAAGAATCTTCTCTAAGAAGATCAAAAATGACAATAAATGCATATCTATCAACAATTGAGTCTAAAAATCAAAATAAATGAACAAGCAGAACAGAAACAGACTCATAGATACAGAGAACGTTTTGATGGTTGCCAGAAGGGAGGGGGGTTGGGGGGCGATGGACAAAAAAGGTGAAGGGATTAAGTAAAAATTGGTTGTTACAGAATAGTCATGGGGATGTAAAGTACAGCATAGGGAATATAGTCAATAAGATTCTAATAACTATGTATGATGTCAAATGAGTGCAAGATTTATTGGGATGATCACTTAGTGAGTTATGTAATGTCTAATCACTGGGGTATACACCTGAAACTAATATAATAATGTATGTCAACTAATTGAAAAGTAAAATGATTTAAAAATGGAAAAAAATTAATTACAAGAATGTTCATTGAAGCATGGAATAGGGAAATTTTAGAAAACAGAATGTCTAATGTTGTTTTGAATAAATTGTGATACATCTTTATCATGCATCTTCACCTGAGACAATATTACCCCCCAAGGGACAAAAACTAGTTCTTGAGGGCGGGAAGAGGGTATGAATACATCTAGCTACTACAATGGTCTGTGGCTCCTCAAAAGGCACAGTACATAAAAAGATACACGGTATGTCTATGCTATTAAAATTTTGGGGGGGTAAGAATTAGGGGGAAATTGTGTAAAAAGACTTCTTTTCGTGGCAATCTTGAAAAACAGTTGAGAAAATCTGATCTGTATAATGAAATACTCTGCAGTTATTAAAAATGGTGACAGAAATATATTTTTCACTGGAAAGACGTTTACAATTCCTTGCGTAAAAAAATGCAATTTATTGCCCTGGCCAGTGTGGCACAGTGGTTAAACCATTGGCCCATGCACCAAAGGGTCACAGGTTCAATTCCTGGTCAAGGACATGTACCTGGGTTGCAGGTTCAATCCCCAGCCCTAGTCCTGGTGCTGCAGGAGGCAACCAATCAATGTGAGAGAGACACATTAATGTCTCTCTCTTTCCCTCTCTCTTCCCCTCCCTCCCTCCCTCCCACTCTCTCTAAAAATCATTTGAAAAAAAAATCCTTAGGTGAGGATTAACAAAAAAATGCAATTTATGAAACAATACAACATAACTCAGTTTTCTGAAATACAGGATGTCCCCAAAAATGTATACACATTTTGAATAATTATTAATTCCAATGGGTTAAATCTGAAAAGAAAGAAGCATCAATTGAGCTATCAGCTGTTGAGTGTGTATATATTTTTGGGGACACCTGTATGTGCACACATGCATATATACATATACATATACATATACATATACATATACATATACATATACATATACATATACATATACATATACATATACATATACATATACATATACATATACATATACATACAGTTGTGAGTATGAAACAGACTTTATTCTTGTATTATTATTTATTAATTATTGTATTATTTTCCATATGGACAACTGTAAACCTACTATTACCCTACCCTGTGTGTATGTGTGTGTGTGTACATATATAGATGCATATATATATAAAAGATATAATCAAAATGTTTACAGGGGTTTTATCTTTGTGGTGGGAGCGTGGGTGATTTTTATTTTTTACTTTTTTTGCTTCTCAGTATTTTCAATTGTTTTAGTGCTAAACGCTAAACATTAATTGCAGATACAAAGCTTTGCAATTCTGAGTGGTGGGTTGGAGAACGTCATGCTATGAGTTTCCTCTCATCTTCCTGGCACTACGGCAGCAGCATATTTTAAAGCGGGAGGCTGCAAAGATAGCCATGGTGGACCAGTGGTTAGAGTACAGGTTAGGGTCCTAAGTCCACCCCAGCTACCTGCAGCATGGCTCTGCCCTTCCAGCCCTGTGATCATGGTCGTGTTAAATAAGATAGCTCTTCCCACCCCTCATGAGTGCTTGGTAACCATTTAAACAACTCAATGTGAATTCAGATATTGAGCTTTGGAAACAGAACCCACAGCCCTCAGGCCCACAGGCAGAGCATCCTGGCCGAGGAGTAGGCAGGCCCTTCCAAAGAGGATGGTGCCTGCAGCTGACAGTGACTTGGAAAGGGGTCCTAACACACCCCTTTCATTCCACTTTGGGCATCTGCGCATCTTCTCCTTTTTTAAATTTATTGAGTTTGGGGTTTTTTGAGAGAGAGAAAGAGAGAGACATCAATTTATTGCTCTACTTATTTATGCATTCACTGGTTGCTTCTTGTATGTGCCCCCATTGGGGATCAAACTCACAACCTTGGTGTATGGGGACTAAGCTCTAACCAACTGAGCTCCATGAACTGAGCTACCCAGCTGCATGCATCTTCTTTAGGCAGAGTGTGACAACCACTGGTTTTCAGTCTTCTAGGTATTGGCTCTGGCTTCCCAAAGCTTCAGCCAGATCACTCACTGTAACATGAGTTCACTATCATTTAAATTTTTTTTATTATGGTAAAACATACCTAGCATAAAAGTTACCATTTTAACTATTTTTAAGCACTATACAATTCAGTGGTATTAAGTTCATTCACAGTGTTGCGGATAGCACCACTATCCATCTCCAGAAGTTTTTCATCTCCAACTGAAAATCTCTACCAATTAAGCATGAACTCCCCAGCCTCTATTCTACTGTCTGTCTCTAGGAATTGTCCTATTCTGGGTACCTTATATAAGTGAATTTCTACAATATTTGAACTTTTGTGTATGATTTATTTATTTAAAAAATTTTAAATTTATTGATTTAGAGAGAGAGAGAGGAAGGGAGAGAAAAAGAAACACTGATTTGTTGTTCCACTTATTCATGCATTCATTGGTTGATATTTGTATGTGCCCTGACTGGGATCAAACCCACAACCTTGGCATATTGGGCCGGCCAGGTCTCTGTATTTTACTTAACACAATGTTTTATTTTATTTTTTTAAATATATCTTTATTGATTTCAGAGAGAGGAAGGGAGAGGGAAGGAGGGAGAGAGAAACATCAATGATGAGAGTTGTCGTTGATCAGCTACCTCCTGCCGCCCCCAACTGGGGATGGAGCCCACAACCCGGGTAGGTGCCCTGACTGGGAATCAAACCGCGATCTCCTGGATTCTAGGTCAATGCTCAACAGCTGAGCCATGCCCGGCTGGCAACACAATGTTTTCTAGGTCTATTCTTGTTGAATAATGTATCAGAATTTCATTATCGTTAAAGCTGACTAATATTCTGTTGTTTGAGTATACCCCATTTTGTTTATCCACCTATTGATGGACATTTGGGCCGGCCGGTTCCACCTTTTAGCTGTTGTGAATAGTGCTGCTGTGAACTTTGGTATACAAGCATCTGTTTGACTCACTGCTTTCAGGTATATAGCTAGGAGTGGAATTGCTAGTTGATATGTTAATCCTGTGTTTAATTTTTTGAAGAACTGCCAACATTTTCCACAGAAACTGTACCACTTTATATTCCCATCAGCAATGCACAAAGCTTCCAACTTCTTGCCCTGGCTGGGTATCTCGGTTTGTTAGAGCCATGTCCTGATATGTCCAGGTTGTAGGTTTGATCCCTGGTCAGGGCATATACAAGAATCAACCAATGATGCATAAATAAGTGGAACAGCAAATGATGATTCTCTTTCACACTCTCAATAAGTAAAAATTTTTAAGCTTTCAATTTCTTCACATGCTTTCCAACACTTGCTATTTTCTGTTTTTTTTATTTTATTTATTGATTTTAGAGAGAGAGGAAGGGGGAGAGAGAGAAAAAACATTGATTTATTGTTCCACTTATTCATGCATTCACTGGTTGCTTCTTGTATGTGCCCTGACTGGGGACTGAGCCTGCAGCCTTGGCGTATCAGGATGATGCTATAACCAACTGAGCTACCCAGCCAGGGCCTGTTTGTTTGTTTTTAATAGTAGCTGTCTTAATGAGGGTGAAATGGTATTTCATTGTACTTTTGACTTGTATTGCCCTAATCATTAGTGATGTTGACCATTTTTCCATATGTGTATTGGCCATTTATATATATCCTTTGAAGAAATGTCCAGTCAAGTCCTTTGTCCATTTTTCAGTTGGGTTGTATGTTTTTTGTTGTTGAATTATAAGAGTTCTTTATATATTCTGGGCAGTAATCCCTTTTCAGATATATGATTTGCAAATATTTTCTCTCATCCTGTGGGGTTTTGCTTACATTTTTGAATCTTTGTAATTTCATTCTCAGTTTGGAAAGTTCCTTGCCCCACTGCATACTAGCTTCTCACATACACATTCATTTCATGCATTCATTCATCCATTAAATGTTCCAGTGCATTCTGTTTGCCATGCTCTTGGCTGAGCACTGGAGGCCTAATCACAGGAGAAAAGATCCCTGCCCCGGAGGAGCTTGCAATCAGGTGGAGGAAGTGAACAAAAAAATGAAGAATTATTCAATTTAGTTCTTTTTTTTTTTTTTAATATATCTTTATCGATTTCAGAGAGAGGAAAGGAGAGGGAGAGAGAGAGATAGAAACATCAATGATGAGAGAGTCAGTGATTGAGCCCACAACCTGGGCATGTGCCCTGGCCGGGAATCGAACCCCGATCGCCTGGATCCTAGGTCGATGCTCAACCCCCGAGCCACGCCCGGCTGGGCTCAATTTAGTTCTTGACTACAGATTTTGGCATGTGCTGTGTCAGATAGGAAGAGGCCCTACTGTAATTTGGGGGTTGGAGAAAATTGCTTAAAAAGTGATATTTAAACTGGGATTTGACGGGTGATAAAGCCTTGTTAGGGCAGAGAGAACCTGGATTTTTAAAAATTGATTGACTTGAGAGAGAGAGAAATTTGTTGTTCCACTTATTTATGCATTCATTGGTCGACTCTTGTATGTGCCCTGACTGGGGATCAAACCCACAATCTTGACATATCAGGATGACACTCTAACCGACTGAGCTACCCAGGTAGGGCCCAGAACCTGACTTTGAGGCTGGAAGGCCAAGGGCAGGAATGGAGCCCCCTCGAGGCTGGAAGGGCAGGGAGGGGTTGTTTCCACTTGCAATGGGAAACCACTGAAGGGTCAAGCAGTACAGTGGCATGATTCAATTTATATCCTTCAAAAGTTATTCTACCTGCCGTGCTGAGAATAGTTTGATAAGGAGTCATCTTTCCCCTCCTTATCCTCATTTGACATCACCACATCCTACCTAGTACCCTTAGGTACCACTCTGGCACAGACTCCATGCTCCCTCTGTCACCTGATAAATGCAGGTGATCTTCCTGGCTATATGCTTGTCATTTGCCTGATTACTCTCTCCACAGTCAGAGTGATTTTTTCCCCTGCTAACAATTTTACTGAGATATAATTTACATACCATACAATTCTTTTTAAGAAAACTTTTAAAAATTGATCTTAGAGAGAAGAACGGGGGGGGGGAGAGAGACATCCATGTGAGAGAGAAACATTGATCAGCTGCCTTCTGCACACGCCCAGACAGGGGATTGAACCCACAACCTGGGCATATGCCCTGACTGGGAATCAAACCTGACACCCTGTCTTGCACGGGAAGACGCTCCAACTGATGCTCCAACTGAGCCACACCTGCCAGGGTACATACAATTATTTTTAATATATTCACAGAGTTGTGCAACTGTTACCAGAAAGCTTCCCAAGTTGAAGTGGGCCTCCCCTCCTCGGCTCTTGTCACACTCATGAGAAAGAATTCAGACTAATGAAAAAGCAGTGTTGAAGCAAAGCAAGTGAATTTATTAAGGAAGCAAAGCAAGCAAATTTATTAACAAAGCAAAGCAAACAAATTTGTTAAGAATACACTTGGCATAAAGCACAAGTGGGCAACTCAGCTAGTCTCAGTGCCCCACCTGGTGGGGGTTCAAGGGTTTTATACTTTCCTCCCTATAGGTTTTAAGGTTTCCCTGCCAGATAGATTTGATTTCAAGGTACCCCTTTTACATTGTTGAAGCTTTCCCCAGAATTAATGAGAACATCTGGTGATTTTATCTTGTCAGGTCCCAAGACTGCTGACTTCTTTGTTCAGTGAGTAATATAAACCCCTTTTCCCCCCCTTCCCCTCCTCCTGCCCTAGCAGCTATCTTTCCTGCCTAACATTCCCTCCTCAAGTGATACCATACAAATGCTTTGGGAGTTTTTGTTATTTGTTCCCCAAATTTCATCTGTCCTGGCACAAATGGCATTAATTGGGTCTTTGTTCTCTATTTTCCCAGGCCAGAGTGATTTAAGCTATGTATTCTCTGGTTAGGGAGGAGGGTATAAACCGTTTGCTCTCAAATGTCTTTGGTTGGGGAAGATAAGGTCTTGTGATTCATAAACTGGCTGTAAGCTGCCCAAATTGTTTGTTTGGCCTTGTTTAAATTTCTTGTCTCAGTTTCCCCATTCCACTTGCCCAGGGATTTTCCTAGCTTCTTATTATCCTGCCACACAACCATCACCACATTTTCATCTCCCACGAAAAGCCCCTTACTCATTATTAATTCAGAATGATCTTCCAAAACTGCAAATTAGATCACAGAATTCTGCTAAGTCCTTCCGTGGCTCTAACCACACTTCAAATTAAGTCATTTCTTTATCATAGCCTACAAGGTCCTGCATGATGTGAATACTATGTACCTCCCCATCTCCTTCTCATTTCTTCTCTACCCACTTCTCTCTTGCCACACTGACCTCCTTTCTGCTCTTTTCCACTCCCTAGCCTTTGCAAATGGTGTTTTCTCTGCCTGGAGCGCTTTCCCCCAAATGCCGGTCAGGTCTCTCTCTATCAAATTCCTCTATTTATTTCCTTCACACTGTTATTACACTCTATGATTATCTTGTTTATTTATGGGTTTATACTTTTTTTATTTTTCAATTATAGTTGACATACAATATTTCAGGTGTACATTATAGTGATTAGACATTTATATACTTTGTAAAGTGATCACCCTAATAAGTCTAGTACCCAGATGGCATCATACATAGTTATTACTGTGGATAAAAAGGGCCCACATACCTAACCTGACAAGCTCAGGGGAAGACTGTGCGGTGGCCTTACAAACTCAGAGACCTAAAGTAACCACATAGAATGGTCTGAAATGAAAACTTTTCAACTAAAAGTGGTTCATGGTAGGTAGTCATGTCCTAAGACAACATTTTTCCGTAACAAAGATCAATCTTCACCTTAACTAAGGCTGTCTGTTGCATTTTTGCATCTAGGATAACATACCTAATAAACATGCCTTTGCAATAACAAAGTAATTTCCCTTTTTCTGGACCTCTCAAAGCAGAGACACTGCACCAGAGCAAAGACCAAAAACCCCCTCATTGTTGTCATTATCATGTTAATTATTGACTGTTAACTATTCTGTACACACCTATATAAAAAAATGTGTCTATCATTTTACTTTTTATCCAGTCCCAGAGGTATTCCCCTTTACTTTCTCCTGCCTCCCTAATCTATCACCAATGGATTTCATGTATTGTCTTTTTTTTCTTTTTTTAAAAAATATTTTTATTGACATTTTAGAGAGAGAGGAAGGGAGAAGGAGAGAGAGATAGAAACCTCAGTGATAAGAGAGTCATTGATAGGCTGCAGCCCACAATCCAGGCATGTGCCCTGCCCAGGAATCAAACCCTGATCTCCTGGATCCTAGGTTGATGCTCAACTGCTGAGCCACACCCGGCTGGGTTCATGTATTGTCTTTTGATTGTAATGTATAAAATAAGGTGCAGAACTGCCATTTTCCAGAGCATTTTCTCAATCCCTTGAGATTTTGCTTTCCAACAATTGTCAGTTTGACGTAAATAAACTCATAAAAAATTCTTACAGGTTTGGATGGTTTTTACTTTGACAAATGAATGGGGACAAACAGCAAAGGAGGCTGATCAGGACTGGCCAGAGAAAAGGGCAAAGCCTGGGAAGTGTTACAGTGACACAGGAAACGAAAGGACAGGGTTTCAGGTGAAAGAGTGTGATGAACATGATCAAATTCTGGTGAGAGGACTCAGAAGATAAGAACCGAGGCCCTGGAATTTGGCAACATGGAGATCTCTGTTGCCTTTTTAAAAAGTGGAAGGGGTAGAAGTCAGACTAGTGTGGACAAAAAGGGGGCCACATATTAAACCTGACAGGCTCAGGGGAGGCCTGCATGACGGCCTTACAAACTCAGAGACCTAAAATAACCACAAAGGATGGTCTGAAATTAAATTTTTTTAACCTAAAATCAGTTTATGGTGGGTAGTCATGTCCTAGGCCAGTATCTTCCCTGACAACGGTCAATCTTTACCTTAACTGAGCCTGTCTATTGTCTTTTTGCATCTATGATCACATATTCTTGGAATGTCAAAGAAATTGTGTGGTAGGCAGTGAGACAGACATGAGCAGAGCAAGGATGATGGGCCAGGTATAGAAGGTCACAGGGCAAAAAGCCCTGGGTGCCGAGCAAAGGACAACTGTAGGGTGGGACCTCTCCCCCATGGTGACCTTTCCTCCCCTAGCATATCGCTGGTCATTTGGTTTGGACCCACTGACCTTTCCTCCCTAGAGAGAATATTTAGGCCTCTGTTCTATTTCAGCTCCAGGCCCAGATAAGCAGCAAAACCAGACCAACCATCCAACAGCTGACCTCGGGAGCAGCTGCCTTGGATAATGACCCCCTGTCCTGGTGCCGACCAATCAGCCAGTGGAAACCTAGACCCTGAAAGGACACACCTGGAAAACTGCTGAATATTCTATTAAGATCTTGCCCTGGGGCTGGCCAGGCGTGGCTCAGCGCTTGAGCGTTGACCTAGAATCCAGGAGATTGTGGTTTGATTCCTGGTCGGGGCACGGTCAGGGCACATGCCTGGGTTGTGGGCCTGATCCCCAGTTGGGGGCGTGCAGGAGACAGCCGATCAGTGACTCTCTCATTGATGTTTCAGCTTTCTCTCTCTCTCCCTCTCCCTTCTTCTCTCTGAAATCAATAAAGATATATATATATTTTAAAAATCTTCTGGAACTTCCCCTAAAATCTCCACCCTTAAAGCCCTTAGGACAGAGGGCCCAGTGCGCTCTCCCTCCTGGGAGTACACCCGCCTTTCCCCTTCCCTTCCCCTGCCCCCGCTCTTCCCCCCAGGCCAAGTTACCATTACCTTCCTCACTCCCAAGCTCCAACGGCCTCTGCCTCTATAACTTGTTTCCTCAGCCCATTTCTCATATGAATTATTTCTACCTCTGTGATCTTATAAATAAATGTTCTCTTATAGTTTGGGTCTTGGCTCTGAATTCTTTCCCAGCCAGAACTCGAGTATCGAGGTTGCTGAGCCCAGGCCTGCCTGACCCCCCTGGTCCAACACCTGGTGCCACTCCCGCCGCCTAGGATAATTCCCTTCTTCTGGGCCCCTCAAGGCACAGGCACTGCCCTGTGAAGACCACAGATCCTCTCATTGTTATTGAGTTAGTTGTTGACTGTTAACTATCCTGTGCCCACCTATATGAAAGTACGTATCTATCACTTTACTTTTTATTTCATTCCAGAGGTTCCCCCCAACCTTTTCTTCCTCACGCCTCCCTAATCTATCACCAGTGGATTTCCATGTAACCCACTGATGTCTCCTTTTTTGATGGTAATGTGTTAAATAAGGGGCAAAACTGCCATTATCTGGAGCATTATCTCAATCCACTGAGATTTTTCTTCCTGGCAATTGTCGGTAGTTTGGCTCAAATGAATTCACAGAAATTTCTTACAGGTTTGAATGTTTCTTACGTTGACACAAGAGAGCAGAGAGGCCTCAGAGAGGGCCAATGCAATACCGCGCACCCTTCTCAGAGTGTAAGATAATGAATTTGTTTGGTCTAGCCGCTAAATCTGTGGGAGTTTGTTACAGCAGTAACAGTAAACTAACACAGGGTTAAGTCCAAGAAATAAAAATAATAGCTCATTTTCTCATAAATTAAGAAGAAAATTTTGGGGATTATATCCATGGATACTCAAAAAGTTACTCGATAGAATCCTCTATTTCTAATAAAAAATCATAAATTAAATAGAAATGATGGGGAACTCAAGAAGTTAAATTTTTTTAGCTTTAGTTACAGAGTTAACAGGCTTGCTAAATAATGCACGTAGTAAGCGATTAAGGAGCAGAGATGTATGATGGACCCACCCTGACCCCAGGAGACCCACAAGCAATTCGACCTCTGTGCCCCAGGAGGACTGCAAGCGACCAAGATGGTATCTGAGCCACTGTGCTCCGGGGAGAGAACGTTCACTGCCCAGGACCCAGATAAAGAATCACAGCAGATGAAGGGATGCTAGGAAGTCCCCTGACTGCAGCTTTTATCTGATGAACCTTTCCCTGAATTCCAAACCCTTTACCTACTTTTTCCTGAATTCCAAACCCTTTACCTACACTTCTCTTCTCCTTATAAAAAAGGTCGACTTGAGATGTAAGATGGCCTTTAGGGTACATGACCCACCATCTTCTCAGATCACCAGCCATCTGAATAAAGTGCCCAGAAGATTCAATCCTTGCCCTGGCTGGTGTGGTTCAGTAGGTTGAGCGTGGTCCCATGCACCAAAAGGTCAATGGTTTGATTCCCGGTCAGGGCACATACCCAGGCTGTGGGCTGGACCCCCAGGAGGGGGTGTGTAGGAAGCAGCCGATCCATGTTTCTCCTACTCCTTCCTCTCTCTCTAAAATCAATAAAAACATATGTATTTTTTTAAAAAAGATTCAATCCTTGTCTCTACTTATTAGTTCTGGTAGTGACAGGTAGCACGAACGCTGATTTTCCTGGTTTCAGAAATAGAAGGAAAATACTTAAATATGATAAAGACTATTTACCAAAACCCAAAAGAATAAAGCAAACTAAATGGAAACTTCAATGTTGTATCCACTAAAATCAGGACCAAAACAGGGATGCCCACTTATGTTTACGATTGTGCTAGAGGGTCTAGCCAGACGGTGCAATTAGAACTGATTTAAATGACTTTAAAGTTCAATTGGAAGGATAAGTGCTGTAGTAGGTCCCAGAATGTTGTGAATAAAAGAACCCTGGCGGAGTGGGACTGGCCAAGAAATAGACAAGAATTCAGAAATAGCTGCAGATATATGTGGGAAATTAATATGTGGCTCAGATGGCTTTTTTTTTTCTAACAGCAGAAACTTTTTTTTTTAACCCTCACCCAAGGATATTTTTTCCTTTGCTTCTCAGACAGAGTGGGAGAGAGAGAGAGAGACTGATGTGAGAGAGACACATTGACTGGTTGCCTCCCGCACGCCAGGGCCGGGGATCAAGCCTGCAACTGAGGTACATGCCCTTGGCTGGAATTGAACCCCTGACCCTCCAGTCTGAGGGTGGATGCTCTAACCACTGAGCCAAACCTGCCAAGTCTCAGATGGCATTTTTGATGACTGGAAAATGAGATGACTTATTTGATGGATGGTGCTGACATTTTGAGCCATGCTTATAGGGAAAAAACAAAAGCTGGATTCTAACCCAATGGATCTCAACTAGGGGGAATTTGCCCCCAGCAGGCAATTGGCAGTATCTGGTGACATTTTGGTTGTCACAACAGGGGGATGCTACTGGCATCTAGTTGGTAGAGACCAGGGATGCTGCTAAACATCCTGCAATGCACAGGTCAGCCCCACAACAAAAAATTATCTGGCCCCAAATGTCAATAGTGTGGTGATTGAGAAACCCTGCTCTAAAATAACACAAAGCACTCTCTAATGTGTTAAAGATTTCATAATAAATGGTTTTTTAAAAGACTTTTTTAAAAAAGTTTTTATTGATTTTTAAAGAGAGAGTAAGGGAGAGGGATAGAGAGATGGAAACATCAATGAGAGAGAAACATTGATGGGCTGCCCCCTGCACGGCCCCCTACTGGGGATCCATCTGGAAACCTGGGCATGTGCCCTGACCGGGAATCAAACCCTGACCTCCTGATTCATGGGTCGACGTTCGCTCAACCACTCAACCACGCCAGCTGGGCTCAATATTTATTTTAGAGTTTCGGTATTACTGAGTCAAATGAGTCTGAGAAACGTAAGACTTCCCCAAGACCCTGGGCTAGTATAACAGATAAAGCAAAGCTCATTGTCAAGCCCAAGGGCAGGGCAAAGTCACTGGAAGTGGTGCGGGAGGGAGTAGGTTGAGGGTACCTTCCAGCTGAGCAAAAAGAAACAGTCACAAGTCACAAGGAGGGACAGTCACAAGCTGGGGAGCCAGGCTGGGAGGAGAGGAGGGTGGGTATGCAAGTTCAGATAGTTGGGTCAGTGACTATTTCAGGGCCAGACCTCAATGCTGGGTGCTTCACCATCTCTTTCTCACTGGGGCCTCTCAGCAATCCCAAATCTCCAAGAAACAGGCTCAGAGATGTGCACAGAGATCCAGAGAGGGGGCAGAGCAGAACTAGACTCCAGGCCATTCCAAATCCAGTGCCCCTTGCACTGCTCCAGCCAGGTAGATGTCCAAGGGCACCTGGCAAAAAGAACACTAGAGGAGCTGCGATCTGGGGGAGAAGCTCTGGGCTCCTGACCGCTGAGGTACCCAAGGGAGAAGAGTCACCCAGAATCTCAAAGCAGCCTCAGGAGCCCAAACAAACAAATGCAATCCCCAGCCCTCCCAACTGAAGGAAGGTGCTGCCCCTGCAGGAGGCGCAATGCGTTCTAGGCTCCGCATTACCAGCAGGGGGCGCTCTGTCCCTGTGCTCCTTTCCCAGCCCTGGAGTAGGTTTTGAGGGGGCTGGGCCTAGGGAGGTGATTGAGTCCCCTGAGGTCTTTTCCTTGTTTGTGCAGTGAAAGTGGTTGAAAACTTACTGCTGATTCCCACGTGGAATTGAATTGGGGCAGGGTAAGGGCTTTCGCTTTTCATTTTAAACTGCTCTTTAAATACTAAACATACTGATTGACAAATCTGTAAGCTTGTATTAATTTGATCAAGTGCACTGTTCTGTATGGCCTGGGTTCTCCTGAAAGCAGAGCCTATGGAGAGCTGGTGTAGGAAGTGACCATAAGGAGTGCAAGTGACCAGGAGAGGAGAGAGGCCCCAAACAAGCCCATGTTGCCAAGGTGATCTCCCATGCAGTCCCCCTGCCCACTCTGGGGCACTTTATGAAATGTGTCTCAGAGCCGCCCTCCCGGTGGAATAGGGGGGATTTACCCACTGGCCCCTGACAGCCCCTCCAGCACAGGTCTGAAGGGGGCTTCTGTCCAGTGCACCTGTGCAAAGCTTGCCCAGGATGGCCTCCCAGTGGGGCTGGAAATGAGAAAAGGTCCACTGACCTCAGAACTCCACCCCAGAAAGGGACCTAAAGGAAACAAGGGGAACCTAGGGAACCCACTTGTAATTGAGACAGAGCTCTTCACTTCAGGGCCCTTCATACTAGGATGTGGTTTTGGGAGGGCCTCTGGGAAGTGGGTGAGAGGGAGAAGGCTGCATGGTGTCAAATCTTCATAAACAGCAGGTTGTACCATTTTGCATTTCCCCCATCAACTGATGTGAATGCCAGCTTCCCCACAGCCTTGCCAGCAGACTATAAACCCTTAGATTTGAAATGAGAAATGACATCTTAGTGGACTTTTAGGTTGCATTTCTGTTATTATAAGCAAAATTGAGCATCCCGTCTTATGCACAAGGTTTTTCATTGCAATATTAATTGTACTAGCAAATTACAGGAAACACAAAACCACAATGAGATACCCCCTCATACCTGTTAGGATAGCTACTATTAAAAAGAACAAGTGTTTATAAGGATATGGAGAAATTAGAACCCTTAGGCATTGCTGGTGGGAACGTAAAATGATGTGGCCACTATGGAAAACAGTATGGAGCTTCCTAAAAATTTTTAATACCGAATTCCCATATGATCCAGCGATTCTGCTTCTGGGTATATACGCTAAAGAACTGGAAGCAGGGTCTCAAAGAAATATTTGCACAGTCATGTTCATATCAGCACTATATACAACAGCCGAAAGGTGAAAGCAACCCCCGTGCCCACCAGCAGGCGAATGGTTAAACAAAATGTGGGATAGCCATACGATGGAATATTATTCATTCTTAAAAGCAAGGAAATGCTGACATGTGCTACGACATGAATGAAGCTTGAGGACATCACGCTAAGTGAAATAAGCCAGACACAAAAAGACAAATACTGTGTGATTCCATTTACGTAAGGTACTTAGTCAAATTCCTGGAGACAGAAAATAGAGTGGTGGTTACCAGGAGGGGGAGGAGGGGAAACGAGAAGTTGTGGTTTAATGGGCGCGGAATTTCAGTTTTGCAGGATGAAGAGTTCTGGGGATGAATGGTGATGATGGCCGCACCACAGCGCAGACAGGCTTCATGCTATTGAACTGTACGCTTAAGAATGGCTAAGATGGTAAATTTATTTTATGCATATTTCACTATAATTTTTTTTTTTTAAATCTTCATTGATTTCAGAGAGAGGAAGCGAGAGGGAGAGAGAGAGATAGAAACATCAATGATGAGAGTCATTGATCGGCTGCCTCCTGCACGCCTCCGACTGGGGATCGAGCCCGCAACCCGGGCATGTGCCCTGACCGGGAATCGAACCCTGATCTCCTGGATCCTAGGTCGACGCTCAACCGCTGAGCCACGCCCAGCTGGGCATTCACCATAATTTTTTAAAAAGACAAGAAATAATCCAAACATTGAGTAAATAGTGGGATAAATTATGCTACACTCACGCAGATTACAATACAGCTATGAAAAAGACTGAGGAGCATCTGTACATTTTCCTGAAATCTGACGAAGTGAAACAGCAAGGGGCTTTCCAGTTTTCACAGCATGCTACAGTATCTGAGAAAGGGAGTAAATACAAATATATATGCTCATATTTTCAAATAGAAACAATGGAAGGATAAATAAAAAATTAATATAGACATTTACCCAGAGCAGCGATTTTCAATCGTTTTTATCTCACGGCACATAAACTAATTACTAAAATTCTGCAGCACACCAAAAAATAGATTGCATTTTTTCGCTGATCTGACAAAAAATAGGTATAATTTTTATTTATTCACACCGGGCAGCTATTGTGTTGGCTGTTGTCATTTTTTATTTGACTATCTAAAGGAAAAGAGGTCAGTGCCCCTAACTAAACGGTCAGGTATTGTATGTTTTAAATATTCTTGGGGCTCAGTGGTTGAAATCGCTGACTTAGAGGGAGAAGATCAGGGTAGAAGGGACAGGACTGCAATTGGACCTCTCCGTATATACTTGCTTTATAGTTTTGTCTTACATGTAAATGTGCACACAATCTTTGAAAAATTCAGTCAATACAGAGTTGGATTGATTGCAATCTCCATAAGCATAGCCTGGGGGGGGGGCGTGGATGGTGATTGGTGAGGGTGTTGGTGAGAGTGTGGAAAAAAGGAGCCAGAGGTCAAATGCCTTTAATTGAGACTGAGGGGGATTTTTCCCCCAGAGGAGGGGTTTTTCCGTCAAGAGGGGGGCGTGGTGATTGCCCCAGTTGCCAGTATATGGAGAGATGCCACAGGGGCTGGCTACTCCAGAGAAAGAATTTTTTTCTCAGGAGGGAATTTTCACAGCTCTCACACTTGTAAGGAGGGGTGGTGGTGTGTGTGTGGGGGGTGTTAAGCATCTTGCAGGGGGTTTCCTGATGGATCAGTGCTCATTTAATTGTGCTCCTCTGCTCCTTTGCTTGTCTGTGTTATGTTGTTTGTCAGAAGAAAGAGATTTCATAAGGAGAGGAATCCAAACCTCTGGAACAATGGAATGCATTCTTTGATTAATAAGCAGAAGTTTCTAAAAGACAAAATAACTTCTTTAAATGAAACTTTGCCCATCTGAGCAGGTGCTTTAAAATTTCTTACTGTTTGTCCTGCCTGAAACCTGACAAGATGTTTCAAATAATTTAATAGCTCTATGATCAGAAATTTGGCAAAATTAGAAGTCTAATAGGATTTTTTAAAAAAGTTTCCTCAGTATCCCTAGCCAGTTTTGCTCAGTGGTTAGAGCGTCGGCCCTTGGACTGAAGGGTCCTGGGTTCGAGTCTGGTCAAGGGCATGTACCGTGGTTGCAGGCTGGGCCCCTGAAGGGGCACGTGCAGGAGGCAACCAAAAAAAAAGTCTCCTCAGGAGCTTCCACGGTCTTCCTACCGATAATCAGAAATACACACAAAACTCATAACTGTCTGAGAATAAAATAACCGAAGGGGAAAAAGGGAGAAGCTTTTTAAAAACCTAAGTGTCTGAAAAGTTTCCCTTGTCTAAGCAGCCCCCACTCCCAGGCTCCATTTAAAAATAAGGGGGGTTTTCCTTCTTTCACACAATTTATTTTACACCTATTATACAAAACAGCATTTTAAACACTGACATGTAAACTCCCTAATAAGACAAAGCAAAGACAAAAACATTTATCTTATGAGAAAAAGATACGCCATCACTTACAGTCTTCAAACATTATTGCACTTTAACTTCCATAATTTGACAATGCATTCATGAAGTAATCTGCAGACAACTAGTTTTAATAGTCAAAATTAAAGAACACTTTGAAGCAGACATGACTGTCCTAAATTGTTTATTAGGTAAGAACTTTTTGTTGTTATTGTTAATCCTCACATGAGGATATTTTTTCTATTTCTTTTTAGAGAAAGTGGAAGGGAGAGAGAGAAACATTGATGTGAGAGGGACACATCGATAGGTTGCACACATGGATTGGCTGCCTCCCACATGGAGGGAACCCACAACCTGGACATGTACTCTTGACTGGGAATTGAACCTGAGACTCTTTGGTGCTCAGGCTGGTGCTCTAACCACTAAGCAACCCGGCCAGGGCAAGGCCTTTTAAAAATACAGACTGCTGCTGGTGTGGCTCAGATGTTCGGGCGTCTTCCCATGCATGGAAAGGCTGCCGGTTCAATTCCCAGTCAGCGAGAGTGCAGCGCTTGGTCCCCAGTGGGGGGTGCGCAGGAGGCCACTGATCCATGTCCCATCTCACATCAGTGTTTCTCTCTCCCTTCCTCTCTCTCTAAAAATCAATTTTAAAAAATCTTTAAAGCAAATGCAGACTGCTGTATAAGTTCCCCTGCCAAAATTAATTTGTAAAAGAGCTATGGTTATTCATAAAGCTACTAGAAAATAGTAAGGATGAAATGAAATGACTGTATATGGAAAATAGGACATACGTTTTCAGCAGAAGAAGGCGTGAAGCATGGAGGTGCACTTTTGTTGCGGGAAAGGAAAATAGAATGTTTTTTGTTTTTTGTTTTTAATAAGGAGAGATATAAAGGACATGGGTGGTTTGCTTTTGTTTTGGTTTTTGTTTTTGTATAAGAAGAAAAAGGAAAGTAATTTTGTCCTAAAGTAAAATTATTGTATCAAAATAAGACAGGAAAAGATATGACAAAAACTGAAAGTTACATGTAAGTTGCAGAAGTTTTGTGGAAGTTGCAGGAGGTTCATGGAGGAGAGGTCTTGAGAAAAGAATTTTATATATGGTCAAAGTAACTAAAGTTGGAATAGGTAACTAAGACAATTGCATTCGTATGTATGTGAACTAACCAACTCTTCAACGCTGGCCATTTTTAAGTCTTTTATCATTTACAGAGAATTGTTTGATGCTTTGGCAAAACAAAAAAATGTTCCTACAAATATATTTCTGACAACTTTATTTTTCATTTTTTAAAATATGTATCTTTATTGATTTCAGAGAGAGGGCAGCAGAGGGAGAGAGATAGAAACATCAATGATGAGAGAGTCATTGGGGATCGAGCCGCAACCCGGGCATGTGCCCTGACCAAGAATCGAACCTCGATCTCCTGGATCCTAGGTCAATGCTCAACCGCTGAGCCACACCCGGCCGGACCTGACAACTTTAAAAACATAACTAGGTAAAGATTTACAGAATTCTAAGGAAAACCCAGAGTCATAAAACTGCTAACAAGAAGATCAAGATCAATAAGAATTAATAACATGGGGCCCTGGTCTGGTAGCTAGAGTGGTTAGAGCATCGTCCTGATACACCAAGGTTGTAGGTTTGATCCCCTGTCAGGGTACATAAAAGAATCAGCCAATGAATGCATAAATAAGTGGAATAATAAATCGATGTTTCTCGTTCTCTCCCTCCCTCTCTCTCTCTAAAATCAATTTAAAAAAACAATAACATGAGGCTGCCCGGTAGGCCGTGGCTCAGGGGCTGAGCATCAACCTAGGATCCAGGCGATGGAGGTTCGATTCCTGGCCAGGGCACATGCCCAGGTTGCAGGCTCGATCCCCAGCAGGGAGTGTGCCGGAGGCAGCCGATCAATGATTCTCTTATCATTGATGTTTCAATCTCCCTCTCCCTCTCTCCCTTCCTCTCTCTGAAATCAATAAAGATATATTTTTTAAAAAACAAAACAAAACAAAAGACACCTGACCATTATGACTAGAAAATTGCTTAAAAAATAATAATAACATGGGACTAAACAAACTGATAAGGATAATTATAATTTTTATAACTCTTTATGTGAAATGTTACTCTTTTTTTCTTTTTTTATTGTTGACAGTATTACAGATGTTCCCCATTTCCCCCTTTTCCTCCCCCCACACCCAGCCTCCCCCCACCCCAGGCCTTCCCTACTCTATTGTCTGTGTCCATGGCCTATGTATATATGCATATAAATTCTTTGATTAACCTCTTCCTGTCTTCCCAATCTTCTCACCTCTGAGATCTGCCAGTCTGTTCCCATGTATCCATGCCTCTGGACCTATTTTGTTTGCCAGTTTATTTTGTTCATTAGATTCCACATATAAGTAAGAACATGGGATATTTGTCTTTCTCTGTCTGGCTTATTTCGCTTAGCATAATACTCTCCAAGTCCATCCTTGCTGTCCCAAAGGGTAAGGGATCCTTCCCTTTTACAGCTGCGTAGTATTCCATTGTGTAAATATCCCACAGCTTTTCTATCTACTCATCTACTGATGGGCACTTGGACTGTTTCCAGAGCTTAGCTATTGTAAATAATGCTGCTATGAACATAGAGGTGCATATGCTCTGATTGGGCAAAAGGTAGTTCCATTTTAAATATTTTTGAGGACACTCCATACTGTTTTCTATAGTGGCTGCACCAGTCTGCATTCCCACCAGCAGTGCACTAGGGTGCCCTTTTCTCCACATCCTTGCCAACACTTTTTGTTTGTCTATTTATTGACGGTAGCCATTCTGGCAGGTATGAGGTTATATACCTCATTGTAGTTTTAATTTGCATCTCTCTGATGATTAGTGACGTTCAACATTTTTTCATATGTCTGTTGGCCATCTGTATGTCCTCTAAGGAGAAGTGTCTATTCAGGTCCTTTGCCAATTTTTTAGTTGCATTGTTTGTCTTACTGGTGTTGAGTTGTATGAATTCTTCATATATATTGTGGAAATTAACCCCTTATCAGATGTATCATTGGCAAATATGTTCTTCCATACAGTGGGTTCCCTTATTGTTTTGTTGATGGTTTCTCTTGCTATGCAGAAGCTTTTTAGTATGATGTAGCCCCATCTGTTTATTTTTTTCTTTGTTTCTCTTGCCGTAGGAGATGAATTGGCAAAAATACTACTGCGCTCAATGGCTGAGATTTTACTGCCTATATTTTCTTTTAGGATTTTTATGGTTTTGTGACTTACATTTAAGTCTTTTATCCATCTTGAATTTATTCTTGTGTATGGTGTAAGTTGGTGATATAGTTTCTTTTTCTTTCTTTTTTTTTTTTTGTACCTATGCAATTTTCCCAACACTCTTTATTGAAGAGACTATCTTTACTCTTGCCTCCTTTGTCAAATATGAATTAATTCCAAAATATTCCAAGCTCTTTTTACAAGGTCAACCATATAAAGACACACTACAAAGAAAAAAATTATAAGCTGATAAACATAGATGCTAAAATCCTCAACAAAATATTAGCATGGGTCGATTTCCTAGGTCTCTGTTCTGTTCCATTGGTCTGTATGCCTATGCTTGCGCCAGTACCAGGCTGTTTCGATTACACTGGTTTTCTAGTATAGTTTGATATCCGGTATTGTGATCCAGCTTTGTTCTTCTTTCTCAAGATTGCTTAGGCTATTTGGTGTCTTTTTTGGTTCCATATAAGTTTTTGGAATACGTGTTCTAGATCTGTGAAATATGCCATCGCTTGGTTGTTTTTTAAATCCTCACCCGAGGATATTTTTCCATTGCTTTTCAGAGAAAGCAGAAGGGAAAGAGAGAGAGAAACATCGATGTGAGAGAGACACATCAATTGGTTGCCACCTGCACATGCCCAGACCAGAGCTGGGGATGCACCCTGCAACTGAGGTATGTGCTCTTGACCAGAATCGAATCAGGGACCCTTTAGTCCGAAGGCCACTGCTCTAACCACTGAGCAAAACTAGCTAGGGTGCTGTTGGTGTTTTAATAGGGATTACATTGAAATTGTAGATTGCTTTGGGTAGTATGGCCATTTTAATGATGTTAATTCTTCCAATTCATGAACATGGTATGTGCTCCCACTTGTTTGTATCTTCCTGTATTTCTTTTTGCAGTGTCCTAAAGTTTTCCAGGTACAGGTCTTTACTTCCTTGGTTAAGTTTATTCCTAGGTATCTTACATTTTTTTGGTTGCAATGATAAGTGGAATTTTTTTTTCAGTTTCTCTTTCTGAGAGTTTATAATTGGTGTATAAAAATGCTACTGATTTCTGAATGTTAATTTTGTATCCTGCAACTTTGCCAAATTCATTAAATCTAACAGTTTTTTGATGGAGTCTTTAGGGTTTTCTATGTACAATATCATGTCATCTGCAAATAATGACAGTTTTATTTCCCCCTTTCCTATTTGAATGCCTATTATTTTTTCATCTTGTCTGATCACTATGGCCAGGACTTCCAGGACAATGTTGAATAAGAATGGTGAAAGCAGCCTGGCCGGGCGTGGCTCAGTGGTTAAGCATCGACCTAGGATCCAGGTGATTGGGGTTTGATTCCCGGTCAGGGCACATGCCCGGTTTGTGGGCTGCGGCCGATCAATGACTCTCTCATCATTGATGTTTCTATCTCTCTCTCTCCCTCTTCTCTCTCCTCTCTCTGAAATCAATAAAGATATATTTAAAAAAAAAAAGAATGGTGAAAGCAGACATTCTGTCTTGTTCCTGATCTTAAGGGAAACACTTTTAGCTTTAGTGTTGTTGTGTTTTTTATTGATTTCAGAGAGAGGAAGGGAGAGGGAGAGAGAGGTAGAAACATCAATGATGAGAGACAGTCATTGATCAACTGCCTCCTGCATGCCCTTACTGGGGATCGAGCCTGAAACCCAGGCATGTGCCCTGACCAGGAATGGAACCGTGACCTTCTGGTTCATGGGTCAATGCTGAACCACTGAGCCACATTGGCCAAACTGCTTTTAGTTTTTGCCCATTGAGTATGATATTGGTTGTAGGTTTTGCATATATAGCCTTTATTATGTTGAGGTATGCTCCCTCTATTTCCATTTTGCTGAGAGGTTGTTGTTTTTTTTAATCATAAATCGGTGCTGGATTTTGTTGAATGTTTTTTCTGCATCTATTGATATGATCATGTGATTTTTATTCATTTTATTTCCATGATGTATCACATTTATTGATTTGTAGATATTGTACCAACCTTGCATCCCGGGAATAAATCCCACTTGGTCCTAGTGGATGATCTTTTAAATGTATTGCTGGATCCAATTTGCTAATATTTTGTTGAGGATTTTAGCATCTATGTTTATCAGCTTATAATTTTTTTCTTTGTAGTGTGTCTTTATATGGTTGACCTTGTAAAAAGAGCTTGGAATATTTTGGAATAGTTTGAGGATAGGTGTTAGTTCTTCTTTGAAAGCTAGGTAAAACTTGCCTGTGAATCCATCCAGTCAAGGACTTTTGTTTGTTGGGAGGTTTTTTAATTAATTAATTTATTTATTTATTTATTTATTATTACTGCTTCCATTTTATTCATTGTTATTGGCATATTCAGGTTTTCTGATTCTTCCTGATGGAGTTTTGGAAGATTGTATGTTTCTAGGAATTTGTCCATTTCACCTAGGTTGTCCAATTTTTTGGCATATAGTTGTTTATAATATTTTCTTACAATCTTTTGTATTTCTTTAATGTCAGTTTTTACTTCTCTTTCATTTCTGATTTTATTTATTTAGGTCCTCTCTCTTTTTGAAATATTACTGTTTTAAATCTCTGTCTTCTAGATATAAGATATTTTTCTACTGAGCTACTATAACCACAGCAATTTGGTAAGTTATACCTTTGTAAGCAAAATCAAACATTCAACTTTTTCTTTCTATCTGATCCCTCCAAAATTCAGGTACTCTTAACTAATCCACATATTACTGAATTTAAGGATGTTGACTCTTAGATTCATGTTTCTCAATTTAAAGAAAGCTCTTGCACCTAACTGGACAGCTAAACCAACTGTGGATTTGAAAATTAAAATGACTAGAAAATGAAGTAGACGACATGTGTTGTGGACAGCTACCCTGAGGTTCTGGGCCAGGCCTGTATTACCAACACCTAGATTTTTCTTTTTTTCCTTATTTATTTCCTTACTATATCACAAATTACGTATGAGGCCAAGCACTCACCACAATAGTTATCGTTTCCTTTTATTCCTTCATTTCTGAAGTCGGAGAGAAACAAGATGGCAGTGTAGGTAGCAGCTGTACCCACCGCCTCCCGCAACTACATCAAAATTACAACTAAAATACAGAACAACCATCACTCAGAGCCTCCTGAAATCCAGGTGAACAGAAGCCCCACAACCAGGGAACCAAAGAAGCACCGAGAGCGGTAGGAAGGGCGGAGATGCGGGCAGATCGGAGCTGAATCCCGGAGACGCGGCCGCGGGGTAAGCCCGGGAGGGAATCTCGGCGGTGGGGGTTTCCCGAAGGAGTGAGGGGTCCCAGCCCCACAGCAGGCCCCAACCCAGGGTCCCAGGGCGGGGAAGAGAAATCCCACCAACTTCAAGCTGTAAAACCAGCGGGGACTGTCCCTGAGGGTAGCGGAGGCTGCGGGAGCCCCAGACTTTACTCTTAAAGGGCCCGGCACGGACTCACTCGGACGCTCCCTCTGAGCCCAGCGCCGGGCAGCTGCAAAGGACCCGGGACACTCGGGGAGGAACTAACCTGCCTGAGATCCGGGCGAGAGGCGGAGGGCGGCTTCCTCCCAGGCAGAAGGGCTGGCGGAGGCCATGGCTCCTTTGGCGAGTCCTCCCCACACACAGCCGGCAGGCGGGCACCATGTTTGAGTCGCCAGCACCTGACTCACCTTTGGCCCCGCCCCGTGATTCCCGGAGGCCCCGCCCCTCCCCACCTGCAGCTCATCCAGGCGGTTTCCAGGGGCTTTTCTGTGCAAGTGGCCTCTCGAGCCTCATGCTTAGGAATTTTCTAAAATCTCTCAAGCAGCAGCATGCCACATAGGGCTTGATAAGTGGCCCCAGACCTGGCACTAGCGGCAGCTGCATTGGCTCATAGCTTGGCCTCTCCTGGGCACCTCCAAGCCCAGCACAAGTAGCAGCCAACTACGGTTTGCTGTGTAGCTCATGCTGGGTGGTCCTGGGCAAGGCACTGGCACAGGCTGACTTTGCACCTCCCGGGAGGCCCCAGAGACAGTGCACCTGGTGGTCACACTCAGCCACACTGGATTACAACCCTACCACAGCCACGAGTGACACACTCAAGGGGCACACTTGGTGAACACCAAAGCTCCACTGAAGGAAATCCTGCTCCATAGGGGTGTCTCCAGCACAGCAGCTCTTTGGCTGTAGTTCCAGCTGATCTTCACAGCTGATTGGCTTGGGCATCAATTCCTCCCAGTGACCGCAACAGCAACCAAGGCTCAACTACAACAGGGCAGTGCACAGAGCCCACACAGGGGAGCACCTAGAAGGCCCAGCTCAGGTGACTGGGGAGGCTGAGCCACTGGGCCCTACAGGACACCTACTACACAAAGCCACTCTACAAATTCCAGGAGACACAGCAGCTCTACCTAACACATAGAAACAAACACCTGGAAGCAGCCAAAATGTGGAGGCAAAGAAACATGTCACAAAGGAAAGAACAGAAATCTCTAGAAGAGGAACTAAATGAAATAGATCCAAGCAAGCTAACAGATACAGAGCTCAGAATTATGGTTATAAGGATGCTCAAGTATATTAGTAAGACTATTACGAAAACAAGTGAGGTCATCGATGACCTAATAAAATATCTATCAGAAATGAAGGCTACACGAACTGAAATGAAGTATAATTTACAGGGAATCAACAGTAGAGTAAAGGACGCTGAGAATCAAGTCAGCAATTTGGAACATGAGGAAACAAAAAGCACCCAACCAGAAGAGCAAAAAGAAAAAAGAATCCAGAAATAAGAAGATAGTGTAAGGTGTCTCTGGGACAATTTCAAGCAGCCCAACATTCGTATTATTGGGGTACAAGAGGGGAATAAAGAGCAAGAAATTGAAAACCTATTTCAAAAAATAATTACAGAAAACTTCCCTTATTGGGGAAAGAAATAGACTTACAAGTCCAGGAAGCTCAGAGAGCCCCAAACAAGAGGAACCCAAAGAGGCCCACACCAAGACCCATCATAATGAAAATGCCAAAGGTTAAAGACAAAGAGAGAATCTTAAAAGCAGCAAGAGAAAATCAGTTACCTACAAGGGAGCACCCATACGACTGTCAGCTGATTTCTCAACAAAAACCTTGCAAGCCAGAAGGGAGTGGCAAGAAATATTCAAAGTGATGAAAAGCAAGAACCTACAACCAAGATTACTCTACCCAGCAAAGCTATCATTTAGAACTGAAGGTGAGATAAAGACCTTCACAGACAAGGAAAAGCTAAAGGAGTTCATCACCACCAGATCAGTGCTACGTGAAATGTTGAAGGATCTTCTTTAAGAAGAAGCTAATGAGCAAAAGAATCTGACAAACTAAGTGGATCCAGAGACATTAACGCATACAACAGACGATCATATTTCAGAAGGAAGAGGAAAGGAGGATAGAGGGTGGGAGGAGATTGACCAAAGAAGCTGTATGCATATGTGCATAACCCATGGACACGGACAATGATGGGGTGAAGGCCTGGGGAGGGGGTGGGAGTGAGGTGGAGGGGGTCAATTGGGGAGGGAAATGGGACACCTGTAGTGCTTTCAACAATAAAGATAAATTTTAAGAAAATAAGCCATCGAACATCATCTTTGAACCTACCTCACAGGTCAAAACATGCAACCAGTCATACACATAGTCAAAGATGTTCAATGCTGGGTGATGTCAACCCTAGGGAAGGTACCAGATTTGGAAAAACACTTTTTCTTTGGGCAACTATTGCAATAACCACCACAGTAATAGTCAACAACAAAAAATTTTAATTCCTTTGCATGAGTTATGTTAGACAATAAAATTGCTCTTGATCAAATCCTAACTGAAAAACGTGGGTTTAGTTCTGTTGTTAATACCTCTTGTTGTACTTGGATAAAACACCTCTGGTAAAATAGAGATAAAACTAGATAAAATCTGGGCACAAAGCAAATGATTAAATACAGTGCCTACTGACACCTCATGGCTCTTTAATATCTCAGCTGATTAACCTCAGGTATTAACTCCTAGTTTAGGTCCATTCTTCAAGTTGGACTTAGCATTGTTTGTTATTATAGAAAATTTTGTGGCCCGGCTGGGCATGGCTCAGCAGTTGAGCGTCGACCTGGGATCCAGGAGATCCGGGTTCTATTCCTGGTCGGGCCACATGCCCAGGTTGCGGGCTAGGCAGCCGACCAGTGACTCTCATCATTGATGTTTCTATCTCTCTCTCTCCCTCTCCCTTCCTCTCTCTGAAATCAATAAAGATACATTTTTAAAAAAAAGAAAGAAAATTTTGCTGTTATACAATTTTGTTTTGCTGAGCTCAGTGCTATAAAGATATACTTGATAATTGTTGCTCAGTGTTTTGAGATGATCACTAAGGTCTATGAGACTTAAAGTGAGAAACCTCCAGACACTACAGAAGGTGTTTGCCTTTAAAGAAACATGATGGTAAAGCCTTCCTCCGTTTCAGTGCTCTTGTTGCTCAAATGTGACCTAAGGCTCCTAAAGAGAAAGAAAATCACTTTCTCTTCTATGTGGGACATGACACATTGGGAATGAGGCTTCCTGGTGACAAGGGATCAACAACGGCATGACATATGGAAAATGAGCCATCCTACCCTAGCCAGTTTGGCTCAGTGGTTAGAGCACTAGCCCATGGACTGAAGGGTCCCAGGATTGATTCTGGCCAAGGACACGTACCTTGGTTGCAGGCTTGATCCCTGACTGGGCGTGTGTGGGAGGCAACCAATCAATGTGTCCCTCTCTTATCGATGTTTCTCTCTCCCCCTTCCACTCTCTCTGAAAAGCAATGGAAAAAATATCCTCAGCTGAGGATTAAAAAAAAAAAGAAAGAAATGAGCCATCCTGACAATGGAGGACCAATGATGCTTCTAATAAGTGATCAGTAATTCTTTCCGATAATTGATCTGTGATGCTTTCAAGGAAAGATCTTCATCAAAAGGGAAGAGTATTAAGAAATAATAAATGGAGCCACTTTGAAATGAAGCTGAAGCTGCTACCCCACAGGAACTGCCTTGCACATCTTATGCCTCAGATTTGGGGGATGTTAAAACAGAGCAAACAACCTTTGGACTGGGGCTAAGCATCACTGTTCCCCAAAAAACTGGTTGCAAAGGTAATGAGAAAATTATTTTGATGAAAATTTAAAAATTTTTTAGAATAAACATCACTATTATGTTACCTGCACTATCCTTTTATAGATGCAATTGTTCCCTTTCCCTTTCTCATGAATACCTATTGCTTTTGTCTCCTAATCTAAACACTATTTGGGTTTCTGCTTGAACTGGGAATAGCTATGCTTTGATCTCGGATAAACGCTTTCTGTCTCTCACTTTGAGAGGACTTTTTTTTTTTTTAATTTTAATTTATTGATTTTTTTTTATTAGAGAGAGAGAAGAGATAAAAGAGGGGGAGAGAGAAATATTTATGTGTTGTTTCATTATTTATGCATTCATTGGTTGATTCTTGTCTGTGCCCCTGACTGGGGATTGAACCCACAACCTTGGCTATCAGGACAACTTTCTAACCAACTCAGCTTCCCAGACAGGGCTGGCCTTTTATTTTTAGATTAACAGAACCCCTCATACATTGCTGGTAGAAATGTAAAATGGTGTGGCTGCTTTGGAAATTAGTCCTATTTCCTCAAAAATGTAAAGTTAGAGTTAGCATACCCAAGAGAAAGGCAAACACATGTTCACACAAAGGCTTGTATATGAACGTTCATAGCAGTTTTATTTATAATAGCCAAAACCTGGGAACAACCCATATTTCTACCAGCAGGTGGTAGATAAACAAATAGTGGTATTTCTATAAAACGGAATATCCTCGGTAATAGAAAGGATGCTGGCCCTAGGTGGTTTGGCTCAGTGGTTAGGGTCCCAGGTTCAATTCCGGCCAAGGGCATGTACCTCGGTTGCAGGTTCGAGTCCTAGCCCTGGTTGGGGCATGTGCGGGAGGCAACCAATCTATGTGTCTCTCTCACATCGATGTGTCTCTCTCTCTCTCTGTCTCCCTTCCACTCTCTCTGAAAAGCCATGGGGAAAAAAAACTCGGGTGATTTACATTTTTTTTTTTAATTTGAGAAAGAGGAAATGAGAGAGAGTGAGATCCCCGACTGGGGATCCGCGCCACCTTTTGGTGTACGGGATGACGCTCCAACCGAGCCACACAAACCAGGGCGGAAACTAGGTTTTTAAAAAAATACGTGCTGTGTTATTTTGTTTGTAGAAAACTCTGGAAAATGAAAACTCATCTATAATAACAAAAAGCAGATCGGCGGTGCCCTGGAGTAGGGGCCCGGAGGAAGCTCTGGGCAGCGGAGAGTAGGTCCATCATCCTGGTCCTGGTGATGGTGCCGAGGGCATACGCAGAACTCATTTAATTACACGCTTTGTTGTTACCTTGGCAGTTTTATGACTTTACTCGACAATTAGCGGTTAGTTTTCATCTACATTAACTGTTTGTAGGTTCTTGAAAGTGATGGCAGGTTCTTAAGTGGTTACCTAGCCAAGCACAGAGCTCGTTTGGTGAATCTTCACCCTCGTTAGGTTTTCTGGACAACTGCACCTGGATGGGTCGGTACGGGACAGTCATTCCTCCGGCCAGACAGCTTTGCCGAGCCTGGTGTCAACGCGCACATCTGGAGTTCCCGTCTCCTCCCGGCAGATTTCGGGGTCTCTCTGAGTGCCCGAGGAGCAGGCTGCTGGAAACCCACTCGGTGGACGCGCCTGTGAACGCTGAGGGTGCGTTCTCTGGTCACCACCTCGGTGACGGCAGATGGCCCTTCTTCTGGCCACCCTTCTTTGCGGGAGCTCTTATGCCAGGCCCGAGCTGGAAAGCAATTACACACTTTAAATATGACAGTTAATGGTCCCCAAAAAAGGATGAGATAATAAGTGATACTAACAAATTTTAAAACAATGAATAAGTTTTTGAAGGATATCGTCTATCTAATTGGAAATAAACTTCTATTTTTAGTTTTTAGTAAATTTTTTTCTTCCAGGCAAAGTATTTATCCAGTGCTTTTCTGGCATCTATTGAGATTATTATATGGTTTTTCTCATTTAATATGTTTCTATGGTATATTACATTTATAGATTTTCTAACAATTTTCCTTTGTATTCCTGACACATTGCCATTTTTAATGCACTGTTGGATTTCATTTGCTAATAATTTGTAGGGGTTTTACATTAATCTTTGTATTACTAATTTAATTGCTTCTCTCTCTCTCTGGTAAAAATGGCCTGCGGTTTTCTTCTTCACGCAGTCCTTGCCTGGCTTTGCTCTCAAGGTTATGCTGGCCATGGACTGAGGCCTCTCCTCTCCCTTTCTGTTCTCTGAAGGGTTCATTCCTATATGGTTTGAATGATCTGGTCCTTGAAGTTTGGTGGAGCCTGTCTATGAAGCCATCTGGGTTCGTATTTTCTTTCTGGAGAGATTTCTAATTACAAATTAAATCTCTTTAATGGTTACAAGGAAAATTTAGGCTTCATTTTTTTCCCCTCTCCTTTTGAAAAATTTTATGAAAAATATCAACCATAATTGAAATTAGAAAGAAAAGTATAATAAACCCTCATGTACCCATCACCCAGCCTCTACAATCAACAATTTATGACCAAATGTTTTTCATCTGTACTCCTGCCCACCACCCCTATCCACATCCTAGACTATTTGGAAACAAATTCCAGACATCTTATCATTTTATCAGTAAACATTCCAGTAAGTCTCTCTAAAAGATAAGGATTTTAAAAACACAAAACATAACCCTTCTATATTACACCTACACAAATTTAACCATTTCAGAATATTATCAAATATTCAGTCCATTTCCAGCTTTCCCTGATTGCTTTGTGGGTTGTTTTTGTTGTTGGTATATTTTTATTTTTAGTTTCTTTATAATGTTCATACATTGTGGTTGGTTGATATGTCTTTTAAGTCTCTTCACTGGCCTGCTTAACGCTTGAGCATCCAGGCCCCACACCCCCATCTGCCTTTCACTTCTCAGGCCACACACAGACCCTCCTCATTGGTCACCTGCACCCCAAGCCATTAACTGGCCTTGCACTTCCTCCCTGTAGAGGTGTGAGACTGCCAGTGTAGCCCCAGGACATGGATCTCAACAGTCTCCCACCCCTGCTGGGGTGCAGGGGCCAAGGCTTCTGCTCTGTGGTTCCAGGGGCAGCTGGTGCCGGTCCCAGCTATAGGCCACTCCTGCTCCTAGGATCCCACTCCAGGCCCCCTACCTCCCTAACAGCACTGTTCCCGGTGACTAAGCAGGCTCTGTGGGCCTTTGGGCCCTGCCCAGTCCCTCTGGTCGCCACAGGCTTGTGCAGTCATCCTGTCCCCTACACGTGTAGATGCCCATGGAACACCATGGCAGGCTTCTGAGTGATTTCATCTCTGTGCCTGACATAGCTGAGAATTGACAGCAGGCAGGGAGGGCCAGCCTCCCAGACTTCCTGGGCCAGTGGGTTCCTGGTGGGAGTTGTCCCAGGAACACAGACCCATGTCGGAACTGACAGGTGAAACAAGAGCAAGACTAAGTGAAGCTGTTCAGAGCTCAGCTAGATGGGAGCAGGAAAAGTAGGCAGATGGGGCAAAGCTTCAAGCACTTTGTTCCTGTCTGGACACAGGGCAAGCAGGTGGGTTTCTGGAAATACTGCAGACTAGCTATGATCCGACAGCCAGGTTCCTTACCAAAGACAGGAGAGCACAGCCTCATCCTGGCCAATGCAAGGCCAATGCGATGGTCCTCCCAGACACATGACCATCACCTACGCCTGCTAGGCGGTCACATTTGATCCTGTCCCCTTTTAGCCTATAGGGTTCTCTTAAGCAGTTCTGTCCTGGGATTGGCAGGCTGTTTTTCCAGATACTGCAGATATTTCTATTTTTTAATCCTCACCTGAGTATATTTTTTCCATTGCTTTTCAGAGAGTGGAAGGGGGAGGGAGAAAAACATCAATGTGAGAGACACACATTAATTGATTGCCTCCCGCACCTGCCCAACTAGGGCCAGGAATTGAGCCTGCAACCCAGGTATGTGCCCTTGGCTAGAATCGAGCCTAGGACCCTTCAGTCAGAGGGCCAATGCTCTAACCACTAAGCAAACCCGCTAAGTCTGTTTTTCCTCTTAATAGCTGTACTGCTTTGTGTGTTCCTCTGGCTAATATTCCATTCCGGAACCCCATCTCTACATGGTCACCACTAACCATTTTTTTCATTGTGGTAAAATACACATGGCATAAAATTTACCATCTTAACCATTTTTAAGTGTACAATTCAGTGGTATTAAATACATTCACACTGTTATGCAATTACCCCCACACCTCTTTTCATCTTGTCAAACTGTTACAGTCCCCGCCGCCATCCATCACCTGTGCCGGCAGGGTGGGTTGAGATGCAGAGTGAGGTGGCTGCAGGTAGGGGTTCTGATCTCATCACTGCTGCCCACTGAGCAGTGATGATTCTGGGTTTTTGATTCTGGGTTTTGCCTTCTGGGTCCCCCAACAATTCATATGTCAAAACCCTATCCTCCACCCTGACTGGGTAGCTCAGTTGGTTAGAGCATCATCCCAATAAGCCAAGGTTGCGGGTTCCATCCCTGGTCAGGGCACACACAAGAATCAACCCATGAATGCATAGATAGGTGGAACAATGACTTGGTGTTTCTCTCTCTCTCCATTTCTCTCTCAAATCAATAAATAAAATTAAAAAAAAACCCTACCCTCAAATGGGATGGTATTAGCAGCTGGGTGTGGGGTCCTGGGCCCCGGGGCAGCGGACCGCGGCGCACTGGTGTTCTTGAAAGAGATCAGCCAGGCGCGTCAGTGCCAAGGCCACCTGTAAATCAGGGAGTGCCTACATGTCTGCTGCCCTGTGTGCTCAGCCCCGCATAGTTCCCAGATCCAATTAGGCCAGATACTCCCCTACCTTATCTGGGAAACAGTCCTTTGAGACGCCGGTGTGGCTGCAACCTCCTCTAAAGTGTTGTATCTAGGAATGTCGTAGAAGGTCAGAAGGTTGGCAGGATGCCCTGAAACACTGTATAATATGCTGTGGCTCTGAATAAACTTTGCTTGACTCTCGCCAGCATCCCTGAGCGAGAGAGCCCTCCCAGCCCCATTGTCTCGTCTCTTTCTTCTTTTTTTCTTCACCTCCGGAGCTCAGTCCTGCTCGCCGCGGCTGGTTCGCGGCAGCTGGGGCCTTTGGGGAGGTGACTATGATTAGATGAGGTCTTGAGGTGGGGTCCTCATGATGGGATCAGAATCCTTATAGGAGTCAGAAGATAACTTGCTTCCCCTCTCCACCACGGAGGACACCATGGGATGTTGGCCATCTGCAAGAGTCCTCACCTGCCTACGCTGGCACCCTGATCTTGGACTTACAGCTCCCAGAACTGTAACAATTTCTGTTGTTTATATCCATGATATTTTGTTATAGCAGCGTAAACAAGGATACCCCAAAAGGCCTGAATTTGGTTAGTTACTGTTAAATTCATTTCTCTGCATGCCAGACCTCAGCATTTCATGCTGCAAACTTAACTTCAGTCAATTTGGAGTTTTCCCTACCTACCTTTCCCTGGGATGTGTCTAAATACTGATCCAGTACTAAGGCATTTAAACAGCAAGACTGTCATCTCTCTGCTGGCCTGTCTCTCATCGTTGTTCCCCAACCCTTTCTCTCTGCCTCCCTGGGTGCCCATTTATTTTGCCCCTAATGAACACTATGGCCTACTGTTGTCATTGTCACGGATCTCTAAGAAACAAGTTTTCCCTAGTTGCCATTCCAATCTTGCTGCAAAGTATGGTAAGAATGCCTTCCTGGCTTCTGATGGGTAAACACCACCATCCAGAATGGTTAAGTGCCATTCCAGAATCCCACTGTTACTGGAAATGGGACCTGGCCCTTGGAGAGTCTGCCTAGGGCCAGCCAGTAGTGTGTGGATTCTTGTCTTCGTGCAGGAACGTTTTCACGAGTCCAGGAGTCTATGAGAAAGCATTTATTAAAGCTGGGGACAGTGAAACAAGAAAGGGTTCAGCACAGAAGCAGCAACAGGAGAGCCCAGGCTAGGCTGCCTTAGCTCTCTGGGAAGTCAGAGAAAAGGGGGCCTTAGGAACAGGTTCAGGGGTAAGTTTGGGACAAGCCACCACTGCCCATTGCTTCCCTGGTTGGAAGTCTTGTTGGGTCCCTTAGTGTTTAGGCCATGCATGCCTGTAGGGGAAGAGGTGGGGGAAGAAGAGGGGAAAGAGAATGGTGGGGGCTGCTCCCCAGAGGGAGCGCGTGTGCTGGGTCCTTTGTTCTGAGGCTTTCTCTCTTTTGCAGGTGGGAATCTTATGGAAGATGTCAGGGGAGAGTTTTAGCAGAATTTCCTAGGTGTGTTCCTTCAGGGTCATGGTCTCCACTGATTGGTCAGTGTCAGGGCAGGGGGTCCTTAGTCATTGCAGCTGGTCCTGGTGTTGTCCACCTGGTTTTGTTGCCTTTCTAGGCCTGGAACTTTTTTTTTTTAAAAAAATATATATACTTTTATTTGAGAGAGAGGGAGAGGGAGAGAGAGAAACATCAATGATGAGAATCACTGAACGGCTGCCTCCTGCAGGCCCCCTACTGGGGATTGAGCCTGAAACACCGGCTTGTGCCCTGACTGGGAATGGAACTGGTGGCCTCTTGGTTCATAGGTCGATGCTCAACCATGAGACACACCAGCCAAGCTCTACAGCCTTTTTGATCTCCCTTCTCAAGCCCAAATATATTTTTGCAAATCTTGTTCCCCAAAGGGTTCTGAGCTATAGGCAGTGAAGGCGACAGAGTCCTTTGTTCCTGTTTTTTGCTCTGTCACATCCTTCTCCAGGGCAATGAGCTTGGCCAACCCAGTCAGGGGGTGAAATTCCAGAGCAGAAAGGACAAAGATATCTCAAAATATCCTCCTGCCCCATTTTATTGGGACCCTTTATCAACTTGGATGCCTTTTCCTAAACATGGGGCTCCCTGCCTGCCTGCTGCTGGTGTGGCAAGCACTGGCCAAAACAATAGTCCTAAACTTCAGTCATTCTTGGATCACCTTTTAGATTCTTGCTATTTCCCCATATCACACATAGTTTTGACTTCATGTTTATATGTAAAGCACTTTCCTCCTTTAAAACATTTTCTGTGGTGCCAGGCCAGTGTGGCTCAGCGGTTGAACATTGACCTATGATCCAGAAGATCGTGGATCATGTTTGATTCCCTGTCAGGTCACATGCCTGGGTTTCAGGGCTTGATCCCCAGCAGGGGGCATGCAGGAGGCAGCCAACCAATAATTCTCTCTCATCATTGATATTTCTCCCTCTCCTTTCCTCTCTCTGAAATCAATAAAAACATATTAAAAAACAAACATTTTCTGTGGTAAAATTCACGTAACATAAAACTCCCTATTTTAAAGTGTATGATTCAGTGTCTTTTAGAACATCTACAATGTTGTGACACCATTATCACTATAGTTCCAAATTTTTTTGTTCAATCCAAAAGGAACTCCTGCACCTGTTAAGCTGTCATTCCCTTCTACTTCCCCCAGCTCTTGGTAACCACCAATCTGCTGTCTCTATGGATTTTCCTATTCTGGATACTTTATATAAACAGAATCATACTATATGTTGTCTTTTGTGTCTGCTTTCTTTCCCTTAACATAATTTCTCCCTTAGTGCCTTTTGTGCTTCATTTTTTTCTAGTGTATCATTTTGATTCCCTTCTCATTTTCTTTTCGGTATATTTTTAAATTTCTTAGTTATTTCACAATTATAAGACATTTAAATACTTTCATGTAATCTATATTAATATAAAGAATTATTAAAATACAAGAGCACTGTTCAAAGGTGTTTTTAAGCTTAGTCTAATGACGTTTTGTGTTGCTTTACTAATTTAAGAAGTAAAGCCATTTTCATACTGTGGAGAATGATGTGCCTTTTAAAAATATATTGGTTTTTAGAGAGGAAGAGAGAGGGACAGAAACATGGATGAGACAGAAACATCATTGATTGGCTGCCTCCTGCACGCCCTCTACTGGGGGATCCAGCCTGCAGCCTGGGCATGTGCCCACCCGTGTGGCTGTGAACAGTCAGTGGTTGAGAACTGACCTAGGAACCAAGAGGTCACAGTTCCATTCCCTTTTAAGATGAACTTCTGGTGGCTAACTGGATTGAAATTTATGGAGCCTAACGGGCATTGCTAAACAGGGGCCTCTTGTGCTCTCTGCATTTCATGGAACAGCTGCACTGAGCAGTCTGCCTCCTATCCTGCTTTCCTGCCATCTGAGCCCACCTTTACAAAGGAGCTCCTCGGCTGTAAATCAACCAGTGCGCTGCAACACCAGAGGCCAGCGGAAACACCCCGGCCTCCTCGCCCTGTGTCACAACCATGCTGTTCCACAGTAGTGCTGCTTCAGGGCTGAGCCGTTTTCACCGAATACAGTGTCTCCCTTCACTGCACCCTAGACTGGGGACTCTTGGCTGTTCACTTGGCGCCAATGACCTCTGACCTTCGGTTGACAGTACAGGGTTTAGTAATCCTTAGTCTTCTCCTGAAAGCGGGTTAGGCTGAGGCAGAACACACATCCCTTACAGGTTTCACATGGCCCTAGGGAAACTGGTCAGAGTCCTATCAACTCAAGCTTCCGGTGGAAGCTAAAACGGCCTCTGTTCCAGGGGAAAGGCTGCAGATTGCAAGGACCAGTGTCATCACCTTTGTTGTGCAACCACATCGCTCACAAGCACAACACACTGAACGCTGCCCCTTATATAATACCGTGTGTGTGTGTGTGTGTGAGTGTGTGTGTGTTTTGGAGGAATAGACTCCCCCATGTCCTGGGAGAGAACTTGATCTAAAATGGCTCTAGAGCGAGATCCAAACCAGACACACCTGAAGGAAAGGGGAGGGAAGCCGGCCAGAAGGTGACGGCCACAATTCACCTCAACTTAACTGCTGCCCGATAGAATGAAGGTCTAGGGAGGCCAAGTCTTCTGGTTTTTCTGGAGAACACAGGAAATCTGGATTTTGAGGGTGAAACACTCCAAATTCTTAAATGTTGGCAACTAACACAAAATTTTAAAATACCGTGGGTTGGGCAAACCCTATCTGTGCACAGGACTGTCCCTGGAGGGAGCTTGTATTCCGAGGAGGCGGCCGGCAACGGAGAAGCGACTCGCCGGAACCCAAACAGCCAGGTGGGGGCGGCAGAGCCCAAGGTTTCCAGAAAGCTGCTTCCCGGGGACAGCTTCCTGGTCGCAAAATGCACTTACCCCGGACTCGGGCTGACACCCTCCCGCGCTCGAGGCCCGGCTCTCCCCCCCCCCCCCCACGGCGCCCTGCAGGCCTGAGCGCCCAAGGTTCCCGCACTTTGCCCTGAGTGCCCAGCGCGGAGAAAGTCAGCGAAGGCCGGGCCCGCAAGCCAGGCTCCCACTCCGAGTTCCCAGCGGGCGCCGTCGCCCCCTCCCGAGGCCAGCAGCCGGCCGAGTCACCCGTCCGCACCCGGCTCCGGGAGACCCGCCCTGCGGGCGCTCGGCGCTCGCGGCCCCACAGACGCGCCAGAGCCGCCGGGAAGAGGGAGGCGAGGGTGCGCGCGCAGGCTTTATTGCGTCACCGCGGCTCCGGCGCCAGGTCCCCGCCCACGCCCTCGCGCCTGCGCGGCTTCCCCGGCCAGGCGCGCGCTTTGGCCGCGGAGCCCGCCTCGCCGTCCCGCGGCTTCTCCAGCAGGTGCATGCGCGCTGTGGCCTCGGTCAGCATGTCCATGAGCACCTCCTGCTGCAGCTTCAGGTAGTTGTTCTCCTCCAGCAGCACCTGGCTGTTGCCTGGCTCGGGCGCCTTCCAGCCCGAGGTGGGGGGCGGGGGCGGGGGCTGCGGCCGCGCCCGCGACCACCCGGGCCCGGGCCCCGACCCCGGCCCCGGCGGGCCCTCCGCCGTCCAGCGGCCGCCGCGGAACACGAACGCCTCGTCGCTGAGGCGCGTGCGCGGCGCGCCGTAGCTGAGGCCCAGCTCGGCGTGGCGCGTGCGGTGGTCCAGCAGGTAGAAGGTGGACATGGAGGAGATGCGGCGCAGCGGCGGGCGCCGCGGCGAGAAGCGTCGCGAGAAGCGGTCAGCCCAGAGCTGCCGCAGCTGCGCCCACATGCCGCTGGCGGGGTCCAAGGCCGCGCGCTCAAAGGCCTCCCGGTCGAGGGCTGGGTGGGCCCCGGCAGGCGTGTGGGTGCCCAGAGTGGAGACTCGAGGACGCTGGTGGCCGGGGCTGTGCCCTTGCCTTGGGACCCCCGGGGTTCTGAATGATGAAAGCAAGCCAGGGGCACTGCTAGGGCGCCAGGGTCTGGGTGGGCAGCCTGCCTGGTGACGGTTGCCCCCTCACACCGGGAGGCCTGGCGGACAGGTCTTGGCCACTGAGAAGCCCATCCCTGCACAGTCGTACTAGCGGCCGTCTCCCGAAACCACCTTCCCCAAAGACCACCCTGGGTCAGGCCCTGGGGGCAGAAATGCCAATGAAGAATCAGACACCTTCTCTTCCAAGCACCGGGTGGCTGCTGGGAGGGGTGATGGGTGAGGGAGGAGGGAAGGACAGCAGAGGCAGGTACTTCAAAGAGGTGCGGGACTTTGCCAGGTGGATTGGGGATGGATAAGGGGGACCCTCTAGGCTGAGTGAAGAGCCAGGCAAGGCTCGCATGTTCCGGAGGCTAAGAAGAACTTGGGGCGGGGCTGACGTCCAGTACTCAGCTGGGACTAGCAGAAGAGGGAGCTGGACAGGGGGACGACGGCACAGACATCCTTCTGTGGGTAAGAGGGGTTACACTGCTGAAGGATGACAAAGCCAGGACTGTATCTGGATCTGCAGAGTATTTGGTAGGATGTCTGGCATAACCAACAGCACAACGGCCCTCATTCAGTTATTCTGCAACCGCGACCTAGCACCTGCTCCTTCCCAGGCCCTGGTCTGGGTGAGGGGTCCCAGCCTGTGCCTGCCCTCAAGATGCTTCTGGTCCAGCTTGGGAGCCAGGTGAGTTCATAGATAGTTCACAGTCCAGTGTGCTCAGGACATCTTGGGGGCATGTGCCAGGGGCTAGGACCTATGCTTAGCGCTCCAGGTAACAGGAGTTGTGCAGACTACACCTGACTTTATTCCCAAGCAGACCACATACTCGAGGAAGCTGAAGTCCAAATAACAGGTCCCATTTTCCCTCTCTGCTGTCCTGGCGCCCCATCCCTCTGTAAGTGCTGATTTTGTCGTTTGTGAGAAGAGGACATATGCTGCATTTTAAATTTCTCTTCTCCCCATGAAGTGTGAAAAGCAAAAGAACTCTGAGGCAGGGGTCCTTCTGTCATGCCTTCAGTAATTCCACACACATGGCTGGGTGGTGCTACCCCTTAGATGTGGCTCAGGAACACACATTTGGAAGCCTTCAGAGGACCCAAGAGATACAACCAGGCTCACCCTTGAGGTTGCATCTTTCCAGAGGACCCTTCCCTGAGAATCCTCACTGCATGTTGGCCCTTACCTGGAGGATGTATTGGAGATGCTGAGCTGCTGTCCCAGGCCTGACACCATCTCCGAACCACTCAGCTGATGTCCATCTTCTATGACTCACAATGCCTCAAGGCCAGATCAGCCCAGAACATAAGGGTTGTTGTCAAGCCATTAAACAGACCCTGGGCTCTCCTGTATTTATTCCGCACATTTATTGAGCGCCTACTGTGTTCGAGGCGCTGTTCTAGGGACGAGTTGGAGGTGTTCCCTCACGAAGCTCTCATTCTTGGGGGGAGGGGGTCAGCACAGCCTGATGGAGGAATTTGTTATAGGGGAAGGAAGAAGACGAAGCTGATGTAGGGTGTCATGGGTCAGGTTCCCTAGAAGCAGAGCCTGAGGTAAGAATCATTTGATGTCTTGGAGGAGTGCTCTTGGAAGAAGAGAGTGAGGGAAGCAGGGTAGGGTAGGGAGAAAAGCTGAAGGGAAGCAAAAGTGTGAAGCTCAAGGGGAAAAGGGACATCTGTAATACTTTCAACGATAAAGATTTTTAAAAAAAGTGTGAAGCACAAGTGAGGATGAGATTCAGCCCAATCCCACAGGGAAATGCTGAAATTGCACCACAGAGTTAGGCCTCCTTCCCAGGGGTGAGACCCAGCTCCAGGGGAGCTCATACTCTGGGACAGAGCCAGGTGGTTTTCTAGAACACTTATCAAGGTACAGTTGACAATAAACTACATATATTTATAATGTATAATTTGATCTGATAATGTTTAGAATCATCACTAAAATCAAGATAATGAAGGTATCTTTTATCTTCAGAAGTTTCCTCTGCTCCCACCACTATAGATTCATTTGCATTTTCTAGAATTGTATATAAATGCAATTTAGTATGTGCTGTTTTTTTTTTGCACTAGCTTCTTACAGCATAATTATTTTGAGATTCATTCATGTTGCATTTATAAACAGTTCATTCCTTTTGTTGATGAGTAGTAGTCCATTGTATGGAAATACCCCAATTTGTTTTTCTATCCACTTGTTGATGGAACTTTAGGTTGTTTCCAGTTTGGGAGCTATTACAAGTACAGCTGCTATGAACACCTGTGTACAAATCTTTGTGTGTCCACCTGCTCTCATTTCTCTTGAATGACTACTCAGGAGTGGAATGGTTGGGTTATATGGTAGGCATATGTTTACCTCTCTTTGAAGTTACCAAACTTTTCCCAGAGTGGTTGTGCCACATCTCCACCACCAGTGAAAGTTTCTGTTCCTCCACATACCTGATAACACTTTGTATAGTAAACCTTTTTAATTTTAGTCATTTTAGTGGTGTGTCTTAATTGTGGTTTTAATTTCATTTCTCATAGCTATTGATGTTGGACATCTTTTCATGTGCTATTTGTTACCCTCCCTAGTGATGTTCAAGTCTTGTTCATTTATTTTAATTTTTTTTAAAAATATATTTTTATTGATTTTTAGAGAGAGCAGAAGGGAGAGGGATAGAGAGAGAGAAACATCAATCATGAGAGAGAAATATTAGTTGGCTGCCTCCTGCACGCCCACTACTGGGAATTGAGCCCAAACCCGGGCATGTGCCCTGACCAGGAATTGAACTGTGACCTCTTGGTTCCTGGGTCAACATTCAACCTCTGAGCCACACTGGCTGGGCTTGTCCATTTATTTTTTACTGGATTGTTTGTCTTATTGAGTATATGGAGTTCTTTAATGCTATATATCTGTCAGATGTATTTTGCAAATCTTTTCTCCCAGTCTGTGACTGGTCTGCCCTTCCTTCCTCCCTTCCTCCCTTCCTCCCTTCCTTCTTCTTTCCTTTTTTTTTTTTTTTTTAATTTTACAAGCATGTATTTGAGTCAAACTGATGACATATGCCAGGAAGCCAGATCTCAAATGTTCCATAGAATAACAGTTTTGCAGCTTTTTTATCGTGTATTAGAAATTAAACAGGGAAAGTAAGGAAGATTGCATAGAGGTGGGAGAAAGCAAGTTGGGGACTGAATTACCGGGTAGTTAACAAGATTATGTGCTCTCTATAGGGTGGTCACCTTTAGAAGGAGGGGTCTGAAAAGAGGCATTTCAAAGGTGTGTTAACCTACATGTACAGAAACAATGGACAGGCTTGCTTAAAGTAATGATAAGCCTTTTACTAAAATATTATATCCCTGGGGTGTGACTACCCGTCACAACCTTCCCTGTTAGGAATTTATGATCACCCTGTGAGGTTACTTTCCATGGAACCCCTTTTTTGCCCACATTACCCCCTTTTGGTTGGCTAGTGTGGTCTTACAGTGCTAGGAAGGCTTACTCCTGGGAAGTCTCAGTATCAACATCATCTTGCTGACCATTATGGATGGCATAATACCATAACCATGGGATCTGAGTTGAGGTCAAATTTTTTCCAAAATGGTTGAGGTGGTGAACACAAAATACAGTATACAACTGATGTATTATAAAATTGTACACCTGAAACATGTAATTTTGTTAACCAGTGTCACCCCAATAAATAAATAATTTTTTTTTCCAAAATGGGAAGGGCAGATAAATAGAAGGCAGTCAGGTCATATGGTCTTCCTTGCAAAGAAAACCACCGTGCATCGTTTCCGTCCCATGAACTATCATGATCTGAGTTTTGCATTCTGTCTCATTTCTCTGTATTTGACATCTAACATAACATTTACATAAGCCAAAAAAAGAGTCGTAACAGTTATCTTATACATGTTTGGTAATCAGAACAGCTGGACTATATAGCAAAACCCAAAGAACAAGTATAACTATTATTATGACTAATATCATTAGCAGACAGGTAAAGACAGATTCTAAGCTCAATATTAATCCATAGGTATACAGGCCTTGTTGATGTCTTGGGATAGCTGTCTACCTCTGATGTCAGTGGCTTCTCATTCTAGAGGAGCCTTTATAACCATTGATGGAGCCTTTATAACCATTTGTGATTAGGCACCTAATAAGGTCCCTTCTAATAAGGTTGGAGAGTGTCTTTTATTTGATGTCCTTTCCAATAAGCAAAGTCTTCAGGTGGTGGTGAATGATTTTAAAGTCTTTGTCTCCTGTGCTCTCCCTGTGTAAGGAAGTGGTTACCAACTTGGCATTTTTCTTGAAGTGACTCTACCAAACCTTGGCAATAGTGTAAGATGTTGCCTTTCGATAATGTCAGCTCATAAATTCCTTCATCTAACCCCACATTAAATGATCAGTGATGCATGGAGAAATGCAAAAACCCAAAAATAGGCAGCCAGGGAGCAGTGAAGAACCAAATGGCCATCCTGGGTTTCTCATAGCCCCAACTATTGGTTTAATTTACAACCATTATTTACCCATAGATATACCCTAGATATTTTCTTGCATATATTGAGATTTTAACCCTTAAAACCTCAATGTCTAGTAAAAACTAAGAAATAATCAATTAATATTCTTTGGCTTGAATATCTTATAACCTCTAGAAGCATTTTTCACAAACATAAAAGTCAATTATTAACATGGACTTATTTTTGTAAAGCCCAGGTAAAATAAGACATGTCTGTTTTACTTAAATCAACAAGCTTAAGTTAGCTTTTATTTACTAAGGATTAATCTCAGATCACTTGAACTTGAAAAGCATTTGAGTTAGTTTCTGTATTTCTGAGAATTTTAGAATACCTAATTCTTACAAGCTCTCACCTTCAAATCAATTTCAAAAATACCATCCTGAGGTAGAAAATTATTTCACATTTACAACATACAAATATGGACTCAGACAGACACAAACAAAACAGTTGGATCCAAATTTTGTTTTGGAGGCCTTTTACAATTTATATCTGTCCTTGACAAGTCAAGTTCCAAATGACCTTCTCCCTTTAAAAATAAGGACAGCCATTTCCAATACCTCAAAGAATTGGGCTGACACCTAAATGACATCGTAGATTGATCCATTTATCTAAATATTTTAGTTTTGGGGAGGCCTTTTTAAGTTCTGAGACAGTCTTAAATAGTTTTTCTGCATACATTCTGCCTCATAGCCAGATTTTTCTAATTGCATTACAGAAAAGTTAATTTAGAAGTATTGAAGGATCCTCATCTTGGCCATCTTAGTGTTAATAAGAGGCTGACTGTTGTGGGGCTTGCCAGCCTGGGAGGCACAGTTTCCCATGTTTATTTTGAGACCTGTGGAATCTGAACAAACTTCTACGGAAAGCTGGCCTTTACATGCACGTCTCCAGATGAGCCAGTTCAGTGGATCTCCCTATAGGATAGCTTCATGCCCTAGAGGAAACTTTTCTTCGGGCAACTCCACAAAGATTCTCAGTCACCTAAGAATGCCCAAGCAAGGGCCAACAAGAACCATCAGATGCCCCTGGAACCACAATGCCTCCCAAGGCACGGGCCCCTCTCTTGGCCCCTCTCTTGGGGTGAACCCATGCCAGGCCCCCCTACCCTTCTCCCTGGGGCTCCCACCGACTTCTCTAGGATGAGCTGCATTACCACACTGGGTGACTCCTGGCACTCATCTCTGCCACTCCAGATTGGTAGATCTGAAAAACTGTTGTCACCCCATTGGCTACTCGGGTTGGGGAAGCAAGTGTCCTTTCTCTTTAGGAGCTAAAGAGAGATCAATCTCTCATTTACCCAACAAAGATTTTCAGATTCGCAGTAAGCAATCCACTTAAAAAGCTGAAGGAGCAACCCATTTTTCCCCCCTTTCCCTGGGTTATCTCAACCCTGTCTACCTTGAGGACTTTCTAAGAACAGTGCAAATAAAGTCATGGCCCAGAATTTCTAAAGAAGAAGCATCCAAGTGGGGAGCACATGGGGCATAATGGGCCCTTGCTTGTACCTAGCACTAGGTCCGGGTCCACAGGGTGACCCTGGGTAGGCTTCTTTGGAATCCTGCCGCACTATGCCGAGTAATTGTCAATGCAAGAAACATTCCAACCTGTAGAGAATTTTTATGACTTTATTTGAGCCAAATTGACAGCATAGCCAGGGATCAAGATCTCAAATGCTCCCTGTGGCCCACCTTTCAAAGTAGAAGTTTTTAATTTTGATAAAGTCCAATTTATCAGTTTTTTCTTTTGTAGTTTATGCTTTTTGTGTCATGTTTAAGAACTCTTTGCCACACCTAAAATCACTAAGGTTTTCTCCTCTGTTTTCTTCTTCTAGAAGTTTTATGGTTTTAGCTTTAGGTCTCTGCTCCATTTTTAGTTAATTATTGGTTATTGTGTGAGGTAACAGTTAACCTTTTTTATATAGCTGTCAAGTTGAGCCAGTGCCCATTTATAGAAAAGACTAGCCTTGCCCTGCCAGGCGTGGCTCAGTGGCTGAGCGTCAACCTAGGTTCGATTCCCGGTCAGGGCACATGCCCGGGTTGCAGGCTTGATACCCAGTTGGGGGCATGCAGGAGGCAGCTGATCAATGACTCTCTCATCATTGGTGTTTCTCTCTCTCTCTCTCTCTCTCCATCTCCCTCTCCCTCTCCCTCCCTCTCCCTGAAATCAATAAAGATATATTTAAAAAAAAAAAAGACTAGCCTTCCCCCCTAGTTATGGTCTTGTCTTTGTTGTTCATCATGTGACTGTGACTATTCCTCAGCCCTCCATTTTCTTCCATCAGTCTATTTTTTCTTAATCATTTTTATTTTTAAATTATAATTTCATACAATATATTAGTTTCAGGTGTACACTCCAGTGATTATACATTATAAAACATAATAAGTGATCATCCCCCCAAAAATCTCATACCCGTCTGACACCATACCTAGTTGTTAGAATATTATTGACTATATTCCTTATGCTGTACTTTATTCCTTCATGACTATACTATAACTACTAATTTGTACTTCTAAATCCCTTCACCTTTTTCATCCATTCCCCCAACCCCCATCCAATCTGGCAACTGTCAAAACATTCTCTGTATCTATGAGTTTCTGTTCTGCTTGTTCCTTTATTTTGATTTTTAGATTCAATTGTCGATAGATATGTATTTATCGCCATTTTATTGTTCATATTTTTTTCTTTTTTTCCTTTTTCTTAAAGAAGACCCTTTAACATTTCATGTACTACTGGTTTGGTGGTGGTGAACTCCTTTAGCTTTTTCTTTTCTAGGAAGATCTTTTTCTGACCTTCAATTCCAAATGATGGTTTTGCTGGGTAGAATAATCTTAGCTGTAGGTCTTTGCTTTTCATCACTTTGAATATTTCTGGCCACTCCCTCTGGCCTACAAAGTTTCTGTTGAGAAATCAGCTACAGTCTTATGGGAGCTCCCTTGTAGGTAACTAACTGCTTTTCTCTTGCTGCTTTTAAGATTCTCTCTCTGTCTTTAACCTTTGGCATTGTCATTATGACGTGTCTTGGTGTGGGCCTCTTTGGGTTCATCTTGTTTGGGAGACTCTGCGCTTCCTGGACTTGTATGTCTGTTTATTTCACCAGATAAGGGAAGTTTTCTGTCATTTTTTTTCAAGTAGGATTTCAATTTATTGCTTTCTTTCTTTCTTCATCTGGCAACCCTGTGATGCAAATGTTGATATGCTTGAACTTGTCCCAGAGGCTTCTTACACTGTTTTCATATTTTTAGAGTCCTTTTTCTTTTTGCTGTTCTGATTAGATGGTGGTTTTTTGTTGTTGTTTTTTTGTGTGTGTGTGTTTTGTTTTTTTTTTTGCTTCCTCATTTTCCAAATTGCTGATTTAATTCTCGGCATCTTCTACTGTTGATTTCCTGCAAATTATTTTTTGTTTCAGTTAGTGTAGCCTTCATTTCTGACTGGTTCTTCTTTATGGTTCCTAAGTCCTTTTTCATGCTGTTGAAGTTCTTGCTAAGTTTCTTGAACATCCTTATAACCATTGTTTTGAACTCTGTATCTGGTGGTTTGCTTGCTCTCATTCATTTAGTTCTTTTTCTGGAGATTTCTTCTTTTCTTCCATTTGTGACATGTTTCTTTGTCTGCATTTTGGCTGCTTCCCTGTGTTTGTTTCTGTGTATTTAGGTAGAGCTGCTATGTCTTCTGGCCTTGGTAGAGTTCCCTTGTGCAGTAGGTGTCCTTTAGGGCCCAGTGGCACAGCCTCCCCAGTCACCTGAGTTGGGAGTTCCAGTTGTGTCTCTGTGTGTACTGTGTGCACTGTCCTGTTGTAGTTGAGCCTTGATTGCTGTTGGCATCACTGGGAAGGATTGATCCCCAGGCCAGACGGCTATGAGGACCATCTGAGCCTACAGTGAAAGAGCTGCTGTTCAGAGGCTGACCCCATGGAGCAGGACTTGCTTCAGTGGGGTTTTGGTGCTCACCGAGTGCACCCCTTGAGTGTGTCACTTGTGAAGGTGGTAGGGTTTTAATCTGGAGTGGTTTGAAGCTGTCCACTGGTTCCACTGGCTCTGGGACCTCCTGGGAGGTGCAAAGTCAGCCACTTCCTGTGCCCTACTTGGGGCCACCTAACATGAGCTACTGAGTGGCCTGCAGATGACTGCTACTTGTGATGGACTTGGAGGTGCCCAGGAGCGGCCAAGCTGTGAACAAAGGCAGACTGCTGCTAGTGCTGGGCCTCGGACCACTTAGAGATATGGAGCATGCTGAGGCCAGCTGCTGATTGTGTGAGAGATTTTAGCAGTTTCCAAAGCATGGGGCGAGAGAAGCCAGTTGTATGGAAAAGCCACTAGAAATGGCTTGGATGAGCCCACAAGTTGGGTTGGCAGGGCTCCAGGGAATCACCAGGGTGGGGCGAACAGTGTGAGCCACGTTGATAGAGACTCAGATATGGTGCCTGCCTGTCAGCACTGTGGGGGGGTGGGCTCAGCAAAGGAACAATGGACTCTGCCAGCACATCTGTGAGAGAAAGCTGCTCTGCAAGCTCTTGCCCCAATGCCAGATAATTTAGTTCCTTCACGTATGTCCCTGGTTCCTTTCAAGCTGCTTCCCCAACATTGGAGCTTAGAGGGAGTGAGTCCGAGTAAGTCTGTGCACAGGCCCTACAAAAGGAACTGCCTGGGACTCCCAACAGCCTCTGTCTTTCTCAGCCTCAAGCCCCACTGATTTTAACAGCCCAAAGTTTTGAGGACTTCTCTTCCCAGCATTAGAACTCTGGGCTCAGGGGTCTGGTGTGGGGCCGGGACCCTTCACTTCTCAGTGGGGACCTCTACAGCCAAGGTATCCCTCCCAATTAAAAAAGGCCACATATGGGTGTAGGACCATCCTGTTCCGTGCCTCTGCCCCTCCTACCAGTCTCAGTGTGGCTTCTTTAATTCCGTAGCTGTAGGACTTCTGTTCAGCTAGATTTCAGGCTGTTCTGAATGATGATTGTTCTGAAGATTAGTTGTATTTTTGATATGGTCGTGAGAGGATTCTAGTACCGCATTTACCTATGCTGCTATCTTGAACAGAAGCTTCTATCTATCCTTGCACCAATACCATATTTTCTTAATTATTGTAGCTTGCAGTAAGTCTTCATAGCTGGTAGTACAAATATTTCAACAAAATGTTTTTAAAGATTGCTTTGGTTCTGAGTCCTTTGGATTTCCATTATAATTTAAATTATAATTTCCATCCTAATTTTAGAATTAGAATGTCAGTTTCCACAAATAAACCCTCATGCTCACTGTTCAAAGGTCTCTTTTCCCATCATCAGGACACCACAAATCAGCCCTCAGAAGGCTGTCTGATGGATATGAAATTAGAGCCCAGGAATATTTTAACCAAGCCAGTGATCCAGCGATTCACTGATTCATTCTCATTCTCATTCATCTCCCTCTCCCTCCCCCTTCCCCCTCCTCCCTCCCCCTTTTCCCTTTTCTCCCTCTGTCCAAATTGTGTCTGTGTTATTAAAGCTAATTTTCATTAGCAATCACATTATTTCAGGCAGGTCATGGGTAACTATGGTATATAACAACTTTCAAATACAAGAAAGGAAAATCTACAAAATCCAAGGAAGTCTTTATTTGATGATTTGAACAGAAAAAGTTTAGAAAGTTAGAGAACAGTTTCTATTTAACTTGTTAACTCCTTTTACAAGCAGACCCTGATTTTGAGGAAATTTAATTATTAAAACTGCAGAATTAAAATACACACATACACCACACAAATAGTTCCTGGCCCCTTTGAGGGACTCCATCTCAATGATGAAACTGAAAAGACCAGATTTGAAACCTGTGAGAAAGGGAGTTCCAGGTCTCCTGAGGTCTGGGTTTAAGGACATGAACTCATTGTGATGACACAGAGGACAGGAGAAGACCTAAATGTAATTTCCTCACACCACAGGCAAAGGCCATAGTCGCTGCCGGATGTCAGTGAATCCCTTCTCTTGGCAACCAAGAATACTTCTAAAACCAGGGAAGCAAAATTATGTGACTTCAGTCCAGCTTCTAAGATACTCTGTTAGTGAATTTGCCTTTCTCTGAAACAATAGTAAAGCATTCTCTGTGCTGATATAGCTTTAAAAATTTTCTCCTCCTGTATAAAACTGGATCAAAACAACAAACAGTACAGAACACAAGAACAGTTATGAAGAATACACATGCTTCACCCAGCACCTCTATTTTCTGTAGAGTTGGTTATACACTCCCTTTTCTGCAAGGTGCCTTTATAGGAAGAGCCGATTTAGCAGGAAAGGATGTCTACGCCTCTGTGGTTCATCCCTGCCCCCACCCCCACCCCCCACCCCCGGACTTTTTCTTCTTTAGCTTCTCCTTGGGCTGGGTGGTGCCACTTCTTATTTTCATGCTACTTTCTACCCATTATGTCTTAAAATTAGTTCCATGCAGTTCTTGGGAATCAGCAATACTCTGAAAAAATATTTAAATATTTTGTTTTAATAAAAACTGAAAAAATTTTAATCTGTTCTAGACAACTACCTTCAGGAAGTACGGCAGAACCTGAGACTGCACCTGGGTTTGAGTGGCAGAGACTGAGGCGAGAGGAGGGCAACAGGCAGGCATGGGAGTGCTGAACTCCCCTACGAATGGAAGATTCGAAAGTCATCTGAAGAGCCCTGGCTGGCATGGCTCCGTTGGTTGGGTGTCGTCCTGTGCACTGAAAGGTTGCCGGGTTCGATTCCGAGTCAGGACACGTGCCCAGGTTCTGGGCTCCATCCGCAGTAGGGGTGGGTAGGAGGCAGCCTTTTGATGTGATGTTTCTCCATCTCCCTCCTTCCTCTCTCTATAAAAATCAATAATTTTTTTTTTTAAAGCCATCTGAAGAGTGAAAAGGGGATGGAAAACGTGTCTCATGGGACAGCACGTAATGTGTGCCAGATGAACTTTGAAACATATGCCTCAGGACACTGGGATCAGAATACAAGTCAAACCCCTTATTTTCAGTAGAAAAACACTTTTCGTTGACTTATTTAAATGTTAATTTAATTAAGAAATGTTAATTTAAAAACGTTTAATTAAAAAACAAATGTTATTTCTGTTTTTATAGGTAATTTATAAATTTATTATGACTTTATATTTGTATGAGAGCTGTAAATAAATGAATGTATGGTGGGTTTATGTTACAGGCATCTAAACAAGAGTGTGTGATGGTTAATATTGTGATTGGCTCATGTATAGTTTGTCCCAAATAATTGCTTTCTGCGTAGGGCCTGTTATCATTTAAATGAAAGTCTGAGGCTTTCTGCAGAAAACAGAATCATTTTTTGGTCTTTTAACTTCTAAAATAGGCTCTAAACAATTGTCTTTTTTTTTTTAATGAGTTCTCATCATTGACCTAAATAATTGTCTTAAACTATGAGAGCGTGGCTTTTTCTTTTAAGTTGTAAATTTAAAATTTTGCAAGGAACACCTGTATACCCTTTATCCAGATCCCCCTGCAGTCAACATTTTACCCATTTCCTTTATCATTTCGAGCCATCTACATATATCAAGCCCCTTTGCCCCTAAATAACTCAGTGTGTATTCTATTATATAAACACAGTAGTTATCAACCTTATGAATTTATATTGATACAATATTTTTATTTAAAAAAAAAATTTATTGATTTTTAGAGAGAGAAAGGGAGAGGGAGAGAGAGAAACATCGATGTGAGAGCAAAACAATTGATCGGCTGCCTTCTGCATGCCCTCTACCTGGGATGGAGCCTGAAACCCAGGCATGTGCCCTGACCTGGGACTTTTTGAAGCATGGGACAACGCCCAACTATCTGAGCCACACCCCGCCAGGGTACTGATACAGTACTTTAAATGACTATCCATTTTGTTGGTTAACTAATAAAGTCCTTTATAGCATTTTTGTCCCTACAGTACAGGATCCTATCTAGGGACAGGTGTGTGTTTAAGTATTGCAAATGAGTCTTTTCTAGTGTAGGCGGACACTGTAAGACCGTGTAAATATCCTGTTCCTCATCAAAATGTCCCTCCAAGTTTAGCACCTATTGATGATTCTTACCTGATCCAATCTTTACCATTATAGTTACCAAAACTAGCACTCACTTCATATTTATCATTTGGCTTACAGCATTCTACTATAAGCAAGAGATCTTCTTTCACTTCTATTGGTACTGTCAGATAATAGAAATTATATATATAATTATGTGTGTGTGTGTGTGTGTGTGTGTGTGTGTGTGTGTGTGTGTGTGTGTAAAATCTGCCTCACGTTCCTGGCACAGAGCTCCTAAAACCCTTGGAATTTCCTAGCAGCATCTTTTGTTCTAATATTTGGTTTTTGACCTCTGTTGCTTACAGAGTTGCTAAATCCCTTAGAATTTCCTGGGTGATAGAAATGGTTTTTGTTCTAATGAGGTGACTCTTGGTAGGCTCCTGAATGGAGGTTGGTCACCAGAAAAACCAAGCCATGATTTGAAGCTTGAAACTTTCAGTCCCACCTCCACTCCCCATTCTCTGGAGAAGAGAGAGGGGCTGGAAGTCGAGTTAATGATTGATTAAGCCTCCCTAAAAATCCTCAAAGTAATGGGTTCATAAAGCTCCCATGCTTTGGATGTTTTGGTGAACACGTCCGTGTACTGGGAGGGTGATGCACCCCAACTCCACAGGGATGGAAGCTCCTGTGCTTGGGAACCTCCCAGACTTTGCCCTATGTGTCTCTGCATCTGGCTGTTTATCTGCATACTTTATCACATCTTTTACTAAACTGGTAAACGTGTTACATAAAGTTTCCCAGGGCCAAGAGGCCATAGGAAGAAGCTGATAACTCCATCATTATATCTAGTTTATTAAGAGAACTGATATACTAGGCTCGCCTCGGGTGGCAGCAAGATGACACTGATATCCTCCACGCCATGTGGCAGATGCTAAGGGGTTATATAGGACAGGACAGGATGGATAGGGGTACTGGAGTGTGACCCATCCCAGATAAAGGAAAAACGCTATACCTGCTTGCCTGGGGCAGGGCAACAATTTGTTCCAGGAACCAGTATGATATAGGACAACGGGAGGGATCAATCAATCTGTTCTAAACCTAGCTAGCAGGTCCAGCAGCGATCAGGCAGTAAGTGTTTCCCTGATTTCTGTGAGCTGTTCTAGCAAATGATTGAATCCAAGGGAGAGGGAGTCATGGGAACCTCTGATTTGTAGTCAAGTGGGATAGAAGTAACCTGGGGAACCTACTACTTGCCACTGGCACCTGAAGTGGGGGGCAGTATCATGGGACTGAGCCCTTAACCTGTGGGATCTGACACTGTCCAGGTAGATTGTGTCAGAATTGAGTTAAATTGTAGGCCACCCAACTGGTGTCACAGAGAATTGCTTGGGGGCGGGGGGGTATGTGGGGGGAAATCCCACATGTAGGAAGTGTTGTGAAAGTGGTAGTTGTGTGAGAGAGTACAGGAGGTACATGGGCGTAGTGTAGGTTTTCTTTTTATAGGTATAAACATTAATTTCTACTTTTCTTTTTAAAAAAAGTTCTGCTTTTCAATGGTTTATAATTCATTTAATTATTTGGATTCTCAAATGGCCGCCCCTCCCCTCCAAGATTCTGATATAGGATATATAGCTTGGGCCCTGGGATTTTAAGAACTTTTCCAGGTGATTCTAATGTGCAGCCATGATGAAATACCACTACACACCCACTAGAGTGGCTCTAATAAAAAAGACAGGCAACAGCAAGTGCTGGTTATGATGTGGAGAAACTGACACCCTCCTACATGGAGATGTAAAATAGAACAGCCACGTGGGGAAATAATTTGGTAGTTTCTTAAAAAGTTAAACATAAACTTATCATACATGTTAGCAATTCTACTTCTATGTATTACCCAAAAGAAATGGAAACATGTCCATATAAAGACTTGTGGACAAATGTTCACAGCATCATTACCTATTATAGCTGAAAGCTGAAAACAATCTAAATGTCCACCCACTGTTCAATGAATAAACAATGTGTTCTATACAATGGGATATTAGCAATAAAAGGGAATGAATTCCTGATACATGCTACAACACGGATGAACCGCAAAAACATTATGCTAAGAGAAAGAAAATAAACAGACCACATTTTATGTGACTCCATTTATATGAAACGTCTAGAAAGGGGAGAACAATAGAGAAAGCAGTTCCATAGTTGCCTGGGGTTGGCTGAGAGCTGACTGCAAATGTATACACAGGAACTTTTTGGTGGTGGAGATATTCTAAAATTGGATTGTGGTAATAGTTGCACAATTATATACATTTACCAAAAATCATTGAATCTTTTACTTATGGTGGGCAAACTTTATGATGTATAAATTATATTTCAATAATGTTTAAAAAACTATATGAGGTGTTAAACAAAAAATTTTCATGGCTGAAAGCTTTTCGGAAAGAAAGGATATATTGAGCCAAAATTTTAGCCAGGAAAAGACCAGGTCCTGGAACTGCAGTGTGAACCACCAGCAGCAGGGCCAGATGGAGAAGGCAAGATGTCTGCAGTCTTCGTGTTGATGGGTTCTTTTATGGAAACAGTTTGGGGAAGAAAGATGTAAGTGGTTTTGAAAGAATTTACATTGGCTACAGCTAAAAAGGGTGGGAGAAGGTGAAGCAGGGCTAGTTCGTGGATAGGTACACAATCCTCTGGATGAAACGGGGGCCACATAACTAAACCCTTCAAGCTCAGAGGAGGCCTGTATGGTAGGCCTTATAAACCCAGAGACTGAAAGTAACCACATAGGAGGGATTGAACATAAGAATTTCTAACTAATAGTGAGTCGTGGTGGGTAGTCACATCCCAGGCCTATAGCTTCCTTGACAAAGGTCAATCTTTATGCTAAGTAAGCGATTTTCAACCGGTGTGCCATAGCAGGCATACTAGTGCGCTACAATAATTTTTAAGACATGCAATACCTGACTATTGAGCCAGGGGCACTGACCTCTTCCCTTACATTAAAAAATGACAACAGCTAGCACAACAATAGCTATGAGGTGTGAATGAATCAAAATTATACCTACTTTTTTTGTCAGATCGGCAAAAAATATATATTTTTTGGTGTGCCTCAAAATTTTAGTAATTAGTTTATGTGCACCATGAGGTGAAAAAGGTTGAAAATCACTGCCTTAAGTGAACCTATTGTCTTTTTGCATCTAAGTGTCAACATAAGAAACATTCAAACCTGTAGAGAATTTTTGTAAGTTTATTTGAGCCAAACTGACAGCAATTGCCAGGAAACAGAATCTCAATGGATTGATAAAATACTCTGGAGAATGGTAGGTTTGCACCTTATTTTATGCATTACAATCAAAAGAGAAGACGTAAGTGGGTTACATGCAACCTGTTGATGATGGATTAGGGAGGCGGGAGAAAGCAAAGCCGTGAAACCTCCAGGACTGGATAAAAAGTAAAATGATGGGCACATCTTTTACATAGGTGGGTACAGGATAGTTAACAGTCATCAATTAATTCAGTAACAATGAGGGAACTGTGGTCTCTGCTCTGGTGTAGTACTTGTGCTTAGGGAGGTCCAGAAAAAGGAAATTACTTTGACATTCCAGAGGTATGTTATCATAGATGCAAGAAGCAATAGACAGGCTCAATTAAAGACTGACTTTTGTCAGGGAAGATTCTAGCCTAGGACATGACTACCTGCCCTAAACTGCTTTTAGTTAAAAAGCTTTCATTTCAGACCATCCTTTGTGGTTATTTTAGGTCTCTGCATGTAAGGCCGCCACTCAGGCCTCCCCTGAGCTTGTCAGGTTTAGTACATGGCCCCTTTTCTTCCACTAAGATAACATACCTTAGAAAAGTCAGAGTAATGTTCTTTCCAGACCTTAAGGGCACAGCCTCCCACCAGAGCAGGAAACCATAAAACTCCTCCTTGTTATTTGTTCCCACAAGCCATTTCTTTGTGCTGAGTGTTAACTATCCTGTACCCACCAATGTAAAAGATGTGTCTTTTTTTTACTTTTATCCAATCCTACAGATTCCTCCCACTTTGCTTTCTCCCACCCCCTTTATTTGCCACCAGTGGATTTCATGTAACCCTTCTTACGTCTCCTCTTTAATTCTAATCTACAAAATAAGCTGTAAAACTGCCATTCTCCAGAGCATTCCATTTAGCAACTTAAAGGGCACTCCAATTATGTAGTAATTACATGCTTATGTACTATGCATTACCAAAATCATGGAACTGTACAATAAAGTTGAATTTTTAAAATGTGGGGCTTAGGGGTTGAGGAAACAGATCTATATCCAGAACATTTACAGGGAGGTCCTGTGCTAGTGGCTGAGGAAACAGTCCAGGAAAGCAGACTAGAAACAGAGGGTGAGGCTCTGGGGGGATCTCAACCAGAAAACAGAATGGATAGACTGCCGACCGTGTTCCAACAGTTAGGAAGAGGTTCCACAGCTGAAGGGGTTTGGGGATATATTAGTCTGATGTACTGTATGGAGGCCTGCAATTGAGCATGGAGCTAAGGGGCCGGTGTGTAAGGAGAGCTGGCAGGCATGCTACACCTTATAGAAGGGTAGTGAGTGGAAGTGCCTGATGAGGGAGGGGGGAGGTGGCTCTGAAAGCCAGCACAAGCAGTCTTCATGCCAATTCCCATGGCACAAGGCACAAGGCCAGGAAGTATTCTTTTTCTCTCCCCAGGTTCTTTGACATCCCTTTGTACTTTCCTTGAGTTTGTTTCAGTATATTTGTTTCTTACAACCAAAAAGGGCCACCAAATTAAACGTTCTTAAACTGGAGAAAAAATAATTATAGAAGCCTAGCTGGTGTGGCTCAGTAGTTGAGTGTGGACCCATGAACCAAGAGGTCACTGGTTCAATTCTTAGCTGAGGCACATGCCTGGTTTCAGGCGCCATCCCCAGTAGGGGGAGTGCAGGAGGCAGCCAATCCATATTTCTGTCTCTCTATCCGTCTCCCTCCCTCCCTCTCTAAAAATCAATAAAAACATTTAAAAAATAATTATAGTAAATAATCCTAATACATAAACTTTTCTCACAATGTGAAAAAGACAAAACCTTTAATACAAAAATAAATGTCATGAATAGACAATTCACAAGGGAAGAAATATATATAGTTTATGAATGTAAAAAATAACTTCATTGTAATAAAAGAAACTCTAGCTAATATAATTACATACTTTTTTCCCCTCTATCAATTTGTTTTGACAAAGCCAGATGAGCGTGCGTACAGAGAAACAACCATTACTGGCTTAATAAGACTGGATGGGAGAACAAGGTGCTCCCTCGGGCTGTGTGCCCTCTTTCCCTGTCAACCAAAGGAGGGTGGGGATGAGCAAGGATGAGGGCAGCTTTGTGGGTGGGGGTGGAAGCAAGTTAAGTTATAAGAAGCAGCTGGATAGGAAGGTCGAATTGGTCAAAATTTTTTACAGTGGGTTTTAAACATACAGGAGCAGACAAAAGTAAGTTTACAGTTGTAAGTATGCAAAACACAGAGCTAATAAAGCTATTGTAATAATCATAACTTGCATGTCTTTTTCCATATAAACTGTAAACCTACTTTTGCCCACCCCTGTATATGCTATCTTTTTTTAAAAACTAAGCAGAAAATGGATTCTACTTCCAAAGCCTCAGCTCCTTCTTCAACATCAACCACTCTTGGTAGTTTCTCATGCATCTTTCCAAGAAGCTCATTTGTCCAAGTTTCTATTTATGAGAATATAGTTCCCTTTGCAACATTAAAGGAAACATACTTTTTTCACATAACACTAAATCTTGGCAATTGTTTTATGTCAGCACAGATAGGTGCTTACCACATGCTTTCCAATGGAGCAGAACCATTACATGGATGACCCATATTTTATTTTGACAGTTCTCTGTAGTGTAGGTAGTGTAGCTTACCTAGCTGGTAAAGAAGGGTTAAGAAGTAGGAAAAAGCCTATTCAATTACCTAAATATTTGCTAAGCTTGTTCAGTTGATTGATTACTAGCAATGCTTGCCCAGTGCTTCCTTTTAGGGCCAGAAGATGAAGAAAACTGCTAGAAAACCTTCCCAGACCATTTGAAACTTACCAGAGGACACTTTGATGCCTCGGTATGAACTTTTCTCACTATAATACTAAAATCTCCACCCAAGGCAGGGCTTATTTGCCATTTTTTTGTACATGAAATGTATGTTTAGCCATGCCTGCTTACCCCAAACATAGCACAACATGCTATGAGGTAACCAACTAGCCCTAAAATACCATGTGATCTTTTGTTCTCAGGGAGGCACTGCTCAGGGAACCATCCCCAGTGTACTCCTTGCTTGCTGCCTTGCAATACAGTTCCTACTAATAAAATCAACCTGAAGTGTTCTGTTTGGGGTAAGAGCAGGTTAGGTTGTTTCTAGGATTTGGGTACTACGCACAATGCTGCAATCCACACCATTATGTGTATTTTTAAACACAAGTACAGTATGTGGACATATTCCATTTATATATCTATCTACCTAGATATAGATACAAATATATTCTCGGGGTATAATTGCTGGGCCAAAGAATAGATACATTTTTAAATAGATAAAAATTATTTTGAAAACCATCTTGTAGATTAAAAGGTCCAAATACATTACATGAAATCTCCTACGCCTACATCTAATGAAATGACTAGTACTTTTAATGAAATACTCTAGTATTTCACAGTACCTTTTGAATTATCAAGAAAAGATCTCATGTGTTTTTCAAGCTGGAACCGTGGAAGGTGTAGAAGAAAAAGGCAAACCATTACAAAAAAGTGGAGGAATTTCACAGAGCTGAAGATCAAGTGCCTGAGAAAGAAGTTTGCTTAAAAGATTCTTTGAAAGGCAAGGAGGAAGCTTGTCTATAAGAAAGCTAAGCATCGTCACAAGGAATATAGGCAGATGGACAGAACTGAGATTAGGACCATGAGAATGGCAAGAAATGTGGGCATCTATTCAGGACCCAAAAGGGGATTCCTCATCAGGATCACAGGTTTCGACCGTGTGAGCCAAAAAGGCCTGAAAGATGTTTCAGCCTCCTTGCCTTCACTGGATCTTCAATGGCACCTTTGTTAAGCTCAACAAAGCTTCAGTTAACATGTTGGGGATTGTGGAACCATACACTACATGGGAGTACCCAAACCTGAAGTCAGAAATGGAGGATCTATAAGTGTGGTTACGGCAAAATCAACAAGAAGAAATTGCCCTGACAGATAACACTTGGATTGTTCTATCCTGTGGTAAATATGGCATCATCTGCATGGAGGATCTGGTTCATGAGATCCATCCTGTTGGAAACCCTTCACTTTCTTACGGCTTGCAAATTATCTTCTCCAGGAGGGCCAAGATCGACAGGCTTATTAGAAGGATGAACTGAGGAGTCTACCGTTACTATTTTTGTAATTTGGTCAGCTAATACACAGTGACTGCTTTCGTAGTTAAAAAGGAAAAAGAAAGGAAATCTTAGTCTTGTCCTCGGGTTTGTCTTCGGCTTCCTCCTTTGAAGAACATTATGCTTTAGCTGGAAAATCCCTAGCAGGATCTTTAGCAGGTTCTACAGTCCTGCTCTGTCTTGGGCTCAGACCCAGGATCCCCCAAACTGGAAGTCTCTCTTTTGGGGGGCTCTACACTTCACCTCCAGTCACCCAGGCTTACACTCTCAGTGCTGGCTTTGGTTCCTCTTTCCTTCCTCTGAGTCCAACAGACAATTCTTCAGAGTCGACATTTAATGCTTTTGTTTCCATATACCTGGCATTTCCTAAACCTGTCCGTTAATCAACTGCAAAAAGTGGCTTCTTAACCAGCCTTATAACTGCTAGTCTCTCCCTCTTTCAGACTGCTCTGGAATAATATTAAAATAATGCCTCATAAACATCTAAATCATGACCCCTATCTAAAATAGAAACTACCTCCCTACAGGCCCTGGCCAGAGAGCTCAGTTGATTAGAGCATTGCCTTAATATACCAAGATTGTGGTTTTAATCCCTGGTCAGGGCACATACAAGAATCAACCAATGTCTTGCTGGTGGAAATCATGTTCTTTCAGGGAGTCGCAAGGAAAGCATTCCAGGGATCCACATACAGGAGGTTGTGGCATGGTAAAATTTATTTGGAAATGGAACGCTGCCCCCAGGTTCCCAATGTCTCCTCTACATCCGTCCTGCCTTGGAAAAAGCCTAGCCTTATCTTCATCAAGCCCAGAACAAAGACCAATGTTCAGAGAATCTGTGCCACATTAAAGCTTAGTCCTTTGGGGCCCTCATGATCTGCAGGAGGCCCCAGGCAGGTGCTAGACCTGCAGGGCCGCTATGAAATGCATGAACGCATGGGTGGGCCAGCACGTGTTAGAGACGGGGTGGGGGGAGGGGGGGAGGGGGAGGGGCGGGGAGGGAGGGAAAGAGAGGAAGAGAGCTTCTTTATTAAATTGGGATTATATTATTTTGTGTTTGGGAAGCACGAGGCTCTTCTTCAAACCAACCAATCAACTTCCCAATCATTCCTGGGTTGGATCCTCCTCCTAACCAATCCATTTCCTAGATCTTTGGGGTTCTGCGTTTCCCAGGCTAGACACTCCCCCTTACGGCGGCCATTTTTGTTCCTACCCTGCACGCCTCAAATTGCAAGTACCTCCCCTTGCACCATCTTGGCTTCTACTGGGCAAGTGCCCAGCAGAGGAATTTCCCCTTCTATTTAGTCCGTCCCTCCATAGTCTGGGGCAGGATGGACCAGTTGTATTCCGGGGAGACTGAGAAGCCGGTCCTTCCTCCAGACGGGGGCATGAATCCCTTTGGTGGGACGATCCTGTTATCCCCTGGAGAGCCCATGAACGCGGCAACTTCCCAGCAAAGCAGGCCCAGTGTCTGATTGAGCTTCCCAGCAAAGCAGGCCCAGTGTCTGATTCAGCTTCCCAGCCCATCAGGATCCTTCTTTTATTCATATGTAGGTACCTATGCTAACAAATGAATGCATAATAAGTGGAACAACAAATTGGTGTTTTCTCTCTCCTCTCAAGTCAGTAATAAAAAATAAACGATCTCCCTACAAACACCTTCACTAAACCTGCAAGACCTGCTCCTAACCCAACTCTGGAGCTGACCATCACTTTCACAAACACCTTTCTCCAGCCCAAACACTCCCATACATGGTGTCCCTAAACACACTGATACCCATTCTCCTGCCTTTGCATATACTGTCCCTCATCTAAAGAAGCCTCCCTCCAACTCTCCATCTATAGAAATACTGCATCTCCTACCAGGTACAGCTCAAGTTTTACCTCTTTCTCTGTCCATTCTAGATGAAAGCTGTTCCTCCCAATTCAAAATCCCATTAAATTCTGTTGAGTACTACCGTATTTTAGCATATACATTTTGCTCACATACACAGTTCCTGTAACTACATTTTAAGCTCATGGTTTGGAACGTGTGGCATCCAGAATATTATTGTGCCTTGAATATTCACTTCCCCAGGAAACAGGAAAGCAAAATTCCCTTACACAATTTGTAGGGCCGAGAGTTGGAAGATACTGAACTCACACAAACAACAAACTGACTCCTTTAGGTGGCAGAAGGGAATAAAGCTCGTCCTGGGATAGGTGATCCATCTATTGACTCCAGTTTTTTCCATCCTAGTATTGTTGGAGAAATTAGGGCGTCCAATTTCCCTGACACCAGTGGGCGTGGGGTGGCTCTTGCAGTATCTTCAGAAAAACAATTTTCTAAGATTCACATGGGTGAATGAATGTTTTTTATTGGTGTGGAGCACCATTCCTCAGGTCCCAAAGTCCTATGCCCCTTAACCAGTGCTGAAAGAAGGGGAACTGTGGTTTCAGCAAAGCCAAAAAGAGGGCAGTGTCCACAGCTTCCTTTCCGTGTCCCAGCTGGGTCAGTCAGTATCAGTTAAGTAAAGTCCATTGTGTGGATCCCACATGGCTGTTGGCCATGAGGTGCAGCGGAGCTTGCCCCCTGCAACAGAAGTCCCAAGAGGACCAGAGGCAAAGAGAGGCAAAAAGTAAAAACCAAGACAGCGCTGCTGCTCCTTTGTTTAAAAGTTTAAATATCCAGGTTTCCAGCCCTTGCAGTGGCCACGCCTATTCTGGCCACTAGTTTGTCTCTGGGTGTGACCAGCAGACAGGAAGGCACCTTCCCACTCACCCATACCGTACTGTGCATGCCTCTAAACTGCCTTTGTCCAGTCCCTTCCCCCATCGATCAGCAGGGAACAGACTTGGAGAGTGTTAAATTAGCAAAGTTGTATAAATGGCATTTCTATATTATCTAGTCTTCCCTTCATTCCTTTCCAATAATAATCAGATTATTACAATGGTATCACTAGGAATCACCTTTTGGGTATACAAACAAATGGAAGACAGAGCAGGACCTATAAAGGTCTAGGAAAACCTTAGGCTACTTCCATTTTCCGAGATTCTCAGCATACTGAAAACTAAAGACGTGCTAAAAATGGGTTTAAAAATAGTGGTGTGTTTCTTTTCCCATTGCACCACCCTTTTCTCTCAATCCTGTCCTCTGTGTGTGTCTGTGACCTCATGTCTAATCTTACTTCAGTATACATCACAAATTTAAAGTTGAAGAAACCTTGGATTATAGTATTTCTTCTTTTTAATTGAATTTATTGGGCGTGATATTGGTTAAAACCACATAGGTTTCAGGGGTACAATTCTATAATGCATCATCTGTATATGTATTGTGTTCTGATTACAGTATTTTGTTGTTTTGTGACTCTCACCCAAGGATATTTTTTCCCCTTTGCTTTTCAGCGAGTGGAAGAGAGAAAAAGAGAGAAATATCTGTGTGAAAAAGACACATGGGGGGGGGCGGGGATTGAGCCTGAAAGAAAGGTACCTGCCCTTGGCCCAAACCCAACCTGGGACCCCCCAGTCTGAGGGCCAACGCTCTAGCCGGCTAGGGCAGGATTATAGTATTTTGGACTCTAGTTTACTGGCAGCTGCAGGCTGCTAGGCCCAACAGGAACAGTGTCGCGTGGTTACACAGGGCTGTGCAGGCGACTCCAGGCCTGGTGCCCTTACCGGTTCCGCCAGCACGCCGTCGGGGTCTTGCACACGCCGCAAGGGGAACTGGCCCTTCCCGATGGCACGCCTGCCCTCCCACCGCGTCTACCGCCTGCCATTTGCCCTCTCAGCGAAGAAAACTGGGGCTAGGGCCGGAGTCCAAAAACCGACGGGTAGACGCCACAGGGGTTGAGAGGAAGCGCCACACAGCCTGCCCATTAAAATACCAGGGCTTCGGGGCGCGGTACCGCCTGCAGGCGGGCCCGCCCCAGAGCGCGCGCCCACGGTCCCCAATCAGCTGTGGCCCGCCCCCTCCCCTCCCACCCAACCAACAGCTACTTCCTGCCGCACTCCCAGCCAATCCTCACACTCCACGAAGAATAGCCCTAGGGGGCGTATGGGAAGGTGATTAGAGCGACGGCCATACTGACCAACCGCATTTCGGAGCTGGCGCTGGGGGACGGGACTTTGCTCTGACTCCGGCTACTCAGGAGCGAGGGGCGGATGCAGGGCCGGACATAGTGCGACTGGGCTGGCTCGCGCGGTCGCAGCGGCAACCTAGGCCTCTTGGTTCTGTGGCACGTGACAGTCGGGCCTCCTCTGCCGCTCTCTCCACTGCAGCGCAGGGTCAGGTGTGCGGGCGGGAGGAGGCGCGGGCGCCGCCGGCGGTCGCTGGGAGGCTTGAGGTGAGACGAGAGGCCTGCGTGTGTCTTCGGGTCGATGAGGACCCCAGGGGCCTGGGTGCGTAGCGCGGGGGCCGAGGTGCCGAGCGGAGCTGACGGGTCGGGCTGGGTTTCGAGGGCCCAGGCCCCTGCCCACGCGCGGGTCGTCAGGGGCGAGGCCTGAACCTGGGCCGGCTCCGTTGGGAGAGCCCAGCCCAGGTAGCGCCGTTGGGGTCGGGAGGCGTGGCGGGTGCTCTAGAGCCTCCCTTAATCTCAGGGAAAGCCAGTTTCTGTCTGTGGCTTTGCTTCTAGAGCTTTCTCAGGCCTTTTGCTGGCTGCTTGGGAAGCCGAGAGGTGGCCTGGAGTAACCGGGTAAAGGTCTGCAGTGGAATCGGGCCTGGTCGCTACCTCTAGTAGTGGGGAAAGGTGATAATCATACTAAAAGAATGTTTAGGATTAGTGTTACAGGTTCAGGATTTGAAAATAGAACCGCAAAGCAGAGACTGGAACCTAGCACTCTAAAGAGGATGGAGAATGTGCTAGAACATGCAGTGATTGAAAAACTTCAGTCTTAACATTTTCACCTATTCGGAGGTGGGGAGTAATCCAGTCGGAAATTCACCAGACATTAAAAGCAGGAAAGCACTCAGAAGCTCACTGTGGGCAGGTCGTTTTACAGTGGAGGAACAGGCCCAAAGCTATAAAATGACTGACCCAAGGTCATGCAGTTAATTTTATGATCACGTTGGGATTGTAGTGGAAGCCTAGGCAGTTTTGGTATTAAGGTTAAGTTTTGGTTAAGGCCCCGGTTCAAGTCCTTCATCGGTCATTTGTTGCTGTATGAATGTGGGCAATTTACTTAAGTTTTATACTCCAATTCTCCCCAAATAAGGGGTATAATAATACCTGATGGAGCTGTTAGAATGAAATTGTATATAAAATAGGACAGTAACCCGGCCGGGCGTGGCTCAGCGGTTGAGCGTTGACCTAGGATCCAGGAGATCGAGCTTGGATTCCTGGTCAGGGCACATGCCCGGGTTGCGGGCTGCAGCCGATCAGTGACTCTCATCATTGATGTTTCTATTTCTCTCCCTCTCTCTCTGAAATCAATAAAGACATATTTAACAAAAAAACTCCCCAAACCTATAAAATAGGACAGCAGAGTCTGATACATATTAATTGCACAATAAATAGTGATTGCAATAAATTATAGTCTGAATGCTGTTGGTCCACTACACTGTCAGCCTACTCTTAGAGTTGGTTAAGTCTTGTTTCCCAGGACCTGGTGAATTGAACTGCTGGGCATGACACAAGTGTATGCTGGTTGAGGGAAGTTAAACTGAGCTGAATATTAAAAGGTTGGGAGGACAAAGGTGACTCACAGCTAAGTCACTTTATGTCTGACTTAGGAAACGGAACATTTTGCTTGATTTTTTTAATAAGAGTTTTTTTCTTAGAGGGAAAATTGTATTATCTTTAAAATCATTCTGTATCTTAGTCTTTTTTTCAGCAGTATTTGAGGATCATGAATAGAATCACTGCCATGTTGTACATTTGCTATAATTATACTTAGAGCAGAGGTAAAGAACTATGTGGGAGTTCTGTGCACCAGCCAGGGTGCAGAAGCAGACAAGCCAGGTAACTAGATCATGAGAAGTGTAGGGTGAACTGTATTGGAGTGAATGTGTCCTGCAACAAACAGATTCTCTGATCTATCTGAAAGTGGGTGTCAGTATCTCTCCACACCATACTGTCTTAACTCAACAGTTTCAACTAGCATATTATCTTGCAAGGGCCATGAGGGGTAAACGTTTTCACTGAAGTCGTTACTGCAGTTTTGGCAATCAGGCTATTGCATCCTTTTAGTTACAGAGTTCACTTTGCCCTGTAAATAGCTTAAGGGGATGAAGTGACAGTTGGTAAGCATCAGTGCAGGCTCGAGAGACTTGAATTTCAGGCTGAGCGTGGGGAACTAGCTTATGAACCACCTTGGTTTCCCCATCTTTAAAATGGAAATAAGAAGTTGCTTGTATACCTTACCTAGCGGGCTGTTAGAAGGGACAAATAGGATGGTGAACTACTTTGAATAGTGTAATGAACTGTGCAAACAGAATTGGTAGCTCATAACAGCTAGGAAATAATAAAAGTGCATGAACATAGTTGTAACCTATATAGTTTACTGTAGAACTTTGTCAGAAAGGTGCTGGTTGAATGCTTTGCTAACTGCAATGCTTTGTTAACTGCAACATATGTACTTTTTTTAATCCTCACTCGAGGATGTTTATTGATTTTGGGGGGGAGTGACAAGCATGGTTGCCTCTCCTACATACCTCAACCAGGAACCTGAATAGAGCCCACAACTTTTGGTGTACTGGATGATGTTCCAACCAACTGAGCCACACTGGCCAGGGTGCAACATATGTACTTTCATTTCTTATCTATTTGTTTATTAATAATATATATTAATATATTGTTGATTTCAGAGAGGGAGATAGAAACATCAGTAATGAGAGCTGCTTCCTGCACATGCACCCCCCCCTCCCCCCCTCAGGCTTGAGCCTGCAACTCAGGCATGTGCCTGACTGGGAATCTAACTGAGATCTCCTGGATCATAGGTCGATGCTCAGCTTCTGAGCCACGCCTGCTAGGCCAACATAAGTACTTTTAAATTAGGCTTAACTGTGAGCTGTGAAAATTATTTGGAGGGGTTTTTTTTTCTTTAAAGAATTTAGACAATCCTCAGCAATATATTTTGAGTATTCATAATATAAACCTATGTTTATAGCAAAAAAGAATGTGCTATGAAAAAATAGACTCTAATGTTTTAGTCAATGAAAAACAATTCAAAACTGTAAAGGCAATATGGATCTATTTTTAAATGAGTAAGCATTTACAATAAAGACCACTGTGAATTTTATACCTTTTTTCCACCTTTAAGTGCTTTTTTTTACTAGATGAACATGTAGTAAAATAAGAAGGTACAAAAAGTATTCATAAAAGCAAAATGGTTTATCTGTGACTACTTCCTTTCCAATTTGAGACGTTTCTGATTTGCTTTAAAACTCCAGAGTTTTAGAACCACTAAAGCTTGAATGGCGGCACTGGGCGACAGCTAGTAATAGAACTCACTGCTGATGTTGAGCATATACTGTAAGCCAGGCACAGTCATAAACACTTAGCATGTGTTTTGTACAACAGCCCTAAGAAGTAGATCATGATGTTATTCTCATTTTAGAGATGAAACAGGCCCTGAGCTAGGTAATTCACCCAGTATGCCAAGTTATTAAATAGCTGATGAAGGATTATGGTGTCTCTTTGAGTTCCTGCTCATAACACTACCATATATGTCTAACTGTGACCTTGGACAAGTTCGTGTAACTTCTCTTAGTCTTAAATTCCTTCTGTGTCAAATGGGAATAATAGAGCACCCTGGGGTTCCTTGTGATGATTAAGTTAAACAACCTAATGTATCAAAGCCCAATAAGACTTAAAATTAAAAAAGATGAATGGGCAGCCTCCATGAAAGACTGCCTTAGCTTTTATTGCACACTGCCTTTTTAAAAATCAACTTTTTTTTAAAAAACAACCAATAACATTAGCTAGGTAATTTCTTCTATTCCTCTTTTTTAATTTCTCATAGATTAAAGGAATTAGAGTTGGAGTTTACTATCTTTTTTTTTTAATAGATCTTTATTGATTTCAGACAGAGGAATGGAGAGGGAGAGAGAGAGAGAAACATCAATGATGAGAGAGTCATTGATTGGCTGCCTCAAGCCCGCAATCCAGGCATGTGCCCTGACTGGGAATTGAACCCCGATCGCCTCGATCCTAGGTCGATGCTCAACTGCTGAGCCACGCCTGGCCAGACACTAACTACTTTTAAGAGACTTAAGTCCCATAAAGAAAAGCCTAGAACCAAATGGCTTCACTGGTGAATTTCACTAAATATTAACGGAAGAATTAACACCAATACTTCACAAACTCTTCCAAACAAATAGGAGAGAACACTTTTCAACTCATTTTATGAAGCCCTTATTACCGAAACCAGACAAATAGCATACAAGAAAAGAAAAACATAGACCCATGTATCTTATGAAAGCAGATGCAAAAATACTCAATGCTAGCCAACAGAATCCAGCAACAGAAAAAGGATTTATTCACCATGACCAACTGGGATTTTTCCCATGAATTCAAGGTTGGTTCAACATACAATAATTAATGTCATATACCACATTAATAAAGGGCAGAAACCACGTGATCATCTCAATAGACACAGTTAAACAAAATTGAAAACCCTTCATGATAGAAACACTCAACAACCAGGAATAGAAAGGAACTTTCTCAAACTGGTTAAGAGACAATAAAATAATCCCTGGGATTTCTGATCCTCTTTTTTTAACTTGTTGATTAAAGGAGTTAGAGTTGATATTTCCTAATTTATTTTAAGAAACGAAGTTTCACGAAGAAAAGCCCAGAACCAAATGGCTTCACTTGTGATTCTACCAAATACTTAGGGAAGAAAACACGAATTCTTCCCAAAAATAGAAAAGGGGAGAGCACTTCCCCATTTTATGAGGCAAAGTATTACCCTAATACCAAAGCCAGACAGATACTTTACAAGAAAAGAAAACCATAGACCAACATCTCAAAAAAATAGATATAGAAGTAGACAACTTGAAAAGATAAAGTATAAAAATTTAAATTTAATAAACTTAAAAATAATTTGAGCCTCCATTTTTTTTTTTTAAAGATCTTTCTTTAATAGAATTATGATTTTTCAAATAGGTCGCTTCAGTAAGGGACCCTTATTGAGGATAAAGTTTCTGCCTTTGTCTGCCTTTGAAGGGTTGCAAATTTAATATTTCTTTAGTGTTTGCCCATTCCTAAAGTTGATCTAAATTGTTGTCTGAAATTGTTTGCTAAAATTTGATGTGGAATGTATTTGTTTCTGTTAAATAGAATATTTTGTGTTCAAAGTCTCATGCACATCAATCATTAAATGTGTATAGTAAAATAATATGGATTTTTTTAGAAAGTATGCTGAGAACAGAATTATCATTAACCGAAAATAAATTAAATTTTGGAGAATTCATAAAGTAATTGGTGATAGCAGAGAAAAAAAAATCATGGATAAACATGGACATTTCCATATCCAAATGTTAAAATTGTATATGCAAAATTGCAAGGAACAGTTAACGAAGAAATCATATAAAGTTTATCTTGTTATGTAAAATCATTCGCCTTTATTGAAATACTTTGTAGGAGTAGGCAGGCATATTAGACCTTTTGGTCCCATATGAGAATTGAAAATATATTCACTGTGGTTGTACTTTGTGGTTGCACTTTGTGTATTTGGGTATACCTATAAAGTACTGGACTCTGATGAACTTTGTATTATCTTTTTATATTTTCACAGCAAGCCTTTGAGTTAGACAGCTATAACATGGGGACAAAAGACTCCTAGAAGTTTAGTAAACTGAGCAAGGCTAGAAAGGAGCAAGAGAGTCTGGAACCCAGGTTTCTCTGATGGGACAGGTTATACCACCACACACACTGTATTGCCATGTGTATGAAGAATTAATTTTCTGAATCACTAGTTTTAAAATAGGAAACTTCCATCTCTCATATTCAAGGTAAATTCACTCTTTTAAGAGTTAAGAGTGGATTGAAATATTAAAAGTGAGTAGATGAGATGCTCTTGAAGAATCCTCCTGACCCTGAGATTTTGAGAGCTGGGCTTTTTGCTCTGTCCTTGGGAAATTGGGAAGCAAGTCAGAAAGTGTTTATATAATGTATTTTATAAATGTGCGTGTATTTGGCTCCTGTTTTCTTGGTTTTGTGTATATTTGTCCATGTGATCCCAGAGGGTAGAGATTCTCTGATTTGGATATAGGTAGATAATTATATTTGATTACTAAAAACAAAGCCATAAATAACTGAAAGAAGAGGAGAAAGACTTTACCTCATCAAATTCAAATTTATAATCCGTTTATATTTCTGAGTTTTGCTTTGTAGTTTTGTGCTTTAATCCTCACCTGAGGATATTTTTTCCATTGTTTTTTTTTTTAGAGAGAGAGAAAAACATCGATGTGAGAAAGAGACATCGATTGGTTGCCTCTTGCATGTACCCGACTGGGATGGAGCCTGCAACCTAGGTACATGCCCTTGACAGGGAATCCAACCCCATGGGCTGACTCTCTAACCACTGAGCCACACCGGCCAGGGCTGTAGTTTTGTGCTTTAGAGGACCAGGTCAGTTTAAAGCTGGTGTCTAGACAACTTTGAGCAAGTTTAAAGAACCATCTTCAGTGATTCAGTAATACTTTTTTAAGCTGTTAATTTTGAAATAATCACAGACCCACAAGAAGTTGCAAAAATATTACAGAGACGTCCCTGTAACCATCACCCAGCTTCCCCCAAAGGTAGCATCTTACGTAACTATAGTACAGTAGCAAAAGCGGAAACTTGATATTGGTACAATCTGCAGATCTTAACTCAGATTTTACCAGGTCTCACATGCCCTTGTGTGTACATAGTTCTGTGCAGCTTTATCTATGTTAGTAATTCATTTCTCAGATTTTTACTTTTTTGGCATTGTTTTTTATAGAAGGAAGTTACTAGCAAGTCTTAGGTACTACCAAACCTACATGCATTGTTTTGCAAGTTCATAAAAGATAGATTATAATGTGAGTTTATTTTTATATTGGTGAAAAAACTCAAAAAAACCTTGATTTATAGAACTAAGAGTATATTCATAAAGTTTGAAAACATGGGCAAATATGCACACTGTCATCACGGTCACCTTTAATCTATAAAAAAAAAAGTTTTTGTTTCTAGACTTTATGTATATGCTATGTAGGTTGAGCTCATGAAGGTTAGAAACCAATTTTTAAGAAAATGATATCTAGTTGGCATTCATGACATTGAATTGAACTGTCAGCAAACATTAATTTAGTGTCTAAAACATGCCAGGCTCTCTGATGAGGCATCAGATGCTTTTTCTCCTTTGTTTTTGTTTTGATTTGTTTAAATATGTTTTTATTGATTTTAGAGGGAGAGGTAGGGAGAGGGAGAAAAAGAGAGAAACATTGATCTGCTACCTTCTTGGCCCCCCAACTGGAGATCGAGCCTGAAATCTGGGCATGTGCCCTGATCAGGAATCAAACCGTGACCTGTTGGCACATGGTATGACACTCAACCAGTTGATCCACACTGGCCAGGCTCTCCTTTTACTCCTTTGTAACACAGAATTCTCACAGTTCAAACTTGTGACTACCAGAAAACAGTCTTGAACTCTGACACTCAGCTTTTATCAAAAGCCCAATTGAGAGATTTATGGATGAGTATTTGAAGGATACGCAGACTACTGTTCATTTCTCTAGAACTTAGATAGTGTAAGTTTTATTTTTAGGGCAAGTTCTAGATCAGTTGCAATCGGAACTTGGACCATCTAGTGTTGACCCCATAGAATTGGTTTTATTAACTTAGTCTTTGCTTACATCAGTGATATCATAAGGCAGTCACAGAAAACACATTTGCATATAACTTAAGGGTGTTTTTGAGAAAAGTTGCCCACATCAGTAGACTCATAGATGTTAAAAGATTTTCATGTTTGTGGTGTGTTTTTTTAAACATGTTACAAAGGTTTGTTTTTTTAATTTTAGAAGAGTTTTAAATTTACAGAAAAATTGTGAAGATAATACACAGAATTCCCCTATACTCCCTTAACATTCAGTTTCTCCTGTTAACATCTCACATCATGATCCATTTCTTACAATTAATGAACCAATATTGAAACATTATTATTAACTAATGTCCATGTTTCATTAAAATATAATTAATTTTTAAAATTAAATTTATTGGGATAACATTGGTTAATAACATCATTTTCAGGTGTACAAGATTATAATTTGACATCTGTGTAACTCTGTTGCATACTTGGTTTTGATTTTTAATTGCTGGCTCTCCTAGAGGCCCATGCCTGTAGTACAGTAATTTGTGATTTTACCAAGACAGAAATTTAGTGAGACAGTTATATAGCATTGAGTCACCTAGTTATGAGTTATACATCCACCCAGCATTTGCAACGTAGCTCAAAGGGACTCTGCTGTAGAGTTTAAAGTAATAATCTTGCAATGATAAAAATTAGAGAAAGAGAAAATGAAGTGCTTAAAGAAAATAATAAAGATAAAATAATAAAATAAATAAAAGTAAGGGGGAAACTGTGCTATAGCATTCAGAATGCAAGAAACCTTACCCTTAGAGGAGCTAATATATTTTAGTTAGCATGAACTGTGAAGTAGAAGACATAGGAAATGTGGCAAATGTTTCTTACTGCAGGAAAGTGCTGTTCAGTTTAAAGGTATATTTCCTATTGATAATTTTAGAAACTGGGTGACAACAGAGAGGTATGCTCTCTGCTTATGATTCTGTAAATGTAAAGACAAATGAAGACTTAAAAATGGACAAACTTATGAAATCCTCTTAAAACATAAATAATTTTAGAGCAGTTTTAAATGTATAGAAAAATTATAAAGATAGTACAGAGGATTCCCATATAATCCACAACCAGTTTCCCCTATTATTAACTTATTAGTATAGTACATTTATTATAATTAATGAACCAATATTGATACATAATTATTAACTAACGTCCATATTTAATTCAGATTTCCTTTGTTTTTACCCACTGTCCTTTTTCTGTTCCAAGGATCCACATTACATTTAGTCATGTCTCCTTAGGCTCCCCTTGGCTGCAGCAGGTTTTTAGGCTTTCCTTGTTTTTGATGACTGACATTTTTGAGGACGACTGGTCAGGTTATTTTGTAGAATATTCCTCTGTTGGGACTTGCTGATGTTTTTCTCATGATTAGACTGGGGATATAGATTTTTGGGAGGAAGACCACAGAGGTCAAAGTACTGTTTTCATCACATCAAGGGCACATACTATCAACATGACCTATCACTGTTGATGTTCACCTTGATCCTGGCTGGGGTGTGTTTGCCAGGTTTCTCTACTATAAAGTTTCTGGGTTTTTTCTCCTTTCCACACTGTCTGTCCTGTTTGGAAGGAAGTCACTATGTGTAGTTCACATAGTGACAAATGAAGGAGAGGGGACTTATGCTTCCTGAGATAGAGTATTTACATACATTACTTGTAATATTTCTGCATGGGAAGTTTGTCTCTCCTCTCCCCTTTATTTATTCTGTCATCATTTGTATCGGTATAGATTCATGGGAATTTATTTTATACTTTGGGGCATAATCTAATACCACTTATTTTGTTGCTTCTGTTCCAGCTTTGGCCTTTGGGAGATCTTTCTTGTGTTCCTTTCAGACAACCCCATTATTGTGGGGTTTTTTCGTTTTGTTTTTTTGTTATCTTTTTTTAACACTTCTTTCCTTTCTCATACTACAAAGTGCTCTGGGCTCGTTTTGTGTATTTTCTGCTCTAATACTAGCATCAGTCATTTCTTCAAAGAGCTGTTTCTTTTTGTTGGAAATGATACTAGAAACCAAGATTTGGTACTAGGTGTATTTATTGCTACTGGTGTGTAGTTTCTTCTAGGCCCTCTCAGCTGACAGAACAAGGAAATATATGTGTGTAGATTAAGTGGTATTTATGCACATGTCTGTAAATGTTTCTGTATGTGATCTCTATATTAAGCTAAACATAAGATCATGCTGATGTCTCCCAACTCCTACCCATTACCATGTGGATTATTCTGACCTCTTTTACAGTGGCTCCCACCATCCACCATTCCTTTACTTCATTATTCAGCTCCAATATACATGTGTAGCGGCATCCAAATTGTTAATCTGCACACCTGTGAGAAACAATTTACCAACTAAGAAAAGTGCTTTTTGTACAGGCTAGTTTTATAGACTGTACTCACTTCCAGAGTGACTTTGCTCAGTCTCTTTTCCCTTCACCTTCTTGATCGAAGTTGTTTCACATATATATATAATACATTAGATTGTTTCGTTACGCCCTGCATGCTATCCTTGGATCACTCGACCTAGATGATTTATAAAATTTTTCATACATTAAGATTTGCTCTTTGTGCTGTAAAGTTTTATGGGTTTTAACAAATGCATAGTGTCATGTATCCATAATTACATATAGCATACAGAATAGTTTCACTGTTTACCTATTCAACAACCCCCCAAACCTTTAGCAACCACTAATTTTCTTTACTTTATGTAGAGTTTGCCTTTTTCAGAATGTCATATAATTGGAATTATACAGCATGTTGCCTTTTCAGATGGGCTTTTTTCACTTAGCAATATGCATTTAAGATTCATCTCGGTCTTTTTATGGCTTGATAGCTCATTTCTTTTCATTGCTGAACAATATTCCATTGTGTGAGTGTTCTAGTTTATTTATTGGCCTATTGAAGAATGTTGGGTTTCTTCAAGTTTTGGGTATGGGTAAAGCTGCTATAAACATTTGCACACAGGATTTTGTGCATTTGTAAGCTTTCTTATCAGGTGGGTAAGTGCCTAGGATTGCGATTGCCAAATCATACGATATAAATCATAAACATAAATTGCCAACTTTATCTTCCAAAGTTGCTGTACTATTTTGCATTTTCACCAGCAATGAAATGAGAGTTTGTCTTGCTTTATATCCTTGCTGGTTTTGTTTGTTTGTTTTTAGCCATGTAACAGGTGTGTGGTGGTATATTGTTTTAATTTGCGATTATGTAATGGCAGGTAGTGTTGAGTATCTTATTCCGTGCTCATTTGCCGTCTGAATATCTTCTTTGGTGAGGTATCTGTTCATATCTTTTGCCCATTTTTTAATTGAGTGGTTTGTTTTTTTATTGTTGAGTATGAGTTCTTTGTGTAAACCAGTCTGTTATCAGATATGTATTTTATTTTGCAAATGTTTTCTCCTGGTCTGATTTGTCTTGTTTTTTCTTTTTCTTTTTTAATCCTCACCGGAGGATATTTTTTCCATTGCTTTTCAGAGAGAGTGGAGGGCGGGGAAGAGAGAGAGAAACATTGATGTGAGAGAGACACATCAATTGGTTGCCTGAACGGGGCCAAGCCTGCAACCCAGGTACACGCCCTTGGCCAGAATCGAACCCGGGACCCTTCAGTCTGCAGGCCAACACTAACCACTGGGCCAAACTGGCCAGGGCTGATTTGTCTTTTAATTCTTATGTGTCTTTCACAGCATTGAGATTTTTAATTTTAATAAAATCTAAGCCCGGCCAGGTGTGCCTCAGTGGTTGAGCGTCGACCTGGGATCCAGGCGATTGGGGTTCGATTCCCAGTCAGGACATATGCCCAGGTTGTGGGCTCGATCAATGACTCATCATTGATGTTTCTATCTCTCTCTCTCCCTCTCCTTTCCTCTCTCTGAAATCAGTAAAGATATGTTTAAAATAATAATAATAATAAAATCTAATACTTTTATGTATCTAGCTTTTGATGTTGTATTAAAAGCTCATTGTCAAACCCAAGATCAGCTAAATGTTGTGTTTTCTTCTAGTAAGCATAGTAGTGCAGTATCCTTTTTATATTCCTGCTCAATAAATGCTACCTTTTAAAAGGACTCTACTTGATATAAGGAGTGTGGGTAGGAGGACTGAAGTGAGGGGAGATTTTGTTTCTTGATAATGTCACATTTTTCAGTAACAAAGCAGAGAATCAGGTCATCTCAAAATATAGTCTTCAACTGTAAGTGTGGACAGGTCTCTAACAACACTTAGGACATTTAAGATGGTTTAATAGTGGCTCTTGGAACTAGACCTATTTACTGCAGGATTTTCTTGGGAGTTTTGGCAAATTCCAGTTACTAAAACAGCATATGTAAAGCCAGTAGTGGCTAAGGCTTACAAGTGCACATCTATGAGAACCAATTTGTCATGGTTTGGCAAAGATTCCTCATAGCTTAAACAACCCTTAGAATAATGTGAAAGTAACAGATGAGTATTTGCACACAGAAGTGTATTTCCTGAAGTTTGCTGGAGTCTTCCTATGTGTTCCTGACAGGGCCACCTGAATACTGTTTCCTTTCAAATGAGGCCATTCTGACTCCCCCAAGTGGATGTCTTCCCCCAGGTTCCTTGGTCCATCGACCTGCGCTAGGTTTTGTGCAGTTGCACCCTCCCTCACTAAACCCTGCCTGAAGCCCCTATTCCAGATCACTGTGGTTAGTGCTCTTCCTGACTAGTCTTCCTGCCCTTTATTTCTGGCACACCTCCTCAGTATTCAGCTACATAGTAACATTCAGTCTAGTGTGATAGTAATACAGGATTTGGAGTCTGACTCGCAGGTATTAGTTGTGATAATGAGTAAGGTATTTTAATTTCACTAAGTTCCTAGTATGGAAAATAAAATGAGAGTAATACCTCATGAGAGGCTTACATGAAACATGTGAAAGTGCTTTATAAACTGGAAAATAAAACACAAATGGGTTATTATAAATCCTAAGCAGTAGTTCTCAAAGTGTGATTCCTGAGCCAGCAGCCTCAGCATCCATCCCTGGAATTTGTTAGGAAGGTGAAACCCAGCCCAAACCCACCTGGGATGAGGCCCAGCATACTACTTTCCCATTTTTTGTGATACACTGCCCTACAATATTATACTTGAAAACCTAAGGACAACTGTCTTAATCTGCTCATGCTGCCGTAACAGAATACCAGATGTAACCATTGAGATTTAAACACTTGAGATTTATTTTCTCACAGTTCTGGAGGCTGGAAGTATAAGGTCAAGGTGTCGGCAGGGTGATTTTCTGGTGAGGATTTTGTCCGTGATTAGCAGAGAGCTGCCATCTCACTGTAGCCTCAGGTGGACTTGCTTCTGTGCACAAGCACTCCTCTTATGTGGACACCAGTCTTCCTGGATTAGGGCCCCACCTTTATGATCTCTTTTAAACTTAAAAATCCTACCTTCCTTGAAAATGCTCCCTTCAAATACATAGTAACATTGAATTTTAGGGAAACAAGATTCAGTCCATAATAACAATACATCAACAAATTAAGAATTATTGAGAAAATAATCAGTCCTACTTTTATTAAAGGTAAGTAGTTAGCCTACTAGACCATCTCTCTGATTAGCTTTTCTTTGAGCAACAGTGTTCCAGCTGCAGTACTTAGTCCTAATTAATCCATTAGTTTTGTGTTTTATTGAGTTACTACTGGTCTTACCACATTTTGTCTTACTTAAAAAGTTGTAACCATATATTGTTTTAGCTGTGTTTTAGGCTAATTTAGTTTTGTAGCTTATCCCTGGGAATTCAACCACCATTTTAAAAAATTATTTTTTAAATTATTGTTACTTTTAATCCTCACCAGAGGATATGTTTTATTGATTTTCTGAGAGAGAAATATATATATATATATATATTTTTTAAATATATCTTTATTGATTTCAGAGAAAGTAAGGTAGAGAGAGATAGAAACACCAATGATGAGAGAGTTATTGGCTGCAGCCCGCAACCCGGGCATGTGCCCTGACCCGGAATTGAACCCTGATCTCCTGGATCCTAGGTCAGTGCTCAACCTCTGGGCCACGCCCGGATGGGCGAGAGAGAGAAATAGTGATGTGAGAGAGAACCATCGATTGATTTGCCTCCTGTAGATGCCTCGACCAGGAACTAAACCCACAACCTTTTGGTGTATGGGTCAGCACTCCAACCTACTGAGGCACCTGGCCAGGGCTCCAACCACCGTTTATATAGCATTGTTCCTCTGAGAGAACCTGAAAGTTGTGTAGAGTTGATTTAGATAAAAGTGTTGACTATCTGTGTAGTTTTAGAGAACCCGTTGTAGTTGTAAATAAACAAAACCATATTGCTATGCAGTGTGTATCATTTTGACAGCAGAGATTAGAGGTTTTTCCAGTGAAGAAAAGATTACTGATATTTTTTTAAGTATATAAGAAACCATAGCAGAATGTTGACATTGAAAGTTTCTTCTAAAAACTAATACCAGTCCTAGGAAAGGTTATGGATGACTTTATTTAGCACTTTTATTTTCTGCACTGCTAAATGCTAAGTGTTTAGGAATCCAGTGAACTTTACCTTTTTCATTTTGTGAACGTAGTCCCAAGATACGTTAAATAAAAGAAATGCCACCAAATGATATATGAAAGTCTAGTCTAGTTTACTCACTTCAAAGGGTTAGTGTTTATAAGGAATTTGGCATTAAATTCAGCACTAGAATAATTTGATATACTTTTTTTTCCTGGACACTTATTTGGTCAAATGGCAGCCATGATTGTTAATTGGGGCCATTGGAGTTTATGAAAGAGCCCTTTATTTCAGTTCTTTCTTTGTTTTTGTTTTGGATTTTACCTGAGAAATAAAGGCCTCCATTGTAAACAGGAGACCAAAAGAATTAAGCTCAGTTTTTTTTCTTTTTTAAAAAATTATTGATTAGGTTGATTGATTGGTTAATTTGATGGGGTGGGGGGGAGATTTGTTGTTCTACTTATTTATGCATTCATTGGTTGATTCTTGTATTTGCCCTGACCTGGGATCAAACCCACAACTTTGGCATATCAGGACAACACTCTGACCAACCGAGCTACCTAACAAGGGCAGTTTTCTTATTTGCCATCTTAACCATTATTAAGTGTACAATTCAGTGGCTTTAGGTACATTCACATTATTGTGCACCCATTACCTCCATCTAGTTATAGAACTTTTTTATCTTGCAGAATTGAAACTCTGTACTACATACTGCCACATCTTTTTGTGCATCCATGTGGACCACCTTTTTATGTCTGGATCTGTGGTCCTTGGAAAGAGGACCACTGACAGTCTAATACAATACACAAGGCATGTACGTGTTTAGAAAATAAGAGATAAAAGTCGCTGGTCCTTGGTTCAATATTTTTTTGTTCTCTTCAAACACTAATTTAAAACTATATTTATATACACTTGATGATCTTTGAAGAACAGCAGCAGTGTCTATATTAAGTTTAATGGGTGGCTAGTTAGTTCCTTTGTTACCATTTCATTATAATGTTTTAATAGTACTAGTAAAATAATACAGGAAAGGGGCTTTTGTCATTTGTCAGGCTTTTTACAGATACAAGAGGTTAATTTGAAATTGTATTTGAACATTCTAGTTCTGTGAAGCCAACATGATTGACAATTGATTTTTTTGTTTGGTTTTTGTTTTTTAGGTCAATTGTTTATCTTTGAGCTTTATTTTGAAATTTTCTTGAAATTGAATCTTTTAAACTAACTAATTTTAGGACAACCCCTGACTCTCTCTGGGCTTACTTTATCTGTAAAATGAAATATTCATTATAAAGTTCCTTTTAGTTGTGTTTTGGAAGTGTTAAAAGGAGGCAATACATTTAACTTACTTTACTCTTGTTATATGTAGATCATGGGAGAGAAGTGGTTGCTGTGTGTGTTACTAGTCCTTGGAATTGCTGTCATTCGGGCTCATGAGGGCCATGACGATGATGTGATTGATATTGAGGATGACCTCGATGATGTCATTGAAGAGGTAGAAGACTCAAAAACGAAACCAGAGACCAGCACTCCTCAGTCTCCAAAGGTTTGAAGTGATCTTTGAATCTTTGTTTTACCTCTTTGAGATAATCAAATGGCTAAGGTAAATTTGGATACTTTTCAAAGGGAAAGCTAATCTGCTAAAATACTGATCTCTCTGGCAGCCTTTGTTATACCTTGCCAAAGATAAATTACATGAATTGAATTCAAGGGCCAGCTAGCAGAGTTTTGCTGTAATTGAAAGCAAACCAAGACAATAAATCCTACTAAGAAAGGAATGTTGAAAATTTCAATTCTTAATTTATTTTTATATTTGACGCAGGTCACCTACAAAGCTCCAGTTCCAACAGGGGAAGTGTATTTTGCTGATTCCTTTGACAGAGGAACTCTGTCTGGGTAAGTGTTTCTTAGGGGAAAGAATCTGAGGTAAACATGTAAATAGGGGAATAATGAATTCCTACTTATTTATTTATTTTCTTTTCCTTAACCGAGTATATGCTTTTAATTGACTTTAGAGAGAGAAAGGGGGAGAGAGAGACAGAGAGACATCTATGTGAGAGAAAAACATCAATCGGTTGCCTCTCCGGTGCGCACCCTGGCCTAGGATCAACTCCCAGCTGGGGTATGTGTCCTGATTGGGAATTGAACCCACCATCTTGGGACAATGCTCCAACCAACTGAGCTACCAGGCTAGGGCTAGTGGATTCCTTTTAGAATAGCATCTTACATATAGTGAAATGGCGATAGCTATTTTATATCCCTATTGTTCGTGCCCATTTAGGAAAATAGTCTCTTAGAACTGTGGTTCTCCCTTCCCTTTCTCTCTCCTCTTCCGCTCTATATTTTGTTCTTTGATTGAGGAAATTTTTTTTCTCTTGAGTTTTAAAGAAAGTGGAATTATTTCATGGATTTGGTACTTTTTCTTACAGGTTTGTGAATTGAGTACAATATATTATCACTACTTACGTGACAGATTTAAAAGTAGAATGGTTAAGTGGGCTAGATAGAAAGAGCTGGATAGATCCTGCTTTTATTAGTATTTACATTGTTTCTTTTCACAGGTCAACTATCATTTGGACCTTAATTTTGGGGTTTGTCTTAATTACAGGTGGATTTTATCCAAAGCCAAGAAAGATGATACTGATGATGAAATTGCCAAATATGATGGTGAGAGTGCATTTGATTTAAGTATAATAGCAGATTAAGGTTTGAAGTGTTTCCATGCTATCTCTTAAGACTAGTTTAAAAGGGGTATGTATGCATTTAAAAAATTTTTTTCCTCAGAGGTTTTGCTATCTTTGTGTGTTCCATTATATGTTAGAACTGTTTGTTTCACACCATAAAATGGAAAGGTAATTTGATAATTTATCACCTGTGGTGTCGCATGTTGGAAATGAAAGGCCTTTTTTAAGCATTGATAAAATTAATATGCTACAGGTTTTTAAAAAACATTCTAATATGTTCATATATGTATGTATAATTTTAATAGGCCAGCTTTTATAGGTAAATGAAATGTGTTAAAATATGTTGGTATGATAGACATACTTGCACAACTTGGAGTTTTGTTTGCTACTATTTAAAGGACCTTCAAAGGTAAGTTAAGGAGTGGAACTTTTTTATGTGTCTTATAGGAAAATGGGAGGTAGATGAAATGAAGGAAACAAAGCTTCCAGGCGACAAAGGACTCGTATTGATGTCTCGGGCCAAGCATCATGCCATCTCTGCTAAACTGAACAAGCCCTTCCTGTTTGATACCAAGCCTCTCATTGTTCAGTAAGTGAGACACTTTTTTGATAGACGCTTTCTAGGAAGGGTAATCTCAGAAGACATGATATTCTAAAACTATTACTCTACAAAAAAAAATTAAGAGAATTACTATATGTTACAATAGGGATTTTTGAGTGTATTTAAGCATCCTGTAATGTAATGTTATTTTCCTGCCCAATAAATTATTTTGAAAGAAACTGGCGATTCTTCCTCCTAATCACAAATCAACTTCTGGATTTTGCAAAAAGTATCTACTGGGAATCTGCATTAAGCTTTTATTTTATTTTACTTATTTATTTTGAGGGAATTGGGAAGCCATTCAAAGCAATACAAGATGAAATCTTTCCTAAGGATAAACATATGACCTATGATAAAACATGAGACCAAGATGGGGAAAGGGGTAATAAATAGGAAATTTGATATTTCAGAATGCCATATGGTTTTCTGCTTTCCTCTCTTATATTAGGTATGAAGTTAATTTCCAAAATGGAATAGAATGTGGTGGTGCCTATGTGAAACTGCTTTCCAAAAGCCCAGATCTCAACTTGGTAGGTACTTCCTGTTTCTTTATGTGACCACCCATAATTATCTTTCAAGATTTGAAATGTTAATTTCAAAACTGTTCCATCTTATCCCTGGTTTGTGTTCTGTGTAATTTTTAGTTTTAACAAATGTGTTTGTTTGTTTTATGAAAGAAGCAGTAACTATCTAGGTACATGCATTGCTTTGTTGTCCTTAAGCACTTCCATAATATTTTCATGTAAAATTTCCTGATAATTTCTGTTTATTCCATTCACTGGTATATATATATGAACCTCATAAGTGAATCAACTTTTTTCTTTCTTTAATTTTTTTATTTTAGTTGATATTCATTATTATTTATTAGTTTCAGGTGCACTGCATAGTGGTTAGACATTTATAGAATTTTCAAATTGAATCCCTCCCAATAAGTCTAGTACTCACCTGATACCATACAAAGTTATTACAGTATTATTGCCTATGTTCCCAGTGCTATACTTTACATCCCTGTGACTGTTTTGTAACTACCAATTTGTACTTAATCCCTTTACCTTTTTCACCCAACTCCCTAAACCGCCTTCCGTCTGGCAACCATTAGTTTGTTCTCTGTATCAATGAGTCTGTTTTTGTTTTGTTTGTTTTTGTTCTTTAGATTCCACATGTAAGTGGAATCATGATAAGTGTTTCTCTGTCTGACTTAATTTCACTTAGCATAATACCCTCTAGGTCCTTCCATGCTGTCACATATTCAGCTTTTCTTTTAATGTGACACTAATTTGTTTGGGATTTTATAAGAAGAAATATCACACTTTTGAAAAGTTGCTTTAACACTTTGATTTACTTAAAATAATCCATTTTTGTTTCTGAAGGACCAGTTCCATGACAAGACCCCTTATACAATCATGTTTGGTCCCGATAAATGTGGAGAAGACTATAAATTGCACTTCATCTTCCGTCACAAAAACCCCAAAACGGGTGTATACGAAGAAAAGCACGCTAAGAGGCCAGATGCAGATCTGAAGACCTATTTTACTGATAAGAAAACACACCTTTATACATTAAGTAAGAAAGACCATTAATTTGGGGGTTTTATGGCACTACAGATTTGTCATTCATTATATAACTAGAGAAGACCTAAGCCTGCAGGCAAGAGTCTCTATTGACTTAGTTACTTAGAAGTGAAATGAACTTAATATTTCAGCACAGTAAGAAGCTTCTTTTCCATAGTTTGAATTGACAATTAGGGTTTTTTTAAATTAATATGTTTTTACCAATTTCAGAGAGAGGGAGGGAGAGGGAGAGAGAGAGAGAAACATAAATGAGAGTCATTGATCAGCTGCCTCCTGCACGCCCCCCACTGGGGATCAAGCCTATAACCCGGGCATGTGCCCTGATTGAGAATCGAACTGCGATCTCCTGAATCATAGGTTGGTGCTCAACCACTGACGCATGCCAGCTGGGCAGGGTTGAGAATAAGCTTTTATGTCCCATAAGGAACTCCTTTGCTAATGCCCTCACTTCCAGCCTTTTGTTTATTTTCTTGTTGATAAAATGTTAAGTAATAGAACGTATAATAGAAATATATGTATGCTCAGTGTTTTCAAATTATCTTTTAGTTGAAATTTGCTTGGATGCTCCAACACCTGAACAATTGAATTTAATCATTTGGATATTAGAATGGGATATTTATTTTAATGAAGCTTTTCCCCTCATTTGAGATCACATATACACATGCCTCTTTTCTTAAAGAATATAATAACCTTTTCTCTTTATTTCAAAAGTAATACATATTCAGATATATAGAAATTCAGAAGAAATGAAGACATTTAGAATTATCTGAAATAACAAGATTGTGATATGTATTGACCATTTGTGAATAAACACATGTATGTGTATAATAAGCACAGATAAAAAATTTTTATTGAAAGTAACCTATGTTGCACTTGCTCTCTTAACTTCACAAAAGTGCAGGAATCTTTCCATGAGACTACATATCATTGATAACATTGCTAACTTAGTTATCTTTGGGAACAGGAGCATAGTACACCATTGTCTTCCATAGTATTCTGGATGTGCTGTGACCCGGTCAGTTGCCAATTAGACATGCAGGTGTGAGATGCAGGCTTGAAGTGTAATGACACTTAAGAAACCTTTATGATCCTGCTGGTTTTGGCTCAGTGGTTAGAGTGTTGGCCCGCAGACTGAAGATACTGGGTTTGATTCCAACCAAGGATGCATACCTCAGTTGCAGGCTTGATCCCTGGCCCTGGTTAGGGTGCATGTGGGAGGCAACCAACTGATGTGTCTCTCTCACATTGATGTTTCTATCTTCCCCCACGCGGAAAAGCAACGGAAAAAATATCCTTGGTTGAAGATTTTTTTAAAAAAGAAAGATTTATCGATTTAAAATTGTGGGGTTTTTTAAATTCTCCATTGGACTCCAAAAGTACAGTCACGAGTAGATATATGGCTTAATAAATAAAAGGTTTGTGTAACTTGAAATTTGGGTAACCTTGATGGTGGTGATACCAAGTCAAGTGAGGCAATGGACCTTTACTGGGGGTGGTTATAATAAACTCATTTGCCTATTGACTGGTGTGTAGCCATTTGTGTCAGACCAATATTGTGTTAATTTATCTACCTTTTTTTTGTTGTTGTTTTTTAATGTTTTAATGTCCATAAATGAAGTCTTTTGGTGTTTTAAATTATTTTTTAATCCTCATTCAAGAGTATTTTTCCCATTGCTTTTCAGAGAGAGTGGAAGGGAGAGAGAGAGAAACATCAGTGTGAGAGAGACATTGATTGGTCGCCTCCTGCACTCGCCCCGACCAGGGCCGGGAATGGAACCTGCAACTGAAGTACGTGCCCTTGGCTGGAATTGAACCCGGGACCCTTCATTCGATGGGCCAACGCTCTATCCACTCAGCCAAACCAGCCATGGTGGTGTTTTCAATTGTATATATCATCTGTTTTAATTACAAAAAATCTGAGGAACTAGCTTTTCTGATTTACAGAAGGATTAACTTGCCCAGGGCCCCAAGATCATGTTCTGACTTTGTTGCCTGAGGTCTTTACTTCATGCTTCTGCTTTCTGTTATGTTATCTTTTCAGTTGTGGTAAAGAGAGCTTGAGAATAATGAGTGGTTAGTTAACTTTTTAAAATTGCATTTAATTTTTTTTAGTCTTGAATCCAGATAATAGTTTTGAAATATTAGTGGACCAATCTCTTGTGAACAGTGGAAATCTCCTAAATGACATGACTCCTCCTGTAAATCCTTCACGTGAAATTGAGGATCCAGAAGACCGGAAACCTGAGGATTGGGATGAAAGACCGAAAATACCAGATCCTGATGCTGTCAAACCAGATGACTGGTGAGTGTTTGAGTGCAGTGGAGCATTTTGTATATTCCACGTGGCTTGAACAAATGAATGTTAGTTTAGATCTGATAATTTTAATAATCTATGATACAATTAAAATGATAAGGAAAACATAGACTACTGTAGCTGAAAGGGGGCCTTATACCATTTTACAAACCACAAAACTCTGAAATGGATGAGTTTTTTTTGTGCTGACAAGGTTACTTTTTGTCAAAACCTCAGTTCTCTTGGCTTGGCCTATCAAATGCTTCTGGGAATTCACAATGAAAGCTTGAGTCCTCCGATTTTAAATTTTAATTTGAAAAATAATCTTTTTTCTATTTAAATAAAACAAAAGAGATCTGTGCTTTGTGCTGGGCAGTGGAATACAAAGCCACAAGGACATGAGCTGCCCACACAGCTCCCAGTTCAGCAGGTAAATGAAATTGGGATGCATATGGTGAGTGGTCTAATAGTAGGTGTTACTTGGTGACCCAGAACACCAGGTATACCTAATTCAGGGTGGTTCCTTGGAGCAGTGCCAATCAAATTGAGACTTGAAAGAGGAGTAAGAATTAACTAAGTGGTAAAGATAGGAAATGATATTCCTGGTTAAAGAAGCACATCATGGGTAGAAGTAGAGCAGGAGTGAGCTCAACACGTATGAGGGAAGTTGAGTATATATGGCCTTTTGTGTAGGGTACAAACTAGAGAGTGATGAGAAATGAAAACTGGCTTTTGGAAATGTCAGAAAGGGAACAAAGAGAAATAATAAAGCTGATCTTCCGTTTGTAAAAGTCTCCCGTTAAGCTTAGCTGTGAAATTACAGTTGGTGTTTTTCCTCCCTTAAATTAAGGTATGGGTTCCTGGACTTTTGCTGCACTGGTGTAAATTCCAAGTTTTCTTATGTATTTGGTGAACATTAGATTTGGACTCAGCCTTGTTGTTAATATTATATTCCTTATCTGTTTTATTTTGGAGAAGAGGGTGTGAGTGTTCTGCTTATAAGTGTCAGCTGAATGTTGTACAAATTCAGGTTCTCTCACAATTAATTTAAAACTAAGCATAGTTCAAAAATATGATCAAGGATGGATGATGTCTTTGCTTACCAACTAAAGTGACACCATCTTTCAGCAACTGCATGAAACTGAAAGTTGGTACTTCTCGGCGAACTTTTATTTTAGAAGTAACTGAGGTATAATTAACACACTAAAATCAACCCTTTTATTTATTCACTTTTATTTTTTAATCCTCACCCAAGGACATGCTCAGAGAGAGAGAGGGAGAGAGAGAAAGAAAAACATCGATCATTTGCCTCCCATACACACTTGACCCAGAATCGAACCAGCAAACCTTTCAGTGCACAGGATGATGCTCTAGGCCTGGCTTTAAAAAAAAAAATTTACTATTTTTTTAATCCTCATCCAAGGATATGTTTTTTTACTGATTTTAGAAATAGAGGAGGGAAGAGGGAGAAAGAAAGAGACACATCCATGTGAGAGAGAAACATTGGTTGCCTCCTGTACGTACCCTGACTGGAGATTGAACCTGCAACCTGGGTATGTGCCCTGACCGGGAATTAAACCCGAGACCTTTTCGTTTGTGGGACGACGCTCCAACTAAGTCACACTGGCCAGGACAAATCTACCCTTTTAAATTGTACAGTTTAGCTGTTTAGTATGTGCCACCATCACCACTATCTAATTCCAGAAGCATTTTATCATCCCGAAGAAATCCATCCCCAATAAGCAGTTACTCCCTATTTCTACATTCCCTACTTTATTATTATTTTTAAATATGTCTTTATTGATTTCAGGGAGAGAGAGAAGAGAGAGAGAAAGAAACATCAATGATGAGAGAATCATTGATAGGCTGCCTCCTGCATGCCCCCCACTGGGAATCGAGCCCACAACCCAGGCATGTGCCCCAACCGGGAATCAAACCGTGATCTCCTGGATCATAAATCGATACTCAGCTGCTGAGCCACGCCGGCCAGACAACATTCCCTACTGTCTCTATGGCTTTGCCCATTCTGGCCATAGAATAATAAAATACGTGACCTTTTGTGCTGGCTTCTTTAACTTACCATAATGTTGTCAAGGGTCATCCATTTTGGAGCATGTATCAGTGCTTCATTTCTTTTTATTACGGAATAATGTTCCATAGTATAGATAATACCAATTTTATTTATCCATATCTTAGTTGATTGACATTTAGGTTGTTTTCCCTTTTTGGCTATGGATTATGACTAATGCATCTATGGACATCCTTGTATAGGTTTTTGGGTGGATATACATTTTTATTTCTCTTTAATATATACTTATGAGAGGAATTGCTAGGTCATATGGTAACTCTTTTTTGAGGAATTGTCAAACTATTTTCCAAAGCACTGCACCATTTTGCCTTTTCACCAGCAATGTATGTGGGTTTTACTTTCTCCACAGTCTCACCACTTGTTTTTGTCAGTCTTTTTTATTATAGCCATCCTTGTGGCTGTGAAGTGGTATCTTATTATGGGTTTTGTTTGCATTTCCCTGATGGCTAATGATGTTGAACATCTTTATTGTGTGCTTATTGGCCATTTGTATATGTTTAAAATTTTTGCCATTTTTTTAATGGGGTTGTCTTTTCATTACTGAGTTGTAAGAGTTCTTGATATATTCTGGAGACTAGGCCCTTATCAGATATGTGATTTGCAAATAATTTCTAGAAAAATTTTAAGTTTTGAGATTAAATAAGACCTAAATATTTTTAGATTGCCCTGCTTCAGATTCACAAAGGGGACCACATTGTGATTCTCTGGCCATTGTTGTCATAATTGGCTTTTGCTTTTGTGTTTAAGGGATGAAGATGCCCCTGCTAAAATTCCCGATGAAGAAGCCACAAAGCCGGAAGGCTGGTTAGATGATGAGCCCGAATATGTAGCTGATCCAGATGCGGAAAAGCCAGAGGATTGGTAAAGGCTTCAGTTAATTTTTAATTACCTTCTTTTTAAAAAAAAATTTTTAAATATGTCTTTATTAATTTCAGAGAGAGGAAGGGAGAGGGAGAGATAGAAACATCAATGATGAGAGTGTCATTGATCGGCTGCCTCCCACATGCCCCCTACTGGGGACCGAGCCCGAAATTCAGGCCTGTGCCCTGACTGGGAATCAAACCATGATCTCCTGGATCATAGGTTGATGCTCAACCGCTGAGCCACGCTGGCTGAGCTTAATTACCTGTGTTTTCGTTTTGTTTTGTTTTGTTTGTTTTGTTTTAACAGAGATTAGCCTTTTATTGAATGTGTTACAAAAGGTTTAGTCAAAAAGACCAAAGCCCATGTCATCATCAGACTCCTCAGATTCTTCTTTCTTTGCTTCCACTTTCTTCTCCTCAGCTGGTGCAGCAGCGGTGGAGGGGGCAGGACCTCCTGCTGGTGCAGCAGTAGCTGCTGGGGCAGGTCCACCAGCCCCTACATTGCAGATGAGGCTCCCAATGTGACATTGGCCAGAGCCTTTGCAAACAAGCCTGGCCAGAAAGGTTCAACATTTACACCAGCTGCTTTAATGAGGGCATTGATCTTATCCTCCGTCACCTTCACCTCATCGTTGTGCAGGATAAGGGCCAAGTAGACACAGGCGAGCTCTGAGACCCAAGCCATGGTGTGGGCGAGTGGTGGGCGGGTGCTGCCGGGAGTGGTGCTAGTCGCCAGATGAAGTGAGGGCCTCACCCCAACGCGGCCTTAGCTTCCTTGGAAGAACCGAGCACCTTACCGGCAGCTGGGGAAAAGGGCAATTACCTGTTTTTTTTATCGAAGTAGAAGTTTATACTTAAAGACAGCTGAGTGCCCAAACTTAAGTGTAGAGCTCAATAGGTTTAATTATTATTTTATTTTATTTTTTGTTAATCCTCACCAGAGAATATTTTTTCCATTGCTTTTCAAAGAGTGGAGGGGAGGGGAGGAGAGAGAAACATTGATGTGAAACACATCAACTGATTACCTCCCACACAATCCCTGACCGGGGGCGGGGAGCAAACCTGCAACACAAGTACATGCCTTGATCGGGAATCGGACCCTTCGGTGTGGGGGCCAAAGCTCTAACCACTGAGAACACTGGCCAGGGCGATTTAATTATTTTTTTATATCTTTTACACACCCCTCATGAGAAACCGTGGTTACTAGAAATGTTGAAACAGCATGGTGCTCTATAGTGTGACACTGTGAAAGCATTCCTACGGGATTTCAGGGGAGCCCTGGGGTGGCAGTTCATAGTCCTGCTTCACAGTCCCCATTTGTAATTGGTTTATTTCTCCACAGGGATGAAGATATGGATGGAGAATGGGAGGCTCCTCAGATTGCCAACCCTAAGTGTGAGTCGGCCCCTGGGTGTGGCGTCTGGCAGCGACCTATGATTGATAACCCTAATTATAAGGGCAAATGGAAGCCCCCCATGATTGACAACCCTAACTACCAGGTCTGTGTTTCTCTCTCTTTTTTAATCCTCACCTGAGGATATGTTTTACTGATCTTAGGGGTGGGGGGAGTAGAGAGAAACATCAATCGGGTACCTCCCTGCCGGGGATTGAGCCGGCAACCTTGGTGCATGGGATGATGCCCTAATCAACTGAGCCAGACCGGCCAGGGCAAGGTGTGTGCCTCTTAATGTGCTTCATTGATCTGGTTGTGTTCAGATACAAGTTTTGTCTGTAGCGAGGCTGCCAGGTTGATCACTATTTTCAAGCAATAGAAATACAAAGTTAACTTCATAAATTGAGAGAGAACTTAATGTGTTCAATGTTGAAAAGATAAAGCTAGAAACTGAAAAGAAGAGCTTTCATAATTGCTTTGTAACTTATGTTTAAAAACAAAGAAAAGACAAATGGAAAACTTGCTATTTGGGTACCCTTCTATCATGTGGCAGGGGGTGCTGCAGCAGTAGATACAGATTGGTAGTCTGTGGTGGGGTGGAGAGAGGACTGGGATAGGAGTTATTCCCAACCACAAGTCAGCTCCTTGCTTGAGCTCAGTATTATCAACTGGAAAAAGACTGAAATTCAAATGAGATGATAAGAATCGGATAGTGACATTATTAAAGCTTCACGTTTACTGTGGGCATGTAATCACTCAGACCCTGGTCTCACTTGTGTTTCTATTCTAGTCAAATTATTTGTAATCATTAATTTTCACTTTGTCACACTTTAAAATGTAAGATGTAGGTATTTTTGATTGTGCAGGCAATAAGATTAGTTAAAAATTTCCCTTTAAAAAACTACACTTTGGCTGTTCTGTTGATGGCCATTTAGGTGGATTGCCTTTTTTTTTTTTGAATCCTTGATGCTGTAATCATCCTTATGCATGTCTTAGTGTACGTAGTAACTATTTCTCTAGGTAGTTACTTAGAAGTGAAATTGCTGGTTGAAGATCATTTACATTTTAAATCACCACTAAAGAAGTCTGTACCAACATAGGCTCCCACTCCTGCTAGCAAACTAGTTGATGAGAGTGGAGGCTTTTGGAATGTGCCAGGCACAGTGAGGTGTTGGTTTAGATGAATGTTGTGTATAATAGAAATTAAAAGTAGTTGGGGGGGAGGGGAGAAAGAGGTGAAGGGGTCAATTCTGTGGTGAGGGGTTGTAATTAGGCCTTTCGGGGTGACCACTTGGTAGTGAATACATTTGTCAAATTATGTTGTACACCTAAAACTTATATAATAATAATAATAAAAATAAAAGAAATTGAAAGTAGTTGAAGTTCAGATGTCTTAGAGGCAGAGTGTAAAACATCAGTATCATTTATTTTCTTTCTGTTACTCAGTTAAGTTTCACAGAGCCAGCACTTAGCTCCATTTATCATGCAGAATTCATCTTAATTCTTATTTAGAGTCACTGTAAATTTGAGTTGATCATTATCTGAAATGATTTTTTTAAATATTTTTCTCTAGGGAATCTGGAAACCCAGGAAAATACCAAATCCAGATTTCTTTGAAGATCTAGAACCTTTCAAAATGACTCCTTTTAGTGCTATTGGTTTGGAACTGTGGTCCATGACCTCAGACATTTTCTTTGACAACTTTATCATTTGTGGTGATCGAAGAGTAGTTGATGATTGGGCCAGTGATGGATGGGGTCTGAAGAAAGCTGCTGATGGAGCTGCTGAGGTTTGTGCTTGCTTGTTTCTTGTGCATTTATATCTGCAATTGCTACTTTTGCACAAACCTATCATCTATGGTTTGCCTTTTCCCTTGTTTGGAAATATTGGCATAAAAAGTGATCTTATGCCTACTAAAGACAAAATATGGTGTTTTTGGACATGATTGCTTTAGTCTAATGCAGTGACTTTATAATCTATTTGTGTTATGTGTAGGATTTTTTTATTGTGTTAAAATATATTTAACAGAATTGCCATTCAGGGTGTATTTTAATGCACTCTTTTAAATGTTGAGTGTTGGTTTACCCAATATGTGGAATTTTCAAAGAATTCGTCATATGGCTGAGCTGTGAATTAGAGAGCCAGGGGCATTAAGATCAAGAAATTCTTCATTCACTGGTTCCTGAAATTAAGTCTTTAGCTGGTGATTAAGAAGCCAGCTTTCATACCTGTGAAAGGGAAATCACCTTGATATAGAGAACAAGAAAATTGAGGATTTTCTCCTATTTCCTTTTTTTGCTATATGAACATCTTGGCTTGAACCCTTTGGAAAAGGTGGAGCCTGAGTAGTACCATGTAGTCATTGAACAGTGGAACATTGCTGCCTATATTTGGCATCAGAAGCCAGAACTTGAAATCAGTCGTGTCTTGTTTTTCAGCCAGGTGTAGTGGGGCAGATGCTGGAGGCAGCTGAGGAGCGCCCATGGCTCTGGGTGGTCTACGTCTTGACTGTAGCGCTGCCTGTGTTTCTCGTAATCCTCTTCTGCTGTTCTGGAAAGGTATGAGGATTGGTTTGGTTTGGTTTTCAGTCACTTTTAGATAGAACTCTTATGATATTAAAAAATAAGATATATTGCCTGAGGTTTTCTTTGTAGCAGCTTAGTAGTAACTGGACCACATTTGATGTTGACTTCTGAAACCTCTTTCACTACTCTTAGTGGCCAAGTATTGTACCCAGATGGGAGTGGCATTTGTAGCCCCTTCATTTCTAGTAGTATTTATAAGCCACTGTCCTTAATATTTGGCAGCAACTTTGGGGCGAGGAGGGAAACAAAAAACTTAGATATAAATCTGGCCATCTGGGCATAAACCTATTCCTCTTGGCACAGCTGTTTCTATTGATACACTTTATAATTTGATCATTGATTTGTCATTACCAGTTCCTCCCTACCCCCACTCCCCCACAAATACATGTGGGGTAAAACAGCCTTTTTTAGTTTTTCTTGTTCAGCCTTTGTTACATGCAATGGAAAATAAAATGAAATTTTGTCTAGGCTCTACTTATACTAAATAAGAATTATGCTTCACCTTGCATTCAAGATGTTCTGTAATCTGATCCCCAGAGTGCCTTTTCCAGCCCTATCCCCACCACTATTCTGCCAGTGGGCCTCAGTCACCATGACTATTTAAACCTGCATGGTTCTGCCTGACCCTTTTGTACTTTTCCTTTTTTTTTTTTTTTAAATGTATGTTTATTGATTTCAGAGAGAGGAAGGGAGAGGGAGAGAGAGAGAGAAAAACATCAATGATGAGAGAGTCATTGATTGGTTGCCTCCTGCACGTGCCCTGCTGGGGACTGAGCCCGCAACCCGGGCACGTACCCTGACCGGGAATCTAACCTCGATTTCCTGGATCCTAGGTTGATGCTCAACCCCTGAGCCACACCTGGCCGGGCTATACTGTTCCTTTTATCTTGAAACCCCACACACTCTCACCCAAGAAAAGATTCCTGAGGGCATGGAGTACATCTTACTCATTTCCATATACCTACCCTAGTACACACAGCCTGGTACAGAACTTTGCTCATAGGCATTCAATAATTATATAATAACGTACTATATAAAATGTGAACAAAATGGTTGTACTGTGGGGAAATCTTTCAGAAACAGCCCAGCCCTGTGGAGTACAAGAAGACGGATGCTCCTCAGCCCGATGTGAAGGAGGAGGAGGAAGAGAAGGAGGAAGAAAGGGACAAGGCGGATGAGGAGGACAGCGAAGAGAAACTGGGTAAGAGGTGGATCCCAGAATCCCTGCTTTCCGCTGAGACCCTGAGATGGGCAACCCTTCAGCGAGTTACTGTAAAGATTGTTTTAGACTCTCGAGTTATATTCTAATGCTAATTGTCTACTTACCCCAAACAAGTGTAAGGTTTGCTGAGTTGTTTTACTTTGACTTCTGTCTTAGAAGAGAAGCAAAAAAGTGATGCTGAAGAAGATGGTGACGCTGTCAGTCAAGAGGTTGAAGATAGGAAACCTAAAGCAGAGGTAACAGGAAGGGGGAGTGTGTTTTTTGCTTTTTTAATCTTCGTCTGAGGATATTTTTTCCATTGCTTTTCAGAGAGTTGGGAGGCGGTGGGGGGGTGGAGGAGAGAAATGTCGACTTGAGAGACACATCAATTGGTTGCCTCCCGCACGCACTCCGGGCTGGGTCAGGCCTGTAACTGAGGTACGTGCCCTTGACCACAATCAAACCTGAGACCCTTCAGTCCAAGGGCTGACGCTCTAACCACTGAGCAAAACCAGCAAGGGCTGTTTTGTATTTTAAGCATCTAAGTTGAAGGTACATTTAAGTAGAAGGAATATTTTCATAGAGTAATTTTCAATGGCCATGGCTGTAAAAAAATCTGTTAAAGTCCATTTTATAAAAGTGAAATTCTTAGAAATACAGGTCAGCATGTTAAAACTTCAAATGATATCTAAATCATTTATTTTTTCAATAAATATTTGTGGAGTGTCCATTATATGTCAGGCCTTGTCAGTGAACAAGATAGACAAAGGTAACCCGCCTTTGGGGAGCTTAATTTCTAGTGGGAGGAAACAGAATTAGCAGTAGACATTTTAAGGAAGTGAATGAACAAATGTTAAAAAAGCTGGCCATGAAAAATAAAAGCAGGATAGGAAAGGATATCAGAAGTGCTGGAGGTGGAGTGGGTTGCAGTGTTAAAGATGGTAGGCCTGTTTGGCTTAGTGGTTAGAGGTTCAGCTTGTGGACCGAACGGTTATGGGTTCGATTCCAGTCAAGGGCATGTACCTCAGTTGCAGACTTGATCCCTGGCCTTGGTTAGGGCATGTCTCTCACATTGATATTTCTCTCCTCTGTCTCACCCCCTCCGTACCATTCTCTGGAAAAAAACCAATGGAAAAATATCCTTGGGTGAGGATTAACAATGACAAAAAGACAGTACGCCTCATTGGAGAGGTGGCATTTGAGCGAATACTTGAAAGCAATAAAGATTTTTCCATGGAGATGTCCATGGGAAGAGCATTCCCACAGAGGAAACAGCCAGCACAAGGGCCTAATGTGGTAGCCTGTAAGGCCACCATGGTCAGTAGTATGAGCAAGTGGAGAACAGGAGGATGGGGAGGGTCCAGATTAGGTGGTATCTCCTAGGCTGTTGTATGGGGTTGGCTTCTCCTAGTGAAATGGGCAGCCATTCAGGCTTTGGGGCTAAGTAGTGACCCAGTCCGATTATTCCAGCTGCCGTGTTTTCTACAAACCAGGAAAAATCAAGGAGACATGTTAGGAGATTGCTGTGCTAATCCGGGTGAGATAAGGTGGTCCTGAGCAGGACAATAGGAAAGAAAGATGTGGGCTTCTGGATCTGGATCTCTTGGTGGGTTGGATATGAGGTTTGAGGGAAGAATAGTCCACACCTTTCCTACCAAGGTCCCTTCCCAAACACTTCTCTATTTCATTACCTTTTTTTCTGGAAACATTGTACCCAGTGTCCATTTCCAGCTCCCTCTCTTCTGCCCTCCTATTGATAAAGGTCAATGCTGTTTATGTTTTAAGTGGATATATTCTGTCTTAACTAAAATGTAGAGTTCTTTCAGGTAGGGTCAGTCTCACATATTTTTTATAATCCCCAAGCTTCCTCACATAGTAAGAAGTCCCTGTGTAGAATAGGAAGAGTACCAGGCTTATCGTCTGAAGTGTCACATGGGACTTGGCTTGGGTAGTCGTCAGTCCCCCCAAAATCTAGCTTTTTCAGCCTCAAAGTGGGACTAATGTGTCCACAGGCCAGTAGATTATTTAGGATTAATCAAGATGACATGTGAATGCATGGTGTCTGGTCCTTTTAAAAGAAAACATTTATGGGTTAAATTGAGAAAAGTGCATTTTTACAGAAAGAAGACAAAAAAAGACTGTATTAAAACACATAATCCCACTACTTCCAAGACAGTTTTTGGCACATTTTCTTCTAATCGTTTTTTCTCTCTTGTTTTTCCCTCAGATGGGTTACCCTCAGCCTGGTAAATCTTGAAAACTTGGGGAAGTTTTACTTTTCTTAATATGCTAATTATAATGAATTTCTTATCTTTTCAACCAATAGGAGGATGAAATTTTGAACAGATCACCAAGAAACAGAAAGCCGAGAAGAGAGTGAACTATCTTAAGAACTTGATCTGTGATTTCCTCTCCCTCCCCTTCCCCTGCAAATGTGGTCCTAGGAGAGAACCTGGCACACCTTAGGTTGAAACTCAAAACCTCCAGATGTCACCTTCAGCAAGTTTCCGTCGAACACTAGCCCGTGTAATTTTAAATATCTAGCAGTAAATAATTGCAGTTGTGACAAACAGGACCCTGTTTTTGTAGAAAGAAAGCATTTAACAATGGTTGTAAAATGTAACATGAAGCAACTAACTTGTATTTTTTTTTAAACATCTTTGTTTTTTTAAAATAGATAGAACTTGCCAGTCTTTAAAATCTTGGCTTAATTTAATATATTAATGTGTCCATGCAGGAATAACACCAACTTTTGGAAATGCTAGGGGGCGAATTCCAGTTTTTATAACCCATTTTGTTTGAGTTTGGTATTACAAAACATTCAAGTGTCTCTGTCCCTTAAAATTGATGATCATGTTTAAAGTGTGTTGTTTGTGGTTATAATCTTGTATTGCTTACTTCCATTACTCAATTTCTACTAAGGAAATTGAGGAGAGTGATTGGATGGAAGCCCAAATTTATATAAAGGTTCTGTTTAAATTGTATTAAAAATGGACATATAAAAAGAAAAAAACTTTTCACTTGATGTTGGTTAGACCATAAAGTGTGTGTGTGTTCTGTTGTCCTTGGAACAGCTCAGTTCACAGACAGCTTTGCAGTTAGCGGAGGAGGTGGCATTCGGGCCTTTGTACTCTACAGACCAGGCATGTCTGGGTTGCAGCCTTCTTGAGCAGGTGGCTTTTTAAGGACCGCTACCAAGACATATGAGCTCCAGAGTAGATGCAGGTGTTTTCATCCCATCTTCCACTCTGTTGACACTGTTTTCCCTTCCTGTTTCCCCAGATTCCTAGCTTTCTCCTCTGCTATGCATTTTCTTCACAGTGCAGCTTGCTGTCCGTTGCTGAAAATGATTGTAAGCTCTGCATAGTGTTAAGCTTTATTGTGATTGTCTATGTTTCTTCCTTTTTTAAGCAGACCTGCACCTTTCCAGGGTCAGAGTACAGAATAGATTGCTATCTTTTTTTTTTTTTTTTAATCCATTTCTTTCACTCGGTGTAAAGACTAGAAGTCTAATCCAGATGTGAGCCAATTCAGAATTGACTGTAATTGAACACAGGCTAAAAAGTATTGATGGGAGGAGTGACATAGAGCATGAGTTATCCAGTTTTTGTAGCTGCTAAACCTTTTAAGTTTTCATTTGCAGTTCACATAACAGTTCTGTCTTAAATAACATGATAAAGCAGTCCTGTTAAAAATAATTTTTTTTTTTAGTATGTGGATTGTAGAATATTTTAATAAGTGATGTTAGGTTTGTTTTTCATATGGAATGCAGATGGGTGCTATCAGAGTCTCTCCTCCATCACAGTATAATAATCTCACTATTACACCACACTGAAGTGTATTCAAAATTAGATGTTCTTTTAGCTTTATTCTTTCTTCAGAGGTGTTTCAAATATACCGATGATACTGTTCCTTGCACTGAATATATAAACGCTCCAGAGTGTTTATATTGGGGAGATATTGGGGAGGAAGTATATTTGTAAAAGATGAAGGCTGTGTCTGTTTATTTTGTTTATCTTCAATTTTTTACCAGCTCACTTAAGTTCTTAGGAGGGTGGGATGCATTTTTCTTGCTGTCCAGTGCTTTATTCTTTTCATCTGTTGTTCTGTGGTCACAGTGACCTTAGCTATGTAGCACACTTTCCCAAATGTATTGAGTGCAAATAAACAGTTACTTAGCAAGACCTGAAAATATGTCTGCAGGTTTCTCCTTTGAAGCAAATGCGTGGGGTCATTGCATTTCCAGAAATCTGCCTTCACTCTCTGTTGATATTTCATGCCTCACAGTTTCTTCTCGCTGAGCTGTGGAATAACAAGTGTAAGTTGGTAGAGTGTTCATTTGCCTTTCCAGGGTTATGTGGCAAAGTTTGTTCAGAAGAAAACAAGTCTTTTCTTGGTTCTCTTTTTCACTTTTTGTTAAAGTTGCAAACTCCTGATTAAATGTCTGGCGCATTAATGAATGACCAGCTGCAGTTTTTAGCTCTTTAAAAGGCACTTGCATTGTGATTTTACATGCTGGTTATCTGTCCCATTGTAAAATGCCCACTCCATCAGAAGTGTTCCTCAGTTTCTCTTGTCCACAATACTTTACACTTTTCTCCAGTGTCACATTACTAAATCGTATTACATTAAAGCCCTGTGTTAAGCATCTGCTTTTGACTGAACTTCTTCATAGTAACCTTTAATTCGTGTGTTTTACAGTTTCAAAATGGGTTAATCTTCCTCTAATTGGCCACTACATGAGAGTTTGTTAATATGTAGAAACTGCTAAGAACAATGGGATAATTATAGTTATCCCTTGGTATCCACGGGGATTGGTTGCAGGACCCCCCACAAATAGCAAAGTTAAAGGATACTCAAGCCCCTTATATAAAATTGTACATAGTATTTGCATATAACCTACACACATCTTCCCTTATACTTTAGATTACTTAGACATATTACAATGTAAATGCTATTACGTTTTATGTTTTGTTAATCCTCAACATATTTTTTCCCATTGCTTTTCAGAGAAAGTTAAGAGAGGGAGGGAAAGGGAAATTAGAGAGACACTGACTGGTTATTTCCCGAAGGCACCCTGACCTTGGGTGGGGAGTGAACATGCAACCCAGGTACCTGCCCTTGACCGGCACTTGAACCCATGACCCTTTGGTGCAGGGGCCCACACTCTCACCACTGAGCCACACCTGCCAGGGTTGTAAATACTATTTAAATAGCTGTTAAACTGTGTAGTTCAGTACAGATGCAACCTGCAGCCATCATAGGCTTAACTACATAGCACCCATCAGCAACAGTGAAACTTTTTTCCTGATATTTTCCATCCTTGGTGGTTGGTTGAATTTGAGGATGGGGAACCCTCTGATACTGAAAGCCAACTGTACTTTGTCACCATGAGGATTTGGTCCAATCAATTCAATAGAGATTTTTGCCTCCTTTTCTGCTGGATTGGGGTTTAATAGTTTCTGTTGTGTCATAGGAATAACAGCTCAAAGAGGGATAAGATTTATGGGGTAAGAGGTAAGATTTATGGGGCCCTCCCTAGCCGGTTTGCTTAATGGTTAGAGCTTTGGCCCCACAGACGGAAGGGTCCTGGGTTTGATTATGGCCAAGGGCCCATACCTCCGTTGCAGGCTCCAGGGAGGCAACCAATCCATGTGTGTCTCACATTGATGTTTCTCCCTTCCACTCTGAAAAGCAATGGGGAAAAAGTCCCCAGGGTAAGGATTTAAAAAAACATAACTATTTGAATAAGTAAAAAGTTACTATAGCTGCTGTTGATGCTGCTCCTCAACATGCAGCCTCCTGGCCACTATTTTTTAGCAATTAAGGTTCCCAGTGTCTCAGTCCAACACCAGACTAGTTTTATTGCTGACTCATTGATCCCGTATTTTTTCCTAGTCTCCCTTTCCGTTTGCCAGTTATACTAGAGTGTAATTGCCTTTGGTTGGATATTGAGTGACTCAGTTTTACCTGACACCATCTTTTAAATGTAAGGCTTGCAGGCCATACTCCCGGTTTTGACTGAAACGTCATCCTCCCCACTAATGAAGCTAGGCTCCCTGCACCTATTCCTCACGTGTGCTGGGGCTTTTTTTTTTTTTTTGTAAGTAACAACTTGAAACGTGTTCAAATTTTTATATAAATGTGGAAATTGACAGTCCCAATGATTCTGAATGGTGCGAGAGGAAACCTTTTCCAGCTCACTCGTGAAATTCTGACCAATTAAGAGGCTGGATGTAAGGAATGAGGTCGAAGAAAAACAGCTGACGTTGAAAAAGCGTGGCTACTCTCGAGTTTATCTGAGCCAGCTTCAGAAAGGTTGCCAGAGAAGAAAATGGTGAAGTGCACTGATGCCGGGCGGCGTCCAGGTCGGGCCAGTGGCGCCGCGCCTGCTGCCCAGCTCTCCTCCGCGGACCCGGAAGGGCCTGCCCGCGGGGGCGGTGCTCCGTGCGGCCCCGTCCGTCACACTTGGCTGGGTGCCCCAGGACCGAGGCCCGCCCCTTACTTGAGAGTTCCTTTAAACTCCGCACCGGAGCCCCTCTGCGCCTCCGGCGTGCTTGCCCCGCCCCTCGGGCGGCCCTCTCACCCAATTCTGATTGGTCGCAGTCCCTGCTCATCAGCCGTGACGCCAGGGTCGCCTGCCGGGGACCCGCCCTCTTCCGAGAGCCCTGAAAACAATTTTAAGATGGCGGCTACGGCGGCACGGAAAACAATGGGCTCGGGGTGGCGGGGCCAGGCCGAGGCCTGAGGTGGGCAGCGAGCGCCGGCCGGGGTCGGGCCGAGCGGAGCCGCAGGAAGACCCGCCGCCGTCTACGGAACTCGCGGGGCCATGGCGCGGCCGTGAAGCGGCCGGCCGCCGGCGAGGAGCGGAGCCCGCAGTTCCAGCCGGCCCGAGAGGCCCTCCCCGGGCCCGGCCCGTGCAGTCCTCGGCCCATGGTGCTGCCCACCTGCCCCATGGCGGAGTTCGCGCTGCCGCGGCACAGTGCGGTCATGGAGCGCCTCCGCCGACGCATCGAGCTGTGCCGGCGCCACCACAGCACCTGCGAGGCTCGCTACGAGGCCGTGTCGCCCGAGCGCCTGGAGCTCGAGCGCCAGCACACCTTCGCCCTGCACCAGCGCTGTATCCAGGCCAAGGCCAAGCGCGCCGGCAAGCACCGGCAGCCGCCCGCCCCGGCCGCGGCCCCGCCGCCGGCCCCGGCCCCGCGCCTGGACGCCGCCGACGGCCCGGAGCACGGCCGCCCCGTCGCGGTGAGTAGGGCGCGGGGAGCGGCCCCTTGCGCGGAGACGCTCCTCGGGCCTCGCTCTGGGCAGGCGAACCTGGCAGGGAACTGAGCGGTTGTCATCTGCGGCAAATGGCACAGTGGCATTAATTTGGGAAAACATGACCGTAAAGACCTTACATTAAGGCTCAGGCTGGGAAGGCTGGTGAACGGCAGCTGAAAGGTTTTCCTCCCAGACATGATTCTGAAGTTTTGAGAACTTTCTTTAAACACACTGGCCTTAGAGTGGCCTGTAATAGTGGTCTCATTTATTCTGCAAATGTTTATTGGGTCCTTGCTGTTTGCTGGTTCACGGCTTCCATATGGAAATCAGTCGGCCTTCAGTTAATCAAACTCTTCTGAGTGGAAACATCCAGAAATTCTTGGAAACCTTAGTAAAAGTATTTCTTGTTTAGGCACTCCAGAAATTTGTGAACTTGTGAATCCAGCAATGTTGTGGACATCTTCAGTTTTCATTGATAAGCCTATTTATAAATTCTGATTATATTAGAGAGTTTGTTGGTAAATTATTATGCCCTTTGAGTTCTCAGTAGCTATTCAAAAGGAACAGAACTGCCCTGGCCTGTGTGGCCCCATTGGTTGAGTATCGTCTTGTGCACCGAAAGGTCGCCGGTTCAATTCCTAGTCAGGGCACATACTCAGGTTTGGGGTTCCAGGTCAGGGTGCATACGGGAGGCAACAGACCGATGTTTCTCTCCCTCTCCCTTTCTCTGTCTCCAAAAATAATCAATAAAAGCATGTTTTTTTTAAAGAGAGAGAAAGTTTTTTTGGTTTTGTTTTCTTGGTAATTTAAAGTTTAAAACAAATGTTAGCAATCTAATTTGTTCTATGTATTTTTTAATTCATGCCTTTATTACCTTTCACCTGGGCTGTTGCAGTGCCCATCCCTAACTAGTCATCAAGCATTTGGTCTCTTTTCCTCTCTAAATGCTTTGTCCCCCACAGGTCCTATTCTCTGGTTGAATTATTTTCCATATTCTCTCCCACATTAGTGTGGGCTGCTGGACATTTCATTGATGATTGCTTATTGGCTAGTCAGGTCTCTGGTTCTCACTTTCCTCATCTGTAAACTGCAGGTATGTTTAGCTTATTATCCTCCAGGAGGGTCCTTTCGTCCTCCCAGTCTTTCAGAATCCTGCCATCCTTCAGATCTAGCTCATATTCCTCTTCTTACATTCCTCCTCTTTTTTAAAATTTATTTTTTATTATTTTACTTTGTTGATTTGAGAAAGAGAGGAAGGGAGAGAGAGAAACATCGATTTGTTGTTCCACTTAATTATGCATTCATTGGTTGATTCTTTTATGTACCCTGACCAGGATCGAACCTGCAACCTTGGAGTATCCCGACAAGCGCTTAAACTACTGAGCTACCCAGCTTGAGCCATCTTCCTCTTCTTGAAAGTTAGTTTCTGACCACACTAGCCCAAAGCAATCAGAATCAACTTTGTCAAAAACATTTAGGAAACTTATTGTCTATGCTGTTTATTTTTAGCACATAGTCACATACTACTTTGGCCATGTCTTTCCTTTCCAACTAGACTGTAAACCCTGGGAGGCAGGGGTGTTTGGCTCAGAGTTTCTTACACATTGTAGGCTCTCAGCATGTGTTTATTGAGTGATATTAAACTTGGTAGTACTTAGTGATGTATCTCCTCCTTTGTGCTAACCTCAAAAAGCATAATGGCTAAACTTCATGATGCCTTTACTACCAATTATTGTTTTAAGAAAGGACTAACAGTAGTGGGTGGTCATGCCAATTTAAGTAAGTAATGAAAGCTCATAAAAATCTTAGTTTACACGCAAATAGTTGCCTTGAACACCACCTAAGAAAGTATATTAGTGATGATTCAGTGTGTTTAAAGAGAATGAGAGTTTAAACCGTACATGATATTTTTAGTCCTGAGTTACTGGAGAGAAATTTCCCATGTTTGAAGATAGATTAATTCTAAGTGTGTTAGAACTTGAATCTGGCTTGTCAGTTATTCCTTTGAGTGTCAGAGCCTCATCAGATGTGCCGTTCTCTGTTGATGTCTTATCACATTAAACCTTGAGCCATGGATTTCATGAATTTAAACTTTAAAGAGGAAGTGCTCTTCTGTTGTCTCCCTACTAGGAAGAGAGCCCCGTTTTACTTCAGTCTCCAAGTGATTCTGGCTGAGCTCTTTAGCCTTGAAGTGGGTTGGAATGGGATCTTAGGAATGAGAAGATTAATGTCACTAAGAAAATAGTGGCATTTTCTGTGTTAGTGGCTCCTTCAGTTCAGAGGGGGAGAGATTCCTTGCCGGGTAGGATTTGGGCTTGGAGAGAGAAGATGCCTCTTAGTTATTATTTTTGACAACTGAAAAATGTATTTAATTAATATTCTTTACATAAAGAATACTTATTATTTTTTGCCAGTTGTACTATAGTACTGTTAGGCAGCTGTTTTGTAGCTTGTTACCATCCAACAACCATTTGTAAGCTAAAAAGGGATCACATTTACTCATAGTGCTCACCTTTAGGCTTTTCCTTCTCTTAAGATGTCACACCACAGCAAGTCTTAACCACTTTCTGCTTACTGTTAAAGATGGGTCAGAAACAGTGCTTCAGACTATCTAGTTGTTAAGGAATGACCTTGTTAGATTTTCTTTATGCTGTGTGTGCTCTTTCAAAACCAAATAGTAGTTTTCTAATGACAGTTGGAGTTGACTTCTTTTTGTAGGAAAGTTAGATTATAGAGAATTATCCACCCACTTTACATAAATATTCATTCTGTAATGGAAGTAGTCTTTTACAATAGCTTGAACATTTCATTTAATAAAGGTTTATGCCTCCTCCCTTTATCCCCACAGCTGTTATTCTTTTGCTGCTTACTCCTTAAGTGGTTGTGATAGTCTAAGTAGAAATTTGACAGTTGCATGCCAAATTTTCAGTTTTGTGGAAGGTGCCTTCCCTGCTTAGGGGCACAAAATTTCTCTCTAACTTTCTATTGCAAATTTAAAACTTAGAGAAAAGCTTCACAAATACTACAAAGAACATCTGCATACCCTTCACTTACATTGTACCCACTGCCCAATTTGCTTTTCATTTACATGCATACTGTCATTCTTTCCTCTCTACATTTTCTCCCTTCCTCCTTCCCTCCCCCTCCCCCCCACGCTTGCTTCCTGAACCTCCTGAGAGGGCACCACACACCTCATGGCTCTCTACCCCAAAACACCCCAGTGTGTACCTGTACCTTCTAAGAGTTAAGAAAAATGTGCAGGTTTTTAATAATTTTATAGACTAAAATTATGTAAGAATTATGCAAATAACAAATTATTTCCAGCAAGTAGGTATTTCTGATCATAAAACAGACATTGTACTGTAATCATGTGGGATAGTTTTAGAGAAAAGATGACTAATGTGGCTTTAGGAACCCATCTCTCCCTATAACATCTGGGGCCTCATCCTAGCCCCCTCTTTCCTTTTTTATCTTCAGTATCCCTTTTTCCACTACATCCTTCCCTTCAGCTTGAAAGCACAAGCAAATATTCTTTCGTCTCTTCTCACCCTCAAAATAGTGTTCCATCTTCTTCCTTCCCCTTGCCCTTTCCACTGAACTTCCCACTTACATTAGTCCATTGTGATCTGCCTTCTACCTCTTCTACTTTTCCAAAGTTACCCCCTTACAGGACCGAAGATGGAATTGCCAAATTTACTGGCTTCTTAGTCATCATTCTTTTTGACTTTCTCCTCCTTACGACTTTTCTTTTAGCTTCTACTCTCTTCTGATTTTCTTTCCAGCTCTCTGACTGGATTTTCTCAGTCTCCTTCCTGCTTTCCCTTATTAATTCATGCAACAAATATTTCAGTGTCTGCTGTGGGCCAGAGCATATTTTAGGCACTAGAAATACAGCAGTGAACTGGACAAATTAAAACTCTGCTCACGTAAAGAAAGAGATCAATAATTTAAAAATTAAGTTTTAGTTGTAATAAATGCTAAGAAAAGTTAAAAGAGTAGTGCGATACTGAGTGATTTGCAGTAGCAGCTTTAGATAAGATGCTTTGTCTTTTTTTTTTTTAATCCTCACTTGAGGACATGCTTGCATTGATTTTAGAGAGAGAGGAATGGAGTAAGAGAAACATTGGTGTGAGGTGAGAGAGAAACACCAATCACTTGCCTCTTATATGTGCCAAACACGCAGTATGCTCCCCCACTGGGGATCGAACCTGCAACCAGACATGTGCCCTGACCAGGAATTGAACCCATGACCTCTTGGTCCTGGGGATGGTGCCCAACCAACTGAGCCACACCAACCAGGGCTTGATGCTTTATCTTAATTTGGGCCTGAATGACATGAGGTTATTAGTCAGCTGAAAGTCTCAGAACATTCCAGTTAGAACCACCAACACAGTCTTTGAGGCAGGAACTGAGCTTTGTGAAGAACAGAAAGGAGGTTAGTGTAGCCAGTAGGCAACCGGTGTGAGAGGTGGTTATATTATGGTAGTTATATTATCATGGGCTATATTAAAAGAGTTCTAAAGTTGAGCAAATTTAGGAGACACTGGGATAAACAAACTTAAATAAGCAAGGATCAGGCCAATTGCAGTGGGAAGCAATAGCAGGATTTAAGCAAAAACATGGTGTGATGTGATTTAGTTTTGAAAGGTCATTCTGGTACTCAATGGAGTTGGCATGGGCAAGAGTGGATGCAGTTATGTTTTTACAGAAATGTAGGCTGGGGCTGGTGGTGGTAATGGAGATAAAGAGGAGCTGATTCTGGACAGGTCCTGAAGGCAAGAGGTACCAGAGCTTGGTCATGGATCGGATGAGGGCAAGAAGGGGGAAAGTTGAGGGGAATTCCAAGTTTTTTGGCTTGAAAAACTTTCTTTACACACTTTTTAAATATTAATGTTCCCTAGGCAACTACATCTCTACACTTTTTTCACTCAATCATCTTTTCTTGGGTAATGTCATTGACTCTTCCATGGCCTCATCTATCATCTATAATAGTAAGATTCCCCAGAACTCTCTTCCAAGGTTCAAATCCATACTTCCAGCTGTCTACTGGACAGTTCCACTTTGATTTTCCACATGTCCAAAATGGGCTATCCCTTTTTCTTGCCAATCCTATATTCCCTTGGAGTAATTTCTCTAGCACAGTCATCCAAAGTAGAAACCTGGGAATTGCGTACTCCTTTCCTGCACTTCCAGGTTTCAATTGGTCATGTGTTTAACCACCATTGAGCTCCTGCAGGGAGCCAGGAATTACGGTGGTACAGGAACTAATTCAGCAGCCTAATGGAAAGTAGGTAGTAAGTGGGTCATTGCAAAGCCACGTTGAGGGCTTCAAAGCCTGTGAGAATATCAGGTAGGGGATGCCGCTTTGGGTGAAGTTTGGAAAGTTTTAAAGATTTGGCTTTTAAAATGGGTCTTAATATTTTGCCAGATGCTTTTCCCAAAGGGTGTTCCATGGAACACTTAATTTCATGGGCTATATGAAAAGAGTTCTAGAGTTAAGCAAATTTAGGAGACACTGGGATAAACAAACTTATACAGCTTCCTTTATTTAGGACTTTCCAAACCTTTAATATGCTAATATGCATGGGGATCTGAGTGCTTGTCAAGAGGCATGTAGGACTTTGATCCCTTTGGGAAACTAAGCAAAATCACAAAATTGTGACAGTGAATAGTTCTTTTAATTTGGGGCTTAAAGTACCAAAGGCGGGAAGATAAAGGTGGAAAGGTAGGAGTCAAATCAGGAAAAGCCATACATTTGTTTTTGGGTGTTTGGACTAAATAATTTTGAAACATTGTGAACCCCCTCACACATTTTATATTGACATCTAAAGCTTTCATCCTAAGTTTTTAAGCTTATCAAAAATTATGATACATTTATTGTGTTGTTCAATTGTGTACTAATTGTGTATCATAATACAATTTATTAAATGAAATATATTAAATAAGAAATTTATGTAACAGAACCTTATAAAGTGCCACATATATTTAATATGAATCAACTATTTTTAAAAGAGAAAAGAAAAAGGAAAAATGCGCCCTGGCTGGTGTGGCTCAGCCATTAGCATGTGGGCCCAAGCACCGAAGGATCTCGGGATCAATTCCCAGTCAAGGGCACGCACCTGGGTTGCAGGTAGATCCCAGGTCTGGGTGGATCATGTACGGGAGGCAACCGATTCATGTGTCTCTCTCACATTAATGTTTCTCTCGCTCTCGCCCCCCCCTTCCACTCTTTCTAAAATCAATGGAAAAAATATCCTCAGGCAAGGATTAACAAAAACAAAAGAGGGGGAAGCTATTTATAGTTGCAGGGGATGTAACTTTCAAAGAATTATAAATATTAACATTTAAAAATAAAATGGTTACATCACTTTTTAAAATGTAGCCAATGGAATTTGAACACCTTAACAATACACTTTCATCAGTCACTTAAAGAATGCTTTTCTTCAACAGAAATTTCAAATCATTCTTGTTTCTCCTGGACCTTTCATTTCTTTTACACTTGCCCTGCATAGTTTTATTCTAACATAATGAATGGTTGCAAGTTTTATTTGATAACGCTAGCATATTTTTTCTAAACAGAAAAGGTATAAAAATTGAAATTAAAAACTTCAATTTACTTTGAGCATAAAGCTCTATGCATATATACATTTTTAAATTCTCACCCAAGGATGTGTTTTTATTAGAGAGGAAGGGGGAGAGAGAAAAAGAGAAACATCCATCTGTTGCCTCCCACATGCCCCAGCTGGGGATGGAACCTGCAACCTGGGTATATGCCTTGACCAGAATCGCACCCTCAACCTTTTGGTGTATAGGACGATGCTCCAACCAACTGAGCCACACCGCCCAGGGCTATGTGTATACTTTTATTGTTTTTAAAGTTAACTTATACAAAAGAAGAATACATGTAGCATTTATAAGGTTATGTGTGTTAACGAATGTTTATTTCAGTAAGTTTAGTTATATTAGTGCACAGTAAAACAAATACATTATGAATTTTTATAAATCATATATTAAGTAAAAAAGCACAAGCTGTTTAGAAATGTCTTCCTTAATGAGATGGATGAAACTTCCCCTTCTTCAATTTGTTCACATAAGCATGGATGAGTATTACTTGTTGACAAAATGACAGTTCTCGATTCTATTTCTATTTTTTGTTTTTATAAATTTAAGCCCCATAAATTCTTGTTTACATAAGTAAATATAAAAGAAAGGAAGAAATTTAGTTATAGCAATGTTATTTAATTTTTTTTTTTAATCCTCACCCAAGGATATTTTTTCCACTGATTTTAGAGAGAGTGGAAGAGAGGGAGGAGGGGAGGGGGGAGAGAGAGAGGGAGGGAGAAAGAGAAAAAGAAACATTGATGTGAGAGACTCGGGGATCAAACTACGACAGAGGTACGTGCCCTTTACCGGGAATCAAACTCGAGACCCTTCAGTCCGCAGGCCAGCGCTCTAACCACTGAGCAAAACCAGCCAGGGCATTGTATAATTTTTTAAAACTTGAGTTGCATCCCAAAAATCAGTGATAGATCACCAAAAATTAATTTACCAAATAGCTGACAACTTGGTTAGGTACACCTTTAATTTTATTGAAAGCAAAGGATTAGAAGCCATCTGACTTATAAAAGGATTAAGCTAGTCATTAGTCATTCACTTTTCTCAGTTATTGAGAAATATAACACAAAGGCTTTAACAAATCTTATCAATTGATTATTGATTATACTTACTATTCTTTCACATAGAGGTACCTTGTTTAACCTAATATATTCAAAATTGGTTGGGAAAGTCAAAATACTCTTCATTTCCATATATCTTTGCCAATACAGTAGTTTTTGTTAAAATACTTTTATCTGCTTTAGATATATTTCATCAAAACCTTAGAGCTGTGCCCGGCCAGCATGGCTGAGTGCTTGAGTGTCAACCTATGAACTAGGGGGTTATAGTTGGATTCCCCATTAGGGCACATGCCCAGGTTGCAGGCTTGATGCGTGCTCAATGATTCATCATTGATGTTTCTCTCTCTCTCCCTCTCTCTGAAGTCAATTAAAAAAAAAAGAAAAACTACCTTAGAGCTGCTACTATAGCATGTTTAATGTGGAAAATGTCTACCATATAACTTAATTGGCAAAACCAGTCTTGTCTTCATTGTCAAATTAATCAATGAAATCAGACTCAGCTTTCCGTAAGGAGAAGTTTGAACTTCATTTTTCAACTACACATAATATTATGCATACCTGTGACAGCCACCTCACTCCTGAATTCTAAGGGAGAGTGTTCAAGAGCATGGAGTCTTGCCCTAGCTGGCTCAGTGGTTAGACCAGTGGCCCGCAACTGAAGGATCCCTGGTTTGATTCCATACAAGGGCACGTACCTTGGTTGCAGGCTTGATCCCTGGCTCTGGTCTTGCAAGTGCTGGAGGAAACCAATCAGTCTGTCTCACATTGATGTTCCTCTCTCTTTCTGTCTCTCCCTTTTACTCTCTGAAAAGCAATGGAAAAAAATATCCTCAGGTGAGGATTAAAAAAAAAAAAGAGCATGGAGCCTTGTCATGAGTTTTGTTGCCTATTGGATAGGGTGCATTGCCTTCGTATTTCTTACCCATGTTCTCTGCTCTCTCATGGAGTGTTCCTTCAAAGACCTGTATGTTATTTGATTAGTTGAGGGTGGAAAAGCGATATATTTAATTGAAAAATATCATCACTCCTGCTGTCTGCTCTATGATATGTCTGAATTCAAAGCATCCTAACTCACAGACCAAACTTAGGCAACCTAAGTGCTCAGAGCTTTTAAAGTCAGTGGACAACTACCCTAGCAGGTTTTCTCAGTGGTTAGAGCATTGACCCATGGACTGAAGGGTCCCGGGTTTGATTCCAGCCAAGGACACGTACCTCAGTTGTAGGCTCCATCCCTAGCCATGGTAGGGGCTCATGCAGGAGGCAACCAATTGATGTGTCTCTCTCACATCAGTGTTTCACTATCTTTCTCCCCCCCCCCCCCCCCCCGTCTGAAAAAGCAATGGACAGAATATCCTTGGGTGAGAATTAAAATAAATAAATAATGTCAGTGGAGAACTGTTCTGCTTAGCAGAACAGAGCAGCAGGAGAGACTAGTACAGGGTGAACATTTGAAGGAGCATCAGTTTATACTAGGCCTGGTGGAGCAGCATGTCATTGGGGGCATCTGGCACTATGTGAATGAAGCCCATGTACAATACACTCGAGATCCCCAGAGTACTTTAAATTCGGTTCTTTGAAAATGGCCTAATTTCTCTTAGTGTCTTTACATGTATTCCCTTCCCCAACCTCAAAATGTCCAACACCCCCTCACCATTCTGAGCTCTGCTCATTTGTCATCATCTCCTCCAGGATCTCTTCCCTAAGTCCCTCCTCATGCTGGACTAGGTGCTCTAACCCTGTCAAAACAATCACACTGAGCTTTAATTAGTGTGTTTGCCTGCTCTCCATTAGACTGTGAGCAACCTAAGAGCAAAACCAAGAGTCTAGCACCATACCTGCCACATATTTGGCAGTCAGCAAGCATATGTTGAGTGAATGTTAATTATGTTGTGGAAGGAGCTCTGAATTGGGAAGTCAGAAGCTGTAAGTTTTTAGGCCAGGATCATTTCAAAAATTGTTTTGGTAGAGGTAGGCCCAGATTTGTACTCCCATGTTCATTGCAGCCTTGTTCACAGTTGCCAAGAGGTGGATGTGGTCTTAAGTTTCCATCAACAGATAAATGAAGAAAATTTGGTTTATACATATAATGGAGTATTATTCACCCTTAAAAAGGAAGGCATCATGCATAGATAAACCTTGAGGATGTTATACTAAATAAAATAATCCAGTTGCATAAAGACAAATACTGCATGATTCCACTTACTTGAGATTTCTAAAATAGTCCAACTCTTAGAAGAATGCTAGTAGTCAGGGACTGGAAGGAAGGGGGAATTGTTTAATAGGTTTAGAGTTTCAGTTTTATAAGATGAAAAACTTGTAGATATTTGTTCCACAAATATATATAGTTTACACTATTGTACTGTGTACCCTTAAGAAAGGTTAATAGCAACTGGACAGTTCCTTGCCTCAAACAGTCAATCCCCCCTGCTCATTCAACCACAAAGACAAGGAAAAAGAGGAGGAGGAGTCCTCCCCAGGATAAACACAGGACAAAACCTATATTTTAATAATTTTTTAAAAAAAGAAAGGTTAAGTCTGGCTGGCGTGGCTCAGTGGTTGAGCATCCATAGGAGATCATGGTTCTATTCCCTGTCAGAGCACATGCCCTGGTTTTGGGCTCTATCCCCAGTAGGGGGCATGCAGGAGGCAGCCGATAATGAGTTTCATCATTGATGTTTCTGTCTCTCTCCCTTCCTCTCTCTGAAATCAATAAAGACATTTAAAAGGGAGGGAGGGAGGGAGGGAGGGAGGGAGGAAGGAAGGAAGGAAGGAAGGAAGGAAGGAAGGAAGGAAGGAAGGAAGGAAGGAAGGAAGGAAGGAAGGAAGGTTAAGATAGTAAATTTTATTATATGGGTTTTGACTATAATTTTCAAAAATTTGTTATAAGACAAAAACTTTGGTCTTACAAACCATATATCCTGAAAATTTTCTAACAATTATAAGGACCTCGTTTTTTAGAATATTTTTTTATTTTTCAATTACACTTAACAATATTATATTAGTTTCAGGTGTACAACATAGTGATTACACATTTATATAACTTATAAAGTGATCACCCCGAAAAATCTAGTACCCATCTGACACTATATATAGTTATTACAATGCTATTGACTATATTCCCTATGCTGTACTTTATGTCCCCGTGACTATTTTGTAACTACCAATTTATATATCTTATCCCTTCCTCTTTCCACCCATCTCCCACCCCCACCCCCACATCTCTCAACCATCAATTTGTTCTCTGGGTCTGTGAGTTTGTTTCTATTTTGTTTGTTTATTTGTATTTTTTTAATATCCCACATATAAGTGAAATCATATGGTATTTGTCTTTCTTTGTCTGACTTCACTTAGCATAATACCCTCTAGGTCCATCCATGTTATCACATGGCAAGATTTCTTTTTTATAGCTGAATAATATTCCATTGTATATGTACCACATCATCTTTATCCATTCATCTATCAATAGACATATAGGTTGCTTCTATATATTGGCAGTTGTAAATAATGCTTCAGTGAACACAGTTATGCATATGTTTTTTGAATCAGTGTTTAGGGTTTCTTTGGATAAATATCTAGAAGTGGAATTGCTGGGTCTTTTTTTATTTCTTGTTTATAGCCTTTGGTGTTTGTTTGTTTTGTTTTATGTTTTAATCTGTCTTTATTGTTGAAAGTATTACAGATGTTCCTTTTTTCCCCATTGATCCCCTCCACCCTGCACCCCACCCCCGGGCCTTCATCACACTATTATCTGTGTCCATGGGTTATGCATATATGCATATAAATTCTTAGGTTAATCTGTCCTCACCCACCCACCCCTGCCTTCCCTCTGAGAGTCATCTATCTGTTCCATGCTTCTATGTCTCTGGATCTATTTTGTTCATTGGTTTATTTTATTCATTAGATTCCACATATGAATACGATCATGTGATACTTGTCTTTCTCTGACTGGTTTATTTCACTTAGCATAATAATCTCCAGGTCCCACCATGCTGATCCCAAAGGGTAAGGGATCCTTCTTTTTTATAGCTGCATAGTATTCCGTGGTGTAACTGTGCAAGAAGAATCTTGATATGATGGCAATCTTCTTGAACTTGCAGAGACTTGTTTTGTGTCCTAATGTGTGATCTGTCATTGAGGATATCCTATGTGCACTTGAGAAGAATTTATATTCTGCAGCTTTGGGGTGAAATATTCTGTAAATGTCAATTAAATCCATCTGAGCTAGTGTGTCATTTAGAGTCACTGTTCCCTTGTTGATTTTTTTTGTCTGGAAGATCCAGTAAAGTCAGTGGGGTATTAAAGTCCCCTACTATGACTGTATTGCTGTTGATCTCTTCCTTAAAGTCCTCCAGAAGTGTGTTTTTTCCATCCTGTGTGGGTCTTTTGTTCTGAGGTGGGTCTCTTGTAGACAACATATATTTGGGTCTTGTTTTCTTATCCATTCAGCTACCCTATGTCTTTTGATTGGGACATTTAATCCATTTATATTTAAGGTTATTATTGATAGGTGCTTATCTATTGCCATTTTATTTCTTTATGCCTATGTTTCTCATTCTGTTTCAACTTATTACAGCATTCCCTTTAGCATTTCTTGCAATGCTGGTTGGGTGGTGATTAACTCCTTCAGCCTTTTTTGTCTGGGAAGCTCTTTATTTCACCATCTATTTTGAATGATAGCCTTGCTGGATAGAGTAGTTTTGGTTTCAGATCCTTGCTTTTCATTACCTTGAATACTTCATCCCATTCCCTTCTGGCCTGTAGAGTTTCTGATGAGAAATCAGCTGACAGCCTTATGGGAGCTCCTTTGTAGATAACAGATTGCTTTTCTCTAGCTGCCTTTAAGATTCTCTCTTTGTCTTGAATTCTTGCATTTTACTTATGATGTGTCTGGGCGTGGGCCTTTTTGGGTTCTTCTTGCTTGGGACTCTCTGTGCCTCCTGAACTTGTGTGACTTTTTCCTTGACCGGGTTAGGGAAATTTTCTGCCATTATTTCTTCAAACAGGTTCTCTAACCCTTGCTTACTTTCTTCATCTTCTGGCATTCCTGTGATATGAATATTGTTGCATTTCATGTCTCATGGCTCCCTTAAACTGTTCTCCTGTGTTTTAATTGTTTTTTATTTTTGGTTCTCTGAGTGATTTTTTTCTACCCTGTCTTTTAATTCGCTGATCCGATCCTCAGCTTCCCTTAAGCTGCTTTTATTCCTTCCAATATATTTTTTATTTCTGCTATGCCATTCTTAATTTCCTTCATAGTTTCCATTTCTTTTCTCATGCTATTGAGCATCCTTATGATCAGTATTCTGAACTGTATATCTGATAGGTTGCTTATCTCCATTTCAATTTAGTTCTTCTTCTAGAGAATTGGTCTCATTTGGGGCTTGTTTTTTGTCTCCCCATTTTGGCTTCCTGTTTGGGTTTGTTTCTATGTATTAGGTAGATCTGCTAGGATTCTCAATCTTTTGGATGGTCTCTGGTGCAGGCCAATGATCAGATGCTGTTTATGACTGGCCTTGAGAACCCTGTTTGAAGCTTTCTGCAATCCAGCTTCTGGCTTCCTCTGCTGGGGCTGGGTTCTTTTGGAAGGGACCAAGATGGGCACTAAGGTCTGCTTTTCCAAGCCCTGGGTCCAGAAGCAAATCAGGCAAAGACTCAAAGCACCCAGAGGCTGATTATTATTCTCACCCTCTTAATGAGCCTCAGGTTGTAGAAACTTCACAGGGTAGAGGGAAAGATTTTCCAACAGGGAATACAATTGTGTCTCTCCCCCCTCCCCCGGCAAAAACTGCCTGGAGAGTAAATCTGCCTCTGCTCTATGGGAAAATTACTCAGCACAGGGTTCCAGACAGGTGCCACCTGAGCTCTATGTCCATAGCCCACAACCCTAGATTCTCCTCACACAGCTCTGTTCCACTCTGCCCTCTCTCTACCAGAGCCAAAAGTGAGTGGCTACACACAAAACTTTGTGCATTGGCCTTTTAAGGGTGTGAGTGTGCCTGCCTTTCCAGCCATCTTTCCCTGGCAGATGGAAACTCCACGGCTTTTCACAGCCAGATGTTCTGTGGACACCTTTCTCAGTTCTGTGCTTTGCACTAGGGAGCCCAGCTTGGGGTTTAGACACAGAATTCTGGGAACCCCCCCACAGCTGAGATATCCCTCTGGACCTTCAGCTGCTGCCTATGGGAGCCCAGCCAGCTCTCTTCCACCTCCACACTTTCTACCAGTCTCTGTGTGGTCTCCACTTTACATTCTTGGTTATAAGGGTTCTCTCCAGCTAGTCTTCAGTTGATTACTCACATTGTGTTTTCTGTATTTCAGCTGTAATTCCAGTTTGGTCCTGGGAGAGTGTCAGTGTAGCTTCCACTTAATCCTCCACTCTCTTACAGCCTTTGTTTTAAAGTCTATTTTTTTCTGATAAAAGTATTGCTACCCCAGTTCTTTGGGTGTTTGGGTGGTGTTTTTTTTTTTCATATCTATTTGCATGAAATGTCTTTTTCTGTCCCTTTACTTTCAGTGTATGGATGTCTTTCAGTCTGAAGTGCGTCTCTTTTAGACAGTGTATGGGTCTTATTCTCTTATCCATTCGGCCACCCTAAGGGCTTCTCAATAAAGGCAATGAAATTAGACAGACTAGAGTCATTTTAAGGTTAATCAGAGAAAGGTGATAGATTCTGTGATTCTTTGCCTAAATATAGAACAAGGGAAACATTTATATGTGTGTACCTCCATTGCTATATAGTACCTTTATTGTTATATAGTTATGAATAAAGTCTGTTAACCTATAAACAGAAAACAAAAAGACAGTAGGCCCTGTGTCTCAGGGAGGGACGTGCTCCTAATGAGCAAAAGGAAGATAGTTCAGTATTCTCATGCAGACGGGATGAAGCTAATGGGCCAGGAGTCAGAAAACCTAAATGCATTGACAGTTTGGGCCTAAAGTAATTGTATTTTTAGGCATAACCCTTACTCTCTCTGCTCCAACTTCCTCATCTTTAAAAGGTGTTAAGGGGAGGAAAAATCTAAGAGACCAAAGATTGTGAACTAAGTGGAAAAATTTTACCTCCAAGCAGGTAGCCCAATCTAGTACAGTCTCTAGTCTCTGAGACTTGTGGTTTAGGGGAGGAAAAATAGGATGGTTTTTCTAAAGCCGGAAGACCACAAACCATCTCTTCCCTTACTAGGAAAGCAGAGCCTCTGAGTGTTGCTGATTGGTGAATGATATCAGGACCTTTCTTTTAAGGAAGCTCTGAGGCAATGTGCTGTGTAGTGGGGCAGCCATCTTGGGATTCTGCTTTCAGCTGCCTTTGCTACTTAAATAGCAGTTCCCCCTTATCCACATTTCAGTTCCTGTGGTTTTGCTTTCCATGGTTTCAGTTGCTGGCAGTCAACTGTGGTCCGAAACAATTAAATGGAAAATTCCAGAAATAAACAATCCATAAGTTTTAAGTTAAAATTCAGCCATTGAAATCATCATAGCTTGATGATCCAGAATCACCCAAAACAGATGGTCCTTCTGATGTATCCTCAGAATGTAAATAGTAGCCTAACACCTACTTCATTTATCTCACTTCATCTTATCACATAGGCATTGTGTTATCTCACATCATCACAAGAAGAGTGAGTGCAGTACAATAAGGTATTTAGAGAGACAACATTCTTGTAACTTTTATTATAGTGTATTGTTATAATTGTTCTATTTTATTTTAGTTATTAATCACTTATTGTACCTAATTTATAAGTTAAACTTTACCATAGGTGTGTATCTGTAGGGAAAAAAACAGGATTTGGCACTATCTGCAGTTTCAGACATCCACTGGGGGTTTTGGAATGTAGGGGACCTGCTGTATGTGATGTGCCTGTCTTAGAATCATGGCATCCACTCAGGTCTGCTTTGATATAAGTAACCTAACTGGTCAGGTCAAAAGGAAAATTTTAAAGGACCAGACTCTTTAAATTTAAATATATTGTCATTTAGTCCTCATAGGAGTCTCATATCGTAGATACTATGTCCAATTTTACATGTAAGGAAACTAAGACTCATATATTAACTTGCCAAGGTTGACAGTTCAGTGCTAGGACCAAAATTCAAACCAAAGTCCAATACTAAAGCTCTTTATTTTTCAAATGTGACATTCAGCTTCTGTAGATGAGATCATACATGGGGGAGAACTTTATAAAAATTGGAAGTTTTTTTAGAAACAAATTGCTGGTTAATATATTATTTTCACTCAAAGATACTCTCTATGGCAGAGGGGCATATGTATCAGAATTACTTGGAGCACTTTTTAACCATGCATCTCCTTTTCTCTTTCCTCTTCGCCTCTCCCCTGACTTTTATTCCTTATCACTGCTAAACTAAATCACTGTTACTGATGGGAATATGTCATATCTCTTAGTTGTGTGGAGGTAAGTTAAATCTTTGCTTTCAGTTCTTCATTTTCTAGGTCATATTGTAAACCCACACCCTTGCCTTCATAGCAGGCAGAGTATACTTTCCCATCCCTTGATTTGGGGCTTGGACTTATGACTTGCTTTAACAAATTAGATATTAATGAGAGAGATTAGAGGATATATTGTATATATGGAACAAAAGTTTTTTAAAATTCAGAGAGCAAAATCTTGAAGAAGAAAAAAAATATTTATTTATTTATTTTTAATCCTCACCAGAGAATATTTTTTTCATTTCTTTTCAGAGCGAGCGGAAGGGGTAGAGAGAGGGAGAGGCGAGAGAAACGTCAATGTAAAAGTGACATATCGATTGGTTGCCTCCTGCACATACTCTGACCGGGGCCAGGGATCAAGCCTGCAACCGAGGTACATGCTCTTGGCCAGAATCAAACCCGGGACCCTTCAGTCCACAGGCCAACGCTCTAACCACTGAGAAAAACTGGCTAGGGCTTGGAGATATTTTTAAAATAAGAGATATAGGCCCTGGCCGGTTGGCTGGATTGTCATCCCCATATGCCAGGGTTACATATTTGATCCCCAGTCATACAGGAGTCAGCAGATGAGTGCATGGATGGGTGGAACGACAGGTCAGTGCCTCATTTCCTCTCTCTCTCCTCCCTCCCCCTTTCCTCTCTAAAAATCAATAAATAAAAATAAGAAATATGTGTGAACTATGCATATGAAATATAATTTTCCCAGAAAGTAAAGAAAAAAGACAAAACAGATGAAAAATAGAGAAGAAAACTAGAGGACCAATGTAGGAGGTCCAACATCTGAATGATAGAAATTGCAGGAAGAAAGAAGACGGAAGAAACGACTAAAAAAAGTAATTTGAGAACTGAAGGGCATGAATTGTCAGATTTAAAAGGACATGCTGTGCCTATCACTGGGGAATAAAATAGACCCACACCAGTCATAAAATTTCTTTACATTAGGTTTAAAAGATTCTATAAGCTTCCCGGGTAGGGAGAATACTAGGACACATATCAAGAATCAGAATTTTTTTGGACTTCACAGCACCAACATAGGCAGCAAGAAGATGGTAGTACAATGCCTTAAAAATTCTGAAGGAAAATTATTACAGACCTAGAATTCTAGCCAAAATATATAAGAATGAGTATAGAATAAAGCCATTTTCTGAGATTAAAGACTTAAAAAAGTTATAACTGCCACATACCCTTTCTCAACAAGCTATTGCAAGAAGTACTGCACCAAATAGAACAAATCAAGAAAGAGTAAGACATGAGATGCAGGAAGCAAGAGACCCAGCACGAGATGACAGGGGTCCTTTGATGGGTGGTGAAAGGTGATTTCAGGATGATAGCCTTGCACCAGATGTGAGGGCAACTGAGCCACACTGCAGCAGTGTCACCCCTGAGACAGAGCGTCACCACCAAGTTCCCACATTTGGGCCATCTTCTTAACCTGAAGTCTGAACACCCAAGAGAACTTGGCCCAGATTCTCCTGAGGACACAAAGAAGTCCTCGGTTTTCCCTGACAGCTAGAGGTAAGCCACGGTGGGCTCAGGAGCTGGGAATACAGAGCTGCCACTCCCTCTGACCCCCCTTCTCCTGCATGTCCAACATCTGGTTCACATCATAGTCTTGTCCGGTGCTCAAAGGTGGAGAACCCTGCTTCCTAATACTCGCTCGTGACCTTGCTCATAACTTCTCCAGAAAAGGTCTCATCATTTCCTAGAGAAGTGGAAGTCAAACCACGACCCTAAGACTGTTCCATTTACCTCCCCCTAGAGCCTCTGTTCAGCGGGCACAGTGTTATTGACTCCTTGCGTGGCTGGTGTGCATTTGCCCTCCATCTTCAAGACTAGGCATTTTAGCCCAGCTGGTGTGGCTTGTTGGTTGAGCGTCATCCCATGTACCAAGAGGTGACTGGTTTGATTCCTGGTCAGGGCACATGCCCAGGTTTCTGGCTCGATCCCCAGTAGGGGACATGCAGGAGGCAGTGGATTGATGTTTCTCATCTATGTTTCTCTCTCTCTCTCTCCCCTTCCTCTCTCAAAAATCAACAAACACATATTTTAAAAAGGCTAGGCAGTTTATTGTTTAGGGATAGATGCCATGAAGATGGTAGAATAAGTAAAAGCAATTAACACAAAACCGGGATATTAGTTGTATCTGCTGTGGCAAAGAGAGGGGATGCAGGGGCTTCTAAGGAGAGCTCAGAGTTAAAGTGTATATGAATCACCTGGAGATCTTGTTAAAATGCATATTGTGAGGCAGAAGTGGGGGAGGCTGATATTCAGCATTTTTAACTGTTATGCAAAGTGCCGAGGTCCCAGAAAACCTCAGTGTATTGTTTGTGGATTCCAAAGAAACAGGGAGGACTGGCTGTGACAGACATGGGTTTATTAGGACAAGCTTAACCTTCCTTCCCTGTGAAATGGTGATTATACTGGCTTTGCAGTTGCTCTGCCTAACATTGAATAGGTGCCTAATAAATGGTAGCTCTTATTGATTTAGGAGATTTCTTTTTAAATGTTTATTTTATTGTTGTTTTTGATCTCCTGATTATCTCTGCTAATGAGGCATAAGCCTTTGTCAGAGACCTGGCCAACCATGGCCTGTTCATGTTTGGCAAACTAGCCAGTCCCAGCTAACAGGCAGAATTTAGGGGTTAATTTTTACTGAACAGTGATGATGAGTCAAGTCCTACTGTGATGCTGAACAGAGGTGAATGAGGGAGCAACCCTGCCCTAGGAGATGACAGACAGATAAGGAGACTGACTGCTACTGTGTTATTACATGTGTTGCACCAGAGGATGGCACCAAAAGCCAGTGGCAAACTCTGCAGTCATCTCTGGGAATTGAGAAGACTTTAGTTGGGCACTACATGCTCTCTGCCACTGAATGCAGGGGTATGCCCACAGAGCTCCCTGTGCTCCTGGCAAAACTGCTTTTCTGCCCACCTTCATCCTTAACCCACACACAGCCTCTGCTCTTGGCTTCTCTGCTGTCACCTGCCATCACTCAACTGCACTCTACCCACACACCAGCCTGCTAGGGACATTATTCTCAGACACCCTTGGGCCAAACCCCATCAGCGAACCTCAGCGATTCCACCTTCAACAAACATCCAGAATTGGCCACTTTTTACCACTTGTGCCAATACTGCTCTGTTCTAAATTGTTTCTTTTACCTGGATTATTGCTTCTTAATGCATCTCCCTGTTTGCCCATGCTTTCCTGCAGCCTGCTTTCTACCCACCAGCCAGAACTACCTTGTTCCCCTGCTTCAACCCCACCACAGGTTTTCCATCTCACATGGGGGGAAAGCCTACAGGCCCTATACAGTCTGGCACTCCTGCCCCTATGGTACCCTCTGTTCATGCTCCCACTTGGTCTCTGCACTGCTCTTCCCTCCGCCTGGACCCTCTTCCAGAAATGTTGGCACAGTTCACTCTAATGTCCTGCAGACTTTGGCTCATGCTTTTCACACTTCATGAGGCGTTTCCTGAGCACCTTATTGCAAATCATAAGCCCACAAACTCCCTTTCTTTCCATGCTTTATTTTCTTGGGAGCAAAAGCCAACTAAAATGTGGGCTCCAGAGAAGCGAGGGGTTGGTTTTGTTCTCTGCTTTATGTCCAGGCCCAGACAGGGGCTGGCTCATTGAGCTCTTGGTAGATTATTGTTGAATACACTGAACAAGATTATGAGAAGAGTTTGGAAAAGAGAGAGAGGAGGGGCAAGGTTGATTACTTTAGGGGAGGAAGGTCCTGTGCAGAGGGGCCTGGTGTGTTCAAGTTCAGCTTTTCTGATGCAGGAGACGGTCACTCACACTGCAAGGAGGAGCCTTGTGCAGTAAGGCACCTGCTGCCTACACCAGGAGGCCTGTGCAGGGGCACTGTCCTGAAAACTTAAGTCCAAAGCTAGTTTCTAGAGCTGTGCTGTCCAGTATGGTAGCCACCAACTGTGGAGGGCTGTTAAGCACTTGAAATATGCCTAGTCTGAATTGAACTGTACTAAAAGTGTAAACTACACATTGGATTTTAAAAAGAAAATCCACAATAAAAGAATCCACAATAAAATACCTCAGGAAAGAATCCACAATAAAATACCTCTTTTTTTATATCAGTTACATTTGAAATGATAATATGTCAGGTTGAATAAAATATATACTAAATTAGTTTCAGCTGTTTCTTTACTTTTAATGTGACTACACCTGGAGGGCTTGTTAAAACTGTATCCTGGATCCATGTTCCTGACTCAGTGGGCTGTGGTAATACCTGAGAATTTGCATTTCTAGTAGGTTCCTGGGTGATGCTTGTACTATTGGTCTGGGACCACCCTTTAAGAACCACTGCTCTAGAACAGAACAGATTGAAGTTGTTTTTGAGGTGGGGAGGGAAGAATTTGAGGGAAAGTCTCGGATGAGGCAGGTCCCCAGGGAATAAAATGGTGCAGCCAAAGGGAGTTAATATCCGCAAAGAGAGGTGGCTCCCTCTCAGAGAAGAGGGAAAGAGCTGGCAAGTAAGCACGTAGGAGATTCTGGGGTGAGAGAGGCACATTTTGGAAGAGTCACAAAACTTGGACTTTGAGAAATGACTTTGAATGAAATAGATGTGCATTCAAATTCTGGTTCATGCTAACTTCCTAAGTTGTTTGACTTCTCTCAGCCTCAGCGCCTTCATGTTGAAATTGGAGGGAATGCCCGGCCGGCCGTTGCTCAGCGGTTGAGCCTCGGACCCAGGATCCAGGCAATCGGGGTTCGATTCCCGGTCAGGCCACATGCCTGGCTTGTGGGCTCGATCCCCAGTTGGGGGCGTGCAGGAGGCAGCCGATCAATGACTCTCTCATTATTGATGTTTCTATCTCTATCCCTCTCCTTTCCTCTCTATGAAATCAACAAAGATTTTTTTTTAAAAAAAAAAGAAAGAAAGAAAATGGGGGGAATAGTACCTCACTGATTCTGTAGGTTGTCCTGAAGACAGCCTTCATTATAGGGCAGACAGAGAGCCTGAGAAACTGAAGGACAGTATCCATGAGGTTAAAGAACATTAGAGTGGCTGGGAAGGGAGCAACGACAAAGGTGAGAGGGTTAATTCTGGAAATGGTCTCTGGGTACCTGTAACTTGCTGAGCATTGGACTTGGTGGTGGGGATGAAAAGGGCAAGACTGTTGTCTTTCATGGAAGGGGGAGATGCAGAGAAACAGGCCTGTGAATATTCACAGTGTGACTCCAATGCTTTACTATGAATGTGAAACATAAGTACTATGTACAAAGATTTGTTAGAGCGCTAGGGATGGAATAAGGAACTTGACTGGGTGTGGGTTAAGTGGTCAGGGGAAAATGTTACAGAGGAGTTGATGTTTGAGCTGAACTGAATCTTAAAGGACTATTCAAAGGTTGCCAGGCTAGAAGTATATTCTTAATCCTGAAAGGAGTTCCATTTAATTCGGGGCCTGAAGGGAACAACAAGGGATTAAGTAGAGAAGTTGACTGGGATCAGATTAAATGTCCCTTCCGTGCCAGGTTAAGGAATTTGAACTTCACCAGTAGGTGATGGGAAAATAAGGGATTTTAAATGGTTCAAATATATATTTCATAGAGATCACACTGATAACATCATAACTGGTGGGTTAGAACAGAGAGTAGAAACAGACCAGCATGAAGTTATATCAGTAACCTAGGTAAAAAAAAAAAAAAAGAAAAGTTGAACTAAGATAGAAGTGGCTTGGAGGGAGATGTAGAAGGTAGAATCAGCAAAATTCAATGTCTGGTCACCTAAGAGGACAAGGATTGAGCCATGTACCTAGTAAGAGAGCAGGAGAAGAAGGGAGGAAGGCAAAGAGCCAAGTTTGGAGGATATCCTGTCTGGTATCTGTGTGGAGATTCCCAGTTTACAGTTGTATATACAAGTGTGGAACACAGGAGAGAGATCTGGGCACAAAGAAGATGATCTGGGAAATGTTCACTCAGTAAATATTTGACTGCCTGCTCTGTGCCAGGTTATCAGGCTGTGGCTCAGGCCCTGAGTGTGGACAGCAGTGAAAAGGGTTAAGGCCCTGCCTTGACTGGTGTTGCTCAGTATTTAGAGCATTAGCCCACACACCAAAGGGTCTTGGTTCAATTCCCCGTCAAGGGCATGTACTTGGGTTGCAGGTTTGATCCCCAGTGCAGTCAAGGTACATCGGTGGACAACCAATCAATGTCTTTCTCTCAAATTGATGTTTCTCTCCCTCTCCCCTCTCCCCTCTCCCCCCCTCCCTCCCCCTCCCCTTCTCCTCCTCTCCTTTGCCCCTCTCCTCTCCCCCTCTCTTCCTCTCCCTCCCTCCTTCCCTTTCACTCTCTGAAAATTGGTGGAAAAAATGTCCTTGGTTGAGGATTAGAAGAAAAAAAAGGGTGGAGGCCCTGCAGCAGCATGGCTGAAGGAATAGGCATGAGAAAGGGCAGCTTGCAGGGAGTGGCCTTGGAGGCAGGAGCAGGTGCCCAGAGTGGTTGAGAGAGCCTTGAGGAAGACGACACTGATTACGAGAAGAGAGGAGTGGTCATTAGAGCTCAGTGCCTCAGAAAGGTCAAGTAGATACAGTCTGATACATGTCCTTTGGATTTAAGAACCAGGTCACCTTGGTGAGCATGACAAAGTAGAGACCTGTTTTTTGATGAGGCTCTGAAGTGAAGGACGAGGATTAGCTGAGCCGTAAGGATGCCTTCAGAGGTGCCTCAGCCCCAGGAAGTGGCTCTGCTCCCTCTCCCTCTTCTTTTTTAGATGAGGAACCAAGCTTCTCAAGATGTTGAGTCATTTGCCTGTGAGCACACAGCAGTTAAGCAACAGAAGCCAGATTCAAACCTGGTCTAGCTGTGCTCTTAACACTGTGCTAAATGCTATGTAGAGTAGGATGGAAGTTAAAAGATGGGAGGCATTTGTCAGTGCTGAGGGGAGGAAAGAACTAGTAAAGAGAGGGATGAATGGAAAATAGAGAAAAGGTGGTAATTGAATGAACAAGGACTTTGAAAAGGCTGGATGGCATGAGGTGGGATGGAGAATCTGGGTGAAGGGCTTGGCTTAGGAAGGGAAGTCCCTCAGGTGAGAATTTCCCTCTAAATGGAAAGATCACGGTTGTAAGCTTGCAGTAGACTTTCATGATACATCTTTTTCATATTTTTGTATGAATACCTGACTAGACTTATAGAATAACAGTCCCAGAGGATTTCAGAGAGAATTAGGCTGATCTGTTCTTTAAGTGAGCTCAAGTTTTACTCCAGAATAACCCTTCTTTGACCTTCTTGGCTACCAACCAGTCTCCCCCTACACACACACACACACACTTTTTTTTTTTTAGGGATAAGAAGAAGGGGAAGGCTTTTATTTTTAGATTGAGGTCCAAAATACATATGTCTGCAAAGTACACTGCTTTTGAGACAACCAAGCACATGAGATCACCCATTTCACTATAGCTTGGGTTGGGGAAAGTCATTCCATTCTCTCTTGTAAGGAATTTTTGCTGAGTTTTAGCCCCATCCCATTTGCACAGGCTGTATATGTATTATGTGTGTGTATATATTTTTTACTGCTGTATATCTTTAAATAAATTCAAATTCAAACTGGTTGCTGGAATGATGCTAATCTGATGATCAGAGCTAAAAAGTGAATGAAAACCTGACCTCTTAATCTCTCTCCCTCCTGTACGGTGTGTTCATCACAAGACTATCAATCAAGACAAGGCATGAAGTCTTCTGTAATGACCAGCACTTCGGAGATTAGTAAAGGAAAAAACTCTTAAGATCCTTTTTACTCTTATCTTGATTTTTAACTCCCAAGTCTTTGATCCCTTATTTGCTTTCTTCTCACCTAAGATGGGACCAAGGAGAGATATTGGAGGGAGTTGTGTTGTCAAGTTACACATTGAAGGGTTGTGTCTGGCTTTATTTTGCTCTGAAACATTTCCCATCCTACCAATTTGGGAAGCCATGTGAGGCTCAGAAGGTTGAGGATACCCATGAAAACAAAGTAGGCTATCAGTAACTGGTTGTGGCCTAAGACATGTTCCTTGATTCTTGACCTGCATGATGAAGATGCTGAGTAAGAGGATCTAAAGTTCCACTCAGCTTTAAAGGTTCAGGACACCATCCTGCTAATATCAGTGATGGCCCTATACAGGGAGTTGCCCTAGGCTTCATGCAGTACTCACTGAGATTGTACTATGTGCCAAACACTGCCTTGTAGAGACTGTCAAAATAATGGTAAGTTTCGCTGTGCACTAGGTTTTTACCATGTGCTAGGCAGGGCACAAGTCTTGGAGGGTAAAAGATAAGAAAGTTCTGCTCTCACCACATTGGGATCATGTTTCCTTTGGAGGGAACCAGGGCCACGTGATGGCTCAACCCCCTCAGGCCCATCGTTCTGCTTTTTTCCTCCTTTTACATAGAAGTTAACAAAAACATTTGTGTTCTAAGTGCACAAACCCTGTACAAAGTACTTGGAATTGGAGAAAAAAGTATAAGGTGGTTTCTACCTCAAGGAACATACAGTGGAGTTCATGGCCTCTTCCCCCTTAGCTTCCTCTCCCTCGCTGTCATTCCTTCAACAAGCATTTATTCTTAGGTACCAACCATGTACCTGGAAATTTTTATTTCTCTTGCCTTTTTCTACCCCTAATTCCTCTATCTCAGATTCTTTCCATTTCTGCTTCCATTTCTTTCTTTAAAAAAAGAAAAAAGGCAACAAAGACAAATTTGGGGGATTAGAAAGAAGAAGGAGACTTTAAGGGAAAAATGTATGCTTAGTTGGCATACCTGAGTTTATTTTGAGACCCCCCCCCCCAGATGCTCTGCATCCATTTCTGTAGCAAAGAGAATATACAAACTGTCTGCAAAGTACAAGAAGCGACCTATTTAGCAATTTCATTTCTCAGTATAAAATATAAATTTGTACTTTGCTTTATAATCATAAAGGAAGAGATTACATTGTGTAAAACATATGACCAAACTTTTTATCAAAAAAGATGATAGTCACATGCTCCAGTGACACAAATTGATTGATTTGTGCTGTAATTATGTAAAATACAACCATTGGAAGAAACTGGGTGAAGAGTAACAGGACCTCTCTGTAATCTCTTTGCAACTTCCTATGAATCTATAATTTTTTTTTCCTCACCGAAGGATATGTTCCATTGATTTTAGTGAGAGAGAGGAAGGGGCGGGGGGAAACATACAAGAGATGTGCCAACCCTCAACCTAGGTATGTGCCCTGACTTTGAATTGAACCTGCATGCAACCAATCTTCCTTCCTTCCTTCCTTCCTTCCTTCCTTCCTTCCTTCCTTCCTTCCTTCCTTCCTTCCTTCATTCATTCATTCATTCATTCATTCATTCATTCATATTTGTTGCACAGGACGACACTCCAACCAATTGGGCCACCCAGCCAGGGCATGAATATATAATTCTTTAAAAACAAAAAGTTTTAAAAGGTGACAGTAAAATGTCTAGGCACCAAACTAAAGTTTTCTGGAAAATGCTTTTCTCAGATCCGCTATTTTCGGTGTATCCTTGTAGGCAATTCACTGGCAAGGAATGGTAGTTACAGATCTCTCTAGTGCTCTCTGTGCTCCTAAATCAGTGAGATGCCAAACTAGTAAGATAAATAATGTCTTAAAAATGGGACTCTGTAGTAGCAGATTATAGACAGTTCTGTGATAGTTTTTCTTTAAATAGTTTACAAAGAAACACATGTGACATTGGTATAGGGGGTTTCCTCATAGCACAGCCTGTTTTTCTGGTAAGGACACGATGGGGCTCTGTGTGCTTGTCCTAGGGGAGGTGCTTTTTTTCTTACAGTTTGAAACTCTGACTCACTCCCTGCTGCTCCCAAACTCCTCTTTCAGTTTCCTAGGTGGAAGTGGGAGTAAATAGAGCCTCACCTCAGTTTGACCAGGGGAGGACAGGGCCATGGGCATTAGCAGCAGATCCTTCCAAGTCCTCTTGAGTGCTCAGCCCTCAGGAAATCTCGTAGAGTTCATGACTTCCATCTGCTATAACACGAGCATTGGCACCTATCCTTAGGATAGGGTACCTTTGAAGGTGGACTAAGTTTCTGAAACACAATGGGGAACAGCAAGTGCAGGTGCCAAGTGCTCAGCAGGGCACACTGGGAAGTCATGACTTGTCCCTGTCACACTTGGCTCAGATCTGTGCCTTATCAAAGTTGCTACTTGACTTGGATTTTTAGGATTTTTCCTTAAATCATTGAAACCTTGAATGTTACATGAAAATAAATCCCCTTTGCCTAAAGAGGATCTTTTCCTACACAGGGTTCCTGAGGATCCTGAGTGTATGTGCAGAGTGCTAGAGGAGCTCAGGAGAAAAGGAAAAGCCAACATGGTATTAGGTTGAAATTGCCAATATTTAACCATTGCTACCTTAAAAAGTTATGATTTTATATATTTCGGCCAGTACTTTTGAGGAGTTCCAGTGATCCGCATCACTGGTGTACAGCATGGGTGCAGTTGGAGAGTTGGTGTGGAGCTACAGTAGTGCCAGAGCCAGAAGGACCGCAGAGCTAAGCTCAGAATTACAAAGGCCTGAGGGCAATGAGGTGCCGTGGAAGAGCTTTAGGGAAAACAGTGAGAGGCTCAGATTTGCCCTTCAGCACAATCACTCTGACCATAGTGTGGAATGTAGATTAGGAGGGGATTGTGACAAACTAGCTTTGGACAAGGTTAGAATAATCCAAGCCAATAAATTGGTACCAGTAAAAGGAGAGAAGCATGTGTATTCAAGAAATGCTAAGGAGGTGGACCAGTAGAGGTAGCTTACTGACTGGGTGCAGGGACTAGAGGAGGAGGGGCTAAAGTGGCTCCCTGGTTTTTAGTTTGACTGGGTGGATAGTCATGACATTCTTTGAGGCTGGAACAGAGGAAAGGCAAATAGGGCTAGGGAGACACTGCTTCAGGTTTATGCAGATTTAGTCTCAGGTATCTGTGTACGCCCTAGTAGAGCACATCAGGTAGGTAGTCGGACAGACAGGAGTCTGGAGCTCTTACACGTGGGTAGGTTAGAGATAGCACATTCATTCACAAATATTTGTGGAGTGCTAGGCACTCTTCTAGGTACTGGGGTCTCTGCTTTTCATTCTAATTGAGAAGAGCTATGCCCATTCAAATGAGTGCCTCCAGTGGGGGAATTAATAAGAAAATAGGGTAGAGTGGCTGTGGAGGAGTAGGTGATCAGAGAATAACTTTGAGGAGAGGAGCCACCCCTGGGAAGATAAGGGGGAAAAGTATTCTGGCTGGGGCCAATGTTCTCAGTGGTTAGAGCACTGCCCACGCACCTAAGGGTCATGGGTTTGATTCCCAGTCAAGGGCATGTACCTGGCTTGCAGGTTTAATCCCAGGCCCCAGTCGAGGTGCAGGCAGGAGGCAATCAATGTGTCTCTCACACATCACTGTTTCCCTCCCTCCCTCCCTCCCTCCCTCCCTCCCTCCCTCCCTCCCTCCCTCCCTCCCTCCCAAAATAAAATCAATGGAAAAAATATCCTTCGGTGAAGATTAACAAAACAAAATCCAGGGCAGAGAGAACAAGTGCAAAGGCCCTGAGGCAGAATGAGCAGGCACATTTGAGGAACTGAAAGAAGACCAGTGTGACTCAAGCATGTTGCACAATACAGAGGGCCCATGAAAGGTGCGCATAGGGGACCAAGGGCTGGTAGGTCAGCACTTAGTCCCTGGGAAGCTGGATTTATTCTAGTGTGATGTTCAGTCATAGGTATTTGAAGACTTGGGAATGGATGAGATCACTGGGAGTGTGTGCATAGTGAAAAGAGGAGAGGACTCTGATATTTATTTGAAGGAGAGACATACCTCAAAGGAGACTGAGAAGAAACAACCTGAAAAGTAGAAGAGAAAGAAAGATAATGTGGTAAAGAAATACGAGAAAAGAGCTTTAAAGATGGAGGGAATTATTAAGTGGCAGGTGATGAAAGGGAGAGGGCAAGACTAAAAATGTGGGCTGCGTTTAGCAGCATGAAGATCGTGCTGGCCTTGGAGAAAGCAGTCCTCCTAAATTCTCCCTTTCTTTTACCCCCCACATCCAACATCCAGTCAGTTCCCAGAGGGCAGGAGCCAGAGGATTGTTTTGGACCAACATGCTAGCTCTCCGGGTGGGGGTGGGTGGTGTTTGGCAGATAGGAGGATGACAGAAGAGGAAGGAGGAGGGAAAGTGAATGCCCAGTGAGAAGGGGCAGGAAGCACTGTTGGCTCCCCCAGGTGGCCAACTGAGTGTAAGGAGCATTGATAAGAGAGCCATCCGTTTCTTAACCAGCCGCCTCTGTTTGTTAACTCAGAGTGGAAGAGTATAGGCATTATAATTTGGGGGAGTTTAACTACAAAGCACACTGGAATTTCAGTGGTGGGTGGCGGAAGAGGGAGGAAGTAGCGGGACTGTTATGTAAGCCTAGTGGGTCAGACAGATATCAGGATGCTGATTTGGTGTCCACGAGGTGTGGCAACTCCAGCTTGACTGGTAGCAGCATTGATATCCTGGGGCCCCTCTTTCAGAACAGAAGATGGTGGGTGGTACAGGCTAGGGTGGGAGTCAGGCCTACAGGGTACATTGGTGCAAGACTGACTGGGTGAGCATGTGGAGCCCCCAGTTTACCATCAGGCATGCAGTATTCTACAGCGAAACCCCTTTGTGAAGGAAACAAGATTGTTTTATCCCAGAACTGGATCCTCCTGAAACTCTGTGCACCATTCGATAGTTAAGACAGGAACCTCTGAGCTGAGCACCCAGAAGTACTACATTGTGCATTTATACATGGCAGCCAGCCTTGTATGCTTACAAGTGACTACTGTGTTTGTTCTCATCTTTTCTCATCTCTTCTGTGAATTCCTGGAGATGAGGCTTTGTGGTTTACTCACCTTGCCTCTCTCTAGTGCCATGCACATATCAGGCACTCCTGCAGATGTGCAAGGCTTAAAAATCTGCCAGGGCCACCACATTTCACATTCCCACCCCCACCTACATTATTCCAGTGAAATTTTGAGAGGGATTGAGAAAATGGCCTGGTGTTTCCTTTGGGTAAATATGCAGTTGGCATTTCAAAATTAAGTTGCTACTTGGGAACTTGTCTGCATCTGTTTGCATGTGGATATTGAAAGAGGGAGTGATAGCTTTTATAATTGTTAGGGCAAAGAAGGATTCTGTTTCTAATCTGGGACAACGAGCTGACTCATCAGGTTCCTTGACCTTTTAGGTTTCCATCTTCCTCCTCAGGAAAATGGAAAACTGAGCAGGTTTACAGATAGCCCAAACAGGACACTGAGGAAAAAATGATTTTCCAAAAATAAAACAATAGAATAAAAATCCCAGAAGAATTAACAACTCATTTTTGTTTCCTTCTGATAGATTAAATGGGTATGAATTTACCATCCCCAAAGGAAACTTCAAACAGTGAATCCTATTAAGGGTCCATTTTAGGAGCATGTTTTCTTTCCCCCTCTCATCTCTAGGTGGCAGCAGGAAGCAGAGGAACCTACCAAAAGGAAAGTAAAAAGGAAAAAAAATGAGGGGCCACATTCTTGGGCTTTGGTCCTAGGATCATGTTTTGCTTATACCTCTGCCCTACAGTTTCATTCATCAAACATCCCCCAGTTTTTCTGAGCTAATTTGGGTACCTAGATATTGACTTAAAGAAATGTTAACTCAGCCAGGATTTCAGAGCACTGTACAGTTGGCTCTAACAGTTAAGAAATAAGGAAAATCTTGAAGTGGCGATAGGAATGGAAGCACTAGAGTGGGGACTCTGAGATTTAGAAAACATCCCTCCTTGTTTTCTTACATGTTGTGCATTAGTCCTGGTGAGTAGTTTGCTGCTAAGAGCTGGTGCCCACAGAAATGCCTTGGGCAGGCACCTCAGGTCAGGATTCTCCTGCACTTACTCTCCTGGGCGGGTGTGGTATGTCACTGTGGTCCTTCTCTGCAGCTGGGGAACAACACAGTGCTGCATGCTACTGTCTGACTACTCTGAAATCTGCTTAAAGATAATAATGAAAGCTGTTATTTGGAACTTTGTAAATAGCTTAGTATAGATGCTTAGGGTCAGTGGGAAGGAAGGATGAAACTAGGTAGGGGTGGAGGGTGAAGGACAGAAATGTAACAAGAATGAACATAGGAAAGGAGCAGCCAATGTTTAGAGGCTGAGTGTAGGCACCTCTGTTAGTGGAGGAATCCTGTCCTAACAGCTGAAAATGAGGCTGGGGAAATAGGAAGATACTACCTTCTCTCCTCCTCATCCCACCTCCTGAAACTCCTGCTCCTGCATTCTCAGGGTGCTTGCTGCTCTAATGTTTGCATAAGCCATTCATCTTATTCTGTAGCCATGTCCCTATATGTCTTATATCCTAGAAGACTGGGAGCCCATGGGGAGAGGGGACCACCTTATTTGTCTTGATAATCCACAGCACTTGTCCCCAGCACAAGGCAGACTATTTATAAACAAACAGTTGAACAAATCTAGTCAAGAACATGGGGAAGCAAAAATATCAGTGCAGACCTAGCCAATTTTGCTCAATAGTTAGAGTGTGAGCCTGTGGACTGAAGGGTTCTGGGTTCGATTCCACCTAAGGGCATGTACCTCGGTTGCAGGCTCGATCCACAGCCCTGGTCGGGACTTGTGCAGGAGGCAACCAATCAGTGTGTCGCTCTCACATAGATGTTCTCACTCTCTCTCCCTTCCACTCTCTCTGAAAAGCAATGGAAAAAATATCCTTGGGTGAGGATTTAAAAAAAAAAATCAATGCAGACAGACCCAACTGTGGTCATGGTCTTGATAAGAAGTGGAGTTTGTGAAGCAAGTAACTGGGCTTAGGGGATTAGAAGGTGCTCATGGTTGGCAGAGAGGAGAGTGGGACAAAAGTGGGAGAAAAGAGATAGGCCTGGGCAAGGCTCTAGAAAGGCTGGGAAGTGCGTTAACACTAGCTCATGCAACAAGATGGAGCCCGGTGCTGGTGGCCAGCCCCCACAGGCTTGAGAAAGAGCCTGTACTGCTTGGACTCTTTCAGCTGAAAACAGCAGCTATCCTAGTTAAACCAGCTTAAACACAAGAAGGGATGTGTTTGTCCCCATAGGTGAAAAGGCCGGGGTGGGGATGAGGAATGGCTTGTCTCTGGTACAACTAGATCCAGGACTCACATGATGCCCTTAGAATGTATGTGTATCCTCTGGCTCTTTCTCCTCAGCTCCACTCTTGGGCACACTCTCACACTATATGACCGAGCAGCACCAGGCTTGTATCCTGCAAAAGTCCAGGGACTGACTAACCCATCGACTGTAACTGGGTTGCTTTCCCACAGCTGAGCTAGTGGTCCTGACTTAGGCAAGGCAACAGGACTTGGGGGAGGGTGTGGCAATCCTGGAGGGGAAATTTGAGGAGGGTCCCAGAGTGGGGAGTGTAAATTAGATAGGCAAAATCATCAGTAAAGCACTACAGGGTTACAAGCCCCTGGTTTAAGTCACCATAAGAAGTAGAGGGCCTCTTATTATGTGCTGTGCACATAACTCACTCTTTTCCATGTTTTTTAGCATCTCCATGACACGGTGAAGAGGAGTCTTGATAGCACCACCTCTCCTCAGAATGGTGATCAGCAGAATGGCTATGGAGACCTGTTTTCTGGGCACAAGAAGACCCGCCGGGAGGTTCCCCTGGGAGTAGGCGTCTCTTCCAATGGCCTGCCTCCAGCCTCCCCCCTCAGTCAGTCTGATGAGCCTGGTGCAGAGGCCCTGCAGGGCAGCGGGAAGCACTCACTGGGGCTGGACTCCATGAACAAGAAGTGTATGGCAGACTCGAGCCTCCACCTGAATGGAGGCAGCAACCCTGGGGAGTCATTTCCTCTGAGCCTAAATAAAGAGCTGAAGCAGGAGCCTGTCGATGACCTGCCTTGCATGATCGCAGGGGCTGGAGGCTCCATATCCCAAAGCAACCTCATGCCTGACCTCAACCTTAATGAGCAGGAGTGGAAGGAGCTCATTGAGGAGCTGAACAGGTCAGTGCCCGATGAAGACATGAAGGATCTGTTTACTGAGGACTTTGAAGAGAAGAAGGACCCAGAGTCATCTGGTTCTGCTACACAGCCCCCCTTGGCACAGGACATTAATATTAAGACAGAATTCTCTCCAGCAGCCTTTGAACAGGAACAGTTAAGCTCTCCACAAGTGAGGGCTGGGTCTGTAGGACAAACCTTTATGGGGCCTTCATCCGGGCCTGTGAGCACAGATTCACCCAGCCTAGGAGGCTCCCAGCCTCTTTTCCACACCTCTGGTCAGCCTAGGGCAGAAAATCCCAGTCCTAACCTGATGCCGGCATCAGCCCAGGCCCAAAATGCGCAAAGAGCCATCTCCAGTGTGGTGTTGCCTAGCCAGGGCCCAGGAGGGGCCTCAGAGCTGTCCTCTGCCCACCAGCTCCAGCAGATTGCTGCCAAGCAGAAACGAGAGCAGATGATCCAGAATTCACAGCAGGCTACCCCAGCACCAGCTCCAGGTCAGATGCCCACCTGGCAGCAGACAGGCCCCTCTCACAGTCCCTTAAATGTTTCTTATACCATGGAGAAGCCTGCCAGCCCTCCCAGCTACAAGCAAGAGTTCACCAACTCCAAACTGCTCATGATGCCCAGTGTGAACAAGAGCTCCCCTCGTCCTGGAGGCCCCTACCTCCAGCCCAGCCATGTAAACCTGCTGAGTCACCAGCCGTCAAGTAACTTGAGCCAGAATGCCATGACTAACCAAGGTTCGATGCTGGACTATGGCAACACCAAGCCCCTTTCTCATTACAAAGCGGACTGTGGGCAAGGTGGCCCTGGGGCTGGTCAGAGCAAAACAGCCCTGATGGCTTATCTTCCTCAGCAGCTGCCTCATCTGAACAGTGAGCAGAACTCCTTGTTTCTGATGAAACCAAAGCCAGGAAATATTCCTTTCCGATCTCTGGTTCCACCTAGCCAGGTGAGCCTGTGGCTTTGCTCTTATACTCTGCATCCATGTAGTTCCCAGGTTCCAGGTAGCTGGAGAACAAAGGGAAGGAGGGAGCAGCTGTGGTTGTCCTTTTGATACCGGACACTAAACGGGTCCAGGCCACCTGTCACTACTTGAGCCAAATTAAGCAGAGACAAGGTTGAATCATATATGAGCATTTATTCCAGTCCTGCCAGCAGTATGGAGAGAACAACAGATCATCCTGTCACTTCTGCTCTAACACCTCCTACTAGCCGGCTGATTATATAGGGATAAGAAAGAAAGCTGCGTGCAAGGGGGAGGGGAGCAGGGTAATGGCTGTAGGGCCCATGGTCCATGTGTCTCCTTCCAGGATCTTGAAGTCCGATAACAAGGTAGTTAATTTTCAGTGGCATTAAAACCCAACTCCACCAGTTCCTGGGACCTGAGAATGGTCAATATTCCTGAGGCAAAATCCCAGAGTGGGTTCAGGGTCCAGGCACAGCAACAAAATCAAAGCTCGTCTTATCTTTTCTCTGTTCTCAAAATGTATTTTTTTTTTTTCTGAGCAATGGACCCATCCAGACCCCACAGTCTCTCTTTATCTTTTTATAGCTGTTTTTCTTCTTGCAACACAGCCTCCAGTTTCCCTAGGTCTGTAAGAAAACCTCTGATCTATAGTTAGTAAGGTGAATAGTAGTCATTAAGGAACTGTGGTCCTATTCCTATTAGGTGCCCTCCCCCTACCACTTTGACTCTTTGGGAGAGAACATTGATCAAGCAAACCTGGGTTGAGTCTTAATAAACAAAAATAGGGTAAAGTCCTTTGGTTTTAATTATTCACATTTTTGAGGAATCACCTGCACTTAGTCTTGTGTTTCTTTCATGCCACACAAATTAAATAATTTGTGGCTGGATTTTGTAGGTAAAAATCAAACTTAATGTGCTTCTTAGAGGCTTTTTTTAACCACCTATCAGATCTCTATGTTCAAAATACCTTAAGTTTTAGTAAGCTTATAACCTTTTAGGTGAGTGCTGCTTCCTAACGTATCTAAGTTCCCTGGCTCTTCAGTCATGACGCACAAGCGCCGCAGAATCGCATGGCTCTGCAGGGTGGAGAATAGTCGGGTGCCAGTGCTGTCATGGTCATGATTTACGTTTCTGCTCTGCTTAGCTGTGTTCTAAGGTTCCTCCTCTCTGGGAGCCTTCCAATGGCCAGACCTCATACAGTAACAGAGTGTCCCTGGCTTCCTCCAAGACAGGGTGCAGCACACTCGCTTTACTCCACAGTATGTCCTGGACTATCTTCCACATCTGCACACGTAAGATCCATTGGGAAATTTTGACAGTTGTGTAATGTGAATTGTCTCCTTCACTACTGTAAGAGGCCTGCAGTGAATACCTCTGTGTACCTTTGTGTATTTGTAGCATGAAGAAGTTAACATACTCATCTACTGATAAGGGTGTGTAAATGGGCACAGAGCATTTGGAAAGTAATTTTCGCATTATGTATTTTTCATAAGCCATAAAAATACTCATAAGCCTTGATACGTTATAACCCTGCAAGAAATAATCCCCCCCAAAAGAGAAAGTTATATACCAGATATTCATTGCATGGTTATATCTCATAGCTCAAAACTGGAAGCAGTTTAAGGGTTTCTCAACAGGAGCATGCATATGTAAATGTTCAAACTTCCATTTATGTCAGCCATTAAACTGCACACAGCCACTAGCAGCAACCTTAAGAAAGAGTGGCACAGTGACAGCTGCCATTTTAGTAGCACTTTGCACCTCACAAAGCACTCTTGTAGCCCATAAGCTTCGGCAGGTTGGAGTAAGGAACTTACACTAGACTCTGTCTGCTCTAGGATTAGAATCTTGTACAGATTAAATACACAAATGAGTAAGGACTAGAAAGGAGCTCAAGAAGTTGAACTTGTCTAAATAATTGCTTTTTGCCTTTTTCCTGTTTTGAGTTAAATTTTCCCCCTTTATTTTAAAATGTAAGTAATAATGTTGGAATAACCTTTGAAATGACTCACTTTTGGTCCATATATTAATAGAAAATATTCATTAAAGTTCTCATCAATACTCAGTATTTTTTAAGCATGAGTATTTGACAAAAGCCAAGCAGTCTCTTCCCAGGAAAATGCTATATACAAGTGAACAAACAAAACAATTTCAGGAGCCTCAGCAGCAGCCCCATTACCCGGGACCCAAGGTTTGCACACTCAGAATATGGTGTGTCTCTATCGCCCAAAGTCCCTCTGAGCACTCTTCCTTGAGGCCCACCTGCACTCTTGCATTCCAGTGAGTAACAGGTATATAAGCTACAATTGCTTACAGAAGCTGTTGTGTGCAAATATATGAGCTTAAGCATAAAATCACACCCTTGCCACTGGCAAGTCACAGGAAGTAAAGCTAGCTAGCTGTTAGTGACTGTTCGTTATGGTGCCTGGATACTCAAGTGTTCGCTATCTTGGTCTCTGGCCCACCCCTGTAGGGTGGCTGCACTGGAGTCATCTGTAGGGAGCCAGGCTCTCATTGGGTGAGCTCATCTGCTCTGATCTGGGCTTATAAACTTCACCATGTTCCACCTGACTCAAGAACCCCCTTCTCTGTGTTGATAGGAGCAGAACCCTCCCACTGTCCCTGTGCCAGCCCAGGCCTCCAGCGTGGGGACCCAGCCGTCTACTGCATCAGTGGCCAGCACTCACAGCAGCACCCCCTATCTCAGTGGCCAGCAGCAGGCAGCTGTAATGAAGCAGCATCAGTTGCTTTTGGATCAACAGAAACAGAGGGAGCAGCAAAAGCATTTGCAGCAACAGCAGTTCTTGCAAAGGCAGCAGCACCTTCTGGCAGAGCAGGTAAAGAGAAAGGTGGAAGAACACCCTCCCCTCCCCACCCATCTCATCCCACCTCCCAGGTCACCACAGTGGCCACAAGCTCAGCTGGGCGCTATGGGAATGTGCACTCATTGCATGTTTGGTATTAGAGTGCTTTGCCTTTTTAAACCCCTTCCCATGAGTGTGGCATTTTTTAGACAGTGGTGGCCTGTGTCAGAGCGGCTTTTATGTCATTTAGTGGGGATTAACAACGGCAGAATCTGTGGCTAATATGTGTTAGGGACATTTTTCTATGTGCCATGTTGGCAGCTGCCAAAGCACTGAGCTCACCAGTCTGTTGATTCACTGTGGAACCCAGCTTGGTTGTAAGTGTACAGCTGTGATAGGTCAGAATATGAAGCAAGGAAATGAAGACCTGCCTCAGGTCCTGGGGTTGTAGAATCAGGACCAACAAGCCCCCCCCCCCCCCAAGTCCTACAGTTCATCCATTTGGTCACCAAGTATAGTGTAAAGGCACCAAGGTTTCAAGAGTGCTAGCGATTTTAAGACATAAGAAGAATTATGTCTATAAGACATAAGGAGAATTAGCCATCCAATGATTCAAGTTGATTGAGGATGACTTTAAAACCCACATCATTGCCTTGGCTCTACCGTGTTTTTGTTTATTTGTTTAAATATATATTTATTGATTTTTTTAGAGAGAGGGGAGGGAGAGGGATAGAGAGATAGAAACATTAATGAGAGAAAAACATCATCGATTGGCTGCCTCCTACACTCCCCCTACTGGAAATCGAGCCCAAAACCTGGGCATGTGCCCTGACCAGAATCGAACTGTGACCTCTTGGTTCCTGAGCCACACTGGCTGGGCTCTGCCGTTTTTTAATAACAGTTTTATACATGACATACAAGTCACCCAGTTAAAGTGAATAATTCCATAGTTTTTAGTATATTCAGAGTTGTACAGCCATCACCACAATTTTAGAACATTTTATCACCTAAAAAACCCTGTACCCATTAAAAGTTATTTCCCCCATCTTCCCAGGCCTAGGCAACCACTAATCTACTTTATGTCTCTATAGATTTTCCTATGTCTGAATGTTTCATGTAAGAGGATTTAAGGTTCAACCTTGTAGTAGCATGTATCAATACTTCCCTCCTTTTTATGGCTGAATAATATCCTATTGTGTGAATATGTCACATTTTATTTCTCCATTTATCTTTTGATAGGCAGTTGGGTTGTTTCCCAAACTTTTTGTGGACATAGGTTTTCATTGATCTGAGTGAATATCTAGGGGTGGAATTGCTGGGTCACTTGGTGACTCTTGTGTTTAACCTTTTGAAGAACTGCCAGACTTTCACAAGGTAGCTACACCATTTTACATGCCCACAGCAGTGTATGGAGGTGCCAGTTTCTCCACATCCTCCCCACGACTTGTCTTTTTTATTCTAGCCTTCCTAGTGCGTGTAAAGTGGTACAGCATTGTGGCTTTTTTTATTTGTATCTTCCTGATCTGCCCTCCATTTTTAAAAACTGATACACCACCTTTTCTGTTTTTAATTATTGCTCTTTAGCTCTGCCCCATCCTTGTGCTTCATAGTGTGTATTAAAGATCCCCAAAATGAGATTGTGAGCATATGTCCACAGGAGTCTATCTGTGGGTTACAAGCTTGGATAGTTTTATTTTCTCTGATCTAACACTGTTTTTCTTTTATGTGGGTCTCGTTTTGTTCTGTTCTTGGAATTTTCTAGGAGAAGCAGCAGTTTCAGCGCCATCTTTCCCGCCCACCACCCCAGTACCAAGACCCGACACAGAACACCTTCCCACAGCAAGTGGGACAGTTCACAGGTGAGGGGGCATCTAGAGTGATGGAGTGGGGGCGGGGGAAGGTAGGCACTGCACAGAGCAGGTGGTCTGTTCCCTTGTGCTGGGTTCCTGCTGTCTGCCTAGCTTTATGCTAGGTGCTCAGTGGGTTTACTTGTTCATACAAACTTCAGTCTACCTAAGAAGCTTGCTTTCTAGTCACGCTGTGGGCCAGAAGAGGGTCATAGGGGCAGACCACTTTGGCTGTGTCCCTGGCTATACAGTTTTTGAAGCAAAATAATTTCTAGTTGGAAGATATCAATAGGAAATGGCTTCTGTAATTCTTTTTTCTTTTAATTTTATTAAATTTATTGGGATGACATTGGTTAATAGGGTCATATACATTTCAAGTGTACATTTCTACGATACATGATCTGTGTATTGCATTGTGTGCCCACCACCCAGTCAAATCATCTTCTGGCACCACTTCTGTAATTCTTAAAGTTCTTTGCTTCAGCAAAATGACCTCTCCTGTTTCCAAATAAGGAGACACTTAATGCACTTGTGTGGGATTTGCTTCTTTTTTTTCTTCCTCTCTGCTCACTTTGGTGTCATGGATGGCAGCATCAGCCATGGACAGTTGACCAGGAAAGGGCAGGAAGCACTTTGAGAAGTCTCAGCTGTCAGGTGTCAGATATGCAAGGGAACCTGGCTAGCATTGTTCAGGCTGTCACTCCAGAAATACATAGAGATGCCAGTTGATAGATGCAATAAAATGTGGTCTGCTCTTCTTGGAATATCTTTGAAACCTGTCCTTTTCTTGGTCAGTGACTCTCACTATAAAGTGTCCCAGAGAAACTGACCACATCTGTGCATTCTGGAAGAGACCAGGTGGTTTATTATGTGCTTGCTGACCAAGACTGAGGAGTTGAAATCTGCAGGCATCTCAAGCTTGGGCCTTAGCGAGCTTTCCTGCCTTCATCCCATCTGTTGCTGTGGGCTGTCAGTGGGAGTGAAATAGATGGTTTCTTTTCCCCTGCCCAGTTTTTAGTTAAGTGCTAGTGGAGAGACTGAGAGGAGCAACCAAGTACTCAGATAAGGCCTGCCCCCAAGCAGTTGCTCTCCTACCCACATAAACACACCCTAGTTAGTGTTGTCACCATGTATAGCCACTGCTTAAGGCAGAGCCCCAGACAGCACATTCCCTGAGGACAGAGCCTCTCTGTTCCATTCCTTGCTTTCTCCCCAGCACAGCGCCACCGCAGCTCAGGTAAATACCTGCTGACTGCAGTCTAGACAGCTCCATTCCCCAAGGGTCTGCGGTGTGAAGAAGCTGGCAGGCTGCCCCATCATCCCTGGGGGCACACTGTGTGCACCCCTCAGCTAAATGACTTTAACAGCTCCTGCCCAGCAGGGCCTAAACCACAGTCATAATCCAGCTACCCTTTGGCTTTGCAGCCCTGCCCTGCATGTGGCGTCTGCATCTCTTCTGAATCTGGCTGGGGCTGTCTCTTCAGTTTTGTCTCTAATCAGCTGGATGCTTTCTCTTCACCTCAGCCAGAGTTCCCCACACAGACTGCTTTTCATGACTTTATACGTTTGCACACACTCTTCGCTGTCTACAGTACTTCTCCAAACTGTTAAATTGCTAAACTTCTGTCTACCCTTTTAAAACCGAATGTATTTGTCACCATATCTCTGAAGCCTTCCCCAGGTCTTCCCAGGCATTGAGCCTTTGTGCCCTGTGCTCCCACAGCCTGCTGCCTCATCTTTGTTGTAACCCTGGTGAAGACTCCATGTGTAAGCACATGGAGTCTTCACCTCCCAAAGGCAGATCCTGAGTTGGATTCTTGGAGCTTCTAGTGCCCAGCATAGGGCCTGCACAGAGCAGAGATTGTGTCGGCCTAGGAAGGTGAACCAGTCAAGTCCACTGGCTTCCCTCCCACCAGGCTTTGCCCCTTCCTCTGCACCTGCCTTAATCTCCTGATTGCTCCAGACTGCTGATCCCTTGGCCCCCGGGCTCACTGCTTTGAGGTTCCACTGACCGTGAAATACCTGGTGTTCTGATTCTGCTGTTTGTGCCCATAGGATAGCACCTTGGGTTGTGGAGGTGTCTCCACTGTGGTGGTCCAGAAATGCCAGCTTGATTGACAGAATCTTCTCTGTCTTCTAGGGTCTTCTGCCACCGTGCCTGGCATGAACAACTTGGGTCCATCTAACTCCAGCTGTCCTCGAGGATTCCCTCAGGCCGGGAATCTGATGCCAATGGGCCCTGGGCATACTTCAGTTTCCTCTCTCTCCTCAAACTCAGGCCAGCAGGACCGGGGTGTTGTTCAGTTCACTGGCTCCCAAAGCATGCCGCAGGGCAGCCTGTATGGCATGGCCTCCGGCATAACCCAGATAGTTGCCCAGCCCCCACCACAGGCCACCAATGGACATGCCCACATTCCACGGCAGACCAGCATGGGCCAGAACACCTCAGTCTCAGCTGCCTATGGACAGAACTCTCTGGGGAGCTCTGGCCTCTCCCAACAGCACAACAAGGGGACCTTGAACTCTGCTTTAACTAAGCCACAGGTCCCAAGGGTGTCGGCGGCCATGGGAGGCCAGAATCCCTCCTGGCAACATCAGGGAATGCCAAACATGAGTGGCCAGACCCCGGGAAGCAACACCGTGAGCCCTTTCACCGCAGCCTCCAGTTTCCACATGCAGCAGGCCCACCTGAAAATGTCCAGCCCGCAGTTCTCCCAGGCGATGCCCAATAGGCCCATGGCCCCCATGAACTCAGCAGCTGCAGCAGGGCCCATGCTGCCTCCCGTGAGTGCGCAGCAGAGGACCAGTGCCCCCGCCCCAGCACCTCCCCAGGGAGCCCCACAGCAGGGCTTGCCAGGCCTGAGCCCTGGTGGGCCTGAGCTAGGGGCCTTCAGCCAGAGCCCTGCCCCACCCATGGGCGGCCGGGCAGGGCTGCACTGTGCCCAAGCCTACCCTGTTCGGACTTCGGGCCAGGAGCTGCCCTTTGCCTACAGTGGGCAGCCGGGTGGCAGTGGACTAACCAGCATGGCTGGGGACGCCGATCTGATCGACTCTCTGCTGAAGAACAGGACTTCGGAAGAGTGGATGAATGATTTGGATGACCTTTTGGGGCCTCAGTAATAGGAGGATTTGTGGTGTTTTCAGTGTTCATACATCCTGTATTTTTGTTCTCATGTTCAACAGTGAACAACTGTTTGGACCAAAAACCCACAGCCTGAGGTTCTGGGTGGGTAGAGCAGAGGCTGAGGCTGAGGCCCCACCTGGCCAGGATCTTCAAAACCCCCTGCTCCAACCCAGCAGTTGTGGTCTGTCGGGCTGGCCCCTGACCATCTGCTGGAGTCATTACCTGGTGGTGGGACAGCAGGACAGGGTTCTACAGGTGGTTTTCTATCCAAATGACCAAAAACCAACATTTTTAACAGTGAAACCCTACAACGTCAGACTTATAAAAATCTGTGCCATCATGTTGACTTAATCCAAGATTTCTCCACTTGCCCCAATGTTGGGGACAAGTTTTTGTTGAAACTTTATATAGCAGAACTATTTACAATTTATAGCATAGAAAAGATTAAATTTTTTAAAGGTTTAAAACAGAATAGGTGGTGGTTTAAGTTGATTAAGTGGCATTAGAAACCTAGGGCTTCCTTTTAAGAGCCGTTTTTATTGCTCTTTATCAGCTTTCAGGAAGTGTCACTGGAAAATCCTTTCTGTAAGTAAAGTCTGACTGCATGTGCTGAAAGGCACAGAATGCTGTGAGGTGGCAGAGCTAGTGATGGGCAGTCTTTTCAGCAGCCCTCCTTCCAGAATGCTGTTCTCCCAGATTGGCATTTCTGAGAACCCTGGTAGAGGAATCCCTCCCATGCGCTGGTAGCAGGACCCCAGGCTAAATGCTGAAATAGGACATTTGGGATTCCTGTGTCCCCTTTGGTAACTTCCCACCTTCTGCAGTTAGTTTCTCTGACGGCGTGTATTTAACGTATTAGAAGGTGATCATTGTTGAGTTGTGCACAGATGTCTTTCTTTTACCCCACCTTCCCTTCCTGTGACCTTTTTTCTGCCTCCCCTTTTTTCTCTCTCCAGCCCAACTGGAAAACCTCTTTAAGGCAAGGATTTACCAGATGGGAAGGGAAAAGAGTGAGTCATTAAAATTCCTTAGGGAGACCTAGCATTGGAGGAGGAGGGAATCCCTCCCCTGAAAGGAAAGCTTTGGGGAAGGAGCGGAAAGAGGTGTGCCCTGCTTTGCAAGGGAGGCCCAGGCGCAGGCCAGGTCGGAGAAAGGAATTCCACTTTGTTTTTCCTCTTGCCACCGCTGTGTCAGATGACTTGCACTTTTAAAGAGAATTGCTTTATAACACTAATACATCCTTTCTAAAGATTCAAGTGAATTTCTCTTTTAAGGTCTATGAACTAATGGACTTGACTAAGCTAAGAGTCCACAAAATAGAGTATTACCTGTGGGCTGTTTTTGGAAAATGAAGATGGAGAGAGCACTTTGGTATAAGGAAAGTAAAATGGTAAGCACAGGGTGAGACCCTTTCACAGTGTTGGAGAGAAAATGGTACCCTGAAAAGAGTGGATGCATGCAGAGTGGTCCCTGGAGAAACCGCAACTCCGTTTCCCTGGAGTCTCAAAATGGTTAATTCAAGGAGTGTCATATGTAAAGAATTGAGCCCAGGAAAATACTCATGCAACCAGCCTTAGTGGCGTGGATGAAGGGATAGAGGTTTGTGTACACATTGGTAATGATTTGCACCAGCAGTGCCTTCATGGGGGTACTTGGACCCTCAGATCCTCTTCTCTAATAGCCATTTGCCACCACAGATGGTGGTGTTGGGCCATTTCCCCTTTAACTGCCCTCCTTGCCTTTCCCTGATGCTGAATTTAGCTCTCAAAGAAGGGAAAGAATGAATCATAGAGCCAGTGAAGACTCCACCCTCTGAGTGAGTTCCCCCGATCTGAAGGGGAAGAGGGTGACTTCAGCAGGTTTTCTACCAAAAATAGTGGGCTGAAGGCTAATGATAGGCCCTGTTCTTCTCTGGTCTCCCTCTGGCTGCTGCTCACCTCTGTCCCCAGGGCACTCCACCTCCCCTCCTGGGGAGGGCTGCCCCAGCCTTAGTCCTGGGGCCACCTAGCGAGACAGCAGGCTTCTCACTGCTGTAGTGTCAGAGCAATAAAATGTGATGCTTGGGGTCCCCCCAGGGAGCTGCCCGTGGCTTTATTTATGAACCTGGTTGGGGGGTAGTTGGGGAGGAGAGGACTGTGCTTCAGTGCAACCCCCCTGCCCCCCAATCTTCCAGGAGCCATGACTCAAAAGGGTGCTCGAACTTTTATTATACACATTTGCTTTGTGTAAATAAATGTTTACAATTTTATATTAAAGATGGAATAAGCGTTAGAGCTTCTGACTGTATATTTTTTACTTTTATAGATTTTTAAACTATGATTCTTTATATATGTGTTCTGGGGGAGCTATGATAAGTTTTATGACAAACGGTATTAACTTTTTATTGTCATCAAAGTACATAAAAATCCTTTTAATCCCCTTATTCTTCTACTTCCCTTAACTCTGGTATACACCAAAAAGAAACCCTGACTTTCCTGTTTTATCATAAAATAATAAAAGTATTTTGCTAGTATGGAAACTGCCCGTGTATTGACTTCACATGGCAGTGCCCACAGGGTGGGAGGTGTGGGCCAAGACTGCTTTGTTTGGTAGTTGATTTTCTTTTGTGATTTAGCTGTTTTCTTATTGAGCATCGGGGGTGGGGTGTTTGGTTTGGTTTACCTCACACTAGCTTCCATCATTTGAAGATAGATACGAAATTAGAACTGATATCACTTGGGGCCACCAATCTCTCCCCTCTCTGGGGCTCTTCCATCCCCTCATGTCTAATGTGGGGGAAGTTAGAGCAGATAATTCAGATACTTTAGGTCTTTAATAGTTCAAATATTTTACAGCCATACCTTGTAGGTATTGCAAGTTTGGTCCCAGACCACCGCAATAAAGCAAGCATCTCCATAAAGTGAGTCACACAAATTTTTTGGTTTCCCAGTGCATATAAAAGTTATGCTTACACTATTCTGTAGTCTAAGTGTGCAGCCACATTATGTCTTAAGAAAGTCAATGTGTATACCTTAATTTAAAAACACTTTATTGCAAAAGAAATAAATTTTAAAAATATGTCTTTATTGATTTCAGAGAGAGGAAGGGAGAGGGAGGGAGAAACATCAATGATGGGAGAGTCATTGATCAGCTGCCTCCTGAACACCCCCTGCTACTGGGGATTGAGTTGCAGCCAGGGCATGTGTGCCCCTGACTGGGAATCGAACTGCGATCTCCTGGATCATAGTTCGATGCCCAACTGCTGAGCCATGCCTGGCCGGGCAAGAAATAACATTTTTTAAAAATACCTTGTTCCTAAAAAATACTGTCATCTGAGCTTTAGCCAGTCATAATCTTTTTGTCGATGAAGGGTTTTGCCTCACTGTTGATGGCTGCTGACTGATCAGGGTGGCAATTTCTTAAAATAAGACAACAATGAAGTTTGCTGTATCGATTGCCTTTTCTCATGAATGATTTCTCTGTAGCATCTGATGCTGTTTGACAGCATTTTACGCAGAGTAGAACTTTTTTCAAAATTGGAGTCAATCCTCTCAAACCCTGCTGCTTCAAACTTTTCTTCAGCTCCCTCACCTCTCAGCCTTTGCAGAATCGAAGAGTTAGGGCCTTTCTCTGGATTAGGCTTCCGCTTAAGGGAATGTTATTACTGATTTGAGCTTCTATCAAAACCACTAAAACTTTCTCCATATCAGCAATAAGGGTTTCACTTTCTTACCACCTGTATGTTCACTGGACTTTAAATTTCCTTCAAGAACTTTCTCTTTGCCTGCACAGCTTGGCTGACTGTTCAGAGCAAGAGTTCTGAGTTCAGCCTACCTCAGCACCCGGATTGCCTTCCTCACTCAGCTTAATCATTATGTCTAAACTTTTGATTTAGACTCAAAAAGTGAGAGACTCAAGTGAGAGACTCAAACTTTTAAAGCCCATTATAGGGTTGTTAATTGGCCTAATTTCAATACTTTTGTGTCTCAGGGAAGTTTACCCTCACCAGTAATCAAACAAATGCAAATTAGAACAAAAGTGCAATTACTCTGCCTTTCAGATTAGCAAAGGCAAAGAACACTCAGTGCAGGCCGCCGTGTGCCAAGGCTGGCTGCAACACAGATTTTTGTGGAAAGAAATTTTGCAAGAGGTATCAGGTTCCTTAAAATGTTTGTGCCATCTGTCTAACCCAGCAATGCCAATTCTGAGAAGCCATCCTTGCACATAATTCCTGCTGTGGAGAAAGGTTAGAGCACAGTGGTGGTGAAGCACTGCTCTAACTGCAAACCTGGGACAGCCTCAGTGACTGTCGGGTTTGGTTAAGCAAATACAGTACTTCCACTTCATGAGATACAATACACTTATTTTAAATATTTATGAAGATTTGGAACTTGTTGGGCTTCTTATATTGCAAGCCAATAAAAATAAATCTGGCCAATAAAACCCCCAAAATTCCCTGCCCCGGGCTCATTCTTAAGGTTACCATGTAACTCCCATAATCAAAGGAGGCATTGAACAGCCAGGCCTGAGAGTGGCAAGGGCCAGGTGGTTCCAGCCTCTGAAGCTCTTGTCACCATCCTGGGTCTTTCGCACGTCACCAGCCAGGCTTTGGGGGTGATGTTGGAGGCAGGTTCGGTCAGGGACAGTTTATTGGGCACATGTTTTAGAGCAGCTGCTGTGCCCAGGCATTGCCCTAGGAGCAGAAGCAGAGCAGTAGTGTGAGGGCAAAGTCCTTTGCCCTGGACCTTGCAGTCTCTTGTGAAGGAACATCACAAGCGGGTCAACAAGATGATTTCAGAGTGGTGAGTGTTGGGAAGAAACTAAAGCGGAGTGGTTAAGACAGAGGGCGCTGGGGCCGCACGGTGAGGGGGGCCAGGGCATGTTTACCAGCGATAGCCGGGCAGGCCTCTTGAAGGAGACATTTAACTGGGCCAAGTCTGGAAAGGAGCCGCCTGAAGGAGCTCGGGGGAAGGGTGTTCAAACAGTCACTTGGATGATAGAAACTCCTCAAAGAAAGGGGTGCTGTAGAGGGAAGGAATGCTGAGAAAGGAAAGTTAGCAGCTGCTGAGGCAAGTGTTCAATTTAAAACACAAAGGACATACCGTTGCATAGATAGGGGAGCGGGCCCTCACTCTGCTCCTCCCTGAGGCCCAGTGCAGGCCTGTGCTGTGGGAGATGCCCAGGGGAAGACAGTGTCATGTCCATTCCTGCCATCATTAGCATTATCAATAAGGCAGCCTGAACACTGCTGCACACTTAAAACTAATATAAAATACTATTACATGTCAACTGCAATTGACAATTTCTTTTTGAAAGAGCGGCCTGAAAGCCAGCCAACTAGCTTGGTAAGGGCCTGGAAGTGCTACAGGCGCCTCGCACAGACACCAGAGGTGTTATCAGACTCCCCCCACCCCAGTCAGAGGGAGAGGGCTGTCCCCACCTCGATTCTTGTCATGCTTGTGGGAATGAATTCAAACAAGTGACTCCAGATAACTGCATTGTGATAAAGCCAATTTATTAAAAAATTAAGCACATTTATTAAAGAAGCAAGGCAAACAAATCTACTAAACTACATCTGAGCTGGGACTCAGATGGTCTTGGCCAGCCAGCTTGGAAAAGGGAGTCTGGTCAGGGTTCAAGGGGTTATATGCCTAAAGATTTTTAAATTCCTCTGCTAGATATCCTGGTACAGGTTAACTCTGAAGGTGTCTCTCCCTTTTACTTTGTTATGACTTCCCCAGAATTTATGAGAAGCACCTGGCAATTAAATCCCAAAACTGCTGGCTTCTCTGTTTAAACAGTGGGATGAGATAAGACTGCACTCTTCCTCCCCCTCCCTCCCCCCCACTGCCTTTTAGTTAGTTTTCAGGGTGATTTAAGCTCTGTATTTTCTAGCTGCATTAAGATTCCTCCTCCTGCCCGGCTGGGCGTGGCTGAGGGTTTGAGCATCGACCTAGGATCCAGGAGATTCCTGGTCAGGGCACATGCCCAGGTTGCAGGCTCGATCCCCCCAGTGTGGGGCGTGCAGGAGGCAGCCGATCAATGACACTCTCATCATTGATGTTTCTGTCTCTTTCTCCCCCTCTCCCTCCCTCTGTCTGAAATCAATAAAGATAAATTAAAAAGCAAAAAGATTGGCCCTCCCCCCCCTTCCTTTCCCCCTCCTCTCCTGCATTCTTTGGAGACTCCGGTTTGCTCTCAAGCTCCTTGGTTGGGGAAGATAAGGGCTTGCTATTTACAACTGGCTGCGGGCAGTTTAGCCTTGTTTAATTTTCTTGTCTCAGGTTCCCTTTTCCTCCTGCTTTGGAATTTTTCTAGCTTTTTGCTGTCCTATAACAGAAGACGCAAGGGGGCTACAAAGCTGTTGAAACATGCAAAATGATGGTTGCCTGTAAACTTGGTCCGGGCTGGTGGCTGAACTCAGCCAGAAGTTGCGGGCACTCCGGGCCAGCACCAGGAGTGGTGGAAAGTGTCTTGGAAACGGCCGCTCTTCAGCACGTGGGATGAATTTGCCCAACTAGCCCTTTCCCCTTTTGTCTTCAAGCTGGTAACGCACCTGCTGCTTTGCCGGTTGACGGTGCTCTAGTCGGTGCGTGCAGACCATTTCATGAAGGTTTGAAACAGCAACTTCATGCCCTCCCCCAATGTGGAAACCAGTGTGGCAGGAACAGAACTCACATGTCCTGAGATGCAATCTCTGAGAGGGGCAACCTGCCAAGGAAAAGGAAGTGCTATCTGCTGCAAAAACATGTGACACTAAGTACAGCAGCTGCCCCCGAGGCGGGGGCGGGACGTGCAATCCAGGATTCCCAGATGCGAAGTCCAAAGCCTCCCCTGCTGCAGGCCACCGGAAGCGTGCAGAGGAGCAGGGACAGCTGTGGGAGGACGCAGGAGCTCTTCGGTCGCTCATGGAGTCCATGCAGGAGGCTCGGTTCATCGTTGCACCTGGAAGGCAGAGCTTGTCACGGTTATGGAAAGTGCAGTTCTGTGTTCCCGGTAAGTGGTGAGGGCCCTGGCTGCACGACCCTCAGCCCTGACACCATGGCCATCCCTGATCTTGAAAACTAAGGGTCTAGGTTGGTTCTGTGCTTTCAGAAGTATCCAGGTTCTTGCCCTGGCTGGTGTGCCTCACTGGTTAGTGTTGCTCCAGCACCTAAGGGTCACAGGTTCAACTCCCGGTCAAGGGACATACTTGGGGTGTAGGTTTGATCCCCGGCTCTGGTTGGGGAATGTGCAGGAGGCAACTAATCGATGTGTCTCTCTCATCAATGTTTCTTTCTCTCCCCTCCTCCATCCCTCCTTTCACCCTCTCTCAAAATCAATGGAGAAAATGTCCTCGGTGAGGATTAACCAAAAAGAAAGGTACCCGGGGTCTTTCGTACACTTCAGGGCAGAGCCCTACCACACAGTCATCTTCCAAGTCAAGAGCCGCAGATATCACCGTCCTACCTACCACGTCATGTTACCTCAGAAGTGGAGGCACCGGGGGGTCCTAGACCCTGAGTAGAAGGAAAATCCAAATCCTCTCTATTAGTTACATCACCCCATGCCATTTCTTTTGGTACGAGTAAAAGATGTGTTTCTTAAACTGCAGCTGCTTGTCAGGCCTCCCTTTGAAACTATCCTATCCTATCCTGTCGACTTCCCCTCCAGCATCCCGCTCGTTCGCCATTCAAGGCATTCTAGGGGGACTAGAGCAAGAGAAGGGCTTGTCTGAGCCATAGCCCGCTACCAGCGACGCAGCGTGAGCCCAGCTGCCCCCTCGGGGCCGAGAGGCTCCTTCCCCTAAAAGCCGAGAATGTTGGCTGTGCTGGCTCACGGCCGAGGCTTCCTGGGAACAGCCTTCATTGTAAGGGAGCTGCCTTGCCCACAGCTATGCCCCCTTCCTAGGGGCAGCCCACATCTGGAGACTGGTCAGTAAAGGGGTGCAAAGGCCCAGCTCCTTCCTCAATGAGGGACATCTCTAAAGGCCCCGGGGACCGTCTGAGGCCTCGGTGGAACTGCATCTCAGTTCAGCTCCCCTCTGCCCAGTCCAGCCACCCTTGTTCATTCATAGGTAGTGTTCCCAGTGTGCTGATTCCCACCCAAATCTTCTGGAGAAGCCGACCTGAGACCCAGGGAGCAGGGAGCGCTCTCAGGCCCATCCCTGCACTGGGAGCTGAGAGCTGGCTCATTGCAGCCACCATGCATCAAGGGCCCAGTCACTGGTGAGCATGGGGCACGGAGAGCTGCTGGCCCACTGAAGTTAGGATACTTTCAGTCTGGTGATACCGGGATACGATACAAGGAAGGAAACCAAACACCCTAGGCCCCTAAGAAGGTTAAGGGAACAGTAATTACAAAAACTATGGAACAAAAGACAAAAAAGTGCTGGCGAGGATGTGGAGAAACAGAACCCGGGTGTACTGTTGGTGGGCATGCAAAATGGTGCAGCTATTATGGGAAACACTGTGGGGGTTCCTCAAAAAATTAACAATAGAACTGCCTTATGACCCAGCAATTCCACTTCTGGGCATTTATTTACCCAGAAGAATTGAAATCAGGAGATGCTAGCATTTCTATGTTCATTGCAGTACTGTCCGCAAGAGCCAAGATGTAGAAATAATCTAAATGTCCGTCCACAGGTGAACATATAAAGGAACTGTGGTATATACATACAATGGAATATTATTCAGCCTTAAAAAAGGAAATCCCATAATATGCTACAACATGGATGAACCTTGAGAATATGCTAAGTAAAATAAGCTAGCCACAAAAGAGACAAATACTGCGTGATTCCACTTACATGAGGTATTTAAAGTAGTAAAATTAACCAGTTTGAGTCAGTGGTTAGAGCGTTGGCCCGCAGACTGAAGGATCCCAGTTCGATTCCTGCCAAGGGCATGTACATTGGTTGCAGGCTCAATCCCCGGCCCTGGTCGGGGCAAGTGCGGGAGGCAACCCCATCGATGTGTCTCTCTCACATCGATGTTTCTCTTTCTTTCCTTTCCACTCTCTCCCAAAAACAATGGAAAAAATATCTTAGGGTGAGGGTTAAAAAAAAATAATTTAAAAATACAAAAATAAAGTAGTCAGATTCATAGAATCAGTGAGTGGAATGGTGGTTGTTGCCAGGGGTGGGAGGAGAGGAAACTAGGGAGTTGCTAGTCACCCAGCACAAAGTTTCAGTGACGTGAGCTGAATAAGCCCTAGAGATCTGCCATGTGATAGGCAGGGGTGCTGTGTTGTGCACTTAAAAGTGGAAGGGTAGATATATATGTTACATCTTCTTACCAGAATAAAATTGAAAAAGACCAAAAATCTGTTGCATCAGAGAGCTGTTCCTGGGAGCTGTGAGTGATGCATTTAAGAAAGACAATGAAAAGCTGAGGGTGATTAATCACCAACTAAAGACAGCTTGTGAAGCCAGAGGGCCTCCTTGGCAGCCTACCCAATGGGCACATGAAGCTGAGGGGATCAGGCCAGGATTTCCATGTGAAGGTTGAACTCTCAACCCACCAGCTCCACTACACCAAGGTCACTGTCCTGGTTAGGAAGAAGAGGGACCCTGACACGGGATGGGGACATCTGATTGAAGCCTTGCAAGGCAGATCCCCCCAAACCTCTGGGCCTATAGATGGGCTGCTCCTCCCTTTTAAGGGCTGGTGCTTCCCTCTTACTTGAAAGTCACACACAGGGGTCCTGGCCCGGAGCTCAGTTGGTGAGCATCGTCCTGATATGCCAAGGTTGTGGGTTCAATCCCCAGTCAGGGCACATACAAAAATCAACCAATTGCCCTGGCTGGTTTTGCTCAGTGGTTAGAGTGTCAGCCCTTGAACTGAGGGGTCCCAGGTTTGATTCTAGCCAAGTGCACATACCTCAGTTGTAGGCTCGTCCCTGGTCCCAGCATGTGGAGGCAACCAATCAATGTGTCTCTCTCACATCAGTGTTTCTCTCTCCCTTCCACTCTCTCTCTGAAAAGCAATGGAAAAAAATATCCTCAGGTGAGGATTGAAAAAAAAAAAGAGCCCAGCCTAGCGTGGCTCAGCAGTTGAGCATAAACCTATGATCCAGGAGATCGAGGTTCAATTCCTGGTCAGGGCACATGCCGGGGTTATGGGCTCAATCCCCAGTCAGGGGCGTGTGGGAGGCGGCCAGTCAATGACTCCGTCTCATCATTGATGTTTCTCTCTCTATCTCTCCCTCTCCCTTCCTCTCTCTGAAATCAATAAAGATATATTTTTTTAAAAAATCAATGAATGCATAAAATGAGTGCAACAACAAATTGATCTCTCTCGATCCTGCTCTCCTTTCCTCTCTAAAATCGTTTCTATTTTTTTATTTTAAAGAAAATCATGCACAGGTCTCTGCCCCTTCCCTTGGGATCCCACCTTTCCTCCTGGCCACTGGACCAATAACGAGGGTCATGTTGTGGTAGGTAGGACAGATAGGCATGAGCAGAGCAGAGCAGAAAAACTGGCCAGGTACTGAATGTCACCAGGGCAGAAAGTCCTGGACACCTAGCAACCAGCAGAGCTGGGACAGCAAGTGTTAGAAATAAGTATTGTTAATCAGGACCTCGCCCCTAAGGCACCCTTTCCTCTCAGGTCATTTAGGTCAGATCTTCCCCCTGATCTTTCCTCCCCTGGCATGTAGCTGGTCATGTGGTAGACACCCCCCACACACACTCCCACCCCTGCTTAGAGAAGAACAAGGGAGCTGGAGAAAAGCCCTATTTGACATCCATGCAAGGACAGGAAACGATGGAACAGGGACAGGCCCAATAGGTCAGCTCAAAGAAGAAAGCAGTTAACCCCGCCAAGGGGTTAAAAGGAGCCCTAGCCCACACCCTGGGCCAGCTCTTGAGCCACCTGCTGGAAACTTTTTCAAGTGTACTTTTGCTTTGCTTGCTGAATAAACTTTCCCTCGAAAGTTTGAATCTTGGCTCTGAATTCTTTCTTAGCCAGAACTCAAGTACCGAGGTCTACTTTCGCAGTTTACAATGTAATAACATAACCTGTCTGGGGAAGTGCTGGCCTGCCAAGAGAAGGACAGGATGACATGCTGAAGGCCCTGAGGACCTTGCCAAAGCGGCCAGGCAGTAATGGGAGTGTGCTGGGGACCCACGGCAGGAATGCGGTGGCACTGACAGGAAATTGGTTCAGGGAGGACTTATCCACAGGGGAGCACCTGCTGTAACGCAGGACTTACTATCTGGGAGAGCCTCCAGAAGACAGTGCCAACACACTGCCAACTGCCAGCTTCGCTTTGGAAGCTTTGAGAAAGCCGTGGCCCAGGCTCAGGGAAGCAGAAATACAGGCGTTGTTGCCACAGACAGTGGAGGAAGGGGTCCAAGTGCTCAGTGAAGGGTATGCTAACCTGGACATACTCTACAGTTCTTTTCTTTTTTTTCACTTTCACCCAAGGAGCCAAGATACTTTTACCATTTTTTTTTGTTTTTTTTTTAAGAGAGAGTGGGAGGGGGGGAGGGCGGCAGAGAGAGAGAGAGAAGAGAAGCATTATGTAATGGAGACACATCGATTGGTTGCCTCCCACATGCACCCTGATGGGGGGCGGGGATCATACCTGTAACCCAGGTACATGCCTTTGACTGGGAATTGAACCCACGACCCTCTGGTGCACAGGCCCACGCTCTAACCACTGAGCACACCGGCCAGCATACTCTACATTTCTGATGGGCCACAAAACCCACCAGCCAATTAGATTCTGCAAAAATACCCAGAGGACATCCATTTACCAAAAGAGAGAGCTCGCTGGAGAGGCACATCATTGAGAACTGGGTAGCTGTTCCTCCCAGGCCCAGACAGTAGCAGATGCTGTAACAGAATCAGGCTCCCTGAAAGCAGTGGGGTTGAGAGGATCCCATGGGCTTTCCAGAGCCAGGGGGGAGCCATTATCATAATGCAGGCCAGGTTGGAGGGCCTGACCCACGGGGGGAGGGGGGAGCTGCTGCAGCCAGTTACTCGGAGAACCATACCCCGGGGAAAAGAAATTCCCCTATTGTTTCAAGATGCTCGATAGGAGGTCTGAGTTGACAATGGTACCTAGGGATGCCTTGTCATCTTGGCTCCCCAGTCAGGTTACAGGAGTAAAAGGGACACACAATAAATGGAGTCGTGGCCCAGGCCCAGCTCACAGTGGGACCCCTGGGTTCACAGCCCCGCCTGGCCATTTCCCCGGTCAGGATGTTTAATCAGAATGGACACACTGGATCAGGGCAGAGCCCTTCCCTTGGCCAAGCGGGAGCCTCCGAAACCACTTCTCCCAGCCAAGAGTATATGGAAAACAAAGTTGTGTTCCAGAGGGAAAGCCGCATAGGATGCAGGGTGGCGGGCTCCCTCCACTAGGTCCATGTCATCCACCAGTCTGGTCCCTACGAAAAGCAGATGGTCCCTGACAGGTTACTGTGGACCACTCGCTGCACATTCAACCAAGTCGAGTTCCTGTTGCAGCTGCAGTGGGCACCCACCAGCTTCAGCAGTCGGCTACCCTGGAGCTGGAAAGGGGGCTTGCGATGGACCAGCGGTGGTGGCGGCCGTGGGGCTCCGCGTGGCCCAGCAGCAGGCGCCGGCTCACAAAGCTCGGGCGCCACTGCCCAAGGCCAGCCTAGCACGGGCCACTTGGTAGTGCGTTAGTCCCTCCCCATTAGAAGGGGCGGTGATTCTTCTCCCCCCGCCCCCAGCTTTTCATATGAAGTAATTTTGATAAGGGAAACTTGGTCTAAAATGGCCCACACTCCCCCCTTCCCCCTCCTGCACCCCCACTTTCCCTGTTAGCCCGCCCTCCTGCGGCTACGTGGGCCGAGGCAGGGACGGTAAAGAACTCCCTGCCCCACTGGGCTCGGGCCTCTGACTTTGGACTTGGACTCCTCTGGGCCCACGGGCGGAAAATAAACCTCCAGAGCCCCGAGCCTGCGAGTGCCGCTTGGTCTTTCCATCAGGTGAATGTCCCCGAGTCCACAACATTTTGGTTCCCTGACGGGGAAGCCCAACCGCGCTGGCCCCTCGCAGCCACCGGTGCGGGTGGGAGCCCCGGCAGCGGAGGGCAGGGGGAGTCGCAGAGGGGAAGGCGCCCTGCCCCGATCTGCAGATGTCTCCGATCCGGCTGCCTCCACTCGGCCCGCACTGCGGTCCCCACCGGACTGGAGGAGGCAGGCGGGACAGGACCAGGCATGGGACACAGTAAGGCCCCGGCCCCACTGAGTCAGACCTGCCCAATGGGCGGAAGGGGGGCCTGATCACCTCCCAAGGACCTCTAGTGGTGCCCAGGTAGGGTCAACCAGGGAGGGAATGTGATAACCTCTGAATGACTGAAAATGACTGTGGGAGTGAATGTGTCTGTGATCCCACGGTGCTGGCCCCTGGATCTGAGTGGGCCCCAATCTGCCACCGGAGTCGGTCGTAAGGATGTAACGGTGACTCAGCTTCGGCTGACCAGGCCCAGGGATTATACGGGTGCTCCTTAGTCAAGGCTGGCCCAAGTCGCCTCGAGGTGGACAGGCATCTGGAAAGTCCCTCCAGGGACCCCCCAGCCTTTGTCTGTATCTGACACGGCACACGGGAACATGGGAGGATGTCAGGGAAAGCCCACCGTCCTAGACCGTATGCTGAAAAACTTTGAGAAGGACTTTTTTGGGGACTATGGCATCAAAATGACTCCCAGCACTCTCTGCACTTTGTGCAAACTTGAATGGACCTCCTTCCGGGTCAGTTGGCCCTCGGGGGGAACCTTGGATGTCCCCACATTCCACCGGGTCTGGCAAGTTGTCACCAGAAACCTGGCCACCCAGACCAGTTTCCTTATACAGATTCCTGGTTAGAAATGTACAGACTCTCCCCACTTGGGTCCGGTTCTGCACCAATAGGAAGGGAGAGGCTAAGTCTTCATTGCTCAGCCTGAAGGAAAACAGACCCCTCGAGTTTTTGCGGGAGACCAAGAAGATGAGCCTCCCATAGGGCCACCCTCCTACCCCAGAGGAGAACCTACGGCCCCTTTGGTTCCAAATGTTAATAATCTCACTCTACTTCTGCTCCTCGGGGCCCCGGTCTGGTCTGAGGCCCCCACCATGCCTCACTGTAACTGTAAAGAAAGGGTAGGAGGCAACTGGGCGGAACATACAGCCTACACACATGCCCGCTGCCTGTTACCAGACTACCAGGCCACCCTGTGCACCTGCAACAGTAGGAAGAAAGCCTCCTGGCAGCGGCCCTCGGAGAGGAGGGATCCAGAGGGCAAAAGAAGACTCGCCCGCCAAAGAGGGGAAATCGAGGGACCCCACTGGCAACAGACCAGCGCACCTATTGCAAGGAGACTGGGCACTGGAAAAATGAGTGTCCCAGTAAAGAAAAATCTCGGAAACCTAGCAAATATCAAGGGGAGCCACAAGAAGGCAACCTTGTTGGGTTAGCCGGCATAGACTCTGACTGAAGGGGACCGGGCTCCATACTCCTCGGCCCCCATGAGCCCACGGTCAGGATGAATGCTGGAGGCCAACATGTGACTTTTATGGTAGAGGCTGGAGCAGAACACTCGGCAGTCACTACGCGTGTGGCCCCTCAGGGAAGAGGACAATACTTGGAGCGACCGGGGACTGGGCCGTCCAGAAATCCTCCTGCCAAGCTCGCTGTGTGAGCTCGGGGGCCGTCGGGTGCGGCGTGAGTCCCTGCACATGCCCAAATGCCCCCTCCCTCTCCTCGGCCGAGACCTCCTCTCTAAGCTAGGGGCCCAGGTCACCTCTGGACCAGGAGGGGCTACCACCCTGCAGCTACACCCCAGTAGCGAAGACTCTGCACCCCTCATTATGGCGGTCGTCACCCCAGGAGAGGAAGAGTGGAGGCTGTTCAGCACTCAGGAACAGAGCGAAACCCCCCTCCCCGGGGCTCCGGGCAGGATTTCCTCTCGTCGGGGCTGAAGATGACCCTCCTGGACTCGCCCTCCACGGGGCCCCAGTGGTGGCTGAGCTAACACCCGGAGCTCGCCCGCAGAGGCAAAGGCACTATCCCACCCCCCGGGAGGCACCCTGGGTACCCGAGGCCACCTAGTCAAGCTCAGGGACTCTGGTGCCCTGGCTGAATGCCAGGCGACTCGGAACAGTCCCCTGCTGCCTGTCAGGAAACCCGGGGCTGGATACCGGCCAGGGCAGGACCTCGGGGCCTTCAACAAAGTAACTGTCTCCTCGCATCCAGTGGTTCCAAACCCAGACGCCCTCCTCAGCCAGGTCCCTGCACCGCCGCGTGGTTCACCGGCCTAGACCTAAAGGGTGCCTTCTGCCTTCGGCTCGCACCCCAGAGCCAGCCCGTATTCGCCTTTGAATGGACAGACCCAGACACGGGAAGACAGGTGCCACCGACCTGGGCCCGGTTACATAGGGTTTTAAGAACTCGGCCACCCTGTTCGGGGAGGCTCTAGCCGCCGACTTAGCCGCTTACCCGCGAGAGGCTGTCTGTCCAAAGTTCCCTTATCCAGTACGTGGACGACCTGCTCCTCGCCAGCGAAACCAAGGAAAATTGCACGGCAGGAACGCGGGCTCTCCTCAAATCACTGTCAGAAGCTGGGTATCGCGTCTCATGGAAGAAGGAAGGCCCAGATCTGCCAGCGGCGAGTCCAGTACCTCGGGTTCCTCCTTTCACAAGGCCGCCGGGCCCTAGGCCCCGAGAGAAAGAAGGTGATTACCTCGCTGCCCCGACCTCAGACAAAGAGAAGCCTTCGAGAGTTCCTAGGGGCTGCGGGGTTTGCCGGATCTGGATTCCGGGCTTCTCAGCAAAAGCGAGACCGCTTTATGCCGCCTTAGCCGTCCCGATCGGAGTCCTCGGCGTTGGACAGAGGAGACATCTGGGGCATCAGATCAGCCCTCGGACAAGCCCCTGCGTTGGGACTGCCTGACACTGAGAAACCATTCACCCTGTTCGTCCACGAAAAGGACAAGATAGCTCTGGGGCACTCACACAGCCTGTGGGTCCGTGGCAAAGGCCCACTGCATACCTGTCTAAGAAACTGCACTCAGTAGCTGCTGGGTGGCCCCCCTGCTCCGCGCCCCAGCAGCTACCGTCCTCCTGGTCCAGGAAGCTGACAAACTCACCCTGGGACAGGAATTGAATATCAAGGTATCACACTCGGTTGTATCGCTCATGAACAGCCAAGGGCACCGGTTCCTCTCAAACTCCCGCCTAGCTCAATATGAGGGGTTACTCTGCGAGAACCCCCGCCTCACCCTGGAGACTGTGGGCACGTTAAACCTGGCCACCTTCCTCCCCACAGAGGAAGGCGACCCGGATCATGACTGCGCGGAGGTAACTGATGAGGTCTATGCGAGTCGCCCGGACCTGCGGGACCAGGCCGTCCAAAACCCGGAGCTAACACTGCTTTGTGATGGCGGCAGCTATCTCCAGGAAGGCGTCTGCAAGGCCCGGTATGCAGGAACCACGTCTGAACAGATCTTAGAAGCAAAGGCCTTGCCCGCTGCGTGGTCAGCACAGAGGGCTGAACTGCAGGCCCTGATCCAGGCCCTAACCCTTGGCAAGGGCAGGCGGGTTAACATCTACACTGACTCCCACTACGCATTTGCCACGGTCCACATACATGGGGCCATCTACAAGGAAAGAGGCCTCCTCACAACAGCTGGGAAAACTATTAAGAATAAAATAGAAATCTTAAAACTACTAGAAGCTATTTGGCTCCCAAGGGAAGTAGCCATTCTCCACTGCAAAGGACACCAGAAAGGAATTGACCTCACTGCAAAGGGAAACCGCTTGGCTTCGACGCAGCGAAAGCAGCCACCCAGAAGGAACTGTCCCATCCAAACCCAACTCCAATCCTCGCCCCAGTAAAAGATTCCCGCCAGCCTGGGCACACCCCTGAGGAGACTAAATGGGCCAAGGAAGAAGGGGCTACCCTCACGGCACAGGGCTGATGGCGACTACCGGATGGCCACATCATAGTCCCGGTAACCCTCTGGCCTCACCTGGTATCCTAGCACCATCAGCTCACTCATTGGAAAAACTGCCCTGGAGGCCCTTCTGAAAAAACAGTATTACATCCGCCAGCTGCCGGCGCTGTGCCGAGCGGAGGGGAGCGGTGCGCCACGTGTGCCAGGAACACCGCGCACCCCAAGCCTCGGCCCTCTCCTGGAGCCCAGGGAACAGGAAACGCTCCTTTTGAGGACCTAGAGATAGATGTCACGGAGGTCCTGCCCATTTGCGGGCACAAGTAGCTCCTGGTTTCAGTTTGCACATACTCAGGATGGGCCAAAGCATTTCCCACCAGGACTGAAAGAAGCAGAGAAGTTGCAGAGGCCCCCCTATGGGAGGTCATCCCTAGGTTCAGCCTGCCGCTGAGCATCCACAGTGACAACGGACCGGCCTTCGTAGCTGAAATCATCCAGACCCTGTCGAAGGCCCTCGGCGTATCATGGAAACTCCACGCGGCATATAGGCCTCAGAGCTCAGGGAAAGCAGAGCGCATGAACCTTACCCTTAAGGAAACAGCCAAATACAGCCAAGAAACCAGGCTCTCCTGGGTAGATCTACTGCCCTTGGCCCTGCTACGTACCCGTTGCAGCCCCGGAAAGTTATAATTTTCCCCTGTTGAGTTGATATATGGAAGGCCTCCCCCAAGTTTAGGAAGCATCCCAGGAGACCTACATCAAGTGGGGGACCGGAGCCTGACAGAGCAACCCCAGGCCCTGGGAACTAGCCTGTCAGAGCTGCAGCAGTACACAGTCGAAAGGGCCGCCGTGCCTCTAGGGACCCCGGTCCACCCATTCCGGGCTGGAGGCCTAGAATGAGACAAGGACTGGAAAAAGGAGCCCCTCGGGCCACGTTGGACCAGACCCCACGCTGTAGTTTTAACCACCCCCACGGCTCTTAAAGTTACAGGGATCGCCCCGTGGGTCCATCACTCCAGAGTCAAGAAAGCCCAAGAGGAGGAGCGCTGGGACGACAGGAGAGCCAGCTCGGACCCAGGTGACCCCCCAAGATCCGGCTGAGGCGGACAGCCACCTGCTGAGCACAGGAGACCTCTGGTTCCTAGCTGCAGCCGGGCTCATCACCCTGATCCTTGGACTTGGACTTGCTGCGACAGCCCCTCCCGGCTGGACTTTAAAATTCAGTCTCCCGCCTAACGACAGGGTATCGCCGCTAGATGACCTTAATGATGCCCTCTGAGGCTCGCCGCCTCCGGGGCATCCAAGGGGGGAATGATAGGGGGAAACTCAGTCTAAATGGCCGACAGTTGTCCTGCGCACCCCCCCCCCCCCCCCGGCTCCCCCTATTGTCATCCTGCAATGTTCCCGCCCCACTAACCAGAAAGGGCTCTTCCCCACCCTGGGCAAGGTGTAGCTGCCACGTGGGTGGAAGCAGGGACCGTATCTAACTCCCTGCCCGGCTGTGATCGGGGCTCAGACTTTGGACTTGGACTCCTCTGGGCCCCCGGCGTAAAATAAACCCCCTGAACCCTGAGCCTCAGAGTGCCGCTTGGTCTTCCCATCAAGTGAACATCTCCAGGTCCACAACAACAGTACAAAGACCTCAAAAACATGACTAATTTGTGACAGACACAAACCACATGTCATGATTCCCTTTATGTTAAATGTCCAGAAAAAGCACAACAGTAGGGACAGAAAACAGATCAGTAGTGCCTGGGGATGGGCTACTGGGGTGGATGAAAATGTTCTAAAACTGGATTATGGAGACACTTGCACAAGTGAGTAAATTTACTAAGTGATTGAATTATACATTTTAAGTGGGTGAATCTTTGGTATATAAGTTATACACCTCAATAAATTTATTTTTTAAAATAGTACAAAGTGCTGGTATACCCTTCACCCAATTGTTGAAATCCTTTATAACAGTACAATTATTAAAAAGAAGAAATTAACATTGAAATAAAGACTGTTAACTAATCAACAGATCTTAATGAAATTTTAACAGTTGTCCTATAATGCCCTTTTTCTGGTCCAGAGTCCCATCCAGCATTGCATAGCATTGAGTTGTCAAGCCTCCTGTCTCCCCAAGTCCGTGACAGTTCCATATTCTTTGTTATTTATGTCCTTGGCATCAACCATTTGTACCTCCTGGAATGGGCACCTCCCAGGTGTGGCTCTGCCTGTCTTGCTGGTGAGCCTGGGCCAGCACTGCTGTCTGAGGAGTCCGTGTTTGACCTAATACTGAATGTCTCACATTGCCTTGGGCCAAGGAACTGTTACAGGACAGCAAGAAGCTGGAAAAATTTCAAGGCAGGAGGAACAGGGAAACTGAGACCAAAAAATTAAACAAGGCCAAGCAGTTTGGACAGCTGCAGCTGGCTTGTCAATAACAAGCCATATGTTCCCCAAACCAAGGACACTTGGGAGCAAAAGGTTGAAAGCCTCCCTAACTGGGGAATGCAGGAAAGGGGGGCTGGGAGGGGAAAGGAGAAAAGGGCAGTTTTATTTTTACTCAGGCCTGAAGCCAACAGCCTCAAGGCTTAGCAAGATAAAATTGTCCGTTGTTTCTCATGAACTCTGGGAAGGCCACAGCAAAGAAAAGGGAGACCTTAAAAATTAATCTATACAAAGATATTCAGCAGAGGAATTTTAAAATTTATAGACAGAAAAGTATATAAGGCAAAGCCCCCCCCCCCCCAAGTTGCTCTTTAGATTAGCTGAGAGCCCATGCGTGTGCGTCATGCTGGATGATAGATTCGCTTGCCTTGCTTCTTTAAGAAATTTGCTTTCTTTAATTGCTTTAATAAATTGGCTTTATCACAATGCAATCAGGGTCACTCTTTTGAGCTCATTCTTACCAGACTGATGTCAACATAAGAAACATTCAAACCTCTGGAGAATTCTTGTGAGTTTTTTTGAGCCAAACTATGTACAATTGCTGGGAAGCAAAATCTCAACAGATTAATATAATGCTCCAGAGAACAGCAATTTTGCATCTTATTTTGTATATTCTAATTAAAAGAGAAGACTTAACTGAGTTCTATGAAATCCATTGGTGATAGACTAGGGAGGTGGGAGAAAGTAAAACAGAGTAACCTCTGGGATTGGATAAAAAGTAAAATGATAGTTAACAGCTAACAACATGGTAACAATAACAATGAGAGGATTTATGGTCTCTGCTCTGCCCTAAGTAACAATAACAATGAGAGGATTTATGGTCTCTGCTCTGCCCTAAGTAACAATAACAATGAGAGGATTTATGGTCTCTGCTCTGCCCTAAGTGGCCTGGAGAAAGGGGAATTTTCCTGACATCCCAAAGGAATGTTATTGTAGATGCAAAAAACAGACAGGCTTAGTTAAGGTGAAGACTGACTTTTGTCAGGGAAGATTCTAGCCTAGGACATGACTACCTACCATAAACCGCTTTTAGTTAAAAAGTTTTAACTAAATTTTATGGTTACTTTAGGTCTCTGAGTTGGCAAGACCACCACACAAGCCTTCCCTGAGCTTGTCAGGTTAGTATGTGGCCCCTTTACATCCGCACTGACAAGGACCGAGGTGTGGCCAGCCCCCCCTTCTGACTTGGGGTCTGCCTGATAACACCTTGCCTGGGGCCCCCGGGCTGCCTGTAACAGAACCCTCTCCACAGTGGTGTTGCGTGGGTACAGGGCGGCAGGATTCAGTGCTGCCCTCTGGACCTCCAGAAGCTGTCAACCTGAAAAGCGATGAAAAGGCTCTGAAGGTACAGCTCAGGGGCCAGCTTGGTGACAAGCCCTTACAAGGACGGGATGCTACCCTTCAGGAAAGGTGTATACTCCAGATCAGTGAAGGAGACTTAGGGCTGTGTCTCCAAGAGGCAGGAGACAGGGGTGGGAAACACCCTAGCTTGTCATCACTCCGGACCCACCAGGGGAGCTTGGGTGTCCCATCCTGCAGCTCCAGGCTCTGCTGGTCCAGAGACCCGGCTCCCAAGGAAGAACACATCCTCCAGGAGACAACAGGAGTCCCCTTCAGCTTAAAGCAGCAGCTGCCACCTGGGCCCTCAAGCTCCTCATGCCAAGAGAGCAGAGAAAGGAGCCACTGTCCCGGCAGGAGGAGTTGACCCTGACCATCAGGGGAGGAGGGAGAACGCAGCAAGCACCCGGTGGGTCTCCTGGGGTGCCCCTTGGTGCAATTTTGGTGGTGAATGTGTTACTGGACTAAAGGGGTCTGTTTGTTTGAGCTCATCAGAGCCCAATAAGATACGGACAGGAGTTTGTAGCAAAGAAAGCAAGGGTTAGTTTCAGGAGGTGGCCCAGGCCTGGAGACATGGTAGCTAAAGCTCAAAGGCCTGGCTCCCCAGTGGGTTCCGGGGGATGGGTTATATAAGGGAAACATCATTAATTATGGTGACTACGAGAGTGCGGGTCATGGTCCCTACTGATTTGTTGGCACTAGGATGGCAGATATTGATCAGTGTGTCTGGTCCTGATGTCAGCCGTGGCATTGCTTCATCTGGTTTTACCACTTTTCTGGGCCTGGAGGTGAAACACATCTGAGGCCTCGATGTTACCTCTAGCTTGGCCTCAACAGCCCCAAGGCTTTGTTCCTAAGATTATTTGACGCTGGGCGAACCTCTCTGTCCTGAGGTCATAATGATTAAGGGAGCGGCTGTGCTAGCGAGGAGGCGGGTGAGGCAGGGTGCTGGGTGAGGCCAATTTGAATCAAAAGGAAAGACTGGAGAAAAGATCATAATAAAGAAGTGAAGTTTCTACGAGGTTACAAATGAACCAGAGTAGCCACCCTGCACTGGCAATACCCAGTGACCAGGAGCTCAGACCCCTCCAGGGGTATGTGTCTGGGTGGCCCTCCAGGTAAACTGATGTGAGGGCAACCTGACTGGGCACTGGGCGGGGAGGCAGTGAAGCCTGAGACCAGCCTGGCGGCCAGGCTCTTGCGTGTCCCGCTCACCTTCTTTTAAGGAAAAGAGATCAGAGGCCTGAGGCTCTGTGCACAGAAGAGTTGAACTTATGAGGCACGTGGGCCCAAGTGGTGCCCGATATGGACTCCCCCAGCCTCCCTGGTCACTGTGGGGTGCAGAGGCCCGACCTGCCGGCCCAGGGTGGGCTGAGGCTCGGGTGCAGCCACTTCACAGCTCAGACCCCTGCCCAGCCCTGTGCCCCTCACCTCTCTCACAGGTGGTGCCGCCAGGCCCCGTCCCCAAGAAATCCCAGCACACATTCTGAGGAGCTCACTCAATTCAAATGGAAGGTTTAAGTGTGTTTTTGTTGAGATGGTAAATTTATCAGCATTTCAAAGACTTGTGGGACTAAACATGTCAATTGAAAGCCCGCTCTCTTTCAGCCTCGGGAGGTGCCCGCAGGAACTAGAAAGGCTGTTTCCCAGCACTGTGGCTCCCCACGTGTGCAGGGGCTTCTGAAAATGAACACCTTCAGTGTCGTGGAGGTTTTCGTTCTGATTTTAAGCTTTATTAAACTCCCAGGTAGAGAATTTCAGTGAATGTCACCAGGGTCTTATTGGCTATGATGGTTCTCTCTCATTGATGTTTCTCTCTCTCCATCTCCCTTCCTCTCTCTAAAATCCATAAAAACATATTTTTTTAAAAAAGAACTTAATGGGATAATTATAGCCAACTGCAAATGTTACCAGACAGAGGACCTGGCCCTGAGCAGGTTTGCATAGGGCCAGCCTGGAGTGTGTGGGTTCTTGACTTCATGCAGGAAAAATTTCACAAGTCTAGGTGACTATGAGGACATGTTTATTAAAGCTGGGGACAGTGAAACAAGGAAGGGCTTAGCACAGAGGTAGCAATAAGAGAAACCTAATCCGGCTGCTTTAGCTTACTGGGAAGTCAGAGGAAAGGGGGCCTTGGAGCAGGTTCACGGGGTAACCCAGGATGAGCTGCTGCTGCAAGTCTCTTGGCATCCCTTAGAGTTTAGGAGATGCACACCTGGGGGGGCAGAAGTGGGGGGAGAAGAGGGGAAAGGGAATGGCGGGGGCGTGCTCCCCGGAGGGAGAACATGCATTTGGAGGGGTTTTAAAGGCTGGGAATTTAAGGGCGGTCTTAGGGGAGGACCTCAAGAATATTCATCAGTTTTATGCTGATGTGCCAAAATGAGATTTACTCCCCTAACTTCATCTGTCCTTGGTTGTGGCAGCAAATTGCACTAATTGGATTTCTGCTATCTGCATCTCTGAGTAGGGTGAGTTAGCTGTTTACCCTCTTGGGGAGGAGAAGTGCAAACCATTTACTCTAAGTTTCCTTGGCTGAGGGAAGATAGGATTTCCTAGATGGCTGCAAACTGCTTGTTTAACTGCCTCAGTTTCCCAGCTCCGCTTGTCCTGGCTGAGGAGCCTGTCTCACAAAGTAGAAATCAATGTGTAGTTGATCAAATAGTAGGTTCAAGCAATGGCTAAGCCTCCCTTCCGAGCCGGAGCTCTGCATAGACTCCTTTCTCCTTGACTTGCTGAAAATCAATGTTACCTTGTGGCAACCACATCTTGCTCTTGAATGGAGCCTCCCAAGTGGCGAACCCCCTTGATTGGCAACACTGGGCTCACTGAAGCTGGAAGTCAAGGTTGGTGGTGCTCAGCAGGCTAAGCAGCCATCTCGGACGGTGAATAAAGAGAAATTGAGTTTATTTAAGGAAAAGGGGCTGGGGGCTGGGGATACCCAAAGGGAAGGGCTACGCAGCACTGAGTCGAAGGGTATTGGGGCCACGATGGCGGCAAAAATATACTTGAGACGGTGAAACAAAGAAGAGCGCAGAAGAGGCAACGGGAGCCTGCTTTGTCTCACTGAGATGTCGGAGAAAGAGGGGGGCCTTGGAGACAGCGTCAGGGGGTGAGCCCCGGAGGAGTGCGGCTGCCCATTGCTCCCCTGGTTGAAAGTCTCCTGGGGTCCCCTGGAAGGGAAGAGGGGGGAAGGAGATGGTGCTGGCCTGCTCCCTGGGTGGGGAGTGCACACTGGGTCCTTCATGCGGAGCGTGTTTATCTTTCTTTAGGTGGGAATCTTAGGGGAGGTCTCAGGGGAGGGCCCCAATAGATATTCATCAGCTTTCCGGGTGGGCTCTTTCAGGGTCCTGGTCTCACTGATAGGTCGGGGCCAGGGCAGGGGGTCATGAGCCAATGTATCAGGTCCTGAGGCAGCCACAAGCCACTTGTGTGGTTTTCCTGTTTTTCTGGGCCCAGAGCTGAAATGCAACTGAGGCCTCGATGTTATCTTTAGGGAGGAAACACTCTGGGGGTCTAAATCCTTTGACCAGCCATATGCTGGGAGAGGATACGTGTGTGTTGTGTGTGTGTCCCCCCCAAAAACGTTCTTGTTTTCCCAGTTTTGCTTCTTGCTAGGCACCTGGGGCTTTCTGCCCTGCCGAGTTCCTGTACCTGGGTTAACCTGAGTTTCTATACCTGGCCCATCGTCCTTGCTCTGCTCATGTCTGTCTAACAGAAGCTTCATCTGCAATCGCAAAATGTTGGAATGTCGCAGATGCCCGTGAAGAGGATCATCAGGTCAACTGCAGTGTCCCCCACGGTGAGGTCCTTAGCCTCAGGGGGAAGGAGGAGGGGAGCTCGCTGAGCCGCCTGGCCTATGTCCAGGATATTTCATAAAGCCAGAAAAGCCAAACGCAGAAGAGCATGTGGAATATGCTATCTTTGTGGAGGAAAGAAGAAATTTTACATGTGTCTGCTCATTTGTACAAAAAGAAACACAGGGAAGATAAATCAGAAACTGAACCATGAGTTACTAGGGGTGTGGGTGGTTTGGGGCGGAAGGACAGAAGGAATGGGATGGGGGCAAAGGCCACTCCTCTGAGCAGACATTTGGAGCCATGCTAATATTTTCCTTTCTCAAAAATAATAAAATAAAATAAAATAAAATAATAAAATAAAATAAAGTAAACGAAATCAACACGGATGAGAGCAAATGAAGCAATGTTTCAGGTGAACAGCATTTGGACTACATGCCTTCAGGCTGGAGACAAACTGAGCTCTAAACAAATATTCCCCTCTAGCCAGTAGGTTTCTGGGGGCAAGTGGTAAAACTCTGAGACCGCCTGTGCAAATAAGTAAATAACATCGTGGACAAGGGGAGCCAGGTTTTTCACTGTTGAGCAAAGTTGGAGCTATAAATGTGAAAAGGGGAAAAGACAGCATGAACCTTGTATTTTAGATTTAGAACTAAAAATATCAGTGCAAACTTGTGGTTTTTAACATAGATAGTGATATATGTGAGTCTATGTATATATTTATACTTCTCAACACATATATTATATATAATAAAACATATATGTTATATACACAATATACATACACAAATATGTATGTATGTGTGCATGTATATACTGTTAAAGGAAAAAACCACCGTCCCCAATGGCATCCACTCGTGCGAAAGCCCATGATACCAAACCCAGATTTAATACCTGATCCAGCCCGGCCGGGTGTGGCTCAGCGGTCGAGCGTCGACCTAGGATCCAGGAGATCGGGGTTCGATTCCCGGTCAGGGCACATGCCCGGGTTGCAGGCTAGGCAGCCGGTCAATGACTCTCTCATCAGTGATGTTTCTATCTCTCTCTCTCCCCCTCCTTTCCTCTCTCTGAAATCAATAAAGATATGTTTTTTAAAAAAAAACCTGAACTAACTACAGTTTCAGCCTCTTAGTCAACCAGTGTGGAATTTTCTGGTCGAGCACCAGTAAGGTAATCTGTCCCTTAGGCCCTCCCCACCACCCACCCCTCATAGATGGGGTGATACCTCACTGTGGTTTTAATTTGCATCTCCCTGATGATTAGTGACCTTGAGCATTTTTTCATGGCTCTTGGCCATCTGTGTGTCCTCTTTGGAGAAGTGTCTATTCAGGTCCTTTGCCCATTTTTTAATTGGCTTGTTTGTCTTCCTTTTGTTAAGTTGTATGAGTTCTTTATATATTTTGGGTATTAGCCCTTTATCAGATGACTCATTGGCAAATATGTTCTCCCATACAGTGGGCTTCCTTTTCATTTTGTTGATGGTTTCTTTTGCTGTGCAGAAGCTTTTTATTTTGATGTAGTCCCATTTGTTTATTTTCTCCTTTGTTTCTCTGGCCCTAGGAGATGTATCGGCAAATATATTATTACAAGAGGTGTCTGAGATTTTGCTGCCTATGTTTTCTTCTAGAATTTTTATGGTTTCACATCTTACATTTAAGTCTTTTATCCATTTTGAGTTTATTCTTGTGTATGGTATAAGTTGGTGGTCTAGTTTCATTTTTTTGCATGTACCTGTTCAATTTTCCCAACACCATTTATTGAGGAGAGTGTCTTTACTCCATTGTATGTTCTTGCCTCCTTTATCAAATATTAATTGACCATAGTGGCGTGGATCAGTTTCTGGGTTCTCGGTTCTGTTCCACTGATCGATATGTCTGTCCTTGTGCCAGGACCAGGCTGTTTTGATTACAGTGGCTTTGTAGTGTAACTTGATATCTGGTATTGTGATCCCTCCAACTTTGTTCTTCCTTCTCGGGATTGCCGTGGCTATTCAGGGTCTTTTTTGGTTCCATATACATTTTTGAAGTGTCTATTCTAGACCTGTGAGATACGCCATTGGTATTTTAATAGGGATTGCACTGAATTTATAGATTGCTTTGGGTAGTATGGACATTTTAATGATGTTAATTTTTCCAATCATGAACATGGATATTCTTCCACTTGTTTATATCTTCCTCTGTTTCTTTTTTCTGTGTCCTGTAGTTTTCCGAGTACAGGTCTTTTACTTCCTTGGTTAAGTTTTTTTCTAAGTATCTTATTTTTTAGTTGCAGTGGTAAATGGGATTGTTTTTTAGTTTCTGTTTCTGAGAGTTCATTATTGGTGTATAAAAATGCCATCGATTTCCGGGTGTTAATTTTGTATCCTGCTACCTTGCTGAATTCATTTATTAAATCTAGTAGTTTTTTGGTGGAGTCCTTAGAATTTTCTATGTACAGTATCTCCAAATAATGACAGTTTTACTTCCTCCTTTCAATTTGGATGCCTTTTATGTTTTCTTCTTGTCTGATCACTGTGGCTAGGACTTCAGTAGTATGTTGAGTAAGAGTGGTGAAAGTGGACATCCTTGTCTTAGAGGAAATGCTTTTAGTTTTTGCCCATTGACTATGATACCGGCTGTGGATTTGTCATATATGGCCTCTATTATGTTGAGGTATGATCCTTCTATTGCTGAGAGTTTTTATCAAAAATGGGTGTTGGATGCCCAGCCGGGCGTGGCTCAGCGGTTGAGCGTCAACCTAGGATCCAGGCGATCAGGGTTCGATTCCCGGTCAGGGCACATGCCCGGGTTGCGGGCTCAATCAATGACTCTCATCATTGATGTTTCTCTCCCTTCCTCACTCTCTAAAATCAATATTAAAAAAAGTTATATATGGATTTTTTTTATTGTGTTGGGGTTCAGCGCCCCTAATGCCTGAGTTGTTCAAGGGTCAATTGCATTTACTTCTGAGGGGATGTCTAACATGCCACTGAATAGCGACTTCCCTGAGGGGACAAGCCCCTGACCCTGCGGAGGTGTGTGTCTCAGCACTTCCTGATTATCAGGTTAGTTCACATGATGTCATCAGTACAGTGAAACAATGTGATATTGGGGTCCAGACAGTAAAGTTTCCTCTAAACTATATATGACAGAGTGGGGCAATTAAAATAGTCCTGGGAAATACTACATTTGTTATGGTGTCCATCCATGCGAATACAAAATTCCTCTAACCCTCTTTTCAGATAGAATAAAAAAGAACATATACCATGGCTGCGCATCTCAAGCCCATGTTACCTGCTCAAATAATATACCGCATCTGGTACAGCAGGAAGGGCAGGGGAACCACATTCTGGATTTGTCTGGGCTTTCTTGTGTTCTCTGTCCCACACCTGCTTCCAGCACACAACAAGTCTCATCCAAAAGACCTGAGAGAGGGAGGTGGGAGCTTCGGTTGCAGTGCCCCTGGAGGCAATGTAACATCTGGTTGTTCCACTATCAGAAAAGCTAAGTTTGATGAGAGGTTCAGGTGCTAAAAGCCTGTCTCCTCCCTCATAAAGTTCCCTTCCAGCTGACCACTATGGGTTTTAAGAGCTGTTGATCATTTAGATCTATGATGTCATCATAGGTTCATTCCTACTTCATATATTATCTAGAATTCATCTATAAAGAAAAAGTTTTCCCTCATCTACTATTTACTTACCCTGATATACAGTGTGAAAAAACAAACCAGGATAAGTGCTCTATTGTGCTCAGCCAGAGTGGCTCAGTGGTTGAGCATGGACCTATGAACCAGGAGGTGGAGGTTCAATTCCGGGTCAGGGGTTGTGGGCTCCATACCCAGTGGGGGCGGCCGATCGATGACTCTCATCATTGATGTTCCTATCTCTCTCTCCCTCTCCTTTCCTCTCTCTGAAATCAATAAAAACATTTTTTTTTAAAAAAATGCTTTATTGTATGTGTATATATGTTTTTTAATTTTATTTATTGCTTCGAGAGAGAAATCACTTTGTTGTTCCACTTATTTCAGCATTCATTGGTGGTTTGTTGTATGTGCATTGCCTGGGAATTAAACTCACAACCTTGAAATATTGGGTCAATGCTCTAACCAACTGAGCTACTCATCCAGGGCCTATATATAGGTATATATTTTATTTATTTATTTATTTATAGATTTGAAAAAAAAATTTTTTTTACTTTTTAAATTTATCTTTATTGTTGAGAGTATTACAGGTACCCCATTTCCCCCCCCAATTGATCCCCTCCACTTCCCTCCCACCCGCTTCCCAGACCTTCACCCTGTTATTAACTGTGTCCATGGGTTATACATATAACTTCTTTGGTTAATTTCTTCCCACCCTCCACCCCTCTTCCCTCTTTCCTCTGAAATATGATTGTCTGTTGCATGCGTCAATGTCTCTGGATTTACTTAGTTCATCAGATTCTTTTGTTCATTAGCTTCTTGTTAAAGAAGACCCTTCAACTTTTCCTGTAGTGCTGGTCTGGTGGTGATGAACTCCTTTAGCTTTTCCTTGTCTGAGAAGCTCTTTATCTGACAGTCAATTCTAAATGATAGCTTTGCTGGGTAGAGCAATCTTGGTTGTAGTTCCATGTTTTTCATCACTTTAAATATTTCTTGCCACTCCCTTCTGGCCTGCAAGGTTTTTGTTGAGAAATCAGCTGACAGTCGTATGGGGGCTCCCTTGTAGGTAACTAACTGATTTTCTCTTGCTGCTTTTAAGATTCTCTCTTTGTCTTTAACCTTTGGCATTTTCATTATGATGGGTCTTGGTGTGGGCCTCTTTGGGTTCCTCTTGTTTGGGGCTCTCTGAGCTTCCTGGACTTGTAAGTCTATTTCTTTCCCCAATAAGGGAAGTTTTCTGTAATTATTTTTTGAAATAGGTTTTCAATTTCTTGCTCTTTATTCCCCTCTTGTACCCCAATAATACGAATGTTGGGCTGCTTGAAATTGTCCCAGAGACACCTTACACTATCTTCATATTTCTGGATTCTTTTTTCTTTTTGCTCTTCTGGTTGGGTGCTTTTTGTTTCCTCATGTTCCAAATTGCTGATTTGATTCTCAGTGTTCTCTACTCTGCTGTTGATTCCATGTAAATTATTCTTTATTTCAGTTCCTGTAACCTTCATTTCAAGTTGGTACTTTATTATGTTATCGATTTTCTCAGTTATTTCCCTATCCATCTGCTTAAACATCCTTATAACCATTATTCTGAACTCTCTATCTGTTAGCTTGCTTGGATCTATTTCATTTAGTTCCTCTTCTAGAGATTTCTTCTGTTCTTTCCTTTGGGACATGTTTCTTTGCCTCCACATTTTGGCTGCTTCCAGGTGTTTGTTTCTATGTATTAGGTAGAGCTGCTGTGTCTCTTGGAATTTGTAGAGTGGCTTTGTGTAGTAGGTGTCCTGTAGGGTCCAGTGGCTCAGCCTCCCCAGTCACCTGAGCTGGGCCTTCTAGGTGCTCCCCTGTGTGGGCTGTGTGCACTGTCCTGTTGTAGTTGAGCCTTGGTTGCTGTTGGTGTCACTGGGAGGAACTGACGCCCAGGCCAATCAGCCGTGAGGACCAGCTGCATCTACAGCCAAAGAGCTGCTGTGCTGGAGACACCCCTATGGAGCAGGATTTACTTCAGTGGAGCTTTGGTGTTCAACAAGTGTGCCCCTTGAGTGTCATTCGTGGATGTGGTAGGGCTGTAATACAGTGTGGTCAAGTCTGACCACCAGGTGCACTGTCCCTGGGGCCTCCCGGGAGGTGCAAAGTCAGCCTGTGCCAGTGCCTTGCCCAGGGCCACCCAGCATAAGCTACACAGCAAACCGTAGTTGGCTGCTACATGTGCTGGGCTTGGAGGTGTCCAGGAGAGGCCAAGCTATGAGCCAATGCAGCTGCCGCTAGTGCCAGGCCTGGGGCCGCTTATCAAGTTGTATGGGGCCTGCTGCTGCTTGTTTGAGAGATTTTAGGAAAGTCCTAAGCATGAGGCTCGAGAGGCCACTTGTACAGAAAAGCCCCTGGAAATGGCCCGGATGAGCTGCAGGTGGGGAGGGGCGGGGCCTCCGGGGATCACGGGCGGGGCCAAAGGTGAGTCAGGTGCTGGCGACTCAAACATGGCGCCTGCCTGCCGGCTGTGTGCGGGGAGGACTCGCCAAAGGAGCCATGGCCTCCGCCAGCCCTTCTGCCTGGGAGGAAGCCGCCCTCCGCCTCTCGCCCGGATCTCAGGCAGGTTAGTTCCCCCCCGAGTGTCCCGGGTCCTTTCAGGCTGCTCCCGGCGCCGGGTCAGAGGGAGCGTCCGAGTGAGTCCGCGCCGGGCCCTTTAGAGGAGCTGCTGGGGCTCCCGCAGCCTCCGCGACCCTCAGGGACAGACCCCGCTGGTTTCACAGCCTGCAGTTGTGGGGACATCTCTTCCCGGCCCTGGAGCCCTGGGCTGGGGGCCTGCTGTGGGGCTGGGACCCCCTTGCTCCTCCGGGAAACCTCCGCCACCGAGATTCCCTTCCGGGTTTCTACCGTGGCACCAGGTGTGGGCCCGCGGCCCCGTCTCCGATTCAGCCCCGATCCGCCCGCGTCTCCGCCCCTCCTCCCTTCTCGGTGCTTCTTCAGCTCCCTGGTTGTGGGGCTTCTGTTCAGCCGGATCTCAGGAGGCTCTGAGTGATGGTGGTTCTGTATTTTAGTTGTAATTTTGATGTGGTTGCGGGAGGAGGTGGGGGCAGCTGTTACCTGGCCGCCATCTTGCTGATACCTCGGTATATATTTTAAATTTCTTTTTATTGTGATGTTTTGACATCTTAAAAACCCTTTCTGCCTGGGGGCAGGGTGCCCCTCCCAGGGCTAGCCCATTCTGAGAGCGAGCAAGTTGAGCTGGGAGCAGGCCTTTGATAGACAAGCTAACCAATCCAGAGCCAGACCTCCTCTATCCAACCTGTACACTATAGGAAGTAGTATTCCTCTGGCCTACTCATCCCATGGCTAAGTGCCAGAAAACTAGGGATGACCCCCTACAGTTAGAGCCCACTAAAATTATTAATTTAGCAGGTCCTAAACTGCTGACCCTGTCCTGCCTTGCATTTCCACTGGAAACGCCAGCAGTGGCTCTGGCCCAGACTTTCCCTCTTATTCCTGTCTTCTGCCCCCTGCCCACCCTGGTGCTTTCTCAAGTAGCCCTGTGTCTCTAGGACCCATTAATATAATAAAGCTTGTTCCCCTGAGCCTCTCCTATGTCCTCTTGTGGCTGCACATGACGGACCATTTCATAAAAGAATACAAAATAAATGCTTATTTCTTTACCTTTTTTTGTCAGTTATTAAAGGAATAAGTTAGTCCTTTAGCAACCTCCAGAGGTGTCCAGGGAAGTTTTTAACTATCATTACAAATTCATGAATGTTTAAATAAACATGTATTTGATATGTCTCAATAAATTGCAACCATTATTCTTTATTGCTGCACAAATTATCCCTTCTATTCTGTGTTTGTTTTTTGTTTTTGTTTTTAAATATGTCTTAATTGATTTCAGAAAGAAGAAGGGGGAGGGAGAGAGAGAGAGAGAGAGAGAGAAACATCAATGATGAGAGAGTCATTGATCGGCTGCCTCCTGCATGCCCCCTGCTGGGGATTGAACCTGCAACCCAGGCATGTGCCCTGACAGGGAATCGAACTGTGATATCCTGGATCCTAGGTCAGTGCTCAACCACTGAGCCACACCGGCTGGGCCTATTCTGTGTTTTTAATAATAATAATGATGAAGTGACAAAGCATGGGCTTGAAGCCCATGAGAATAAGAAAATCTGACCAGAATTCAATTACATTGTCTTGTTTTCTATTTATGAAAATAAACTTGTTATGAAAACAAGATATTGATTTTATTTTAATGGTGGTGATGTCAAGTTTATTTTAAAGATTTAAAGAAAAATATCAATAATCCTCAACACTTACTAACAAACCAAATCCAGCAACATATAAAAAGGATAATACAGCCCGGCCGGTGTGGCTCAGTTGGTTGAGTGTCATTCCATGTACCAGAAGATTGCCGGTTCGATTCCCGGTCTGGGCATGTTCTTGGGTTGCAGGCTCGATCCCCAGTATTGATGTTTCTCTGTCATCAATGCTTCTATCTCTCCCTCTCCCTGCCTCTCTCTGAAATCAATAAAAACATATTTATAAAGACAATAAAAATATAAAAATAAAAAGGATTATGCACCATGACCAAATGGGAATTACACCAGGAATGCATGGTTGGTTTAACATTCAAAAATTCATTGCTGTAACACACTATTAAAATAGAAAAAAGAATAGGCATATGATCATCTCAATAGGTGCACAAAAAGCATTTAACAAAATCCAGTACCCTTTCATTATAAAAACAGTTGATAAACTAGGACGAGAAGGGAACTTTCTCAATTTGATATAACACATCTATCTACAAAGCCCACAGATAATATCATGCTTAATGGTGAAAAACTGAAATGCCTTGCCCGAGATCAGAAATACCATGAAGGCTTTTGTCACATCAAGAGGGCCATGCCAGGGCCATTAACAAGAAACTGAAAAGGAAGCAAAAAGAAGAAGTAAAACTATCTCTACTTGCAGATGGCATGAACTTGTGTATAGAAAATATTGAGAAACCCATTACATATGAATAGAACTAATAAACAAGTTCAGTAAGTTTGAAGGATACAAGATCAACTCACAAAAATTTGTTGTATTTCTTTATACATCTGAGAACAAAACCCTTCCATTTACAATAGTATTAAAAGGTATAAAATATTTAGGAATAAATGTAACAAGAAATGTAAAACTTATACTCTGAAAACTATAAAACATTGTTTTGATATAAATTAAAGATGATCTAATAAGTGGAAAGATGTCTCAGGTGCTCGGATTAGAATATTTAATATTGTGGAGAAGGCAATACTCCCAAAATTAATAAACAGTTTAACACAATCCTTATAAAAATCCTAGCTGGTTCTTGCTTGGCTGGTGTGGATCAGTGGTTGAGCATTGACTATGATCCAGGAGATTGAGGTTCAATTCCCGGTCAGGGCATGTGCTTAGGTTGCAGGCTGGATCCCCAGTAGGGGGCAGGCAGGAGGCACCCAATCAATGACTCATCATTGATGTTTCTGTCTCTGTCCCTCTCCTTTCCTGTCTCTAAAGTCAATAAACACATATATATATTTTTTAAATCCTAGCTGGTTCTTTGTAAAAATTGATAAGATTATCCTAAAGTTCAGATGGAAATTCAAGAAATCCAGAATAATCCAAACAATCTTGAACATGAAGAACAAACTTGAATAACTCACAATACTGGTTTCAAAACTTTCTAAAAAGCTACACTCAAAACTTGAATGAACCTGGTAGGCGTGGCTCAGGGGTTGAGCGTGAACCTATGACCCAGGGGATCCCAGCTCAATTCTCGGTCAGGGCACATGCCCAGGTTTCGGGCTCGATCCCCAGTGGGGGGCATGTAGGAGGCAGCCAATTGATCATTCTCTCTCATCATTGATGTTTCTCTCTCTCCTTCTCCCTTCCTCTCTCTGAAATCAGTAAAAATATATTTTTTAAAAAAAGTCTAATGAAAGAAATCTAAGAACTACATAAATGGAGAGACATTCCATGTTCATGGATAGGAAGACTCAATATCCTCAAGATGTTAGTTCTTCCCAACTTAATCTATAGATTCAATGGAATTTCAGTTAAAAATAATCCCAGCAAATTATTTTGTGGATAAAAACAAACTGATTCTAAAGCTTATATGGAGAAGCAAAAGACCCAGAATAGCCAACTCAATACAATATTGAAAGAGAAGAACCAAGTTGGAAGACTGATGATAGCTGACTTTAAGACTTACTATTAAGCTGCAGGAATTAATAGTGTGGTTTGGCAAAAGAATAGACAATTTAATAGAACAGAATAGGGTACCCCAAAATAGACCCACATAAACACAGGCAACTGATTTCTGACAAAGGAGAAAAGGCAATACAATGGAGGAAAGATAGTCTTTTTCTTTCTTTCTCTTTTTTGTTAAACCTCACCGAGGATATTTTTTTCCATTGCTTTTCAGAGAAAGTAGAAGGAGGGGGGGAGAGAGAGAGAAACATTGGTGTATCAATCAGTTGCCTCCTGCTCTGGTGCCAACGAGGCTGGGGATTGAGCATACAACTGAGGTACATGACCTTGGCTGGAACTGAACCCAGGACCCTTCAGTCCTAGGGCCACTCTAACCACTGAACCAAATGAGCTAGGGCCCGGGGATATTTTTTCCATTGATTTCTAGAGAGAGTGGAAGGGAGGGGGGGGGAAAGAGAGAGGGAAAAAAACATCTCTGTGAGGGAGACACATCGATTGGTTGTCTCCTGAATGTGCCCTCTTGGGGCATGGGGATCAAACCTGCAACACAGGTAAGTGCCCTTGACCAGGAATCGAACCCTTGACCCTTTGGTGCACTGGCCAAAGCTCTAACCACTCAGCAACACTGGCCAGGGCAAAATAAATACTTGATAAGCTGAACATCATTAAAATTTTTTAAATGTTTCTGCTTTTTGAAAAATCTCCTCAAGAGAATGAGAAGAAAAGCCACAGATTAAGAGAAAATATTGCAAGAGATGTATTTGATAAAGGACTTATCTAAAGTATACAAAGAACTCTTAAAACACAACAACAAGAAAATGAACAACCCCATTTTAAAATGAACAATAAACATGAACAGACATCTCATAAAAGAAGATATGTGGATGATTAAGTAAGCATGTGTAAAGATGCTCCACATCATATGTCACCAGGGAAATGTAAATGAAAAGAGCACTGACATAACACTAGGAACCTATGGAATGGCCAAAATCCAGGACAGTGACACCACCAAATGCTGGCGAGGCTGTAGAGCAACGGGAACTCTCATTCACTGTTGGTGGGAATGCAGAATGGTACAGCCACTTATCTGACAGATTCTTGCAAAACTAAACAAGCCTTACCACACGGTCCAGCAATTGTAGTCCTCGGTATTTACTCCAGGAGTTGAAAACTTACATCCACACAAAAACCTGCACACGGACGTCTAGAGCAGCTTTATTCATAATTGCCCAAACCTGGAAGCAGCCAAGATGCCCTTCATTAGGCCTGGTACATCCAGACAATGGACTATCATTCCGCACTGGAAAAAAAGATGAAGCCATGAAAAGAGATGGAGGAACCTTAAATGCAAACTACTAAGTGGAAGAAGCCAATTTGAAAAGGCTGCGTACTGTACGATTCCAATTATGCCATTCTAGAAAAGGCAAAGCTATGGACACAGCGGAAAGTGTAGTGGTTTCCAGGGGAAGGTGGGAGAGCAGCTAGGCCAGCTGGATAGTGGTTCATTTGCTCATTCATAGGCATGTTTCTTTGAGCGCCTACTACATGTGGGGCCTGGGGACCAGCCAGAGGACAGCCATCTCCTCCCAAGAGCTCCTGGAAGGGTAGGGAGATAGAAACCCAACAAGGGAAACAGAGAGGGACAAGCGCTGCCAAGGAAGAATGCTCAGGCATCTTGGGAGTACATGGGGTGCATGGAGGCCCAGGTGCCCAAATGTCATCAGGCTGAGAAAAGCAGAGTCAGAGCTGTCTATCTGTGAGGTTACTCTGCAGGTGGAGCACGGGCTGGAGACAGGGTGGGTTAAGTCTGCAGCAAGACAGCCATCATCATGGGTGTTATTTCCTTATGTAGAAAGCTTAAGGCTGTGATTAGATTTATGGACACATTAGATGTCCCTTCTGATGTGATGCACTGAGATGTGATGCCATAACTACTTTTTTTTTTTTTTTTTTAAATATATCTTTATTTCAGAGAGAGGAAAGGAGAGGGAGAGACAGACAGACAGAAACATCAATGATGAGTCATTGGGAATTAAGCCCGAAGCCCGGGCATGTGCCTTGACCGGGAATCGAACCTCGATCTCCTGGATCCTAGGTCAATGCTCAACCGCTGAGCCACGCCCGGCTGGGCGTGATGCCATAACTTCTGTGGCATTCTTGCCAAAAATGAATAATCTCAGTGAACCATGTGAAAATATAGGACAATCAAAACTGAGGGTTATCTACAACAGAACTCTTGGATCGGTTCCTGGACCACAAAAAGGACACTGTGGGACAGTTGTTGAAATTTGGACAAGGTCTGTAGATTAGTTAATAGTCTTGGACAATGTTGCCCTCCTGGTTTTGATCATGTACTATTACCACATAACACAGTAACAGTGGTAGAAGCTGTGGGCTTTTTCACTTCCCTCCTGATACTGTCACCTCCAGGGCTGCCCAGGGGGGTGGGGGTGGAGTGGCCAGTGCCTGGAAGGCCTTAGGCTGGATCTCTGTCTCCTGAGCAGACTCAGCCCAGGCTGGGACCTGAGAGGCTAGACAAGCTCAGAGGGAGGGGGGTGCAGACCGAGGGGCTTGGGGAGGATTCCAAGGCCTGAGACCAGGGACTTCTTCAGAAGCTGCTGATAGCTTCCTGCTGCCAAAGCAGAAGGGGATTAACTAAGAAGGGAGGATGTTCTCTTGGCAGAGAAGAGGGTCTGAACACGTGCAGGAACCCACAGAAACACACGCAGGCCACAGCTGAGCTGTAATACACTCCTGAGAGAGACACACAGGCATGTAACAAGCTGACTGACAGGCATGCACTGCACATGGGCGCGCCCGGTGCCCAGGCCTTCTGCCAGCATATGTCCCACCTTTCAGGAGACTCAGGGTTTGAGGGGAGGCCAGAGCAGGGGCTGTGGTCAGGGTAGGTTTCAAGGAGCAAGAGGGCTGAGTGGGCAGCCAGAGGGCTGGAGGATGCATCTGGATCCATTCCCTGGTGCTCTCGTTTGTTTCTACGTGTCTATCACTAAGCTCCTATTGGTCAGACCTGGTCCAAAGCAGGGCACAGGCTTGGAGACCCTCCCCGCCCTTGAGGAGCTTGCAGTGCTCCCAGTTGGGGAGCAGCTGGCTGGGGTAGGGGCAGGGGAGGGCCAGAATGGCCAAGGGGAATTCATTGGTGTTGGCCAGGTAATGAGGGTAAAAGGGGTTCTTGGGGAACCCAGTAGGCAACACAGCCCCCGGGCTGGAACCTGGGCTTGGGCGGCAAGGAGGCCAGGTGGGTGGCAAGGTGAAGAGGCCAAGGGGTGCCGAGTCATCGTGGTAGCCTAGGACCTGCTGCAGCAGCGGTTGCTCCAAAGACCCAGATGCTCCGTTCTTGTACCACGACATGGCCGGAGCTTGCTTGTGGGCTCGTCGGCTCCTGCCACCCCTGACCAAAACCCACTTCAAAGTGGTGTGAGCCAAAAGCAGAACTGGTTGTTTTACAGCACAAACAGGCTGAATGGCTGGAGGGCAGGCCGGGCAAGGTGGCCTCAAGGTTCCAGGACATGAGCCACCTCTCTCCTGTGGTGGTGGCCCTGTGTGGGCTCCATTTTCCTCAGGCTACTGTGTGGCCACCAGTGGACTTCAGCAATCTCCCTCCTCACTCTGAACTCTTTCCTAAAGTTCTAAGGAAGCTTCCAGAACTGTGTCTCACCATTTTGAGTCAGCCTTGGTTCTACAGTCAGTTTTGGCTTGTGCCCTTCCCACAAGTCTCGGAGGGGTGGGGGCAGCTCTGCCCAGATCAGGGGACCTGAGTATGGAGAGGGTCAGGGTCTCAGGAAGGAGGGCTGCTGGCAGGCAGAAACAGCAGGTGGCTGTTCTGGCGTCAGAGGCCCTGGAGAGGATGAGCTCAGCCGTCCCGAGTGGGCTAACCCACCCTGCCAGGCCAGGCAGGCCGCCTTCAGGAATGCCCATGTACATGGGGCCCAGGCAGCTGTGAGGCTGGCGGGCATCAGGCTTCCTGGGAGGAGCACTTGGCTGTGCTGGGTGCCTGGGTGGCCCTGCATGGGTTGGATGTTACGAAATAGCCTTGTTTAGGGGGTGGAGAAAAATAAGTGGGTGTGTATGAGTGGATGGCAGGTGAGGACTGGGAATCCATGAGGAGCCTGTGACTTGTGCCAGATGAGATAAGACTGAGGCTTGGAAGGTGGCACTAGGGTAGATGTGAGAATGAGTGGGACTTGCTGATAGATGGAAAGTGGTGGTAGTGGTCACCCAGGTAGGAACCTCTGGTTTCCTGAAACCAGACAGACAAGGGGAGGTCTGGAGGGCCATCTGGGACCTTCTGAGGGTGCAGGGCCTGGGGAACACGGGGATGACACAGTGGCTGGACACACCTGAGGCTGGAGCACACCTGGGTAGGCAGCTTAAATTCTGTCAGCATAGGGCTTGGCACAGGCACCAGAAGGACTGGAAGAGGCCAGGCTGTCCCAGCCAGCTGCTCTCTCCCGCCCAGCCTCATCTGACCCTGGTTTCCGCCTCCTCAGTCTGACCAGGCTCCAAGCCTCTCTCTGGCCATAGTCACGCCCCTCCCCATACCCCCTCCGCTGTGAAGGGGAGGGAAAGCCAGCCACTCTTCCTCTCCTGGGCCAGCCTCTGAGCAGCAGCCAGGCAGGGGCTGAGAAAAGCTCCGCAGCCAGTCATCTTACAACCAGCTGGCCCGACAGAGCCACCAGCACCACCATGAAGGATGAGGTGGCTCTTCTGGCCACTGTGACCCTCCTGGGTGTCCTGCTGCAAGGTGAGCTGCCTTCTGTTTGGGAGTCGGGTGGGCCTGCAGCCTGCCCTCTGCCCTGCAGGCCCAGATCCAGGTAAGGGGCAGAGGTGGAGCCCCCAGCCTAGATTCTGGTGTCCAAGATCTTCTGACCCCATTGACCCTACTACTGGAGACTGGGATGCCCCAGGGCTGAGGGGCTTGCAGTTTCCCAGATGGGGAGGGGTGAGCCCTGAAGGGATGTCTGCAGGAGGAACTGTGGAACCCTGGGCAGGGACCCAGGCTGACAGGGGCAGTGAATTGGAAAAAGACCCCTGAGGGATGTCAGGTAGGCATGCCAGGCACCATGGGGTTGAGGTGGTGGCCCCTGATCAACATAACCCCGGAGGAGGCCAGAGGCTTCCAGGGAGCAGATGGGCATCCAGCTGTGCTGCGCTGTGGGACTCGTGTGTGTCTGTGCCAGCATGAATGGGTGGCCTGGTGCTAGGTACAGAAGTGGGACAACCCTGCACCTGGTGCAGCCCCACTACAGCTGGCCCTACCCTGTCCAGCTGTCCCTCCCTGGGTGTCCCAGCAGGAAAGCCTATTCCCTGGTCTTTTCAGATCATGTGGAGCTGGACAGGGTTGGAACTTGCTTCCTTGGGCCCTAAAAGGTGCCTACTTGGTACTATTCTCAGACTTACCCTAAAAGACACATTTCTGGGCCAGATATCCCCACTGCTTAGGACACCACAGCGCATGGACTAGGGCAAGGCACAGACTGGGGCACAGGCCTGAAGGGGCCAAGCAGACTCCAGTTCCAGCCACATCAGCAAGCTTGGCGCTCAGCCTGTTCATGTAGCTGCAGGACCTCCTCCAGATCCTACACTGTGCTCTCATGGCCACCCTTGGCACCCACAGTGCACTCGGGATGGGATATGTCTGCATAGGGCCTGGCACCAAGGGTTCCAGGGCCACAGAACTTGTAGTAAGATAGTTGGGGACACCCAGCGCCGGGGCTGTGTGTGATGAGGGCCTGGCCTGGGGTTAAGAGAAGGGCCTCTGCACACTCAGATCCCCTAGGGCAAGCCCACCCGAGCTGGAATGAAGGGTGGCAGAGCCCTTGGGGGTCTGGCATTGGACTAGAAGAGTCCCAGCTGCAACCACCTGGGGCAGGAGAGAGTATGCCAGTCAGATTTAGGCCAGGGTCCAGAGTACCTGAACAGAGACACAGACAGGAGGCCATGCCACAGTTTGGAAGCACAGGAACCCAGGCTTGAGTGTCTCTGGCCTGAGGCAGTGTCAGGAGGCTCTGTAGGTGGGCGACCAGGGGCTGTCAGCCACAGGGTGCATGCTGCCCTGCACCTGAAAGGATGGACTCTGTCCTCAGGCACTGGTGGCACTCCCTATCTAGGGACACAAAGCCAAGGTCCATGTCTAGAGGGAGGACAGGCGTAGCTGGGCATCTGCCTGTATTTTGCAAGTCAAATGATTTATAAGCAAAGTCCAAAGGGCCTGCCCATAACAGGTGTCCCTGTGACTGGCATCCCCCTTCCCCTACACTCACAGGTGCCCCCAGGCTGCACCCTGCCTTTCCCATTGAGCGTCGTGGACACAGGGCAAGCCCCGAGAAGAGTGGGGGTGGAGGTCCCCTGGGGAGGGCTTTCGAGGGGAGTCGTGACTAGTTCAGTGTGGAGGCGGCAGTGGAAGAGAAAGGCGCGAGGCCGGCTGGGAGGGGCCGGGGGAGGCTGGACCTAACTCCCACCCCCTCGCCCCCAGCCTACTTCTCCCTGCAGGTGATCTCGGCGCGCAGGGCGTTCCGCGTGTCGCCGCCGCTCACCACCGGCCCGCCAGAGTTCGAGCGCGTCTACCGGGCCCAGTGAGGCGCGGGGCGGGGCGGGGCGGGGCGGGGCGGGGCGGGGCGGGGCGGGGCGGGGCGGGGCGGGGCGGGGCGGGGCGGGGCGGGGCGGGGCGGGGCGGGGCGGGGCGGGGCGGGGCGGGGCGCGAGGCCCCGGGTGGACGCTCTCACGCCGCCCCGCTCCCGCCGCAGGGTGAACTGCAGCGAGTACTTCCCGCTGTTCCTCGCCACGCTCTGGGTGGCCGGCATCTTCTTCCACGAAGGTCTGGGCGAGGGGCGGGGCGCACGCGCCGGAGCGGCGGGGTTCCCCGCGCCGGTGCGCTCACGGCGCCGGCCTGCCCCCCCGCAGGTGCGGCGGCCCTGTGCGGCCTCGTCTACCTGTTCGCGCGCCTCCGCTACTTTCAGGGCTATGCGTGCTCCGCGCAGCAGAGGTGAGAACGGGCCGGGCGGAGGCAGCTGGCGGGCGGGTCCTGACGGCCCGGGCCCGGAGCGGATGGCCCCCGGGACCAGGCTACCGGTGGGAGGCCGGACCCTTTGGGGGGCTGGGGGGGGCCCTGGTGGAGTTCCCGGGGGCTGGGAGGCGAGGCGGGCCGCCCGGCCGCGCCCCCGCTGAGCGCTGTCCGCAGGCTGGCCCCGCTGTACGCGAGCGCGCGCGCGCTCTGGCTGCTGGTGGCGCTGGCGGCGCTGGGCCTGCTCGCCCACTTCGTCCCCGCCTCTCTGCGCGCCGCGTTCTTGGGATGGCTCGGGACACTGCTGCCCAGGGCCTGAGACCGAGGATCCCGGGTCTGCGGCGCTGGAGAAGAGCCGGGGCCGCGTGGAGGACCGGGGGAGGGTGCGCGCCCCTATCCCAGTCTCTCATTAAAGTGCTCGTCACCGGATCCCGAATGCTCTCTGGGTGGGACCGCGTCTCGCTCCGCGGCTGTGGAGCTTCGAGGGGCCCAGCCGCTGGCCGCAGCAGTCAGGTGGGGGCTGCGGGAACGCGCCGAGGAAGGAAAGCCCTCCCCGCCCCGGAGGAGGGGCTCCATCCGGCTCTAGGTCCGTGCTCTTCGCCCTTCTCGGGACCCCTGGAGCAGCACCGCCAGCCCGCGGCGCCCCGACTCGCCCGCCGAGGTCGGCCCCACGGTTCCTCCTGCTGTCAGCGCTCTCCTCCCCGGCCCCCTTCCTCCGAGGCCCGCCCCTATTCTTTGTCCCCTGGCCTTCATAAGACACCAGGGACCCTTGTCAGCACTCAGTCCCTGGCGTCTAGAACAATGTTAGTTTTCGGGGCATCCTGCCACCGAGCCGTGGGGACAACGAACGTGGTCAGTGTCCTGATAGGGGCTTACAAGAAAAGGTCCTGCCGGGCCGGGCGTGGCTCAGCGGTTGAGCATCGCCCCAGGATCCAGATCGAGGTTGGAGTCGCGATCAGTGCCCGGGTGCGGGCTCCGTCCCCAGCAGGGGGCGTGCGGGAGGCAGCGGGTCAATGACTCTCATCACTGATGTTTCTCTCTCTCCCTCTCCCTTCCTTCCTCTCTCTGACATCAATGAAGATACATTTAAAAAAAGAAAAGTCCGGGTGCTTGAGGGGCCAGACTCAGGGAGGTCCTGCAGGCGGGAAATAACGTCCCTCAGGTGGTGACTTTTAGTGGAGTCGGCAGGGGAGGAGCTTTCCAAGAAGGGTGACAATGTGCACAAAGGCCCAGAAGAGGGCGGGAGTCCCTAAAATGTGTCAGACGCAGGGGTGGGCGGGTGAAGGAAGCCTTGGAGACAGTGGAGGTCGGCAGGGCTGAGACCCTCGGAAGGAGAGGGAACGAAGTGGGGGATGCCTTTGGTTTGAAAGACCCCACCTCAGGCAATTGGGGCGGATGATGGAAGCTAGGGGGCACGCTTGGAGGTCTTTGTGCAGCAGAATGGCTTTGGGGGCCAGGGCCTCGGATTTCGCTCCAGCTCTACCCGCGAGTGTGCAGACGCTTCAAGGAGGCCCAGGCCTGGACTGGACTCCTGCTGTGTGGAGGTGGTACCAGGTGGACACAGGGTGGCATCACCTGGTGCCTGCTCCCCACTCCCACCAACCAGAGCTGAGAGTACCATGTATGAGGCACACACTTCATTAACCCTTTATTACAAGTCACGCTCTTATAGAAGTATATGTGGACTTAAGTGAAAAAAATCAAATGTATCCAAGAATAAAAAACACAGCACATAAAGTAGTATATGCATTCCAGTGTTCGCGCCGGAGAGAGCGGGCGCCCAGGAAAAAGCTCTTCTAAAACGGCCTGGCTCAAGCCCGCCAGCCAGCTGCGAACAGTTCAGGGCGGCACAGGCCGGCCTCAGGCACAGTGTGGGGACCACCACCTCCTCCCGCAGCCGGGCGGGTGGGCAGCACCAGCTCCTGGGGCCTCCCGGCCAGCGGCAACCCCAGGCTGCTGAGAGGTGCCAGGAACAACCCCTCAGGCTCGGTGGGCCACATCTGGCCCTGCAGGGGCAGCAGTGAAGACATCCATGGTCTCCTGGGCTTCAGGGCCAGTCCTCAGAAGTCCTCCTTTAGTCGGCCTTTTTCAGGAAGATCTGGAAAAGCCCACCTAGGGTCAGCAGGGGCCACAGAGCTGACCCCATGTAGCTACCTGGAGCAGCTCCTTGTTCCCTGTGCCCTACCCTGTCCTGTCTCACCTCGCTCAGAATGACCCACACCGGCGAGTCTGTCTGGATGGAGAGGCGCAGTGCTTCCAGGGGACCAAAGGCAGGGTCCACCTCGCCCTCTGCCACACCTTTGTAGAAGGAGCCTAGGGGATGGCAGTGCTGAGAGCTTGCCCCAAGACCCCTGCTCAGTCCAGCCTCTCCCCCACCTCTGCCTGCCTGACCCCACTCACCTATCTGGAGGTAGCCATCAGGGCTCCGTGGGTACCGGAGGGTGGCTGAGCGGCCCTCCTGCAGGGCCTCCTTGTCTGACTGGGGGTTCTGGGGGCAAAATCAAGGGGCTGAAGCAGAGGCTGTGGGAGAGGCTGGCCTCAGTGCACACCCACACGCTACCACACTCACATCAAAGGGCAGCACCTCCACAGAAGTGTTGAAGAGCTTGTCCTCTGGGTGCTCAATGTTCCCGCTGCGGAAGAAGAACCTGCAGCCAGGCCGGCCTATGAGCTGCTGTAGTGTGGGAACTGCCCAGGCACGCTGCCCAGCGGAGAAAAGGCTAGGCTTGGGCCCTGGGTGCTGGGCAAGGCTGGGACCACCAGGGGCAGCCACTGGCTGTGCAAGGTAACCAGGGCCTTACTCAGAGGGACTATGGTGATGGGTAGTGTCACTGAGTTCCTGTGGGCCCTGCCTGACATAGTCTTTACAAGGTAGCTACCATTACACACCCTGCTCTTCAGATAAGGGGACTGAGGCATGGTAGGGTTAATTAACTTGCTGGGGTCACAGAAATGTGTGGTGAGGCCTGTACCCTGGTAGCCACCCTGCCCCTCCCCCACGGTAGACCGGTGGGTGCTGTTACTGACCGCTCAAGACGCAGTGGCTGGAAGAAGCGAAAGCGGATGAAGTCCCCCGCGGCAGGCGTGAAGGCCCAGAAGAAGTCCTCACGCAGGTAGGCCTTCTCCAGAGTGAAGTGCTGGTATGTCTTGAGGCTCGTGCTCACTTCAGCAGGGGGGTTCATGTGCTCCTTCCGCAGCGCCTGCTTCCCAAAGTCCTTGTCCTGTAGTTCCAGGGGGACAACGGTGTTAGAGTGGGCCCTGGACTAGCCCTGCTGTCCCCTTGCCCCACCCCAGCCCAGCCCCTGCCTGTACTCAGCCGGGCTCACGTGGGACACAGCCCACCTTCAGTTTCTGAATCTTGCCCGCCAGTGAGGAGTGCGTGCCCACGTGCTGGAAGAGGGACGGTTTGAAGCGGATTCGGAGGTTGGCCTTCTGCCGGTCACAATGCTTCTGTGGAGGGAGGAAAACATTCTAGGTCTGAGCTCATGCCCCACCTCTGAGGACAGGGCATTCTCCAGCCAGCAGCACCATGTCCTTAAGTCAGGGCACACCGGCAGACAGTCCATGTGGAGGTTGCCTGCTCCACTGTGCAGGCTGCCTCCGTGCAGCCCCTACTCACCGCGTCCTTCTCAGGGTTGCAGACCTTCACCCACAGAATATGGTCGAGGAGCCAGTCGATGGGTTTGTCCCGGTAGAACATGAGGATGAACTCCACGATCAGGCTCAGGTCCAGCGACTTGAACATCTTCCCTGGTGGAAAAGGGGGGTAAGGGGTGCTGAGCAGGCAGCTCTGCCCTGCCCTACTTCCTCTTAATCCCTATGGGAGCCACTGGGGAGGGTCTCACAACAAACCCTGTGTCTGGCTGCAGGCAGGTGTGGGTCACAGTGATGGTGACTCTGAGGGCAGGTAGGAACAGGCCAGATGGGGCTGCAGTGGCCACTCCAGGCATAGGCTCCCTACATGATGTTGTAGGGTATGGGGAATGGGGTATGGGGTATGGGGTATAGGGCAGGGTGGGGGGGGAGGATTATGATAGAGATGCAGAGGAGGGTGGGTCTGAGGGGCTCTGTTCAGGTCAGTGGGGGGGGTTGGGGGGGCACACCAATGAAACCCAGCTGGGAGAATTCCAGGATCATCCAGTCCTCCGAGGGCTGCTGGAGTGCGAAGTTCTTCATGGTGCTCAGGTAGTTGGGCTTGGCCACTATATCGTCCTCCAGCTTCACAGGGGCAGAAGGGGGCTGGGACTCAGGATGGGCACGGGCGTGGGGCAACATGCATCCCCCAAGCCCAGCCAGGGTCTGGGAGAAGGGGCGCAGAGCAGGGTGTCAGTGCTGACCTGCACATAGTAGACGCCTTTGGACTGCGCGTACATCATGAGGAAGCAGTAATCAAGGTTCTGTTTGGTCCTCCACCTGTGGGGCAGGGGCAGGGGCAGGGGCCTCAGGAGCTCAGACCCCTCCACCTCTGGTATGGCTGCCACAGGCACTCAGTGAGTAGAACCTTCCCCCCACCTCCCCCAGGCAGGGCTCCTCCAAAGGAGAAGTGGAGGTACTGCAGCCAACAGAATGGGCCCTCAGCACAGGCGGGATGGTTGCTGGGGGTACTAGAAGGGGGCAGTGCTAGTACCTGACTCTTTCCTTGGGGTCCCCAAAGGATTCTCGGAGTCGGGAGAAGTCAGGGTAGAAATGGGGGGAAGGGGAGATGACCTCCAGGAGCCCAGAATGGATCTCTGTGGGGAACCTGGGGGATAGGAAGGCCCAGTGGGTGTGTAGCCTCCAGGGCCTGGAGCAGGGGCAGAGCTGAGCCAGCTAGACCCTGTCCCTTATTTGAGGCCCACTAGGCAGACATCACCCACACCACACCCAGCCTACTGAGGCAATGGGGCTTGGAGGGGTTGGGCCACCTCTACATACCCATTGCCTTTCGGCCAACAGGGAAAGCACCCCCCCCCGAGAGGTCACTGTCTTGTGGGGACGCAGGCATCTGCCTACTCAATACCCCACAAAGGGCCCTCCTTCCACCAGCTTTTTCAGCTGCCAGTACTCACAAGGCCTTTATGTTTTCCGTCACCACCGAGGTGTACTGTGGGTCAGTCTGTGGGGAGACCAAGCACCCTCCCTAAGCAGGACTGCCGCCCCAAATGGCCTGGAAGAAGGGGCTAGGGGTAGCGGCATAGGCTTTGGGTGATCCCACACACAGAGGGAGGGAGTCCCCTATCCTGAGGGACAAGTAAGGCTGGGCCTGGGTGCCACAGGTGCCTCAGAAAAAGCCCTTTGGGCCTGGCTGGTGTGGCTCAGTGGTTGAGTGTCAACCTATGATCCAGGCGATCGCAGTTTGATTCTGGGTTGGGGCACACGACGGGGTTGCGGGCTTGATGCCCATTGTGGGGCATGCAGGAGGAAGCTGATCAATGACTTTCTCATCACTGATGTTTCTATCTCTCTTTCCCTCTCCCTTCCCCTTTCTAAAATCAATTAAACATTTTATTTTTAAAAAAAAGGAGAAAAGAGAGAGAAAGGAAGGAAGGAAGGAAGGTAGGAAGGAAGGGAAAGAAAAGGAAGGAAGGAAGGAAGGAAGGAAGGAAGGAAGGAAGGAAGGAAGGAAGGAAGGAAGGAAGGAAGGAAGGAAGGAAGAGGAAGGAAGGAAGGGAGGGAGGGAGGGAGGGAGGGAGGGAGGGAGGGAGGGAGGGAGGGAGGGAGGGAGAGAAAGAGAGAGAGAGAGAAAGAGAGAGAGAGAAAGAAAGAAAGAAAGAAAGAAAGAAAGAAAGAAAGAAAGAAAGAAAGAAAGAAAGAAAGAAAGAAAGAAAGAAAGAAAGAAAGAAAGAAAGAAAGAAAGAAAGAAAGAAAGAAAGAAAAGAAAGAGACAGACAGACAGACAGGCAGGCAGGCAGCCCTCCCGCCCTTGGGGTGGGGCGCACTAGGTAAATGTAATCGCCACAAGGGGGCGCTAAAACGTTTCTTTCCTTTAACTTTTTATCTTGATGAATTTGTGAATGACAGTGAACTTCTGATAGCTTTCCCCTCTGGCATGCTGCCCTGTTTTCATTTCTCCTTGTAGTTACTTGGTGCCGTATGTCCTCCTGTGAGTGCGTTGCCAACCCGCGCCCCAGCCCACTCGCCTCGGCAATCAGCACCACGATGACCGAGTCCTCCTTCTCCTGCGGGCTCAGCTCCGAGATGAGCGAGTGCAGCGTGTCAGTCAGATACGAGTGTACCTCGCGCCGTACACTGGGGATGCCCATCACCACCGACACTGCAGAGAACAAAGGGTCATCAGGTATGACAGCGGGGCACCGCCCCACCCCTGCCTCTGGCCCCTCCTGGCCCCGCCCCTACCTCCAGTGCGGCCCTGGCCCACGCGCACAGCAGGCTGCAGGCTGCTTTCCTTGGCTAGCAGGTGCGGCAGGTGGTGGAAGACGGTAGGCAAGTGCAGCACGTGCTTGTGCGAGATGTTCCACGGCTTCAGTCGTGGGTCCTCTGGGTGGGTCGGGAAAGGGCGGGTCAGACATCGGGGCCTCCCACCAGCCCCGCCCCCCCGCCGCCCTCTCCGGCTCTCACCGGTCAGTCTGCCCCAGGTGCGATTGCCGTCCCGGTCTCGCAGCGCCTGCCTCTCCGACACTGCCCTCTTGATCTCGTCCAGCACCAGGTTGAGCTCCTTGGAACGCTTGAGGCTCTCCTGCTCAGCTGCATGCAACCGGTCACGCAGTGCCAGGAACTCCCGCTGGTACACGTCCACCACATCGCCTGTGGGTGGTCCGCAGGCTGTCACTAGGGGGCGGCCTAGAGCTGACCTACAGCCCTTTGAAGGTGCCCGCGCATACCTCTGGATGCCTATCTGTGCGAGAGACCATCTATACCTGTTCTAGTTCCTGCCACATGGGAGCTTTCTGGGGTTGCACAGGGTCACTCTGAAGTCACACTAACACACTTGTGGAAGAAAAGCCTCCACTGGGGGATTGGAACTCCAGCATTCTCTCCCTACCCCCCGTTTTCTCCTTTGAGGAGGTATCTGAAGTGGGAGGGCAGCAGGATCTCTTCCAGCTCCAGGTGGGGCATTCCCAGGCAGGGGCTGGAACAGCCTCAGGCTGAATCCTTTCCACCCAGTGACTCTGAAAGCTCCTCTGGCTTCTCCTTGCAGTATCTACTCCAACCAGGGGGTGGGACACCCAAAGGTCCCATGCAGGGCAAAAAGACCCGGCCCTTCCCCAAGGGGCTTCTTAGCACTAGCAACCACATCTGGATTCCCTCCGTCTCACACCGGCCGAAAGAGCTGGCTGCTGCTGTTCCAGCCCCCAGCACTCAAGTGAGCAAATGATACTGAGAAACTAGTCCAGGTCATTCAGTGAGTCAGCAGCAGAGAAGGGCCATTTCTGAATGCCCTGAGGCCTACTTCTTGGGACACTTGTGCCTGAACCTCCAGCTGGATCCCAGTTTTGGGTGTTGGGGTGCAGGGATGAGGAGCAGCACAGAGGTGGGGCGGCCTGACAGTATAGAGGAATCCCCAGGGTGCCCCTACCTGGCTCCACCGGCTGGGCAGGGACCAGTGAGCAAGTATGAGACAAACAACATTCTTGCCTCAGCTGGTACAGCAGGTCCTGGAGGGCTACACATTCTAGGCCTTTCTGGTCTCACTAGTGTCATCTTCATTTGACATCACATACAAGTCCTTGTCCTTGCCTATGGCCCATGTCTTCACACACACATGCTGTGCTCTCTTTGGCCTGAGATCCCTTTCTTCTTCTGGGCCAAATGAACACCCAAGTAGCCTTCAAGGCCTGGTTTCAAAGTCCCTAAATCCAAGAATCCTTTCCCATCCCCAGACAGTTCTTCTGCTCCTCAATCCCTGGTGGGGTCCCAGCCCCCAGAATGCCCTGGATGGTGCCACTCCCCACAGTGGGCACCAGAGGTCACAGCCAAGGCAAAGTTCAGTCACCTCAGGACACAACTACTTTTACAGCACTCTATACCCAGCTAGCCCCCAACTCCACCCCCACACCCAGCCTGCCTGGGGGACAGCCCTGAGGGGTGTGTCAGGTTACAGGATCTTCCAGGTTCTGTGCTGAGTTCCAAGGCCAGGTTCCTGTGGAAATCTGAACACTTGAACAGGAGCTGGCCACCCCCAAGGCTGTGGGTGGAGGTGCTCAGGCCCACCAGGAGGCAGTTCAGAGTCACCTGGACACCTGGACATAGCAGGTGGGCCTCCCTCCTGCCTGCATCCCTGCCCATCTGCCTATAGTATTGGTCCCTGCTGCCTACCCCCGTGCAGTGGAGCCACTCAGTGCTGCCTAGGGCAGCCTCCTGCAGTGGGCCCCTTTGTGAAGTAGGGTGAATGTAAGGAGGCCTCAACCCCCTCTGACTGCTGCCTCTGTCATCCCGTCCTCTCCCTTTTCTCTGGTTTTTAACAGCCTGCCTCAGGTAGACAGGCCAAGTGGGCAGCAGTGGGCACTGTTGCCCTGAATCACCCTGACTACCAAAGCCTGGGCATAGCCTGCTCCATACTGTGGCTGCCCTTCCCAGGGGCCCAGGTCCTGAGGTTCCTCCATTTACAAAAAGGAGATGGGCCTGGCTCCTGCCCATCTCCTGCCACAGAACCTTTTATCATTTCCCTGAACGCTGTAGGCCCTGTCCCTCAGCACCCTGCCCTTGCTCTGCCTGTTGCCTGCAAGGTCCCCAGCTTCACCCTTATCCCTGGCTTCTCGCTTGTGGGTCCAATCTATCTTTGCCTGCCAAAGCCAGAACTTAAAACTCTGTGACTACCTATCCAGGTGCTGAGCCTTAGGCCAGAGTTCTTCTAGGCCCTCCTGGCACCCCACAATCTTCACAGGCTGGGTGGCTGGACTGAAGGGGTGAGTGGGCTGGGAAGGCAGCTAGAGTGATGGGAAGGGCAAAGGTTTGGGAGCCCCTGGTTTCTGGGGTCGGGGCAGAAGTTCCTGGGAGCTAGGGCTGAGGGGACCTAGCTTCTCCTATCCATACATTCCTACACCAGGGAGGTGGGGTAGGGGGCCTGGTCCCCACTACAGCTGGTCCCAGGGAAGGACTGCAGCTGTGGCCATACTATTGGAGGTTTTCCCACTGGAAGGCAGGGTAATCAGGACACCTGAGGACCATGGACCACAATCTTCTCTCTGGTCCCCTCTTGGCTAAAGAACCAGACCTTGGGCCCATGCTCAGGGAAGGGGAAAGAGGCTCAGAAGGGCACAGGCTGGAGCCTGGCCCAAGGAGGTCTGTTAACCAGCAGGTGGGGTAAGGGGTGGAAATGGGGCAGGTGCTCACTTCCTCTCCAGGACCTTTACCCATACTCCCAGCGGTCAAGAAGGGCTTCCACTGCTGCTGAAGTACAAGATGTTGGGAAGCTGGGGAGTGCCACGTGGATGAAGCTGGCCCCCTAGAGGATCTGCTGTCCTCCCTAGGAACAGGTTTTCAGCAGATACTTGGCTGAGGGCTACAGTTTGAGTGCTAGCAGAGCTGGTGCACAAATGTGGTCAAGGCTGGATGTGAAACCCATATCCAGGGCCTATCTTGCCAAGGCCTGCATGTCCTTCCTGTCCCTGGGCTTTCAGGATGCCACCTTCTCCTGCTGCCTCTTTCCTCTCTGGCTACCTGCCCACCTCCTCCCTTCCCTATAGACCCAGGTTCCTCTGCCCTTCCCCTACGTACCAGTGCCTGGGCCAACCCTATCCTGAGTTCCCCACTTGCTGCAAACTGGATGCCAGGGTCCAGTCTGGCCTCAGCCTGGCTTAGTCTGGCTTCCCCACAGGCTTAATACAGTTGTCCATAAGCAGGAATAAGAAGGGGTCACATAAGAGCTCAGATTCAGGCTTCTCTTGAGGCCTTCAAAGATGTGGCCCTAATGGGCCCCCAGAAACAGTGACAGCTCTGGACAAGAAAGGCTCAGGTCATGCCCTCACTGTGCCTCACAGCGTCCTTGGCTTCCATGCCCCAGAGGTGAGGACCCTTGCTTCTGAGCTCCACAGTTCTTTGGCTGAGGGTGCTCTCATACTCCCCAGGCCCTTGGAGTATCAGTCTCCTCGATGCCCACTTCAGGGAGAGTGGGCCCTAAATGGAGACACTGGAATCCCCTCACTCTGCTGCCCTGGACTCTGGTTTCCTGTGGGCAGCCAGGCCTCCAAAGGTGTCCTGGTGGGGCTTGCACTGCAGCTCCTGACATCAGGCTGAGGGCTTTGCGGCTGCTGCAGGAGGCAGACAGAAACTGTACCCTGGCCAAGGACAGGGTGTAGGGGCTCATCACTCCACCCGCAGTCAGACAAGTGTGCCCCAACCCTTCAGATACAGCCCCACCTGGGCCTCCATGCCAGTCTGCTTACATGGTCACTCTTCCAAGGATCCAAAATGCCATTCCTAAGGTGACACCCCACCTACAGAGACTGTCCCAGCCATGCTCTCCCCCAGGTGATACACCCCACCTACAGACCTACAGAGAACTCTGCCCCAGTCATGCCCTCCCTGTGACGAACCCTAGGGGTATCCCCTCAAGGCCCCTGGCCCCCACACAAACAGGGCGCTGTAGGCTGGGCTGGGCTGGGCAGGAGCAGGTGGGGAGGGCTGTTGGGGCTTAGAGGGTCAGGAAGGCTCCAGGTCCTCCCCCAGCCCTCCTCCTCCAGACTCATTTAGTGTGGTGTGGGGGAACAGGGAAGCAGGAGGTGGGAGGGAAGCACAAGGTCAGCTGACCTCAGCCTGATCCTGCCGAAGTCTTCTGCAGGAAGGCCAGGAGGCAGGAAGGAAGCCGCTTTTCCCGCTGCCTCCTGTGCTGCAAGCTGGATGGGCCAGGGCTTCCTAGGGCTCCTCGGCCCCAGCCATCCCAACCAACACCCAGTGCTGGTGCCGCCTTCCCCCACCTCCTACCCCCGCGGTGCTGGCCCAGATTCGGAGGCCCATGGTGGTGAACTGGCCAACTTGGCCAAACTTCGGGTGGGGGGGCGATGGCCCGATGAGACCACACAAAGTGAGTTAATCGGCCGCTGGGGCCGGGCTGGGCGCTCCCGGGCCAGCAGCCACAGGAAGGCCGCCCCAGCACCCAGGGCCCTGCGGGGAGTCCTGGGGCCAGATGTCACGGAGGAGGGCCGCGGATCCCCAGGGAGCAGCAGCGGCGCGGGGCTGGGGCGAAGGGGTGCTGGGAGGGAGAGGGTCGCTGCCCGGCTGCCTGGCTGTCCCCACACCTGCCTCAGGACCACAGGACCTACTCCTGCTCGGGCGCCTGGAGCATCCCGGGGAGCGCCCGGCACAGCCGCCGCCGTGACCTTGCCCCTCCGCCCCCCAGATGCCCGCCGCCCAGCGGCAGCGACCCCCGGCGGGGGCGTAACGTGCTCCCGGAGGCGGGGCCCGGCGCGCGACCCGGCCCGGCGGCGGCTCGGCCCCGCGGCCAGGCCCGGGCGGGAGGAGGATTTCGATATTCCCGCAGCAAACAAGTGGGGGCGAGGAGGGGAGGGGCGTCCTCCGCGCCGTCGGGCGGGAAGGGGCGCCCGCGTCGGCTTCCGGCCGCCTCCGGCCCACCGCCCGACCCGCTCGGCCGCGGGCGCCCGGGTGCGGGGGCTGGGGCGGGGCGGGGCGGGCTCACCTTTCTGGCCGCCGAGGGCCGCGTACCAGGAGAGCGAGAGGAAGGCGCACAGGCAGAGGAGCAGCAGCGTCAGGAAGGTGCCATTGCGGAGCCTCATCTCGGGTGCGCGGCGGGCGCCGGCGGGGCCGAGGCCGCATGGCCCGGGGAGCCGGGGCCGGGGCTCGGGGCCGGGGTCGGCGGGGGCCCCGGCCCCGGGGCGGGGCGTGGCGGGGCCCGGAGCCGGGCCGGGCCGGGGCCGGCTCCTCCGGGGCGCGGGGCGCGGGGCGCTGGCGCGGGGCCTTCCTCCGCCGCTGGGCCGGGCCGGGCTGGGCTGGGCTGGGCGGCGAGAGCCGCGGCCCGGCCTGAATCCGGGGCCGCGGCGGAGTCGGCAGCGCAGGGCGGGGCGGCCCGGATTTAAAGGGGCCGCAGCACCCGCCGCTGCCGCCAGCGCCACGAGGAGGCGGGGCGGGGACCGGCGCCCGGCTGGGGACCGCGGCGCCCGCGTGGGCTCGCGGGGCCGCTCCGGGTCCGGCCTCCGGTGGGTTAGGTGGAGGCGGGTGCCTTCCCGAGCGCGGCGGACCCGCTGCGGTGCGGGCGGCGCGCCCTCGTCCCCCGCAGCCCCTTCTTAGTGACATCTCCATTATAACCCCCCCAGATACGGACCCTGTCCCCGTCCACTCGGGGATCCGCAGAGCTCTCCGCCGGGTCCGAGGAGGGTCTAGGAGGTGGGAGGGGGAGGGATGGCTGGAGCTGGTGCCGCCTCCAGCCAGGGGACTCTGCCTGCAGGACCTTTCTCTAGTTGGCCGGATAAAGGCGTGCTAGGGACAGAAGGTGCTCCTGCTTCGTAAAATAGGGACCGTGGGGTGATTTTAGGAGTAAAGAAGCTGATGTGCGGGAGTGTTGGACACAGTGACCAGCCCAGAGTTGGGCTGACCTCTCCCAGGTGCCAGGCACGGGTGGGCTGGAGGCTGGCAGAGCCTCAGGGTGGTGCGGTCGGCGGCCCTCACCGTCCAGCGCCCCCTATCCCTTTACTGCAGGGCGCTTACACCTTCATTCCTGTACCATCCAGGCTTTGCACAGCCCTCTGTGGAACCAGGGAGGGGACAGCCATAGAGGGACTAGTCGGGCAGGCATTGGGAGCCTTAGCACCATTCCTAATAGTCCTGGCTCCTAGCATTGGCTGCAAGGACCCTGGGGGCCCTGGTGGGAGAGGCCTTTCTGGGATGGGTTCAGACTGGGAGACGCTGAGCATTTGTCTTCCTCTTTCAGCCCAAGCCTACATCTGGGGCAAGATGGGAGCCTAGAAGAAGGTAGGGCCTGGGCATTTTCCTCTGCAGAGAGACTTCTGCCAGGAGCGGGTGAGTCAGGGCCAGCGGCTGAGAGAGACTTGATCCTGGGGCCTGATTAAATGACTGGCCTCAGTTTTCCTTCAGGCCTGTTTCCAGTGCTGAGAAAGTGGTACTGCTCTCTCACCTTGCTAATGAATTCTATGAAGGGAGACCGGCCTTGTCGCAGCCTTCTGGAGGTAACTGTCTTGTTTTGTGTTCCTGTTTTCACAGGCATCTTCTATTTGTCGCAAGGGATAATGGTTTTTCATTTGGGCTGTGATACAAAGGGTTTAATTTTTTTTCTAGGTGTGTATTGAAGTTTAAAATGCGTTGATTTAAGGAAATTAAACCAGTAAAAATTAAGGAGATGGCTTGTTAGAAACTAAAGTTTTGAGAACCTCACGTGAGTCCCCTCCCCCTCTACATTCTGGCTTTGGGGCTGGAAGAAGGGTGGGTGGGGGTGGCAGGGATGGCTCAGGATGGGAGTGGAATTCTGCCCAGAAGCCTGGAGACTGAAGGGCCTCTGTCAGCACTGGGACTGTCCAGGGCCAGAGTGGGGGAGAAGGGTGGTGATTGACTTTTGGTAAGTGTGAGGTCTGGAGTGATGGAGAATGGGAGAGGGGCTAGAGTGAGTAGACTGAAGGGGGCCACACACAGAAACTGATGGCTGAGTTTAGGCAGCCATAGTGGTCCAGGGAGTGGAGAAGGAGGGCAGTCTTTCCAGTCCCCGTCTCCCCCCCCCCCCTGCAGCCAGGCTGTTTCCTCCCACTACCCCATTACAATCCCAGAGGGGGTTCTCTGGGCCACACACCCACTTCGGGGCACACACCCACCACTTGGCTGAGAATGGGTCAGCACCAGGCCTGACTGTCTTGCCAGAATTGTACACTGAGGGCGAGGAGGGTCATCCCGAAGGAAAGTCTGGTGCTACCACTAGTAGGGGGCTGGAGACGGGGTGGTCATGGAAAGAGCAGAAGCATAAGGGGTATGTCCCCCAAGGCCTGCAGAAGTGACATCGCTGTGAGAGACGGCCCACTGCATGCAATCATTGGGCCCTGCTGTCCGAGAGCTTCACGTGTCCCTCCCTGTAGCCTCTGCACTCCCAACTTTATCCTTTGAAACGGCAGCAGTTGTCTGGCTCCTGGCCAGTTTTCCACAGCTCTCTCGCCCTTACTGTAATGAATTCCTCAGGGCCTGCCTGCAACCCAGTTCCCTCAGGCACTTCTAGGCAGGTGAGCTCTGCCTGTCATCCTGCAGCCTAGGATGGGGCACCCCCTCACCCAAGGGTTCACCTTTTTGCTGGGGACAGTGACACTGGCCCCCATCCAGGAGGGAGGGTGGAGCCAAATGGGCATAGCAAGTCCTACTTTCTCTCCAGACCCTGCTGTGGGCCTTCCTTTGTTCTTGCTTCCCACAGAGTGAAAATGACCCTTTGTGTTGGGATTCCATGTCAGCCCTCAGCCTACACTGCCTTCTGGAGGTTTTCTGGGACAGCCCCTGGCAGTGGCCTCTCCTTCCACCCTTCTTCACCGGGCTTCTTAACCTGTGCTCTAGGGATCCAGAATTGGGGAGCTCCAGGAGCTGAGATAAGAAAAAAAAAATTTCTGTCTTTCACTAACCTCTAACTGAAATTTGCATTTCCTTGAGTTGTGAATGGAGGCAGTAAAGTCCAGCAGAATTCACAGTACTTGTGGCTGTCACACAGAAATCACAAGGGTTTTCATACGCTCTGCAGGTGCTGCAAACCCCTCAAAGTAGCAGTTACCCACTGCTACCTGGTGTTTCTGGTACCTATTAGTCCTACCTCTGTATCTTATAATGTCATAACTTTGTGTGTGTGTTTATGTTTTGGTATTTGCATTTCAACATTAGCAGTCCTTTTGTAATGCAATATACTTTATGCATCTGAAAACACGGCTCTAAGCAGGGGTCCTTCATCTTCTCTAGTTGCTAAGGGTGTCTCTGGCACAGTGAGAGTTTAGAAGTCCTTCTGAAGTCTCACCTCATCCCTCTGCTGGCCTTCTTTCCTTGGATGCCTCATTCTCACGTTCATTCATAACAAAGGTCCATGGGGCTCAGAAAGCTTACCCTGGGGGAAATGACCATGCCTGAAGGGCAGAGGGCCTTCCTGAGAAAATAAGGTTAGCAGTTTGATCCAGGGGAGAGGAGAAATTGCCTTGAAAAGGTGGCCAGGTGGTTCAGTACATGCAAATGTCTCTGTTGAAGGAACCTCCAGGCCAGCCAGGGTAGAACTCAGTGAGAGAGGGCACCAGAGGCAGACAGGGTAGGGCAGAGAGAGCACCAGCACCTAGCACACCTTATCAGTAATTTGGGTTTTTACCCTTGGAGCTATGGGGATCCTCTAAAGCAAGGAGAGGAGTAGGGACTGCCCTGGGGTCAATACAATCAGATTTGCATTTTGAAATGATTGCTTGGGCAAGCATGAGAAGGGACTAGAGAGAGTAAAAGAGGAAGCAGGGAAGGAAGTCTAGAATACACACCTATGGCATGAAAATTATTTTGAGCTGAAGGCATTTGAGAATAGGCTTTTTTCCTGAAGTCCCTTATCTGCCTAAAAGCAGAGCTTCCCAAAAGAACTCAGCTGTCCTAAATCTCTTCCCCAGGAGCAACGAGGGAAAGACTGATTTTATCACCTAATAAACCCAGACACACAGCTGTCAATCATCTCTTCTCCTAACGGCCCATTTATCTTTCCTAAAAGTCATTTATTTCTCCTGTAAGTACCTTTCTCCCCCTCCTCTCCCTCTGCTTCCCCTATTAAGTTGGTATATAAGACCCCAAATTCTAACCGCCTAGTACTTGAATAAAAATCTTTTTGTTCTTGTTAATCTGTCTTGTGTCATTTTAATTCACAGGCCCCAACTACTAAACCTAAGAGGGTAGAGAAAAAAGTTTTCTGCCTCCACATAAGCATCTCTCCACCGAGAGAGATGGTCTGGAATGCGGGGTGGGGGTTAGAGATGACAAGTAGATGGGTTCAGGACAGGCTTTCCGAGACCGTGTATCAGGAACATGGACTAGAAGGACAGCCTGTCTGGGTTCATAATTCTGGCTCCACCACTGTGTGTGACTCAATCCTTTCTGAGGCCATTTCCCCAGCAGGTAAAATGGAGGATAATTATCAGTTAGAATAGGCTTGATTGCCCTGGCCAGTGTTGCTCAGTGGTTGGCCTGGGCACAGGAGGGTCCTGGATTCAACTCCCGGTCAAGGGCACATACCTGTTGCAGGTCTGACCCCTGCCACTGGTTGGGTGTGTGCAGAAGGCAACCAATGGATGTGTCTCTGTCACATTGATGTTTCTCTCTCTGTCTCCCTGTTGTCCTTCGCTTCCACTCTCTCTAGAAATCAATGGAAAAAATAACCTCACTCTTAGGGTGAGGGTTAAAAAAAAGCTTTTTAAAATCTACTTTAAAACAAAGAAAGAGTAGGCTTGCCCAGCCGGGCGTGGCTTAGCGGTTGAGCATCGACCTAGGATCCAGGCGATCGGGGTTTGATTCCCGGTCAGAGCACATGCCCGGGTTGTGGGCTGCAGCCGATCAATGACTCATCATTGATGTTTCCTTCTCTCTCCCTCCCTCTCCTTTCCTCTCTCTGAAATCAATAAAGATATATTTTTTAAAAAATAGGCTTGATTATGCCACTGTAATAACCCCAAATGTCTATGATTTAATAAAGGTATATTTCTCAAAGCTGCATATCTATCAAGGGTCCCTGGGGGCTCTGCTCATGGTAGTTCCTGCCCAGGCTACAGGAATAACCACCTGAGCGTAGAAGGCTTCCCTGGCAAAGGGAAAGAGAGCCCTGGAAACTCTAGCACTGGCAAATAAATAAATGCTCTACCTGATACATGGCTCTTCTGTCTCAGGTCCTTCGCCAGAGCTAATCAATGGTCTCACCTCAAGGGAGCAGGTGAGTTAATATATATAAAATATTCAGAATACTTCCTGGCATAAGAGAAGTACTGTGGGAATGTTACTACTGTTGTTATTGGGATGTACAATCAGCCAGAACTGCTGTGGTTTGAGGACATGGCATGGTCACAGCTGACTCTCATGTTTCTGGCCTGCATTGTGATCATAACTGCTACTGGGAACCCTGGGGCTGCCATCTGGTGTGGGGGAGTGGTGGTTCAGTACTCTTGGATTCAACTGACGAAGGCCAAAATCAATTGATTTAAGCTGTCTCATGATCCAGCATTAGGCCTGTGGGGACCCAGAAGCTCAGTTGCTGAGATGAGGCCTTGATCCCCTGCTCAGTGTGGGCCCAGCTCACAGGCAGACTCCAGCTTCCAGGTGGCCCCTGTGGGCATTTTACCAGCTTGGGTTATATGTGCATTCCTGACTCAGTGGGCTACAGTGCTCTGGTTGGCCAAACCTGGGCCATGTGCCTACCCCACCCTACCCACACTGGGGGAGGAATGAATAGAGCACCGGGAATGGGGAATGCATATCAAATCTGGGAGCAGGAGTGAGCAAGACTTTGACCCCCTCCCCTCACCCCTGCGGTCTTGGGGAACCGCAGTGCCTGAGGGTGGTGGAGTGGGTCACTGCAGCCTAGTGAAGGGCTGTGCCCTTCTCAGTAGCTGCCAACTTCCCATCTCACATCCTTTTTTTTTTTTTTAAAAACATATCTTTATTGATTTCAGAGAGAGGAAAGGAGAGGGAGAGAGAGAGAGAGAAACATCAATGATGAGAGAGTCATTGATCGACTGCCTAGCCTGCAACCCGGGCATGTGCCCTGACCGGGAATCGAACCCCAATCACCTGGATCCTAGGTGGATGCTCAACCGCTGAGCCACGCCCAGCCGGGCCCCATCGCACATCCTTTAACAAGGTTATAGTGGTGGCCATGCTGCCAACTTTTTGGCCTGGCCTCCGGGAGGCCCAGGCCCTGTGGACCCTCCATCCCTCTCTTCTCTCCTCAGTTCAGGGCCTGCCAGACTAATTCCTGGGTGCCATCCTGAGTGCTAGGCAGAGCAGGGTACTGAGGACCCAGCCTCAGCCACGAGGGCCTCCCCATGTCCTCCCTTCACTGGTCACCTGTGCAAAGCCCAGCTGCACCCACTGTCCTGCCATCAGGTGGCTGGAAGCCAACTACCGGGCATGGCAGCCCTGCAGAGCTTATCGAAGGAGGACCCCTTGGCGTCCTGCCTCAGAGTGTGAGGGTTACAGGATAGGGGACACACTCTAGGTCCAACATGAGCCCCCCTCCTCCCTGAACACGCTACCTGAGCTCTCTACCTGCCAGGTGCTGGGGGACAGGCTGAGCAAAAGAGGTGCCCACCGCCAGCAGGTGTGCAGGGATGTGAAGGAATTGGGTCCTGGATGGAAGGCCAAGCAGGATAAGGGGAGCTCAAGCTCCAGGCAGGGAACTGATCCGATCCGTTCACAGAAACTTTGGAGCAAGAGAAGGCGGCTTAGATTTCAAAGCTGCACATATCCAGGTTTTCGACTGGCCAGGGTGGGGTTGGGAGAGGAGGGACAGAGCTCTGAGCCTAAGCTGCAGGCCACTACCCTCTCCATGTGACCCCAAACTCCTTCCCAAGGGAAAGCCAGGGCCCAGACACCTTCTCACTGCTCAGCCTGGGACAGGCGCTCCCTGGCAAGTGTTACGCTGACCTCTGGGGCCCCAGCCAGGTTGGGAGTCCCTGCATCCTCCTGCGCCTTCTCTTCTTCCTCTGCCTTGAGCTGCTGTCACCTAGTCTGCCAGGCCTAGGCGCCTAGCTCCGTTAGAGGTCACCGCATGGTCTCCTGCGGCCCCCAGAACCTTCAGCAGTCTGGACGGCCCTCTGCTGTCCGGATCCCCAGAATGCCCGCCCTGGGTAGGTATCGACCCAGGAAGGGGCGGGATCATCGGATCCCTGTCGTCACCCTCGTCCGACCCCACTTCGGGTCCCACTTAATGAACAGCCTTAGGGGACCTGCAGCCCGACCAGGCCACTTGCGACCGGTGGATCTGACTCCCACTCGTAGAGGTGCGCTCTCCCTAGTTGCTGCGGGAAACAGGAGCCCCTGCCCGCTTCTCAGTCGGCCAGAGCCCCGTACAGCTCTGGGGGTCCAAGGACGCACCTGGGGAGTAGGGTCTGGCAGGTTGACGCCGCTCCGGCGGGATGGGGACAGGGTCGGGTGCAGCCTCCCCAAAGGCGAGCCGCGGACCCCCTCCAGGGACGCCCCCGCCCGTTGGCCTGAGCCCGGGCCGCTCCCTCCCGGGCTGCCGGCTTGCTCCAGGCCAGGCGGGCGGGGCCCGGCTCAGCGGGAGAGGTGCTAGCGCCGCCTGTCGGGCTTAGAGTTAGTTCCTGCCGCTCTTGGGCGCAGGGCTTTCTGATAAGTATTTACAGACAAGGCCCCGCAGGCCTCGGTCCGCCTCCCTTCCCCCATTCGGCGCTGGTGGGAGCTGTCTCCAGCGCCCCGTGCGCAAGGCTGCTGGCAACCCAAGGCGCGGGGGCCCCCTCAGTGCCCTCGGGAGGGCGCAGGCGTTCCACTCCCGGGCCTAGTGTCCGCAGCCAAGCTCAGAATGGCTGCTGCCACCCTCCAGCATTCGTACGGGCGGCCAGGGTGATTTCATGCCTCACAACCCGGTATTACCTAAATCCCATCCATGTCTCTTCGTGGCTTTATTTCATTTCAACGATGACTCGACCCCCCTTTGTTCCCCCACCATAGCCCCTGACACATCTTGGCTAGGCTGTAGGCCTTTGCAGGAAGGGCTTAAAGAAGGTGATATCCATTGCCTGGGGATTTTCCTGAAAGGGTGGCCACGGAAAGCTCCTTCGACATTTAGGATGAGCGATTGCCATGGGAAGCAGTTGGAAAGGTTTCTGGCAGGAGGAAGAGCCAAGGAGAAAGTCACCAGGTGGAATGGTTAGGAACTGGGGGGTAGGAGGGGTCCCTCTGGTGTGAGGGAGTGGCATTGGAGTCCCAGCCCAGTGTGGCCTGGGGGCCACACCACCCTTGACCCTGACCCTGTTCCCCCACATACAATAAACTCATCCCTTGGGCGTAACTCAGGGGTCTAGAGGAGCTTGATCCCCTGTGATCCTCAGTCTCAAGGGTGGCCCAGAGCCTCTCAGCCTGAGTCCTGTAGTGGCCGTGTCTCTGGCTGGCCCAGCACCCACCTCAAGGCTTGGATCCATACCCCAAAGAAAATAATGGATCTTCAGAAAACCATTATCAAGGGATGGGATTGTTTTTGGAAGGAAGGCAATGGGAACTGAGGAGGTGGTTACAATACACCAGAAAGCAATAAACCAAATCAGACAACCTCCTGCCACCCCTGCTCCCAAAGTACCCTGGAAAGTCTCCACTCAGGTCTATTCCAGGCTCCCCACTCTTTCACCCCCACCATTGGCTACAGTCTCCTTCCTAAAGTTCCCATCCCCAAGTTGATACCCCCAAAGGCAGCCAAAGAACAACTAGCACACCTAGGGGGCATCACCTGGGAGCCGGCACCCAAGTCATCCCACCTAAGTCATCCCACTCCAGCCCCATTCAAAGATGAGGAAACTGAAGCTGGCCATTTGCTAAAAGATGACAGGGTAGTAGATAGTTGGTCTGATTCAGGCACCAAGCTTCACTCCCCCTTGCCCCCCAAGTGTGAATGCCATGCCCTGGAAGGTGAGGAGGTGGCCAGTGGGCACAGGGGAGGTTGAGGAACTCCCTGCAGCCCAGGGAGGGCAAGGGCAGAAGATGGAACTCAGTTCATGAGGACAGGGTCTAGTTGAGCCTGGCCTCCCCACTGCTGCTACCAACCCCTGCCGCCTGGCTGCCTGCTAAGATGTCATCAAGATTGGCGGCATCCGGGCTGGGGATCTCCCTGTGGTGGTGGCTGGTCATGGGACGCTGACTCACTGCCGGCCTGACCACCTGACCTCGAGTAGGCCGGCGGAGAGGGCCCTGCCAGGGGGTTCCCCTGCCGCAGCCTTGTTTACCTCTCCTGCCCTTGGGGGAGGGCGGGGAAGGCCTGCGCCCCGCCGCCGCGGGGCATGCTGGGAAGGCCACCGCTGGGGCTCCCCAGGGCCGAGGGTCTCCTGGTCTGTTCCCAGGGACCCGTTTCCTGCCATCTGGCTTCTCCCTTCCTGCAACCCCACCTTCCCAGACGTTGCCAAAGCCAGGCGGTCCTGCGGGCAGCCTCCAGTTTCCGTCAAACCTTTGTACGGGGGCCGCGCCTCGGGCCCTCCCTGAAACCGGGGTTCCCTAGACCACAGGGTTCTCCTGGTGTACCCTCCACCCACTCAGCAGGGGACACTGGAGCCCTGGGAGCGGGAAGCCTGGCTCTGGGCCCAGGCTGCAGGGGCTGCGAGGCTCCTAGGCTGCTGAGTCATGCCCTCGGGCACCGTGGGCTGTGCAGCTTCTGCCCAGCACCGCCCCTCCTTTGTCCCTGACCCTGTCTGCAGAGCGTGGGCGCGGGCGCGGGGTCTCTTTCCCAGGCTCACTGTAGGGATGCCGGGGGACCTGAGAGGGGACTGTCCTCTCTACAGGGCTGTTTTCAGGGATGCACTGCTTGGCCTGCTCTGGAACACTCTGGGAAGGACCAGCCACAACTGTGGACAGGTCCCTGCTGTACTCCCACAGGCGAATCACCTTCGAACCTGACTAATCAAATCCACCCAACTTTGGGGTGTGTGTGTGTGTGTGTGTGTGTGTGTGTGTCTGGGTTTCCCATGCCTTGAGGTTACCTGCTCCCACAAACCCCTCCATGACTTTAAAAGTACATGACTTTGACTCAACAGGCCCGAGCTGCTACGTACAGGACCCCACCTGGGAGGCTTCCTGGTGACATACTCTTCCTTCAGGCTCGTGAACAGGTCACTTGTGTCAAAGCATGTTTCTTGGTTTCCAGTTGGAGGGCTGTTGGTCTGACCCCTGGGCTGCGCACGAAGCCAACAGGCCTGAGACCCCACAGGCCCTTGGGCGCTACCTGCTGAAGGGAACCCCCGTGCCGACCGGCGGGTGTCCAGGCTTCCACCGGGAGTGTCTTGGGCTGCAGTGCGTACTTGGCGTCTACTGAGGCTCCAGGGAGCTTAGGCTGGCCCTCCAGCTGGGTGCGGGTGGGGTTTCTGTGCTCTTTCGGCACCTCTAAGCCCTAGTTCCTATTAAACTGGGAGCGCCTCTGGCGCTTGCTCCTGAGGGGGCCAGTGTCCCTCAGCCCAGTGAGGGGCCGTCCTGGAGTGTGCGGGGGGAGGTGGCGATCCCGGGAGGCCACCTGGGGGACCGACGCCTTCCAGCGAATGGGGGGTTGTCAAGAGCGGCAGGGTAGGGGCAGCCCCTCAGGAGCCAGTCTGATCCGGTCGGTGGTGCCCGCTGGGAGCCCCCCGGCTGCGGGCCTCTGCGGTCCCGCTCCCCCGTGTGGGGCTTCCCCGGCGGCCCGGCTCCGCTCTGCTGAGTCACGGCCAGGCCGGGAGGGGTCTGGGGGCGGGAACCCTGCGGGTTCTATCCCCAGGTGCAGAGGCCTGAGTCCACGTCTAGATGTCGGAGGGCGGGGCCGGCCTCTCGGGGTCACCGGTGCACTGGGGGCAACGAGGAGAGGGGTCGGCGATGAGGGGGGCAGGGGAGACCGCTGGGAAACCGAGGGGGCTATACGCGCGGGGGTCCGGCAGGGCGGCTCACGCGCCACGGCCGCAGCGTTGGGGGCGGGGCCGCGCGAGACCCCGCCCTCTAGGGGCGGGACCAGACTCCGAGGTCCCTTACAAAAGCCGCCAGCCCGCAGCTGCGGCTCCACAGCCAGGCTCCTGCTCTCCGACGTAGCGCGATGGCCTCCTTCACGGTGAAGGCGTACCTTCTGGGGAAGGAGGAGGCGACCCGCGAGATCCGCCGCTTCAGCTTCTGCTTCAGCCCCGAACCCGAGGCGGAGGCGGAGGCGGAGGCCACGGCGGGCCTCGGGCCCTGCGAGCGGCTGCTGAGCCGGGTGGCCGCCCTGTTCCCCGCGCTGCGGCCGGGCAGCTTCCAGGCACACTACCGCGGTGAGCGGGTCGGGCGCCCTCGGGAGCGGCGCGGGGTCCTGACGCAGGCCTGCCTGCGGGGCGGGTGGCCGCGCCTTCCCTCGAGATGGGCTTGGTGGCGCCTGCGGGGCTTTGTCCTGGCCGCTCACTGGGTGGTCGGAGGCCCGCGTGGATCCCCAGAGCAACCTCGGGTGACCAAGAGTGGTGACCAAGGCCGGCTCTTGTGGGGCCATGGTCTGCCAAGGCTCTCCCGGCGGGTCTCAGGCCTGGGGCCTAAGAGGCCTCCCCTCCCCCGGCCATGATGTTGCAGATCTTGGCGAGGGTGCTCTTGGGCGTCTTCGCCGGCTGGCGGCGGGTACAGGGTGGTCAGGCGGGCACTCAGGTTACACTGACATCTTGCTGCTGCGGAGTCGGGGCCTGCTAGTGCCCGGTGGGGTTTCAGATCGTGACCCGGAAGAGCCCGGGCGCCTGGAAAGAGGAGTGGTGCGGGTAAACAAGTGTGGGGGTGCAGGGGACTCGGGCTGTGCGGCCTGGCGCTCAGTCCGCGGCGGCTGGGGGAGGAGAGGCGGGGATAGACCGCAGGACGCCCAAGACCAGGCTGAGCCCAGACGTTATCCCACTGGTCGTGGGCAGAGGAACAAGATCAGAATCTTCTTCCGAAGTGGCTGCGTGGAACGGGAGGCCAGGAACTGTCCAGTGTCTTGACTGGTGGCTGCTAGGGGTGGGGTGGGGAGGTGTGGCTGGGAGGGAGGCGGTGGCAGAGGCAGGCTCCTGGGCAGGGCTGTGCTGGGCCCTCTCGCTGAAGGGTGCGGCCTGGGCGCCAGGCCCGCTCCTGGTTGGTTTTATTTTTGTAAGAACTTTATTGAGCTGTAATTCACATGCCATACAATTCACTCACTTAAAGTGTACAATTTTTAGCATATTCACAGGTTTGTGCAACCATGATCACAATTTTAGAACCTTTTCACCACCTTATAAAGGAACTCTAATCCTTTAGCCATCCTCCCAGGCCCCCAGCCCTAGGCAACCACTAATCTCTTTTTCTCTATGGATTTCCCTATTCTGGACATTTCATATAAATATAAATATAAATATAAATAATATAAATATAAATATAAATATGTAGCCTTCACAACTGGCTTCTTAATACTTAGCATAATATTTCCCAGGTATACCAGCGTTGTAGTGTGTCAGTGCTTCATTCTTTTTTGGTGGCTGAATACTAGTCAGTTGTATGGACATAGAGCCTTTTGTTTATCTGTTCATTAGTTGATGGATGTTTGGGTTGTTTTCACCTTTTGACACTGCCCCTGTTCTTATGGTACATAAGCTTTGTGTGTCTGGTGACCCACAAAGCTGGTCCAGCTTGCAGATGTATGGTGTGGTTCGACCTACATGGTGGTGCTTTAAAACCATTTGAGCCAATATCTAAAAAGGAGACTGGATACAAATCCATAGTTTTAGCTTTGTTGGGGGAGGAAGCAAGTGGGTGTATTCCTTAAACCTCAAGAGGGCCAAGGCCTTTGGAGGAGCCTGGTTTCCCAGGAGCAGGTCACAGCTGGGCATCTCCCACAGTTATAGATAGGTCTGGGCCTGGTCAGATGTGAACTGAGGCAGCACCTTTGTGAAGGGGCAGCTGGCTAGAAGCCGAACAGTAGGTAGCCAGCTACTACTGCTGCCGCCCCTGCCTCCCCCGTGCGCCAGGGCCCAGGTTGGAGTTTGTACCTTCCGGGCAGCGGCAGAGTGAAAGCAGTCTGGCCTCAGTCCTGCTTCCCCCTGCCTCAGACAGGTGGGCTTCAGGTATAGCCCCAAAAGTGCTCCTGTGGCTCAGGCCTCAGCCCTTTTCAGCAGTTGTGTATAGGCGAGGAGCCCTGGGTGCTCATGTGCTGTCTTTTAAACAATCTAGATGAGGACGGGGACTTGGTTGCCTTTTCCAGTGACGAGGAATTGACGATGGCGATGTCATATGTGAAGGATGACATCTTCCGTATTTACATTAAAGGTAAGGGCTGCTGCCTACCAGGTAAAACCGGACGGCTTGAGATTATAGGGAAAATCCCCCCAGCAAAGAGGAGAGGAGCTGCGGACAGTGTAGGGGCGTGATCATGGCTGTGCTTGGCCTGAGAAAGGAGTCAGTGTCCACCACAGTGGGTAGGGGCAGAAGGTCTCTGGGTTCACTGTTGATTGTGCCCAGACCAAGGGCCATGGGTTGGGGCAGCTTTGAGGGGTGCTGTGGGGTTTATTTTAGTGAAGGGCAGGACCAAAGCTGTGCAGACACAGCTCCCTGCTGCTTCTCTCCCACCTGGGCCACACGTGCCCAGGTAAATGTGCAGGTCCTGGGAACCTTCTGGCAGGTTCTCAGGTCACTTTGTTGCTGTTACTTGAGCGGCTGAGTTCCACATGGACTCAGTGTCTGGAGAGCAGGACCAGGGGCCTGCTCACAGTGGTGACAGCCCCGCAGTAGTGACAAGGGGGAGACTGTGGGACTCCACTTCATAGCTCTCTACCCTCCCTGCAGAGAGGAGGGAGTGCCGGCGGGACCACCGCCCCCCATGTGCTCAGGAGGCACCCCTCAACATGGTGCACCCCAATGTGATCTGTGATGGTTGCAACGGTCCAGTGGTGGGGACCCGGTACAAGTGCAGCGTCTGCCCTGACTACGACCTGTGTGCAAGCTGCGAGGGAAAGGGCATGCACAAGGAGCACAGCAAGGTCGCCTTCCCCAGCCCCTTTGGGCATCTCTCTGAGGTGAGCAGGGCCTCCCAGCTGGCCAGGGTGGGCACAGGGTGGCTGGAGCCCCCTGACCCAGCACCATTTGCCCTTCTGTTTCCTTTCCCCAGAGCTTCTCTCACAGCCGCTGGCTCCGGAAGCTGAAACACGGGCACTGTGGATGGCCTGCCTGGGAGATGGGCCTCCCTGGGAACTGGAGCCCACGTCCTCCTCGGGCAGGGGACGCCCACTCCAGCCCTACAGCAAAATCTGGTGAGCACTGGTCTGTTGGCTTCTTCAGGGCCAGGTGGGAGGGCCGCAGAGCTGGAAGGCCTTCCCCATTACCTGAATTCCTGCTGTGCCTGCGCTGGTCGGGGCAATGCACAGCCATTGAGGTTATTTAATCTTCGCCAAACCCTGCAGAGGGCGGAGCACCGTCTTTGTTTTACAAACGGGAAAACAGGTGCTTGAGTGCCCAAGGCCACTAATTCACCTGCTCTAAACCTAGCCTGGGCCCCAGCCTGGCTCAGCACCGTTCCAGCACCTTTGTCTCTGTAATGTGCTCCATTCTCTTATGTTAGCTGCCCTGAAAGTCAGAGCCAAATGAGGTTGTCTTTATAAACAGTCACAAAGTTAAAAACTACACATAGCTGGCATTCTAGATTTTTGGATTCTGGTTTTATTACTCTTACTGTGTCCTTTGATTTACCTCATCCTTGGGGACAAAGGTGGGGATATTTGTTTGATTTTTGAGAAAATAACATATCTAGGATGTAATATTTTATACTGCGTATATTGAACCCCTTGTGGGGTTCTGATCACCAGGGTCACAGATGCAGGGGAATGAAGGGTCCCAGGAGGTGGCCTGGAATGGGAGGGAGCGAGGACAGTGATGGGGTGCAGGCTGCCAGGATAGGCCTGAAGGTGATAGCACTGCAACAGAGATCAAGATTGTTGAGAGATGTATTTTGAATTAAACATTGTTTTTATTTTTCAAACATCAAAGCTTCTGGCCCACCGGAGGACCCCAGTGTGAATTTCCTCAAGAACGTAGGGGAGAGCGTGGCAGCCGCCCTCAGCCCGCTGGGTAAGTGTTGGCCTGTCTGTTCTTCGATGCCAGCAGGGCCTTCTGGTAACTCACTGTGAGTGGCTGTTTGTGGCTTTCACCTGAGATACTACAGAGGAAAGGGAACGCCCTTGAGACTAGTAAAGATTGGTTGCTCAAGTCAGCCTTTGCCAAGTGTACCACAGGCCACTCAAGGTTGAATTCCCTGACAGATTCTTGAGCTTTCCACATGAGTGCAGGAGAATCAGCCAGCGTTTGGTTGGCATCCCAGTACGGAGGGTGACCAGGTTCAGCTGTAGGGCTGGCCTGTCAACTTCTGCCTGTCTGTCTTTTGGGGAAAGAACAGTTTGTATTTTCCCCTCGTGTGAGCCTTGGGGTTTCCTCAAGGACTTGGGTGAGTAGTTGAGATCCCTTTTCTCTTTCCTTCTTTTTTGCAACCCCGAACCTTTCCTGCAGGGCTTGCAGGTGCTGGGCAGCAGGGAGCAATAGAGGAAGGGGCCCTGTGTGACGCCAGGTTCCTAGTGTCTCGGGTTCAGAGTAGGTCTCTGGGTGAGAGAACTGCAGCACGTGCCCCCTGGCGGTGTGACAGGTGGGACCTCTGAGGTTTTTGAAAGCATCCACTGTGTCCGCTAGTCTGGATGTGGGTGCTTCAGGGCTAGGCCTTGTGGCAGTGAGAACTGATTAAAGAAGGTGACTTCTGGTTCAAGATGACCACAGATCCATGATCTCAGACTAGCAGAGAGTTCATCTTTGTGACTGCAGTGGCAGGAAGTGTCCACCCAGTCCCGAAGTTGTATCCAGTGTCTGAAAGAAAAAGAGGATGCCCATACCTCACCCGCCACCCACCCTGTGGCATACAGGGAATGACTGCCATCACCTCTTACCTGAGACATTTCTGCTCACGCTCATTCTGCCCCAGGTACAGCTTCAAAGCAGCGATGACATCTTGGCATTGCTGCTCCATGAAACAGCTCAGACCACACATGGTTTCTATACTAGAGTTAGCATGAGAAAAATAATTGATAGTCTTAATGCTCACCAAGGGGGATAAAACGGGCAGTGATCAGATTATAAGGGGGAGATAATCTCCGCTAAACTCTGCCTGCCACTCATTTAAATGACAAAATGAAGGGGAGTGGAATTTGAGGTGGTCATCCACCGAATGGGCTGTGATTAAGGGCCATGGGAACTGTTCTTTGGAAGATAGTAAGTGGACAGTGGTTCTCAAGCTGGCTGAGCATCAGTATCACCAACAAAGGCTGTTTTATTTTGGAAACTTAAAATTACTCTGAACAACAGTCGTTCACTAAAAGAATGAAGGAGACAACCTGGGAAGACACAAAATCAAGTCTAGGTCCAGGTAGGGAACTTGACAACAGTACGAGTCCCTGGCCCGCCTTGCGGATTCTGGGATGTGGGCCTTGGGGAGGGCCTTGGAGCTGGGTGTTTTGAAGGCTTCCCAGGTGACTCTGGGCCACACTTGCTGTCCATCCAACACCGTCTGAGCTTGTGGTGTGTTTCAGAACTCGAGCTGGATTCTTCACTCAGGACACATGGGAATAATTCTGGAAATGCTCAGAAGCCTCTTGGGATAAGGCCCAAGGCTTTTTCACATCTTTCAAAGTGGATGGAGTTGCTTTCTGCCAGCTAGGGAGAAGCCTACAAGAGGGGGAATGTTTCAGTAAAATATGCCTTTGAGTAGTTTCAGTTGAGAGCCATTCGAGGAATTGATTAAATTCTGCTGTTGGAGTTATGGGTATTTTTTTTATGAGGAACTAACAGCTAGGATGACTCACTGCTGTTTAGAAAGGACTGTTCCCAGGCAGGGCCCAGAAGGGAGTGAGCCAACACCACATCCCAGAGGGCAGTCTGTGTGCAGTGAATCAGCAACTTTAAAGTAAGAACCCAAGGCCATTTTTTTTTTTAATTTAAATTTTTAAATTTTTAAAATGTTTTTATTGATTTTTTTAGAGAAAGGGAGAGAGAGAAATAGAAACATTATCAATTAGCTGCCTACTGCACTCCCCCTGCTAGGGATTGAGCCCGCAACCTGGGCATGTGCCCTGACTGGGAATCAAACCACGACCTCCTGGTATAGGTTGATGCTCAACTGCTGAGCCACACTGGCCAGGCCCCAAGGCCATTTTTTGATAGTTGCTGTGTGAACCAATGGAGTGGGTCCACCAAGGCCCAGAACTGTTCCTGGCTTAAGGTCACAGTGAGTGACATCTAGGACATAATGCAGCAGGGCCTTTGTCTTCACGAGGTATTCCATAAAACCTACACACACACAGGCTTTGGGGGCAGCAGGGCACAGACTATGGCACAGTCTGGTAAGCCCTGTAGTGTTGGGTTAATCATCAAGTTGGAGAATCCCTAGTTCTATAATCTCTCTGATCCATTATAGAAGAGTGATGTCATTTATGCACCTAACAGTGAGAAAGTACATGGTTTTGTTGTATTGTTTTTCCAGCTTTTCTGTTTGTTTGCACCTTTCATAATAAAGTTGGAGGGAAAATGTAAGGAGAAAAACAATTTAAATATTGTAGATGAGGGTACTGGTAGTTATGCCTGCGTTTATCTCTGCTTGCTCCTCAAACTTTGTTAAAATAACAGTAAGGGGATTAAAAAGTTTAAAGCAACATGGACAAAAAAGGGAGAAAAGTAATAGAAGACAAGATAAGATGATGCCATGAAACTTTGGAAGATGGGAAATGGATGGAGGGCAGCAACCAAGAGTTGGTTATTCACATGGAGGTTTCTGGTGAAAAGCAAGGCCAGCTTCCCGGCCAGGAAGGCCAGGTAACCAGTGGATGGGTTGATGACCCAATGAAGGATCACATAGAGACTTCAGGGCCCTGCTCAGCCAGATGATGACCCTTACCAACCCTTGCAGGAGATCTGGAACACTTGATGCAGGGAAGTTTTGCTATAGAGACAACAGGGACACAGGGCAGGGTGAGGCACCAGCTTGAAATTGGGCATCATGAATGAGCAGTGGAGCTAAGGAGTCTGCTTAGGAGAGGCTGAATGTGCCCAAGTAGAGTCCTATAGCTGTGCCATCTAGGATCCTGATGCCTGGCCGGATATCTGGTCACCTGTAGATGGAAACTCCTGGCCTCACATACAATGTTTCCTATTGGCCTTTCCTTAGTGTTTTCCTGGGGTCAGACAGCCACAGCTTACCAACCATTTGGGAAAACTTCCAAACACAGGAAAGAAGAAACTTGGGGAAGGATATGTAACAATGAACAGAATGTTAACATCCTCAGTGAAAGACACAAAAACCTGTTTGTATCCATGAATAAAGAACAGGATATCATAAAAATAACGAAAGGGGACAAAATGAGAATGTTCTTGGAAAATAAATAATAGCAAAAAAGAGAACATTTCAAAAGGAGGCTTAGATTTTAAGGTCATCTTAAGGAAACATTGCAAAGCAAAACAAATAGAGGCAGGAGGAGAGAAAATTCAAGGATTAATCCTGGTGGCACAATAGGATAAACAGGAATTCCAGAAAGACAACAGAGAAAACTGAAGGGAAGAAGTGAACAAAGAATACAAGTTCTTTGCACCAAGGACATTAATCTCTAGATTGAAAGGGACCCCCTGGTGCCTTGTACAATGACTAGAAAAGACCCCACACCAAAGTTTATCATTATTAAGTGTTAGAACCCTTGGGATAAAGAGAAGCTCCTGAAACTCCCCAGATTACTGTAAAGGCTTGGGAATTCAAAGCACAACACTGGAAGCTATAAGACAGTGGCACAAGCAAAGGTTTCAGAAGTCTAAACTAAAATGGTTTTCAACTTAGAATTCTATACCCAGCTAAAGTAGTAAGGTGTGGGGGCAGAACAAAGTTGTCTGGTATGCAAGGTGTTGATCATCTTACCTGAGCTTGAAACCTCTCTGTGGTCAAAATGAAAATAAACCTAGAATGAAGGTGTTTGCAAACAGGACCCAACACAGAGGGAGTTGCCAGGATGAAAGGAAAGGTGGGCAAAGTGCAGGAGCTGTGCCTCTGGCCTAGAGAGCAGCCAGGTCAGGTGGGAGCTTCCTGTAGTCCTCTGTGCCACAATGGGGCATTCTAGCCACAGATGGTATTTGGCTCCCACTGGTTGCTAGGCCCTGGCCCAGTCTGCTGTGCAGATCTGTCCTGCATGGTTAGGGAAAAACAGTATCTCTTTCTAGACTTACTGGCTCTGAAAATTGACCTGGGATGTCAGTTGAGATTAATGTTTTATTAAGCTAGAGGAAGAGAAAGGTGCAATAAGACTTATTCTAGAAGCCAAGATGATTTGGGGCCAGGAGTTTGGGAGCAGTTAAGCCCTTGGGATCCTGAAGGTCAAAGATGACCATCTATTTGCCTTCTTGCTGGTAGGCTGCCATCCTGGCCCAGTCCTGTACTGGTGGTGTGACTCCAGATCTGTAGTGGATGCCAGCATCCCAAGCCTCCCACACTTGGGGGGCTGAATGTGAAAGCACTTTATAATCTGGCAGGTTCGCCCTCTGAAGGACTTAACAGGTTTTTGTTTTCTCCTTGGTGTCTAGGCATTGAAGTCGATATTGACGTGGAACATGGAGGGAAAAGAAGCCGCCTGACCCCGGTCTCTCCAGGCAGCTCCAGCACAGAGGAGAAGTGCAGCTCTCAGCCAGGAAGCTGCTCTGACCCCAGCAAACCGGATGGAGTCATGGAAGGAGCAACACAGTCTCTGGAGGAGCAGATGAAAAAGATAACCCTGCAGCCTGGTGCACAGCCTCAGGCAAGCACCCTCCCGCTCCTCCCAGCACCCCAGCCACAGCCCCGCCCCAGCACTTATGCAGCTGGGACCCAGTTCTGGCACAGAGTGAAGTCTGTGGCATAAGTCATTCTGTGACCCCTCTGCTAGAACTTTGTAAAGAATATTCCTCTAGCTCCTTGCCAGTGTGTCTTCCACATGCGGACTCTCCAAGGAATTGAGACTGTGGTCCGGTGGGCCTCTTGCACATGGCCTGTGTGCTCATGGGGGTTTTGTTGCAGGAACAGATGGAGTCTGATAACTGCTTGGGAGGAGACGATGACTGGACTCACTTGTCTTCAAAAGAAGTGGACCCGTCTACAGGTGAACTGCAGTCTCTACAGATGCCCGAATCTGAAGGGCCAGGCTCTCTGGACCCTTCCCAGGAAGGACCCACAGGGCTGAAGGAAGCTGCGGTGTACCCACATCTACCACCAGGCAAGTGATCTCAGGGATTCTGTACTTCTACCTTTTTTATTCCAAGTATCCTATCGCCTGTCTTGAGCAACACAAAAAGGCGTCTATGGTGGGGCTGGTCTGTTGGCATGAGAGAAAGGAGTTGGTTTTGTCCTCCTGTCTATACTGAGCCCTTTTAAGTGCAGCTAGTTTTAGTAACTTCTAAACCTTAACATCTAGACCTGCAATTATGCAGGCAGATGTGACGTAGCGGTGGTACTGGCTTTGGCACTGCCATGCACCACTGAAAGTGGGCTCTGAGGCCGCCTTCACTGTTTCCTCGTGGAGAGGCCGGCCTAGCAGGGCCCCAGCCGAGGTCCCTGTAGGGGCCAGGCAGGAAGCCACCATGTGAAGCAGTGTGGAAGGCAGCAGGGCTAGGTGGGGACGGTGGCAGCCGGTGCACACACTGAGTAAAAGAGGCAGCTGATACTCTGCTCCAGTTCATTACCGTCACGTGGCAATATTGTTGAAGACAATGTTCAAGAGAAAACCCATCTGTGGGCCAAATGTGGCCCTTGGGCCCCCAGTGTCTGTCTTCTTTGCCTTAGAGCAAAGAATGATTTTCTCAAACTTTTTTGTTAACCTCGCCCAAGGATTTCCCATTGATTTTTAGAGAGAGTGGATGGGGGGGGGGGGAGTCGCATGGATTAGTTGCTTCCCACACTAGCCCCGAGCAGGGCTGGGGATCAAAGCTGCAACCCAGGTACATGCCCTTGACTGGGAATCAAACCCATGACCCTTCGGTGTGTGGGCTGGTGCTCTAGTCACTGAGCCACACAGGCCAGGGCTCAAATTTTTTTTAAATCCTCACCCCAGGATATGTTTTTATTGATTTTTTTTTTTTTTTTAGAGAGAGAGGAGGAGGGGATGAGGGAGAGGGAGGAAGAGAGGGAGAGGGAAACAACGATGTTGCCTTCATTACGCACCCGACCAGGAATTGAACCCGCAACCTAGGCATGTGTCCTGACTGGGAATCAAACCTGCAACCATTTTGGTGCACGGGATGGTGCTCAAACCAGTGGAGCCATCTGGCCAGGGGGATTTTTCTATTTATTTATTTATTTAAAATATATCTTTATTGATTTCAGAGGAAGGGAGAGGGAGAGAGAGACACACATCAATGATTAAGAGTCATTGACTGGCTGCCTCCTGCACGCCGCCTGCTGGGGATCGAGCCCGCAACCTGAGCATGTGCCCTGACCTGGAATTGAGCTGTGATCTCCTGGATCCTAGGTCAATGCTTAACCGCTGACCCACACCAGCCAGGAGGGATTTTTCTCATTTTTATAATGGTTGTCTAAAAAGTTAAGACGTGGCCCTGGCCAGTGTGGCTCAGTTGGTTGGGTGTCATCCCAATGTACCAAAAGTTTGCCAGTTCAATCCTGGTCAGAGCACATGTCCAGGTTGCAGGATCAGTCCCCGGTAGGGGATATGCAGGGGGCAGCCAATTGATGTTTCCCTCTTACATTGATGTTTCTCTCTCCCTTCCTTAAATAAATAAATAAATAAATAAGGCCCCCCTTTGTCTCTTTACTGCCCTCATTAAAGAGTTAAGACGTGTGGCCCTAGCCGGTTTGGCTCAGTGATTAGAGCATTGGCCCTCAGACTGAAGGGTCCTGGGTTTGATTCCAGCAAGATCATGTACCCCAGTTGCAGCCTCAATCCCTGGCCCTGGTCAGCGCATGTGCAGGAGGCAACCGAACTGATGTGTCTCTCTCACAAAGATGTTTCTCTCTCCCCCCTCCCCCCCTCTGAAAAGCAATGGAAAGAATATCCTCGGGTGAGGATTAAAAAAAAAGTTAAGCCTGGCCAGGCGTGGCTCAGCAGTTAAGCATCGACCTAGGATCCAGAAGATCACGGTTAGATTCCCGGTCAGGGCACATGCCCGGGTTGTGGGTTTGATCCCCAGTAGGGGGCGTGCAGGAGGCAGCCGATCAGTGACCATTCTCTCATCATTGATGTTTTTATCTATCTCTCCCTCTCTCTGAAATCTATATATTTTTTTTAAAAAAGACCTGTGAAAATCTGATGAAATTCTATTTTCAGTGTCTATAAATTAAAAAAAAAAAGTTTTAAAACATACTTAAAAGAAGGGAAAAGGATAGATAGAAACATTGATGAGAGAGAAACATCATAGATCGGCTGCCTCCTGCAGCCCCCACTGGGGATGGAGCCTACAACCTGGGCATGTGCCCAGACTGGGAATCGAATTGCCACCTCTTGGTTCCTGGGTCAATGCTCAACCACTGAGCCACACCGACCGGGCCATAAATACAAGTTTTATTGGAACACAGCCAACTCATTTGTTTAGATACTGTCTTCCTGCTTTTATGATGCAACGGCAGAATGGAATAGTTGTGACAGACCAATAGCCTGCAAAGCAGCTTAAAATCTTTATTCTCTGGCCTTTTACAGAAAAATCCCTTCCTTGGAATGTCCCTGTGAGGGTTAGAGACCCTGTGGGAGGGCCAGGCCCTGTAGGCACTGGGTACTTGCTGGTTGGATGGGATGCTGCTGCCTGTGGGTCACACTTGGGGCCCCGTGACTCCCCTTAATGGCTTTTGTTACTCTCTCTGGCAGACGCTGACCCCCAGCTCATCAAGTCCCTCTCCCAGATGCTGTCCATGGGGTTTTCTGATGAAGGCGGCTGGCTCACCAGGCTCCTACAGACCAAGAATTACGACATTGGGGCTGCCTTGGATACCATCCAGTATTCAAATCATCCACCGCCCTTGTGACAGTTTTGCTCACCTGTTCTCTGTTTCCCTTCTTGTCTCATAGTTGTGTTAAGCTAGTGTAGAACCCCAGCGCTCTGGTTTCTCTGCATTCTTCTTTCAGAATTGGGGGGTGGGGATGCATGAAGCCATTTAGGGCAGTAGGACGAGTGACACGAGGAAGGAGTTCCAAATGTGATGATATCTGAAGAGTGTTTACCAGCTTCCCTCGAGTGCCCGGCTTCTTGCAGCCAGGGTGGGGTGGGAGGTATCCCAGGCAGAGCGAGGCTCCTGGGGAGAACGCTAGGCCACCCTGCGCATTGTGCTCTCTGCCCGCCAGGATCACACCAGCAGTCCAGAAGACATCTTGCCTGATGGCGTTCTGCTTTTTCTTTTTTGAAATGACTAATAGTACACTGACATGTAGTTGATTTCCTGCTAGAAACCCGATATACTCTGAGTTTAGCCGGAACACAGCCAGCATCCCGTCCAGAGGGAGGAAGCTGTCTTGGAGCAAGTACTGGAGGGCAGGAGAGCCCAGCACAGGCTTCGGATCTGGGAACAGAAAGGGCTGACGGGAACCGGTGGTGGTCACTGAACACTGCCTGTTTCATAACCATTATAGTCATCTCTTTTCCAAATCTGTCACCTGCTTTTAAAGTAAAGATCCCCTTGTAGTTGTTCTGTTAGAACATCTGTAAACCATCTGTAATTAAATGGTATAAGCACTTTAATCAAAGCTGTTGTGATGAGAGATGATCTGTTTGAAAGTTGTTTATTATCAGTTCTTAATAGTTCCCATGAAATCCTCCTCAGTCCTAGTCACTAACAGCACCTCGGGGAACCCTGTCTGCAGTGACACGGGTCTAGTGGAGAAGGGCTCATGTAACAGACACATCTACATAACATACTAGTCTGTTCACAGAACATCATCGAAGTCCTCACCAGTGTTAAAGAGGTCACATAGTCGCATGGGTCGGGGCTCCTGTGCCCCTTTGACCAAGGGCCCGGCCTCTGCCTGAGGGCCTATGGCCCGCAACTGCTTAGGGGTCTCCCCAAAGGGCCTCTTGGGCCCAGACGTAGGAGTGTGTATGGCCCAAGGAAGCTGGAGCATACTGGGTACCCTGCTGAGATCCGCATCCTTTGCAGTTTGAGTCCTGGGGGATCGCTGCTCAGCCTGTGCTGCCCCAGCTGGCCTGGGGTCCCTCTGTAGGGGTGTCAAGGGCTGTGTGTCCACATGTGAGCTGTTTCCAGGTGATGGAAGAAATTGTTCCCATTTAGATGTGGCCCTGACCTGCTGGGCAGGATGCAGTAGTTCCCCCCAAGGACCAGTGGGCTTCCTGGTGTCCCAGGCCTCATGGCTGCTTCCTTCTCTGACCTTCCCTGCTAGGCCAGCATGATCCTGCAGTGGAGACAAAAGCAGGAGATGGCTACACCCTTCGTTCAGAATGAGTGCCAGCATCTGGCAGGACCAGGGGACAGGAAGAGAAATGTCCCTGTGCCTGTCTGCACTGCTGCTTACGTCTCTCCCTTTGGATTCCGGTGCTTTCTGCTCTGTGCTCTACTAGCTAGTCCTCAGGCTGCAGGCTAGGACATGCTTTTATTTTGAGGTTTAGCACAAAGAGTGAATAAATGCCCTTTACTCCAAATCCTCTGCCAAGTTCCATGACCAGGTTTTCCCCAAAAGGAAGATACATAACCAGGGGCTCATCTCGTGGGGACCTTAGAATCAGCTAAGAGATTGCCTGAGAGGAGGGGTGAGCTGGGCAAGGCCAGGAAGCCATCTGCAAAGTGATGCAGACTCCATCCTGCCTGCTCACTGCCAGGCGGATGGCAAGGTCCAGAACCACAATGAGGGGTTTGAAGCTGGGTAAGTGGATGCACAGAGGATCACTCCTATAGGACAGGACAGTGGCACTGGCACCTGGCTTTCCCTCCACCTCAGGAACCAGATGCACTGAAAATTGGGTTTCACCACCTACAAAGCAATTTGAAAGCAATGACAGGACCCTGTGTCACCACTCTCAAGCAGTACGGGAGAGGTGCTGTGGTCTGCTGTCACTGACAGCTCTGCTACTAACTTGCTGTCACCTCACTGAGCCTTCACTAGCCTAGTTCCTCACCTTTAAAACTAAACAGACTTGTGGTGAGCATTAAACATAACAGTTAAAATGTTTAGCACAGGGACTGGCACATCAGTGACTCATTAACATTCCATAATTTGAAGATTCGGGGCCACATCCTCAGCTGGGTCACAGCCAGCTGAGTGGCAACACCAAAGTTTGGCCTCTGCCTCCTGGCTTTGGGCCGGCGTTCTATGCCACATCTGGCCAGACCAGCCTTGTTCCTCTACCTGGGAACCTGTGGCTCTTTTGACAGTGTAAAGTAAAACCTGCGTTTTGGGGCCCTGAGAGTGCAGTGGGGTTTGCTAGGTTTGAAGTATCAGGAACAAGAGCAGATCCTGGGGGAAGAGGGTGCCTTGGTGCACAGAGCACACCTGGGTCCATGAAGGTAAGGATGGAAATGGTCCCTCAGAGACCCAGGGGAGGGCCCATGCTGGACAGGGTGCTGAAGGCACTCCATACAGAACCAAGAGAACAGCTCTGACTCAGAAAAGCCCTGCTGGTTAACGTCGGGTGCCTGTAAGGCATCAAAATGCTCTTTTGACCAGGAGTTAACACTGAGAGGATAAGCATGGAAAGGAAATGGTGCACGCCGTAGCAAGGAGTTGGCTTCAGACAGAGAAGACAAGAGACCTGGGTGTGAAGTTGGGTACTTTTTGGGTAGTCAGTCTCATGCTTCAGCTGTTGATGAAGCGTGACAAAAAATCCTGTGTGGCCCGGCCGGGCATGGCTCAGCGGTTGAGCAGCAACCTAGGATCCAGGAGATAGTGTTTCGATTCCGTCAGGGTACATGCTCGGGTTTCTGGCTCAATCCCCAGTAGGGGGCGTGCAGGAGACAGCTGATCAATGACTCTCTCATAATTGATGTTTCTCTCTCTCCCCCTCTCCCTTCCTCTCTCTGAAATCAATAAAGATATATTTAAAAATAAATAAATAAAAATCCTGTGTGCACTCCATGGTAACTGGGAACAGAAGAGAAACAGTACCCTCAATCACTGATCTTTTGGACCCTAAGGTGACCTTAGAGTCCCCAAAGACCTGGCCATCAGGGCTGCATTGAGAACAGTGTTCTGGCTCCATTTCCTGACAGGGGAAAAGCGCTGTCAAGAATCCAGTCCTGCCCTGGCCAGTGTGGCTCAGTTGGTTGGGCATCATCCTGTGCACCAAAAGTTTGCTGGCTCGATTCCCGGTCAGGGCATATGTCCGGGACACAGGCTTGATCCCCAGTAGGGAGCATGCAGGAGGCAGCCAAACGATGCTTCTCTCTCCCTCTTCCTCTCTAAAAAGCAAATAAAAATTTAAACACAAAATATTATGCTTAAAAAAAAAAATTCAGTCCTAGCACCACTGAGTCTCCTGGTCTGATGCCCAGCACAGGTAGGACCTTGTCATCCTGAACAGCTTCCTAGAGGCCTGCTCAGCTCCTGCCCTACTGCCAATAACAGGCTGCCCAGTAATATCCAAGGCAGACCATTTCTCTGCTCATGACTTATGGCTGCTAGAAAGTTCTTATTTTGACCTGAAATCTACCTCACAATAGCACCTGCCCCATTAGAGGTACCTGAATCTAGATGAGGCGGCGTCTCAGAAAACTCACTATGTCTGGAGAAGTAACCTATAAAAGTAAGCTCTTTCTTGTTCTAGGCTAACAGATTCCAGACCTGTTAGCTACTCTGGCCACACTTTGCCTTGCCAACTCTGTTCATAAAATAAGTTCTTCTCTGGGGTTAGTGCCTGGCCAGGCCAAGGAGACACAAAGATGCTCATTAAAGTGTTATAAAAATAGCAATTATTTATAGTAGCAAAAGTTTGGAAACAACCTAAATGCTGTGGAGTTTGAAAATAAATTCTCAGTTCACACTCAAAGTTTGGAAACAACCTAACTGCCCTATAAAGGAATAAATATTGGAATACCCATTATATCCTATACTTTTGAAAAATAAAAATCACTAAAAACTATAGCAACAAAGAATGACATGTGAAAACTCCAGGATGCAAACAGTATGTTATATGAACAATGTAAAATTAAGGCCATAAGTGGACAAAATTGGAAATACAGACCGAAACATGCAAGAGCTGCTGTGTTAGAGCAGTGTGTGTAAGGCCACTTCCTCTGTTTACAAAAAAAAAAATGTGGGGAGAGTCCTGTGAAGATAGGATGCTGCCAGTGCAATTCTATGAGCAGAGGCAGAGCTCTGCCCTCAGGCAGGCAGGGAGTTTCTGACAGTTGTCCCCACTTCTGTCCCTGGCAGGACACAGCATTCCGCATACCCGCAGCATCCTGGATATACCGATGGCGTCACCCTACCTCATCACCCAAGCTCTCCCACACCGAGCGCCTACTTTATCAGGCACCCAGACAGAAGTGGAAGAGCCCCACTGTCAGACTCGGACTGCAGAAAGGGACACAGGACCTTAGTTTCTTTACAACAGCATCCTTTCTCTACCAGAGGTGTGCCCAGTGCAAGTGGGTGAAGTTCAAGCTAAGTTCAGAAAAGTTCTCCAAGCAGACAGAAGAAAGAGTATTTTAATTATTTGTACACACAGCAGTTTCCACCCTTATAAAAGGGACAGGTTTATTCATTTTTGTGTTCCTTGTAGCTTTAAGCCAAGTGCCTGTCATTCAGTAGCATCAACAGGCATTTACTGAACAAATGACTAATGAGTGAATAAATGGAATCCCCTCCGCGACATGGAGCTGGCCCAGGAAGCTGGGTGACAGAGGTGCTGCTGGCTTACCTGCAGACTCCCGTGCTCAGCCTGCCCAGGACCTGCATCTTTCCCGTCAGCATTTACAGGTTCTTCCACGGACCTTAGGGAAAGACTGCACACAGGTCCTTTGTCTTAGTAAAATGACCAGGAAGCAGGACAGGAAGGTGGAAAGAGGAAGATGCAAGGGCCTGACAATGCATAGCAAAGACTTCTGGGGACTCTCAGCATGTCAGCTGTGGTTCTGACTGGGCTCAGTCATCTAGCAGTTCAGGCCTGAGCGGGAGGACCATTTACTCCTTGGACTTAGGCTGGCTAAGCCCTCCATCAACAGGAAAAGTGACACAGGGGGCAGATGCTTAACTCAGATAGACTAGTTTGTGTCCTGGCTTTGTTAATGACTGGCTGTCACTGTGATGGTGTGACTTTGGGTTTATTATGTTTGCTCATCCACAGATGGGGACAGCACAGCATGGGTGACTGTGAAGATAATGAGACGTGTGCACAAGCCCTGCTTGGGGCCTGGGACAGAGATTAATGTCATCTGAACTCTGTAGCAGAGCCCCTCCCACCAGCAATGGAGATGTCCTTATCGCACAGGGCCACACGAGTCTTTAGTCTTTACAGTTGTGCTGTATCTCGACCACTACAAGAGAGACGGCACCCGAGTTGCTGTGCAGTGACCACCAGGCTCTTTCACCACATGAAGAACGTGAGGAGCTTTCCTCTCTCCACAGCCCTGAGTGGGGCTGGGTGTCCAGTGGAAACATATACTGTGTGAGGGCTGGAGGTTAGAGCCAAAGCCACATCCATCCATGTCAGACAGGGTTGTTTCACAACTGAATTGGAACTCTCTCTAGTGAACTTCTAGAACCCCAAACTCTAACCAAATGAGGGCACCTCTATTCATATTGTTCATCTGTAAAAATAAGTCAATGATCCTCATAGGGTGATTAGGAAATGAGATCAGGCATGTGAAACCCCTGCCCTGCACGTGGTTGCTACTCCAGCGTTCCATAGAGCAGTGTCCTACCGGTGATGAACCAGAACTCTGCTCACCTTTCTATGATTCTCGAGCTCAGCTTCATCAACTACAGGACCTCTCTCAGCAGTTTGAAGATTCTAGTCTGTCTTCTTGCTTCTAATGTTACCACTGAGAACTTAGGTGTCTACTGTTTCTTTATAGGTGCTGCTTCTCTTCAGCTACTTTTCAGTTTTTTCTTGCATCTTCTGTGTTCTCCAATTTCATTATGTTGTGTCTAAGGACAGATTTTTTTTTTTAACTTTTAAAATTACCTTAAGGTATAATTAATATACATGAAAATGCACCCATTTGTGTGTACAGTTACTAAGTTTTGATAAATTATACCTTTGAAACTATCAAGATGTAGAAAAATTTTATTGATACATAATTGATAAGACAAAATTTTCATCACTCCAGAAGTTCCCTTGTCTTTTTGCAGGCAATTCCCCCCTCCCCAGAAAATGGCTGACCTCTACAGTATGTGGTCTTGTGTGGCTGGCTTCTTTCACTTATTAGTGGTTTTGACATCTGCCCATGTTGTTTTGATGCCAAGTAGTATTCCACTGTATGAATATTCTGCCATTTCTTTATTCATTCATCTTCTGATGTATCTACATGTCTAGACCTTCACGAATATCATACTGTCTTGATTACTGTTATAGTAAATCTTGAAATCAGGTTGTAGATGTCTTCCAACTTTGTTTTTATCAAATTTGTTTCAGCAATTCTAGGTCCTTTGCATTTCTATATAAATTTTAGGATCAGTTTGTCAATTTCTACCCAAAAAAAAAAAAAGGGCTCCTGGAATTCTGATTGGGATTGGGTTGACTCTAAGATCAATTTAGGATGAACTGTCATCTTAATGATACTGAGTTTTCCAATCCATGAACATGTCATAGCTCATTAATTTAGACCTTTAATTTCTCTTAGCAATGTTTTAGTTTTTACTGAACAGATCTTACACATTTTTGGTTATATTTATACCTATTTCATTTACTCATGCTATTATAAATGATACTTGCTTTGAAAAATCATTTCCCAATGGCTTACTGCATTTATATAAAAATAAAATTTAATTTTGTATGTTGATGCTGTGTCCTTGTGATCTTGCTAAATTAACTTATTAGCTCTAGTAGCTTTTGTGTAGGTTCATTAGGATTTCCTACATCCACGATGTCTTTGTCCAGTTTGGGATTTACTATGTTTCCTGAATCTAAGAATGTAAACCTTTGATTCTGCAAAATGCTCTGCTCTTTTCTCTGCAAATACTGCCTTTGCCCAATTCTTTATTCTTGCCAGAACTCTTTTCTGTATCCTCCATGCCTCTCAACTCATATTCTCTTTTCATCTTTCTGTGCTATATTGTGAATAATTTCTTCAGGTTTATCTTCCACTTCACAGATTCTGTCTTCAGCTGCACTTAATCTATTTAACCTTTCTACTACAATTTTAGTTTCAATGACTACAAGTTTCATTTCTACAAACTTTTTGGTTCTTTTTTTCAAAACTACTCAGTTATTTCTTAAAGGCGCTTGCTCCTATTACCAACCTTTTATTTCATGAAATAGTAGTAAACATACAATATTATTGATTCTGAAGTCTTTGTGGGTCTGACTTTTCTGTCTGTTGTTCTGCTTTTTTTTTGCTCATGGAATGTGCTTCCTTGAGTGTTTAATGATTATGAGGTACATATTCCTGGGAACTTTGTGGGAATTCTTTCAGGCCTGGGTTGAAATGTGTTGCTCCAGAGAAAAGCTGCATTTAACTCTGCTTCCTGGGAAAATTTGAAAATAAATTCTCAGCTTGAAGCTTTTCACATAGTGCATATGAAAGGCTAAAGAGACATGTGGCAGCTTCCTTGTGCTTATAAAATCCTGGAGCAATATTTCCCCTCTTCAACTGGTGTCAAGGTCAACACAGGCTGGCTTCCTGCTGCAAAGGGGGTGCATTTCTAGTTCATTTGTACACTGAGGGTATAGTTTCTTGGGGACTCAGCTTTAGGTGGTGGTCTCCTACTGACCTTCCCACACTGTGAGCACTAGGCTTTGTCTTTGTCTCCTGCACTGCTCCCAGCCTTCTAAATGGAAACTCCAGGGCAGTAGGCTTCCATTGCCTTCACAGCCCAGGTGCTTATTCTCTGGAATTTGGCTTTTGATTAATTTTTGACCTCTGATAGTTATTTACTTTCTTGTCATCAGTGCATTTAAAACATTGTAGCTGGGCCCTGGCCAGTGTGGTTCAGTTGGCTGGACTGTCATTCTGTGCACCAAAGGCTGCAGGTTCCATTCCCGGTCAGGACACATTCCCAGGTTGCAGGTTTGATCCTCAGCTGGGGTCAGGGTTGGGGTGTGTATGGGAGGCAAGTGATCAATGTTTCTCTCTCTCCATTCCTCCCTTTCTCCCTCCCTCTCTCCCTATCTGCCCCCCCCCCACCTCCCTCTCCTTTCCTCTCTCTCTAAAATCAATAAAAATATATCCTTGGGTGAGAATTAAAAAAAAAAATCTTAAACAGGCCCAAAGTTTCAAAGCTGAGAGCAAAGGTTAAACCCAGTTTTGAAAAAAAAAACAAACAACTGTAGCAGGCACTTTCAATGATTTTCAAGCCCACACCAGCATGTTAGGCCATACCATTCTGTAGGCGCCTGGTCTCCAAAGCCAAATTACTTTCAGTGGGAAGACTGCCAAGGGTATCTAACTGCTGCATTGGAAGACCTGGAAATCTAAGGGACTTTTCCACTGTATATCTCCACTAGCCACTCAGGGGGAAACAAGGCAAGATAACCATGCTCCTCTCAAACAACCATACCTGGGTAACATCTCTGAAAACTGGCCCTGCAGCAGGTTTAATTTCTGGACGTGGCGTCTACAGTCAGCACCAGAGCCCTCACCATAAGCCTGAGAAACAAACAAAAGTTTAAAAAGTGTTGACAGAATGCTAAGATTCACCTTAGGGAGGGTAATCTTGTACTTTGCAAGACCTCCAAATGCCTGAAGCACCATATGGACATTAACAACCATCTGCTATTTCTGGAGTGATTTACAAATTAACAGTCTTAGGCAACTAATAGTTTCAGTCTATCTGGCTGCCCACTAGTACCCCAAACTCTACATTTCAAAACTGAACTCAATCCTAACCACCTCACCAAATGGTTAAGGAACATAAGAATTCAGAAGTTACACAAATTGCCAATAAACATGAAATGATACCCCTCACCGATAATCAAAGGAATAGCAATTAAAATACTTTTTCCCCCCATTTAGCAGTCACTCATTTGTTCAATATTTATTGAGCAACTATCATGTGCAACAACATGGATGGACCTAGAGGATATTATGCTCAGTGAAATGGGTCAGGTCAGATAGAGACAAATGTATGTGATCTCACTTTTAAAAAACAAAATAAGTAAACAAACAAAACAGACACAAATTCACACATACAGCGAACAAACTGATGGTTGACAGATGGGAGCAGGATTGGGGGACGGGGTAAAAAAGATGAAGGGATTAAGAAGTACAAATTGGTAGTTACAAAAAAGTCACGGGGATGTAAAGTACATAATAATAATAATATTGTAGTAACTATGGTGCCAGGTGGGTACTAGACTTACTGGGGGGGATCAACTTGCAAGTTATGTCTAACCACTATGTTATACACCTGAAACTAATACAATTTAAATGTCAATTGTAATTAAAAAAAAGAAAAAGAGCCCAGCCGGACATGGCTCAACGACTGAATGTTGGCCTAGGACCCAGGAGATCGTGGTTCGATTCCTGGTCAGGGCACATACCCGGGTTTCGGACTGGATCCCCAGTTGGGGCATGCAGGAGGCAGCCAACCAATGACTCTCTCATTATTGACGTTTCTCTCTCTCTCTCTCTCTCTCTCTCTCTCTCTCTCTCTCTCTCTCTCCCCCCCCTCACTTCCTCTCTCTGAAATCACTAAAGATATATTAAAAAAAAAAAGAAAAAAGAAATAATAAATTTAAAAAAAAGAAAAAGGGAACCCTAAGCTGTGCAGTGTGGGAAGCTTCAAACAGGGTACTCAAGGCCAATCACAAACAGCGTTTGACATTGGCCTGCTCCAGAGACCATCCAAAAGACTGAGAGTCCTAGCAGATCTACCTAGTACATAGAAACAAATCCAAACAGGCAGCCAAAATGGGGAGACAAAAAAACAAGCCCCAAATGAAAGAACAAGAGAAGTCTCCAGAAGAGCTAAATTAAATGGAGATAAGCAATCTATCAGATACAGAGTTCAAACTACTGATCATAAGGATGCTCAACAGCATAAAAAAAGATATGAAAACTATGAAGGAAATTAAGAATGAAGGAAATTTAGTAGAAATAAAAAATAAATTGGAAGGAACAAACAGCAGATTAGGGAAAGCTGAGGATCGGATCAGTGAATTAGAAGACAGGGTAGAAAAAAAAAAATCACTCAAGAGAACCAAAGAGAAAAAAATTAAAAAGCAGGACAGTTTAAGGGAGCTGTGGGACAACATGAAACATAACAATATTCACATCATAGGAATGTCAGAAGAGCTAGAAAGTAAGCAAGGGTTAGAGAACCTGTTTGAAGAAATAATGGCAGAAAACTTCCCTAACCTGGTCAAGGAAAAAGTCACACAAGTTCAGGAGGCACAGAGAATCCCAACCAAGAAGAATCCAAAGAGGCCCACGCCCAGACACATCATAATTAAAATGCCAAGAATCCAAGATAAAGAGAGAATCTTAAAGGCAGCTAGAGAAAAGCAATCTGTTACCCATAAGGCTGTCAGCTGATTTCTCATCAGAAACTCTACAGGCCAGAAGGGAATGGGATGAAGTATTCAAGGTAATGAAAAGCAAGGATCTGAAACCAAGACTACTCTATCCAGTAAGGCTATCATTCAAAATAGATGGTGAAATAAAGAGCTTCCCAGACAAAAAAGGGTAAAGGAGTTAATCACCACCCAACCAGCATTGCAAGAAATGCTAAAGGGACTGCTCTAATAAGAAGTTGAAACAGAATGAGAAACATAGGCATAAAGAAATAAAATGGCAATAGATAAGCACCTATCAATAATAAACTTAAATATAAGTGGATTAAATGTCCCAATCAAAAGACATAGGGTAGCTGAGTGGGTAAGAAAATAAGATCCAAATATATGCTGTCTACAAGAGACCCACCTCAGAACAAAAGACCCTCACAGGATGGAAAAAACACACTTCTGGAGGACTTTAAGGGAGAGATTGACAGCATTACAGTCACCATAGGGGACTTTTAACACCCCACTGACTTTACTGAATAGATCTTCCAGACAAAAAATCAACAAGGAAACAGTGACTCTAAATGACACACTAGCTCAGATGGATTTAATTGACATTTACAGAACATTCCACCCCAAAGGTGCAGAATATAAATTCTCCTCAAGTGCACATGGGACATTCTCAAAGATGGACCACATGTTAGGACACAAAACAAGTCTCTACAAGTTCAAGATTGAAATCATATCAAGCATCTTCTCGGACATTTACACCATGGAATACTATGCAGCTGTAAAAAAAGGATCCCTTACCCTTTGAGACAGCATGGTGGGACCTAGAAAGTATTATGCTAAGGGAAATAAGCCAGTCAGAGAAAGACAAGTGTCACATGATCTTACTCATATGTGGAATCTAATGAATAAAATAAACCAATGAACAAAATAGATCCAGAGACATAGAAGCATGGAACAGATTGAGGAATCTCAGAGGGAAGGCAGGGGTGGGTGGGTGGGTCGGGAGAGATTAACCTAAGAACTTATATGCATATATGCATAACCCATGGACACAGACAATAGTGTGGTGAAAGCCTGGAGGGGTGGTGGTGGAGGGTATCAATGGGGGAAAAAGGGGTCATTTGTAATACTTTCAACAATAAAGAAAAATTAAAATTAAAAAAAAAAAGAAGAGATAAGGATGACTGTGGGAAAAGTAGGTTTGTGGTAAGGTGAAGAAGTTGGGGAGATGTGAAAAAACTAGCAGAGGATTGAAAGAAACACAGCCAGAAAAATAGGAAAACCAGGAGCAAAATGACTAGAACCCCAGTGAAGACAATGTTCCAAGGAGGAAGAAGTGACAAACTGTGACAGATGTCACCTATGAGTCAAGTCAGTTGAAGACTGAGCACCAACCATTGTTTTTGCAACATGGAGATCATTGCTGACTTTGACAGCAATCTTAGTGGACTGGTCCAGAGTGAAATCCCTTCTGGCACAAGTTAAAGTGAGAGTGAAAGGAGAGGAACTGGAGGTAGAATGGCAAAGTTTAAAAAGAATGGTAACCCACATCTGGCAAAAACAGTTGTGCTTATGTTCTTCTGCATGACAGAGACCACTGGGTGAACACCAAAATGCATTTCCCTTAATCTGGGCACAAACTAGAGTCCATTTTCCAGTCTTCCTTGCAGTCAGGTGTGGCCAGGAGACTAAGTTCTTTCCAGTGGAATGTGAGTCAGTCCCACGCCTGACCCCTAAAAGCCTCCCAGTAGCTCCTCCATGCTCTTGCCCCTTTCAATGGCTGCTGGCAGCAGGAGGCAAGCCTCAGGGAGTAACAGAACCTCAAAAAAACAGGAGCCTGGGTCCCTGAATGACAATGCCAAGGACAGCTGCCCTGCTGACCTCAATGCCTCCAAGGACTGTTATAAGAGCAAGAGAAACAACTTCTGTGTTTAACCACCACAATTTTTGTGTCCATTTGTTACTGTGGCCTAGGCAACCATAAGTCATACACCACTACCTGTGCATGGAGGTAGTGAGGATGGCAAAGCCACCTCAGGAAGAGCTCAGAAATACACGGCGACACCAAAAACAAGCAGCAGTCACTTTGCAGGGTGTTTGTCTGGCTCATAAGCCAGTATTGTCTTCTGAGACTCATCTCAGAGTGGGCCTCAGCAGCTACCCTGATCATCCCCACCCCCATCCACCCCCAGCTGAATGGCCCAGCGGACTGGACATTTGAGTCAACAGCACCTATCAGATTACTTCTCCCAAGAGTTGATAATTGGGAATCAGTTATTCCAGTTGGCTTGAGATTCTGTGGTCTGTGGGTGGAGTGTGTACTGTGAACTGTCTTGGGAAGAGAGAGGAAGGGAAGGAGAGGAAAGGGAAGATGATGCCTACATTGTCAAGGACGAAGAGCCTTCCAAGTGTTTTTTAATTTTTAAAAATTGATTTTTTGAAAGAGAGGGAGGGGAAGAGATAGAAACATCGATGGGAGAGAAATGTTGATTGGCCACCCCCCACATGCCCCCCCCCCCCGAACTGGGAATCAAACTGGTGACCTCTTGGTGCATAGGTCAGTGCTCAACAACTGTGCCACACCAGCCGGGCTCAAGTGTTTTTTGTAACGAAAAAAACCTTGGTTGAAAGATACCCTTTGAAACAGAAATTTAACTTCTAGAATTTGTCCTAAGGAAATAACTGGTCAAGTGAAGAAAGATGTATTTGTAAGAAGCTTCACCACAGAGTTGTGCATAACAATAAAAACTACTATCAATGGAAATGCCCACTGATATGAGACTGGTCATTTAGTCACTCAACAAGTATTTACTGAGCACTTTCCATGTGCCAAGCCCTGTGCTAGGTGCTGAGAATACACCAGTCAATAAACAAGCAATACCTCTGCCCACATGGAACTTACAGTCTGAGGACAATACTCACGTAAACACAGTTGGATTTAATTTCGTATCAGGATAGTGAGAATAGCTAGGCGAAGCCCCAACAATGAGCATAAAGGCCCTGGTAGGGGAACAGGTCTGGACTGTTTCCAAGCCAGAAAGAAAAGTCCCTATGGCTGAAGGAGGAGTGAGAGATGAGGCTGGAGCAGGGGCATCAGGGGCTGGAGTAGGTGAATGAAGGGCTCAGTGAGGAAAGAATGCAGGACAGTCAGTGGTGTTAAAGAGATCGGGTGAGTCAGTAGATATGGACTTAAAAAGAATCATGATGTTAGGTGAAAAAAGCGGCTAGGTAAAAGCACTCAGAACTCGGTCTCTTTAGTCCACACCCTCCATCTCGACCTCGACCTGGCATCTCGACCGCCTCCACATCCTGAGCCCATCCTCTCCCATACTCCCACACCCGAAACCACCAACTGTCTGGCCACTGCCAGTTGAGCCTAACTCTGTCGTCTTCTTGCAGGCCCCTGCACTTCCCTTTCATTGTGCCCAGTCTAGCTTTAAATTAAATGCACATGCATGTGTATCTTTATTAGTTTCTCTTTCCTTTCCATAAAAGCAGATCTGTGAGGGCAAGAACAATAACATTCTTACCTGTCATTGTATTTCCTGTGGCTGGCACTAAAAAGTATCAATAAATACTTGCTGAATGAATAAACAATTGAAGGTACCTTTCAAGTCACTGCTCCATTCACTTCACTTCGTGAAGGAACAGGAATGTAGGGAGCAGGGGCTCTATCTATGTTGAACGAACTTGATCCCATGAGTGAAATGCTGATTCCATGAGTGAAATCCTGGGAATACCTGAGAAACATGCTTCTCAGGGCTAGGACCCACTTGCTTCCCAGTATGGATATTAGATACCGTTTCTTAGGACTCACCCGCAAAAATGACTGCTTCTCTCCACAGGCTTTGCATGTCCACTTGAGACTCTTTTTCACCTTCAATGAAATTTCAGAAATATATATATAGCTAATTACTTAAAACAGGTGGAACTGGATCAAAAAATAACTTTAAAAGATCAATGGGAAAAAAATCAAGAGTCCAAAAACCAACCAACACACATATGAAAACTTAGTATATTACAAAGGTGCGGAAAGAACAGACTAATAAGTGGTGCTAGGAAAACCAGCTATCTATGTCAAACAAAATCAAGTTAGATCTCTACCAGGTGGGGTTCTTAAAAACAATTCTGTAACATTTAATTTTGATTTTAAAAACATTTTTATTTATTGATCTGAGAGAAACATCAATTTGTTGTTCCACTTGTTTATGAATTCATTGGTTGATTCTTGTATGTGCCCTGACTGGGGATCGAACCCCCAACCTTAGTGTGTTGGGATGACGCTCTAACCAACTGGACCTTAATTTTGATTCTTGATAAACCTGAGTAGATGGCTTCTCTTAGCATGATAAACTACCTTATACCCAGCTCCAAAGCTGTAAAATCACTACCAGTATCCCCATAAAAATAAAAAACAAGCCAAGGATCCCCACTATTATTTACCATTTTTTTCCTGGTTTAACCAGTGGAATTTAAAAAGAGAAGGTAATAAAAGGTATGAAAATTGGAAAGGAGAAAAAAAAAGAAAACCATCATTATTTATAGATGATACAATGAGTTGTGTTTGTTTTTTTAAACGTGAAAACCCAAGAGAATCAAATGAAAAACTACCAAACCCAGTAAGACAATAGTGGCTGAGTACAAAATCGATATATCTTCAAAAATTAATACAGCTTTGCCCTGGCTGGGTTTTGCTCAGTGGTTAGTGTGTCAGCAGGCAGACTGAAGGGTCTCGGGTTTGATTCTGGTCAAGGGCATGTACCTCGATTGCAGGTTGGATTCCTGACTCCCAGTTGGGGGATGTGTAGGAGACAACCACTTGACCTGTCTCTCTCACAATCAATGCTTCTCCCTTTTGATGTCTCTACCCCTCCCTTCCACTCCCTCTATGAAATCAATGGATTAACAAAAAACAAAAACAAGGAAACAAAAGAAAATTAATACAGCCTTTATGTAAGCAAACATCTAGTTAGAAAAAGATTCTATTTATGATAGTAATAAAGAAAATGTTACCAATGGGCACCAAAGTTGCTTGAAGAAATGGAATGAAATAGCATGCTTAACATACAGACATTAGTTTGGTTCTTAAAAGTTGATATGATTAATAACCTAATACAAAAACCACCAAGGTTTTCAGGAAGTACCCCCCATTCTAAGGTGGACTACAAATTCCAGTGGGAATATCCAATGACTGAGCAATTCCACTTCTCAGCATCTACTTCAAACACCATAAAAATACTGTGATTTTGTAGGGGTACATATTCAAGAAAGAAATGCATTTAAAGAAAATTAAAAGGTCTGGAAAGAAACACAGTAACTGATTAGTGGCTAGCTTGGGGCAGGCCAGAGGGTGGCTGGAAAGAGGTACCATGGTATAATAGGACCTCTGCAATTGACAGCCAGGGCACTGTCATTAGATAGAGACTACTTTAATGATACCTAATTCAGAGGTTGTTGAAATTAAATGAGATATGTGAAATTGCCTGGTACGCAGCACACTTGCAATTAAACTGTTAAATTAAACTTGCAATTAAAACCACTGAGCCATGCTGGCTGGGCTATGTGAAAATTTTTAAAATGGAAATAATTTCCATTTGTTTTCAATTACTAGAACACAGTCCAAAAACATTAAATAAAAAACAAATTTCTGAGCCCCTAAAGAAGTTTGATGCTATCCTTTTTCAGAGTACAGTGGATTACCAGATAACTAGGGAGAGGAAGGGGCTATCAGGAGCAGATACACCAAAAGCAGTGTTAGGTGACATCGAGCAGGATAGAATACCATCCAGTTAAGAATTCAGGGTGGCGCCCTGGCCAGGTGGCTCAGTTCGTTAGAGCATTAGCCAGACACCACGCCAAGTTTGCAGGCTCAATCCCCAGTCAGGGCATCTACAAAAATCAACCAATGAATGCATAAGTAAGTAGAACGACAAACAGATGTTTCTCTCCCCTCCCCACCCCCTTCCTCTAAGACCATTTTTTAAAAAAAGGGTGGGGGAAAAATAGGTTTACAGTTTTGAGTACATTAAAGTTTATTCTTGTATTATTAGTAATTATTATATTACTTTCCATTCGAACTGTAAACCTACTTTTGCTCCACTCTGTACCTTAAGTGACACCCTCCATCTCTCGCTGTGGAAGTCAAGGAAGCAGTAGGTTATAAAAACATCCATTATCCTGCTTAAAATACTGGAGGTACGGGTTGGTTGGCCTTGGAGAGCAGGCGTCCAGTCCCGTCCTACGCGGACAAAGGCGGGCAGAGCCACGGAGTGACAGCAGGGGGCGCCCAAGCGTGCCTTAGTTTTAAAACTGCCATCTCCCCGGTATTTACACAGAAAAAGAGCCTCTTGGGGGGTTAGGCTCAGCATGGAGGCCGCCTCCGCAGAAACCATTATCCCTGATTTATACGAATCTTACAACCACCAAAAACCGAAAAACGCCCAGAACAGCGTCCTGGCGAAGCGACATCAATAAAACCCAGTTCTCCAGATCGTTGTCGTCATCTGCTCGGGCCCCAGGCACACCCCGTAAGCGAACGAGACGGCGCCCACGCGCGGGGGAAGGGCCTGGGCAGCGCGCGGGGAGGAGGCCCGGTCCCGGAGGGGGGAAGGCCGACGCCCGCCTCACCTGGTGCGCCTGGAAGAGGCGGCAGCGGCAGCACCGCAGGACCCGAGCCTGCGGAGGCGGCGCCATGGCTGCCTCAGGAGCCGCTTCGCGAGCACGTGCACTCGGCCGCCGGCGGGACTCGGCTCTCCGCTCCGACCCCGCCACCCCCACCCACGCCCCACCTCGTGCGCGTGCGCCCTGCGCTCGGGCCCCTCTAGCCCTCGGCGCCGCCTCCCGTGCGCGAGCGCGCCCCCTGCAGGCAGCCCCCCCACGTGTCTGGGCCGTTCGCTGGGCGCCTAGCGACGTCAGGTCAGGACTCAGGCCCGCACTCGCTGCGGCGTAGCCGGGCGGGCGCAGTTTGTGGTTTGCGTTAGTGTCTCATCCCTGACCTGTCAGTTCCCTTCTCCCTGGGCCCGCGTTTCCTCGTGGGCTCGGTGGGAAGACTGCGGTCGCCAGGGCCGGGCCTCCAGCCACTGCTGCGGGTCCGGCCTTCGCCCGCACCGCTCCCTCGGCTCCTTCAAGGCGCGGAGAGGGAGCGGGAGAGCGCCTCCCACCCGGGCCACCTCCGGGGCCCGGGGTTCGAATTTGCCGGGCATCTGAGCGGAGGTGGTCAGTTAACCTTCGAGCCGGAGCCCCGAGGGCCGCACAGCGGAGAACCGCGGGGAAGCGGCGCGGCCGCGGGGCCGCTGGGAAGGAAACCGGCCCGTCCGGCAGCCCCCGGAGGCGGAGCAGCGAGGCCCCCCGCGCCCCCTCAGCACCAGGCCCGGCGCCAGCCCGCCAGACACCGGCACGCGCCTCATGCCACAAACCGTCGTTGCCAACAGGCACAGCTCCCAGGCCTGACGAGGGCGGGAGGAGAACCTTCCCGAGGACGCCGCAGAGCGGGAGATGGGAAGCACTCTGGCGGCCACAATACGACCCTGAGAGGCCCGGGTGTATTATTTATGTACTAGTGTTCCCTGAAGTTTAACCGAAAACATGGAAATAACGTTCCAAAGAAGGGTTGCCCGCGCTAGCTCGGCATGGGTGACTACGTAGGTTCTCAACAGGGCGCGCGCTTGAAGAGAAAGTGCTGGCACCAGTGTCCCTAATCCCAGGGGTGCAAAACCAGGCATTATTTATTTCCAGGTGTGGGTGGTTAGGGTTATGGATGATTTTATACATTTTAATAAACTTTTTTATATTTTTCAAATTTTGAACAGTAGCTTGTGTTAGAAAAAAAGTTAAAAAATTTATGTTTGAGTCTGACTGTGCAAACGTGCAGTGACCAGACCACCTGACAGCTGCTGCAGTAACCAGCCCCCGAGGCCAAACCGCGACCTCTCCAGCAGCGAGCACTTGGTCGGTAACGGCCGGTTTCCCCGGCTCAAGACAAACCAGAGGAAGCCAGTTATGCTCCCCAGCCAACCACCTAAGACATCCTGCTCCGCCAGCCAGCCTCGGCGTCCCACGCCCGCACCCCTGAGACCTGCCTGCTTGTCACCAGGCTTTCCCGCGCCTCCGCTTGTCTTTGCTCTGCCAAGTGCAGGTGACGGTGGCTGACTCCTTTTTTTTTTTTTTTTTTAAATATCTTTATTAATTTCAGAGAGAGGAAAGGAGAGGGAGAGAGAGAGATAGAAACACCAATGATGAGAGAGTCATTGATTGGCTGCAGCCAGCAATCCGGGCATGTGCCCTGACCAGGAATCGAACCCCGATCGCCTGGATCCTAGGTCGACCGAGGCTCAACCGCTGAGCCACGCCAGACCCACTGACTCCTTTTCTATGGCAGCTCTGGGTAACTAGTCCCCATTCTCATTTGGGGAGAATCTTTATTTCCACATCTTTGAGTTATTGTGATAGGGGTACAAGGATAGAATAAAAATGTGATTAATTTTTTTTCCGTCTAATTCTCTTTCTCTTTCCTTTTCCTCCCTTTTATGAACAAAATGTGTAAGTAATTGATTAATCAACTGTATATGGTTAACCTTATGTTCTGGCTAAGAGTTGTTCAGTTCTCAGAGTTGACCAGGCAAGAACAAAGAGACTTTTGTCTGGCTAGCGTTGCTCAGTGGTTGAGCATTGACCTAGGATCCAGGAGATCGAGGTTCGATTCCCCGTCAGGGCACATGGCCGGGTTTCGGGCTCCATCCCCAGCAGGAGGCAGCCAATCAATGACTCATCATTGATGTTTCTCTCTCTCTCTCCTCTTCCTCTCTTTGAAATCAATAAAGATATATTTAAATTAAAAAACACACACAAAGAGACTTTTAACACACTCCTGGCCACCAGGAACTCGGAGGCTGATGGATTAGGTCTCAGAAACACAGGGATGACGCCTACCGGATCGAGATCGCTGCTTGACTGGTTTCAGAACGCCAACCATCCTGTTCCCGGGACCAGTAATGAAGGCATTCCAGACCCAAGACCCCTCAGGGACTCAAATTTCAAGAGTGCAAATCACCTGAACCCCCCTGTACTCCCTACCCACATCCCCCTTTCCTGATTCCCCTATATAATCTTAATCCTAACAAGCTTAAGGGGAAGATGGATGTTAGGGTTTACCTGTCACCTTCCCAGATTTCCTGCACCTGATATTATTAAACACACACTTATAATCCAATCCCTGTCTCTGCTTTTTGGTTGGGTAGTGACAGGTAGCACAAGTACCAGGCTCGGTTGACCTCTGCTTTCCTTTGGTTTTTTAATCCTCACCTGAGAATATTTTTCCCATTGCTTTTTTTTTCCCCCAGAGAGAGTGGGAGTGGGAGAGAGAAAGAGAGAGAGAGGGAGAGAAACATCGATTTGAGAGACACATTGATTGGTTGCCTCCAGCACGTGCCCTGACCTGGGCTGGGGATCAAGCCTGCAACTGAGGTACATGCCCTTGGCTGGAAATCGAACCCAGGACCCTTCAGTCCATGGGCCGACGCTTTAATCACTGAGCTAAACCAGCTAGGGCTCTGGTTTCAATTGTGGCGGAGAGAAGAAGACATATGCAAAGAATGTTTTATGCTTAATAATGAAGAGCAGAATTTTGAATATGGTATGAATTCAACTTTGAAAAAGATAAATACAGAAAAAAATAAACACCAAAATACTGAGTAGTAGTCTTAAGGACTAGGAAAATTGTTTTTCTACTTTTCTGTATTTTTTCCTCCTTTTGAAATAAATATGTAATCTTTTTAAAACTCATACATATATTTTTTTTCTTGAAAATTCTAAGAAAGACTTGATGAATGGTTCGTTACACTATATGACTTGGTAAGCAGTTTAAAAAGATATAATATACAGAAAATACATTAAAATTTTCGTTGTATTATCCATGTCTTATTTAACATTACTGTTGACAAGAGGAAAGTTCTGAGATGTCCTAAATTACAGCAAGCTGAAAATGTTGCCTTCTCCATCCAGCCTCGCTGCTGGTGGTTTAGGCTGCGTGTCCCAGGACTTGGTCCTTGGCTGGCTGGCATGTGGATGAATACAGCCTTTCTTTTAGAGAAGCTTTTAGCTGTGAAAGTTTTAGACACTGTTCTGGTTGCTAAGCATTTTGAGTATCATTCCTGGTTGCATGATAAATAGATGAAAGTACTATTGTTTACATTTTTGTACATTTTACCATATTGAGGGGAGCAGAGTTGGCAAACCCCAATCAATTTAAGACTTTAAACTGCTGTGTGGGATTCTTATGTACATAGTATCTTAATATGGCCTAGAACAGTCTTTCTGGTATGAGTCTGAAATTACTTTATGGAAAAGCATGCAGGTTGTATAAATACTAGTAAGGAAATGACATTAATTAGTGACGTTTTATTTATTTATTTTTAAATATATCTTTATTGATTTCAGAGAGAAGAAAGGAGAGGGAGAGAGAGAGATAGAAACATCAATGATGAGAGAGTCATTGGTTGAGCCCGCAACCCGGGCATGTGCCCTGACCGTGAATCGAACCCCGATCGCCTGGATCCTAGGTTGACGCTCAACCGCTGAGCCACGCCTGGCTGGGTTAATTAGTGACGTTTTAAATGACCAGTCTGTTATTTATACAAGCCATCTCTTGCCATAAGCAAAGGGATGGAAGATCAGGACACTCTAGTCATCATTTGAGACAAGGAAAGAAGGTCACCTTAAAGTCCTATACACTTTTCTGGTTCAAGGGCAGAGTAATGGTCCAAACTAGTGCTCTGGTCCCCACTGGGTAAGTGGTCTAGGTTCTCTTTACTCACCTTCATAGCCGGTCAGAAGCGGATTCACATGAGTGTTACAGGATAGGGTGTGGTTACCATCTCCCCAGGGTAAGGACTTGGACCTGATGAGAGGGCAGATGATGAACGTGGGTCTCTTGTGGCCTCTGTAGTGTGGCTTCAGGAGGATATTCAACATGTTCACTCTGACCCTGGGCAGCCTGACAAGTAGGTGAGGGCCTTCCACATGGGAGCTGAGCCTTCCTCACCGTGAGTGCCACTAAACATAGGTTGCACCAACTGTGGCTGGAATTGACCCAGCTGCCATTGCCATTATGACCAGGACCACCTAATTAATGACATTTTTTGTTAAGAAAGAAAACAGTTGTTCAGTTTCCTGATGTCGTTTTGCTGCATTTATTGAGATTGTGACCTAGAAGTTGTAAACAAGGTAATATCATAGAGACTGTTATTTTTAAAATGGCATAAAATCTAAAGAGACAGCCTGGCCGGTGTTGCTCAGTGGTTGAGTATCAACCCATGAACCAAGAGGTCACCAGTTCGATTCCCAGTGAGAGCACATGCCCAGGATGCAGGCTCAATCCTCAGTAGGGGGCATGCAGGAGGCAGCCGATCTATGATTAAGATATTTCTCTCATCGATATTTCTATTCCTCTCCCTTCTTTTCTCTCTGGATATCAATAAAATGTACTTTTTAAAAAAGAAAATAAAAGCACAAGATATTTTTAAAAAATCTAGGGACAGCAAGTAGAGTAGTGATTTCCTGGAGATGAGGGTAGGAATAGGGGTTGTCTGCACATGGGCAGGAATGCAATTCTAAAACTGCATTCTGGTGACGGTTGCCCAATTCTATAAGTTTACCAAAAATCATTGACTGTAAATTAAAACAAGTAAATTTTATAGTAAGTTATGTCTCAATAAAGCTACAGTGTTAAATTTTTAAAAAGCAATGCATCTTTTAGTAGAAGCAGGAGCTGCCCTGTGTGTGTGTCAAACACTGAACACCAATGGTCAGCTCCTGATGCAAAGTAAGAGGGTCTTTGTGGCTCAGCCTGTCATCTGTAGCCCCACAGTCTGCTTCCTGAACCCAACAGGACACACCTCCTGTACCCAGATCCAGACTGCTCACACCAGTGGAGCGCAGAGCTCAGGGATCCCTGTCACAGGTCACCACAGGCCCTGCTCAGCTTGCACCAGCCCCTTGTGTCCCCATTCTCCCTGGGAGCCTTGAACCCCCACCTCTGTAAGGACTGTGTCTGGAACTTCTGGAAGGCAGCCTGAAGTGGAGAAGCCAGGAGCCCTAAGTGGGGGTCGAGGGCCACATTCAGGCTCTGTACACAGCGTAGTTCCGTTTTTAAAATATGTTTTTATTCATTTTAGAGGAAGGGAGAGGAAGAGAAACATGGGTGAAAGAAACATCAATTGGCTGCCTCCTGCATGCTCCCCATTGGGGATCGAGCCCACAACCCGGTGATGTGCCCTGACCGGGCACTGAACCACCCATCGATGACCTCTTGGTGCATGGGACAATGCTCAGCCAATTGAGCCACACCAGCCAGGGCCACAGTGTGGTTTTTAGTTTTTCAGGGATTTATTAAGGCATTGAGCACAGTGTGATTTTTAGCTAACTGAAATGAACACAAGGAAATACATCAGGACCTGAGGAATGTGTTTTTAAGGTTAATGGTGAGGATGAGCTAAAAGAACATTTAGAATATGTTTGTATGGCACCCAGTGTCCCTCAGCCAAGAGCTCTGGCTCAGGGGCTTTTGGAGAGCTACCACTGGTGCCCAACACTCAGGTACTCTCCCTCCCACCCCCACCGAGTGGCCCCCAGCAGGCAGCCGCAGGAGAGCTCCTATGGGGGGAGAACTCGGCGTGGCCTGGCTATGGCACAGGTGGGGAGGCACTGGGCAAGCAGAGGCAGACAGGCGGGCTCTGGCAGTCCATAGGGCACGCTGAGCCCAGGGTTAGAAGAGGGGTGGGAGCCTCTACCTGGGCACCAACGGCAGCTATTCAGCCTTCTTTCCCTCTACAATTCATTGCTTCTTTGGAGAAGGGGAGGGTGTGTCCTTAGGAAGAAAACAGACCAAGAGGAAGGAGAGAGGTCAGCCTCCACTTGGTGGGGTACTCAGCCAGAAACCCCAGAATGCTCATGGTCACTAGAGGTGCTAAACTGTCTCTCCACTCTCTTTTGGTCCTTGATCTTGAGTCCAATGTCGACCTTCTTCTCAAAGAAGTTCACCAGCACAGACTCAGTCAGGATGGAAGCCAGGATCTGCTCGAAGGAGATGCTCCAGTCGGTGTCGACAGAGCCCCCACTGCGGGGGGTGGCTGAAGGGCTGTGGACCTCCCCGCCCACCAGCACAGTGTCATCGGCCAAGTCTTCACACTGTAGGGAGCCCGTGCTGACCACCGAGTAGGAGGACATGGACATGTCATCTTTGGTTTCATCATCAGACAGACGCTGGGAGGGGGAGCCCAGGCCCTCGCCACTGCCCCCTTCGCCTACCACCTGGCTCTCCTGAGGTGCTTTCCTCAGTTGGGTGTCTCCACCAGCTTTACCCTGGGGGTCGCCCACAGCTGGTGGCTCAAGCTCCTGGGTAGGGTCCTGAGGGGGATTGAGGGCTGGCAGCTGGAGCTCCTGGGCAGGGTCCTGAGGGGGGTCGGGGGCTGGTGGCTGGTCCTCCCCGGGGGCACCGTCCCTGGGCTTCCTGCCCGGCTGCGCTGAGAACCTCTTCCCCACCTCCCCGATGCGCAGCAGCAGGCTGGCCACTGTGGCAATGGCGTGGTACAAGTCCTGTTCCATGGAGTCTTCACTGAACATGTTGTAAAGTGTCTTGCACAGCTCAATGAACTGTTCCTTTTAAAGGGAAACACAGAAAATGGGCAGGGAGATGGTGAAAGACAGGCCAGACTGCCAGTGCTGGCCATCTACCTGCCGTGGGTGTTGTATTGTTAGTCACATCCACACCTGCACGTTGTCGAGCCTATGTCGCAGACTGGAACAGTGAGGGTCAAAGAGGGAAAGGTGGCCTCAGAAGGGATTTATTTCCCATCTGCCCTTCTTCTAGCACAGAGAATGGTATGGAATCTCTCCCTGTCTCTATGTCCGTTCTGTTAGCAGAGATGGACTTATTTCTATCATGACAGTGACTACAATAATTTCTTCCCTGTGCTTTGGAGACACTTGGAGCTTTTTATATCTTTAATCACAAGGGAGTTCAACTCTGTCCTTGATGAAGCTCTTTAGAGGGTGGTGACAAGGCAAGCGCAGCCTGGTCAGTTAAGGGGGTGAACAGGTTTGATTCCAGGTCCTGAAATCACACATACAGTCCTGTTGGCCTGAGAATGGGGTGAAGCCCCAGTCCATAGGGCCCCCACTCTTCAGCCCTCGGGCGGGAGCGCTCCGACTGCAGGGTGCTCCTTTGGGCAGTGCAGGGCCATGCTCAGGCTCAAGAACTGCCTTTGGTTACATATCTATGGTCCTGGCCTTGAGACCTTCACCAAGACACCAGGCTTCAAACCTAAAGCCAGCAAATAAACAAGGAGCCTGTGTGTGCAGAGCGCTCATGTGGACCTGGCAGGAGGAGCACTGTGATGCCATCTCCCTGTAGAAGGTGGTGTGTCAAGCCTCTGCTTGTCAGAGGACAACCTTCCCCAGTGCTTCTCTGGTTCACAGATATTGAGTAAATATGAGCAAGTTGTCACCATGAGACACTGCCCTGAACAAGGCCCTGAAGTACCTGGCCTCCTGTCTTTCTGGAATCATCCCTGTCAACTGACTAGCAGGATCTAGAGGTAGACAGGAGAATCCCCCCCCTCTGGGGTGCCAGGTGGGAGGACCCAGCTTGGCTAGCATTCCCACAAGCATCTTTTGCAGGCTCTGGTGGGGCCTACCTGGTTCATTTTGGGAAAGTCCTTAATGGTCTCCTTCTGAACCTCTTTCTCCTTGGCCCACATTTGAAGGTAGTGCCGATAATCGGGAGGGCTGGTCCCCTTCTCCTCTGTGAGTTAGGAGAAGAAATTAAACTCCATGTATCACATGATAGAAAGAGGGCTGGGGCTAGTAGCAGGGAATGAGTGGGTTAGGGTGTGGTCTGGCATGGAGTTACCTGGGTCCTTTTATAAAACATCCCAGCATTTGGGGAGGTGGTGAAAGAACACTCCCAGAACACCAATGGATCTCCTGAGTTATGCTAAAGTAGGTTTGACCTAAACTGATAAAGATGAGCCAACCTGCTTTCCCCGCGATGGTGATAGAACCCCGGGGAGGCTGGAATAAGGCGGCATGAGAACAGCCCCGGCAGAAAGCAGGCACCCTGAGAGGGAGATGGCGGCAGCTGGGGTGTTCATAGCTACAAGAAGATTCAGGCCTGGAGCTGATGTGTGCAGGGCCTCCCGTGGCAGCTGATGGGCCACATGCACCTCACGGCCTCACCCTTTCCACAGGGAGAGCCTTGGAGTCAGGGTGGGTTTGCCATTTCCCGGGGGGGGGGGGGGGGGTTCCCTGAAGTGACAGGCACCCAGACCTCCTGGCTCCAGGTCTCTACCAGCAGCAGCGGAGACTGGCCTGTATATACCTCCTCTTTTTTCTTGGGTGTCCTCATTTCCAGCTCCCTCTCGCTCTTCCTGCCGTAGTGCTTCTGGACGACCAAGAAAAGAACACAGAGAACATTCTTTGTTAGGACTCCAAACCACTGAGGTCTGTGATGGGCTGGTCCATGTGCTCCTGCAGAAGCAAATGTGGCCCCAGTGGCTGGTCCTGTGCTCCTCTGCACTGGCTGCGGCCAGCCCTGTAGCAGTCGCTCCTTTCTCCACCTGGTTCCATTAAACCCCAGAGCCACCCCATCCTCACTTCCTGTCTTTCAAAGGAATATAAATCTCATCATTCAGTGTTTAAGTGAATGGTGGTGCACATTATGGAGAAAAATCCAAGAACTAATTTCTCTGCTGAAATTTCTCTGCAGGATGTGATACTAATTAGCAATTCAACCTTCCACCGCCACACCAACTGAGGGTGAAGTTTTAAATACCGCTCGGCTCTGTATTTCCAAGTGTGACACATTTGCTGGAGTTGGCACACCCTGTGCTTCCTATGTGACTCTGAACTGGGGGAGAAGCAGTCCTGTTCGCTGAGGCAATGGGGCCGTGGGGGACCTCTGGCTGGTGGCAGCTTCCCAGCTCTGAATGGCCTGCACTGCTGTGTGGTGGGAGGACAGGCGCACCTCTGGGCTCAGGCTTCTCACTGTGGAATGGAGACCCACTGCCTGCGGGCTACATGGTGTCTGAGGACAGGGCTCTGACCCCCCCGGCCCTGGCCTCTCCCAGAAGTGCTAGGGATGAGCCTACATCACTCCTCATTTGCCCAGGTTCTAGGTGTGATAGAGGTACATCTGCTTGCTTAGTTTGTATACTTGAAATCAAGGTCCTCAAACTTCACAGTCAAGGTCAACAGGGCTGACTGCCCTGGGTGTCTTTTTTTTTAATTTTTAAATTATTTTTACTTTTCGTTAATCCTCACCCAAGACAGTGTGTGTGTGTGTGTGTGGGGGGGGGGGGGGCAGGGAGAGGGGAAGAGAGAGAAAGGGGGAGAGAAGGGGAAAGAGAGAGAGAGACATCAATGTGAGAGAGACACATCTATTGGCTGCCTCCTGAACGAGCCCCAACAGGGGCCAGGGATCAAACCTGCAACCCAGGTAGTGCCATGACCAGGAACTGAACTCTAAGCCCTTTGGTGCACAGGCTGACGCACTAACCACCGAGCCAGGGCTGCCCTGGGTATCTTGACACACGCTGTTTTTAATTTCTGTTGGGTGTATTATCCTTGGTGTATAATGTCGTCTCCCCCCCCCCCCGCCCCGAGAAGTTACAGGGCAGTTTCGGTCTGTTTGGTAAGTGTATTATAAACGACCAGCTCGATGGCCAAATCCTAGGCCCAGAATGCCCCACCACCCTGGACTAATGCCCCCAACAGGCTTCAGATGCAGCACAGGGATGACTTCTAACTGGTACTCAACAAACATAGTTTTCCCTAACAGAAAAGTTGTGTGGACTGTGAAAAACATTTTTCAAGGACAGTACCTCCCACCACCCTCCACCTGTTTTACACTGTTGCAATGATAGCATTTGTTTTTTTTCCTATGAATGAGACAACAGAATACTTTTTGCACATGGCTGTGGGGCTGGCGCTCTGGTGCCTGCGCAATGCCCACCATGCTGCGTGTCCTCACTGACTACCCATGACAAGCAGAGGCCGCCCCTCTCCTCCCACAGTCCAAGGAGTGCTTAGCTCTGGGTCCTCCTCAGGACTTAGCCACAAAGGAGGCGTCCCTGGGACCAAGAGCTTGCAGGCCTCCTGACCGTGCAGGGAACTGTTAGGAAGATGGAGCCCAAGGCCTGGAGGAAGCCCAGGGCAGAGGGGTGCCCTTGCCCCCCCGGGACTAACCTTGAGCCTCCCAGGGCAGGTAAAGATCCAGATCGGAGGCCAGAGGAGATGCTGGAAAGGAGAGTGGAGGGCAGAGTGGAGGGCAGAGGGAGGGAAGGAGGGGCCAGAGTCCAGGAAGGCAGAGACAAGAGAAATGAGTGAGAACACCCCAGGGGTCTACCCAGAGAGAGGCAGTGCCCTCCTCTGCAAGTGACCCAATAAGGTAGGTTCCCCAACCCCCCAGGGGTGCAGGCCACCGGTGTAGGCCCCAGTGAGGCTGAGGTGGCCTGTCCCAGCAGTGCTCACCTTCTGAGGAGCTGTCCTCAATGAAATAGTGTGTTGCTTCCAGGGCTGACTCAGCCTCCTCTGGGCTCAGGGCTGTGCTCAGAAAGACAGGAGGGCAAGGACAGGAAGACAAAATGTGACTCTCACCATGGCCATCCTCCTGAGTCCTGGACAAAGGTGTGCCCTGCTCCCCCGGCCATAGAGCATGCAGTCACCATGAAGCTGGATTCTGGTTACTGCTACTTTCTTGACTTTTACTTGTGTTTGAAAATGTAATGGGTGTCCCAGGTAAAAATCCAGTCAGTGCAGCTGGAGGCCAGTCAGCCTTCCTTCCCCATGATGTGCCCAGAGGATCTCCTGGGACGCTCTGTGTTCCTGCCAGCATACGTGCGGGGACCATTTGTGCACAAATGACCTGCTCTTCTCACTTTATGCATCCTGGACGTTTGTCCATATGGGGACAATGTAAGCAGTCCCTGGGGGACTTACATGGTTCTAGGGGGCTTATTCTCCCTGATGTATGGAGGGAGTGCAGTGAGGGCTGAACAGTGTATGGCACACGGGGAGGTGGCAGGGCATGGGCCCAGGTCCACTGGAGTGCTGGACAAAGCAGGCTCCTGGCCCAGTGAAAGAGAGCCCTGGCCCCTCCCTCAGCAGAATCATTGGTGGCCAATAACAACTTCCCTGGAGGTGTCCGGAAGCCACTGCTGCTTGTCACATTACAGGGAAAAACCAGCCACAGGTAAGAGCAGGACTTGCCAGCTCTGGCTGCACAGAACAATCTTTAAAACTACCTATCTGGGCTAAGCCCCAGACCAGGGAAGTGACAGCCTCTGGGGATGAATGTGGCACCAGTATTTCAAAAGTCACTCCTAGACAGTTGCTGATACTGGGTGTGGCCAATAGCAAGGAGGGCAGCTCCACCCAGAGCAGAGTGCTTGGGGCCAGTACAGTTCTCAGGGACGCCACCTTGAAGAACTCCTGCTAAACTCCCAGGTCAGAGCCCTGCTCTCAGACCAAGACTGGGCTGTGCCTCAGCACTAGCTCCTGGGGAGGGGGAGCCCCCACTATGCTTGCCGCTCCCCCAGAGGCCTGTGCTTTGGATGCTGCAGGGCCAGCTCTGGACAGGTGACTGCCCCTTACTCGGGAGTGGGAGGAAGGCTCTCACCTGGGGGCAAGTGCAGCTTGTAGAGCACCTTGAGCTTGTCTGTCAGATCCCCGTGGTACATCCCACCTGTAGAGGAAGGCCAGAAGAGAGGCGTGCTGACAAGAGGGCTTCCAATTCTACGCTGACCCTCCTTTGCACACTTCTCCTTCCAGCAGGTTCTACTGGGCCCCCCCTCACAGATGACTCCCTCTGGGAGGGGCCCGGGGAGTGGGCCTGGGCCTCTTGATCTCCCCTGAGCTTCACCTTTCTCTGGGGCCCACAGACCCAGCAGTGGGCAGCACCAGTCTGAGGGACGACGAAACCCCACTGGGCTCCCATGTCTCCAGTTGAAAACAGCCCTGGAGCCACTCACTCATCCCCGTCACGAATTCCTTGAAGTTGATCAGCGAGTCCTTGTTTCTGTCCAGGAGCCGGAACATGCGCCCTGCTAGCACAGGAGTATGGGCACCGCAGGCCCAGGGCGTCAGGCTGGCAAAGAGTTCCTGGAACTGGCTGGCGTCGATGCGGTACTGCTCCAGGTAGGGCAGGCTGGGGTCCCGACGAACGGCTGTGGGCCTGCTGCTGCTCCCCCAGTACTGACTCGCCAGGTGCTTGGCCTGTAGGGAGCACAGCCTGGTGAGATGGGGGTAAGGACCACCAGGCTGGTCCATGTGCCCACCTTCCTCCTCCATCCAGGGTTGCAGAGACACGAGTGGTGAGCACTGAGACAGACTCAGCCTCACAAGACCTCTCGAGCTGGAAGCACCAGCCCTTGTTCACAGGTGTGGGAGCTGGGACAGAGCTGGGACAGGTCACAGCGGCCCATGGCAGGCAAGGGGCAGCGCTGGACTGTTCTGACCCTAAGGCCACAGTACAGCAGGGGCTGAACCAGAGGAAGCTAGGGGGGGCAGGTTGGAAGTGACCAGAACTAACCAGTGTGGCCTTTGCTGTTTGTGCCCACTCTTCAGCACCCTGTTCCCTTCATCTGTTAACAACACCTGAAATTTTCTTGAAAAGCCCCTCTATCCCACCATCAAGCAATGGGGTAGGCATATGGCCGCTTTGGCCCAGCGACAAACACTCCCTATAGTCACAGCACCTTGAGCCTTTAGAAAAACCACTCAGAAAGAAAAATCTTCTTTCCACCGGGGTTACTGAGAGGACAGGGTGACCTGGAGCTGCTGCTGACAGCCCTGCCACTCTGCAGGAAGAGAAGTTTAAGCAATATCAGAGACAGAGAGCCTGACAGCACATGCGGCACCTGGACCCAGCACACTTGAAGCTGTGCCTTCCTGGGCATTAATCAGAACCAAAATAGTCCTGTGGCTCTTCTGCATAAACTGACCTGTGTGGATTCCTGATGCTTAGGTAACGTCCTGCCTAAACTCTAAGGGTGAAAGGCTACCACATGAGCTTTGTGGTAACTACATCTGAGGGTGTTTTTTAAATCTACTTCTCTTCTGGCAGGAGGCTGCTGCACTGCGGATGCATTCAGGGGACAAGGAGGGGGTGCTGGCAATGCCCACCTTGAACACCATGTAAAGGTCCTCCAGCTCTTCAACTGAGAAACCAATGTCCCCAGGTATAGCCCGGACCTAGAAGGAAAGAGAAATGAACATAGTGAGAGATTCTCAAGTACCTGCTACGGTGGAAGCAAGATGTTCTGAGAGAACCCCCATGTGGAAGAAGAAAGCGAGAACCACCCTCTTGGTGCTGCCCACTAGTCAAGCACAGGTGGGCAGTCCTTTCAGGAAAGGGTGTGGTCCACTTGCTTCCCTCGACACCCATCTGCCACTCAGTTCGCACTCCCTTGGGGAGCACTGGGGGTTTTCTGTCCTGAATGCCAGGTCAAGGACAGAGGTGAGGGGCAGGCATCTTGTGGCTGCTGTCTGGGTCACTGGCTCTTTGGAAAGTGTTCTAGAATTTCTCAGTAAATTCTCCCTCCAGAGATGAGGGGGACAAAGGCTTACAGCAGAGGTCGGTGGACTGGTTGGGTGGAGGGTGACTGAGTGTCACTACCCAGAGGCAGGGGCACTGGCAGGCAGAAGGCTCAGCACACAGCAAGCTCGTGTTTGGCCTGTAGACACTGGGGCATCATGTACGTTTCCCAGTGACCAGCCATGAGCAGAAAACAGTGACTGGCACCTGCACTCCTGATGCCAGTCCCACATGAGGCAGCACTAGGTACCTCTGCGCCTGCCCAGCTCTGAGGGGAGGTCTGAAGACAGCATGGCAGGAGCAGCCTACCTGGGTTACCACCCCACCTTTGCCCCCACCGGCAACCTGGGGCCATCATACCACACTTCTCTTGGCTGTATCCTCCAAGGACTGGATCACTTTCAGCCTCTGTTTAAACCTCATCTGTTCAATGTCGTCGGCCCTCAGGCTGCTGAATTTCTGCAGGCCAAAGGTGATTCAGTGAGACAACGCAGGGGGCTGCCACTGCCAAGGCTACCTGCACCCACGTGCACTAAATCGAATGGCCTGGCCAAACATCCCCGATGAGGGCTGACCTCATATGACACTTTGAGGAGATCAAAGATGTCCACCTCTTCAGGAGGGTCATCTCCACTGGTCAGCAGGGCGTGGAGGTGAGGGATAGGTGGAGAAACACTCTGCTTATTGACCACATTATCCAGATATCTGGAGGGATTAAAGGACAGAAGTTTAGGCCACTAACAGGTGATAGGGGCCTCTTACCCACTGCTAAGTTCTGTGGAAGGACCTAATTTGCAGAGCCTCCCAATTAAGGAGGGAGCCTGCAGAGGGCTGGGTGTCCTCCAGGGGGGTAGGGGTGGGAGATGAGCCCTGGCAAATCAGTTTTCCCCCTGGGAATAGTGGAGAGAAGGCCTTGCCCCCTCAAGGCCTGAGGAAGAAAGACTGCCCTCTGGGGGTCCCATGGGCAAGACCCTTTATAAGCCCAGACCCTAACATACCAGGAGAAAGCTTTGTCCCAGTTGGAAGGATGTGCTCCCTCCCTCTACTGAGTCCTTGGGGACATGGGGACTCCCTGGCCAGGAAGAATCAGGGACCAAAGGAGTGACCCATGAGAAATGCAGGAGGACTCCAGCTGTGGAGGTGTCTTTGGGGTGTGCTATCCCGGGGACAGAGCCTCAGACAGGGCTTGACTTTGGCCAGCCAGGACCTCAGGCCTTCCTAGGCTCTCTGGGTTGGGCCTGACACTCAGATGGGAGAGGGTGGCTGATCTCCTACACCCACAGGTTCCTGTCTCTACGGAGGGGCCTGATGTTTCTGGTGTGACAGGCATGGGAACCAGTCTAAGACTCTGACCACTGGCTGAGCCTCCTGACATCACTGTGAACAAAGAACTCATACAGCCCAGGGAAGGGAAGCGACAACCCTGCCAGAACAGGAACCCTGCAGGCTTCCACAGCACCTGGGTTGGCTCAACAGGCAAGTGGCAGTGACCCAGGATGTCCTGGGAAGCTGGGATTCCAGGCCAGACAAGTACACACACATGGTCAGCAGGACTGTACAGAGCTCAGGGTCTGGGCCAGAATGACGCAAGGAGGGGACTGGATGTAAGGGGCATGAAGGCCAGGCTGGAGGACTCAGCTCCTTTGTACAGAGAACCACAAGTGGTAGGGGAGTCCCCATGTCCCAGGGAGAAATGGTAAGATTCTGATCAGAAAGATCCCTGTGGGATGCTGGTAGGTGAGAGGGGAGCAGGGAGAACCATAATGAAGCAGGCCTAGGGCCTAGGGCAGGAGCACTGTGGGCCTGGAGGGAGGGGCTGGATCCTCCAGAGGGTCTATGAGGGCAAAATATGGGGACTGGAGGAGAGGATGCCAGGACCACCTTTCAGCAGTCACAGCAGGCCCAGCGTGGGCCCTTAGTCTGGGTGATGGGAGTGAGTGATGCTGCTGGGCTAAGGAAGGCACGAGCAGGCGGCCCAGTTCCTCCCGTTGCCTCCTACCCAATAGGCCCTCCAGCCCAGCATGCTTGGGCTGACTCGTTTTATCTTTTCCAAGTGGTGATCACTACTCCTGTGCCATTTGTTTCCTACCAGAGAGAAGGCTCCATCCTGCCTCCTGGAGTGTCCCTGACTCTAGCCCTGGCTGGGCTCTTGCTGGACATGGCCACTGAATGCTGACCGAGGAGCACCCAGGGCTGATGCAGGGTCGGGCTCTCTGGCAGGAGGAGGTAGGCCATTCAGTCACCTGCCCAGGACGGTCATGGCTTCACCCTCGTCGCTGCAGCTGAGCAGCTGCTCCATGTTGGCATCCAGGATGGCCAAGGCCACTTGCAGGACCACCTTAATACCCTCGTAGAAGAAGCAGTCGACAATGACCACAGCGCTCTCGAAGGGCATGACGCTGAGGAAGAGGGTGAGGAACCAGGAGAGTGAGATGCTGGCGATTACTCCGAGATCCTGCATCTTCTCAGAGAGCTGGGGCAGGAAGTCTCTCGTGAGCTCTTCGAAGATTCCTTGGTCCACCAGGGCCCCTAGTGAGAACACGAGGAAGTGTATGGTGAGTCCTGCCCACTGGCTCTGGTGGCCGGTGTGGGCCCCAGGGCCTGAGGTGCAGAGGTGCAGGAAGCCCAAGGGTCCCTGGCCAGCTCTGCCTACAAGGCTGCAGAGTGGACAGCCGAGTGCAGGCTAGCCCTGGGCGTCTCCTCAGGTTTCCTATGGACTTCCTAGGAGTGGCTGGCAGGAAGAGAAGATGTTACACATTTATTTGGGGGTTTCAAAGAATGATTTCTTCCATTATACTGTTGTTGTTTCTTTTCCTGGGGAAACACAAATTCCTCCTTAGAAGTAACAGTGGCCTTGGTGGCTTCTGTGTGTACCTGCCCTGAAGCTAGTGAACAGGTGTGATTCTAAAGGACCCCAAGAGTAGAGACCCCCAAAACAGACAGTAGGGAAAAGACATCTTGAAAGAGCAGATGGTAATTATTTTATGGTAATTATATACCATAAAATACGTTTGCAAGTACTAACTACTACTAACACAGGATCCCCCTGCTGAGTCATGAGAGGTGGGGCTGGGTAACAGGTCCACGGTATACAATACACTCCAGTGTGAGGCTGAAAATTTTCTACAATAAAAAAATTTAAGAGTTAGATGTTTAGGAATTTAGGCTCCAAGTCAACTTTTAAAAACCACCGAATGTGTAACATCTTTTCTTCCTGCCAGCCTCTCCTCAGGAATCCACTGAAGTCTGGTGAGAAGACCAGTGCCAGCCTGCATCTGGCTCCCCACTCAGCAGCCTCCTAGCTTGTCTGGTGGGTACTGGGGCTGCCTCCAGCCTGCAGCATGGCTGTGAGGCCTCTGAGGGCTCACATGCGGGACATGCTGGGCAGGGAGTCAGACCCAGGGAGGCCCTCACCGAGACCCACCAGGCAGCAGACACTCACCCACCACCCTGGTGTTGTAGTAGTCAGGCAGCATTCGCTCGCAGAGGGCCACCAGCAGCCAGAAAGCCTCCTCCTCGCTGCCATAGAGCAGGAGTACTGAGGTGACGATGTTCATGGCCTGTGGGCATAGAGATGAGGGAGGCTCTGGAGCTGGACACCACAGAAAACTGTCCACTCCCTCAAAGGGTTTCGCTCTACAAGCAAGTCCGGCAACAACAAACCATCCCACCGAGCTCCATGTAATTTGTCAAAGAAGCAATTTGCATAAAGTCAATTTGACAGAAACAGTTAGCCAAGTCCCTCATTGGGCCAGCAGGCATTTGGAAAACTGAGAAGGCAGACATGAACACACAGCACTTTGGAGTGGTAGCTGGTGTCAGAGGCATGACACAGGCATAGGAAGATGTGTAAGTGAGCTGTGTGCAAGGCTATATGGCCACAAGGAGACTATGGCAAGACTGGGACCCAGCACAGCTTAAAAATTGTTTAAAGCTAGCACATTGGCTTGCCACACACTGGCAGGATGTCATGCAGAACACGGGCCCTACAGAAAGTGATTTTGGGGGAGTTGGCCTGCTTTTCTGAAGTCGAGGAGGAAACTACGGGAAACAGAAAGCAATTTGACCTGGCCAGAAAAATGCCCATTAGATTTACAATGAAATGATGCCAGAAATGTAAATCAAAACTGCAATGAGATGACACCTCACACCATTAGGATGGCTGTTATCAAAAACAGAAAACAACAAGAGTTGGTGAGGATGTGGAGAAACTGGAAGCCTTGTGCATGGCTGGTGGGAATGTAAAATGGTGCAGTTTCTGTGGAAAATGCTACGGCAATTCCTTAAAAAATTAAATACAGAATTACTTTATGACTAGCACTTCCACTTCTCGGTATATAAACAAAATAACTGAAAGCAGGGGCTGGAACAGATACTGTGCACCCAGGGTAGCAGCATACTCACAACAGCCAAAAGGTGAAGGAACCCAAGTGTCCACCCACAGATAAATAGATTAACAAAATGTGGTATATACATGCAATGGAATATTACTCAGTCTTAAAAAGGCAGGAAATTCTGACACCTGCTACAACATGGATGAACCTTGATGACATTATGCTAATGAAATGAGCCAGTCCCAAAAGGACAAATACTCTATGAGTCCACTTAGCTGAAGTTCCTAGAGTAGTCAGGTTCACAGAGACAGAAAGTAGAATGGTGGCTGCCAGGGTAATTAGGGGAATTGTTTAATGGGGACAGAGTGCCAGTTTTACAAGATGAAAGAGTTCTGGAGACGGATGGTAGTGATGGCTGCACAAAGGTATATTTAATGCCACAGAACTGTACACTTCAAAATGGTGAAGATGGTAAATTTTGTTATAAGTATTTTATCACACACACAAATAATCAGATGTCTCCAGGAACCATACCAGAAGAGCACAGAAGCTAACAATATATAGCATGGGGACAAGGTGAGCAATTAATATTGTTTTTAATTACACCTTTTTCTGTGGTCAGAAATTTTCTGGGGAAACAGGGCACAGTTGAAGGTATGTGAGGCCATCACTCAGGCCCAGGGCCATGGGGACCTGCTTCCATGAACCTCTGGTGAGCGATGCTGTCTCCGGGGCCCAGGTAAGCTCCTTACCTGGCAGTAGCCAATGGTGGGGTTCCGGAAAGCATAGGCAGTCAGCACCCGCCGCAGTGCGGCGATCCCGAGCTCGTTCTGGAAGGCAGGGTGCTCAGGCATGGAGCGGTGGAGGTCTCGCTCAATCTCCTCCGTGGCCAGGCTGTACTTCCCTGTGGACTTCTCCACCAGTTCAGCATAGTAGCCAGGGTGAGTCACCATCTCATTCCAGGCCCCTGTGGAGACAAAGCCGGCAGCTGTCTCTCTCCTCCTCCTCCCCTGGGACTTTAGGGACAATGACAGGGCAGGTTGGAGATGACAATGTACCACAGAGAAATGGAACTTTGGGATTAGTCATATAGTGTGAGGCAAAGGTAACCGCATGACTGCTCCTTGGAGGGGTCACCCCACCCAAGTTCTAATGGCTGATACCCATTCCTCCTGAAACTGTCCAAGTGGCCAAGGGTGTGAATGTTGTCAGAGCATGTCCCAAGGAAAGAAGGCCTGCTCACGTCCCACTGCAGGTAGAAAGGTGCCACCCCGGCAATGGGGGCCCACCCTTGGTGTCTGCTCCCCAGGACCCCTCCTGGCGTGGGCCCGAGCGAGGCCCCTCACAGCGGAGTCCCACTTCCACCCTGCAAAGGTCTGGCAGCTCCTGCCTGGCCAACTCAGGCCAGCTGGGGTCAGCAGGGCAGCTCACCAGAGAAGAGGAGCCAGAGTTCCCCACGGAGGCCCTCGGGAATGCCCTTCAGCACCAGCTCCCGCGTCTTGGCCGTGCGGTACATGCACATACCGCGCCCATACTCAAAGAAGTGGATGTTCCAGGACTCCTCCTTCATCTTCTCCTTGGCCTGGGGGAAGCATCGAGGAGCCTGTTGGTGTGACCCGGGGTGCTGGGACCCAGGTGGCTCTCCTGCCTTCCTCCCCCATCTAGCATGCTGACAGGGTATCTCAGGTTTCCAAGGGCTCACAGTAAAAATGCCACCGGCTCAGGCTGGGCTGAGCACAGCCCCAGCCTCAGGTGGCAGGCATATGGTCCTCCCTGCAGAGACCTGAGGCCCATATCCACGACACTGCCTGTGATGGGCATAGCCGCAGGTTGGCCCTGCCCCCCCATTGTGTGGGCCTAGCACAGCAATGGAGCCCATGCTCTGGCCTTACCCCCTTGGCCCCCAGGTCCTCCATCGGTGCATTTCTCTGGAAGAGTTTGAGCAGGCCCTGGGAAGCAGTTGGGGCCTCCTGTGCAAGGGAGTTCTGGAGGCCACCACAGGGTGAGGTGGGGCTGGCGGGCTGCTCTGACGCCTCCTGAGGAGCTTGCGAAGACTGGAAAGTACAACACAGAGGGAGAACACTGAGCCTGCAGACCTCCTATGTGCACTCAGTCACTGCCTGCAGGGGGCACATGGGGTGGGCAGCACTTGGTCTAGACGAGCAGGAGGCTACCCTTGGGCCTGGCCCACCACCTCACCAGACACCTAAACTGTCTTCCTCCACCAAGCTCACCCACGCTGGCTGGCCTTTCACTGGGATGGTTCTGGTCCTGTGAGGCCCTCTCAGTGAGGTCAGGGCCAGGAGAGAAGAAACTCAAAGACGCCAGCTCGTGTACCCCCATAGGGTCTGATGCAGCGCTGAGTTCCCAGGGACACTCTCTATTCCAGCCTCTGGGGTGCAGACTCAGCTGACCCTAGGGATGGCTGTTGGTGGCGTCTGCCGATTGTTCCTGGGCCCCTCGCCACAGTGATTAGCTCAGGTTGAGACTGTCAGGAAAGAGCACTAGGGACTCCATGGAGCATGAGCACCAAGCCATGCAGGGAAAGTGGAGTAGAGGCCCCTCTCCAGCACAGGTCCAAGTCTGACAGCCTACCCTGCCCTTTTCAGAGTGACAGGGTCCTAACTGAGGCAGTCCCTCCTGCAGGTGCTCTCCACGACTGTCTACCGAGTGAGGGAAGGTGTCCCCTTTCCTCAGGCCACCTGTCCACTGCACCCTGGGGCTCTGGAGGTTCTGGGGCTCGCTGGCCCACGTGCCTCTCTGCTTTGGACATTCATGCCAGCTTCAGACTGGGCTCTTCTCAGTGGTCTGCTGTAGCTTCCAACGAGGCTGCCAGGAATTTGCGGGCGAACATAAAGACACAGACCTAGAACTGGATGTAAGGAGGGGATCCTTGCCTGTGGACTGCCTCTGCTGGGGTTTACCTCCCCAAAGGGTCTAACCAGCATTAGGGGAGGCCCCAGGAGGGCTGGAGGCCCCTCCCCAGTGCAGGAGCCTGGGAATCTGCTTTCCCATTGCACAGATGGCCAAGGGCAAGAAAAACGAACTCTGTGGGTTCTGGGAACCTACAGGGAGGAGACAATATGGGGCTGGCAGAAGGAAAGGGGGGCACCAGGGACAAAAGTCTGCAAGGAAGCCCTGAACTTTAGGGTTCTTTCCTGGCTTTCTGGAACCCCCAGCTCGGGCCCTCCACTGCCAATACAGCAAGTAGGTAAGTTCCTAGCCTGACACCAACCCCAGGCCCCCAAGGAGAAGGTCTCCTGTGGGAATGCAAACCCATCTCCTCAGGGAAGCACTGGCATCTGAGCCCCTTTTGCCAGCGTGGGTGATGCCGGACGCTTGCCCCTTGCTCTCCAGACTGTATGCTGCCTGTAGGCACCCAACTTCCAGATGAGCTCACCACCTTGGGCAATGGCCTGTGTAGGCAGCTTGTCCTCTGGCCCAGGGATCAGGTGGTCCAGAGCCAGTGCCCTCTCTGGTTCTCCCCTCAGCTCCTTCTCTAGCACCCACTGACAGAAACAATACGTTTCTTGGGCAGACACTGGTCATTGGCTCCCTGGAATCCACTTCTGCCAGCAGCAGCTCCCCGTTTTCATGTGGGGGCACATCTCTCTCCATACTTTGTGGGTTCTGCTGAGCCTGGGGTGATGACCCCACGCTAATTAATTAGCATTTCCCACCCATACCCACAGGGAACTTGGGGTACTGTGTCACCCAGTGGCCACCAGGGAAGTGCAGTGGTGACTCTACAGGGAACATCAGGATGAGACAAGGAGGATGCAGGGGCTTCTGCCATCCTGGTACCACACCCAGCCTGGGAATGACACTGCTGGCAGGAAGCTCCATTCAGTGGGCAGACGCCAGCTCTGATGACAGGCAGTCACTGCATGGACTTCTCAGCTTTGTGAGCCAGTGAGCTCCCTCTGTGAGTTCCAGTCTGAGCTGGGGCTTCTGCCCTTGCGTCATCCTGTCAGCTCTGACCTCGCCTGGCCACTGGCGCAGCACTCTACTTTTCCTGTGTTCCCTGCAAGGGACTCTCCATGACCGATGGTTTTGCAGGAGTACACGTTAAACCCGTCAAACTCTACTCTTTCAATATGTACCACATATTGTATGTCCACTGGACAGTAGAGCAGCTTTTAAGAAAAAAATTAAAAAGGGGAAAAAGAAGATAACTGCTAGCTTACACCCAAAGGCCACTCCTCTGCCCTGGCTACTTTTCTGAAATAGATCTGGGGTCCACTAAAATACTTTTTCATGACAAACTGCTAGAATCCAGGGGGCAAGAACCTAGTCCAGACAGAGTACCCTGGTGCAGAGAGCTTTGTTGGGTATTTCTGAGATTCTCTATGGTTAGGGCCACCCTACCGTCTCCCTCTTCCCTCAGCTCGTTAGTGGATTCTGTGTTGTTCTGTTTACTTATCTGTAAATGAGCGAGAGAAATCTGCTCCCAGTTTCACTGGTTGCTGCTCAGAGTCACTTGCTGAGGCTTCTGTTCAGTGAGTCATCATTTTTGGGGTGAGGGAGCTATTTTTTGGTGATATCTGAACTCCCTGGCTCTAAGGACTGCCAGAACAGAATCCTTTTTCTCCTCCCACCATCACCTCCGAACAGCTGCTGATTCTGTGTCTGCACAGAATAACGCTGCACTTGGTGCTCTGACCCCCACCTACTGCAGTCTGGGGGTTGTGAAAATACGCGTTTGTTGAAGATGTCTCTGGGCTTTTACTTTTGCTCTGACTGTTGCTCTATGTTTTTATGAAGAAAGTTGGTAAGGTATAAAAAATTACCCAACTACCACTACCTTGTCCCAGTTGAAGACCACTTCAGTCAGGCTTTTCCTCCTGCCCTTCCACGGAACAACTCTTATCAAGACCACTATGACCTCTCTGCCATCTCCAGTGGTCCACTCTGAGTTCCCCTTATCCTTGACCTTAAATGTCATATGTCCAAAATGGAATTCTTCCAAACCTGCTCTTCCTGCATCTTCCCCATGTCATTAAATGGTGGTTCTGTTCTTTAGGCTGCTCAGGACAAAGCTACAGTGTCATCTTTGACCCCTTCTTTCTCTTACACCCCACATCTACCCTATCAGTTCTCACAACTACCTTCAGAACACATCCTATTATACATTAACACCAAACAATCCCAAAAGGAAATTAAGAAAATAATTCCATTTATAATAGCACCAAAAAGAATAAAATACTTAGGAATAAACTTAATCATGGGGGTGAAAGACATACACTGAAAAGTAAAAAACACTGCTGAAAGAAATTAAAGAAGACACAAATAAATGGAAAGACATACTGTGTTCATGGATTGGAAAACTTTAAGACTGTTAAGACATCGGTACTACCCAAAGTGATCTTCAGATTCAGTGTAATCCCTATCAAAATCTAAATGACTTTTTTGCAGAGATAGAAAAATATTTTCTAAAATTCATATGGAAACTCAAGGGACCTGAAATAGCCAAAAAAATCTGGGACAAAGAACAAAGGTGTAAGCCTCAGACTTCCTGATTTAAAAATTTATTATAAAGCTATAGTAGTTAAAACAGTATGGCACTGGCATAAAAACACACTAGTAGACCAATGGAATAGAACTGAGAGCCCAGAAATGAACTCTCGCATTTATGGTCAAATGATTTGCAACAAGGGTTCCAAGACTGTTCAATGTGGAATGAATAGTTTTTACAACAAATGGTGCTGAAAAACCTGGATATCCACACACAAAATGATGAAGTTGGAGCCTTTCCTCACATCACACACAAAGATTAACTCATAGTGGAGCAAACACCTACATGCAAGAGCTAAAATTATACAACTTTTTGAACAAAACAGAGGAAAAGCTTTATGACATTGAAATGGCAATTTCTTGGATGTGACATCAAAAGCACAAGTAATAAAAGAAAAATAGATAAATTGAACTACATAAAAATTAAAAACTTGTCTGCATCAAAGGACACAATAATCAGAATAAGAAGGCAACCCACAGAATGGGAGAAAAGGTTTGAAAATCATATATTGATAAGAGGTAATATTGGCAATATATAAAGAAGTTCTAAAACTCAACAACAAAATCAAACAACCCAATTAAAAAAATAGGCAAAGGACCTGAACAGACATTTCTCTAAAGAGGACATACAATAAGACATGAAAAGATGCTTAACGTAACTAATCACTGGGAAATGCAAATCAAAAACCAATGAGATCTCACATCATACCCATTAGAACAGTTATTGTAAAACAAACAGAAAATAACAAGTGTTGGCACAGACCAGGAGAAATTAAATCCTTTTGCATTTCTGGTAGGAATGTACAATGGTGCAACTAATGTGGAAAACCGTATGGTAATTCCTCAAAGTAGTAAACACTGAATTACTATTTGACCCAGCAATTCCACTTCTGGGCAGTTCTCTCCCCAAATAACCAAAAATAGGGTCTTGAAGAGAAGTTTTTTTCAATCCTCACCCACTGAATTTAGAGAGAGTGGAAGGGGGGAGGGAGAGAGAGAGAGAGAAACATTAATGTGACTGAGACACATCGACTGATTGCCTCCCATACGTGCCCCCAACCAGGGCCAGGGATGGGACCTGCAACTCAGTTATGTGCCCTTATGCGGGAATCGAACCCGAGACCCTCCAGTGTGCAGGCTGATGCTCTAACCACTGAGCATGTTGGCCAAGGTGAAGAAAAATTTTTTTAAATTAATTTTTCTTTTCAATTACAGTTTACATTCAATATTATTTAGTAACGAAAGGAATTTTTACACCCATGGTCACAGCACCATCATTCACAACAGTCAAAAGGTGGAAGCAACTCAATTGTCCATCAAAAAATGGATACATATTTTTATTTAAAAACTAAATTTACTGGGGTCACATTGGTTAATAAAATTATGTATGTTTCAGGTATACAATTCTACAGTACATCACCTGTATACTGTATTGTATGTTTACCACCCCAAGCCATCACCATTTTTCCCTTCTTTACCCTCTCCTACCTCCCCCAACCCTCTTCCCTCTGGCAATCACCATACTGTCTTCTGTGAGTCTTTGTTTTCTTTGCTTAATGCCTTCACCCTTCTCACCCAGCCCCCAACCCTCTCCCCTCTGACAGCTGTCAGTCTGGTCTCTGTATCTATGAGTCTGTTTCTACTTTGTTAGTTTATTTTGTTCATTAGATTCCACATATAAGTGAAATCGTATGGTACTTGTCTTTCTCTGACTGGCTTATTTCACTTAGCATAATACTCTCCAGGTCCATCCATGCTGTAGCAAAAGGGAAGATTTCTCTCTTTTTAATGGCCACTGATCTACTGATGGGCATTTGGGCTGCTTCCAAATCTTGGCTATTGTAAATAATGCTGAAATGAACATAGGGGTGCATTTATTCTTTCAAATTAGTGTTTCGAGTTTCTTCGGATAAATACCCAGAAGTGGAATTGTTGGATCATATTGTAGTTCTATTTTTACTGTTTTGAGGAACCTCCACAGTGTTTTACATAGTGGCTGCACAAATCTATATTCCCCCCAGCAGTGCACGAGGGTTCCCTTTTTAAAAAAATATGTTTTATTGATTTTAGAGACAGAGGGAGAGACAGAAACATCAATGAGAGAGAAACAACATCCATCAGCTGCCTCCTGCACATCCCCCACCAGGGACCAAGCCCACAATCAAACTGGTGACCTCTTGGTACATGGGTTGACCCTCCACCACTGAGCCACACTGGCTGGGACCCTTTTCTCCACATCCTTGCCAACACTTGTTGTTTGTTGATTTATCAATGATAGTCATTTTGACAGGTGTGAGGTGATATCTCATTGTGGCTTTAATCTGCATTTCTCTGATGACTAGTGATGCCACATGATTTCACTTATATGTGGAATCTAAAAAACAAAATAAATGAACAACCAAAACAGAAACAAACTTATAGATACAGAGAGCAAACTGATGGGTTGCCAGGTGGAAGGAGAGTTGGGGGGCTGGGTCAAAAAGGTGAATGGATTAAGAAGTAAAAATTGGGCTCTGGCCGGGTAGTTCGGCTGGTAAGAGTGTCATCCCAATATGCCAAGGTAGCAGGTTCAATCCCCGGTCAAGGCACATGCAGTAATCAACCAATGAATGAAAGAATAAATGGAACAAGTTGATGTTTCTCTCTCTCAAATCAATAAAAAAAAAAAAAAGCTTTAAAAAAATTGGTACTTGCGCCCTAGCCGGTTTGGCTCAGTGGTTAGGGTCTCGGGTTCAGTTCCAGTCAACGGCACATACCATGGTTGCAGGCTTGATCCCCAGCTCGGGTCGGGAGGTGACTAATCAATATCTCTCTCTCTCACATCAATGTCCTTCTCTCTCCCCACCTCCCTTCCATTCTCTGAAAAGCAATAGAAAAAATATCCTCAGGTGAGGATTAAAAAAAAAAAATTTGGTACTTAACAAAACAGTATAGTACAGCATAGGGAATATAGTCAATAATATTGTAATAACTATGTATGGTGCCATGTGGGTACTAGACTTATCAGGGGGATCACTCTGTAAGTTATATAAATGTCTAACCACTACGCTATACACCTGAAACTAATAAAAATAATACTGAATGTCAACTGTAATTGAAAATAAAAATTAATTTAAAAAAATGAATGGATAAACAAAATGTGAGAGAGAGATATATAATGGAATATTATGCCAGTGAAATAAATCAGGAAAGGATAAACACTGTATGATTCCTCTTGTATGAGGAGTCAAGTTCACAAAGCAGGAAAGAGTGATGTGGTTACCAGGGACTGGGGGTGGGGGAGAGGAGTCAGTGTTTAAGGTGTACAGAGATTCAGTTTTTCAAAATGAAAACAGTACTGTGGATGGATAGTGGTGATGGTTGTATATCAGCGTGAATGTACTTCATGCCACTGAAATGTACAATTAAAAATGGTAAAGGTGGTAAATTTTACCACAGTATTTTACCACAGTAAAAAAATATTTATCCTGAATTTGACCATTTCTCACCAACTTCACTGGTACCACCTTAGCCAAGACTCTATCACCTTGTGTCCTGATTCCTGTCGTAGCCTTCCAACTCGTCTCTGCTTCTATTCTTGCCACTCTCCAGTCCTGCACTGTCCAAGAGAAATATCATGAGAGCCTACATGTAATTTAAAATTTTCTAGTATCCACATTAAAAAACAATAAATTGGTGAGATTAATTTTAATAATGTATTTTATTTAATCCAATATAGTCAAAATATTACCATTTCAACATGGAATCAATATAAAAATTATAGAGATATTATAGAGATATTTTACATTCTCTTTTTCATACTAAATCTTCAACCTCTGGTGTGTGTAGTTTATGCTTTTAGCACATTTCAAGTGGACTAACAGCATTTCAGTGCCAATAGCCATGTGTGGCTACTGTGATAGCTGTGCCTCTAAACTATTCTCAACATGGTGGTCAGAGTAGTTCTATTAAAACATAAACAGACTGTGTGCCTCTTCTTGACAAAACTCTCCAACAGCTCCCCTTCTCACTCAGCATCAAAGCTAGAGCTTATGAGGCCTTACATGCTCTGGCTTCCTGCCTCCTCTCAGCTCACTCCTCTACCTGGTCTCTGCTACTTTTAGTTGTCTGTGCCCAGAACAATCTGGCCTCACTTCTTTCCATTTTCCTGCTCAAATGCCACCTGACCAGACCCCCAGTTTTCCCTTGCACTCCTGATCCCTTTATCCTGTTTATTTTCATCCAGGGCCCTTACCACCACCTAACATACTGGATGTTTATTTGTTTACTGTCTCTCTCACTAGAATATAAGGTCTTAAGAGGACATGAATTTTGTCTACTCTGCTTACTGCTCTAATCCTAGTGCCTAGAATAGCACCTGGCACCTATGGGGAATGCAATAAAAATGTGCTGGGTGAATGAATGGTGAGCTCTGGAGGGGCTACGGGTCCATGCTTACTCTGGCCGTCTGGCCCTATCATTCATGGTGGACCTCATGAAGGCAGCTCAAAATTCCTGCTCATGTCCCTTTCACCCAATCCAATCTTACTCTCTTCAAATCCCAGATCCAGCCCAACCTCCTCTAACAAACTTTCCCCGGGCCTCCTCCCATCTATTGCTTATCTACTCAATAACTTACTGAGCATTGATTACAGGGGTGGAAAATATATAGGCCTTTGTGGGCCAGACCAGGTGGGGCTCTGGGTAGCTGGGGGGCACATGCTGCCACTCAGCTCCATGCCACTCAGTGGGAATGTGGGCCCTGTAATGAACGGCAGGTCTGCTGATTTTTATGGACCCTTGTAATCATGAAGTGTTTTCATAGTTTCAGAATGATCAACAGCACAGAGCTTGTCACACCAGGAAGCAAGGAAACAATCAAATGTGGTATTGTCAAAAGAACACTGGTGCCAACCTGAAGAAGCTCCCTCTGCTCACAGATGGAATGAGGATAATAACTGTCATGGATTGAAACGCATAGAGTTGCTTAAATCTGCAAGTTCATAATTATACTAAAAAGTAAATATAAAAATGAATTGATCACATTTGGAGGATACTAGACAACTAACATTATTATTTTTTTGTTGTTAATCTTCAACTGAGGATATTTTTTCCACTGATTTTTAGAGAGTGGAAAAGAGGGAGGGGGAGAAAGAGAGAGAGAAAGAGAGAGAGATAGGCACACATAGGGAGAGAGAGAAACATCAATGTGAGACACACCAGTTGGTTGCTTCCTGGGGATCAAACCTGCAACCCAGGTACGTGCCCTTTGACCAGGAATCGAACCTTGGGTGCGTGGGCCGATGCTCTACCACTGAGCAACACCAGCCAGGGCCCAACTCATCATTTTAACAACTAGCAAAGAACAGGAAAGAACAAGGGATTTATTTTCCCTTTTGTATATAAACTGTGCCTCAGGTTCACTAAAAAATTGATGAGGAAAGTTTCCTTTACGGGAGTACTCCAGCTGACAAACAGAACAAATGACAGAATTACAGTGCTGCCATTGCAATCTCTGATGAATGACTGGATCTAGGCATCGCTAACAGCACACGACAAGAAGACCAGGTGTCATATGTGTATCTCTTGGTGGAAGTACCATCACCTCAATCCTGCGTATGAGTGGACTTGCCCCCCCAAACACAAATAACTGAACCTGAATTTGATCTGGATTTTACTACTCAACCACCAACTTACAGAAAACAGGAAAATGCAGTCAATAAAAACCACTTGGAGAAACTCTACAGCACAAATGACCCAATTCCATCAAAGAAATACTGAGAAAGAGCAGAAATCTATAGAGAAAAATGAGTTTAAAAAAACATATCAACTGATTGTAATAAATGACCTCTGTGTACTTCAATTCCAATGATTAAACTGTAAAAAGTACATCTACATTTGGGAAAATATGAATACAAGTATTTGATATTCAGTAATTCTTGTGAATTTTGTTGGTGTAATAATGAGATTGTAAAATCTTTAAAAGGGGTCTTATCCTGTAGGAATCTCAGACTGAAAGATTGATGGGAGAAGCGCCAGGTTAATAAACCTAAGCTTCCAAGCTGAACGGGCTACACAAGGCTTCTCCTGTGCAGAGGGACTTGAGGCAGCCGGGAATGCTCAGGAGGACTAGGGGGTGTGGTGGTGTGCAGAGGCCTATGACATTGGGTAACGCATGCGTGGCTGGACACCTGAGGTGTCAGAGCTGGGTCAGGCTCTCTATCCCATACCTAGCAGGGACCCTCCCCACCAGGGCCCATGGGAGGCACTACAGGGCTGCCTGGGTTCTTCTTCTGGCCCTGACCACCACCTCCCGGCTCCCAAAGCACTGTCTCACCTCTGGGGCTGGATCCATGACTCTGGCTTTCCTTCCCACACTGTTGTCACCTGGATGCTTAGATGACGTTTTCAGAAGAAAGTCAGAAATCCTCTGAACCAAGAAATCTCGGTCTTTAAGGTTGGCAAACAGGAAGGTCATTTTGTTCTTGGTGCTAATAGAGAGAGGGCTGGGCAGGACACTGGAGCTGTCGGCTTTTTCAACAATGGTCACCTAAGAAGGCAAAAACACTGGGTGTCATCTAGCCGGCATGGCTCAGTGGTTGAGTGTCGACCTATGAACCAGGAGGTCACGGTTTGATTCCACATGCCCAGGTTCCGGGCTCGATCCCCAGTGTGGGGCATGCAGGAAGCAGCCGATCAATTCCTCTCTTTCATCATAGATGTTTCTCTCTCTCCCTCTCCCTTTCTCTCTGAAATCAATAAAAACGTATTTTAAAAAAACACCAAAAACCACTAGGTGTCTGTGTCTTGCTATACGAAGCTGGAGAGGTTCTGTGACTGTGCAAGCACAGTGACCTCAGGCAGCCCTCCCCTGGGAGGGTGCAGTGAGTGGATAGGGGCACTAGGGCCTACTACATTCACATTCTAACTCTGTCGCTTGCTGCTATGAGTAAGTTACATGCATCTCTAAACCTTGTATTTTCACTTGTCAATGGGGGTGAGCACAACAGCCCTGCTGGTCTGTCATGAAGAGGGGGGCCTAGCTGCTGGCCCTTATTAGTTTCCCCAAGTGGCCAGTTCTTTCCCTGCTCTGAAGCCTGGTGAGCAGCCTGCCTGAATGGCCATCCTAAGCATCGATTGATTCCCAAAATACTTGCTGATAGGTGCATCCAGGGCTCAGCTCTGACCCCAAGAAGTGTGGACAGAGCAGCACAGGCATGGAAAGCGCAGGACAGGCTTTCAGGGGTGCCTCTGTAGAGCCCACAGCCTGGGGTAGGGGCAGACAATGGCCACGTAGGCTAAACACAATCACTGGTGGTAGTGGGGGTGCTTTGCACTGAAGGCTTTTCTGGGGCGGTAACAGCTGAACTGAGACCTGGTGCAGCCAGGTGAGGAGCTGGGGCAGAGACCCAGTAACAACACTGAGGAGGTGCCGGACTGGCCAGATGGACAAGGAGAAGCCGGACAAGCTGGGGCCCGGTAAGCAGGGGAGGGCAGGGGCGGTGTGTGTGTGTGTGCATACATGTGAATGTATGTATGAATGTGTATACATGTGTATGGTGTGTGTATACATGCATATACATATGCATGGGAGTGTGTGCATGCTTATGAGGTGTGCATGTGTGAGAATCGTGTGCGTGTGCATGTATGTGGGATGGTGTATGTATATGCACTGGTGTTATGTGCATATGCATGTGCGTGCGGGCTCATATGCATGGTTTGTGTGTATACACATGCATTCGAGTGTATGTGTGGCACACACACGTGCACACGAGTGCACACATGTATGTGTGTATGAGTGTGTAACGTGTGCATATGCATGTGAGTAGTGTTCATATGTGTGTGCATGTGTATGTGCATGTGTACACACGTGAACTGATATCTGAGAAGGGACAGACAGCTCACAGGTCCAGCAGAAGACGCTGGAAGATTCCAAACAGGGTCACAGGGTGCCATCATGCTCTGACTGACATGCATTGGCTGCTGTGCAAGGATGGGTCCTAAAGGGGTTAAGTATGTGTAGGACACTCCGGAGGTGGCCCAAGCAGATACTGGTGTCCTAGGTGGTGGCTGTGGAGATGAAGGGATATGCTATGGTCAAGACGCAGGAATGAGGCCAGGTCATAATCAAGAGTCGCTCTTGCTTCTCACCTGAGCAGACTGAAGGAAGGGGCGACACTGCCTGGGGCAGGATAAGAGCATGTTTGGGTGTGCAAATTCAAGAGTGCAGCTGGCTCTCAGTGAGGACCCCTGTGAAGCCTCCCTGGCTGGGATGTTTAGGATTGGTTAGTGCTGGGCCAGGGCCTACATCTCACCAGCTGCAGAGCCCATTCTAAGAGCACAAGATGGTCCTGCTCCCCAACTCTCTGCTATCAGAAATGTCAGGAGGAATGGAGCTGGGGCCTAAGGAAACCCCCATGCTGGCCCCCAGGCCTCAGGGCCATGTCAGTATAGCACCCAGGACAAACCCATGAGCCTGGTACCAAAGAGCCTGGGATCAAGGGTCACCTATGGGCCCTGCAGCGTGGAGCTGTGGCTCTTTTAGTCCTTTGTTTGACTTTCCTTGGGAAACCCAGGCAGCATGCTAATCCACACCTATTCACAGCTACACCTGTAACTCGAGGGCTTTGTACAAATGCCAGGAAGGTCTCACTCCTCTAGGTTTTTAATAAAATAAAAATACTGTGATTTAGGTTATAACTTAAAAACCTCACTGTGCCTTAGCCAGTTTGCCCTGCTGGGCCAAGAGGAAAAGGAGGCCTTGTGACCTGCCCTGACCTTGGGACCAGGGCCTTAGTGCCTTCAGTCTGTATGGATCCCTCTCTCTCACTGTCCACATTTCCCAATGCAGTAACAGGAAAAAAGGCCTCCACCTTTTACAAGTGAGAGCTGACTTTCCACGACACTGCTAAAGCCTGAGCCACAGCAAAGGTAGTTGCCAAGAGGAACAGTGAGGGAGCCTCTGAGAATGACATGGGGGGGGGGGGGGGGAGGCTGGTGCAGGGTCAGCATCCTCCAAGCCCAGCCAAAGCAGGGCTTTGCCAAAGTCCAACTGCCGGCCAGGAAGGCAGGACTGAGGGACTCCCACCAGAGAGGCTTGGATCCTTCCTGAAGTTTCCTTATGTACTAGAGTGAGCTCTCCTGGCCAAAGCCCCACCCCGTCTGCCTGTGAGGCCAGGTGACCCCTGAGGACAATTCCTATGCACCCACTCTCCAGAGGCCTGCACAGGGCAGATGCTCAGGGAGGTGCCGACTCACCATGTGCCCATCTCTGAATGCTGAGGGGCCAACCAGGAGAGTCAAGGCAGAGCTGGAGGGGGCTGGATGCTCACCTCCCGCAGGGGTATGATGAGGTGGCAGACGTCCTCCTCCTTGCTGGCAAAGCAGATGTAGTTGCTGGAGATAAACATCTGGCCGGGGATGTGCAGCTTGTTGAATGGAGTCCACAGGGTGCAGCTTGTGTGGCCGTCCAGCTGTTCGTCCCTGGGCAGCCGGAACATGGCCCGGTAGTACTCGTTCTTGGCTCGTGCATCTAGGTCTCTGGGGAAACCATGGTGGGGGTGGGAGGAAAGGGTCAAGAGTTTGGTTTTCACATTGGATTTGGGCTCTCTGGGGTCCCCCTGTGAGCAAGTCTTGCCCAGGGATCTTAGAGTTCAATAAAACATGCACCTTAAGTGGCCAAGTGACATGTGAGACATTCATATGACCACAGAGGAACAGTCAGCAAACCACCTGTCCTTAGACTTGCTGGCTATGGGAGGTCACCTGGAGGCTGAGAGGGTATGGCTCTCATTGCTTGCCCAGAGGATCCCTGTACCCACCCTGCTGCTTCTCACTAGGAAGACTCAGCCCCACCTAGAAACCCAGACAAGGACCTCCTGACAGGCACGATGCTATTGCTTGATATAAAACGCACGCTCGCCTGGCTCATGGCTGTGTAAGGTGGGGCCTGGTACCCTGTTTCTCACCCCTACAGTGGCTTTATCCTGGGGAATGCCAGCAGCCTGAGCAGGGCCTGACAGGCACACCCTCATGGACAGTGCCAGAGATGGTCATGTCCAGGCCCTGCTTGTTTTCTTTCCAGAAGGTTCCAAAAGACACAGTCACTTGCATGAAGAGAATGACGTCTTTTGACAGTATTCTGAAGGTACACCCAGATTCTGGGCTAGGCCATGGTATGTGAGCACATGGTGTGAACTGGCGTGGGACTCAGGGGCCCCCAGTCAGCCTTGTGGCTTTCCTATGAAGCTACAGCTGAGGAGTGCAAACAGAAGTGCTCCTGAGGAGCTGACCATCAGCATTTGCCCCTTTGTCTACCAATTCCCAGACAGGCTGGCAGACACCTCAAACCTCCTCAGCTGCACTTCAGCCCTGGGCCTGGGTCCCAAAGCTATGGGAATGCAGAGGATGTGAGGGGCCGCTGGCCAAGGGGTGAGAAGAGCTGTCCATCACAGTGGGATGGAGGCAGTGCACCATGGGACCTGATCACAGGAGCCATTCAACGCGGCCTCTAGGAGCACCCTGAGTTGGGGGGGGAGGACAGGCTGGCAGTCAGCTGCAGACTCACACCCTGGCTCTGCTGCTCACTTGCTGAGGGACGTTGGGCAAGTTACTCAACCTCTCTGTGCCTCAGCTTCCTGTCTGAGACTAAGGAGTGTGAGACCTTACATCATAGGCACATGACAATGAACGTGCCTCTTAGGACAAACCCCTCTGCGAATCTCTCGGGGCCCTCCCTGCGACTACACCTTTACGTGGCCCCCTTCCCGATGTCCTCCCACTGGGCAACGCACCGCTTCAGAGCAGAGATGTTCCTATGTGGCCGGGCAGGCCTAGGCAGCGCCTTGTCCTCCAGGAAGCCCTCGCTGTCCAGCAGCTGCCGCATGGCCAGGTTGGCCAGCTGTTCCATGAGCTTGAAGGTCTCACCAATGTTGAGGAACATGGAGAAGAAGAGCTCCTGGTCTCGGGTGTCCACACGAATGCTCTCGGGGAAGAGCAGGGTGGCATTCTTCTCTAGTCGCGTGACATCCACCCACTGTACCACCAGGCTCACTGGATACCAGTGGGGACAGACAAATAGCGACCGGATCAAATGGGCCGGAGGGTTGGGCAGGGAGGGTCCCCTGCCTCCCACCTGCACAGGGAACCCACTGCGGGGAACTGTGCCCCGGGCATGCCCCTGTGCCTGAGCATGGCTGTGCTGGGACACCAACTCTTTGTGGAGAGATAGGGCCCCTGGGGTCTCCCTGCATCCCAGGCCAAGCCAGCACTGGCCCTGAGAAGGAGCTGGGTGAACGTTTACCCCCCGAATGGCCAGTGTGATATGAATGAATGTGCACAGGTGAGCTAGCTGGAATTCTGGCCCCAAGAAGCCCCGTCTAGTGGGAATGCACTGATGGGGGAACAAGTCACAACATGGTATGAGCAGCATAGAGGACCCAACCCTGCCTGACAAGAAGGTGCAATGCTGGGAGAACGGGCGGGGAGGATGTGGTGTGTGTGTGTGTGCGCGCGTGGTGGGAGGCCTTGGGCTCAAGAAAGGTAATACTGGAACAGCTGAAGCCCTGGAGGCTCCTTCTGAGGGTATGGTGGCAGCAAGGGTACTGGCTACCCCTGGGGAGTCTGCCTTGTGTCCTGAGGCCAGGGTTTTCCTTAGGGAGGGACCTACAGCTCCAAGGCACAGAGTAACCTAGAGTCACTCAAAGACGTGTGCCCTCGAATATCTGACTTAAAAGAGGCCCCATGCAGAAAGTCTCCATATGAAAAACCGTATCAGTGGGGACAGACATGATAAGAGCCCCCAAGAGCCAGGTATGTGCCTGGCTCAAATTTGGGTGTTCCTGTTGTATGCTGCTGAGATGGCACTTGGTTTTGGAGAGACTCTCAGTTGGGTGTGTAGAAACAGAGAGCTGGGGGTCAAGAGGGAGGAGACCCCTCAGGGGCTTCGAGAGTCTGGAAAGGTGAACTTTCTGGAGGTGAGGTCAGCGGGGAGGGCCAAGGAGCTGAGGGCAGCTGGGGGGGTGCCAGGGCGCCCACACTCACCTTCCTTTCCTAGCAGGAAGGAGTAGAAGCACAGGTGATTGACAGTAAGGTAGAGCCAGCCCTGCCTGGGCACACGACCCTTCCAGTAGCTACAGGAGTAGTAGTTGACCAGCTTCTCACCCTCGGGCATTGCGAACTGCTTCCGCATCTTCAGCTCAGCTTCCTTGAACTTCCCAGGGTCCTCATCTCCCTGGGGCTGCAGGTTTTTATTCTCTTCAGCAATGATACCCTGGAAGAGAGCAGGGGACTGGTCCCTGGAAGGCCCAGGGTTCCCACGGCCAAGAGAGGCAAAGGCTGGAGCAGAGAGGCCCAAGAAATCACGTGGTGGCACCCTAGGATGCCGGTCTAAGGCACAGCAGCCTTCGGCCCAGGCAGCTGCTCTGGCAGTGCGTGGTCAGACCAATGCTGCCATGTGACTGGGCAGTTCCCTCAGCTCCCTAAACTATTATGGCACAGAGCAATGACTTTTTACATAAACATTATCACCATGATATCTGACTTTACATGTAGCTGTAACTTTCACAATTACTTTGAGAGCTGTAAAATATTCTACTATATATACCACCTGTGACTTTCCCAGTGCCCTGAATATAAGTGCTCAGCACAGGACTCACTTAGAAAGTGCCCAGTAAATGCTCTGCTCTCAAGTTTCATTGCTCTTGCTTCCCCAACCATGGGTCTGGGGGTGCTGCTCCAGTCTTTTCACTGACAGTGTTGCGGGTACAGCTGCCACACACCCCATTCTGCACATATGGATGAATACACTGCAGGGTCAACTCCAAGGAATGGAATTGCTGGGTCAAGGGTCTGTGCATTTCTAAGTCATGTTAGTTTTAAAACAGAAACATGCCTCCAACTATCCTATCACTTCCAGCTTCTTCCTCTGCCAGCTGAGTTGCTGGCAGGCAGCTTGGATCCATAAACTTGCTCTTGGGACCTCTGCAGGGAATGGAAACTGCCAGCTTAGTCAGATTCCAGTGGCTGGCCAGGAGAAGATGGCCTGCATGCGCAATAAGCTCAACTGCCCCATTCAACACCAAGAGAATGGCCGTGGACACGCCATCTCCAGCTCTGTAAACTGGGGATAGGACCGACACTGTTGTTTCAAGTGGAGTAAGCTGGCATACGTGAACACTGCCAGCACAGAGAAGGGAAAGTGAACCTTACGTGTATCTTGCCCTTGACAAAAGTGGTGATATCTTCCTCATTGTCAAAGATGGACAGCGTCTGGAGTAAGTTGCTTTCCAGCCAGTCCCAGTGTTCTGTTATCTCTTTGCGGGAAGAACCTAGGGGAGGTTTGGTGAATAAAGAAGAGAGAAATCACATAACCACCAGGCCTTAAACGTGAACTCAGAGAAGAGAGATGACCTGAAGTGCTACATCCAAGTGACTACACTCTTCAGGCCGTTTACTCTGTTCCTCCTTAGGCTTACATATATGTATACAATAAAGGTCCTAAGTAGTCCTGGTGAAAATGAAAACTAAAAAAAAATTCAGGCAGAATAGCAGTCACATGGAAAACAAAACTTCCACTTTCCCCTATTGCCAAGTAGGGGAAATGACTAGTTTCCCATGTGTCCTCCCAGAAGTGGTCTATACATCTACAAATCTGCTCAGTTATGAAACTGTTCTTCGAGATAAAAGAACTTAATGTGGCCTTTGATATATAGGTGACTAACCAGACACAGTCTTGGTACAAATGACTGCAGCCCCCTTGAGAATTCAGGAGTCCACAGCTGGAGCTTACTGCAGGACTCCTTGCCCCAGCCGGCCAGTCTCCTGCTGGGCAGGGCCTGCAGTTCTCATTGCCTCTCTGAGGTCAGGGGCACCCCCTAGGCCTTTGCCTGCAGTGCTCCTCCTTCCTTTCCCAGCTCATACCCCAGTCCTGTTCTCGCCTCCTCTAAGAACCCGCCTGAGCCTGTTAGCTTCTGGCTGCCTGAGGTGTCTGCCTCACCAGGGGTGGTGCCCGTCCTCTTCAGGGAGGGGCCTGGAAGGCACTGCAGGCCCAGTGCAAATGGAAAAACCGAGAGAGGGCAGATTAGTGTCATTCCCAAAGGGTGGGCCAGCTGCTCTCTGTTCCTATCAGGGAACTTGAAAATGGGGCCCCAGGATCAGCAAAAGGATGAGGGAATGTGTCAACGTGGCCTGGCTTCCCCTGCCCCCAGCGTGCGTCAGGCATGGAGCTTGCACTCAAAGACGTTTCCTGAGTGAATACGAGTAAGAAGAGGAGTAAAGGCCCCCCATCCTCTCACTGTCCTGGGGTCAGGCAGTATATGGACCAGGAGTGCCAGGACGGCTCAGTTGATCTCGAGGCATGGAGGAGCCCTGGCAAAACCATGAGCTTAGCATGGCTGTGGACCACAGACATGTTGCTGGGTGCCTGAGCCCAGTCACTCCATCCTTCCCTACCTGGAAACACTCTTCCGCCAGCTGAAAACCTGCCCCGCCCCGCCCTGCCCAAGTGGATCCCCACCACCTCCCACCTAGGCACCTGCTCAATGCTCTGTCACGTTACAGCCCAGCTGTCTTGGTCGGGGTTGATCTGCTTGTTTCTTTACATTTACTCCAGCAATTCAGCCCCTAACAAGCAATCCAAGGAAGGACCCTCTCCATTGGCCTGTGTGAGGATGTCCGGGTGAAAACAATTAAGCCCTGGCTTAGACAACTCACAGTGAGTCACAACAGGTGAGCAGAATCACCCCGGATCATCCATAAATTACCCTGCCCTTCACCACTTTTCTTCGAATTTCTATTTTGTCCCCCTTTCCCTGGTGCATGGAGGCCAAGGTCTGCTTTCTCCCTCTTTTTGCCAAGACCCACATTTGAATTTGGTAGTTAAATCTGCACATTACGCAACTCTACTGTATCATTTCCTTTTACACACATTACTGGAAGCCTAAAATGGAAATCTTGTGTACACTGTCTGTGCAGATCTGTCTCAACTTCAGTTATAAATATTTACATATGTGCACTTAAAAGAATTATTAGTTAAAAGCAACTCAATCTTCACTAGTACAAGTAAACATAAACTCTGCCACCCCTATGCTTGGTACTGGGAGTAAAAGGAATATACAAGCTAATTAAATTAATCAGGCTACTTCTGTTTTCAGAAGTTTTTGTGAATTATCTTATTTAATTCTTAGAGCACCTTCGAGACAGGGACCATTATTTTCATTTATAGGATAAAGCTGATGCACAGAGGAGTTAAGTAAGTTGCCCAAGGTCATACAGCTGGCAAATGACTAGACCATAATCCTAACCCGGGTGCTCAGCTGCAGAGCCTCCCCTTACCCTCCGGGGGAGCAGGAGAGCCAGCAAGCATGTAGCACGAAGGTGAGAACAGAGACATGGCAAGTCCCAAGGAGCAAGAAGGAAGGGTGGGTACACGGGCCTGGGGATTGTGGGAAGGTTTTCCACTGGGGGTGACATCAGAGTGGGAGGAGGTTAGGTGGACATGGGGGGTGCTGTACCCACACTGCCCAGGACTGGTGGGGTTGGGGACTTTGGGCCCTGTGAGCGTTCAGTTCAGTCTGAAGGAAGGAGGGCAGAAATGCGGGAAGATGACCCCGGAAGTCCTTCAGTGGCAGGCTGAGCAGTTGGGATTCACTGCAGGTGCCAGCAGGACAAGGTGTGGTTTGGGAGAGCGGAAGGGCAGGGGGTGGGCATGGGGCAACGGGCATAGGGGAGGAGGCTCAGGCAGAGGCCAGGGGGCTGGTAGAAGCGGGAACAGGTTAGCATGTATCACCTGAGTTCCCCAGAACTAGGCCCCACTGCCACCAAAGGGGTTCCCACACAGCTTGGCCACACTCCTCTCTCTCCATGGAGAGGTTGCTCTTACTGCCACTGCCCCTTCCCCATCTACTCCTGAGGAAGACCACCACTGAGACAGAGATGAAAATCTTGAGGGCCCACTGAGAGTGAAGTGTCTCTTCAAAACCCAGGCACACACTAATCTCCCCTGGCCCGCTCAGGGACAGTCCCCATTCCATAGGATTGTCCTCTCTCCTTTGGGTAAACTGGCCCCCAGTGCACCACTCAGGCTCTGGGACCAGGAGAGCAGGGCTCCTACTGGCCACCTAGCTTGGCCTTGGGAAAACTCAGCTTTTTAAGCCTTGCTTCATTCATTCACACAAAGGGGAAGGATACCTCCTCTGTTCAGGTACCTGGGAGGAAGAAGACACCATTTAGCCTGGCACCCAGAGCAGGGCCCACCTGGTAAGGGGGATTGTGCCGGCTGCTGCCCGCCCTGTGTCTTCAGCCTTGACTCCTCCTCTACTGAGGCTGGGGCTCAGCTGTGAACACTCTTAATATTTTTCTCAGGCCTCCAAGGAAAACCATTATCCTGGGAGTCAGCAACACCGTGGCTTCTAGCACACACATAGGTTTTCAGCACAGGGACATGAGCAGATGCTCTTGGTTTGAACTGCAGTCTGTGTGATCTTGGCAAGTTACTCAACCCCTCTGAGCCGGTTTCCTCATCTTCAAAATACGAAGTTCCGCCTTCTGGAGTTGTTGAGAGGTTCACACAAGTGCCTGGTGTGCAGGCAGCTCTGAGTGCTAGCTATCACTGCATTTTATCCAAGTCACCTCAGCCAGGTGACGCTAGAAGGGGACTTTTTCCCAGACTCTTAGGAAGGTGTGTGTCCTTCTAGGGCAGTGATTTTCAACCTTTTTCATCTCATGGCACACATTAACTACTAAAGTTCTATAGCACACCAAAAAATGTTATATTTCTTGCGGATCTGACAAAACAAATAGGTATAATTTTTAAGATTTATTCACACTGGATGGCTATTGTTGTGTTGGCTGTTGTCAATTCATTTTATTTGACAATCTAAGGCAAAAGAGGCCAGTGCCCATGACTAAATATCAGGTATTGCATGTATTAAAAATTCTTGTGGCACTCTGGTTGAAAACCACTGTTCTACGGTGACAATTGCAGCAGATTCTTGTTATTTACAGTAGTTATGTCGAAGTCTCCTAGAACACTGACTTCACCCAGACTGCTGCAGGGATCTACAGGGCTAAGTTCTTTGGAGCCTCTGGTTACATTTTCATCAACTGATCAATACATAACTTTATGTGTCTTTTTGTTTAAAGGTACCTTTATATAATATATGTTGTTAATTCCCTAACATCGAACTCCTGGCCAGCACACTGCAACTCAGGCCTGAAGGAAGCTCCTCTAACATGCATACTGGCTCCATAGGGCATCCGACAGCTTCTCGCCCTTGGGAACAGCACACAGCACTTCATCACGATGCTTGGGACCATTTTAAACGCAAATTACCAAGAAAAAAATGGGAAAAACATGGTATTTAGGCCACGAAAAGGACACTTATTTGCAGTTTGAGAGCTGACACAAGAAGGTAGAAGGACGCCTTATTCTACCTCAGCTGGGAGCCTCTTTTGGGTGACTCAGATTTTTTGCTGCTCTGCATGTGCGCATTCCCAAAACTGCCACAAATGACTCCGAGCACTGCCAGGCCCATGACCAGCAGAGCTGCCTTCCTAAGCAGGACACTGGCCTGGGCTGTGTCCCCTCCCAGCCCCTCTCAGGAAAGGCTCTGCCAAGCACCTTGTGATCCAGATCACCTACCACATGCCACTGTCCAGTAGACCTGTGAGTCCTGGGTCTGATGCAGGATTCGATAAGGGGCCACGCGGGCGCTGGAGTCCAATACCACATCCAGGGTGCCCACAAGAAGACCTGGGAGCAAGGAGAGAGGTGGAGAGTGAGGGAGGGTGGAGCCGAGAACTTAGTCTGACAGCCAGGATGGGGCCCAGAGAAAGAAACACCCTACAGCACACTGCCTCTTCCATTAGACGACCTCTTTTTCCTTGTGTCTGATCCCTACCAAAAAATCCCCTCCTACTTCTTCCTGGAAGCTGCTGCTTATCCTCCTGATGCAGAAACACCTGCAGACAGGGGCACAAGCAGCTTCCTCACCATATTCATATTATTTATTGTATAAAGACCCACGATGCCCTGTCAAATAAAACCACATGGCTTTGAGGCCCTGGGCTGAGGAGTGTAGGTTGGCAGGAGGCAGCAACCACATGCAGGTTTTATGAAGTCCAAAGCTTAAACAATCTGGAGGCCCTCTTGAACAAAACTACAAAATCAGGTTCAAAAATAAGTATTTCTTTAGAATGAAAAACAGTTACAAATTAAAAACAAAAATAATATGACAAAATCCAGAAAAATTATAAAATATGTTTTTATTATTATTTTTTAATTCTCACCTGAGGGTATTTTTTCCACTGCTTTTCAGAGAGAATGTAAGGGTGGGGGGAGACAAGGACAGAAACATCCATGTGAGAGACACATCGACTGGTTGCCTCCCATTCTAGCGGCAACCAGAGCCAGGAGTTGAGCCTGCAACTGAGGTATGTGCCCTTGTGGAATCAATCCCAGTACCCACCCTTCAGTCCAAGGGTCAACGCTCTATCCACTGAGCCAAACTGGATAGGGCTACAATATGCTTTATTAACTGCCAGACATCACTTGAGCTACATTCCCACCCCCACCCCGGACATTTTGGGTATATTCTGATGACTTTTCATAGGACAATGACTTTGTAATGTTATTTTTTGTATCTACAACAGGAAGATAACAGTCTTTCCTCTGCCACAGGATCATTTTTATTATGCAAAGTTTAAGGAAATTCTTTGCAGCCTTGAAAGTTATGACTGGAAAGGACATGCAAATTTTTAGAAGTATGCAATTTGGGAAAACTTGATCTAGTTTTTTTTCATCCCTGAACTGAAGCATTTTAGGGCATTTCAAGTTTTTCTTCTCATCACTTATACCCTTTGCTAATGTCACTATTTCCCCAACAAACAAGGTAGAGGACAGGTCTACCTTGATTAATTCCTCTTCATTAATTGAATTATCAAGCTACCTAAAAACCTGTTCATTGTTTCTATTTAAAATTTACTCTTTCCTTTTAATGAGGTCCTGCTTTTGGTATGATCTCAAAGTATTTTGTTACCATTTTCCTGTTGATGTCAGAATCATTTCTATTCATGTTATTACTCAACTTTAACACTTGTTTTATACTCCATTTTAACCATATTTCCCCCTCCAATCTTTAATAAAATTGCTGATTACAAAAGAAGGTGCTCTTCACATACATCCAAGTCAGGAGTCTGTAATTTCTCACTTGTTTTATTGAAATGTTCTAAGATACCTTTCTAAATTGCAGTTAAACTAGCATATGCAAGCTTTACTAGTGTTTGGAATAAACTTTTTTTCATGATTCCTGTTGGGATTTCCCTTCTGGAAATTTTATTTTCACCCTTATACTACTGGCAAGACCTGAAAGCTTTATAATGGATGGACCTTCTCACACTCAGAGCCTTCAATAAGGACTACAGGTCGGTAGCTGTTTATAAAAGACAGCTGGGATAAAACCACATCACTAACTGTTCCTTTCCTGGGGAGATGCGTTCAGGAGGCCACAATATCTATGATGGCACAGGGAAGGCCATGGCAGGACTCACAAAACCTAGCTAGAGTGGGGAGTTCAAGAAGTGGTTTCCTGGGGGGACGTGGGGAGCTCTGTCTTGGGGGATACAAAGAGATGAATGAGGTAGAAAGGGCTTTCTCTGGGCAGGAAGGTGGGGCAGAGAGGGGCCTACCCACTTGCTGAGATAATCTACAGAAACATAGAGTACAGTACAAGGTTTGAAGCACACCCGAGATCGGACACACTGGTTCAACAAAAGGTACTGGGCACTTGCACCTCAATTTCCTACATGGGCTTGCAGCAGCTTCCAAGGGTGACCACTGGTCAGCCTCTCCAGAGGGGCTGCTGTCTCACCTCCACTGAGCACTCTGGACAGGAGGCAGGTCCAGCACTGGCTCCCATGATTCTCAGTGAGCCCAAGGCACTGAAGGGAACATAGTTTTCCTGGGAATGGTAGAGTCTCTTCCCCATTAGGAGGTGTGGCCCAGGTGGGGCTGGCAGCAGAGGTCTCCCACGGGAAGCCTCTGCATCTGGAAGGACTGTATTAGCTGCTAATGTTTAAAATCAGGACATTTCACAGAGAATCTCTTGGTAAATAGGAAGATCTGGCAACACTGGGCCTGCAGTCCTGTATGGCAACAACAGGGCACCTGAGGAGCACAGACACTGGTTTGCCCCCGAGCTTGACCCAGCTCTGCTCTGGCAGTGCCTGCGCAGGCCCGGGGGCACGAGGGGCCTCGGACACCGCAGAGGCAGCCCAGTGGATATTCCTTGGATCTCCAGGAGATGCCTGCCTGTCCAGCCTCATCCTGGATGAGTGGAGATGCCCACATGGGTACAGAAGCACCCTGGCTAGCTCAAGGGACCACCGTCTACTGATCATCTGGCAAAGCTTGGTCTGCAGCTCCAATGGCGCCAAGAATCAGGAAAGGTGGACAGGAGAAGCTGGAGGGATGGGGTGGAGGGCGGCCCGCAGCTGGGGGGGGGGGGGACCTCTGATCTTGTTAAAAGGGCAATTCTTTGGTGAGCTGGGAATGAAGGAGGCAAAAGGAAAGGTGTGCCGCGTCCCTTGCCCACTTAGAGGCCCCTGGGGAAACTGAGGCGGAGGAGGAGGCCCGGGAGATCTTGCTGACTGTCAGCTGTGAAATCCCACTCCGGGCAGCCGCACACGCCTCAGCCGAGCCCCGGGAAGCTCACCAGCTCCGAGTGAGGACGGAGGCCGCCGCCAGCCTTCCCGGGTTGACCGAAGTCTCCCGACCAACCTCCGAAGGCCAGCTCAGCCGTCTTCCTCCCGCCCCCGCCCGGCCCCTGCCTCGCGCCCCTCCCCCGCCGCGCCCTCCCCGCCGCCCCTGCCCGGTCCCCACAGCCAGCAACCCCGCTCAGTCCCCACCCCGCGGCCCCGGCCCGGGCCTCCGGGCCCCGCCAGGCTCGATCTCGCGCGCTGACGTGCGCGTCCGCGACAACCAGCTGAGGCCGGGCCTGTCCGGGCGGGTCGACCGTCCTGCCCCGCCACCCGGCGCGCCCTTCCCGCCAGGCTGCTGCGCGCCTCTCACCCGTGAGGCCGCCGCCCCTGCCGTGGCCCCGGCGCCGCTGCAGCACGAAGAAGGGGTTGGCCCGTTCTGTCACCCACAGCGCGTTGGCCACCAGCACCTCCTCCGGGCCCAGCCACATCGTGGGGCCGCTCGCTCCGGCCCGGCGCGCCAGGCGGAAGCGCCAGCGCCGTCGCCGCGCCGGGGCCGAGCGGGAGGGCGGAGCGAGCGACGCCCCCTGGCGGGAGTCCGGACAGCGGGACGCGGGCGCTCGGCGGTCCGGGACGGCCCAGTCCACGCAGGCCCCGCCCCCACGCAGGCCCCGCCCCCAGGACAACGCCCCGCCCCGCAGGCCCCGCCTACATAGGACACCGCCCCGCTAGCGCAGGCCCCGCCCCCACCCGGACCACGCCCATCTGCTCCGCCGAGTTCGCGTCCCCTCAGCCCCAGGCCCCAGCGCGGTAGCATCGTCTGTGAGAAACTGTCAGCCCCACGGTCACGGACTCTGCCCGGAACGGCAGAGCACACAGGCCAAGGGGAACTGGTTGGGCAGAGAGCAGGGACCCTGGCGTTTTGTGAAAACGTGTCCAGAGTTTGGGGGTGAAATGTAAAGCGGCAGCGTTTGGAGGTACACGTTGGCTGCTGGGGCAGCGCGGCCAGCGCGTGTTACCCTGGCAGGGGGCGGTGGAAAAGGGCTAGACCATTGTCATAATTCTCTGAATGTTGACACTCGGGCCTAAGACTAGGAGGACCTTCGGGAGCCGAGGGCAGGTTTTCACGAAGCCCCGAGGCTGCAGGAGCCTCAGAATTCAGCGCAGGACACTAGGCCTGGGTGGACCTGGCGCCAGCCGAGGCTTCTGCCCCGCGTGCGCGGGCTGCCCCGGCGCAGGGAAGCGGCCCCTGCTCTTCCAGCGCCGGCCTGCGGGGGTGGACCCCTCCGCCGGACACTGACTCCTCCGAGTGGCCGGGGAAGCTGGTGACTCCGCCGGGGGCAGCAGGCGAGGGTGCAGAATGCCCGGGGCCGGCGGCCGTGCAGGGTCGCCCTCCGGCAGGTCCGGGAGATACGCAGAGGGAGGGGCGCTTCAGAGTCACCCTGGAGACTCACGCGAGTTTCGAATTGGGTTTCTGTCACTGGCATTCAAGAATCGAATATGATAGATGTCGCTATAAACAGGTGGTTTCATGGCTGACAGAGTGATCAAAAGTCTTCTGATATATTGCTTAAGGCTCTCAGCTTGCAAGATGTAGAGGCTGGTTTTCTTTAAACCTTGGAAGGTTAACGTGCCCTTGAGATCTCAAGAATTTGGAAGTACTTGTTAACACCGGGAAAGGAGGTGAGCGTTATTTGGCTTCTTCATTCCAGTGGTTCTCAAACTGCAGTGCTTGTTAAAATACAGATTGCAGAGCCCCACCTCAGAGTACTTGTACTTCTAACATGTTCTGATGTGTTGTGGATGCTGCTGACCTGGAAACCACCTTTTGAGAGCTACTCTTTATAAACAGGAAAAGAACAAACATTTATTGAGCACTTAGGATGTGATAAGCCTACTTCATTTTTTCTTTTATTTTCTAAGCTATAATTCATATTCCATAAAATTCACCCTTTTAAATCGCACAATTCAGTGACCGTTAGTATATTCACAAAGTTGTGCGACCATCACCACTATCTAATCCAGAACATTTTCATCACTTCAAAAGAGAAATCCCTTACCCATTAGCAGCCGCTCCCCATTCCCCACCCCCTTCCACTCCTGGCAACCACCTACCTTTCCCTATAGATTTGCCCATTCTGGACATTTCATGTAAATAACATCCTACAATACGTGGCCTTCGTGTCTGGCTTCTTTTAGTTACTATAACCTGTTCAAGCTTCGTCCATGCTATGGCATGTCAGTGCTTCATTCCCTTTTATGGCTGAATAACAGTCCATTGTATGGATGGGCCATGTTTTGTCAATCTGGTCATCAGTTGGTGGACATTTGTGTTGTTTCTCCTTTTTGGCTATTGTGAATCATGCTATAAACAGCTGTGTGCAAGTCTTTGCGTGGACATGTTTTCAGTTCTCTCGAGCAGGTCGCTAGGAGCGGAATTGTTCAGTCATACGTAAGGGCATGGTAACCTTTTTGAGGGCCCACCAAACTGTTCTTCAAAGCAGCCATACGTTTCACACTGGCACCAGCGATGTGTGAGGGTTGCGGTTTCTTGGTGTCTCCTCAACATTGGTTACTGCCTAGCTTTGCTATTCTAGCCATCCTAGTGGGTGTGAAGTGGCACCTCATGTCGTTTGGATTTGTGGTTCCCTAATGACTTATGACATAGAGCATCTTTTCATGTACTTGATGGTCATTTGTGCTTCTTCCTTGCAGAAATGTCTATTCACATCCTTTGCCCGTGTTAAATTGGGTTGTCTTTTTATTGTTGCATTGTAAGAGCTACTTATGTATTTGAGATACTAGACTTCTTACATTATTTTAAATCTAATCCTCACACATTAACCCTATGAGGTAGGTATTTTATGATCCCTATTTCAGAGATGATAAAACCAAAATCCAGACAGGTGAAATGATCTGCCAAGTTCCTACTAGTTAAGTGGCAGAGTTGGTACTCATGTGCAGCTCTTTCTGGCTCCAGCTCTTTTCTGCCTGTATGGGACATCTGCTGCTTTGTCCCAGAATCCACTTCTTTCTGTGCAGCATCTTGATTTTGTTGTGGGGACCACACCTTAGAACTCTTGGAACCTGTCTTTCAGGTGAAGCTGAATGCACTATTGGGTGGCAGAAGTGGAACCCATGCTGGCCTTGACCACTGGCACATTCTACCTCTGTGACCACAGTGGCTAGTTTGGTGATGACCGTGTGCCTCCCAGCAAGCCAGTTAGGGTTAAGGAAATGCCATTCTGGCCTGGGTTACCTCCTGGGGAATTAGATCAGGACTACTGCTCATGGGGCTACCACTATCCTGAGCCTGAGACTGAAGTTTGCCTGGAGGAAGCAAAGCTAGCAATGTGCCCTGGTATCCGTGTTTGAGGACCAAACCATGCCATACCCTGAGAGAAACATACCCCTGGCATTTTAGCTTTTGTGAGCCACTCGCTGCATTCCCCTTTTCCTTAAGCTAGTTTTGGTTGCGGTTTCTGTAAGAGTCCTCGCTGATATAGGTTACCTCCAACAGTATTCCATGTGGCAAAGCAGCTTTTTCAATAGATTTTTATTGAAATGGTTATATTAGCAAATCCCACATACAGGTATACACTATTGGCATATAGGTATATACCATACAATTTCACTACTTAATTATACTTACATCAACCATACAGACCTAGGAGTTGCGCTGCCCAGAACATTTTAAAGGGCTTATAAGATCTGATTGCCGAGAAATCAGCTCATAGTCTACTTGCAGGTGTATGTGTTCTAGACAAGCTAACTCCTCCCTCAGTGAGCCCCTAAATTAAGCTAATGATCAGTTTTGCTTCTTGGATCTTTGCTGTGCGCTCTTTCTGGCACAAGCTATCCAATGGTGGATTAATTCAAGTGCATAGTTTCCCTTTCATCACTCAAGGTGGAAGCTGAGCCATTTGCCACATTTAAGTATATCCCAGCCTCCCCCATCCCAAATCACCTGTGCTGTAGTTAGAAAAATACTTTGTATGCCATCCTCTGAGATGTTGTGCATAGTTAGCAGGAACCCAGAGTAGGAGGAGCTCTTTGAATGACACAAATATGAAAGGGGCAACTTTAATATTTGATGAGTACAAAAGCTACGGAGGGTCAAAAACAATTGTGACATATATGGCCCAGGGTTTGGACCAACTCCTTCTCTTGTACAGGAACAGGACTGTTCTGTTAGTTGACGATGTTCCCTACCCCAAATAGCATTTCCTAGCTTGGAGTCCTTTCCTGTTTTTGTAATCGCACTGGTCAAGTTTCCTCAGAGCCATTGCCACTTGGGAGTAGACCCTCCTATCCATTCTCAGCTTAAGACACCAGAATCTGGCCCCAAGCACTGGCCTAAGGCACCAGTCAGGGCCAGCAGCCAGGCCTGGGCACTATGGATGGACATAGCGCCCTCTCTGCTTTGCTCCAGGATGGCACATATTATCTCAGGCTGGGCACCCGGGAAAGGAGTTGGAACCTGGCACTGGCCACACCTGGTGACCTGGTCCACATGGCATGTTGGCAGTCGCTAGGTGGTCAGCCTTTCTGTTTGGGAACAGCTTACTCACCTGAGGGAAAGAAATGACCTGTATGTTACGATCCGCCTACCCCACCCCCACCTTTTGTTTTTACAAACATTTCAGCTCAGTACCTCTCAGTCACTGGAAAAGTCCTTTAATGTCACATAGTGTAAATATACTTCGACTTAGATGTGGACGAAGGATAATTCTGAAAGCAAATTAGAGTTTACTTTCTGTTGGGTTAAATTTGTAAAAATAACTCAGAACAATCATCTGTAACTCTCAACAGTTGCCAGGGGCTGTAGAGATTTCTGGAGAGAGAGGGTGATCATTGCTGAGGGGTGTCCGGAGTCTGTCAGGCTCACCCAATGACTGGCACCCCCAAGTGCACCACAGTGGACTGGCGAGAGCTTAACTGTTTTAGCCCAGCATTAAAACAGACTGGGGACCCTGGGAGCTGTGTCCCAGGGGATAAAAAGTCCACTGCAGCCGAGAAAAGGGTGCTCAGGACATTCTCTAGCTCTCAGATTTTCCGCAGAAGGAGAATGTGGGTGGCTCCCGAAGGCCTCCTGCTAAGCCGACCGCCACTCTGGGCTCCAGCGCGCAGGCTCTGGCAGCTGCCTGGGGCACCAGCCGCGCTGTGCCAGGCCTGCTGCTGCTGAGAAAGTCAGTCCTCTCAGGTCGCCGAAGCTGGCTTGTGCTACCCCAGACCCACTTCTCCGGGTGTATCGCCGTGGACTCTTCCACGGCGACAAAGGAGAGCCCAGCGTGGAGGTCTGAGCCCTCCAGCAGCACTGAATCCTTCTGGAAGGTTAATACTCAAGTTGCATGGAGTTCATAGTTTTATGCTTTTTGTTTGTTGTAAAGTATCTTCCTTCTTCCTCAAGTTGAAGTGAAGAAAACAGAAAAACAGCATTAGCTAGGGTGAACTGAGAGAGGGAAAATCCCAGATGAGTCCCAGGTCACGGACTAGGGACCCCCACAGGGCCTTGTGGGACCAGGGGAGCCAAGTCTTGGGTGCAGATATGCCGTCCTTTTAGCAACCGGGGCCGACGGAACCCCTTCCCTCCAGGGTCCCTGAAGGCTCCTGGGATGCTGCTCTAGAGAACACAGGTGACTGCTTTCATCCTACGTCTGCCAGGGACTTACTGGTCTCTTTTCTTCAAGGCTCAGTTTGTTGGGATCATCCAGGACACCTTAAGAAAGAGGGCAAACCTCCGGACTTGACTAACACCCCAGAGGAGCCCAAGGCCACGAGGGGGCTCCTGACCCTGCCTCAGTCCCCCTTTCCCAGGCCCCCAGGAGCTGAGTATGAGCTGGGGACCTGAAGCCCCAGAGCTTGGAGGTGGGTTCAGTCGGAGACATGGCCCCTGCAGGAGAAACTCCCCCACAGAGCACAGGCTCCTGGCCCGGCTCGCGCTGCTTCACAGGCGGCAAGAGCAGCAGAACTGAACGCAGGCGCACCCAGGCGCCTCGCCTCTCTACCCTTCCTTCTGTTTTCCCTCTGATGTTATGATACCTAAACTATATAAGGCGTTTTCCAGTCCTGCTGACGGGACCTCAGCCATGTCCATGGACGGTACATACACTCAACGCTCATCCTTGGTACAGTGGGCTTTGCAACAATTTACCAATGAGGCCAAAAGAGAAGGCAAACTAGATGCACCTTACTTGTAACAACTGCCCTCAAGAGGGAAGCCACTGATTTTAAACTGTGGGTGTCATAACGGTCACCCTTACTCATGTGTGGAGCTGGGAGCAAATTCTGAGTTTGATCCCAAACTTTGTTTCTGGGACTGGGTGAGGGCCAGCTGGTCTGCCTCTGGCACAGAGTGAGGTGAACACCACCTTTCTCAAATAGGGAAATTACACTCAGTGGTGTTTCTAAATTGGTTGCTGTCAGCAGCTCCTTCTGCCCACACCTAATGTCACTCTCCCCAGGGCTTTACCCTAAGCCTGGCTCTCATGTCACTGGGCAATCTGAGCCCCGCTCTGGCTTCCATCACCGTCTGAAATAAGGGAACGCCAGGCCTGGCCAGGCACTCTCTCTGGGATTCTAAGCCCAGTGAGTGTGTGTGGAAAGGAGAGTGCATGTGCCTTGTGTACACTGTGTGTGAGAGAGAGAGAGAGAGAGAGAGGGAGGGAAGGAGAGGAGATGTGGGGCACTGAGGAACTGCAGTTGGATGGAGACTACTTGGGTAGGTATAGGTGACATGTACATTTAAAACAGCTTCCCAGGACCTCTGATGTACAGAGGGGCCATGCCCTGATGGCTGTTTCTCACCAAACCTGTGCTGGGGACCCAGAGCTGCATCTCCATGCTCCTGTAGAGGCCCTGCCAGCCCCGAGATCTACGGTGCTCCCACAAGGGCTCTCCCTGGGTCCCACCAATCCCACCCTGTCACCAAGACTAGCAGCCTGGGCTTCGGCTTCAATCTCCCGGCTCCCTCTTTTTGCACTTTCAGCCAGACCCCAGTCTTGGCCCTGCTGGGAAGTTTGCTGCTCTAAGGCAGGCAGGCAGGCCCGGCAGCCAGGCATCATCGCAGGGCCTATCCAGCCCACCCCCATCCCAGCTCACTCTCCAAACAGAGATCTGGGCCCTCCCCTCAGCAAAGCTTCCCTGCCTAGCAAGTGACACCAACACCTTTGTCATCTCAAGCCCCCCTGTTCTGCCTTCACCCGAGGTGTTGCATTCCCAGCAACTGCAGGTGCTTCTGGGCCTCTCCGCGGCTGCACTATGCCCCTCTGCGTGTGCCCTGGAAACCCCTCTTCATGACTTGCTCTCATTTCATCTGGCCTCACATCCCCGTTGGTTGTTAATGTGCCAGTTTTTTATAACAGCCGAAATCTTAATGATCACTGGATTCACCTGAACTCTGAGTATATGCGTTTGGCACAGTGAGAACATAATAAAGTCTGTTGACAAAATTAACCTTATAATCCTACCTTTTTCCTTCTAAATCCTACTTCCTGGAAATCAGTGTTTTTGTTGCATGACATTTATGAGCAGCAACCACTTGTCAAGGTGCCCTGACAGTACTATCTCGTTTGCCTAAAGCAGAAACGCTGCATAAATAATACAGGTTAACAGCACAGCAACATTTTGTTCAGTTAAAACCAGTTTTGTTTGCTTGTGTTAATCTTCACCTGAGGATATTTTTTCCAGTGATTTTTTTTTTTCAGAGAGAGTGGAAGGGAAAGGGGGGGAGAGAGAGGCAGAGGGTAAGAGTGAGAGGGGGAGAGAGAGAAACATTGATGTGAGAGAGACACATTGTTCAGTTGCCTCCCCCACACACCCAAACTGGGGATTGAACCTGCAACCCAGGTATGCTCCCTTGACCAGGAATCGAACTTGCAACCCTTCGGTGCGCAGGCCAGCACTCCAACCACTGAACCACACCAGCCAGGGACAGTTAAAACCAGTTTTGTTTAACGTGTAGATCAAGGAAAGAACTAGATGTGAGGGGTAATAAAAATAAGAGAACTTATAAAGCCCATAGGAAACATCAAGTTCGTTAAATTTAGCAACCTTATTTTGTTTAAACGCTTTGTGACCCCATCTTTTGGTTTTAATCCTCAGTTGAGGATATGCTTTTATAGATTTTAGAGAGAGAATGAGAGAGAAACATAGACGTGCAACATCTGGTTGCCTCCTGCACTCCCGTATGTGCCCCAACCAGGAATCGAACCCACAACCTAGGTATGTGCCCCCAACCTTTTAGTGTAAGGGACAATACTCCAACCAAATGAGCCACCTGGCTAGGGTGTGACCCCATCTTTTGAAGCTGGGCTGTTGCAGGCATCGGGGCAGCTGGCAGGTGTTAAGGGAAGTGCCTCATGGACATTCTCCGAGTCAGGCCCGAGAAGGGGCAGGGAGATAGAGCCTTTCTTAAAGAGTGGGGCTCGCCAGGCTTTACCAGGCGTTTTTAGAACTAGTCTTCCCCTGAGGGGGCAGAGGCAGGCAGCCCTGGGCAGACATGGTGCCCACTAACAGCACCCCTGCCACCGGGCCTGGGCCTCCTCCTGTGGACACCTGGGCTGTTTTCTGGTCAGCCACCTCTCTTTCTCCGAAATAACAGGAAAGGAGGGCTAGGGGAAGTTCTCCATTTAGGAAGCTAAAAATCACCAACTGTAAGCATTTGCATTTTAACTGTCCCAACCCAGTTCCTGGCTGCTCCAGACCTCGGTCCACATGCTGCTTCCTGCGGTCGTGCTGCCGGTCTGCACCCGCTGGGCCTGGGCCTGGGCTGCAGCCAGGCCCAGCTCAGAGCAGTCCACTGCAGCGCCGGAGGCCTGTGGTGTAGGTAACACCTCTGCCCCTTCTATCCCTCAAGCTGTCCCCACCTTACCTCCCCCAAACGGTCAAAGGTTATCATACATTTCCCAGGTAATAACTGCGGTGGCTGTAAGAATTTCAACACGTGAGATGCTCATACAATGTGGAAAAAATGCCTCTCTGCGCCCTTGACCACATCCGCCTAGCTAATAAACTCTGCTCCCTGGATCTTGAGCTTCTCAGAGGCAGGAGTGCCCATGTTGAGGTGTGTTCTCATGAACAGCACTTGAAAGCAGCCCTGGCATCTGCACCCTGCGGGGGTCCCCCATCCCTAGATGGCTCAGTGGAGGACTCCCCTCAGCACAGCTGCCCACAAAGAGGCTGTTATCTGAGACAAATCAGGCCACCCTTGCTATTCCCGAAGTGCATGACCTTCATGGAGAAGTTACTGTCCCTCCTGACAAAGGCAGGACATTATGTAGCTGAGAGGGAAAGTGGCCCCAATTTTCAGGGAAAGTGTGTCTCACTGGGATCTGAAGCGCTGTTCTGAGTGAACTCCCTGTAGGAAATGCCTCCTTGGTTATTCAACAGGGAATGTGTGCCCTAGATTTACCAGAAATTCAAATATTCTATCAGTAAGTAAATTTGCAGGGGCCTGAATTTTAAATTTCTTCTCAAGTAATTTCATTTCTTTTCAGTAAAGAAGTCTCGAGTGAAATTTAATGTCATTGCTTTTGTAAGACTGCACAAATCAGAAGAAAATGCTGCATTGGAATCTGAGTTCTGGTTCAGGAAAGCAAGGTGGCGGTGGGGACAACAGGGTCAGAACCGGGCCCTCTTCTCTGTGGGAAGAGCCACACCAAATACAAGTGCCGGTAAGAGTCTGGAGCCCCTGGCAGACGAGCTGAAGCTCCTGGACTCCGCTCTCTCACCACAAAGCCAGCGGCAAACCTGTCTACCAACAGTGCTCTCTAGAAACTGCTTTTTATCAAAACGATTTTTACAGTGCAAGGGCTATAAAAAGGAAACAAACAAAAGCCCTTGGTTAAAGGTAAAAAGAAAAAGTTGCCAAGACCTTAAAAATCTGCACTGTTCCAGCCTCAAATGATTAAAAACAAAATGCCACTCATCAAGCCGAGGCGACGATCCTAAATTTAGGCTGTTCCCACCCTAGGTTCTTCGAGGGTTTCTGTTCCAGGCATAACTGTGTCTGAGGCATCTGAGCAACAAATCGCAAGCAGGGATGCTGTTAAAGAGAAGCCGGTGCACATGGGAAAGGGCAAGCGCTCCCCTCAAACTTCGGTCCTACAGAGTCAATGGAAACAGCAGCCTGGGGATACGCGGGTCTGAGTGGTTTCTGCTGGGCCTGACTCTTGGCATATGGAGACTGAGGTTTCCATTCTCGGAACAAAGACGGGAGGGTCTGAGTGCATTCACCCCTCTTTCAGGCTCCTGTCACTAGGAGAGACAGGCTGAACTAGGGTGTGTCCTTGAGCAAAATGATGCCTAGACTTGTTTCATAAATTTGCTCATTATGGTTCCTTGTTGGGATTACTCTTAAGATGTATGTTTCTTGTGATGTTAACTTGATGTCATCCCAGGTGTGTGGGAAGGTCACGTGTCCCAGGTGTGCACTACGTCAGCTACCACACATCTTTTCCTGTAAGCTCCTGCGCCTTCTTCATGCTGATGCCAAGGCTGGTGGGAGAGCACTGGGTCAGACCAGTGAAGACTGAAGCGGGGGCTTATCTGGTGTCTAACAGCAAGGAGTGATGTGATCGTCTCGAAAAAGCTCTCAGAACAGTTCTGGTTTTGACACCCACTGGCTGTCACCCTGAGATCATTGCCAGGCTGGCCTCCTGAATGCCGCCTCCCCACACACCTTGGTGGTTGCCAAGCAAATCAGTCCACAGGCCTCAGGGACAGAGCCTGCAGTGTTTTGGTGGTCACACAAGCACGTGTCACTTTACATCATGCTCAATGACAATGTTGACCACTGCCTCTCCTGCACAGCCTGCCTGTAGCCCCATCACGATGCTCTGGTGGTCAGTGTCAGAGGAGGGATAAAAGGTGAGGCTTTCTCTCAGGAACCTTCAGAAAGAGGTCCTTTAACAAGAAGTAGATTAAGAGACAGGGAAACACAGAGTGGGCTACGCAGCAGCAACTCGTGCCCGCGTCAGTGAGAAGTGTGCCTGCGGGCATTAGTTAGTATGCATCGTAAGTGGGGAGCACAAAGGTATTTAAAAATGCCAACATCACCCCAACACAGACAGTATGTGGTTATTCACAGACACGCTGACGATGCAACATTAACCCCTTGGCTGCCTCTTCTGCATACAGCCAGGCTTGTCAGGGCCCATGTTCAGAGGCCAGCTTTGCGTGGGTTTTTGGTGCCACCAGGTCACCTGGGAAGTAAGGCTGTCCTCAAAGCCTCACCTTGGGGAAACTGCAATTTAACCTTGAGCCCCAACCTGAGCTTGGAAAGTGCTGCCATTCTTCCAAAACAGACGCTGACAGAAGATAGAAATAAGGAAGGCGATCATAAGTCAAGTCACAACAGAGGTGACCCCCAAAGGCCCATTTAAAAAATCAGGTTTTGTTCTCATCATACATGTCCAGAGAAGGTTCGATTGTGGAGAATTCACTTTCATACATCAGGCTCCGAGGGGACAAAGAGCTTCGATGAAAGAAGTGACCACCTGGAAAAGGCACAAGAAAAAGAGACTTACTAGGTCATCAGGCCTCTACTTCCCGAGGCTTCCCACGTGGCTCGGAGGAAAGAAGGTGGATTATCTTCAAAGCATAACATTTTCTCAAATATGTGTCTATATTTTGGGTTCTTATCATGAGAGAAAGGCAAAGAATTCGGGCATCCCTCAAGCACACTTTAAACACGTAAATTCTAATGTTTGGGTCCTCAAAAGATTAACCACTGGAGCTCTTCAAAGCAAAAGCTGCCTGATGCCCTTACGAAGCCTCCACCTACAAACGTGACTTCAACCAGGGACCCGCGATCACGTGGAAAACTGCATGTCCCGTCTGCGCCCAGGGTGGGGAGGGCACAGAGCCGCGTCATCCCTGGGCAGACTGAGGCTGTGACATTGAGGCTCTGACAGTGCATTACAGGTTTTTATTGATATTAAAGTTATACCTTAACATGGTTCAGACAGTTAATCCCACATGTGGTAAGATCAGTCATTTGCGGTTCCCCTTCTTCAGAGGCCACTTCGAGCAGATTCGTGGCATGTCTACCTCCACGTCTCTAAATAACATGCCTGTGCTGACCCTTCCTAATGTCTTCAGTCTTGGACTTTACCTACTGAACCCCTACTATGGAGGACTTCCCCCCTTTACCATATCCACACATTTTCCCATTGCCCCAACCAATTGTATTTTGGTAAGAATTCAATGTTCACATTATTTGACTATCTGTGCTATCAGAGGTAAGGCATACTTACATTTCCTTTTCTGAGTAACTGTTTCATTTTACAGTTTTACTGGGGTGTAACTGACACAACGGAATGCACATATTTAACGTGTGTAATGTGATGAGTCTTGACTTATGTACACACCCCTGAAATCATTGCTGGAATCAAGACCGCGAACATCTCCGTCACCCCCAAAACTTCCTGGTGACGCATAATTCTTCCCCTTCTTTCCACCTTATTTCTATCCCTCCCCCCCAGGTAAATGCAGGTGAGTTTGCATCTTTCTAGAATTTTACTTAAGCGGAGTCATAGAGTAGTTTATTGGCTCATACAAATAAAGCTGCTATGAACATGTGAGTAGGAGTCTGAGTGCCATTTCCCTCGAGTGGACACTGAGGAGGAAAGGCTGCATGGCTGTGAGGTGACTTTTCTAAAACAGCTGAGCTGCTGGGCGTCCTGCCAGCAGTGCGTGCGGTGCGCTCCCTGGCAGGCTCGCCAAGGCTGAGCCGGCAGGGTTTCCCTGTCAGCCACAGCCGGAGCGCGGTGTCTCACTGCGGCTTAGTTCGCATTTCCCTGACATCTGGCACCTTTTCACGTGCTTATTAACCAATTGTATATGTTTTGTGAAGCATTTTGTTCAACTCTTTTGCCCATTTAAAAAAATTGTGTTGTCTTCCTAGTATCAAGTTGTAAGAGTTTAAAAAAAATACACACACTCTGCACACATTTCCTTTGTCAGACATACATGTTTTGCAAATATTTTCTCCCAGTCTGTGGCCTGCCTTTTTATTTTCGTAACAATGCCCTTTAAAGAACAAAAGTTTTAAATTTTAATAAAATCTGATTTATTTTTCCTTCTCTAGCAGGTGCTTTTGTGTCAGAATAAAGAAATCTTTGCCAAACCCAATGTCACTAAGATTTTTATCCTATGTGATCATCTAGAAGTTTTATAAGTTTTACTTTTTACGTTTAGATAAACCACTTCGAATACATTTTTGTATATGGAGGGAAATAAAGATTGAAGTTCACCTTTTAGCCTATGGGTATGTTCAATAGTTTGAGCATCATTTTGTTTGAAGAATTATTCTTTCCCCATTTGAACTGCCTTCGCACCTTGGTTGAAAATCTATTGCTCCTATAGGAATGGCTTTTTCTGGTCACTATTTTGTTCCAGCAATCTGTCTGTTTATACTGTCTTGATTACTACAGCTTTAGTTGCTAAAGTTATCCATCTTCTCATTGGTTTCCTGAACATACTTAATGTTATTTTAAAGTCTATGTCTGATATTTCCATCATTTGTATTTCTTGTGGATCTATTTCTTTGTTTTTCCTCCTTTTTGGTCATTTGGTTTTCTGGTATGCCTGGTACTTTTTCTTTTCTTTTTCTTTATTAAAGTATAGTTGACATACAATATTGTGGTACTTTCAGGTGTACAACATAGTGATTCTACATTTGTATACTTTATAACATGATCAAGGTATTAAAAAATATATATATTTTTATTGATTTCAGAGAGGAAGGCAGAGGGGGAGAAAGAGAGAAACATCAATGATGAGAGAGAGTCATTGATCGGCTGCCTCCTGCATGCCCAGTGCTGGGGATGGAGCCCGCAACCCTGGCATGTGCCCTGACCAGGAATCGAGCCACCGTCTCCTGGATCCTAGGTCAATGCTTAAGTGCTGAGCCATGCCGGCCAGGCTGATCATGGTATTTCTATTATCCTCTGTCACCATACAAAATTACGATGTTATTTTTATTTTTTTATTAATCCTCACTCGAGGATATCTTTCCACTGATTTTAGATAAAGTGGAAGGGAGTGAGAGAGAAACATTGATGTGAGAGAGACATCAATTGGTTGCCTCCCACATGTGCTCAGTCCAGGGCTGGGGATCGAACCTGTAACCCAGGCACATGCCCTTGCCCAGGAATCAAATCCGCGACCCTCTGGTGAGTGAGCCAAAGCTCTAAGCATTGAGCACACTGGCCATAGCCAAAGTTATTTTATATTCCCTTTGCTGAACATTATATCCTATGTCACTTACTTTATAACTGGAAGTTTGTACCTCTTAATCCCCTTTACCTTTTTCACCCCTCTCCCACCCTCTCTTCTCTGACAACCATCAGTTTGTTCTTTGTATCTATGAGTATGTTTGTTTGTTCATTTTTTTTTTTTAGATTCAACATGTAAGTGAAATCATATGGTATTTGTCTCTCTCTGTTACTTCACATAGCCTAATATAGCGTAGGGCCATCCATGTTGTCACAAATGTCAAGATTTCACTCTTTTTATTGCTGAATAATATTCCATTGTATATGTAATAGTATGTCTGGCATTTTTGATGGATTATTAGACAGTATATATGAAAAAGGTAGAGATAAATGGAGTTTACTGATAGTGGTATCTTCCTCCATAGGGTTTCCTGTTGCCTTAGGAAAGGAAATATCACTTTTAGGATATGGGCCTATCACTTCAATCCAGTTAGAAAGTAAGTAAATGCAGAGTTGGGCTTTGGTCTTTGAGATGGCCATTCAAATTCTGGGTCATCCTCTAGTTGTAGGGTGCAGGCCTTTGGGGATTCCAATGGAAAGCCCAGGGTGTTTCTCAGGGCTTTTCCCTTGGTCGGCCCTGAATTCCCAAGTTTTGTCTCACAAGCACAGTAAGACTGCCTGAGTTCTTCTCATCCCTGTCTTTCACCCACATTTTAGCTGCTTTACAGATACTGTTTATGACAGTAAATGTCTGAAATGCCCAGTGTTGAACTTTCCTTTTTTCTGGGCTCTTAGTACCTAAAGTCCTCACTACATTTATAGCTCTTCAAGGTCTTTCCACATTTTTTGGGTTTGCTGGTATGCTGGTTGGACTGCAACAAGCTGGAATGACATTACCAGAAGCAGAAACTTAATCAACTTATTATCAATGGCTTTGAGTTCCCTGAGTATGGATTAAAGTTCCTTCTAGATTTTAGAATCCTGAAATTGATAAATGCAATTAAAAAAATAAAAAAATAAAAGATTTTGCAATTCTCTGCAAAATATATGTACTTGATTATGTGTATTGTCCTATTTGCTCTTTTATATCTTTCTTCCCCTTTTAAACCATAATCTACTCATGTGTACAACTCAGATATACTTTATTTCAGTATCTTTACATTGTGCCCATGAATACTACATAAAATTGAGTTGATTGGGATGCATACTACCCCAGTTAGGGGTAATTACTTTGTGTCCAAATAGTTTTAACTTGGAACTATCTCAGCATGAAATAAAAAGGGCTTTTGCACTAAGAGACAATCAATGACCCAGAATTTAACCACCACTTGCTATTTATGTATATCGCCAGTTTTGGCAGTTATATAACCTTCATAAAGATTATGAAGATTTTAAATAACTGAAATGTCCATCAGTTTAGAATTGACTTAATATAAAGTGCATTTGTTAATATTAAAAGGAGGAGTGCAGACGGGTCTGTATGTGTGGATGTGGAATAATCTCCAAGTATTGGGAAATAATATTATGGCCCACATAGTCTTTTTTGGATAACCTAATATTTCCTATATTCTTGGTCTCAAATTTTGTTAAGTACTTTTTTTCTGATTCATTTCTAGCAAAGAGCAAATAGAAGCTTGTCTATGCCTTGAGGGAATTGTTGATGTAGATGCAAAATGGGAAAAGAATTGTGTAGAGTCATTTAGGAGAAACTTGTCAGGTTAAGATGAAGACAGGAAACGTTTACAGAAGCATAGGTCCTTACTACTTACAAATGTAGCCATTAGAGTGTCTGTGACAGTACTGGGGAAACCCTTTCCTGAGATCCTAAACTTCAAAGGTGTCAAGTTTTCTTCTGTGGGATGCTACATTTAATTCTTAAAACAGTGACCAACAGATAATTTGTTTTAAAGCTATGTGTAGTAGAGATTTTGTTGGGGAAGGGTGATGTGTATATTATGCTAATAATTGTCTTATAAAGGTATGTATAAAAGAATATACTTCTAAATGTACAAAATCTCTCTGGCAGTATAGACACAGGCAACAGAGACTGCGCAGGTCAGGGTCATTGGTTCAGGAATGGGAGGGAATATACTTTTCCCCTTACAGCCTTTTACACTATTTTGACTTTTTTTTTTTTTACCATGTACATATACTATTCATTCATAAAAATAATTTAAAATGATTTCGAAGTACAAGAAGAAGGGGATAAAAGGGAAAAAAATCTTAATATTTATATATAATTTCACAACCACCCCACAAGATAGGTATGTTATTCTTATTTCATAAGAGAGTAAAACTAAGGCTCAGAGAGATAAAACCACTTGCTAAAATCACACAACTATAAGTAGAATCCAGGTAAGTCTGAATCCGAAGCTATCTTTCAATTTTATGCTCCCAATACATAAGTACCTTAAATTATCATCATGACCAAACGGCAAAAAACATCTAACAATGACTTAAACTCCATAGTTGCAACACTGGTGACTGAGCTCCTCCTGCTGCATAAAAAATAGGTATACTAAATGAGAAGAGGTAGCTTTTCCAAGGCAATCAACATTTAATTAAACTCAAAACTTTCCAAGGACTTCATGAAGGTCCCAGTAGCAACTTTGGTTTAATAAGACAACATTGCTACTGTTTCTCTTTTCAAGAAATTTAAAAAGTGCCACATGAAGTGCAGACAGACGAGGGTTCAGCACGGAGCACTGTAGCAGAACCAGTTAAATCACTAAGGGAGCTGGCAATCTAAGAATTACTTTCACTACGGAAACCTCCTTGCCTTCCTAGAATTCACATGACAATGTAATCTACAAATCTGCATCTTGTGTCTTCTTAAGGAAATCAGACAATGCTCAAGTCTTCTCATCCTAAGGCAGCAGTTTTCAACCTTTTTCATCTCATGGCACACAATTACTAAAATTCTGCGGCACGCCAAAAATATATTTTTTGCTCATCTGACAAAAATATAGGTATATTTTTGATTCATTCACACCGGACAGCTATTGTTGTGTTGGCTATTGTCAGTTTTTTATTTGACAATTTAAAGGAAAAGAAGTCAGTGCCCCTGATTAGTCAGGTATTGTATGTTTTAAAAATTCTGCAAAAAACAACAAAAAAATAGTACTTCTGGGGCACACCGGTGTGCTGTGGCACACAGGCTGAGAACCGCTGTCCTAAGGCATCAGGCATTCATTCACCTGGAGCAGGGCTCCAGGGGTCAGTGCCCGACTGTGAATGAGGGCTGCTAGCCCCCTCCCGAGGCCCCTTTCCTTCTATTTCCTCTGCTCCACTTCTACTCTAACCCAGCCCCATTTCCAGATCAGGTGGATATATTTGCTCATAAGCGAGAGCTGTTCTAATCACTGTGCCTGAGGCTCAATGGGGGCTGCACCTATTGAAAAGTGGTATGTGACCAGAACTTCCACATAAAGCTTTCTTCATGTAAAAGAGGAATCATCACTGGAGGTGACACAGCTGCCTGAGTTCCCACCTGGCCCCGGACCCCTGTGCCTCCATGAAGATGAGTGTGTGCTGGGTGAACACGGGGTAGAGCAGTGGTGCCCAACGGACCTGAACATGGAACAGACCAGTCACGATGCCTCGGCAGTGCGGGGCCTTCTCCTGGGCTGAGGGACCCCTGCGCAAGACTTTCCCAACATCAGTGCTACGAAGGAATTTTATGGCTTTTGGATCAGTTTATCTTTTCATGCAAGGAAGGAGGAACATTATTGGTAACACTGTCTGCCAGGCGCCTTCACAAACGCCTCCTTCCAGCTCCCGCAGCCCCATGTGGCTGGTATTGTACCTTCCAATCCACTGGTGAGAAACCGAGGCTGGGCGAGGCTAACCGCTGACCTCTCCGCACATTCAAATGCGTAGGTCCCATCAACCTACGGCCCCAGCTAACTTAGCGGGTGTGGAGGTGAAGTACTCGGAGGGACGGCGGGAATGAAATCCGTTCTGCCCACAGCCTGGTGGTGCGGGGCCTCCCCAGGCACCTCAGCACTATGCGCGCTGCTGTGACTCCCTCCCTCACCCTGGGCTGCTTGTGCCTGTTTCCCATGGAAGAGGCTTCCAGAAGATGCCCAGTTCTGTGGAAGCCATGTCCTAAGTCAACCCCATCGCACTGCCCAGGCTTTCCATGTGCACTTACACCCACTCAAAAATAAGCCCAGGAGAGAAAGAGGGGAGGGGTGGGGAGGAAACACCTGGAGCGGGGTCTGCCTGCCGCTTGGCCTGCAGTGAGTGGCCTGAGGGGCGCGGGGCTCTGCTGCTCCTGGGGGAGGCTGCAGCGCCCCGGACTTCTCGGCATTTCACTGACTCGAGGGGTTTTTCCAAAGTAACTGGGACATTTTCTTGCCTTTATAAACTATCCCAAATCCCTAGGATGCAGCCCCCTACTATGGTTTGTTAAGCATGCGACCAAAAGCGAGGTGCTGGAAATGCATTTTTCTGGGTTCAAAGAGAAAGAAACCATTTGTGTCTGCATTTTGAATGATCCTTCTGTTCGTGTGTCTGGGCCACTCTTACTCTAGTCATGTGTGCCGTGTGGGGGGGGTCATGAGAGAAGAGCCTCCAGGAGGGAGCACCAGGGTGGTTGCCAGGTGCCCCCTGCCTCTGCCCCGAGCATGGAAAGCGCCACCCGGAGGCAGAGGGCGGCCATGCCTGAGGTTCCCACCCAGGGCGAGGAAGCCCTCTTCCCAGGCTTGGTTTAGGTAAGGCCAACTGACATTTTCCTCAAAAGGGACTTTTCTGAAAAACTCTAAAGAAAACAAGAGTAGAGGAACTGTGTAGCCTGCTGGACTTCTGCTTCTGTCTCCTCAGACTGGCCAGGCCAGGCCTGCCGGCAGCACCTCCGCTGGGCCTCTTCTCGCCCTGGGTTTACTTGACCCTGTCCTCAGGCTGAGCTCGGGTCTGATGCTGCCTGAGCTCCTGTTACTTGTACCTGCTTTTTTTTCCAGACTCCTCAGTAAAAAAAAACAGCACCTCTCCCAACAAGATCTCCAAACTTCTCTCTGAGCTGCTCCGCTGCTTTCCTGTGCCGAGTGAATGCTTCCTAGAAGTCTCCTTACCTACGGGTTTTGAGAATCTTCCTCTTGTCACTGACCCAACTGTATCGATCCAATTTCTTTCCCATGGGCTTGTCTCTTAAGGTAGCTTCTGAGCTGTAATGTTCTAAACCAGCAACCCTACCTGCTTTCTTTTGTGAACCTATTCTTTTAATTCCAGGAACCAGTTTGCATCTAATTCACTCCTTCCAAATTCATGGGCCTCCTCATGGGTCCCCAGTGGAAAGCCATGCTCTGTGAAAATTATAAAACTCTTGAAATTTTTTGCGACCTTTAATTACATAACTGTCTCCTAGATATGACACCTAAAACACAAACCAAAGGAAAAAGACAAATTGGACTCCCATCAAAACTAAAAACTTGGGAGATGGGTCTAAGATGACAGTGTAAGAGGATGCTGAGCTCACCTCGCCCCCTCCCCAGGACACACAGAATGTACATCTATATTTAGAGCAATTCCTCCTGAGAGACAACTGAGGGCCAATGAACAGCTGCACAACAAATGAGACAGAACACATAAGGAAGGCTGGGAACCTCATGAGCTCTCCAGGAGCTGAGTACTCTCCAGCACTGGAGGAACCAGCGAGCCACCGTTCACATTTCCAGCTGACAGAAACTCTATCCAGGTCTCTGGCGGACCTGCAGGGCCACCGGAAGGAGTCTCCAGCCAACCTCCCAGAGCTGGGTCCCACAGGAGGAGGGCACCACAGTGTGCATGCACTGGGCCCCTCAACTGGAGATTGGTCCAGTGGGCATGGCAGGATGCAGCTGCAGCCACCCACCGGGTTGCACACACACGTGGGGCTCCCCTGCCCAGAGGGAGTGAGAGCTAGCACAACGCTGTGGTACCTGCACACAGGGCTGTCTCGCTGCAGCAACTGCAAACAAGCAGGGTGCTGCAATGTGCACACTCAGCAGCCCTACCCAGACCCAGCTGGGGCAACAGACAATTAAAGCAATGGGGCACACCACATGCACACTGGGCAGCCCCGCCGAGATCAGAAGAGCAAGGAAGCGTGCACACACCAGGCTGCCCAACCCGACACCCACTCGTTCCGGCCAGGCGGCATACCAGCTACCCACATGCACCCACCCTGACTAGAAACAGCCTACCAAAACCATCTGGCACAGTCTACACAGAGACCATTTTTGCAAGATTGGGAGAGAGCTAGTTCATCTAACTCATAGGAACAAACACAGAAAGTTAACTGAAAAATGGGGAGACAGAAGAATATTCCCCAAATGGAGAAACAAAAAGTACCTGGAGAAAAACACTAATGAAACAGAGATAAGTAACCTGCCTGATAAAGAATTCAAAGTTAACAGTCATAAGGATGCTCGATAAACTTGAGAGTGGAATACAGGAACTCAGAGAGCATATCAACAGTTAGAAATGTAATAAAGAGCCAATTAGAGATGAAAAAGACAATAACTGAAATGAAGAACACATTAGAAGGAATAAGAAAAAAGGGGCAGAAAGTATATTTGAACAAATAATGGATGAAAACTTCCCTAACTTGGGGCAGGAAACAGACATCCAGGTTCAGGAAGCAGAGAGTTCCAAACAAATGAACCCAAAGAGGCTCACACCAAGACATACTGTAATTAAAATGGCAAAATTTAAGGATAAAAAAACAATTCTGAAGGCAGCAAGAAGGCAGCAAGTCACATACAAGGGAAACCCTATAAGGCTGTCAGCTGATTTCTGAGCAACTTTATAGACCACAAGGGAGTGACAGGAAATGTTTAAAGTGCTGAAAGGGAACCTACAACCTAGAATACTCTACCCGGCAAGGTCATCACTCAGAACTGAAGGAGAGATAAAGAGTTTCCCAGACAAGCAAAAGCGAAGGACTTCATCACAATTAAACTGGCTTTCCAAGAAATGGTAAAGGGTCTTCTTTATGCAGAAAGGAAAAGGGCCAAAACCCGAAATAAAGGAGATACAAGAAAGAAAAAAACCACTCAATGGTAAAGGCAAATATATGACAAACATAGTAAATCAACCACTTAAAAAGTTAATATAAAGGTTAAAGATAAAAGTAGCAAAATTAACTATAACTACAATAGGAGATACACAAAACAAAAAGATATAGAACATGTATCAGCTTAAAATAGACTGCTATATGTATCTATATATACCTATAACTATATAGATAGATAGATAGATAGATAGATAGATAGATAGATAGATAGATGAATATATATGAACCTCATGGTAACCACAAACCAAAAACCTACAAAAAATACACAAAAAATAGAGAGGAACCCAAACAAAACACTGAAGAAAATATGCAAATCAAAAGGAAAGGAATCAAGAAAGGAACAGAGAACAGCAGCAGCCAAAAAACAATGAACAAAATAGCAATAAGCACATACCTATCAATTATTACTTTAAATGTAAATAGACTAAATGCTTCAATCAAAAGATATAGGGTGGCTGAATGGACTAAAAAACAAGACCCCTCTATGTGCTGCTACTAAGAGACTCACTTTAGGTCAAAAGATATGCACAGACTGAAAGTGAAGGGATGGAAAAAGATATACCATGCAAATAGAAGAAAGCTGGGGTAGCAATATGCATATCAGGCAAAACAGACTTCAAATACATATATATATATGTGTAAGTATGTATTTTTTTGTTGTTAATTCTCACCCAAGGACATTTTTCCCATAGATTTTTTTAGAGAGAGTGGAAGGGAGGGAGGAGCAGAGAGAGAAACATAGATGTGAGAGAGACACATCAACTGGTTGCCTCCTGCATGCACCCTGACCAAGGCGGGGTGCAAACCCACAACCCAGGTACATGCCCTTGACCGGAAATTGAACCCCCGACACTGGTGCACAGGCCAACGCTCTAACCACTGAGCCATGCCAGTCAGTGTGTGGCAACTACATTTTAATTAAAAAACAAACAAACAGGCATAATTGCAGAGGAAGGGAATGCAGTTTTAAAAAGGGCAATTATAAAGACTAATCCAGCAGTGTCCAAAAGAATTAGAATGTGAGCCACATATGTAATTTTAGATTTTCTAGTAGCCACCTTTAAAGACTTAAAAAGGAGACAGGTAAGATTAATTTTAATACTATATGTTACATAACTCAATATATTCAAAATGTTATTTCCACATGTACTCAATATAATAATTGAGATAAAAAAATAAAAACTTGTACTTCGAAAGACACTATCAAGAAAATAAAGAATTTAAAAGAAAGAATGCTTGCAAATCACATATCTGATAAGGGTCTAATAAACGGAATATGTAAAGAACTCTTAGAATTCAACAACAAAAAGACAAATAATATAATTAAAAATGTGCAAAGGGCTTGAATAGACATTTTTCTACAGAAGATATTCAACTGGCCAACAAGCAAATGGAAAGATGCTCAATATCATTAGTCATTAGGAAAATGCAGGTCAAAATCAAAATGAGGTGCTACTTCACACTCACTAAAAATACGGCTGTAATTTTTTCAAAAAGAAAGTGCTAGTGAGAATGTGAAGAAACTGGAACCCTTGTACCTTGCTGGTGGGAAAGTGAAATTGTACAGTTGCTTTGGAGAACAGTTTGGCAGTTTTCAACAATTTAAACTTAGTCACCCTATGACCCAGAAATTCCACTCCTAGAAATGTACCAAGAGAACTGAAAAGATATGTTTACATGGAAACTCGTACACTAATGTTTATGCTAGCATTATTTACAACAGCCAAAAGGTGGAAACAACCCAACATCCATCACTAGCTAACCAGATGGACAAAACATGGTATATCTATACACTGCAATATTTTTCAGCCACAAAAAATGAAGTGTTAATACATGCTACAACATGGATGAACCTTGAACACATTAGCCAGACACAAAAGGCCACATACTGTATAATTCTATTTATAGAAAATGTCCGGGGTAGACCAATCCATAGAGACAGAGAGTAGATGAGTGGCTTCCAGGATGGCAGGGGGTAGGAGGAGTGAGAGGTTACTGGTAATGGCACCAGGACTTCATTTTTGGGTGATGAGAATGTTCTGGAGTTAGATAGTTGTGATGGTTACACAACCTTGTGAATATACTAAAACTCTCAGAAATGGCTTACCCTTTAAAAGGGTAAATTTTATGGTATGTGAATTATAGCTCAAAAAAAACAAAAGAAAAAAAAATCTTCAATCGCCCTACCAATCTGAGTATGACTGCTGAAGGAACCTGCCATCAATGGGAATATGTTCTCATTCTCAGGCTGCAGAGGTGGAAGCTGGGAGCCCACTGCTCGGAATGCTATGTGTACTGTCCCAGCCAATGTCCCGGCCAATGTCCCAGCCAACGGGCCTCAGGGGGAGGGGGTTGGCCTTGGGGCGCGTGCAGGAGGCAGATGTTCACTGTCACATCGATGTCTCTCTCCCCACTGCCTTGCCTTCCATCCTCTCTAAAAAAATCAATGGAAAAAATATCCTTGGGTGAGGATTAAAAAAAAAAATATATATGTTATGCACAATGAATCCTTCAAGTATATGATTCAATAAAACAAAATATTTCAACATTTTCCTCATCAATAAAGCAAAAATATTTCACTTATATATGTAAAATTGCTTTCATCCAACTTTTTAGAATTTGCCATTTTTGAAAGAATGCTGTACAAACTAAGTTTAAGAGAGAGAGATATAGTTTATTACTTACTAATTATTATGTATCTTGGAAATTTTTTCTTACACTCAACCCTTCATCCCACAAATATTTATTGAGCACTTACTATGTGCAAAGCACTCTACTAGGTAGGGGGATATGGTGGCAAGCGACACAATGTAATGTCCTTGCTGCTGCTGTGGAGTTGCTGTTCAGGCTGGAGGGTTATCAACCACAAACAAAGAAACAAGATATTATCAGAGTGAATGGTGACCTTGAGGAGAATAAAATGGGACTAACCAAGCAGAGCCAAGCCGAAGGGGCATTACCATACAGGATGTCCCCAGGCTTGGGTACCCTTTGGGCACAGTAGGAGCCAACATGGCAATACCAACAGAAAGAGCGGCACTGTTCCTCCCATGGGGAGTCAGGAGCACGTTCTGTCTCTGAAAGAGAAATCTGGGCATGTCATCTCCAAATCAGCCTTCCAAACACAAGTGGGGGATTAATACTCAACAGCACAGTCTTTTTCTTTTATTATTTATTTATTTTAATACAAAGCTTTGGCATTAGCAATTTATGAAAAAATAAAATGTACTAAAAATAAATGCTTGTGTGGCATGATTGGTAAATGATGCACAAAAATAGGTTCTTTTTTTCCTTCAAGGCAATCAGTCAGAAAGCAGTTTGTTTCTTCTTTAAAACCATTCTACCCTATGGAATAAAGGAAAAAACACAGGTCAAGGATTAGTTAAAGGGTAGTCGTCAACGTTTTAAAGTAACAAGGAAAGTGATCCTAACTGAAGGGCGGCCAAGGGCTGTCCCCGACTATTTCCCAACCCCAACTGGTAAAGCCAGTAGCCATTAGCATTTTCCTGAACTCAGCAGCTTCCGATCTGTGGGCAAGTGGTGCAGTCACCTTAAAAATGTGTTAGTATTCCCCAAAGAAATGCAGGGAAAGGTGTAGGCTAACAGCTTGTTTAAAAATGGGGACAATTCCACAATCGACAACTTTTCCTGGTTTGAACACATGTTCTAAAATGCTGAGTCTCCTGAAATCTGTAGCTGTTGTCCTTAAAATATGCTCCCCCTTTATCCTCAAACAAGAATGTCATTATTTATTTTGAAATAAGATTTAAAGTACAGACTTCCAGGGACGTCTGGCTCTCTTACGTGAATCCCCCTGATCACGTGTACGTGGGTCTGAAGGCACCCCGTCTTTGCCGCTTCCTGCGCTGCCTCGGGCTAGTGCTGCCCCCCGCAGCCGGGCACTGTGGGACTGCCCAGCTTCCTGAACCCTGTACAGTCCGGTTCACCGCCACGGTTCCCAAATCACAGCTTCAGTTCTCTCTTTCTGCTGAGGCCAGATCCGTATTTCAAGCCACTGTCCTTGCTACCACACAGCCTCTAACACTTCTCGATTTCATCTCCTCCCCATCACCCTGACTTCCTCATTCAACTCTGCGTTTTCACCTCTCATCTTCCTGCCTACGGTCCACCACCCAAGGCAACTTCGCGGCCACCAGGATGGAAAGCCTTACACGTTATTCACCGTTTACAAGAATAAAGTTTAAATTCTAGAGTCTGCCCACCACTGCCACTACCGCCTATAGTAGACACATCAAACACACAACTCTCTGAACCTGCTCTGCTTTTTCCTCATTTTGTGCCCTAATTATGCCCAGCCTAGTTCTAAGTTACTCCCTCCAGGAAGCCTTTTTCAACTCCCTCAGGAAAAAGTGGCAGGAACCCGGTGTCTCTGTGACACTGGGCGACCGAGCTCATCTCATACAGGCACTAGCTCACATTAACCAGCGGCAGTGCCCTGAGCAGTGCCGCCCCTCGTCCCCAGGGCTCTTGCACGACACAGGGCACACTGGTATCTAAGCAAAGGAAAGACCATTCACAGCAACTTCATGTAAGCTCTATGCTTTATTATTTACTCTAGTTTATACTGTAAGATAACAACATGTTGCTTTGATAGTATTTCCTCAGAAAAGCTGGATATTAGATATAAGGACTTCTAATGGGTGAATCAAAAATTTTAAACTTACTTATATTCAACTAATGCAGCCATAACATTAAAGGTACTTCTGAAAAATAAAAAAATGACCACTGCCAAAGACAGTACAGAAGTCCAAACAAAGGTCCCAATGCCTTTAATCCTCTCTTTGTCATCATGCTTTTAGAAAACCAAATTTGTCATCTTCAACCACATTGTTTGGAGCTCTTAAGTGGCTCTCTGCAGTAATCAGAGACCAGTGGTGTAAAGGGAAGAGGCTGACCCAGAAACACTGGGCTTCAATGCCATGCTCTGCTTCCTAGGGCATTTCCAGGGTCACTTGGGCCGTACGGGCCTCAGGTTAGTCCTCTGCATATAGCGCAGGCTCAGGTGGCCGAAAGGAGAAGTAAATACTTAGAAACAAGAGGGTTCGTTAACCAACGGGGGCAAGTTCAAATCTTTGCTGGCATTGCTACAAGAAAGGCTGTCTAAGAAAAATAAACAAAGATGGGTGCTAGTATGAGCAAAAGGTAGTAAGTTGAGAACTAAAAATTCAAAGTTCTTTAGATTAGTGTTCCTGAAACTTATTAATGGATTGTAAAATCAATGTACGAGCTCACAACTAGCATTAACAACAAAGTACAGAGGACAGATCAGAGAATACTGCATGTATAAGGAAAATGTCTATGAAATTTCCGTTCCAGCCATACACATGGGAGTCCTGGGTCATAATGCAAAATGTATCTCTTACAGTGGGAGATGGTCTATAAGAGGCAGCAGAGAACCCAGCCCCTTTCCTCTGTCTCTGCTCGCTCCCGGGAAGGGACCACTTGGGACACACAGCTCAGGAGGGCCTCTCAGAACTGGAAGGAATCGTAGACTTTCACCTGATGCAGGAACAGCTCCAGCTTTGTAGCTTGTCTGAATAAGCAGGTCCTGGCAAGCTCACTAGCTTTCAAGACATCCCATGTCATGGAGGACAACTGTGACTGACTGACAGTTCTTTCTTACACTGAGTAGAAATCTACCTCCCTGTAGATGTCTCCGGAACTACACCATTAAGTGTCGCTTCTGTGAGCCGCGGTTAGTCACCATGGGACTGTTAGGAGTATTAACAGGGCAATGTGGGGAGTAACAGAGCTCAACACAGGAGTAAGTTCTCCGTAGGAGCTATTCTTATCTTTGGGAGTCCTTCAAAGACCTGGAGACACTTTTCATCTTACCCAGGTTCCTCTTTTTCTAAGCTAAGCATCCCCAAGACATCGGATGAATTTTCAGACTCCTTTTATATCGAGACATGTCAGTGTTCCTCTTCAAGTCTGAGCAGAACAATTCAGAAATATTGAGCGGAGAGTAAAACAGAGGCATTGATCCTTTGATCTGGTCTAGATGTTTCTACCATGACCCCTTGGAGGCCAGCCCATGATAGATACTGCCTGCTACTGAGCCAGGCCTTCTGGGTCTTGGGTAATGTTACAGGATGTGACATTTGTTCCAGTTACTTCATTATGCTGACCATAGCCGACTCATTTCCTCCTGTCCAGGCTATTTCAATTTGAATGTCTGGGCTACGCTCCTCTGCAAATTGTAGGACATGATTTCCATGGATCCAAATCTAGGAACTGAGAATGGGCTGTAGAGAATGTCTAACTGATCTTTACACTCAAAATCTCTCCCTGCATCACCCTGATCTCAGATCACAGATCTTATAACTCGTTCCTCAAAAAAAAAAAAAGGACATTTACTTTTCTTACGTTTAGAGAGAATTAGCGTGATACAAATATACACCTATAAATGCTAGGCTTTAACAAGGTTTATTTGAATAGTGAAGTAGAGGAGAAAACCTCCTTTGGAAATTGAACTTCAATAACCTTGCTTACTTAGGTTCTAAGAAACACAGTATGAAAAGCAAATATATACAAATATATTTTACTTTGTGTTTATTTGCTTCTTTGACTACTACCCTGTTTATATTGCAAAATTTCAAAATTCACTAGATTAGCAGTGTTAAAAAATTAAAAGCATAATTAGTCATGGTTGAATACTTGGGAATTTCATCCCAATAGAAGAGGAGTAACCCCAGGTACATGGACTTTTGACTGATTTCTGATTAAGCCAATAGAGTCAAGCCCTGAGTAACCCTGCAGAGGTGGTGAGGGAGGTGGCAGTGCTTTCATCCCTAGGGGGCAACAATCCATGTACTTCGAGTAGAAGCCTAGGCCCACCAAGTGGTGCCACATGCCTGCCCTTACATCTGGTCAGTGCTGCCTCATCTTGCTCACAAATTTTCACAAGTGACTAGACTTGGTCAAGGTCTTGCTTAAATCACAACACAAGTTCAGTGTAATATTGTTAGAAAAGTAAACTGTAATAGAAGACTATCTTACGAATGCATGAGGTTACCTAGAAAATTAAAAGAGAGCTATTAAATTAAAAAGGCAATCTCATTTTGGTTATAATTTTTTTGTAAAACAAAAAGGGGAGAGAGATTTCAAAAACTTCATTAATAAAGAATATTTATAAATTTATTTGCTAAAATAAACTTTCCACTGGCTTTAAATTTTTCATCAACATTTTGGGGAAAGAGACATTGAATGACCATTATCTCCTACAATTAAAAAGGCTTTATAAAAAATTAAGTAATTCATGTTATTAAAAAAAATCAACATATAAAAGCACAATAGGATATTCTGGTGACCATCTTTGATGCATCCCCCCACACTCTTTCTCACACTCTCTCAATTTCTTTAAATGGGATCATGAAAATCATCTTTCAGAGTGGTTTTGATTGAAGGCACAGAAATAATATTCAAATGAATAATTGCAGTATCAAGGCTAATGGGAGAAGGGTTGGACTAAGACATGGATCTAAGATCTATGACTTAGATTCTGAGTCATGCAGGCATTTATGCATGGAACTGAAATGTTATGTCCCAGGTAATCTGGTTTCTAATAGGTAACATGTCTACTGAGCATTCTCTAAAATATCTGATGTATGAACTGAGCGTCTGGCAGATTCTGAGTGGCTGCAAGATGACCATTAAATTACTTAAAATTTTGCTAAAAGTGCCCAGCGTGCCACTATTTGCTGTGATTGGTTTTCACTCATTTGTGAAATCATCTAGTTTGATGAGTCAGTATGGGAGTAAGAAAAAGAGGTGACTGCAGGTGAAATACTTCCCTCCAAACTGGTTTGAATCACAGGCACTCACACAGCTCCTATGACTCTGTAATCTATTTCATGAAAGAAAATTAAATTCAAATGATAAAGACAGATGGCTATCTTACTCACAGAACTTAAAACATCTCAGTGGAATTGATTGGCTAACATTTATTGAGCACTTATTATGTACCAGGCACTGTGCTAAACACTGTATATGCTAATTCTCACAACCACCCTATGATGTACTCCTACCATTACCCTGTTTTATGGATGACTAAAGTGAGCCTCAGATAAATATAACTTCCCAGCTCACATAAGCTGAAAATGGCGAAGCAGGGAGTCACATTCAGGTATGTCTGCTTCTAGAATCTGAGCAGTTAACACTGTGCTGCGCTGAAGTAAAACTGCATCAGGTGGGCTCAACAGAAACAGACAGCTGGCGACCTGTTGGATGAGGCTGAGACTACTTTTATCTGAAGGCTGAAGAATGCCAACTGACTATGACATCCTCCCAACACATCACCGTTCAGGGGTGCCAAGGGCACCTCCTCCACGCAGCTAGCTGACAGATCAGGTGGGAAGTAATTAAATCATGTCACTGAAGTGGAGGTTACTTATCCAGAGTTTCTACGGCTGAACAATGAGCATTTAATTAAATCAATTACATGAGCTTGGCTGACTGTGAAAATGGCAGACATAACTGAACATGGACAAGGTGTGAATTCCACCTGTACCATTTACGTTCAAATTTGAGCAGTGTCCCCGGGTGCTTCCATCTTGAATTAGTTTGCCTGAGTACTGGGAAATGACTGAATATTATCCTATAGTAAATGCCCAAAATTTAAAACAAAAGAAACAAAACCATTTTACCCCTGTGGAAAGCTAATTTTGGAAAACTACTGGATCAAAATGGACTTTAACAGTCATCTAACCCAATTTTCTATTCTCTGAAAAACCTCTCACCCACAGCAGCCCTGATAAGTGACATCCAGCTTCCGAGTCCTGGGCACTCCCCACTCTCCACAGCAAACCACCCACTGGTAAGTAGCCTCACTGACAGATATTCTTCCTTTTGCCGAGGTGAAGTCTGCCTTCCTATAACCTACCCTTTGGTCTTCCATTTTGCTCTATAGAGAACAGTTTAGTTATTTTCTCCTGCCCACCTCCTGCCCCCGACAGGCTTCCCAGTTGCTTCTTTCTTGCAGATTAAGCATCCAATTCACTGTTCCTTGACCTTCGCCAGGGTGCCACTGCTCCATCAAAAGCTCAGTATATCAGACTCCAGGTAAAGTCTGACAGGCACATTGTAAAGGGGGCTGTTCCTGTCAGTGATTAGGACACAAACGAGTTTTATCCTACAACTGTACTGCTTCCCTTGGCATCTGCATTACACTGTTGGTTCACTCTAAATTTGTGGCTAATGAAAGGCCCTAGATCTTTTCTTAAGTGAGCTACTGAGGCTGAGCAAGGTGAACTTCCAATATGAGTTACTGTTCATGAAATAAATTGTTTTGGTAGGTATGATCCCATCAGAATCAGTATGAAACTGGTGAAGGCCAATTCTCACTATCTATTAAAATGACTCTACATATTTTCTTGGGATCATCTGGCACATGCAATCCAAAAAATAATTTGTTACTTACTCATTAGCATTCAAGCTAGCTGTGGCTCTGATGATCATGTAGCAGAGTGTGAGAGCACTGAGGAGGCCAAAACTGGCAATAATAAACCATTCTTCTGTTGACAAAGGAAAGGGAGGAAATCACTCTGGGGAGAAGGCTTAAGTGAAATCGATGCCAACATTTCCCTCACAAGCAACGACGCAGACGCCAACGGAGGAGTAAGCCCAGGCTGGCTCAAGGAAGTGAAGCAGAAGGAGGTTTGCCAGAGCTACTAACTGGAGGAGGTTAGTGGAAGGAGTGGTAAGAGCTGCAAGGGAGAGAGGAAAGCATGGCCCAAACGTTTCTTCCAGTTCAGGTCCTGAGGTCTGTGAGGAGCGTGGCCATCAAACACCATGTAGTGAAAATATGTATATAAAATTGCACATGGATGCAGATTTTTTTACTTATTAAATTAAGTGACAGTAGCCCAGCTGGGCGTGGATCAGCAGTTGAGCATCAACCTAAGATCCAGGAGACTGTGGTTTGATTCCCGGTCAGGGCACATGCCCAGGTTGCAGGCTCGGTCTCCCAGTGGGGGGCGTGCAGGAGGCAGCTGATCAATGACAACTCTCTCATCAGTGATGTTTCTATCTCTCTCTCCCCTTCTCCCTTCCTCTCTCTGCAATCAATAAATATACATTTAAAAATAAATAAAGTGACAATAAAGTAAACTAGCCATACATATAACTTCTCCTTCTTCATTTTGTCTCTTCTGCATGGTCATGTCATTCATTCTCAGAGAATGGCTTAGAAATACGGAGTAGTGGTTCCAAAGGTCTTGTGGGCATACCAAGCAGTTTGCAGGCTGGCCGTCCATGGCATTCACTTCTACCTTCCTTTCTCTTATGCATGGGTTATAGTCTTGACTTAAAAAGCACATGAACTGGTGTCTCCAAAAAGGACTACCCTTCACAACCTCACCACTGGCAAGCAGCACTGGCTGTTCTGGCTCTGTCCAGCATTAGTAGGAAGGGTAGGTGATTCACGAGATACTTGGCCCATCCAAGAGTTGAAAACCACTGGTACACAGAACGCTAAAGATTTTTATCCAGTCTCGTTTTAGAACCAGGAGGTCAGTTTATATTTTCCCTTAACTTTTCAAAGTCTGTATTGTAACATTCCAAAAACAATGTTTACTGAGAAGCTAGAAAATAACCTGAGAACGAATTTGATATCCTTTTTAAAAGTCTGAACACTAAGATGTTTCCTAGAGTGTACACTAACTAGGTCTGGCTTAACAAAGTGTTGCACAGTAGAACTCCCTATATTACCTGCAATGAGGCCGAGAGAAGAGATTCACTGCTTGAAATAACAGCTGTTTATATGCAAAGGCTATGTTGTAACATGGGTGTTTCTCAATCTGGCTTTCGTGAATCCTACAACTATGCAAAACAGTGTACACTTAGAAATTTTTCTAGAAAAATTGGATTTTAAAAGTGGTGATCTTTAATTCTCTGCCCACCTTGGTTTGTATTATTAAAAGACTTAGCAAAGTTGTTCTTTTAAAATAACAGTGCAGGCAATGCTCCTTGGATTATAGATTCCTCATTAGAATGAATTTATATGGCTTTTCTTTAAGTCAAAATAAACATTCAAGGACCCACACAGCCTGGCTGGTGTGGCTCAGTGGTCAAGCATCAACCTATTAACCAAGAGGTCATGGTTCGATTCCTGGTCAGAGCACATGCTTAGGTTGCAGGTTTGATCCCTAATAGGGGGTGGGCGTGCAGGAGGCAGCCGACTGATGATTCTCTCTTTCTCTCCCTTTCCCTTCCTCTCTCTGAAATCAATAAAAACATAAAAAAACAAAAAAAAACCCATACAAAATCCACCATTCTACCCACATATATTTTAAGTTAGGAAATACGTATACTGGCATTTAAAAAATTAAGAGATGATTGGTTATCCTTAATTTTTTTCAACTTAGACTTTTATACATGATAAACAGACTAACTTTTAGAACTTCAATTATGTCTATGCTTCTGAATTCTGAATGTACCATCCATATATGCATGGAATTTCAGTGATAAAAACTAGTAATCAAAGGAAGTAAACACCATCATAACAATACCAAATGGGCTCACAGATATTTTAGCAAAGATCCACCGCAGCTGGGGTCTCGATCATCTCTGTTCTCCCAGTGTGTATTTAGCACAGTGCCGTGCACACAGTGGATGCTGGCTGAACGCACTGTAGTTGCTATGGAACTACAGAGTTTTGAGGGAAAATAGAGGCAGCTTAGGTGTAACTTAACCACATAAATTTTATTTACTAACATGCATAAATTCTGCTAAAGGTGAGTAACTTGATTAATGAAGTATTTTTTATTGTCAAAATAGAAGACTTTGAAAGGATATTCCTACATCAAATATAACTGAATCAGTACTTAATGTTGTAGTAGGTGCTCAATAAATGTTGATCAATGAAGGGCTTATAAAAACTCAACAAACAAACTACTTTCATCTCCTTTCTATTTGACCAATTTAAAAAATCTAGAGCATAAAACCTAAATGCCAAAGCAGAAAAATATGAAGTGCTGTTAAACAAATCATTGGGAAATGGTCGGAAATGAATCAAACCATATGAAAGACTAGTTTTACTTATTTTATAACTGAATGAAGTCTCCTTGAGTTTAGACAAATGATAGAATAAAACCTGGGAAATCATTTTCTATTAATTTTCGGCTGTTGAGAAACATATCTACATTAACTGAACAGACCACGTGAGTCTTACTATGTCAAGGGAAACATTTTTCTTAACGGCTTGACCACTGTACCGACTCTGAGTTAAGCAGAGTCTCATGAGGGTTAGGGCTTGAGGCTAGAGGCAAGCAACGGCACATACTGGAAAAGGCAGCACCAGAGTGGTGATGAGATGGGGTGAAGTGTTGTTAGATGAAAATAACAAAGAAAGAATGGAAATGAAGAAAACAGTTGACTGGTTACAGGTGAATGAACACAAGGCCACATGCACACCTGCCAGCCACTCACAAGTTCTTAGGTCTGGCCATCAAAACACTCCGAGCGCTTCTCTCAATGATTCAGCAATGATGACATTCACAACTAGCCCAAGAGCACTTAAGGCAGATTTCCCTTTGGCTTTTCTCCCACCTTGTGTACAATTATACCAAAGAGGTAAGTGCTTAACACCAACCCTCATAAAAGCGTGAAATACAGTGAGCTGCAACAGGCCCATCTCAGCTGTTCCTAAGCTGTGGATTTTTAGGTTCAGATTCCAGATTAGTTTGCGCAGCCTGGGAACCAGAGAGCACTGGTGCTCACAGCCCCCACCCTCCTCCGCCCGTTGCTGCTGCTGCCTTTCCTCACATCCCAACATGACCTTTTAAAATGCCATCTGCATCACAATCATTTCAAAACATGTTTGTAAACAGCTACGGAGACAAACCTCTGAACAAGTGCTGGTCTGGGCAGCTACTCCTATTAATCCCACACAAATACACAAACTCCCTATTATAAAGCAAGTTTCCTTATCCCCAGTAGCTGTTTTAACCAAAGTACCCATTACTTTTTCGGTTGTAGACTGTCTCTGCCCCCGTGACTGCCTCAACTCTCCTCTGGAATTGTCAACAACGCCAAATAGCAGCAGCAAACCTGCCATTCACCTGGGCACAGGGCCCACTTACTTGTTACTGCAATGTTGATCTCTCCAGTCCTAGGGGTGAGCTCTCCGTCCTGAGGAAGCGGTGAGATCCCGGAAGTTCGAAGTGGCTCAAGGCCAAGGGAGTTGTCACTGGCGAGGTCACCCAGGGCTGGTCTTCGGTTAACTGCTTGGGTTCTGGTAAGCCTTTCCATATCAAATGCTACGTTATCAGCGCATGGCAAATTTGGCTGCAAAATATTCCCAGATTAAAAGTACTTGTAAGAGTAACAATTTCTAAAGGTTTGACACCGTGTTGAAAAGACCTCAAGATTTTTTCCATGTGATTTCCTCTCATTTGTCTCCCCATCTACCCTTTCCACTCTCACCCAAGAGGTTTTCTTTAAAAGAAACGGGTGATTTCCTACCCAAAATGGTACAAAGGAAAACCAAAATCCACTGCAGAACTGAGAAAATTGGGTACTTCATTTTTTTAAAGAAATGATAACCTTGTGGCGGTGGCTCAGGCCAAGCAGGTCAGTAGTATAAAGCTGACAAACAGTCAAGTGTAACTTTGGCTCAATGCTCAAGGACAGCAGGTGACATGCAACACCCCTTTCATCCTAGTAACTTCTCTGTAATGCCCCACTTATCTAGCCGTCAGTTTTTAAATATCTTCCCCCTTTAAACACAAATAAAGCTTAAAACCAAGAGCAGATAACGCTGAAAAGACTTTTGAACTCTAAGAAAACTGTTTCAAAATCTAAGCATCTAATCCTGAAGGACAGCTATAGAGCTGCCTTGGAGCCAAAGCTTACTCACTGAAAGTGGATGTGCAAGTCTTCTGATTTAACAATATGGCTATCTGGTTTCCCTAGCAACCTTCATTCTTTTAGCTGAGAACAGATAGCATATTAGAAGCAGAACTGGGAACGGTGGCTGAGAGAAGCTCATATACTGAGAAGTGACAGCCAACCAAACCCAACACAAATGGCTTCCTAGGCAAAATAATTGCGTTCCAGATCACCCCAAAGCCCAATTAACAAAAAATTACAGCACAGTGTAATAACTGGTGCTTATAATGATACTCCATTAGTTAGGATTATTATTATTTTTTTATATATAAGGAACCATAGTAGCTTGTAATACATTTTAGAAGGATTTTCATTAAAAACGGTAGGAAAAAGTATTAGCAGTTCAAAGAATAGGATTTAAAAAACAAAACCACCAAGAATGCTGGAGGAACAAAAGCGGCTACGTTAGTATTTTCCAAAGTGTCTACTACATGTCAGACACATTGCAGCAGCTCTAAGTTAAACCTCACAAACGGGGGCGACTTTGTTTCCCAAGGGACATCTGGCAATGTCTGGAGACATTTTTATTGTGTGACCAGGTAGTCATGCTACTGGTATTTAGCAGAGGCCGGGACGCTGCCAGGCAGTCCGCAGTGTCCAGTGCTGAGGTGGGGAAACCCTGTTCAACTGCAACGTCAGCGACCTCTGAAGACAAAGGGTAAATGGGCAGGAATGTCCATTTTAGGACTGCACCTGAACTGTCATCTGAGAGCATATTTCAAACAGGAACACTTAGGTCTTCTCTGGGTTGCCAAGCTAAAATGAAGAATTCATCTGCTGGGTCAAACTAAACTTTTTGTTCCATAAGGAGATTATTCATTCATTCTTTTTTGAGACTAGAAAGGCTTTTTGTCTAAAAAGCAGTAATCCTGGATATGTACTTATCTTAATAAAGGAGCGCTAACTGTAGGAAGTCTCTGAGGCCCTCGGCTAGTCAGTGCTGACTCGCCTGCCACAGCTGAAGTGTTCTGTGCCCCGACCAAAGCCACTGCCGGGGTTAAGGCTCGCCCAGGGCTGCCATCACCCACCTCACCGCTTACCACTTACCAACGCCCAGAAGAGTAAAGCCAAATTCAAGAGGGAGAAACGTAAGTGATGACATAGTTTTATATTATGCTGAACACAGGAAAAACTGCTACTGGAATGGAGTCAAAAGTCTGTATTCTATTCCTTTTTTAGTTCTCCACCACTCACCCACCACCACCCGACAGAGGGAGGCATCCTGGTGGACCAGCGCAGTTCTTCCCCTTCCCTTCCGGGAGTTTCCTGAGATGGGCTGGAAGAAGGGCCCTGTTGGACTAACCAGGTATGGGCAAAGAAAGCCAGTGTCCTCTCCTGAGAAGTAGCCACCCACTTGTGCTGTTCTGACACTTAGAGATCAGACTTCACAAAATGGGCAACATACCACAATTCCCAGGGCCTTCAAAATATTAAGTTTGCACATAGGACAGGTACAATGTTCACTAAGCCAGGGATCCACGCAGGATTTGTGGAAAACATGCCTATAAAAGAAAATGGAGAACTGTATCAGAAATGATATACTGAAACACTATTAGGTCAAAGTGTAAAGAAATTGTATTAACATATCACTGACAGAAAACCGCCTGAACCCAATCCTATATATTGATAAGATTGTATAATGAGAACTGATTAAGTTGTATTTGGCTGTTTCGTCTTTTTATTCCACCAAATTCCAAAAAAGATTTGAGGAAACTTAGAAAGTTAATTAATAATGAAGACAATGAATTACATCTGATAAATTAGTTGTTTTCTATAATGGTTAAAGCAGGAAAGGAGAATTTCAAAAATATATTAAACATCAAAAAGAGTTCTCTGTATAATTGTTTCATGGAACTGTTTAAATGCCATTTAAAACATTACTTAAAAAGATTTCTAAGCAACCTTATGCTAAATGTCTGTATAAGTTACAGGGCAGTTGGGACTATTTTTAGGAATGAACAGTATTTCAGAATCAGATAACACTTAGCTAGCAGTTTTCAGCTGAAAGGTGAAAGGGAGAGAGAGGTTGTTGAGAGGTGATTCTCTCTTTCACTCAGAAGAGTAGAAAGTCCCAACCTTGTGATTGGAAATAAATCAGCCATGGAGGGTTTTGCATTCCTAGAAAAGGAGCTTGTGCCCTCTGGGAGAGAAGGCATTGAGAAAGCGGTAGCAAACACTACTCAGCTCAAGTACCCCTCCCTGCAGCTCGGAGCGGCTGAGAGGAAGGCATGGGGGAGCCAGAGTCCTGGCCACACTGGGAAGAGGGCAGCCACCAAGACATTCCAGGTGCCTTTGGAGGAACTGGAATTTGAGTTTTGGGATAAGATGAAAGAAATTTTGAGAAAGATACCAAATTGAACCATGGTATGTCTTTAAAACTTTGTTAATTTATATCTATCTTATAAACTTATATACAGCTGTTTAAAAATGCGGTTTTCATTTTAAAAGAGCAAGCTATAAAAAACACTGCTTCAATTGGGATTTGAAACAAATGTTTGTGCTGACAGCTTCAGCCTGAAGCTGAACAATAAACACTCACCTACCTACCACCCATTCGGTGGCCTTGCATCCATTTATTTGGGATAAGAATAAAGATCTCGAAGACTGAATTTATCAAGCTAATCTGAAATGTGCAGAGAATGCACTGAACAAGAACCCAATGGTCCCTGAATGTTTTTATTTAAATCTGAAGGTTTTTACTTAAGAGATGGAAGTCACCAAACAGCAGTTGAGACATAAATATAAGGTGTCCCCCCAAAAATGTATATACACTTTGAATAACTATTAATTCCAATGTTTCTTTCTTTTTAGATTTCACCCATTGAAATTAATAATAATTCAGTGCATATACATTTTTGGGTCACCCTGTACATGTGGTATTTAAGGCATCGGCACGTCCGCTTGTTCCTCATACCCTGGTCTGAGCGCTCCCAGAGGGAGGTGAAGGCTCCTTGCCGCGGGGGACTGCCGAGGGTCTGCTCAGTTGGGACTACCCTGTAGCTGTCAACTGTGCCCAGCTGGCTGTAGCCTAACAAAGACCAGAACTAGGCTTTCAATCCTTTTTGGGAATATAGACCCCTTTGGTTTGACATAAATGACAGATCCTCCTCCTACAAGGGCGCATCTGCCTAATATCTGGCACAGGTTTTTGGGAGGACCATGGACGCTGAGGGTTTGGTTAGCGTTGGGTGGGGGTGGGTAGCTGGGAAGGTGCTCTAGGCCAGTTCCATGTAGGGTGGACAGTGGAATTTGGCCGGGTGACAGATGACCTCTGATGGGCCACTTTGGTCCAAGGGTGGGTGGGGCAGCTGACTTTGAGCAGATGTTTGTGGAGACCTCAGTTTAAACAAGCGGCAGTGGCCTGGGTATCAACAATGGTTTGGCTCTTGCCCTTCCACTCTTGCCAGCATTTCTGCTTTCCTCTTTCTAAAACCTGCCTTTTCTATTCCTGGTTACTCAGGAAGGACAAAGTGGCATACTCCCATATTTAATTTTTACAGTTGCAAGAGTTGAGTGTTCTCTGCTCATCTCTCCCTTTAAACCTGAGTTATAGATTTCTCTCGTATTGGGGGTGTTTAATAAAAAGTGCTGGGTCCCTGCTATGGGGCACCCTAATGAAGGACAGCGAAGATTGACTGGTTCCCAAGGGACAAACTGAGAATGCCTCCCTTCCTTAGGTAACTCAAAATCCAGAAGAAATGTTTTCTTAAAAAAACAATCCCCAGCCTTTTCCGTCTGCCTGCCTGCCCACCAGTGGCTTTCCTAGCCCCCATCCCCACCCGTCAGCTCGCTGTCTCTCCCTGCCCTTCCCCGGCCCGCAGCCTGCCAGTCTGACCCCACAGCACAACCCTCTTCTGAAAACAGCCCCAGTGACTTTCCTCTTCCCCCGCTGGCCCTTCTGACACAGCCCATCACTGGCCCGGTCACTGAGGGGTCTTGGCGAGTGAGCGCCCTGCACCGTTTCTTCTCTTCATCAGCCTCTCTCCCAGCCTCTAGCTCCTACATCTCCAGGCTCGGCGCGCCACGCCCTCCCTCCTGGGCAGAGCCCTGGGGCCTTCTGACTCCCAGCTGTTTCCTCTGGCAGCTGGGGTGGGGGTGGGGAGTGCTGGGAGGCTGTCTGAAGCAGCAGGTGAAGTGTACACAGGGCATACTTAGAACAGCACCAAGGACGTGCAAATGAAAGGCATTATTAAACATACACTCAGGCAAAGTAACATTCCCGTTTCACACGATATCCCGATAAATGGCCAGAGCACTTGAGCATGCCTGGCATCCAGACACCTGAAAGGGCAACACCTGGGGCCAGTCAGGTCTTGCAAAGAAGCCCCTTTCCACTGTTATAAAAGAGTCAACAAAACAATAAAAATACACACAGAAGCAGAAAAGGGCCCTACATACCTAGGGCTGAATGGCTACTGGGATGGAAAGCAGGGGGTGGTCAGGACATGAAATGTCAAAAGGACAAGCAGATCAGAGCTTCAACAAAGTCCTTTATTCCTATGAGAAACACTTTGGGATACAGAATGTGACACGTATGGCACATAAAAGGAACAAACCCAATAATACTGAGATACAGTGCTTCCCCTTTCCTACTTCCCACACACTACTAACTAGTGAGCAGAACAACGCTGGGGTGGGGTGAGGAGTCTACAGTGAAGGTGACTTGTTTTCACAGCTCTGCAGCCTCTTGGTGCCGTACAAGAACCTGGCAAATATAAAAGGATCCAGGATTATTCAAGGTCAGAGACAAGCACTGTTTCCCCTAGCTGGGACTGGCAGCAGATACTGTTTTGAAGAGGCCCTCCCTCCGAGGTGGGGCAGCACAGTGACACGTCAGCCAGCAGCCATGACTGACCCATTTTAGTTCTTAAAGTGGCATCTTAGATACATGTTTATCCACGATGCTTATGAAAAGTATTTTTATCTAATAAAAGATGTGTGGATGACCTTTAAATAAAGAGGCTGAAGGTGAGATCTGCCATTCCTAAGGTGTGCTGGCTAACATACAAAGGATGATCAACTGACACAAGCGGGGGGCCAACAGCAACGCCAGCTACCATCTGTCCACAGCACATTGATGTGACAGAGATGGAAAGTAAAGGCCATGCAACGAGAGCCAGCAATCCAGGAGAGAGCAGCATTTAGGCCCCAGTCAGTTCAGGCTCCAGACAGGCTTGTTAAAATTAGAGACAGACAGACAGGCACTAAAGCACCTGGGCTTTTCTTCTCCCCATACTCGGGAGAAGGGGGGACAGTGAACGCAGACCCCTTCCAGTCTGGCTGTGAAGGAAGAAGCTGTAGGGTGGTGTCTGAAGATGGGTTTGAGAACTGGAGTAGCAAAGGCCTGAACGCTGATGAGCAGACAGAAGGAATAAAACTGGTGGGAGCAAAGAGCAGGTCCCTGGGGAAGGGAAGGGCTGGCACAAAGAGCCTGTCAGAGAAGAGGATGGGGAAGGCTGCCACGGTGGGTGTGGAAGCAGGCGCGCGGAGGCTCGGGCCAGGAAGCAGTTTCAGCTGTCTAAGAGCCACTGCTTTCTCTTCAAGGCTGATGGTGAAGGTATCTGCTGACATGAGGAACAAGGAATGAGTGAAGGTGTTTAAGGAGAACAAATACAACTGGGAACGCTGCCGTGAGGACCAGGGAGAGGCAACCAGGGAAAGAGAAGGGCTCAGCACCCCGGGAGGCAGAGGAACCAGAGTGGCAGCAACAGTGAAAGGAAGAAGCAGTGGAGTCACACCTCTACTTGGTGTCAGAGACCAACAGACCCAAGAAGAAGGACAGGGTACCCAGGCAGAGGCAACACAGTAATAGCAGCACAAGGCAAGAGTTAATTTTAAGAGAAATCTATTGGAAAGAAGAGGCTCGGAGAAGACTTGGAGTAAAGATGAGTACTTGTGTGGAGCCATCCTCTGGGCCAGTGGTTCTCCAATGGAGACAGCTGGAATTGTTACAGTTGTGTGTGTGAGGGGGCTGCTACTGGCATCTACTGGCTAGAGCCAAGGATCCTGCTAAATACCCTGCAGTCCACAAAACAGCCCCCCACCCCCAGCCAACAAAGAATGGTCTGGTCTCAAATGTCAACAGTGCCCAGGCCGAGAAACCTTATTTCAGGTCAGCAGCTGTCAACTTGGTCCCACAGCATGTTGCTCAATGCACAAAGTTAATTTTTATTATACCCCAGAATCATGCTGCTGTTACCATTTCAGTGAGGTGATGTTTTGCTGAGCAGGGTGTGCAATATAGTTTAGAGAAAGCTACAACTTACTGAGACTTAAGAGGTAAGTGTAACAGACACCAACCTGCTCCAAAGCAAAAGGGGATCTTTGACACACAGGCAGGGCAGGAGTGAGTGGTGCCATAACTATGGATGTAAAGAAATGCTGTTAAGTTTGCCCAAATCCTGATACTCAAAAGCAGATCACAGCCCTGGCGGGTGTTGCTCAGTGGTTAGAGCAGCAGCCTGCCACTGAGCAGCAGCCTGCCACAATCTGAAGGGTTGTGGGTTCTATTCCTGGTCAAGGGCATGTACCTGGGTTGCAAATTCAATCCCTGGCCTGGGTCAGGATGCATGTGTAGGCAACCAATTGATGTATCTCTATCACATCTGTTTCTTTCTCCCCCCATCCCTCCATCCCTTCCACTCTCTTAAAAAAAAAAAAAAATTAATGGAAAAAATATCCTCAGGTGAGGATTAACCAAAAAAGAACAAAAAATAAAAGCAGGTAACTGATGACCCTGCTTTGTGATGTATCCTGCCAACCTTTCCCTGACTTGTATTTGTATGTGTATTTCCTTTCGATTCATGCTTTAGACTGTAAATGACTACATGGAAAAAACTGGTAATGCATAACTTAATTTTCTATAGGACAGCTTACATTTAATTTTATAGATTTACCTTCATATGTAAACTAGTTATTAAATTCCATAACTTTTTAAAACACCGATCTTTCTAGGCTCAAAATAGATCACTTTGGGAATAAGTAAAATAATAGTAGCTCATGGAGACAACTGCTACTGATTATTTTATTCATTCACGTCCTGCTTTATTAGAGGCTTGGAGTTGTGTGATGTGTTGTAAAGCAAGGGAAGAGGAAAGATCTTTGATTTTAGGCTTCTCCAATGGTGCTTTCTTATATTTCCATCAATACTTGGAACTGTGTATCTTAATGTTTCACATTCCCTAGCATGGGATAGCACCATGGTAGGACCTGACATGCTAATACAGAAAACGTGCTCTTTTTAGGGCACTGAGTGCAGGTGAGCACCCTCCTTCTGGAGGGAGGTATGGGCCCTGTGTAAAAAGCAGACCTCTGTGTCAGCTCTGCCATTTCTGAACAGTGTGGCCTTGGCATGAACTGTTGGCTTCACAACCCTTCAGTGTACATGGGGAGAAAACACTGACCCTCCTACAGGAGAGAGGAAATGAACTGCACAGAGCAGAGTGCCTGACCTGGAGGCAGCGCACAACACTCATGCACCCTCCCACTCTGCATGAGCCAGGTTCAGGAAAGGACAACCCAAGTCCCTCGAGTTCTGGCACCCTGACCACATGAGCACTGCTGAGGCTTTATTGGAGGGCCTAGGGACGTGTTCTGATTCAAGGACGAGAGGAACGGTGGCTAGTTTTGAAACCCACATAAGTCACAGAATTAACTATTTTTGACCTTAATGCTTTTTAGACTATGGAAGTGGCCAGAGGTTGTGCCCCTGTGTTTCTCATAACTAGAGAAAGGTTTGTGCTGCCTGGGGGAGCACAGCTCACCACTAACTGCAGCCCCCACTACGTGCAGTATGTAGCCGGGCCTCGGCCTGCTGGAAAAGCCCTGGCTAAGGTGGCTCTGAAAAGCAGTAGGCATCCCGACTCTGAGAGGCAGGCATACAAACCACACTACTAGTGTTTTTTTTTAAACCAAGAAAGTTGACATACTTGCAGGGGAGAATCCGGACAACATCATTCTGCTTATAGCTCTCTATGCAGACAGCACAGTGATCAAAGTCTGGGTCTGTTTCCTGAAAGGCAAAGCATAGGAACAAAGTCACATGCTAAAGCTAAAACTGCATGAACAGTGGAAAAACAATTCAGACAAGAACTTTCCTGTGGCAACTACAGGAGATAAGTGATTATAAAGTGAAAGGTTATAAAAAAAATTTAGTATGTTTCCATTTGCTTAACTATATCATATATCAACCCAAATTATATCTAAACCAATCTGTTTTATCTTTACATTAATGCTGTAATGATTAATACTAATTCTGTTTGTGTAACATCTTAGAAGTCAGAATTCTAATTTCCCGCCCACAACACATCATCTGTACATTGTATTGTGTTCACCACCCCAATTTAAGTCTCCGTCCATCACCATGTATCCCCTCTATCGCCTCCTCTACCCAACCCCGAATTCTAATTTTTTTTAAGATTCAATGAGTTGTCACCCTGGACAATGTTCCTCTCCTCTTCCCCACTCTTGCTGCATCACTATTCTGGTCTAGGCGTCACTGCACACCTCCACATCTGGGTGCTCACCAGGAGTCGCATGTTGCTAAGCACAGGCAGAAAAGATGACGAGCCCCCAGAAGACTGCTATCTGGCAGTCTGCCCCAACTGTGCTTGCAGATTTGGGGTAGAGAATGCATGGGCTCAACTTGATACTGGATCTTTATCAAGATTCAGGAAGATTCAGCCAGTTGTTTGGTCATCCAAAGTACTGATGTCCTTTCTTCTCTGGTGTGGGGATGGGTTTCCCTGAATTGTAATTAAACACAGCATCTACAGGAACCTAAGCCAGGAGAGGTGACACTATCTGTAGTGTCACTGCCACTTGGAATGAAACTCAACAGGTCAACTCTTGGCAGGTCTAGAAGACAGACACTGAGAAGAGGTGTTGATTTTAATTAGGAAAGATTGCTTTGTGCTAGCCTGAGAAACAAAACAGGGTGAAATTAACGTGGCAGTGAAGACCACCAGACCAAAAGTGGTAACTGTGACTGCTGCTCAGTTACACTTACCACACTATTGTGATGCTGCTTATATTTTCTGGAAGTGTTTTTACTTTTTTCTCCCTTGAGTGTACAGTAAAGTTTACCTACAATGTCTCCACCTTCAGGAGCTGTGTCGTGAAAAATCGAACGTGGTGGTGTTAAAGCAGTGGGAATAAAAGTGAGCCAAGGCAATACAGTGGCAAAACAGAGGCTGGACAATCAGCTGAAATGATCCTTGCAGAGCTTTGTTAAATCATTAGAGTTGGGTGTGGGGCAGAAGATGATTTTGTTTTATGCTTCCAGAGATGCAATTTTTTTCATTCTAGGTAACTTTGACTATATGGAATATATAGGGTCTAATTTTAAGTTGCTGTTTTGTCCTCACAGAGCAGAAGCAGGGCTCTAGCATAACTTGAGCTCTGACTGGGGAATTGTGGTGAGCAGTCTCAGCCACAGCCTCTGTTACTGCCTCTCCGATCCAGTCCTCCTGTGCCATCAGGCCCAACCCTGAGCACTGTGCCCTTCTTGCCAACTGCTTAGCCCATGCTAAAGCCCATGTTAACCAAGACTCCCTTGCAATCTGGATCTCTAGTTTCCCATTTAATTGGTAAAGAAATAAAACACAAAGGAGAGGTGGCAAAGTCTGAGAAAGCATAGCAAAAAAGCAGCAAGAGAAAGACATTTAGTTACCAACAAGCTAGCTCCCATAAGACTGTCAGCTGATTTCTCAAAAGAAACATTTCAGGCCAGAAGGGGGTGGCAGGAAATATTCAAAGTAATGAAAAGTAAGAACCTATAACCAAGACTGCTTTACCCAGCAAGGCTATCACTTGAAATTGAAGGAGAAATAATAAAGAACTTCCCAGATAATAAAAAGCTAAGGAATTTGTTACCACTAAGCCAGATTACAAGAAATGTTAAGAGCCTGCTTTAAGAAAGAGAAGAGACACACAGAACAGAGTTAAAAGAATAAAATGGCAAAAAATACATATCTATCAATAATCACTTTAAATGTACATGGCTTAAATGCTCCAAACAAAATACATAGGGTAGCTGAATGGATAAGAAAACAGGACCCATATATATGCTGTCTACAAGAGACCCACCTCAGAACAAAAGACTCACACAGACTAAAAGTGAAGGGATGGAAAAGGATTTTTCATGCAAATTGAAGGGGAAAAGCTGGAGTAACAACATTTATATCTGACAAAACAGACTTTAAAACAAAGGCTATGCTAAGAGACAAAGAGGAAACTACATAATGACAGTGGGAGCAATTCAACAAAAGGATATAACCCTTATAAACATTTATGCACCCAAAATAGGAGCACTTAAATATATAAAACAAATATTGATGGCCATAAGAGATCAACAGCCAGACAGTTATAGTAGGGGATTTTAACACCCTACTGACATCAATAGATAAATCTTCAGGACAGAAAATCAAGAAGGAAACGGTGGCCTTAAATGAAGCACTCATGTGGATTATATGGATTCAATGCATACTTATAGAGCATTTCACCCCAAAGCAGCAGCAGAATATACATTCGTTTCAAGTGCACATGGAACACTTTCTAGAACACATGTTAGAACACAAAACAAGAACCTTTTCTGCCCATAATGGTATGAAACTAGAAATTAATCACAAGAAAAAAACTGAAAAACATACAAAGACATGGAGGCTAAATAACATGTTACTAAACAGTGAACTAAACTAGCAATGAGATCAAGAAAGAAATAAAAAGATACCTCGAAACAAATAAAAATGAGAGCACAAAAACCCAAAATCTGTGGGACAGAAGAAAAACAGTCCTAAGAGGGAAATCTATAGTATTACCTATCTCAAGAAACAAGAAAAATCTTGCCCTGGCTGGTGTGGCTCAGTTGGTTGAGTGTCATCCTGTGCACATCCTGTGCCGGATTTATTCCTGGGGTTAGGGCACATGCCCGGGTTGTGGGCTCATTCCCCAGTAGGGAGTGTGCAGGAGGCAGCTGATGGATGTTTCTCTCTCATCAATGTTTCTCTCTCTCCCTCTCCCTTCTTCTTTCTCTAAAATCAACACAAATATTAAAAAAAAAAAAAAAAAAAAAAGAAACAAGAAAAATCTCAAACAATCTAACTTTACACTTAAAGGAACTTGAAAAAGGACAACAAATAAAGCCCCACATTAGTAGAAGAAAGGAAATAATAAAGATTAGAGCAGAAATAAACAAAAGAGTCTAAAAGCAACAATACAAGAGATTAATGAAACAAAGAGTTTGTTGTTTGAAAAGATAAACAAGGTTGACAAATCTTTAACTATACTCATCAAGAAAAAGAGAGGACTCAAATAAATAAAATCAGAAATGAGAGAAGAAACTGCACCAAAGAAATACCAAAGGATAGTAAGAAAATATTATAAACAACTATATGCTGACAAATTGGACAATCTAGATGAAATGGATAAATAGCTAGCACCATACAATCTTCCAAAACTGAATCAGGAAGTATCAGAGAATCTGAATAGACAGATTACAACTAATGGAACTGAAGCAGTAAAAAAAAACACCTCCTAACAAACAAAAGCCCTGGACCAGATGGCTTCACAGGTAAATTTTACCAAATTAACACCAAATCTTCCTCAAACTATTCTAAAAAATTCAAGAGCAGGGAAGACTCCCAAGCTCATTTTATGAGGCCAGCATTATCCCAATTAAAAAACCAGATAAAGACACTACAAAGAAAGAAAATTAAAGGTCAATATCCCTGATGAACATAGATGCTAAAATCCTCAACAAAAATATTAGCAAACTGGCTCTAGCGATACATTAAAAAGATCATACACCATGATCGAGTGGGATTTATTTTGAGCATGCAAGGTTGATACAATATCCACAAATCAATAAATGTGACACATCACATAAACAGAATGAAGGATAAAAATCACACGATCATATCAATAGATGCAGAAAAAGCATTTGATAAAATCCAGCACCCATTTATAACAAAAACTCTCAGCAAAGTGGGAATAGAGGGAACATACCTCAGTGTAATAAATGCCATATATGACAGACCCACAGCCAGCATCACATTCAATGGGCAAAAACTACAAGCATTTCCCTTAAGATTGGGAACAAGACAGGGATGTCCACTTTCACTGCTCTTTTTCAACATAGTACTGGAGGTCCTACCCACAGCAATCAGGCAAGAAGAAAGAAAAGGCAGCCAAATTAGAAAGGAAGTACTGTATATAGAGAATCCTAAAGATTCCACCAAAATATTACTAGAACTGACAAATGAATTCAGTAAAGTAGCAGGATACAAAATAAATATCTAGAAATCAGTTGCATTTTTATATACCAATAATGAACTATCAGAAAGGAAAACTAAGAAAACAACCCCATTCACAATTGTTTCAAAAAGAATAAAATACCTAGGAATAAATTTAACCAAGGATGTAAAAGACCTATACCTGGACAATTATAAGACACTGAAGAAATTGAAAAAGATACAAATAAGTGTAAGCATATACCATGTTCTTGGACAGGAAGAATTAACAGCATTAAAATGTCCATACTACCAAAGCAATCTATAGATTCAACTCAATTCCTTCAGGATACCAATGGCTTACTTCATAGAAATAGAACAAATATCCCAAACATTTTTGTGGAACCACAGAAGACCCCAAAGAGCCACAGAAATCTTGAGAAAGAAGAACAAAGTTGGAGGAATCATGCTATTTGATATCAAGCTATACTACAAGGCCACAGTCACCAAAAACAGCATGGTACTGGCATAGAAACATAGAGATCAATGGAACAGAATAGAGAGCCCAGAAGTAAATCCACACCTTTATAGTTGATTAATATTTGACAAAGGAGGCAAAAACATACAATGGACTAAAGATAGTCTATTCAATAAGTGGCGCTGGGAAAACTGGACAGATTATGTGGAAAAAATGAAACTAGGCCTTCTTACACCACAGACAAGAATAAACTCAAAATGTTTTAAAGACTTAAATGTCAGACTCAAAACTATAAAAATCCTAGAAGAAAATAGGCAGTAAAATCTCAGACATTTCTTGTAGCAATATTTTTTCTGATCTATCTCTTTGGGCTATGGAAACAAAAGAAAAATTAAACAAATGGGACTACATCAAACTCAAAGTTTTTGCACAGCAAAGGAAGCCAACCCATTTTGAAAATGAAAAGACAACCACTGAATGGGAGAACATATTTGCCAATAAAACATCTGATAAAAGGTTAATATAAAAAAAATGTATAAAGAACTTATAAAGCTCAACACCAAAAAACCCAAACAATCCAATTAAAAAATGGGCAAAGGACCTGAATAGACACTTCTCCAAAGACAACATACAGATGGCCAACAGACATATGAAACGATGCTCAATATCACTAATCACCAGAGAGATACAAATTAAAACCACAATGAGATATAACCTGTCAGAATATCATCAATAAACCAACAAACAACAAATGTTGGCGAGGATGTGGAGAAAAGGAACCCTCATGCACTGCTGGTGGGAATGCAGATTGATGCAGCCACCATGGAAAGCAGTATGGAGTTACCTCAAAAAATTAGAAATGTAACTGCCTTATGACCCAGAGATTCTACTTCTGGGAATTTACCCAAAGAAACTCGAAACACTATTTCAAAAGAATATACTCATCCCTATGTTCATTGTAGCGTTATTTACAATAGCCAAGATTTGGAAGTAGCCTTCGTGTCCATAAGTAGCTGAGTGGCTAAAAAAGCTGTGATACATTTATACTATGGACGACTACTTGTCTGTATAAAAGAAGGAAATCTTACCCTTTGGGACAGCATGGATGGACATGAAGAGCATTATGTTAAGTGAAATAAGCCAGTCAGAGAAAGACAAGTACCATACGATTTCACTCATATGTGGAATCTAATGAGCAAAATGAACTAATAAGCAAAATAGAGAGACTCAGTAGAGAGCTGTTGGGAAGGCTGATAGCTGTCGGGGAGGGTGAAGGGACCGAGCAAAGAGAGAAAAAAATCATGAACACAGACAACAGTGTGGTGAATGCTGGGAGTGGGGGTGAGGGGTTAGGGGGGTGGAGTGAGGTACAGGGGGGATATATTGTGATTGTCAGAGACTGGACTTGGAGTGGTGAACATACAATACTATGTACAGATGATGTGTTGTAGAATTGTGTACCTGAAACCTGTATAATTTTGTTAACCAGTGTCACCTTACAATAAATTCAATAAAAAGAAAAAAAGAAACAAAGCATAGCAAGACAACACATATTTCTGGCTACTTAGTGTATAAACAACTCCATTAGAGATCTTCCCGAAAGGATGCTAGGTTTTGGCAGAAGAAAACCCTGTTGAATACCACAAGTAAGGTAGCTGTAAGTCATTCAGTAAGCTAGTAATCGCAAGAGCATGTAACGCCCAGCCCAGGAAAGGCAGAGAGCTGTGTGAGGGCCTCCACATGGCAGGCACACAAAGGAGGTTTCAAGAAGCCAGTTTCAAGTGAAGCATTACAGAGCACTTGGAGAAAAGTAATACAAATGACACAAATTAGGGCGTATTCTTTCCCACTAAATCAAAAGCAAACTACTTTAATGTTTTAATAGTGTTAAAGTTATTTCATTACTGTACCTTATCACCCTTCTTCACTGTTCTGGTTGTCAATTTGCTGATGGCTTTCTTGGCTGCATCTCCAAGACGACGCTATGAACATTGCAAAGAAAAACAGACATTAAGTGCAAGATCTCTGAATAATGCTTCTTAATTAATTAATTTAATCCTCACCTAAGGATATTTTTTCCATTGATTTCATTTTTTTTAAAGAAAGGGGAAGGGAGGGAGGAGGAGGGGAGAGAGGGAGAGAAAGAGAGAGAGAGAAAGAGACACATCGATGTGAAAGAGACACATGGATTGGCTGCCTCCTGTATGCACCCCGACCAGGGCTGGTTGGAACAAAGGTATGTGCCCTTGACTGGGAATCTAACCCACGACCCTTCGGTGTCTGGGCCGACACTCTCACCACTGACCCACACTAGCCAGGACAGTTCTTTATTTTATTTTAATTTTAAAAATATTTTTATTGATTTCAGAGAGAGGGAGAGGGGGAAAGAGAGTCACTGCTCGGCTGCCTCCTGCATGCCCCTTACTGAGGATCGAGTCCACAACCCCGGGCATGTGCCCTGATCGGGAATTGAACCATGATCTCCTAGATCCTAGGTCAATGCTCAACCACTGAGCCACGCTGGCTGGGCTGGCAGTTCTTTATTTTAAAATAATTAAAGGTATAAAGTCCCAAGTATCCTACATCACTCTCCATGTCACAGTGTATGAGGAGGATCTAAAAAAGCAATTAAAAATTAGAGAAATTGGCAGTTTCCCCATAGATTCAGTATTCTGGTTGAATAATTCAAAAGGGAATATAGTTAAAAAGCCAAGTCACATAATCACTACTGCATTTTGTATTTAATAAGCATTGGAAATATTACAGTATTATCGAAATCTACTTCTTGTACACGTCAGAGCTCCGAACAGTTTTCCTATTCTGCTCCACAGACGGCCACCTTAGATGTTTAAGCTCCGTCTTAGTAAAAGGACACCTCCAATGTTACTTGAAATAGCTCATCACATCACCCAGTGTGGGTGAAGGGATGTGGTCATGAGTTCTACTTCTGTCTCTGCCACTACAGTGCTCCGTCACCTTAGGAACATATATTTACCTTCCCAGGGGTGAGTTGTTCTCATTTATCTAAGAGAGTTAAGTCAGAGAATCTCTAAGGCTGGACTTATGCAACATTTTGCCAGACATTGCTAGCACTTCCAGATATCAAGAACCCAAAGATGAAAAGAGAGTGTGCCTCTGACCTTGCAAAGCAAACTGAATTGGGGACAGCCCAGTGTAACAGCGCATGCCCATGGAGCCTGGCAGCACAAAGGAGCCAACCTAATGCAGGCTGGATGGGAGGGCAGAGGAGCCATGTCAGGGAAGGCTTTGAGGAAACGATGCCCGAGCTAAGGCTTGGAAAACTGAGCAGGCAGGATTTAAATAAGGAAAGGCATAAGGGTCACGAGGGGGATTCTGGACAAAGAGTCTAGTAAAGACAAACAGGTTGAAGTGAAAATGAGTTCAATATAACTAGGGTGAGCATTATTTTATTGTTCAGATGAGAATGCTTCGAGAGTCAGAGGGCCCTATTAATAATTACATTGGGGCAACAGGTGCAAACAGGCACACAGGAACAGATGGTCACTTGACACATAACCAGATTCTAAGCTGTAGGGGCTAAAGGAAGGAACACCTTGGATTCTATCCTGAGAATTAAAAAAGTCATAAAAACATAAAAATTTTAGGGGTAATTAAAAATATGCAAAGAAAAGAACTGAATGAACCTCTTTGCATCCATCAATCAGCTTCAATTGTCAATATTTTATCTATATTTTTCATCTATTTTCCCTTTACTGTACAACATTTCAAAGCACATCCACAAGCTTGTATAATTTCACCCATAAAGTCTTCACTATGTTTGACAGGCAATGGCTTTCATTTGGTGCCACTGTCTTATCTAACAAAATGAATGATAATCAATTTTATCAAATACTCAGACTACTACAATTCCCCCAGTTGTCTCCAGAATGTCTTTTTATAGTTAGCTTGTTTGAATCAGGTTACAGAGTCTAAACTGCATTTGGTTGCTATGCCTCTTAAATCTCTTTTAATGTAAAAGAGTCCCCTCTGTCATGTGTCTGTGTACAGAGGGCCTCCAGACGTTTTACACACATATATATATGTATGTGTATATATATATATATAGATAGATACATAGATATCTATATATCTATCTATATATATATATAAATAAGTATGTATGTAAATAAATATCAGCCTCATGGAGGTATAACTGACTTGTAATAAACTGCATATATGGTGTACAATGTGATGTTTTGACATGACCCATGAACTGTCACTATGATTCAGATAGTGTATCTACCATTCCATCAACGCCTTTGTGTCTCTTCTTACTCCCTTCTTCCCTCCACCCCATTACCTATAACTTACTTTCGGCTACTATAGTTTGTATTTTCAAGAAGTTTACATAAATGGAATGATATTTACATTTATTTACATAAATGGAATGTACTATTTTGTGTATGGTTTCTTTCTCTCAGTATAACTGTCTTGAGATTAATCCATGTTGTTGCATGTATCAACAGTTCATTTCTTTCTTATGCTATGCAGTATCTCACTATACAAATATACCGCAATTTATCTTTTTACCTGTCGATGGGACATTAGTATTGTTTTCCAGATTTTGGTTCTAACGCAAACAGCTGGAAACAACATTCTTTACTTGTACAAGTCTTTGTAAGGACATATGCTTTATTTTCTCTGGTGAGTTCTATAAATGTCAATTAGGTCAAGTTAATTGATTATGTTGTTCAAATCTTTTATTTACTCACTGATTTTCTGTCTATGGATTCTTTCAATTATTGACAGGGGGTACTGAAATCTCTGACTATAACTGCAAGTCTATTTCTCATTGCAGTTCTATCAGTTTTCACTTCATATTTTGAAGCTTTGTTATTAAGCATGTAACTATTTAGGTGCAATATCCTCTTACTAAATTGACCATTTTATTATTAAGAAGTGACTTTACCCCTGACAACAGCTTTGCTCTGATATTAATATAGGCATTTCAACTTTATTTTGAATTATGTTAATATGGTGTAGCATTTTTCATCCTTTTGACCTATATGTATTTTTATATTTGAAGTGCATTACTTGTAGGCAACATATGGTTGGGTCTTGCGTTTTTAAATTTTTAACATTTTAAAAAAATATATTTTTACTGATTTCACAGAGAGGAAGGGAGAGGGAGAGAGACAGAAACATCAAGGATGAGTCATTGATTAGCTGCCTCCTGCACGCCCCCTACTGGGGATCGAGCCTGCAACCTGGGCATTGAACTGTGATCTGGACCATAGGTCAATGCTCAACCACTCAGCCACGCTGGATGTATGGGTCTTGCTTTTTAAAATCCAATCTGTTAACCTTTGCTTTTTTTTTTTTTTTTTATTAATATATCTTTATTGATTTCACAGAGAGGAAAGGAGAGGGAGGGAGAGAGATAGAAACATCAATGATGAGAGTCATTGATCGGCTGCCTCCTGCACACCCCAACTGGGGATCGGGCCCACAACCCGGGCATGTGCCCCGACCGGGGATTGAACCCTGATCGCCTGGATCCTAGGTCGACGCTCAACCGCTGAGCCACGCCCGGCTGGGCAACCTCTGCTTTTAATTAGGGTGTTTAGACCATATGCTTTAATATAATTATCGATATGGTTATGTTTAATTCTATTATCTTGGTATTTGTTTTCTATTTGTTCCATCTGTTCTTTATTCCCCTTTTCCTCTTTCTGTCCTCTTTTGAATTAAAAAGTTTTTCTTTATTGTGTTAAAATACAAATAACATAAAATTTACCATCTTTTAAGTGTACAGTTCAGTGGTATTAAATACATTTGCATTGTTGCAACCATCACCACTATCCATTCCCATTAACTCTTGTAAATCTGAAACTCTGTACCCATAAACACTAATTCCCATTCCCTCCTTTTCCCAGACCCTGGCAACTGTCATTGTACTTTCCATCTTTATAATTTCCTCAAATAAGTGGAATAATACAGTATTTGTTGTTTTGTGACTGGCTTATTTCACTGAGCATAATGTCCTCAAGGTTAGAATTTTCTTCCCTTATAAGGCTAAATAATATTCCACTATATGTACATATTACATTTTGCTTATCCATTCATCCATCGATGAACACTTCAGTTGTTTTCATGTTTTAGCTATTGTGAATAATATTGCTATGAACATGGGTATACAAATATCTCTTTGAGATCTTACTTTCAATTCTTTTGGGTATGTATCAAGAAGTAGAATTGTTAGGTCATAGGGTAATTTTATTTTTAATTTTTTAAAAATATGTTTTTATTGGTTTCAGAGAAAGAGAGAGAGAAACATCAATGATGTGAGTCATTGATAGGCTGCCTCCTGCACGTCCCCTACTGGGGATCGAGCCCACAACCTGGGCATGGGCCCTGGCTGGGAATCGAACAGTGATTGCCTGGTTCAGAGACTGATGCTCAACCACTGAGCCATACCGGTTGGGCTATTTTTAATTCTTTGAGGAACCTGCATGTTTTCCATAGCAGCTGTACCATTTTACATTCCCACCAACAGTGCACAAGGGTTCCAGTCTCTCCATATCCTCACCAACACTTACTGTTTTCTGTTTTTCAGATAGTAGCCATCCTAATGGGTGTGAAGGGGTATCTCATTGTAGTTTTGATTTATATTTTCCTAATGATTAGTGATGTCGAGCATCTTTTTATGTACTTAATGGCCATTCATGTATCTTTGGAGAAATGTCTCTTCAAGTCCTTTGCCCATTTTTAAAAATTGGTGTTTGCTTTTTTGTTGTTGAGTTGTAGGAGTTCTTCATATATTCTGACTATTATCCCCTTATTGGATGTATGATTTGCAAATATTTCCCCCCATTCTCTGGTTTGCCTTTTCATTCTGTTGATTGTGTCTATTAATGTCCAGTTTTAAATTCTGATGTAGTCCAATTTATCCATTTTTTTGTTACCTGTGCTCATGGTGTCATATCCAAGAAATCACTGCCACATCCAATGTCATGTAGATTTCCCATGTTTTGTTCTAAGAGCTTTACTTATGTTACTCTGATCCATTTTGAATTAATTTATGTATAAGGTAAGGGCCCAATTTCATTCTTTTGAATTTGCATATCCAGTTTCCCCAGAACCATTTGCTGAAAAGGCTGTTCTTTCTGCATTGAACAGTTTTGGCCCCATGTAAAAAATCACTTGACCATATATATAAGGGTTTACTTCTGGGCACTATATTCTATTCCACTGGTCTATCTATCTTTATTCTGGTGCCACAGTTTTTATTATTGTAGCTTTGTAGTAAGTTATTAAATCAGGAAGTGTGAGATTTGCAACTTAGTTCTTTTTAAAGACTGTTTTGGCTATTTGGGATCTCTTGAATTTCCATATGAATTTTTAGGATGTATTTATTTCTGCAAAAAATGTCATTTGGATTTTGATAGAGATTGCACTGAATCTGTAGATCACTTTGGGTATTACTGATGTCTTAACAATCTTAAGTTTTCCAGTCCATGAATGTGGTATGTCTTTCCATTTATTTGTGTCTTTTTAATTTCTTTCAGCAGTGTTTTTTTACTTTTCAGTGTATGTCTTTCACTCCCATGATTAAGTTTATTCCTAAGTATTTTATTCTTTTTGGTGCTATTATAAATGGAATTATTTTCTTAATTTCCTTTTGGGATTGTTTGGTGTTAATGTATAATAGAATGTGTTTTGGAGGTAGTTCTGAGAACTGATAGGGTAGATGTGGGGTGTAAGAAAGAAAGGGGTCAAAGATGACACTGTAGCTTTGTCCTGAGCAGCCTAAAGAACAGAACCACCATTTAAGGACATGGGGAAGATGCAGGAAGAGCAGGTTTGGAAGAATTCCGTTTTGGACGTATGACATTTAAGGTCAAAGATAAGGGGAACTCAGAGTGGACCACTGGAGATGCCAGAGAGGTCATGGTGGTCTTGATAAGAGTTGTTCTGTGGAAGGGCAGGAGGAAAAGCCTGACTGAAGTGGCCTTCAACTGGGACAAGGTAGTGGTAGCTGGGTAATTTTTTATATCTTACCAACTTTCCTCATAAAAACACAGAGCAACAGTCAGAGCAAAAGTAAAAGCCCAGAGACATTTTCAATAAAAGGGTATTTTCACACACCCCAGACTGCAGTAGGTGGGGGTCAGAGCACCAAGTGCAGCGTTATTCTGTGCAGACACAGAATCAGCAGCTGTTCGGAGGTGATGGAGGGAGGAGAAAAAGGATTCTGTTCTGGCAGTCCTAAGAGCCAGGGAGTTCAGATATCACCAAAAAATAGCTCCCTCACCCCAAAAACGATGACTCACTGAACAGAAACCTCAGCAAGTGACTCTGAGCAGCAGCCAATGAAACGGGGAGCAGATTTCTCTGGCTCGTTTACAGATAAATAAACAGAACAACACACAGAATCCACTAACGAGCTGAGGGAAGAGGGAGAAGCTAGGGCTTCCTCAGCCCTGAAGATTTCAGAAATACCATCAAAATACACTCCCTAAGGAAAAAACAGCTGAGGCTGAGCAGGGAAGGAACACTGAGGAATAAAGGGGAGAGAAGCTTCCAACCCTAGAGAAGAGAATCTCAGTCCTGGAGGGGGCTCACGGAGAGACTGCAGAAGAAGATAGCACTCCTACTGTGCAATGGGTAAAGCTACCCTGCCGCATGCATAAATACAGAAAAAGTCACGTCATTCAAACATGATCAACAGAAGGCTGATTACATCCTAGGTACTGTAGGGAAGAAAATGAACCAAATAACCCCCCACGGACAAAGAAAGCACAATGAATGCTTTGTTGAATTGCAGTTCTTTATATATTCTGATATTTATCCCTTATCAGATATGTTATTTGTAATAATTATCTTTTAAAGAAATTTAAATAAGAAAAATATCAGGTACCCACATACTAAAGATGCTTCTTGTGCTCCTCCTTCCTTCGTGTGCTTCCATATATTCACTGATACCATCTTCCTTCTGCCTGAAGGACCTCCTTTAATGTTTGTATAGGTGAATTTCACCTTCATATTTGAAAGGTATTTGTGGCACATATAAAATTAAAGATGTTGCTCTAGTGTCTCTCCCTTGTGTTGCTCTCAGCAAGACAACTGCTAATGTCCTCAGGTTTATCCCTTTGTATTTTTTTGTCTGATACGCAACCCCCCATTTATTTCTGGACTCCAATTACATATGTATTGGGTTGCTTGAAGTTGTTCCAAAGCTCACTAATGGTCTGCTCATATTTTTGTATAATTCAAGCATTTCATTTTTGGTAGTTTCTATTGCTATATGTCTTTATGTTCACTAATCATTTCTTCTACAATGTCTTATATGCCATTAATGTCAGTCAGTTTATTTTTCTTTTCAGACGTTAGTTTTTAATCTCTACAATTTTTATTTGGATCTTTTTTTCTTGTAAATACCTTTGCTGTTTCTACTTAATTCTTTGAATATATGTGTGGTAGGCAGAGTAATGAGTACCCCAAAGATGTCCAGATCCTAATCCCAGGACCCTATGAATATGTTCTGTTACATGGCAAGGGGGAATTAATGTTGTAGGTGGAATTAAGTTTGCTAAACAGCTGATTTTAAAATGAGATTAGACTGGATTATCTGGGAGGGGCCAATGTAACCAGGAGGGTCCTTGAAAATGGAAGACAGAATAAGAAGTAGGAACCTGAGAGATGGCAGCGTGAGATGGCCTCCTCAGCCTAACATTGCTGGCCTTGAAGATGAATAAAGAGGGCCATGAACCAAGGTATGCTGGTGGCTTCTAGAAGGTGGAAAGGGTAAGGAAACAGATTCTTGCCCAGAGCCCACAGAAAAGAATGCAGCCCTGACAACACCTTGATTTTTAGCCCTGTAAGACCCATTATGAATACTCTAGCCATGAAATATGAGGTTTTTGCAGTCTGGGACCAGGCATTGTTTGCTGGGTACTATTCCTTTGAATCCTTTTGGGTGGTTTCCTCCCAGGTGGTCAGACCCTCTACAGACCTCAAGGCTGTTTTCTCTGTGTATTTCTCTCCTCTTTAGTAATTGTCCTGTGAATGCTAGCCACCTCATTCTAACTGGATTCTCAGCTCTGTCTTCTCAAGTAAGGTGATCCACTCGGCTCTGCCTTGGTTTCCCCTCAGTGCACTGCAGACTCTTTCAAAACATTAAGCTAAATAATTTTCATCACCAGGCCAGCATGGCTCAGCGGTTAAGCATCTACCTATGATCTAGGAGATCGCGGTTCAATTCCTAGTCAGGGCACATGCCGGGGTTGTGGGCTCGATCCCCAGTGGGGGGCATGCAGGAGGCAGCCGATCAATGACTCTTTCATCAATGTTGTTTCTATCTCTCTTTCCCTCTCCCTCTCTCTAAAATCAATAAAAAATAATTCTCATCCCTTTTGTTTCCGATTTTTCAGGAATCATTTGCCTTTGCTGAGTGTTGTTTAGTGTCTTAAAAACATTGTTTCATATATTTTTTCTGTTATTTTTCTTTTTAACTGTTTCAGGCAGGAAGGTAAACCTAGTCCATTACCCATCTTAGCCATAAGCAGAAGTCTCTACCATACATTTAAAAACATTTATTATTATTTTTTATTGATTTCAGAGAGAGGAAGGGAGGAAGAGAGAGAGAGAGAGAAACATCAATGATGAGAGTGAGTCACTGACCAGCTGCCTCCTGCACGCCCCCTACTGGGGATCAAGCCTGCAACTTGGGCATGTGCCCTGACCAGGAACTGAACTGTGATCTCCTGGTTCACAGGTCGACACTCAACCACTGAGACACACCAGCCAGGTGTCTACCATAAATTTTTAAATGCTATTTTTAAAAGACAAAACTGGGTTATTTGTCCTACATTCTAAATTTGGCTGCTGTTTCCTTCTTGTATCATTTTACTTGGTCCATTTCTTATAAAATGGTTGTCAGATTCAGGTTCAATTGCTTAACAAGAATACCTCCTAATGCACCCCATGGTGGGAACACAATGTTATAGATTATCCAACTTCAGCGATATCAAGCATGATCAATAGGTTCCAGCTCTGTCAGTTTGATCCATACATTATAAAGCTCCATCAATCAATCTTCCAACTGATTTTAGCATCCATCAATGATCATTGCCTAAATACATCATTTCATTAAGGGTTACAAAATGGTGATTTCTAAGTCTATAATTCATTTATTAGCTGGAATGCTTCTATTAAGAACTTTCCCTCATCAACTAGTTGGTTATACTATTCAATATAATTTGTGCAGAAAAAACGGGATGAATTTTTAAAAATTTGATTTTTAGAATAGCAAGTTGGTTTTAATAGCAACCTCCTATTTTAATCAGTATTTATTCCTTGGTGGTCTGTCTCATCTTTGGATGAGACAAGCTCCTTTGAGATGGAACGTGGGTCCTTTACACACCATTTCAGTAGTCTTCAATAGTTTTCCTGCTTTCTGAAACTACATTCATCTTATATATTTGCCACCCTAAACCTTGAACAAGCCATTTCTCCATTGAGTGGGGTTTAAAGATGACCCTAGAGCAACCTCAAGGTGCAATGAGGTGGGGCAGAGATTCATTATTTTATTAAAGATATAAAAATGGTACTTTTTCCATTGTCACTCTTCTCCACTTATTAGTTGGAATTCTACAAACAGGGGTACTGGTTATTGGGTTGTCACTGCCATGGACAGATGAGTGCTGAATTTTTTAGAAGAAGGAAAAAAAGGAGTTCATATTGATACTTCCAATTAAAAATTAAGAGTATAGGGTTATTACTTAATTTTTTTGACTTTAATATTTTTCTCTTACTCTGAAAATCCTGACTTCTACTATCATTAATATAATCACTTATTTGTTTTATCCTATAATATACATATAATAGTTTCAAACAACAATCAATACTACTAACAGTAAGACTATTTCCTTTCTCCATGTGTTTATGCCACCATCTTGAAATATATTTAGTTTCATTTGTTTCCATTTATTTTCAATTTTGAGGATTTTTCTTAAAAAAAAAAAATTATCTAAAATACTTACATGGTTCCAAAGTCAAACTATAAAACCAGGTACAGGGAAGTCTCACTTATCTCCTTTACCCTGTTCCCTTTCCTCTAAAGTAGTAACTTATGTTAATTTTTGCTTTATCCTTATATTTTTCCTTTGAAGTTAAAAGCACATATATGTATGTGTGCATATATGTAGATATGTGATATGTATATCTACATAAATGAATGGACTTTCATAGTTCCCCCCTTTCTTACAATAAACTAGTATACTAAAACTGTTCTGCACCAGAGATCCCCAGCAGCACATGGAGATCTTCCCAGAACCCCCTCTTTTACAGGTATGTTCTACCCCACTGTGTTCAGAGTATTTTACTGTGTAGAGTACTAGTTTATTAAAGCAGACTCCTATTGATGGAGATTTGGGTAGTTCAAGTCTTTTGTTATTATAAATAATATCATGAACACTATTGCATATATATCATTTTTTATTTTTGTAGGGGTATCATCAGGCTATATCCTTCAAGCGTGTTTACTAAGACAAAGGATAAGCATCTATCCAATTATGCTAATTTCCACCACAAGTGTTCCCATCATCAATGTATATGAAACTTTGTTCTCCCTGCAACTCTGTCAAGAGTATGTTGTCAAACTTAGCTTTTTTTTTTTTTTTTTTTAAACAAATTGATCAATAAGAAGTGGTATCTCCAGTATGGTTTTAAGTCACATCTAAGTGCAGTTGACCATCTTTTTAACATTGTAAATACTATTTACATTTCTTTTATTTATTTTATTTTATTTTAAAAAATATATCTTTATTGATTTCAGAGAGGAAAGGCGAGGGAGAGAGAGAGAAACATCAATGATGAGAGAGTCACTGATCGAGCCCGCAACCCGGGTATGTGCCCTGACCGGGAATCGAACCCCGATCGCCTGGATCCTAGGCTGACGCTCAACCGCTGAGTCACACCTGCCGGGCTACATTTCTTTTAAGTGAACTATTTTTTTTGCCTATTTTTTTCCTACCAGGTTTTTAGTTTTTGTTTTACTATATCTGGGACATTAGCCCTTTGTAATATGCTGCAAATACCTTTTTCTAGTTTGTCATTCCATTATCTTTTGATTTTTCTTTAAAAATATAGTGATTTTTCTTTTATTCTACTGGATTTTGAGCCATAATTCAAAGTTTTCTAAATTCATCATCATAAAGGAAAATTTAGTCTATATTTTCTTCTCATATTTGAAGTTGGTTGTTTATAATTAGACCTCTGGTTCATTTGAAATGTATTCTGGTGTACAATGTGAGGAATGAAATTTTGCCCTTTTGCAGTCCCAAATTTATTAAAAAGTTAGTTTCCCTACTGATTTGAAATGATGCTTTTCATTATATATTATACTAAATTTCCAATGTGCAGTTGTACTTATTTTTGGATTTTGCATTTTGTTCTATTGCTCTGTTTACTCATGGGCTTTTAAACACTCTTATGTATCATAAAACTTGGTCACTGCTCCTCTTTTTCAGGGCTTTTCTGGCTATTCTTTTTTTTTCTTTTAAATCCTCACCCGAGGATATTTTTTCATTGCTTTTCAGAGAGTGGGGGGAGGGGGGAGAGAGAGACATTGATTGGTTGCCTCCTGCACATGCCAGGACCAGGGCTGAGCCTGCAACTGAGGTACTTGCCCTTGCCCGGAATCAAACCCAGCACCCTTCAGTCTTCGGGCCGACGCTCTAACCATTGAGCAAGCCGGTCAGGGCAGGGCCTGGCTATTCTTAGTCACTTATTCTTCCATATGAATTTTATAACTGCCTTACATAATCTCCCAAAATATGCGAAGGTAATTTTATTGGGATTAAATTATAAATGAACTTAGGAAAATGACATCTTTATTTTATTGAATGTTTATATTCAATTGGAACAAGGTGTGTTTTTTTCCATTTGTTTAAGTACATTCCTGTCTTTCGTGTTTGTAAGTTTCTCTCACATATATTTTAGAGTTTTGTTAAGTTGATATCTACACTGATCCATCCATCTGTCTGTCCGTCCATCCATCTAGTTGTAAATAGTGCCTTTCGCTCCCCTATTACATCTTCGGATTATTTCTGCACGTTAATTTTATATCCTGTTCTTTTACTAAATCTTTTCCTTGTTTGTAGTAGTTATCCAAATGATTCTTTTGAGATTTTCAGGGATACTTTTCCAAGTCTTATGCATCTACTGCTTTTTCAAACTGCAGGGCCAACACCTGCAGCATATCAGCTAGCAGAGCAGCACACAGGCAGCTCCGTTTTGTCCTGACTTAAGATGAAATGTGCACATATTTACCCATTAGGTAAGATGCTGGCTTTCAGGCTGAGTGTGTGTGTGCACATGTATGCTCACATGTTACTGACGCCTCAAGGGCTGAGGCTGTCCCCACCCCTTCTGTGCCTCTGATGCTCCTTACTGGGTGTCCAAGGTCTTTTCTCACTTGTTCACAAATAAAGAGTCTGTGGTGCTATCTCCATTTCACTAGAGTTTAGGTCTATTTGCTCAGGTGTTTCCTCAGAGCAAACTCTTCTCCTAATTTCTGGGTTTTAATTCTTAGGACCACCAGAACTACCCCTCTTCTTACCCTAGCTTCCTTCCTAGTGCTGGTCTCCCTGCTGTCCGTAGCCTGGCCTGACCACTCCTTTTCCTAGAGTTCTTGGAGGTGCCAAGCTGCTTGGTATCACTGGAGATCCATTTGTGGAGTTTTTCTTCTTTTAAAAAAAAAAAAAAAATCTATACTGATTTCAGAGAGAGAAAGGGAGAGGGAGAAAGAAAGATAGAAACATCAATGATGAGAGTCATTGATCAGCTGCCTCCTGTGCGCCCCGCACTGGGGATTGAGCCTGTAACCCGGGCATGTGTCCTGACTGGGAATCGAACCACAATCTCCTGGATCATAGGTCTATAATGCTCAACCGCTGAGCCATGCCTGGCCAGGCTGTGGGGTTTCTTTTTGATGTACTAGAAGCTCTGGTATTTTTTAAAAGAAATTTGGGAAGATTAAAAAATATCTACTGCTTTCTGTTGTTCAGATCAGAATTCTACTGAAGAATTTTAAACACGAGAGTTCCATAATGAGACCTGAATTTTGGAGAATCCAGATCTGGATTCCTGAGAAGAATGTAACACAGGACAGGCTGGAAGCAGGGAGACCAGGTAGGGTTTACTACTTCAGCAGGATAAGAAGGGCCTGAATTAGGCAAGTTGTAGTGGAGAGAGAACTGGACAAAGTCAAGAAAGATTTAGGAGGTAAAAGTGACAGAACCTAGTGACTGACTGACGTGGGGGCATGAGAACAGAGGGGAGTCATGGATGGCTGTCCCAGCTTAGTGACGAGTGTGTGGGAGTGGCATCGCACCAGATTAGGGAATATCAGAAAGAGGTGAGCGGGTGCTGTGGGAGGAGGTGTTCAGCCTTCAGCAAGCTGATATGGATGTAGCTAGGGTAGCTACAGCAGAGGTCGCCCACAAACAACCTGGATATATCACCCCTTCCACTTCTGAACATCTTTTCTCTGTGTTTGATATTAATGTCAGATATCTTCACTGTAATATTTTTCTTTGGACTTGGCTTCTGTGTTACTACCTTCCTCTGGATCATCCCTTGAGTTTTAAATCCCTCTCAACATTTCCCACCACTTTGACAGGTATACCTCTGCTATGATTTTGGTCCCTCACTTGAATCTAAGTCACTGCTCCCCTACCCCCCACGCCTACTAGGTTGTAATTCTATTAGCGTCCTGCTGACTCTCAAATGTCTAAGGTGATCATGGATGCTTAATAATACGAAACAAAGATGACATTTATAGTAACTAAGATTCATTCAGTACATACCATGTGCTAGGTATTGTGCTAAGCTCCTCATGTGTACTGACTCATACAATCCTCACAATCACTTCATGAGAAAGGAGCTACATTATTCCATCCTCAGAAGGAGAAGGAGACACGGAGACTAAGTAACTTGCCCAGATCAACAGCTGGTAGGTGGGGCCTATGCAGACCTCCCCAATCAGGCTGGAGGGAGAGGGGTGTGGGGCTTCGCAGTTTTAAAAAGCGTGCCCTCAGAAAAAGGAGACGAGCAATGAGGGGCGAGAGGAGAAGAGGAGCAGGAGGAAGAGGAGGAGGGGAAGGAGGGGGAGGGGTGCTCCTAGAGAATTCTTTCCCATACTAAAGCTTGAGACTCACTGAACTAAGTATAAACAACCAGCCCTAGTGTCCAGAGCATTTCCACTCATTCCTTTTTGGTACTTCTGACTGTGCCCTATTCATCAGGTAAGAAAACTACTCAAGCTTCCACCCCTTCAAACACAGAATGCCAGAATGGGACAAAACCACAGGGCTGCAAAGCAGAAAATCCAAACCCAGAGAGAACTGAGGTGACCTGTCTAAAATTAGCAAAATTCCTGGGACCGGAACCTGAGGTCTGACTTTCTGGTCCAGTTCTTTTTCCACTGTAAATGCTTAAAGACTTCCCATATTACAAAATACTAAGGGATACTGATCGTCAGGGGCCAGGCTATCTTATTTCACTTGGTTAGAGACACCAGTAACACCAATGTGAACACTATTCTATATTGGGATACAGTGTCAAAAGTCTTAAATCGGTACAAAATAACTTAAAATAGCTCATACAGCTTAATCTAACGGATAATTTGTTCAAAGACAGATGGTTCGTATTGAGGACAAGTCACTTCAATGAAACTCATCTCAGGTCCCTCTTTTAAGTCATCAGAACTCTCCCATGGAAACAGAATTAGAGCTGTCTCAGCATACAGTTGGGTTTTCTTCTAGACCACGGTAAAATCCAGGCGCTGAGTGTCATCTTTCCCTGATGGAAACTGCCATGTAGTCTGCACTGGCTTCCATTCACTCTCCTCACCACCTCCTTTTCCTCTATGTCCTGAAAGAATCATCCCCACACTTTCCCAAGGTAAACATTCCCTGTACCCCAATTCCCCAGCTCTCTACACAAACTTGCTTTATTAATATTATCTTCCTTTGCTCTTCAATATTTCCCTCTTTAGGAGCTCCTTCCTCCTAAGCCTCTTCCATAAAAAAACCTTGTGTCACTCCACTGCTGAAAAACCTTTGATGACTCCTTCTGCTTACAGAATAAAGTCTAAATTTTTCAGCATGAGATTCAATCCTTCATCTCTGGTGCTGATACACTAGCCGTGTCAGTTCACAGTTTCTAGTCTCCTCCCGCCACTCCCAATGTCATTCAACTCTCCGGCTCCTTTTCTCTCTCCACGGTGCTGAGGAAAATGGTTCCTTCGCTGACTTTCCTCCCAGTCTCTCTCTGATAGTCCTTTTTGTCCTTTAAAATTCAGTTCAAATGTCACTGCTTCCTCTGTAAAGTACCCTGACTAGAGTAAGGTCACTCTACCCCCCAATAACTCATACTACACAGTATTTTGATGACACCTGTCTGCTTTCCCAATAGTTCATTTTTTAATTCATTTAAGCATTTACTGAGTCAGTGTGACATGCCAGGCCCTATGCTAAACCCTCAGGATGTAGAAGTAAATGTCTTAGAAACACTCTAATCTCAAGAGCATATTTAGTGCTAGAAAAACAAAATCTCTAACTCTTGATGTGTAACATTTAAAAGCACATAGTCTCTGTGTGTAGAAAGTGGTATTTATTTACATAAGTTGATCATAATAGCAGGACATAAACAAAAAAGACAGTAACTTTAGTATATTAAAAGAGTAGTAAAACAGTACCTTCTCAGCTTAAACATCTACTTTCCTTTTCCAGTTCTCTGAGATTGTTAATCCCTAATAAACATAATAAAATTCAATCTACCATCCAACAATGAATGACAAAAGCAGTCTATTTCTTTTGACTATATAGTATTTTCTTAGGGAAAAAATCTAAACAGTGTGTAGAACACTCTCCTCTGCCCCACTTTGGAAGGGGAAAACTTTTAAATCCACCATTTTTCAAAGATTAATGGTATATATGCAAAGTATTAGCCTTTCTCTTCCACACTCTCACATGCATGTGCGTTCTCCAATTAGCTATCTTCCAAGATAAAAATGGGCAGCAAAGTATATTTTGTTTCAGTAACCTTGAGATATTAAGTCTAAGAATATTGTATGCATATTTTGACGAGGAGCATTAAAAAGTTTTAACCATGCCCTGGCTGGTTTTGCTCAGTGGTTAGAGTGTCGGCCTGCAGACTAAAGGGTCGTGAGTTCGATTCCAGCCAAAGGCACATACCCTGGTAGCAGGCTCGAGCCCCAGCCCCAGGTGGAGCACATGCAAGAGGCAACCAATCGATGTGTCTCTCTCACACCTATGTTTCTCTCTCCTTGTTTCTGCCTCTCCCTTCCCTTCTAAGAAAAATCAATGGAAAAAATATCCTTGGGTGAGGATTAACAAACAAAATAAGACAAAACAAACACAACAAAAACCCAAAAAGTTTTAACCGTATGTATTTTTACAGGGAATTTTCCTTAGATGACATTCTAAACTCAGGAGTCCATTAGGTTGTGGAATTCTTCCATATCTGCCCTATTCTTTAACAGTAACATTAAAATGTACTGTTCTTTTTGGGAATCAAACTTGACTACCTTGGGAATAAAGGTATAATATTAACCATGTAATTCTGAAACAGTTTACATTTCTCAGAAAAACTTCAGGCACCCTTTCAATATAAACACACCAAACATCCATCCTCTTGTGTGACATAACTATGACCCACTTATTAGAAGGTGATATTTAAGTTTACCATCAGCCATCATCTGAGCTATCAGCGCTTATTTAGGTGGGTTCTAACAATTTTTCAGAAAGAGCAAACCAAAGCTACTTAGTAGTATACTAAAAAGCCAAAGCATTAGACTCTTAGTTCATATGTAAAATGCTGCCAGTTGTGTACACTGCACTATGCTTAGAAAGTTATTTACAATACATGGCTCTCTTTGGTAGCATATTTTGTAGAAAGATTGCTTCATGGTGACAATTTATGGAGAAAATTAGTCTCTCCTTAAACTCAGTTTTTCCTTTGCTAATAGTTCTGGCTTCCCTTTAAAAATAGCCAAAGGTTTCAACCAGTTGAGTTGCTGCTACCTTCTTATTAAACTTTAATAAACTAAGCTTTTTAAGCCACATAATTTCATTGAGTGTTTCTCAACATTAGGAAAAACGGAAGGATGTAAAAAAGGTCAGAACATCACTGTCTCCTACAGCTGCGTCTGGAGAAGAATGCTTTGGAAGCCTGTGCAGTCGGCTGCAAAACTAACAAATTCCCATTTGTGGCACCAGATGGTAACTGCGCCGAGTCCATCACACAGGTCCCATGCCAGTGCTAATTAAAGCACTATGGTCCAACAGCAGGCTCCTGGGACAAACCATCCACTTCTTTTGAAAAGTCCTTGAGATGCTACATTCAGTCCAACACTATTAAGGTTTTCTTGTCAAGAACACCATTTCAGAGCAACTCTTGGTCATTTTACTTTTAGTGTTTTATAGTAACATATTTAAAAACTTTATTTAAAAAAAAGGAATAATGCTACTTAGATACCTGAAGTTCATATTACAAGAAACAGATAAAAAAGTTGAAAGGGGTGGCTTGTCTCTGGGAAAACAGAATTAGGAGTAGGAAAAGACTGTCCAAAAAACCAAGCCTTGTGCTACTATTTACTATTAAAAATCATGTTCATTATTATATTGGTTCAAAATTTTTATTTAAAAACGAAGCCACATCACTGGATAAAGAAGCCTGTACTCTGCTGTCTTTCAAGCAGCTTAAGAACTTCAACTGCCATATATTTTCTTCCAACATCATTAGACAGAATTTCTTGTCAGGTGCTTTGAAAATATACAAATGCTGTCATTTTGTTAGTGTCAATCTGCCTCTGTATTCCTCCATTTCATCAGAATTTGATTTCACATCTGTTCATTTTGTCAAAAGTCTTGTAAAACTGGTGCATTCTATTTTAAGGCTGTAAATTTGATTTCATACACACATATGCAATGACCTTATCTATGGAAGTAACATTTTTAGATCAGTTAACACTTTCATCTAATAGTTCTTTACCGCTTCGCTTACCTATGTCAAATATCATGTGGGATACTAGGAAGGGGGATTTTCAGCTCTGCCACAATGGAGTAGCCCCATTCCTCCTACGTCATTCCCCTTATACTTAAAAACCCCTGGACAAAACACAACAAACAGGGACAGGGAGTCTCTGAGAGGGGGGCTGTGGAAGGACCTTGACACTTGAGGAACATAAGCCAGTGAGTTCCCTGGGCTTCCTTATGGCCTCATATATTCCAAACAACGTGCTGCAGAAGCCTTGACCTGCAATTGCAGACAGAAACATACCAAAAGGGTGAAAAAAACCTGCTTCCCATAGCCAAAGTACCAGAAAGAGTGGCCTGTACCTGTCCTACTCTAGGCAACCACCAATGAAAAACTGCACCCCTCTTCCCACAATAGTTTCAGCGGGGCCCAGTGGAAGGTAATCTTTCCACCCTACCTTTTCTCAGAAGCAAGCTGAAGGCACTGATCTAACTGCCATCCATAGAATACTCCACCCAACAGCAAAATACAGTTTTCTAAGCACCCATGGAATATTTACCAAGACAGACCACATACTAGCTCTAAAACAAACCTCAACAAATCTAAAAGAACTGAAGCCATACAGAGCATTGCTCTGATCATAATGGAATCAAACTAGTGACCAGTAACAGACAACAGCAAACAACTGAAAATTAAAAAGCATGCTTCTAAATAATACATGGGTCAAAGAGAAAGTCTCAAAAGAAAAAATTACATACTATTGAATAAAAATAAAAATACAGAATATCAAAATATGCGGGACACAGCTGAAGTGCTGAAAAATTTATACTACTAAATGATTACATTAGAAAGAGGAAAGGTTTCAAATAAATAACGTAAGTTCCTATGTTAAAAATAAAATGGAAAAAAAAGTTGGTTCTTTGAAAAAATCAGTAAAATCTAGAAATTTATAGCATGACTGACAGAGATAAAAAGAAAAGGCACAAATCATTAAAATCAGAACGAAGAGAGAAGGCTGCTACAGACAGGGCAGCCATTAACAGGAAAACAAGGGCATACTATGAAAAACTAGGCTCATAAATTTGATATCTAAAAAATGGGCCAATTCCTCAAAACCCACAATTACCAAAATTCAATAAAGATGAAATAGACAACCTGAATAGTCCTTTAACTATTAAGAAAATTAAATTTTTAGAATGCTCTCAAACTATTATCTAGACTAATATCTCTAATGAACTTAGACACAAAAATCCTCAATAAAATATTAGCCAATAGAATCCAGCAATGCACAACAAATTATATACCATAACCACGTGGGATTTATTACAGGTATGCAAGGCTAGATCATGTGCAGTTGAGTCCAGGTATGTAAGTCTGATTGAAAAATCAATGAATGTGACCCACCATGTCAACAGCCTAAAGAAAACAAAAAAATCATATGATCGTATCAATTGACACACAAAACCATTTGACAAAATCCAACACTCATTTGTGATAAAAACTCTCAGCAAACTAGAAGTAGAGAGGAACTTCCTCTACTCGGTAATAAACATCTACAAAATATAACAGCTAACAATGTAACTCAATGAAAGGCTGAATCCTCTCCTCTAAGATCAGGCACAGGCAAGAAAAAGAAATAATGGATAAAGATTGAAAAGGAAGAAATAAAGTAGTTCCTAATTTCTATAAAAAAAGTACCACAATATCAATCTATACTAATAAGTGAGTTTACCAAGGCTGCAGAATAAAAAATCAGTACACAAAAATCAATCACACTTCAATATACTAACAATGAACATATGGAATTTGAAATTAAAACACACTTATAGTCCATTTACCATTACATTACCATTTACAGTCACTCTAAACAAAATGAAATTCTTAGGTATAAACTTAAAAAACATGTACAGGATCTGTATGCTAAAACCTATAAAGTGCTGAAGAAAGAAAGAAAAAAGAACCTAAATAAATGGAAAAACATACAAACTTCATGAACAGGAAGGTTTAACATAGTAAATATATCAATTCTCTCCAAATTAATCCATAGGTTTTTTTGTTTAATATGTTTTTATTGATTTTTTAGAGAGAGGGGAAGGGAGAGGGGTAGAGAGAGAAACATTGATGTGAGAAAGAAACATTGATCAGCTACCTCCTGCACGCCCCCTGCTAAGAATTGAGCCCACACCCTGGGCATGGGCCCTGACCAGGAATCAAAAAGGCAACCTTTTGATGTAGGGGATGATGCTCAACCGAGCCTCACTGACCAGGGCATTAATCTGTAGGTTTAATGCATTCATATCAAAATCCAGGCAAGGGTTTTTTTTTTTGACAGAGAGACAGATAAGCTTATTCTAAAATTTGTACAAAAAGCCTTGGCCAGGTGGCTCAGTTGGTTGGAGTGTTATTCCGTACACCAAAAGGTTGTGGGTTTGATTCCTGGTCAGGGCACATACCTAGGTTATGGGTTGTTCAATCCCCGGTCAGGGCACATACAGGAGGCAACTGATGTTTCTCTCTCACATTGATGTTTCTCCCCCGCACCCCCAATTCCTCTCTTTAAAAATCAATAAAAACACATCCTTAGGTGAAAATTAAAAAAAATTTTATATGGAGAGCCTCTAACACCTGGAATAGCTAAAACAATCTTGAAAAATAAGAATAAAGTGAGAGAAATCACTCTACCCAATACCAAAGCCTAATATACAGACAAGACATTATGGTACGGACAGAGGGACATCAGTGGAAGAGAAAACCCAGAAATATACCCATACAAAACATGCCCAACTGACTTTTGAAAAAGGTGCAATATTGGACACACACAAGACAAATAAGTAACCTCAATCTAAACTTCACACTTCATATAAAAAATAATTCAAAAATGGATTATGGACTTAAATGTAACATGTAAAACTATGAAACTTCTAAGTATAAAACTTTTACAAAAAAAATAAAAATCTTTAGACTTGACTGCAAAACCAAGACTCATAGAAGGAAAAAAAAAAAAAAATCAATAAATTGAACCTCATCAAAATTAAAAAAACTCTGCTCTTCAAAAGGCTCTGTTAGATTGAAAAGACAAGATACAAACTGGGAGAAAATACTTGCCAACCACAATTCTGACAAAGGACTTGTACCTGGAATACATAAAGAACTCTCAAAATTCATCAGTGAAAACAAACAACCCAAGTAGAAAATGGGCAAAACATGAATGGACACTGCACTGAAAAGAATCTACTGAAGGCAAATAAGCATATGAAAAGACATTCACCATCAGCAGCCAATAGAGAAATGCAAAGTAAAACTACACCTACCAGAATGGTTAAACAAAATAACAGTGACAACATCAAATGCTGTCAGGAATGCAAAGGATAACACAGAGGCATGGAACAGAATGTCGAATCTCAGAGGGAAAGTGGGGGTGGGTGAGGAGAGAGTAAACAAAGACTTTATATGCATATATGTATAACCCATGGACACAGACAATGGTGTGGGGAAGGCCTGGGGCGGGGAGTGGGGGCAGGGTGAAAGTGGTCAATGGGGAAAAAAGGGGACATGTGTAATATTTTCACCAATAAAGATAAATTAAAAATAAATAAATTCATCAATCAAAAAAATGCAAAGGAACTGGATCAGAGAAATGTATCTATTGGGAATGTAAAAGAGTATAGCCACTTGGGAAAGGAGTATGGCAGCTTCTTACTAAAATATGTTTTCCATAATAACCCAAGAATTTCAGGGAAATGAAAATTCATGTCCACAAAAACCTGCACATTATTGTTCATAGTCACTTTATTTATAATAGCCCCAAATTGGAAACAATTTGGTTAACCAAATCAGGATATATACAAGCCATGAAATATTACTGCGCAGTAAAAAGGAATAAACTATTGATATACACAACAACTTGGAAGGATCTCAAGGGTATTAGGTTAGGTGAAGAAGTCCTAATTCTAGAGGTTAAGTACTACATGATTCCATTTATATAGCATCCTTGAAATGACAAAACTATAGAGTGTGGGACAGATTAGTGGTAGTCAGGGGTTAGGTAAGAGGGAGGTGTCTGTGGCTAAAAAAGAGTAGCGCAAGGGGTCCTTGTGACAAATTGTTCTGTACCTTGACTGTGGTAGTGGCCACATGATATTGCATAGAAAAACACACACACACACACACACACACACACACACACACACACAAGTACAAGTTAAACTGGAGAAATCTGAATAAGATCAGTGGATTGTATCAATGTCAATATCCTGGTTGCGATATTTACCATAGCTATGCAAGATTTTACCACTGGGGAAAAATGGGTGAAGGGTATATGAAATGTCTCATTTCTTACAAATGCATGTGAATCTGCAATTATCTCAAAATAAAAAGTTCAGTCCTGGCTGGTGTGGCTCAGTTGGTTGGAGCATTGTCCCATGCACTGAAGGGTCTTGGGTTCAATCCCTGGTCAGGGCATGTGCAGGAAGCAACCAATCAATGTTTCTCTCTTTCCTTTCCTCCCCCCCATCTCTCTCTCTCCCTCACTCCCTCTCTCATAAAAAAAAGTATAAATGACTGGTATTGCTGACAAAAATGCATGTAACCTGGATTTAATGAGGAAGGAACAGTAGACATCAGACAAATTCAAATAAACACCTGGCCTATAACTCTTCCAAAGTATCAATGCCATGAAAGAGAAAAAGAGACATGACAAGTGCATGGGGCATATAATCTGATCGAATAATCCAAGGTTTTCTTTGCTATAAAGAACATTATTAAGACAATTTTACAAAACCTAGAAAAGGTCTATAGATCAAATAATGGTATTGTATTAGAAAACATAATAAAGTATTTAAGGGTAAAGTATTTACTCTCAAATGGTTAAAAAAAGTATATACACATAAAAAAGAAATATGGTAAAATGTTAATAGCCACAAAGCCTGGATAAGGAAATACTTTATACTATTCTTGCAATTTTTCTGTAAGTCTGAAATTATAAATAATAATTATAACAAATTTTTTTTAATAGGGTACAAAATACTGCACAAAGCCTGGTACATAAATGTTCAATAAATTATAGTTTTCAGGTATTTTATACCAATTTTCAGATGAAGAAATATGTTGAGAAGCTAAATAAACTGACAGGAGGAACCATGACAAATTGGTGGTAAGGTCAGGATCTGAACTCAGATCCTCCTATCTGTTCCACACCAAGGTCTGTGCTCCTTTCAGGAGAATGAGGAAGGATGAAAATTTCACCCCTCTTTCTCACCCAAGGATCTGCATGGACTGTTTGAGGAGAAGATGTTATAGAAAAACTGGCCTCAAACCACTCTTTAAGCAAGTCTCTTCTTAGATTCCTAGGAGAAAAGCCTAGGACTGTGACAGGGACCTAACACCTCGAACTCAGCTCCCGGGGTGGCTATTTTGTCTATAGCACATCAAATCAAGTAACAAACTTACTGAAGCCCACCTGTAGGGGCTCCCCCACAAGCAGCACCCTGTCTTTCCTGTGTCTTTATTCACCCACCTGAAGTCCACCAAACCCTCAGGCTGTGCTGGTAAATGGAATTTCTAGGATGGCTATTGTGATATAGCTCTTCTATTGGTGTTTCCCACTCTCCCCATTACCCCACGGCTAAGCTTAGATAGGATAGATAATTTATTTTTAATAGATTTGTTTGTTTCTGAATAGATAATACATAGTTCAAAATTCTCATGGAACAAAAGGGTGTATAGTGAAAGGTTTCCCTCCTCCATTCTCTAGTCTCTTCCCACTGATAACCAGCATTACCAGTTTAAAAATGCAACTTTCTTCAAGTTACTAGAATTAGCTAGATCATGTTATGATATTAAGCTAACCATCTACCTACAATAATGCCCCAAGTGATCACAATAATTTAGTAATTTCCCCATGTAGGCATTTAAAATATTCTTAAAGTACTTGTGCAGACACATTTTCAACATTAAAATGACTGAAGGTTATAACTTTTTAAAAATGAAAATATATTTGTATTATGCATGATCACAACAGATGCCTTACGAACTCTATGGCTGGTAAGCATCAACCACTAGAGTCCTGGCAGCTCACCTGGTTCCTGTCGCGTGCATTTGTGTATCTGATCTTCTGAATGAAGTAGAATATGAGCCATGCTGAAGAAATAATCATCAAAACAATAAAGGATATTGACACGAAGACTAGAGAGCCTCGGCTGAAGTTCTTTGGTGGCATTCGAGTTCCAACAGCTATTGTCATTTGTACAGAGATGTTTTTCTCCAGATAACTCAAAATATCCTTACCCCTCAGTTCTGTAATCATGACAGCAATAATATCTCCAGTGCCTGTAATGTAAAATAAATATATATACTCAAGTGACATTTAAAATTTACAAGAACTTCAAATATATAAAAATGCTTAGAAAAACTACACTACAATTTCTGCTAATGGCATTTGCAGACTCAACTTTTTAAATGAAATGAAGTTGCAGTTGGGTATGCTGGCACCACGCAGGAACAGGAATTTGTTTTATAGTATTTAAGACTTAGACTTAAAGCATAAAATGATTGTAGTGTTAAGAGGTATATTAACTTGTGTTATAACTACCTTTTTAAAAATTATTAAGTCAGTCAAGTGTGACAAGAGACAGTATAAAACACTGTATTATACAACAATAAACACGTAATAAAATCATAGCAGGTTTTCTTTGTAAAACGTTTTCCATCTTAAATGCTCTTTAGAAAGTCCTGCCTGGCCGGGCGTGGCTCAGCGGTTGAGTGTAGACCTAGGATCCAGGCGATTGGGGGGTTTGATTCCTGGTCAGGACACATGCCCGGGTTGTGGGCTCGATCCCCAGTTGGGGGCGTGCAGGAGGCAGCAGATCAATGACTCTCTCATCATTGATGTTTCTGTCTCTCTCCCCCTCTCCTTTCCTCTCTCTGAAATCAATAAAGATATTATTTAGAAAGTTCCAACTCCTTAAGGAGAAAATGCCGTTATTTATAGTACAAAAATTGGTACTTTTTACACTAATCAATCTTAGACACATTTATGGAACACCTGTTGTGTGTAGAACTAGTACAAAAAATGGAAAGAATATAGGAAGTGCAGCTGTATAATAGCACTGAGCGTTAGGACACAAATCTGATAATTGAGTCAACAGCAGCAAAATGACAAATGGTGGTATCTTTTATTAAGAACAGTTGAAACTAACTTTGGTCCTATGTCTAAGCCTGACTGGAGGAAGGTTCCTTTCTAGTTTACCCCAGAACCCTGCTGGAAATTAAACTCTTCCTGAGGTAAATCGAACCTTCACCACTCTGGATGAGTTTGGCATCAAGATGCTTCCAGCTTCTAACAGCTGTCCAGAGGTTCTGCCACAGCCACAGACTACTGAATTTAATATTAAAGATGTTCTTAAGTTGCACTTCTAGTCACCTAGTTCCTTCACTTACACAATTTACTGTAGTACAGTAAAGGCAAGTGACTATGCACAACATGAAATTACAGTCCATTCCTCTTCCTTTCTCAACTTTCACAGTCTGCCTTCCTCAAGGAGCCCCAAAGACTCTGGGCGTTATAGGAAGGAGAATAAACATTTTATTTTAGGAAAGAGAAAATTATAACCTTATTCAAATTTGAATAAGGTTTGCGCATATAAATGTAGACCATCAAGACAAAATAAACAAACCCTCCAAAACTTGCCCTTTCAAAGGCTTCTTCAATGAATACTACTACTAAATATTTGGTTTATATGTTTAATTTATCATATTTAATAAAAGGGCTATCCTTGTATCATATGCAGTCAAAGACCATTCACAACTGAAAATAAATTCAATACTTAAAAGTAGTTTTATGAAAAATTTAACCCAATGGAACATATATATACCTTTGTATTACCTCATTCAAAACTGTGCCACTTTATCAAAACAGCAATTTATCAGAATACTGATTAAAAACCCCCAAACAAAATGAAAACTGCAAATTTAAAGAAAGCAACAAAGTTAACATTTTCATTATCTTTCTGAAATAAAAGTTCTGATCAGTAAGTTAGAGCAAATCATAACATTATGCTAAACCATTTTAAACTTCCATTTAGAAACCTTAGTTTTGTGCTTTTAAAATGTTGTTCAACAGGCAATGGTCTGTGGTATAAGATACCAGGTATGGCTATAAAGTAACTGAGACGGATCCCACACACGACACATGACAATCAGTCTCATTGCTTTATAATCACACCAGGTACAAACAGGGGTTTAGAAATCAGTTCTGAGGCTCCCTCCTGAAGACTCAAGCTGGAAAAGGAGCAGGGAAAGCTGCACAGGTAGCCAGGGGAAACAACTTCATTTACTCAAAGAACACTAAGTGAGCACCACCCAATTTCAATTGGAATGCTGTGTGGAAAAAGAAGTGTTTAATTATTTCAACCATCATTCAACAATACTTACTGAACACATACTATGACTAAGGCTCTTTAATGTTCACTTTTCAAAAAGAATGGAAAATTACCTACTGTGAAATTAAAAAAGCATATATATATATATTTCTGCTCCTGGTTCTTGGTACACGGCTCCCAAAATCCTTAAAATTTCCTAACTGATAAGCATTAAAAACATCCTTCATCTTTGGTCTTTGGTCTGTAATGCTGGTTCCTGACATGGAGCTCCTGAATCCCTTGGAATTTCCTCCTCGGACCTTCTCCTCATTCCTCGCCTCTAAAGCCGAGCTGGCCTCAAGATCTTGATTTAAGGATGCCTCTGACACTTGATTTTTAAAGATTTGCAAAGATGTAGCAGGATACAAAATAAATATCCAGAAATCAGTTGCATTTTTATACACCAGTAATGAACTATCAGAAAGGGAAACTAAGAAAACAACCCCATTCACAACTGCTTCAAAAAAAATAAAATAACTACGAACGAACTTAACCAAGGATGTAAAAGACCTGTACATGGAAAATTATAAGACATTGAAGAAAGAAATTGAAGATGCAAATAAGTAGAAGCATATACCATGTTCATGGATAGGAAGAATTAACATCATTAAAATGTCCATACTACCGAAGCACTCTACAGATTCAATGCAATTCCTACCAAGATACCAATGGCGTATTTCACAGAACTAGAACAAATATCACCAAAATTTATATGGAATCACAAAAGAACATGAATAACAACAGTGATCTTGAGAAAGAAGAACAAAGTTTGGAGGAACCATGCCACCTGATATCAGACTATACTACAAGGCCATAGTAATCCAAACAGCATGGTACTGCCATAAAAACAGACATAAATATCAATGTAACAGAATAGACAACCCAGAAATAAATCCACACCTTTAGAGTCAATTAAAATTTGACATAGGAGGCAAAAACATACAATGGACTAAAGATAGTCTATTCAATAAATGGTGTTGGGAAAATTGGACAAATATGTGCAAATAGATGAAACTAGACCATCTTCTTATACTGCATACAAGAATAAACTCAAAATTGATTAAAAACTTAAATGTTAGACTCAAAACTATAAAAATCCTGGAAGAAAACATAGGCAGTAAAATCTCAAACATTTCTTGTAGCAATATTTTTCCTGATATACCTCCTTGGGCAAGGGAAACAAAAAAATAAACAAATGGGACTACACCAAACTTAAGAATTTCTGCACAGCAAAGGAAACCATCAACAAAATGAAAAGACAACCCACTGAATGGGAGAACACATTCACCAATGATACATCTCATAAGGGGTTAATATCCCAAATTTATAAAGAACTTATAAAACAACACCAAAAAAACCAAACATTACAATTAAAAAATGGGCAAAAGACCTGAATAGACACTTCTCCAAAGGGGAAATACAGATGGCCAATAGACATATGAAAAGATGCTCAATATTACTAATTATCAGAGAAATGCAAATTAAAACCACAATGAGATATCACATCACACCTGTCAGAATGGCTATCATCAATAAATCAACAAACAACAAGTGTTGGCAAGGATGTGGAGAAAAGGGAACCCTCATGCACTGTTGGTGGGAATGCAGACTGGTACAGCCACTGTAGAAAGCAGTAGAGTTACCTCAAAAAATTAAAAATGGAACTTCCTTATGACCCAGCAATTCCACTTCCGGGAATTTATCCAAAGAAACCCGAAACACTAATTTGAAAGAATGTATGTATCCCTATGTTCACTGCAGCATTACTTCCAATAGCCAAGATTTGGAAACAGCCCAAGTGTTCATCAGTAGATGAGTAGATAAAAAAGCTGTTGTACATTTACACAATGCCAAAATACTCTGCCATAAAAGGGAAGAAAATTTTACCCTTTGTGACAGCATGGATGGACTTGGAGAACTTATTATGCTAAGTGAAATAAGGCAGTCAGAGAAAGACAAGTACCATATCATTTCACTCATATGTGGAATTTAATGAACTGAACTAACAAGCAAAACAGAGAGACTCATAGAGAGCAGGCAGGTAGCTCTGGTGCAAGGTGAGGGGTATTGGTGGGGAGTGGAGGGATTGAGCTAAAAAGGAAAAAAAAGAGAACTCATGGATATGGACAATAGTGTGGTGATGGAGGGGTGGATGTGGAAGAGGGCATAGAGGGGATAAATGGTGATGAAAAAATAAAGTAAAATAAATAAAGATTTGCAAAGACTTGGCCAAGCTTCTGGGGGATATTAATATCAGAGAGAATGTAACCTTCAAGATAAACCTTGGGTTAGTTCAAGCAGTGGCTGATAAGAGTTAAGGACTAATAAGACTGTAATGGTTAATCACTCAGGGAGAGAGGACAAATATCTGGAATATCCATCACCAGTCTCACATCCCAAGTTCTTGGCAAACACTGCTAGTAAGTCATGGATGTGGCCCCAGAATTCCATGCATTTCAACGTGCCCAGCAGCCATGATTAACTTACCAGAGATGATAACTGAGGAAAAACCTAGTTGTGATCCCTGCTTTCACCTGTTTTCTTGAAAACATTCTCTGTTATTATTCTTTAAAGTGAATCTAGGCTTCTACTGCTTGAGTTCGGCTACTTTCACACACAATTCAATTCTTTTCTCTTTTATTTTCAGAATTTTTAAACCCATAAAAAAGTTTCAATACTATATGAACACACATGCACTTTTTATTTAGATTTGTAAACTGGCAACGTTTTACCTTTTCTATACATATTTTTGTTGCACCAACTGAGAGTAAGCAAACATGACATTTGCCACCTGAAATACTTTAGCCCATCTCCTAAGAACAAGGACACAATTCATTTATCATACTCAAGAAAATGAACTGGTACAACACTACTCTGTAATATACAGTCCACATCCAAATATCTCTGCCTAGTTCTAATGATGACTTCGAGAACTGTCTAGCACCCAGGATACAATCAGGTCTGTGGGCACTGTGCCTAGTTTCTAATGTTGTTAGTCTCACGGGATTTAAAGCAGGGCCTCAGTCACTTTTGGTTGCTCACGACATTGACCTTTTTGAAGAGTTCAGGCCATGTTTAGAAAATTTCCCTCACTCTGGATCTGATTGCTTCTTCATAATCAGATCTCAGAAGTAAACATTTCTGGTAGGAACGTTACACAGGTGATGTTCTGTCCTTCGAGCGTGCACATAGAATTTTATCAGTTGGTTAGTCTGCTACCTGCCAGATTTCTCTACTGTAAACAAATGCTTTTCTCTTTTTAATTAATAAGCAATCTATGGGGTGATGCTTTCACAATATCCAGTTCTCCAATAAGCTCTCATTCAATGTGCTCACCCACTGATGCCCGCCTGAATCAGTTACAATAGTTTGCAAAATAGTGATTTTCTAATGCTCAATTTCTTCTACACTGTGTTAAGTGGTTCTATAATCAGAGGCACTAACATATTTTTGTACCTATCTTTTTTCCTGTTAAAAAAAATATGACTGCTGGGTGGGAGATTTTTCGGTAAAAATGAGCCCCCCCGTCTTAGTAAGTCTATTTTTTAATGGAAAAAAGATAAGTGGGAAAATATGGTAATGCTGCTATAATCCAGATTACAAAATCAATTTTGAGGGGCCAACAAAAGGAATCTCAGAATTAACCTCCTTTGGGCGCTAAAGTCAGAAAGTCTTGATTCAAATTGCAGCATGATATTTAACCTCTCTGAACTTCAGTTTCTTCTTCCAAAAAATGAGATATTACCTGAAGAATTCATGGCAGATGCTCAGTAAATGTACATCTTACTAAGGAAATCAAAAAGGCCTACTACCACAGAATTTTGGAACTCCTATTCCCTCTCTCTAATTCCTCCTCACACTTTGGGAAGCACTCAGGCATCTGCTCACAACACATTCCTCCTGCTACCAAGGGTATTCTGCCCCAGCTCAGGGAAGGCCCCCAGCTGAGAAATATCAGAAATCTCCCCCCCTCCACGCTGTCTCTCACTCCTGGGAATGAATCTCAGGACAAGCCCAGTTCAGCTGGGCAGCTGATTCTTTCACCCCAAAAAGGCATGCCCAGAAAGAAAGCACATGAGTTGACTGAGGCACCAGACCACAAGTGTACAGAGGTGCTTTTCCTGTAAACTCTTTTTTTACTTTTTTACTGTAAGCTTACCTCTTTATAAGGGAAAAAAATCTGTGCAAAATCTCACTTAGCAGAGGTTTTATGCTTTAACAGATAAACTTGTTTGTTCAGTTCAAATCAACTGCTAAAGTTTTAAGAAATTTTAAAGCTTAGATAATTCTAGAAAATTTCCCATAAAAAGAGTTGGGGGGGTGGGGGATGCTTCACCCCCACAAGAAATTGTGTGCAGGGATACTTTTGTAACTTCTAGTCAATGGCATCAGAGTTATTCCTATAAAAATCAATGACCTATTTATATGTAAAGCAGAACACTATATACTTTAAGTGAGAGATTAAAATTGCTTTAAAATTCTAGAATGGCTGCTGTCAAGGGCACAGTTAGTGTAATTCAGGGATTTTCTGTAATACTATCTCAGAGAAGTTGCACAGATCGACAAGCCCTGTTGCTTGTGTCTCAATGAGTCTGCTCCCTCATGGTCTGAGGCCTTCTCTTCACTTTTCTGACTTAACTGAAGTCCTCCTAAAGTCTTTATCTACAATACTCTTTAAACCTAGGACTCCTCCTCCTTCTCTTCACTAACCCTTAAAGAACTCAAGAGAAAAAAAGATATGCTAGAATCTTATATGAAATGAGTATAGCAATATTTCTGATAGATGTAGATGACAGATTATATTATAGATTTCCTGCTGACATTTATTGGTGGTTTTTCTAAAACATACACTTGTCATGTCACCCCTCTGTTCAAAGCCTTTGATGTAGCCCTTCTGTCAGCTAAATAAAGTTTAAACTCCTTACTCTGACATTCAAGGCATCTGGGAGCCAAATAAGCCTAAAGGTAACTATCAGGTGATAGTAAACAATCCTTATTGACCACATAAAACTGCTGATCAAGTGACTGAAAGAGTAGCCCATGTCCTCTAAGTGGAATGCAGGAGGGTTCAAGGAACTGGAAGTTTCAACAAATCCAAGCAACAGGAGAAGAGGGAGAAAAGGGAAGAAACATCAGATACTAAAGCTGAGACTCAAAAGCTACAATTCCGGGAGACAATGAGGCCCAGGAAGTAGCTATGGGACGGGGCTTCAGGCGAGGTGGAATGGTTGAAGGACCCAAGGAAGGAATTTTAGGTTGGGGTTTTCACTTCCCTCATGGATCCTGAAGTTGGCCAGGTGGTGGAAGGACTTGAATGTGAGTAAGCCAGGAGTCAAGGTGTCTGATGGGTGTACAGTGACAGGCATAGTTACCTCCATGTGATTAGAATGGCACTTCACCTCTGTGGTCTTCCTCCCCAAAACCCATATCCTCAGTCTAATCATGAGAAAAACATCAAATAAGTTCCAGTTGAGGGACATTCTATAAAATAACTAACAGTACTCCTCAAAACTATTAAAGTCATCAAAACAAAACAAGTTTGAGAAACTGTCACAGCCAAGAGGAGCCTAAGGGGACACAGGTCTAAATGTCAAGTGGTGTCCTGGATGAGATCCTGGCACAGAAAAAGGATATTAGATAAAAACTAAGGAAATCTGAAAGAAGTATAGAATTCAGTTAATAATAATGTATCAATACTGGTTCATAACTGTAACAAATGTACCACACTAATGTTAAGATGTTAATAATAGGGGGAACTGGGTGCAGAGGCTGTGGGAATTCTTTGTAGTATCCTTGCAATTTTTCTACTGTAAAACTGTTCTAAAAAATAAAGTTTATTTAAAAAAAGACATTATATAAAAGGGAACAGCTTCTCATCAGGAAAAAAAGAGGCTAGAAAAAACAACACTTTAAAAGTACTGAAAAGAAAATACTAGAATTCTCTATCTACTATGTCCTTGAAAAATGATGGCCAAAAAAAAGGGACATTTTCAGATATATGATAAGAAAATTCATCACCAACAGATCTTCACTGCAAGAAATGATAAATAAATTATCTGGGTTGAAAGGCAAATGACAGATGGAACTCAGAACTGCAGAAAGGAATAAAGAACTCCAGAAATGTTAATATGTGGGTAAATATAAAAGCCTATCCTATTCCCCTCACCAATCAGGGACGCCTTTTCATTCCTCCTCTAAAGGTTCCTTAGGCTTAGAGTCTGACAGGGCGTCTCAACAGAGGCAGAAACGCCCTCCTAGAGAGTGTCTATCTGGAATCTATGCAAAGGGTTTTATACTGAAACAAACATGGAGGGAAGCTACTGGTAGCAGGCATGGGCCTGGGAGGCTAACCATTCTGTAATGCAAACTGCCTGCAGAGCAAAGAATTATCCTGCCCCAAATACCCCTTTATCAGGTTTATCTTTAAGAAAAACTGAAATTGTAGAGCACAATAAGGCATCAACAAGGGGTAAGGGCACCCCACCAGACCTCTAACATATGCGGCCAGGCTGTATTGCCCTCCTTAGCACCAGTGCCGGTGGGACTAATGTTGAGCTTGCAGCATTAAGTCCACGGTCATCAGCATACGAACAGCCATCAAGTAAAAACTGTCTTCCAGCCTGTAACCTATGGGATTGATTTCTAAACCAGTGTTCTGAGCCCATACAGAACCCTTTCTATTATTTCAGCTCCCTCCTCTTCTGCTGCCGGAAAGGAAAGGATAAGCGTGAGAAAGATAAAAGGACAAATCAAGGGATGAGTTCCAACAGCCTACTCAGGACTGCACAGAGCCTGCAATATCTAAGCCAGACAGGAAGGCTCAGAGAAAAATCAGCTCCAGTATCTGACAGAGGGAGGGGCTCTCTATGTCCACCTAAGATTTAGAAAAATAAGAGAAAAATTCAGAGCTTATGCAAAAGTTTTAAAACAGAATCATCAGCAGCTATTTTTCAAAAGCTATTTTTACTTTTAAAAAGCAATTACCTAAGTGATTCAGTTTTAGAGTTTTTTGGATAATTATGAATTTTAAAAAAATGTATGGATCACATAGAAAATATAGAAGTATTTGCAAACTAAGGCAAAAAGCATACATACAATTTAAACTCATTGCCATAGCAGTACATTCAAACTTCAGGCTCCACCTTTTCTGAGGTAATTAAATCCACATTCAGTTAGAACCTAAAAACCTTAGAGAGTAAAACAATAGTATGACTATCATGCTACTCATTTTTTTGATGGGCTTTTAGAATAAAGGTAATAATAGATTTATATTAAGTGGCCCAAATTACTGATACTTAGAGGTGTTTTGCAAAGTGTTTATGATTTATCTTGTTTCCATAAAGTGAGTTTTTTAAATTCATGTTGTGAATATTCAACATTTTCTAGTCACTGCCAGATAATACATTTAAGAAAATAAGGTGAAAAAAGATGAAGAGCCATTCGACTAATTCTGTTCAACCAGCCAAAGAAACAATAAAAAGCATTTGATATTGCTGATTGATAAAAAGGTAGAAAAGCAACATTATTATTTGGTTACGTTTATCTAAATCACCTCATTTTTCTTTAAAAAATGAAAACACAAAACTATAAAAGATTTTCAATCTGACAATAATTTGACATAATTTAAGACTGTTAAATAACAACAGTGAAGTCTATATAAATTTTTTTAAATTGGGAAAATAAATCCTTAACTTTCAGACAAATGCGCACTATTTTAAACATCAAAGGGCCCATAACTTCCCCTTGACACTACCACATATCCGCTAACTCATTCTGCTTAACAAATAAAACCACGAATTGAGCGGTCTTTCCTGTCGATGATGTCACGAACACTGCATTGGGAAAAGTGTCCTTCAGTCACCAAATGAAGGGCACTGATTAGAACAAACATGAGCAACCTCTTGAAACATCACTGACAAGGGAAAAAACCAAAATACTTATACTTAACAGTATAGAATTTGAAAATTAGTTATAACATATATTCCTAAACTGAAAGAAAGCTTAACAAAACTACATGTCTTTATGAAATCATTTCAGTGCAGGACACACTGATTTTGTCCCAGACATTCTGCTGAGCACTGCAGAGAACAGGAAGATAAGACACAAACTTTAAAGAAACTTGCAAGACTTTCCCTACTGCTAGTCCAGTATAAGGGCAACATAAAAAGGAAAGGCTAATACTGTCCAAGAGGTACAAAAAAAGGTCCTCTGAGGCCTGCTGGGGCCTTGGATGGTAAACACACCGAGGGCATGATCCCGGGGTCTTTTTTTTGCAACTCTTACCAGTTCATATTAGAATGCATAGCACAAAGGTTTCTTTACTCAAATGAAGGGGAGAAAGAATTGACATGTGAGCAAGGGAGGGCTAAACGGGGATCTCTGGGTCCACTCCTCAAGGGTTGTGGCTCTGATGCAAGATTCCTTAACCCTCACGTGGACAGTGCTGTCCTATAGGAGAGAAGGGTGAGAGCAGCTGTGACACATTAATGAGCTAGCAAAGCAAGTGATTCTCAGCACATAAAGATTTTCTGTTGTTGTCCTCCAAAACAGAGATTCATGGCCTGCCACAGAATTAGATTTAGAGTCACAAGAGGCCTTCCCACTCAGGAGGCAATTTGACCTATGTCTCAGAGGAAGCTGGTGGGAAATCTGGGATTAAAACCTTTGTTTCCTGTCTTTACTTCCTTGTTTCTTAAAGCAAGATCTGGGGACCAGAGGGGCATCAGCATCATCTGGAAACTTACGAAAAATACAGAGCCTCATGCTGTACCCCAGACCTACTGAACCAGAATTTGCATTTTAATGAGATTCCCAGGTGATCAATATGCACATTAAACATTAAAGTTTGAAAAGGAGAGTATGTATCTAGAACTAGAATGTATGAGTTCTTTAATAATATCAGATAGTGCGAAATTTCAAAGTACTATACTAATTTACTTTCCCACATTGTTCTAATTTTCTGTGTATCTAATTATAACATAAAGCCATTTCCTATTGCTAAAATTGCTCTAAAAATAAAGTCTATTAAAAAACAAAAAAAGCTCATTATCATAGTGCCTGGCAATAAATTGCAACTACTGTTATTAAAAGTTACATTAGAAATACCCTAAATGTTTCTGCAAGAAATTAATAATATTGTTCCTACTGTAAAGTAATTATGCTAATAACTAAGTCAGTTTCAACACTGATTCTAAGATAAAAGTATCTTGTCAAACAAGTAATCCCTGAGAATGAATCCATGAGATACCTAGACAAATGATTTCAAATCTAATACATTATTTTTCAAAGCCGTCAAGTGAAATGGAGAAATGTAAAATGACTAGGGATTCAATCACAGTCAGTTTCTTAGTAAGTACAAGTTTTATAGATTCTTATGGTCATTATTTAAGAAAAAAATTTCAACTAAGGGGAAAAGGCACACAAATGGTAATGCCAAAAATAAATATAATCACAGAATTATGCTGAAAACGGCATGGTTTCGGCAGAGGTGGAATGCCTACCACCTATAAGGCAATGATTTCTAGGAGGAAAAATAAATCTATCACCTCCTTTGTTTGTTTACCTGGATGAGTCATGGTGACTGGTTCCTCTTTGGACTTATTATTGTAGATGACTACAGCAACTGCATTGTGGAAAGCAGCCCGTGATATTTTCTCTTTAAATGTGCAATTTCCCCTCTGCAGCAAAGCAATCCACTGTTTGATATTAGGAGGGACAAAGAACCGGGTTTGAGGATCACAGCCCAGATGATCAGCAACTAAAGAGAAAAGGGAAAAAAATACATTAATTTTTTTGTCAAGTAAAGATAAATAAGATCAATCAAATCTTTCACTAAAGCACGTCCAGCAGCTCATTGTCAGCAGAGCTATGGATACGTCCACAGAGGACACTACACTGACTCTAAATCCTTATCTGTACAGGGAGAAAGACGCTCCTGTAACGCAAATTAAAAGCAAAACATTCTGTTTATAGATCAACAAAAATAAAGAAGACTGTAACATCCAGTGTAGGGTGGTGAACAGAGGATGAAGAAAAGGCAAACACAGAAAACCCCAGAAACCAGGAGACTCATCTACCCCGACTTTGCTCACTTATTTGTATTTACTCCTCTCTCCACACCCAACCTCCCACCACCTTCATGAGGAGACTGATTTTGCTTGGGGTAAGTAAGGAGCCAGACTAACCTTTTGTTCAGTTATCAAGTGGTCTTGCTGAAATTCAAGCATGCCTGAACAAATTTCTAAGTAAATGTCTAAGGAAATTAGAAAAGTTCCCTTTGGCCTATATTCGAAAGTTATAATAGCTAAAAATAACAATCAGAATAAACAGATCATTCCTCTAATTTACATTTATTGTTAAAAATTACAATTCCACATTAGGATACATATTAACTTACTACATCCGCCTGTCTGATGAGATACAAATTACACGGCATTGGCCTAGATTTAGGGGAAAAGCTTGTTTCAAATGCCCTGAAGGGCATCTGAATTGGTTAGGGCAAGCTCCTTAATTTTTGCTTCTACAAACATGATCATCATAGCTCTGATACCCTCTGTAAATCTTAAGATCCCGCTCCTGGCTGTTCTTCCCATTCCTCACCCTCACACTTATAACAGGTTAGAATGAAAGGGGAAACAAGTCACCAAAGGGAAGTCTGAAGACTGCGGTTCCCCAGTGCCAGAGGACAGTGGGCCCTATGCCTCCTCGTGTGGGTCAGTGCCAGCACTATGCAGGCCAGGGAGGGAAGGGAACACAGCACAAAAGGGTAACACAGGAAGAAAGAAATAATAAAAACATTAAGTTTTAATCAATAACAAAGTGTAAAAAAAGACACCACCAGTGGGGAAATGTTTGCTTTCCCTGAAAGCACACTGTTTAGTAAAAGAAATGAAATGTTTACATTACCTAAAGAAACTGTAAAATGTAGAGATGCCGCTACTACAAAGAAATGTTACATTTATCATTTCCACTTAAATACCTTTCCCCCCAATTCTCTATCATGATGAGGGACAGCAATGAGAACATATTTGCTATCAGAGGTCTCCTAACACACAGTAAGTGGGAGATAAATGATTCCCTAATTTGTCATGACTGATACTGTCTACAACTATGACTCACCCTTTCCCTTAAACGGTTTCGTCCTTTCTCAATCAAATTAAACTTAGTAGTCAACTATTGAAAGACAGAGTCAAGGCACTGTGAAACTCTGAAAATGTGAAACACTGTTTACTTTCAGCAATATCTGTCTGTTTTACTGATTATTATGCTGTTTTAAAATATAAGCATTTAGGTGATGTGTTACGATACCCTCATTGTCTTGGGAAAACTTCCAATACTGTGTCCAAGTAGGTGCAAAGAACTTGTTTTAAGTGTTTCATTTGGGATTTTTCAAAATACGCTGCTGCACAAACCCTGAAGAAAATGCAGAATCAAGAATATCTAAAGAGCCCTGGCCTGTGTGGCTCAGTTGGTTGAGTGTAGTCCTGTGCACCAAAAGGTTGCCAGTTCAGTTCCCAGTCAGGGCACATACCCAGGTTGTGGGTTCGATCCCTGGTTTGGGTGCATGAGGGAGGCAACTGATCGATATTTCACTTTCACATTGATTGTTTCTCTCTCTCTCTCTCAAAAAATCAATAGAAACATTAAAAATAAAAGAATATAGAAAGAGATCTGTACACTTGTCTTCTGCAAAACATTTGTTTTTCTGTGACCTTCCTGACCTTCCTGTGATTTCCTATGTGTTCAACAGTGTGCTAAAGAGGAAACAACACAGTTAGAGGCCAGCAAGAAGGCCTGGGGGTTCCAAATTCTCTAATCTTCCATTTTTACTTATTTATAAAGATTGAGATAAAATTCTTACCCTCACAAGAGTTATGTGTATGTGAAAAAGTCTATAATAAATCCTCTACTCTTGGGTGCCTCTTATTCTTCTCCTGTCATTTTACAGGTGCCATCCTACATTTTCCTAGTTACCCAGCCTGGAGCCACGGGAACTCTACACTGATGTTCATGAAATCCACCTGGAGCTAGGCAGCACATTCTCTGTGTCCCTTGCTCCCAACAGCTCCCTAGTCTCATCCTTTCTGCCTGTTGCCCTGACAATGTCACTGTCCACTTAGAACAGCCATTCACTAATAGCCACAATGTCTAAAACTGAAAGACATAGCAAGGGGTGCAACCACAGAACACAATCTATCTCTCAAAGGAATCCCCACCCACCAAGAACAGATCCTATGGCCAATCCAAACAAATTCCAACAACAGACTGTATAAGCAAAAAGAATGTCCCTGTTCCCCCATTTGTAAAAGGTCTCTGAAAACATCCGTATCAGTGAGAACAGAATATGCAATGATAAGCAACAATAAGATATCCAAGTTCCTATTCAAAGAAGCAGTTTTCATTATTCAGAAAAACAAAGTAAGGGGTTTTCATAACCACTTAATATTGTAGTATGCTTATTTTATCTATCTATTCTTTCCTGGAATTAAAAAAGAACTTGAACAATAAAAATGTTAACAGCTAAAACCCCACAACTTCCCAAGAGGAATGATGAATGCTGTGATCCCGTGGCACTACTTCAAGATTTATACCAGTTATTTGTACTTGAAGCAATTTATTAAGTGAAGACATAAAACATCTATAATTATGAACCATAAAATTTATCAACAGCAATTTTGCTCAAATTCAAAATCATTTACTTGTTTCTTTTTACCTGCCAAGTTCAGAAGAGAACATCACCTCTGACTTCTTTGCATTTATTAGTCACAGTGCCAGAAAAAACTTATTAGAAGTTACCATGAAAATGTGAAATTATATATAATATAAAATATTGTACTATAATACCTTAATTATACCTTAATAAAGCTGAAAATATTGTATTACAGAAAAACTTCAATTTTTTTTCTGTATGGCCTTTCCTATTGAGTCCAGAAACAGTATTGAGACTTTTATTTACTCCTTGATTCGAACAGGAACAATGATAGAATCCTCACCTTAAGGGACATTAACTTAGATGTTCAGCAACATACTAAGTACCACAGAGAAATAGGATGGAACCAAACATTTTGGTATTGAATCTTGAAGAACCTCTAAATGTATTGAGGAGGCATGCCTGGCATAGAAGTGAAATATCAACAAGGCAGCATAAAGCACCAATTGGGAGAGTGCTTAAACATTTAGGAAAGGAAAAGAGCAATGTGATGGTCAAGGAACCTTCATGGAACGCTGGAAAACTGCTCAAGCAGAAAAGAGAGTGTACAGAAGTGGGCGGCACAAGAACACAGAAGATTAATCCCTTCTCTTAAACTCCTACGAAAATCAAATAAGCAGCTATACAGCCAAAGCTACAACACTATACAAATTTAAGATAGTCAAGTGAAGAACCCCAACTGCAATGGGAAAAGAGGAAGACTATTTTGGTACAAAGACTATGTAAATATTTAAAGGGTTTTGTGAGTAAATAAGAAAAAAAAATCTTTTAAAAATGCAAACACCCTACCTAATAAGTAGCAGTCACCACACTATTGTGTGGGTGGTGTTTCCTTCCATGCCCTGAGAACCATCAGTTGCTGCTGTAAGAGTCACAGCGGCTGGAGTGCAGGTGCCCCAATGCGTCTCTCGCTCTGACAGCCCGTGTCTCATTTTCTCTTCCTGAAATGCCAATCCCACTCCTTTGCTGACTACCTCCTAAGCTTCAGGATTCTGCTAACGTATCTTCTCCAAACACCTTTCTGACCTCCTTAGGCTGAGCTGGGTGCTGTGTTCATGTCTCCAAGGCACCCTGGGATCACAGCCATTTTACCATTCATTGTACTGTATTAGTAACTGGCTGTTAATTCTGAGTGTCTCCTAGGGGTGAGAACTAGCACCTTCTCTAATATGCCTGGCACATAGTAGACACTTAATGTACCTGATGAAGAGAGAGAGGGAAGGATGACAAAGGGAGACTAAGCAAGAACGAATATAAAGAAAAACCTTGTGCCCAAGACCTGTTTCATGTGGAAATGTTCTGACTTGGGCAATGTTCTATAAGCTGTTTCCTACAAAAGAAGTAAAAATAAAAATAAGCCTAATTAGTTACCCTGGATTTAGATATTTTCATTGTCATGTATGTTCTGGTTATTTGCTTTCCTATTTCTACAGATTACAATCTTTTTAATCTTTAGGTTTCCTGCTTCTACCTTTTTTCCCTTATCTTTTCTTTGTTAAATTCTTATTTTATAATTGAAAGGAAAAAACAGAATTCTTTATTTTTGTTTCTAATTCCTTCCTTCCTTCCTTCCTTCCTTCCTTCCTTCCTTCCTTCCTTCCTTCCTTCCTTCCTTCCTTCCTCCCTCCCTCCCTCCCTCCCTCCCTCTTTAAAATTGATTTGAGAGAGAGAGAAAGGGAGGGGGAGGGAAGGGGGGGAGAGAGAGAAACATTGATCAATTGCTTCCTATACTTGCCCTGACTGGGCATCGAACCCACAACCTTGGTATATGTCCTGACTGGGAATCGAATCTGCAACCTTTTGGTGTATGAGACGATGCTCCAACCACCTGAGCCACACCAGCCAGGGTAATTCCCAATTTCTTTTTTTCTCTTTTTTTAATTGACTTTAGAGAGAGAGGAAGGGGGGGAGAGAAAGAGGGAGAAAAGAAACATTGATGTAAGAGAGAAACGTCAATTGGCTCCTCCCATATGCACACGGACTGGGGAATAAAACCAGAAACCTGGGTCTATGCCCTGATCAGGAATCGAACAAGTGACCTTTTGGTGCACCGGACCACTCTCAACCGAGTCACATTGGCCAGGGCTATTCCCTCTTTTCTTCTGTCTATATATTCAAGTTTTATTTTTTAGTGGTTACCCTTAAAATGTTAACCTGCATATTTGATAAAAAGCTTACATTTAACAAATATTTCTATTCTCTCCCTGAGTAACACAAGGCTCTTAAAATGTGTATTATTTCATAGGGCTGCCATAACAAAATTCTACAAACCTGGAGGCTTAAACAACAGAAATTTACTCTCATAGTTCTGAAGGCCACAAGTCTGAAAGCAAGGTGTGAGCAGGGCCATGTTCCCTTCAAAGGCCCTAGTGGTGAATCCTTCCTTGCGCCTCTTCCAGCTTGTGGAAGCTCCAGGCTTGTGGCTGCATCGCTCCAACCTCTGTCTCTGTCTTCACATGGCCTTCTCCTGTGTCTGTGTCTTCACTTCTGTCTTGTATAAAGACACTTATCACTGGATTTAGGGTCCACTTGGGTAATCTAGGATGATCTCATCTCAAGATCTTAATTTAATTACATCTGCAAAGACCCTTTTCCCAAATAAGGTTTTCTCATTCACAGGTTTCCAGGAATTAAGACATGGACATGTCTTCTGGGATGCCACCATTCAATGTGCTACAGATGCAGCTCTAACTCCCAGTATTCAGTTCCACCTTGCTTTAGTTATCCCTTCTCTAGTATTTAATGTTTCATACAGTCAGTGATTCTTAAACTTTATTTACAGATATGCTTGTCAGTCCTTATACTAGTCAGGGTTCTCCAGAGAAACAGACCAATAAGGAGAGTGTGTGTGTGTGTGTGTGTGTGTGTGTGTGTGTGTAAAAGTATTTATTATAATGAGTTGGCTCACATGATCATAGAGGCTGACAAGTTCCAAGATCTACAGGGTAATTCAGCAAGATGAGTTGATGGCAGGTCTGAAACTCAAGAAGAGCCAATGTTTCAGTTTGAGTACAAAGGCAGGAAAAAAGCCAATGTCCCACTTTGAAGGCCTCAGGCAAGAGGATTTCTCTTACTGGGAGGAGAATCAGACCTTTTGTTTATTTAGCTTTCAACTGATTAGATGAGGCACACCCACACTGGGGGGGGGGGGGCAGCCTACTTTAATCTGCTTTATTCAGTCCAACAATTTTAATGTTAGTCTCATCCAAAACAAGCTCCCAGAAATACCAAGAATAATGTTTGACCAACTATCTCTACCCTGTGGCCCAGTCCAGGTGACGTAAAATTAACCATCATAATCCTCACATCTCCCTTTTCCTTCTGTGTTTCATTTCCTTCTTCCTTACTCTACATCCTTTAGAAGTTCTTTTAATGAGAATGTTACAGGTAAACTCACTTCCTATGGTAAACTTGTTTTTTTACATCTGATATCATCTTTCGTCTGTCCTCATTCTTGAATGACAGCTTAACCAGATAAAAAATTCTGGACTGTTATTTTTCTCCTAGCACTTTGAAGATACTTCATTGTCTTCTGCTTACGTTGAGAAGAGGCTAAACAAAACATTTTAATTGTGTAGGATTCTTGAATGTTATTTTATCTATTTTTAAATTTTGAATCTAGTATTTTTAAAAAGTAAAATAAGTGTGTTTTAAAATTTTTCTCCTAAGTAGTAATTTCTACTTTTTTGGTTATATTCTAAAGAAACACATTTTTACAATAAATTATTGGCCTTTCATATAGAATTTTTAAGAAGGCAACAATAAAGTATCTTCTGTATACCTAGAGTGCTGAATATATCAATCAACATTGGAAGGGTCATACATAGCTGAACTGTCAGCAACTTTAATTGTCAATAGCTATCCATTATCGTTTGTCTTCTATACTTAGTTACTGTATATCTCAAATGAATTTTTATCATTTTTCACATCCTCAGAACTTAAACATATCTACTGAACGTTCTCCATGACATAATAAAAAGCATCTTAAGAGTAATTTTAAATGATGGCTAATATAAATCACTATACCTGAAAAGTCATATTCAAAAATAATTTCTATTACAACTCACACAACAAATAGAGGGTAGGACAAAAAGTAGGTTTACAGTTGAGAGTACGTGAAACAGAGTTTATTCTTGTATTATTACTTATTAATTATGGTATTATTTTCCATATTAACAACTGTAAACCTACTTTTGCCCCACCCTGTACTTCATGCAAATCAAAATAACTAAAAATTAATGCTAGGTCCTTGTACAAACATGGTATCATAGTATAACATAAGTGATACCTATTTAATTTACATCACTTCTCACTCCATAAAAGTGTTACATATCAAGTACAACTCTTTCTGAGGCTCTCTTTCCTACTGGCTCCTATCCATCACGTTTTCCTCCCCCTTCTCGGATTACTCTTTCTCATTTTTCTGTTAGCAGTCTCTTAAGCTGGAGGTGTTCACCAAGGTTCTGCCCTAGGCCCCCTTTCTCAGTGGGCAATCTCATCCATTCCTATGGCTTCAATGATCACCTATATGTAGATAATGTCTAAATCTAAGTCTTTCTCCTGAGCTTTACTCTTTAAATTTCACTTGCTTGCCAGGTATTTCTCCTTGAATAGTGCCAATCGCAAACTCATTATCTTCCTCCCTCAAATGTGATCTTTCCATATAGAATTCCTGAGTGACAATATGGTCATCTACCTAAACACACAAGACTGAATTCCTTGCTGAAAAACAAGGATGTGGCTATGAAGAGACCTAGCTCCGTCAATAGTATTCGGTGTTCTTGGCTGTCACGAAGAGCTCACGAGGAAAGAGCAAAGCCAGCGACTATAAGTCAACACTGCTGATGTACAGAAAGAACACCATCGAGGGCCCAGAGGAGTATCTGAAGGCATTAGTTAATTATACCTTAAGCTGGGGGGAAACCTGATGATCTGATGTACCTATACTATGTGAAATGATTATCACATCAAACTAATTAACATATCCATCACCTCATATAGTTACTTTTCTTTGTGGTGAGAACACTTAAGATATACTCTCTTAGCAAATTTCAAATTTCTAATACGGTACATTAACTATAGTCACCATGCTGTACATAAAATCCCCAGAACTTATTCATTTTATAATTGAAAGTCTGCAACACTGGAAGGCATTTTAAACTTGAGCATTGTCCTGATACGTCAAGGTTGTGGGTTTGATCACCAATTGGGGCACAAGAATCAACCAATGAATGCGTAAGTTAGTGGAACAATAAATTGATGTTTCTCTCTTCCTCTCTCTCTCAAATCAGTAATAAAAAAAGAATTCTTGGGCAAAACAGTAAAAGATGTTAGAACACTCCTATTTTGTTTTATCACTTCTTTCTTCTGGTACTAGTACTTCTCGTACTAATGACTTTGACATGACGACAGTGTTGACAAAGACTGAGCTATCTGGAACATAATTTCAAATATAAGAATGACAGATTCAACAATGCATTAAAAGGATCATACATCACAATCAAGAGAATTTATTCTAGGGATGCAAGGATAGTTCAACACCTGCAAATCAACATGATACATCCCATTAACAAAATGAAGGACGAAAATCATACAATCATATCAATAGATGCAGAAAAAGCTTTTGACAAGATTCAACATCATTTATGATTAAAAACCCTCTCAACAAAGTGAGTATAGAGGGAACATAATACGAAGACAAGGATGCCCACTCTCACCACTCTTATTCAACACAGTATTGGAAGTCCTAGTCACAGCAAGTAGGCAAGGCAAATAAACAAAAGGCATCCAAATCTGAAAGTAAGAAGTAAAACTGCCTCTATTTGTAGATGACATGTTATATATAGAAAACGCTAAAGACTCTACCAAAAACTTAGAACTAATAAAGTAATTCAGTAAAGTCGCAAGATACAAAACCAATATATAAAAATCTGTTGCACTTCTATACACTAATAACAAACTATCAGAAAGAGAAATTAAGAAAACCTCATTTACAACTGCATCAAAAATAATAAAGTACCCAGGAATAAATTTCACCACGGAGGTGAAAAACCTGTACACTGAAAACTATAAGACATCGACGAAAGAAATTGAAGACGACATAAATGAATAGATATTCTGTACTCATGGATTGGAAGAATATTGTTAAAATGTCCATACTACCCAAAGCAATCTATAGATTCACTGCAATCTCTATAAAAATTCCAATGGCATTTTTCACAGAAATAGAACAAATAATACTAAAATTAGTATGGAACCACAAGAGACCCTGAATAGCCTAAGCTATATTGAAAAACAAAGAACAAAGCTATAAGCATCATGCCTCCTAATTTCAAAGTATACTGCAATGTTAACAGTAATCAAACACTATGATACAGGCATAAAAACTAACACACAGATCAGCAGAACACAATACAGAACCCAGAAAACCCCCCACACATAATTTAGTTAATTTATGGCAAAGGAACCAAGAACATATAATGGGGAAAGGATAGTATCTTCAATAAACGGTGTTGGGAAAACTGGAAAGTCACATGCAAAAGAATAAAACTGGACAGCACTATCTTACACCACACATAAAATCAACATAAAATCAACATAAAATGGATTAAAGTCTTGAACATGAGACCTGAAACCATAAAACACCTAAAAGAATACACAGGCAGTAATCTCCTTGACATTGGTCTTGGCAATAATTTTTTGGATTTGGCAACAAAAGCAAAAACACATAAGTAGTATATCAAACTAAGAAGCTTCTGCCCAGCAAAGGACACAATCAACAAAATGAAAAGGCAACCTAAGGAATGGGAGAATATATTTGAGATTCATATATCTGATCAGGGGTTAATATGCAAAAGATATAAAGAACTCATACAACTCAATAGGAAAAACATTTCTTCATCTTAGGGTCCCTGTTTTATGCAAGTTTCTATTCACAATTTCCTACCATTCCTTATATTTCACAGGATTTCAGCTAAGTGTGTAATATTGTTATCCCTTGAATTAGTATGTGAGTTAAAAGAAATGACTTACTCTCACCCCACCCCCACTCCCCACGTGCTACGAAAAGTATAGCTTACACTAACAGGGGAGAAGTACTTGTCCAGAGGCTGAGCTAAACTGCTAAGGAAGGAGGTAAGAGAACATGAAAATAAAGTCATGAAATTAAGTCCTTATAGAGGACTATTAGGAAAAAAATAACAGGAGACAACTCACATGACGAAACAAATGAGAACAGGAGGTTTAGGAGATTTAAAGTTTTCATAATCTGAGAAATACAATATAGAAAATATAATAAGAAAAACCTTTAATGTTTACCTTAAATATACAAAATAATCAATGAGGCTTGTTGAAGTGGGTCTTGATGGAAAAGTATGTTTTACTGAAGAAACTACTATCCAGAAGGAAAAAAGTAGAAGAAGCAGTTATTTTATCTCAAGATAATGTATGTCATTTAAGGAAACCCAAGTAAAAAGAACTAGAGAACATGTCTGAGAGACAATAATGAGACTTTGATGGGGGCAATATACCAAGGTCAACTGACCAAATAGAATAAATATGGAAGTTCTTAACATCACAAAACTGGCAGACAAGGTAGAGCGCTGGCAGGGCTTCCAATTACCTACAGAACTGCAGAAATCTCATTCAGCTAAAAGCAGTTGGTCTAACTTCCTGATCTGCTTTACCATTCATTGCACCTTCTGCAGGGCAAAGGCTAGAGGTAACCAGGGCAAACACTACCCAGAGCCTAACACAGACCCAGAATGTGAAGTCACCAATAACTTGGAAGAAGGGAACCTGTCATTTTAGAATTTTGCAAATCCCAAGGCAAAGAAAGCTGGGTAATTACAAATCATCTTTATGAGAAACTAAATGAAGAAACCATCTAGAATGCACAAGATGAATTAAACTTTAAAGAAGACTCATACAAAAGCTGTAAAGACAAATTCAGGATGATAGCACAGGCTTAAATTTTTTCCCCCCAAATTAAAAAGCCCAGAAAGAGATGAAGGTTGCGATTAATGACAAGAACAAACAAAGGGGCTTTTCTCATGCCCTTTCCCAAAGATTTTTTAAAACAGTTGTTTCACAGCAAGAATAGGAAAGAAATACATCTACTGCTCAGGGCCAACAAAACAATGGATGAAAACATTTCTCAAAACCTATTTTGCTTTGCTTTCTCTATCAAGGAGAATGACCTGATTAAGGAACAATGCCAACCAGCTTAGAAGGATTCTAAGCAACACACTACAAGGGTCTGTTCACTCACAATTTTATCAATAAATTTGAGCAGTGATTCTTAACTTTGGGTCTCTGTAGACCACTTGGGGTTTCAAGAGATATCTGAACCTCCTAAACCTTATTGAAATTTTGCGTATAGCTACACAAATATATTTTTTCAGCAGAAAAGTCTACAAACTTTCATTGAATCTTAAAGGAAATTCAGAAGAGCCAGAACCACTGACTTAAATGAAGATACAGAACATATGTTCATAACATTCACTGGTGACAAAGCTGCTAGAAAGAGTGAAGACTAGATGAGAAATCAGGATTCGAAAAAAATCTTGAAAGCCTGAGTGAACAGGATGAATCTAGTAAAATCAGATGGCTTAGGGCAGCCTCTAAGAAAAGACTTAGAAGCTTTAATCAACAGTAAGCTCAGTATGGGTCAGTGATTAGGGCTACCAAAATAACTTACACATACATACTCTCAGCAGGTGTCCAGAGGATGGGAAAAGGCAGCTCTACTCTCTCTTCCGCACTGATAAAACCAAACTGCAATACTGTTCAATTTTGGGTGTCTCTCTGTATTCATTTCCTAGGGCTGCCCTAACAAATGACCATAAACTCGACAGCCTAAAAGAACAGAAACACTGTCTCGTAGTTCTGGAGAGCAGAAGTTGAAATCAAGGTGTCAGCAGGGTTGCCTCCTTCTGGAGGTTCCAAGGGATAAATGGTCCTATATTCCCTCCTACCTTCTGGTGGGTGACAGCAATCCCTGGAGCTCCTGCGCCAGGGCAGCCCAACTCCAATCTCTGTGTGCCACTATTTTTCCATGTCCTTTTTCTCTCTGTGTGTCTGTATCCTCTCCTCTCCTTACAAGGACGCCAGTCACTGGATTTAGGGCCCACCCTAAACTAACATCTCTAACAAACATCTCTTCTCTTCCTTTTCTCTACCTTTGTCATTTATAATTGTATATTCTTTTGTTTTGTTAATCCACTGATTTTTAGAGAATGAAAGGGAGGGATGGGGAGAGAGGGAGAGAGAGAAACACATCAACTGGTTGTCTCTGGCACCAGCCTCAAGTGGGGCTGGATCGAAAATGCAACCCAGGTACGTGCGCCTTTGACCAAGAATCAAACCCCTGGCCCTTCAGTGCATGGCCTGACACTCTTAACTACTGAGCCACACCAGCCAGGGCTATAATTATATATTCTTAAGGTTAATAACATTTACTTCTGTTCTGCAACTATAATTAAGTCTTCCATGTTTTAACTATAGATTGATTTTTTTTTTTTTAAATCCTAGCCCAAGGATATTTTTTCTATTGCTTTCTGAGAAAGTGGGAGAGAGAGGAGACAGGAACATCAATGTGAGAGAGACACAGCAATTGGTTGCCTCCTGCATGAGCCCTGACCAGGGCTGGCGATTAAGCTTGCAACTAAGGTGCGTGCCCTTGGCTGGGATCAAACCTGGGACCCTTCAGTCCGTGGGCCAGCACTCTAACCACTGAGCAAGCCTGCTAGAGCTACAGTTCCATTTCAAACACTGAAAACCAATGAAAGCACTAATATCATCATAAAAATATTTCAGAAAAGCCAAGTCCTGTGCTAGGATTCCAATTCTCTCCCTAGGATCCACTTACTGCTCAAAACCATGCCACATTTTAACTTGTTTTATATTTGGACCACACATTCTTGGTGTTGGGCTTCCTCTTTTCTTACAGGGGAAAAACATGCCCTTTTCAACATATTCCTACTAGTATCTTGCAGCTTCCAGTCATTCTTTTTTTTTTAATTCTCACCTGAGGATATTTTTTCCATTGCTTTTCAGAGAGCGGGAGGGAGAGAGGGAGAGAGGGGGAGAGGGAGAGGAAGGGGGAGAGAGGGGCAGACATCGATGTGAGAGACACACATCAACTGGATGCCTCCCGCACGTGCCTCTACCAGGGTCAGGGATCGAGCCTGCAAAAGAGGCACATGCCCTTGACCCGAATCGAACCTGAGACCCTTCAGTCCTTGCGCGATGCTTCAACCACTGAGCCAAACCGGCTAGGGCCAGTTTCCAGTCATTCTAACCACTGCTTGGAATTCACTCCATTCTTCTTGAAGCTGGGAAATAAACTTAAAAAAACACACACCTGTAAGATACTTGTTCCATTCAGAGAGTATAATTTTACCCCTACGAAGGTTTTGTATTGAAAATTAACAATGTCCAAATAGAAAGTAAATGAGATGTGACCCACAATCCAATCAGTATAATACAATGATTTTTATTGTTTATATTATTTTGCATCCTTGTCCACCATAAACAAATTTTAACCCAGTCACAGTTCAATCACTTTATATTTACTTTTTTAAAAATATCTTTACTGATTTCAGAGAGAGGAAAGGAGAAGGAAAGAGAGGTGGAAACATCAATGACTGATGGGCTGCCTCCTGCACGCCCCCGACTGGGGATCGAGCCCACAACCCTGGCATGTGCCCTGACCGGGAACTGAACCCTGATTGCCTGGATCCTAGGTCGATGCTCAACCGCTGAGCCATGCCCAGCCAGGCTATATTTACTTTTGTAGCATATACACAGCTTTCACTACAATCCCCTTGAATGGCTGTGTAACATTCCCACTTAGTGGCTGTATCATAACTTATTAAACCCACTTGGGAAGCAGTACAGAGAAATGGTTAAAGTATGGGTGCTGCAGTCAGACTGACATACATCAAGTCCCAGCTCCACAGAACCCCGTGGTGACACAGCTGGTGGGTTACCTCACTCAGTTTAATTTGTCCAACACTAATCACCCACTTTCTATGTCCCAGGTAACACACTAAGTATCAAGAATACAAGAGTGGATAGAGAGCCCAAATCCCTGCCCTTAGAAACAAACAAAATAGATATATACTTTCCAATCATGTTAAGTGCTATAAAGAAAAAGGCACTGAGATACAGAAGAGACTTGAATTCCCTCCACAAAATGAGGATCTAGTACTACTTACTGCTGTTAAAAGGACTGAATGATAATCCATGTACAATACTTGGCAGCATTTTTGGTAATAGTATGTACCCAACGAATGCTTACCACATCACTGCCTGGGATAACCCAAGAGCACCAAACAGAAAATACCAACTTCCAGGTATACTCTTTCCTCTTCTCTCTGTCAATATATCCAACACTTTTTAAAGTTTGAGTTCACTGCTTGAAGTTTGATGTGCGTCTTTTTTACAGCCATTTCTCTCATCATGTTCATTTTTGTTTATTACCTCTTTGAATAAATTGAGTATATTTATAATAGTTGTTTAAACATCCTTATCTCTGACTCCATCATTTGTTTCGTTTCTAGGCCTGTTTCCACTGATTGTTTTTTGTATAGTTATAGGTCATATTTCCGTGTTGTTTTTAAAATTGATTTCAGGGAGAGGAAGGGAGAGGGAGAGAGAGATAAAAACATCAATGATGAGAGAGAATCATTGATCAGCTGCTTCCTGCATGCCCCCTACTGGGGATGGAGCCGGAAACCCTGGGCATGTGCCCTGACCAGGAATTGACCCGTGACCTCCTGGTTCATGGCGGTTGACACTCAACTGCTAAGCCACATCAGCCGGGCATATTTCAGTTTCTTAATTTTTGATTGGATGTCCGTTTTGAATTTTATGTTTTTGGGATCTGGATTTTATTGTATTCCTTTAAATATTATTTGTTCTGAACCAGTTAAGTTACTCCAAATCAGTCTGATCCTTTTAAGGTTTGCTTCTATAGGTGGGTTGGGAACAGGCTTTTCTCTAGGGCTAATCTGGCCTCACTCCATGCCCTACGCATTAGCAAGTCTTCTACTCAGATTACTGAGAATATGAACTACTCCTAGTTTTGTGTGAACTCCACCTGCTAATTTTTGACAGTCCTTCATCAAATGTGCAGACCAGTTTGAGGGGAACCCACTGCAGCTCTCCAGAGCTCAATCTATGTGCAGCTCTCTGCCCTCTGGTACTTTACATCTACCACATTCACATCTGCCTTGACCTCTGTGAGCTCTGGACTCTTGTCTCATCAGTTCAGGAAGACCACCAGATTCTTTTGGGATTGCCCCTCCCTGCACTGCAGCTTGGAAAGTCTCCAGGTGGTAGGCTGGGGCAGTCACAGGGCTCTGTTGTTTACTTCCTTTCTCTCACAGATCACTGTCCTGTGCTGTTTGTTGACCTATTTCTAAAACTGCTGTTTCACAACTTTGTCAAGTTTTCCAGTCACTTACAGTGACTGGAAGTAAACCTTGTGCCTGTTACTCATTTATGGCTGGAAGCAGGACTAATCAAGTTTGACCTCAAATTCCACATTTTCAATGAAATGTTTCTAGACTGCAAGTCCAAATATGTTAATTCTCTGGTCTCCATGCCATTTACGTACGATCTAGCAAAATAACAGTATACTCTGTCCACCAACCCCCCTCCCTCTACCTTCCTACAATGCCTGCCATCAGTTTCAGTACCGCAGGATTAAACTCAAATCATACATTTCAGTGGCTTGCTAGTGTCAGGCACAGTCCTAGGTGTTTGGCTGAAACAAAGAGACTGCGCCTAACTTCCAGGAGGACCTCACAATTTGGGACAATTTAGTTAGGCAGGAATCAAACTCTCATCCATAAACACCTAAGATAGTTTTTAATGGGAAAGACTAAGGTATAAATGAACCTTTAGAACAGGGATTGTCAAATGTTTTCTTAAAGAGCCAGGAAGTAAAGTGTAGGTTTGCAGGTCACACAGGCTCCTGTTAAAACCACTCAACTCTGTAGCTTGAAAGCAGCCAGAGACTTGTGAACAAATGGGCACAGATGGTTTCAATAAACTACTTTTTAAAATTAAATGTATTGGGGTAACACTGGTTAATAGGATCATCTAGGTCTCAGGTGTAGATTTCTGATTCAAGATGTATATTGCACTGTGTGCCCACTACCCAAAGTCAGATCTTCTCCTGTCACTATATATCAAGCCCCCATCACCACCTACCCCCTTCCCTCTGGCAACCACCACACCACTGTTTGCGTCCACGAGTTTCAGTTTTACATCCCATCTATGGGTGAAATCATACGTTTCTTAACTTTTTCTGCCTTATTTTACTTAGCATAATATTCTCAAGGCCCATCCAGGTTTTCACAAATAGCAGTATTTCACCTTTTCTTATGGCTGAGTAGTATTCCATTGTGTATATGTACCATTTATCCAATCCTCTATCACAGGACACTTTGGTTGTCTCCGTGTCTTGGCCACTGTGAATAATGCTGCAATGAACATAGGGGTGCATATATCGTTGCAAATACATGCTGTTGAGTTTTTCAGGTAGATACCCAGGAGAGGGATTGCAGGGTCCTATGGTAACTCTATCCTTAATTTTTTGAGGAATCGTCAGACTGTTTCCCATAATGGCTGTAGCAGTCTACATTCTCACCAGTAGGGAACGAGGGTTCCCTTTTCTCCACAGCCTCTCCAACACTTGCTATTACTTGCTTGTTGATAGCAGCCATTCTGAAAGGTGTAAGGTGGTATCTCATTGCGGGTTTGATTTGCGTTTCCCTAATTGCTAGTGAGGTTGAACACCTTTTCATATATCTGCTGGCCACTGGTATGTCTTCTTGGGAGAGGTGTCTGTTTAGGTCCTCTATCCATTTTGTTAATGGGATTATTTGTTTGAGTTGAGTTTTATGAGTTCCTTTATATACTTCGGATATTAAACCTTCGTTGGAGCTGTTTGCAAATATCACTTCCCATCTGGTTGGCTGCTCTTTGTTTTGTTGTCGGTTTCTTTTGCTGTGCAGAAGCTTTTTAGTTTGATACAATCCCATTCGTTTATTTTTGCCTCTACCTCCCCTGCCTTTGGGGTCAAATTCATAAAATGCTCTCTACAACCAAGGTCCATAAGGTTTGCACCTATGTTTTCTTCTATGTAATTTACTGTTTCAGATCTTATATTTAGGTCTTTGATCCATTCTGAATTGATTTTTGTACATGGGAACAAACTGCAATCTAATTTCATTCTTTTGCATGTGGCTTTCCAATTTTCCCAGCACCATTTAATGAAGAAGCTTTCTTTACTCCATGTGTGTTTCTGGCTCCTATGTCGAAAATTATCTGCCCATATACATGTGGTTTTATATCTGGGCTCTCAATTCTGTTCCATTGATCTGTGTATCGGTTTTCCTACCAATACCAGTATTGAAGCTCTGCAGTATAATTTGAAGTCAGGTAGTGTGGTACCTCTGACTTTGTTCTTTTTATCTCAGGATTACTTTGGCTATTCTGGGTCTTTTGTGATTTTTTGTTCTATTTCTTTAAAAAATGACATTGGGATTTTGATGGGAATTGCATTAAACCTGTATATTGCTTTGGGTAATATGGCCATTTTAACTATGTTGACTCTTCCAATATATGAACACAGGATATTTTTCCATTTTGTTGTGTCTTTTTCAATTCTCTTAATAATACTCTGTAGTTTTCAATATATAGGCCTTTCACTTCCTTTGTTAAGGCTATTCCTAGGTATCTTACCTTTTTGGTTGCAATTGCAAGAGGAATCCCACCCCCCCCAATTTCTTTTTCTGAAGCTTTGTTGTTAGTATGCAGGAAGGCAGTGGATTTTTGTACACTGATTTTGTATCCTGCAACTTTACTGTGTTTATTGTTTCTAATAGGTTTTTGGTGGAGTCTTTAGGGTTTTCTATGTACAGAATCATGTCATCCGCAAAAAGTGACACTTTTACTTCTTCCTTCCCAATTTGGATGCCTCTTATTTCTTTCTCTTGCTTTACTGCTCTGGCTAGGACCTCCAGAACTATGCTGAATAAGGGTGGTGAGAGTGGGTATCCTTGTCTTGCTCCTGATTTTAGAGGAAAGCTTTCAGTTTTTCACCAGAGTATAATATTGGCTGAGGGTTTCTCATATATGGTCTTTAATATGTTGAGGTACTTTCCTTCTATTCCTCATTTTATTGAGTGTTTTAATCATAAATGGATGTTGTATCTTATCAAATGCTTTTCGTGCATCTATTGATCACAATTTTTATCCTTACTTTTGTTAATGTGGTGTATTACATTGATTGATTTGCATATGCTGAACCATCCTTGTGCCCTGAAAGAACTCCACTCGATCATGATCTATTATTTTTCTGATGTACTGTTGTATTCAATTTGCTAGTACTTTGTCTAGGATTTTTGCATCTGTATTTATCAGAGATATTGATCTGTAGTTTGTGTGCATGTGTGTGTGTTATCCTTTCCAGATTTTGGTAATCATGGTTATGCTGGCCTCGTAAAATGTGTAAAGAAGTATCACCTCTTCTTCAATTTTTTGGAAGAGTTTGAGAAGGACAGGTTTTAAATCTTCTTTGAAGGTTTGGTAGAATTCACTGGTGAAGCAATCTAGTCCTGGACTTTTACTTTTGGGGAGGATTTTGATGGTTATTTCAATTTCCTCACAGTTGATCGGTCTATTTAGATTTTCCAGTTCATGATTTAGTCTAGGAAGTTTATATTTTTCTAGGAACTTATCCATTTCTTCTAGGTTATTGAATCTGGTGGCATATAGTCTTTCATAGTAGTCTAATATGATCCTTTGTATGTCTGTGATGTCTGTGGTGACTTCTCTTTCATTTCTGATTGTTAATATGGGTCTTTTTTTTTTCTTACTGAGTCTAGCTAGAAATTTATCAATTTTATTAATCTTTTCAAAGAACCAGCTCTTGCCCTGGCTGGTATAGCTCAGTTGGTTGAGCATCCGCCATGCACCGAGAGGTTGCCAGTTTGATTCCAGGTCAGGGCACACGCACGGGTTCTGGGCTCAATCCCCAGTAGGGGGAGTGCAGGAGGCGGCTGATTGATGGTTCTCATTGATGTTTCTCTCTCTCCCCCTCTCCCTTCCCCACTATCTCAAATCAACAAAAAACATTTTAAAAAAAGGAACCGCCTCTCTGTTGTATTAATTTTTTGTATAGTAATTTTGTTCTATTTCATTCAATTCCGCTCTAATTTTTATGATTTCCTTTCTTCTGTTGACTTTGGGTGGCTTTTGTTCTTGTTTCTAGTACTTTAAGATGTAATGTTAGGTTGTTTATTTGGGATTTCTCGTTTCTTGAGGTAGGCCTATAATGATACAAACTCCCCTCTTATTACTGCTTTCCTTGCATCTCAGAAGTTTTGATATGTTGTATTGTCATTCTCATTTGTCTATATCTTTTTCTAAATATATTTTTAAAATTTTTATTCTTTGGTTAACCTTCACCTGAGGATATTTTTTTCATTGATTTATAGAGAGAAAAGGAGGGAAGGAGGGAGATAAGAAACACTGATGTGAGGGAGACACACCGATTAGTTGCCTCCTGAATGCGCCCGCACCAGGGCCAGGGACTGAACCTGCAACCCAGGTATGTGCCCTTGACTGGAAATCTAACCTGTGACCCTTCGGTACAAGGGCTGGCACTAACCACTGAGACACACCAGCCAGGGCATCTCTATATATCTTTTGCTCTCACCTTTTATTTCTTCTTTGACCAAGTCTTTTTTTTGTAGTATGTTGCTTTACTCTCCATACATTTGTTGGTTCCTTTACTTCCTTTTCACAGTTGACTTCTAATTTCAAGGTATTGTGGTCAGAGAACATGCTTGGTATAATTTAAATATTCTTGAATTTGTTGACCCAACCTATGGTCTATCCTTGAGAATGTTCCATGTGCACTGTAGAAGAATGATGTTCTGGGATGAAAGGCTCTGTAAATGTCAATTATGTCCATTTGGTCTCGTGTTTCATTTAATGCTGATATTTCTTTAATGATTTTCTGCTTGATTGATCTAGCAAGAGCTGTCAATAAAGTATTAAGGTCCTCAACTATGACTGTGTTTTGTTCTGTTTCTCCCTTTAATTCTGTGAGTAGTTGCTTCATATAGTTCAGTGCTCTGATTGGGTGCATATGTATTAAGACATGTTATGTTTTCTTGATGTAGAGTCCCTTGTATCATTATAGAATGTTCATCTTTGTCCCTTGTTACCTTTATCTTGAAATCTATTTTTTCAGATATTAAGTATGGCTACACCTGCTTTCTGTCAATGTTATTTGCTTGGAGAATCATTTTCCACCCTTTCATTTTGAATCTACCTTTGTCTTTGCAGCTTAGATGTGTCTCTTGAAGGCAGCACATGGTTGGTTGTTTTTTTTTTTTTTAAATCCAATCTGCTACTCTGTGTCTCTTTATTGGTGAATTCAGTGCATTTACATTTAGGGTAATTATTGATGTGTGAGAATTTCCTATAGGCATTTTGTCCATTATTTTCTGGTAGCTCTGTGCCTTTACTGGTTCTTTTCCTTTGCGTTTCTGTGTGTTGTTTTTGTTTGGTTGTACTGCATACTTCTTTCCTCTGTTTCCTCTTTTTTAAGCTATGTGTCTCAGTTTCAGGGTTTCTGTGTGTGGTTACCATTAGGTTTATTAAAGTTGCATATATATATATATATGTGTGTGTGTGTGTGTGTATATATATATATATATGTTTTTTCTTTTGAGTGCATCTGATCTCCATCCACCTGTGCAAGTTCAGACCTTTATATACATACACACACCTTTATGTTTTTATTGTCACAAATTATCCCTGTTTATGCTTTACGTTTTTTGGTTATCTTACTTGTAGCATTGTGACCTTATGCTCTTTGTTTCAGGTAGAGTAACCCCCTTGAGTATTTCTTGCAGTGGCAGTTTTCTGGTAATAAAATCCCCTCAGCTTCTGTATGTCTGGGAAAGTCTTAATTTCTCCTTCATATTTAAAGGATATCTTTGCTGGATATATTATTCTTTTCTGGTAATTTCTCTCTTTCAGTCATTTGAGTATTTGATTCCACTCTCTTGTGGCCTGTAGAGTTTCTGCTGAGAAGTACCATGATAATCTGATGGGTCTTCCTTTGTAGGTCATTTCTTTCTTTTCCCTGGCTACTTTGAAAGTTTTTTCAGTCATTAATTTTTGCCAGTTTTAATACAATGTGCCTTGGAGAGGGCCTCTTCAGACTGAGGTAACTAGGTGTCGTTTGCTTCTTGGATTCGAGGATCTAGTTCTTTCCAGAGCTTTGGGAAGTTCTTATCAACTATTTGTTTGAATAGGCTCTGCTTCTGTGTTCCCTTCCCCCTCTCTTCTTCTGGTATGCCTATTATTCTTGTATTGCTTTCTGATGAAGTCAGCTAGTTCTTGCAGAGCTTTTTTGTTTTTGTTGTTTTCTTTTATGCTCAGGTCTCTCTCTTCTTTCCTCTGCATCATTTCTAGAATCCTATCTTTAATATCACTAATTCTGTCCTCCATCTGGTTGGCTGTTTCCTATGCTCAGTAGTTCACTCCTTATGTCCTTAATTGAATGCTTCATTTCCAGGATTTCTGATTGGTTCTTTTTTAAAGTTTCAATCTCTTTGGTAAAGTACTCATTTTGTCCATTAATTTTTCTGAATGCATTAAATTGCCTGTCTGTATTTTCTTGAATATCATGGAGTATTTTCAGAACTGCAATCTTGAATTCTCTGTCATTTATATCATATATTTCCATGTGTTCCAGTTTGCTTTCTGGAGACTTTTCATTTTCTTTCTGAGATACCTCGTTATGGTTATTCACAGTATTTGCTGATCTCCTTTGTCTAGGCATCTATGTATTACCGGTCCTTCTCCAGCAGCTTTCTCTGAGGAGGTCTTTCTACTATTTTTCCAGTAGGTGGCGCTGAATTACAAGATTCTTACCTCTGTAACTTCCCTCAACTGATTTCAGCAGCTGCCCTCAGACAGTACAACACAATGCTGCTTGCTGCTTGGGGGTGGGGCTTATTTGCCCTCACCTTAATGGTGGTGGGAACCTCCACCGGGGTCACCCCCTCCACACACCCCACATGGGGATCAGTCACAGATGGAAACTGATTCTGCTGCAATAGCTCTCAGTTTATAGATAATGTGCTCTTCAACCCAACACCAAGGGTGACAGGAGGCAAGTTGGGGAGTCCAGTGGGTGGCAGGGCTCTGTGGCGCCATTTCTTTGGAACACCAAAGGATGGACAGCTGCAGTAGAACCCCTGCAATGTGTCCTTGCCCAGGCTTCTCAGCTGGCTCAGCGACAGTTCACACCGTTTGCCCTGCTGGAGTGCCCACTGAAACACTCTGTTCTACCCTGCCAAAGGAAGTGCCTACTACCACCAGCCTTCAGCTGCAGGGCTGCATCTGTGGCCTTCTGAGCTTTCCTCCCTTCTCGCCTCCCAGTCTGCTCCCATTTGCCCATCTTTAGATGCTTCAATGCTTGGGTCTCTCAGGCATGCCTCTATATTGAGCAGGGAATCCTTTGTTGAGCTATAGTTGATGAACTTATTGAAGTTTCAGAGGGAGAAGTCAAGGGGATCTCTCTTGCCCCCATTCCTGTGACATCGTGCCACTCCCCACAATAAACTATTTAAAACAATAGGTGGCTGGCCCCCTGGCTGTAGTTTGCAGAGCCCTGCTTCAGAACAAAATCCTCCTATAGGTTGAAGAGAGCCACACCATCTTCTGCAATGACATGTCCTCATTGTGCCATCTAGACAAGGCTGATGTCCTCAGCAAAAGGATGAAGTTCTCCCAGGCAGGAATTACATACCCTGTCTTTTGAACCACCACAGGAATTACATAACACAAGCATAGAGTAGGTGCATATTAAGTACTTTTTTCTTTATTCAATTTGACATTTGAAGGGTTCCTTTTGTTTTATTCAAAATTGCCTCCAACCGTACAGAAAGCTATCCTTACTACAATTTATGGAAAATATGAATGTCTAGTGAATAAAATATCCTAAGGAAGACGAAACAAACGTTGATAGTCCTGAAAACTTAGTTTCATTTTGTAAGTAAGTCAAGATTACTACGCTTAAAAGAACCAGCTCTGAGGGCTATGCATTCATCCCACCAAAGCGGACATGGCCCAAAACACTACTGAACTCCTCTCTGAACATTATCTAAAGACAGAGTTTATAAGCACAGAAGAAAATAACTGCCTCAAAATGTCAACTGTCAAAATTCAAATCTAGAAAGACAAATATTTGATATACTACACATAATCTCACAAAACAAATTCTAAAAGTGTTTACATTTATTTTTCATTGCTGCACAATATGTGTATATGTGTACACACATATACACACACGTGATTGGTTTGAAAAAACACACCACTCTCCTTAATAGGTATATTCTGGTACGTCTGTTTTAAAAGATTTACAACATAGGTAAATGTGGTACTCACCTCCTCCCACAACCACATCAAAATTACAACTAAAATACAGAACAACCATCATTCAGAACCGCCTAAAATCCAATCCTGAACATTTCTATGCAAAGCAAAAAGTTGCTCATACCAAATTCTTCCCACCAGCACATCTGCATACATAATGACATCATCAACACAGGGCCCTCTCCTCTCCCAACCCCCACTCTAGGCTCAAACAAAAAGTTAGTATGCACACATAAAGCACATTTACAATGTCTGCTCCACAGCAGATACTACACTAGCTAGTTTCCATTGTTTCTAGTTCTAAGCTCGCCCTTTGCAAAAAAGCTGCGATCACCACATAAAAACATTTCTAAAAATGAATTCTTTACCAGTTAAAATACACAATTTGTTAGCACCAAAGGAATCTCCATTTACAAATGCATTCTTTTTAATGATAAAAAATATATTTTCTAAGTACACTTGTCTATGAAGTATTTTATAAATTTTAACACTTTTCGAAATGTGTTTTTAAAATACCACAACATCTAAGGAAAAATTGCCAATCTGCCCTTCAAAGGTATGGGACAAATAAATCTTCTTCAGTAATTCATGCATGCTTAATTGATAGCACCGCAAAATACCAAAGAAAGGTTTCTAATTTCACAAACCGAGTCAGAGATTTAAAATAAGTCATTATTACATTAAGCTCTAGGAAAACTGCAAGGTTATTTTGTCTTTATGTTCATTTCTACCACACATTTACCCTCAAAGTGACTTTTCATTAATTACACATCTACTGACCACAGCTGGTTTTTTGTTTGTTTGTTAGCCAGGAACTGTTTGAAACTTTTTATTTTTGTAAACAGAACATCACTTTGTTTAGTGTCGACACACAGTAAGTCCTCAATAAAGATGTTAAGAATTTTCTTCAATTCAAAACTATAAAAGCATAAAGGTCATAAGGAATGCAATAATTTTTCTAAAAATGTGAAACTCACTAAATAAAAAATATCATAATGTGAAATATTCAAACATTATTCCAATTTTAAGCCATTTTCAAAAACTGAAATATTGACATAAGCCATTTTCTTAAACATGAATAATTTTAACAGATTTCTACCACCATTCTTGTTTTTCAAAATACATCCCTAAGTTCTTGTTGCAAATGTAGCAAAGTATCTTGGATTTCATGTAAATGCATAGGTTTAGAAACAATTTACAGGTAAATTGGCTTACAAAGACCCCAACTAGAATGGGAGCTTCAGGAAGGGGAGGGATTTTTATCTGTTTTGTTCACGGCTGTTGTCCCTCCTTCATCACCAATACATTATAAATGGTGCTCGGCATGCAGTACGATTTCAATTCATATTTGCTGGACAGAGAGAACCTATGTGCGCAGACCTCTTAGCACAAACCACCTGTAGGATCCCACCAACACCATGAGAAAACCTGGAGCAAACTCATGTGCAAATACTAAATAAGCGAGAAGAGCAGAAAAACACTCAGTGAACTGATCACAGACCATCTTCACACACTGCTCCAATGGGTTCACTTTGATGCAGTGTCTAAAACCCCACTAATTCAGAGATTCATTTAGGTTAACAAGATCCCTCTCTTAAAAAAGCAGGAACCATTTAAGCATCTCAACAACCTTATGAGGTAAATATTTCACCATTCCATTTTGCAGATGAAACAGGATAAGGTGCCAAATTACTTTCTAGTGTTACACAATTTTCCTACAGCACGACACGTTTAATCCTACATAGCTACCTTCCCAGTGACGGGAATCACACACATCAGTGCACCTTAGTTCCCAGTACCCTTCTATCCAAACACCTTAAACAAGCTTTCTCAAGGATGGGGCTTTTGTTCGGGATGACAGGCAAGCAACAAGTAGTTTTAGCACTTTGGAGGAAAGAATCTAAAGAGATGGTCACCGATTTGGGGCCTAGGGGAACCAAGTTCCAAAGACAAACCACAGATTTCAAAACACTACAGGGCCAGCTCTTGCTCCAGGACAGCTGGCCTCGCTTCCTCTTCCTACCTTCCACATGACCCTTACTGTTCTCCTCCACACCAGAAAATAGGCAACCATTGTTAGTGCCACAGTGTGGCAATATTATGTGTCCCAACCACAGTGACTGGCACAGACAAGGCACGCAAATATTTACAGAATGAACCAAAGACCAAGGCTGTTTCCGTGGGCAAGATGGGGCCACTGTTTTTAACAAAGTGGAGATGAGAAATGCACCTTAAGCACCTGGTTATTGGTGTAAAAGTGGCCAGTCTAAACTGGGGACATACTATAATGAAAGCCTTAAGTGATTCTTTTTTCCTCAGCCAGATTGCCTCAAAGGAGAAAAAACTTAGAACTTTAGCACACAAAGACCTCAGAAGGGGCATGTTTTCATGTTAGAGTATAAAACAAACAGCATTACCTTATTTAGATTGCCTAGTTTAGGTCATCTTAACATGAAGAGCAGCTTAAAAAAAAAACCCACTCAGCATTCTCAGAGTGAGAGCGGGGGTGGAGAAGATAGCAGACATTTTCCAAAAAGTTTACAGTGGGCCAAAACAACAACAAAGAATCAAACTCCACAATGTGGAAAAAGTTTCCTTTAAAATATGACCAGTAATTTCTACAAACATGTATTTTATACCAAATAATTAAACGGCGCCCATGTTTATGCTTAAGAGAGAATGAGCTAAATGGCTTCAAAGACAATTCTGGAAAATTGTACCTGTATCTCCTTTGGCCAGCAACGGTCACCTGAAGACTTGGCTATCAGGTTCTCTCCATCTGAGATTTTTAGGCGTCAAATTAAAGTAAAACTACTGGGGCAGAACAAGAGCCAAAAGCAACAGGAAAGATGTCCATTTTCCTCTTCCATTCCCCCGCCCCACTTGCACTTAAGAAAAACCGCACGTTTTTATGAGGATAAGGCCTCATCCTTTGAGATGCAATGCAGCGTTAAGTCTGATTCGGGCAGGTTAAGCCTCCCCTCGTGACCGAGTTTTGCGCTCCTCCACCGCTCCCTTTGTTTGAGCCGTCCCTGCAAACTCGCAGTCCAGTGCCCTCGCGTCAACAAGCCCCCCGCACGCGGCGCAGGGACGCCCCCAGGGCTCAGGAAGAAAGGAAAACCCGACGGCGCTCGGAGCCTCCTTCCCAGGCGCGACCAGGCCGGGCTGCGCGCGAACGAGACCTCGCCGCGGCCGCCGGCTGAGCGACGCTGGGGGCCCGGCGGCGCGCGGTGGGGACCCCCGCCCACCCCGCGCCCGGCGTCGCCCCCGGCCCAGCACTCACCTCCGTGGATGGGCAGCGGCGCCAGCACCTGGCCGCGGACCTCGGCCTTGGGCGAGTCGAGCCCGTAGCGCCCTCGGTCGATGCGGAACGTGAGCGGGGCGCCGCGGCCGGGCTCCTGCACGGTCACGTTGATGAGCGCCGTGTAGTACTCCTGGCTTGTGTTGTCCGCCCGTGCCGACCACAGGCTGCAGGTCAGCAGCGCGAGGGCAGCGAGCCGGGCCGGGCCCGCCCGCGCCGCGCCGCTCATCGTCCCTCCGGCCGCCGCCGCCGCCGCCGCTAGCGGACCTGGCTCACCGGCCGGCGCCGAGAGGCGGGGCGGGCGCTGCGGCGGGAGCGCGCGTGCGCGCGGCCGAGCGCAAGCACGCGCTTCCTGGGCGCCGCGGCCCCGTTGCTTGCCGCCCTCACGTCCGCGGCCGGCCAGCGGGGACGCGCCACGGGCTCCTTGAGAGGACCGCGGGTCAGACCGCGCGCGGTCATCCGCTCCGGGCTCCTCCAGGGCTGTGGGGGCGGTCTCCTTCCATCCCCTGGGGCGGGACCCGCCGAGCGGGGGCACCCGAAGGAGGGTCCGTGAAACACAAGGTACCGCTCGCCGCCACCCCGCCCGGCGCCGGCGGAGCGGCAGCGCGCAGGCCCGGGCGCAGCCCCGCCCCTCGCGCCTGCGCACTGGGCCCTGCCCGCTCCCGCCCGCCCGCACGAGGGCCGGAGCTGGCGGGTCACCAGTTCGCGTCGCGCGGGGCCCTGTTGATCCGTCCGGCTTGATGGGAAAAGCGCCTGCAGCCTGGGAACTTTCCGGGAGCCTGTGGGAAAGTTTGAGACGAGAATACAAAAGGAAAAGAAGCTAAAACTTTACATTTAATTTAAAAACTAAATGTTTGAGATTTCAACTTTAAGTCATATAAGTGACATCGTGTGTGGGGGGAGGCATTCCGTGTAAATAACAGTCTCGCGAGCCCACTAGCCTGGAGCTGTGAGGACACCCGGCTGGTCAGGAAGGACCCCTACAGACTGGATGGACCCCCCGGAGGCCCCGGGCAAGGAGGAGAAGGTAGTGACCACCTGTCCCTCCCTCCCCAAACAGCCGCCCCCCTCCACACCCCCCACTCGCCTTGTCAGCTAAGCTCTGCGCCTTCTAAAGCATGAACGAGGGGAGGGATGGTTCTGGGCGGCTGAATTTAGGGGTTTATAGGACTGGGCCGTGTCCTCGCTGCTGCTCAGTGGTGGCCGGGCCTGTGTCTCCTGCCTCCTGCCGTGGGAGGCGGGTGGAGCCAGCCCGGAGCTTTCCCAAGCGGGGGGCTGAGGCGCTGTTTCCTGCCGCGGATACGGGTGCGACGCGGGTAAACGTAAGTCTCCCCGGGCGCCTTCTTAGCGACCTCCTTCAGTTTCTCTCTCCCATTTCTTCTCTCCCACCCTCTCGCCCTCCAGCCCCGCTCCCACCCCACCGCCATCGTCTGTCCAGTCTGTGTTCCTCTTACCGAGACTGGATTTTATTTACTTGCCTCCAGGTAGTACAGCCCCTCGACCAAAGTAACCAGGCCCCCTCCCTAAGCCCAGCACTTAAAGAGGGCCCTGCTCCGGCCCTGAGCAGCTGGACCCCTCCCCACAGGGCAAGGAGTCCCTGGGACCAAGGCACCCCTGCTCAGACACGACAGACCCGGGATTCCTGCCCAGACAGCCTGGGCCCACTCAGGGCCTGCGTGGGGCTCTTTTGGGTTGGGGTCTCCTTGCTCTGCTGCGCTCACTTGGCATGTTCTGGCTGCCCCTGTCTGGCACCCCATGCCCCCTCTTCCCTTGCCCTTACAAAATGTCTGAGATTTCAGCGTTAAGTCATATAAGTGACATCGCGTGTGTGTGTGTGTGGGGGGGGGGGGGGCGTTCTCTGTAAACAACAGTATCCGGAGCCCTCCAGCCTGGAACTGTGATCAAAGTGCGGAGTACCCACGCCCCCTAGAATGAGAAATGATTGTGGAGGTTCACCTGTGGGGAGAAGGTGAGTCCCTTCAAAGCTCTCTTCTGGTTCTCCTGAATTTGTCAAGGAGAAACTGGTTCTGAAACACTAATTTTAACATTTCACTGGCACTTGCGGATCTTCCTGTTAAACAAAGCGGGATGAGGTCTCCATGCACAGCCTTAGCCAGTGCTAGCATCTAGGGTGATGGTAACACCACCCTGCATTTGGGGGTGTAATTACCTTTACTTTATGGAGACCTTGTCTTTAGGTCAAGAGGTTTTCATTTATGGTAGTGATAAAAAGCTACCTATAAAAATTGTTGTAACTGTTGTGGAATTGTGCACCTGAAACCTGTTAACCAGGGTTACCCCAATAAATTCAATAAAAAGGGAAAACATTGGGGTAAAATACACACACAACATAAAATTTGCCATCGTCACCATTTTTAAGTGGCATTAAGCACATTCGTATGGTTGTGCAACCATCTCCACCATCTGTCTCCAGAACTCTTCATCTTGTAAAACAAATACTCTGTACCCATTAAACAACTTCCCAATGCCCCCTCCTTCAGTCCACCATTCTATTTTCTGTTTCTATGAGTGGAATCACACAGCATTTGTCCTTTGTGACTGGCTTATTTCACTTAGCATAATGTCCTCCAGGTCCATCCATGTTGTAGCATGTCAGATAATTTTTCCTTTTTAATTTTTTTTAATCCTCACTGGAGGATATGTGTTTTTTCCATTGCATTTTCAGAGAGAGTGGAAAAAAGAGAGAGACAGAGAGAGAGAAACATTGATTGGCTGACTCCCGCACATGCCTCCATCAGGGCTGGGAATCGAGCCTGCAGGTACATGCCCTTGACTGTAAATCGAACCCAAGACCCTTCAGTCTGCAGGCCGACGCTCTAACCACTGAGCCAAACTGGCCAGGAATGTTTTTCCTTTGTAAGGATGAATATATTCCATTGTATGTATATACCACGTTTTGTTTATCCATCTACCGATGAACACTTGGCTTGCTTCCACCTTTTGGCTATTGTGAATGCTATAAACATGGGTGTACAAATACCTCTTTGAGACACTGATTTAAATTTTTTGCATAAATACCCAGAAGTGGTAGTTCTACGTTTAATTTTTTGAGGAACCACCTTACCATTTTCCATAGTGGCTACACCATTTTACATTCCTACCAACAGAACATAACAGTTTCAATTTCTCCACATCCATGCCAAAACTTTGGACAAAACTCCCTTTTAAAACATTTATTTAAGTGAAAAAAACGAAGTCAGAAGTCTTAAGTGAATAAAAGCACAGGTGGTGCTTGGCTATATGGCAGATCTTGTGAAGGACACATGCTGAGGTCAGAATCAGGCCCATGCTGGCCTGGGAATGAGCTGCCTAGGAGCCATTCTCTCCATGGGGCCATTTCTCTGACTCCACCACACATGAGTCTCCCCTGCCTCTACTCCCAACTCCCAGCTCATAAGAAATCCCAGGTCCCTAGCTGTAAGCCCCGGCTGAAATTCCCCTTCTCTGCAGAGCTCCAGTGGGCCCAGCTGCCAGCCTCCCAGCTCCAGGTCCTGGTAAGGGCTTCCTTCCTTCAGGAGTCGATCTGCCTCCTCTGGAGCAATGTTGACCTTCACAGGGCAATGAAAACCTGTAACCTCTGTGTAAAGCACACTATATAACAGTTACAGGGCCCCAGGGATCAAAGGCCAAGCTGGGTTCCCTGGGCAATGTTTCTAACAAAGGGTTGTCCAGAGTTTCACTCTTCCGCCCCTCCATCCTCCTCCTTCAGTTCCTTTTTCTTTCTTAAATTGCATATGGTCGCCTCTGGTCCTAGCAAGGCTCCTATCTTACTATTTATGTGTTCCCTTTTTTCACTGCCTTTCGCTCCCATTCCTAACCCACAGGCAACCATTCTAATGTGCTTAAAGTGTATCTTTTGTGTTCTTGCAAAATGTGTGCTATTGTTTAGTGCACATGTACTTCATAATTATTTAACTGTATTGGTTACAAATGTCATTCTATTTCTCACTCTCTTCACCCAGCACTATGTTGTTGTTTTAAATCTTTTTCTTACATTTAATCATTAATAATTTTTTGTTACCAGCAACTAGATCAAGGTGGAGAACATGACCAGCACCCCTGGAAGCTCCCCTGCACTTTTATAAGCATAGGGATGTAGATCTGGGTAGGGACAATAACAGATGCACTTGAAGGCATTTCTCAAGGGCCAACCTGGGGGCAGGTGGCTCCTGGAACATGGATGCCAACAGTCGCTGGAACAAAGTATTTTCCTGATCCTAATGGGCAGGGAGGCAGCATTTTCTTGACTGTAGAATAAAAATCCCTATCTTCAGCCCATTGTGGTGACTTGCCTAGCTACCCCTGGACAAATAGGGTTAATAAGGAAATGCCAAGGCTGATTGGGTTCAGCCAGGGCCCTGATGGAAAAAGGAATAGGAGTACTTTACTGCTCACACTAACTTCATGGAGGAAGGGTGTGTATGTAAAGGGGGATGAGTGTAAAGGGAGTTGAGTTCTGGGTAGGCATACTCAATGCAGAGCTGCCGTTCTCGGATACTGCCCTGACCTCACCTCCCTGCTGTCTTCTCCTTCCCCTCCTCTTCTTCTGTTTCCCCTCCATTTCACGCTCTCTCCTCACCAGTTTTTCCACTTCCTGTTTCCTTGTTGCCCTCTCCTGCTTTCCGATTCCACTCCACATACCTGTTCTATGAGCTAATTTTAATCATATATATTTTCACTCTAGCATTGACTATATGGGCTTAGGCGAGTGACCATACATCTTTAAGTCTCAAGTTTTTATCATCTTTAAAGTAGGGGAATTAATATTGGTATCATATGGTAACTGGGAACATTTTAAGTTATATTTTGGGTTCTGATGCTGGCCAAGATGACATAAGATGACTACAATGTATCTATCCCACTGGCTACAACTAAGAACTCTGGATAAGGTAAACAAGCAAGTAGCTGAGGACTCTAACATGTTAACAATGGCAGGCAGATTGAAGAGAAGGGCCTAAACTTGAAGAATAACCCACAACAGGGGCAACATTCCTAGTTTCTCTTTTTGGCAATCTGTGCCCACACAGCATTGCCCCAGGCCCCACTCAAACTCCTGGGCAGAGCCTCTGGCTTCCTGGGCTGCTCCAAGTATCAGGAAATCTGGGTGTGGTCTGAAGTGAGAGGTGGGTGTGCAGTCTTGTGGGACTGAGCCCTTAACTGTTGGATCTGACACTAATTCCAGGAAGATAGTGTCAGAATCGAATTAAATTGTAGGACACCCAGCTGGCGTCACAGAGTATTCCCTGTTGTGGGGAAAAACCTCCACAAATCTGGTGATTAGAAGTGCTCTATATGTCACAGGGAAGACACTCATAGTGGGAAAGAACAGGGTTTTTCCCCCACATAGGAAGGAAAAATCTGGGTGCTTCTTTTACAGTGAGGTTCTCTTAGATTCAGGAGTGGGGAACATTTTTTTCTGCCTAGGACCATTTGGATATTTATAACATAGTTCGAGGGCCATACAAAATTATCAACTTAAAAATTAGCCTGCTATATTTGGTCAAACGTTTAATTAACTCACCCCTAATGTGATAGCTGGAACTGCTTCTCGTTGGTGAGGACTTGGCAGGGCCAGATCAAATGATATACAGCCTGTGGTCTGGAAGTTCCCCACCCATTAACTTAGACCAACCCACCTATCAGTTGGATGCCACCAGATGACCTCAGTGGATGTGATATGGAGCAGAAGAATCTGCAACTGAGCCCTCCTTGTATTATGACTAAAAAATTGGTGAGAGAAAAGAAAATGATTGTTTTTAGGAAGCCATTAAGTTTGGGGGTAATTTCTTTTATTATTATTTTTTAATATATCTTTATTGATTTCAGAGAGGGAGAGAGAGATAGAAACATCAATGATGAGAGAGTCATTGATCAGCTGCCTCCTGCACACCCCTGACTGGGGATCGAGCATGCAATCCTTGCATGTGCCCTGACCAGGAATCGAAGCCCGATCTCCTGGATCCTAGGTTGACTCTCAACCGCTGAGCCACACCCGGCTGGGCTGGGGGTAATTTCTTATGCAACAATAGCCAACTGGAACAAATTTCAGTACCTGGAAGTGGGGCGTTATCTTAATGGAAACCTGAAACGCGTGGCATTGGCTTTGGGATGGGTTGATGGGTGGGATCTTGAGGGGCCTTTAGGAAGCCGTTGATAAACACCTGAAGGGCAGTGCGGAGAATGTTATCGGAGGCTGGAGAGAAGACGGGGACCCTCGTTATGCAGTGGTAGGAGATTTGTCAGCATTATTGTTGGTAGACTTGTGGAAGATAGAAATTGTACTCAATGAGCCTGTGCACCTGGTGGGAGAATCCTGGGAAGACTTTAGAAAGTGCCAACTGACTTTTTTCTATCTGCCTGTAATAAAATATAAGAGATTAGGTAAAAATCTACAGTTCAGTTTTGAAGCAGAGTTTAAATAAAAATTTTAAGAGCTAGGACTACCTAGGTTTGAAAATTTTTCATCCCTAATCTTTACCAGCAGAACATTTTCAAAGGGCACATATCTGAAACACCAAGGAAGATTTAAGGGGACACCTACTAGGGTTCCTACAATTCTGCAAAACAAGTGGACCTCTACGAATCTTAAGAATGTGTCTCTCAGATTTTTTTAAAAAAGTAGGTAATTAGGCTCCCAAGAATCCTGAGAACCTTCCCCACAGCATCCTGATTCTCAGCCAAGGTATGAAAAGGGCTTATTCCAGAAGGAAAGGTAGGTGTGGCTTTTGTCTGCTGAAGTGGCTTACAATTGGACCTACAGTACTATACGTCCACAGCACTTTACAAAGATGGGCAAGAGGGCTTCTGGGGACTGTGCAGAATTGCTGTCTGGAGATGTGGCCCAGAGTTGGCAGATGGTGCAGCATCTCAAGAGATGCCTGGGACCCAGATTGGTATGTATAATTTCCAATTCTAAATGTTTGCTGGCAATTAAGTAAATTGTAACCATTATGCAGGCTGGGCTAAAGGGGTCTGCGATGTGGGTCCCCACTGTGCCTGTGTGGTCAGTGCCTTTGGTATCGTGCTCTGCAGTCCAGGCTGCTCTTTTCTCAACCTGGGGACTGTGGATCACTGCATCAGCTTCAGCTGGGGATGCGCGTTACCAATGTGTCTCCCAGGCACACCCTGGATTCTGAGGCTGAGTCCTAGGGGTGGGACCCAGGACCCTGTGTCTGCCAGAGTGCCTCAGCAATGAGTCCTTTAAAACTGCTGGGTTGGAGACCCTATCCAGGGTCCACCGTGGAGGCCTGAGGAATCCGGACATCCAGAGCTGTTTAGCCCCAATCAGTGTCATGTTTGGGACTAACATGACATGAGTGCCTTTGAAAAACAGTCCTGCCTATCTAGCTCTGCCTACGTGGGGGTGGGAACATGGGAATCCATGGCAGCCAGCACCATCTGGGTTTATGAAAATGACTCCAGCCACCTCACTCGTTTGCTTACACGCTCCAGTAGTTCTACGTATACTCACAGTCCAGTCCTGGCTCCTCTTACAGCCTCAGGCTGTCGCTGTCAGGGTCCCTTCACCTTTGTGCTGTCGTTCTCCATCATTGCACTCGCCTCTTTGCTCAAATGTCACTTTCTCAGAAAGGCTTTCTCTGACCACCTAGCCCCTCCAATCCCATACTCTTTCCCCTCCCTCCTTAATTTTCCTTCCTGGCCCTTAGCTGCTTTCACATTCTGGCATCATCTTATAGGATGTTTTCTCCCCTGTGGTATCCCCAGGGGACAATGCCTAGCAACAGTAGATGCTAAAAAACTATCTGTAGAATGAATGAATGAATGGATGACTCCACAGTGGTTATTTCTGCCTTATTTGCATGGGTTGGTGCCTTTGCCTAGGATGCTCTCCCCTAGTTAAACCCACAGTTGGCTCTTTCTTGTTATTCAGTTCCCATCAAGTGTCCTTATGTCACAGAGGCCTTTCTGGTCTCCCTAATACCCCATCCCTCAGACTTTCCTTATTGCCCTGCTTGATTTTATTTTTCTTTAACTTGAGATACACTTTATGTAACATAAAATTGCACACAACATAAAATTCACCATTTTAAAGTGTTTTTGAGTAGTATATTCACAACGTTGTGCAAGTACCACTATCAAATTCCATAACATGTCTATCACTCAAAACACTGCCCCTGAACCCGTGCTCGTCAGCAGTTGCTCAGCCTTCCCCTAGCCCCCTGCACCACTAATCTACGCCTTTTCTCTCGGGACTTGCCTGTTCTGGACGTTTCATATCAATGGAACCACTCAGTACGGGGCCATTTGTGCCTGGAGTCTGACCAGATGCTGGAGTCTGAGGGAAAATCGAATTCCATCCTCATCTAAAATGTTGATATTTTAGGTGGCTCCGTGGTGCAATGCATAGCACGTTGGATTTCTAAAAGGTTGATATTTTATACATCATAAGTTTTTGCATTAGTTTTTATTCTTAAAAGTTGCATTAGGTGTTATTTACCCTGGTGACTGAATGTGGGTGCCCTCATGCATCTTGCGAGGGCGCTGGGCGCCTTCCTCTCAGGGTAAGCGGCCAGTACTTTATCTCCAGCATCCGCAGGCTCTCGGGAAGCGCGCGTCCGGCTGGAGAAAGGGATTGTTTGTGAGCAGGGAGTGTACGGTCAGCTTTGATTTTAGGCAAATCCTCAAACTGAGACCACAGCCCCTCTGACACCCCTCAAAGCCCCGCCCCGGGCGAGAGGGGCTGAAGTTAGAGCTCAGGGAGGGCTGCTTGATAGACAGGACAAAACAGATCCCAGGGCGTCTTAGAGAAGAAATGGACACAGGCCAGCAAGCAATTGATGGTGGGAGGCTGGCAGAGGGATTTTCCCATCCAGGTGGACATCTGGCACCTGGCATTTGTGGCGCAGGAGGCCCAGCATGGCTCTGGGGTCAGGGTGGCCAGGACTGGGATAGTTGGGGCTGCTTCTCAGACACATGACCGTTTGGGGGTGACACAGAGAGGGTGCCTCCCTGGTGGGCCCATGCTGTGCTGCCTCTGGCCTTGGCTTCTGTGAGCCTCCAGGTAAACAACAGGACCACAACCCAGGTGCAGAATTTAAAGGGTCACCAAAAACCCCAATAAACAAGATACATATCTTTAATGCAGTATTTAAAAAATTAAATGAGCAAGCTACTTCTTGCCTGTGGGATGGCGACCTGTTTATTAAAATAAAATCTTACTGGAAATTAGGCAAAAATTAGAGAGCAAAGGCCTCTGGTGCTGCTGGCCACAGCGTCTCGGGAGGGCACTCTCCTGCACTTCCTGAGTGTCCTGGGTGTCCTGGATGACACAGGCTCTCTGATTGTCTTTTTCCCTCATGACTGAGGGGATTGGGTGTTGATGCAACTTTTGGGGAAAGTAATTTGTCAATATTTATTAAAATTTAAACCTTATTTCTCCTTTGGAGCTGTCACTGTATTTTTAGAAATCCATTCAATTTCCTTTTATCAGCCCCTTATACTCCCATTTGAAATACTAACGTGATTTTTATTTTCCTGTCTGGATTCTGATGGATTTGTGTCCTACAACCCTGTGCAATCACTGTAGGGACAGCAAGAATTATATCTAGGAAATATGCACACATAATTTTTCAAAATACTGTGAAAGTGCTTGCCAGCCTGGCTACCACGCAGTCTCCCTCGGCAGGGACTGAGAGCCATCCCTCACAGTCTCATCCACATTTCATATTTTCTACCTTCCTAATTAAAAAAAAAAAAAAATATCTTTATTGATTTCAGAGAGAGGAAAGGAGAGGGAGAGAGGGAAACATCTATGATGAGAGAACCATTGATCGGCTGCAGCCTGCAACCCAGGCATGTGCCCTGACCGGGAATCGAACCCTGATCGCCTGGGTCCTAGGTCGACGCTCAACTGCTGAGCCATGCCCGGCTGGGCTACCTTCCTAATTTTTGACATTTAGGTATCAAATGATATTTCACCTTGGTTTTCATGTGCTTTTTACCTGATGTTTTAGCTTTATTTTTATAAAGGTGTTATTCTTTCAGGACTATGTTTTCCCCCATCTGTCTCCTCTGCTCACTTTTAAATCGTGTTCCCTATCTTGTTTACTACTGATTTACAGAAACTTGAGGTAGGATCTAGGTCTTAAACCCTGGTCAATTTTGGATTCCACAAGTATTTTCTCCTGGTCTATTATCTGTCCATGATCTTTGTCATTGTGTACTTCTTTGAACAGAAATCCGTACTTTTATGTAGTCAAATTCAATGATTTTTTTTGCTGCATCCATTTAATTTCCATAGAATTACAAATGTAGTGGAGCAGAACACACACACATACTATCTTAGTCTTGTTTATAGTGATAAAAAACTGGGGCCCTTTCCTGTTGTTTCCCCTCAGTTCCAAGTCATCAGTAGATGAAAGGCTGAACACAGTGGGAAACACCCATACTTAGTGACATTCAGGTATTTTTTAAACAGTGACAAACACCTATATCTATTGCATTAACAAAAAAGAGCCAGTTGTAATGTGTACAGTAACATCCAGTTTTAAAAATTGCTTCACCAATTGCTTCATTCATCTATATACGTTTATGAGAACAAATAGGAAGATGAAAAAGGATACCTAGGAGGCTATTAATTTTTTTATTGAATTTATTGGGGTGACAAAATTACACAGGTTCCAGGTCCACAATTCTACAACACATCATCTGTACACTGCATTGTGTGTTCACTACCCCAAGTCAGGTCTCCACCCATCACCATTTATCTCTATACCTTCCTCCACTTCCCCTTCCTCTCCCCAGCAATCACCACACTGTTGCTTGTGTCCATGAGTTTTTTCTTTTTTGTTCAATCCCTCCACCCCCCACCCAGCCCTACACCCCTAAGAGCTGTCAGCCTGTTCTTTATCCATGAGTCTGTCACTATTTTGCTTGTTAGTTTATTTTGTTCATTAGAGTCTATGTATGGGTGAGATAATATGGTCCTTGTCTTTCTCTGACTGGCTTATTTCACTCAGCATAATGCTTCTATGTCCATCCATGATGTCCCCAAAGGATAAGATTTTCTTCTTTTTTCATGGCCCAGTAGTATTCCATGGTGTAAATATCTCACAGCTTTTTTATCCACTCAGCTACTGATGGGCACTAAGGCCTCTCCATATCTTAGCTATTGTAAATAACGCTGCTATGAACATAGGGGTGCATATATTCGTCCGAATTAATGTTTCAGGTTTCTTCAGATAAATTCCCAGAAGTGGAATCCCTGGGTCATAAGGCAGCTCCATTTTTAATTTCTTGAGGTAACTCCATACTGCTTTCCACAGGGTTGCACCAGTCTGCAGAATACAAGGGTTCCCCTTTCTCCGAATCCTCACCAACACTTGTTTGTTGATTTATTGATGGCAGCCATTCTGACAGGTGTGAAGTGATACCTCATGTGGTTTTAATTTGCATCTCTCTGATGATTAGTGACGTTGAGCATCTTTTCATATGTCTGTTGGCCATCTGTGTGTCCTCTTTGTCTATTTAGGTCCTTTGCTCATTTTTTAATTGGATTGTTTGTTTCTTTGGTGTTGAGTTTTATAAGTTCTTTACAGATTTTTTATATTAACCCCTTATCAGATGTATCATTAGCAAATATGTTCTCCTGTTCAGTGGGTTGTCTTTAAATTTTCAAAATGGGTTGGCTTCATTTGCTGTGCAAAAACATTTTTAGTCTGATATACAGCAGTCCCATTTGTTTATTTTTTCTTTTGTTTCTGTAGCCTGAAGAAATGGATCAGAAAAAATATTGCTACAAATGTCCTAGATTTTACTACCTATGCTTTCTTCTAGTTTTTTTTTTTTTTTTTTTTTTTATAGTTTTAAACCTAACATTTAAGTCTTTAATCCATTGTGAGTTAATTCTTGTGTATGGTGTAAAAAGGTGGTCTAGTTTCATTTTTTTGCACGTATCTATCCAATTTTCCCATTAATTGAATAGACTGCCTTTACCCATTGTATGTTCTTGCCTCCTTTATCAAATATTAATTGACCATAAAGATGTGGGTTTATTTCTGGGCTCTCTATTCTGTTCCATTGACCTATATGTCTGTTTTTATTCCAGTACCATGCTGTTTTGATTACTATGGCCTTGTAGTAGTTTGATATCAAATAGCATGATTCCTCCAACTTTGTTCTTCTTTTTCAAGGTTGCTGTGGCTCTTTGGGGTCTTTCGTGGTTCCATATAAATTTTGGGGATATTTGTTCTAGTTCTGTGAAATATGCCATTGATATCTTAATAGGAATTGGTTGAAGCTTTGGGTAATATGGACATTTTAATGATGTTAATTCTTTCTCTCCATGAACACAGTTTATGCTTCCATTTATATATATCTTTTTCAGTTTCTCTCTCCAGTGTCTTACAGTTTTCCAAACACAGGTCTTTTACATCCTTGGTTAAATTTATTCGTAGGTATTTTATTCTTTTTGAAGCAATTGTGAATGGGTTTTTTTTCTTAGTTTCCCTTTTTGATAGCTCATCATTGATGTATGAAAATGCAACTGATTTATAGATATTTATTTTATATCCTGATACTTTACTGAATTCATTTATCAGTTCTAGTAGTTTTCTGGTGGATTCTTTAGGGTTCTGTATGTACAGTATCATGTCATCTGCAAATAATGACAATTTTACTTCTTCCTTTCCAATTTGAATGCCTTTTATTTCTTCTTCTTGTCTTATTGTTGTGGCCAAGACCTCTAGTACTATGTTGAATAAGAGTGGTAAGAGTGGACATCCCTGCCTTGTTCCCAATCTTAAGGGAAATGCTTGTAGTTTTTGCCATTGAGTATGATGTTTCCTGTGGGTTTGTCATATATATGGCCTTTATTACATTGAGGTATGTTCCCTCTATTCCCACTTTGCTGAGAGTTTTTATCATAAATGGGTGCTAGATTTTATCAAATGCTTTTTCTCCATCTATTGATATGATCATGTGGTTTTCCTCTTTCACTTTGTTTATGTGGTGTATCACGTTTATTGATTTGTCGGTTTTGCACCAACCTTTAATTCCCAGAATAAATCCTATTTGATCATGGTATATGATTTTTTAAAGGTTTTTCTGAATCTAGTTTGTTACTATTTTTTTTTGAGGATTTTAGCATCTATGTTTATCAGGGATATTGACCTATAATTTTCTTTTTTTGTAGTGTCTTTACCTAATTTTGGAATTAGGATAATACTGGCCTCATAAAATGAGCTTGGGAGTCTTCCCTCCTGTTGAATAGTTTGAGAAGGATTTGTGTTCTTCTTTGAATGTTTGGTAAAATTCACTTGTGAAGCCACCCAATCCAGGACTTCTGTTTGTTGGACTTTTAAAAAAAATTATTATTACTGCTTCAGTTTTACTAGTTGTAATCTGTCTATTCAGATTATTAGCAGTAATAATAATTTTTAAAAAAAGTCCAACAAACAAAAGTCCTGGATTCTTTCTGATTCCATTTTGGAAGACTGTGTTGTAACAGGGAATAAAAACCCAAATAAATAAAATCGGAAATGAAAGAGGCAGTATAACAGCTGACCCAACAGAAATACAAAGGATTGTAAGAAAATACTATGAGCAACCATATGCCAATAAACTGGACAACATGGGTGAAATGGACAAATTCCTAGAAGCATACAACCTTCCAAAGCTGAATCGAGAAGAGGCAGAAAACCTGAATAGGCCGATAACAACTAACGAAGTTGAAGCAGTAATTTAAAAACTCCCAGCAAACAAAAGTCCTGGACCAGATAGATTTACAGGCGAGTTTTACCAAACATTCAAAGAAGAATTAACACCTATTCTATTCAAACTATTACAGAAAATTCAAGAGGAGGGAAAACTCCCAAACTCTTTTTATGAGGCCAGCATCATCCGAATCCCAAAACCAGATAGAGACACTACAAAGAAAGAAAATTACAAGCCAATATCCCTGATGAACGTCGATGCTAAAACCCTCACTAAAATACTAGCAAACTGGATCCAGCAATACATTAAAAAGATCATACATCATGACCAAGTGGGATTTATTCCAGGGATGCAAGGCTGGTACAACATCTGCAAATCAATAAATGTGATACATCACATAAACAAAATGAAGGACAGAAATCATATGATCATATCAATAGATGCAGAAAAAGCATTCAACAAATCCAGCACCCATTTCTGATAAAAACTCTCAGCAAAGTGGGAATAGAGGGATCATACCTCAACGTCATACTCAATGGGCAAAAACTAAAACCATTTCCATTACAAACAGGAATAAGACAAGGAGGTCAACTTTCACACTCTTATTCAACATAGTACTGGAAGTCCTCACCACAGCCATCAGACAGGAAGAAAACATCAAAGGTATCCAAATTGGAAGGGAGGAAGTAAAACTGTCATTATTTGCAGATGACATGATATTGTACATAGAAAACTCTAAAGAGTCCATCAAAGTACTACTAGATTTGATAAACGAATTTGGCAAGGTAGCTGGATACAAAATCAACATCCAGAAATCAGTGGCATTCTTATACACCAACAATTAACCTTCAGAGAGAGAAACTAAAAAAGCAATACCATTTACCATTGCAACTAAAAAAATAAGATAACTAGGAATAAAGTTAACCAAGGATGTGAAAGACCTGTATTCAGAAAACTACGGGACAGTGAAAAAAGAAATAGAGGAAGATATAAACAAGTGGAAGAATATACCATGCTCATGGATTGGAAGAATTAATATCATTAAAATGTCCATACTACCCAAAGCAACTTATAAGTTCAATGGAATTCCTATTAAAATACCAACAGCATATTTCACAGATCTAGAACAAACATTTTGAAAATTTATATGGAACCAAAAAAGACCCTGAATAGCTGCAGCCATTTTGAGAAAAAAGAACAGAGTGGGAAGGATCACGTTGCCGGACATCAAACTGTGCTACAAAGCCACCGCAATCAAAACAGCCTGGTATTGGTACAACAACAGACATATAGATCAGTGGAGCAGAACAGAGTCCCCAGAAATAGACCCATGCCATTATGGTCAGTTAATATTTCACAAAGGAGGCAAGAACAAACATTCGAGTAAAGACAGTCTCTTCAATAAGTGGTGCTGGGAAAATTGGACAGATACATGCAAAAAAATGAAACTAGATCACCAATTTTCACCATACACAAAAATAAACTCAAAATGGATAAAAGTCTTAAATGTAAGTCATGAAATCATAAAAATCCTATAAGAAAACATAGGCAGTAAAGTCACAGACATCCCACATAGTGGAATTTTCACTGATACATCCCCTAGGGCATGAGAAACAAAAGAAAAAATAAACATATGGGACTACATAAAAAGCTTCTGCACAGCAAAAGAAAACAGCCTCAAAATACAAAGGAACCCCACGGTCTGGGAAAACATATTTTCCAAGGATGTATCTGATAAGGGGCTAATTTCCAAAGTGTACAAAGAATTCATACTACTCAGCAAGAGGAAGACAAACAACCCAATTAAGAACTGGGCAAAGGACCTGAATAGACACTTCTCCAAAGAGGACATACAGATGGCCAAGAGACACATGAGAAAATGCTCAATGTCACTAATCATCAGAGAGATGCAAATTAAAACCACAAAGAGGTATCACTTCACACCTGTAAGAATGGCTACCATCAACAAATCAACAAACGACTTGTGCTGGCGAGGGTGTGGAGAAAGGGGAGCCCTGGTACACTGCTGGTGGGAATGCAGACTGGTGCAGCCACTATGGAAAATAGTATGGAGGTTCCTCAAAAAATTAAAAATGGAGCTGCCTTTTGACCCAGTGATCCCACTTCTAGGAATATATCCTAAGAATCCTGAATCATCAGAATATAGGCACCTCTATGTTCATAGCAGCGCAATTTACAATAGCTAAGATCTGAAAACAGCCCAAGTGCCCATCAGTAGATGAGTGGATAAAAAAGCTGTGGGATGTATACACCACGGAATACTACGCAGCTGTAAAGAAGAAGGTTCTTGTACCCTTTGGGATAGTATGGATGGATCTGGAGAAAATTATGCTAAGTGAAATAAGCCAGGCAGAGAAAGACAAACATCACTGATCTCACTTATATGTGGAATCTAAAGAACCTAATAAACTGATGAACAGAACAGATTCAATGACATGGAAGTATAGATCAGACTGACGAATGTCAGAGGGAGGAGGGTGGGTGGGTGGAGGGGGAGAGAGTAACCAAAGAAATTATATGAATATATGCACAACCCAAGGACATGGACAATGGTGGGGAGGGGAAGTGGGGCGGGGGGTGGGACGGGGTGGAATAGGTCATTGTGGAGATGAAGGGACATTAGTAATATTTTAAATAAAAAAACAACAAAAAAACAAAAAAACCCCAGCACTTTATACTACTCTGAGTAACCATGAAGAGGAATTGGAATAAAATGTACTAATAAACTGATAAAAAGAACTCACATACTGACAGTTTCCTTACAAACATATTGCTGGTATCAACAGTTCCAGTTTCAGCTTGTATAAGAAATGGCCTTGACCAGGACTTCAGTTGACACAGATGGCCCAACTGCAGGAATTTGGCTGGCACTGAGTAGTTCCCGTATGCTGACATTAAAGATTCATATCAGGACCAGTAAGGACACCACCTGCATGTCCACAGCCCCTCCCCTTGATCTGTTTGTTATGCTTTCTCTCTCCCTCCCTATAAAAACCCCTACCTGCACTGAGATGTTGAGATGGGCTTTGGGCCCTAACCGGTTTGGCTCAGTGGTTAGAGCATCGGCCCAGGGACTGAAGGATCTCTGGTTCAATTCTGGTCAAGAGCATGTACCTCGGTTGCAGGCTCAGTCCCTGGTCCCAGTCAGGGCGTGTGTGGGAGGCAACCAATTGATGTCTCTCTCTCACCTGGATGTTTCTCTCTCTGTATCTCTCTTCCTCCCATCCTCTCTGAAAAGCAATGAAAAAAGTATCCTAGGGTGAGGATTAGAAAAAAAAAAGGTGGGCTTTGGGACAAGAGTCCCCCATCTTCTCAGGTTGCTGGCTCTTGAATAAAACTTTTTGCTTGTAACCAGCACCTGTCTCAGGAGTTTAGCTTTCATTGAAACAGGCAGCTGAACCTGCGTTTGGTAACAGTGTGTTTCTAGGAATTTATCCATTTTGTCTGTGTTATCCAAGTTGTTGGCATGTAGTATTTTGCAATATTTTCTTACAGTCCTTTGTATTTCTTTGGCGTCAGCCGTTACTTCTCCTCCCTCATTTCTGATTTTATTTATTTGAGTCCTCGCTCTTTTTATCTTGATGTGTCTGGTTAAAGGTTTGTCAATCTTGTTTTATCTTTTCCAAGAACCAGCTCTTGGTTTCATTGATCTTTTGTATTGTCTTTTTTAGACTCTATTTCATTTATCTCTGCTCTGATCTTTATTATTTTCTTCCTTCTACTCACTTTTGGGCTTTGTTTGTTGCTCCTTTTCAAGTTCCTATAAGTGTAAAGGTAGATTGTTTATTTGAAATTTTTCTTGTTTCTTGAGATAGGCCTGTAATGCTATGAATTTCCCTCTTAGGACTGTTTTTGCAGTGTCCCATAGAGTTTGGGTTGTTGTGTTCTCATTTTCATTTGTGTCAAGGTATCTTTTGATTTCTTACTTTATCTAATTGTTAAACCATTCCTTGTTTAGTAACATGTCATTTAGCTTCCATGTTTTTGCGTGTTTTTCAGGTGTTTTTTTTTTCTTCTTGTGATTGATTTCTAGTTTCATATCATTATGGTCAAAAAAGATGCTTGATATGATTTTAATCTTCTTAAATGTATTGAGACTTGTTTTGTGTCCTAACCTGTGGTCTATTTTTGAAAATGTTCCATGTGCACTTCAAAAGAATGTATATTCTGCTGCTTTAGGGTGAAATGCTCTGGAGATATCAATTAAATCCATCTGATCTAGTGTGTCATTTAAGGCCACAATATCCTTTTTGGGGTTATGTCAGGAAGATCTATCCATTAATATCAATGGGGTGTTAAAAATCTCCCACTATGACTAATACTGTCAATCTCTCCCTTTATGTCTATCAAGATTTGCTTTACATATTTAGGTGCTCCTGTGTTGGTTTCATAAATATTTACAAGGACTATATCTTCTTGTTGGATTGCTCCCTTTATTATTATGTATGTCCTTCTTTGTCGCTTACCGTAGCCTTTGTTTTAAAGTCTGTTTTATCAGATATAAGTGTTGTTACTCCAGCTTTTTCCCCCTTCAATTTGCATGAAATATCCTTTTCCATCCCTTCACTTTTAGTCTGAGTGAGTCTTTTGTTCTGAGGTGGGTCTCTTGTAGACAGCATCTATATGGGTCCTGTTTTCTTATCCATTCAGCTACCCTATGTATTTTGTTTGGAGCATTTAAGCCATGTACATTTAAAGTGATTATTGATAGATATGTATTTTTGCCGTTTTATTTTTAACTATATTCTTCTCTGTGTTTCTTTTTCTCTTTCTTAAAGCAGGCCCTTAACATTTCTTGTAATATTGGCTTAGTGGTAACAAATTCCTTAGCTTTTTATTATCTGGGAAGTTCTTTATTATTTCTCCTTCAATTTTAAATGGTAGCCTTGCTGGGTAAAGTAGTCTGCTGTGAGTCCTTGGTTTCCATTGCTTTGAATATTTTTTGTCAGTCCCTTCTGGCTTGAAGCGTTCCTGTTGAGCAATCAGCTGATAGTGTTATGGGAGCTCTTTTGTAGGTAACTAACTGTCTTTCTCTTGTGATTTTTGAGATTCTCTCTTTATCTTTAACCTTTCACATTTTAATTATGATGTGTATTGTTGTGGGCCTTTTTGGGTTCATCTTGTTTGGGACTCTCTGTGCTTCCTGGATTTGTGTGTCTTTTTCTTTCACTAGGTTAGGGAACTTTCCAGTCATTATTTCTTCAAATATGTTCTTGATCCTATGTTCTCTCTCTTCTCCTTCTTGTTCACTTATGATGCTGATGTTGTTCTGTTTTGTGTTGTCCCAAAGGTTCCTTAAAGTGTCCCCATTTAAAAAAATTCTCTTTACTTTTTACTGCTCTGATTGGGTGTTTTTTTCTACCTTGTCTTCCAAATAGCTGATTCAATCTACTGCTTCATCCAACCTACTACTTATTCCTTCCGCTGTATTCTTCATTTCTGACTGGCCCTTTTTTATGGTTTCTATGTCCTTTTTCATGATGTTGAGCATCCTTATAACCAGTACTTTGAACTCTGTGTTTGATAAATTGCTTGCCTCCATTTCATTTAGCTCTTTTTCTGGAGATTTCTCCTGTTTTTTCGTTTTAGGCTTGTTTCTTGTCTCCCCATTTTGGCCGCCTCTTTGTGTTTGTCTCTATTAGATAGATCTGCTATGACTCCCATTCTTCATGGGGGTGCCTTATATAGTCGGTGTCCTGTGAGGTCCAATGGTGTAGCCTCCTTGATCACCTGAGCTGAGTGCTCCAGGGATGTCTCTTGTGCCAGTTATTTGAGCCCTGCCATTAAAATTGATTGCTATTGGCCTGTTCATGCATGGAATTGACCCTCAGGCTGGCTGACTGTGAGGCTCAGCCCTGACCATGGTGTGTGAGCTGCTGTGCAGCTGATGACCACACAAAGTGTAATGTGCCTCAGCAGCTCACTCAGTTTTGTGCTTGCCAAGATCTCCCTTTGGATATGCCACTAGTGAAGCTTCATGGATCCTGCTCTGATGTTGCCTGAAGTTGACTACTGGGTATGTTTTGTTCTGGGGCTTTTGGAAAGGTCTATGGTGCAGCATTGTAAGACACTGCCTGTGACTGGCCCTCAGCAACCTATTTGGAGCTACGAGTTATCCACAGTTTGTGGCTGCCTCTGATGGGTCTAGGTACACGTGAGGAAGGAATGAGCTATGCACCAAGGCTGGCTTTTACCAACACTGGGCCTTGGGTCAGGTCAGCAAAAGTTAAGGCACCCTGAGATATGTCTCTCCCTGTCTCTGCCTGCCTCTGCCTGCCAGCTGCCCATTAGGCTCAGTCATTGAAAGATCCTCTGGGGTTACTGGAGTTGCATAAGGTAGGTTCACAGTGAGTCACCAGGTAGGGGCAAGTTGTGTTCATCAAACTTGGTGTCAGTGCTGGGTCTGAAGCCACTCGGCAAATGTCCCTGCCACCCACTGGGTGCTTGCACACCTTTGTGTTGGGTCGAGGTCTCAGGGAGTCATGAGGGTGAGGCCAGCATAGTTTATCAGGGCCATACAGACCAAGATTTGGCTGTGTTAAGGGAGGGCTATGCTCTAGTCAGGTGTGTGAGGGGAAAATGATCCTTGTTCTAGAGCCACAAAACTCAGTCTGTGCTAGATTCTGCAGAGAGGAGACGGTGGGACTGCCAAGAGTTGGGAGGATGGTACTAGTGGATCTCACATGAGGGGGAGGTGTTGGCCAAGCTTCAGGAAAGGTGGGAGGTGTCACCCCCACCCCAGAGCCACACCACTCAGTCTGTCCAGGATTTTGCCCTGAACTTGGCTGCTTGGAGCCACTAGGAGCCTGGCAGGTGGGGCCTCTGAAGCCAGAGCTAGAGCTTAGAAATTCGTTCTAGTGGACATCCCGCGACAGGGAAGCACCATTCAGGTTCATGGGAAAGTGGGGGGATTGGCTCCCATCCCAAAGCCACACAACTCAGTCACTGACACCCCTTGAGCCTACTCAAATCTCTACACCCTCGCCAAGGTAACTGACTCAGCAGGTGTAAACTCTGCAGGGTGGGGCGACAGGGCCAGTAGAACATGCGTGGGGCGATTGCTTTCCCCCAGGCTGATGCCACACAGAGGAGAATGCTCCACCCAAGAAAGATGGCATCTGTGGTATGAGACAATGACTTACTACAGGGATCCTAGTGGTTGTCCCTTCATCTCTCTCCCTAGAGCCACAAATCCCAGACTCTCATCCCATAACTATAGTCCACTCTGCTCTCCCTGTGCTGGAGCTCAGAGTAAGTGGCTGGGAATGAAATTTTGTGGGTTGGCCCTTTAAGTGTGTGCCATGTCTTTAGCATACTCCTATCTCTCCCTGACTGACAGAAGTCCCTTTGCTTTTCACCACCAGATGTTATGTGAGCACCTATTCCTGGCTCTGGGAGCCTAGCTTAGGGTTTAGACCCCACACTTCTCAGGGGAACCTCTCACAGCTGAGATATTCTTCCTGAACCTCAGCCACTGCCTGTGGGAGCAGGGCCAGCCCTTTTTGTGTCTCCACCCTTCCTACCAGCCTCTGCATGACTTCTGCTATAAATCCTAGTTTATAAGACTACTCTTCAGCTAGTCTTCAGTTGGCTATTCAGGATGGTTGTTCTATAGTTTAGTTGTAATTCCAGTTTGGTCCTGGGAGGAGGTGAGTATAGCTTCCACCTACTCAGCCACCATCTTGGATCTCTTCTCCCAGGCTGTTAATATTGATTAACAAGGATATAAATAAGGTGCAAGTGTAGAAGCAGAGGATGGTGGACAGTTTTCTGGGAGGTTGTGTGCCAAAGCCCTGGACTTCAGCACTCTCCTCCCTCACTGCTCCTGACATCCAGTTGATCCCCCAAGTGCTGTGCAATCTACTTTCTTAACACTATCTGTTTCCATCACTTTGTCCCATCCACCCACTCGTCCCATTTTCCTTCCCTCCCTCCCTTCTTCCCTCCATTCATCCATCTACCCATCCACCCAGCCATCGTCCATCCATCCATCTACCTAGGCAAGCTTTGCCCCCTAACTCTTTACTCACTTCCCCTTTTCCATGATGGCCTGCCTACCCTCAGTGGTGCCTTCTTTCCCAACTGGTGCACTGACCACAGGGAAAAGAATGTGATCCTGTCAGGGATCATGACCCTTCAATGGCTCCCAAGGGCCTAGAGGGGAAAAGCCAAAACTCTCTTCATGCATCAGCCACCCACTTTGCTTTCTATCCCCTCATTCTTGCACCTGCCATTTAGTCATGAGACCCTTCCCAGAGCTCAGCCTGCTCTTCTTGGCTTGCCTCTTCAGGGAACATCCTTGCAGGGAACATCCACCCTGCAAATGAGCTGGGGTGAGGGCAATCAGAGCTTCAATATTCTCTGACTGAGCACCTGGGGTAGAGTTTCCGTTCTATGAATGTGGGGGCTAGTGGAGGAAGGGGGCCCTGGTTACTCAACATGTAATTACTCAGGATTTGCCTTTGGCAACATGTAGCTGGGGGTAGGGCTGAGGCATGCTGTCAGTCTGTTCCTCTTGGGAAGATATGCTTTTGACTAAGATCTGGTGGGGGAGGGGGCCCTGTGTTCTTGGCTGCACCTGTCTAGAGTGGAGCTTCTGTCATGCTGAGCTAAGAGTGAAGACTGGGAAAGTGGGTCACGGTTCACTGTTATATGATACAAACTTTCACTATTCTGAGTTTTAGTACATTTTCTTAATTTTTTTCTTCATTTAGTCTACGTTCTTAAGACAATTTCCAGAGCTTATTCTTTTTCAATCATTTTCACCACTTATGCTTGCTTTGCTGGGAGTGGAGCTCCTTTTGCCACCATTCTAGAAGTGAAACTCTGCCAGCCTGCTCTGTGAGATTTCTGCTCCTGATGCTGGGAGGAGACCCCTCATCGTCACTGCCCTGAGAAACTTCCCTGTCCCTCCCCTCCCTGTTCCCTGTCTCCAGGTGTCTCCTCTCTGGTAGCCCTGCGTGTTTGGGATCATATTACTTTGGAGGGAGACACACTTTAGAGATACATCCATCTTTTGCTGTCCCTCTGCTATCCCCATTGCCCTGCTGACCACTCTAGGTGCAGAACTCCTTTGCAAGGCCACAGGCTCTCTCAGGTTTGGGAGCCCCACCCAACCTCCCACAGTGATTTACCATAATTTTTTGTTGTACAATGATTGAGTGAAATTTTATGATTTGGCTTTAAAAGTTATTTTTAAAATTAATTTTAAAAAATATATTTTTATTGATTTTAGAGAGAGAGAAAGAGAGAGGAAGGGTGAGGGAGAGGGAGAGAGAGGGAGAGAGAGAAACATCGATGTGAATGAGAAACATCGATTTCCTGCCTCCTGGGGATCAATCCTGCAACCTGGGCATGTGCCTTGACCAGGAGTTGAACTGGGGACCTTCTGGTGCAAGGGACAATGCTCAACCAACTGAGCCACACCAGCCAGGGCTAAAATTAATTTGAAAATCAGAGTATTACTTGAAAATAATTTATAATGTTAAAGGGCTTATGATAAAAGCCAGTCATTCCTTGTCTGGGCCTCCCCTCCTTTGTTCCACCCCTCAGAGGCGCTCTGGACTAATGGCCAGGATGGCCATGCCTGCCAGCCTTCTCTGTGTAGGCTTTTCCTGGGGCCCCTGCCTCCTACTAACTCCAGTCTGCCCTGGTGCTCTCTTAGCACTGTCTACCTCTCTCCCAGGACTTGTCTTGCTCTCTCCTGGGCTGGATGCTATGATTTCTGACTTTCATAATCTTCCTTGATTTATTTCCTCATTTTGGTTGGTGCACATATCTCGCAGCAGGAGCATATCCTACTGATACTAAGTGTTGGCAAGGATTTGGGGGATCCTTGAACCCTGATGGTGGGAGCATAAACTGGTACCATTATTCTAGAAAGCAATATTTGGTGAAATTCAGAATATACAAATCCTGTCTAGTAATCCCATGTCAGAGAAATCTCCCACAGCTACAAGTTGGTAGTGATTTTCTCTCTCCTCAGTTTCTGAGATACATGCTCTGTGTGTGTCAAAATTTAATTAGTTAATTAATTAGAATAAGTAATACATTGCATGGTTTAAAAGCAGGAAGTCTTTCCACATCTCTCAAAAGTTAACTATTCTTACTAGGCTTTTGTGTATTTTTCAATATTTTAAAAGTTTTAAAGAGATTTTTAATGTAATACAAGTAAATGTAAATGTGTATTCTTTCCTGTTCCTTTTTACACAAATGCTCACATACTGTACCTGCTGTTTTATATCTACATCGTATCATGGGTACCAATTCACATCAGGACAAAGGGTGCCTCATTACAGCCACACAGTGTCTACGGTAGGCTGTGCAGTGATTGACTGAACCAGTTTCCTATCTTTGGGGAGATGGTGACAGCACCTATTTCATGGGCTGGGGCTTGGCACTCATCTCATGATGGAGTATTTGAGTTTAGGGGTGAAATGCAGCTTCCAGTGGAGTCATACCCTGGCTGTGGCTCTTGACTGAGTTATGTGACTTCTGTGCCTTGACGATTGATGGGCATATCAGTGGAGAGTTAGAGACTGGGGAGGGCATTGGTTGGGTGCTGTGGGTGGGGTGCCCCTCCCTCAAGAACCTCATATGAGGCCTGCAACCTGGTGGGGCACAATGACCTGCGGCCTGATGCCTGCCTGAGAAACCTGGGGGACAAGGGCCACACTGGTGCTATCTATCCCTGAGTTGTTAGGGAAAGCCTCTGTGGTGTCCCCGGAACAACTTTGCCCGCATCTTTGAGAATTGCTCTGGGGTTATCTGGGGTCCTGCCCTGGATGGCTGCTGAGCAGAATGGCCAGGCTTTCAAAGAGACATGGGTATGGCTGGGTTCCTGGGATAAGTCACCAGTCACAACAACATGCCCTCCCAGGAAACTGCAGGGCAGGGGAAATGGTGGGATGGTGGGGGTTCTCCAAGGATGTCGCAATGTGGGGCAGGGGCAACAGAAGACCCCCCAGATCATCCATATGAGAACGAATCAGTTCTGAATCCCAGCCAAATATGGCAAACCCCAGTCAGGGAGATCTTCCTGTCCCCTACCCCCACTGTTCCTTTCCTGGAGGGCTCAGAAAAAGAGTGCAAAGCAACAGAGGAGAGACCATAGCCACAGCCCTTTCCTGGCTTCCTGGGCACAGTGGGGCTGCTGACTGTCCTGGAGCCCTGAGGCCCAAGCACCCGCTGCGTGGCTGAGCTGGCAGCTTCAAACCCAGGGATGCTTGTTGGGGTTGTGTCACCTGGCACTGAGCAGGACCTCAGGGGTGTCAATGTTGGCATCACCTGTGTTGCTGACACCTACCTCAAAGGCGTAGGCTCGGCCCCTTGGAGGCCCTGTGGGCCATGGGACCAGAATGGCAGAAGGACAAAGGGGTCTTTGCAGGGAAGGGCCACAAGTCCCAGATGAGGCTAAGGAACCATCTGTGTGGCTGTGAGCAGGACGCCATCCCTCTCTGGGCTCTGAGGCTGCACCCAGGGAAAGGGCACAGTAATGCCCACCTGGGGGGCTGCTGGGTGGGTCCTCTGAGGGAAGGCCCTCCTCCTGGCTGCACTGGGGTCTGGCACCTAGTGGCTGCTCAGAGGTGGAGAGCAGGCTCAGGGGCCCCTTCATAAACCTGAGACACAAATGCACTCAGCCTGAGTCCCCTAGGCCCCACATCCTCTGCAGGGCTGGTTGTAGGCTGCCTTTTTCGCTCCTGTCCTGCACCCTCCCCCAACTGGGGGTGAGCCCAGGCCTCACCTCACCATCCTCCCCTGACACCCATTCTGTGCTGGGCTACGGAGGGGCCGACAGGCTGGAAAGGGCAGGTGTGGAGGAGGGGCTGCATGTCAGGAATCCTTCCCCAGAGGGAGGAGCTCTGACTAGATCAACAAAGTGGGGAACAACATGCCAGGCAGTGGGAACAGCATGTGCAAGGCCACAGAAGCAGGAAACAGGAAACAGTGTTTTCTTTGCATTGGGGCTGCAGGCCTGAGGGCAGCAGTGCCGGCCACACCCTCTGTTAGCACTGACAAGCTTGACTGGCCTCTCTGGAGTTTAGCTGTGTGCCCTGCACCTCTGTCTCCAGCATCCTTTCCTCGAGCTTCTCGCAGCTGGGAGGAGGCTGCTGCAATCTCCCGCAGAAGGTAGAGATGACAGCTGGGCAGATGCTGCAGGGTGCGTGGCTGTGGGAGACACCTGGGGGCTGGCCTTGGAGAGAGAGCGGGGATCCTGGGCCTGGGTGAGGGATTGTGTGAGGCAGTGGAGGGCACTGTGGCCAGCTGCCCCCAGGCCTCTCGGCCTCACCTTCCATCCCTGAGGCTTGGCACTCTGGGGTTTCATCTCTGGCCCCTGCAATGAGTTACTCAGGGATAAGAAGATGGAGCCAGGTGACCTGCAATGCTTTGGCGCTTGGTCTGGGCTGGGGACCTTCTTCAGAATGTCCTGTCTCCCTGTGGCCGGGATAGGAGACAGCCTCCTCTGGTGGGAACTGGGCCTTGGGCAGGCCTCCCAGAGCTCCAAGGACATCATCCCTAGAGCTACCATCATGTGTCTCCAAGGCCACACACTCCTTCTGTGCCACTTGCTCCCTGCTCCTGAAGGCAGTGCTCAGTGTGACCAGGAGGCAGAGAGTCCCAGCTGAGGTCTGCAGGGGTTCTGTTGAATGTTGCCCCAGGGAAGGCCAGGCACCAAGAGAGCATGTTGGGTGGGGATGAGAGGAAGAGGAGGTGCTCCAGGGATGCCCAGGACTCTTTGGGTTTGACCCAAGGGCCCTTCCCAGGTCCCTCTCAGGAACTGGATGTAGTGTGAGGGAGGGCGAGAGCCTGGGCTCAGCTGAAGTCCAGTCCCTGCTCTCCCACCTGTTCCCTGCATGACTCAAGTTCTCTGGGGTCTCAGGTGGAAAGGGTGGGCTGGTTGGGGCACAGGGCAGGTCTTGCTCAGCCCTTACATGCAACATTCCCCACCTCTGCCAGGCTTCCGGCCCTTCTGGAGTCTTGTGGGGGTCCTGGGCTCACTGTGCTGCCTGGAGAGCTGGCATGGCCTGGCGTGGCTGAGAGCCAGCCGGATGTGTCAGTACACCCTCAACACACGCCCCTCTGCCCAGCAGGTCCTGACCGGGAATGGGGTGCACATCATGCTCCCCGACAGCCTGGCTGGGGGTCCTGGTCCCATGCCAGGTGAGGGCTTAGCAGCTCCACAGCCTATCTGCTTCCCTGCACGGAACCTTGGCTGAGTGTGCAGGGGGTTGAGTGGGGCCCCCCAGGAGGAGTCTCATGGGGGCTGAAGGTCCGTCCCTGCTTCATAGTCCCCCTTCTCCCCACACCCCCAACAAGAGAGGCGTCTGGCTGTTCCCAGGGCTGTCACGGTCTGTTCATTGGAGGTTTACCAAGCACTTACTACAAACCAGGCCCTGTCAGCTTGACCTGTGGTCTATGGAGTGGAAATGGCTACCATGTCCCCTCCTGACCCAAGGCCACACCGTTCCCAGGCCTGCATCCTGGCAGAAGCCCAGGCTGAGAGATGCGATGTGGACATGGATATGCACGGAGTACAAATGTGTTTATACCAACTCTATAGTTTACAGTGTACCGTCCCCATTGTCAACTCTGTGACTCAGGTTTGTCCTGCTGACCAGCATCCCAACTATCATTAGAAAGCTGTCCCCTAATCCTAGAAAGATCCAGAAGGGGGTGCACGGGGCTGCAGAAACCAGCCCACCTCAAGGGGCAGGGTAGGGGCCATCTGTAGAATGGCAGGGCCCACTGGTGGGGACTGGCCCTCTCACGGCACTGTAATGCCTGCTGGGGATGTGAAGGCTCCCAGGCCACCTGGTGGCAGACTGTGTGTCAGCCTTCATGGCTTGAGACACCTAATGAGAATGGGTTGTGACCACCACTGTCCTGAAGGCAGTGCCCCTGAGGCACGTGCCACCCATATGTCTGGAGGTCCTGGGCTCTGCCAGGGCTGAGGCTCCACAAAAGGAGGAGTAAAGTCTCCTGAGCCTGTGGTCACTGTGGCGGGCACCAGACCACAGGGCCACCGTGTGCAAAGCAGCGAGGCCCCCAGGCCCCTGACCGCTGGCCGGCCTAGGCGGGGCTGCAGAGGGCGTCTGCGGGCTTCCTCTCCTCCGCCGCCGCCTCTTCCTCCTCCGGCTCCCCGGTCCTCACGTCTTCCCCAAAATAGAAGACCTGTAGATTTAAACACGCCCGGCCCTTGGTTATATTTCCCTTCAGTGTGTTACCTACTCAACGGGTGGCCTCCCACTGCGAAGGGCATCGCGCAGTGTCCTTGGTCAGGCCCCCGCTGGGTGGCCTCCGTCCTGCGGGGCTGTGCTAACGGGCTGAACAAGCAGGAGGCGGTGCGTGTCTCGCTCCTGCATGAGAATGTGGACCGGGGCTTCCAAGGCTGGGGACATGCATCTTCATTGCCCACAGGGGCAGCCACCAGCGTGGGGGGTTGTGGTCCCAGCCTCTGCTTCTATCCAGCCTTTGAGTTCTACCCCCACCCCAAGATTCTGGCCTGCCCTGCCCTCTCTTCATGGGCTGGGGGGCTCCCAGGAGGCTAATGAGCTGGGTACTGATGAAGCCCCTCAGCCTTGTCCTGGCCCCACCCCCTCCCTCTCCTCACCTGCACCCTGTGTTGGCATAGACTCGCCTTAGAGACTTCCAGCCCTCCGCACCCCATCCTACCTCATCTTGGCACACAGACTCACCTCAGAGATTTCCATCTCTCTTTTTCTGTGTGGTTCTCTGGGCTCTCACTTTCATAAGAAGCCAAATAAAGACCTAGTCAGAAAATGAAGTGAAATTACGCAGTTATGGTTGATGATAATAACCTGTTCTATGCCAAGAGCCTGACCTACTTTTCTAAAATTAAACTTGCGGTTGGGAGATCATTGTAGATTCACATGCAGTTGTAAGATATAATACAGAGAGACCTGTGTAGCCTTTACCAAGTTTCTCCAAATGGCAATCACTTGCAAAACTACAGGACAGGACAGGACAGTCAAGATGCTGAACATGCACCACCACAAGGACCCCTCAGGCTCCTTCTATAGCTGCACCCACTTTCCTCCCATTTCCATCTCTTCCTGAACCACAGGCAACCATTAATCTGTTCTCCGTGTCTAAGTTTTGTCATTTCAAGGATGTGATATAAACGGAGTCAGCATGTAACCTTTGGGACTGGCTCTCTTTCACTCAGCAGGAGTCTCGGGGTTTGTCATGATGTAGTGTATCGATGCTTTCCTCCTTGCTGCCGAGTAGTACCCGGTGTGGATGTCCTAACCCCTGTTTACCATTCACCCGCCGAAGGGCATCTGGGTTGTTTCCGGGGTTGGGCTGTAACGAAACTTGTGAGCACTGGTGTGTGGGTTTTGTGTGAACGTGAGAATTCATTTCTCCGGAATAAATGCCCGAGAGTGAACTTCTGAGTCATATTTAGTTGTGTATTTAGTTTTACAAGAAACTCTTTGTTTAGTTCTACATTTGAAAGATTTCCTCTGCTTTGTTCATGGTTTTACATTCGAGTCTGTGATTCTTTTGAGTTAATTTTTTTTTTTTTAAATATCTTTTATTGATTTCAGAGAGAGGAAAGGAGAGGGAGAGAGATAGAAACATCAATGATGAGAGAGACACTGATCGGCTGCCTCCTGCACACCCCCGACTGGGGATCAAGCCCACAACCCGGGCATGTGCCCTGACCGGGAATCGAACCCCGATCGCCTGGATCCTAGGTGGACGCTCAACTGCTGAGCCACGCCCGGCCGGGCTTGAGTTAATTTTTGTATAAAGCGTGAGACTTAGGTCAAGGTTCATTTTTGGGCCTATGGATGTCCAAATGCCCCAGCACCATTTGTCGAAAAGGCTGTCTTTCCTGCGCTGAATCATGTTTGCACCTCTGTAAAAATCATGACACATTTGTGTGGGTCTATTTCTGGGTTCCCTTTTCTGTCCCATTGACCTATGTGTCTACCACACTGTCTCTGTTACTGAGCCATATAATATTGGCCTTAATGTTGGGTAGAGTGATTCCTTCCATTTTATTGCCCCCCCCATTATTTCACCTATTCTAGTTCCTTTGTTAGTCCATATAAATTTTAGAATAAATTTGTCTATAACTAGAAAACGTCTTGCAGGGATTTTGGTAGGAATGCATTAAACCTGTACTTAAATTTGAGGAGGAGAATTAGTATCTTTGCTATGATGAGTCTTTCAGTTCATGAACCCCATGTTTCTCCATTTTTAGATCACCTCTGATTTCTCTCATCAGCACTGTGTAGTTTGTAGAATACAAATCTTGTACATGTTTGGTAGATTTACACCTATTTCAGTTTTTGGAGCAGTTATACATGGTATTGTATTTTTAACGTTGGTGTCTTCATACTCATTGTCAGCACATAGGAAAGAGTAGATTTTTGCAGTTTTATCTTGTATTCTGCAACTTTTGCTGAACTCACTTAATTCTAGGAGTTTTTGTATATGCCTTGGAATTCTTTATATCTGCAAATAGGGACAGTGTTAGTTCTTCCTTTCTGAGCTGTATTTCTTTCTAAAATTATTTTTTATTGAATTTATTGAGGGTGACATTGGTTAATAAAATTATATGTTTCACGTGTAAAATTCTATAATATGTCGCCTGTATATCGTATTGTGTGCTCACCACGCCAAGTCAAGTCTCCTTCCGTCACCATTTATCCCCCCATACCCTCTTCTACCTCCCCCTCCCCCTTCCCTTTGCTAATCACCATACTGTTGTCTGTATTTCCATTTCTTGCCTTATCGCACAGACTAGGTTTTCCATTACTATGCTGAATAATAGTGGTGAGGATAGATATCCTTGCCTGTTACAGATCTTAGTGAAAAGCATTCAGTCCTTCACAATTATATATAATGTTAGCCGAAGGGGTTTTGTAGATGCAATTTATCAAGTTGATCAATTCCCTTCTACTCTTATTTTTCTGAGAGTTTTACCCAGGCATGGATATTAAAATTTGTGAAATGCTTTTTCTGCATTGATTGATTGATATAATAAAGTGATTTTCTCTTTTAGCTTGTTAATATAGTAGATTGCATTGATTGATTTTCTTTTTTCTTTTCAAATACTAAACAGCCTTTCATCTCTGGAATAAACCTACTTGGTCATGATTATAATTATTTTTATATATTGCCAAATTCTATTTGTGAATATTTTGCTAAGAAACTTTTTCATTTGTATTCATGAGGGATATTGGTTTTTATTATTATTTTTTATACTGTCTTTATCTTGTTTTGGTATCAGGGCAATACTGGCTTCATAAAATGAACTGGGAAGTTCCCTCTTCTACTGTTTTAAAGAGATTGTGCAGAATTGGTATTCATTCTTCTTTAAATGTTTAATAGAATTCTCTAGTGTAACCATGTGGGCTTAGTGTTTTCATTTTTGGGTGTTTTGAAATTACAAATTTGATTTCCTCAGTTATTTTTTATTTCCCTAGAAACCTCTTATTTAATGCATGGATTATTTAGCAGTGTGTTGTTTAGATTCTAAGTATTTGGAAATTTTCCTGTTATCTTACATTATTGATTTCTAGTTTGATTCCATCGTGATCAGAGAACAAACTCTGTATGATTTCAATTATTTTAATTTCTTGCAGTTTGTTTTATGTACACAGGATATGGTCTATTTTGGTATATATTGTGTGGGCAATTGAAAAAAAGTGTGTACTCTGTAAATGTGTAGTTGTATGGAGTATTCTATAAATGTTGATTATGTTACTTGATGGCATTGGTGAGTTCTCCTCTCTTTGCTGATTTTCTGTCTAGTTGTTCTATCAGTTGTTGAGAGAGGGGCATTGAAGTCTCCAACTATAATTGTGGATCTGTTTATATATTCTTCAGTTCTATCAGTTTTTGCTTCATAAATTTTGCAGCTCTGTTGGATACACATTTAGGATTGCTATCTTATTCGAAGATTGACCCTCTTATTATTATATAAAGTTCCTCTCTGTCTCTGGAAATCTTCTTTCCTCTGAAGTGTACTTTATTTGATATTAATATTGTTATTCCTGCTTTCATTTGATTAATGTTTCCCCATTTTAACTTTTCTTTTTTCTTGATCTTCACTCGAAGATATACTTTTTAATTGATTTTTACAGAGAGAGAGAGAAAAACATCAATGTGAGAGCAAAACATCAATTGATTACCCTCTATACACACCTTGATGGGGATTGAACCTGCAACCTAGGTATTTGCCCTGACCAGGAATCAAACTTGCAACATTTTGGTACAGGATGATGCTACAACCAACTGAGCCACCTGGCCAGGGCCCCATTTTTAACTTAATTTTTTAAAAATATGTTTTTATTGATTTCAGAGAGAAGGGAGAGGGAGAGAGAGATAGAAACATTAATGATGAAAGAGAGTCATTGATCAGCTGCCTCCTGCATGCCCCCTACTGGGGATCCAGCCCGAAACCTGGGCATGTGTCCTGACTGGAAATTGAACTGTGACCTCTTGATTTATAGGTCGATGCTCAACCACTGAGCCACACTGGCTGGGCCCAATTTTAAGTTTTTAACCTGTCTGTATTATTATATTTGAACTGAGCTGCTTGTAGGCGGCATATAGTTGGATTATGCTTTAAAATTGTTTATTTTAGTTTTTATTTTAGAGAAGGAAGAAGGGGGGGAGAGAGAGAGAGAGAGAGGGAGATATATCAATGTGAAAGAGAAACACTGATTGGTTGCCTCCCGTATGTGCCCTCACCTGGATCAGACCTGCAGTCTAGGTATGTTCCCTGATTGGGAATCCAACCCACAGCCTTCTGGTGCATGGGATGACACTCCAACCAACTTATTTACACCAGTCAGGGTGGGTCATGCTTTTTAATTTACTCTGCCAATTTCTGTCTTTTACTTGTTATATTTAGACAATTTACATTTAGTATAATTATTGATGTATTATAGCTTGAGTCTGCTATTTTATTTATTTTGTTCGTTCTCTCTCTGTTTTGTTTCTGTTTTATTTTTTGTCTTCCTGTGGGTTATGGGTTATCTGAACAGTTTTTAAAGATTCCATTTTGATTTATCTATAGTAAATTCCTGAAGGATATTTTCACTGGATATAGAATTCTGGGTTGACAGTTATTTTCTTTCAGCACTTGAAAAACGTGCCATTGCCTCTGACCACCATGGTTTCTGATGAGGAATCTGATGTGATTTGGATTGTTTTCCCCTTATAGGTAAAGTTCCATGTGTCTCTCAGTGCTTTTAAGATTTCTTTCTTTTTCTTAAGCTTCCAGAAGTTTGGGTTTACCCTCTTTGGTATTTACTCAGCTTCTTGAATTTGTAGGTTTATGTCTTTTCCAAATCTGGGATGTTTCTAGCCATTACTTCTTCAAGTACTTTTCCACTGTGCCCTCTTGTCCCCTCATTCCCAGACTTTGATAATTTGTGTTAGATCTTTTGTTATAGTACCATAGGTCCCTGAGGCTCTGTGGTTCAGAGTGTATAATTTCTATTGTTTTATCTTCTAGCTCACTGATTCTTTCCTCTGTACTCTCCATTCTGCTGTTGAGCCCATCCACTCAGGTTTTTATTTCAGTTATTGTATTTTTCAGTTCTAAAATTTTCATTTGGCTCTTCCTTATATCTTCTGTTTCTTTGCTGAGACTTTCTATATTTTCAGTTTTTTAGGGAGCCTCAAGGCAGACTGGATTACTAGGCAGGCCCTGCCAGGGAGGCCTGGAGCTGAAGGCAGGGCAGGACTTTTCTCAGAGGCTTTGACTGACCTAGTTGGAGCTCAATACACCTTACGTCCCTTTGTTTGCTCTTCTCCACTTTTTGGTTTAGGGGAGGGACAGAATAAAGAGAGGGTCAAGTGGAAAGTGCTCCTCTCTAAGGGTGCTTTAGAAGGGCCAGGGTTTTATCTGTATGTTCATGGCTAAATCACTACCTGGCACATAGCAGGCTCTCTAAAAATACTGTTGACTGAAGGGGTGAATGAAATGCCCCTCCCTCACTCTCCTCCCTGACCCTAGACTCCCTCTGTCCCTCTCCTAATGTGCCTTTGGCACATTTTATTGCCTAATTTCTATTGGCCAATGACAACAATCACCATAATAACCAGTGTTGTAGGTTGAATAGTGGCTCCAAGAGATATCTAGATCCTAATCCCAGGACTTGTGAATATGTTATCTTCTATCATAAAAAGGGATCTTGCTGATGTGATTAAGTTAAGAATCTAGAGATGGAAAAATAATCCTGGATTATCCAGGTGGGCCCTAAATGCCATCACAAGTGTCCTTATAAGAAGGAGGCAGAGGGAGAGTTGACCATAGGAGAGAGATGATGTGATGGTAAAAGCAGAGGTTGGAGTGATGTGCTTTGAAGGTTGCCATGAGCCCAGGAATACAGGCTGCACTAGAAATTGTAGAAGGGCATGAAACGATTCTCTACTCAGAGCCTCCAGAAATAACCATCTCTGTCAACACTTTGATTTTAGCCCAGTGGAACTGATTTTGGACTTCTGACCTCCATAACTGTAAGAGGATCAATTTATATTGTTTTGAGTCACCATTTGTGGCGGTTTGTTTCAGCACCAGTGGGAAACTAATACAACTAGTGTCGATTGAGTGTAGTCCTATAGGTTTTGCTGTGCGAACTCAAGTAAATCTCACTGTGGCCTTGGGAAGTAGGTTCTTTCATTACCCTACTTTCTAGATGCAACAGAGGAGGCTCAGTGAAGGTGAGAAACCTGACCAGGGTCACACAGCTTGCTGGGGTGGGAGCAGTCCAGGCTGGTTTACCCATCAGGCTCTTGAGCTTCTTGTTGCATGAAGGGACTCTCAAAAATTACTAGTTCAAAAATATAAAAAAATAAAGTGACAAAGTTGAAAGTACTAACAATTAAAAAGTAAAGTCATTAAAAAATTCTTTCTTTCTGATTTTTTGTTTTTGACAGAACATGTTCTCCTGCTCATGGTGTGGTTCTTTTATAAAATGCTTGCTGTGACGAGAAGCCAGTCCTCCTTTGTGCTGAGTGGGAGACTCCCAGGATGAGTCAAGGGTCCTGGATCCAGGGAGCATCTAACCATGGGGCAGCACTGCCTCACAGGGAAGATCAACTCAGGCCAAGATGACCACTTACTGAAGCACTTTCTTTTCCTCGAGAAGGGGGTTCCTGGAGTTCCCTCATTTAGCAAATTCACAAGCAAATCTGTTGTATCTGACAAATGATCAGGTAGGAATGTTGATTTTGTGGAGGGGACAGACATTTACAGTACTCTGGAGAAAAGAGATCTCATCTGATGCTGGAGTGTAGTGCACACACATGCACAAACACACAGGTACACACACCAGCTGTGGAAAGATTCTAACATGAGCCCTGGGAGGAAGTTCTTATCATCACCCCTACTTTTCTGAAGAGGAAGTGGGGTCAGACAGATTTGCAATGCCCAACAACTTCCAAACTCTCTCCAGGGGAAGCTTGGGCCTGGGGATCCAACCTGCAGTTCCTCAGGCTCTGGGGGTGGCAACCAGGCAGGGGGAGGCAGCCCTCTGTGCTCCCTCCCATAGCCAGCAAACCTGGGCATTCAAAGCAGGGGCTCTGAATGGCAGTGCGAGTAAGAGGCCACACAGGAGCGCCATGGCCCAGGAGTCGGTGAGGCCAGGAGCTGCCTTACCGTCCTCACTGAAGATGGGCGCAGTGTACAGGTAGTGGGTGATGCTGGGGTCTTGCTCGAAGGGACACTCCACTTGCTTCCATGTGAGGAACTCTCCAACCTGCTTGGCCAGCTCCAGAAATTTCTGCCAAGGTCACAGAGACACAAGATGGTGGCATTCCACTCCCAGGCCTGGACGTCACCTGTAGGAGCAGGGCCGGCCCTGGGAAGCTTCTCTCATTACCTCTGAGCGAGCAATAAATGACATCATCACCCGTCAGGAAAGCTGGGTGCTCATCACATCTCTTCGTTCCCTCTGAGGGATCAGCTGTACCTGACACCTGCACTCACCAGCCCCATGTCATGGGGACAGGGTGGCCTGGGCTATGGCCCTCAGTAGGCAGTGCCTCGAGCTAGAGGTAAACATTAGTTTCATTCTATTTATTTATGTGGCTGTCCCTACTTATGGCAAGTTTGTTTATTTAGAGAATATGCAAATAAATTTAAATAAAAATATTTACGTAAAACTTAACGTAAATTCATTGAAGTAGAATTTTTAAAGTAAAATTTAAATACATTTATTTAAATTGAAAGAAATGTGCTAGCTTAAAGAAGGGTTTTAAATAAATAGCAGCACCAAGTCATGACTGGGTGGGAGCCCCATGCCTGGCCTCCTTTGGTCAGTCCTGGGCCGACTCCGCCCCCACCTTTCACACCCCGAATCTGAATCTCTGGGCCATGCAAGCACCTTGCAGCCCTGCCTCTTGCCCCTCAGCCTCAGTTCTGAAGACTAATTCAAGAAGGTGGAAGACAGGGCTCCCGTATCTGGTGTGTGTCCTGGAAGCCTGAAGAGGGAGCTCTGAGGCCCCGGACCTGCAGCCTCTCTCAAGCTCAGCCTCTTCCATGACACCTCCGGCCTGGACTGCCCCTGCCTGCTGGACTGGACATCCCCCAGTTGCACTGGCCCTCAGGGGTAACCAGGACTACTTGGGGTGTCTGCGTGAGGCTGACGGCCCAGGTGCCTGCTGTGGCCATGTCATCAGAGGACACCTGCAGAGCCTTTTCAGGCCTCACAGCACATTTTCCTGGGCCCGCTGTGCTACCTGGTCGAAGCCTCGTTTTACAGACGGAGAGACTGAGGCTCAGACAGAGCAAGGGGCCAGCCCAGGGCTGACTGCCCTTGGAGTTGGAGGCTGAGTGGGGCCAGCACTAAGGTGGGCAGGCCCTCAGGCAGGAGAAGAGCCCCCTCCTTCCTATGGATTGGGGGTTATCCCTGCTGCTTGGTTTGTTCTGTCTGATTTGGTGACTGCCAGCTGTCACAGTCCCACACCCACAGCTACTTAGAGCCATGTGGACCCGTGCGGGGGTAGGAGAGACAGAGTGGAGCAGCCTTGCCTGGCTCTGAGGAGCTCAGGGACTGGAGTACTGTGACCAAGGGATGCCCAGCCTGTTTTGCACGGGTCTCTCTCTGCCTAGGAGATCAAGGGGGTTTCCTGGAGGAGAGGACACGAGCTGACAGGGGTGAATGCTGAGGGAGAGGTCTTTTTCCCTTGTGCCTTTCCGCCCTTCATCTGACTACTTCATGTTGCTCAGGGTCCCTCCTTTGGGAGGCCTCCTGGGATTCCCGGGCACTGTGCCCCTGTGCCACCTGGCACAGCACCTTGCCAGCTGTCAGCTTGGTGCTGTTCAAGGGCTGAAAAGAATTTTACTTCACCTGTGCTGGGCATGAGGCCTGCGCAGAGTGGGATCAATGCCTGTGTGAGCCTCAGTCTCCTGTGGAGGATGTGGGGTGCGGAGTCCCCAATACACTGGCCCTGACATTGGTGGTGAGTGGCTGCCCTCAGTCTCAGAGCCCCTGTTCAGGCCAGCACTCCTGCTCCTGGAGCTGTTATGCCCTGCCTAACCCCCGGGCCCTGGGCCCTACCTCAAAGTTGATGTGTCCATTGGGGAGGCGGTTGGCACAGCCCTCGTTCAGGAAGTAGATGTCTTTGATGAGCAGGCTGAAGAAGGGAATGACGATCTGGAAGGGACAAGGTATAGGTCAGCCCTTGCCAGCAGCCACCAGCCTGGGGACCTCAGATGCATCCTTAGGATACAGAGGGCGGAAGAGACTTCCTGGGCAGGGCTGGCCGGCCTGAGCCTGGCCTTGGGGGCTGCATGGGGTCTGGGCTACTTAGTGTGCACCATGGGGTAATGTGGAGACCTCAAAGAAAGGAGCCGCAGGGCCCTTTCCGTGGGGCCAGGCTGTTTCCTCCCAGGCCCCATCACGCCCTGGTGCTGATTGAGCTCCACTGTATACGCTGCATTTCCACCTGTGGTTGGCGGGTGAAAGACACACAGTCCCAGTGCCCCTTGGTCATTTCTCCCATCTCCTGCTGGGAGGAACAGTGCACACTGAGCACATGTGAAATCCATATGGAACGGGAGTCACCTACTGTGAAACTCTGTGGCCTCCTTTTTAATATATAACAATTTGCCATTTTATGTCCTTCTTGATGCTGAAGACCTGAACTTGCTGTATGTACTAGGATGAGGCCGAGCGCTTGCCCACGCCAGTTCCTGAAGGTTGGGCCGAGGAGCTCAGCCTGCAGAGCCCAGGCTTCACTGTCCATGCCCCGCTTCTCCCTCCCCGCTCTGCCGACCCCCGGAGAACCGAGACTCCTGCCCAGCTCAGACCACCCTGGAGAACCAGCTGGCCCTACCCTGCTGTTGTGGGTTAAACTGTGTCCCCCACGAAAGATATGTCGGCGTCCTAAACCCTGGTGCCTGTGAATGGGAGCTTGTTTGGAAGCAGTTTTTTAAGGTGGAATCAAGTTGAGATGAGGTCCTACTGGATATGCTGGGTCTAATCCAGTGACCAACGTCCTTGTAAAGAGAAGGGAATTTGGACATTCCCAGGAAAGATGGCCAAGTGAGATGGAGACGGAGGTGGGAGCAGTATGACCACTGGCCAAGGAACTCCTGAGGCCACCAGAAGCTGGAAGGGGCAAGGAGGGATCCTCCCTGGAGCCTCTGGAGGGAGTGTGGCCCTGTCACCTGGATTGTGGCTCTCAGCGCTGGAGAGGACCCATTTCTGTTTTGAGCCACCCAGCTTGTGTGCTCAGCCCCAGGATGCCAGCACACCAACTCTGCCCTTGGGCTTCAAAGCTGGGCACATGCTGCCAGTCTAGCCCGTCACTCTTGGGACCAGATCCCAGGCCCTGACATTTCTGGTTCAGGGAGTGCTGGGCCCATCCCCCACCTCCACCCCATTCAAGTCAACAAGGGCTTTGAGGTGAGGACCTGGGTGCTGACCACTCTGCACAGAATAGAAGCATGGATGGCTCAGCTGGGCAGGGCAGATGGGGAAACTGAGGCCCATGGAGTGGCAGCTCCTGGCCCAAGTTCACCAGCTAGTGACTACCAGGGCTAGGACCAGAGACAGATTTAACAGGGAGACAAACTGTTTGGTTTGCCTGGGACCAAGGAGTTTCCTTGGATGCAGAACTTGCAGTGCTGGGACTGGTGCAGCCCCGGGGAAACTGCCCGCTCTAGATTTATGTCTATTCCACAGCATTTGCTGGGCAGGTGGCAGGGCTTGGGGAAAGCGAGGGTGTGTCCGACACATTCATCTCTGATCTCAGCGTAGCCAGAGACAGTCACAGGAACAACTACAGAGGGAAGAAGGCTTTGCTACCCCTAGGCTGGGTTTAGTCTCCAAAGAGCCCACCACTTACACCCTTGTCATGGGAGCAGCAGTGTGGGCCTGAGCTCTTCACTGTGCCGAGCCACCATCTGCCCGTCCGTCCGTCCGTCCATCCATCCATCCATCCATCCATCCATCCATCCATCCATCCATCCTCCAGCCTCCCACAGCTTCTGTGGGCCTAGCCCACGGTCCACATCTCTCCGGAAGTTAGAGGAGAATGCAGTGAAACCACACACGCAGCTCTGTAAGTCAGCCACCTCCAACACCAGACCTAAGCGCTCAGTGTCCCAGCACCCTGGAGCTGGAAGGGGGCTCAGCGGGCAGGAACAGGGAGTCCCAGTGTGTTCACTCTGTCCCATGGCCACCTGTTTCAGCACAGATGAAAGAGAAACATTGCAGAGCACCAGTGTCGGGACTGACACCTCAGACCAAAGTCTGCAGTCAATGCCATACAGTGCCACCCACGGTCCAAGTGCTGGGCCATAGCCAGTACCCCTGTGACTGCCCTGGGAGTCAGAGGCAGCCTGGTGGTACGCAAAGACCACAAGATTCCTAGCCAGACAGGCTAAAGTCTGATTCCTGGCTCTGTGGCCTACTCACTGTGTGAGGTTTCCTCTCTGAGACCCAGTCTTCTAATCTGGGAAATGGCAATGCTGAAATCCACCCCATAGAATAGTTATCAGAGTTAAATGGGGGATGGAGGTCAAGTGGCCCTCATGTGGTAGGTACTCAATGAAGGGAGGTCCCTGTTCTTGGTGCCCGGTTTTCTAGCTTCTTGACTCATGGGGGACACTCTCTCCTGTCCTGGGGTTTGAGGTCTCACCTCACTGAACACTACCCCCACCTCCTCAGCTCTCCTGGGACCAGCTGATGAAGTATCCACAGCTTGTACAGGAAGGGCCAGCTGGTTAGGAGCATGCACATCTTAGCCTGCTCCCCAAATCTGACTGCTGGTATCCATCCAATACAATTCCGGAATGACGGCGAATTTCAAGAACAGCAGCTTGTTCTGTTGTCCCTCAGGCTGGAAAGAGACCCCCACAAACCACGGAGGTGGTTTTTCCCACAAAAAACCAGGCTGCGGGCCCAGTGGGTCTCAGTGTTTCCTGTGCACAGAAAACAATGCTAATCACTGGCTGGTGGCAGGCTTTAGCCATAGGATCATTGTGATCCCATGGCCTGTGCAAGGCTTCTTGTATCAGGGGCTACTAAGAGAATTTGGGGGAACAAAATTGATCAGGGTCAGCAAAGGCACCCCAAATGCAAATGTATGAGAACAGGATCAGTGAAAAGGCAATTTTAGTGAGCAAGAAGCTTGGGTCAGTCGTCACCAGAAACGTCAATGTGATTTGAGACCATATCTATGAAGGTATTGAGTTTAGAATACGGAGGTGTAAGAGACTGTGCACTTGGCACCACAATTTGATCTGAAACAGAAAGGCGGCCAACAAATGGAGCTGTTCAGAGATCAAGAGGACTCAAGTGGGGAGTAGACTGGAGACCAGCATATGGCAGGGCAGGCCTGGGCTGTTGACTCAAAGGGAGAGAAGGAGGGGAGCCTGGGGGCTCTGAAGGACTATCGGGTACAAGAGGGAGCAATCTCACTCTGGCCCTCCAGAGAGGACAACCCCACAGGCCTGACTGCAGCCCCATAAAGAAGCTCTTTCTACCAGTCAGAGCTGCTTGGGGGTAGGCTGATCTGTTTGGGAAGGTAGTAAGTTCCCCATACTGGAGGCATGCAAGCAAGGAGACATGCCTGTCTATTACAGATGCTGTAGAAGTGCAGGGGGTTGGACCAGGTGACCTTGGAGTTAGCATCCAGGTTCTCTGCTACAGCCCACCTGGGCCAAGGTGGCCTAGAGCAGGGAGGAGCCCTGAGGACCAGGCAAGCCTCTGACCTACCTTCTCCCGGCTGCTGTGGGCGGTCAGGGAGCGGTGGGCGGCGCCTCGCAGGGCTGTCCTGTAGTTGCAGAAATTCCCTGTTGGATCCATCTGGTGCTGGAAGGAGACAGGGATGCACCTGGGCAGCTGTATCTGGGGAAGGCAGTGTCACCTGGCTGCCCCCAAACCTTGCTTACCTCCAGGATAAAAAACTTGGCTGTCTTCACTTTGGCCCAGGTTTTCTTTAGCCTGGACACAGGGCTCATGTTCATGCCAGCTGGAAGAGGGAGGCCACACTAGGGAGGCTTGCCCCGGGCTGCACAGTCCCACTCACCACCCTCGGGCAGGAGGCCTCCGTGTGGCCCCAGCTGGCCCAGCTTCTGAGGCTGCACCCTGAGCAGGGCTGAGGTCTGCAGCAGCCTCGGCTGTCAGGCAGCAGGTAGACACTGTAGTGGGGTAGCCCCTGTCCCAGTTCCCGGCACACTGGCCTCACACGGTGACCAAGGCCTGCTTTGGGTCCCTGCTCTCCCTGGATCTGGAGACATACTACCAACCCCCCACCAAGCACACTGAGGGGACTGGGCTTGCCTCAAAATTGGCACCCTTCCTGGACCTCTGGGGTGGGGAGTGTGGGCCCAGCTGGCACTCACTCTCTGCTCAGGGGAGCACCCTGGCTTGACCCCCGCATGCCTGGGTGCCCACGCCCACCTCCCAGGGGCTAGGTTGGGGGCTGCTACTCACAGATGATGGCCATGAGGGAGTTGAAGTTGCCAATGTTGAAGCACTCGCGGGCCACATCGATGAAGAACTCGATCACCTGGGCCCTCCGCTTCTTCTTGGACGGCTGGGAACAGGGCACCTGAACCTCAGCAATGACGGGTCCCATCCTCCCTTGGCCACACCCTGCTCACCCGGCCAGTCCCTCCAAATGGCTGAGATGTGAGATTGGGGCAGTCTGCAGCCTGAGGGATCAGGGTCTCCGAGCACTTCCTGAGCAGGTCTGGCGCAGAGCCCCTGCCAGGGAGGCTCAGGTGGGGACACAGGAGCCACTTCCAGCAAGGGAAGGCCTTTCTTCCCCCAGGCCTGGCTCCAGCACCCCCTCCAGAAGCAGAAAGCATGCTCCTTCGCCTTCCCTCCCAACACCAAGCTGACTCTCCCCAGACAGGACCCCGTGCTGACCCTGACTCCTGGGCAGGCTCAGTCCAGGCTCCACTCAGGCCCAGTGTCAGCTGCCGGGGAAACTTCAGACCCTACGCTGTGCTCTTTCCAAATAGATAAAACTCGCTGCCTCCTGGATGGGCAGCAGGGGTCTTATTGCCACCAAGAGTGCGTATGGTGTCTGCAGAGATGTGCCACCCAAGCCCCTGCAGAGAGTGCCCTGTCCTTCGCAGGGCAGCACGGTGACTGTGATGGTAGCCGAGCGAGGTGGGCCTGGGGACAGGCAACTCCAGCAAGCAGAGGCGTCGCAGGTTAACTTGTCCTTCTGACCAGGCCTGTTCCTCTTTCTCTGTCACAGGTGTTCACCCCCATAAGCACCTCGCCTCCCAGGCTGCTGCAGCATCTGACTCTGGAGCCCACCCTGGCACAGGTGCTGTTTCCAATCTTGCCCCGGGACAAGGGGCCCTGGGCTTCCCCTGAGGGTGGGGGTGGGACCAGAGGAGGGTCCCTCTGCCATAAGGAAGGGAAGAGGGCAGCAGGCCTGGCTGGTGGGGCCGTTTCTCCGTTCAGACTGGCTGGCTCTTCCTACCTCCCAGGGGAAGCCAGAGACCTGGACTTTGAATGTGCAACGTCCTAATTCTTAAAGGCTGGGTCGATTCCACCTCTAAATCCTGAGCGAGCCAAACAACATGCACCGCAGGCCCCGGCCCAGGCAGGCCCAGATGGAGGAAGCAAAGCCCTCCCCCTCCTTCAGCGGGCAGGCCCTGACACCCTCTGTTAGAGGCTGGTGGCTCTACCCAGAGGGGAAATGTCACTGCAGGCGAGCCGGGTGACACCTGGTTTCCCGGAGGGGTGCCCAGCCTGGCCCTGGGCTTGGGACAGACGGGCTGGTTCCCTCCCAGGTGGGCTCCTCCCAATCCGGCCGCCTTGGGCCACATGCCCGCTCGGGTCCCCTGGTTTTCTACGCACCATGCAGATCTCAGTCGCTACGAGGTAGCACAATCTGTTGAACCATTTCACGTAGGCCTCCAGGTTCTTGGCCTTATCACTGAAACAGGGCTAGGAAAGATGAAAGGTTTACACTCAGGCTTTCTGTCAATGATTTTTGGAACAGGAAGTCAGTTCATGATAATTTGGAAAATATCGAAACCCCAAAACCATCCACCAATACCAATGATTTGATGTTTATCTTCTAGTCTTTCTTCTATACACTTAGAGATGTAATTTAATATGATATGTATCAATATGATTGTCAGTCCCCATTATTCACAGATTCTGTATTTGTGAATCTATCTACTCCCTAAAAATTTATTTGTAACCCCTAAATAATGCATCACTTTCCCTGTCACTCACGGACATGTGCAGAGTGGCTGAAGTTAAGCTAGAGGACGCCTTGCTGTTTTGCTTCAGCTCCCATACTGAAAACAAGTGGCCTTTCTGCCATCTCTTTAGTGTCATGGTGATTTTACTGCTTGATGTGCCCCCTCCCCAGTGCTGCAGGGCCATCTTGTGTCCCCAGGCACAGGAAGACTGAGGTGTGAGAAGGGAAAATATGCGTGAGATGAGCTTTGTTCAGACATGAGTCGAAGTGCTGTTGGCAATGAGTTCAATGTTATTGAATGAACAATATTTATTAAATAAGGTGTCTTTAAACAGAAACACATAAACTAAGGCTATATGTTGATTGGGTGATGCAAATGTTGTGATGAGAGGCTTGCAAGGAACCTACCCTATATTTCCCTTAGGAGCAATGGTGTTTGCTAATTCAGTGTTCATGACAAATTTATAGGACATAACTACCACGGATGAGAATTGACGGTATCTTTCTATTGCTATATAACTATATATATTTCCCTATTTTTCCACATGAACTTTTCATGTACCCTACAATATCCTTTGGAAATGTAATTTTTCAATTGCTGTAGAACATTCAACTGTATACATATACCACAATTTCAAAAATTAAACTTAAGTTATCTAAAATATACATGTTAAAATTGCCAGGGTGACTTTCAGTAAATAGAGGGGAAGATGGAATGGGGGAATCTACCCAAACAAAGTAAAGAAAGGAGAAGAGAGGAACAGAAAATGTAAGAAAGACCGCTGGAGGGTACAAGAGCAGGCAGTGAAAACAAATCCACGTGCATCAGTAATTATAACCACTGTAATTAAGAAGCCAGCTACATGCTAATTTCAAAAGACATACCCCAAACCTAAGGAGAAAAGTAAAAAAATAGAAAAATACATATGATAAATATCACATTGCTATGTTAATATTAGACAAAATAGGCTTTCAGGTTAAAAAAAGACTCCAAGGCAAAAAAGCATTAGAAGAGATTAAAGGGTAATTTTATGATGGTAAATGGTTCAAGTTGTCAAGAATATGTCACAAGTTTAAACTCGTTTGCACCTAACAACACAGCTTCAAAATACGGAGGGGAATAAATCAGAAAGGTAAAGTTCATGGATATAAAAAAAAATTAAAAAGATAAATAGAGAAAATTGTCAATAACTTTGTCTATAAATGTGAAAACTTAGGAGGAATGGTCAAATTCCTGGAAAAATATAAATTACAAGACAGAGTAAAGAAGAGGGCATACGGATGGCTAATAAACGTACGAAAAGATGCCCAAAGAGTAGGGAGATACAAATTAAACCACCACGAGGCACCACCTCACCACTGCCCCAATGGCTCCATCAGCAAATCTACAAACAAGCGCTGGCCTGGCCAGGGTGTGGGGAAGGGGAGCCTGGGCACTACGGGGTGGGGGTGGGGGGGGAGGGAGGGGGGAGGGGGGGAGGGGGAAGGGGGGAGTGCAGCCTGGGAAGCTGCCTGGAGGCTCCTCAAAATATTAGAAATGGAACTGCCTTATGACCCAGCAGTTCCACTCCTGGGACTGTATCTGAAGAAACCCTCCAAGAAGCCGTGGAGGAAAAGTTTAGTAGATTTTACTGGGTTTAAATTAAGACGTAATAATGAGAATGGAAAGCAAAGCCACCAGCTAGGAGAGGAAAATTGGCAGCGCATCTACAGTTAGGATAAAGGATAATTCTCTAACACAGAAGGGTTTTTGTAAAAATCCTTAAGAAAAAGACAACTCGCCAATGGAAACCCGGGTGACAGTCAGGGATGAACAAGCCTGTGACTTTCAAGCCTCAGTGAGGACGCAGAGCACGGATACCGCCCGCTGGCAGGTGACCGAACGGCCTCATCGGGGTCACCTGAAGGCTGAGCGCGTGCCCACCCGGTGACAGATGCAACGGCTCTCAGAGTGTGTGGGGTCCACAGGGCAGGGCTGTTCGGATCTGTACAGTGTTACTGCCTTTTCACTGCTGAGCTGCGGCGATGTGTCAGAGAATGACGGGGAAGTCGCTGCCACCTGAGCCCGGAGGCGGGCAGGGCTCAAACCGGTCCAGTGGCCACGTGTTCGCTACCACACACAGTGAAAGGGGAAAAGTGAGTGGGACTTAAGAATGTCCTCAAGCGCGGCCGGCGTGGCTCAGTGGTTGAGCCTGGACCTATGAACCGGGAGGTCACCGTTCGATTCCCGGGCAGGGCACTTGCCCGGGTCACAGGCTGCATCCCCAGTGGGCGGCCTGCAGGAGGCAGCCAATGGATGTTTCTCTCTCATCACTGATGTTTCTGTCTTTCTCCCTCTCCCTTCCTCTCTCTGAAACCAATAAAAGTGTATTTTTTTTTTTTTTTTTTAAAGAATGTCCTTCAGGAGGCAAAGCTTCTTTCAATTTTATTAAATTTTGACCTTGAGTATCTGTCTTTTTCAAGGTCTCTGTGACAAAATGGGCGCACGCACAGGCACCCCTGCTGTGTACGGAAGTGGCCGGTGGCCTTGAGCAAAGGCACTGTGTGGCTGACTTGGCAGCTGGCCTCTTTTCTCAGGAAACGCAGTTTTTCCTTGAAAGAGGGACTGACCCAACATGGTTATTCAGACGTCAGTATTTGGCTGGGATTGTCTTGAACATGGACAGAATGAGCCTGTCCCTTCAGAGAACAATCGATAGTATTTGTTGCCAATGGTAAAATTCAAGTTTTCAAGAGAAAATTGGGAACTTGTAAAACGTGTCCGTCCACCTCTGGGAGCTCCACAGCTTCCCAATATATAAGGATTTTTTAAAAATTTTTTAATGAGACCAGTAAGTGTTATTAATGAATGTCATTTTAAAATATGGCATAACAAAATGTGCCAACATTTGGAAGATCTGCTTGATTCAGTGAAACCATATTTTCCAAATGACCAATGTATAGTGTTACAAAATCATGCATGGGCAAAAAAGGGCTATTCAAGTTGCAAGACAGACCCATGGATTTTAAGTACTAGAGTTTAGTCAGTCCACTGGTCTATTTCACATTGCACATTGCAATTAATCTTTAAAAACTGCCACTTGCCGAGTTGCAATTAAGCGTCAAAGGATGTTCACAATGATCTGAAATGGCTGTAAAATACTCCTCCCTTTTCCAACTACATATTTTTCAGAGATTAGATTTTTCCACCAATAATGTATGTCAAGAGGTTGAATGCAGAAGCAGATAAGAGAATTCAACTGTCTTCTAAATCGGTCATTAAAAAGATTTGTAAAAATACTGTAAAACAATGTCACTCCTTTTTATTTTGGAAAAGTAATAATTTTTTATTTTGGAGAATATAGTTATGTTTCATAAAATATGTTAATATGTTAACATGGATTATTATTGTTATTTTTGAATAAATAAATATATTAAAATTGTTATCATTTTAATGGCTAATATGATAGCCATTTTAATGAAAAATATCAGTAGATAAAATCAACGTAACCAAAAGTTCTTTGGATTCTTCCATAATTTTTTAAAGTGGAAAGGTGTCCTGAGACCAAAACATTTGAGAACTGATGCCCTAGAAAAACTTGCACCCATGTACACCAGGAACGGGTAAGAATGCCCAAAGCAGCAATATCTATAATGGCAAGAGGCCAGACACTACACAAATGTTCATCTACAGTAGAGTGGGTAAGTAAATGTCATGTGTAATCTTGATGTACTTCACAATAAAAAAAAAAAAAAAAAAGCTTGAAAACGGCCCAAACCGAAAACAAAACAAAACAAGAACAAAAATCCGGCTAAGAGTGGCGAAGTTTGCTTCCCTCCTGCCCCAGCCCCATGCTGGGCTCCCCGCAGTAACAGTATTCTTGGAGATTGTCTACACAACCTTGCTGTGCAAGCAGCTATATGTCACCCACCCTCCCTTTGTGTTGTTACAAATGGCCACATACTCCTTGTCACTGGTGCTCACTCTCCTTCACTCTCTCGCCAATGCATCTTGGCGATTATTCCTCACTTACAGTCGCTTTTATGATTTTCAATAGTTGCATAACATACAAAGAATGAATGGATGTATTAAAATTTTTAATCCAGTCCCTATGGGTGATAAAGTAGTTTGCTTCCAGCCTTTGCACATAATAAAAGCTGTTTATGCCAAACCTTCATGCGTACGTCTTCGTGTACATGGGTGTGCATATCTGTAGGATAAATTATTAGGTGTGGAAGTTGGGGTCCAGGGTCTCCATTTCGAGTGTTGATGCTATTGCTTACTACCCTCCACAGTGGCTGAGCAGATTTCTCCTTGCCGGCATGTGTGGGTGTTCCTCTCCCTCCACGGGTCCAGGGCTTACCCCTTGCTAAGCTGGTAGGTGAAATGCAATCGCGTGTTTAGCTTGCACTTCTTTTATTAGGTGCAGGGCAGAAGACACACGGCTTTAGTTTGGATTCGCATTTGACCCCGTGGATAAGCACTAGGGTTGGGCTCTGAAAGGGGAGGGGTGGGCTCTGAAACTGGTGCGTGGACCTTGACCTGAGCTCTTGGCCCGGGGGCTACTCCACCCGCAGCGGGAAGAGCGCGCCTGACCTTCCCCGGGCAGCTTGCACCAGCCCGCGCTTCTCCGAGTGACCGCTGGGGGGCACCCGCGCCCGCCGAAGCGCACCCAGAGGGCCCGCGGGGTCCCCGACAGGGGCGGGGGGCGGGTGGGATGGAGAGTGAGCGGGGGCGCCTGTCCTGGGTCCATAGGAAGCTGGCCCAGCTGATGCTCGGGGGGTCCCCCAGAGGGGCCGGTGTGTCACTGTGGGGCAGCCCGCCCAAGGGCCTTCTACCTTTGCGCTGGCCAGGGGGTCCTTGTTCACAAAAGCCTGGACAAATTCCTCGGGCCCGACGTGTCGCAGCCGCGCCTGCACCGGGAAGGAGAGGAGTCCGAAAGGTTATGGGGAGGAGGGGTGCCCGCCGGAGGCCTGGCGCTGTGCCCCTTCGGGGTCCCCGCCTCCCAGCCCACCCCAGGAGGGTCTCAGGCACCTGTCCTCACTGGGGCTCTGCAACCCTGTCCTGGGTTGTCACAGAGCTCGCAGCGCTCCTTTCCCACGCCCAGGGGCTGCCTCCTTCATGGGGGGCCAGGGCAATGTCCTCCCAGGGAGGGCTTGTGGATGCCAAGCCTGGGAAACCCTGGCTCCACATGGGTAATGGGTGACCCGCTCCCTCCACGGGAGGCCTGGTGGTTAAGAGTCTGGGTCAGAACTGAATCCTGGCTCTGTCCCTCCTGCGTGTGACTTCTGGCAAATCACTGAACTTCCTCATTTGTGAAAAGGGAGTAGGAGCACCTACCAGGCCGAGTGAGGGGAGATGAGACAGTACATGTAAGAGTTTATAGTGCCTGGAAAACAGCAAGGAGCCCATAAACGGTGGACGGTTAACAGGAAAGAGCCCCCTCCCCAGCCTCTCCTCTCTCTGGGGAGGGCCCCTTGGCCTCTGCATCTCCCAGGATCACAACACACTGGAGGCACCAAGGAATCCCCTTCACAGCAGGGAGGCCTGTCTGGGCTCCTCTAGAAAGCTATGGTGGATGAAGTGTGTCTGTGTGAGTTCTGGATGGGGAAACTGAGGCCCAGGTGGAGAAGGCAACTAGTTGTGGGAGGGTCACACAGCAGGTGGTGTCGGAGCCAGGATCTGAACCCAGCTCTTCTGTCTCGGCTGGGACTCTCACACTGGCCAGTGGTCAAAGGTGGGCAGGGCTGGAACCTCCAGGGCTTCTGTTCTCACCCCAGGGTTGCTGAGACACTGCTCCAGAGCCAGGGGCCTCTGAGATGCCTGGCTGGCCCTGCTCTGATGGGCTCAGACAAGGCCCGGGGCTAGACAGGGGTGGAAGGGTGGCTGGTGGTTCTCAGTTGTTCCCGGCTCTGGGTCTAGGCTGAGGGTGGCATGAGCCTGCTCACCAGCTCCACGTGGGTTAGCTGCTGGGCCAGCGTGTAGGGGTCACTGCAGACGCTGAGGAGCTCCCTGTGGATGGAGGCTGGTGGCTTGGTCCTGTAGGAGATGGGCTTGTCGGCGCCCAGCAGGCTTTCGGGCCCCTGGCCCAGAGCTGCCAGCTTCTGGTGCAGAGCCTGCAGGAGCTGGTGCATCATCCTTCTGTAGGCCTGGGTGGGTGGGGAGAGGGTGCTCAGGCCAGCACACCCATCTCCACCTCTCTGATGTCTGAGGCAGGCCCTGGGCTACAGGGATGGGCTGTTACTAGGTGTGCCAGCACCTGCCCCGCCCTGAAGCAGGACCCAGTCCAGGGCCCAGTCAAGGCCAGCAGGAGAGAAGACTGCAGGGTTCCCAGTGGGAGCTGAGAAGAGCATACATCAGGGGATATCACAAGGGTCCAGAGCTGCCCCAGCTGTCCGGGCAGTGGGACAGTTGGGCTGGGCAGTGCCAGGGAGCAGAAGAAGGGAGGGAGGAGGGAGGTGTGGAATGGGCCCTGCCCTGGGCAGCTGGCCTTTTGTTCAGCTTAGTCTGCAGAGCCAGGCTGGCTCCGGGCACACAGTGGGCACTTGACAACCAATTACTAGACCAAGAGTCCCTTGCCATGCAGCTTGGGTGGACAGATTCTTCTTTGGGCCACCCTGGGCTGGATGTAGGGACAAAAAGACATGGCCCCACCCTCAAGGGGCATCCACCCTCTCACCCAAGGGGAAGCTGATAATTTCCTCCTCAGAGATCTTCATGTTCAAGGAAGGGGCCACTGAACTGGCTGGGTTTACTGAGCGAGATGTTCACACATTCCCAAGGGTGTGGTAAGTAACCCACAAAAAGCCCCTAGCTTGTCAACAAATGGCCCTCAACCAGCCGTGAGCCAAGGGGCTGACGGAATGTGCCGGGTGCCAGGGCCTGGTCTCTGGGTGGCACCACGTGTCAGGCAGACAGGCTGTACGCATGGGCAGGCCGGCCCTGGAGGCCTGGGAGGATGACGGTGGTGTGTTGTGGATGCTGCCAGGAAACTTCAGATCAAGTGTGTTTCAGTCGGCTGTTTTGACACACAAACCCAGTGGCATTTTGCAGGTGGGGCATCTGGCTTGCTGGGCCGCGTGTGCTGGACAGCTCCTCAAGTCTCTGATGGGGCTCAGGAGGGCCACTGATCGCCAGAGCCACGTGGCCAAGGGACCACCTCACCGACGCGTGCATGTGGAAGTCATGCTGTCTTCCCCCAGAGCGGCTGCCTCTGTCTCGGTGAATGGAGCACCGGCCAGCACACAGGCCTGCGGCTGTCCCCAGGGCCCCCGCCCTCACGCTCCTCCAGGCTGTCACCGACCCCCTCAATTTTGCTTCCTTCCCTTTCCCGGCTCTGGGTCTAGGCTGATGGTTTGTTTTCTTCCACAGTCTCTGAGGTCCAGGCTGCGGTCATCTCCCTGGTGGCCGCGGTGGCCTCCTCGGTGGGCCCCCTGCATTGACACCAGCCTCGCTCCACCCCACCCAGCAGTGTGTTCAAAATGCACATCGGACCCTGCATCTCTACACTTTCACAAGGACAAAAGCCCTGTGTCTGGGAGGCCCCGAGGTCAGCTCTGGCTTCGCTCAATGGCCTCCATGTGGCCCTTGCTCCCCTTGCTCATGCTCCAGACACAGGCCACTCTTCTATCCCTTGACCCCTTCCCCACCCCTACCCCATCCCGCCAGCAGGGCCCCGCAGCCTTCTCCCTCTGGCAGACCCTTCTCAGCCTCTGGCCGACGGGCATCAGGTCCCTCCTTCCCAGCCGTGCCCTTGCCCGCTTGGGCCGCCCTCCCCCCACCTCTCTTCTCGCTGCTCCCTGCACAGCACACGGGCCACGTTGCTCAGCCCCAGCATGAAGGGCAGTGTCTGGCTCACCTAGGGGCCCACACACGTTTGCTGATGGCTGAACATGGCCTTCGCCTGCTTCTAGCCAGCCAGCTTCTCCAGGGTGGACCAGGGAGCCCTCCTGAAGTCAAGGATGCAGCCCACGTGTGCCGATGGTTTGACAGGAACACACGCTTACCCTGTTTGCAAATATGCAGGTAATTTAGCAGGACCTGCTCCTGTTGAACCAATGTTCATTCCAAGTAATTATCATTTCCTGTGTGCTAATTCGTTGAGAATTTTTCCAGTGGTGTTAACCTCAAGCCTACTGGCTGCTTCTTTCCCAAATCTTCAGCTCCCCCTCTGAATGTGAGAATGGATTTGCCTTTCTTTGACCTCCTTTCATTTTCGCGCTGACTTTACACCCCCGTAGATGGAGGCTAGGAGAACTCCGAGGTACAGCTGGGCCCATGCAGAGACCCTCCTGGGAATGGCGAGGTTCCTTGTCCCTGCAGGAGCCCATACCCTGGAGCACCAGTCTGTCCCCTCACGGCACAGCACAGCACACCCCTCACAGCACAGCACAGCACACCCCTCACAGCTTGTCTGCAGGCTGGGAGAACGGGGCCCGACCATCTTCTCCATCCATGTCCACAGAGCCACCTGCTACATGCACATAGTGGGGTTCAAGTGCGGAGGTCATCCGAGGGTGCAGCCCCAGCTCCCCAGGTGCCTCCAAGTTCTCGTGGACTGTGTGTTTCCTGGTTAGAGCCCCTGTCTCTGACCCGACAGGAGGCCTTTGTTCTCTGAAGTTCTTGAAAACCTCCCCGAGCCATCCCAGGGCCAATGTCCAGTGGGCTAAGCAGCCTCCACTGTTCCTGGGCAGTTTGTTCTCTGTGCCAGCTTTCTGCCACCTGTGTCTTCAGGGGAGCAGGAGGGGGGCAGCAGGGTCCGTCCAGCAGACAGTCGAGTGAGCCAGTGGGAAAGTAAGGCCAGCCTCCTCCGCACAGGCCAAGGGTGTAGCCAGGGCCCCCTGGGCTCTCTCCCTTCTCAGGGCTGAGACTTTTGCTCTTCCAGGCTCCCTCACCTTTAGCATTGGCCTCCTTGAGTCAAAACACACTGGGAGCCCCTCCAAGGAACACCCCTCGGTCTCCTGCCAGCAAAGGGTGGCCCAGAGTGCTGGGAAGGCTTCCGTGGGAATCCCCAGAGCCCAAGTCATGAAGAACGGCCTTCCCAGCTCCTCGGCAGCCTTTTGTTCCCAGCTGCTAGAGGTGGTGGGAGTACAGCGAGGACAAGGCTCCAGGGAAAGGGGGAGGGAGGAGGGAAAAAGGTGTCGCCTTCTTGGTTGCTCAGATGGGGAAGCTTCACAGGACCTGGCCCTTTGCTGTCTCCTCAGAATCCCTGAGCTCACGTTCTCCTCACAGTCCTGTGAGGGAGGGATTATCACCCTCCCTCTTATAAAAGAAACTTAACACTCAGAGAAGTAAAGTAACTTGCCCAAAGACACACAGCTCTGACAACTCTCGCACTCACCTCATCGTCTTGTGCATGGCACTTTATATCATTTGATTCTACCCCCAGGTAAGAAAATAATGCTGAAATAATTTTGGAGCAAGAATATGTCTATGATTTGTTTTAAAATAATTTGGCAGGGTAAGTGTATGAGGGGACAGAAGAAACAAATTTGGTGAAATGTTGATGGCTGAAGCTAAGTGCTGGGTACATAGGAGTTCATGGTTACTATTCTCTAAGTTTGTGTGTTTGAAATGTTCCATAAGAAAAGTTTCATAAAGTTAAAAATAGTCCCCATATGCCCGAATTTTGGAAAGAATTTGTTTCTCATCAGAGCTCACATTTACCAGGTGCTAAAGTAAGAGCACATGTGATTTCAGGGGCTTTGACTCAAACCTGTGTGGTGGGAACAGTTATTGCCTCCATTTTACTGATGAAGCACTGAAGCTCAGAGAGGAGAGGCATCTTGCCCGAGGTCACACAGCCTTGGTTCCCAAGCCTGTATCTGGGCTGAAGAGGCCTGACCCAGATCCCTTACCCAAGTTCTAAAGGCCCTTTCTCATTAAGGAAGGAGCAGAGCTCCCCTGCTCCCCCCTGCCCGTGCCAGGAGGGGATCAACCCAAAGCCCATCTACAGTGACCAAGGAAGGGGAACCTGTACCTAGAGGACCTCCCCTTGAGCAGGAGCTTTCTGTGGATGGAAAACCTGGGGATCATGAGGACACTTGGGGGCCCCTGGCCCAGGCCTGGGTAGGGAACCCTGGTTCCAGCTCACACCACTCAGCACACTTAATTGGATCCCAAAGAAAGGGTTGAAAAAGTGTCCTGAATGAATTAGTTCTGCTCCAAAAACCCGCACCTGGTGGATGACTGCTCTCAACAGCCCATTCATGGGTCTCAGTTGTATCATTTCTTCCCACTGGGTGGTTAGAAAGGATTTCTCAGCACAGGCCTGAGTGAGGAGGCAGAGCTTCTCAAGGAGACCAGCCCAGGACCTACACCCATCCCACCACTAGGACAAGACGGCAGGGCCTGCCTCTGAAGTGGCTGTGCCAGTGGCAGAGGCAGGACTGCTAAGGGCCCATAGTCATGTCTTGTGAACGGCTTAGACCTCATCACTGCTGAAGGCCTCCGGGCGGGGGGGGGGGGGGAGCAAGAGATGGAGTTCTCATCTCCTCATATACCTGCTATTCCACCCCACCCCCACCTCTCTCTTCTGCACCAATCTGCTATAGTTCACTGCCCCTTTTATACAGTCACCCACCCACAGATCCATCAACTCACCATCTACCCTTCCTCCCACCTTTCTAACAGCTACCCACTCACCCTTCCACCCACCAATCCATCCACTCATCCGTCCGTCCACCCACCCCCACACGTAGCCATCCACCCACCCATCTATTCCAGCCCCACCCACCGCCTATCCATCAATCTTCCCATGTCCGCTCATCCCGTAAATCCCTCTGCGTATCCAACTACTCAAACATCCATGTTCCCCCTCCACCCAGTCATCAAAGTAGCCGTCTATCTGTCCAACCAGTCAGCCAGCACCTCCTCTCCCTGCGTCCACCCCGCCCCCTCCTGACTAATCCAGTCATTGAGCATCCCCGGCCCTGCTTCCTGCTGCAGGGCCAGGGATGACCCTGTCCAAGCATCATGACTCCCAGACGGATCGGGGGACAGAGGTGGAGGAGATCACCCTCATCTCACCAAGCACTCGGAACAGCTAAGTCACTCGTTTGCTATGCGCGGCGGCCCAGCGCAGGGCTTCCCTTCTGCGCCTCAGCCAGGCCTTGGGCTTTCTGGCTCCCTGTTGCCATGTCCAGACGCTCTTTTGGGTCTTCCCTTGCCTGCCATCTGATGACAACAAGAGCAGGGCGGTGGAGGACAAGAGACGAAGCCAGAGGCCTGGTTTCTCTGCAGGGCCTGATGGGGTAGAGCGGGGCTAATGTCCCGGGACTGCAGTGAGCAGATGGGAGACAAGGGCCCTGAGGAGGGCCTGGGAGCAGCCTTGGGTCCCGGGTGTGAGGGTGCAGGACTCTCGGCTCGCCCACCTCGTCACAGGGGGCGATGCGGCCCACCAGGTCCTTCACGTGCCCGACGGTCGACTCCTCCTGGAAGTCCTGCGGGAAGGTCTCTGTCCACTCGGCCAACAGCTGGAGCAGTTTGGGGCCAAACTTCCGGACGCGGGCCTGCAAGGCAAGGCGAAAGGCACCCCCACCCGTGAGGGGTGCTGCAGCCACATCAGCCACGGCTCAGGGTAGCAGAAGTGGCTGCCAAGGAGGGCCGCGACACTGCTTTTCCTGTGCCAGGTGACACGGGGAGGCTCCCTGTTGTCATGTGGGTGGGACCTGCCTGAGCAGGAGTGAGGCAGTGGAGTGAGACTGGCCCAGAGGAAAGTGGAGCAGAGGTAGGAGGGAGAAAGATGGTGTTTAAGGTCATTTGAACCTCTGGAGCCAGTGGTACTCGAGGCTTTGCATTTACATGAGGCAGCAAAGTCCCTTTGCCTTCAGCCAATTGTAGTTTGGTTTCCATCACCACAACAGCCCCATTGACACATGTATGGATAGTCACAACCTGAATGTGGCCAGGGACAGGGGATCCACAGGAAGGCTGGGCCACGAGGGGGGGGATGGAGTGTGCTGGGGGCAGGAAGCCCAGCAGATGCTGCAAGGCTATCCCAGATGGCAGGGGTCCTACTGATGGGGTCCTAGGGGCCTGGGTCTGGGCTTGGTGCGAGCTCAAGGACTCCCATCGGACACTGGAAAGCAGTCCCTTGGGTTAGAGATCCCAAGTCGGTGCCTTCTGGCTCTGGGCCTCAGACAAGTCAGAAACCTCCTGTGGGCTGCTCTCCAGGAGAATAGGGACAGTCACTGCCTCTCCGAGGGGAGGGCCGGTGCAGGAGGGCATGCCAGGGCAGGGCCAGTACACCCCGAGGCCCGCCCCCGCTGCGCCCTGCCCCTCACCTCGTCCAGCACTGGCTTGTCCAGCTGCTGCTGCTCGATGCACAGGTGGCAGACGCGGGCCAGGAGCTCCCGGGGCTCGATGAAGAGGCGGGAGCTCAGCAGGAAGGTGAAGATGTAGGCTTTCTGGGGGGCATGGAGAGAGGAGGCAGGTGTTCACCAGGGCACGGAGGGGATACGCTTCTCAGCCCCCCCCCCCCAGGCCCAAGACCAGTCCCGGCCCTGCTGCCTCCCCCATGGCTGGTGGAGGAGAGCCCATTCTGCCGCCCCTTCCCCCCACCAGGTGCGCCACCCACCTCGGGGTAGTAGTCGGCTGTGGGCACCAGGTGCTGGATCAGGGTGTCCAGGGAGGCTGAGGATGGAGCCCCATCCAGAACTGACTGCTCGGCCTGCTCACCGTCCATGGGCTCAGTGGCGGGTGGGCTGGGGCTGCCTGGGGTGACCATGTTGGAGGCACTCAGTGTCTGAGGCATGCCTGCCTGCAATGGCAAGGAGCAGGTGGCACACACCTAAGCTGGGGCCAGCTGGCCCCTGGTCGCCTGGCTGGGCAGGCCCTGCCTCCCACAGGCACTTCTGTACCCACCTGGACCCAGTGATCACTTCCCGGGAGGGCTGCCAGGGACCCCCAGCCCACAGTACAGCATCCCCCAGAAAACAGTTCTCCCCCACTCTCATCCAAGCCTTGAAGGGACTGCTCATTCCAGAGTCCACTCCTATGCTCAGTGAAGGGTGTTTGTGGCAAGGCCCAGACAATCAGCACATCCCTCACCCCTGGCCACAGAGATTGCACCCAGGATGAGTCTGATCTGAACTGGGCCTCAGGAGCGACCCAGAACTTCTGTGGCGCTTGGAAGCTCTTCCACTTGGGCTCCCTGAGCTGGTGGAATGTCATTGTTAGGACCATCCTGTCCCCAGAAAGGGCCAGGAAAGTGAGCACATTTCCAAGTCAGCATATGAGGCCCTGGGTCCTGCTGTGCTTGAAACTGCTTGTGGACTTCTCCACTGTGGGAGCCTCGTTAAGCTGGGCCTCTCTCCAGTGCAAACAGTTGCTCTTCGAAGCCTGGCACTCCAGGCTGTTTGTGATTAGGCATCAATGACACGTCCAGCTGTTCCCTCCTGCAGGAAGGCCCCCCCCCCACTATCTTCACTCCTCCGTCCCTCTGGACATGGCCAAAACGTCTTCTCCTTGCTGGAGCCTTCCCTGCTTCTCTGCAGCGACCCACCCCCTTCCCCCTTCTCACTCAGACCGGACCTGACCTCCGGTGGGCACCAGAAGATGCTCCTTGTCAACACTGTTGAGTGCTGGGGGTGCTGCTCTTAGTGCCTGGTGCAGAGAAAGGCCACCTGCAGCTATCATATGGCAACTTCCCTCCAAACCTCCTCCAGGCGGGGGTCAGGGCCATCCTCTGACCTGGGACCAAGTCAAGGGCCTGGCCTGCAGCAGGCACCCTCCAAGTGTGTGCAGCGGACTTGTGCTTCTCCCAGGCTCTGCCATGAATCCTTGTAGCACTCTTCCTGAACAAAGCCTGCCAGGGCCTCCACAGACACAGACCCTGGCCTAGCCTGTGACTCTTTGACCGTCGCCCACGCAGGACATGTAAGCCACTTCCACATTCTTAACCACAGAATCCTTTGGGCTCACCACAAGGACTTTCCAGGGATCAGAGTCTCCCCATTGCCCAGCTCACCTTGCCCCTGCTGCTGCAAAGCAGACCCTGTCCCTGGTCCATTTCTGCCTTTCCCCACCCCCTGGGTGACCTCCCTGAGAGGAGACAGAGGACTCAGAGAATCAGAGCTGACGTTGGGTATCAGAGGGAGCCCACAGGGAGCCACTCCGAGGGTGTGAGGACTGGGTCACGGCATGGGGAGGGCAGCAGCCAGACAGTGCTGGTCCTGAGGACAGCCACAGCTTTATTTTCACCTACCCGGCAAAGCTGTAAGTATTCAGTGTTCAGCTGATGAAACTAAAATTAAAAAAGCACACCCTCCTGTTCATGTTTGTGGGAAGGCCTCTGAGCGTGTGGGGACCCAGGGGGGATGGTCAGCTCTGGGAGGGCACAGCTCTGCCCTGAGCCCAGGGCCCTGTGTCCTAGCCTAATTCCACAAGATGGAGCACACACGAGGCCAGCAAGGTCTGCTCTCTCTCGCCAGATACCTGGAACCTTCTCCCTGTGGTATGGGGCCTGCTGGAGATCCCAGTCCAGTTTTCTCAAGGACAGGCCAGTAGCTGAGGTGGAGATGATTCTGAAAACCTCTCTGCAGGGCAGCGGTCTGCCAGACGTGTGGGAGGGGCCCTTCTGTGAAGGCCAGGATGGCACCACTTCTAGGCAAGCTGGGAAGCTCCTAGAGCACCTCTGGGTCTGGCCTGGATCTAGGGGGCTGGTGTGAGGTGCTGGCCACGTGGGGTAGGGGGATGGTGTGGGCCCAGCTCTGCCCTGGAGCTACAAACTCACAATGGAGGCCGGGGGTGGGGTGGGGACCAGAAGCATCGTGATCCACAGGGACGCCCAGAGAGTGGACAGGCTGCCAGTGTGCCCCTCCGACCTCCAACCAGCCATCGCGTCCCCAGCTGGGCCTAGGCCCGGGTCTCAATGGATGGGCCTGCCCTCCTACTTGCAGCCTCTGGCTTCCTACACTGTTGCTAAGGGACACTCATCCACATGTGTGTGCAGGTGTGAGTGACTGCTGGCGCCGTTCTGGGCGCTGAGGACCGAGCAGGACCTCTTGGAGCTGGTGGGGGGCAAACAACAAGCAGGCGAGGTGAGCCCAGAGACTGTCCCACTGAGGCACCTCCTCTGTAGGACGAGCACAGGTGAAGGAAGAGGGGTGACAGCTCCCTGCGTTGGGTGTTCCCTCAAGAGAGGGTGGGGGAGAGCACAGCCTGGTGGCACCTACCAGTCCTCTCCCCTCCCCCGGTAGGTGTGCTGGACAGGATGGGGCGGTGGGGCCACCCCCGGCCTCTGCCTGAGGACAGCCGGCCTCCTCCCCCCGCAGGGGCTCCAGCCTGCCTGGAACATGGGGGGGGGGGGGAATCTGCGCTGAGGACCGAGGGAGGGGGCAGCTGCAGAGACTTGCCAGGCCGGCCCCAGTGAAGGGCACCGATGAGCTGGGGCACAGGGCACGATGCAGGTAGCAGGTGGAGGTGGAGGCGCCACCCGCCTAGTCCGCCCGTCCCAGAGGCAACTGCTGTCCTTCGTTCCTGTCTTTCCCGAGCTCCTTTATACAAGGACAAGCAAATATAAACCTATATTCCCCCTTTTCTGACTTTATTACACAAAAAAGTAGCCTGTTGCACATATCTCCGTGCTCCTTTCACTCACACCACGTTTTAGAGATCTTCCCCTGGCAGGACAGAGAATCCTTGTTCTTTTTAAACTTTTTAACTGACAGTGTTTGGAAGTCCATGTATAGTTTTAAAAAGCCAATGATAAAGCAATTCAGTGCCCATCGATGGGTGAATGGATAAGCAAAATGTGATAGATACACACAATGGAATAAAATTCAGTCTTCAAAAGGAAGGAAATTCTGACACATGCTAGAACATGGATGAATCTTGGGGACATTTGTGAAGTGAAATAAGTCAGTCACAAAAGGACAAATACTATATAATTCCACTAACAATGAGGTACTTAGAGTAGTCAAGTTCATAGACACAGAAAATAGAATGAAGGTTCCCAGGGGCTGGGGGCTGGGGAAATGGGGGGTTAGTGTTTAATGGGGACAGAATTGCAGTCTTGTGAGATTGAAAAGAGTTCTGGAGATGGATGGTGGTGATGCTTTAAAAAGTGTGAATGTACTTAATGCCCCTGAAATGTACACTTAAAAATGAAGATGGTCCCAGCTAGGTGTCTCAGTGGTTGAGCATCGACCTACGATCCAGAAGATCACGGTTCAATTCCCGGTCAGGGCACATGCCCGGGTTGTGGGCTCCATCCCCAGGACGGGGTGTGCGGAAGGCAGCCGATCAATGACTCTCTCATCACTGATGTTTCTGTCTCTCTCTCCCACTCCCTTCCTCTCTCTGAAATCAATAAAGATATATATTTTTAAAAGCAATAAATAAATAAAAGAGCCAATGGTGATGGAAAAATAGTTTATTGTCACAATTTCCCTTGAAAATCCCTGAAATCACCAGTTCCCTGATCTATGCTTTGATGACCACAGCTTGCACCGTGTATGTGAGGAGGGGCTAGGAGCCTGGGGCCAGCATAGAGCCTGAGCTCAGTGGCTCACCACAGACGGGGTTCCTGGGGGACTGGGGGCTGCCCTGCCAGCCCCAATAAGGCACCATTTCAAGTTCTTGCTCTCTGCCTTGCCAGAGCCTGGGGCTCTGCGTGTGAACAGACAGGCATGAGCGTGGTGTGACTCCAGTGGGTGTCCACTTTATACCCATTAAATGAACGACAATAAAACAATGCTGTTTGGCCCTTAAACCCTGCTGGGCGGGTGTGGACATTGTCATAGTCATTTTGAATTGTACAAGATTTGGCTCCATGTGCCAAGAGCCTTATGTTGGATAGTGTCCTTTCACCTTAATCAAATCCTTGGAAATGTATCCCAAGAAAATAACCTGAAGAGGAAAAGCTATGGAAAGGCATTTGCTTGGGTGTTAATTCTAAGCAGTGAACACAATCTCAGAGCACCACTGATCTTCTGTATTTTTTTTTTTTTAGTCTCTATGTCATTTATTTTCATTCTGATCTTTATTATTTCCTTCCTTCTACTCTGGGATTTTCTTGTTCTCTTTCTAGTTCTTTTAGTCGTAGGTTAGATAGTTTATTAGATTTTCTTTTTTCCTGAGGTAGGCCTGTAGTGCTATGAACTTCCCTCTCAGGACTGCTTTCTCTGTGTCCCATAGACTTTGGGGTGTTGTGTGTTCATTTTCATTTGTTTCCAGGAAGTTTTTGATTTCTTTCTTCATCTCATTGGTAACCCATTCATTGTTTAATAACATACTATTTAGCCTCTTGGTGTTTGAATGTTTTTGAGTGTTTTTATGGTAGTCAATTTCTAGTTTCATGTTATTGTGATCCGAGAAGATGCTGGATATGATTTCAATCGTTTTGAACTGAGAGACTTATTTTGTGTCCTAACATGTGGTCTATCTTTGAAATGTCCCATGCGCACTTGAAAAGAATGTATATTCTGCAGCTTGGGGTGAAATGTTCTGTGAATATCAATTAAATCCATCTGATCTAGTGTGTCATTTAAGGTAGTTGTTTCCTTGTTGATTTTTTGCCTGGAAGATCTATCCAGTGATGTCAGGGGAGTGTTAAACTCCCCTACTATGACTTTATTGCTGTTGATCTTCCCTTAATGTCCCCCAAGAGTTTTTAAAAATATATTTAGGTGCTCTTATGTTGCGTCCATATATGTTTATCAGGGTTATATCCTCTTGTTGGATTGATCCCTTCAGTATTAACTAATGACCTTCTTTGTCTCTTGTATGGTCCTTGTTTTGAAGTCTATTTTGTCAAATATAGGTATTGCTACCCTTGCTTTCTTGTTTGTTTCCACTTGCATGAAAAAAGTTTTTCCATCCCTTCACTTTCATCCTGTGTGAATCTTTTGTTCTGATTTGGGTCTCTTGTAACAGCATATACATGGACCATGTTTTCTTATCCATTCAGCTACCCTATGTCTTTTGATTGGAGCATTTAACCCATTTACATTTAAGGTTATTATTGATAGGTAATTATTTACTGCCATTTTTTCATTTTCTTTTTTAATCCTCACCAGTGGATATTTTTCTGTTGCTTTTCAGAGAGAGAGAGAGAGATGTGAGAGAGACACATTGATTGGTTGCCTCCCACACGCACCCTGACCAGGGCCGGGGATCAAGCCTGCAGCAGGTACATGCCCTTGGTCAGAACTGAACACAGGACCCTTCAGTCTGTGAGTTTATGCTCTAACCACTGAGCCAAAACGGCTAAGGCCCTGCCATTTTTTCTTTACGTATATATTCCTTTCTCTCAATATTTCTTCTTAAAGCAGTCCCTTTAGCATTTTTTTTTTTTTTTTGCAATGCTGGTGTGTTGGTGCTAAAATCCTTTAGCCTTCTTTTGTCTGGGAAGCTCTTTATTTCACCTTCAATTTTGAATGATAACCTTGCTGTATGGAGCAGTCTTATTTTCAGGTTGTTCCTTTTCATTACTTTCAATACTTCATGTCACTCCCTTCTGGCCTGTAGTGTTTCTGTTGAGAAATCAGCTAACAGCCTTATGGGAGCTCCCTTGTAGGTAACTGACTCTCTCTCACTGCCCTTAAGATTCTCTCTTTGTCTCTAATGTTTGCCATTTTAATTATGATGTGTCTTGGAGTGGGTCTCTTTGGGTTCAGCTTTATTTGGATCCTTTGTGCTTCCTTAACTTACATGACTTTTTCCTTCACCAGCTTCATGAAGTTTTCTGTCATTATTTTTTCAAACAGGTTCTCTATCCCTTACTCACTTTCTTCTCTGGTCCCCTATGATGCATATATTGCTTGCTACGTTTCACGTGGTCCCAGAGTTCCCTTAAACTATCCTTGTTCTTTTTCGCTCTTTTTTCTTTATGTTGCTATGATCAGGTGTTTTTTTCTACCTTGTCTTCCAAATAACTGATTTGATCCTCTGCTTGGTTGCCCCTGCTTGTCATTCCTTCCAGGGTATTCTTGATATCAGATATGGTATTCTTCATTTCTGACTGGTTCTTATACATGGTTGCTATGCCCTTTTCTTGCTGCTGTAGTTACCACTGAGTTTCTTGTAGTTCCCATTAAGTTCATTATAGTTCTTGCTAAGTTGTTTGAACATTATTATAACCATTATTTAGAACTCTGTATATGATAAATTGCTTGCCTCCATTTCATTTAGATCTTTTCCTGGAGAATTTTCCATTTCTTTCATCTTCGGGTTGTTTCTTTGTCTCCCCATTTTCAATGCCTTTTTGTGTTTGCTTCTATGTATTATATAGAACTACTATGACTCCTAGTCTTTGTCGGGTGACCTTATGTATTACGTGTCCTTTGGAACTCAGTGGTGCAGTCTCCTTGATTTCCTGAGCTGGTTGCTCTAGGAATGGCCCTTTTGTGAGTTATGTGGACCCTCCTATTTTAATTGGGTCTTGATTGCTGTTGGCCCATTTGTGCATGGGATTGACTTTCAGGCTGCTGGCTTAGACTCAACCCAGCCACTCTGAGCAAGGTGCAGTATTGCTGTGCAGGTGCAGTATTGAGGTGTCTTGTTGGGCTCAGTGTTACAATCTTCCAGATCACCTATGCTCTGTGCTCCAGGAATGTTTCTTGTGGGTTATGTGCACCCCTTGTTGTAGTTGCTTCTTGAGGCATGCTCTTGGCCCTTTTGTGGGTGGAGTTAACCCTTCAGGCTGGGTGGCTATAGGGTAAACCTCTATACTGTGTATGAGATGTTGTGCAGGGCCTACCCCTGAGGTGGAATTGTTCTTAGTAGGGTCTGGTGCCTGCCAGATTCTTCCTTTGGGTGTATTGCTTGTGTGGCTGGTTGGGTCATGCTCTGGTGTTGTCTGAAGCCCACCACTGGTTGTGTTGATTCTGGGTCCACTTCGGTGAGTTCCAGGTACAGGTTGCTTTCAGATGTTGTGTGTAACCAAGTTTGGGCTATCTGTCTGGAGTTCCACACTGTTCACTGTTTGTGTCTGCATTTACTGGACGTGGGTGTGCATGGGAGGGGCCAATTGATGTAGACAGGTCAAGTTCCTGGAGCTCTGAGCTGGGGTCAGATCCATAAAAGACTAAGGCTTCCTGAGGTTGGCGCCACCTTTTGGCTACTTCACTCTCCCTTGATGTTGCTGGGACTTCCTCCAGAGTCTTATGCAGGAAGGCTGTAGAGTGACCCCAAGTTGGCCATGCTCCACTGACCCTTCCACAAGGCTCAGGCTTGGTGGGTCAGGGTGACCAGGTTGGGCAGACAGGGTTAGTGGGTCCCCTAGTTTGGGGCAGCATGGTCTGACACTCAACAGAGAGAATGTGGCCCCTATTCATGAGCCATACCATTCAGACTCTGCCTGAGTCTCCAACTCTATCTCCCCCAGGAGGAGAGTACCGCAGGTTCAGTTTGGGTGTAGTCTGCTGTCCTCACTGCAGGAGAAAGCTCAACAGGACAGGCTGGATTCACTGGGACTTGAGCAAACAGATTGAGAAAGCCTTCCTTTGGGGGTGGCACCAACTGTGCTGCAGGAGAGGGGCGAACTACACTCTTCCTTTTAGTTCTGTAGCTACTCCTGCTCAAGCCCTGGACTGGAGACTCTGAGGTAGATGTGCTCTGAATATCCTGGCTCTGAGTGGAGCTTCCTTCCCCCTCAAAACTGAGCCTAGCCAGATGGGGTCAGCTGGGCTCTCCCTGCTCCCTTCCCCCCTGCAGAACTTAGAGGAACAGATCAGGGGAGACCTCTGCTTGGGGTGGCACCGGAGCTTTCAAGGGGAGAGAGCTGCTCGCCTCCTTCTATCTCTGCAGTGCACTGCCAGAGAACCTGCTGGAGGGCTCTGGGGGGTCACAGCAAATGTCCCAATTCTGAGTTGTGCCCCCTTTCCCCTGCGAATATGAATTTAGCAGGAGGGGACCAACAGGATTTGGGAATGCAAATCCAATATGCCCTTTGATTGGGGTGGCACTTGTCCTCAGCCCTCAGGAGGGGAGCTAGCCTCTTGCCTTCTAGCTTGGCAGTACCCCACCAACAACCCTGAAGGGAGGCTCTGAGCAGGTCATGCCAGATGTCCCAGTTCTGAGTTGTGTCCCCTTTCTCCTGTGAGGGTGCACCAGCAGGAAGGTGCTGGTGGGACTTGGAGGAATAGATCAAGGCTTCCCCCTCAGCTTGGGGTGGCACTGGCCCTTGGGAGGAGAGAGATCTGCTTGCCTCCTTCTATCTCTGCAGTGTCCTACCAGAGACCCTGATGGAGGGCTTTGAGGGGGTTGCATCATATGTCTAATCTCTGAGTTATACCCCTTTCCTCATGGGTATGAGTTTAGTAGGATGGGGCTAGCAGGATTTGGGAATGCAAATCCAATCCACCCTTTGGTTGGGGTGGCATGGGCCCTCCGGCCTTGAGAGCTAGCAGCTCAATTTCTAGCTTGGTGGCACTCTGCCAGAGTGTGAAGGAGCAGATCACGGCTTTCCCCTCTGCTTGGGGTGGCACTGGCCCTTGGGAGGAGAGAGAACTGCTTGCCTCTTTCTATCTCTGCAGTGCCCTACCAGAGGCCTTGATGGAGGGTTTTGAAGGAGTTGCATCAAATGTCCAAGCTCTAAGTTGTGCCCCTTTCCCCCCAAGAATATGTATTTAATAGGATGGGGTCAGCAGGATTTGGGAATGCAAATCCAGGCAGCCTTTTGTTGGGGGTGGTGCAGGGCCACGGGAGGTGGAAGTGCCTGCTTCTTCCTAGCTCCACAGCTGCCTGCTGCCTGAGACCCTGGCAAGGGAGCCTTCCATTGGAGTTGGCACCTGCCTAGCTTGTGGGAGGGGGGGAAAACTGGCGTTTGTTCTGAAGTCACTCAGTTCAATGATGGTGTAAGAGTCTGTCCATAGTTTCTTTAGGGAATAAAAGCACACCTCAGGTCCCTGTTGGGTGCAGCCAACAGTCCTTTATGTCGGACTCGAGCTTGGCAGGGTGGGGTTGCCAGCATTTAGAGGATGGGGTTAGTGCACTTTCTCCAGCTGGTGCTGCAAGAATAGAAGTGCTGGGCCCTGGGAGATGGTGCCTGAGGGCTGTGTGGGATGACGGCTCAGGACCAGGACCTCAGTAGCCTACCTTTTAGATCTCTTGAGCTATGCCACCCAGATCTTCTCTCTATGGCTTCCATATGCCCTGAGTCTCCTTCCCTCTACCAGAGCCCTGGGTGAATGCCCAAGAGCGAGTCTCTGTGTTTTAGCCCCTGAGGAGATCACCGGGGAGTCAAGCAGATTCCCTCCTCTTCCCAGTGGACAAAGTACCCGCTTATTTTTGTTGCCAGATGCTATGTAGGCTCTTCTTCTTGGTCTTGGTGCTCTGGTTTATGGGTCCCAGCATGGGATTGAGACCCCACTTTCCTCTGGGGGAGCTTTTGCAGCTGCAATATTTCTCTGGCTTCAGCACTATTGCCCCCGGGTGTAGGGACCAGCCCTCTCTTCATCTCCATCCTTCTTACAAGCCTCTGTGTAGCTTATTTTTTTCAACCCTTTGATATAATTCTCCTGTTCAGATGTCCTTCTGTTGTTTATTCAGGTTGATTGCTCTAAATTTTAGCTGTAGCTCAGGTTCGGTGCCAGGAGATATGTGTTGCTTTCACCTACTTCACAGCCATTTTGGAATCCCTCCATTTTAATTCTTTTCTCATTTACTTTTGTGTATATTCTATAGCTATTTTCTTTGTGGTTACCATGGGGATTATGTTTATCATCCTAAAGTTATAACTCTAGATTTATATTAGTATACAAATACTCTGCCCCTAACGTGTTTTAGTTACTGATGTCACAAAATCATATCTTTATGCATCTGATGATCCAAAACAGACTAATAATTATTTTAAAAAATGCATTAGTTTCAAATTGTATAGAAAACAAAAAGTGGACTTACAAGTCAAAGCTACCATAATATTAACTTTTATAATTGCCTATGTATATATCTACCAGAGATCTTCGTTTCTTCATATGACTTTGAGTTACTAATTAGTGTCCTTTCATTTCAACCTGAAAAACTCCCTTTAGTATTTCTTTTGTGACAGTTTTGTTGGTAATGAACTCAGCTTTTGTTTACCTGGGAACGTCTTAATTTCTTTCTCCTTTTTGAAAGACATTTGTGCTGTACATAGGATTCTTGGTTGACTATGTGTTTATTTTCAGCACTTTGAATATATCAATCAGTCGCTGCTTTCTGGCCTCCAAGGTTTCTGATAAGAAATCTGCTAGTGATCTTATTGAGTGTCCCTTGTATGTAATGAGTTGCTTCTTTCTTGCTGCTTTCAAGATTCTCAGTCTTTGTCTTTCAACAGTTTGATTATGTGTCTCATTGTAGGTCTCTGAGTTTTTCTTACTTGGAGTTTGTTGAGATTCTTGGATGTTTATAGTCATGTAGTTCATCAAATTTGGGAAGTTTTCAGCCATCATTTCTTCAAATACTCTCTCTGCCCATTTCTCTCTTCTCCTTTTGGAACTCTCACAATGCGGCCACTTAGGCTCTGTTCATTCACTTTTCTTCAATATTTTTTTCTTTCTGTTCCTCAGACTCAATAATTTAAATCGCTCTCTCTTCAAGTTTACTGATTCTTTCTTCTCTCTCCTCAAATCTGCTTTAGAATATGTCCAATAAAATTTTCATTACAAAATTTCTTTCTGGTTCCTTTTTAGGTTCTCCACCTCTTTATTGCTATTTCTGTTTTAGTCATACGTAGTTTTCTGAACTGGCCACCTGTCTGTGTCTAATAAGTCCAGCATCTGATTCTTCTCAGGGATAGTTTCTGCTTTTTCATCTTTTTTCCTTCTATTGCATCATACTTTCCTGTTTCTTTGTATGCCTGTGATTTTGTTGTTGTTGTTGAAAACTTGACGTTTGAATCTCATAATGTGTCAACTCTGGAAATCAGATTTCCCCAAGATATACTGTGTTTAAAAAAAATTGTTGTAGTCTGGCCAGGCATGGCTCAGCAGTTGAGCATCAACCTAGGATCCAGGAGACCACAGTTCAATTCCTGGTCGGGGCACATGGCTGGGTTGCGGGCTCGATCCCCAGTTGGGGACATGCGGGAGGCAGCCGATTGGTGACTCTCTCATCATTGATGTTTCTCTCTCTCTCCCTCTCCCTTCCTCTCTCTGAAATCAATAAAGACATATTTTTTAAAAAAATTGTTGTAAGGTATCTCTGTGCTGGGTGATCCCACGGTGTAAACTTAAAGTCTTTGGGCATTATTTCTTAGCCTGCACCTTTCTATGAACATGTGCAGTGCCTTTTAAAAGCCCACCCTCCCCCCATATGCAGCTGTTTTTGAATGTCCTAATCCTAGGTCCTAAAAGGAGAAAATGGGAAACAAGAAGGACAAAACCGAGGCTCTGGCCCGTTAAGTTCCCTGGAAGTCTCTCCAGCTAGTGGGGATTACAATTACAGGGGCCTGCTTCTGTATCAACACTTCCACAGTCAGAAGCAGCAATAAGCATCAGACCCCGGGTCCCCAATATTTGGAGAACAAGGTCATTATTGCCCACCTTGGCTCCTGTAAGCTGTGTGCGAGCTGCTCCAGGAACGAGTGCACGGCTGTCTGCCACAAGGCTGAGGGGTGGAGGCTGGGTGGCTACTATCATGCTGAGGCCTAAAGTTTATCAAAATTAACTGAGATTTATAGTCCAAGATTTTCTGTGGAAGCTACAAGCCTTTGAATAGATGCCAGAGTGCTAAAATGATTACATCAGACAGATTCTGTCAGTTCAATTGTCATCTAGCTGGAGGTGGAATCCTGGTGCTCCCTACTCCACTATCTTCCCTGATGTCCCCCATTATATCTTTAACTGGATATTGCTATTGGGTTTTGTATATAGATTTTTATATCTCATTAGTTTTAGTAGTCTTGGGTTTTCCAGAGGCCAGTTATGCCTACAATTAATTGTAATCTCATCTCTTCCTTTCTGGTGGTTAAACCTCACTCCTTTTCTTGTCATAATGTATTGGACAAAACTTTCCAGCTGAAATATTACTGGTGAGAATAAACATCTCATACTGTTCCATCTCTCCATCAGGACCAAGTGTGCACTGGGGACAGGGCTGAGAGATGTTCCTGGTTTCCCTGCAGCTGTTTGGGAGGATGGGCACCATACAGCTCCTGAATCTGGGTGTGTCCTGAAAGCCTCAGGCCTTCTCCAGCCTCTCACCGGAGGATATGTTTTACTGATTTTACAGAGAGGGGAAGAGAGAGAGAGAAAGAGAGAGAGAGAGAGAGAGAGAGAGAGAGAGAGAAACATTGATGTATGAGAGAAACACAAATCAGTTGCCTCCCATATGGGCCCCCATTGGGGATGGAACCCGTAACCTAGGTATGTGCCCTGACTGGGAATCAAATTGGCAACCTTTCAGCACATGGGACAATGCTCCAACCACTGAGCCACACCTGCCAAGGCCAGTTTTACCTCTATCTGTGCAGGGCCTCTAGAAGCTCTAAGAAGAGGTCTGAATTCAAAGCTTTTCTCATAGGGTCCAGGTAAAACCTTCTCCCCAGGTAGGATGCCTGGAGCCTCAGCTGGCCCCAGGCATGGTTGAGAGAGCCAAGTGGGCATGTTTGCTTGGAATGCTTCTGCAGGAACAGGGACAGTCTCTGTGCCCTTGGAGGATGGAAAGCTGAACTTGGGCTGTTTCTAAGTATCCTGGTTGAAGTTCTGCTCTACCTGACCCAGACAGGCTCTGAGCCCCAGAGTTTACATTCAAGGAAGAAAACAGATTCTGTTACGCTTCATGTGTTTTTTGTTCTCATATGTCACTTAATCCTTATGGGAACCATATGGAAATGATTTTCCACCTCACAGATGAGTGAACCTGGGCCTTAAAATGTAAAGTGGTGGACCGTGTTACCAGCTGGCATCATGATCCCTGGGCTCCTGACTCTAGGCAGCTCCTGGCCCTGGCCCTGGGATGGGAAATTGGTAAAGACTGAGTGGAAGACACACATGGTCCAGAGGTTCATCAGGGGAACTGGGCTCAGGGTTTGGGAGCTTGGGGGGCAATCCAAACCCCAATATGTCCTGGCCTCCAGGAGGCAGGGAGCACGCCCCCAACCCCGAGCATCCCCTGATGGACTCAGTTGAAGAGACCTATAGCCAAGCCCTTCCCCGCTTTCATAGGAACCTCTGAGAGGAAATGGTCCACCTGTGATGGAGTCTGGACCATGCCAGCTCAGGCCTGGCTACTTTGAGCAGTGACAGCATCTTGTCTGGGTTCCAATAAACCCTGTGGTCCCCCTCCTCTCCCTCCCTGACAAAGCCTGGAGCTGAGACACTCATTTCATTTCAGTCCCATGAAGGGCTCCTCCCTGTTCCCAGGTGTCTGACAGGATGCTGTGGGTGTGCTGGGGCCTCCTCCAGGCCTGAGCCCAGAGGTTCTGCTTGCCCAGGCTGGGAGTGCATCTGGCCTTGCCTTTGGGAGGCCACCCGCTAGACTTGGCTGTGAGGGGAGGATGGACCTGAGCTATTTTTGTGCTCCATCTGGCCCTCAGCTCCTACCGACAGAACCTACTGCTTCCAGAGCTCAGGAAACACAGGTGCCTGAAGAGCTCAGGGCCCAGCTTGCAGGCAATCTGCTGAGTGCAGGTTAATGGTACCAAGACCCACTACAGGTCAGTAACTAAAAGTAGAGAGTTTTTCAAAGAGCGAAAAGTTCTATGTCTCTGTATTTATCTTGTTCATCAGTTTATTTTGTTCATTAGAGTCCACATATGAGTGAGATCATGTGGTCCTTGTCTTTCTCTGACTGGCTTATTTCATTTCACTCAGCATAATACTCTCCAGGTCCCTCCATGCTGTTTCAAGGGTAAGGGATCCTTCTTCTTTACAGCTGCGTAGTATTCCATGGTGTAAATGTCCCACAGCTTTTTTATCCACTCATCTACTGCAGGACACTTGGGCTGTTTCCAGATCTTAGCTACTGTAAACTGCGCTGCTATGAACATAGGGGTACATATATTCTTCCTGATTAATGTTTTAGGATTCTTAGGATACATTCCTAGATGGATGCCAGGTGGAGGGGATCAATGGGGGGGGGGGGGGGAGAGAGGGACATCTATAATACTTTCAACAATAAATTAAATAAATAAATAAAAAAGCAATTAAAAAATATATGTATTTTAAAAAAAGAGCAAAACGTTGACCCCTCTCTTGCTCCATAATATACCAGCTCCCTCACTCTGTGTCCATATCCACAATTATTTCAGGAGGACACACTTCTGGAAGAACAGTCACTGGGCTGAAGGGCACCAGTCCGTTCAAGGGAGTCAGAAGATACTCTCTGATTGCTCCCCCAAAGCAGAGCAGAGTGAAAGGATTTTGTTTTACCCTCCCGACTGCTATGCTCCTTACTTCCAGGAACCACTTCTCCCCACTAGCTGGAACCCTGGTTAGGGCGGGGTGGGGGTAAACTGGGTCTCCGTCAGTGAGAGTGCAGATCCCCTCCCTCCATCCCTGAGCAGGGGATCCAGGCTAGCCAGTCAGAGTAAATCTTGGGCCTTGTTTGGAGAACGCCATGGAGAGATGTTTCCTTGATATTTTTTCTTCTTTTTACTTTTCAAAAAATTAAACACAAGAGTTTATAAACATATCTACAATTTAAATACTAGTAATTTTATTATTATGATATCAACATGAACATCTGAGAACTACTACCCAGGCCAATAAAAAGAGCATTACTAATATCTTAAAATCTCTTATGTGCCTCCCCTGATTAAGTTGACTTCTCAATCCCCTATCCTCTGGGTGATGACCAACCTTACTTTTCTTTTTAGCTCTACCTGTGTGTCTATCCCCAGACAATAAACCACCTAGCTTTGAAGTGGAGGGCAAGTGCACATCAGCAGTGCAAGGAGAGGCCAGCACTGCCCTGCTGGAAAGAGGCTCCAGGAGAAGGTGAGTGGAACAGTCTCAAGGTTGTGGTTTGACTTCCATTTCTCTGGGAGGTGACAAGGCCCCTTATGGGGAAGTTGTGAGACAGGTTGGAGACCTAAATCCTGCTGCCCCTGATGTTAGACCTACTGGTAAACTTTTTATTTAAGTAAAACTGTAAATTCCCTTTTTTTTTTGTTTTGGCCAATTTGAGCTAGGTCTTTGTCACTATTAGTTTGAAGAATATTTTTTTAAAAAATATATCTTTATTGATTTCAGAGAGAGGAAAGGAGAGGCAGAGAGAGAGAGAAACATCAATGATGAGAGAGTCATTGATCGGCCGCCTCCTGCATGCCCTCGACTGGGGACCAAGCCTGAAACTCGGGCATGTGCCCCGACCGGGAACTGAGCCTTGATCGCCTGGATCCCAAGTCGACACTCAACTGCTGAGCCACGTCTGGCCGGGCTAGTGGAAAGAACCTTGAAAGCAAAAAATTGCCCCAGGTGACACTCTTGAGCAAGGTCATGAGCAAGTCTTGGAAAACAGTGTTCTCCATAGTCAGGTGCATTGCTTTGTGGATCAGGCCTTAGACATGCTGCAGTAGGGTGGTCAGAGGAGGTGGGCTACTCTCTACTCCCTGCTCCTGAGCCCATGTGACCCACTTCCAGCTTTCAGGGGAAACTGAGAACTTCTGTGAGTGACATACATGTTCTCAACAAAGCATGAGGGGAGAGACCATCATTAGCATGTGATCATGACAAGCCAAGCACTGATGAGAATCTGGGCCAGGTTCTCCTAGGCATCTGTCCTTGGGTTAAAATGGCTTGATGGAACTGGGGGGTCTTGGCGGTTACAGTCCATCTCTGGGGTGACACTGCTGCAGTATGGCTCAGTTGCTCTCTAGTCTGGTGCAGGGCTGTCATTCTGGGATTACTTTTTACCATCTGTCAAAGGGATCCCTTGTCATCTCTCATGTTGGTGTCCTGCTTCCTGTCTTGTGTCATCTTTCTTGCTTTATTCTTTCGTTTTGATGAAACACATCCTCCAGTAGCTTCTTGATAAGGGTGCTTAGGAAATACATTTTTTTGAGGCCTTGCATGCCTGGAAATATTCTCACTTTACCATCATACTTGCTAGTATGATTGACAGTTCAGCAGGGTATAGAATTCTAAGTTAGAAATCATTTTTCTTCAGCATTTCAAAGGCATTATTTCTGACTTCTTTCTGAACTTTGTAAAATTGTTTTTCTCCACATAGGGTGGACCAACCATTCTGACTTGCCCAGGACTCTCCTGGTTTTAGCATGGAAAGTCCCAAACCTCTCAGTCCCAGGCAGACTGAGATGGCTGGTCATCGTCATCCCAAGTGATCCGAAATTTCACAATGACGTGCCTGGGTATGGGTCTTTTCCTCCCCTTGTGCGGAGCACTTTCCAGCCTCTGCAGCTGGAAACTCTGCCCCTCAGTGCTGGTAGATTGTATTAAGTCACTTCACTTGGGATTTCCTTCCCTTCCTTTTGTGTTTGGAACTCTCAGTTTGCATATTGGACTTCCTGAACTTGTCCTCCAAATTTTTATCGTATATCTAATTTCCATTTAAAAAAATCTTTCTGCTCTACTTTTGAAGGAGTTTTTCAGTTTTATCTCCCAAACATCTATTGTGTTTTTTTTTCTGATATGTTTTTTCATTTCCATGAGTTATTTTTCCTTTGAATGTTCCTTTTAAAATGTATAACATTTGGTTCTTTTTTCTTAAATGTAATATCTTCTCTTACCTCTCTGTAGATATGGGTAACAACTTTTATTAGAAGTTTTCTTCTTCCTGCATTGCCTTTCTTTCCTCCAACTTGCCTTTTCCTCCATTTGTCTAGGTCACCATCTGCCATGGTAGAAGCATTCTCCAGATGTCTGGGTATCCTTGGATGCCAGAAGGAGACTAAGAAGCTGACCAGACACCCTGAGGAAGAGGACAGGGCTTGTGGACAAGTTCACTGTGGGGAGATCTGGGTGGGCTGTTTTGGGGGAATGGGAAGAGGAGCAGTGGGTGTAATCTGTCTGTAGCCACTCTCCTGAGTTAATCTACAGACTGGGGACTTGGCTCTCTTAGGTCTGCTTTGTCATTGTTTGCTCACCCACCTGCTTTCCAGCTTCCTAGAGTGTCTTGCTGCTGTTGCTATTCCCATTCTCTCTGCCCTTGTGGTTCTGCCTGCCCTCCTGATGCTGTTTCCAGCAGGACTGGAGATTGAGCAGATGAAAGCATGAACTGCTGGTGGCCATCTAGCCCCATTGGCCAATTTGACCTGGGTCTTTGTCACTATTAGTAGAAAGAACCTTGAAAGCAAAATATTGCCCCAGGTTACACTTCCCTGTAAAACTCAGCACTGGCCACCTATAGCCTCATTTATCCCATGGAAAGTAGACAGGGAATGGTCTCTCTTTGCTAACTTGGAGGTGTTTCCTGCAGATTTTCCCAGATTTTGGTGGCTCAGTCCAGTACCCCTCCCAGGTATCTCCTGCAAGAAGCCATTGGCTCTGTGCAGATCTGAGAAGCAGACACATCAGTGAAGGCTACAGGGTCCAGTCAAGGCACCCACTTCCTTCCATGTGCAGTTGGCCTCAGGAGCCTCCAGACTAGATACTCCTAGCCTCAGGCACCTGCCTATATTGCTCTGTGAGCCAAGACACCCTTCTTTAGGCTGTGGAAGGATGGGCTTTGTCCTAGGGAGGACGTCCCCTGTGCTGGTGTCACACACTGGCCATCATTTCACCATCTGGGGTCACTCTCCCTGGTTCCCTGCAGCAGAATGTCTTGGGAAGGACCTCTGAGCTGCCCTCACCAGATTTCTATCCTAATACAATTCCAGCATCATCCCCTCATCCACATCACCAGTGATACAATGTGTAAGGGAAGCTTTTAAAATGCCTTTAAAGCTAACCTCTGGCTAGAAACACAAGTGGGATGGGAAATGTGAGGATTAGAATGTCTCCTCCAGGAAGGGTCTCACACTAGTGTCATATTCTACACATTGAGGAAGAACTTGCCTGTGAACACCAGGCAGATCTCGTGCTGATTCATACGCGCTTCCTCCAAATGGTCTCAGACATTTCCTTGGTGTGCTGACATTTACATACGTATTTATAGCATGTGTATTCACAGCATAACACATCGTGGTGATATTATGGAAATGAGTCGACAGACAGATGACAGAACACGCTGAAGGGGCACGTGCCCACAACTGGCCCTACCCTGGAAGGTCAGGATACTGAAGGAAGTCGCTTAAGAGTCTCCAATTTCCCCACCAGCGCTCCCTTTTCCCCACTCACACAGGCAGTCTGTGCTCAGAGCCCCAGGGAGGAGAGGAGAGAAAAAAGGACTCTCTTTCAGGCCTTTGCATTTTATATGCCTGGGAGACAGGATGGATATAGGCAAAACTCCTCCACAGCCCTGACTAGAAAGATGTCTCAGGCTTGGGGAGGGGAAGGGGCTGCAGGGAGGGCTGGGGCTGGGCTAGGGCCCTCCCTTGGCCTTGCTCGCAGAGGAGCATCTTTTGGGAGATGAAAACAGCCAGATAGGTGAGGGGTCTCTGAAGGCAGAAGAGTCTGAGCCAATTTCCCAGGGAGATGGGGAGAAATGCCCGGGGGTGGGGTGGGGATTGGCCTCCAGTAGGCCCCAGACCACCTTGCAGAGCTCCTGGTGTCATGATGAGCAAGGGCGGCCAGGTAGGAACTGCCCCCACAGGCCCACGGGCAGAATTGGTTCACCTGTGTGGACCAGATGGACTGTGGGCATCACCGTGGGAGCTTGGGGCGCCTGATCCTAGATCCCCACACCTAGTGCCTTGTATGCAGCCCTGGGCAGGGGGCAGATGTACATACTGACCAGGACCTGGCATCTGGGGAGGGTGGGGACTAACCAGGGCTCTAAAGAACAGCTGGAGGGCAAGAGAGGTGAAACAGGTACAGTCTTACCTCCTCCACATTACTCTGCTCCCGGAACACATCGTCTTGTGCCTGCATTTGGGGTCTCTCTGCCAGGAGCACCCTTCCCTCACTTCATCTGGCTGGCTCCCCATCACTCAGAGCTTGGCGGGATGCTGTGCCAAGAGAGGACTTCTGTGATATTGTGGTTTATAATAAATATATTCATCGCCTTTTCTGGCACAGAACTTCTAAAACCTTTGACATTTCCTTAAGTGATAAGAGTGATAAAGGTGTCTTGATATTTGTAACAAACCGCTTTCAACCCCACCTGATTTATGTTAAGGAGGTGACTTCTGGATGCACCTAATGAACAATAGGAACTGGTTGCCAGGGGACTGGTTGCCAAGTGACTAAAGGGTAGAAACTTTCAGTGCCAGCCCCGACCTCCAGGGAAGAGGGGCTGGAGGTTGACCCAGTCGCCAATGGCCAATGATTCCATCAGTCATGCCTATGTATTGAAGCCTTTGTAAAAACCCAAAAGGACGGGGTTCAGAGAGCCTCTGGGCTGGTGGACTATGGAGGTGCTGTGAGAGAGGAACCCCTAGAGAGGGCATGGGAGCCCCTCAACCCTACCCCATTCCTTGTCCAATGTGCCCCTGCATCTGGCTGTTCATCTGTATTCTTTATAACATCCTTTATAATCAACTGGTAACAGGATGGATACAGGCAAAGCTCCCCCACAGCTCTGAGTTTTGTGAGCTCTGAGTTTTGTGCGTTTTGTGAGCTCTAGCAAATTAATTGAACCCAAGGGGGTGTGGAAACCTCTGATTTATAGCCAGTTGGTCAGAAGCACAGGTGACAACCTGGGCTTTCTATTGGAGTCCCAAGGTGGTAAACACTCTTGTGGGACTCGGCCCTTAACTTTATGGTCAGAAAACATACTCTGTATTAGTGCAATGTTTTTATAATTGTGAAGGTGAGTTTTATGACCCAGGATGTAGTCTATGTTGGAGAATATTCCATGTGCACTTGAAAAGGATGTTGATTCTGCTGTTGGGTGGAGTGTTACATAAATGTCAGTTAGATCCAGCTGGTCGTTGGTGATGTTCAGTTCTTCCATGTCCTTGCTGACTTCTGTCTACTAGTTATAATGATTAATGAGAGGAGTGTTTAAGTCTCTGCCTGTATTTGTGGATTTGTCTGTTTTGCCTTTTGGTTCTGTCAGTTTTGCTTCGTGTATTTTGAAGCTCTGTTGTTAGGTGCATGGACATTCAGGGTCCTCATTGTAAATGACCCTTTTGTCGTTATGTGATGTCTCTCTTTCACCTTTAGTAATTTCCTGAAGTTTACTCTGACTGTTGATGTTGCCACTCCAGATTTCTTTTGATTCGTATTTTCATGTTATAGCCTTTTCTGTTCTTTTTCTTTGAACCTATCATTATATTTGAAATGAGTTTCTTTTAGGCAGCATAAAGTTGGATCTTTTTGTTGTTGTTAATCTTCACCTTAGGGTATATTTTTTTCCACTGACTTTTTAGAGAGAGTGGAAGGGAGGGAGGAAGGAGGGGGTTGGACACCAACGTGAGAGAGACACATTGATCGGCTGCCTCGCACTCATGCCTGGACCCAGGCCAGAGATCGAACCTGCAACTGAGGTACATGCCCTTGACTGGGAATTGAACCCTCACCCCTTTGGTCCACGGGCCAGCACTCTAACCACTGAGCCAAACTGGCCAGGGCTAAAGTTGGATCATTTAAAAAATACATTCCAACAATTTCTGTCTTTTAATTGGTGAGTTTAGATTATTTACATTAATAAATTAATTGATGTGTTTGGATGAGGGCTAATATATATATATTTTTCAAAATAGACTTTATCTTCTAAAGCAGTTTTAGGTTCACAGCAACCATTTTACTTTTTATTTTTTGTTGCCTGTTTTAAATTCTTCTGTTTCCCCTTTTCTGCCTTCTTTTGAATCATTTGAACATTTTTAGCATTCTTTTTAAATTTATCTATTTGGTTTTGACTATATCTCTTTGTATAGTTTTTTTCAAGGTTGCAGAAGGAATTACAATGTACATAATTAACTTTTCAGCCTGTTTAGAATCATGCCAGCACTTCAAGTGGAATATAAAAACCTAACCACCACAGGATAGCTTTGCCCTTTCATTTATATAGTCAGCATCTCTGTGTTACATCTATATACACTGAAAAGACCATTTGATAATGTTATCATCTTTGGTTTCAACCATCAAACAAATTTTTAAAATTCAAGCGGGGAACAGTCTATTACATTTATACAGATACTGATCTTTTCTATTTCTCTTCCCTCATTCTTGGTAAGTGCTCTCCTGGTGTCATTTCCCTTCTACAGGAGGCCTTCCTCTAGCAACGCAAAAGAGCAGGTCTGTTGGCCCTGAATTCTTAGTTCCCCTGCACCTAGGTATTGCTTATAACATCTTCTTTCCTGAAGGACATTTTCTATGTGTATAGAATTGTGGGTTGACAGTTCTTTTCTTTCAGCACTTTAAAAATGTTATCCCACTTACTTCTGACCTCTGTGGTTTCTTTGGAGGAATCTACAGTAATTTGGATCATACTTTCCTTATAAGAAAGTCATCATTTTTCTTGGCTTTTTTTCTTTGTCTTTCATTTTCAGCATTTTGATTATGATGAGCCTGGGCATGAATCTCTTTTAGTTTTATTCCATTTGGGAGTCATCCTGTTTGGGGTTCCTGAATATGTGGGTTTATGTCTTTGACTAAATTGGGAAGTTTTCAGCCATCATTTCTTCAAATACTTTTTCTGCCCTGTACTTTCTCTTATCCTTCTGGGACTCTACTGGCATAAATATTAGATCTTTTGCTATTATCCCACAGATGCTTGAACCTCTGTTAATTTTTCAATTCCTTTCTGTTGTTCAGATGGAATAATTTCTACAGAACTATCTTCAATGTGACCAGTCATTTTCTCTGTCATCTCCATTCTGCTGCTGAGCCCATCCAGTCAGTTTCTAGGCTTTGGCTATGGCATTTTCGGTTCTAAGATTTCCACTTGGTTCTTCTTTATGTCTCTTATATTTGGCTGAGACTTTCTGTCCATTTGCTTTAAGAACAGTTGCCTTCACTTGGCGCATTTTTAGAATAGCTGCTGTGAAGTCTGCGTCAGATCGTTTGAACACCTGCTTCGTGTTAGCGTTGGCATCTGTTCCTTACCTTTTCCCACGGGAGTTGATTTTCCTAGTTCTTTACATGTCAAATAATTTCGGATGGTGCTCTGGGCATTTTGAAAACTATATTTTGGAATTCTGGGTCTTAAATCCTATGGAAAATACTTTTGTTTTTGTTTTAGCATGCAACTGACCCAATTAGGCTTGGGGTGGGGGGCAAATCTCCTGCCGAGGCTTCTGTGGGTTGCAGTTTTGACATTAGCTCTGTTTTCAGAGCCACTGAGTTGATGTTCAAACGTGTGTGCCAACTCTTGGCCAACCTGAGACCTGGACCGAGGTCTACTTAGTACTTCAGTTATCAAAGCCTATGGGTGCCGTCTAGGGTCAGATCCACACCTGTGCACCCTGAGAATGAGCCCTGGAGCCATAAACAACTTTACTAGGTTGCTGTCCTGAGCTCCCCCCTTTCTACAGCCTCTATGGCATTTCCCAGTTTCCTGGGGCTCCCGTTTTTGGTCTTCCAGCCAGAAATAGGGCTTTACTTACCCTGTTCTGCTGTGCACTTCCCATGACTGTGACTGTATCCAGGGCCAAGCGGTGGGAGGACAGACAGAAAGAAGGGCAGCGAGTTCACCTGCCCTCAGTGGGGCAGCAGCTCCACCGCTCAGGGTCTTAGGCTCTGGCACGGCCCATGCGAGGCTCCCGTGGAATTGCTTGTGGGCTGGGGTGTGAAAGAGCAGAGGAAAGATATTTAAAAATGGATTTTCCCACTCTCTCTGAGCAGTGAGACCCCATCCTGCTCCTTCAGCCGGAACCAGAGGGTTCCTCCTGGCACTTTCTCTGTTGGTGCTGGTCCTCCCTAGGTGCCAGGCTGCCCCGGGCTCAGGCCGAGGAGCACGAGTGGGAGGAACGTGGTAAACCCGCTGCTCCGCGCACTCGGCCAAGTGCTGAGCTGCACTCAGTGGGTGAGTGGAGCGGGCGGGTTTATGCCATCCTAGGACCGGAGCGCGGGCACTTACATTTTATTTTGTAATTTTTTATTCTTGTTAGAAATCAATAATGTTTGTTTTCATTCCATTAATTTCTAGGTTCACTTTCTATTTATGAGAAGTGATGCTGGTGACCCAGGTGGGAATGTAAAATTTCATTAAAAGTATATTTTAATAGTTGAGTTTTCAAAAAATAGGAAGCAAGACTACACCAGACCAGCTGCCTGCTTGCTGTGCCCCAAATGTGCCACCCACACTCCCACCTGAGTCAGGCTCCCACTGTCCCCGCTCTTTTAGATCGTTCTTTAATCCAGTCCCTTGAAGGTCCGCTTGCAGTGTCCCCTCCTGGGAGAAGCCTTCAAAACTGCAGGTGGCCACCCCAGGAAGTGTGTGAAGAAAGGGCCCTCTGGGCAGCCGGGCTTATAGACAGACCAGCGAGGGCTGAGAGGTGCGGCAGCCGTGGGCGGGGGGGTGCTCTGTGGGCCCCCCGAGCCTCAGCCTCCCCCCATGCACTGCAACAGGCTACAGCTTTTGTGGGCATGGAGAGGCTGAGTGAACGCAGCCAGCACGGCCCTGGGGCCTGGTTAGCACATCAGCTACATCCCATGTCATGCCTGGCCCTTCCCTAGAGTCCTTCTCATGGCCCCTGAGGTCCCCCCAACTGGGCTCCAAGCCCAGCTCTCTGATCCGGCCCCCGATTCTCCCGCACACACCCTGTGCGCACCCGGCCTCAGGCCCTGTGCTCGCTGTTCCTCACAGGGGCGCCTTCCTCCAGCCTCCCCCTCAGGCTCCATCCGAGGCCTTCCCTGACGCTGGGCCACGTGGCACTTGCTGCCCAGCCGCTGTCCACCCCGGACCTTGTTTCACGTCCCTGTGGCATCTGAGTCTGTCGTTACCGTGCATCTTGTTTACTTGTTTGCCTCCCGCCCTCCCCACAGGACCATGAGCCGCCTGGAGCACAGCTCTGTTAGTCCTGCTCATGGCTGCACCCCAGCTCCCAGGAAGGGCTGGGTGAGCACTGGCTGGGTGCAGGGAATGGCGGGGTCAATGGCAGTCCCTGGAGGAGGCTGGGAAAGCGCTCAGCGGTGCCTGGCCTGCGGCTGCAGCTGACAGTGGTGACCAGGCCGCTCCATGGGCCGGCCAGCCAGGCGGCAGCTGCTGGAGAGGAGCGTGGCCTATTTTGTGAGGGGGGGGGTACGAGCCTCTTATTTACCACAGAGAATGAACATCAGACTCTGTGTGAAAAACACATTTGCCACTGAGACGCGTGAAGGGAGAAGCAGGATGAAAGCGCTAACTGTTCCTCAGCTGCGATGCTTTAACTCCCCCACCCCAGCTGAGAGGCACTGCCCTGCCCAGGCCCAGCCCCTCACCCCTGGGGCCTCCTATGACTGCCCCCAGGTTCTTCTCCCATCACACCAGTGACAGGCCCTGTGGCCCCAGCCCTCACCTTGTCCTGCACAGGAGCCACCTGGACCTCCCCCTGCCCTCCCCAGTGGCCGCCTGCCTCCTGTGTCTCTGAGCCCCTCTGTGTGCTGCGGACAAGGACCTGTACCAGCACCCAGGTCCTGTCCCACCCCTGCTCGCCTGTCTGCAGGGCCCAGTCTCCAATGTGGTGGCACCTGTGGGATCTGTTCCACAGGGCAGGGATCCTTGCTCTTGCCCTCTGCCCGCCTCACCTTGGCCGTGGGGTGTGCATCTCCCTCCTGCACGTGGAGTCAGGATATCCCCAGGGTGGCCCTACCCAGCAAGGGCCTGGAGGGAAGGGGCTCTTCTAAGCAGCGCTGAGCTTCTCCAAGTTGGGGCCCTTGAGTCCTAGAGCGCTGGGCACAGCCTGGGTCAGAAGGTCACAGCCCCAGTTCCAGGGTGCAGGGACCACACTGGGAGACACAGGCCATGCCCCCAACTCTAGGCACCCTGTGACCCTCCTCCAGCCTAGGAGTGGGACCCCTGACCCCTTAACCTCTTCAGGGAGGGAGCACCCAACACAGCACAGGGGAGAAAAACCATTTGCGGCTTCTAAGCTTGAGCTGAAGCAGCCAGGACCCTCCGAGTTCACAGCTGAGCACCTGCAGTGAGGCTGGAATGGGTCTGGAAGGTGTGAGCCATGGGGACGGGGCTGCTCCCTGGAGGTGGCAGCAGGGGTGGGCGCTTGTGTTCAGACACTACAGCCTGAAGGGGGGGCATCAGCAAAGAGCACTTTGCTCCCCCCCTACAGCCCCAGGGCCCAGCATCACCCCTGAGAGGATGGGCAACCCTGGAGATGACAAGCACCCCAGCAAACTTGGAGCCTGTCCTTTGGGCCGAGGGATTTGTTTTCCACAACGCTGACATCAGGAGCGTCTCTCACTGTGCCCCCACCCACTGCCGTCTCCTGCTGAGGGTCAGCCTGGCCGCCCAAGCACCCTGCGGGGACGCTGCCCACACGACGTCAGAATCTGGGGCGAAAATAGTCAGTTCCATTCCAAGTGTCTGCATGAGTCACTCACACCTCCTGACAAACACCTCTCAAGCACTTTCAAGGCCAGGGAACATTGGTAAAAATAAATGCTTTGTTTTCTTCCTGAGCTTCTGGGGAGGCAAGCCTGTGAGGCCCAGGACCTGCTTTGTGGGCGGGGGCAGAGCGCAGCTCACTCCGGATCTTCCCCCTGACTGGCTGTGGGACAGCCCCTCCACCTGTTTGAGCCTCAGTTTCCACAGCTGTAAAGTGGGCTCCTAACAGCCACCTGTAAGTGGATCTACTGGGGTTGGGAGCAGGGTGAGTGCTCCATCGGTGTGGTCCTGCCCACCCCACCCCACCTCGCCCACTGCACCTGAAGGTGGGCTGAGGGGACAATTGGGACCACCTTCTCTGTGACAAGAGACACTCGGGTCCCGTCTTGCCCAGACAGCAGGGCGGTTACCCCAGCCTGCTCCCCCACTACCCCGCAGGTAGGAATTACCTCCCCACACCCCTGCCCTCCACTGCCACTTGTATGGCCCTGGCTTCTCACCAAGACCAGACCCAGGACCTGGACAAGTGCGCCTGGGGCTGTCCTGGTCAGGACCCAGGGACCCGGAGTGGTGAAGGAAGTGGAGGGACAAAGGTGCAGGGGTCCCCAGCAGTCAGGGCAGAGTTGAGGTGCACAGACGTCACTCCTTGGGGTTGTATCCTTCTAGCCAGAGCTGCCTGTCAAGGGTCTGGGAAATCTTAACAGACAGAGAAACAATTTCATTTCTCCTTGAATTTGGGGGATTGAGTTAAAACCTGGACAGTTGTTTGTTTGTTTGTTTTTTAGCGGTGATCTGTGACTGAGATTCACAGCTGTGGGGGCTCCATTCAAATGGGGTGGTCCCGAGAGCCAGGCGCTGGGTGACTGGGGCAAGGGGCTGCGGCATCCCCAGGCTTCCCTCCCCGAGGAGCGCCTGCGTGGGGCCCGGCCCAGTGATACCCAGCAGGGCCACTTCTCTCAAAATAACTTCAGAACAGAAGCCGCTTTAAATACTCCGCATTCTTGCTATAAGAGGAGGCGCTCACAGCTGAACTTCAACACATTTCTCAGCGTCTTTTCTGGGAAGAAGTGGGACGATGAAGTCATCAGTGCTAGAACAAAACAAAGAAGCACTGTTTCCTCCGCTTCTCTCAGAAACAGCCAGCAGGCGGAGAACAGGCCCTTGTCAGAAAGGCTGGGAGACATGTGCGTGCGTGTCTGCACCCCGGCCCGGCGGCCCCACTTGGAGTTCTGGGCTCGGTCCTGGTCCTGGGCTACAGCCTTTGGGGCGTTACCCACGGCCGGCTCCGGGTGGTGTGCACACAAACACGCGATTGCTAATCTGGTTTCCTTGAGGCCCACTGAAAAGCAGTTTTGTCGTTATTTCCATTTCACAGGAGGGAAACTGAGGCTCAGAGAGAGGGCCTGACCTGTGCTACAACCCAGCTGGCGCGTTGGGGGACGGGACTGCCGCCACCCATGCCTTCCACAGACTCAAACCGATATTGAGCAGGGACAGGTTCTGACTTGACGGACTCTGACTTGAGAGGGTCTCCACGCAGAGCCCCCAGGCACCGTGTGTGGGGCAAGGCCCAGGCTGGGCCTACCATAGGCCCTTGAGGCTGTCCTGCTGCACAAGGTCAGCCATCACAAAAGATGGTCCAGGAGGTGATGGTGCTGGAACCTGAGTCCTGCATAAGAGGCCACTTGGCCAAGGCCACCTTTGCAGAGGCCAGGGAGCCCTTGCCTCTGAGGCTGGGACCTCCCCTCACCAGCGGGAAGGGCTGTCCCAGTCAACTGCAGGCACTGGATATCTGTCCCCACCCCCACCCCCAGCATCAGGGGAGGCTGGCAGCTGCTGGAGCTTGCCCCAGATCCTGGTCAGCCTGGCCAGATCCTTCACCCAGAGAAGGAGTCCCAGATTTGGGGACTCACAGACCCACTCCACCAGCCAGCCAGGAGCCCTGCCCCAAGTTCCTTCCTCAGAAGAGCTTCTTCATGAAGTGGACAGAATACACTGCCTCACGGTGGTCGGGGGGGGGGGGGGGGGGGCAGGAGGGGAAGCAGGGACCGCTGCTGGGCACCAGGGAAACTCACAGTCCAAGCATGTGTTGTGACCATGTGAACATTAGAGCACAGCAGTGCCCTGGCAGAGGGGGGGTTAGTGCTCCCTCCCAGATGCACCATCCCCTCAGCTGTGGCAGCCACGATGGCAGACGCAGTGAGGGGACCATGATACAGCATCCGGGAGTCACAGCTTCACCACAGGCTGGCTGGGCTCAGCCATCACCCGGACCCGCTTGCCCAACCCTTGTTCATCCACCACAAGTTGCTCCCATATTCCACTTCACACCAGGCAACCGTGGTTGAGTGACTCACCCCTTCCTCTCAGGACAGGGCCAGGGCACTGTGGTGTGCAACCCAGAGCCAGCTCACCTACCTACTCCATGCGGGCCCCTGCGCCACGCGTCAGGGTGTGGATACCCATTGGGAGGAGAAGCCTTCCCAGGGCTGGGGACAACTCAGTGCCAGGTACCAGCAGGGTGACATGGGTGGGGCTTCCCCTGAGCACACTTGTCCTGGGCAGCCCCCCAAGTCCCTCCAAGAGTGAGGCCTCAGGCTCAGGATGATGCAAAACCCTTCATTTCAGCATTTGTTGAACGAGGCATTCGAAGCTATTCCCAGGCCTGACTATGCTCCGCAAAGCTATTCACTTAATCATGGTCCTCATATCAATCCACATTTTAAAATGAGCAGCGCTCTTACCAATAATATCTGTGAACTCATGGGTCCAATGTGCTGGCTCCGTGCTTCTTAAAAGCCACTAAAATAAACAGGTCAACACATAATGATGACTGAACAGTGAATCCATGTGTGTTTAGTCCTTAGGCAGTCGGAAGGGGCCCCACTGCTGGGCCTGGGACACCAGGCTGTCGGGGGCAGTGGATTTCAGGGCCTCCTGCCTTGGGGTCTCTTAGGTGAATCAGGCTGCCTCCTTGACATGCCCAAGACCCAGGAAAGCCACATCCCTGTCCCTGGGCAGGTGGCAGGTGGCAGGTGGCCTTTGAGGCAGAGGCCATGAAGGCCACGGCAGCCCCACAGCCCTCCCCTCCCTGAGGACTCTGGCAGATGGAGTCCTGGATGGCCCAGCCATGCTGAGGGCCTGCTTTCATCTTGCAGACTCAGCCTAAGGGTTGTCATTAGTCACCGGGACAACTTCTGTGCTCTGCACAGATGCCAGTGACACCTACCACACTCCAGGCCTGGCCAGGGTGCAGCAAGAGGAGTCGCTGCTGGTGGGTGGGTGACTAGGGGCCGGCTTTCTGGGGATAGCACTTTTCTTCAAAAATATTCAGCCACACAGACACTGAAAACGCCACTGCTCTGGTGACAGCAGCTGTCAAGGCCCAGCCCAGGCCAGTCCTGCCCATGTCTCCTCCTGCCCCCAACCTGGTCAACCTGGCCTCCTGGAGGAGGGGGGTTACACACAGAGGGGCTTCCAGGATCAGCAAGTTTGCCAGCATATGGGGGACCGGGGTGGCAGGTGAGGCCCTCCAGTGGGAAGGAGGGGTGGTGAGGGACAGTGAGGAGAGGTTGGCCTAAGGGCCACAGAACCACTGGTGCTACTTCCAGAAACATCCTGAGAAAGGGCGTCCTTGGGGCCGGCTGCACATCAGACCCCTGGCTCTGCAGCCTCGATGCTTTCATTCTCCAGGCACCTCCACCCAGGGCAGGGGCTGGCCCACCTTTGTCACTTATTCGAGCTAAATTCACCGAGTGCTTCTGCTCTGCTCCCCCTGCCGCTCCCCCAGGAAGCAGGCTGTTCGCAGGCCCCGTGTTCAGCCTCCTGTTCGCTCCGGCAGCCCCGGGGAAGCCTCACAGTGACTGACGGGGCCGGGCTGCAGCGCCATGGACAGAGCGAGGCCACTGTGCAGGAGCACTGCTGTGGCAGGGGGACACCCGGGGCTGCTTCTCAGTCCCATGCCAAGGTTTGGCCCTGCTGTAGCTGCCCAAAGTCACAGGTCGCTGTGGCTTCTGCCTCCCGCCTCTGTTCCTCCTTCTGGCCACAGAACTCATTTTGTCCCGTCCGTCTTGCCTACGGTAGGAGGGCTTGTGGCCGCTCAGGGCGGGAAGTGCTTTGGCCTAAGGTGGTTTGAAACGGGCATGCGATCCAGGCCTGGCCCATCTCCCAGACTTTGGGATAGATCCATGGACAGGAATGTCACTTGGGTGGGCCACCAGGCACTTCTTGGGACATTTATTTGAACTGTCAGGGCAGAGAACGTCCTTCTGTTCAGGTCAAGGAAAGGAAAGGGGGTAAGCGTGAAGCTGCTCGGGGCCTTCTTGCTAAAGGAGCCCACATGGAGAAAGCAGAGCCAAGAGGCAGAGAGACTGAGACCATGTCCTAGATCTAGCCATGCCTGATGTCCACCCTGGGCTTTTCATTTACAGATGCAAACATATTCTCCTTTTGTGCTTAAGTCTGATTGAGTGTCTGCGTGTACAATAAGAATAATTCTAACACCCCGGGCTCTCCAGAGGGGCCTGTGACGCCATCACCAGCAGGTGGGGGCTATGCCAAATCAGCGGTGGCCTGCGGGGTGGGGAGCGCATTGGCTTTACACACAGGCTGACCCAGAGGGTGAATGTGGGCTTGGTCCTTGGCAGTGAGACCCTGAGATCACTTTCCCTTGCACATTCTCATCTGTAAAATGGGCCTAATAATCACAGCTCCCAGGCTGACATGTGGAGGTGACACGTCTGAAATTCCGTGGCAGGAAGGATGTCTGAGGGTGGGAGAAGGATGTGTGTCAGGGGACAGCACGGGATAAGGCCAAGAGATGGGAGCAAGCCAAGAGAAGCGAAGTTGCTGTGACTGGAGCCTGGTGATGAGGACACTCACTGTGGGGCACTGGAGTGTGAGGAAGCAGAGCTGGAGCTGAGGAGGACATGGGGTGGCCCTGGAAGGTCTGTGGCTGCTGGAAGAAGAAAAGGTAGAGGGAGAGGCATGGGTGTAGAATGAGCTGGAGTCAGGGGGTGGAGAGAAGTGGCTGCATTCTGGACAGGTTAGGAAGGTGACACTCGTAGGCCATGCTGATGCCTGAATGGTATGGGGATGGCTGATAGAAAAGGCACTCAGCTCCTCAGGCTTGCATTTGACCACCTGGATGACTTGACCAAGATGAAGAAGACTGTAGGGACAAGACGTGGAGAGGTGTGGGGAGGTGGGAGCAGCAGGAGGAACCTCGGGGATGAAGTCCTGGAACCCCAGATTAGGGCAGTGCAGGAAGGAAGGGCTGATCAGTGGGCCAAGGACCCAGAATGGTGAGGAGGACCCAGGCACAGGACCCAGCAAGGGATGCACGAAGCTCGGAGGACCCTCCCCAGGGAATGGTATACAGGCTGATGGCAGCCTGAATTAATAACTTTGACCTTAGCAATCACTTGAGGACCCTGAGAAAATAAATTTCTGTTATAAGTCATCCCAGCTTATGGTACTTTGTAACTCAACTCTAGGAAATTAATACAAGCACAAAGGCTGAGAGGGAGAACGAAAGTACCTTCGCATAAGGTCCTCATACTGTATGCAAAGTAGTATAATATCACTTAAAGGTAGATTGTGCTAAGTTAAGGATGTTGTGCTGGGAAGAATTCTAATAGATCCTTAGCCCACACACCTTGTGTAATCCCTTTCCTTGAGTGTGGGTGGGACCCACAAATATGATGGATGCCACTCGTAATATGGCAAAGGTGAGTTTTGCAAATTTAATTAAGGCCCTTAATCAACTGACTTTGAGTTAAGAAGGAGATTATCCTGGGTGAGCCTGATTCAATCGTGTGCTCTTTAAAAGAAGGTCTAGAGGTTGGAGATTCACGTAAGTGAATCCCTGGATGTCCTTGAAGAAGAAAGCTAGGATGAGTTCTGCCACCATCCACATGAGCTTAGAAGGGGATCATAAGACTCAGATAAAATGCCAGCTTCAGACTTGTGAGACTTTGAGGAGAGGACCCAGCTAAGCTGTCCTTGGAACCTGACTCATGGAAAGTCTAAAATAATAAATGTGTGTTGTTCTATGCTGTCAAGATTGTTTTAATGTTTTCGTCAGCAACAGAAAAGTAATACAATATATAATACCTAAATCAAGCACTGAAATAACATAAAAAAGGGATATAGCTAATAAGTCAACAAAGGGGACAAAATAGGATTATAAAAAATACACAATCCAAAAGAAATCAGAAAAAGAAGATAAGAAAACCAAATAACATATGAAACAAATAAAAAATAAACAGCAGAATGGTCTAAAGTCCAATAAAATCTGTAATCACATTAAATATAAATGGTCTAAACAACCCAATTAAAAGGCAGAGATTTTCAGATTGGATAAGAAAGCAAGAACCACATAGATGCTGTCTACAAGAACCTCTCTTTACATATAAAGACACAAATAGGTTCACAGTAAAAGGATGAGAAAAGGAAGGGAAATTTGTATGTCTACAATATTATTAGACAAAAGATTTCAGAGCAAAGAATATTATAATAGATAAAGAGGGTCATTTCATCACAACAAAGGGATTAATTTATCACGAGGACATAACTGTCCTAAACATGTACTCATTCTATAACAGAGTTTCAAAATATATGAAACAAGAACTGATAGAACTGCGAGAAGGAAAACCACAACTGATAGATGAGATTTTACCATGCCCTTCTGTCCTATAGTGAACAGAAAAAGTAGACAGAAAATCAGGAAGGATATTAAACGTTTGAGAAACATTACCAAGCAACTTAACCTGAGTGTTTATAGAACCCTTCACACAACAGCAAACCACACATTCAAGTACATATTTAATAAGATAGACCATATCTGAGGCATAAGAAGTCTCAGTAAATCTGAAAGGATTCAAGTCATAGAAAGTATGTTCTTTGACAACAAAGGAGTTAGATATCATAAACGAAGATATCTGGAACCCCCCAAATATTTGGAAACTAAATTATACACTTCTATGTAACTTACAGATGAAAGAAAAAAAATAAGAAATCAAACCTTCTCTGAGTTAAAAAAACACACCGTATCAAAATATGTGGGATGTAATTAAAGTGATACTTTGAGGAAATTTTATAGCAGTAAATGCCTATTTATTTATTTATTTATTTAACCTCACCCGAGGATATTTTTTCCATTGCTTTTCAGAGAGAGTGGAAGGCAGAGAGAGAGAGAGAGGGAGAGAGAGAGAGAAAGAGAGAGAGAGAGAGAGAGACATTGAAGTGAGAGAGACACAGCGATAGGTTGCCTCCCGCACGTGCCCTGACTGACGCTTTGCCCCAACAGGGGCCAGGATTCTAGAACATTTCGGTTGGGTCCTCTGCTTAGCAACACACCAGGATGAAATCAGTAGGGGCTGCCATCTCATCTGAGCTTCTGGATCCTCTTCCAACTTCACGGGTTGTTGACAGAATTTAGTTCCTTGAGGTTGTAGGACTGAAGCCCTCATCTCTAAGAGGCCACCCACTTGTCCACATTATGGCAGTTTCCTTCTTCAAGGCCAAGAAGAGAATATCTGACAGGCTTTGAATCTGATTTCAGGAAGAACCTACTCTGTCCTTTAGGGTCTGCCTGATTTGGTCAGGCCACCCATAATAATCACCCTTTTCATTAATTCAAAGTCAAATGACCAGTGATCCTAATTACATCTGCAAAATCCCTTCTGTCATATAATGTAGCCTGATATCCCTAAAATCTTGTCATATTCAAAGGTCCCTCTCACACTCAAGGGGAGGAAATTATTCAGCACATGTACATGGGGGAGGGGCAGGGAGGAACCTTGGGGACCATCTTAGAATGCCGCCTATCACATAAACAAATTGTGGCTATGTCCTCAAAAGGGAAATCCTCAGCAATAAGAGGAAGTAGCTATTGATACACATAATAACATGGATATGCTTTAAAATACGCTGAGTGAAAGTAGCTGGATAGATATATTTATTATTTTGATTGTGATTGTTTTACAAGTGTTTATATTATGTTGTGCTTATTGCATGTGAATTATACAGATATTTTTTAAAGGAGGTTCTAAAACCTGATATTCAATACTTATTGAAAAATTTTAAGTGTGTTTTTAAACTTTTTAGCTGTAATTTTTATGAAATGTCAAAAGATATTTTTGAAGAATTGGGGCATCTGTGGTTATAAACTGGCTATTAGACTATGTTAAGAAGTTATTATTATTTTTTATTTTTATTTAAAAAATTTTTAATTTATCTTTATTGTTGAAAGTATTACAGGTGTCCCATTTTTCCCTCCCCAAATGACCTCCTCCACCTCCCTCCGACATCCTCCCCAGGCCTTCACCCCATTATTGGCTGTGTCCATGGGTTATGCATATATGCATATAACTTCTTTGGTTAATCTCTTCCCACCCTCCACCCCCCTTCCCTCTTCATTCTGAAATACGATCATTTGTGAAATGCATTAATGTCTCTAGATCTATTTAGTTCATCAGATTCTTTTGTTCGTTAGCTTCTTGTTAAAGAAGACCCTTCAACATTTCCTGTAGTGCTGGTTTGGTCGTGATGAACTCCTTTAGCTTCTCCTTGTCTGAGAAGCTCTTTATCTGACCTTCAATTCTAAATGATAGCTTCCTGGGTAGAGTCATCTTGGCTGTAGTTCCATGTTTTTAATCACTTTGAATATTTCTTGCCACTCCCTTCTGGCCTGCAAGGTTTCTGTTGAGAAATCAGCTGACAGTCGTATGGGTGCTCCCTTGTATGTAATTAATTGCTTTTCTCTTGCTGCTTTTAAGATTCTCTCTTTGTCTTTAACCTTTGGCATTTTAATTATGATGTGTCTTGCAGTGAGCCTCTTTGGGTTCCTCTTGTTTGGGACCCTCTGTGTTTCCTGGACTTGTAAGTCTATTTCTTTCCCCAGGTAGGGGAAGTTTTCTGTCATTATTTTTTCAAATAGGTTTTCAATTTCTTGCTCTCTTTCTCTTCCTTCTGGCACCCCAATAATATGAATGTTGGGCCTCTTGAAGTTGTCCCAGAGGCTCCTTACACTATCTTCATATTTCTGGATTCTTTTTTCTTTTTGATATTCTGGTTGGGTGTTTTTTGTTTCCTCATGTTCCAAATTGCTGATTTGATTCTCAGCATCAGTGTTCTCTACTCTGATTCCCTGTAAATTATTCTTCACTTCAGTTCATGTAGTCTTCATTTCAAATTGGTACTTTATTTAATGTACCAATTTTTCAATTATTTTCTCAATTATTTTCGTCATACTCTTACTAATATCCTTGAGCATCCTTATAACCATTATTCTGAACTCTGTATCTGTTAGCTTGCTTGGATCTATTTCATTTAGTTCCTCTTCTAGAGATTTCTTCTCTTCTTTCCTTTGAGACATGTTTCTTTGCCTCCACATTTTGGCTGCTTCCAGGTGTTTGTTTCTATGTGTTAGGTAGAGCTGCTATGTCTCCTGGAATTTGTAGAGTGGCTTTGTGTAGTAGATGTCCTGTAGGACCCAGTGGCTCAGCCTCCCCAGTCACCTGAGCTGAGCCTTCTAGGTGCTCCCCTGTGTGGGCTGTGTGCACTGTCCTGTTGTAGTTGAGCCTTGGTTGCTGTTGGTGTCCCTGGGAGGAACTGACCCCCAGACCAATCAGCTGTGAGGACCAGCTGCAGCTACAGCCAAAGAGCTGCTGTGCTGGAGACGCCCCTATGGAGCAGGATTTACTTCAGTGGGGCTTTGGTGTTCACCAAGTGCGCCCCTTAAGTGTCACTCGTGGATGTGGTAGGGTTGTAATCCAGCATGGTGGAGTCTGACCACCAGGTGCATTGTCTCTGGGCCTCCCTGGAGGTGCAAAGTCAGCCTGTGCCAGTGCCTTGCCCAGGGCCACCCAGCATGAGCTACACAGCAAACCGTAGTTGGCTGCTCCTTGTGCTGGGCTTGGAGGTGTCCAGGAGAGGCCAAGCTATGAGCCAATGCAGCTGCTGCTAGTGCCAGGCCTGGGGCCGCTTATCAAGCCGTATAGGGCCTACTGCAGCTTGTTTGAGAGATTTTAGGAAAGTCCTAAGCATGAGGCTTGAGAGGCCACTTGCACAGAAAAGCCCCTGGAAATGGCCTGGATGAGCTGCAGGTGGGGAGGGGCGGGGCCTCCGGGAATCACGGGGCGGGGCCAAAGGTGAGTCAGGTGCTGGCGACTCAAACATGGCGCCTGCCTGCCGGCTGTGCGGCGAGGACTCGCCAAAGGAGCCATGGCCTCCGCCAGCCCTTCTGCCTGGGAGGAAGCCGCCCTCCAGCTCTCGCCCGGATCTCAGGCAGGTTAGTTCCTCCCCGAGTGTCCCGGGTCCTTTCAGGCTGCTGCCTGGCGCTGGGCTCAGAGGGAGCGTCCGAGTGAGTCCGTGCCGGGCCCTTTAGAGGAGCTGCTGGGGCTCCTGCAGCCTCCGTGACCCTCAGCCACAGTCCCCGCTGGTTTCACAGCCCGGAGTTGTGGGGACGTCTCTTCCCAGACCTGGGCTGGGGGCCTGCTGTGGGGCTGGGACCCCTCACTCCTCCGGGAAACCCCCACCGCCGAGATTCCCTCCTGGGTTTAACCCGCGGCACCAGGTGTGGGCCCGCGGGCGCATCTCAAAGTTTCAGCCGGGATCCGCCTGCGTCTCCGTCCTCCTACTGGTCTCGGTTCCCTGGTTGTAGGGCTTCTGTTCAGCCAGATCTCAGGAGGCTCTGGTGGTTCTGTATTTTAGTTGTAATTTTGATGTGGTTGCGGGAGGCGGCGGGTGCAGCGGTTACCTACGCCGCCGTCTTGTTTCTCAAGAAATTATTATTAATTTCGCTTGGTGTGGCAGTGACATGGTGCTGATGCCAATCAAATCCCTGAGATCAGAGCTGCTCATCAGGATCATGACAGGGAGCTATGGGTGTTTCGGGTTTGCTTTAAGGACCTAACAGAGTGGAAGTGCAGGTAAAGGAAGGTGGGCTGTGAGCCGAAAGCCTTGGAGCCAGAAGTTGGGGCCTTGGTGGTCCATGTACATCCTATCTATTCTTTATATGTTTATGGTTTTGAAAATTTCCTAAGAAAAAGTTTAAGAACAAAAAAAAGGGAAAGTCTGTGATTTTCTCCTTGAAAGTCCCACCTGGCCTGTGGCCGTCTCTGTCTGCCACACTGCTCTCTTGGTCTGAGCCAGGGTCACAGACTGCAGCAGGGAGGACAGAGGGCTTCCTCATTAGGGTGAATGGCGACACTCTGATTATGTTTATTATGTGTGTGCATTAGTCGATGCCCCTGCTCATGAAATTGGTTATGGCACAATAACCTAATCTGGTCCTCCTTACACTTGTTTGCAAAGTAGAAAGGCATTTTCCCCGGCAAACATTTTAGAACTCAACATGCAGACACTTAGAGGCCTTTTCGTCACCCAAAGTGCTAATACAATCTGGCCGTGTTCATGCGGAAACATCTGTTCCAAACCAGAGGCCACTGCAACTTACAGCCCAGAGCAGCTGTCACACGCTGTCATCGCAGCCTCTAACCCTTCCACAGCCCCCCCCCCCCCCCCCCGACACAGCCACACAAACCACCTAGTGTGCAATGCTTTACTCTTTAGGAGCTTGTTTTGTCAGAACAGCTCAGTAGTCAGACCGATGAGCTGGGCAAAGCCCCTGGTACACACAGGACCCAAATGCCTTCCAGTGACTGATGGGTACTGAAAAAATACAGAACCGAAGAGTTCAACCATTTTCACGGGAATATATGACAAGTGGGTCACAGCTCCCAACAAGGTTCTGAAGCATGGTTAACCTTCTCTGAGCCACTCCCCCAATCCACCTGCCCAGGAAGGGTCTGGGTGTGCAAGTGTGCAGGGTGACCCACTCCTGCACCTCAGAGCTGCAGTCCCCTGCTCCTGGCTCCTCTGACTGCCTCTCTTGTGCTTCGGGTCTGCTGAGGCCTAATAGGGAAACCAGCAAATGGCTGGTTAAGGAGGACCAGAGGCCTCCTGTGCATCGAATACCAGACTCCCAGCCTGCAAGCAGGATGGTGTGACCAAGTGACCCAGTGCCTGTCCTTGAGCTTCTCACAGCCAAGACGCAGAGGGCTGGCACTGAGCTGCCAGGATCCTCATGCTGTGGGCCTGGACCCTGCTCCTCCCTCCCTGTCTCCTAACCATCCACATTTTGCCTGATTCCTGTTTGACCTTCTTCCTTGATTACCTGACTTCAGCCGTCCTCACCCAGGAGCAAGCTCAGGACATCCTGGGCTTCTCACCAGGGCCTCCTGCAGAGAGTGCCCAGTGACCACATGGTTTGGTTAACTTAGTGGTCTCCAAAGTGGGACCTGTGTCCCCAGAGTACAGACCAATAGGAGGAGTATGGGAAGAGAATATGGGAACTCCTTTTAGCATTTTAGCATTCATCGAAAGCGATTTTGTTACATAATATTTGCAATATATAAAGATCACCTGTCACACATATGTAAGCCATAATGCATGATAACAAACTAGAGAGTGGAGGCCCTCCACCCACCCAGACAGTGCAAAGTCACCAATTCCTCCATTTCGTCCACCTACGCCATCTCCCTCCCTACCCACCCCACTTCCATCATTCCCACTATCTGGAATTTAAAAAATATTTTCTCTCTTAGAATAACAAAGTGGGATGTATCACCCTACCCAACATCAAACTATACTACAAGGCCACAGTAATCAAAACAGCATCATACTGGCATAAAAACAGACATAGAGATCAATGGATCAGAATAGCCCATAAGTAAACCCATTCCTGTACAGTCAATTAATATTTGACAAAGGAGGCAAGAGCATACAATGAGGTAAAAATAGTCTATTCAATAAACAGCGTTGAGAAAACTGGATACTTGCAAAAAATAAAACAGGACCACTTTCTTACACCATATACAAGAATAAACTCAAAACTGATTAAAGACTTAAATGTAAGACTTTAAACCATAAAACTCCTAGTAGAAAACATTGGTAGTGAAATCTCTGGCATTGCTCTATGTCTTTATTGATTTTAGAGGGAGAGGAAGGGAGAGAGAAAAACATTGATGTGAGAGAGAAATATCAATCGATAGCCTCCTGTACACTCCCTGAGTGAACCCGAGACTTAGGTATGTGCCCTGACCAGGAATTGAACCCACAACCTTTTGGGTTCAATTGAGCCATCCAGCCAGGGCTCTCCTAGTAATATTTTTTTTCTGATATATCTCTTCCATCAAGGGAAAAACATTAAAAATAAACAAATGGGACTACATCAAACTAAAAAGTTTTTGCACAGCAAAGCAAACCATCAACAAAACAAAAAGACAACCTACTGAATGGGAGAAGATATTCACCAATGATACAGCTGATAAGGGGTTAATATAAAAAATTTATAAAGAACTCATACAACTCAACCCCCAAAAAACAATCTAACTAAAAAATGGGAAGAAGACCTGAACAGACACTTCTCCAAAGAGCACATAGAGATGGCCAATAGACACATGTAAAGATGCTCAATGTCACTAATCATCAGAGAAATGCAAATTAAACCACAATGAGATATCACCTCACACCTGTCAGAATGGCTGCCATCAATAAATCAACAAACAAGTGTTGGCGAGGATGTGGGGAAAGGGAACCCTTGTGCCCTGTTGGTGGGAACAAAGATTGGTGCAGTCATTATGGAAAACAGCATGGAGGTTCCTCAAAGTATTAAAAACTGAACTGCCTTATGACCCAGCAATTCCACTTCTGGGTATATATCCGAAGAAACCCAAAACACTAATTTGAAAGAATATATGCACCCCTATGTTCATTGAAGTGTTATTTACAATAGCTAAGATATGGAAACAACCCAAGTGTGCATCAACAGACAGTGGATTAAAAAGCTGTGATACATATATGCAATGGAATATGACTTGGCCATATAAAAGAATGAAATTTTACCATTTGCAATATGGCAGAGCTGGAGGGTATTATGCTAAGTGAAATAAGTCAGTCCGAGAAAGACAAATACCACCATATGATTTCACTTATATGTGGAATTTAAAGAGCAAAACAAATGAACAAACAAAATTGAAACTGACTGACTCAGATACAGAGAACAGACTGACAGTTGTTAGAAGGGAGCAAGAGGGGAGGGGAGTTGGGGGATTGGGTGAAAAGGTAAAGGGATTAAGAAGTATAAATTGGATGCCCTGACAGTGCTGCTCAGTGGATAGAGTGTTGGCCCACCTACTGAAGGGTTGCAGGTTTGATTCTCAGTCAAGGGCACATACATGGGTTGCAGGTTCTATTTCCAGCCCTGGTCAGGGAGTGAGGGAGGCAACCAATTGGTGTGTCTCTCTCACATTGGTCTCTCTCTCTCTCTCTCTCTCTCTTTCTCTCTCTCTCTCTTCCTTCTCCCTCCCTCCCTCCCTCCCTCCCTCCCTCCCTCCCTCCCTCCCTCTCTTTCTAAAAAAAAAAAATCAATGGAAAAAAATATCTTTGGGTCAGAATTTAAAAAAAAGTACAAATTGTATAGTTACAAAATACCCTTGGAGAATGTAAAGTACAGCATAGGAAATATAGTTGGTAATATTGTAATAACTGTGTGTGGTGCCAGGAGGGTACCGGAAATATTGGGGAAACACTTTGTAAAGTATGTGATTGTCTAACCACTATGCTGTCCACCTGAAACCAATACTAAATGTAAACTGTAATTGAAAAAGAAAAATGCATGCACTGCACAAAATAAAGCAAGTTGCAAATAAGTAAAGAGTTATATGTTCTTTTAAAAGTTAAAATGCTACATGATCAGTAAAAAATATAGGTAAATATATATGTACCCTTGGAATAGAAAAGAGTTTCCTAAATTTAGTGTTAAAAGCAAAACCATAAAGAAAATAAAGGATAGGTCTGACAACAATAGTGTTAAAATCTGTATGGCAAACAAAACAGGAAGAAACTTAAAGGACAGATGTTTAACCAGGGAAACTATGCATGTGACACAAGGTAGACTATGTTTATAAAGCAAGTGAATTAAAATTTTTCTATTTATGGTACACTAAAATTCATATTAATTTTAAGTTCATTTTATGTTTATATATAAATTTTTAATGGTATTTTCTATCAGAAATACATATCTCTAAACAATATTCTATAGAGTTAGCTTGCTTTTAAGTTTTATAAACATGGTGTTATTCGGTACACAGCACTCTGTGACTTGATTTTTTCACCTAACATGAGGTTTCTAAGAGTCTGCTGTCTGGCGCTCCGTTATGTGAGTGCTCCACAACTTCCTTTTCCAGTCTCCTGCCAATGGAACTGAGGCTGCCTCACATGTTAGTTCTTGCACATTGAATGAGTGTACCATGGTATTTATCCCTTAAATATTGACAGAATTCACTAGGGAAGCCACCTGAACCTGATGTTTTCTTTCTAGGAAGGCTTTTAGTTATAAATTTCTTTACCAGAAATAGTATTGCTCAGATTTTCTATTTATTTTTGTGTCAATTTTGGTAAGTTTTGTCTTTCAAGGCATCTGTCCCTTTTATCAAATGTATTGGTATAAAGTTCTTGATATTGGAAACTTGTGTTTTCTCTTGGTCAGCCTTGCTAGGAATTTATCAAGTTTTATTAATCTTTTCAAAGAGTTTTTTTTCTCTATTGTGTGTCTTCTACTTTACTCACCTCTATTCTCATGAGATAATGTTGATAAACAACTTGGCATACTATGCCTGACAGAATGATAGGTCGTAAGCATTTAGAGAATCCATCAGGTAGATGGGCAGATGGGTGACCGTGCAGAGAGGCGAGGCCCCATAAAGACAGAGGAGTAGGCAGGCCATGCTGCTAGAAGACAGCCCAGGCTACAAACATCTTAGACCATAAGGTGTCCATCTTAGACCACGGACCAAGTGAACTCCAAGGCCCACACTGGCTGGTGACGCTGTGAAGTTCCCGGTGTGTCCCTGAACCTGTTTCCTCATCTGCAAAGTAGATGGAAGTTGCTGTGAGAATTGCCTGGAGCCACCAGTATGGTCCAGGTACTGTGCAGGTGCTTTAACTATCAAGGAGGGAAGTGGTCATTTTAACACTGCTTAGCTAGACTCTGACACTTTTGAATGCTCTCTGGATTTAAGAACAAATGAACAATTTACTGACCAAATGAATCAAGTCAATATTTACTCTGCAGGGGCAATATTTAGCTGATTTCCAGAGGCTGTTCCTTCTGGCCCTTGGCGAGAACCGCTTTATGGAAAGCGGGAATTCACCAATTAGGATGATCCCTGGCTCAGGATGCAAAGGCCTTTAACTGGCAATGCTCAAGCCTGTGTCAGCTTTATTTTAAAAATATGTAACTGAGGTGCCCCCCAAAGTCATGGGCCTGTCACAGGTTAGTTCATAAGACTCTTCCCGGCCGAGTGTATGGGAGGTGTTTTTAGGGCACCCTTGGTGGAGGAGCCCTGGGCAGCAGGGCTCTGAGGAAGGGTCGAGATGGACATGACACGCATGGGAAGGCTCCTGTCTGCAGGCCTGGCCCAGGAGCTCTGCCTGACAGAGGAAGGTTGGATACCCTCACTGTTATTGCTGAGAGTGAGGAAGGCAGGTTGGATTTGCAAGAAGGGAAGGAAATGAACACACAGTGGACACCTACTCTGCATCAGACTCCAGCATGGGGGGCCCCATTTGCTGTCTGAAGCCCAGAGAGATTTTGGGGGTCAGGGTAGTCACTCAGTGAGGAAGCGGTGGGAGGAAACTGGCTCAGTGACCTGCGTACCTTCTGCTACCTCTGGTTCATTCAGGAATCTTTGGGGCTTGAGTGAAACGGGCATGTGGGCATCTTTGCTAAAAGAGGGAACCCCTGGGGCAAAGCCAGATGCCTAGGGCCAGGCCCAGAGGCTGGGGAGTAGGAAGCAGCCCCCTGGGAGGCACAGTGATAGTGACCAGAAGGGGACCGGAAGGATGGGTGGGAAGGGAAACTGAGGCTGGAGTCCAGTGGTACCATGAGATACCCAGGTAAAGCCTTCAGCCCTGGGGTCCTGATCCGCCCCCCGAGCTGGCAGATGCCCTGGATGGGCATTGGATGGGCAGTTGGAAGGTAGATGGATTTCTCTTCCTAGAGACACATCACAGTCTGCAATTTTAAAACAACTTCAAAGCTCTTAGCGTGAATCAAATCTTGTCCCAAATCAGGATTATGGGACAAAACTGACGTGGAGCCTTTAAAGCACTGTCAGGAAGGATGAACATAAATGTAGAGGGACTGTTGTAGATGAAGAGTCTGAAAGACACAGCAAACAAGGGCAATGCTTGACCACTGATTGGATCCTGGATGTAAAAATGAGGCCGAAAAGGACATTACTGGGGCAACTGGTGAAAGCTGAATATGGGCTGTGTATGAGAAAACGTTCTTGTGTTCATGTTGCTTCTTGCATATGACACCTGGATTGAGGTTTTGTAGGAGAAAGTTCCTGTTCCAGGGAGATGTTGGTGTATTTAGGGGGAGAGCATGATTCCAGCAATTTACTCTTTTTTATTTATTTATCTATTTTTATTTTTGTTTTTTTATTATTATTATTATTATTATTTTTTGTTTAAAATATTACAGATGTCCCCCTTTCTCCCCAATGACCCAGCAATTTACTCTTAAAATGGTTTGGCCAAAGTAATGATCGCTGAGATAAAGCACATGTGGCAAGATGTTACTCCAACACCACTGTGAGCGACAGACTCCAGGATGCCCGTGATCCCTGTCTCCTGGTACTCGTGTCCTTCAGTGTGGATGGAACTCTGGCTTTCCTCTAACCCACAGAATATGGCGAAGGTGATGAAATGTCACTCCCGGGGTTCTGTTATATGAAACCCATCTTGCTAGTAAATTGACTCTAGAGACTCTTTGCTGGCTTGACAGAGCAAGAGGATATGGTGGGGGAGCTATGTGGCAAAATATGGCAGTGGTCCCTAGGACCTGGGGTGGCTTCCAGAAGCTGAGGGCAGACTCCAGCCAATCACCAGCAAAATACTTTAGTTCTCAGTCCTACAACCACAAAGAACCGAATGCTGCCAACAACCACGAGTGGAACAGCAAACCCACCCCTAGCTGAACAGCAAACCCACCCCTAGCATTTAGCGGACCTGGTCCTGGCCAACACAAGCAAGAACCCAGCTAAGCTGTTTCTGAACTTTGGATCCACAGAAACTATGCGATAAGACATATGTGTTGTTTTCAGCCACTAAATTTATAATCACTTATCAGACAGCAATAGGTAGCTTAGACAACTATATTAAAACATAATCTATCATGCCCAAGTGGTTTCTATTTAGAAATGCAAGGATGGCTTAATATTCACATGAACAAATTTTGTGTCTTATTGTTGCCTCACCCTCATCCTGGACCTGGTATCAGGAAATCCATTAGTATGATTCATATTGTTAACAGTCTAAGGAGAAATATCATAAAATTATCTCCATATCTTCAACAAAAGTCAACACTCATTCTTGATTTTAAGAAACCACAGAATTAATGGCTGGGGGTATATGTAGATATAGATATATAGAGATAGATGTTATACATATATATGTATATATGTGTGTGTGTGTGTGTGTGTATATATATATATATCATACATGTGTATATCCCCCCATCCTGAAGTCAGCATCTTTCTCCATGGGAGAAGTACTAGAGGCCTTTTACTAAGGTCAGGAACAGGTAAGACTGCCTATTATATTCAGTATTTAATACTGAATTAGAGGTATTTAGCCACTTTAATTTGATTAGAGAAAGCAATGATAAAATAGCAACAAAATAAATTTAGTAAGATAGCAAAATGTAATAATATACACACACACAATAACCAGTTATAACATATAGTGGAAGAAAACACCACTTATAATAGTGACAAACAAGGTAAAATATTCATGAATCAGCTGAACAAGAAATGGGAGGAAAACTTCAGAATGCTCCTGAAAGTAAGCCTTGAACACACAGAAAGACATTCCTTGTTTTTGGATAAGATGAGTCAACTTCACACCGATGTCAATTGTCCTAAAGTCATCAATACATTTAATGTGATCCTAACAAGACACCAGCGCTGAGCTGGCAGGGCCAGGAAACCTTCAAACAAAGAGCAGTGGGAGGAGGACCCACCCTACCAGTTATTCAGACGCACTGATGGGATTTGAGTTCAGTCTACCACCCCTATTGCAATGGCCTGGGATAAAGTCTTCCTCACAGTTCAGGCGCCCAGTGATGTTCCTGTAATCCCTGTATTTGAAGAGATAGAGCTGTAAGACAGACTAGAAACCCCAGAAACAGATCTATTGGCATTTGGATGTCTAGTGGATGGTGCAGGTGCATCTCAGCTGCTGAAGAAGAGATGCCTCTTAAATCAATTGTTAGGATAGTGGGATAGACATTTGGAAAAGATTAAATTGGTTCCATAAATTAAGTACAAAACCAAACAAGTATTGGAAAACATGGGTAAATTCATTACAATTAAATACAAGAAAGCCTTTCTAACTAGGATTCAAAACCTAGAAGCGATAAAAGAAAAGTGTGATTAAATCAACTACATAAAAAATAGAAACTTTTAATGGCAAAACCCACCATACACAAAGTAAAAAAAACCCAATAGAATTATTTGCAATGTAACAAAGATAAAATACTAATAATCTCTCCAATATGTATTTTAAACAAACTTAAATACAAGGGGGGGAAACCCCCAAAACTCCAAAAGGAAATGGGCAAAATATATGGACAGGAAACTCACAGAAAAGGAAGGGTAATCAAATGACTCATAAACATATTAAAAATGTCCAATTTCACTCATAATAATAGAAATTTAAATTAAAATGCACTGAAATTCTCTTCCCTGGCGCTCAGATCAGCAAGGCTGTGGGGGGAAACAAACACTGCCACGTATTACTGGTGAGAGTGCAACATTTGGGGAGAGGGGAATTTGGGATTAGCTAACAAAATAAATACATATTTACTTCAACTTCTAGTAGTTAAAGATGCACCACCACAAATATAAACAACCTGTGTGCAAGGTCATCAATTACTTTATTATATTTAATAACAAAGGCCTGGAAGAAACCAAATGCCCAGCCACAGGACACAGTTAAGTAAGCACGGTACAGCCATAGAGAGCACTACGTGAGGAAAACTTCTGTGAGCCGGTAAGAAGAGTTTTAAGTGAGGAAAGCAGGGAGCAAAGGAGATGCTAAGTTTTGTGATAGTGTATAAATAACTTGTTTTGCAAAGAAACCCAGGAAGGATAAACCAGATTTCAGATGGTTACCCAGTGTGGGAACAAAGAGGAAGAGACCAAGACTTTTATTCAACAAATAAAATTATCATAAAAACAAAATGATTTTAGAAAAAAATAACTTGTATGCAAACAGAAACAGATGAAGCTAACGGTATATCAAGCTGATAACCTACTCACACAGTGCTGACTGGCCAAGGAAATCCTGAAGTTGACCTAGTAGGCTCTGCTTGGTTGTGATTTGAATGCAGTGATTCAGAATTATTTTGGGTGCATTCTAGGACTAAGCAAATGATTGAATATATTGATGTTTGGGAGGAACCAGGCTCTTACTGTGGGAGAAAGGAGATGGATATATTAAATTTTAGTTAAAAAAAGATTTCTGGCCTCAGTCTACTAAGAAGGCCCCAAGGCAATGGCACGAAGGTAACAAATCCTGGCTTCTAAATCCCACCCTCTGCCTAAAAGGAGCCAACGCTTCTTGGAGAAATGGCTGACTCTAGGTCTGGGTCAAAGCCCAAGCGAGGGCTGGAACAATGCCGAAAGACTTATGGGAACGTGGCAAAAGGACACAGAGACCAGCTGGAACAGCCATCCCAAACGCCCAACATCCCATCTCTGCAAATTCTACAAAGTCACGCCCTCCCCTGCTGGGCACAGTGAGCCTGGAGAGCCCTGGTGATTCCTGCCCTGAGGAGGCAGGGAGAGGGGCAGGGCTGGAGCCCAAACTGGCTCCCCTGTCACCACAGCTGACAACTGGACCACTTGCAGAAGACCCTGCCCTCCTTGCCCGCCAGGCCCTGCCCGGACAGAGGAGGCCTCTGTGTGGCTCCGTGCGGGCCCCATGGGGCGGACCACATATAGGGGCAGTCTGTTGACTCCTTGAAAATCCCTAGGGGACTCCAGCAGCCTCCTCCCTGCTCTTTCCTCCCTTCTTTGCGCCTGCCTTAGAGTTTCCTTTCAATTCTCAAATTCGCAACCCCCTGAAGACTTCCCACTGCACCAGAGGAAAATCCAAGCCCCAAAGCTCCCCTCACTGGCTCTGTTGCAGCTCCTGCCACCCACCTCCTGTGCCTGGCTCAGGGGCCATGCATCTGGTGTCCCCTCAGACCCTTCCAGTGGGCTCTGCCCTTCCATTCATATCACAGCTAGGGGTCACTCACTGCTCAGGGCCACCCTCCCTATTAGGCTAATCTTCTGCCCCCACCCCAGTCTCTCTCCACCCCAATTACCGTCTTATTTTCTTCCTGGCACTTACCCTCTGCCATGACCTCGGTTTTCCCTCTGATCCCTTGCTCAGCTTCCCTCTGCCACATCTGCTTGTAAGCACTTACTGGGGGCAGGAGCAGACCGCACACAGTAGGAGCTCAGTGAATGCTTTAGGTGAATGAGTGGACAACTGCAGGCCTCTCCTGGTCGCCTGGCTCAGCGGCTGGAATATGGCTTTTGGAGCCGGTCCTGCCACAGTTGAAACCCCAGCTTTGCCATTTCCTGGTCCCAAGACCTCGAGCAAGTCCTGTCACCTCTCTGAGTCTCAGTCACTTCAGCTGTTGGATGGGGACACAGCACCTCCCAGGCCGGTAAATCTCCCAGGGCACTTCTCTGGCTCCTGAAGCCCAGCAGAACACCTGCCTCCCCGCGGCCAGAAGGCAGGAGGAAGGGGGCTGGGGTGAGCCCCTGCACCACCCCGAACTGCCATGTTCGTTCTCTACACGCTGCCCCCACGCTGAGCGAGGGCAGGGTCGGAAGCATCCCCTGCCGCCTCCCCGCCAGGCCTCCCTTTCCCCACCTGGACGCAGAGAGGAGTGGACGAGGGTCACCCGACCCGGGCCGCTCGCTGCGCAGGGGACACGCCCAGGGCCCCGCGCTGACTCCTGTCCCTCAGGCTCTCTGATGGCAGCGCTGGTACTTTCCTCAACCCGATCTCAGCTTCAGACGCAACGGCCGCCCCTTCCCCCCAGACAAGGCCCTTCCCCTTCTTCACGAGCACGCGGCAGGGTCAGCCTCGCTGGGCCCATTTCAGAGACGGGGAGACTGAGGTGAGCGCGGGCGGGGGCCCTGGGTCCAGGCTGGCTTTGCCTGCCCCGAGCGCCCGGAGACGCTGCTCGTCGCCCCGGGGGAGCCGCGCGGACCGGGACGCGGCGGAGCCCGACTCTCGCAGCGGCGGCCGGGGGTGTGTCCTCCGCCGGCCCCCGCCTGGCAGCGCCGCGCCCGCGCCCCGCAGCGCCTCCCGCCGGCCGCCACCCCGCCAGCCCTCCCGCGACCCCGCGCGCACCTGTCAGGCCCGCGTCCGCGCCGCTTCGCCGCCCGCACCTCCGCGTCCGGACACCCCGGCCCCGCGCCCGGCGCCCGGAGCCGCCGCCCCTCCCCGGCCCGCGGCGCCCGCGTCCGCCCGGCCGCTGCCCCACTCACCGGCTCCCCGCGCGCCCGGCCCCGGCCCGGCCATGGACGGCGCCCGCCGCGCCCGCTGTGCGCGAACCTGGGGCCGCCAGGCGCCCGCCGCCCGCGGCTCCGGGGCGCAGCCCGCCCCGCTCCGCCGGCCCAACCTCGCGGCGCGGCGCCCCCTGGCGACCGCACGGGGCAGCGGGCGCGCGGGTGGGGCGGGGCTGCGGCGCCCTCCCCGCGTCCCTCCCGCGGCCTGCACACCCCAGCGGCCCTGCCCACCCGGCCCTCCGCTCGGGCCCAGGTCAAGGGCCAGCGGCCTGTGTCTCGGGCCCTCGGCGGTGGCTGTCCTCCCGCCGCGGTGCCCTGGGCATGGTTCCTTCCTGACTTTGCGCCCGAACTAATCTCCTCCTGACTCTCTTCCCTGGCAAACCCCTGGCACCCTACTAGCCGGTTCACCCCCTTTCCTCAAGGCTGAGCCCCGGCTGCTCCTCTGGGCTTTCCTCCTGACACAGTCATTGAACTGTGATTTGTCTGTGTCTCTGAGTCTTGTGGGGACAGGGTGGGCATCTAGGGGGCAGGAAACACTACACTGGCCCCCCCCCACACACACACCCAGGGCCCTCCGTGGGGATGGAGGGAGGGCAGGCCCAGGAGCTGGGAGCTCATTTACAATACAGATGCCAAGGCTCTGCCGAGACCTCGGACTCGGGGCTGGGTGGCGCCCGGGAATCTGCATCTTGTAACAGCAGTGACATCATCACAGCGCCAACATGGCTTACCAGCCTTCGATTGTTTAGAATCGACCAGCAGAAAAGGCACAGAGTGGTTTTAGGACATCCAGGTGTCCTCAATGTGATGCCGGCCGCCGTGATAATGTAGTAGAGGTGTGTGAGCAGTGTGGAGTGGGGACTCAAGGAGGCAGTGGCACGGTGGTCACAGCTGCATTCTAGGAGGCCTGTTCCAGAGTGGGATGAAGGCTGGGCGGTAGCTGGACAAGAGTGGAAGCCAGGAGACCCTTCAGGCCACTACAGCCACTGTCCCCATGCAGGAGGACTGGTTTGCAGGCAGGGTGATGATGGATGAGGGGAGAAGGCACAGAGCTGAGCTACCTTTTGGGGATGAAGTCTGCAGGATTAGACCCTCCTTCACCCAGGGAACTTCTTATCCCTAGTTGTCAACTCAGCTGGATTAAGTGCTTGACTGCAACCATAGAGGGAGGTCTCCGGAGGCAGGCACATGTCTTATTTATGACACAGGAGCATCCGGGGCAGTTGAAAATGAATGAAGGAATGTTGGGTGAGGGAGGGGACAGGCGGGGTCCTGCAAGTGGGAAGGAAGCATCACAGCCCAGCTGAGGGGTCCCAACCTGGTCGTCCTAGGGAAGGAAGCGTTTTTATTTGCGCAGAGGTAGCAGGGTTTCCCCAGGCTGCTGGCTGTTTCTAGACCGGGTTGGCAGGCCAAAGGGACACACCACAGAGTCTTGTCTCGTCCTTGCTGCCCAGCTCCGCTCAGCAGGGCTCAGCCTCCACCATGGTCCTCGGCATATGAGCCCTTGTGTCCTCTCACTGCACGAAGCCACAGCCCTAGTAACTCTGGGTCAGCTGGGTACCAGGTGGACACACACACACACACACACACACACACACACGGAAAGCATCCTTATCCTCTCCTCAGTCTCCATTGGGAGGTGGCTTTGGGACATTTGACATTTGCTGCTTCCTTGTGCTCTTCCCCCAATAGGCCCTGCCGCTCCCCGAAGGAAGCTTTTCTCTATTCAGAGTTTTCTGAGCATTAAAACAACAACAACAACAAAAAGAGGTTATATACTTTCAGTCAGCATCAATCTCGATCTGTCTTTATTCAACTTTGGAACAAAAATTATATCAGTCTCCTAAATTGGGCTGGGTGGTTTGACAATCTTGGATAATATAGGGTTTGTCTATTTCTTGAAAGTTTAGTAAAAACTGACCTGTAAGATTAACGTGCCCGGGATAGTGTTTGGGGAAAGCGGTGGGCTTTCATGAACATCGCCCTTTCTCTCATGGTCACTGGTCCAGTCAGGTTCTCCGGAGGCGTTCAGAACACTTAGCAGCCAGGAGCGCGGGGCTGGCACTAGCGGACCAGCCTCAGGCCTTGCCTTGTGCACAGGGCTGCGGGAACTCACCTTACCTTCTGTCTTAAGATACTGGGGCTGATCTCAGAGGAACTGTTGAGAGGAATAAATAAGTTCACACGCAGGACGTGCTTAGGCTCGTCCTTTCTGGGAGAATTTCAGTGCTCCGTATGGACATGTGTCTGCTTCCTGCTGGTTCTCACATTAGAATGCTGTACATTTTCTGCTCACGGCTCATTTGCTTTGCCACTTTGCATGTTACAGGCACACTCCTTTTTCCCTTCATCACTATTGCCAGAGGTTTGTCTATTTTGTTAACCTTTTGGTTTTGCTCATTTTTTCCTCTCGTTTTTATTTTCTGCTTCATTGTCCCTGTACTTTTCTTTTTTTCTCTTTTTATTAAATATATTGGGGTGACACTGGTTAACAAAATTACACAGGATTCAGGTGCACAATTCCCCAGCACATCACCTGTACACTGTATTGCGTGTTCACCACCCCAAGTCAGGCCTCCGTCCATCCCCATTTATCCCCCCTATACCTCCCTCCACCCCCCTCATCCAGCAATCTCCACACTGTTGCCCATATTCATGAGCTTTTCTCTTTTTTTCTTTTTTGCTCAATCCCTCTGCCCCTCTACCTAGCGCCACAACCCCTGTTGCCTGACAGCTGTCAGCTTGCTCTCAGATCTATGAGTCTGTCTTTATGTTGCTTGTTAATTTATTTTGTTTATCAGATTCCACATGTGAGTGAGATCATGTGGTCCTTGTCTTTCTCTGCCTGGCTTATTTCACTTAGCATAATACTCTCCAGGTCCCTCCATGCTGTCCCAAAGGGTAAGAGATCCTTCTTTTATATGGTCAAGTAGTACTCCATGGTGTAAATGTGCCACAGCTGTTTTATCCACTCAGCTACTGATGGGCACTTGGGCTGCTTCCAAATCTTGGCTATTGTAAATAACGCTGCAATGAACATAGGGGCACATATATTCTTTTGGATTAGTGTTTTGGGTTTCTTTTTTTAATCCTTACCCGAGGACATATTTATTGATTTGAGAGAGAGAGAGAAACATTGAGCAGTTGCCTGCTGTACATCCCCCAACTCGAAATCAAAACCGAAACCTTTTTGGTGTACGGGACAACACTCTAACCAACTGAGCCACCCGGCCAGAGCAGTGTTTCAGGTTTCTTCGGGTAAATTTCCAGAAGTGGCATGGCTGAGTCACAAGGCAGCTCCATTTCTAAATTTTTGAGCTAACTCCATACTGCTTTCCATGGTGGCTGCACCAGTCTGCATTCCCACCAGCAGTGCACCAGGGTTCCCTTCTCTGCACATCCTCCCCAACATTTGTTTGTTGATTTACTGATGTAGCCATTCTGACAGGTGTGAGGTGATATCTCATTGAGGTTATAATTTGCATTTCACTAATAATTAGTGACATTGAGTATCTTTTCATATGTCTATGAAAACCATCTGTATGACCTCTTTGAAGAAGTGTCTATTCAAGTCCTTTGCCCATTTTTTAATCGGATTGTTTGGGTTTTTAGTGTTGAGTTTTTTAAAGTTTTTTTTTAAAATAAATTTTGGATATTAACCACTCAGATGTACTGGTGAATATGTTTTCCCATTCAGTGGGATGTCTTTTCATTTTGTTGATGGTTTCCTTTGCTGTGCAAAACTTTTAGTTTGATGTAGTCCCATTTGTTTATTTTTTCTTTTGTTTCCCCTGCCCAAGGAGATAGATCAGAAAAAATATTGTTACAAGAAATGCCCAAGAAATTTTACTGCCTATGTTTTCCTCTAGGATTTTTATGGTTTTGAGTCTAACATATTTTTAAAATTTATCTTTATTATTGAAAGTATTAAAAGTGTCCCATTTTCCCCCCCAATTGACCCCCTCCACCTCGCTCCCATCCGCTCCCCAGGCCTTCACCCCGTTACTGACTGTGTCCATGGGTTATGCATATACGCATATAATTTCTTTGGTTAATCTCTTCCCACCCTCCACCCCCCTTCCCTTTTTCCTCTGAAATATGATCATCTGTTACATGTGTCAGTGTCTCTGGGTCTATTTAGTTCGTCAGATTCTTTTGTTCATTAGCTGCTTCTTAAAGAAGACCCTTCAACATTTCCTGTAGTGCTGGTCTGGTGGTGATGAACTCCTTTAGCTTCTCCTTGTCTGAGAAGCTCTTTATCTGACCTTCAGTTCTAAATGATAGCTTTGCTGGGTAGAGCAGTCTTGGTTGTAATTCCATGTTTTTCATCACTTTGAATATTTCTTGCCACTCTCTTCTGGCCTGCAAATTTTCTGTTGAGAAATCAGCTGACAGTTGTATGGGTGCTCCCTTGTAGGTAACTAACTGCTTTTCTCTTGCAGCTTTTAAGATTCTCTCCTTGTCTTTAACCTTTGGCATTGTCATTATGATGTGTCTTGGTGTGGGTCTCTTTGGGTTCCTCTTGTTTGGGACCCTCTGTGCTTCCTGGACTTGTAAGTCTATTTCTTTCCCCAGGTAGGGGAAGTTTTCTGTAATTATTTTTTCAAATAGGTTTTCAATTTCTTGCTCTCTTTCTTCCCCTCTAGCACCCCAATAATACGAGTTGGGCCTCTTGAAGTTGTCTCAGAGGCTCCTTATGCTATCTTCATATTTCTGGATTCTTTTTTCTTTTTGATATTCTGGTTGGGTGTTTTGTTTCCTCATGTTCCAAATTGCTCATTTGATTCTCAGCATCCTCTACTCTACTGTTGATTCCCTGTAAATTATTCTTCATTTCAATTCATGTAGCCTTCATTTCAAATTGGTACTTTATTACGTCATCAATGGTCTCAGTTGTTTTCATAATACTCTTACTAAGATCCTTGAGCATCCTTATAACCATTATTCTGAACTCTGTATCTGTTAGCTTGCTTGGATCTATTTCATTTAGTTCCTCTTCTAGAGATTTCTTCTCTTCTTTCCTTTGAGACATGTTTCTTTGCCTCCACATTTTGGCTGCTTCCAGGTGTTTGTTTCTATGTATTAGGTAGAGCTGCTGTGTCTCCTGGAATTTGTAGAGTGGCTTTGTGTAGTAGGTGTCCTGTAGGTCCAGTGGCTCAGCCTCCCCAGTCACCTGAGCTGGGCCTTCTAGGTGCTCCCCTGTGTGGGTTGTGTGCACTGTCCTGTTGTAGTTGAGCCTTGGTTGCTGTTGGTGTCCCTGGGAGGAACTGACCCCCAGGCCAATCAGTTGTAAGGACCAGCTGCAACTACAGCCAAAGAGCTGCTGTGCTGGAGGCACCCCTATGGAGCAGGATTTACTTCAGTGGAGCCTTGGTTCACCAAGTGCGCCCCTTGAGTGTGTCACTCGTGGATGTGGTAGGGTTGTAATCCAGTGTGGTCGAGTCTGACCACCAGGTGCACTGTCCCTGGGCCTCCCGAGAGGTGCAAAGTCAGCCTCTGCCAGTGCCTTGCCCAGGGCCACCAGCATGAGCTACACAGCAAACCGTAGTTGGCTGCTACATGTGCTGGGCTTGGAGGTGTCCAGGAGAGGCCAAGCTATGAGCCAGTGCAGCTGCCGCTAGCGCCAGGCCTGGGGCCGCTTATCAGGCCGTATGGGGCCCGCTGCTGCCTGTTTGAGAGATTTTAGGAAAGTCCTAAGCATGAGGCTCCAGAGGCCACTTGCACAGAAAAGCCCCTGGAAATGGCCTGGATGAGCTGCAGGTGGGGAGGGGCGGGGCCTCCGGGGATCACGGGGCGGGGCCAAAGGTGAGTCAGGTGCTGGCGACTCAAACATGGCGCCTGCCCGCCGGCTGTGCGGGGAGGACTCGCCAAAGGAGCCATGGCCTCCGCCAGCCCTTCTGCCTGGGAGGAAGCCGCCCTCCAGCTCTCGCCCGGATCTCAGGCAGGTTAGTTCCTCCCCGAGTGTCCCGGGTCCTTTCAGGCTGCTCCCGGCGCTGGGCTCAGAGGGAGCGTCCGAGTGAGTCCGTGCCGGGCCCTTTAGGGGAGCTGCTGGGGCTCCCGCAGCCTCCGCGACCCTCAGCCACAGTCCCCGCTGGTTTTCATAGCTGAAGGTGTGGGGACGTCTCTTCCCGGCCTGGAGCCCTGGGCTGGGGGCCTGCTGTGGGGCTGGGACCCCTCACTCCTCCAGGAAACCTCCGCCACCAAGATTCCCTCCCGGGTTTAACCCGTGGCACCGGGTGTGGGTCCGCGGCCCATCTCCAGGATTCAGCCCCGACCCGCCCGCGTCTGCGCCCCTCCTACAGGTCTCGGTGCTGCTTCAGTTCCCTGGTTGTGGGGCTTCTGTTCAGTCAGATATTAGGAGGCTCTGAGTGATGGTGGTTCCGTATTTTAGTTGTAATTTTGATGTGGTTGCGGGAGGCGGCGGGTGCAGCTGTTACCTGGCCACCATCTTGTTTCCAAATTTGAGTCTAACATTTCAGTCTTCAATCCACTTTCAGTTTATTCTTGTGTGGGTGTAAGAAGGTGATCTAGTTTCCTTTTTTTGCATGTATCTGTCCAGTTTTCTCCCCAAACCTTAACTGAATAGACTGCCTTTACCTCACTGTATGTTTTTGCCTCCTTTGTCAAATATTGAACTATAAAGGCGTGGGTTTACTTCTGGGCTGTCTATTCTGTTCCATTCATCCAAATGTCTGTTTCTATGTTAGCACCATCCTGCTTTGATTACTATGGCCTTGTAGTATAGTTTGACATCAAATAGCCTGATTCCTCCAATTTTGTTCTTCTTTCTCAAGATTGCTGTGGTTAATTGGCGTCTTTTGTGCTTCCATGTACATATTGGGACATTTGTTCTAGTTCTGTGAAATACGCTATTGGTGTCTTGATAGGAATTGCATTGAATCTGTAGATTGCTTTGGGTAGTATGGACATTTTAATGATGTCAATTCTTCCTATCCGTGAACACAGTATATGATTCCACTTATTTGTATCTTTTTCAGTTTTTTTCTCCGGTGTCTTATAATTTTCCGTGTACAGGTCTTTTACATCCTTGGTTAAATTTATTCCTAGGTATTTTTTTTTTTTTTGAAGCAATTGTGAATGAGGTTGTTTACTTAGTTTCCCTTTCTGATAGTTCATCATTGGTGTGTAAAAATGCAACTGATTTGGATATTTATTTTGTATACTGCTACTTTACTGTATTTATCAGTTCTAGTAGTTTTGGGGGGGAGTCTTTAGGGTTCTCTATACATAGTATCATGTCATCTGCAAATAATGACAGTTTTACTTCCTCCTTTCCAATTTGGATGCCTTTTATTTCTTCTTGTCTGGTCGCTGTCACTAGGACTTCCAGTGCTATGTTGAATAAGGGTGGTGAAAGTGGACATCACTGTCTTGTTCCCGATCTTAAGGAAAATGCTTATAGTTTTTGCCTATTGAGTAAGATGCATGCTGTGGGTTTGTCATATGTGGCCTTTATTACACTGAGGTATGTTCCCTCTATTCCCACTTTGTTGAGAGGTTTTATCATAAATGGGTGCTGGATTTTGGCAAATGCTTTTTCTGTATCAATTGATATGATCATGTGGTTTTCATCTTTCATTTTGTTTATGTGATGTATCAAGTTATTGATTTGTGGATATTGTATCAAACTTGCATCCCCAGGATAAATCCAAGTTGGTCATGGTGTATGATCTTTTTAATGCACTGCTGGAGTCAGCTGCTAATACTTTGTTGAGGATTTTAGCATCTATGTTCATCAGGGATATTGGCCTATAATTTTCATTCTTTATAATGTCTTTATCTGGTTTTGGAATTGGAATTGGAACTGGTTTTGGATAATGCTGGCCTCGTAGAATGAGCTTAGGAATCTTCCTTCCACTTGAATTTATTGGAATAGTTTGAGAATGATAGGTGGTAGTCCTTTGAATGTTTGGTAAAATTCACCTGTGAAGTCATCTGGTCCATGACTTTTGTTTGTTGGGAGTTTTTAAAATTACTGCTTCAGTTTCACTAGTTGTAATCTGTCTATTCAGAGTCTCTGATTCTTCCTGATTTAGTTTTTGAAGATTGTATGTTTCTAGGAATTTATCCATTTCATCCAGATTGTCCAATTTGTTGGCATATAGTTGTTCATAGTATTTTTTTTACAGTCCTTTTTATTTCTTTCGTGTCAGTTTTTTCTTCTTCTCCCTTTTCATTTCTGATTTTATTTGGGTCCTTTTTTTCCCTTGATGATTCTTGTTAAAGGCTTGTCAATCTTGTTTATCTTTTCAAAGAACCAACTCTTGGTTTCATTGATATTTTGTATTGTCTTTTTTAGTCTCTATTTTGTTTATTTCTGCTCTGATCTTTATTATTTCCTTCCTTCTACTGACTTTGGACTTTGTTTGTTGTTCTTGTTTCAAGTTCTTTTAAGTGTAAAGTAAGAGTGTTTGAATTTTTTCTTGTTTCTTGAGATACACCTGTAATGCTATGAATTTTCCTCTTAGGACCGCTTTTGTTGTGTTCCATAGATTTTGGGTTGTATTCTCATTTTCATTTGTTTCAAGGTATCTTTTGATTTCTTCCTTGATCTCATTGTTAACCCTCTCATTGTTTAGTAAGATGTTACTTAGCCTCTATGTTTTTGTGTGTTTTTCAGTTTTTTTCTTGTGATTGATTTCTAGTTTCATACAGTTATGGTCAGAGAAAAAAATAAAAAAAATATATATATATCTTTATTGATTTCAGAGAGAGGAAAGGAGAGGGAGAGAAAGAGATAGAAACATCAATGATGAGAAAGTCATTGATTGAGCCCACAACCCGGGCATGTGCCCTGAGCGATCGCCTGGATCCCAGGTCAATGCTCAACCGCTGAGCCATGCCCGGCCGGGCCAGAGAAAATTCTTCATATGATTTCAATAGTCTTAAATGTTTGAGACTTGTTCCTGCCCTTTTCTTTATTTTACTCTTTTGTTGTGTCTAGGGCTGGCTTTTTTGTCAATCTCCTGAACACTGAATTCACTTTTAAAAATTTGTCTTATTGATAAAAATGTATTTAAGCCTTAGCTGGGCCTTACCAAACTTAGCATGCAGTGTTTTTTGACATCATATACTTTTAGAAATTTATAATTTTCCTTCTGATTTTGTCTTTCATTCAGATTTCTCATAGTGTGTTGTTTAGTCCCCAGATGTGTGAGGTCTTTTCTAACTTATTTTAGATTTTATTGCATTATCATAGAAAAACAGTTGTACATTGTTGACCTCGGAATATACAAAGGCATCTTCTGTGGCCTGGCACACAGGCAATTTTCTTTTAAGCTCTGTGTGTGACCTAAAGGCATTTGCCTATTGGGTGTACTATCCTCTGAGTCCACATTAAACAACGGTGGCATTCCATCCAGTCTTCCAGGTCTTTGCTCATTTTCTACCTGCTTGACCTGCCAGTTCCTGGGAGGAGTGCATTCACTTTCTCTCCATGGCACCGTCAATCATTTCATAAACATACCGGCACACACACTTGTTGATTCTTTAGTAGGTTTCTCTGAAGTCATGTGGATACATTTACCCACACAAATGCTGCTTATAAATATTATGCCACATTTGTTAATGTATTTATGTAATGTTTATATATACTTGGGTCTTTGTCTATAATGTATATGCATAAATCTTACATATACATGAGTTCACAGACATTAAAAAATCTGGTTGCTTGTAAAAAAATCCATGAAGGGAAATTCATGACTATATCATAAATGTGTATACATACAAATGTATGCAGGTATGTACACCTGTATGTATGCCACACTGAGCTAGAGGGTACACATCCTGTAGGACAACCTGCCCTGGTACCATATGCTGATTCCAGGAACCAGACATCAAGATGAAAGGGCTTCGACTGGATCCTGGACAGATCAATAAAGGACTTTGGGGACACTGGGAATCCCAAGGCGTGGGTACTAGACCAAATGAGAACTTATGGGCATAGACAGTTGGAAATCATTGATGGAAAAATGTAGATTATAAGAAGTATGTATAATATTACATCATTTGGGCAATAAAAAACATCTAGGTGTGTATATGCCCATAGAAAACTTCCTAAAAGATATACACTAAGGTATTAACAGTGCTCATCTCTGGATGGCGGAATACAGTGTGTTTAGTTTCTCATTCTTGATTTTATATGTGTGTGTGTGTGTGTGTGTATCTTTTTTAAAAACAGGGAGCAGATGGGAAGAGAGGAGGTGGAAAAAGTAAATATAGACTGTTCTTTTTTAAAAAATTCAATGTATTGGGGTGACATTGGTTCACAAAACCATAAAGGTTTCAAGTGTGCAACGCAACAAAACATCATCTGCACACTGTATCATGCACCCATCACCCCAAGCAAAGTCTTTTTCTGTCCCCATTCCCCCCCCCTTTACCCACCTCCACCTACCCCCACCTCCTTTTCCCTCTGGCTATCATCACACTGTTGGCTGTTTTATGTGATATATGTATATCACACATACATGTCTTTTGCTTAATCCCTTTACCTTCTTTCATCCAGCCCCCAAACCCCCTCCCATCTGACAGCTGTCATTCTGTTCCTTGTATCCATGCCAAATATAGACTGTTCTTGATTTTTATTGTGAAGGGTGATGTTGGGTTTTTTTTGGTTTGTTCTTTATTTTGTTAATCTTCACCCAAAGGTATTTTTAGAGAGACTGGAAGGGAAGGTGTGTGTGTGGGGGGGGGGGGGGGGGAGAGAGAGAGACTGGGGCTGGGGAATCAAACCTGCAACCCAGGTATGTGCCTTTGACCGGGAATCAAACCCATGACCGTTCGAAGTGCAGGCTGACGCTCTAACCACTGAGCTGTGCCAGCCAGGGTAAGAGAGATTTTTCTTTTTAACATGGTGACATAAAGGTAGGGGATACTGGATTAGAGGGGGAGACAGTGATGGTACAGGATAAAGAGATTATGGTAGGACTAAGGTCCCAAAAGGGTATAGGCATGGCTCCTGAGACAGGAGTGGGATGCTTCTGTCATCACAAGGGTGAGAGGGTGAAGGGGGCCTGAGAGCAGGGGGCAGGTGAGGGGAGGAGAGGTAGGCCTCAATTCACTGCACTCTATTCCCGTCAAATATTTAGGGAGCCATTTTTGAGAATAAACACATACAGCTGGGTGTCACTGCTCAAATATTTATTTTTTATAGCATCTTTAGGTATGATAATTTACTGCTTTAAAAAACCTAAGAAATCAACATTGAAATGGAGAGCTGCACAAACTTAACTCTTAGTGAAAGTCCGTACGGAGCTCTAGCCCAGAAAAAAATCAAATAAAAACAAAAGAGCATGATGGCTATTAGCTGAAAATAAAAGAAAAACAGAGGCAACAAATGCAAGGTGACAAATCTCTGAAGTCATGCCCGCCTTGAGCCAGGCTCTGCCCGATGCACACAGGTCTGTAGTCAACAGGTCATCCAGCCTTTGTTACGGACTTCAGAGCCCATCACATCTATATTCACATGGAGACAAAATAAGGCCAACATGGGCTTCTGTCCTGCTCCCACACCCACTCACTGACCTGCACACACAGTGGGTTCCCTCTGCATTTTGAAGATGGCTTCTTTTGCTGTGCAGAAACTTTGTAGTTTGATGTAGTCCCATTTGTTTATTTTTTCCTGTTTCTCTTGCCCTAGGAGATGTATCAGTGGAAATTCTAAAAAAAAAAAAAAAAAAAAAAAAAAGCCCGGCCATGGCTCAGTGGTTGAGCATCAACCTGGGATCCAGGCGATCGGGGTTTGATTCCTGGTCAGGACACATGCCCGGGTTGCGGGTTCGATCAATGACTCTCTCATCATTGATGTTTCTATCTCTCTCTCCCTCTCCTTTCCTCTCTCTGAAATCAATAAAGATATATTTTTTTAAAAAATTTAAAAAAAAAATTCTGCTACGTGAGAGGTCTAAGATTTTGCTGCCTACGTTTTCTTCTAGGATTTTTATGGTTTCATGACTTACATTTAAGTCTTTTATTCATTTTGAGTTTACTTTTGTGTATGGTGTAAGTTGGTGGTCTAGTTTCATTTTTTCGCATGTACCTGTTCAATTTTCCCAACACCTTTTATTGAAGAGACTGTCTTTACTCCATTGTGCCTCCTTTTTCAAATATTAATTGACCATATTGGCGTAGGTTGATTTCTGGGGCCGCTGTTCTGTTCCATTGATCTATATGCCTGTTCTTGTGCCAGCATTGGGCTGTTTTAGTTACAGTGGCCTTGTAGTATACTTTGATATCTGGTATTATGATCCCTCCTACTTTGTTCTTCTCAAGATTGCTGTAGCTATTCGGGGTCTTTTTGGTTCCATATAAATTTTTGGAATATTTGTTCTAGATCTGTGAAGTATGCTAGTAGTATTTTAATAGGGATTGTGTTGAATCTACAGATTGCTTTGGGTAGCGTGGGCATTTTAATGATGTTAATTCTTCCAATCCATGAACACGGTATATGCTTCCACTTGTTTGTACATTCTATTTCCTTTTTCAGTGTCCTATAATTTTCTAAGTACAGGTCTTTTACCAGGTTGGTTAAGTTTATTCCTAGGTATCCAAAACATCCATAAGTTTATGGGTGTTTGTTGTTGTTTGTTTTCATGCAATGGTAAATGGGATTTTTAAAAAAATTCCTCTGAGAGTTAATTATTGGTGTATAAAAATGCCATCAATTTCTGGGTGTTAATTTTGTATCCTGCTACCTATTTCTAGTAGTTTTTTGGTGTTTTTAGGGTTTTCTATGTACAATATCATGTCATCTGCAAATAATGACAGTTTTACTTTCTTCTTTCCAACTTGGATGCCTTTTATATTTTCTTCTTATCTGATTGCTGTGGCTAGGACTTCCAGTACTATGTTGAATAAGAGTAGTGAAAGTGGACACCCCTGTCTTATTCCTGTTTTTAAGGGAAATGCTTTTAGTTTTTGCCTACTGAGTATGATGTTGACTGTAGGTTTTCATATATGGCTTTTATTATATTGAGGTATGTTCCTTCTATTCTCACTTTGCTGAAAGTTTTTATTAAAAACGGGTGCTGGATTTTGTCAAATGCTTTTTCTTTATATATTGGTATGATCATGTGATTGTTATCCTTCATTTTGTTTGAGGAAGTAAAACTGTCATTATTTGAAGATGACATGATATTGTAGATAGAAAACCCTAAAGACTCCATCCTTCATTTTGTTTATGTGAGGTATCACATTTATTGATTTGAGAATATTGTGCCAGCCTTGAATCCCCAGAATGAATCTTACTTGGTCACAGTATATGATCTTTTTAATGTATTGCTGGATCCAATTTCCTAGTATTTTGTTGAGGATTTTAGCATCTATGTTCATAAGGGATATTGGCCTACAATGATCTTTGTAGTGTCTTTCTGTTTTTGGAGTTAGGATAATGCTAGCCTCATAAAAAGAGATTGGAAGTCATCCCCCTTCTTGAATGTTTTGGAATAGTTTGAGGAGGACGGATGTTAGTTTTTCTTTGTTTGTTAACACTTGCCTGTAAATCCATCCGTTCCAGGACTTTTGTTTGCTGGGCGTTTTTTGATTACTTCTTCAATTTCATTAGTTATCGGCCTAATCCAGTTTTCTAATTCCTCCTGATTGGGTTTTGGAAGCTTCTGTTTCCAGGAATTTGTCCATTTCAGCCAGGTTGTCCTGTTTGTTGGCATAAATGCTCACAGTATTTTCTTACAATCCTTTGTATTTCTGTGGTGTCAGTTGTTACTTTGCCTCTTTCATTTCTATTTGGGTCCTCTCTCTTTTCTTCATGAGCGTGGCTAAAGGTTCATCAATCTTGTTTATCTTTTATAAGAAGCAGCTCTTGGTTTCATTGATCTTTTGTATTGTTTTTTTAGTCTCTATGTCATTTATTTCTGCTTTTATCTTCATTATTTCCTTCCTTCTACTTCCTCTGGCCTTTTCTTGTTTTTCTAATTCTTTTAGTTGTAGGGTTAGATTGTTTATTTGAGCTATTTCTTGTTTTTTGAGGTAGGCCTGCAGTGCTATGAACTTCCCTCCCAGGACGGCTTTTGCTGTGTCCTGTAGATTTTGCATTGTTGTTTGTTCATTTTCACTTATTTCCAGGAAGGTTTTTATTTCTTCTTTGATCTCATTGGTAACCCATTCATTATTTAATAACACACTGTTTAGCCTCAATGTGTTTGAATGTTTTGAGTGTTTTTATTGTAGTTGATTTCTAGCTTCATGCTGTTGTGATCCGAGAAGATGCTTGATATGATTTCAATCTTCACATTCACAAGTCCCCTACTATGACTGTATTGCTGCATACCCCTCCTTTACAGTCCTCCAAAAGTTCTTTAATATATTTAGGTGGTTCTATATTGGGTACATATATGTTTACCAGGGTTATATACTCTTGTTGGATCCATCCCTTTAGTATTATGTAGTGACCTTCTTTGTCTCTATGGCCTTTGTTTGAAAGTCTATTTTATCAGATATAAGTATTGCTACCTCTCCTTTTTTTTGTTTCCATTTGGTTGGAAAAAATTTTTCCACCCCTTCATTTTCAACCTGTGTGACTCTTTTGTTCTGAGATGGGTCTCTTGTACACAGCATACATTTTGGTCAACTACCCCAGGTCTTTTGAGTGGAGCATTATACTATTTACGTTTAAGGTTATTATTGATAGGTACTTATTTATTGCCATTTTTCTTTATGCCTACGTTCCTCTCTATTTCTTCTTACAACAGTCCCTTTAGCATTTCTTGCAATGCTGGTTTGGTGGTAATTAACTTCGTTAGCCTGCTTTTGTCTGGGAAGCTCTTTGTTTCATCTTTAAATTTGAATGATAGCCTTGCTGGATAGAGCAGTCTTGTTTGCAGGTTCTTGCTTTTCATTAGTTTGAATACTTCACGCCATTCCCTTCTGACCTGTAGTGCTTCTGTTGAGAAATCAGCTGACAGACTTATGAAAGCTCCCTTGTAGGTAACTGTTTGTCTCTTGCTCCCCTTATGATTCTCTCTTCGTCTTTAACGTTTGCCATTTTAAATATGATGTGTCTTGCAGTGGGTCTCTTTGTGTTCCTCTTGACTGGAACTGTGCTTCCATAACTTATGTGACTTTTTCCTTCAACAGGTTAGGGAACTTTTCTCAGTTTTTTTTTTTTTTTTTTTTTTTTTTAATATATCTTTATTGATTTCAGAGAGAGGAAGGGAGAGGGAGCGAGATAGAAACATCAATGATGAGAGAGTCATTGATCGAGCCCGCAACCCGGGCATGTGCCCTGACCGGGAATCGAACCCCGATCGCCTGGATCCTAGGTCGATGCTCAACCGCTGAGCCATGCCCGGCCGGGCTCAATGTGTTTCTTCAAACAGGTTCTCTATCCCTTGATCACTTTATTCTCCCTCTGGTACTCCTATGATGCAAATGTTATGTTTCATGTTGGCCCAAAGTTCCCTTAAGCTCTCCTCATGCTTTTTGTTTCTTTCTTGTTGCTCTGAGTGTCTTTTTCTACCTTGTCTTCCAAGTCGCTGATTCAATCCTTTGCTTCATCAAGCCTACATTTAATTCTTTCCAGTGTATTCTTCATATTAGATATGGTATTCTTCATTTCTGACTGGCTCTTATTTATGGTTTTTATTCCTTTTTCATTCGGATGTAGTTCCTACTAAGTTTCTTAAGCACACTTATAACCATTACTCTGAACTCTATGTCTGATAAATTGCTTACCTCCATCCCCTTTAGGTCTTTTTCTGGAGATTCCTCCTTTTCTTTCATTTGGTTTTCTTTTGTTTGTCTTGTTTCCCCATTTTAGTTGTCTCTTTGTGTTTGTTTCTATGTATTAGATATGCCTTCTATGAATCCCAGTCTTCGTGGGGTGGCCTTTTGTAGTAAATGTCCTGTAGGACCCAGTGGTGCAGTCTTCTTGAACTCCTGCTCTAGGAGTGACTCTTGTGGATTATTTGGGCTGTCCTATTGTAATTGGGTCTTGATTGTTGTTGTCCTGTTTGTGTGTGTGATCTCCTCTCAGGCTAATTGTGAAGCTCAGCCCCAACCATGTCATGCAAGCTGTTGTACAGGTGCAAGTGCAGTTCATCTCAGATTTTAGTGCCTGCTAGTGTTTCCCTTTGGATCCTGCTGTTATGCTGTCTGATGCTCTTTTGGATGGATCTCGGGCCTCCTGGGAGGTACTTTTGTGCCAGCCAATGTCTGAAGCTGTTGGCTGTTGGCATCCTGTTCAAAGCTTTAAGTGATCCACAGCTTGTGGTTGCTTTTACTTGGCTTGTCTGCCCATGGGAAGGGCCAAGCTGAGCTCCTGGTTTGGCTTTTTAGCAGCATGGGGCCCTAAGACAGGTGGAGGGTGTGTTCCTAGACTATTTCTCTGTCCTTGGCTGGGCGGAGACCCTCCTAGGCAGGCCTGTTGGATCTGCTGGAAGCCAGGAGTTTTTATCAGCTCTCCTGTAAGAAGGAAGTGCCAGCCAGTTTCCCTGGAATGTGGGTGGATGTTTCCACCCCACATTCAGCCACTGATACTGACACTGCTGCTCTCTGAGGGTACTGACTCCTCAGCTGGGTTTGAGGTACAGGGTGGGGCATGCTGGATGCCAGAGGGTGGGGTGAGTGGGATTCCTTAGGTGGGACCAGCTATATCCTGGAGGACAGGGTAGATGCCTTTCACCAGGATTCATCTGTTGGGGGGGGGGATTGTCTCTCTCAGGAGAAATGGCCCCTGGGACATTGGGAGGATGACTCAGCACAGGTATCCTGGCAGCCATCCTCCCTGCCACGTTCCCCAACTCCCTCCATCCCTGTCTCTCCTCAGGAAATTCCAGTCCACATGGCCCTCTCTCTGCAGAAAACCAGGGTGAGTGTCTGGGAATGAAAATCCTGTGTGCTGGCCCCCCAGTGGCTTTGCCTCTGGGCAGCTCAATTCTCTGGTCTAGAAGCTACAGTGCTGGTTGCAGCATGGCAGCTGTTGCCGACTCTGGCTGTCTGGGCTGGGGCACCCTGCTGGGGTCTCAGCCCCTCTCTTCTCTGGGGAACCCTCCTTGCCTTGGCCTGTTGCTCCCGAGAGCTCAGCCAGTGCCTATTGTGACACCACCCTTCCTACCAGTCTCGAGGTCATTTCTGCCTTTGTTTAAAAGTCTCCTCTTCAGCCAGGCCCCAGCTGGCATTTCAGAGCGAATATGCCCGTTTAGTTCTAATTCCCAGTTAGATTCTGGGAGGAGGTGCGAGAAAGATCCACTTACTCACCACCATCTTCCTATAATTACACCACGCCTTCTTTATCCACTTGTTTATTGATGGGCAATTGGGTCTTGTAACATTCAGCCACCCTATGTCTTTTGATTGGAGTATTTAATCCGTTTACATTTAAAGTAATTATTGACTGATACGTAATTATTACCATTTTATTGTTCACATTTTAATCTCTTCTTCTTCCTCCTCCTCCCCCTTCCTATTCTTCCTCTTCTTTTTCAAGAATTTCCTTTAACATTTCTTGTAATGCTGGTTTGGTGGTAATGGAGTCCTTTGGCTTTTTCTTGTCTGGAAAGTTGGCAAGTTTTTTTAAGGTACCCAGAAGTAGAGAGGCTCTGGGAGATTTTTCATATGAGAGGGTTGGAAGAACTTTGAGTTTAACCTAGAGACTGGAAGACTTGGAGCTTCCCTTTCCAACAAATGTCTTAAAGCTTGTCTCATAAGATGGGTCCAACTCACTCTATTTCACCCGAACGAAATGCCTGAGACCCATGGGTGGAAGTTGTGGGAGCCAGATTTTAGTTCAGCTTAAGAAAGAACTCTCTAACAGTCAAAACTACAAAAAATGCAGTAGGAAGGGCATTCCCTGATTAAAACCATCTGAGCAGAGGCTAGGTGACCTCTTGAGGTTGATTCCTGCCCTGAATGGAGGTGTGAACCAGAGGACTTCTCCATCTGTTCTCTCTACGACATCTAAGTGTGTAAATAAAATTAACTTTAAAGCATGCTTATAAAAATTCTAAGAAAGTTATAGGGAAGTTGTAGGAGGAGGGGAGAAGATGTTATTGGAGAATCAACAATTTAAAATAGAGATTTAAGTCAGGAGTTTACTTCATAACTTTGTACATAACAACGTCTATGTTTCCGTGAGTCTGCATTACAAGCCTCCAGTATCTACCTTTCCATCATGCACTGTATTCCACGTGGAAGGAATGATGGAAATGACCCATTTCACTGCAGCCAAGCACCTATGTCCTTTTGTTGGTACTTAATAAGAATACTGACTAGTGCTGGGGCTCTGAGTGAGGGTGTCCCTATTTACACCCAAGATCTGTGTGCAAAAGTGTCAGAGGTAATAAGAGCAGAAAAGGCCCCCAGAACCCTCCTGTAGGCTCTGTTTCCCACTGAGAACACAAAGCATCCAGCAGCTGCTTCTAGAAAGGAGCTCTTACAATGGCATCCACCAGGATTCTTTGGAAAACTTGACAAAATTTATGCTCATGGCATTTATCTAGGGAGAGGGTCAAAGTTGTCATCAGAATCTCAGAGGTGTTTATGACTAAAAGAGTGATATATTCAGGGAAAACTGCACCTCTCTCCTCCAGGGGCTGCAGCCTCCTCACTGTTGTGTGGGGTGGGGTTTGGGGGTTATAGAACTAATCCTGAATTTTCTCCAACTCTAGAGCACTAAGGCAGAGAAAGCAAACACCCTTGCTCACAAGGACTCTGGGCCCCAAAGCCTTGATCTTTCAAACTGTGAAGGAGTGAGTGACGCTGGGCCTTGAGGACACAGCAAATGATACGTTCCCAATGGCTGTGACAGGTACATCCCTCTTAATCATGGTCATGGAAAGCCTCAAGGAGATGTGAGTGGCCACTGTGCCACTGTTATTACTAATTTAGTTACCAACTTTCCTGATTAAAAACAAAAAAAATTTAAAAACTGCCTTACTGTCAAAGGTAACTGTATGCTCAAATTCATACAAATAGGCACAGAATGAATCTTCAGGACAGTATCCAGTTATTTTGAAATATTACCCCTTCCCCCACCAAAATCCCCCACCCACCAACATATACTATTTCAGTCAACTAATAAAAAGTACTTCAGTACTGTCTACATTGAAAATGGGAAGGTGGTAAGATAGAGAAGTGGAACCCAGACCAATATCAAGAGAAATGTTTTCCTCCTCCAGAGGCCTTTAAAAATAAGACTGATACTCCTCTACCTGAAATGACTCTAGTCCTTTTAAGCAGATAAAGACAGACAGTGAACCATTGAGGGCGCTTCTACTCCTGTTGTTTTAAGTTGTGAATGTCCTAAAGGGTCTCAAAACCCAAAGTGAAATCCAAGTGCTTATCCCGGGCACAAACCACAAGCACATTTGTGCCAAGAGGGACTTGACGTAATACAAGGGCAGACCAATTGGTGGAGTCTCCTGGCCACACCTCGTGAGCAGACAGTTACACCCATATTTATTGAATATTTGATTTTGTACTGCATGATTTTGAAAACTTAGATTCAGAAATTTGCAGAATATTTTCATAAGTGATCTAACAGAAATGTCTTATCTTTCAATTTAGAAACATTTGCTAGTATTGACTGAAATGACGACACTTCAACATCCACCTGTGTTTATGTTAAATCTGTAATCAGAGATGGTGATGTAGAAATATACAGTCAATTGTCACTTAAAACACACAAAAACTGGACATGCTATACACTTCTCTTTTAAAATGTATCTGTATTATTTTCACCAATCAAAACACACATAATATATTTTATTATAAAACATTAGGCAATGTTACTTTTGAGATATGCAATCCAAAAGGTCACACCTGTGTTTATTACCAGTATGAAACATCGGAGGCGTTACATTAGCAATCAAGCAGGAGACCTCATAATCATCACCATGACTGACACAGCATCAAATCCGGATGAAACCAGCATCCCATTCAACCTTTCGACTAGGGACTCTGCTGAGGGTTTCTCCTTTCAGCACTGTGGCTCTGAGTGTGCATCCCAAAGATAAGAACAGAGCCACACTAGCATCTCCAGACCACAGCTGATCAGCACTGACAGCATGTTTCTAGAATACTCTCCGACTCTGATAGACTCTGCTCTCTGGAACCTGCACTTGAAATCAAGACCCGACAAAGTGGGAGGCAGTCATTTCGGTTTTGACTGAAAACAAACAAAACAAACCTAGTCCAAATTCCAGGCTAATAACAAATTACCTGGTTTATAAAAATATGTGTCCAAAATAGTTACTTCCAGGGCTGTGTACAATATAAATTACAAAAATAAAATAGAGAAGATGAAAAATTGAGCACATTTTCAGGTCTTACCAGCATTCATCCATAGCGACCAGTGTGAAACCCTGCGCACTGCACCAGGACCCTGGCACACCTCACTCAGGAGGGAGGAGCCTGCAGGGGTGAGCTGTTCCGACAGAGCTCTACTGTCTGCAGTCTGTGGCCTGTCCTAGGTGCACTCTCCACTACCTGATGGAAGGTGGTCTTGGCAGGAAACCGGCCACCATCCGTGACCACAGAGGAATGAGTGAGCGGGAAGCCCATCTGTGAGGTGCCTGGCTAAGTGGGACCTCCATGTACCTGGTGCTGCATTTACATAAGGCTAGGGCAGGTCATACATTTTAAAAACTCTCCCCTTTCTTTGTTTTTAAAGATATACTTAGTAAAGCTTTTAAAAAGAATGTAGATTAGAAAGAAGGCCATTTTAAGATGTTTTTATATGTACAGTGATAACTGTCTTCACTATACCATCAGGCCTCCAAAACCAAAATCATCCCAAGCCCCACAAAAGGTGCTTCTGTCTCAGTCCAAGTAAGTATTTCCATCTTGTACTTGAATGTGTCTAAATCTCACAATATAAAACTATGATTTCAATATTAAATTTGCTCATCAAAGGTTCTACTTTCCAGTGATAAGACCAACCAATAAGATAAAACTGGTGCAGAGAGAATCACATATTGTAGATAACATTTACAACAAACTTTCTTATCAAAGTTCCTCCTCAGAACAATTCTATAGAATGTTGACCCAATAGCTTCCAAAATAATTAAACACAAGATAGGAATCTGTAACAGAGTAAGCTCTAGGGAGAAGCATTATGTGCACAGGTAGCCAAAACGTGACCATCGGTAGCTCCATTTCTGCAGTGGCACTTCAATACTCAGTATCTTAGTGAATTTTGAATAATTTCCACATGCAAAAGTCTAGAAGTATCAATTTCAGGTGAGCAGTTTTAAATCAGGAAATATTCCATAGTTAATCACTATCCTTTCAGGCATTTCCTCCACATCCCTCTGGAGAGTTTTCCCAGAACACTCATGGATTTCCCTGAGGTTTAAAAGATGCCACCACAAAGTGGGAAACAACCAACAGGCATTTGGAATCAGCCTGGCTCCTCGAACAGACCACAGGGAGATTAATGTGGTTTCTTTCAGGAAAGAAAGAAAATCCAGTAAGCACACTGTGTTGGGAAAGGGAAGCACTGCCTTGTGAAGTCACTACACCTTGAAGGATAAAGAAGGGACCCGGTCTCATTTCGGGCAGAGAGAGCACTCAGTAAGTGCCTGCGATCACCTTTAGTGATCATTTTATAAAATTCTACTCTAAAGGTAGGTAATGGATTCAAGGAGCTATCTGCCATCATATTATTGAAATGGATTGTTAGGTGGCTAGTAAAGATGGTGAATTTCTAGGCAGCATTTTAAATTAATAGTAAGCTCAAGAGACCAAGAAAAAAAGTTAGGGTAGACAAGATTTGAAAGGTATACATGGCTTAAGCAGCACAAAAACACAACTTGAAATGTTATCATGCATTAAAGCTGAATGTGCAACCACCAGACTAAGATGGTTTAGAGAGAAACAGTGTGCATGTAAGTGTCTTGGTTTTAGGAGAGATAATTCTCGGCCCCAAACATGATAAATTTTTAAAAAGTTCTATTTTTTATTTATTTAAATAGATTTAATTATATTCCTTCTGAAATACAAAAGATAGAATAAATCATACCATAAAAGAAGGTGAGTCTTGATAATATGATGGTGGCCAATTAATACACTTAAATCTATTTTTTTCTGGACTGACACCAAAGTACTTAAGAGGATTAAGAGATAATTCTAGAAGCAGCACTACCTAGAAGACTATTTGGCATTTAAATATTGATTTCCAAAGTACTAGATGGGAAGTTGGAGCAAGCATTTGTGGTCACATGCATATAAGTCCCAACAGTTACTGAGGATGAGAAATTGTCACTACTATTACCGTACAACTTAAAAAAAAATTCATTCATTCAAATTGCTCACCTGAAATGACCTTGAACAAAATCTCTAAAAGTGTGGCTTGCACTTTTTTCTTCAGACATAACCTGCTTCACTTTATAAATCTAGGCAGGCAATGCTATTAGGACTGAGCAGGGGCAAGGCATCGTGTTTCTTACATGCAGAACGTGGACTTTTTCTATTTGGTTCCATCAACTCCTGGGCATGTCAGGCCCATGGAGGCGAGCATTCCTCAGTGACAACAAGCTTGCTATTTCGAACTCATCATCGACAACCTTCAAGGGCTCCCGTGGAGGCATCGAGGCTGCTGTCTGTGTCTGAGGCCAGTGTCTGCTCGGTGGACATGGATGAAATGTCATTGATAGATGATGACTGAGAAGGAGTGGCGTTGCTACTTACTGCTGCATCTGTGCTAAGAAAACCAAACATAATAAAACCTGAGGCACGACATTGCTGCAAACCCAGGCACTGAGACCTCGGGCCATTCCTTGCTCATCCTTTCGTAGTTCCCTGTCCTGTTAGTATGAATGAGAAGTCGGTCGACTATACATTTTGAGCTTTCCCTGGAGTCTTTCGTTAGGTCCAGAATCCCAAATATTCCTCTCTCCCTGCAACGTTCTCCTTTTCTTCCCAGTGGCTAAGCATCATATATGTATTCATGCATAATCATGTTAACTACTTAAAAATATCTGCTGGGTTTAAAAGGATATTAAAGAAAATTGTTGAATTTCTCTTAAAATTAACAGTATCTCAAAAGGCCTAAGCCCAAAGAGGATTCATATGCCATCAGACATTTCAATTATAATCGCAAACACTTGATCCAAGGAAAAAAATCCACGACCTTTGAAGAATTCTTTTGCAATAAAAACACCTTCTAAAATAAGGGCTGTAAACAAACAAACCAACAAAGAAGGGAAAAAAAAGTAGTGTCCTTTTGTTCATTTTATTTTTGTTTTAGAAGTCTCCAAAACTGACATATTAAGGCAAATGAAATCATCCTATTTCCTGCTATCCATATTTTGGTCTGGTCTGAGCGAAAATAAAACATTCAGGCTCTCAGAGGTGTCTACAGTCTTAAATTTGCGCTTAGTTAACAAAAGCATCTAAACTCATGCTGAAATTACACGACTTCCAGATACCTGACCCATGTGTCAAGCTGAATATAAAATTCAGTAATAAGCAGTAAGCAGTGCACGTGTTCCGCAAGAAGTGGGGAGAGAAAATAGCTGTAGCTGAAGAGTTTCAGTTGGTAAACAGGTGGCATCCCGCAGACATAAGTTAACACCACATGCTGTCTCTAATGATCATACGTCTAGCTCGCTGTCAATCAGGCTTCTCCCACCAGGTAGGTCAAGGAGAAAATGGGATAACTGTACGAAAAATTCTCTCAAAAGAAAACCAAATTTCATTTCACTTAGATTCACATTAGTTTTCTTTTTTAACAGGGTGGGGCAAGTACAAAGTGGGTCATGCACATTGAAAAGGCTTTAAATTTAATTTCCTCATCTATAAATGGAGCTGAGAGCAGCTGCTGCAAGGATGAAACAAGAATGTTTAGAATGAGGTTCGTTCACTGCTCGACACCTCAGTGTAATGTCAGCTGCCACCCCCAGGACAAACCCAAAAGGGGGAGACTGATGCACGCAAAGCACTTTCAAATCCAGTGCTGGTCAAGCTGGCACTTAACACAACTGCCATCCATAAAAGTTGACCAGGGAAAGAAAAATGTGATCAAACTATTAAAGCAATGACTAACCTGAAGGCTGATCTTTCACAACACCGTTCTTGCTTCTTTCTTCCCAATCCATTACTTCTTTGTAAATCAGCTCTGCAAACAGAAATGCAAGTTAAAAGGCTTCATCAGTTTTTGGCATCTCTAACTCTTCTTCTAAATCAACTGGAACAACTCCAAGGACACTGTGATGTGTTATTTTTAATTGTGATATACAGTTAATTCAGAAAGATAGTCGACCTAGACCAAACTGTCCCTGTTTTGATCGATTACATCTTTTCAACCCAACTATTAAGGCTGTCAAAAAGGTAGGTGGTTCTGGGTCCATGAGGGGGTTTTACAGAGGGGATCTGGGGTGGAGGGAGGGGGGGCAGAGAGAGAGAGGGAGAGAATTAGCAAAGTGGCTCTCACAGAACATTTTAAGTACTGAATGTTCTCATGCCTGTCTGTACATTTCTCTGTCATTGCTGTGGTTTTCCAAATGTGACCATCATCCACATGTGGGCTAGAAGCCCCTCCAGACATTAATCTAAATACCTAACTTTTTCTTGGCTTCAACCTTAGTTTTCCTCAGTTTTCATTTGTAAGAAAAAACCATTAACTATTAAGTAATCTAGTAAGGGTTCCTAAAATTTCTGTATTTGTGAAATAAAAGGAGCCAGCCTTTTGCCACAAAGTGTGGCCATGTGCAAGCCGTGCTGAGTGTGTGTGCACACAGGTCACTGGCACTCTGGGCACCCTGGGAAGTGGCCCTTGGGCAGGACATACCACGTCTTGTGACTTGTGCTGACCACAGTTCGCAATTACTACTAATTCTAACTTTTAATGAAAAATCGTTAGTTCAGTCTCTTTATTGCTGGTTTAATTTGTTTTGGGTTGTTTGGTTAATCTTATAGTGAAAATAAAAACTATTTGCATATTTGTAATCTGCAGTTTTGCCTAAATTCTATTTTAAAATACATATACAACTACATGATTTATAAATACAGCATAAATTCAAATGACCCCAGTGAAGTCCCCTAGGTCTGCCTTACAGGGGCTTGTAAATTGGGGTTACTCAACATTTTGCAATATGTTTCAAGGTGTGATATAACTGCTGAGTTTAGTTTACAAACCAGTTTAGTTTATAACCTTTGATAATTAAGGTCATGTGAAAAAGCCCTTATTTTTCTCTTTTAAAGCCAATAATATACAATCCATACATGTTCCTCTTTAACTCTGTTACCTTCAAGTTCTTTTTCTCCTGGTGAGTGGGAAGCAGGAGGATTATGACCTGCAGGGTTTCCTGCTCCTGCCCCCAAAGGCTATTGCTGAGAAGTAAGAAGCTGCCCCTTTATAGGACTTCGAGAAATGTCATAAGTATGGATCAAAATAAGCTCATCTTTACCTTTCCATTCTTCAATTGCATGTTCTCTTTCTTCCAACTGGGCATCGTAAATTTGAGGTGGTGGCTAAAAATTAAGTTACATGTAAAGTCAACAGTTTACAAAATAATTAGGCACGAAGAAAAGGTAGAATTGCTTGGAGGACTTCTAACATATTTATGATATGGATGTAATTTCTTTCAAACATGGCTTATGAAAGATTTCTTCATAAGTGTGATATTACATCAGTTTTAGAATCAAAATAATTAAGAAAAAATTAACCAATAAAATAGAGCTTTTATTGTCCTCTTTATAATCACATGACCTCAAAACACTTTAAAGATATCAGCTCAGCCCTAGCTGGTTTGGCTCAATGGTTAGAGCATTGGCTCATGGACTGAAGGTCCTCGGGTTCAATTCTGGCCAAGGGCATGTATCTAGGTTGCAGGCTCAATCCCTGGCCCCGGTCGGGGTGCATTAGGGAAGCAACCTATCGATGTGTCTCTCTCACATCGATGCTCCTCTCTCTCTCTCCCTCTCTCTCTCTCCTTCCCTCCTTTCCTCCCTCCCTTCCACTCTCTCTGAAGAGCAGTGGAAAAAATATCCTCAGGTGAGGATTAAAAAAAATAATAATAAAAAAATATCTGCTCAAATGTAATTACAAAATGAATCATCGCAGGCTGCTTCCTAGAGACCCACCCTGGACAAGGCACTGCGCTAGGAAACAGAAGGTGGAGAATACGTAGTCCAGATTTACAGTTCTTCCTGTCAGAACTCCCAAACCCAACTCCCCCAACCCATCAATGCACTGATCCAAAAATTTGCTTAAAAACCACGTTTATATATCATATTCTTTTCACATAAACAATGTTTAAAATGGTGGTTAAATCCATAGGCGAAGACATAAAAACATGTTCCAGTGATGGCATAAAATAAGCATGCCACTAGGTGACTCTTTCACTCACAGCTAAAGATCATCCATACAGGTGTGGCTGTGGAAAATGCACAGAAGCACCAGCTCAGAATGGAGCTCCCCTAGCAGGTGCTCTTCAGCAAGTTTCTTAGCCTGACTGGAAGCCTAAACAAGATGATGTAACCAAAGCTCAAGACACAGTGCCAGGTACACAATGGAGGCTTAAAAATGGTGGTATGATGACCACATGACAGCACTGCATCCAAAAAGATGGTTATATTGCCACAGCATAATCACTCTGAGCTATAGCCCCGGTAACAAGTGTCCAAGTTCCAAAGGGGTTGTGACCCTTCACATGACCTTTGTGAGCCCTTAAATCCAGGACTTGTTATCCTTATGTAGCTGTTCCAGACCAACAGACAGAAGACCTGAGGAAATAAAAGCCTTGCCTCTACACAAGTCTTTTCACAGTAGCTGCTTACCGCTTCCGCTTCAGCAGGGTCATACCAAACAGTAATGTAAGGGTGACGCAAAGCTTCGTCCACAGAGATCCTCTTGTCAGGGTCTATCACTAACATTTTTGATAACAGGTCTCTAGCTTGGCTTGCTAGAGTGAAAACAAACATTAGATTAGTAACTAATGCTGTTTATCTGAAAACTGCACCATAAAGAACTGAACATGACAGCACAGAGAGAACAAAAATGGGCCTGGATGGTGTGGCTCAGTTGGTTGAGTACTGTCCCAAGCACCTAAAGGGCATGCGGGAGGCAGTCAGTATTTCTCTCTCTCTTCCTCTCCCTCTAAAATCAATAAAAGCATATTTTTAAAAACTGTATAAACTTGGAGAATTTTTTGATAGGTTCAAAATCACGAGAACTTTTTGCTTTAAGAAGAAGTCAGGCCCAGCCGGGCGTGACTCAGCGGTTGAGTGTCGACCTAGGATCCAGGCGATCGGGGTTCGATTCCCAGTCAGGGCACATGCCCAGGTTGCGGGCTCGATCAATGACTCTCTCATCATTGATGTTTCTGTCTCTCTCTCTCTCCCTCTCCTTTCCTCTCTCTGAAATCAATAAAGATATATTTAAAAAAAAAAGAAGTCAGGCAGCCCCTTTCACTACAAATCAGGCTTTCGAATGTGGTTTCAGCCTCTGGAAAAGGGCAGAGCCCCAGGCTGAGAGGCTCTGGCAGGAAGGGCGCGGGAGGCGAGCGATGGGTGGCACTACCTACCATCTGTGCCAACATGAAGCATGGGTGAGAATTTTCTTCTGATGTCATTTCAAAATGAAATTAGAACAGATCTTATTAGCCACACAATAATCTCAAGTTTGCACAGTATAGGACACTTCAAAGATGCCTCTGCAAGAGTTTTTTGATTGGTGGGAATATTTTTATTTGGCTAATTTAGTTAAGCCATTTTATTGAGGACAAAACTTCTAGGTCTTGAAGCTTTCTCTCCGCAATGCCTTCATTCTACCCTGTAAATGGCTTTACTTGAGGGTTTCCAACTATTTTGCCTTCCAATGCTCACAGGTTTTGGAACACAAACATAAAAAATGAAATCTTCACCCAATTATGAAGTACAAGAAAAGAGGTTATCTTACTTTTAATTTTGTCTCGTTCCGATTCTGATGGGAATATCCAATCTGGAAAGAGTTCTTCAAATTTGATTCCAGGATACTTTGGTCTGTTTTCTACATAATTTCTCACAGTTGGCTGAAGTTTCTTCATGAAATCTGCAGACGGTGTTCCTAGCTGCTCAATAACTTTATTCCACTGATCAATATCTAAGGAGTCTCTTGAGGAAAATACAACTGAAATGCCTTATATTCCTATTACATGAAGTAGCATCATTCAAAGAAAAGCAAATTATATTTATACCTGCCAACAAGTAATTAACTAGGCCACCCCACTGGGTCAGCAGAAGCATTTTGAAATAATATTCAAATAAGGTTATAGTTTCAAAGCTCCTAATGTTTAGATCTCCTAATGTTTAGATCATTAAAAACAACAACACTCTTATACTCTGCATCTTTATAACTATGATCATAGTTTATTAAATCAATACAATGAGGTCTATATGACTTCCCATTCTAGATCAAAATAAAGTTATCTTGTAACTGAAGAATACCTATGACAGAAATGCTTATACATGAAATTAGACAGTAATTACATAAGCAAATTGAAACCAGTTTTCATACTAAAGCTATACTAGTTCTAAAGCTCCCTAAAGTGGGGAGACCTATGGGACTTCTCATTTCACAGCTGGGGAACCAGAGCCTGTGAGGCAAGGCCCACATCTGCCGCTTAGCTACCACTCTTACTTGCAGGAAAAGAAAAAAAAAGTTGTCTATACTTGTACCTCTAATTCCCAGTCTCTTGTTCTCTCTTAAACATCCTCTTGCAGGCTTTTCCCCCCACTCCATGAACCTGGCCCATCAAGGCTGCTAGTGGCCATCCCTACTCCAGTGGTCAATTCTCAATCCTTGTCCAGCATCACCCAGCTTCCCTCACTAACTTCCTTCCTGGCCTCTAGGGCCTCCCTCTCCAGGAGGGGCCGTTACCTACCTTTCCGTTTCTCTTTTCTCTGCTAGCCCAGGGGGCTTGGTTCCCCTCCTTTGCTCCCTCTCTCAGCATTCCCGGTCAGTATCCTGCCTTCACACCACGGGGCAGACTGACCACGCATGCTGATTTCTCCATCCCAGGCCTCTTTCCCGAGCTTAGCTCTTGATAGCTCCAGTGTCTGACAGACGTCTCAGAACCCAGACAAGGCTCTCTGGAGGGCTGACCTTCCAAACAGATGCATTTCAGCCACTCCCCATCCTGGTGGTCTCCTTGCTACAGCCCCTGACCTTGCAGGTCTACCGTGGCTCAGCAGCCAGGCTGTCCTTTTCCATTTAAGTTGGATGAGAGCCTAGGAAAGGGTGGGTGCTCAAAAGCTATGGGTTCATGATAACCGGTAATGTCTATAGACTACCGGGGGACAGGCAACAGGAGGACAGTCCCAGCAGGTCTGGCTGATGTCCTGGGTATGTAAAGGCACCACTGTGCTCTCATTCTGCTACAGAGATAACCAAGGCTCAGAGAGGCTCTGACTCCTCAAGGATGCACAGACGCCACGTGGGAGTTAGAATTTGGGCCCAAGGTGGCCTGGCTAAAGTTTTCTCTTTCTTACTGGCCAGGAGTTCCTCTTCTACCCCAGGTCACGAATCTAAAGCAAATCTATAAGAAGAGCAGTCTTGTTTCCCAGAAGCTTTTTCTATCCCAGTAATTTTTAATCTAATGTTTGAAAAATTGGCAAAATTATCTTTGGAAAATGATGTTAATCTCCATATGTGTTCTGAAAATGACATTAGGTGACCTTATATATGTAATCATTAATTACTGACACTGCAAGATGTTAGTATGTAAAGTAGGAATTTTAAATTAATAATGCACCAAAAAGTACCCACATTTTCCATTTTTGTACTTTCTGAAGAAAACATTTCTTAATTAATACAAAAAAGAAAGGCACAAAAATGAATAAGAATTGAGACAAATTGAATGTTAAGTAGATACTTTTAAATTATTTCTCTTTAGAATACATCAACTTTCCCTTTTTAATTGACTTTATTTGCAAAATAAAGGCCCCCTTCCTTTCAGTTTGAGACAAGTGCATCTAAGGTAGGTTATGGGAAACTGCTAGAAAATTTATTAGAACAAAATAAAATGCTGCATTTAATGTCACATAAAATCTGTGATGTGGAAAATGTAAAGGAGGTAAATAAAATGATAGGAACAAAATCTTTTCATTCCAAGTTTGTGTTGTGAAGAATTTATAATACAGGAAAACCACCCTCATTAAATTATAAATAACTAAAATTACTTTAACAAAATGCGAACACCAACTACACAGCTTGATTTCCTTTAAAAATAACCATCAATCTGCCAATGAACAGACACTAAAAGCTTTCATAACAAAAAACAAAATCAAAGACTAATGAAAATATTAAGTGGTTAGAACACAAATGAAAAAGGCCATATGTGAAGAAGCATGTTAGAGTAAAAAATATTAAAGATGGAAGAATATGAGGATATGAGGAAAGAAAGCTATTATATTATCTATTTACTTTATGCTATGTCAATATGATTTCCTGGCCCAGGGTAAGTTAATCTTTTGCATTTTATATTTACTTAGACTTCCCAGTGTCTCACAAAATAACCTTCTAAGCGGAGTTTTAAAAAATTTCTACAAAATGTCAGCAGTGTAACAAACAAGAAAATTTACCATATATTTGTTTCTCATCAATTTCACATTAATCATTTTCATTAAGTCATATGTAGTGTGTTTCAGTTCTTTGGGGGAAAGTATTTTAATGCATACTGATAACTAACAAAACAGTACATTAATTAAATTATGCAAGAATACTTACTGGCCTATTAAATTTAGATAGCAACTTGCCCAGTTAAATTAATTGACTGAAATAAATAAACAGTATTTTCACTTATATCAGAATATATTCATCAAACAGTAAGTACATTTCTAATAAGCTACTTTTGATAAAATTAAGAGCTAATGTAACTGGTTAACTTAACTCCAAGCCTCAATAAAATCATTAGAGGTATTTAAGGGAAGCATGGCCGGGAAGGTCCCGGGAAGGATACGGTCAGTGCCTTGGAATATCACACAACCTTTCACCAGCTCGCCCATGATGCAACCCACTGACCAGATATCAACTGAAAATAAAATGAAATGATAAAATTATAAAGTGCCATGAAAAAAACAAAAGTGAGGAAAAGGAATTCTAACAGTGTACTAAACACACAAATATGGAAGAACAAATTGCTAAGGGTGGACTTCACACAATGTTAATGGTTGCCGGCCTCGATTGTAGCCATCAGTGTGCAGCAATCTGGGGTTTCAGTGGAAAGATTCCAATACTTTACAGCTTAAAAAACAAACAAAACCCCAGAAATAGAAGTGCCTGTCCACACCAAGCCACTTCAGGCCACACACCCACTGCCCAGCCCTGCAGCCAATGCGGGGTTCCCTGGGAAGGATACAGTCTCTTCCTGGGAACAGGACTTTATGGAGAACCATTTCTGCCATGATGCACCCGACAGACCAGATGTCCACTACCAAACACCAGGTGATTAAAACCAGCAGGAGACCCCATTCATCTTTCTTTAAACTCCCTCCCACACAAAGACATACCCAGCTGGTCAATGGGAGCTTTTGTAACATACTGAACCCCACACCTCCTGAACAATCCTTTCCTAAATTGTCCCATCGGCAGGGCCTCACAGAGGCAGGTTTGCTTTTCTGAGCTCCAGGTGAGGCCCTGCCAGGTACCCTGACTTTCAGCTGTTCACCCTCTTCTGTGGGGCTAGCTGAACCCCATGCCTCAGACAGCCAGGCAGAGGGCTACTTAGTGCCCCTGCTGGAGAGGGTGGGCTGAAAGAAGGTAACCAGGAATCTAATTTCTCTCCCTTCCACAGGAAACAACAGAAGCCCACAGAGCTGTGTCTCTTAGAGTGGGAGACATCTAAATAAATCTGAGGCAAAGCTATTTCAGATGACTGGGACAAACTTTCAGACTTTTTTTAAGCAAGTAAATGTGATTTCATTCTTTTTGGCAAATTTGTCAAAAGCTAAGTTTGAAAGAGCTCTGATATTGCTAGAATAAATTCAGTTTTGATGTTAAAAAACACTGGTATCAACTTTTTTATGCAAAACAAAACATACATTATTCCATTTATATCAAGTTAAAAAATAAGTAAAACCAATCAATGGTGCTGGAAATTAGGGTAATAGCTTCCCTTGGGGACTAAGACCTGAAGGGGCCCAGGGGAGGCCTGGGGTGGTGCTGGTTATGTGGGTGCACTCCCATTGAGTGCACACTTGAGATTTACATATTTTTCTATAAATGTTATACTTTGATAAACATTCAAAACTATTAACTTCAAAAGTGAATGATTTTAACTAATGGAGATATAAAATTAATGAATTCTTATCTGTGGACTATGGTAATCTGTATAACACAGTCCCATTATATTTAATATAATTTACAGTAAAAAGACAATAGTGATGGCCAGTGGCACTATTTTTAAACATCTCAGCCTCTTCTGGTTCCATCTGCACTCACCGTTCTCTTTATAGCCCATACCCAGGATGACTTCTGGCGCCCGGTAATATCGTGTCACCACATAAGGGGTCATCATGAAGTTGGTACACGCTGTCCGGGCTAGGCCAAAGTCCAGGATCTTAAGGGTGCAGTCTGACTTTACTACGATGTTGCTGGGTTTCAAATCCTAGGACAGAAATGGTTTAAATGAATAAAATGAACCAAAGCATGCTAAATAAACCACCTCACACTGGAAAGGATTTGAGAGAAGTGACTATATGAGAGTGCTGGCAAGAGGAGGAAAGTTAGAATGGAACCCTGGCATTTTGGAAAATCCTACTCTCAAACTGAGACTAATACAAATAAGCCTAAAGAGGTCAGATTGTTGCCCTCACCCCCATGTGGAAATGTTCATGATCTTTACTTAAAACCTTCTGAGGGAGTAGCTGGCTGGGCTGAGGGACAAGGGCTGGTGCCCTGCGTGAGGGATGGGGCTGCCAGTCGTGTAGGGTTCATGATGCCCAGGGCCTGGGCCTGCCCTATCCCATACCCTGGCCACCATGCCCTGTACTGTGCTACACTGGCATGGGGAGCTGGCAGCTATGGTGTGGCACCAGCTCGTGAGGAGGAGGAGAAGGAGGAGGAGGGGGACAGGGCAGTGAGAGAGAGATGGGGCTTTCCTCCAGGTTCAGGACCATAATCAGCCCATTCTGTGGAAAGTGCAGTTTAACTTGGGCAATAGCAATAGGCCCAGCAACCAATGCTAAAATTCCATTCAAGGGAACCACATCATCACAGACAAACTAGAAAAGATTTGCTGGTGAATGGCTGCTGTAACGTCAGCCTCCCGAGCACCAAGCAGTACTGCTGTGATGGCTGCTTGTCCAACAGCTGCTGCAGCGCTTAGGACACTGCACGTCCTGCTGCCTGCAGCCCAACAAGCACCTCCTCCTGGAGCACTTCCCCATCCCGCAGCTGTGGCATTCTAGACCTCTTCATGGCAGTTGAAGATCACTTTGAATTGTGTTTAGCTAAATGCAGGGCCAAATCCCAGAGCGTGCAGCACAAGAACACCTATAGGGATCTCACGGCAAAATATTCCTACGGAGAGAGACCTCCTGAGCCCTCTCATGATGGGCACAGAAGACTTGCTGCATGCACATGGCTGAAGCACTTGCAGCCTGATGCCAGGCCTCAATGGTCACTAGTCCCTTGGAAGAAGAGAGGTGTCATGTGTTGACCGCTTCCTGTGTTGTATGCTTTGGCTTCACTCCCTGACGGGCTTTACCAGATAGGACTGTTCTGTAAAGCAGCTTGGAAACACCAGCGAGTCACATTTGAAAAAGACAAAACTGCGGGCCACCTTACAGAGAGGTTGGCACTTTGGGCACCTCCACCATTGCAGCTGCTCAGGGACCCGTGGTCACTCACAGTGCTCATCGGGGCCCTTCACTGTAAAGTTATTTATTGGATTTCTTTGTAGTGGAAAATTATGTTTTATATAGAAAAATGCTTTCCCTTGATACACTAAATATATTCAAGGAAATTGTTGTTTTCTTGTGTTCTTGAGTTTCATGAGTTAAATCATCCCTTCACCCAGATACAATGTTTGGCCTCTTAGAATGTGCATGTTCTCTCAAGGTAGTTATTTTGGGTTTTGTTTTAACAGCATCTTCAGGAGTGGGCCCTGAGCACCGTATGCTGACATCTAAAACTGCATAAAATCCCAAATATACTCTTCCACTCTAATCTGGTGCCAGGTTTCCAGCAGCTGGCACAATGCTTTCAGATTTTTTTCTAGGGGCATTTGGGATACTTGTATACCTATATGCTAGCTCTGATTTAAACAGAAATTCTGACTTATTGTCCTGCAAGATTTTGTTCTCGTTTCCTATAAGGTGACTGGTCTGCTCAGCCTTGATCCAGTGGGATCAAGGAAAATCACTGGGAGCCTCCTCTCCTCCAGTCATGGAAACTCTGTGTTAAGGTGACTCCTCAATGGAGATACACCTAGCAACTGGCTATCACTGGTCATCCTTTATTGCTTTCAGCTTCAGGAGATGTAACAGACATAGAAGTTCAGTTTCCCTGTGGTTTGCAAAGAGGAAGAAAACACAAGTTTCTAGCAAGGAGCTGTAAGAGACTTTACATCTACCCTTGTTGGCATGAGAGAATGAACGCAGGACTTGCAGGCTGCTGGTCCACATGCTCCAGGCATGCCCCATGTTTCTAGAACACCACTAAATCTCTCCGTGTCAAGCCCAAAAGTATTTGGTCCTCAGATCAAGATGTGCCCCACTCTTTGCTCTCAGGAGTTCCACTAACACACAACTCTTTCCTGAAGTCCCTCACTGACCCCAGGATTGGACAAAGTCTTTTTCACTTTTTTGGTTGTTCAAGTTGTTGACCCTGGAGCAGGGCACTAGTTTTACAATCTGCTTTCAACACTTTTTGCCTTCTAGTATGTTTCTGCAGTATGTAGTGGTCATTTCCCTTAACTTCCTCCTCCATTTCTTACACTTCTCTTCCGAAAGTAGTTTGTCTCCAAAATAAGTTTCCTTAGAAGGTAAACTGTGTGTCTGCTGGTTATTTTCAAATGTTAGATCCCAAGAAATGCATTCCGTTTGCAGTGGACTTTTCTGATTCTCTTTGTATTCATTGGTGCTTAGTCGAACTTTGTATGTGAAAGAAATGTGCATGTTCAGATGTTTTACTGTCTCATTCTTTTCAGTAACTCAGTAAAAAATCACCACCACCCTTCTGAGGGCTTCCACACCATCTCTCCCTCCCTCCCTTCTACCCTCCACGCCTGGTCATCCTTCAGCACCCAGCACTCCAGTTCTTCCCCACTGTCCAACAAATGTAATGTACATTTTTTAGAAGCCACCTTAAAAAGAGTGAATAGAAACAGCTAAAACTAATTTTAATAATACATTTTATTTAATCCAATAATATCTACAGTATTGGGAAAGAGTGAAGGTAGGGAATATATAAAATGGAATCACTTTCACCAAGCTGCTAAAATTATTAACATCATGAAGTTTGAGGCATGAGGAAGGACTCTATTCTTGTTCTAAAGAGCCTGGGAACTTAAACTTTTTGAACTTTCCAGTCCTGTGTCAATGCCTGGGTATACGTCTGGACAGACACCAGACCTCCAGATAACCCTGATTACCTTGCTCCAGATAACCCTCTGATTACCCCCTCCAGATAACCCTCTGATTACCCCTTCCAGATATCCCTCTGATTACCCCCTGAAGGAACCACATATCCAGGTCACCTGACATCTATTATCCAGACCACCTGGCACCCATCATCTAGACAGCCTGACATCTGATTGCCAATGGTCCTGGACCAATCCCAGGGCTAAGAATGCAGGGCTGATTATTCTTAAGAATGCACTTTTTACTATAAAAGCTCTCAACACTTCTTTCTTCCAAAGACTTCTGGGTTTTTGCCTAGCTGTGTTCCCAGTGTGCAAACTCTAAGACCCTTGAATAAATATCATTTATTTCTAGCCAAAGCCTCCAGATTCTTTTTGAGTTCATCTGACAGTATTATTTATCATTTCAAAATATAACCAACATAAAAATTATTAATGAGATACTTTACATTCTTTTTTTGGTTCTGCCACATCCAATTATAGCCACACTCTGAGTGCTCAATAGCCTCATGTGACTGGTGGCTACCACACTGGACAGCACGGGTCTAGAATTCCCTTGCCCTGGAATCTCCCCATGGCTCTCTTTCTTTGGTAAAAGAATTCTATGATCACCAACCCCCTCTCCCCCACCCTGATCCACATTCCCCGGCACACATGCGCACACCGCGCCCTCCCCCTTCTCCACCTTCAAGTCCAGCTCTGTGACAAGAGGCCCTCCTGTGCTCTCTGCTCTTAGAATCAAGCCTGACAGAGGAGTTGGTCAGGAAATGTCCGCTGAGTGGACACATGTCACACTCACTGCTCTCAATGCTTTAACACAACTTCTGCCATTTTTCTCCCTCCTAACTCTAGGGCTTTCTTAATGCTGACCTCCCGCACTCCAGTCCTGGGATGCCAGCTGCAAACTCACACAATAAACTGACTTCTGAACAACCTCTATTCATTCTATTCACAAGAGTTTTCTAGTTTGTGGCTGAAACATCAAACTGCCAAGTCACACCACATGGAAGGACCTGGGAACACTTTAAGTGTGAAGTTCCAGGCCCAGTACCTGACTTAAAACTTTCTGATATGTCGTAAATGGGCGCATGACACTGTGAAGTGTTACTGGGATATAAGTAGAGAACCATTTAAAAGTTACAACAGCTAAAGTTCCATTTCACTACTGTTTTTGTTGTTGTTGTTTTTAAATATATCTTTATTGACTTCAGAAGGGAGAGGGGGAGAGAGAGATAGAAACATCAATGATGAGAGAGTTGTCATTGATTGGTTGCCTCCTACATGCCCCTGACCAGGAACTGAACCTCGATCTCCTGGATCCTAGGTCGATGCTCAACCGCTGAGCCTTGCCTGGCCGGGCTCATTACTGTTAAGTACTCTCTAAACTTCCTGATTCAGGAAAACAAATTATAAATATATAATTTTTAAAAAATGCAGTGAAAATTCCCACCAAGCCCTATGCAGATGCCCCTGCCCCAAGCTGTCCCAGAGCCCAGTGTGTGTCCCAAAGTGTGTCCTAGGGGAGCACGGCCACCCTTGCCGCAGCCACGGTTCTACACCAGGTAAAGCCAGGGAAGAATGAGCCCCACCCACCAGCAACTGTCCCTGTGAGGAGGCTCACACGGTAAGGCACCTAAAACAAAACCAACCAATTAGTTTCTAGTTCCCTTTTTCAAAAATCAAAGAATATGGCAAGAGTAGGCATTTGAGAATACAAATAACTAAAAGATAAAATACTGCTCAAGTTCACAAAAAAAGTGTTTTTTAAACCACAAATGATGAGGAACCACTTCTAGTCTCTCCTGTGGCAGTGAGGAGAGGAACGGCAGCCACACCGTGTCCTGGTGGGAGAAGTCCAAGCTGACCTTACTGGACACGGGTTGGTGGGGAAGGCAGTAGGTGCTTTCTTCATAGGAGGCTGATTTTCAAAAAAATTGAAATGTCTTTATTTTACCACCCAGCAGCCCCTGCACGCCAACCTGGCCTGAACTAAAGCAGAGCCACATGAACGAATATGACCAGAGCAGAGCCACTGGCCAGCTCGATGAACCCGAGTGAATTAGAAAACATCACCATCTCTGGCCACTTCCACGGTTCAGATCTTTGTCATCTTGTACTGGCTTTTTTTTTTTTTTTGACAACGCACTTTACTGCCATCTGCTGGAAAATGATAAAATGCAGATGGTGCGGACAGTCGGAAGGGGTTAAAGAGGTCCCAGGCCCTGGAGGGCGCCCCACATCCACAGCCGGCCACCCTCCCATCAGCTCCATACACAACCAGGGGCAGCTTTCCAAGAACTGGACTTGCAGTTTCAAGGTAGCAGAATAAAGACAGATCTGCCTCTTTAAATCTTAAAAGCCATCCAAAACAAGAAAAATAAGGAACACATGTCAAAATACAAATGACACCTGAATTTGAAGGCCTGACCCCAGAGTGAAGGGATGTCTAAGAAATTGTGGCCTCCCTTGGCAGCGACCAGGGGAATATGAGGAGCCCACAGGGTGATAATCTGGACCAACACCCAGGAATAGCTCAGGAAGCAACCAGCAGGTACTGGGGATGGCAGGTGATGCCGGAAGGAAACACAGGGAACTTTTTTGAAGGAAAAAGTCGACCTCCCAGAAAAGAGAGACTTCTGCTCCTCCTCACTCCACTGGCTTCTTATCCAGAAAAACTGAAACCAACTTTCCAGGCATGGGTTTCAGATTCAATACCAACAGACCCGCTGGTGAGAAGCCCAGCTTGTGAAAAGCACTGGTCACATGATGTAAAACACAATACAGATACTGATCCAAATTTAATTACACTGTAATTGGGAGGTGGGGGAACAGGATAGGTGAGGGTCATGGTTGGTGAAAGAAAGCTAAGTCAGTACCTTAAGCTCCAAATTAAAAAAGGTGAATGAACAGAGATATCATATTATTTCAAGATATGGAAATTAACACTAAAAGAACTAAAAGAGTTTGCTTCTGGGGAGAGAGAAATAAGAGGGAGGAGTTGGGGACTCTGCTTTTTTAGTAAATATTTGTAGAACTATTTAATCCTTGATTAAAATAAAACACAATCAACCAGCTCATTCAGCAAAGTTGCAGGACAATAATGTATGAGATGATCTCGTACATAATTGTTAAAAAGGACACAATTATAAACAGATATGTTGGTATCAGCTTAAGTAGAAAGTCCGTGTCAGTATAAAATGAGGAAAGAAACACCCCAACTGGCTCACCAGCCACCTCCAGGTGACAGTGGAGGGCTGAGGGACTCTCATTTCTTTTAATTTTTTTAATTATATAAAGTAAAAAGTGGTGGGATTATTAGTGTTTTATTTTTAAATAATTAAAATTTTACGCATAGTATAAAACCATCCTAATGAGCAAAATTGAAAGTGTGTATCTATGTACATGATACCGTACACAGGGAAAAGGACCGGGAGGGCTCACAAACTAAAGGCTCACATACTATGTGTTAACCGCACTTCCTCATCTCTCAGGATGGGGAGGGGAGGGTGAGGTGGGCACACAGGGCCTTTTACTTTTCCTTTATCTGCCTTTCCCACAATGAGCATGTGGCATTTTTACAGGCTGGGAGCCTGGCAGGCTTGAGAAGGTGTGAACAGGACAGAGAGGTGGCACATAGAATCATCTGCTTGGGCCTCCTCAGGTTTCTGAACACCATGCTGGGCAAAGCAAACATTTCTTTGGACCATATCTGACCTCTGCTCAGCAGCAGCGGGCCCAAGCCACAGGGTCTGAATGTCCCCTAACACAGGCACGCTGGCTGCAGCTCTTACCAGGTTCCCAGACCCAAATGAGATTGCTTTCCCATGAATCTCCGAGCTCAAGAGGGAAGAAACGAACAAGGCAAACCGTGTCCCTTTACAAAGTTAATATGGCTTAACATAATCTGGGCACTAATCCTAAAGCATGAACTTAACACAAAATGTATTTAAGAGAGATTAAGAGTGCTTGAATTCATATAAAGGTCTGTGAAAATTTTAGGAAGAGAAATAGAATGGTATGTTGGGAAATCTTTTTTTTTAATCTTCACGTGAGGATATTTTTTCCATTGCTTTTCAGAGAGAGTAGGTGGGGAGAGAAAGAAAGAGAAACATCAATGTGAGAGAGACACATCAATTGGCTGCCTCCTGAACGTGCCTGGACTGGAGGCAGGGAGTGAACCGCAACCCAGGTATGTGCCCTTGACAGGGAATTGAACCCGAGATCGTTCAGTGTGTGGGGCAACACTCTAACCACTCAGCCACACCGGCCAGGGCAGGAAATCTTCATTTCTTATTTTAAAAAGTTATTATTTTTAAAGCAAATTCGTCAATAGAATTCATATTATTTTAACTGAACACTTGGTGGCAGCAAAGGCTGTATTTTACATAACAGCTCACTGGTCAGGAGCCAAGTGCTCATCAGCCAGCAAGTCGGGCCTGGACACAGGCCCTGGGAGGACCAGGGATGCCTCCTACCTCCTGGCCTCAGGTTGCAGACCTGAGGCTCATGACAGGGGCAAGGGCTGGGCCCACTCTGGGTTGGTGGGTTCTGTCGCCACAGAGACCTCCATTCAGCAGCTGTGATGGAGCTCACCTTTCCTGGCACCTAATGAACCTACTACACCATTGAAAAATCTACTTTTCTCTGTATGAATAGGCTGCATTGTTCTTGTCTCACAATCTTCCTCCCCATAATGATTTAGTTCCAAGAAATGGTAACTTCTTGATGCTAAAACATAGTATCTAGCCCGGCCGGGCGTGGCTCAGCGGCTGAGCGTTCGGCCTAAGATCCAGGCGATCAGGGTTCGATTCCTGGTCAGGGCACGTGCCCCGGTTGCGGGCTGCAGCCGATCAATGACTCTCTCATCATTGATGTTTCTAGCTCTCTCTCTCCCTCTCCTTTCCTCTCTCTGAAGTCAATAAAGATATATTTAAAAAAAAAATTAACTGCAATTTATTCAATGTGTAAAAATGCACTGATTTAAAACATAGTATCTAAAGACAGTCTGTGAACAAAATTTGTATGGTAATAATTTAGAGAATGCTATGAATGACTCCAGTAAAATTACATTATTTCTGCCTCTAATCTCACTCACATTTTAGTTGTTTCAAAACATTCAATTATGATGTTCTGCTAACACGGCAGTCCAAATAAAAAAACCAAAAACCTCAAAACTAGCTTAGAGAATTACATTGTATCTTTCAAATAGTACAGGAAACTCTGTCATTCAAATCCCAGTCTTAATCCAGTCATGAGGCCCAATCAAGGCCATTCCAAAAGCTCTCACCAGAGGTGACAGGATGCTGGAGTGACAGGATTATACAACAGAAGAAACGAATGTTTAGGTCATAATTTATGTAAGATTTCTCAAACAATTATATCATTTACTACTTGGTCCCTAAATTTTCCCTACCCCAAATCTAATCCCTTGATTCATTAAAAATGGGATTTCAAATGTGGCAAAAATATTAACAAGAGGTGACTATGGATAAATAGTATTTGGGAGTTCTTTGTCCTGTTCTTCTTCAATATCAAGCTGAGCACCTGGCTCTGGCCTGCATTCAGGGTGGCTCACAGGGGCCCGGCCAACCGGGCTCTCCATAGATGTCTTCTGATATCAACAATGTTTGGAAACAACACAATCCCATAGTTTATTTGTATTTTTAATACTGACAAATTTTTAAAAACTATTAAGTTCTTTTGTATCTGGAGGATTCTGGCAACAAAATGATTATGATTTTAAAAGTAAAATTAATATGCCATCACTACTTACTCGATGAATGATACCGGCTGAATGAAGGTGTTTAATGCCACAGAGCATCTGGTAAAGAAGATAGGACATCCTCTCATGGTCCAACTCCATATGAATAACCTGACATAAGTTAGCATCCATTAATTCCATAACCAAATACCTGAGGGGAAAAAAGACCAGCCATGTACACATGAAAATCATCCAAAATTCCTTATAGCTATTAGACCAGAATTTTTATGGAACAGTAATAACTTACTACCTAGTCAATGTACTGGCTAAAGTAAAACGATAACTTGTTTTCTCTAAACATTTTATAAGGTATCTTGAAAAGAAGCAAATGTATAATGGAACTTTGTAAAAGTTTTTTTTTTTTAAAAAACAACAACTAACAATGCAATGCTTTTCAAGTTAAAAATAAAACAATTTCTATATCAGAGTAAATAGAATCTCAAACATTCAAATTCTCCTACATCTTAAATTTTTGCTATTGAATCATTCTTACCAGTCTAGAAGCCATGGTGTTATTTTTCTCATCTTAAGAAAACTTTATCCTCGGGGATGTAAAAGGAATATAGTCAACAATATTGTAACAACTACATAGGGTGCCAGGTGGGTACTAGACTTAATTGGGATCATTACTTCATAAGGCATATAAATATCTAATCACTGTGTTGTACACCTGAAACTAATATAATATTGTATGTCATCCATAATTGAGAATATTTTAAAATAAAAATAACTTCACCTTACTTCCCTCAGCAGATATTGCCTGTTTTTATTCCCTTTGTAAGCAAAACTCCTCAAAGAGGTGTCTATACTCACCATTTCCAGTTCTTCCCCCATTTTTTCTTAATCCCACTTTGGTCAGGCTTTTGCCTTCATCACTCTGCTGAAACTGTCCTCAAGACCCCCAATGACTTCCATGTTGCTAAATTCTGGTTGACAGCACCCTTCTCCTCTCCCCAAAGTCTTACTTTTGGAGTGCCACTGCTCAGTCCTTGGCCTTCTTGTCTCTGTTACAGTCATGGTGATCTTCTCTGGTCTCTGATCTCAAGGTTTTAAATACTATCTATAGACCATCAACTAAAAATTCATACCTTCAACAAGACCTCTCTCCAGGCTCATTTATCTAACTTCCCACTTCACAGTTCCATTTGGTTGTCCAACAGACATCTCAAAGCCATGTCCAAAACTGAGCTCCTGATTCCATCCTACCTCCAAAATGCTCTTCCTGCAGCCTTCCTCATCTCATTTGAGAGCACTTTCAACCTTCAGGCGATCAGGCCAAAATTCTAGGCGTCACCCTCGACTCCTCTTGCTCTCACACCACACATCCTCTCTAAGGGTGAACACTCTGGTTCTACCTTGAGGACAGTTTCAGCATCCAGTCTCATCCCTTTATCCTCACTATTACGCTTCTGGTCTAAGTGAATCCACCATGATCTCTCACCTGAATTGGTGTAATCACCTCCCAACTGGTCTTCTGTGTTCCCACACCTTATGATGGATTCTCAACCCAGAAACCAAAGTTGTTCTTTTAAAATGAAAGTTAGGTAAGCTCACTCCTCTGCTGAAAGTCTTACTGAATTGCCTTAGAATAAAAGGAAATCCTTCCAATAGCCTAGAGGCCCAACAGTGTCTGTTCCTATCCCTTCTCTTCCTCTCTCCTCTGTTCCTTGAGCTCCAGCCACACTGGCGTCTTGCTGTTCTTAGAACACACCACACATGCTCCCACTTCCGCTCCTTTGCACTGCCTGTTTCTTAAATTTCAATTCAGTCCTCTACAAATATATGCAGGACTAGCCTCCTTACCTCCTTCAAGGCTTTCTTCAAACGTCACCAATCCAGGATCCTTCCCCAACCCCAACCACCCTACTTAAAACTGCAACCTGACTCCAAAGCCCCAGAACTCCGATCCCCTCACCCAGCTCCACTTCTTCCACAGCACTTGCCACGTCCTAATGAATGACATCATTTCATTATTTCTTAGGTGGATCATCTCTCTTCTCTAGCTTTCCTGCAAGCTCTAAGAAGGAGGATGACCACCAGCAATTCTTAAGTAATAAGAGGGATCTTTGTTTTGTTCACTAGAGTATGCCAAGCCCAAGAGAGTGCTGAGCACAGGAATGGCCATGAAATATTTGTTAAATTAATGAATACAACAATAAATTTAGGATAAAGTTGGGCATTGTGTCTCAATATGATAAGTTAATATTCCATTTCACTGTTAGTAAGATACTTCTATTTCACATTTTGGAAACATATATTTAATGACTTAACCATTTCAAATAATAATTGTAAACACCTGAACCCCATAATCCTGGCTTTCAGGGGACTGGAGAAAAATGTTTTATATTTCAGTAAAGCAAATTAGTGGCATTAATGGTCACTGCCTGCTCTGAAGATGGAGATGATAACCATCTAGGTAAAAATAGTTGAATACTACTATCCCATTTCCTTAATATTTATCTTCCATAGAGAAAAGCTAAGATATCATTGAACATGTATTGTTATCCTAAGTATATAAAAAAAAAAGCAGTTACTTTCCTAAGTAAAAAAAGCAGCTACTTTCTTTTCTAAATATTCAGTCTTTGATATATAGTACATTACTGAATAAAAATGATACTTACACATCTTGAAATTCTTCTAGAGTTTTTTGTGGTGTAAACACATTTAACAAACTAATTATCTGAAAAGAGAAAATTATTTAAACATCAGCATTTCAGATGACAAAAATTAAATTTAACATATCAAAAATGGAAAAAAATCAAAGCAGAGCTCAGTATTTATTATTATTGTTATTGCTTTTACCAAAAACATATTATATGCTATTTGAAAAAAGTTAAATGATTAGGATTCTCACCTTGGAAATAAGATGTACTTTTAATAAAATCACTTTTGTGTGTCCCTAATAATTTATTATTAAAGAATTCTAACACTTAATGTCTTCTAACTCTGAACATAAAAAAGTAGAAATTATGGGCAGAAAAACATTAAATAAAGGAATATATTAACTTAAATAACATATTGGAGATGATAACCATCTAGGTAAAAATAGTTGAATATTACTATCCCATTTTCTTAATTAGTAATGTTTAATACTAATGTTATTTAGTATTTAAGTTAAACTTTTTTTTTTGGAAGAATGTAATTTGTTATTTATTTAATATAAAAGATTTGTGCACACTGTAACAAATACAGTTTTTATAAATATATTTTGAAAATGTGGTTATTTGGGTTTCATACTCTTAATTATTTCATCCATCAGTTTTTTTACTTCTTTGTGTCTTGTAACTGCTTGGCTCATACAATCCTGAAGTTTAGCTCCAGTCAGCCCACTTCCACCATTTTTTAAAGTTAAACTTAAATACTATGTGCAAATTTCTAAAAAGTTTTGACATATGAAGGTTAAGCTTGCATTTTTGGTATGATAAAGATGAAATGCCTCATAGCATTATATATTTACTTAAAGAGGGTTCTAGAATGGACCTCACTGTAGGCTTTGGTCCTGGCAGTCTAACACTGCTTGGGCATTAAACACACATCCTCAATCATTTCAAATGACTGAGGGAAAGAAAAATTATTCAGCATATAGAATTTGGGTGGCTGGCTAGCCAAGGAAAAAACAAAACTGGATCTACACTTAAATCTTTATTTACACCAAGATAAACTTGGAACGGAACAAAGATTTAAATCTAAAACACGAAACCATAAAACATTAAAATATGGACACACATTTATATAATGAGGTGTAGAAAAGCCTTTTCTAAGCATGACAGGAAACCTAGGAAATTTTATTCCATTAAACCAAAACCAAAATCAACCCAACAAAAGTAAAATCAATAGGGCAAAAACAACCTAAATAAGGTCACATGGAAAAGAAGTGAGGACTGATAGCTTTGATATACAAAGATCTTCTGTAAATGCATATGGAAGAGACCAACAGTTCAAGAACAAATAGACAAAGGCCATGGAATACAAATTCTCAAGAAATAAAAAGAAATGGCTAATGGAGATATGAAAAGAAATTAAACCTCACAAATAAAAAACATTTCATTTGACATCCGGTAAAGTAAAACAAAAGATCAACAGTACATAGTGTGGGGGAATTTTGAAATAGAGACATTCTCAGAACTCTTAAAAAAAAATATGTTCTCATTGATTTCAGAGAGAGGAAGGGAGAGGGAAAGACAGAAACATCAATGATGAGAGTCATTGATTAGCTGCCTCCTGCACGCCCCCTACTGGGGACTTCCCAAAACCTGGGGCCAGGAATTGAACCATGACCTCCTGGTTCACAGGTGGATGCTCAACCACTGAGCCACACCAGTCAGGCTCAGAAACTCTTAATGAAAGTGTAAAACTGACAGTCTTCCATGAGGTCAATTTGTCAGCAAGTATTAAAATCAGAAGTGTGCATTCTCTCTTTGACCCAACAATCTTGGCCAAGAAATTCAGCTGGACAAGTGTGCAGAGATGCATGTATAAGGATGTTCATTGTAATACTGTTTGTAACAGGGAAAAACTGGAGATCACCTAAGTATCCAATAATAGGTGATTGGTTAAATAAACTGTTGTACATTTGTACTATGCGGCCATTTTAAAAATGATTTATATCTATGTTCCTTAATGTATATGAGATCTAGCAACATTCCAAGATAGAAAAAAGCAGGATGTATAACATAGCTGATCTTGTTTATGTGTGTGTGTATGTTCATATATCCTCATGGATGCTCACCAAAATGTTAATGATAATGATCTGTGGGTGGCGGGAGTCAAGGATTTTTGCTTTCTTATTTACGTTGTTTAAATTTTTAAAAATAATAACCATATTTTTTGTAACCTGAAAACAATTTTTAAAAATAAATAAGTAAATTAAAGCATGCATCAAAAAATTAAAAACAAAGTTAAAGTACAGACTCAGAAGAAAACCTATCTTAGTTGTGTACACCAGAAAGACCCAGCATAAATGTTAAAAACAAAGGGAGCCATATAGAGTTAAGTGTAATTTCAATCACCTCCCCCCTACAAAAAGAGGTCACATGGGGGGGATCTCCAAAGGCCCTTTCAGACTTAACATTTTATGATTTTAGAATGAGATAAGGTTGCAAAAGAATGCCAGAGACCAGTAACGGAACATAAAATATGCCTGAGTACCTCACTTTTTTTTTTTAAGTTTCTTAATCTTTATTGTTGAAAATATTACAGATGTCCCCTTTTTACCCCCACTGATCCCCTCCACCCCTCATCCACCCCACCCCAGGCCTTCCCCAGACAAATGTCTGTGTCCATAGGTTATGCTTATAAACATGTAAGCTCTCTGATTAATCTCTCCCTGCCCACTCCTCCACCCCCACCTTAAGTTTCTAAAGACACCTTTTCTCCTTAAAATTTACAATGCTTTGATTTCTATGGAGATGCCGAGCATGCCTATCTTGAATATAACATCATCTAATAACATTTATTTAAAACTGAAATGTCTGTATTATTAAGTAAAAAATTATTTATAGAACAATGTTTTTCTTAAAAATATTTAGTTGTTCCTCAATTTGCTAGGTCATACTGATATCATCTTATAGAAACAGAAATAGTGAAAACCAAATGGCTACAGGGTTAACTGACATTCCTATCCCTGCTGAGTGACCTAAATTCCTAGGGACCATGATGCCTCTTGCTGACTTCAATTTCTCCAATGTTGAGAAGAATTTTATCAATAAAATATAACCACTTACATAGTTATTTTAACCATTAGGTTACCCTAGGTCTTTACTCAATGTGACCCACAAGATTATCATATGACTGACAACATTCAAGTATACTGAAGCAGAGACATAACTCACATTTTTATGATTGACACATTTTAGGAGCACGAGTTCACGATAAGCTCTCTTTGCATGAGTTTGATTTTGAAAAGGCCGGCTTAGTTTCTTGACTGCAACATTTATCCCAAGAACCGTATCAAAAGCAGCACTAAAATTAGGAAATATAATAAGCAATATAATAAGCAATCCATTAAAATGATTTTGGAGAATATAGAAATGTAGAATGTATAGTCAAAGTATGATCTTTTTTAATGAGTAACAAACAAGGAAAAATCTTTCTGCTCGTTTCCACTTGAGGAACTTGTACACATGAAAAACCAGGTGAGCTGGCTGAGGTTGCAGGATGGACTAACTCCTCTACAGAGGCACAGACACAGCAGCTAGAGTTAAGATGGGGTTTAGCAATCCTTTGCATGTTGACTTCTCATTATATTAGTTGAGATTATTATATTCAGAATCAAGTAATTTAATATAGAGCATGTAACACCGGTCAATAAATGAAATTTTCAGTTTAAATATGCCAGTAAGTTGGGGAAAAAAGCCACTAGTTATCACAGAATAAAATATATTTTGGCGTATCACAGTGGAGGAAATGGTTGAGCTCATGGAAGAATATAATAAATCTGAGTTTTGATTGTGTTTTTTGCAGACAAAAGAATCTAAAAAGAAAACAGAAGCCAAAATCTCAGCTCATGGTAAATCCCCAAGACATAAAATCCATAATGTAAACAAACTGCTATACATAAAATTCTACTAGAAACACTGCCTCATACTAGTATAGTAAGAACAGAATCTTCTAGAGCCTGTGTTTCCAGCATCTCAAGCTCCCAGCTGAAATTTAAAGTTCATTTTCTTCCAGAAAATAGAATAAAATGAGTAGCCTGATTGCACATTTTGAACTAATTTCAAACAAGTACTAATAGTAACATTCGTGTTACTACCTTTTGGCTACCCACCAGGGGCTAACAGCTGTTAAACACCGCCTGAACCCAAGCACTACTTAAAATACTGTTTCTATTTCTTTATCCTATCCAGTTTATAACATGGCTTACACTTATTTACTTCTATGAATAATGTTTTTTGCCTAACGACCCTAACTTAATTCAACCTGTTTTTAAATTGAAAGCTGTCCACTGCAGCATTTGGTTAAGAATGGTTAGAAACTTCATGACACTTTGGAATTATTTTTTCTCTAATTCAGTTCACATTATGTGTACATGTTTACACATATGTAAATACACATGCCCATATGTAAATGCACCATTCATATAAATTATAAAATGTTAAAGAGAAATCTATTTGTGAAACAAGTCACTAGTTAATGTACTCGTACACTCATGTGTATTTGTACCTATATATATTTCTCAGTCTCAGAAATGTGAAAAACAGACACATCTTTTTTGGCTTCAACAGTTTTTGTCCAAATTGAGCCAAATGGACCAATTCTGAGCCTCTCAGCAGAGACATACTTCCCACTCCAGGAGTGACTACCTTCCTGGTTTTACTCCTTGCAGTTACTTCTCAACTCCAAAGAACATACTTTTATCACTATTTCCTCATTTATCAACTTTAGAAATTATCTATTCATTCCCCATTATAAAAACTGAGAATTTAGTCACTTACCAGAAACCTCAACTCCTCCCAGTTTTTTGCTCTCATGTTATTTTTAACTCTCCCTTGGTTACCCTTGTAACCTTAAATAACATGTCCAAACTTCTGTTCCATCAACTTCTAAAGGGCCCTCTTGACTCCCCAGTATGTAAAATGAGACTATTATATTCCATGTCCTTTTTCCTCCAGCTCTCTCCTCTCTTCCCTCCAAACTTCTGTCGTACATGGTCAAGCCTAATAATACAACTATTTGATCTCTATAACTAAGTCTTCTGTGTTTCTTACTTAGGATGCGACTAAAGTTAAAAATCAAGACACAGAGTATATACATATAGATTGCAGAACTGGGATTACATTTCATTTTCTAAAGATCACATGATTTGCTGCTGTTTATAAATGAGTGGGATTGTTTCCAGCATCAAGGTCAAATGGATTCTCTTTTCTTACATTCCATCAATTGCTCAAACATCATGTCCTTTCAAATTTGTTTTATGCTTAAGACCATGAATTTTTCTAGCTTTTCCACTGTAAATTTCTAATACACTTTTTTGTTATTAAGAGAAGAAAAATATACCTATTTAAGCCTATCACCAGTACTTCCTACCTCCTTGCTCACATTATCTATTGCGTGGAATCTATTCCATTCTTTCAGAAAACATTTTCTTGGGAGTTTCTTTCAAGGCCTGCTGCACAGCTATCACCCTGGGACTTCTTTTCACTGACCTCCACTGTTTCTTGTGTTACACGTTCTTGTATTCTTTTTTGGAATAGATTCTCAAGAAATTTCCTCAGAAAAAGTGTATAGGAGATAAATAATCTTCCTTTGCCCCCACCCTTGATAGTTTGTCTTCTAAATCCAAAATCAATGTTCTCTTGGAATTGCCCTGATTTCCAATGTTGAGTGCTGTTGGAGACAAGGCTTATGCCTGTCTGATAGTCCTTCCTTTGCTTCCTTTTTTGTTCCTCAACCCAATGATTTATCACAAAGAGCTTGCCAGTATTCCCAAAGTGCCCCACACCTCCTACTAATCACTGTCCCTCCTATCCTCCTTAACTGCTTCTGACTTTTATGACAATCACTTCCTTGCTTTTACCAGCTAAACATGCATCTTCAAGGCGTACCCCATGGTTTATTTTTGCCTAGATTTTGAAAGAATCTGTGTCTGCCTTCTTTCACTCAACATTATATTTGTGAGATTCATCCATTCATTGTTGCTTTGCATCACTATAATTCATTCTGTGCTATTGCTATAATATTCCTTTACATGACTATATGACATAATTTTGTTTTCAGTTTGCAAGCAATTACAAACAAGTTATAAACATTCTCACACATGGCTCTGGGTCCCCTATATATGCATTTCTGAAGAATAGATAGCTAACAGTGGGACTGAATATATTTTATTTTAGTAGATAACACCAAGCTATTTTTCAAAGTGGTTTGTTCTACCAATTTCTAGGCATTTTATTATTATTATTATTATTATTATTATTATTATTATTAGGTATATTGACCCTGTGTCCTGCAATGGAGCTAAATATGCTCATTAATTTAACAAAAGGGAGATGGGGCTAATCTAATCACAAGAGCTCTTTAGACACAGAGTTTACTCTGGCTGGTGGGAAGAGGGATCAGAGATTTGGATCCTGAGAAGGACTAGATGTGACACTGCTACCTTTAAGATGGAGGGTTGCGTGAGAAGGAATATGGGAGTCTCTAGGAGCAGAGTGGCCTCTGGCAGACAGACAGCAAGGGAATGGGAACCTCAGACCTACAGCTGAAAGAAACTGATTCTGCCAATAAGTTAACTTGAAAGCACCTGGAAGCAGATTCTTCCCTAGAGCCTCCAGATTACAGCCAACACCTTGATTTCAGCTTTTGTGATCTGAGCAGAGAACCTGGGCAAGCCCACTCAGAATTCTGATCTATAGAACTAAGATTATAAATGGGTGTTGTTTTAAACCACAAGTTTGTGGTAATCTGTTATGTAGCAAGAGAAAACTAATACATCTTCTCTTCTGTATTTTTCTACCCTTTTGTCTCTCCAGGCTTCACTATTTTTTTCCTTACCTATTTCTCTTCAGTTATATCTAATATGCTGTTAAATCCATCCATTAACTTCGTAATTCTATTACTATATCTTACAGTTCTAGAACTCCTAATTAGTTTTAAGTTTTCCACCCAAAATTTTTCATCTTGCCTTTTACTATCCTGAACATAACATCATAGCTATTTTTAAGTTTGGATCCAATAATGCCAATATCCCCTGTGGATGTGTTTCTTTTTTCTGCTGTTGTCTAATCTCCTTTTCTAGTTATTTTTGATTGTGTGCTGGAGCTCTCACTTAGAAAACGGTTTGCCATCTAGAAATAATTTGATATGCAATATCTTCCTCCAGAGAGAATTTACACTTACTTCTGCTGGGTACCTGGGGGCACTAGCAATTTGGGTTCACCTCAAGCTCAAGTTTTCAAATGAGATGATTTGAACCTGCGTCGCAGTACCTGCAATGGCCTCTTTCTTTCTGGTTCATTCTTACTTCTAGGATGCAGCCCTTTACTGGTTTCAATTCAAAGCAAAGGAAGTTCACTAGACCCCTTTAGAGGACCCTACACTCAAATCCTGTCTCCAAGCCACAGAGACAGTCCAAATCACTACTTGATCTCTCAATTGCCCACTCCTGAATTTTCAAATGCCCTCAAGGGAATGACAGCCCCAAATCCTGGGCTTTAGACTTCTGTCCTTCCAAGAACACTGGACTAATAATTCTTCACTCACACACTCTCTAAGGGCAAATGCTGAACATGGGGGTGGGAGTATGTCGGGAGCTGACTGACACAACTCTTTCATAGACACTTTTATTAACACCCCTATTTCTAGCCACCCATTTCACCTTCATTTTCTGTATTTGTCATCACTATACCCACAGCCTCCTTGGTGCTCTACTACAGACAGGTTCTCTTCCTTACTGCAAATGTCTCATCCACTTATTCTCACTTCCTCTGCTGTTTTATCTGCATCAAGTTTCCAATTACTTTTTACATTTCAGAAACTTGTTAAAAGCTCTCACCCACTGATTACTGTCCTCTTGTTCTCTTTGTTTAGGTGTGTGATCTGCCATCTTAAACGAGAAGTTTCAAACCATTCATTTTAGAGGTGAAACTACTAAGGCCCATAAAGACACAAGATTTGCCAAGGTCACCAAAAACTACTGCTATGAGGATCAGAGCTGGATTTAAAGCTCAAGTCTCCTGAATCACAGCCTTCCTATGCCTTATACCATGTGTTTACTTTATCACAGAAATTTTATTATAGACATTATGTTTTTATTTATAATAATACAGAGGAAATAATGCAAGAACAGGCCAACATTCTTACTTGTATAGAACTAGAAGAAGCAAAAAGAAATAGGAGCTCTACCAACCACTCCATATTAAGGTTTTAACTGTCACTTCCAAGAGCTGCCAGATCTAAGATTAAACACTTTTTTTAAAAAAGTTCAATACTCCATAGAATTGTTTCCTAAATCACCTTTATTATTTTGGTTGAATAACTTGAAATTTTAGAAGGCAAAAGAAAAAACTAAATATGAAAGAAATGTACACACATTTCCCCCCCTAGAGCTGTAAAATCTTGGAACTACTTAATTTTACTATATGGCTTGCCAATGTTTATGAATACTTCAAAATGATAAACATTTTAAAACTTATTTCCTAATTAATTTCACTAACATTTTTAATGAACAAAAACACAGAAACAATAAATCAAAGATAATTATAAAAACATTCAAAATTAGGAGTCAACTATTTTATTCCAATTCCAGCTCTTCCATTCAACCCTCTACCAGAACCTGCACTCTGGTTTACCTGAACACCTATCCTTAAGACTTTATAAGGCTCTGGTTTAAACAGATGATTAGCAAGTTTTGTAAACAAGTATTATTGCTACTATATTTCTCAAAAAATGTAAAAACACACATGCATAATGCTAATAACCAAGATGCTATGCAAAATAGAGCCAGGAAAAAATCCTCAGAAGACATGTGGGGGGATGTATCATGGGAAAGGTTTCTCTCCCTGTCAATCCAAGGACCACCACTCCCAGCACTACCACTACTACAGCTCAGCAGGCCGACAAAGCCTCAAGCCCAGAAGGCAGGCAAGGAGCAGTCACCCAGCTCCCCAGAGCCAGCACAGGCTCTGGGAGAAAGTGGCAATAAAGTAATTAATCATGGAGACCAGGTCTCTAACCATCTATGACCAACTTCTATGATGGCACTTCATCAAAAGGCCAAAAGATGAAACATCCCAGGAGTCTAAGAATAATTTTGATAATTGTACAAACATTTCTAAAAGGAAATATCAATCATCTGAATCGAGATAACTAACTAGCCCCTTTTCCATGTATCCAGTAAAGTAAACAGAACAAAAATTTTTTATTTAGTAATGAATAACTAGCTTGGGTTGCAAAGTTAAGTGAATTAATGACATCAAAGATCATGACTATTAGCTATGCATGGGATCATGAAGAGCTGCCTTAATCAATTCAAAGTAAGGACTTCCTTCTTGAGCAGAAAAGTGCAAAACACAGTTTTTGACCTTTCCTTAGAATCAAAACTCAGGCTATGAAAATGGGGATTTCCAAAAGATGAGATTTAGGATGGTGTTAAAATTGTAATCTCTACATACTTCTTTCTTCCTACCTTTCTGAATGTGAGATGAATGATGTTCCTGCAAATACTAATAAAATTTTCATAAAATCATTTAAATAAAAATATTGAGTTAAGTGAAATTGCTGTTATGATTCTGTCAATGTATAACTTAAACTACTACAAGAAAATTACAACATATTTATGCATAATATAACAAAACTATCATTATATAAAATACTGTAATATTAGGAGTTAAATATCCATTAAAAATGACAAATATCCTTATTTTAAGGCACCTTTCAGTTTACTTTTTAAAAAAATAATTTTTATGGAGGTGAGATTCACATAGAATTAAATTAAGCATTTTTAAAGTGAACAACTCAGTGGCAATTCAGTACATTCACAATGTTGTACAATCACCATATCTATGTAATTTCAAAAGATTTTCATCATCCCAAAAGAAACCCCCATACCTATTAAGCAGGTGCTCCCCATTCCTCCTTCCCCCTTGCCCCTTTAACCACCAATCTGTGTCTGTCTCTATGGTTTTACCTACTTCGAATATTTCACATAAATAGACTCATATACTACCTTTTGTGTCTGGCTTCTTTCACTTAGCATGCTTTGGGGATCATCCAGATTGTGGCATGTACAGTGCTTCATTCCTTTTTATGAATAATATTCCATGTATGTATATTACATAATTTGTGTATCCATTCATCCATTGACGGGCATTTGGGCTATTTCTACCTTTTGGCTATGGCAAATAGTGCTGCTATAAACATCTGTTTTGAATTCTTTTGGGTGTTTATCTAGGAGTATTTTAACAGGTCATATGGTAATTCTATGTTAACCCATTGAAGAACCTCTAAATGTTTTCCACAAGTGGCTGCACCATTTTACATTCTCACCAGCAATGTACAGGGTTCTAATTTTTTCACACCCCTGTCAACATTTGTTATTTTCAGTTTTGATTATGGTCATCCTGCTGGGTGTGAAGTGGTATCTCATTGTGGTTTTGATTGCATTTCCTAAGTGACTAATGCTGAGCATCTTTTCATGCGCATTTGTGTATCTTCTTTGGGGAAAGGTCTATTCAAATCCTTTGCCTGTTTTTTTTAAATTGTATTTGTTGTTGTTGTTGAGTTGTAAAAGTTCTTTATGTATTCTGGATACTAGACTCTTATCAGATATACTATTCGCAAATATTCTCCCATTTTGTAGGCTGTTTTTTCACTCTCTTGATAATGTCCTTTGATGCACAATTTAATGAAGTCCACTTTTTTTTCTTTTATTGCTCATACTTTTGGTGTTACTTCTAAGGATCCAAAGTCATGAAGTTTTCCCCGTTTTCTTCTAAGAGCTTCATGGTTTTAGCTCTTATATTTAGGTCACTGACCCATTTTGAGTTAACTTTTTACACACTGTCAGGGAGGAGTCCAGCTTCAGCCTTTCGCATGTAGATATTCAGTTGTCCCAGCACCATTTCTTGAAGAGACTGTTCTTTCCCCATTGAATAATCTCAGCACCCTTTTTGAAAATTTGGCCATAGATGTATGGGTTTATTTCTGTACTCTCAGTTTTAAATTTTTTTTTATAAATTCGTAACTTTCCATCCTATAATTCTACCGCGGCTTTTACCAGAGAAGATTTAGTTTATAATGGCATACCAGGAACTTTTATTTCAAAACTAGAATTTTTAAATAAGAAATACACATCCATAATGAACATACATAAGTTCATTATTAAACATTCTTTAAAAAATAAAGATGAGAAGTGGCATATGCAAATGGAAAATCAAAACCAATCTCTGCAAAAGAGTATTTTATAAAATAGCATGTGATTTTGGTAGTGAAGTCATGTGTAATGAAGTCATTAATTTTAACTGCCTACCCTCCTACAGCCTTCTGTTTTACAATTAATTATGAACTTCTAGTCAGCCTCTTAATGTAGGTATTCCATTAAATGTCCTTGATATCAGTCTTGTGGAATTACCTGTGTCAAATTACCGTCCAATTCCAAGTAAGAGATGGATTTTAAATCAAAAGAATGTTTTATCATCTAGAACTTTTTAACATCAAAGTGTCCTAATAGGAACCATCCATTGACTTTATAACTTCTCTTGGCACATTGGATTTAAGTACCAGTACAGCGTGTTATCATTTGGAAGTTAAGATGACTACTACTTTAGACACAAGTTGGGCATTCCTTCCAAACTGCCCCTTCTCTCATATTAGTTTGCCCAGGAAGCTCTGAACTGCCATCTCCTCCTCTTAGCTCCCAGGGCCTCCAGCCACCTAGTCCAAAGAAAACAACTGACTTCCCTGACCACATGTCTCTATAACAGAGGACTAGTTACAAATGCTGGCGAAGATTCTCTAACCCCAAAGTCTCTAAGGAAAACAAACTCCCCTACCACAATATCCAAGAGTTCTCTTTCATCTTGAACCCCCTGCTACCACCTATAAACACTGGGTGTTTAGCTTCATCACAGTTTCCTTTAGATGAAAAGACAATTTGGTTTTTATTGACCAAAAAAAGAAAAACAAAAGTTTTGCCCAGAAAATGAAGGGATAAGAAGTTTGGGAAGTGCTGATAACAGTAGTCTAGAAAACATGTGAAAAACTTTACCTTTAGCTGGCCAGTGATGTCGCGGCAGCTGACTGTCTTACCATGCAAGAGACTAAGGTTCAGGGTCAGACCAACGGTTCTGACGTCCTGGGCTGGACACATAGTTGAAGTGAGACACCAAGGAAGAGACGGCCAGCCCAACCCCTCACACAGCATCCCTTCCTGGTTAATCCATGGGGTGATAATGACACTGACTGGCCTCATCCTGCCAATGAAGGGCAAAGCACTGCAATGACGGCGCCTAGAAATGAACAGGAGTGAATGGGAATAAAAGGGGGAGGGGGAAGGTGGCCAGGATGGAGAAATGAATAAAACTCCAAGTTTCTGTTACAACTCACTGTCACACCTACTATTCTAACATCATAATGACAGGGCCAATGGAAAAGGAAAAAAGAAACAGATAAAAACCTGCTACCTATTTAATTTATGCAGCATTCTAAGAATTTGAATTTGTATCCTACAATCTGACTACATATAAATAGAGCAAGAGGTTAATTCAATTTAGCTCATAAACCTATAGCAAAGAAAATAGTATTTTCATCAGCATTTCTAAATTCTGATGATTTACTTTTAATTCATTTTTATTATAAACTCAATCCACACTATTGAAATAGACCGTACTTACCAAACAATTCCTTGGGCTCCAGAGCCAATTGGTTTCAACTGCTGATAACGCTTTAGGACAGTGAAAGTTGAGTCTGCCACTTGCACACTGTAAAACTGACTGTCACATTTACTGTCACTCATGATGTAGTGTCATGTAATATTCCAAAGGCTGTTGAGTCGTCAGATTCCTTAAAAGAAAAACAATAAACATGCATTCTTACTGAAATTACTCACATAGCAAGCTTAATAGTGTTTCAATTTTATTGGTATGTAAGACAATGTGGCTGTAAGTTCATAAACTCAGTTTGACCAAGTTCTGAATTTAAGCAACACGTGAAAAATTCAATAGTACAAGGCCATTATGAAAGGAAGAAAATTTGAGGCCTTGCATGACCATATTTTACAGGACTGGATTAGAATATAACCCCCTTTGGAGAAAAGAAACTGTATACTTTTTCTAGCCATGAATAGACTATGTCACTACATGATTCTCATCAGCTTGCTTCCTGTGGGACCAGCTTCCTGTGAGAAGCTGTCTCAACCAGAGAGAAGGCACTGTTTCAAATAATCACATCAACAATTCCTGCAGAGAAACAAATGGAGCAGTCTTCTTTTAAATCCACAAATGCAGGTTAAAGTGATGAACTGAAGTAAGTTCTATGTCCAAGTGATGGAAAAGGGGGAAGTTAAGGAGGCCTGGTGATGTGGGTGTGTCACGCATCCCCACAGGCATGCTCCTGCCTGGTGAGAGTGGTCCTGGAGCCAGTACATGTCCCTGCACCCCACATCACTAGGGAACAATCAATAACATGGATGCCATGATGCTCATTCATGATGTACAAGTATAACCTGGCAGCCTTGAAGCAGCCTTCCCAGGCTTTGGGCGGAGGCTGACATGCCCATCTGCAGGAACAGAAAACAAGTGCACAGATAATTGTCTGGCAGCTACACTTATTTACATGGTTCCCTGGCTTGTTTGACAATGTTTACTGAAAAGTCAGCAAGCTATTTAAGTTTGTCTTTCTTAAAAAAATAAGCCAACCTTTAAATCATATAGGTATAAACATTTTATACTGTTTAAAAACACAGAATTTAAATTTTAGTCTACACTACCAGCAAATGACTGCTTGTTCTATCATCTAATATTTAATGTCTATCCACTGAGTTTTTTGGAGTGATGATTTGTATTTCAACATAATGTCTAGAATTTCCATGAACCATGGAATAAATTAATAATAAGCCTAAACAAAAAATTTAAATAAAATGAATAGTTTCTCCAACTGACCACTGCTTCATGTTTTTTACTGTTCTCAGGGCAGTGACTGAGGCATAGCTGTCAGTACCACCAGCCACTGCGACTGAGAGCTACATACCCTGCCAAGGTGTGCCTTGGGGAGGCCAGCACTACATGACATGAACTATCACACTGCTCATGACACCACAGCAGGATGATCAGCCCCATGTCAGACTGTGTTAAATGGCCTGACAAAGTCACAATGCTGTGAACAGGATGCCCAATGCTTCAGGAGGGTGGGGGCAGGTCTGTCTTACTCATCCTGGTATCCCACACTTGCAGAATAGGAGGACAGGGAGAGCCTGGCCCCTGGGACAACAGAGGCATTCAATAGACCTTTGTTGATCTAACCCTTAATACAGCATCCAATGATTTCCTCACAATGCTGCTCCATTTTACTTACAGCTGAAAGAATATCCTTTTCTAAAGATTTATTTAAAGATAATTCTACTCAACATTTATGGGGTACCTATGTACAAGAAGGTGATAAGTCATGTAGGAGATACAGCAGCAGCTAGAAGCCAGTCTTGAAGCAGCATGTAGTTCACTATTTGGGGGAGAAGTGTGAGGAATGTACCCATTTTCTATATTATAATACAAGTTACAATGAGGTAAGGGCTATAAGCAAAACGTAAACAAAGTCAAGAGGTCCCACCCATGGGCAGGAGTGTAGAAGACAAAGAAAGCTTTCTAGAGGAGGTGGCGTCTGACCTGGACTGTTTTGCCAGAGACAGACAGTAGACGCACAGAGTTCAAGCTGACTGCTCAAACATGGTGAATTGCTCAGCTGGGTTAGTGGGGCACAAATACAAAGGATGAGAGACAGACTTGGCAAAAAGGTGGGTAGCCATTACAACCTGCTGCTTCTTTGCCATATTATAATACATCAGCAATGCTGGTCATTAATAAAGCATGTTCTGAGCACCACTGTGGGCAAGGACCTGTGCCAGAGCAGTTGGTGTGAGAACGCACACTGTGAGCACATTCAGGAAGAGACCTGAGGCCAGGAAAGCCCTAAACCAAGAGGGATGGAGAAGGTTTGGGGTGCAGGGAAGGAAAATAGCACATGCAGAGAGCTGGAGGTGCCTCTGAGCATGGCAAGTCATTTGAGATTTGGTTTTGCTGGATAGTGGGGGAAAGAAGCTGGAGAGAGAAAATGAGGCCAAATCACCACAGGCCCAGAAGCCGCTGGGAGCCACCTGGGTCTGGGCTGGGGCCTGGGCCAGAGGGCTATGGAGCCATCAAAGTGCATGAGGCAGGTGTTCTGACCTGCTTTTCAGAGAGCTCATTTGGGAAGCTGAGAAAACGGTGGATGTGAGTGGGGAGGACTGAAGATGAAGAGACCTGGCAAAAACAACTGAATCATGGCAGGTGGGGAAAAAGAGATGCAGGGTTTGGAGGACGAACGTACGCAGCTTGCTGCCCTCAGAGGAGACAGGAGAAATGAGGGTGAAGAATCTGGAGGTAGGCAGGAGACCCATGCTGAGTCACTGAGTTCAGCTTTGGAGTCTGAAGTACCCAAGGGACAAGCAGCATGACAGGCACAGGCTCCTACTGCACTCCAGGACCCACTCCTCTCTTCGTTTTAGTAACAGAAAGAAGCCTTCCTATTCCAATTGGACAAATGGCTCGCCAACTAGAGACAACATTTGCCTGCTTTCCTGGTAGCCACGTGTGGCCAGATGACCAACAACTTTTGGCTAATGAGATGTGAGCAGAAGTAATATATACAACTTCCAAATTTTTTTTTTTTTTTACAGAAAGCTGCTTACTGTCCAATTTATCTTTCTCCCTTGCTGCTGGCTGAGGGATTAGCTGTCACAGACCAAGAGATGGAAGTCACATGCTAGAGACCCCCACCAGTCAGCATCCTGAATGATCTAGTGGGATAGAGACAACCCCCATTCTGGTCCCCCTGCCCACACTGAGACTGGCACAAATTAATCTCAACCTGCTGAGCAAGTCGGGGACTCTCTCTGCTATAGCTATAGCAACCTATAGTCTGACTGGTACAATATTTGGTTAGCTTTTGTGAAATTTTGGAATACATGACATCATTAAGTTCAAAAATTATTAATAAAATTTCATCTCAAGATTTAAAATAATTTAAAATTTAAAATAAGTTGTCCTTATTCAGTAGAGAAAAAAGCACCTAAGAGAAAACCTGTCAAAGCCACCTTCTATGTCAAGTTTGGGCCTCATGAGAGTAAGAGAAAGAACCTCCAGGCAACTCCAGAAAACATGCAATTTAGTTATTAATGAAATCAACTCTGCAGCTATTATATTTCAACAAAACTGATCTCAGCTGGGTTTCAGAAATGTTACAAATTGGGAAATATAAGGATTCCTCGTGAAACCACGTGACAACACACTGAAGCTGCCCTCCTGGTAGGTGCTGGTTCCTCACCCTCCTCCCAGTAGTGGGACCTGGTACCCACCTGACTGCATTGATTGATAAGCTTAAAAGAAATGTACAAAGTCTACCAATGACCCACTGAAAAATCCCTTGGGGACACATTCTGCTCCTGGGGCTCTTCAGACCTGAGTGTGGTAAGGGGACACCTAGAGAAGGAGTTGGCATGGCCTTTGCTAAAGGCATCTGGCTCTCGCCTATGGCCTTCCTATTTTCCATGCTGCTTCCCGAATGCTTATTGAATGAAATGCTCTCTAAAATCTCTATTTCTCTAAGACTGGGAACTCTGGTAGAATCCCCTCCAAATACTGGTGTAAACTCTACTCATTCTATAAATAAATACTGGTGGGAAGGAACATTCCTACCTGTTTAGAACCTAGAGTAAATATACTTTTAAAAAATCTATCCAACTCTAGTATTTTCTAAATATAAGCAATTTAGGTTTTATAAATATAATATTAAATCTCTGGTTACTTTTAATAAATTTAAAAAATTGCTCTAACTACAGCTTTACATAGTTCTCACATCTTAAAATGGGAAAGAACAGTGGAGAACAGTCCCAGTCTTGTGGGGATGTCACCTTCCATTCACTGAGTTCTCCCAACAAACATACTTGTTTGCCAAGTATGAGGCAGGGGCTATTGAGAGCAAGTACTAACCAGACAGTCCCTTCCCTCAAACCACCAACAGCATAATTATCAGACTGCATCCAAAGTGTCCTAGGGGTATGCACAGGCCGCATGGATGGAGCCCAGGAGAATGGCATGAACAAGTGGATCGAGTGTGTGAGTGAGGTGGATGTGCAGGAAGGCTTCCTGGAGGAGACAAAACCTGAAAGCAAGCTTGTTCACAGTATCAAACCCAGGTGTAAGGAAACTGGTACTTTCATACATGCCAGTAAGAAGTATAAATTGGTAAAAGATTTTTTTGGAAGGAAAATAGGTAATACCTAATGAAAATTTCAAAATTTCAAATTCACATGACTTTTAACCTGGCAACTACAATTCCACAAATGTATTCAACAAATATGTGTACAAATATTCAAAGATACTTGTGCAAGGATGTTTGTGGCACTTCTTGTAACAGGCAAAAAATTAGAAATAACCTTGGGAAGACTGAACAAATTATGGTATAAAAGTACAATAAAGCCATTAAAAACAATGCAGGGAGTTCATGTATTGATATGGAATGATGTCTAAAACACATAAGGAAATAAGGTAAATTAAAGCAGAGTGCATATAGTAAATATTTCTCCACCTATGGAGAAATACACACACAAACATACACACACACATGCTAGCAAGTATACAGACACAGTGTGAAAGGAGACTTTCACTCTTCCCATTATAACTTTCTGGGTTTTTTTGCAGCCATGCACATATTTCACATTAAAAAACTAATTAAACAATTAATTATAAAATTCAATTTAAAAATGAAGAGCTGCAGAATGGTCACTTTGACATTCATAGGGAGGATGAGCTGGAGACAGATGAGACTAGAGGCAGGAGAATGAGCGAGGCTCTGAGCTCGCAGTTATAAATGCTCTCCTAACAGCATTTGTTGTGCACAGTACTATCCCAACTGCAAATGAGGAAACAGCCCAGAGAGCTAGAAAGTGGCATGGCCTGGATTTGAAGTTAGGTGTGTTTGACCATAATATTTTTGTTCTTCCCAATACATCACTCCAATATTTCTAATTTTAGTTAGAAAGTAAAGTGATGTGTTCAAGGACTGGTCAGGACCAGGCCAGAAAAACACAGGTCTTCACATTTCATCCTGTTGGCTTCAGTCCACCTAGTCACTTTTTCTTTTGATGAAGATGACACAGTCACTCAGACTCAATTAAACCTTTGATGACCCTAAGGCTTCAGAAGACGCAGGACATGCAATATTTAAATTAACTGACTGCTGTGATTAAAAGCAAATTTTCACAATTACCTGCTGTCTACACAAAGAGTGATCTGTCCACATAAAAACCTGTACACAAATGCGCATAGCAGCTATATTTTTAATAGCTCAAAACTGGAAGCCATCCAGATGTCCATCAATGGGTAAATGGTTAACCAGAGTGCTGTGCATCCATACCGCGGTATACCACTCAGCAATAAAGTGAGCAAACTACTGAAAAACCCAGTATCTTGGGTGGATTTTAAGGGCTATACCTAGTGAAAGCCAATCACAAAAGATCCACATTGTATAATTCCATTAATAAACATTCTTAAAACATCAAAAGTAGAGCTGTAGAACAGATTAGCAGTTGCCAGGGGCTATGGATGGTGAGGGGTAAGGGGTGGTGTGGTTATAGTTACAAGGGGGACCTTGGGGATGACGAAGTAGTTTTGTATCTGGATTGCAGTGTGGTTATACAAATCTCTGCGTGATAAATGATGGAACTGTAAGTGCTCATTGTACCAATGCCACTTTCCTGGTTTTTAAGTTTTATATTGTTATGCAAATACACAACCATTGGGGAAAACTGGGTGATGGGTGCAGGGACCTCTCTACTATTTTTGCAACTTTTGGTGACTATATTTCAAAATAAGGAATTAAAAAAGAAAAAAGATTTGTTGGAAATATGCAGTGATCATACTGCTCTCTATTTAAATTCCTTCAATAGTGATCAACTGCCTTGAGAATAAAATTCTTTTTTTTTTTAGAGAGAGAGGGAGAGGAGGAGGGGGAGGGAGAGAGGTAGGGAGGGGGAGGGGAGGGGAGAGGGGGAGAGAGAGAGAGAGAGAGAAACAGTGATTTGTTGTTCCACTTATTTATGCATTCATTGGTTGATTCTTGTACGTGCCCTGACAGGGGATCAAACCTGCAACCTTGGCCTATCGGGAAGTCACTGTAACCAACTGAGCTACCCAGCCAGGGATACTGGAGAGTAGAATTCTAATCCTTAGCACAGCAGAGGAGTCTGTAGGCCCTCTGGCCCTCTCTCAGGCAATATCAAATCACCTGGGACCAGCGGACACACTGGCTATTGCACACCTTCAGGACTCTGCTATTCGGTCTGCCTGAAATGACTTCCCTCCCCTTTTTCTGGCCAACCTTCATTCTCCTTCAAAATCTAGTGCAGGCGCCTGCTTCTCCTACAAGTTTTCCCCTCTAGCTTTTCCCTTCAAACTGTGCCAGGCATGCCCTTTTTTTTGCCACCACCACCTGTGTTCATTATATACTGCATTGCAAGTCTACCTCTACTTCCATACTGTGAGTTCCTTGAGGGAAGAAAATGTGTCTGATTCATTTTTCAATCTCCTACTAACTACATAGTGGGTGTTCAGTAAATATTTGTTAAAAAACATTTGTTAAAGGCAAAACTAAGTGGGAGAATAAAGGGGTAGGGCAGCAGGATACAGTGGTTAAGATCAGGACTATGGAGTCAGAGGGCAGGCTGCTTCAAAAAAACTGTTAGAACTAATAAAGAAATCTAGTACAGCTGCAGGATACAAAATCAATACATTATTACTGTTTTCATTCACAGTAATAATGAACTATCAGAAAGAGAAATTAAGAAAACAATCCCACTTATTATTGCAGCAAAAAGAATAAAATATCTAGGAATAAATTTAACCAAAGAAGTTAAATAACTGTAGTATGTATTACAGTAATGAAAGAAATTGGAGAAGACAAATAAATGAAAAGACATTCCGTTCTCCTGTATTGGAAGAATCAATGTTGTTAAGTAATGTCCCCACTACCCAAAGCAATCTAAAAATTCAATGCAATCCCTATAAAAATCCCAATGGCATTTTTCATAGAAATAGAACAAATAATCCTAAAATTTGTATGGATCCACAAAAGGCCCTGAGGAAGAACAAAACTGGGGGTATCATGCTCCCTGATTTCGAAATACAGTACAAAGCTAGAGTAGTTAAAACAGTATGATATTGGCATAAGAACAAAGAGATCAATGGAACAGAATAGAGAGCCCAGAAATAAATCCACACATGTGTGGTCAATTGATTTACAACAAAGGAGCCAAGAACATACAGAGAGGAAAGGCCAGTCTCTTCAACAAACTGTGCTGGGAAAATGGGGAGGTCCATTACAAAAGAATTATACTCAATCACTATCTTATACCATATACAAAAATTAACTCAAAATGGATCAAAAACTTGAACGTAAGACCTGAAACCATAAAACTGCTATAAAAAAAATAGGTGGTAAGCTCCCTGACATAGCTCTTGGAGATGATTCTTTAATCTGACACCAAAAAAAAGCAGCAAAAGCAAAAATAAACAAGTAGCACTACATGAAATTAAAAAGCTTCTATGCAGCAAAGAAAACTATCAACAAGCCCGGTCGGGCGTGGCTCAGCGGTTGAGCGTCAAACTAGGATCCAGGGGATAGGGGTTCGATTCCCGGTCAGGGCACATGCCCAGGTTGCGGGCTTGATCCCCAGTAGGGGAAACGCGGGAGGCAGCCAATCAATGACTCTCTCATCATTGATGTTTCTATCTCTCTCTCTCCTTCTCCTTTCCTCTCGCTTAAATCAATAAAGATATATTTAAAAAAAGAAAAAGAAAACCAACAACAAAATGAAAAGGCAATCTACTGAATGGGAGAAAATATTTGCAAATCATGTAACTGATAAGTGGCTAATATCCAAAATATATAAAGAACTCATAAAATGCAACAGTAAAAAACCAACAGTCTGACCCTGGCCGGTGTGGCTCAATGGTTAGAGCATTAGCCCGTGCACCGAAGGGTCGATTCCCAGCCAAGGGCAAGTACCTGGGTTGCAGGTTTGATCCCTGCCCCGGGGCTCCTAGTGGAGGCAACTAATTGATGTGTCTCACATCGATGTTTCTCTCTCTCTCTCTCCACCCCCTTCTACTCTCTCTAAATATCAATGGAAAAAATACCCTCAGGTGAGGATTAACAAAACAACCACAAAAACCATTCTGATTAAAAACCATTCTGATTAAAGATCTGAGTAGACATTTTTTCCAAATAAGACGTAAAGATGACCAATAGGTACATGAAAAGATATTCGACATCATTATCAGAGAAATGCAAATGAAAACCACATTGAGAGCCCAGCTGGTGTGGCTCAGTGGTTGAGTGTCGAGCTAGGAACCAAGAAGTCATGGTTCGATTACCAGCCAGGGCACATGGCGAGGTTGTGGGCTCCATCCCCAGTAGGGGGCGTGTAGGAGGCAGCAGATCAATGTTTTTCTCTCATCCATGTTTCTTTCTCTCTCCCTCTACCTTCTTGTCTCTCTAAAAATCAATTTTTAAAAAAACATTAAAAAAAAGAAACATGACATGGAAGCATAGATGAGACTGATGAATGTCAGAGGGATGGAGGAGGGCGGGTGGGTGGAGGGGGAGAGAGTAACCAAAGAATTTATATGCATATATGCACAACCCAAGGACATGGACAACGGTGGGGAGAGGGACTGGGGAGGGGGAAGGAATTGGGTGGAACGGGTCATTGGGGAGAAAAAGGGACATCTGTAATATTTTAAACAACAATAAAATAATAAAATAAAATAAAAATAAAATAAAATAATAAAATAAAATAAAATAAATAAATAAAATAAAATAAATAAAATAAAATAATAAAATAAATAAAATAAAATAAATAAAATAGAAACAACAAAAAACACAACGAGACATCAGATCACACCTGTAAGAATGGCTAGTATCAAAAAGACAAGAAATAACCAGTGTTGGTGAAGATGTGGAGAAAAGGAAACACTTGTGCATTGTTGGTAGAAATGCAAATTGGTGCAGCCACTAAGGGAAAGAATATGGAGGTTCCTCAAAAATTAAAAACAGAACTACCATATGATACAGTAATTCCACTTCTGGTTAACTACCTAAAGAAAACAAAACACAGCCCGGCCGGGCGTGGCTCAGCAGTTGAGCGTTGACCTAGGATCCAGGCGATCGGGGTTCGATTCCCGGTCAGGGCACATGCCCGGGTTGCGGCTGTAGCCGATCAATGACTCTCTCATCATTGATGTTTCTCTCTCTCTCTCTCTCTCCTTTCCTATGAAATCAATAAAGATATATTAAAAAAAAAAAGAAAACAAAACACTAATTTAAAAAGATGTATGTATCCCATATTCACTGTAGTGTTATTTATAACAGCCAGGATAAGGAAACAACCTAAGTATCCATTGATGGATGAATGGATAAAGAAACTGTGGTATATTCAGGGTGGGGCAAAGTAGGTTTACAGTTGTGAGTATGCGAAATGCAGAATTTATTCTTTTATTTAAAAAATTTTTTTAATTGAATTTATTGGGGTGACATTGGTTAATAAAATTATATAGGTTTGAACTATACAGTTCTATAACACATCATCTGTATACTGTTTTGTGTGTTCACCACCCAAAGTCAAGCTTCCACCCATCACCATTTACACCCTCTTTAACCTCTTCTACCTCCCCTTTCCCTCTCATTCTTGTATTATTTATTATTATATTATTGTCCATATGAACAATTATAAACCTACTTTTGCCCCACCTTGTATACATAATGGAATATTATTCAACCATAAAAAAAAGTCTTGCCATTTGTGACAACATGGATAGACCTTGAGGGCATTATGCCAAGTCAAATAAGTCAAGAACAGAAAGACAAACACCATATAATCTTATACGTAAAGTATAAAGACAAAACAAATTAACAAATAAAAAATACAATCTTATAGATACAGAAAACCTTGGTGGGTGCCAGAGATGGGGGCTAGGAGGTAGGAGAAGGGGGTAAAAAGGTAAAAAGAAAAAAAGTGCACTAACTCTCTTCTTAACTATAGTATATAGACTTAAGACTTGGAGTATGTATTTCTTACAATTGTCAAAATAGCTGTCTAGAGCAGGGTTTCTATATTTTCTATCTAAATTTTTTGTGGTACATAATACAATAAAAGATGCCTACATTAAAAAAATAATAATACTCTGGAGTTGGAGGGCAGTGGGCTTGCCACTTACCTGATGGCCTCTGTCAAGTGATTACACTCATCTATAAAATAGGGTAACCGCAGAATCAACCTTGGAGGATAGCTAGCACAGGGCCCAGCACAGGGCCCAGCACAGGTCAATGTCTCACCTTCAGCTGGCATTAGAGCAGATATTACTATACTCATTACTGCTCCTCAAACAAATGTTTGAATCTGGGAAATGCAAATGCTGATGACATGGCTAATATTGGGTAAACACCTCAGTGAAAGACACGACAGACAGGAGGCAATGCACAAAATTTACTTTTCATTCCAGAGTGTGTTTCAGAAAATTCTGATGTTTCAGAAAATTTTTGAAGACATCTGCTTCAAAATACATAATAGTAACTATGTTTCTGAAAGTATTTAAAAGTTGGTGAAACAGATTTTGATTCCAGAACCAGAGCTGGTGGATTTATTACCTGGGCTGCACCTTCATGCCTAGATACAAAAATCAAGCTAGTAGCAGCATCAGTTGAGATATACAACATTTAAATAGCCTAACAAATTAAATCACTTACAGTTCTACAGAAATATATATAGAAATATATATATGTGTGTATGTATATATACACACATACCTTTTGCTTTAGGAAAAGAAGTTATTTTAAAAGCAATTTCAGAACCTATTTAACATTTAAAAAGTTAATATCAATGCCTAATTTTTAAGAAAAAATAACTATCTCATTTGTAATCCATTTATCCTTAGAATCTATTTTTACTATTCTTGAAATGTTTTAGAGTATGTAGTCTTTGCTTAAGAAAGATACTAAGGTAAAATTAGCTATTGGGGGGCTGATGGTGGTGGAAGAATATTTTATAGGACCAAAAAACAAACAACAAACAAAAAAAGCAAATGAATTAAATAACATCAAATTTGTTGAATTTCACCTTCAAACGTTTAGTCAACTTCCTTAGCTGTAAGAAATTCCTATGTTAAAACAGTGACTACTCTCACTCAATGTTTGTATCTACTAATTTATACACCAATATTTTCCAAAGAGTCAATTAAAAGGCCAATATAAAATGAGAGAGCCACAGTTCTTTTTTTAAAAATGAGTTCTTGCTGGGCAAAAGATATACAAACTTGCTTCCCAAATGATACATCCTCCTAATGACTCAATAGGTCTAGGACTGAGGGCCAACTGCTGTTACCATTGGAGGGAGCCAAGCGGGTTATCCACCTCCAGACAGGAGAGCACACCCCACTTAGGAATGCACAGAGAATCTGACCAAATCCATCTAGATCCAACTATAAATTTTCAGGAAATACACAGAGAAATACATTAAATTACATTGAAGAGGTGCAATCAGTAAAACCCAACTATGGAAACGCTTTAGAACCCAGTCGCTTCAACAAATAAACTACAAGGAAAACAAACAAAAAACTAGAGTGGGAATCTCCAGGTTAAAAGACACTTAAAAGGCCTATCAATCAATCACAATGCATGGACCTTATCTGGATCCTGATCCCAATAAACAATTAAAGAAACTCTAAGGGACAATGAGAAATTTGAATACTGTCTGGTCACTGTTTATACTAAGAAATTATTGCTTTTCCAAGTTTAAAAGAGTCCTTATCTTTTAGAGACATATACTGAAAAATTCATGAATGAATTTACATATTTAGGATTTGCTTGAAAATAATATGAGGTGAGGGTGTAAGTAGATGAGGTTAGGGATGACACAAGATTGGCCAGGAGTTGATAACTGTTGAAGCTGGATACTATTCTGGTGGTGGTGTTTTTTTGTTTGAAGGTCTTCATAATAAACAGTTGATATAGGCTGATATTGAAATCAGTTCACACAATCACAAAAGACTAAGCCCAAATTTAATTATTCTCAAAGAGAATTATGTAAAAAGGTCATCTTAACCAGGAGTAAAGTATAACTACATATTTAGACCAAACATAACTGCCCTATTGCTGAAACAATAGTGTTAAGAAAAAAATGTGCTTTCTGTTTTACCTTATGCATCATGAAAACACATTTGTGTTACTCACTATTACTTGCTTCATCTGCCACTTTCCTTTATCTAGAAAATTAATTTTTTTTTAAATAGACAAATTGAAGTGTACCCTCTAACATTATTTAGGGGGGACAAATAAACACATTTTAATCTATCAACAAATTATTTAAAGTCCTGGAATCCTGAAAATTAAGTCCTCAATAAATAAAAAATAAATAAATAATAAAAAATCAAAGCTCTCCAGAGAATACTATGACAAAACAGGATTATTTTTTAACCCTGAAGGATCCTTCTGAAGGGTTAAAAAAAAAAAAGGTTAAATGAAGATAAACATTATCTAGATCAGATATTGTTCTACCAGAACAAATTAAAAGCCAGGAGAATACATGGAGTTGAGGGACCCAGGAAGGCACCCTGATCTGGGGGAGACCTGGGTTCAAATTTCACCTCCTAACAGCTTGCTGTGAAGCAGACTACTAAAACTCTGTGAACCCTCTTGGGGCTCCAGTGACAATTAAATGAGAGTACCTGGACAAACTAGCTCCCCTGGCCTCAGGCTACCTTTCCAGCTCTTTGCACCACTTCCCTCCTACGTTGCCTGCCCTTGAGGTCTATAATCCTGAAACCAAGCTGAATCAGGTCAGTATTTTGCTTGGCTAACAGCATTTAAAAATTTTTTAATTAGCTACTGCCAACATTTAAAAATCCAGAGAGTGTAGTTAACAAATATGAAGTTCAGACTTTTAAAAAACTGCTGGGTGAGGTCTGGTTCTTCAGGATTCTCACCATCCGTCTTACACCTGGTCCTACAGGTTGATTCTGAACCCCACATTGGCTAAGGTCCTTCCTTCACCCTACCCTTTCCCACTTCTGTGCCTCTCCCTCCCTGGCAAATTTCTCAGCACTTTCAAGGACTAACAACAGCACCAATAGTCATCTTCTCGAGTTTCCATGGCACAGCCCTTCCACTATAGCAGACATCACACTGTCCTGACACTGTGTGTGCATGTCTGACTTCACTGCTGGGTTCTCTGGCTCTCTGGAGGAAGGGACCCTGTTGCTATCATATTTTTTTCCCAAGGCTAATCAGAAAGCCTGACCTAAATAATGTCGAATTTAGTAAATGTCTCCTGAATGTAAGGAAGTTAAAGCTAAAACATTATAAAAATGTAAGATTTTTATATCACAGTTTGTTCTGAGTGTTACCAAATAAAGGGGTCAAGGACATTAAAATGTTTCATAAAATGAGAACAAGCATCCGCCTACTTCCATGTTTCACAAGTTAGTCAGAAGTCACTAAGCAAACAGATAAAGTGCAGACAACAGGCAGGCAGAGTCATTCATTCATTCATTCATTCATCCTCTGAACTGATACTACTGAATACTTACTGTGTGCTTTCTAAGCACTGGGGATGAAGCAGTGCGAACAAAACAGGCTACCTGTTTTCATACAGCTACATCCTAGTACGGGAGACAAAAAAATAAACAGGCAAATAAATAGAATCAGAGTGAATGCTAGGGAAAAAAAATTAAATGATGATTGAATGGATGAGGGATGAAAAAGGGTAGTCAAGGTAGGCCTGCTGTTAAATGAGACATCTGACCAGAGGAAGAACCAGGAGCCAGCTGTGCAAAGAACCCGGAGGCAACTCCAAGCCCTGGAAACAGCAAGTGCAAAGGTGCAAAGGTAAACAAACGGGGCTGCAGCGTTCCAGGCAAGTGGGAAGATGGCCGGGATAGGACAGCAGCGCTCTAGGTGCGGGGAGTGGGAGGGGAGGTGGGCAGGGCCCGCGCCGGCCTCGCTTGGGCACTGAGCGAGCAATGACGAGGCACTGGGGGAGAGCGAGGCTGGGGACCTTCCTCGCCAGGGCGGATGAGGAGGGGGTTCCTGCCACACTCACACCAGCAAGAGGCAGTATCCTGCCCAGCTTTCCGTATTTGTGCCCTGGGCTCCTGCCCCGGCGCTTTCCCACACATTCAGACGGCCTGAAAACAACCCTGCCCAAAGGAGCAGGCATTTCCCCACTTTCTCGAGGGGAAAACCGAGGAAGAGCGAGAGTCGGCGCCGCGGCCAAGGACTCGGGAAGCAGGCCCGACTCCCGAGCATCAGCGCAGCGTGCAGCTGCGAGCCTCACAATCTGGAGGGCGGGCCCCCCAGAGCGCGCGGCGGGTCCACCTGAGCCTGCCAGGCCGGCGAGCGGGCCCGCGGCCGGGGCTTCTGACAGCCGGCTGGCGGGGGCGGCGGCGGCAGCCGCGAGGACAGGGGCGTCGGCCGGCCCGCAAGCGCCCGCAGAGCCCCGGCCCGCAGAGCTCGGTCCTGCGGCCGTCACCCGCAGCGGACCCCGGCCGCGCTGCCCTCCCGTCGCCCCTCCCTAGCGGGGCGGGGCAAGGCCCGACCAGCCCCCGCAGGGCCTAGTTCGCCGCCGGGCTCACCTCGCCTCCCACCGCTGCGCCAGGGGACAGGGAGGGCGGGCGGACTGGCGGCGCTGGCGGCTCAAGCCCCGGGCTCGGCCGGCCGCCCCGCCCGCTCGGCCCCGCCGCCGCCGCCGCCGCCGCCGCCGCCGCCGCAGCAGCAGCCGCCGCCGCCGCCGTGGGTGTGAGGGGAGCCGGGGCGCTTCGACCCTTCCGGTCCGGCTCCCTTCGCCGCCGCCGCTGCCGCCGCCGCCGCGGCGCCCGGCCTGAGCGACCCGAACGCTAGCCAATAAGCGCGCAGGGACCCGGGCCGGCACGGCCAATAGCACCGAGGGGCGGGCCGCTGGAGGGCGGCGGGCGGAGCACGAGGGCTCGGTGCGCTTGAGGTCTGCAGGCGCGGCGTGGGGGGCTCGCTGAGCCCGCTGTTCCCCCGCGGGGCCCGGACCGGCAGGACGGAGAGCCGGTCCTCCAGGCTGCAGGTGCAGAGTGGCAGCGGCGAGGCGGCCTGGAGGGGGCCCGAGCCCGCCCGTTAGAGCGAGAGCCGGGGGCCGCGGCGTGTGATGGCCTCCGGGAGGCGGGGCGGCGAGGGCGTGGGGAGCAGAGGCGGGGCCTTGGACTCTGCTCCTCCCTGTGAACTGGGGTCTAGGGGTGCTGCCAGAAGTCAGGGATCGGGAGGGGGGTTGCCATGGAGATGGCCGAGTGCGGACGAGTGTCCCTTGTCGGTCAGTGCGCTTGGGCGGGGGTCACAGCAGTCTCGGAGAAGGGCAGGGTCGTAAACGGGAGGGCGGCAGTGCAGTGCGAGGGCTCCCTCGGGCCGGGTCGGCTGACGCTGGCCTTCTGAGGCGGCCGCCGCAGTCCTGCGGCCTCTCGGTCGGGTTCCAGCTGGCCCGGGATCGTAGGGAATGGTGGGAAAGGCCAGAGTACAGGGTGTTGCCGGATCGTTTGGATAAGCCCCGCGTCGTTTGGATAAGTACCGGTGGAAGAGAGGCTAGGAGGCTGGACACAGGGCGTGGGGGAGGGGGCGTGGGGGCGGGCGGAGGGGCCTTGAATGGAGCGGGAGGACTGTGGGGAAGGAGCAGCTGTCACGGGTGGCCGGGCTGCGGACCGAAACGGGGGAAAGGAGCAGGACCCGGCATACGGGGAGGTCAGGGGGCAGGGGAGTGTGGAAGGTGGTGGCGGGAGTGTGGAAGAATGTGCGGAGGGCGGCAAGCCTGTGACCGAGAGGCAGGCTGGGGCCACCAGAGCCTCAAAGGAGGGGTCGGGTCGAGGAAGGGATCCAGCGTGGTATCCCTCTTAGGCCAACCCCCACCTTGGCCACCAGAGGGAGTTTCTTTAAATTGACTATGGCCTCGTGTGTGCTTGAAATTGTAGCTCCTACTCTTGCCCACAGTCGTCCTCCCCGCAGCCTCACCTGCCTCCTGCTCCAAGTGCACAACAGAAAACAGGGAAGGAAAATTTCCACCATCAAGGCTTATGGGAAATTAGTGATGTCTGGCTGTCAGAGCTGTCTGTGGTTTTACCTGGGAGCACTTGTGGGTGCTGTCTCTCAGAATAGGAAGGGGCACCCATTCCCAGACATACACCAACCCTGAGTTTACAGCACTCACCCCATGCAAAGTGAGTACCAAAAATCATTATACATACACACACACACACCTATACATATTTCATGTTGAGTTTTCTGAAAGGATTCTGCTTTTTGCTTTGTTTTGTTTTTTTGTTTATGAAATACAGTGAACAGAACTGAGGTGACAAGTGGGGTACTGATCCATGTTTGGAAGAGTGTACAGAATTTTGTTTGAAGCCAGCAAGTGAGAGGATCCTGCTGCAAGTGTGATGAGAATTTGGGGAGGACACACGAGCACGACTGACAGCTCATCTAGCCTGCCAGGTAGGGAAAAGCAGTTGAGGAACGTCTCCACCAGGAGGGAGCCCCAGATGAAGCTAGAAAGCCAGCAGGAATGTGCTGGGCCAGTTGTTTAGGTGGAAAGGGCACTCAGACCCAAAGGTTCAGAAGTAAGGACCTGCATGCTGTGTTTGGGAGACCACACATCACCTGCTCTTGCTGGAGATGGGAGAGTTATGAGGACCTTGAGTGGGTGGGACAGCACTGAGCTGGCTTCAGCTCACTGATATGCCTTGATTACCCCAGAGATTTTTTTCTTTAATTGCCAGCTTTTAAAAATGGGGAGCTTTCACTTGAAACATCTCAGTTGTTGGTTTCACCTGCACTGTTAGAAGCTCTGGCAATATGGAGCCTGCATTCCCAGAGGACACCAGTCAGCTGGAACTGAGTGGCAGCTGCCATTTAGGCGAAGCTCCCAGTTTACCACAGTGCCCACCACTGCCTGTTGCCCACTCCTGGCTGCAGCTTAACTCATCCCTTACCTACTGGCCCTTGGGGGCCCTGGCTATGGGGACCCTGGCTGTGGAGGTAAAGGACAGCTGTTGAAGGGTGTTAAGAAAGGAAGTGAGTGATGTGGGTTATTTTGGAAAGATTACTAGGGCACATGAAATTGCAGGGATAAGGGGCTTAAGGCTACAAGACCAGTTAGGGTGCTATTGAAAGGCCCTTGTAAGAGAAGGTGAGGCCTGGCCTGGGGCCATGGCAGCAGGTGTCTAGAGGAAGGAACTGATTTTAAAACGATTTCAAGACTTCAGAGAAATGCAAATTAAAATCACAATGAGCGATCACTACACACCCACCAGGATGGCTGTAATAAAAAAGATAGACAATATCAAGTGCTGATGACGTGGAGCAGTTTGAAGTCTCATACACTATTGGTGGGAAAGCAAAATTATCCACTTTGGAAAACAGTGTGGCAGTTTCTGATAACGTTAAACATACACCAGTTATACCACACAGCTATCCTATTCCTGGGTGTGTATCCAAGAGAAAAACATCCACACAAAGATCTGTACATGAATGTTTATAGCAGCTTTATTCAAAACAGTCAAAAACTAAAAACGTCCCATATGTCCACTAGCCAGTGAGTAGATGAACTGTGGTATAGCCATCCAGTGCGCTATTGTCTGGCAACAGGAAGGACTGGCCTGCTGACAAGAGCGCAAATGGATAAGTAACAAAAACATCATGTTAAGCAAAAGCAGTGAAACATAAGGCTGCATCATCTGTTAGTCCATTTACGTGACATTCTGGAAAAGTAAAATCAGATCAGTGGTTGCCAAAGGTCAAGTGGGGGAAGGAAATTGATGACTGGAGCCACATGGGGGTTTTCTGGGATGATGAGTATTTATATTTTAATTATGTATCTATATTTTAATTATGATGGCGGTAATATGACTATATATTCGTCAAAATTCAGAACGTACACCTAACAAGGTGACTTTTAATATGTGTAGATTATACTAAAATGATGTAAAGGAAAAAATCTATTTAAGAGGGGGAATTGTCAAGTGTTAGAGGTAGGGTGAGGGAGGACAAGTCAAGGACACCATGACTCCTGGATTGGTTTTCGGAGTAGGACCTCTACGCTCGGCCTGCTCACCCTCTGCTGAGATGAAGACCTTTTTGAGCCTGCATCCCAGCTGTCCACCAATTCCCCCTTTCCCCTCGCCTTCAGCTCTGTAGTCCTGGCTGTGTACCCTCTGGGATGAAGGCCACTGGCTCTTCCTCCTGAGACCCCACTGCCCCTCCCCTATCCTTGACTTGGCTCCTTGATTGAACAGTGTTGGACACTGCCTACCTCCCACTCACATGGGCCTCCACCAGGGAGAAGAGAGTGCAGGAGGGAAGGAGAGCTCTGTCTTCACCCCCTGGGAGGGGAGTGCCGGGGGCACTGGGGCTGGCCTAGGGGCCACAGTGCTGACAGGTGTCAATGACTCCAGTCTCATCATCCACCCTTAACTGGCCAGGGTTCCAACAGGGCTCTCCACTTAGCTGTGCTCTTCTGGGCAAGGCATTCACTTCTCCAAGCCTCAGCTTTGTGGGGAGGGCTTGAGTGGTGGACTCAGCCTGATGTGGATGCTTTGAGGACTCAAGGGGATAGGGTGCAGATCATGCATGCAGTGGGATGAGTGTCCTCATGCTGGCCTCTCCTAGCTCCTTCCTGCACGCTTTACCAGGACCAAAGATGTACAGAGGGGTGCAAGTCATGACTGTTTCAGTTGTGTCTTGTAGAAGGCCACGCTGCACTTAAACCAATGGAGACCATTATTGAGAGGTTTGTTGCACAGGATGGGGTGCACTGGGGGGCAGGGCTAGAGCTGGCCTCAGGACTGCAGGCTAAAGAACCAGGCCAGGGTCTTGGAAGTCATGGGCAAACTGTCCATGTCCTGTCTCCTATGTGTTGGCTTCCTTCTCCGTGTGTCATCTGCTGTTCCACCATCCACAGAGGATGGGCCTATTGTCCCAATCTGCAGAGGAGAGCTCTGATGCCCCCCTGGATAGGACCTCCATTCCTGGGCCTGGCAGTCAGGCTCAGGTAAGGACACGGCAGGAGAAAGGGCAGAAACAGGAAAGGAGAAGCCTGGGGGTTTATTCTCTGGTAATAAGAAAGAGGGTATCTGAGCCAGGGGCACAGATGAGGGCCTAGGAACTGTATGAAAACAGGGCTGTAGGGTGGCTCCATAACCAAATGCTGACTTCAGTGGCTCTCAGCCTTCCTTCTCTAGGCAGCTCATGGAGCACCAGCCCCTGGACCCTTGCTCTTCTCTGGAAGTGTGACCAGCCCTAAAGCGTAAAGGAAAGGCCTCCCCCCGCCCCGACTCCCCCAGATTGGCCAGCAGTGAATCTCACCATCAATAGGCCCCACTGTGTGCTCAGAACTATCCCCCAACCTTGAATCTGACTGGACAGCCCAAGGTCACATAGCAAAGAAAACTAAGACAATTGAACAGAAAACTACATCTGAAAAGAAACAAACTATCTGGAGAAGAAAATTCCCAAAAGAAAAAATGTATCATTGCAGGCTTCAGAGCGAATGAAAAAATATTGTGTCCTTGAAATGAGAACCAGCCATTAAAAAAATTATTCAGCACACGAATTATGTCCTTGCTCTCTCAGCTGAGATGGCCTAGAAGCAATATCCCAGTAGCAAAAGTACGCTTTGAGCCCAGGTCTTTTCTCCGATAAAGGAAAATAGGCTGATTCCAGGGCCAGGGCAGGGGATGTACACAATGAACCTGGAGCATCCTGTCGTGCAAGAAAGTAAGGACGTACTTACAAAGGACACCCTCAATGCGGGGGCATGTCATAAGGGACAACGAGCCACCTGAAAGAGCTGGAACAATTGGAGCAGCAAAGTAAATAACATAGTATTGGGTTATGACTCAGTATAAAATAAATATCATGAGTTCATAGTAATAGAAATAAATGATTTAATAAATAAAAATAAATGGAGACAAACACATCTGTACTGAATTCCAAATAATCAATGGAGATACTCTCAAGGAGGTGAAGCACGACTCCCTCTGTACGTGGGGGATAAGCATAGTGACTTCCAAAGAGTTGAGCATGGAAAGGGAGAAAAATAGAATACCTCAGGCGACCACTTACCATAGCAGTGATAAGACATGTTGATGGTATGTACCCTTGATATAAAGTGATGAGAAGGGCACTTTACTTCTGAGGGTAAAAACACATGACTCCAGTCTAACCATGAGACAGCCAGCATCAGACAGCTTGGCTGGTGTGGCTCAGTTGGTTGAGTGTCATCCCGTGCACCAGGAGGTTGCCAGTTGGATTCCCTGGTCAGGGCACATGCATGGATTTCAGGCTTAATCCCCAGTAGGGGGTGTGCAGGAGGCAGCTGATCAATGTTTCTCATTGATGTTTCTAGCTCTCCCTCTCCCTTCCTCTCTCTGAAATCAATAAAAACATATTTTTAAAAAAGCATCAGACCCAAATGTGAGAGAGTCTACAAAACAGCCACCAGTAGTCCTGAAAACTGTCAAGGTTGTATAAAAACAAAGAAAATCTGAGAAACTGTCAGACCAAGAGGAACCCAAAGAGACATGTAATGTGTCCTGGAATAGGAAAAGGGCATTTGATACAAACTAAGGAAATATGAATAAAGCATGGACTTTAGTTAATTACAAATATATGTCATAAAGTATATATTTATGTATTTAGAGCATTAAAAAGAACTCTTGGAAATTGTGGTGGCAGAAATGAAAAAATGTTTGCAGTGGACAGGTTGGGAGAGAAAATTGAAGAAACCTCCCATTTGATAGAGTGAAAACAAGGTGCACAATAGAAAAGATAAAAAATTAAAGCCATTCCAACAGCTTTGACCTCTGAATAACAGTGAGGCCAGAAAAACAGGACAAGAAACCCACCACACACAAAAGTAATTCAAGGGGTTCCGGTCAAGATGGTGGCGTAGGTAAATGCCGTACTCAAATCCTCCCACAACCGCAATAAAGTGACAACTAAACTACAGAACAGCCACCATTTAGAACCGCCTGAAATCTAGCTGAAGAGAAGTCCTACAACTAAGGCTATAAAGAAGCCACATTGAGACAGGGCCTACAACTAAGGATATAAAGAAGAAGCCACATCGAGACTGGTAGGAGGGGTGGAGAGGTGAAATGGGCTAGTCCCACACTCACACGTGTCAGACAAAAATTGGGAGAGAGATCTCACATGCAGAGGTACCCCCTGAGGAGCAAGGCCCCCAGGCCAGGGTTCCCCATGCCAGGAAGAGACGTCCCCATAACTTCTGGCTGTAAAAACCAGCTTGAATTGTGGCTGAGGGTGACGGAGGGCTGCTGGAGTCCCAGGTCCTTTAAAGGGCCCGTGCACGGACTTACTCAGACTCACTGGCTCTGAGATCCAGCGCTGGGGCACCAGGGACATATGGGAAGGAACTGAGTTGTCTGGCATTGGGGCAAAAGTTGGAGGAGCAGCTTTCTCCCAGACAGAAGTGCTGGCAGAGACCATTGTTCCTTTTTTTGGCCCTCCTCCCACAGAGCTGGCAGGCAAGCACCATATCTGAGTCTTATCAACCTGGCTCACACTGTTCACCCTGCCCTGGTGATTCCTTAAGACCCTGCCCTTCCCAACTTGCTGGCCCAACCCAAGCCATTTCCAGTGGCTTTTCTATATGAACAGCCTGTCTTGGTTCACACTCAGGCTTTCCTAAAATCTCTCAAACAAGAAGCATCTGGCCTTGGCGTGCTACATATCTCTCACTAAGTGGCCCCAGGCCCAGCACTAGCAGTAGCCAAACTTGGTTTGCAGCTTGGCCTCTCTTGAGCACCTCCAAGCACAGCACAAGTAGCAATCATCTGCAGATTGCTTTGTAGCTCATGCCAGGTGGTCCCAGGCAGGGCACAGATGGCGGCTTACCTTGGCCTGCACGTAGACAGCTTCAGACTGTGTTGAAGAACTACTCAATATCCTCCACAAGGGACACACTCAAGGGGTGGATTTAGCAGGCACCAGAGATCCCCTGAAGTAAGTCCTGCTCCATGGGATCAGCCCCTGCACAGCTGATCCTCCACAGTAGTTGCAGCCAGTTCTCCCAGCTCATTGTCCTGGGGGGAGATCCCTTCCATTGATGTGCCAACCACAATCAAAGCTCAACTACAAGAGGGTATACACAACCCACATGGGACAGGGAGGGCACATACCTGGAGTACCCAGCTTGGGTGATCAGAGAGGATGTGCCACTGAACCCTACAGGACATCTACTGCATAAGACCACTCTACCAAGTCTGGGAGACATAGCAGCTCTACCTAATACATAGAAACAAATGCAAGGAGGCAGTTAAAATGAGAAAAAGAAACGTGTCCCAAATGAAAGGACAAGAAAATGCCAGAGAAATAACCAAAAAAAGTGGAGAAAAGCAATCTACTTGATGCAAAGGGAGTTCAAAACACTGGCTTTAAGGATGCTCAATGAATTTAGGGATGATCACTTCGTAAGTTATATAATGTCTAATCACTGCATTGTACACCTGAAACTAATATAATACTGTATTTCAGCCGTAATTGAAAAATAAAAAGTTATTTAAAGTAAAAAAAGTAATTCAAGAAAAATTCCCATTGTCTAACCACTATGCTGTATACACTTGAAACTAATAAAAATAATATTGAATGTAAAGTATAAAAAAATTTTTTTTAAAGAATTTTTTTTAAAAACAAAAAATGAAAATTTCCCAGACCTAAAGAGCATGAGTTACCAAACTGAAGCCAACACTCAGTGAAAAGAGACAAGACACCTCTGGGATATTTCAGGACACAGGGAACAAAAGAAAATAAACAGGTCACCTACAAAGGCACATTGGGGTGACTTTGGACCCCTTCACTGCAAAGAAGATAAGGGAGCATTACCTTGACAATTCTGTAGGAAACATCTTTTTTTCTGAACTTGCACTCTAGATTAACCCTCAATCAAATGTGAGAAATAGTCATTTCTAGAAATGCAAAGTCTCAAAAATCTTACCCCCCAAGCACCGTTACTCTAGAAGGAGGTACTGCACCAAAACAAACACTACAACTCAGAAGGAAGACACGAGAGACAGGAAGCAGGAGACCAGCACGAGAGATGAGAAGGGATCCTTGGCGGATGGTGAGAGGTGACCCCAGGATGACCACCCTGAACCAGACTGGAGGGCAACTGAGCCACACTGCAGCAGGGTCACCCCAGAGACAGGTTGTAACCGCCAAGACCCCCGCTTTCATGGGGCCGCCTTCTTAACCTGAGGACTGACGCCCAGGTTCTCATCAGTAGTTGGCTTATTGTGACCACATATTGACGAGGGTCTCTCCCCTGATGCTCTACTAAGGACACGCATGTCACTCACAGAAGTCCTCAGTTTTCCCTGACAGCTGGAGGTAGGCCACGGAGAGCTCAGGAGCAGGGGTACTGAGCAGCCCGCCTCCTCTGACCACCCTTCTGTTGCACGTCCAGTGCCTGGTCCACACGGCAGTCTTGTCAGGCATCTGACTGTGGAGGACCCTGTTTCCCAAGACTCGCTTGTGACCTTGCTCATGGCCTCCCCAGAAGGGACCTCATCACCTCCCAGAGAAGCAGAAGTCAGGCCATCACCCCAAGGCGGTGCCTCTGACCTCCTGGAGCTGCTGTCCAGCAGGGGCAGGGCTGTCCTCTACCTGCGCGGCTGATGCGCACTTGCCCTCCGCCTTGGGGACCAGGTGGTTTACTGTTTGGAGACAGATTTATACGCGGGTGGTAGAACAATAAATAGAAACAACTAATACAAATGTCAGGATGGCCATCACCTCTCAGGCATAAGGATGAAATTCATTTCTCTGGTTCTTGTCCAGATAAAAATATTCTGAGTAGTTTGTAAAAAGTTTCCTAACTTCAGAAGTTGTATTGGCAGTAGGTTGGTCAGGAAGACAGAAACCAGGGCAGGCTTTCCAGCAGGACTTACACCTGGTTAATATGTGAGAGGGGCAGGGGAACGGAGGTCAGGGAGGGTCACAACCCCTGGGTCCCTGCCAGCTTTCCAGAACTGGGATTTTGGAGGACCCGAAGGAAACCTCTGCTGGGTGGCCCCCGCTGCCTAGAGCACTGAGTGGCAGATGAGTTTGGGGGAGCACCACCATAGTAGGACCTCCTGTCTGCTGAAGTGACACTTCTGTCTGCCTGTCAGGGGGGGAACAAATGATTTCTCAATGAATAACAATTTCTGAACTATCTTCCAAATCTCCCAGTAGTGCCTCTCACTGGTGGAATTTAACCTGGAAATTTGGTTCCCGGGTTTCCAATCCCTGGGACAGTTGCTCGGTGGCTCACAGGTAATCCAGGACAAAGGCCTGAGGTACCAGAGCACATACACTAGCTAGTTGTCATGAAGATACTATGCAAGCCCCTGGGACAGCACTTTCACAGAGCCTAAACTCCGACCCCACAAGCCTTCGGAACTCTGTCTCCAGCTTTCTACTTTCCTGCCTGATTGCACTAATAGAATCGATGAGTAGAATAGGGTCACCAGGGGGGAAAAAGTACAAATTTGAGTTTCACCCCTGGCTGCTGTCTTCAGGCTCTGGGCAACCATCTCAAGCATTATCACGTGGCTCAACCTCCTCCAACAGTTGTTTAGTGGACTCTGAGTAGAGACTCCCAAATCTCCCACATTTTGTTTCTTCCTGTAAAACCATCATTTTCATACTGGAAGCACACAGGTCGCGGGTGTGCTCCCACCGGACACGGCCTAGTCCCGTTTTGAGGAGCCCTCAAAATCCAAGCACACAGAAAGAGATGAACAGAAATCCAAATGCACAGGACAAAAATGTGTACTGTCTTTATTGTCTTAAAATTGCATAGTTCTTTGATTGTACACGCTTTTAAATAGAGGGCAAGGGAACCCACTTGAAACTACTCTCTCGCATGAGACATTTCAGCCCTTTTTACTATGGGCAAGAGCAAGGACCAAAATGCTGCCTGTGCTTAAAAAGAACCATGGTCAGATGAAAAAGAAAGTGGGTGAGTTGGAGGAATTTAGACAGGAGGTAACCATGGAAGGAAGCTGAGATTCCAACAGGGCTTACAGGAGGTGGGGGAAGCCCGGGAAGCTTCCCTGACGTCGAGACTGGATTCAGGAGCAGCCGAGAGAGGAAGGGAAAGGAGAAAAGAGTCAGAGGCAGTGCCTTGTGCTCACATCTGAGCTGAATGCCGCCCGACAGGAGACTGGGGGCACTGGGTGGCCGTGGGCACAGTCTGGGCATGACCGCAGCTACAGAAAGCCACATACTAGAAAAATAACTTAAAAGCTATACAATTGTCATTATAAATATTTTGTTTTTTAAAACTAGTGTTGATTAAAAAAGGTTCACAGTTACTCGAAAAGAGCTATATATTGCACGGTGGTGGAAAAGTCCGCTCTGATCCCCATGTAAACAATGAGTCCCTTCCCCGCTGGTGACTTCAGGACACAGAGAAACAGTATCTGCCATAAGCAAAGCTCTTGGGTACAAGGCACGTGGAAGCTGTCAAGCTCTACTGGGATCTAGGAGATGAGAATGGCCTCACTGGGACAGTCTGGAACCAGATTAAACGTGGTGATGGTCTCCTCATGTTCTTCTCATTCCACAGTTACAGACTTGGCCAGATTCCTGGGGAAGTCAACCTAAAATGATAAAAAAGAACTGCTCAGAATCCCGCAGAGCTCAGCAACAGGCTGTATTGTAAAGCCTATTATCAGTGTACTTGAAAAGGAGGCTGTGTTCCTGTTCACCTCCACCATGGGCTCCCTTGAGACCTGCGTCTTGGAGGTGGTTCCTTACTCCAGAAACTTCAACTAGCTGTATGTTTGATTCATTCAATAAACATTTATTTTGCACCTGATATGTTTTAAGCAGTAGCACTATTAAAAGGATATGATTGATGCCCTCAAAGACAGCCCAAATTGTACTGTTAAATATTCACTTTTCTTAAAAGGATATGCACTAAACCCATGAGACTTGTCAGTGTACGGTGGGGGTTGTGACAGGATGGCTGATAAAGTGGCCTCAACCTTATCTGAGATGCCTTATTTAACTTATAGTAATGTTGGGGTTTTTTTGTTTTTGTTTTTAAATATATCTTTATTGATTTCAGAGAGAGGAAGGGAGAGGGGGAGAGAGAGAGAGAGAAACAATGATGAGTTATGAGATTGTGGTGGAATATTATGCAATGATTAAATGTTGCCTGCAGCAAGTTCAATGACAAGTCATAGATAAAATCAATGATGAGTCATTGATTAGCTGTCTTTTGCATGCCCCCAACTGGGGATCGAGCCCACAACCCTGGCATGTGCCCTGACCGGGAATGGAACTGTGACCTCTTGGATCCTAGGTCGATGCTCAACCACTGAGTCACGCCTGGCCGGGCTATAGTAATGTTTTAAAACAGAAATAGGACAAAATGTTAGCATATGTCACTTCTGGATGACATGTGCACCATCAGGTGTTTCTTATATTGTTTTTTGTGTTATGTATTTATTAACGCTTCTCAGGATAAATTATAATCAAGTTCCTCTTTCTTTGCACAATAGATTGTGTGTTCTTATACACTTGCTGGTAAGATCATAAATTGGTTCTTTTCTAGAACATAAGTTGACAATATATGTTAAGAGTCTCAAAATGTTAACTCATGTTAGACTGAGGACAAATCTTAAATGTGGGATGAAGATGTGTGTACAAAGATGTTCATTCACTGCAGGTGCTATTTATGCAGGTGTTCTGAAAAATGAGAAACACTCTAAATAATAGAAGATTGGCTGAGTAATTGTTAAAATCCACGTTATGAGATTGCTATGGAATATTATGCAGTGATTAAATGTTGCTTGCAACAAGTTCAAGATGTGAGAAAATACTCATAACATATCAAAAAGGAAGATGTAAAATTTCACCCTTGATATAATCTTGGAAAATGTTTAAAAACTCACATGCACAAGGAAAGGACTGGAATAAGATACTGAATTTGCTTATTAACATTGCCTCTGGGTGATGAGCTGATGGTTTAATGGTATGGCCTTTATACATCTTGCAGTTCTCAAGCTGTTTTCAGGGGGTGTAAGTTACTTTAAAAAGAGTTATTTTTATATATATTTTATATATATATATATTATATATATATATTTTATATATATATTTATATATTATATATATATATTTTTTAAATGAATATATTTATCCTCTGAATATTTACACCTGATAAAGACTAACTGGAACTTTAAGAAAACAAATCAGTTGGGAGGGTCCGTGCGAGGAGCTAGGGTTATGGAAGCTCTCACACTCTTAGGTAATCACAAGAACCCTACATGCAAGAAGCCTGCAGGGAGGACTCTATGTTTATAATAAAGCTCTGTGGTTCTAACTTCCCTTCCCCTTAATTTCCGTTTTCCCTTCTATAAGTACCCATCCATCTTGGCACACGGGCTACAAGGGGGCACGTGGCTTGCCATGTCTGCATCACTGGGTTGCAACTCTTTCTTTTCCCCCCAAATAAATCCTTTTTGGTGATGAAACACCTAGTCGGTATTATTTTTTAGTCAACACACCAAATAAGTATTTAAAAACATAAAAGAGTTCTAGGGGTACATTCTGCCCTTTTCTGGGTTAGCAGTTTCCAGACGTACATCATATCCTCGGAGAACAGCCAGGTGGAAGGACAGGAGCTGCAGGGGGATCACGCTGAGGATGCCCTGCAGGCAGTCCACCGTGTGGGGCAGCTCAATCATTTTATACGCAAACTTGGAGCTCTCGGTGTCGTCCTTGGAGCACAGAATAATCGGGCGACCCTAAAGCAGAGAAAAGTGGTTACAAAATGCAGATCGTCTCCGAAAGAAGCATCCCTCACATTCTTGTTTTTGAGATCAACATTATTGCAATGAAGACAGTGATCTTTTGTTTTTGCTGGAATTATGGGTGAGGTGCTGTGTATGACTCATGGAAAGGACAAAGTGTTTCTGATGCTTTTTGGTGAGTTTCTTTCCCTTCCCTGGCCGGGTGGTCATGCTCCTGGCTTCACTCACTCAGCACCCATTTCTGAGTGGCTTCAATGTTCCTTGCAAAGGGCAGGGAACATCCTCTCCTTGCTCTAATGGGGCTCATAGGTGAGTGGTGGGAAACAAAAACAGACAAGAAAACCAGTAAGTAACAAACTTCAGGCAAGTGCCACAAAGGCAATAAAATAGGGTAATGTGATTGGGGGAGACTGGTGAAGTCTGGGATGGCCCCTCCAAAAAGGGGAGACCTGGAAGCAGAGAGGCCAACTCTCTGGAGGTGTGTGGGAAGACATGCGGGGCAGAGGAAGCAGCCAGCGCCAAGGCTCAGAGGCAGGAAGGTGCTGTCATGAGTGGAAACAGAAGGAAGGGGTTGGATAATGCAGGCTCGAGGTCACTGTAGTTTGTTGGAAGCCACTGGAAGGTTTTAAGCAACAAATGTAGTGATTGTGTTCTACCACTTCTCTCTGACCACCATGCTGAACCAGGAGTGGCAGCAGCTGGCTCAAGCGCCTTGTCAGATGGGAACCTCACAGCCCCCCCACCTCCGGACAGCTGCAGTTTAATAAAGACTTTGGCTGGTCTTTGTCCCTGGCCCCGGGGAGAGGGCCTCTGAACTCCTGGGCTTTCCTGAGTGATAGAAGTGTCTTTGTTTTCCACGCTGGGCCCCTTGGACCACACCTCAGTTGATGCTAATGAGGTGACTCATGGTGGGCCCAACTATAGTTTCAGGATGGGGGTGAATGGGCCAGGAAGACAGACCGAGTAGTTAGAGTTGGGGCTTTGAGCCACAGGATATCAGCCTGACCTGACCTCCAGGGACAGAAGAGGTCCTGGAAACTGGGTTCAATCATGTGGCCAGTGATGCAATCTATTGTGTCTACATAATGAAACCCCAATAAAAGCTCTGGACCCTGGAGCTGGAAACTCAGGCAGCTCCTAGGCTGGTGATGTTCACTGCCGTGCAGGGAGGGGAAGCGTCCTGAGGCCATGGAAGCTTGGTGTTTTGGGGCGCTGCCTTATGAATCTCTTAAAGCTGACCCTGATTTCTATCCTGCATAATAAAACTGTAACAGTCATATAGTGTTTTCCTGAGTTTTATGAGTCAATCTAGGGAACTGCTGAACCTGAGGGACTATCAGGAAATGCAGAAGTGTGGGTAACCTGAGAACCCCTGAACTTGCAGCTGGTGTCTGGAGTGAAAGCAGTCTGGTGGAGGACAGTGCCCTTCACCTGTGAAATATGATCTAACTCCATGTGGGGAGTGTCAGTACCGCCCTCAGGACTTCCCACCAGGAGTACTTCCTCTAGTATCCTGGCTTGGGATCCAGGACAGCTCCTGGCACTCTGGGTCCTCACTAAGGAGCTGTTGTGGGCATGGTCAAAAGCTGGCCAGGCCCTTCTGAACATGTGTACCACTCATGAGGGGCTGAGGAGAGAGTGTGTGGTCATCCCTGCTCGCTGGCAGGACCCAAGCACAGACAGTGCTGGCAGACAGTGGTTGAGGTGGGCATGTATGGAAGAGAGGAGAAAGGTGGCCCCAGCCCAGCTGAGAGCCCTCACCTGGCGCGCGGTGATCTGCTGCAGAGCATTCTGGCATTTGGTAAAGCAAGGGTCCTTCATGATGACCATGATGATGGGCATCTGTTTGTCGATCAGCGCCAGGGGTCCATGCTTCAGTTCACCAGCCAGGATGCCTTCGGAGTGCATGTAGGTTATCTCTTTAATTTTCTGGGAAAACACGAGGTGGAATCAGTGTCACACTGGGAAGACACGGGGCTGGAGCACATCAACCAGAGGGGAGGATCAGCTTGAAGGCCACAAGGCGGATGGACGCACGGAGTAGTCAACAACACAGAGGGCAACTGGCAAGGCCAGGTCCAAGGGAGATGGCCAGCTGCTGTCCAGCGCATACACAAAGCCCAGCATGCAGCCTGTGTCCCCAGACCAGCCTCTCGGCACAGCCACCCACCTTGGATGGACAAGTCAGCATCAATCTAGCTTTCCCCAGGCCGCACGGCCTCCCACAGTTAGGATTTGCAATGACGGAATTGTATTCTGTCTAGCTATGCTTCCATTCAATTATTTCTGATTAATCACTTCCCTAGTTCCAGGCCATTAATAAATTGCAAAGGGTCGATCCAATTTACCTATCAAACAAAATCACACACACTGGACTGTTACTGGAATTTTCCTTGTGTTCAGGAAGATCCATTCTGTGTTACCACTAAACCCCTGTCACTGGACTGGTAAGAGTGACGAATACCTTTCCCACCTCCCCTGGAACCATTTATTTGGGTCAGGAAACACTGTTAGAAGCGTGGCTCCACTGTGAATGCTGCAGACATCTGGGGTGCCCGCCCCCAAGTGATCACTGAGGGTCACTGACTTGGGCCAGTAGCAGCATAAAAGCTCCTTTCCCTCCAAAGATTAAGTTGGAGATGCAGTTGAATATGCATCTTTCGCCAGTGCATGCAGGCACTGCAGCTGAGCCCCCAAGATGGCAGAGGCACAGAGGGGATTTGAAAGCACACCCCACCCAGGCCTTGCTTCACTGTGCCCCGAGGAGCAGCGTGCTCCCACTGCCTCTGGCAAGGGTCAGAGCCTCATTGGAAGCATGTGGAAGTTGGAGCACTGTGGTCAGGCTCCTCCATTATTCTCTGACTGGTTCTTGTGAACCTATTGCAGGCTGCTCATGGCAGTGGGAAAAAAGCAAGGTCCACATAGACCTGACTTCGAATCTCAGGTCAGTCGCTTCTGCTACGTAATTTTGAGTGAGATGAGTTTTTTGGAGGCTCAGTTTCCTCCTGGGTAGACTGTGGACAATAATTGTCAATCTCTCAGAAGATGCTAGTGGGGCATAAATGGCCTAATCTAGATGGAGCCTGACACAGGCTGATACCTCTGGGGCTCACCCAAGGGTGTCCTACCCCTCTATCCTGGGAGAATAAAGATTGGGAGCCCTATCTTTATGTTCCCAGGGCGAGAACACTTGGTAGTGAGCTGGTGCTCAGTGCAGCCTCGCATGGTGGACAATGGGCCCTCAGCGCTCCCCTACTCTAGCCCAGTGCCCTGTGCTCCTCTGTGCTGGTGGAATGGAGGTTGGGCAGAGAGGACTCACCAGGGCTCCTTCCAGGCATGTGGCGTAGTTATAGCCCCGCCCCATGACGAGGAGCGACCTCTGCGTGTAGAGCTCCTGGGCGAGGTCAAGGATCTTCTGGTCCAGTGACAACACCTCCTTGATCAGCTCTAAGTCATGCACACAGCAGAAGGGGAGAGTCTGTTATACCGATTTTAGACCAAGATTCACAAAATAAAATATAGTGTATAAGACAAGGCTCACATCATAGTACACTTGGCTTCCTTGAGTTAATTTAAAAGGGTTTTAAACTTAGGATATGGTAAATAACTTGGGTTACGGGCCAGGATTTTATTGGGATGGCGATTCATATTTGTGTGCATACTTTCCTGAGCATGTAAGATAAGTAAGTGTTATTTCTAGTTCCATTTTACAGGTAAGGCAACTGAGGCTCAGAGAGGCTAAATCCCAAGCTGGCCCAGCCAGTGGGGCTCAGTGGTTGAGCGTTGACCTATGTCGATTCCTGGTCAGGGCACATGTCCGGGTTTCGGGCTCGATCCCCAGTGGGGGGTGTGCAGGAAGCAGCCCACCAATGATTCTTTTTTTTTTTAATATATTTTTTTATTCATTTCAGAGAGAAGAAAGGAGAGGGAGAGAGATAGAAACATCAATGATGAGAGAGTCATTGATCGGCTGCAGCCCACAACCCGGGCATGTGCCCTGACCGGGAATCGAACCCCGATCTCTTAGATCCTAGGTCGACGCTCAACCGCTGAGCCACGCCCGGCTAGGCAATGATTCTCTCTTATCATTGATGTTTCTATCTCTCCTTTCCTCTCCCTGAAATCAATAAAAACATATTTAAAAAAATAATAATAAATTCCAGACTGGCCAGTTACAGAGCTGACATTCCAGATCAACACCCCTTGTCCAGGCCCCATGCCACGTCGGAAGACAAGGCCAGCATAAGTTGGAACAATGGCTCTCAAACTTTTTGGCCTTAAAACTCCTGTAAACTCTTAAAAATTATTGCAAATTCCTAAAAGCCTTTGTTTTTGTGGGTTATATCAATATTTAACAGATTAGAAACTGGTAAAATTAAAGATACTCATTTATATAAAAGTAACAAAAAATCCCATTATATACATATTTTTAAAATCAGTGAGAATAGTAGCATTGCATTTTGCAAATATATATATATTTTAAATATATCTTTATTGATTTCGGAGAGAGGAAGGGAGACGGAGAGAGAGAGACAGAAACATCAATGATGAGAGAGTCATTGACCAGCTGTCTCCTGCACGCCCCCCACTGGGGATCAAGTCCACAACCCGGGCATGTGCCCTGACTGGGAATTGAACCTTGATTTCCTGGATCCTAGGTCGATGCTCAACCCCTGAGCCACGCCCAGCCAGGCGTTTTTTGCAAATCTTAATGTCTGACTTAGAAATAAAATCAGATTCTCATATCTGCTGCCTCATCCAATCTGTTGTGATAAGATCTTTTGGTTAAAGTATAGGAAGAAAATATGATCTCATAGAAATTTGTAGTTGGACAAGGGAGAGATATTTAAATCGCTTTTTCAAATCATTGTGAATGTTCTTCTTTGACACTACACTAAATAAGAAGCAACAATTTCTTAAAAGGGTAGTTGTAAATATGGAATCTGAAATCAGATCAATAAACTTTTCCTCCCTTGTTACATGAAAACGTGTTGGTCTAACTTGCATTTATTTAAATGAATCTTTTATACTTGCATGATTTTGTAACATCACGCATTGGCCATTTGGAAACTACTGGTTCACTGAATTACGCAAATGGACACATTTCATTATAAAACATTTTTTAAAAAAATCACATTTGTTAAAATCACCACGATCTCATCAGAGATGTCTTTAAGCGCTGTGGTCAAGCTCTCAGTTTTCCTAAATCTTAAGTTTCAGCTGAAGGCTGGAAATTTCCCACTGGTAACAAATACCATCAGTTGTTTTCCTCAAAGTGTTGGGCTAACTTTGTTATGTTTGAGAAGATGCCTGCCACATACCCAAATCAGCGTGCTACTCAAACAATCCCTTTTCTTTGGAACAACCCTCGTGCTTCAGGGTCCAGCAGAAGTACTTCACCCATACTTCCCACTGGTTACAGAGAGTATTAAAAAGCATTGCAATGTAGTGAGACTAACGCATTTTACCGTTTCATCGAGGGCATTCGTAAGTGAGGCTGGGTGCCTGGTGGTTGAAGAGCGTGGTGCCTCTGCTGTGGAGAGCAAGAAGGGGCCAGTGGTGGCCACACTGCCTTTGCAAATGTGCACACGGCAAAAAGGGCAAATACGTCTTGTTTATTATAAATAATGTGTTACTATGAATATGGATTTGACTGCAAAGGTCTTGCAGACCCCTAGGACCTGTGGGCCGCATCTTGAGAACTGCTGACTTAGACATCAGGATAGAATCCTGTTTTTGCAGGGTTACTACCTGCTTAAAGTTAAGAATGCTTTTCTTGCCCTAAATTTTCAGCATGTTGTCTTGGCCAGGTTCAGATCCCTAGGCTTTGCATGGCTAGATAGTGGCTTTCCCTCATTGCCCTCTCTGGGATCGGCCCCTGGCTCCTGGGGAGGACCCAGGGCTGCCTTGTCCAAGGGGTGAGGTCTTTTCATTTCATACTCTGAGAGCTGCACAAAAGAAACCTAAGAGATCTCTCTCCTTCCCTAGAGTGTAAGTGGGCTGAAGGAAAGGAGCTGCTGCTTATCCTGGCAGTGCCAGGATGGCCTCAGGGCAGGGCAGCTGGTCCAGAATACATGTGAGTACAGTGAATGAGTGAATGAATGAATGAATGAAACCATGTGCTGCCCAAAGACCTTGCAACTTTGTGCCACACTGTATATCTCACCGACTGCGGAAGATGGAGCCTAGCAAAAGAGGAGTTTGGTGAGACTATAAGGGAGCGGTTTGGGACAGGAAGAGACTCGGGGCCATGTGCTCTTTCTCAGCTGTTTCCTGCGCACCTACTGTAGGATGCCTGCCCTGACCAGGCACCCGGTATCCAGCAGTGACTGTGACAAGGTTGTGTGCTCAGGGAGCTGACGTGTTAGTTGGGGAAGACAAGCCAGTACATAGGTGAACAGGTAATTTTGGATCACAGCATGTGTTATAAAGAAAAGAAACTGGCTGGCCTGGCCGGAGTGGCTCAGCTGGTTGACTGTGTCGTCCTGTGCACCGAAGTGTTGCCAGTGATTCCTGGTCGAGGGGTGTGTACAGAAGGCAACCGATTAATATTTCTCTCTCACATTGATGTTTCTCTCTCTCTCTCTCCCCCCTTCCTCTCTCTAAACATGTCCTTGGGGGAGGATTAAAAAAAAAAGAAGCGAAACTGGCTAACATTTCATAGAGTTGAGACAGGGGAGTGAGACCTCAGTTAGGGTGGCCAGGGAGGGTCCCAGGAGGTGACATTTGAGCTGGGACTTGCGATAAGAAGCCATATGCTGTTTGAAGAGCTAGAGGAAGAGGGTTTCTAAAGGAAAGAGACAGTGCAAAGGCCCTGGGGTGGAAAGAGGTTGGCACTCCTGAGGATCAAAGGTGAGTGAGGACCCCCCCATCAAGAGAGGGTGGGGGAAGGGAAGTCGATGACGTCTGAGGTCAGGGGCCCAGCATGCAGAGCTCCTGGGACTGGTGAGGAGTGTGGACTTCAATCCTGGCCCAGTGGAGAGGAGGAAGTTTTGAGGAAAAGGGTATGATTAACAGCATCGCTAACAGTGAGTCAGGAAGAACAGCCCACTGGGATTTGAAAGTTAAGGGGAGTGTCATTTTGGAACATACCAGGTAACGTCTGTAGGCCTTGGATGATCTCCCGCCGTCTATCTTGTAGTGAAATGCGGTCTTCAGACATCATCAGGCCAAACATCACCAGGGAGATGAACTGACTGGTGTAAGCCTGTGGAGAAATGGCAATGTTGGCAGAGGGGGCGAATGTGCTGGTGGCAGCCACGTGAGAGGGGCAGGTCACCGGGGCCCCCCTCGGCCTAGGCCTACCATCCACCCGCCAGCCGAGGCCCTCCCACCAGGGTGCACACAGCTTCTTTACCTTGGTGCTGGCCACGCCGACCTCCGGGCCTGCATTGATGTGGACACCGCAGTCAGTCTCTCGAGAGATGGAGCTGCCCACGGTGTTGGTGACGCCCACGGTCAGGGCCCTGCGCTCCTTACAGTAACGCAGTGCCAGGAGGGTGTCTGCGGTCTCACCTGCCACACAGACCCTTCCCTTCAGCTGTGTGTTCACAGGTGCATGGCTCTGCCCACCCAAACCCTCAGCCCCCCATTCATTTCCTCCCCACTCTTACACAAAAATCAGTGTCCAGTCACAGCCAATTTGCGCCCACAAAGAAAATGCATGCTCGATAATTTTGCTGCTTGATTCTTAGATTCAAGATTCCACTGCTATTTATGTGGCAAGCACTTTCTCACCCACTGTTCCATTGACTCTCATGGCAGTCCCATGAGGGCCATCGTCCCCATTTCCCCTTGAGGATGAGGGACTCAGAAGAGGGAATCAATGCCTTGCTCACTCAAGGCCACTTTCGGTGGGTGATGGAGTCAGCACCAACCTGGGCGGGCTCGGGCCCCAATGCCCTTTCTATAGCTCTAAGCTGCCTTATTCAGAATGTGCCGAAATTTAATATTTAAAAAGCAAGACTGTCCCCAAATGGCATTTCTCAAATAAATCTTGTTATAAAGAAAAACACTTCTTGTAGCCTCACAATGTGGACAAAAATTATTTTTATAATAAAACTACTTCATTGGCTCACGCATAAGCCAGCACAGACTCCCTGTGTTTCCAAATCCTAAAGAACTCAAACTAAATCAAATAGGATCCAGACCATAAAATCAAACTCATTTGATGTCTGCTCAACCACTGCTCTTGGCTGTGCCTTTCCTAGCGCTTCTGCAGTGCAGGCTGGTGCTACTCTATGGCCCAATCCCTTTTCCCTTTTTCTCTTCAGACTTGCATCTAGCACACCGGGGTGTCACACAGCCCTTTCTCAGTGCCTACAGGGTTTGGGGCTCAGAGGTGGAGAGCAGGACAGCTCTATCTTCATCATCCTCGCTCCCCAGTTTCTGGTACAGTATTTTTTAACTTAATGGAAAGGGCTAAACAAAATGAAACTTTAAAACCCTCTGTGAAGATACTCAAGAGCAGCTACGACATTATTTTCACATGAAATCCACCTCTGTTCTTTGGTGAGTGGCTCCCACCAAGTCATGAAACATTTTTAGGTTTGGATGGATCATAAACTGACAATGTTGGCAACTGAAGTCACATGGCAGCACCTGGGTACAAAGTGCTCAGCCGGATGGTGGGTGTGTCTGTATTAGTGCCTCTTAGCTTGTCAGTGAAATAGGATAAAAAATCCAAAATTGAAGGCCTAATATCCATTGGAACTCTCAATATGGCTTCCATTTTGTGGTTAGGTTTTCTTCCTTTTGTGAAAAAGATACATTCTGAAGTACTCATGGATGAAATAACACGACGTCTGAGAGTGACTTCCAAATAACCCAGTGGAGGGGAGGGGTTCACGTGGGTATCGATGACACAAGGTCTGCTGAGTTGATCATTGCTAAGACTAGGAAATTCCTTGTGGGAATTTCTACTTTTATAAAGACTTGGAAATTTTCGATAATTAAAATGTTTTTAAAATCCTCCTAGAGCTTTGTGCAATTAGTCAGCATAACACATGTAAAGACCACTGCAGATTACAGTCATCAGGTGATGTTCCACCTGATGCTCACGGTGACAAGTGAGAGGGGAGCAGGTCCAAGCCTATGGCCACGAGTCACCTCTCCAACCCTCTGCCCAGCCCGACTGTAGCAAACACCCAGCCTAGTGAGAGGATGGTACCCAGTGGGGTTTGCTGAGCCGGCCCTACCCTGGAGCAGGGTCTCTCCACACCTCCCCTTGCTGGCAGCGTGGGCACTGCACAGCAACCACATAGCCCTCGAACCAGCAGAATTTTGAAGAACTCTCTTACTTAAACCCAGCACACATTTATGGCACCTTGGTGGGTGGTCCCATAAACCTTGGACTTGAAATACCAGGAGAAGGAAGAAGCCCTGGCTGCATGGTCCTCCCCATAAAATGAGACAGAAACTGATGGTGCTGCGGGTGAAATGACCAGATGCATGAGAGAGCCGCATGTGGCTGGTGCACAGAGAACCTCGCTGGATGAAGGAGGGAGGAAGGCACAGGGTGAGTTACTGAGAGGACAGCCCTGAGTGAACTAACCCAAACCTGTACCCCCTACCTGACTGGCTGATGAAGAAGCAGACATCGTCCCTGAACACCGGTGTGTTCCTGTCCAGGAAATCGCTAGCAAGTTCAACCATCACGGGGAGCTCGGTAAGTTCCTCCAAAACTTGCCGTGTCTGAAGCCAACAAGAATGGAGACTAAAGTCAGTCACGACGCTACAGGGACATCGGCAGCTGGGCTTCTAGGGGACAGTTTGTGAAATGGAGCCTCTGTATCTGGGTGGTGAGGCAACTTCAGGTACTCAGGGCGAACAGCAGAAGGGACCGTACCAGCTCTCACACTGGCTCACAGGAACTGAATTTGGAAGACCAAGCGTGTGACAGCATGTAAGATGCATCTTGTCCTAGGCCACCACTACCTCCCCGGCCACCAGGGCCCAGCACATGGCACTTACAGCCACAGCGGCATGGTAGCTGGTTCCACAGCCAATCACGATGAGCCGTCGGCACCGCCGAATCTCCTTCAAGTGGGCCTTCAGGCCGCCCAGGAGCACTGTGGGGCACATGCAGGGTGTCAGAGTGAGCCCTGTCATACAGGGACTGCACAATGGCCTGGGGTGAGGTCCAGGGATTACCTGTGTTGGTCTCAAAGTTCACCCGACCTCTCATAGTATTGAAAACTGATTCTGGCTGTTCAAAGATCTCCTTCTGCATAAATGCACTGAAGTTACCTGCCCAAGTAAACATCAACAAGACAGGTTAGTTTTCATATAGTTCTATTTCCAGGGCTTAACTTTTAATCAAGACTTTATGCAATTAGTCAGCATGACACATGTAAAGACCACTGCAGATTACAGTCATCAGGTGATGTTCCACCTGATGCTCACGGTGACCATCAAGAGGAAAGCAGGTCAGGCTCGATTACTATTTCAGTTTATACACTCGGCCTTTCCATCGGGGGGGGGGGGGGGGGACGAGAGTAACAAATTTGGGCTGGTCTTCCTGGGCCACACTCCTCTTAGCAAGGCCAGAAGAAAGTAAAATGCTTTCCTTCCCAAAACTCACCTACTTAGGGAAGTACAAATTAAGCCTGCCCAAAGAAAGAGACCGGTTTCTTTTTAACAAACACCCTTCTAGCTTCTGTATTAAAGGAAAACCTTTCGGTCGCATGTGTATTTCCAGGCTCTGATGTGAATGGGGTTGGAGAACATCAATGTGGCCGTGTAGCTGCAGCATGTTAAGGCCCCAGCATGCTGCGCTTGATGATCTGGAGGTGTTCTCTGGGACACACACACATGCCATTGCAGTGTCCCTGTCTGCTACCTTCAGCAGAGGACTTATACAAAAGGTGCCACGAAGCAAATAGGTGAAGAGGGGTCTGGCCACTGCAGACACAGGATCAGGGAAAGGGCTCTCTGAGTGGGTGACATTTCATGGGACATGATCAAAAGGAACTATCCTATGAGAGGAACAATAAATGCAATGACCCCCAGAGTGGGCAAGCCCAGGGCCTGTCAGTAACAGGGCGGCTAGGATGGCCAGGGCATAGCAGGAAAGGGTAGAGCGAGGTGGGGCCAGACTGCATGTGGGGGTTTGTGCGTTTTATTTTCAGAACAGTAGGAAGCCATTCGAGGGCTTTAAACAGCAGGACAAAGGTTCTGATTCATGTTCTTAAAAGTTTAGCCAGGCTGCCCTGTGGAAAGAGGGTGCGGGGAGATGAACATGGGTGCAGGGAGAGAGGCTCTCCTTGAGAGGAGAGAGTGGTCCCTAGTTTCCCCGTTACCACAGGTCTTCTGCCAGAGATTGATACCTGGGGCACAGAAATGTGTCCCAAAGTCAGTGAAGGAGGCAGTTGATGGACTGGTTAGATCGAGCAGAGGGACTGGCACCTGGATATAGTCAGATGCTCCCCTGTAAGAGCTAGGGCAGGCTCCCCATGTCCCCTGAGATCACTGCAGCCCTTTCTGGGAGGCCCCAGTAAGCAGGTGGGTCATGGCACCCACCCAGGACAGGGCAGAGAGGCTCAGGGGCTTCCCCAGGGAATGCCTGCCCCCAGAGGACACCTGCCTTTCATGATCTGCTGCAGTTCCATCTGCAAGGTCTGGATGGCTCGAGATGGGTCATCACTAGCCGAACGCTTGACCCGGTGAATGGAGAGCTTCCCATCAGCCGCTGCAGCAATGTCATCGTCCTCGAGGAAGATGACCCGGTTGGTGTGTTCTATGATAGCACTGGGGCAAGGAAAACATGGGTATCACGGGCAGGGACTGTGCTCGACAGCTGCAGACAGCCCTTGGTCACTGCCTCCCCAGTGTGAGCCCACATCAGTGCACTGAATGGCATTTTAGGAGGGAAGGGACATCACATATTGATTTATTTCCCAGAGGAGGGCCACTAAGAACTGAAATCTGCCACCACCCTGCCCCTGGTGAGCTGGGAGAAAACAGCTCCTATGGGGGGCTGCAGCCAGTCATTCTTGATTACACAGTCCTAGGAAAGAAAGAAAACAAAGCTTGGCTACCTTGCATCGGAAGCAAAGAAGAATTCCACAGCTTTATTGCCCACGGCATGAAGGCAGGTCGAGCTGTCCAGCCTCTGCATCCTCGATTTACAGATGTTCTTCACATTCTCAATATTGCCTAGCAAATTGAAGGAGAGGATCGCAAATCACGTTAAACTCTTTTGTTTGAATAACATGAAGCATGCAGCCCATTTCCCCTTTGAATATGTGTGGGGGAGATTTGCAATTTTTAGCTTTGGCTGTGTCAGCCAAATAGTGTGAAAGATCCCCAAATAGCGAGAGCATTTAAACGGCTGCAGAGAGAGCACATGAAATCAACTCTGGAGTCTGGGCACGGGGGCCTGCATATACGAGCCGCACACCATGCCCTTTACTTGGGTATATGTTAAAAAATATTCACAGTAAAAAAGCTTTTGGAGAAACAGAGACAAGTCTCAGTTGCCTGAGGACCTTCTGGATCTGGTGTCATGTGCAGGCCGCCCGGGCACGGTGAGGGCCTCATGCCTCCAGGGGTGGGGCTGCTTGTGCTGGAGCAGCACCATCCGGTCCTCCTGAAGGGACTCACATGTCATGTACAGGATGGGGATCTGTTCTGTGGAGAGCTTGTATTTGCTCCGCACTCCGATGAGCAGGGGGCTGCCTCTCCTGTAGGGATAAGAGGGGATCGAGTTAGCCATCACCTCAACATCTGGGATGGGGCTGGATGCCCTCTGAGCACTGAGGACAGTCCCCACATCTAGCCTGTTCCCTGAGGCAAAGGGTCCTGTTGAGGTCCCACACGATAGACTCCTGGGCCACAGGAAGATGTTCCCAGGGCTTGGAGCAGGGACCAACAGGCTAGTGTTGAGAATTCCAGCTCGCTTCTAGGGTGCCACCCACCTGCTCAGTGAGTTCCCACATGGTGCTGGCACCAGAACCAAGTCCCTGTGAAGCCCTGGCAGCAGCAGGTACACTTAGGGTCTCCACCTGCCTCTCTTCCCTGCCCATCTCTAAAGAGAGAGCCCTCGAGGCACAGGATCTGCACAAAGACTCTCCTTGCCCCCCTTTCACCTGGTTAAGGTGTTCTCCAGCTTTGGGGAGCATTCAACTGAATGGCTTTGGGTCTGCTCAACTTTGTGGCCTATTTAAAGCACTTTCTAGGGCAGTTTTGTTTCTGCCTAAGGAATACCTCGATGAAGTTTTGAATCTCAGACCTGCACAAGGCAGACTCCATCACAAAGGGGACAGTGATGGGAATTTCCTGCAGCTGACCTGACTGAGGGACCATAACTCAGGGCCCCTGTACCCCCACCCCAGCTCAGCCCCCAGCACCAGAAGGCAATCTTCAGTAAAGTGCTTTATGAATTCCTTTCTGGTCACAACTTCTACAGCTAATGTGTTTATAAGGAATTATTCTATGATTTGAATGGCATCCTGCCTCCAAAACCTAATTATCTGCTCATCCTTACAAATGACATCATGCAAATCAAATTCACAATGGTGCACAGCGTAGTAAGCAGTTCACTTTTGTAGCTCAGGAACTCCAGACCTGCCATTCTTAGCAGGAACCTGGACATCAACATCCCAATAGTTACTAAAGAACACAGGCCCTTCCTCCCCTACATGTTAACTTGCTAATACGAAGAAAACACTGAGAATGTATTGACAACTTAAAAGCACTGTCTCGAACATCTTAATTAGAATACAACAGGGTAATATTTTACATCAGCCAGTTTCTTGCTAACTTAGATCAATGTATTCATGAATGACTTGTTAAGTCAGCCAGAGTCCAGCCCATGTATGTCCACTTAGCGTGCTAACCTGACTCAATACAGGCGCTAAATAGTTCTTCATTGATAACAGATCTTGTTTTCCAGCGCTGTTGCCTATTTGGACCTCACTCTGACTTCTCCAAGTAGGGGGACAAAGTCTGTGATTGCAGAAGGTGCAGTGAGCACCCTGAATATTCTAGACACTCTTTTATTATATACAAAGCATATCAGAGACATAGTTCTGGCTCCACTGGGGAACTAGCTTAAGTAGTCTTTATAATAATGGCCGTGAGAAAGCCCTGTAGCTATCTGTATTTCTTGGCAAATGTCTCCCTCAAGTGCTTTTTTATGGATTGAGCCCTGTGGCTTCTCTGGATTTGTGATATATAATGCTCCCAACACATCCCAAAGATTGTCCTGCAGGTTATAGAGCCATTAGTTACAGACAATTCAGAAAAACAAAACTTTACTGCTTCCTCTTACTGTCTTCTACATTCATTTAAAATAATAATATCATGATAATAGCAGATTTTAAAAGGGGGTTCTAAATTTGATAAGGACCAACAGGTATAATTCTATAATTTGAAGGAATAAAATTCCAAATGATAAATTAATTCCTATCTTAGAAAAAATAAAATCATAATATTTTTCCTGCCTAGATAGTTTGACAATCTGCAAGGGAGAGCCTCACCCTCTCTTGTCCTGTCTCCCAGGGCCATAGGTGCATTTCTTATGGCTCCCCAGTGCCTTCAGAATGAAGCCTGCAGCCACAGAGTATCCAAGGCCTCTGCGCATATTCCCACTCCCCATCATCCCTCGAGTGTCTCCATGACCTTGTTCTCTGCTGTTCCCCATGCGTGGTACCCAGCAGGTGTCAATAAGCACACACTGAGACTGGAAGAGCCTCAAGTCCCAACAGTACCCTGTTCCCCTCCATCCTGGCCTGACTATAGATCCTAGCAGTGCCACGCTTGCTCTGGGCCCTTTGCCTTTACTCATGCCAGTCCCTCTGTCTGCCTCCCCCAGGCTGACATCTGCTCTCCCCAGGCCCCCAGTGTGCTGCCTCTTACCCCAACCCCCCATCACAGAGTATCACTATCTCTGCCCTGCTCTGTCTTCCTGCACAAATATCCTGGCCTTAACGGCAGGACCATGTCTGATGTCACCAGGTCCTCAGGGTCCAGCACATAATAAATGCTCAGCAAATATTAGTTGGATGGATAGATGGACAGATAGAGAGATGAATGGATGGATAGATGGGTGGCTGGATGGATGGCTGGACAGACAAATGGACAGATGGATGGATGGACAGATGAATGCATGGACAAATGGATAGCCAGATGAACAATCAACCCATGTGAATATAAAATAGGATGGCAGTCATACACCTGCTTGTGTAAATCTATAGTGCTGGGGGCTCTGAGGGCTCTGACAGAGGGTCCTGGGACACCCCCGCCATGAAGGTGATGAAGCTTGAGCTTTGGGCCTGGGCAGCCTCTTCTCTACTGGATTCAAACCAATGTTCATTTTTGTTCCTAGTTTCATGTTCATAATTTTGCATGCCTTTTCTAAAGGGAGTCTCTGAAATTACATAGGCTTTAAGCCCCATGAAAGCTGGATCTGCCTTTACTATATAATTTTATTTTAAATTTGAATTTGTTGTCAACCTCTAAAAATATGGAGATTTCAAATAAAAATCCAACTCTGTTTTTTCTTTCAAAAAGGCAGAAGCTCTGGCCAAAGAGATGATGGGGTGCATTCTTTGTGGCTAAGCCACAGTTGTCTTTTCGATAGAGCAAGTACCTTCCAGTTTTCCAGAGGCCCTGTGGCCCCCTGTGCCTCAAGCTAGGTGATTATATTTTAGTTATTTGCTATTGGAAATATAAATGTGTTTGCCTTACCTTGTGGCAACAGCTTCTCCGGGATAGTGGATGCTCTTGAAAACCAACGCGAATGCTCCTTCCTGAAAACACAGGGAAGAGATGTGAGGAACAACTCATGCTGGCTGAGCCAGGCCACTGCAGCTGGGCCTGACATCCCTGACGCATCTCCCTGGGCCCCTCTTCACTGCAAGTGGTCCTGGGGTCATGCTGGCAATGCTCACTCAGAGCACCGAATGCAGGACAGCAGGGTGACATCAGGAGGAAAGAGACATAGACGGTGCCATGCTGATTACGAAGACCAGACCTTGCAGGTATCTTGTGAGCAACAGCAACCATGAGGAACAAGTCCCAGCTCTGCGATGAACTGAGTGAACTGGTGCATCAGAACCAGGGGCCAGGTGAGAACCAGAGCCAGGACTCCTGCCCCCTGGAATAGTACCTACTCAGGGAGCACCTGTAGGATTAAAGGGGCTGATGCTCCATGACCTGCACTTAGCTCAACTCACACTGGCACCTGGATTCAAATCCTGGCTCCACCCTTAGCTGGGCAACAGTGCAGCCTTCTTTGTGCCTCGCTGAAGACTAGTCCTACCTTGCATGGCTTCTGTGAACCGGTGCATTGGAATAGTGCCTGACATCCAGAGAACCCAACAGAAGCACGAGTTATTATTATGTCATTATTATTTCTACGGTGAGGACTGTCAACTGTCCTTTGTGCCTCAGCTTATTGGTTTGCACAAACCAGAACTGGAATCCAGTTCTCCTAACTCAAGGCTCCAAATGCTCTTTGCATTAAAATCCTTAATGCATAATTCTCTCCTACATTCTGACTAGCCTGCACTAATTTGCCATGACTCTAGTAGACTTTGGTCAGACATGGCCAGCTATACATCTGGATTTCCATGTGAAATCCCACAAGGTTTGGGACCCTGGGCAGATCTAAGGACCCGTGCAGTCAGCGTGCTATGGCCAGTTTGCCTACTGGAGGGACCCCAAGTCAGCATCCCCAGGCCTTAAAGGGCCTTTTGCACTGCCCCAAATGAAAGGGCATCAGGCAGACCCTGAGCAGCCTGACATTCACCCTGCAGGCTTTGTCTACAACAGCGGTTTTCAACCTTTTTCACCTCATGGCACATAAATTAATTACTAAAATCCTGCAGTATGCCAAAAAATGTATTTATTGCTGATCTGACCAAAAAAATAGGTATAATTTTGATTCATTTGCACTAGATGGCAGTTGTGTTTGTGGTTTGTCTTGTTTTTTGTTAATCCTCAGCTGGGGATATTTTTTCCATTTTATTTATTTATTTATTTATTTATTTATTTATTTATTTATTTATTTATTTTTAGAAAGTGGAAGGGAGGAAGGAAGGGGAGAGAGAGAGAGAAAGCAAAGTTGATGTGAGAGACCCATTGATTAGTTGCCTCACACACAAGCCCCAAATAGGGCTCAGGATGTAACCTACAACCCAGGTACGTGCTCTTGACCAGGAATTAAACCTGAGACCCTTTGGTGCTCAGGCCAACACTCTAACCACTGAGCGACGCCCACCAGGGTGGCTGTTGTCATTTTTTTATTTGACAATCTGAGGGAACAGAAGTCAGTGCCCCTGACTAAATAGTCAGGTATTACATGTTTCAAAAATTCTTGTGGCATACTGATTGAAAATCGCTGGCCTACAACAAAGTAGGACTGAATAGAATATGCTTCTCGTTCTCTGCCCAAAAGAACTGTGTTGCTTCAGGTAAGAGAAGTCACTGAAGTTTAAAAGTGCCATCCTTGGGGAGGTATTTCTGAAATTTAAAAATACAAACTCAAAAGAGGAAGTACTATGCTGCAAAGCCAAGCTGCCTTGCTGCCCGTTACACAGTACATTATACTTTATGTATGGGTCAAATTCTTTATTTATAAACGTGTCCTCTAAATGATAACCCCCAATAGGGGAGTCATAGAGCAAAAGGCTCTATAGTAGACTTACTTTTTAAAAAAAGACTCTGGCCCTGGCCAGTTTGGCTCAATGGTTAGAGCGCTGGCCCTCAGACTGAAGGGTCCTGGGTTCGATTCCGGCGAAGGGCACGTGCCTTGGTTGCAGGCTTGGTCAACCCCCAGCCTCAGTCCAGGGCGCATGTAGGAGGCAACTGGTTGATGTGTCTCTCTCACATCGACGTTCCTCTCTCTCCCTCCCTTATACAGTTTCTCTGAAAACCAATGGAAAAAATATCCTTGGGTGAGGGTTAAAAAAACCCTCTGCAAACACCAAGGGCGATATATTTTCAACCACACTGTTGTAGCCCAGCAGGCGGGCTCTGACTGCGGGTGTCCCACCATCTCCTCCCTGAACAGTCTGCGGGCCGCCCCCATCTTGGAGGAGCCACTGGGCGGCACTGATGCCCAAGGGGCAGGCTCTGGGCTCTGGAGGCCTCTCCTCCTCCCCGACTACCCCCGAGGGACCTGGGTCTGTCCCACCTCCTCCTCCAAGGAGGGGCCTCTCTTGGATAATTCCCCCAGCGTATGTCCCTTAGCAGGGACTTCATTCTGTGGGTCCAACCCTCTGGGATGTCATGAATCTCTCTCCTGGATCATTCCCTTCAGTGGACAGACCTGATCTGATGTCTATCCCAAAAGCACAATTCTCCCTCCGAACTGCAACCCTCTCTTGCCACTAGGCCATATCTTTGCACGCTTCCTCTCCACTCAAGCTTCTTGACAATCTGCACCCACTCTCTTCACTTCCCCTCCCTCCCTCCCTCCCTCCCTCCCTCCCTCCCTCCCTCCCTCCCTCCCTCCCTCCCTCCCTCCCTCCCTCCCACTCAGGAAAGATGCTGGGCTGCATCTTCCCGGGGACAAATAATTACTTTACTAAAACAGTACAAAAGACTACAATTCTAAGTTGACATTGGTGAAGTGCATCTAGGTAACTAATGGCACAAACAACTCAACTGAAAAGATGACAGTGTCAACCACCACCACCGAGGTCCTTTGTGCAGCCTGGGGTCATAAGAAGCCACCGTTGGGGGGCCAATCAGAGTTTCAGAGGTGTTAACATGAGTCAAAGCACTTCCATTTTGTGTTTACCACTCAAACCTCAGAACTTCTCCAAATATTACAAGGATGTAAATCTTAACGCCAGATGCTGCAGAAGAGCCAACTTGAATTCTCAGGTACTTTGCATAAATTTTCCTAATAAGTGCTTACGAAAAACGCAGGGATGACTTAGACAGGTGGGACTCATAACTCACCAACTGCTGAATGACTCTCTCAACCAGTGTTGAAAATGTGATGTCCTCAAACTCTCTGTTGTCGAACACGTATTTGATCAGCTTGGCGATAGTCTCCGTGTCTGTTTCTGACTCAAACTCATATCCTTTGCTTTCCTGGAATATTAGGTTGGCCACAGAGTGTCAGATAATGTCATTGCGAAATGCTGGACTGGCTAGCTCCCCCTCCTCCCTATGACTTGCCCTCAGAGTGACTTAAGGAGAGAACAGGGAAATGTGAAAGGGATGAGAAATGCTTGCCAGAATCACATAGCACAACACCACTGAGTCACTCAGTATTCTCTGAGATCACCCCACCTCAGAAGCTTGTTTCTGCCACGAATCTGGACATTGCAAAATACGAGCCGTGATCAGATGAGTTGAGTCAAATCCACCCACATCCCAGCCAACACCACAACCTTTTCTTCGTTTTAGACACTTGCCATCTGCCTTCCCACCCCACATTCCATTTGGTGTATGAGTCGATAATTTAGTGCAGACGCTCTAATGATAGGAAGTTCGTGTTCTTTTGATTCTACGACTGTAGCGGCTCTTGTGAATGCGTGTGCCCTGCTCTCTCTTCCAGCAAGATCTGAGGCGGTGGCTGAGCTGGGGCTGAGGTTTGTGTCCAATGTGGTGACGTAGCCAAGAGTGGCTGTCCCTCAGCTTCTGCTTTTGCTTCCGGAGGGGAATGAGCTAGCAGGAAAGTTTCTGGGGAAGACCAATAGCACTTGACTTAGATGTTACCCAGAGGCAGTAGCTTACCAGAAATTTCTTCAGGTCTTTGTAATTTGTGATGATCCCATTGTGAATGACAACGAATTCTGGAAGAAAAGTTTCAAGAGTGAAATGCTATGAAGAAGTGAAGATCAAGTCAGGTGTGAAAGGAAACAATTCAGCAGCTTGAAACTCTGCAGACTTTGCTCCTATAGGGACGTCTGTCAAGCAAATGTCACTTACAGTTACTAGAACTGATGTCTGCTATGACTACAATTTCAACCTGAGGACATACACATTCCTCTTTCAATCAAGAGCACCCACCAACCTGACCACGGACAGAGCTCTCCTTGTGGTCTACAGTGTCACCAAAAAAGCGTTGCTATTTATGTCGATGGGGCTGGTTAACCCTTCATTACCCAAAAACAATTCCAGGAATTCTCAACCGGTTCAAAGAAGTCACACACTAGTGGTCCACACATATGCTCCTGTTTGACTGCACTGAATTGTAAAAAGATTTGAGCTGAAATGTTTTGAGTTTTCATTTAAAAATCCTGCTTTTCTTTTTTTTCTTTTTTTAAAAATATATCTTTATTGATTTCAGAGAGACGAAAGGAGAGGGATAGAGAGATAGAAACATTAATGATGAGAGTCATTGATCGGCTGCAGCCCGCAACCCAGGCCTGTGCCCTGACCGCGAATCGAACCCTGATCTCCTGGATCCTAGGTCGATGCTCAACCTCTGAGCCACACCTGGCCAGGCTAAAAATCCTGCTTTTCTTCTAGGAAAATCCCCAGAAGTTCTGGCACCCCTGGGCTCCCCCCCACCCCCCTTGTGGCCAGGAGCAGACCTCCACCTCCTGCGCTCCAGCAGCAAACCCGCTCCCTTGGGAAGCTCACGTACAGGTGGGGCGGGGAAGATGAGGGCAGTCCCCTTCGTTGCCACTGCACATCTCAATAAATAGCTGAGAAAAAGGTCTAAGGCCGGTCTGAATGTTTTTCTGGACAAGTAGCCCTGCTCTCCCTAGTTAACAGAAAAACTCTTTACTATCCCTGAGATTCAATAATTCCAGCGGCATGTGTCTACAAGTTGGGTGTTTGTCATAAATATTGACTATTAGTCAGTGGACATTTGGGTCTCCAGCTCAAGTTTTTCTCAGTACAGGACAGATTTTTCCTGTTACATCTTTTAAAACTTTTTGCTTTATTCCTTTTCTTTATTTTTACCATAACTTCCTCTATATATTTTTACAACATATTGTTTACTTTTGTGTGGTCACATAAAAAATGAGATGGCTCGAATAAAAATTAAAAAAAGCCATTTCCAGCAGGTGTGCTAGCCCAGCTTACCTGTGTTACAGCTTTGGTGTGTTTACCGCTCCACTTGTTCTGGTCCCTCTTGGGGACACCAGTTACCCAACTGTTGGACCTCTACTGTATGAACTGCTCCCATAGCCAACTGCTTTCATGTCTACTGTGACATTATTTCTTACACCATTTTCTTAACTTTTCTTTCACCTTAGTCTACTGTCTTCTCTGCATTAATTTGTTTCCTAGAATCCATGTTTTTACTATAAAAACTCCTCAGTGTAATTTTCTTGTGCAATGTCGTTGCTGGGTGTAAGCCTTCCTTAAAAGTATGCTTTCCAGCTATCACTGTTGAGTTGCTAAAGAAATTTTATGAATCTTTTCTTACCTCCCATGTTATTTTATTTTTAATTACTCATCCTGAGTCAGGGCAGGCATTTCCAAGTCCTGGGAGCCTCCCTGCTCTGCGTACACAGAATCACCATCTGCGCTGAAGCAGGGGTTCGCCTTATCACCTGGGTGAGCAGGGGGCTGTGGCTGGCGTATTATCTTGGGGCACATGAGCCTGGTACAGTGTTTCCTCAGCAATACTGCTGCTCCAGGGATCAGCCCTGTGCCTGGCTCAGGGTTAGGCTGGGTATATGTTCTAGGTCCACAGCACCATGGGGTCTACTGTCTCCCTCCTGGGTGTAGGGTGCCTGCCCCAGTAGTGGGACACTCTGTGGTCCAGGGCAGGGACCAGATCCAGGGAAAAATCCCCAGCAAAACCCTCACTACCCGAGACCCTGGCCACATGGACACAGGCAGCCTGGCCCTTGCGCTACCTCCAGCTGCTCTGACGAGAGGGGTGCATGAGGCCTTCCTTTCCAAGTCGGCAGGGTGAGCTGCCTTTGGAAACTGCAGTGTCCACAGGGGCAAAGGAAACGAGATGGGAGGTGCAGTTGTCTTCTGCAGCCCGACTTCCAGGAGGATTAGGGGAGTGAGCCCTGTTGAACGCTTAGCCAAGTGCCTGCTAATAAGCACCCCGGACCTCGTGTGATGCGTCTGATCCTTACCCTGATACAGGGCTTGGCACTGTGCCAGATGTCTTGGAGTGAGGTCCCAGCTCACTCTAAAGATCATTCTCTCTACTGGACACCCTCTCCCATCATACCCCACTGGGAGTCTTTAGGGCTCCTGACCTAACCAGGCCCAACCCAGAGTGGGGACCCCACATGAGGACCCAGATGATGTCTCAGGACCTTGCCTGGAGCCGTGGGAAGAATCAAGGGCTATGCTCTCTCCCCATCTCACATGCCTACTGTGTCTTACTGCAAGGGTACCAATGACCCTGGAGCTGACCACAGAGCCCCCAAGAACTGCCACTAGGAGCCCCAGACCTATCAGTCCACCCCCATGAAAGGGGTTAGGGCATGATTAAGGAGCATGAGGGCATGGAGAATTGTCCTGGGGGTCCAGGACCCATGAGCTGGGGCAGGCACACAGCAGCAGCTAGGAGAACTGGGGAGCCTGCAGCCCACCAAAGAGGGCTTGGTGCCCCTGGGACTTCTGTGAGCAGTGACCACGTCCCTGCTCTGTGACCGTGACCTGCTGTCAGTGGAGGGCCAAGACACTGTGAGCTCAGTTACCATACCTTCCACTCTGTCAAGGGATGCCAGGTGCCTAGATTTTTACACACAATCATTCTCATTTTTTAAAAACACAAAGCAAGCTGAGTTGCGGGCTCTGCTGCTGGGAGGAGCTCTTGGGCTGCCAGTGGCAGCCTCTGCTTCTTCAAATCTCAAGCCCTCAGTTGCCGAGGCCTCACTGCAGGGGCCAGTTTAGAGCAGGCACCTCATTCTCAGTTCACCAAGGTCAGCCCTGCTCCCCTGCCCTTGCCCAAGACCACTCTCTTCCGAGGCAGGGTGGGTTTAGGGATGGAACACTATCCTTTCCTCAGGTGCCCAGACCTCCAGAACACCTCAGCCCCTTGTTTTGGAACAGCGTCTAGGCCCTTCACCCCCTTAGGCTGCCAAGTTCCCGCCGGCCGGTTTCCCAAGAGGCAGGAGTACTCTCAGGAAGTGTCTTCATTTTCCTCTGGATGCCCCGGAGCCAGGGTGAATCTACTCCTGTCTGGGGCCAGTGCCACCAGTCTGGATTGTCAGAGATGACAGGGTGGCTGAGAAACCCATTGGTGGTGGGTGTGGATCCACCTGTCACAGTCTGGGCCAGGCAGAACCCTCGGGACAGAAAGCAAGGCCTCGGTACATACCATTGTCTTTGTCTGATCGCTGTGGGTGGCTGTTGACAGCACTGGGAGCCCCATGGGTGGCCCAGCGCGTGTGTGCAATGCCAAAGTGGGTCTCAAATTCCACCTCTAAGTCCATGCTGTCTTGCTCTAGATGAAAGAAAAATCCATTGGCCACACTTACAAAATAAGCATTGACACAGTACTGATATGTCGAGGTGGCATCACTACATGGAGACACATCAGCGCACCCCACCAGCGACCACAAGGCACCTTCACGTCCTCCTGGGGTTTCTGCCAGACCCCTGCTGTTGTTTACTTAATGCTTATCAGTAACCTAACTCACTTAACTGAAATAAACTTACTTTAAAAAGAAAATTATATATCACTACTACAGGTGGAAAAGCAATATCACTTGCCAGAAAAATTAAAATACATAAGTACTGAATATTTAAAAATACATTTCTTCATGCACCTCGCTCAGAAAAGTCAGCATTTTTAGTTTCAAATACCGTTGGATAAAAGATTTCCAAGTGACCCATGGTGCGCTTATTGCTCTAACCCGGTGTGTTTCCACTTACTGTAAAGTTCTTCGTCAAGAGCCTTGACATTTCCCCTTTTCTTGACCAGCTGGATATGTCTTTCTTTGACTTCGTTATTATTTCCATCAATTGCCACACCTGCAGGTGAACATGATTTTCTGTATTGGAATTTAAGGTTTGTCTCACGCGCTTTGTTACAGGGTGAAGGCTGCACAATTTATTAGCTCTTGCTCCCCAGGCGTCACCTAACTGACCTGGAAAGAGGGGGCTGTGACCGTGGCGACGCTCGTCAACCAGCAGGGAATGTGTGCCCGACCCACAGCCGCGGAGGGCGGTGGGCACACTTAGGGCATTCATTTTGCCATGGGCTCTGCATCCTCCTGCTTTAGGTGGTACTTCTACGGTCAGTGTCCCCTCACTCTTTCACCCGCCTTGCCTTCTGTTAAGCACTGATAGAGATGTCAAATGATCTGGCCCTTCCTTTCTCCTACCGCGGCTTAATTAAAATGGGAAACAGATGCAATGTCCACCAGGCAGGCAGGTGGAGTAAACTCTGAGACAGAGTCTAGTGGACTGTCGTACAGCCACTTAGAAGATCGTTAGGAATTTAGGATAATGGAAAATGCTCGGATAAGTGAAAAAAATATAAAAGTACAAAATTCTATAATCACGATTAGGTGAAACCAAAAATGTCTACGCACTTCCACAGTCCACCCTCACCCCCAGACCACCCCAACAATGACTGGAGGGGGGACACAAGAACCCTCACACCCTTGGCCTTGCCAGTCCACCAAGGAGAAGTTTCCTATGGACTGCTTGCAGGAGATGAAGCTTTCACTGCAGCAATGCTCATAATAGCAAAGATCAGCAAAACCACCCAACCAGCCACGAATACAGATTTCTTTTACTCTTGTTTCCACTTTTGACTTTCTATAGTTTTCAAATGTAATAAACAGCGTTACGTTTCTATGGCAGAAGCCTGCAAGACCTACCTGCCGAGTCATAGCCTCTGTACTCCAGCCGCTGCAGGCCCTTGATGAGGGTTTCAAAAATCTCCTTCCTGGTGCGGGGCACTCTGTAGTTCATGTAGGCAAAGATTCCTGTTAAAAGAGGGGGACACTGCACTTTTAATAAACACTGGGTTCATGCTGAGAACACGGTCTGGGCATGCAGACACCGACGGCAGTGCGGGAGGCATCCAGGCTGCGCAGAGGAAGAGCCACGCTCCCCTCCTGCTCCTGGGAGGGCATCGCAGGCATCCCTTCCTCTGTGACAAAAGACTCAGGCAGCAGGTGAAGGGCCCTCACACCCTTGGCCTTGACATTCCACCGAGGAAAAGTTTCCCATGGGCATGCTTGCAAGAGATGAGGCTTTCACTGTCGCAATGCTTATAATAGCAAAGATCAGCAAAACCACCCAACCAGTCACGGACGTCTGGGAGTCCCCACCTACGTGGACTCTGACTGGCACTAAATACACCTGGGAAGAGTGATCCGGAGGTCAGAGAAGCCTCCGGCAGCAGATGAGAATGGGCACTGTGGCCTCTGCTCTGCTTCCCACTCAGCCCTGCTGCTTGGATCAATAAGCATCACTTTACAATAGCAGAAATAAAACCATCTCTAGACCCCTAGAGAATTCTTATCTTTAGGGAAGGCCAAGAAGATTCTGTTTGGCTTTATTTTCAGTATTCATATTGCAAAACAGTACTGTCCTCTGTAGGCAGTACAAGTTGTCATGCTGGTTCTTTCCTCCCCCTCCACTCACCCCCCTGCTTGAGACCACAGACTCTGGGTCTGTCTCTGTCTTGCCCTGTGAACGCCCAGTCCAATCATCCCTCTGTCCTTGCATTCCCCCTGCTCTCCTCAAAGCTCAGCTCCAGCCCCACCTCCCAGGGAGGCTTGTCAAGGCCCCGGCTCTTACACCCACAGTGCTCTTAAGTCCTGGGACATCTATATCCCCTGACAGGGACACAGGCTGGCATTTCTACCTTTATATTTATCACCATATTTCAGCAGGCAGTCCTTATTCAATAAATGTGGAACACAGCAACCCTGAATCTGTATTAATCAGGAAGCAATAGTATGGATCATGAAAAAGTTACTGGGCTTCAGGCATACTTACAGTAACTCATCGCACTGAGAACTCACCACGTGCCAGGCACTGGGCCAAGCATTCCCACACAGATGTCAATCAAAGTTCACAGCAGCCTTAGAGGTCAGACCTGCTATCACCCAGAAGCCTGTGAGGCTGTGACTGGGCAAGAGTCAGGAGCAGAGCCAGAGACCTGACTTCAGGACGTAAATGCTCCCAGCACTGGGCAGTGTTGCCTCGGGATAGGTAGAGTTAAAAAGTTTATTTTCCCAATTTTAATTTTGGGAAAGAAGATACCTATCAAGAAGGGCTTCTGCTGGCTAACTGGAGTCAGAGTAAAAATAAATAAAACGGAGCCTAGCAGCCATTTCCAAACAGGGCCCTCTCATGCAAGGTGCAGTTCAGAGAGAAGTTTCTACCCAACTGCCTGCCTGCACTGTGCTCCTGCCCACGGAGCAGCCCTTATAGAGGCGCTCCTGGGATCCTATTTCAGCCAATAGGACTGGGACTTCCCCCATCCAATCAGAGCTGTGCAGCTAGCTGTATCTGCCATTAGCATCTTCAGCAACCAATCAGAGCAGCTCCATTCTGACCAGTCAGGGCGGTGCTTTTTGAATCATCAAACTGCAAGGGTCTGGGAGTCCTTATTTGCATGAGGATGAACCAATCAGGGACCAGCGCAGAGACTTCTGTCTCTATAAGTCCGCTCCCTGATGGCTCCAAGAGGGGCATTGTCCCCTTCCACTGAAGACTGACTTTCCCCAGCTGGAGCTCCAGCGGTGCAGGCAGAGCAGAGCAGAGCAGAGCGGTCTAGCCAGAGAGGCCTTGGCCCAGGGCTGCCTGGCCCCAGGGCCACCTCACAGCCATGCTGTTTCATAACTGAGCTATAACACTACTGAGCTGGTCCACAGCTTTGCTGTATCACAATTGAGCTGTGTTGCACTGAACAGAATTTCCTTCCTTCACTGCACCCCAAGTTGGGGATTCCTGTTGGCATTGACTTGGTGACAACAAACACTGGTTAACAATTTTTTGTTTTATTTTTTAATTTTCCCAACATTTTTCTGGGATGACAAAGTCTGACCAAGATGAAAAACCTGCCAGATATCTGCACCCCCATGTGCACTGCAGTACTCTTCACAATAGCCAAGGCACCGTGAATGTCCACTGGCGAATGGCTGGCTAGAGGAGATGTGTACACACACAGTGGAACACTACTCAGCCATAAAAAGAGGAAATCCTGCCATCTCTGATAGCATAGGTGAACCGTGAGAGTATTATGCTCAGTGAAACAAGTCAAACAGGGAAAGACAAACACTCTATGATTTCATTCATATGTGGAACCTGAAAAAACCCAAAGTCATAGAAACAGAGATCAGATTGGTGACTGCCAGAGGTGAGGGTGGGAGGTGGAGGAATTAAGTAAAGGTGGTCAAAAGGTACAGACTTCCAGTTATAAGACAGTTCTGGGGTGTAACATACAGCATGGTAACTATAGTTAATACTTTATTCTACATTTCCAAGTTGCTGAAAGAGTAGCTCTTAAAAGTTCTCATACTAAGGAAAAAAATCTCACCTATGTGAGGTGACGAGTGTTAAGTAATCTTAATGCAGTAAAATGCTGTACACCTTAAACCTATACAATGAATGCTATGTCACTTACATCTCAATAAAACCAGAAAAAGTTTTCCAGACATGAACCTCAGAAAGGATAACCTGCCTGAGGGTATCTGAGAGCTGAGCATGATTATACACAAAACCACCTGGAATATCTCCAGTTGTTAAGTTGATTTAATTCAATATGGTATATCTGAATGAATGGCTTACATTTTAATGAAATGTAGGGTCAAATCACATGAACATTTAACTTGCTAAAATCATCTAGACAGTCAAAAATAGGTTAAACAGTGCTAAGCTATTTTGCATTCCTAGGTACTGTACGTTAGTGTACACAGGATATATTTTCACACACCTCTCAAGGTACAGAGTCTATATTTGAAAACATGCACACTATGCTTTCTGAGCAGCTAGACGTTTTCTGCTAAAGTGGCCGAGGGTAATTCTGGCGGTCTATTTTTGCCTCCCTGGCCGACTGGGTTCAGCTGAGGTGCTGAATGTAAGGGCTGTGTGTGCCGTTAGGGCGCTTCCCCACCAAAAGTGCCTGCTGGGCGTCTCAGGAGCCCAGCCTCTACCCTACACTTCACCCTGAACACGGCTGGGCATGGAATGTATTGACACTCACTTACAGCTTTATTGGGATATAGGTAGTGTACCATACTGGTTTCTTATTTAAAGTGCAAAATGCTATGGTTTTTAGTATATTCACAGAGTTGTACAACTATCACCACAATCTATGTTTAGGTGAAACTTTTCATAACAACTTTTCTTCAAAAATTCAGAATGTCCCTATGGGGACATGATTCCAGTCACCTGTAAAGACCACCTAGCTCTGGGAGATGGCCATGTGAAGGGGGGAGCAACTCAGATAATTCCTAACGTGTTTTAAGTTATGAATTGTTGCTGGTCTCCTGGAAATTGCTCTAGAATCACACTCGCACCTCAGGAAGGGGAGCTGACAGGCACTGCAGATGGCACAAAAGCCCATATACCAACCCCGGGAAGGCTTTACCTCTGAGATGCTCTCACAGAGTGCTGTGGCACTGAGCTCCAGTCCTCTCCGAAATGCCCTGCTTCTGGGCCACACTTTCCTCTGAACTCATGCCAGGAATGTATGTTCTTCAAGGGGGCTCTGGCCCTCAGATCCAGAACAGCCTCCTTGGTGGGGGTGGGGGCTGCCACCACACACACCCCCAACCGTGGGCTGGGACAGTTAAATGTCCCTGTCCTCAGGATCAACAGCTGTGTCCACACCCAACCAGGAGGCTTGGCAGCCACGAGGGCACCATTTGGGAGATTACTATGGTGAGGGGGCTGCCAAGGACTGGTTTTCAAGGTCTTTGCACAAGGAGGCATAAACCTAATTTTCAACATCTACTCAGCAAGTGCTTTCACTAAGCACGGCCTCTCTCCCCTCGCAGCTCACCCTCTTGGCTATCCCTGCATTCTACTGAGATGAAGGGAATAAACCAGCGTTCACACCATGCTCTTGCTGTTTTTAAAAATAATGAAATAAAAGAAAGCTGCCTCCCAGGAATTTCTCGGAGCTACTCACATGGGCATTCCCTGCTGGAATCCCTTCCCTCCATGATAAAAGCTAAGATGAGAACCCATTTTTTACCTATGAGATCAGTAAAGATCAGTTCGACAGTAAGTGAGCGCTTGAATTTGTACACCCTCTGGGGAAGGCATTTGGCAATCTCTCAAAATTAAAAGGTGCACATCTGTTGGCCAGAGCTGCTGCACTTCTAGGACTGTCTCTGCAGATACCTCTGCAGAGACACCAGGGCGCTCCCATGAAGGTAGCTGCTCGGTGCTGTGTGTGGTAGCTGAAGACTGGGGATAGCAGGATGCCTGGCAGGGACCAGGTTGAGTGACAGTGCACCCACAGGCAGGGCCACCGTGGAGCCATGGGCAGGCAGAACCTCCACAGGAGCAAGGTGAAGCAGTCTACTCTCTCAGAAAACAAGCTGCCTCTCCAAGATGTGTCAAGGGGGGAACACAGATTGTAGAACATGCATGAATTATACAGGGGTGAAGAGATGCATACAGTATTTCCGGAAGGGCACCCAAGATGCAGGGCCAGTGGCTGCCTCCAAGGAGGGCGCTGGATGTAGGGCAGAAGCTCCCTCCCCACCGCGTGTGTGCTCTTCGGGCAGATACTTCAGCTCACGCCTGTGTGAACTGGTTTAGCATATGCCGCTCTGTGAGTGGTGGGTACAGGCTGGTCATCCAGCCCACTCTGACTTCACTGACTTAACCGTGGCTCCCAGCCCCTCTCACCCGGAGGACGACAGCCACACCAAAGGAGAGAGTCCAGTCTGAGTGCACCTTCCAGCGCGTGAAAGGACAAGCCCAGGGTCCCCACTTGCGGGTTGATACCTGCAGCCTGTGCCAAATACCATTTTCAAATGCCAGCTTGCCCCTGCTTTCTGTGGCCTGGAGCACGTCACTGAACACCCCATGGAGCCTCGGCAGAGCCCTGAGGACAGTCAGTATAGTAAGTGGCCTGCTGCACAGTAAGAGTTCTGTAAGGAGCAGGCCAGGAGCTTCCCCTCCTGGGAGCGTGAGGTCAGCTGCAGATCCATGGGGGCGTACTGGTAAGCCCTGAAGAAATAATCATACACTAAAACTCAGGGGGGAACAGAACCATTTACAGTATTTCTTCTTGGCTTTCTACTTGGGGAAATGGTGGTTAAACAAGTGGGTGATTCGGCTGCAGCCTGGTCAAGATTTAATTCATCCCCCAAACATTTCTCTGGCCCATGAAGGCCTCATCACCGTGCTGGGAGTTTTGAGGTGGAGGGGACATCACAAAGGTGAGTGGAGAGAGGACATGATGCCCAGGAACCTGACCCCTCAGGGGATTTGCAGGCAGAGGGCTGGGGGCTGAGGGGTGGGAAGGGGCAGAGCTCCTGGGCTGGCTCTATGCACAGGCGGCCCCAACTCATTCTGCGGGTGTTAGCTGACTGGTCACTCACCCACTGGCCTTCGCCACTCCCCCCTTTAAAAAGCCACCTGACCCTGTTTATTGCCTACATAGCACTTGCTTCTTTGTCTTTCGTCTGACTTCCCACCGGACTGTAACCTTTGTGACAATGGAACACATCTCTTTTTCATTGCCGTATCCCCATACCCTAGCGCAGAGCCTGGCACATTTTAGGTGCTCAATAACCATGTGTTGAAGAAATGAATGAATAAATAAATGGGTGTGGGGCGATCAGAGAAAGTGGCCTTTGAGCTGGGCCTGAGACAGCCACCTTCAGCTGTGCACAGTGGATCTGCTCTCTGAAACCTCAGGGTAAGTATGAGACAGAAAGGCAGGGGAGGTGGGTAGTGCTGAGCTTGGGTCCCTGAGGGTCAGCCCCTTTCACAAGGGCAGTGTGGCATTGCCAGTGTCCAGAGGTCACCCCAAGACTCTCAAGTACAGGTTTATGTCCCCAAACTAGCCCCATCCCTGCTGTCATATACTGTGATGACCCCAGGACCAGAGTGAGGAGACCACTGTAAATTGATCCCTGGAAGAACCCCAGAACTCTGCTTGAGGAGGGCGCTGGGTAAACCATCACTGCCAGCATTCCCGGGGGCTCCCACAGGCCAACACTTCCAGCACCTACCTCATCTGACCCTCACAAAGCCCATGCTGAGTCTGTGACTCCCAGGACAGACAGGGCATGGGTGGCCCCAAGGCCAAAAACTTAAGTCATTCTCAGCCAGGTCCATCTGATTGCAGGCTACTCATCACTGCTGCCCCCCCAAATCAGCTTTTAAAACCTGTATTAGAATCCTACCCCAAGGGGTGAGAAACAGCTGGCAAAGGAGACCTGACTTGTGAGAAGGTGCCCACCAGGCTTCTATGGACAGACCTCTGAACTCTCCTGATCGGGTTCAGGCCATGTTGACATACCTACCCTGGTCCCTGGGCACATCCCCCTAGGCACACGCCCCCACTCCCCCCCGACCATGGGACACTCCTGCTTCTGATTCCACCTTTCCCTTCCCACAGGGCCGGCACCCACAGCAAGGCTGGCTCCCATTACATCCCTCCGAGGGCACCTCAATCTCCAAGTGACATATGACAATGACCACATCAGAAGGATGCTTGGCCAGAACCAGAAGTGCTGAACTCCTGGAATCTTCTCTACAGCCCCTGAAGTGCTGAGGATGCCATGGGGGGAAAAGTTATTTGGGGCCCGAGGGATGAAGGAAGAGGTCAAGTTCACAGGGAGCTGGCTGGGGTCCGCATTTTGATTCTGTGGCTGTAGTTTTGAAAACAACTCTCCATCTCTCTGAGCGTCAGCTATTAGTAAAGCATTGCCCCCACTGAGCTTGAGAGTGGACAGTCCCAGGTAGAGGGCCAGCCTGTGCCACACCCAGGACAGGGGCTCCATTGTGGGTGCTATGTCACCGCCCAGCCAGGCGGGGACCCTCCCCAGACAAAGGGCACACTTTCCACCACCATCCAAGGCTTCTCAGAATTGAAGTGTCTAAGCTTTTTAGTCCATGAGCCAAGTCTAATTAGATACTATTCTAAGTCTCAAATTGGATTAGTTGTTGCCCAGACAGCGGGCATGGCCAGTTGGATTGCTGCCTCAGAAAATTCCTGAGTGTCTGTGTATCTGTGTGTGTGAGTGTGAGGGTGTGTATCTGTGTGTGAGAGTATGTGTGTGTGGCATGCTGGGGGAAGTGGGGCTGTCTACTCTTCTGTGTGAGGTCGCCAGGAAAGGGAGGTCACTGGGCCAACAGCAAGGGCTACAGAGGAGGCTGTAGGCTCTCCGCATGACCAGTCCTCACTCACATAGACTGGGGACTGCCACTTTCTTCAGGAAGTGGGGACAAGTCCTGCTGCATCACCTCAAAGGGAGAGCAAAGGTCCCACAGTGCGGGGGGGGGGGGGGGCTCACACACTAGCTCAGGTCAGGAGGGGGTTGGCCTCTCTGGGGACAACCGTGAGCTGCCTCAGGCCTTCTTGGGCCTCCAAGAGTTAAAGTTAGGTCCCACTGGAATCCCTGAGATAACAGGAGACTCCTTCCTGCAGTGAGCATGGGCAAGGCATTTCTATTTTTAATAAAAAAGCTCTTGGTGTCCTAATCAAGTTAGGAATTCACTAGCACCAAAGGGCAAGCAACATAAACTCTAAATTGTAAAGAAAAAATAGAAGTCTTGCTTAAATTGCCAAAATTTGGTTATTAAAAAAAAAGCCAGACTTTATTTTCAGTGAGAGAAATACTTCTGTTGAAAATGAGAAAGAGGCAGGTGACCAAATTGCTTAACTGTCTCTGCACTGAATTAATCTTCAGACTTTCCCCCCAAAAGTGTTTATAACCTCATTAATCTCCCTTTATAAGTGTACTTTACCAAATATAAAAATAATCCTTCAATTTAAAAGCACTGTTTACTAATGCTGTATCACAAAATTTCCAGAAGGCTTCTCAGAACTTGGGAACCCCTGATAAATAAGACTGACTAATGCAGGAATGGCATGAGTGCCTGGTCAGGAGAAGGGTGGCTGCCAGGTTGAGCCCCTGCTCTGAGAGTGCTCACGAGTCCCATCTTTCAGGTGGCAGCAAGAGAGAGCTGTTAGAACTGGCTGTTAGAGAGCCAACTGTGCACATCTCTTCCCAGCTCCATGCTCAGGAACCTCACACTGATGACCTGAAATTAGCCATGGCGACAGTGTTTTCACTATAGAAATTGGCAAACTGGAGAGCCAGTTGTTAAGCGTTTATCTGTCCATCACTGAGTAGTGGGCTCTCAAGGCTCCTATGGCTTAAGAGACCTGGCTCCAGTGTCTGTGCCCCATCAACTCCAGCCCAGTCCCTCCTGAGACATTCATCCACAAACTGAACAGGGAGGAAAGGAGTGTCAAATATGACAGGGCCCTGAGAGCTGGAAGAAGTTTGGGACAAAAGGGTGAGCTCTCTTCTGAGTCACATCATCTCCCTGGACTACTGTTTCCTCAGCTGAGCCCGGAGGCGAGCCCCTGTGAGGCCCTGACAAGCTCTCCTAAAGACTGCTATGCAAGCAAACAGACTGTGTGTGGGTGTCCTGGCCCCTCTTGAATCCGGGCAATAAAACCATGCCTGCTTTTTGCAGGGAAGAGATGAGTGGGAAGGGTACGTACTTGTGTGAAGGGCGAGATGCAGTGACAGCCATATTTGTACAGCACAGGGACTGAAAACTATTTGGTCAAACTGGGCATGTTGCACCATGCCAGTGAAGGATGGGGTGTTTAACAGATGTCTAGGTTCACTTTCTGACTACGGTGGGTCCAGTCTGGGAGTGCTGGGCCCACGGGGCTTGGGTGTGTGGGATAGGGGGCGAATGCTGGCAATGTCCTTGTGGCCATGGCATGAGCATCTGGGGTTGGCAGCACTGGACTATTCTTGGGGAAGGCACCTGAAAGCAAGAACCCAACTGTCTCAGGATGATTAATGGCCTCCAAAGATATCAGGTCCCAATTGCTAGAATTTCTATATGGAATCCTCATATTAAAAAAGGTCTTTATAGATGCGATTAAGTTAAGGATCTTGAGATATAAGATTATCCTGAATTATCTGGGTAGGCCCTAAATGCAGTCATCAGAGTCCTTATAAGAGGGAGATTCAGCTGGGAGAGGAGGAGGTGATGTGACCACAGAGGCAGAGACTGGAGTAACCACAAGCCAAGGAAAGCTGGCAGCCACCAGAAGCCAGAAGGGGTGAGGAACAGATTCTCCCCTAAGGCCTCCAAAGGAAGTAGAACCCTACTAACAGCCTGATTTTGGCCCAGTAAACCTGATTTCTGAACTTCTAGTCTCCAGATCTGTGAGAAAATAAATTTATGTTGTTTGAAACCAGCAGGTTTGTGGTAATTTGTTACAGCAGCCAGAAGACACTAATACACTAAGCAAGGCAAAAGATGATGAATTCAAGGTTCCTTTTAGCAAAAGCTAGGAATTCTCCAATTCTCCATAACCAATTCTTTTTTTTGGTCTTTTTTAAAAATTTGGTCTTTTTTTCTCAGCAGTGAAGGACAGGCAAGATTTAAGAATTCATGGATAGGAAGTGCAATCCTTACAGTCAGATCCCCATGCATGCATGCTCCATACTGACACACCCTTGCATCTGCTATGCCCTCAGCTCCTTCTCTCTGCAGAACTCATACTTGAGGCCAGGACCTTGAGGCACTGTCCTAGGTACCCCCTCTCTTCCTGGGCTAGTCAGTGCGTCCTGCTTCCCTTGTACTGGGGTCCGAAGTTCAGACTGCATGGGCACCAACAACTGGGTGAAGGCTGGGAAAACTGAGGAGCTTGCATCCCTCATCCTAGAGACCACTGTGCACTATTCAGAAATATGGACTCACGGTTGCTCATCTCTGAATTTTTTCAAGAGAAGTCGAAAATTCCACCTACTTATGTTAAAGCTCCCCAATTTTATAATTTGGTAACTAATTTAAAGAATAAAGTGTAAATCCTGTGCACCAAATAGAGAGATATCTGCCTGCTGGCTTGCCACAGGCCTGCCAGGCTGCAGCTTGTGCCGAGGTCTGTCTTCTGTATTGCCATTTATCTCAGAAGTTATCTGGTCCCTGGTCAGTGATCTGCCTCTGGACTGCCCCTCCAACTACCTACCCCTTATCCAAGGGGAAGATCATGCCCACGTGGCCTCAGGACCTGGAAAACACAGGGTCTTAGCCACTAGAGGCTGAGTGAAGGAAGGGAAAGGGAAAGGAAGGAGGTAGGGAGGAACTATAGTAACCTATCTATTGGCACAAAGTAAGCAAAATTCCAGCAACTCTCAGATGTCAACAAAACCACCCATGAGTACCTACATGCCATTTAGCTAAAGGCTTAGTGCACTGAAACTTCGAGCATCCGCTTAGTGTGTGGGGGGGGGGATCAACTAGTATTGGGTCCAGCTTTCTGTGGGAGAAACAGTGAAGACAAGGGAGAACCAGGGCCAGTCTGAGCATGGTCATCAGCACCTGACAAAGAGAGGCCATCGGTGGAATCCCTGCTGACCTCAGCTGACCCTGGTGATGGCAGATCTCAGCAGGGCCACAGCCAGCCCAGAGAAAAGACCTCAAACAACTGCTCAGACACGGGTGTGCACAGACCTCTCTGGACCTCAATTTCCCCAAATGTAAAGTAAAGAGGGTAAGTGGTTCATGCCAGGTGCATCTTCGCAATTTCTGCCATATCCTTGTACCAAATGTACAAACATTTCTTTAATGTTTTTCTGTAAAATTGACTATATTTTTGAAAACTTAAAATGAATTCATTACAAAACAACTGTAAAAGGAAAACCAGTATCATGTGCCATACATACACAGACCATAATCCAAAGAAACCAGACCAGTATGTTCAATTCTAGCCAGCTGTTGCTGTGAGCTCTGAGCAGGGAGCTTCCTCTGTGCTTGGCAAGTGTCAGAAAGATGTAAAAGACACATGAGCCCCAGCTGAGACTTTCTCCTGGCTACTGGAAAAGGAAATAACTTTCTCATGTGGGAATTCCACAGTGGCTCCTGCTTTCCCGGAGGGCTGCAGGGTGGGGTGTGCCGGGGCAGTGCCCTAATGTAAGGTCATAGGTAGTTTGGACTATACGCTCATCCTTTCTCCAGGGGACAAAACATGTGTAGCCTTTTTAAAAAGAGAAACAAAACTTGTAATTTTGAGAGTTGGAGAAGGTAGAGGACAGCTCCGCCCCAGACTCAGAAAGACATAGAGAATGCTGAATGCAAGTATGGATTAGGATGGACGGCTAGGATGTCATGGGAGTGGGAGGGCTTTAGAGGAGGAAGGCGGAGGGGAGCCTCTGGTGCTGGAGGGTGGACCCTTCTAGTGCCAGGGTCTTGGTACACTAGTTTGGCTCTGGGGCCACCAGTTGGCCAAGGGCCTTGAATGCCACACTGATGGATTCAGAACCCAACGGGTTTCTGGCAAAGCTGCCACCTTTGCCTCATCTCTCTCCTTAGAATTGCCTGAAGCAGCCCTACAAATTACAAATTATGCTGGGAGCCTAGGGGTTTTTGCTGAGGGTTCAGGAATCGAAATTGATGCCTGACTGGCCCCGGGAAGGCTGTGCCCCAAAGCCAGCTGCCTGCTCCTTGGTTGGTCTTTCCCTTTTCACCTTTCTGAGGGGAGCTTGGCCTCAGAAACAACGCCTGTACAGACGTTGGCCCAGGGCTCACCGCTGGCATAGCCCACCCCGCAGCCTCTGCGGAGTCAGACAGAGGCCTTTCATGGATTCAAAAGTTCCACCAGGTCCTCCAGCCACAGGAGGCTGGAATGGGTAACTGAATCCTACTCAAGGAAAAAAAAGGCACAGTGACCTTTTGTCCCAGCAGAAGTTCCCGGCTCTCTCCAGCGTCTGGAGGCGGCCCAGGCAGCGGGGTGAGGAACTGCAGATGTGCGCGCCGGGCCGCCCTCCCCAAGGCAGCGCCACCGCGCCCGCAGCTCCGGGCGCGCGGGGCTCGGGAGCCAGAAGCCCGGCCCCGCTCCCGGCCCCGGACCCCTCCCCTCTCCCAGCTCCAGCCCGGGGCTCGCTGTCATTGCTGCCTCTCCCTCGCCCCTCGCCCCGAGCTCGGTCCAGCCAAGAGGCGGCAGGCAACACGGGATCAACGCTTCTGGGGACAAGAGGTTCACGGTGGGGCGCGAGGTGGGCGCGAGCGCACTGGGAGCTGCTCCCGACACCGCGGGGAGGGCGCAGGTAGGGTCACGTCTCCTCCGTGGGCACCCCGAGCCAGGGATGCACGTGGCCGCCTTTGTGGGAGACTTGGGGCAAGAAAAGTGCCCTCACTGGACAGGGGATGCGGACACCACTGTGTTGCAAGTGTCCAGGAGCGGGACAGAACCAATTCCCTCCCTTCTGTGTGGACCGGGCCGTCCCTCACCGAGTACGAGACTTAGATGGGACACTTCCCTCCCCTCCCCTCATCACCCTGGGACACCCACGCGGGTCGGCGCTCCCACCCCGCGACGCTTCCCGACCCCCGGCAGCCCCCCTCGGGCTCGGGCGCTGAGAGGCGGGGGCGCCGGAAGCCGCGGCCGCCCCGGAGGGGGCGCCACACTCACCGCACATGGTGGCCGCTGCTCGCGTCGCCGGGGCTGGGGCTCGGCTCGGGGCTGGTCGCTCTGCAGACGCTCGCGCTCGGAGCACGCCGCGCTCTCGGACTCCTGCCACCAGCGCCCGCCGCCCGCCCTTATAGCCGGGGGCTGGGACGGGGCGGGGCCGCGGCCGAGTCTCCTCCCCCCTGCGCCCCATTGGCCCCCGGTTGTCGTGACAACGCGGGGGACGGGGTTCCTTGGAGTCGAGGCAGCGGGCGAGGTGCCGCTCTAGGCGCCAGTCGGGTCTGGAAAGCGGGCGGTGGGCTTTGGGTCCTGGAGAGGGGCTGGGGGTGGGGGGCGGGCACCCGTGAGGGGCGCGGGGCCTTGGGCAGGTGCCTGTTTCGCGGTCTGTGAAAGGGGTGGGGATGCGCCCAGCTCCGGGGCGCGCTGAGGAGGGGGCGGTCTGCGCGCGGCCCGGAGCGCGTTGTCGCGCCGGACACGCGGGTCCCGGTGTGCGCCCCGCTGCGGCCGCGCTCCTCCCTGGACACCCGAGACGCCGCGCGCGCTGGCCTTCAGTCTGGTCCCCGCGCTCTGAGGAGAGAACTCCAGCCCCTGGCTGACAGAGGAGAAAACGGAGGCTCCTCGGAGGTGGAAAGGGACTTGGACTGACTACGCGGCAGAGCCCCGGCCGGGGCTGGGCTGGGGCGTCACCACGAGCACCAAAAGGATGCGGGTTCTGTTCCCGGCTGCGCGGTAACCGGTGGAACCCTCGGGGCTCTCTCTAAAAATCCATAAAAACAGATCCTCCGGTGATGATTAAATTTAAAACAAAACAAACAACAACAAAAAACAAAAAACAAAGCTAGGCTGTGGCAGGGTTCGAACCCGGCCGAGACCGCAGACGGGAGCTGGGGCGGGGAGAGCCGGGGCGGCGCCCTCCCGCGCGGCGGGCTCCCCCGCCCCCGCCCAGAGCCCCGCCGCGCGCCCTGACTCACGGGGGCCGGGGCTCCCCGCCCTGGTTCCCGGCTGTCCCCTCCCCTCCCGACCGCGCTCCCGGCCTCGGTCTCCCGTGGGAGGTCACGAGGACTGGCCCAACATTTGCGTACTTTGAAGCCATCTGGTGTTTTTTACTTTACTTAAAAAAAAAAAAATCCTGAAACTCTATAAACAGATCCCCCCGGTCATGTCAGAAAACGAAGCTTTTTTACGTGGTAGTCTAGAGGGTTCCCCGACGTCATCTCTCTTTAACTTCATTCGCTCTGCAGACCCTGTGGGAGCAGGTGGCCGTCGTACACATTTACCCACTGAGGAAACTGAGGCCCAGTGGCAGTATGGAGGGAGTTTGGTTTGAATCAGCGCAGCCTCCATTTGCCGGGTCACTTCATTCCTGAGCAGCTGCTTCATGCCTGTCCTGGTGCGAGGGACTTAAGACTGAGTGGAAATAGATCCATCCTGGGCCCTCCTGGCACTTTCAAGGTGGTGGGAGGTAGACACTAGTCCAGGGTCACACAGAGCCAGACAATTCCAGGCGGGACACAAGGAGGGAGCAGGTGGGTCTGCTGGGAAGGGTGCCAGGCTCTGCCAGGACTGGGCTGGAGTTGGGGCTGGTGCAGGTGGGTGTAGAGCCAGGGCAGTTACCAGAGGAACAGATTCCAGAAGGGAGGGAGGAACAGGCATGTGCAAAGGTCCCATCCTGGGGCGAGAACTAGAGTCTGCAGGTCGGGCTGTTCTGTCCCAGACCAGCCTCCACCCTCTGTTCCTGAGGTGAGGACAGGATGATGTCAGCAGGCCCCTTGCTAGCACCCAGACGCCAGGAACCCCAGGGTTCCAGCAGGGTCCAGATCTGTCCCCCATCCTTCTCTGGCATTCATAGCTCTCCAGTGGGAGTGGCATGAATGCTAGGACCCCTGTGGAGGTATCTGAAGGTGCTGCTGGCCCAGCATCCCGCCCGGCTAAGGGGACCAAGCCCCTGAGAGTGCTCCAGGGAGACAGTGGCCTGGGCTGGGCCACACAGCATCCTGATGGGGGAAACTGGCAGAGAAGATGAGCTTATTCTCTTCACAGTGGTGCAGCTGGCTGTAGGGTAGACTGGTGATGCTGGGTACCCTCTTGTCCTTTTTGGAGGCCCTGGATTCAGCCGGTTCTGAAGCCAAGATCTATCCTTGAACTTCTCAGTAGATTCCTGTGTTTGCTTGAGACACTCTGAAGCAACTTCTTCTATTTGCAGCCAAGTAGAGTCCTGATTCCTTCAACCTACTGGAACTGCAAGCTGAGATCCAAGGAAGCAGTTAGGCAGCTGGTGGCCCCAGCCCGTACGGTCCCACAAGCTGAAGCCTCCTCCTGCCCAAGTGCAACCCAAGCAGCCCCTGGGGTTTGGTGAGATGAAGCAATCTACCCAAAGTCACATAGCTGGGAAGTAGGGGGCCTGCACAGGAGGCCAGGCAGGCTTGGCTCCTTTCAGGGGCAGGAGGATATGGGTCCAGGCATAAATGCCTCCCCCAGCCTGGCCCCACACTCGTGCTTCCAGGAGCGTGAGCCTGAGTAGCTGGACAGGGGCACACAGGACCTGCTGGGGTGGGGTGGGGCTAGTGGGATGTGGTGTCCTGCGTCAAGGCTGATCTCCATGGCTGGCTCAGGCCCCACTTTTCAAGAATGATCTTGACCCCTCTGGCTAGGAGAATGGGACCATGCACTGAAAATTGCAAACAGCAGCCACAGACATCTCTTTTTCACCAGCAGTTTATTTTTTCAAACCTCAAGTAAACTTTTATATAGCTGGAAGATTTGCTCATTGATCTGGCTTCTCCCCAACAACTCAGAGATCTGCTCCCCAGTCCTCTACCCCCAGCCTGGCTGAGTCCCATGGCTGTCTTGCATACATGGACTATGCCTGCTACACCCCAGCCACAGGCTCTGTTCAGGTGCTTTTTCTTGTGACATTTCCACTGGGGCCTGGGGAGGGTTATGGGGTCCATGGTATGGTGAGGGCTGCTTTCTAACTCCGGGGGGAGTCCTGACTGGGCTTTTACCAGTTCCCATGTTGTCATTAGTGTCCTCACCACCAGTCTCCAGCTGCCCCAGCTGGGCGTGGCCTCTGGGCAATTAGGGGTGCTCATCTGTTCCTCCTGATCTCCTTGTACCCCTCTGAAAGCAGAAATGCCAGGCAGACCTGAGTGACAGCTCCTTGAGCCCAGAGACCCAGCCCAGAGCTGTGGAGCACAGAGCTTCCCAGGCTTTGGTGGAGGGTCCAGGGAGATGGGGGTGCAGCATGCTGACGCCTGGAGCTGGGAGTTGTGCATTGAATCTCTTCATGTGGGTTGGGCAAGAGATTCTAGGGGGTTCTTGAGTGGTGGTCACAGTGGGTGGGGTTTGGAGAGCCCAGGCCAGACACCTTAGGTGTCTTGACCCAGATAGAGTGCCCTGCCAAAGAGCTGTTAACCCTCAGCTCAGACCTCAGATTGGGAGGACAAGGAGTGGCAAGGTAGGAAGCCACCAAGTCAGCCTCCACCCCTCTCCCTCCAGTGGGGCTAGAGTGGAATGGATGGGTAGTGGGTGAGGTGCAAAAGGCCCATGGCTAAGGAGGGTCTGGGAAATCTCCCAGGGGTCAAGGACAGCCAGAAATGGATAGCTGCATGTGAAACTAAGACAGAAATCCTTCCACAGCGTGAAGGCCTTGGGGGAAGGAAGGCCTAGAAGCTTGGCTAGGACACAGTCAAGGGGAAAAGCCATGCAGCTCAGGTTTTGGCTGCCAGCTGCCTCCACCCCACCCCACCCCAGCCTCAGCACTGAGAGAGAGAGGACTCCCCCCCCTTCAGCACAGGCCATGGCTACACAGAGGTGACCTGCCTAAGGAGTACTCTGGAGCCACAGCTTGTGCCCCTTTCACTCCCCTGCAGGGACTGAGGAGGAGGTCTGCCACTAGGCTGGACTAGTGTATTCTTTTATGATTGTGAGTTAATTGTTTTAAATATAAGGCTAATTATCAACCTGTATAACTTTTACTTGCAGAAGAAATACATATTCATTTTAGGAAAAATGGAATAAATTTTAAGGATTAATCTTTGTCAATTTTTACGCTCCTTAAGCATTATTCTTTGCATATATAGCCATTAGTTAAACAACAATATGATCATAGTGCAAATACTACCTTGTAGCTGGAGTTTGATTTCTGATTAGAAAGAATTTCATATCATGCTACAAAGCCTGGATCTGGCCCAGGAACACCAGTGCTGTCCCCGATGCATCACTGGTGCCATTGTACCCAGGAAAAGCTGGGCTCCTCCTCTGCTCAGTCAGAAGAGGGTAGGGGAGTGTGGTGGGACGAGCAGAAACCTGAGATTGCATTGAGCCTTAGCTCACCACTGCTTGGGACAGTGGTGAGTGGAGGACACTGCACAGCTGGAGGCTCCGGTAAGGATGCAGGGGGCTGGTCATGGCTTTCCCTGCCTTTGCATGCCTCTACAGCACCCCCGAAGTTCACCCCACTCTGAGTAGCGTAATATTTCAGGCTCAATTTTTTTCAGGCACATAGTCCCTCAGAGACAAAAAAGCACATCTTGGGGTTCCTGCCAGAGCTGGAGGAGGCCTCACATTCACGACCATGAGATGAAATAAAGCATTTATCTCACAAATGTTCTTGACACTTCCAGATGTCTGCCTTCTGCTAGGCCAGGGGATGCAGAGGAAACCAACCCTGTATCCATTCTGGGGGAGCGCATAGTCTTCACGGGCAAACACACACACGCACACACACACACACGCACACACACAGAAAATAGGGAGTGAGGAAAAGCATGTCAAGCAAGTAAGAACTGCGTAATTGTTAACCTGCTGCACCTTGTCTAGAACTAGTGCACCAGGTCTAAGCAGCTAATGCACGTAAGGAAGGTGAGTGGAGGTAAGGGAACGATAAGATGATAGAGGGCAGTGGGGTCTGTGGACACTGTGATCATGTGTCCTGATACAAAAAAAACCCCACCAAAAACCTGAGACTGGTGCCTACGTAAGAAACATTCAAATCTGTAGGAAATTTGTATGAGTCTATTTGAGCCAAGTTGATGACAATGGTAGGGAAGCAAAATCTCAACAGTTTGACCAAATGCTCTGGAAAATGGCAGTTTTGCACCTGATTTTATATATTAGAATCAAAGGAGAAGAGTAAGGGGGTTACATGAAATCCTTTGGTGATGGATTAGGGAGGCGGGACAAAGCAAAACTGGGAAATCCCTGGGATTGGATAAAACGTAAGGTGGATAGACACATACTTCTTTTACGTTGGTGGGTACAGGATAGTTAGCAGTTAACAATTAACACGATACCAGTAACAATGAAGGGTTCTTTAGTCTGTGCTCTGGTGCAGTGATTGTGCCCTGAGGGGCCTGGGAAAAGGAAATTACCCAGACACTCCAAAGGTAAGTTATTGTAAATGCAAAAGACAATAGACAGGCTCAGTAAAGGTAAAGATTGACCTTTGTCAGGGAAGATGCCTGCCTAGGACATGACTACCCTCCATGACTTGCTTTAAGTTAGGAAGTTTTAATTTCAGACCACCGGATGTGGTTACTGCAGGTCTCTGAGATTGTAAGGCTGCCACGCAGGCCTCCCCGGAGCTTGTCCGGTTTGGTATGTGGCTCCTTTTTCATCACACTGGCAGTGGAGCAGAGATCAACTAGGGGAAGGAGGACCTAAAAGCTTATGAGAGTCTTTAAAAATAATTCAAGGTAGGTGTTTCAAGTTTTATTTATAAGGAGGTCTTCCCTGCAAGGCCAAAGCAAGGTGCTCTTGGGCGCAGAGCTCTGGAGGCAAGTGATGGCCCAAGAGCAGCAGGAAAGCCCTGCGGTTTGACCCTGAGGCTGGAGGGTGGCGCCACAGCGCATGCTAGTCCGCTGCCCCATCGGAGCCTCTTCCTGAGCTGGGGCCGCAGGGGAGCTCACTCAGAGATGCAGTATGGCTCCAGCAGCAAAGGCATCTGGGAAATGTTGGACTCTGTTTAACCCCGAGTGACTGGTTAACCCCCTGTAGCCTCAGGCTTTGGGGACTACCAAGAAAGCTGGAATCCTGCCCAAAGATAAAGGCCATGCCCCCAGGAAAGAGGTTAATGAATGTGCAGAGTCTGATACCTGCCTGACGTTATCTGTTACTTAGAAATGCATTGTTCTTTCCGGTGGGTCTGCGTGACTGCCCACCACCTAGTTTTACTATGAACCCTCTGTGAAAAAGAGACCCTGTCCTGGGAGAGGTGTGGGTTCTTCCCTGCCCGTTACCACTGGGAGCAGCCGCATTGCGCGTGTATGTGTTTCTCATACTAAAGCTCATGAAGTTGAGTAAGGCTACGTGTCAGTTCTTTGGAATCGATCCTGAATTTTAGACTTTTGGAGATTTCCCCCAACAGGGGCATGTCCTGTGGAATCCCAGAGGGAAGGCTGCCCGGCCAGCCAGGGCAATGGCTGTTCAGTGACACAGCAGAGAATTCGTTAGCTGAATATTTTAGGCTTTGTGGGCCACAGATCTCTCTGTGCTGCATGTTCCTTTTGTTTTGTTATGTTTATTACAATGCTTTACCAACATGAAAGTCATCAGTAGTTTGCTGGGAATATGAAAACAGGCCAGGGCCAGGGTTTGGCCTGTGGGCCGAGTTAGCTGCCTCTTGCTCTGATGGCAGTCCTCGGCAGAGCATGGCTACCCTGGTCCACTGCGTGGGTGCATACAGCCAGCCCCAACTGCAGCTGCTGGTGGTGGAGTGAGGAGCTCACACACTCAGTGGGAAGTCCAGAGAAGTAGACTCAGGAAACCAGCAGGGTCCACGGGGGGCCGGGCTGTCAGAGTCCTCCCAAACATGCCAGGGGACTCCTGGGCTGCACAAGGGCTACCTCAGTCTGCAGAGGACCAGGACTGGGTGCTTTCCGAAGAAAGGTGCAAACGCAAGCTCCTGGGCCTAATCTGCAGGCAATTTGGGAGCAGGAGTCAGAGCAGCTCTGTCCAGGGCAGGGCCCCCCTGGGGAAGGAGCACCAAGTGTGCGTAAGCCAAGTCTTCCCAGAGCACATCCTCTGGGGAAGAATGCTGTGATGCCGGCAAGGGGAGCACGAAATTGCCTGGGTCACTCACTTGAGCCGCCATGTGATTGGGAGAGGCAGAGGTCGGGGATCAAGATGGACCTTGCCTGGGCAAGTTTGGATTCCTCTGAGAGGTCTGTGTCCAGCCTTGTCCCCTTTGATGATTTTGCCTGCTCCCAAATGGCCAGGTATTTAACCTTTGTTCCTGCAGGTCCGCTCTTCATTCCCTCCTCTGTGGCCCAGGAAGCTCACCTTCATTAGGGCCCCAGACTTCTGGTTGGCTCCAGCCAGGGGGAGACACCCAGCAGGAGGTCTGAGGAGGGCAGGGCTGCCATCTCCAGGGCCTCAGATTCTGTCTGGTAGCCTCCCCCACAGCTGCCCTCTCTGGGTCCTGCACCTTCAGGTCTTGGGTGGTTATGCTCTGCCTGGGCACCCCAAGGCTGAGCCAACCCACTGATCTCTCTTAACCCTACACACTCCTTTCAGAAAATGCTCTCGGCCACTCTGTCTGAGGGCACAGCCCAGGGTGACCGGCTGAGTCTGGGACTGTCCTGATTTTAGCACCAAAGTTCCCATGAACCTCTCAGTCCTGGGTAAACTAGGATGGATGCCTGCAGAGACTCTAATCCTACATTCTCATTTCCTTGCCTTCTTGTCTACTAAGCTGAAATTAAGAAGGTTCCAGGCTGTGCCCTGGACTTCCAGGTTTTCAGGACCAATTAGAAGAGCTGGCCCCAACCCAAGGGACAACAGTTGCCTAGAGCTGAGTGTGGCTGTGTCCTTCAAGGGACTTGCCCCCCATGTTCTCCTGCCCTCCCTCCTAGGCCGGTACCGGCTGTCCTACCAGCCTGGGTTTCCTGCCTGGTCCCATAGGAAGCTGAGCTGCTGCTCCATACACTGCTAGCACCCTCCAGATTCCTTGAGGGTGGATAGAGAAGAAGTTCTCTGAGGGTGGTGATGAAAGTAGCCTCCAAGTATTCTGTGATCCTTCAAACCCAGGGCAAGGACAGAGGGTAAATGTTTGGGGTCCAAGACTCCTCTGGTGTCTCTCCATCAGGCAGTGGAGAGGGAGAGCTTCTGGGTGGGCCATGCAGACAGGGCAATGGAGGGGATCCTACCAAGGGTCAGTCCCACACTATGGGGCAGGGGGCTGGGCCCCAGAGCATGCTTGGAGCCACTCCCACCTCATGCGTGGTCTCGTTTTCATGTTTGTTGAGGCAGCAAAGACACAAGACCCTTCCAGGCCTTGCTGATACAGGAAGGAGGCTTCTAAGAGGTCTGTCTGTATATTTATTAGGCTTGCAGACAATGGTGCCCTCTGGAGTGACCAGAGGACAGAGGGCCATCTGGGCCTGTTTCCCTCCGCTCTGGGGACCACACTCTGGATCCCTCTGTGGAATCACCCCTTCTCGACTCTCAGCCTGTTGGGTCACATGGGGCTGACTTGCTTCCCGGCTGCTGGGATGGTACCTGACCCAGGCCTGGACAGTGAGGGCACCGTGCTCTGAACATAGGAATTGAGTCTGGGCTGGGCAACGGACCGAAATCGGGCCAAAGAGAACCAGTGACTATCATTCTGGAGGAGCTTTGCTGGACCCACCAGAAAAAAGGAACTTTTTCCCCCAGTAAAGTTACTGAAGTATCAGAATGTAAGACTGGGGTGTCACTGTGGCTAGCTTGACTGCAGTGGGGAGAATCTAGGAGTGGAGATAAAAGGGAGGAAAGCAGATCTGTACACCTGGATCCAGCCCTGCCTGAAGGCATGCATGCCTGGCTTCTCGGGCATTTTGCCCTTGCTTGGGTGGGGGTCCTGGCTCCCCTGGTTTGGTTGACCCTTTCCCCCATGGGCTATTGCACTGTTTCAGGGCTCTCCCTGGCCCCTGCTGCTCCAAGCTTGGCCATGTTTGGGGGCTTCCAGGCAGCCCGCCCAGTCCCTGAGTAGGCACGCATTACCTTCAAGTGCAATGAACTGGGGGTGGGTCCTCCAAGCACCGATCTTTGGGAAAGGCCTTCAGGTCCTCACGGACGAGGGTAGCACCACCACCTGTTTATGTCGCCTGCGAGCCCACTGCTGCCATAACTTGGGTTTTCTGTGGCGTGTGGGGAGCGGGGGATCTTACAGCTCACGATGCTCCGGGAAACCTACCATGAAGGCAGGAGTGCTTGATAGGCGTCTGTTTGCCGTCTTTGTACCAGTGAGCTGCCTCTGTTGCTAAGGACAGAAACTTACTCTACCCAGTCGCAGCCAAAATGAGGCCCCCCCTTGATGGCTCCAGGAGAGAAACACCCCCTTCCGAGACAGGGCAGGAGAAGACTGCTTCCCCGTTCTGCTGGCATGACGTCTTGCGGACGTCTAACACTCACTCCGTGTCAATACGAGTTGACAGATGTTGGAATTTATTCAATATTCCTCGATTGCCTCAAAAATGTCTTTTTATAGCTTGTTGTCTTTTTATAACCTTGACCCAGCTACAAAACCTTTTCCTTTTAAATGGAAATAAGAGTGTGCAGTTTTTAACTTTCCTTCCTTAACAGTATTATCTTTAGAAAATCTTTTTGATCTTAGCAGATATATCTCACACACACACGCATAGAATTTTTTCTTAGGGAAAATTTCAAAAATGATCTAATGCTCATCACCCAGAGTCAACAATCACATTTAACCCACTTTGCCTCACCTGCCTGTCCAGCCTTTGTTGGATTTGGTTTTGCTGGAACAAGTCCTGATATGATTTGATTTGTTAATAATTTATTATGTATTTACAAATACAGGCTCTATGACTGCAATACCAGTATTGTACCAAACAAAATTAGTAGCAATACCTTAATATTATCTAACACTCACTTCATATCAATACGAATTGATAGATGTTGGAATTTATTCAATATTCCTCGATTGTCTCACAAATGTCTTTTTATAGCTTGTTGGTTCAAATCAAACACCAACATTGTCTACACATTGCCTTTGCCTGTCTCTGAGACTTTTAAATTTATAATCCATAAAATGTACATAATCCATAAAATGTACATAACCTTCCTCATGCCATTGCCCTTGTCCACTTGGGATGATCTGATATTAGCAACTGTTTTTACACCCTGAAAGGCCCTGCACAGCTCTGCTGCCTCAGATGGCTGTCTTCTTTTTATAAAATATAATATTTTTATTTGAGAGAGAGAGAGAAAGAGAGGGAGAGAAACAAGGATCTGCTGCCCCCTGCATGCCCCCTACATGCCCCTTAATGGAGATTGAGCTGTAATCCAGGCATGTGCTCTGACCGGGAATCAAACCCGGGGCCTCTTGGTGCATGGGAAGACACTCAGCCTATTGAGCCACACCAGCCAGGGCTCAGGTGGCTGTCTTTTGCTTGGCTCAGAGCATACATGAGGCTGTGCAGGGACCACATGCCGCAGGAAGAGCAGTAGCCCCAAAGTCACAGCAGGAGCTGTGCAGAGCAAGGAGACATGGAGATGCCAGACAAGGCAGAGGCAACTGGGGCAGGGGGAGGGCAGAGAGCGGGCTGGCCGGAGGTGGAATGGCTAGGCTTGAGCCCGGGCCCCTGCAGCCTCATGGTGCAGCTTCCATAAAATGGAGAGACGGCAGGCACTCTCATCCACTGCCTGAGAAGGTGTCGGTGGCTACAACCTTCTAGAGAGAAATTTGGCAACATATATCTATAGGGAACTGGTTATAGAAGGGTGGGACACACCACCTTGAGATACTGTGCAGCCCTGAGAATCAGGTGATGGCACAGGTGTCTATAGGCTGTGCTGTTCAGTAGGAAAGGGGGCTGCCAAAGAGCTATGGAGTGTGTAACCCTCGCTGTGTTTTGTTTTATATGTAATAGCTTTATTGAGCCATAATACACAGATGTACAATTCACCTGTTCAGGGCCTACAATCCACCAGTTTTTGTATATTCAGAGTTGTGTGACCATCAGCACAAGCGATTTGAGAACATTTTCAACAGCCTCCTGCATAAAACAAATCAGGAGCCTCTAAGCCTGGCGGGAAAGGCTTCTAGTGCAAAGGGCCTGGGGGCCTGGGAAGCAAAGCACCAGCCCCCCACCCAGGAGGAGCAGTGTCGGCCTCCTGTCCTGCCTGCGAAGCGGCCACTGCAGGCCTGTGACTCACAGCCTGGGCTATGGAGCATGTGCAGGCCCTCTGGGGGCCATGTCCCTGCGTTGTGGGGCCCTCACAAGCTCTTTGGAGGGACAGTGCCCAAGGAGGTGTGATGGGGCCTTGCTCCTCTTCTGCTGACAGCTCCTCTCCGTGCCCCTGGTGCCTCACCCGCCTGCCCCTACCTGCTGAGCTGAGGTTGTGGGCCTCTTGGCACAGGGAAACCAGAGCAGTCACAACAAGGGGCTCTGCGTCCTCTAGGGTTGCAAATTGTCCCATGTCACAAAGCTGACCAATCTCAGTCTGTAGAGTGAAGTGCATTGGAGCTGCTCGTGGGTCTGCAGATGTTGGTGAGTGAAAACAGGTGTCACCCAGACTCCTGGCCTTCCAGCCTGGTGCGTCCGTGTGCACAGAAGCAATCACGGCAGAGACACTGATGCCAGCGATCACAGAAGCTTTCTGGGAAGGGACACCTAACTCTGTTTTGGCTCCCACAGAGCCCAAACACACAGGTAGGTCATGGTGACTGGCTGTTCCAAGGATCCTGGCTTTTATGTGACTTTATCCCAGGTGCCTTCCACATCTGGCTGATGAAGGCAATTTGAAATGTGACACAGAGTCCATCATTTGCTGTCAAGGAAATCCCTATACTCCAGTGACCTCAACGGCTCACTGTGATGGGACCTTGAGGTCTCCGCTAGGTGCAGGACTCTGACTAGGTCCACCTCCTGCCTTCTGTCCCCCAACCCCCACCTCGATCAAGAGGCTACCCTGGAGTCCCACAGGGCGCTGGCCTCAAGCCTCTGCCCAGTTCATGGAGCAGGAACACACCCAAACTGCCTGTTTGACTGAATTTTGTATTTTCCTAAAATTCATACGTTGAAACCTTAAACCTATTGGGATAATATTTGGAGGTGGGGCCTTTGGGAGGTGATTAGGGTTAGATGAGGGTGGATCCTTCACGAAGGGATTAGTATCCTTACTGGAAGAGAAACAGAGAGAGCTCCACGTGCTCATACGAGGGAAGGCCATGTGAGGACACAGTTAGAAGGTGGCTGCCTCTATGTCGGGATCAGGGCCAAAGGAATCAAAGGAATCACATCTGCTGATGCCTTGATCTAGACTTCTTCGGCCTCCAGAACTGTGAGAAATAAATGTCTATTGTTTGAGCTATGTGATTGATGGTTATTTTGTTATAGCAGCCTGAGCTAAGATATCAGCTTAAGTAAAAAAGAAAGGAAATTTACTGTTTCTGATAAAATAGATCCCAGGGCTCAAACAGTGTCTCCATGGTGATGTTTCCCACTCGCCCGGACTCTGGGTAGTCTCGGGGGGCTCAGGCAGGTGTCCCGTCCTGGTGGTCGGGGTCTATACAATGAGCCACCCGGGTAAGGAGTGAGAAGTGAGTTTACTTCCCCAGTCATGGACCAATCTTTGTATCTGGGGACTGGGATTCACCCTGAAACCACCTGGAATGAGAAGTAAAGGAGAAGGTGCCCTTGTGGGAAGGGGAAGATCATGGGTGGTCCAGAACCACATCCACCCATTGCATTCACTGAGTGTCTAAGGCTCATAGGTGGGCTGCAGAGGCAACGAGAACCTTCCTTCCCCAATTTCCATTTTTCCCAAGAGAGGGATGAACTTGGCTCTTTCCTGAGGAGATGGAGGGAATGCAGCAACACCAAAGGCAAGGATGAGGGTCTGCTCAGGAAACCTCTCTGTGGGCTTCCTTCCCTCCTTCACCCCGAGCACTTCCTGGGCTGATTTTTCACCAACTTGTATTGGAACCGAAGGCCAGTGATGAGCCAGGCTCCATCCTTGCCCCTGACAGCTCGAGGTCAAGCTGGGAGACAGAGGTAAATCCTTACCGTGCTGCAAAGAACCACAGATAATGGGGAACAAGTTGAGGCAGCCCCTAACTCTCTGTACAAGTAGAGGGTCATCTAACTGATCTTGATGGTGTGCAACTGGTAGAGAAAAAGTTGTACTGGTGCAAGTGAAAAAGGGACTTTATTGTCTCACATAACTGAAAAATGCAGGGGTAAGTGCAGGTACAGCTGGATCCAGATGCTCAGCATGTGTGTCCTTCTCTTTCAGTCCCTCAGCTCTGCTTTTCTCTGTATTGGTTTCAGGTTGGCTTTCCTCACCTGGTGGCCCCTGGCAGCTCCACGCTTATCTCTTGCTGCCTTAGCAACCCCAGTGTGCTGTAGCATCCTTCCCGAGAGTGTACAGCAGAAGTCTTGGGATGCCATCCAGTCTCTGTACATGTCGTCACAGGTCTGGGTTGCAGACCCACCTAGGGGGTGAGGTGGGGGTGAGCATCCCCAAGTAAAATCTGAGGTGCCGTTACCAGACTAAGGGCATGGTTAATGGGTTGTAAAAACCTTTTTTCCATCACAAATGGGTAGGATAGGTCACATCAGGCAGAGGGAGGCATGTGGGGAGACCACCCAGCAAGACTAGACTTCTTGGGTGAGCAGGTGGAACACAGGGACTCAGGCAGGGCCTTTCTGACTCCTCTGTCATTGGAGGCTCAGTGGAATTCCTTAGCAGAAGTGATCTGTGGGCTTTGAACTTTAGAAAGATCTCTGGGGTAGTAGGAGGTAGGAGAGAGTGCTTTGGTGGAGGTAGAGTGGGAGGGATCTCTGGAAGGTTGCATAGGTGGGGAGGAAGAGAGCCATGGCCTGGCCCCCATATCCAACTCTGGAGATGACAGGAGAGCATTTGCTGATCTTCGGAATACAAGATGACAGCAAGCTACAGGGGTGGGGCAACTGTTTGGGCCTTGTTGAATTTGCGGTGCCTGTGGACAATTGTCCCCCAGTGGAAGATCCACAACCTGTTGGATATGATTGTGGAGCTCAGAGAGAGAACTGTGCTAGAGAGAGGGTTTGGAATTGAAGAGGTGGACATGTGGGGGAAGGGGAGACAATACAGAGGAATCCAGAAGTTTGCTCAGTGTTCTGGTTCCTCTCTTGCTGGCCTGTAACCCTACAAGCCCCTTCATCTCTCCGAGCCTCAGTTTCCTCATCTGTAAAATGGGGCTGAGAAAGCCTAGCTCCTTGTAGTTATGAGGACAAACAAGGATGGGCTCTGCAGCCATGAAGCACAGTGCAGGCGCTCAGAGGACAGCGAGGAAGTGGGTTGGCAGGGGTGAGGCCAGAGAGGGTATGAGAGCTGCCGCCTAGCAGAGGCGGGGGCCATCCATGGGGAAGGGACTGCTGCTTCTGGTGGCCCATGAGCGGAACTAGAGTGGTTCGTGCAAGGACCAACGGGTGGGGTTCCAGTCAGGGCAGGGAGACTAATCAACGAGGCTCTCGCTGGGTTACTTCTAAAGACAGCCACAGAGCCACCCTGTTGACAGCATTTGGAGCCTTAATTATTTCCTTCCAAAAACACAGCTGGGAAATAAGTGATCACTGGCCATAGAGACGGGTGTTGGCCAGATGGCCTTTCTGTCACCCTTCCCAGCTCAGTGGGGATTTTGGAGATCATCTTGTCATCAAGAGACAAGAAAATGAGCTACGTGTTGCTTGTTTGTAGAGTGAGAGAGAGTCATGGTGGGCTATGGGGACTCCGGGGCCTTCCGGGCCATTCTGCCCATTGTGCAGATGGGGAGAGGAACAGAGAGGCCGGGCCCATCATGCAGTCATCTGGCTGGTTGGGGGCCCCTCAAGTGATCACCCTTGGTGCTGACACTGGCCCTTCAGGTAGGACACACTCTCGGGTTTGGCTCACGTTGCAGCACCCTCCACACCTACCCATGGCCCATTTGGTTCAGCATGAGATCAGAGGGGTTGTTCTGGACAGTTGTGTGTGTATGTGTGTGTGTGAACAAAGAAGAAGTTGGAGGCTAGCATATGGCGTGAAAGACCTCAAGGGATGTGCTCAGAAACGTGAGCTTGATTCTCTAGTGACAAGGAGTGGATGACACGAGAAGTCACTTATTCCCTCTTCAAGGCCCTGGTCCTTGCCGTTCCCTCAGCCTGGAAGGCACCCTGCCTCAATTGTCATGCAGGAAAGGCTCATGTCACCCCTCAGTAGGGCCTCCCCTACTGAAAGTGGCAGGTAGTGGCTACTTGCCTGACTGCCACTATCCGCCCAGTGCTCCTGGGGGCGCCCTTGCAGATCAACCCTGGCTTTGGTCACCCTGTTGCCTCTGGGAGGTTGGGGCTGAGTGAGCAAGGCCGTGGGCAGCCTCCCTGCCAGTGCCTAGCTCCCCTGCTCACTGGAGAAAGGGCCACGTGGACTCTGGGCTGCCACTGGGACTTAAGGCCTGAGGGAGCGACCACACATCCCTGACTGGACAACCTTATTCCTCTGCTATCACACACTGAGAAAATGCAAAGCTCAGGCCGGGGCTGAGAAGCAACTGTGCAGCAGGCTGTTCCGCAGAGATCTGCTCCCCCTGCAGCGGACCCCCTCAGGGCAGGAAAGCAGGGTCCCTTCAGCCTGTGGAGGTAGCCTTGAATTCTCACTCGCCCCGAGACCCTCAACTGCTGGCCCTTTCTGGGCCTCCGTTTCTCATGTGTGTAATTGGAGTGATACTCTCTAGCTTGATGAGTTGTGAAGATTAAATGAGAAAAGAAAGGAACGTTCATGGAATTTTATGATAAATTTAAATACTTTTCAAAAGCAGAAGCCAAATAAAATACTTTATTGAGTACAATAAAAGGATAGCAAAAAAAGGTCTTCCTTGAAAATAATTATTCTAACTAGCTAAAGATTTTTTTCCTTGAAAAAAAATTATTCTAAATACATTGTGTAAGAACATATATATTAAAACCTGTGAGATGCATACAAAGTGATATTCAGAGGAAAATTTATAATCTTAAAATTTTCTTTTAGAAAATCAGAAAGAAGAAAAATCTTTGCGAGCAGGGCCTTTTTCTGTTTTGTTCACTGATAGGCAGAAGAAACTGAGAGAAAGACAGGAGAGGAAGGCTCTATGGTCAAGGGGAGGAGGAGAGTCCTGCTGGGAGCTGCGAGGACTGACGCTCAGGCCAGGCTAGACGGGGAGGAGCGTGGCTGAAGGCGGCCAGATCGTCTGGACAAAGAACATGATTGTCCCCTGGACCAACCAGCACCTTGTATGTAGGGTCACCACATCATTTACTGTCTAAACCAGGGACTCCGAAATAAAGAGGGCGCCACTGATGACGACACGGAGGCAACAGATGTGAGTTGGGGTTACTCCTGACGAAGCAGGCCGCCCCCCTCAGCCAGAGGAGCCATGGGCAGGGCAGGTGTGCGTGATGCTGCGGGTGTGAAACCCCGACCTGACCGAGGTTACTAGGAATCTGCTAAAAGGACCCCAATCCTGGTGGATTCAAAGTAAGTGTAGTTGGAGAAAAAATAAGCAAAGCGATACTTAGTACCAGTCACGGTTCCTGCGGGTAAGACGGCACCTCACGCTGGGGACTGAGGAGATCTTCATATGAAGGGCCCGTGGGGAAGGCGCAGACCGGCTGCAGGAAAGCTGCTGCTGCACTCTGGTGCTAATGACAGCAGGGAACCACTGCCGTCACTGGGCCTGAGTGAGCAAGGGGAGGGCGAAACTTCCAGAACTCTTACACTGGAAGGGCTGCGGGGGGAGAAGGTCTTTGGAGAGAAGCTGGGACCTTGGGTTGTGGGATGCAGGTGACTCTGCAAGAGGACGTCACTCTTCTCTCACCCTCCAATCTCCTGCTAAATGCTTCCCGTTGCTGAACCCAAATGGAAGTCAAAGGAAAGGCGAGCCCTTGGAGGGGCCCATAGAGATGGGCCTCCTGGGATCTAGACCAGGGTGGGGAAAGTAGAGATGCCCGAACGGCCTGCTCCTCTAGTCCCAGCGCTCACTCACTCAGGGGAACGTTTGTGTCCCCGCAGGGGGCCCAATAATCCCCAGGAGTGATAGCAGGGATTTTAATTGAGATATAACTGACATATAACATTATATTCGTTTCAGGTGTAACGATTCAATATTTGTGTATATTGCAAAATGACCACCACAATAAGCGTTACACCCCTTACCACAGTTACAGTACTTTTTCTTGTGTTGAGAGCTTTTGAGATCCACTTTCTTAGCAAATTTCATATATGCAATACAGTGTTCTTAACTATGGTCATCACGCCATACGCTATGTCCCCAGGGCTTAGACATTTTATAAGCAGCAGTGTGGACCTTTTGCCCTCCTTCACCTGTGTCACCCACCTCCTGCCCCTGCTTCTGGCAATCAGCGATCTGTGTTTTTGTATCTATGAATTCAGTTTTGCTTGTGTAGATACCACGTGTAAGTAAGATCATAGGGTAATTGTCTTTGTCTGGTTTGCTTTGCTCGGCATAATGCCTCCAGGGCCACACACGGCAAGGTTTACTTATTTTTTATGGCTGAAGGACATTCCATTGTGTATATCTGTGTATAAATAATATATATGGAAATATGCTACATCTTTTTTATCCAGTCATCCACAGATGGACAATTAGGCTGCTTCCATGTCTCAGCTATTGTAAAAAATGCTGCAATAAGCACGACAGTGCACGTACCTTTCTGAGTCAGTGTTTTCATTTTTTTGTATATATATCCAGAAGTAGAATTGCTGGGTCATAAGGTAGTTCTATTTTTAATGTTCTGAGGAACTCCCATACTGTTTTCTTTAGCGACTGCACCATTTTACATCCCCACCAACAGGGCACAAGGGTCCCCTTTTCGCCACACCCTCGCCAATACAGCTTTTCTTATCAAGCGCCAGGTAGCAAACGTTTAGGCTTTGTGAGCCAGGCCATCTTGGTTGCAACTCCACTCTGCCACAGCAGCCACAGAAGATCCATAAACAATGAGTGTGGCTGTGTCCCAGTAAAACTTTATTTAGGAAAAACAGGTGGCAGAGTGGATTTGGTTCATAAGCCATAGTTTGCCAACCCCTCAGTTATAGTAATATTATGCGATGGGCTGGGTCTTCAGTTTGGTCCTACTGGAAGCCTAAAATGTTCACCACCATCAGTGTTTTTTGTGTGTCCTGGCAGGAAAAAGTGCGTGATGGGTCAGTGCAGAAGCGACTGATTATCCATAGCTGCCCAAAGGCCTTGCTTTATAGCTGCCCAGCAGACCTGAGTGGGTAATTGGAGCTTCCTCTTCTAGCACCCGTTCCGCATTCCCCTGACCCTCTGCCAGCTCCTTCACCATTGGGCTTCTTTACCTGGTGATTCTTTTCTGAGCCTCCGCGCCTGCAGTGTCTGTCCTTCCTCCATGGGCCTGTCCTCACTGCGCGGTGGGGTGCGCTCCCATTAACCAGCACAATTGAGCCAGGGAAGCACCAGGGAACCCCTGGGTTCACATGGAGTCCTCTGCTTCCACTGTGTAGCAACAACAAAGTGTCTTCTTCGTAATTGGGGTCAGTCCCCCGCCCAGTGCAGTGTCTCCTTCCATCTGCCTGTGGGTGCAGTGAATGGAGAGCCCATTCTCACCTGCCAGTAGCAGGAACCATAACTGTGAAATATTCCTCCCCTGGGCACCGGGACCTGTGAGCTCTCACAGAGTCTAAAGTGACCAAGAGAGAAAGAAAACGCCATTAAGTGGCTGCCAGTGACATAGTGAGATGGGCCACCCCTACTTCCACATCAGGTTCCCAGGCTTGTGAATTCCTCCAAGGGGGAGATGGCACTGTATTTGGTCGCTGTTTGAGGCATATAGCACACTTTGCAGGCCAGCACTCCAGCCTGAAAAAGGATCATCTCTCAGATGGTGTCCTAATGGAGCCCTCAACAGGACCTCCCAGTGTCCCCACAAGTCAGCTGCTTCCCAGTGGTGGGGACGTGCCAGGCTACTGGCACTTCTTTGTCATAAAACGCATTCCTTGCTGGGAAACAATGTGTGGGATACTGTGCGGTGGGTAAGGTGGTCTCTGGGTCTGTGGACCATGGTGCTGCACAAGGAGGCTCCTAAGGGAGGGGAGGCTGAATGCACTTAGAATGTGCACCTTTCTGGAAGGACGAAGCACTTCTTCCAGGATGGCAAGGGTCCAACGGAACAAACCTGAGAAAATGGCCAGCTGATCCCCCAGGGAGTGGCCCCATGATGGGGGCTTGTCATTGGCCCCTGCTCTTGGGAGGTTGATATGATACAGTGTCAGTAGCCAGACCTTGGTGCAGCAAAGTCTGTGATGTCGCACTAATGCACGGATTCTGACCTTGTCACCATGGCCACTTTATACGCAGCCTCCATCCTGTCACCATGACCACTTTATACACAGCCTCCATCCTGTCACCATGGCCACTTTATACACAGCCTCCATCCTGTCACCATGACCACTTTATACACAGCCTCCATCCTGTCACCATGACCACTTTATACACAGCCTCCATCCTGTCACCATGGCCACTTTATACACAGCCTCCATCCTGTCACCATGGCCACTTTATACACAGCCTCCATCCTGTCACCATGGCCACTTTATACACAGCCTCCATCCTGTCACCATGGCCACTTTATACACAGCCTCCATCCTGTCACCATGGCCACTTTATACACGGTCACCATGGCCACCTTATACGCAGCCTCCATGGGAAGGGTTTCCCTGCAGTGTCCTGGGCCCGGGGCAGCAAGGTGCTGGGGGTTGCCCTTCACTTCCCTCGGCTGCCGTTTCCTAGGGAGCCTGCGCTGGGACAGGCCCTGCTCCCCGCCAGGAGCGCCCGCGGTGGGGGGCAGTGGCCCGCGGCATGGGCGGGAGTGACGGGCCCAGGCCCTGCCCTCGCGGCGCGCTGCCGCCCGGACCTGCTTGCGCCCACTCCTTCTATTTGAGGATGGAAGGCTGCTGTTTGGCACACACTGTTCATTGGTTCAGATAACACCTGGTTCCCGATGGGCATTTTGCGTCTTTCGGAACACATGGCACCCCAAGGTCAGACAGGCACGCTTGCCCAGGGCCCAGGCCCTGTTTTCAAGTGCACTCCTGTTGGCAGAAGAAGGCATTCACCCCAGGACCCTGGCCTCCAGGGCGGGGCGGGAGAGGCTCTTTCCTACTGCCGACCCCACCCACAACCACAAGCTACCCAGGAAACGGGTGGAAACAGGTATTCAAAGGTGGCATGTGTTGCTCCAGAATCCAAGGATTTTTGCCTCTCTTTTTCCTGCTGAGTGGAGCAAGGTATGGCAACGATCTCTCACCTCAGAGAGGAGATCCAAGGTCACCTGCCCCTTAGAGACTTTGCCCGTGGAGACGCCTGAAGCTTCCTGTGGTTACCGCCCACCCTCTGTCGGGACTGTCATCAGAACATTTGCTGCTCGCTGCCTTTCAGACCCTCAGAGTACAAGGTGATCAGTGCAGTGGCCCAGTATTGGGTTTTATGGGATTTCAGATGAAAGTGGCATAGCCCCAAAGCCTGTAAGGACAAGCTGCTTTGAATTTTCTCTACCAACAGGAATAGGACAAACCAATTCCCGGGCCACTAGCTGGATAACAGATGCCAGGAGCTGAGCCTCTGCTCCGGGAAGGGCTCCACACGTGGGCCTGCAGCTTTGCCACTATCACTGCTCCGTGGAGTCTGTGGTAATCCACTGTCATTCTCTACCCCCAGCGTGTGCCCTGAACATAAGGTGAGTGAAGCGAGGCTGTGCTGGGAGTCGCCACCCTGTATTTCTTTGGGCGTGGGCCCATCGCTGCATGCCTTCCAGTGACACAGCACAGCTCCAGGTAACTATCCTGGTGGGAGTGTGCCAAGGTGCCACACTTTTACCATGAGAGCCTCGAGTCAGCACACTCTCGTGGGGATTCTCTGTGTAGTGAGCAAGCCACTCTCACCATGCAAGCCAGGACCTAGAAATAATGACTGGACCCACTGTGAGATGGACCTTGCCAAGACACCACTGTCCCCTCACCTCCATAAGCCACCCAGGTCTCCAAGGACTGGAATCAGTTCAGAGCCTGTATCTGATTCCTGGAAGGCCTGAGCATTCCCCTGTGGTGCACTGTGACTGGCAGATGGCAGCACATCACCTTGGGGGGGAGGGGGGGGGCAGGGGAGGTTTGTGGTATAACACTGGTATTTCCAGGACCTTCCCCAAAGAGCGCAGCCTCCCCTTCCAAGTGCTCTTGGTCTAGGAACCTGGAAGAGGCCATGAATCTCTGCTGTGTTACCTTGAGTTACATTTCATCCCAAGGCCTCTGTAGTTATTTAGCCAACACAGGTCCCCACGGTCACACCCCTCTGCTTCCGCTCTGTGCCTGTGGTCATCGTGCCACCTGGATATTGTTAGCGCTGATTATGTGCTGCCATCTGGCCTCTGCTTCCTCAGAATCTTATTATTTCCACTGAGTCCGGGGAAAACCCAGTTCCACTGTGGCGTCCCGCACTGCACGTCCCACAGAGACGGCCACCACCAAGCTTTCCAAGCCTCCTTAGTGCCTTGGTGAAGGGCTCAGCGCCAGGCCTTCGTAGGGGTGGTGGCTGGGGAGTGGCGAAGCAGCTCGTACCTAGCATGTAACTCCAGGTGCCCACCTTCCTAGGCCTCAGACTCCTGGTTCCGGGCGCCAGGAGGTTCCACTCTCTCAAGCCTACCATTGGCCAACGACAGCATCACATTCCATCCCGCAGGGCTAGAAGGAGCATCCACGAGTGAGGGAGGGCTGGTCGAGTCTTACATTCATCGCCTTGGTTGAATGCATTAGAATCCGTGCCCCCTCCCCCAGTATTCCCTGGGCTCCTGGCCACCTGAATTGATTGGCAAGGCCACGTAATTCTGGGGAGGTTCAGGCTTCCTCCTTGGAGATCAGGCCCTAGACCTCTCTGTCCAGCTGTGTGGACTGGACTCACTGTGGGCCAGCGGTCCTGAGGGTAAAGGGTGCCCAGGCCCGGTCACTGAGAGGCCTTCACACAGGAGAGGCTCTTCCCAGGCAGGAGGGTGCGTCTGCTGTCAAGGGAGGCTGGGGCCATCTGGGGATTCTGAGTTCAGTCTCAGTTGTCTGTCCAGCTGTGTCTGTCATTTGTGTCTGTCCAGGGGCCCTCTCTCCCATGGGTAACTGATGCAGCAGAGTTGAACATTTAATTGTCACTGCAACTCAGGGACCCTCACAATCAGGCCCTGGGCATGGTCTTCCCCCTCCTGACCCTCCACCTGTGTTCTCAGTTGGACTTCTCAGCTCTGAACTTCTTGTCTGAGCACCCTTTGCAGCATGGTGTTTCTCAAACTGTCTGTGGGGAAGGGTAATTTAAAAATTTTCCAATCCATTGCACACTGACGGTGATATAAAACAATAAAAATGATTTATAAAAAGATTTAAAAAGAAAGACATACAAAATACAAGACCTACAAAAGATTAGATTTAACATACATCAAACTACTTTTTAATAGATATAATTAGAACAAACATGTATAGGAAAAATTATTAAAATCACAAAAACTGTACATTTCTCCAAAAGTTTACCTGTAGGTGATTAATATAAAGGATTGTAATTAATCAATAACTTTTTGTCATTCTGTAGCTGTAAATAAACAAAAAATGAGTCCAACGATGTTCCCGTTTTTGAAGATTTTGGTGGATTTGCTCTGGCTTGCTAATGTATATCTAACCCAGGTTGAATTGACACAGTGCTTTTTTGCAGGGAGTGATATACACCTACATTTTTCTAGTCTCTGCTTTAGTTAGTGCTCTCTTATTTATTTAACTTTATTTTTTGAGTACGTGGAACGTATGGTACAGAAGTCAAAACTACATGAACACTAAGTACGAGGGAAATCTTGCTTTTTCCTCTATTCTCTCTAACCTGTTCTAGCCCCCATAGGTAATCATTTTTCTGAGTTTCTGGTTTAAACCTGAAGTATTTATTTTTTTGTATCTTTTTAAAATTAGAGTTTACATTCGATATTATTTTGTATTAGTTTCAAGTATACAGCACAGTGGTTAGACAGTCGTATATTGTGCTCCCCCTGATATTTCCAGTGCCCACCTGGCCCCACGCATAGTTGTCACAGTATTACTGACTACATTCCCTGTGCTGTGCTTTATATCCTGTGGCTATTTTGTGACTGCCAGTGTGCACTTATTAATTCCTTCACCTTTTTCACCCAGTCCTCCAGCCTCCCCTCCCATCTGGCAACCATCAGTTTGTTCTCTGTATCTATGAGTCTGTCTTAATTCTAGAGAAACTAGTCCCACAGAGAGGTATGTATGTTGACAGAAATGAATGCAGGAATTTTAAAGTGACTTAGACAAGCTCAGGATATTTGTTTTAAACTTTTGTCTCAAATGAAGCAAGTGATGTCATATTTTAAAAATTTATCTCCAATTTTTCATTAGGAGCAGTCCCAACACTTTCTTCTCTGAATTATAGTTAAATTATCTTTCGAAGGAAGAAATGATTGCATATTTTAAATATGTTTGGGTTGCAGTAAAGACTAACTTTCAAACCTCACACGTGGTGGCAGCGCCCTGCTATGCATGTCAAGGACACACCTGCAGCATAGGCGACTCACCGTGTGACTTTGACAATGCCTGACACGTCTCTGCCCTGTGCGATAAGAACATGGGTCATGCACGCTCAGCCAAAACACTACAAAGGTCTCCAAACAAGCTCAATTTCTGAATTTATCTCCTCTCAGACAAGTAACAAGTAGTCAATGGATGGCGCTGGTCTGAGATCAGAGTGCCACCTTTTGACAAATGTTGCTCTAGAGTCATTACTATTCCTGGGCCATGGTTACTATAGCAACTGGGTGTCACAGCCACCTGATGCTCCAATGTCTTGCCCTCCACCTGCACTTATCTCATGCCACCACCAGCCATCCTTTGGGGAAGCACGATGCCAGATATCCCATGTCCCTTCCCCCCTGGCAAGGGATGGTGGTGATCTGTACGATCCTCAAATATGTAAGCAACTAAATCCCAGTGACTATTTTCAGGATGTGTTTCATGAGGCCCATTCAAACAGGGTAAGTTGAGTACATTTTCATGAAAGGACTCTGCCAAGGTGTAGAGAAGATGCAGAAAACCACAAGGGAGAGTGACAGCCGAGTGCTGCTACCCTGCTCCTACCCTCTGCCTGGGGGACGGGAGCAGAGCTCCTTCCAGAAACCTGAGAAGAAGGGTGCTGCGTGGAGGAAGCAGCCGGGAGCCAGCCCTCTGGCAAAGGCACACCGCCAGCCGAGGGTGCCCCTGCCAGAGGGCAGCTGGGAGGAAATGCCTTCCCCCTGCTCCCCGCTGGGAAGGCCTGTTGCTGCGTGCTTTTCCCCGGGGGTCAGGCGCCTGGGGAAACCGCACTCACCAGCTCTCCTTTCTTGCGCTCCCGCTCCCGAGTTCCTGGCTGGAGATTTGGGTTTCCTACTTTTCCGAACGTGGCAAGTATTTAATCGTGACTGTGGTGTTGTTCCATTGCCTGCCCCCTGTGTCTTGAAAACCTCAAGTCAGAGTCACGTGTGCACGTGGTTTAACAACCGTGCCAAGCACAGTGCATCTATGACTACACATCTGTGCACTTCACTCTGTGCCTCAGCGTGTAGAAACACTAGCAATTCTGGGCTCCTCCCAGAACTCTCTACTGTCCAAGGAAGACGCTCACACCAATTTAAACCATCCACTCCCAGGGCCTCCTGTGGGCAGCCAGGTCCTAGCCTGACTCCTGTGGCCCTCCGCATGCTCCCCTCTGAGATGCCTTCTCTGACAGCCTCCACAGGGCAGCAAGCTCCTGCCTTCGCCCCATCCCATCACGGAAACCCTTTCCCCACCTACCAGGCCTGAAGCAGAGGCCCGCACCATCCAAGTGGGTGGGACACCAGGGCTTGAGGACACGAGTGACAAGGACCCTGCTTGCCCATGGGTGGCCTGTGCAAAGCAGACCCACGCTGACCTCAGGAGCAGGAACAGGGATGGCACTGTGGGAGCTCTCTCTGGCACTAACGCTATTTTACACAAAGAGGAGCCACAGGCTCAGGGCTCAGCCGCAGTGGGCATGTCATTAAAATGTAGTAACAGTTTAGTTTTTCTTGAATTTGTTTTCATGGTTACCTTCTATTTATAGAAAATGAATCTAGTTTTATATTTAACTTAGTGATCTAATATTGCATTTAAAAATAAGTTTATTTAAATTGAAACAAGGAGAGACATTCACAACAACAACCGGAGGTGAGTAAACATGGCCAAACGTGGATATGGGCAGCCCAATAGGCTTGGGACTCACTTAGGCGGCTGAGTCTTGAAACGATCCCCCTGCCAGCCTCCCCACTTTCACCCGCACCCCGCACAGTGGTGTATTCGTTTCCTGTGGCTGCTTTAACAAATCACTACAAAATGCCTGAATTAGAACAATGCACATTTATTCCAACCCAGTTCTGGAGGCCAGGGGTCTGCAATCAGTCCTACTGCGCTGAAATGGACGTGTGGTCAGGGCTGCACTCTCTCCCAAGGTTCTTGGGGTGGAGCCTTCCTTGTCTCTTTTTCTTTAAACTTTTTTTTCATTTGGAAGAAATCTTTATTAATGTGCCTTTTAATTATTCAAAGTCAACATGATTTACTTTCAATAATTTAAATGTATTTTACAAGATTCTTTTCCCTACTGAGCTAATTCCTTTTTTAAATTATATTTTATTTTTATTGTTGACATTATTACAGGTGTTCCCCATTTTCCTCCTCTTAGCCCCCTCCCCCTGTTGTCTGTGTCCATGGGCTGTGCATATATGTTCTTCGGCTACTCACCGCACTGCTGTGTCCATGGGCTGTGCATATATGTTCTTCGGCTACTCACTGCACTGCTGTCGGCGTCCTTGGGCTGTATGTTCTTCGGCTACTCACCGCACTGCTGTGTCCATGGGCTGTGCATATATGTTCTTCGGCTACTCACTGCACTGCTGTCTGCGTCCTTGGGCTGTATGTTCTTTGGCTAACCCCTGCTTCCTTGCCTCTCCCAGCTCCTGGTGGCTCTGGCCACCTTAGCTTGTGGCGGCGCCCCTTTCATCTCTGCCTCCACCTTCACATGGCCTTCTCCTCTCTCTGTGTCTCTCCTCTGTGTTTCTTATAAGCACACTTTTCATTGGATTTAGAGCCCACCCCGGAATCCAGGATGATCTCATGAGAGCCTTAATTACATCTGCAAAGACTCTTTTCCCAAATAAAGTCACATTCACAGTTTCTGGACTTGGATATCTCTTTTGGGGGGAGCCCCCTACCAGTGGGTCCTGTCCCTCCTCTGCTCAGAGCCACACAGCCCCTCCCTTCCCCTTCCTGCCACTCTCACTCATCACTTCACTGCAGCCAAGCAGAAAGGCCGGCCGCCTGGATGTTTCTGCACACACTGTTCCCTCTGCCTGCAGCTCTCCTCCCTCAGAATTTTTGGGATCCTCTCTCACTTCTTCAGGTCTTTGCTCCCCTGTCACTTTATTGATGAAACTGTTCCCTGATTATCATGCTTACTAATGTGGCAGCCCTGTCCCACATGTGGCCATCTCCCTCCCTTCCTCTCAGCCTTAACTCTCTTCAGACCTCCTGTCAGCAGGCAGCACTCTGTCTCCCTCATGACCACGTCAGCTCTACAAGGGGGGAATTTTTGTCTGTCCACTGTCTCCAATTCTAGAATAGACTTGAAGCCTGACTTGTAGTAGCTGCTTAATAAACATGCTGACTAAACAATTAAGGAGGTGTTGGGATAGCAGGTAAAATGAGGTCGGAGGACCCTAGGGCCCTTCCTAGCCTGAAGAATAGGTGTGGAGATTCGAATCTAGGACCTGCACTATCTTGTTGGCCACCAAGTCTAACAGTCCCTGTGTTGGTCTATAGCAGGCTCTTCGTCCACATTTTAGTTGAGACTCGAGTCTTGCTTCTTTCATTTTTCTTAGAATGGAAGAAAAGGAGAAATTCTGTCTGTTTCTACATTGAGAAATTTCCCAATGGTTTCTCATGATCCATTGTAGGTAAAACACACACACGTACACACACAGAAATAATTGGGCTTACCTCTGAAAATAACTTTTTGTTCTGCATTTATTTTTTAGGACAATTCACTGCAATCAATTAATGTAATACAAGAACAATAAAGAAGAAAACTCACCAAGTAGTTTTAATTTTTAATTTTTTTATTATATATTAAAAATTTTTTTGTACACCCCAATGACCAACATTACATAACTTAATATGTGCTCAATATGTGCTCATCCCAACAAATCCTGCACCCATCCAGCACCAAGCCTAGTTATTAGAATATTATCAACTATACTCCTTATGCTGTACTTTACATCCCCATGACTATTCTGTGACAACCAATTTGTACTTCCTAATCCCTTCTCCTTTTTTACTCATGCCTCCAAACACCCTCCCATCTGGCAACTATCAAAATATTCTTTGTATCTGTTTCTGTTCCTCTGTTCATTTTGTTTGTAGGTTCAATTGTTGATAGATATGCATTTATTGCCATTTTATTGTTCACATTTTTTATCTTCTTTTCTTCTTTTTAAATAAGACCCTTTAACATTTCATGTAGTGCTAGTCTGGTGGTGATGAACTCCTTTAGCTTTTTCTTGTCTGTGAAACTCTTTATCTGTCCTTCGATTCCAAATGATAGCTTTGCTGGGTAGAGCAATCTTGGTTATAGGTTCTTGTTTTTCATCACTTTGAATATTTCTTGCCACTCCCTTCTGGCCTGCAAAGTTTCTGTTGAGAAATCAGCTGACAGTCTTATGGGAGCTCCCTTGTAGGTAACTAACTGCTTTTCTCTTGCTGCTTTTAAGATTTTCTGTTTATTTTTAACTTTTAGTATTTTAATTATGATGTCTTGGTGTGGGCCTCTTTGGATTCATTTTGTTTGAGACTCTCTGTGCTTCCTGAACTTGTATTCTGTTTTCTTCACCAAGTTAGGGAAGTTTTCTGTCATTATTTTTTCAAATAAGTTTTCAATTTCTTGCTCTCTCTCTTCTCCTTCTGGTTCCCCCATGATGCAAATGTTGGTACGCCTGAAGTTGTCCCAGGGGCTACTTACATTATCCTCTTTTTTTTCAGTCTTTTTTTCTTTTCACTGTTCTGATTGGGTGTTTTTGCTTCCGTATATTTCAAATTGCTGATTTGATTCTCAGCTTCACCTACTCTACTGTTGATTCCCTGTAAATCACTCTTCATTTCATTTAGTATAGCCTTCATTTCTAACTGGTTCTTTTTTATGCTGTTGAGGTCCTCACTAAGTTTCTAGAGCATCCAGTGACTTTAGTATAGGAATGGCCTGTCTTGGCTCAGGCTTCAAATTTTCCTAAAATCTGTCAAACGAGCAGCATCTGGCCTCAGTGAGCCTTGTACCTCTAGTTAAGTGGCCCCAGGCCCAGCACTAGCAGCAGACTGACTTGGTTCACAGCATGGTCTGCCTGGGCACCTCCAAGCCCAGTCAAGAAGCAGCCATCAGCAGATTGCTCTGTAGCTTATGTCTGGTGGCCCGGGGCAGAACACAGACAGTGGCCGACCTTGGCCTGCACCTCCTGGGAGGCCCCAGAGCCCCCGAGCTAGTGCATCCAGTGGGCAGCTTCAGACCACAAGGAAGCATTACCACTCAACTACCTCCATAAATGATATGCTTAAGGGCAGCCTCAGCAGGTACCAGAGCCCTGCTGAAGTAAGCCTTGCTCTGTGCAGTGGGTCCCTGCACAGCTGATCCTCCAAGGTGGTTGGAGGTCGGTGGTCAGTGGTCACAGCCAGTCCTTGCAGCTGATTGGCCTGGATAAGTATCTCCCATTGACATTCCAACAGCAATCAAGATTCGACTACAACAGGAGGGTATACAGCCCACATGGGGGGTGCACCTCGAGTGCCAAGCTGGGGTGATTGGGGAGGCTGTGCCAATGGACCCTACAGGACAAGCTACTATCTTAGACCATGCTACCAAGCCTAGGAGACATAGCAGTTCTACCTATACATAGAAATAAACACAGAGAGGTGGCCAAAATGAGGAGACAAAGGAACATGGCTCAATGAAACAGCAGAATAAAACTCCAGAAAAAGAACTAAACAAAACAGAGACAAGCAATCTACTAGATGCAGAGTTCAAAGCACCAAGTACTTTTTTAAAAAAATTATCTTTATTGTTGAAAGTATTACAGATGCCCCCCCTTTTCCTCATTGACCCCTTCTAATACTCCCCCCTGCCCAGGCCTTCACCCCACACTATTGTCTGTGTCCATGGGTTATGCATATATACATATAAGTTTTTTGGTTAATCTCTTCTTTCCCACCCACCCACCCCCACCTTCCCTCAGAGATTCGTTAATCGGTTCCGTGCTTCTTTGGATCTACTTTGTTCATCAATTTATTTTGTTCTTTAGATTCCGCATGTGAGTGAGATCATGCGATATTTGTCTTTCTCTGACTGGCTTATTTCACTTAGGATAATACTCTAACGGTCTTTTTCTCTTGAGGGAAGGCCAGTGAGCAGTTCTGCTTCCTGTGTTTCTGTCCTCAGAGTAATATGTGAGCCAGGGAAGCAGCTCAGAGAATCCTAGAGCCATCTTGGTGACACGTGTGGGGCCCCTTGTCCTGGAAGCCCAATGCCAGCCCTTGCCAAAAATTCAAAGATGAACACAGAGACTAGTTTGAAACTTGGAACGCTGAGTCTCTGCAGTGGCGTGCCCTGTCTGAGAACACTGTGCTCCTTTTTCCGGTGGAGCCCTTAGCTGGGCCAAACTCCTCCCCTCATTGGTGTGGAGCCTGAGTCTGGACTTCACTTTCCTTGGGGAGGAAGAAAAGAAACTTTGTTCAGTAAAGTTTGCCCACCTGGGCCTTTCAACTGTGAGTCTGCACCTCATGCCTGTGAACTTAAACAGGAAGGCACTGGGAAAGGTCTGCCCCTGGGGGGACTGAATAAGATGCTGCCAAGAATGTGCTGGAGAAATCAACCAGCACCCTGGGGGCAGGGAGGCAGGAGGATCTGGGCTGCCTATCTCTTTGAAGGCGTCCACTCTGCAGCCCTGCAGGCTGACCTCCCCACCCCTCCCGGGGCTTTCAGAGGAACCTCAGCAGGAGCACATCTGGACCTCTGCCCTTCCCTTCCTTCCCAGGATTAGGGAGCCTGATTAGGGCTCCCGGAGTCCCTGGCTTGTGACTTTCATAGGCGACCTCATTTCTTAGACATAGATTTTCATCTATAAAATGAGCTAATAGCACTTCAGGTTGGCACGCCAGCCCTGTTTACTCCCTTAAACACGAGCTCAGTTTGGCAACCAGAACCTTTGGATTTCTCGTGCAACAAGAATGTCCAAGCAGTCAGAGGGTCTGGGCAGCACCCTCTGTAGCCAGCCCCGTGGGCGAGGCCTCAGCATCCTTCCCTAGGGCCCCTCTCAGCCTGTACCTCTGGATCCCACCCCTGCAGTCACCTCCCTACTTCATCCTCTCAGTGGATCACCTCCCCCAGTGACTCAGTACCCAAAGGTCCTGGGGGGTCTCAGGAAGGCTGTAGAGCTTTGCTCCATCCTACCAGGTTCCTCTGGAGAAGCCCCTTAACCTTTCTGAATCCTGTGTCATCCTCTGTGAGGGACAGGTGATTGTGTCTACTTCACAGAGCTGAGGCCACTCAACCTGTGGATGTCCTTGTCATTGCTGGTTTCACCACCTGTTCCCTGCTAGGCTGCCTTAGATCCCTTTTTCCTTTCAAAGACTCTCACCTTACATTCCCCAGTGGGGATACTTTCTTGGCCCTGTAATGGGGACACTTTCATGCCCCCCACCCACAGCTCTGCTTGACTTCCCAGTTGGGCACAGACAGCAGGAGAGTCCTGCTGTCCATTGATGATTTTCAGACACCACCTGATGCACAGTTAAGCAGCCAGATGAGGCAGGGGTGGGGGTGGGGTAGGGGAAAGCAGGCCACTTGGAAGGGAGAAGGAGCTGCTGGAAGGGCCACATGGTCAGGACACACTTGTCTCCTGGGGCTGGGGTTGTGCCCTGGAGCCCCTCCCTTGTGCCCCTCCCCTGCTGACACTGTCTGTGGTTTCATGTGTCCCCCTAATGGGTCCTATCTTGTCCTGCCCAGCAGCTGGGTCTCTGAATCCTTGCTTTTCAGGCTGTGCCTTCTGTGCGAAAGACTCCTTCACCCCTCTTTTAAGGCGTACTCTGGGAAGTCTTCTGTGTCCAAGGCCATTGGCCCACAGATCCTGCCCTCACAATGCTTTCTGTGGCCTCTTCTGACCCAGGGCAACCGCAGGATAGTTTGGTCCCAGGCTGTAGCCTTCAGGGGGACTTGTAAGTGGGACCTTTCATTCCACCAATATCAGTTCTGCCCACCTGTGCTAAGGGCCCCACATCCCCAAGGCCTTTCCACCTCCATGGCCTTCAGACTCCTGGCCCCAGGCGGCAGGAGTGAGCACCTGGAGCGTGGAGTAAGGAAGGGGCAGCAGCTGAGTAGCCTTAGGGCATGACACCAGGCTCTTTGAAATGAGGTCAGGGTTTGGGAGAGGGCACCCGTGGGTGCCCACTTCAGAGCTGGAGACACTGGTTTGTCTGGGGGCTGGCCAGAAGGGATGTGACCACAAGGGAGTTGGGTCTTGATGAATTTGAAGACATCTATGACCTTTACATGCCAAGAAGGCTAGGTTTTGGATGTCTGGGGCAACCTCCTAAAGATGACCAGGTTTCTTGGATAGTGGGAGCTCCCAGGACAGCATGTCTGATACCTCATGCATTTTCATATGGGCTGCATGGCTGGGCAGACACGTCCGGAACTCCCCTGGAGCCCCCTCTTCCAGTTTCCTCAGGGTTGGCCTACAGCAGGCAGTAGAGGCTGAGTACCGCAGCTTGCTGTGTGCAAGGCTCCACAGCCACTTCTATCCTTGGAGTAAAGCAAGCTGGATCCTTTGTTACTTTTCTCAGCTGGGAATTATATCCAGGAAATGGCAGTGGCTTAAACAAGACAGATGTGCATTTGTGTCTCACAGGAATGCAGTCTGCACCTAGGTATGCTACATTTGGGGTGACGGCTCCACGGTGTCACCACAGTCCAGGTTTCCTCCATCTTCCAGCTCACCATTCTCAACACGTAGCATTCATCCTCAAGATCGCAAGACGGCTGCTGGGCCTCTAGCATCATGCCCAGTGTCTAGATCAAAAGATATGGGAGGGTGATATGGAACAAAACTATGAAAGGCCAGGGTTGCCCTAGCTGGTGTGGCTCAGTTGGCTGGAGCATCAAAGGATCGCGGGTTCAATTCCCTGTCAGGGCACATACCCGGGTTTCAAGTTTGATCCTCGATTGGGGTGGGTGCTAGAGGCAACCGATCAATGTTTTTCTCTCATATTGATATTTCTCTCTCTCTCTAAAGTCAATAAAAATGTATCCTTGGGTGAGGATTAAAAAGAGAGAGAGAAAGGCCAGGATTTATGAAAAGGCCCACACAGGCTTCCACTACAGTTCATTTGGCCACCTCCACCTGCAAGTGAGGCTGGGAAATGTAGCTTCTTACCTGGTGCAGCTGGTATTTAAACTCAGCAAGGCTGGCTTCTGAGTCTGTTCTCTCACTACTACACTGTGCAGCCTTCCAAAAGCAACAGTATATAATTAGAATTTTGTTTTTACTTTATTTTTATGATTACATTTGGTTTATGGAAAGTTGATAGAAAATTGAAACCAGCCATTATATATTATATTATATTGTATTGTATTGTATTGTATTTATTATATTATATATTTATTATATTATATATTATTATATTTTTATATTATATTATTATATTACCATTATTGACCATTATTGGGTCATTATATATATATTATATAATTTGTTTTATTTCATTTTATTACTATATTTAAAAACTATATATTTTACTTTATTATCATTAGAAATATCTTTATAAGAAGCATTATTGCCCCGGCCAGTGTGGCTCAGTTGGTTGGAGCAGTGTCTCGTGCACCAGAAGATTGTGGGTTTGATTCCCAGTCAGGGCACACACCTGGGTTGCGGGTTGCATCCCCGGTCAGGGTGCGTGGGAGAGGCAACCAATTGATGTGTCTCTCTCGCACTGATGTTCCTCTCTATCTGTCTCTCTCTTCCTCCCTTTCCAAAGTCAATAAAAAATTTTTTAAAAAAGAAATGTTCTTAAACACTTCAATTCATACGTTACAGAATATGTATCACTTCTATTTACTGAAATAACACTGTGCTTAACGCATTTTGAAGATAGCTTGTTAGAAACGTATTTATCAATTTTATTCTTAAATAGTTCACTACTTGAATCACAAAGTGGGTATCACTTTCTTTTTTTTTTTAAATTATCTGTATTGTTTTTTTGTTTTGTTTTTAAATATATCTTTATTGACTTCAGAGAGAGGAAAGGAGAGGGACACAGACAGAAACATCAATAATAAGAGTCATTGATCGGCTGCAGCCAGCAACCCAGGCATGTGCCCTGACAGGGAATCGAACCCTGATCGCCTGGATCCTAGGTCAATGCTCAACCACTGAGCCACGCCTGGCTGGGCATCTTTATTGTTGAAAGTATTACAGATGTCCCTGTCCACCCCCCATTGGCCTCCTCCACCCTGCTTCCGCGCCCCCCCCCCCCCCAGGCCTTCCCCGCACTATTGGCTGTCCATGGGCTATGCGTGTACGTGTGTAAGTTCATGGGTTAATCTCTTCCTGCCCCCCCCCTTCCCTCTGCAATACGTGTCTGTTTCATGCTTCAGTGTCTCTGGATCTGTTTTGCTCATCAGTTTATTTTGTTCATTGGCTTCCACATTATTTACTGAAATAACACTGTGCTGAATGCATCACATAGTAGCTCATCAGGGACATCTCTGTAAGCAGTGTTTTAAGTACTTCAGTTTACTACACTGGTTACAGAATGCAAATCGCACCCAGTCACTGAAATAGTACTGCGCCACTGCATCTTGCAAGTGGTTTACATATGTTATGTTTTTTATTTATTATATTTATATATTATATCTTATATATATAACATATATATGAGAAAGAGAGAGGGAGGTCATAACCATATAGGACCAAAAATGAAGTTATTCAAAATCAGAGATCATCTGCACAAGGAGGAAAAAATCAAGTGGCTATATCAAGGCACTTAGTTCAACTCAGCAATCACTCCTAATAAAAATTCCAAATTAAATAAGAATAGCAGAAAATAATGGAAACTCAAAGAAACATACATATCAAACCCAATAGCAAACATCATACTAATTACTGAGAGGTTGAAATCATTTTCATTAAAATTATCAGCAAAAAGCAAATGTCTGCTATCCCCATTAAAATCAGGACCACTTATTTTAGAAATTTTCTATATTTTTTAATATTTTGAATAAAAAGTCAAAATTATCTATTTGCAAAAGAAATTATTGTACATCCGGAAGGCCAAGATATTTTTGGAAACAGACTTCTAGGACTGATAAGAGGATTCAGGTAGCTGAAAATATTTTATATATATATATTAGTCCTCACCTGAGGATATATTTTTTCCATTGATTTTTAAAGAGAGTGGAAAGAAGGGAAGGAGAGAGAGAGCAAGCAAGAGAGAGGCATCAATTGGTTGCCTCCTGCAGGTGCACCAGACCAGGGCTGGGGAATTGAACCTGCAACCCAGCTATATGCCCTTAACTGGGAATCGAACCTACAACCCTTAGGTGTGAGGGCTGACACTCTAACCACTGAGAACACTGGCCAGGGCTGAAAATAATACATTTTTTAAAAATCAATGTTTTTCCACTAAAATAACTAGAAATGAGAATTTATCACCACCAAACCAGCATTGCAAGAAATGTTAAAGGGACTGCTGTAATAAGAAGTTGAAATAGAGAGAATGAGAAACATAGGCATAAAGGAATAAAATGGCAATAGATAAGTACCTATCAATAATAACCTTATATATAAATGGATTAAGAGTTCCAATGAAAAGACAGGGTAGCTGAATGGATAAGAAAACAAGACCCAAATATATGCTGTCTACAAGAGACCTACCTCAGAACAAAAGGCTCACAGGCTGGAAAATACAAAAACAAAACAAAACAAAACAAAACCCACTTCTGGAGGACTCTAAAGGAGAGATTGACAGCAATACAGTCATACTAGGGGACTTTAACACCCCACTGACTTCACTGGATAGATCTTCCAGACAAAAAGTCAACAAGGAAGCAGTGACTCTAAATGACATACTAGATCAGATGGATTTAATTGACATTTACAGAACATTCCACCCCAAATTGCAGATGGAATATTGTCAAAGATAGACCACATGTCAGGACATGAAATAAGTCTCTACAAGTTTGAGAAGATTGAAATCATATCAAGCATCTTCTAGGATATTTTCACAATGAAATACTATGCAGCTGTAAAAAAGAAGGATACCTTACCCTCTGAGAAAGCATGGTGGGCCCTGGAGAGTATTGTGCTAAGTGAAACAAGCCAGTCAGAGAAAGACAAATGTCACACGATCTTAGTCCTCTGTAGAACCTAATGAACAAAATAGACACAGAGACATAAAACCATGGAACAGATTGAGGGATCTCAGAGGGAAGGCAGGGGTGAATGGGTGGGGAGAGATTAACATAAAAGTTTATATGCATATATGCATAACCCATGGACACAGACAGTGGTGTGGTGAAGGTCTGGGGAGATGGGTGCAGCTTGGAGAGGATCAATGTAGGGGAAAAGAGGAACATTTGTAATACTTCCAACAATAAAGATAAATTTAAAAATAAAATAAATAAAATAAAATAGCTAGAAATGAAAACAGAAAAAAATGCATTCAAAATAATATAAAATCTTAGGGATAATTTTTTAAAGATACAGAACCTATATGAGAAAACTGAAATTGAATAGAAAGACCCAAAATAAAAGTTTAGCAAATGGAAAAAAATTAAAATGTTGATGGGAAAATGTAATATCATAAAAATGTCATTTTCCCCCAAGTTAGAATATTAATTTAATGTGTTTTGGCTTTTTGGGGTGAGGGACAAGAGATGAGAAGGGAGTTAAAGAAAGGGACAACATGACATAAAGGTTTATAGCAAAGAGTTCAGTGTACAAGGAAATTATTAATATAAAGTGGTTATGGGGAATTGACCTACCAGATGTTAAATCTTATTTTAAAATCACTGTAATTAAAACAGCATGTTGAGTATGGCCTGTATTTACAGTCTGGCACAGCTAAATGAGTGAGCTTCCCATGGCTACTGGATCTCTGGAAGGTGGCTAGCCCTGAGTTGCCAAGGCCCAAGAGGCTGAAGGGACAACTTGCAGATCCAGGCAGAGGGTGGGTCTTTCACAGCCAGCCATGGAGTCATTGCCAACGCAGCTGGAGGTTTTCTGTCATGTGTCTGCCTGTCAGGAATCCTGAGGGAACCCAAGAAGTATTCAGCCAGGGAAAGACAGAATTTGGATATCTGCCACATTCAGAGGGCACCGATACCAAGTAAGAACAGTGCCTCTCCTCCTTCCCCTCCCACTCCTACAGTCCTGGAGGAGCTTGCAGAGCACAGTGCACAAAACAGTGAAGGAACTAGCCAGACAGCCCAGCATGAGGATAGCCAGCCCATTGAAGTTCAGAAGCTGTCTTCACAGGGTGGAGGGGAAGGTGTGCTGTGAAAGAGGGAGGAGCTTCTGCCTGCACCCTCTGGAGTGCAGCACTTCACTTAATCAGGTACACTGGTTGTAGTTCCTATCAGTTCAGGGTGTTATAATGTATCAGTTATGAGTCTATGTATGTAGTTGTATCCTAGGGCTGCCATAACAAATTCTCACAATCTAAATGACTTAAAACAACAGAAATTTATTCTCTCACAGTTTTGGAGGCCAGAGTCTAAAGTCAAGGTGTCAGTAAGGTTGGTTCCTTCTGGTGAGTGTGAGGGAGAATCCACGAGGTGCCTCTTCCAGCTTCTGGTGATTGTGGCAATTCTTCATGTTCATTGGCTTGTAGATCACTCCAGTTCCTGCCTCTGTCTTCACATGGTCATCTCTCCTCTGTGTCTCTGTGTATTATCCTTTCTGTCTTAGTAAAGACACCTGTTATTGTATTTAGGGCCCACCCTAATCTGGAATGGTCTCTTAATTACATATGCAAAAGTTTTTATTTCTATTAAGGTCACACTCTAAGGTTTCAGGTGGACATATCTTTTGACGGAGACCATTCAGCCTCCTATAGAACTGCAGCAGGTATGTCAGTCACACTGGCTGCCACACACAAGTCCTCCTTCCTGTGAATAGATACTGTACCTGAAGCTTCCTGCTCAGGGAAAGTGTGTGTTGAGCTGAGTAATGGGATAGGGTTGGCCCCAGACTCAAGTGGAGCCATCTACTTAAGAAGATGTGGTGTTGAATAGGTCAATTCACTGGCTTCTTTTAAAATTTAGGTTGAGAGTATGTACACAATAGTATATTTATATAGAGAGAGAACATATGAGAGTTGCCATTAGAAAGAATACTACATATAATAGCATTAAAAATTTTAATGAGGGAAGTACAAGGTATCTACACTAAAAACTACAAAACTTTGCTGAAGGAAATTAATAAAGATATGAATAAGGGGGGTATACAATGTTCATGGATTGTAAGACTCAAATCATTAAGATATCAATTCTCCTTAAATTGATTTCTGGATTCAATGCTATTCATATGAAAATTCCAGCAAGCTCTTTTTGTAGAAGCCAATGAACTATTCTAAAATTTATATAGAAATATAAATTTTATATTTATAGACAAAACATACTTGGACAAAACTGGAGGATTTAGATTATGTGATATCAAGATTACTATAAAATGCCCTGATTGGTGTGACTCAGTGGTTAGAGTGTTGGCCTGTGCATTGAAGGGTCTCTGGTTTGATTCCTGGTCCAAGGCATGTACCTGGGTTGCAGGCTCGATCCCTGGCCCCAGTTGGGGTGCATAGAGGAGGCAAACAATTGATTTATCTTTCTCACATTGAAGTTTCTCTCTCTCTCTCCCTCTCTTTCTCCCTTCCACTCTCTCTAAAAGTAAATGGAAAAAATATCCTCAGGTGAGGATTAAAAAAAAAGATTACTGTAAAACTACAGTAATCAAGACACTGGTGTTGGTGTAAAGGCAGAAAACAGGTCAATGGAAAGTATATAGAGCCCAGAAACAGACTCACAGTTGCTATTCTGTATCCATGGGATCCACACCAACAAATTCAACCAACTGCAGATCAAAAATATTTTTTAAAGAATATTTTATTGTCATCCTAGCTAGTGTTTCTCAGTGGTTAGAGCAACAGCCCAAGCACCAAAGGGTCTCAGGTTTGATTCCTGGTCAAGGGCACATATCTCAGTTGCAGGTTCCATCCCCAACCTCTGTCAGAGTGTGTGTGGGAGGCAACCAATCCATGTGTCTCTCTCACATTGATGTTTCTCTCTCTCCTTCCTCCCTCTCTTCCACTCTCTCTAAAAGAAATCAATGGAAAAAATATCGAGTGAGGATTAGCAAATATATATATAGATATTTACTGTTGTTGATGTGTACTGTGTAGTTAGGTCTACATGGTTGCATCTGTACTGAACATGAATATAACTTTTTTGCTTGTTATTATTCCCAAACAATACCGTATAACAACTATTTACATAGCATTTACATTGTATTAAGTATTATAAGTAATATAGAGATGATTTAAAGTATATGAGAGGGTGTGCCTAGGTTATATGCAAACACCACACCATTTTATATAAGGGACTTGAGCCTCTGTGCATTTTGCTATCATCAGGGGATCCTGGAACCAACCCTCTGTGGATACCAAGGAACAACTGTATAGAGTCACATCATTTCCAGTGCAATTCAATGGGGAAAGAAAGATCTTTTCAATAAATGGAGCTAGGTCAATTGGAAATCCATAGAAAACAATGGACCTTGATCTCTTATCTTATACCATACAGAAAAATTATTATCAAATGAATTGTAGACCTAAATGTGAAAGGTAAAATAATAAAACTTCTAGAAGAAAATGTCTTCGTGATCTCAGAGTAGACAAAGGTTTCTTAAACTGGATACAAAAAGCCCTAATCATAAGATGGAAAATGACAAATTTGACTTCAATAAAATAGAAAACTTTTGTTCACCTACAAATACAATTAAGAAAGTGAAAAGGCAAGCCACAGACTGGGAGGAAATATCCATAGTACGTATATCTGACAACTATATGTCAATAAGACAATGATAAGAAAGCAAGAGTCACACACTAGCTAGACCCCTGTGCTATCTTTCCAATAAATCCCTGGTATTTAACATGGGCTGAGCTAGTCTCTGACCATGGCACTTGAAAAGAACTTGCTCTCAGGCTGTGAGGATCTGCCAGGCTTCTTACCAGAGGCCACAGAATAACTGTCAGTGTGTGTGTGCGAGCGCGTGTATTTATGCATGTTTCCATGTTAGCTAGCAGTGTTTTAACGTTTATGAACGTTTATGAATGTCAGTGCCCTTAGGTAGGGAAGGACACTCTAGTCTCTGTAGTCTGTGTCTCTCTCATTGTCTGGTCCCCGGGGGCGTTTTGCCACAGAGGTCAGCACTGTGGGAAGAGGCAGTGGGAAATGGAGTGGAATTGGAGCTCCCTCCTATTCTCAATAGGGAAACTCCAGGGCCTGCTTGTCCCCTGGTTCTGACCCCTGCCATCTCCTCACCTCCATATGAGCCACATGGGCTCAGGTCCTCTCTCCTTCCCTTCCTCCCAGTTGCTCCCTGGTGCCCCTTACTTGGGAGCCTTTTCTGAGAGGCCCATGGGCAGGAAGGCAGGATAAGGTTGACCATACCCCTCTCTGTCCCTATGGTCAGGGACTCCCGACAGGGGTCTGGCTCTGCCTGCCCTGTGCTCCTCACAGAGAGGCTGAGCTGAAGCGGGGGCATCTCTCAGCCTGTGCCACGCCAGGACCAAGTGGACAGCTGCTGGGAGAGTCTCCCTTTCTGAGGCCAAAGTGCTTCCCTGAGCTCATTATCTAAAATGCAGACAAACAGCTCTGACCCCATCATCACTGCTGAAATGGGCGGCAAGAGTGACAGCTTGTGATGCCAGAGAATAAGTCAGAGGCTGGCTGAGCGGGGAAGACGCCGTGTGGCCGGCAGGGAGGAAATGATGGGCACTGTGTCAGAGCCTCATAAACAAGCATGACTTCACACTTGTCCTGCACACACCCCTCTGAGGTCATGCAGACCCCTCCCGTCCCCTGGGCCTGCTGCACAAAGGCACTGACGCCACAAGGCCATGTGCTTCTGGGGGTGGGCCTGTGACTTGTGGAAGGACAACAGGCACTTGGCCACTGCAGAGGACACTCTGGTCCTGCCCCATGAACTGTGGAAGTACCAGGCACTTCTCTGTGCCAGGCCTTGGCTAGGAACACAGGGGGTGGCCCTTGCTCTCAGGTCTCAGGGTCTGGTGGGGAACACGGCCATGTGACTATCCCATCACAGTACAGAGTGGCTGCCGGGCAGGATAATCGGCAACGTCCAAGGCCCTGGGACACCCAGCAGAATGAGAGATTTCTCCTGCCAGGGGATCAGAGAAAGCTTCTGGGAAGAAGAAACTTTCAACTTTGTCTTGAAGGAGCTCGCCAAGGAAAGCCATGGAAACGGTTTCAGGAAGGGAGGTCTGGGGCCACTTCCCAGAGGGAGCAGGCCAAGTGCAAGGGCCAGAGGACTGCTGACACCTCTACCTCTGGTTTCCTGCATTCTGTCTCCCAGAGGGACCCAAGAACCACACAGGTTCAGTGCAGCTGAGCACTCCTGATTTCCTGCCACCCCCTTGCCCTATCCGGAAAGCAAGGAGAATACAAGGGGATGACAGCTGCAGCTGGCAGGCCAGCTATCCTCCACGTCTCTCATTTCCAAGTGCTCCCATCATGGCTATTCCTCCCTGGCCAGGTGGCAGGCACCCAACATCTCTCAGTCACCTGGGCTCAGGCTCTGATGTGGCTTCAGGTAGGGAGGGAGGGAGAGAGGCCCTTGTCTGTAGGTGTGGCTGCTGCCTGGCTCCAACCACCTGTGTCTTTGTGGGGAGATAGCTCCTATGCGGCCAGACCAAAGCCCCCTTCCATCTTTAAAGAGAAGAAGCTAGAAATTTAGATTTTAGGCAAATATCTTCTGATACCAAACAGCTGGCAACCAGTTTGAAATGTTAAGGTCTTCTGTGAAGACTAGATAACATAAATCTGTGGGCTGCCATGGCTTCCATGGGCATTATACCCTCTGAACCATGTGGCCTTTCACTAGAACCTTGCACCCAATTTACAGAGGAGGATACTGAGGCCCAGAGACCTGCAGTGATCACCCCCAGGGGCAAAACCAGGCAGGGATTCACAGGGAGAGCCAAGTTGGCTACCTCACTGAAGGCTGGATGGTGGCCATGACCATGGTGGTCAGAGCTTCTGCTGCCCCTGCTGGGTGCGTGATGCAGAAGACATCGTCAGAGACACCGGGGGAGGGACTGACTCCTGAGCAGAGAGCACACTGCCTGGGCGCCACATCTGCCTGAACCCAGATATCACACATGCACAGGCTAAGCCCCATGGATTCCATCACAGTCTGGCATGCCAGTGACGGACACACAACCTGGACCTGTCTCAAGGAGGATGCCACAATTTCCTTTCAAGGTCTTTCCCGTCAGCTGTTCCCAGCACAGAAGTCCTGGAGGCTTGAAGGCCTACGTGTCCTAAGTTAGGCTGTGGCAGGCTTCTTAGAGTGAAGGTACATCTCTCGTCTCTTCACCTGGGGCAACTCTTCCGTTATTGATCAGAATCAGTTGAGCCACTCCACATCTTCATCACCAAAATCCCCAGAGTTTATATATATATATAAATAATATGTTTTTATTGATTTTCGAGAAAGTGGAAGGGAGAGGGTGAGAGAGAAACATCACCGTGAGAAACATCGATAGGCTGCCTCCTCCAGGCCCCCTACTGGGGATCGAGCCCGATACCTGCCATATGCCCTGAGGGAGAGTCAAACCAGCAACCTTTTGGTGCATCGGATGACGCTCAGCCAGTTGAGCCACATGGGCCAGGGCCATGGAGTTTATATTGATGCATCACTCATGGTGTCATGAACCGCACTAAGCACCTCCACTGTACTATTTCACACATTCCTAGCAAACGTCCTCTAGGAGAGCTATTATTTTAATTTTTGTTACACAGATGTACTGAAATTGCTTGTGAAAATACTGACAAAATCAACACTGGGACCCAGACCTACCTAACCTCAGAGTCCTGGCTTGTCACTATTATGTGCCGTCCCTTCTGCACAGTTATGCGCTCAAGTCCCCGTCTCTCCTGTCACTCTGTATCCCTGAGCCTCGGTTTCCCTTTCTGCCGATAGGCTAGCAATCCCCATGTGCAAGTTTGTTATAAGGTTGTGAGGAAAGAATTAACACAGTAGGTCTGGTGGCTCAATCCTTGTATGTCTCTAGGGGAGCCTGGAACCAAGACTGACCCTTGGCTAATCCCTGGGAATGCGGCTCTCGGAATCTTCTTTCTGCTAGTGACTGGCGATGTTGTGCATGCCCAGATCAACACGGAATTGCTGAGAAGTACCACCCAGGATTGTTTTGTGCTAATTAATCTGGTTTCCCCTTTGGGGTTCTGAGTTTCGGTTGTCACAGTAGGATGTCCTTGTGTGACCAGCCCTTTAGAAGAGGCCAGGATCCTGCAACTTGAGTAGGCTTTCCCGAGCAGAGACATTTCTGATGTCCCAGTTGTTGTCTGCTACAGAGAAACATGTCGTGTGCAACTTCAATGAGGGAGGGACTTGGAAGCCTGTGCCCAACCTTCCTGGACCTCACCCAATGAATATATTTTTCTTATTGCTTTTACTCTGTATTTTTTCCTGTTATAAACCTTAACTATGAATATGACCTGGTATTAAGTCCTGTGAGTTCTATCGGATCATCAAAGTCAAGGGTGGTCTTGAGACCCCTGGAAACAGAAGCTTAGAAGGAAGTTGTGTAAAGGGTTTGCCCATGGGTGGCATGGAGTGGGCCTCAGCAAGGATGGCCAGAATTACCACCTTTAGGGCTTCAGCCTGGTCCCGGCTTTCCCTGTCGGGCTCATCCTCTCCTCTAACCAGTGGTGGGATTTGACATTGACCCTTGGTTCTGCTCTTTGCTTCCCTAACTATATTTAGCATTCATTCCCCCATGGCTTCTTCAGAGCTGTGCTCCCACCAGAGCATCCCAGATTATGGCTGGGCCCTGTCCCTGGCTGGGGACACAAAACAAAGAGGCTGACCCATGACCTGATGGGTAAGGTCAGTCAATTCCACAGTCCAGCCTACCTATGAGAGGTGATTAGGTGTGTTTCTCAGGCAGGAGAGCAGAACTGCAAGGGAAGGAAAGGGCCCAGAAGGCTGCCAGGTTTGAATGAACTTCCTCCGTTTGGACAGCTAAGGCCATGTCTTCACATGGTCTTCTCTTGCCAGCGCTAAGATGGTGCTGCCCATCCCAGCAGGGGCCAATGTAACTGGCTAGTGTTCTGGGGCCAGAGTGCTGGAAAGGAAGTCAGTTTTCTCAAAGGGTGGGGCAGATCTGAAACCTTGGGAAGAAAGGAAGACGTATGAGGACAGACAGTAAATATTGTTGAAAGAAAGAAAAAAGAAAGAAGGAAGGAAGGGAGGGAGGGGGGGAGGGAGAAAGAGCAAGAGAGGGAAAGAAGGAAGGAAGGAAGAAAGGAAGGAAGGAAGGAAGGAAGGAAGGAAGGAAGGAAGGAAGGAAGGAGGGAGGGAGGGAGGGAGGGAGGGAGGGAGGGAGGGAGGGAGGGAGGGAGGGAGGGAGGAAGGAAGGAAGGAAGGAAGGAAGGAAGGAAGGAAGGAAGGAAGGAAGGAAGAAAGAAAGAAAGGAAGGAAGGAAGGAGGGAGGGAGGGAGGGAGGGAGGGAGGGAGGGAGGGAGGGAGGGAGGAAGGAAGGAAGGAAGGAAGGAAGGAAGGAAGGAAGGAAGGAAGGAAGGAAGGAAGGAAGGAAGGAAGGAAGGAAGGAAGAAGGGAGGGAGGGAGGGAGGGAGGGAGGGAGGGAGGGAGGGAGGGAGGGAGGGAGGGAGGGAGGGAAGGGAGGGAGGGAGGGAGGGAGGGAGGGAGGGAGGGAGGAAGGAAGGAAGGAAGGAAGGAAGGAAGGAAGGAAGGAAGGAAGGAAGGAAGGAAGGAAGGAAGGAAGGAAGGAAGGAAGAATGGTGTCAAAGCCCACCAGCCAAAGGCCACTAGGAACATACTGTCAAAGTTGGTCAGTAGCAAGAGTGGGCACACATTCCAGGACTGTGGGAGTTGAAAGGGGCTTGTAGTGGGTGATTCCAAGAAGCATTTTGGGGGGCACAAGTCAGTTCTGGATTGGGTGCTGTTGATAAACAGGGGCAGTTTGGTGATTCTTAATAACGTTTACCTAGGAGACAGGAGAAACAGAGAGAGTAAGAATTGTCACTTGTGAAGAGACAGTAGTCACTCAGGAGAGAGGCTATTTGGTATTTGTGTGGTTATGGGCTTATCTCTGCCTGGTTCCACCATGCTCATGGGGTGGCCTTGCCTGTGTAGCCTCGATGGAGGAGAGTCTTGGAGGCCAGTGGCCAACCTTCCGGGACCTCACCTAATGAATATCTTTTTCTTGTTGCTTTTACTTAGCTATGAATATAACCTGATATTAAGTCCTGTGAGTTCTATTGAATGATCAAAACCAAGGGTGGTCTTGAGACCCCTGAGAACAGAAGCTTAGAAGGAAGTTGCGTAAAGGGTTTGGCCATGGGTGGCACATGTATCGGGCCTCACAGATGTTACTTATACTCCGCTGGGCACGTCATAGCCTCTGCGGCAGCTTCCAGCTATCCCGCCGTTGTTCATGTTCTCAATGTGTAATCCAAGTGGCTCATGTTTTTCAGTTCTCTGGGGCCACCTTTCCCTGCATCCTCTAATTTCTAAGTGAAATAACCCAGGATGGTCCCTGCTGCCGTATTTCTGAGAATTCTTGGGAAGTACAGACACAAGTTGGAACATTGGTGGTCCCCAGTGACTCAGACCTTCAAGTACGCATGCCCTGTGCAGTCCCTTCCCTTCTAATGGGAGCTGAGCCTGTGGCTTGTTTTAGGCAACAGAATGAATCACCAGTGACGCTCGGCCAGCTACAATCCTGAGCCTTAGGAAGGCCTGGTAGTTTCCACATTTATACTCTTGAGAGCTGTCCGTGTGAGAAGTCCGACTTTCCTGCTGGAAAGAATACTTGGAAAGATGATATGGAGAGGGAAAGGCCCTGAGATGCAAGGAGCTGAACTGTCAGTGGAGGCCCCAGAAGTCCGACTGCCGCTGAGCCAGGCCAGCCTGTCCCTGGCGGTTGGAGCCATCCTAGTGAAAGCACCATCAGATGAATGAAGAAGCCATGTTGGACATCTAGCCTCAGCAGACGTCAGGTGGAGCAGACATGAGTCATCTGCTGTGCTCTGTCCGAACTCCTGACCCTCTTGGACTTTACTTTCCTTTGATGAAAATGTGGCAACAATATTCTGCTGTATCTTCCCATTCTCTTAACTTTCTCTTATTTCTACCATGAGAAATGGTGGAAACACAGTGATAAACTGCAGCCAACACTGGACCTCAGAAATGAGGACAATATGGAGTAGTGTGCTCTAGGACAAACAGGAGAACGCATGCCCCAACTAAGCACTGGGCTGCTTGGACTCAGCTGTCAGTTGCCAGGTGGGAATGAGGCTATGGTTGCCCGGCTTCCAATTAGTCCAGAGGTTAGTGATCTGTGTGCCTGTGAAATCTCCCGAGTTTTAAATGCTGATTCAAACCTTTTTAAAATTTGTGCAGATACTCCTCTCCAAAGGAAAAAGAAAAGGCAATTCATCTTCAGGAAGATTTTGGCTTGGGTTTATCATTTTGTAACCTCTCATCTAGACTTAAGCTTCACAATACTTACTATTAGAAAGAATTTTCATTTTTTTAAAAAGCAAACATTTTATACTTCCTGAGTAACAGCAGCTCTTCTTAGTTATCTGCTGCTGTGTAACGAATGAGCCCAAAGCTTAGAAGCTTAAAATCATGTGCATTTATTATCTCACTGTTATTGCGGGTCAGGGATTAGGTGTGGCTTGTCTGCAAAGCTGCAATCAAGGTATCTGAAGGCTTGACTGGGGAAGAATCCAATTCCAAACATTAACATGATTGTTACCAGGACTTGTGGACTGTTAGACTAAGGGCCTCATTTCCTCACTGACTGTTGGCCTGAGGCCAACCTCAAATCCGTACTACATCAGACTCTCCACAGGGCAGCTCACTACGCAGCAGCTGTCTTCACCCAAGTGAGCAGTAGAGAATGTGTGGCAAGGGAGAGTGTGCGAGCAAGATGCAACCACTGTCTTTTACATCCATTACTTTGGCTGTGTTTTGTTTTTTGGGAGCAAATCACTATGCCCAGCCCTCCCAGGAGGTGAGCTGTAGGACTCTGCTCACACCCAAATTAACCAGGCAGAGACAAGAATCACAGGTGGCAGTAACCAGCCGAACTTCATGTCCAGAGAAGAGAGGATGGGCCAGAGCTGGTTCCCATAGCGGCATAGTGGGGTAGAAGCTGACATGGTCCCAAAGCACCCTGCCTCCCAGGGGTTGATCTGCTACCTAGAGACAATGTCTACTTGGGCTGTCACTGGGGTTCAAGTCAAGATCTCTTCTGGCAAGATAGAAGCAAGTGACAATCATAACACAACGACTGTAGTGGGATGGGGGCACACTCATGCACTCTTGGAGGAAGTAAACTTTAACCCAACATTTCCAGATGGCAAAATATATCAAGAAACTTAAACATGGGCATAGCCTACTCTCAAGCATGAGACTCATAGAAGGGGAATTAACGTAATAAAGGCTTTGCTCACATAATGATGGTTATTTCAGGCATTGTGATAATTATATTTTATTTTTTATACTTGTGTTAGATACACACTATTTTGTTCCTACTGTTTTGCTCTCCTCTATCTTGTAAGAGATCCCCACCCACTGCTGTGACCCTGTAGTGGCCCCCTCTAGGAGGAGTATGCTACCCCACCCCACTGACTTCAGATCTGACCACTGATTTGCTCAGCCAATGGAACATGGGCAGAAGTGACATGTACGATGTTGGCTCAGAAGCTGTAAAAGTCGTTGTGTGGTTCCACGGGTTGTTTTCCTTGCTATGAGAACAACCTATCCTAATGGGACCGATCCTTCAGCCTTGTCCTGGAGTGGAGACACATGGAGCAGGGCCTGGTTGACCACTGCCAATATATAACAGCAGTGAGAAATAAGGCTTTGTTGTTGTAAGCCACAGAAATGTGGGAGATCATTTGTCACTGTAACATATCTCAGTGAAAGCTAATACTTTCCTTTATTTTCCAAGTTTTCTACAAGTAATATGAAGAGTTATATAATTAGTGTTTAAAGGTTATTAAAATAATAATGCTCTTTAGATATTTAACCTGTTGCCCTGAATCTTTTCATCTGTCCAGAGTCTGTATTATAAAAACAAGCCCTGAATATTTTCACTGAATTAGATTTTGATGGGCCACAGGGGTCTGAAAGTTATTTGAGTATAATTTAAATACAGTCAGTTGTTCTGGGCCCTTTGCCAGCCTGACCCTGATGAAGATGCTCAGGTAGAGTCTGCTGGCCCTGGGTGGGGCAGGGTGGGGTTCATATATTTGTCAGAGTAGGCTAGACTTTGCCATGGTGACCCGTAAATCTTAAAATCTCTTACTGCTTACTCACATGTGTTTGGGGGAAAGGGCTTTGCTCCAAGTAGTCATTAAGGTGTTCGGGCTCCTCCCATTGGAGCCCCTACCATCTTCAATGCAAGGCCTCAAGGTTACCATGGGAAGACAAGAAGTAACACTTGGGGATTAGGGGTCTGTGTTACTTCTTTCGGCCCAGTACCCGTCCCTGATTCTGGTAATGGCACCCGGGTTTCTCACAGAGAGCAGCCCTTGTCCTCAGCCAGTCTGGGGGGTTTGATGGGCTGAGCCAGTCCCCAGACTTCAGGGGTAAGGGTGTAACCCAGGCCTGGCCAGTCAGAGCAGTTGGACCTCCTGGCCTCCATGATTGACTCCGGGAGTCAGATGACCTCAGCAAGCTACAATATGATGGGTTTACAAACCACTTTACTCTCCTTTTGTTCCAGTCCTGGCCAATGGAATATAGGCAGAAGTGATGGACGCCCCTTTCAGGCCTGCACCTCAGCACATCCCCCGCACAGGGTATTCTCTCTTGTCTTCTCATGGTAACCTTGAGGTCTTGCCTTGAAGATGGTAGGGGCTCCAATGGGAGGAGCCCAAACACCTTAATGACTACTTGGAGCAAGGCCCTCGTCCCCCAAACACATGAGTAAGATTTTAAGATTTACGGGTTACCATGGCAAAGTCTAGCCTACTCTGACAAAAATATGACCCAAACCCAGCCCAGACTAATTAGACTCAGCCCTAAGGACTTTGGTTTGCAAAGCAATACTCTCTTTTTCCTGGAATTGCTAAGTTGATAGGATGTAAACCCGGAGTGCTAAGCCCATCATTTATTCATTTACTCCACAATTATTTGTTGAACCTCCGCTATACTCCTGGCGCTGGCCTAGGCTCACCAGCCAGGGCTGCACAGTGAGGAAGTCTGAAGGTGAGTCGAACATAGAAAAAAGTCAAGCTGAGAAACAGAGCATTGGTTTAAACTGCTGGATCCAATCATACCTGAAAGCATCACATTCTTTTTTGTAAACCATTTTGAGTGGGATTTCTGACACTTGCACACAACAAGTCATAACTAATTCAAAGGTCAGACTGAAATGAAAGTAAAGTCACAGGTCTGGGTTGTCATCTAGATGAGCTTATTAGAGGCAGGGTACAGATAGTGGCCCAGATTGAGCTTGCCAGAGAGGAGCAAACGGGCACAAATGATACGATATGCAGAACTAGGCATGCCCTGGGTCACTGAAACACAGCCCCAAAGACAGGGGACGGAAGAGCAGCTCTGGACACTGAACCTAGCACTGAGGTTTGCTCTGACACCCAGCCTGCATTCTGACAACTCAGGCCAGCTCCTCCGGCACCCACCTCACCGCTGACCTCAGGCTTGCAGGCTATGTTCTGGGTTATGCCTGGCTATCGGTTTGGATTTGGCAAAAGGCTACAAGCCAAAACTAGAAGGGAGAAAAAGAAAGTCAATTCCGTTGAAATCAGCACATGTTTCTAGTAATGGCACCCTACCACATCCCATTTTCAGTGCTGGTTTGGAAAATCTGTCTTGAATGCTTTCTACATGCCAGGAACTTGACCCATCCTTTCTGAGGCAGAATAGAAAGAAGCTAGGAAATTCCTTGGCAAGTGGAATGAGGGAAACTAAGACAAGATAGTTAAATAAGGCCAAGCAATTAACAGCCTGTTAATAAATCACAAGATCTTATCTTCCCTAACCAAGGATACTTAGGAGCAGATGGTTTACACCTCTCCGCCCCAACCAGAGAGAGAATAGTTTAAATCACCCTAGTCAAGAAGATAGATAACAGACCCAGGTAGTGCCATTTGTGCCTGCCAAACCCAAGGATGGATGAAGTCAGGGAAATTAATAACAAAAAAACAACAACAAAGGAAACAATTAGAGCCAGACAAATCTAAGATAAAAGTAAAGCAGTGAGGCAGAGCAGAAAATGAAACCAGTCTCCCCTACACATTCGTTTTGATGCATCAGCATATTAAAGGACACACCTGGAAAGCTGCTGAATATCCTGTTGAGACCCTCCCCTGAGAACTCCCCTAGAACTCGCACTGCTCTCCCTTGAGCACACCTGCGTCCCCCTTTCCTCAAACGTGTACTTTTGCTTTCTTTCTCCTAAGCTCTAAGGGTTCCTGAGACCCGCAGCCAGGGGTGCAGCAAGCAACTGCAGCTCATCCCAGCTAACCCTATGAACCTATTTCCAAGGTCCCTCCTTTTGCTCCTGTAACTTGTTTCCTGAGTTCACACAGCCCACAGTGGCTCACTTCTGTTACTGAGACTTCCTTTCTTGCACCTAGGCTCACTCCTGTTGCTGTAATCTTGCCTCTTCTATCTTAAGCCCCTCCTTTGTTTCACTGTCCCCAGCTTTAATATATGTACTCTCAAAATCACCTGGACTTGTATCATGAAATCTTTCCTGCATGAAGTCAAGAACCCGCACATTCCAAGCCATGACAGGGCAGACCTGCCTAAGTCCTGGTCCCTTTCTGGTGACCCTCCCTGCTCCCTCCCTCCCTCCCTCCCTCCCTCCCTCCCTCCCTCCCTCCCTCCCTCCCTCCCTCCCTCCCTCCCTCCCTCCCTCCCTCCCTTCCTTCCTTCCTTCCTTCCTTCCTTCCTTCCTTCCTTCCTTCCTTCCTTCCTTCCTTCCTTCCTTCCTTCCTTCCTTCCATTCAACAGTAGCTGAACACAATCTGAGCCAGGCCCTGTGTTGGGCAGTGATCACTGAAAAATCAATGGGATATGGGGTCTCTGGATTCACAGAAAGTATACTAGTTGTTAATGTTATTTACTCAGTATTCTTAGCTCTCTACCTTCTGAGCACAGGATAGGGTCAACTTTCTGGCCTCCTTCTTTGGGTGGGTTTGAATGACTAATGAGTCAGACAGATGAGTTGGAACATTTAATTGTTTATGTGGGATCTGCCAATGTTCTCTTTTTCTCTGCCAAGGTGACTGTTAATGTTTCACATGGTGACTACTGCTTCAGCCTGTGTCACGGAGACAGAAAATATGGAGTGAACCCATACATAACCCACTACACATATGTATATGAGGAAGAAACAAACTTTCGTTGTTATAATTCACTACAAGTTCAAGGTTCTTTGTTATTGCAGCCTGGCCTCCCTTATCCTGATTGATGCACACTCTCGCCAAAGGATATAACATTAAGTTGGTGACATTCACCACCAAGATGCTTCCACAGAGTAGCTCCACAGGTCTCCCGAGAAATCCTTTTTAGAAGACACTAGGTTCCTCCCTCATTGTAAGTCTTGTCTCCAGAGAAGTCCCTGCCCACTCCTGCTCTTCCCACATCAGATTGCAACTGACTTTTCATCAATCTGCCTGGGGTCTGATGGCTGGACTTAGCTGGCTTACGCAGGATGACTTGCCAGTAATCTGGCCTGTCTGAAGCCCTATTAGTTTCCTAGGGCTGATGTGACAAATTGCCACAAACTAGGTAGTTTAAAACAGCAGAAATTTATTCTCTCACAGTTCTGGAAGCCACAAGACCAAAATCAAGGTAACATCAGGACCACACTCACCCTTGAGTTCTAGAGAGAATCATTTTTTGCCTTTTCTAACTTGTGGTGGTTGCCATCTTCCTTAGCCTGTGGCCTGTCACTCCAATATCTGCCTCCGTGTTCCTGTCACCTTCTCTTTTGTGTCTATGCCCTCTTCTGTGTGTCATTTGACTCTCGATTTAGGGCTCACCCAGATCATCCATAAAGATCTCTTCATTTCATGATTCTTAACGTAATTAATCCACAAAAACACTTTTTCCAAATAAGATCACATTCATAGGTTCTGAAAATTAGGCCATAGGCATATTTTTGGGGGTGCACCAATCAAGCACTAGGTACATTCCAAAGTCCCCAAGGAGCTGGGTGAGAGGGTGCGATCCCCTGTCAGAGCCCATGACAATATTTGCTTTTTACATTTTTATCTTAATAGAATGTTTAGGAAAAATAACAGACAATGAAAAGTAAAAGAAACAAAATGCCAGCACCCTGTTGCTTGGGCCACCTTCTGCGTTGGGTGTCTTCTTCTATCCCAAGCAGATGTGGTATTCTGGGCTGGAATGAGAATGTTCACATCATCTGGATGCTTCATATGAACTTTCCATCTGTCCAAATAGTCCACAACTTATGCCTTAGAAATGATTCTCATCACTGAATGTGAGTTTGTTCCTGTAAAGTGTCAGGGAGTCTCCCCCATTGGCTAAGATGGTGTACTGAGCAGCCAAAAGCTAGCAAGATGAATGGACAGAGCCCCAGCATGCCAGGAAGAAATTACAGAAGATGAGATCTCCATCCACTTATCCTTAGAAAATTACAATTACAAGGGTATAGAGTTTTGAAGGGGAGAATTGTTACTCTAGATAGTCATGGTGGGAATGCAGACTGGGGCAGCCACTGTGGAAAACAGTGCGGAGGTTCCTCAAAAAATTAAAAATGGAGCTGCCGTTTGACCCAGTGATTCCACTCCTAGGAATGTATCCTAAGAATCCTGAAACATTCATCAGAAAGGATATACGCACCCCTATGTTCATAGCCGTGCAGTTTACAATAGCCAAGATCTGGAAACAGCCCAAGTGCCCATCAGTAGGTGAGTGGATAAAAAGCTGTGGGACATTCACACCATGGAATACTATGCAGCTGTAAAGAAGAAGAATCTCGTACCCTTTGGGGCAGCATGGATGGACCTGGAGAGTATTATGCTGAGTGAGATAAGCCAGGCAGCGAAAGACAAATATCACATGATCTCACTTATATGTGGAATCTAAAGAACTTAATAAACTGATGAACAGAATAGATTCAATGACATGGAAGCATGGATGAGACTAACGAATGTCAGAGGGAGGGAGGAGGGCGGGTGGGTGGAGGGGGAGAGAGTAACCAAAGAATTTATATGCAGATATGCACAACCCAAGGACATGGACAATGGTGGGGAGAGGGACTGGGGAGGGGGAAGGAACGGGGTGGAACAGGTCATTAGGGAGAAAAAGGGACATCTGTAATATTTTAAACAATAGTAAAGTTTAAAAAATAATAATAATAAATTTAAAAAAAAAGAAAGAAACCGATTTTAAACATAAAGGCACAAGTAGATAATAAAGGGGTGGAGAAAAACATACCATGCTAATTTTAATCAAAAGGAAGCCAGGGTAGCTATATTAATTTCAGACAGAGAAGATTTCAGAGCAAGGAAAATTATCAAGGTTAAAGAGGCATTACATGATGGTAAAAAAAAAAAAAAAAAAAAAAAATCCATTCTCCAAGAAGATATAACACTCCTTAATGTGTATGTGCCTAACAACAGTGCATCAAAATATGTGAGGGGAAAAACAATGGCACTAGAGTAGAAATCAAGACCAGAAATGTAGGTAGAAAATCCCAAAATATTTGGAGAAAATCCAAAATATCGGTGATACCACATGAGTCAAAAAAGAAATCTCAAGAAAAATTAAAATCTATATTGAACTAAATGAAAATAAAAACACAACTTATCAAACTTTGTGGGATGTAGCAAAAGTGGTGCTTAGAGAAAAATTCATAGCATTGAATGCATACATTAGGAAAGAAGAAAGATTTAAAATCAATAATGTAAGTTTCAACCTTAGAAAACTAGAAAAGAAAAGGTAAATATATCCAAAGTAAGTAGAAGAAAAGTAATAAAAATTAGAGTAAAAAATAATGAAATTGAAAACAATATACACATAAAGAAAATCAACAAAACCAAAAGCTGATTCTTTGTAAAGATTAATAAGACCTGGCTGGGTGGCTCAGTTGGTTGGAACGTCTTCCCAATGTACCAAGGTTCAGTCCCCAGTCAGGGCACATGCAGGAATGGGGGTGAGTAGAAAAGTAAAACTGATGTTTCTCTCTCTCCCTCTCCCTCTAAAAAAATCAATAAAATTTTAAAAAGGATTAACAAGATTGATAAGCCTCCAGCCAGGCTAACAAAGAAAAAAGACAGAAGACACAAATTACTAATATCAGAAATGAAAGAGGGGACATCATAAATGTCCCCTGAATAGGCCTATATCTATTGAAGAAATTGAATTAATAATTAATAACCTTCCAAAACAGAAATGACGAGGCCCAGATGAGTTCACTAATGAATTCTACCAAATTTTTGAGGGAGAAATTATACCAATTCTCTTCAACACTTTCCAGAAGATAGAAGTAAAGGGAATACTTCCAAACTCATTCTCTGAGGTAAGCATTATCCTAATACCAAAACCAAACAAAAACGTTGCAAGAAATAAAAACTGTACACTAATATCTCTCATGAAGATACATGCAAAAGTCCTCAAAACAGCAAGTAGGATGCAACAATGCATAAAAAGAGTTATACACCACGATCAAGTGGTATTTAAACATTTGAAAACCAATTAGTGCAATGCACCATATCAATAGGCTGAAGAAGAAAAATCACATAATTATATCAATGCAGGAAAAGGTTATGGCAAACCCCAACACCCATTCATGATAAAACTTCTCAGAAAATTAGGACTAGAGGGGAACTTTCTCAACTTACTTAAGAACATATACAAAAACCCTACAGCTAACATATTAATAATGCGAAACTCAAAGCTCTCTCATTAAGATTAGAAACAAGGCAAGAATGTGCTCTCACCACTACTTTTCCACGTCATACGGAAAGTCCTAGCTAATGCAATAAGATAAGGAAAGGAAATAAAATGTACAAAGATTGTGAAAGAAAAAATAAAACTATCTGTGTTCATAGGTGACTTGACTACGTAGGAAATCCAAAAGAATTGACCAAAAAAACACTCCTGGGACTGATAAGCAATTATAGCAAGATTGAGTATACAATATTAATACACAAAATTCAGTCACTTTTCTATATAACACCAATGAACATTTCTGGTTTTTTATTTTAAAATTTGAAATTGTTTTAATTTAAAACAACCACAAGTGGTTTTAATACCATTTACACTAACACCTCACCAAAATAAAATATTTGGTATAATTTAACAAAATATGTACAAGATTTATATGAGGAAAACTACAAAACTCTGGTGAAAGAAATAAAGTAACTAAATAAATGGAGAGATAGCCTAAGTTCGTGGATGTGAAAATAATATTTTTTATAATGGCGATTCTTCCCAACTTAAACTATAGATTTAATGCAATCCCAATCAAAATCTCAAGAAGTTATATAGTGGATATCATCAAATTGATTCTATGGTTTATATGTAGAAGCGAAAAGACATAGTATAGCCAACACAGTATTTCAGAGAACAAAGTTGGAGGACTGACAGTATGCAATTTCAAGACTTACAAAAAGCTACAGCAATCAAGATAGTGGTTTTTTTTTAATTTTATTTTTATTGTTGACACTATTACCGATGTCCCCATTTCCCCCCTTTGCCCACCTCCACCGAGCCCTCGCCCACTATCTTCCCTCTGGCCATCACCACACCGCTGTGTGTGTCTATGGGTTATGCATATATGTTCTTTGGCTAATCCCTTCACCTTCTTTCATCCAGGCCTCCCCCCTCCCCTCTGACAGCTATCAATCTGTTCCATGTATCCGTGCCTCTGTTTCTATTTTATCAGTTTATTTTGTTCATTAGATTCCACATATAAGTGAAATCATATAGTATTTGTCTTTCTCTGACTGGCTTATTTCACCTAGAATAATAATCTCCAGGTCCATCCATGTTAAGATAGTGGTAACGCTGAATGAACAGACAAATAGGTCGCTGGAACAGAACAGAGAGCCCTGAAATAAACTCACACAAATGTAGCCAACTGATATCTGACAAAGGAACAAAGGCAATACCCATAGAGAAAACATAGCCTTTCAACAAATGGTTTCAGAATAACTGGACATCCACATGAAAAACAAAAATGAATCTTGCACACTTCACAGCAATTAACTCAAAATAAATCACAGACCTAAGTGTAAAATACAAAATTTTTAAAACTCTTGGAAGATAACATAGGAGAAAATCTATATGACTTTGGGTATGGCGATGACTTTTTAAAAAAATTATCTTTGTTGTTGAAAGTATTACAGATGTCCCCATTTTCCCCCCATTGAGCCCCTCCTCCCCACTCCCGAACCCTCCCCAGGCCTTTACCCCACTATGTCTGTGTCCATGGGTTATGCATACACGCATGTAAGTTCTTTGGTTAATCTCTCCAAGCTCCCTTGCCTCTGAGATCCCTCAGTCGGATCCATGCTTCCATGTCTCTGGATCTATGTTGTTCATCAGTTTATAAAGTTCTTAGATTCCACATATGAATGAGACCCTATGATGTTTGTCTTTCTCTGCCTGGCTTATTTCGCTTAGCATAATACTCTCCAGTTCCCTCCATGCTGTCCCAAAGGGTAAGGGATCCTTTTTTACAGCTGCCTAGTATTCCTTGGTGTAAATGTCCCACAGCTTTTTATCCACTCATCTGCTGATGGGCACTTGGGCTGTTTCCAGACGTTAGCTATTGTAAACTGTGTTATGAACACAGGGGCGCATATAGTCTTTCTGATGAGTGTTTCAGGATTCTCAGGATATATTCCTAGAAGTGGGATCCCTGGGTCAAATGGCAGTTCAATTTTTAATTTTTTTGAGGAAACTCCATACCCTTTTCTGTAGTGGCTGCGCCAGTCTGCATTCCCACTAGCAGTGCACTAGGGTTCCTTTGTCTCCAGAGAGAAAGAAAACCCAACCCAAACAAAATCAAACGGCCAGGCCAGGTGAGGCTTAGCTGTTGCGCACTGACCTAGGATCCAGGCGATGGGGTTCCATTCCCCGTCAGGGCACATTCTCGGGTTGCGGGTTTGATCCCCAGTCCTGGGTGTGCAAGAGGCAGCCGATCAATGACTCTCTCATCATTGACATCTCTCTCTCTCTCCCTCTCCTTTCCTCTCTCTGAAATCAATAAAGATATGTTTTTTTAAAAAAAATCAAACAAACGAGAAAGGAAAACAAACAAACAAACAAAAACACCCAAACCAGAAAACCTTCGGGTCTGCTGTTTGCTGCGCTCACGGGTTTGCTGCCACGCTGTAGAGCCTGGCCCCTGGGTGTGTGGGTCCCGGCCTCGGGGCAGTTCTCGGGCGCAGGCCACTGCGAGCTGCTGTCCCCCTGGCCCTGGGCTCCCGGCCCACGCCCTGCAGGGCATCCCCACGCACCCCCTGGGGGGGGCTGGCCCAGAGGGGGTCTGCTGCAGCTCAGCTCGCCCCTCGGAAGCACTTGCTCTGGGCCGCTGTCCCTTCCCCCCCAGGCCTGGGCTCTGCCTGGCGTCTGGTCCGGGTCGGGAAGGTTTCAGCAGATTTGTGTTGGGGGGCGGGGGGGCGGGCATCGCTTGTAGGAGGGGCAGGCAGGCGCTTCTCCTTCCAAGGCCTCGGCTCTGCCCGCGTCGCTGGCTCCCCCTTGTCGCCACTTCCGACAGTTGGGAATTAGAAAAACACACAAAACCCCCCCACCTCACTGGGCTCCCCAATCTTTCCAAGGGGTCAGCTCTCACAGGGCGGGGCTTCGGCCCAGGCTCCACTCGGTCAGACGTCTGAGCCCCCCCAGATTTCCAGGCCGGGGCCGGTCCACGGGTGGGGGAAGGGGCGCCTCCTCTTCGCTGGAGGGGGGAGGATCGCCCCCCGCGCTCAGACTGGCCCGGGTCCTGCTCTCTGCTGGAAGTTCTTGCAGAGAATAACCGACCCTCGGATTCGCCGCCGGGGGTCCGCTGAGCTGCGTGGGCTCCCCTCTTTGACGCCCTGGCTCGGGGAGCCCCGCGTGGCGCCGAGACCCCGCCCTCGGGGCAGGGGCTGCGCTGCGCGTGTTCCCGAGGCGGCCGCGCGGGGCGAGCTCGCGCCCCAGCCCAGGGCGCTCCTGTCCCCTCCGCGGTATTTTCCCGCAGCTTTTTCCAGCTGGTTTTCCACGTGGAATGTTTTGCAGATGAGCCACAAGTCCTGTCCAGTGTTGGGCGCAAGTGGACGGAACTTCCTTAGACTGCAGCTATTTTTTTCAATTGTCGGGATGACTTTTCATACGTAACACCAGAGACGTGACACATGAAAGAAATAATTGATAGCCCTGGCTGGTGTGGCTCAGTGGGTAGAGTGTCCCCGGGTGAAGGGTCGCAGGTTCTATTCAGGGTCAAGGACACATACCTGGTTGCAGGTTTGATCCCCAGGAGGGTTTGGGGGGGGCGTGCGGGAGGCAACCAATCCATGTGCCTCTCACATTGATGTTTCTCTCTCTCTCTTTCCCCCTCCCTCCCTCCCTTCCTCCCTTCTAATCTCTCTAAAAATCACTGGGAAAAAATATCCTCGGGAGAGGATTACCAAAAAAGAAAGAAAGAAAAGAAATAACTGATAAACTGGACTTCATTAAAATGAAAAACTTTTAACATGTGAAAGACGCTGTCAAGAGAATGGGAAGACAAGACACAGGAGAAAATATTTGCAAAACACGTATCTGATAAAGGACTGTTATCCAAAACATACCAAAAGAAAACAATAAACCTTTAAACATTCAACAGTAAGAAAATGAACAACCCAATTTAAAAAGTGGTTAAAAGATCTATTTATGTGTTTATTTTTTTCTATTATTGATTTCAGAGAGAGGAAGGGACAGGAGGAGAGAGATAGAAACAGGAAACATGGATGAGCTGCCTCCTGCAGGCCCCTGAGGACCCATCCTGCAAGCTGGGCATGTGCCTTGACCTGGAATTGAACCAGGGCCTGATGCTCAACCAACTGAGTGAGCCACACTGGCCGGGCTGGTGAAGAGATCTTAACAGACACTTCGCCAAAACTGATACACAGATGGCAAATAAGCATATGAAAAGATGCTCCACATGATATGTCATCCGGGAAATGCAAATTAAAACAACAATGAATGGGCAAAATCGAAAACACCGACCACACCAAACGCGGGCCAGGATGCGGAGCAACAGGAGCTCACTCACTGCTGGTGGGGATGCAGAATGGAAGAGCCACTTTGTAGGACACTTTGGCAATTTCTTATAAAACTAAACATAGTCTTACCATACAATGCAGCAATCATGCTCCTTGATATTTAATCAAGGGACTTGAAAACTTAAGTTCACACAAAAGCCTGCCCATGGACGTCTATAGCAGTTTATTCATAATCTACAAATTTGAGAGCAACCAAGATGCCTTTCAGCAAGTGAATGGATAATAAACTGTGGTAACCCAGACAATGGGATATTATTCAGGTTAAAAAGAAATGAGCTATCAAGCCATGAGAAGACAGAAAAGCCTTAAATGCATATTACTAAGTGAAAAATGCCAATCTGAAAAGACTAAATACTATGTGATTCCAACTATGTGACATTCTGGAAAAAGCAAAACTAGGGAGACAGTAAAAGGATCTGGGTCGTCAGAGTTTGGTGGGTGGGGATGGGGAGGGGTAACCAGGCAGGTCACAGCAGATTTTTAGGGCAGGGAAACTATTCTGAACGGTACTATAATGGCAAATACACGTCATTAAACATTTGCCTAAACCTGTAGAATATCCAACACCAAGGGCGAAGCCTGATGTAAACTAGGGACTTTGGGTGATAATGACATGCCAGTGTAGGTTCGTTGATTGCAACAATGTGCCACTCTGGTGCAAGCTGTTAGTAAAGAGGAGGCTGTACATTTGCAGGGCGCAAGGGGGGCAGGGATGTGGAAACTCTCTGTACTTTCCCCTCAATTTTGCTGTGATCCTCAAAACTGCTCTAAAAACTATAAAGTCTATTTTTTTTTTAAATGATAACATGTGGATTGGGAAGGAAAACCGATCTCTAAATACCACTGAATCACCATGAGTTTCCCTTTTTTTTTTTCCCTTTGCTATTACCTGGCTTACACTTAAACTCAGCCTGAAACTCAAATGCACTCACTGGGTGTGACTAGGAAGAGCTCAAAAGAAACCCTTCATTCAAAGAGTGGGAAGTGCCCTGACCAGTGTGTCTCAGTGGTTAGAGCACTGCCCCCTCCCCACCCACCCCCAGCACCCAGGGGTCGTAGGTTCGATTCCCCGTCAAGAGCACGTACCTGGATTGCAGATTCAATTCCCAGCCCTGGTCAGGGCGCCTACGGGAGGCAACCAATCAATATGTCTCTCTCACATTGATGTTTCTCTCTCTCTCTCTCCCCCCCAACTCTCTCTAAAAATCAATGGAAAAAATATCCTAGGGTGAAGATTAACAAAACAAAACAAAACAAAAGAGTGGGGAGACGGTTCCTACATGGAATAGAAAGTGGAGGAAATCTATTATTTTCTGTCTCTCCTATCCAATCCCCACAGAGGTAGAGCAGCGGTGGAAGCTGGGAAAATACCTAAAACTCAGAGGTAAGAAAACCCTGTCTGACCAAAGCAACTGTGGTCTGAAGAATGTAGGAGGCATAGCGCTGGCCTTTGTTCTCTCTGTCCTCTCACTGCTTGGTCCCAGAGGCAGGCACAGTTGCATCCTGTATGTGACAGAGCAGGAAAACTAACGTCCCAGTGTTCTAGTTAGAAACTCAGGTAGTATGTAGGAGAACGGGGAACTGGAAACAGGAAAGTGTTGGGGGAGATTAGTTAGATTAGTTAGAGACAGGAGCTCAAAAAACCCATCTGATTCCATAAAATCGTGTATGACCTCCTGGACTCACCTCCCAGCTGTGCATGTGCATGTGTGGATCTGACACTAAGCAGCAAATCTATGGCTTTGAGATCTGAACTACAAGGTAGACCACCATTCAGGTCCCAGATAAGTCACTGGGAGATGCATACACAGGGCAGATATAAATACACTGCAAAAAAGGAATTCTGCAACCTTGCTGAACTCAAAAGTTCTAATAGCTATTTTACAGATTTCACCAGGTTTTCTCCACAGGGGATAGTGCCATCTGTGAATAAAGTCAGTTTTTCTTCTTTCCCAATTTGGATGACTTTTCTTTTTACTAGAACCTCTCTAGTACAATCTTGAATGAAGTGACAGTGAACATTCTTTTCATGTTCCTGGTCAGAGGGGAAACATGTTCAATCTCTCACTAGATGTCATACTAGATGTCAGCTAGAGGACTTTCATCTATACTCTTTGTGGGGTTGAGGAAATTCCCCTAGTTTGATGAGACAGTTCTTATTGGGCATGGATGTTACATTTTGTCAGATGTTTTTTCTCCATTTATTTAGATAATCATATGGGTGTTTTTTTTGTGTGTCTTAATATAGTGTGCTAGTTTTCCAGGGTTTCTGTAACAAATTACCACAAACTTGCTGGCTTAAAAACATAGGAATGTATTCTCTCACTGCTATGGAGCCCAGAAGTCTGAAATCGGGATGTGAGCAGGGCCATGTTCCCTCAGCAGGGCAGGCTCTAGGGAAGAATCCTTCCTGACCACTTCTGGTGGCCCCAGGCGTTCCTTGGGTAGTGGCTGGGTCAGTCCATCTCTGCCTGCCTCCATCTTTACATAGCCTTCTTTTCCATGTGTGTCTCTGTGACCTGTCCTTTCCTCTTCTAAGGACAGCAGTCATTGGATTTAGGGGTCACCCTAAATCAAGATGATTTCATCTCTGCTGGTGCCTAAGCACTCTGGGTGGCTACCCACACATCACCCTAGAGGCCTCACTCAGGTCTTCAGTGCTACGCCTGACATTCTTGGAGTGCTCCTAGGTGCCAGGCTCACCCGGGAAGCAAGGCCAGGTGCCCTTTGTTCTGGGCCTTTGAATCTATCTGGGTTCTGGTTCTGCTTGCCCTCTGGGTAGCCTCCTGGGAGGTGGGGGGAGTTGAAAGCAGGGTCCCTTCTCAGAGGATTATACCAGTTGGTCTCAGCTATATTTGCCTGTAGCCCCAGGTAAGTTCTATACTCTGGCTCTCTCAGCATCATGGCAACCAAGGGCTCATACTCTCTACTTTGGAATTCAACATCTTTTGTACCCGAAGGCCTTGTTCTAAGAGCCATGGATGAGTCAAGTCTTGGATTTTAAAAGTTTCCCAGCAAACACCTGGCTGATCCTTGTGCCTTCCTCTGGGCACTTTTCCAAAAGCCATCCTCCTTGCTGCAACACTGCCTGAACAAGAGCTAGACTGGGAGCAGGAGGAACAGAAAAAATTCCCAGTTATTCTGCCAAAATGGCTTTGGAGACAATCAGCGTGAAATGGGTTTGAGCAATACCTTGCCTACGTCCTAACCATGTTACCCGGGCAACTTCCTAACCGCAGGCATGGTCCAACTCGAGCACATAAGAAGCTTCTGCAGACCCCAGAGAGCAGAGGGCCAGGACCGCCTTCCCCTGCCCTCACGGAGCCTGGCCTACAGAGCAGCTGGCAGACCAAAACTTTAGCTACTTCATGTAAGGTGTCCAGCTACCAGTGGCCTATTTGTCTACTATATAAGAATATTATGACAAGCAATCTTTACTTCTAAAAATATAACAATAAAGCTATTTGCAAAATTTTTGAAAAGTCCCTGATAAGAATTGGTGCTAATGATACTTTAGCAAAACCAGAACATTCACTGATAGTACGAGCACATGGGAAGATAATTTGGCAAGAAGCAGCAAGAACCATTAAATGTTCCTATTCTCTAGCCCAAGAAACTCACCGTGGGAATTTACTTTGATGAAATAATATGAAAGGGGGGCGGGAAGCGAAGCGCTGAGAGCTGTGTTGCCATTTGGAGGCCTGAGCAGCGCTGCGAAGAGCACTGTGCTTACAGCATGGGAAGGCCTGTGCGCCTGCGCCTGGGCCAGCAGGGGCCCGGACAGGCGGCAGCTGCTGAGGAGGCGCAGCTCCGGGAGCAGGGGGCTGCGATGTTTCCAGGCTGGTACCACACTGCCTTGGCTGCGAGTACAACTTCCGTGGGAGTGGACTGTGAGCCTGCAGTGGCCTGTGGTCATTCACCTGGTGAGAGCCCAGCACGATGGCTTTCCATGGCAAAGCTGGGCTTTCAGGGGTCCTGAGAAGACCCTGACCTCCCCTCATTCCTCCCATGTGAATGAAAAAGGGGCTACATGGCAGTCCTGGCAAGCTCAGGGGGCTGCATGGCAGTCCTGGCAAGCTCAGGGGGCTGCATGGCAGTCCTGGCAAGCTCAGGGGGCTGCATGGCAGTCCTGGCAAGCTCAGGGGGCTGCATGGCAGTCCTGGCAAGCTCAGGGGGCTGCATGGCAGTCCTGGCAAGCTCAGAGGGCTGCATGGCAGTCCTGGCAAGCTCAGGGGGTTGCATGGCAGTCCTGGCAAGCTCAGGGGGTTGCATGGCAGTCCTGGCAAGCTCAGGGGGTTGCATGGGAGTCTTGACATGCTCAGGGGGCTGCATGGGAGTCTTGACATGCTCAGGGGTTACATGGCAATCCTGACAAGCTGAGGGAGCTACATGGCAGTCTTGACAAGCTCAGTGACCAAAAGCAGCCACATAGGATGGTCTGATCATAAATTCTTAGCTGGGCAGGTCATAGAGCTTAGTCATGTCCCAGGCCTTTAACTTCCTTAGCAAAGGCCTATCTTTACCTTGAATGAGCCCTGTCCATTGTCCTTATGCATCTAGGTGAATATACCTTTGAAACATCAGAGTAATTTGCTTTTCCAGACCCCTTGGAGGCACAACCGCAGGCACCAGAGGCCAAGACCACAGGTCCCCTTGTTGTTCCCCATATATCATCTCTATGTGCTGTGAATGTTAATTATTAACTATCCTGAGCCCACCAATGTAAAATAAGTATGTGTCTCTCCATTTTACTTTTTATCCAGTTCTCGAGGTTTCCCCACTTTGCTTTTCTCTGCCCCTTAATCTACCACCAGTGGATTTCACATAACCCTGCTTCCATTCTATCCTTTGATTCTAAATGTTTAAAAAGAACTGCAAAACTGCCATTCTCCGGAGCATTTTCTCAAGCTGTTGAGATCTTGCTTTCAGATCTTGCTTGCATGTCCTCAGATTTGTCTCGAAAAAACACGTGTGAAAATTTTCTATAGATCTGGACATTCTTCATCAACACCCAGGAGCCCTCTCTGCCAGCCTTGGGACTCTGTTCACACACAGACAAGCTTCTCTCCGCAGGTGGGATTAACAGGCCCTTTCCCAAACTCGGGTGGAGAAGGGATGACAGCCTGAAGGCAGAGCGCCTGGGGAGGAGGGGGCCTGTGGAGGGCAGAGGAAAGAGAGCAAAGGAAGCTGACCGGTGCCAGGTCCTTGGCACATATTATGTTGCTGCCTCAAGACCCAGAGCGAAGCGCAGTGTAAGTCTCCGCTCACTGTTGCTTGGTCCATGGTAGATACTTTTACCCCCATTTCACAGATGAAGAATTGGAGGCTCCACGGGACTGGCAATTTCACTAAGGTTACTGGCTTCAGGTATAAAACTGAGATGCTAGCTTCGATCTGTGTCTCTGGGGTCAGGCTCTCTAGAGCAGGAGCTGAAGATGAACAGATATGAAGACTCAGCCCTCACCAGGTTGTCTGTTCCTCTTTCTGTGGTGTTCCCAGTGACTTCTCAGGCAGAAGATGAAGGCGGCCACACAGGGTCTCAGCATCTGATTTCAAACCCAGCCCTCGGGCTGCTGCGCCCTCCTGTGTCACTGGAGTGTGGCCTAAGGCTGACCGAGCTTGCCACCTCCTCTCCCGCCCACCCCTCTGAGGGTCCCAGAGAGGAGACTCAGAGAAGGGAAGCGGTCTCCTGCCAGAAAGTGGAAGAACCGGGGCTTGAGGCCACTTTTGAGGGTGGAATGCCTCCATCACATGGTGAATATGTGTTTTACTTTTTTGTATGGTAAAATACATAAGATTTACTATTTAAACAGTTTTAAAGCATACAATTCAGCAAGAGTAGGTACATTTATAGTGTTGTTCACCCATCACCACTATCTAAAACCCCACCCCCCTGAGCGGTCACTGCCCACTCCTCCCTGCCCTAAGCCCTGTCCACCACTAATCTCCGCCACATTTTTTCAGTGTTTCGGGGGAGGGATTGGCTCCAGAGTTCCCTATTCCATCATTGTCAGTGATATCACCCATAATTTACTTTTTAAAGAAACCACCAAACTGTTTTCCAAAGTCAATGCATCATTTTACATTCCTACCAGCAGCACCAGCGTTTGCTATGGTCAGTCTTTTTCATTTCAGCTACTTGTTCTGATCACCTCCTGGTCACCCTGTTGGCGAGGGAGGACTCCCCACCCTAAATAACATGAGGTGGCCCAACACACGACACCTGACACTGGACAGATGAGCTAAATAGCAGTGTGTTAGTCACATTTACTCACAGTCTAGGGGGAGAGGACACCGTATGCCAGGGCCTCATGGGGGTGCTAAAGAGCAGAGTGAATCAGCAGGGGCTGTGGGAGGCAGGCTTTGTAGTGACAAGAGGGCGGAATGACCCTTGGGAGGATGTGATTGGCTTCTCTGAATAATTCTGTGGGCTAGCAAGGAGATGAAACCCACTAGATTAAGGATTGGGTGGGGTGATAGGGAAGCTTGCTGGGTGGGGAGCGTATCTGGCAAGAGCAGGGGAACTCATGGATAGGCCTTTGGGGTCTTGTGAGACTCAAAGATGTCAAGGCAGCACATGGAATTGCAGGCCTCATCATTTTAACAGGTGAGGAGTGGCATCTCATCACTCATTACAAATGCTTGTAATTTGCATTACCCTAATTAACTCATGATGGTGAATGTCTGATCACGTGCTTATTTGACACCCATATATTTTCTTTCATGTAATGATTAGTTGAATAGATGGACTTGGGGAAAAATGACATCCTAACAATATAGAGTCTTCCTGCCCATGAACTAGGTACATCTTTCCATTTACTTAGGAATCTCCATTCAGCTTAGTTTCCCAGTTGTTCTTTGATTGGCCTCACAGAGTCTCACACTGAGCGTTCCCACTTAGCATAGGCGTGGGCAAAAGTAGGTTAATAATAATAATAAAGAAATAATACAATAATTAATAAAAGTAATAATGCAAGAATAAACTCTTGTTTCACGTACTCACAACTGTAAACCTACTTTTGCCCACCCCTGTATTTGGCCTGACGCTGGACAGATGTGCAAGGGGACCACTGCGCAGCTTTCTAAGTTTTCTTCCCTGCACAGCTTTGTCCTGTCTGATTCAGCCCCACAAACCCCAGCTGCTGCAACAGCTCTAGGATCCAATCTCCATTTTCTGAAACCACTGACCCCAACTTCAGTGATACTTTGTAGTTTGGAAAGTGTCCCGGGCAGAAAGCTGGGGTAAATGTGACCCTTACCACACGTTTCCAAAGACCCCCGTAGTGTGCTTCATATATGTTCGCAGTTTCATGGTTGCCTAAGGGAGGAAGGTAAATCTAACACCTGTTTGTCTGTGATGGCTGGAGCTGAAAATTCTCCAGTCCGCTTTCCCCATTTTAAACTATGAATGGACAGCCACGGAGCACCATGCATATGAGGAAAGCTTCTCAGATCAGGTCAAGAGACCCAAACTAACAGGCCAGCAAACAACTTGAAAGAGGCGGAAACCATGCATGGAAGGAAGGAAATTTGAAAAAGAAACCTATAATAATAATTATTATTATATTAATAATTATTATTTTTATTCCTTACTTGAGAATATGTTCATTGATCTGAGAGTGAGAGAGAGAGAGAGGAAAGAAGAGAGAGAGAGAAACATCGACATGAGAGAGAAACATCGATCGGTTGCCTCCTGCAAGTGCCCCAACCGGGGATCGAACCCTCAACATTATGGGATGATGTTCCAACCAACTGAGCCGCCCAGCCGGGGCAGAAACCTATTATTAACATCCCAGGAAGATCCTGCACCCATGATCCAAGAACAGAATTTTATATTTTATAAGGGTGGGAAACCATTCAGAGAACAAAACTGCTTTTAGGAAATAAAAATATTCCACAAAGAGATAGAAAATATAAGAAAAAAATTTTAATTTACACTCCAGCCCAAGAAGTCTAACGTCTGATTAACGGGAATTTCAGAAAGAGGAAGCAGAAGAGATAGAGAGGTCAAGGAAATAATCCAAGAAATTTCCCCGAAACACAAGTCTCCAGAGAAAGAACACCCCCTCGACAAGTGCTCCTCACAACTGATGAAAACGCATCAACACCAAAGCACACCACTAAGAAATTTTAGCTCACGGAACAAAAAGCATACATTTTGTAAGCTCCCAGATAGGGAAAGACACACACTAGGTTCCATTAAAAAATTAAGATGATAAATTAGAATGTTTCAGATGTTTCGAGAGCAGCTCTGGAAGGAGGCAGATACCTTCAGAAAAGGGGGGGAATACACCTCCAAATTAGTTACCTGTATCAACAAAGCAGCCAGTCGCGCGTAAGAGCAGATCAAAGACATTTTCAGACATGCAAGGTCTCAAAGTAATTACCTCCCATGCTTCTGATTTCTAGAAGCTGTTATAGAATGTGCTTATACTACAAGGGAGAAAATCAGGAAAGAGGAAAACACAGGATCCAAAAAAGAGAGGAGTGAGGCGAAGGAGAGCCCCAGGGTGATGGTGAAGAGAGGTCCCTGGATGCAAGCCATGCCCAGGCACAGGGCCACCTGCCCAGGCGGGGGTGGGCGAGGAGGCTCTGGGAGGGAGTCCCTCAAGAAGTTTAAGCTGCAAAGACACCTGATATATTGTTAGACAATCAAAAGGAGATTTACCTAACTGGAGGAAAGTTTGGGATGACATTAATGATAGGTACATAGAAAAATAGATGACAGTCATTACCTCTAGTGCAAACAAAAAGCTGTTCTAGCCCTGGCCACGTGGCTCAGTTGGTTGTAGTGTCGTTCCATACACCAAAAGGTGGCAGGTTCGATTCCCAGCCAGGGAACATACCCAGGTTTTGGGTTCAATCCCCAGTCAGGGAATGTACAGGAGGCAACTGATTGATGTTTCTCTCTCACATTGGTGTTTCTCTCTCCTTTCCTTTCTCTAAAATAAAGTTAAAAAAAAGCATATCTTCAGGTGAGGATCGAAAACAAAAACTATTTTTAAAAAAAAGACATTCTAGAAAAGCAAAAGTAATTAGGGTACTACATGGTTCAGCTGTGAATGGCATTTACATAGACATAACGATACGTCCTGAAGAGCAAACTAACCAAAACGACAATAAACTGTACAGAGTGCAAAGATGAGGGATTAAAAGTGGGGCTGGGGTGGGTTCAGAGAGGGAAGGGAAGAGCTAAATTTTCATCTTGCTTTGTAGAAATACAATAAATAAAGCTTAAAGTGAAACAATAAAGAAGTAGCAATATAAGCATACCATTTAGAGATAACAAAAGTTAACACTTTAAAGAATCACCTAGAAGAACTGAGCAGGAAGAGGAGGGACTGCTGTTGGTATAATTCTTACACATTTCTGATGTCTTTACACTGTGTGCAGGTATAACTTTGATGACCAGTAGTAAATTTAAAACAGATAAGTCTGTGATGAGCACTTCTAGGCAGAAAGGGTTTTTTATTTTAATGTTTAGAGATTACTTTCACGGGCCGATTCCTTGAAGTGGAGGCGTTGGACAACAGCGTCCTTTTCTTACAGGTCTTGCCACGTCCTCTCTAACGGGCTGCGCCAGCTCCAGTTTGTGTGCCGTCGGCTCCGACTTGGGCTTGCACAGTGCTTCCTGCACGTCGCACGGGACGGAGGTGACACCAAGTGTTGAGCTTCTTTGCCCCAAAGGCCAGAAGTTTGACTACTTAGCTGTGGGTTGCAGGACCCCAGAGGAGAGAGGACGCCTGCTTGGACTTGGTTGCTGACATTTGGGCTGGATCTTCTAAGAGTTTTACATGCAAAGAAGGGCTTCCGGTAGGAAGCAAGAGAAAGCTGTTCTATGTTCGTGTGTGTGCTGGTCTGTCAGGTGCAGCTACAGAGGAGACTTAGGAGAGACTCAGAAAAACACGTTGATGATTCTCATGATCCTCGAGACAGGAGGGAGGGCCATAAGCAGTCCTGCAGACTCTAAGAAAGCTGGTTTACTGACGAAGGCATCAGGGCCACATTCCTGTTCCCTTTCCCCAGTCTGCCCCCCTCCTGCAGTCCCTTCTCCTGCCACTTCCAGCTGAAGATCTGGGCACCAGCAGGAGGTAGAGACGTTGGGAGGACTCTGGGAAGACTCCCTGGACTTCCCCAGCACCCTCTTTGGGATTTCTTGTCCCATCAGCAGCTCCCCTTGTTTCTTGGCTCAGGCCCTGACGCCCCCTGTGCATCCCCTGTCCCACCACCGCACCCTTCTGCCACCCAGCCTTACCTGAAACCACAGCTATGTTCCATGCTCCCATCAGGACATCCAGGCCCTGGGCAGCCCAGGAAGCTCATCTAGGCAGGGGCAGAAACCCAGTGCAAACTGGATCCAAGGACACGTGTGGCTTGAGTTAGCTGAAACCCCGTGAGTAGATCACAGGCATCAATGGTCAAGGGCTGGCCCCATGCCCAGGCCTGTGCCTCTCCCTGCCATCCTGCCCTCTGCCAGCTCTGTACCGGCTTCACTCTCAGGCAGCCCCAGCGCTCCAGACCTCATGCGCCCAGCTTTACCAGCCCACAGGAAACAGGTCCTACGAAAGTCCCCGAATGGTCCTGGCTGGTGTGGCTCAGTTGGTTGGAGCATAGGTTCAATTCTCGGTCTGGGCAATCCTCGGTCTGGGCAATCCTTGGTCAGGTCACATATGGGAGGTAACGCATCAATGTTTCTCTCTCACATTGATGTTTCTCTCTCTCCCTCTCTCTAAAATCAAAAAGAACAAATCTTCGGGTGAGGATTGAAAAACAAGTCCCCGAATGGTGTCCTCTCATGCTGGGTTGAACCCCACTAACTTTGGCAAGGGATGGAATTCCCTGAGTTAGCCTGTGTGTCTCAACCCCGTGCCTGGAGTGGGGATGCTATGAGAGGGGATCCTGCTGGAGCCTCCTCTACTGAGAGTGGGGCAGGGGCAACCCCAAGGGAAATTCACTAAGATGGGGTGGATGCTGGGTGGGCAGAAAGGGCAGATACTTCACCAAAAGATGCCATATCTACTGGGTGCTCCTGTGGCATCCCTAGTACTCCCCCTGTCTCCACTGCCATCAGGCTGCCCAGACCTGGAGATGTGGCTGTGCCTGGCCATTGAGCCTGCCGTTTGGGCTGCAGGGCCTTCCTGTACTTGCCAGCACCTGTCCTAGCCTCAGTTTAACAGCCTCAGCCCTTTGTAAAAACCAGACTGAGCCAGCCAAGCCCTGCCATGGGACCCTCCTCACCTTCCCCAGCTGACAGAGGCAGTGAGGGGCAGCAGGACAGGGAGACATGTATGCCACTCAACACCCTGGAGAAGAATTCAGTTGCAAACTCTTGGATATCAAAATAGGGGATAGTAATTCCTGCTTACCTGCCTGAGCATGGCTAACATAGCTGTAGGAGGATGCTCTGCAGGCTGAAGGCACTGCAAATGTCAAAGGTGAGCTGGCCAACGGGTCGCCCAGGAAGGTCCCCTACACTGGCACTGAGCTTGGAGAATATGCCTTGGACCAGGGTGTGGTCCCCAGATCAGCAGCTCCAGGCTTCAGTGGTCCATATGAATCAGATGTCCACCTGCTTTTCAGCAAGATACACATTGGTCCACTAAAGGTCACCATCTCTGAGGGCTTCCTGGAGCTTTGCTTCTTGCCTCTGACAGAACTGGGAAGAGGAGTGTTTGCTTTGGGTCCTGCAGCTGATCAACATCCCACTCAAACTTCAACATTCTAAATTTCAGGCCTAATCTCCTCCCAGGAGAACAGGACTGGAGGGTAGAGAGTTCCCAAACCATTCCCCCAGCCATGCACAGGTCAAGGTGGTTGCTCCTGCACGTCTCTGATCCTGTCCTGTCAGCAGGAGGCCTGGAGGCTGCTCAGAGCACAAGGCCTCATCTGTGTGTAGGGGAGGGAGAGGAGCTTTCAGTAGCTCCAAGCTCTGAGCACTTGGCCATGTACCAAAGGGAGACCTTACACCCCACAAAGTACCATATCAGTGAATGAAATTCTTAAGGCACGATGTTGTTAATTCCAAGTGCTGTCTCGAGAGGCACAGATAACTGAAGCCCAGTCCTCAGAGAGAGGAGGAGAGAGCCCTGGGGCTTGGGGTCAGCAGGGAAGCTCTCACCCACCCAGAGGAAGCTGGGCCTGGGGCTGGGAGGACAGGGAGCTGCAGCGGTGCTTGTGGGGGAGGCTGTGGTGGTGTTGGGGAGGCAGGGTGTGGCAGCTCAGGGCTTTCCAGAAGCCAGAGAGCCGGGTGGAGTAGGTTGTCCCATCTGTCTTGTTCCTCCTACACTGACCACAGTAGGAAGCCCTGGGTGGTGCCTACCGGCAGCTAGCACACCGTGCCTTTGGCAGAGATTGGAGGTGGGCTGAGAGGTACCCTGGGGCCTGGGCCTGGGCTCCACCCAGAACTCAAGATAAGAACAGGGAAAGCTACCAGGAGAGATGACGTGGCCCCCGCCCTCCCTCCTCCAGCTGTTGTATGAGATGAAAGTCATCTGTCAAATTTCAGGGCCAGTGGGGCTGTTTTCTGGTCTTGGGGCAGCCCTAATAGCGCCTGGAAGGTCTGAAGTGGGGAAGGTGGAGGAAGCATTTCACACTCGTTGACAGAGAGGAGATGTCCTCACGCCAGTTTACAGTTAAGAAAAGTGGGGCTCAGAGAGAAGACAGAGCACCCACAAGCTGGGCAGGTGGGAGTGGCCTGGGGTTGCTGACTGCTGACTGGGTGGAGGAGGGACCCATGGGCCTGTGGTGGGAAAGGGCTAAGCTGGCGGCAGGTGGCAATACTGACTGGAGACGGGGAGACCTGAGAGTCAGGGAGGCCTACAGGAGTCGGGGCAGAGACGCCAAGGCGCGGTCAGGCGCAGGTGGGACACAGGCCACCAGCGCAGAGCCCGGCTGTGGACTGGCCCAGAGGGCAGGGTGGAGCCAGGAGGCTGGGCATCAGAGCAGAAGCAGGGCGGCCAAAGGGTACCGCCTGAGCCCCGCTCAGAGGCCTCGAGGCTTCCCGTGCCTGACCTGGGCACCCTGCTGTTTGAGGCCCTATATGTTCACACTCCAGGCCCCCTTCCTATTGTCCCCCCTTAGGCCATCTCTTCTGTCTCCACAAGCACATTTCAGGCTCATCTCAGAGTTGACGCTGCCTGGAAGCGTCTACACTTACACACCACAGCCTCCCGAAGCCCTGAGTGCTTGTCCATCTCCAGAAGGCCTTCCAGGAAGCGTTTCCTGGCCTCTCCAGCCACAGGGACCTGGATTCCTCTAGATCCTGGAACATGTCAGCCAGTCACTCAACACCAAGAGAGATACAAGTAAGTGCTGGGCACCCACAGTCCTGGGGGGGACAAAGTACCACCGGGGGCTGGAGCAAACACACCGTGGCAACCTGGGTGCCCATGATGAAGGGAGTGCTCAGTGTGCTGAGGATGGAGAGGAGGGCGAGGCCTTTCTGAGGTGGGGAGGTGGGGAAGGAGCCGCTATAGAGATCTGCGGGCATCCCAGAGCAGGCCTGGGAGGCAGAAGGAAGGGGGAGACTGGCGTGGGGATGCTCATGTGCTGAGGACCTGGTGGCAGGTTTGGGCTTTGTTCTAAGAGCAGCGAGAATCCACCCATTGACGCCTCCGTGGGATTGTGTAGTGAACAATTTGTGTTTGGGGAGCTCTCTCTGGCTGCTGTGGGCACAGTGGGTGGAGAGGCCAGGGCTGAATTCCAGGACGCCGCTTGGAGGCTAGGGCAGTCGCCCGGTTTAGGGTGGTGTTCTTGGACCAGGTGGCAGTGGTGGAATGAGAAGTGGACAGACCTGGGGAGCAGAATCCAGACCTGCATCCACTGAGGGGGAGCTCAGGCAGCAGCAGGCTCAGGGGCAGTGGGGAGCAGGCTGTCAGCTCTGTCAGGGACCACAGGTCTGAGATGCCAAAGAATGGGTGGAGATGGCAGGTGCACGATTGTCACAAGGGTCTGCAGCTCTGAGGAGGGGTCTCAGGCAGATGACACAAACTTGAGAGGACATTTTTCTGAACCACAGGCACATCCTGGCTCTCACCACAGAACCAGAAGCACTAAGTTAAGGTCTATTCCACCACATACCAGCTGGGCACTGGGCCACCTTCACTGCCACCCACCCATGCAAAGGGATTTCATCTGCACTCAGAACTTCAGCCACCACAGGTGTGCTCCCAGCTGCCACACCTGCACCTCCTGCCAAATTCCCCCTGCCCCCCAGCACATGCCCAGCTCCTCCCAGACACTGGCACCTGGGTGCCCTCAGGCACCCACAAATCCTGTCACTTCAGATGGAACTCACATCTTCTCCCCCACTCCCTGCCACCCCCGCTCCTCATCTTGCGTCCTCTCTGAGGAGTGAGGTCACAACAGCCAGGAACGTAGCAGTTGGCACCATAGACCAGCACCTTAGAGGGACTGCAAAGATCAAAGCCAGGAGGTGAGCTCTAATGGGGTCATCACGTCAACCCTGGGGTCTCGTTCCACAGTGGGCTTGAAGGTCCTGGACCAAAGCAATGGAGAGCCAAAGGTGAGGCCCCACACCCCAGGGGACGGAGGCCTGGATCCCGCACCAGAGCTCTAAATCGGTGGGTCTCAGATTGTCACAGTGTGGGCTAAAATCACATGTCAAAATACAGACACTCTAGTCCCAACCTGGGAGACTCTTATTCTGTCTCCCTGGGGGCCATTGTTTTAAAAGAAAAAACAACAAACAAAAACCTACTCCAGAGACGCAGAGGCCCACCCTACTCTGAGTGAGGCTGCTCTTCATTACCATGCCAATGGCCCCACCTGGCGGCCTTTGGGTGAGTTATATGCTTTCTTTTTTTTTTTTAATCTTCACCCGAGGATATTTTTTCCATTGAATTTTAGAGGGAATGGAAGGGGGAGAGAAAGAGAGAGAGACCGTTGTGAGAGAGATGCATCGATTGGTTGCCTCCCACACACACCCTGGCCAGGGCTGGGGATAGAACCTGCAACCCAGGTACATGCCCTTGACTGGGAATTGAACTCATGACCCTTTGATGCACAGGCTGATGCTCCAACCAGTGAGCCACACCGGCCAGGGCTATATGCATTCTTAAAGGGATGTTACTAATGTGTCCCCTTCCTGGACATGAGATAAGCTTTCTACACACACTATCTTTTCTAATTTTCCCAGCAACCCCCTGCATGCCAGAGCCTCATCCCCATTTCACTTATGGGAAAACTGAGCCTCAGAAAGTGGGGGTGCATCTCCAAAATCACACATCTGGAAAGTGGAGGAGTCAGAGTTAGTCTCCAGGTCTATCTGAACCCCAGCCTTGCCATCCATGCTAATGGCTTGTAAAGCTGGTTGGTAGTCAGTCACCCAGGGAGCCTCTTCAAGCTCAAGATAAGGCTTCAGGATCGGCCTCATGCATGTGGCTCCTTGCCCTCCCAAGCAAGAGTGATACTCAGCATAGTCAAAGGCAGGAAGACTGTGGCCACCCAGGGCAGAGGCTGGCCTGGAGCTGGTGGCCTCTGGGAGCCCCTCCCTGCTAAACCAGGTCTTACCCCATGAGTTGCTGAGTTGGAGGGACCTGGAGTTCTCAGAGAAGGAGCTGTGAGGGGTTACCTGAGGGCTCAGCGCAGCATCTATATATCAACCAGAGAGGAAATGTTTCAGCGTTTTAACAACTAGTGCGCATATATGTATACACTGACATAAATATTTAAATTGAGATATATATGTGTGTGTATGTGTGTATATTATATATATATTTAAAGACAAACCTACAAGCATGGGGAGAACAGAAGAGGGAACAACAGCAATACGATTTTTGAAGGTGGAAAGCAGATACCTGAGTGGCAACTGACCTAGCAGTGTGCATCGGCTGGGTGTTCTCCCAAGACCCTGTTAACATTAGAATAACGGAATAAAAGCCCTATGAGTCCCTAACACAAAGAAAAAAAGGTGTGTCCATCAATAGATGAGTGGATTAAAAATGCAGTATATATACCATGGAATAATATTCGGCCATAAAAAAAAGAAAATCTTGCCATTTAAGACAACATGGCTGGACCTTGAAGGCATTATGCCAAGTGAAATAAGTCAGGCAGAGAAAGACAAATACGATAGGATCTCATTTATATGTGGAATCTTATAAACAAAACAAACAAACAAACCCTGAACTCACAGATTCAGAGCACAGATGGGTGGTTGCCAGAGGAGGGGAGTGGGGTGGTCAAAAAGGGGGAAGGTGGTAAATGGTATGAACTTCTAGTTATGAGAGAAATAAATAAGTCCTGGGGATGTGACATAATGTGATGTGTGTAGTGTAATGTAATGTATAGTGCAGCGACTGTAGTTAAGCAATATTAGGAATGAGGAACAAGATACGATCAGAATAGGAGGTTAAATTGTAAACATTCTGCTTTCACTCCCATGAAATGCCACGGAAACTACAACACAGGAAAGAGGCGAGGCGAGCAGGCTGAGGAAACAAAGGCGGGAGAAGAGAGGGGGGCAAACAGCACCGAAGCTTGGAAGCTGGAAAGCAGATATTTGAGTCATAACTGACTTGGACTCCAGACAACAGAAACCAAGTCAGAAGTGGGGAGTGGCTGAGAAACAGTATTAAAGCCTCAAAATCGAAAGCCCAACATGGGCCACATGACCCCGCAGCCGCAGAGTAATGAAGTCCCAGCCACTCCAACTCCCACTCTGAAACCAGGACACTGGTGATGACACTATCTGCCTGTAGCAGCAACAGCAGTAAAGTCTCGGGTGTCCTGGACCCTGGACCCTGCTCTATAACCAGACAATGGCCCCGCCGGCAAAGCAGCAATGTCCCTCTGCCCTCTGCCCTCAGCCCCATGGCACGAGGAGACCCAGGCCCAGCGACTCCTGCTCCTGCTCATCCCCTATAAACAAGTTACACAGAAAGAGCAGAAAACCCTGAAAAGTGCCTCCTGCCCCCACAGGTGGCACCATGCAGCGCTGAGCAGGAGCCCTACAGCACCAGAAGAGCAAAGCTGACCAGAATAGCACAGCAAGGGCCCAGAAAACTAAACGGTGGTCAAACTAAAGTCCACAAAGGCAGACGGAACCTATATGCTGAGCTGGGTGACAGCCTGCTGACATAGATGATTTAAGTGGGATTAAGAGTCCTTTCACATAATCACCAGAATGGAAGGGTGCTATAGCAAATCACTTGTAATACCAAGAACCAGGCAAACCACCATCTGAAAGAGAGAAGACAACCAACTGAGATGAATCAGGTGTTGGAATTGGTGTAATTATCTGACAAGGATTTTAAAACAGTGCATAAAAATGCTTGAACAATCAATTACAAATTCTCTTAAAACAAACAAAAAAAAAACACGGAAAAATCTCAGCAAAAAGTTATGTAAAAAAAGAATCAAATGGAAATTATAGAACTGAAAATACAATATCCCAAATTTAACAATTCACTAGATAGATTCAGTAGTAGAGTGGAAATGACAGATGATGGTATGAGTGAACTTGAAGACAGATTGCTGGACTTTACTCAAGCTGAACATTAGAGAGAAAAAAAATAGACTGAAAAAAAGAGTGAACAGACACTCGGGGACCTGTGGATCTATAATAAAGGAGTCATATCACTAGAGTCCCATAAGGAGAGGAGAAAGAGTGTGAGACAGAAAAGGTATTCAAAGAAATAATGGCTGAAAATTTCCCAAACTTAGTGACAGACATAAGCCTACAGGGTGTCCCAAAACATGTATACATACTTTAACAGCTGATAGCTCAACTGATGTTTCTTTTCAGCCAGACTAAGCTTGAACAAAGGAAATTCATCCTAAAATGCTCCTGGAAGTTTGAAAATGCAGCTGAAGTACAAACACTACCTTTATAATTATTCAAAGTGTGCATACATTTGTTCAGCTGATAACTCACTTAATTTTCACTCCTTTTAAGATTTAACTAATTTTTAAAAATGGGTGAAGCCAGACTAAGATTTTAACAAGAAAATTTGTCCACTAGACTTTTTAATGGGGATACATAAAAGATAAAATTTACGGCACAAAACCGGCAACGGTTGACAAATCGAGGGCGCACAAATACCGAATAAAATGATTCCTGATGTTTGCAATTCCATTGCTTCGAGTTTTCAGGAGTGCCTGGGCCAGAATGGCCATCAGTTTGAAAACAAGCATTGACAAAAAAACTATTCATTTTTAAATTTTGAATTTGAACTGTATGTCAATAAACACTGACTTTATAATCATTCAAAGTGTGTATACATTTTTGAGGACACCCTATATTCGAGAATTGGAGAGAAACTCAAATAAATCCACCCCAAGACACAACATAATTAAACTTCTGAAAACTAAAAGCGAAGGGGAAAAAATCCTAAAAACAACTACAAAGGAACAGCAATTCAAATGACAGATTTTTCTTTTGAAATCATGAAGGCCAGAAGGAAGTGGCACAACATTTTTCAAGTGCTAAAAGAAAAACTGTCAACTCTGAAGCCTAAATCTGATGAAACTGTCCTTTGAAAATGAAGGGGAAATAAGATATCTTCAAATGAGAGACAACTAAGAGAATTTATTGCTAGCAGACCTATCCTTAAAGAATAACTAGAGGAAGCTCTCCAAAAATAAAGAAAATGATAACAGAAGAAGCCCAGGGCCCTTGGAAATAAAGGAAGAACAATGGATTGGATTATCCTTCACCTCGAGAGTTTCCTGAATCATTTTTTAAAGTTGAAGCAAAAGTTACAGCACCACCTAATGCAGTGCTCAGTGTATGCAGAGCAAACACTTAAGAAAATTGTATTTTTAAATGGGGGAAGGTAAAAGGACATAAATGTAGATAAGTGTTCTGCACATTACTCAAAATAGTGAAATATCCACACCACTAGGCTACGATTAAGCTACTTACATGTGTGATAATACCTAGAACTGAACACTAATAAAACTTTACGAAGTAATACAGTCAAAAACTGTATCAGTCAATGAAAATGGAATTCTAAAAAATGTTCAGGTAACTGACAGGCAAGAAAAAAGAAACAGAGGAATGAGAGAGGAAACAAGCAGAAAACAATAAAGCGACAGACTTAGCCCGATCTGTCAATAAGTGCTTTAAATGTAAATAGTCTAAGCGCATCAAATAAAAGACAGAGATTTGGAAGAGTGAATTAAAAAATAATAACCCAACTAACTGTATATTATCTACAAGGAATTCACTTCAAACGTAATTACGTAAGTAGGTTCAAAGTGAAAGTATGAAAAAAATAGTATCTCCAAGCCAGATAGTTTCACTGGGGTATTTTACCAAACATTTAAAGAATTAATACCAATTTTACATAATCTATTTTATAAAATAAGAGAGGAGGGACACTTCCCAACTCCTTTTACAAGCCAGTGCTACTCTGATACCAAAACCAGACAAAGATAGCACAACAAAGAAAACTACAGACAAATATCCCTCAGGAACATCGATGCAAAAATTCTCAAGAAAATGTTGACATATCAAATCCAAGAATGTATAGAAAGAATAATAAACCATGAAAAAATAGGAATAATGAAAACCATTATTCCATGTATGTAAAGTTGGTTCAATATTTGAAAATCAAGATGGAAAGTCATATGATTATCTCAATTTATGCAGGAAAAGCATTTGACTGAATTCAGCAACCAAACCATTCATGATAAAAATTCTCAGTACCCCTGGAATAAAGAGGGACTTCCTTAACCTCATAAAGAACATATACAAAGCCTATAGCTAACATCATGCTTAATGGTGAAGATTGAATGCTTTCCCCTTAAGACTGAGCACAAGGCAAGAATGTCTGCTCTCACCCTTATTTGACATATGACTGAAAGTTCTAACCACTGTGAAAAGGCAAGTAAAAGAAAAAAAGAGGCATATAAATTGGAAAAGAAGGAACAAAAATGCCTCTACATGATTGTCTTCATAGAAAATTCCAAGAAATGTACAAAAAATCATCTAGAACGAATAAGTGAGTTCAGTAAGGTGGCAGGATATAAAATTACCATGCAAAAGTCATTTGTATTTCTATACACTGATGAACCAGCGGAAATTAAATTAAAAACGCCATTTAAAATTGCTCCAAAGAAATGAAACACTTAGATATAAAGCTAAAAAGTATGCACAAGATTTATATGATGAACTTTATAAAATGCTGATGAGAGAAATCAGTGAAGACCTAAATGTTTGGAGAGACATACCATAGTCAAGATTTGAAAGACTCAATACAGTAAAGATGTAAATTCTCCCCAAATTGATCTACAGGTTTACCACAATTCCTATAAAAACCTCAGCAAAGTTTATGTCATAGATACAGAAAAGCTTATTCAAAAATTTAGATGGAGCCCACAGGTGTGGCTCAGTGGTTGAGCATCCGCCCATGAACCAGGAGGTCACGGTTCGATTCCTCAGTCAGGGCACAGGACTGGGTTGTGGGCTTGATTCCCAGTAAGGAGTGTGCAGGGGGCAGCCGATGGATGATTCTCATCATTGATGTTTCTCTCTCTCTCTCTCCCTTCCTCTCTCTAAAATCAATAATAAAAAAAGAATTTAGATGGAAAAGGAAAGGCCCTTCAATAGCCAAAACAATGTTTAAAAAGAAAATAAAGTAGGAGTAATCACTATTCCAGAGGTTAAGGCTTTACTATTAGCTACAGGAATCAGAAGAGTGTGACACTGGCAGAGAGATAGTCACACAGATCAATGGAACAAATAATGAAGAAATAGAGTTACACAAATATGGTCAATTAATTTTTGATGACGGAACAAAGCAATTCAATGAGGGAGGGTAGCTTTTTTTATTAAATGGTGTTGGAGGTGCTGGAGCAATTAGATACCCATAACAAAACCAAAACCCAAAAACTGTGAACTAATCCTCGCATTTTAACCCAAAATGGATCATGAACTTAAATGTAAAATATAAAGCTATAAAGCTTCTAGAAAAAAATAGGAGAGACTCTTCAGGATCTAAGATTAGATGGAGAGTTCTAAAAAGAACCAAAAGCATAATGCATAAAAAGAAAAAAATCAATTAGTTGGTCTTCATCAAATTTAAAAACTTTTACTCAACAATAGAGTATAAAAACACAAATGACAGATGGACAGAAAATACTTGTACATTGCATACTTGTACAAAGGACTTGTACCTGGACTATATAAAGAACTGAAAACTCAACATTAAGAAGAAAAACAATTCAATTAGAAAATGGGCAAAAGACATGCATAGTCGCTTCATCAAAGATGACATACAGATGACAAATAAGCACATGAAAAGATGTTCAGCATCACTGGCCATCAGAAAAATGCCAATTAAAACCACAATGAGGCATCACTGCATACCTATCAGAATGACCAAGATAAAAATTAGTGAAAACAGAAATGCTAGCAAGGATGGGGAAAAACTCGACCACTCATACACTGCTGGTGGAAATGTAAAATAATACAGTATAATATGATATTTTTAAGTGCTGTCTTGACTCAGTTCTGAAGCCCTGGTTAGAGACTGGTCAGTTCTTCAGCAACCAATTAAGCCCATACCCCAACCATTTTTCTTAATGGGCTCTCTCACTCCTGCCCACTCTTCACCTGCCCTAATCACCCGAAAGCCAAGTGCCAGGCAACCAAAGACAGCCCCTGTACCCCAGAGCCCACTGAATTTATCCTAAACTGCTTACCCTGCCTTGCATGTTCCTTCCCGTGGAAACTACAATAGAGATGCTTGCCCACAGTCCCACCTCCCTCTGCCTCCTCACTGACCTGGTGCTTCCCTGTGTGGTCCTGCACGGAGTGCTGTGTTCTTCCCATTGAACTTTGCGTAACAAAACTATAAAACTCCTTCCAGTTTTTCTCTCTTGACCTGGGTCTGGCCTCACCATACCTCTCACCCGTGGTATGTATGGTTAAAACATATAGCCACTCTAGAAAATAGTTTGGCAGTCCTTTTTAAAACAATATGTTTTTACCTATTTAAGAGATAGAGGAAGGGAGAGGGAGCGAGAGATAGAAACATCGAAGCATCAACATCAATTGGCTGCCTCCTACAGGCCCCCCTGCTGGGGATCGAGCCCGAACCCTGGTCCTGTTGCTGTTGGTGAACAGGAATTGAACCAGTGACCTCTTGGTGCATGGGTCAACACTCAACCACCGAGCCACACCAGCTGGGCTTGGTAGTTCCTTTTAAAACTAAAAATCAAGGTACCATATGAACCAGCAATTACTCTTGGGCCTTTATCACAGAGAAATGCAAACTTATTTTCATGCACAAACTTGTAGATGAATGTTCTAGCAGCTTTATTCATAATAGCCCCAAACTAATAATGACCCTATTGTCTTTCAACTGATGAATGGTTAAATAAATTGTGTTATATTCATACCATGGATACTACACAGAGATAAAAGGATGGAGCTATACTGATACAGGCAACAGCTCAGATGAGCCCAAGGAAATTATGTTGAGCCAATCTCAAAAGGTTACACGCTGCATAATTCCATTTATGCAACATTTGGGAAAGAACATAATCGTAGAGATGAGATTAGTGGTGAACCCGGGGGAGGGGAGAATGTAGCGTGCCTGTGAAGGGCAGACAAGGGGGTCTTGAAGGGGTGGTACAGTTAACTGTCTTGATTGTAGTGGTGGTTCTATGAAGCTACATACATGACAAAATTGCAGAGCTACACACACACGCACACACACACGCACACACACGCACACAAAGTGCATGTATAATTGGTGAAACCTGAATAAGCTCGACGGTTTGTACCCAATGTCAGCTCTCTGGGTTTGATGTCACACTGCAGTTATGCAGGATGTAATATGGGGGCAGTGGGTGGAGGGTGCCTGGGACCTCGCTATACATTCCTTTGAAACTTCATGTGAACCTATCATTATTTTAAAATGAAAAGTTATTTTTTTAAAAAACAGGAAGGGGACTCCTGAGATGGAAAAGAAATGAAACAAAACAAAATCCTCAGAAGTCTCAGAAACTGGTATCAGCTACATCTGCAATTTAAAGTTGCACTTTTTTTTTTTTTTTGCAAGTGTGGGGAGGGTGAAATCAAGGGCAGGAGAAAGCCCTCTGAGAAGAAATTAGACTCCAGGCCCCTTCCCCACTCTGCTCAACCAGGTGCCTGCCCCGCTCTCGCCCCAGGGGTTTGTTCTCTGTTGAGGGTACAGCACAGGGTTTCCAGATATTTCTTCCTACTCAGCTCGAAGGATGCTGGCAAGTACAAGAAAATTGGGAAATTTGTGTTTATTCTGGAAGAAGAGCTATTCTGCAGTCTTGGTACAATTTACCTGCTTGGCTTCCTATGCAGCCACACCCAGCCTTCTGCCCACACATAGAGACCAGCACCCCCACCCTCTCCCCGTGGGGGCAGGGGTCTCACAGCTCAGAGTAGCCAGCAGCTCCCAAGTCTTCTTGGGTCCTATAACCTAGGAACTAAAAGACATCTGCCTTCCACACACAGAATATATAAATTAGCAGTAGGGATAGGACAATTGCAGCAAGCCACCAAAACAATCTAATTCAGAAGGTGGGAGGAGGTAGGTAGATCTACAACTGTCACAGGTTCTTGCCTGTTTGGTTTTCCAGGAACCCTGGGGTCTCCTTTCTCTGGAGGCAGAGTAAGTTATTGGTCAGCCCACCTGATGTCCTTTGCCCAGTGGCCTCTATGGCTTTGTCCCTGACTTCTGGAAAGCATATTCCCTTTTATGATCACATAAAACTTGGACGTTAGAGTACCTGCTTCCCGCTGATACGGGTTTGGGAGACTGGGTGTTGCTTTGGGGATAAATAATTATGGAATTGTAGGTCATCTAGGTTGTTTCTTTGACATTTCCTTCCAAAACCTAGTAGGCAGCTGCTCAGGCTTTCAGTCTGTTCTCATTGTGCTAGTTCCAAGTGAAAGTGCCCATAGCCAAAGATCTTGCCTGGACATCATTTTTAAATTTTAACACTTGGGTCATTTGCCTTTGTGGTCTGCTCACCACTCAATTTCACAACTTAATGAATTTGAGGCCGTTTTCAAAATAATCACTTTAGTTTAGAAGGCAACGCCTTCAATCTACTTTCTGCCAGCAAGCTTTTGGTTTCTGCATGCAGATCGCCAGTCTCATGTCCTGTCAAATACATACCTTGATTCTGGAGGAATTCAGCTGAGAGCTGGTGTGTGTCTCTGCTCCCCGAAATGTTCAGAAAACAGACTTCATCCAGTTCTCTTTCTTATTCTGTTATCTCAAGCCTCATTCTCATGTTCCAAGATGGCAGGTCCACATTTAAGGCAGGAGGGTAGAGGAAGGGCCAGGGGAAAGAGGCAGAGGGATAGAGACTCCCTTGGGGATAGAAAGAGTAGGTGTATTTATTGGGAGAGGCATCCATGAGGCTATTGGGTAGCCAAGGGGTGGACTGGGGCAGAGATGGTTATCTGTTGAACAAAATTCCTGCTGTTCCTTCCATTGTATAGATTTATTGCTGAGAAGCAGCTGCTCAGGCAGAATTGAGTGTTATTTCCAAGCTTGTGGAACTCTTTCCCAAGCCTTCTTTGCCAACGGAAGGGATAGGTGACTAGCTCTTGCCAATGGTGGGTGAGAAGTGGTAAGAATGACTTCAGGCTGAGCCGATTAAGCAGCACATGTCCTTTCTCTCCATCTCTACCCTCTTTGCTGGTTGGAAAAGGGCTTCAAAGCCCAGTGCAGGGGTTCTTGACACTTTTTATGCCATGAGCCCTCTTGGCAAAAAAGCCTGCTGAAGCCTGCTAAAGCCTACAGACCCCTGCTCAGAATAATGGTGCTAAAAAGCATAAAATAAGATACATAGGATTACAAAGGAAACTAGTTATACTGAAATAGTTACCAAATTATTTTAAGTATGAGGGTAATGATATTTACGTGCTTAAATAGCATATCAAATAACAAGACCTACTGGTGGTCTAATATCTACCAACTTGCAAAATAGTAAATGAGTGAACATGATATTTCAAGATATCCCCAACATTTTCTTTTAGGCTAATACAAATGCCCACAGAGGCAGAGGAGTTGCCCAGGGGGCCATCAGTCCAAGGGCAGTGCCCATTGGGTGTCTCCCAGATGAACACCATTCCACTGTGGTTTCCCAGGGGCCTGGAGGTCCACTAATGTCAGGTTTTGGGAACTGTACAGGCCTCATGTTACCTGTCTCAAACAAGAGTCAACTTTGCCTAAACTTTTTTTAGGCCAATTTCCATAAGAAACATCCTTCAGACTCCCCTCTTAGTTCAGCACCCTGCTCTCATTCCAACACCCCATAGCCCATAAAAAGTAGCAAGGTAATAAAACATGTTTTCCCTAGGGTAGGTGATTAATCTGCCCTAGGCCTTAAATCCAACACCTTACTGGTTACCCTACATTTGTACTTTCGGCAAGGGGAGGCAGTCAGGATCCTTATCCACCAGGCATGTTTGAAGGTGTGTTTGTCTGTCTGTTTATTTAAAACCAAAGCATCGTAATCAATTAAAATCTTTGGGAAGTGTGGCTGAGGTGGGGCCAGGGATGACACCTCCACTTTCTTCTTCATATCTTACTGCTGTTTAGTCTTAATTTTTTTAAAACCATGACCAAAAATTATTTATCTTTATTGTTGAAAGTATCACAGGTGTCTCATTTTCCCCCCATTGACCCCCTCCACTTCCCTCCCACTCCCTCCCCAGGCCTTCACCCCATCATTGTTCGTGTCCATGGGTTATGCACATATGCACATAACTTCTTTGGTTGATCTCTTCCCACCCTCCATCCCCCTTCCCCCTTCCCTCTGAGATATGACCGTCTGTTGCATGCTTCAGTGTCTCTGGGTCTATTTTGTCTGTCAGGTTCTTTTGTTCATTAGCTTCTTCTTAAAGAAGACCCTTCAACATTTCATGTAGTACTGGTCTGGTGGTGATGAACTTCTTTAGCATTTTTTTATCTGGGAAGCTCTTTATCTGACCTTCAGTTCTAAATGATAGCTTATTTTTTTAACAATGAAAATCCTGGCTTAACAATGAAAAACATGGTTTAAATAACATATACTGTATTTAAAAACAGAAATGGACTTGCTGTCTTTCCCCTTCTCGTTACTTCTCTAAGGTGAGTCTGAGCTCTGAAATGGGAGCTCCTGTCTCCCACATGCTAGGTTATTGAGGCACCTTCTCTTGACTCCACACACTGGCAGTGAAACCAGGCCCAGCAGGTGCCTGGAGAAGCAGCGACCCTGTGTGTACTATCGGAGGCTTACTAGAGAGTGGGTCTTGGGCCTTTGCTTCACACAGCATCTATTCTTTCTTCCAGAAGCAACATCTCTGGAAGGTGTTTTTCTCTGGACCTAAGTCTTTGCAGATGTGCCTTGAGTGAGGTTGAAAACAATCTAGTTTCAGGAGAGGGCATGTGACTTCTTTCTGGCCAGGTAGAACATTGCCTTGAACATGGTGTTTGGTTCAAGGATCGAAATGAGAATCAGTCCCAAGACATTTGGTTAGCTGTTGAGGGAAGCTCTCTCTTTCCTTCCCGTCTTGCATCCTGTAGGAGCAGCCATCCCTTCTGCTTCATTATGGCCCCTGATAACAAAGTCAACATGGGGGTTAGCAGAGCTGAGAGTGGCATTAGCCCCCAGATCAAGCCACACCTGAAGCCATGAACTCTTTCTGGCTTTTTACAGTGATTTGAGCCCACTAATCCCTTTGTTTTGTTGAAGCTGAGGTGGGTTTTCAATCAATTGCAGGATAATACAGCAAACCCAGAGACAAAGGACGCTCTGGGGGCATTTGACTGGACTCCGCAACTCTACTTGTAATAGTGGGCCCTCTGTGAAGAAAACTGGAGGTCTTGAGCCCAGAGAAGGGAAGACAGATGGACAGGGTGTGTCCATGTCCAGGGCATGGAGTGAGGGATCTTGGTCACCAGTGCTGGCCCCTGGCCAGCAAGTCTTCACCCGGAGAGGAGACTTCAGACTATCAGAGCTGAGTGGCGATGCAGGGTCCACAGTTCACAGTCACCAAGCAACCTCTACCATTACTTCCTTTGCCTTGTGCTTTCCTACTGGGAGACAATGTGTGAATCTTCCACTGCAAGCATCCTGGTCACACAGCGGTTGGGTTCGTCTTGCATATAAACCTTGGAACCTGCTTCATTCAGCAGTCTCCTGTGCATTTTAGTAATTGTAGTCAGTCTGATCACCCCCACCCACCTCTGGGACCCTGGCAACTCCAGTTACTGGAACTGTACAGTTATGGTTCACATTGTACATTGACCCTGAGTTTGAATTCTAGTGCTCCAGACACGACTGAGAAAGACACCACAGCAACATCAATAGTATATGGCCAGCACTCGGTCATTAGTCTTCGTTATTCACCCACCCATCCACTATCCAATACATTTACTGAGAGTCAAATTAGAAGTATTTTGATTGCAAGTGTCAGAAGCCCAACTCTCACATAAGCAAAAAATGAATTCATTGGCTCATGTAACCGGGATAGTTCACAGGCTAAAAGGAAAAACTGCCGAAATCAGGACTTGGCACCTGGCACCAAGGCTCTATCACTGAGATGGTCTCTCTTCATCACTCTCTCATCTCTTCAAGTGGTGGGGAAGATGCACTGGCTGCCACCAATTCATACCGTCCTAGCTTAGCACCCACATGAAGCAAGAACTCTCTTCCTACATCTACATAGCAATCTCAGGTTGGTTACATGCCCACCCCTGGGCCTATAGGGGAAGGTGCTCATAATAGAGGAAAGAGCTGGGAAAGCCTGTGGGTAGAAAAGACTCAAAAGCAATCCCAGTTGGCAACGTGGAAGCAACATGATTCAGATCTGAGCAGCTCACAGCCTGGCAGAGGAAATGACTGCAGGATTTGCTAAGTGCTGTGATGGCAGGAAATGGGCTGGGAGGCTGAGGAGACAGTGACCATCTCTGCCAAGGAAGCCTCCTCTTCTTCTGTCCACCCCCAATCCTCTGAGGGATGGTACTTTCCCCATTCTCAATACAGGTGGTTCATGTGGGGCTGACCACCAGCACTGCTGCAGGGGTAGGGACAGGGCTCTGACCAGGCCAATGAGAGCTGCCCTGGGTTTTTGCTAGAATGATTAGGAAAGAAGTACTCTCCACCCAAGTGGAGAAGCTGGTAGAATCTAAGCCAGCATGTGGTAGTGGCCATCATTCCTGCCTGGCCACATAGCCTGTGTGAAGAAGCCAGCAGGCAGGACAGCAGAGTGAAGAGTGGGGGAGTGAGATTGGTTCTTTTTGTCAGTTACGTTCAATGCTATTCTGTATTAGTTTCAAATGTACAGCATAGTGGTTAGACAATCATGTACTAAACAGAGTGGTCCCCTCTGATATTTTCAAGTACCCACTCAGCACCAGTTATTATTGACTGTATTCCCTGTGCTGTAATTTACATCTCTGTGACTATTCTATAACTACCAATTTGTACTTCTTGATCCCTTCACTTTTTTTCACCCAGTTCCCCAACCCCCCTCTGTTAACCATCAGTCTGTTCTCTGTATCCACAAGTCTGTTTCTATTTTCTTCATTTTGTTCTTTAATTCCACATACAAATGAAATCATCTTGTATTTGTTTTGTGAGGTCGGTTCTTGATGGCATTTTATGATGCCCAACCTTTTCAGTTATGAGTACATGAATACATAAATAACCTTTTCTGCATCAAGTCTACTTGAGTTGGGGTTTCATAACTTGCAATAGGTCTTGCATAACATGAGGGTATGTTGATCTGGATCTGGAAAGCTGAGATGCATTTGCTGGGATTTTCTTCAGATATTCAGAAAGAACAGGATATGCACAGGCAGGGCCACCACTGGTACCCTCCCTGTGGGCATCCCAGATCCACCCAGATGGCCCCAAATAAACCCGCCCCTCACTGTATGTACATGCAGCTCCTGCATTGCTTATGTACTCTCCTCTTGAATCTGGACTTGGCTTTGATGCTATGACTGATATATTCCAGAAGTGACACTCTTCAGAAGGTCTGGAGGCTTCTACTTCCTCCCTTATGGAGCCATGGGTTGTCATGCAAGATGTCCAGGATGACCTGCTGGAGGGAGAAGCCACAAATAAAAGAGGAGGATGAGATGTGACACAGAGAGAAGCTCCATGGGGGACACCAAGGTGCCAGACGTCCAACTCCCAATCACTGTTTCAGTAGAGGCATGGGAGACCCCAAGTGAGACCAGCATAATCGTCTAGCTGGGCACCAGGATCATGAGATATAATAAACTTGTTTTATGCCACTAAGTATTTTTGTTATGCAGCTGGACTTCCCCTCCTCCAATACACAAAAGGTAGCTCCTTCTGGGCATATGAAATACAAAAAGATATCCCTCTCTTCAGGCTGGAGCACAGGTTGCCAGGACACAGCATCCAGGCCTAGGCCCAGCTGGATGTACAGCACAGGGGCTGCACAACCCCAGTGTGGGGTTGGAGGATGTGGAGGGATGCCCGCAGACAGCTCGTCAGTCTGCACTTTCTTTCATCAACCCCTTAGCCCTGCTGGGCTTTCATGTTGCCCTGCCCTTGTCCAGTGTCCTTGGGCACTAGGGGACTGGGCTGTCTTGTGGATTTCTTTGCAAATGGCAGGCGATGACCATCCTAAGGCCATGCTGGGGGGGGGGGGGGGGGGAGACAAGCACAGAACACAAAGAGCTTTTGTCCCTCAATCTTTCCCTTGCCCTTCCAGCTCTCCTTTGCTGCAGCAGCAGCCACCCGTTTCCCATATACTCCAGCCTTCCAGCGAGCGGGTGTCTCACTTTATGGCTGTGGTTAATTACTGGACGCGTTTCACTCTCATTTCTTCCGCGCCGTTTCAGAAAGGAGCCCATCCTAGCCTGCCCTGTAGGTGAGCAGCTGGCCACTCCTTTTCCTTCAGGCCACGCCTGTCCTCAAGTACCTCTAACGGATTTTAAGTCTGTTGCTGTTTCTCTTGCCCCTGGACCGTGAGCTTGCTCAGGGCAGGGTGGGGCTTGATTCGCCTCTCAGCCCGGCCCCAGGGCCTCACCTCCAGCCGGCAGCTCAGGCGCTCACCCGTCGCCCGCCAGCCCTCCCTCCGCTTACCTTCAGTCCCCACCCGAATCCGACACCTTGATGGTTGACCGCCGCCTCCGTCCGTCACTCGGGCTAGGATCCCTCCCCCAGAACTGCCCCTTAGTTTACTGGACTGAATGACCGTTAATGGACCGAAACGGGCCATTAAGTAGTTTTTCTGCACATCTAAGGCGGGAAGAATCAGGCGACTGTTGACAATGGAATGTCTCGTCTTTAAGGCAAATTACGGTTCTGGCTAAGGTCAAAAGTCAGGGCTGGTCCGCGTCTCCACACGATTGAAAGGCAAAACGAAGGGGAGGAAGATCACAGAAAAAGAGGGGAGAGAGGAGACAAACGGGAACAGCCTGAGGCAAGTGAAAGAGAGCGGGATGGAGACCAGGAGCGCTGAGAAGGGGAGAAAAGAGAAAAGCCAGGCAGGACCGCAGCCGCGAGAGCGGGAAGAGGAGCGGCGAGCGGGCGGCGAGCGCGGGCCGGCTCACTGCCCCAGCGCGGGGGGGAGGGGGCGGGGCTTGGGGCCGCGGCGTGCGGGGGGCGACCCCTGGACGCCGAATGGTCGCGCCCGGCGGCGGCGGCCAATGGGCGGCCGGGATGTTGGAAGGGCGGCGGCGGTCCGGGCGCTAGCTGGCTGGGGGACGGCGTTCGCCGCCATGATGCTTGTTTGCTTTCAATGAAAGCGACGGGGACGCGGAGGAGGAGGCGGCGGCGTCGGTGGCGGCGGCGTCGGCGGCGCGGAGGCGAAGGCGGCGGCGGGCGCAGCGAGGCGGGCGAGGCCGGGGGCCGAGAGAGCGGGAGGGCATAGTGGCGGCCCGTCGGGGCGGCTGAGGCGGGCGGCTGAGGCGGTGGCGCTCCGCGGAGAAACAAAGAGCGGCGGCTGAGGCGACGGCGGAGCGGCGGCGGCGGCGCTGCAGCAGCGGGCGGGACTGGTATGGTGGTTCCACAGGTCACACCCCGCTGCACTCACAGGGAGGAGGCGGCAGCGGCGGAGGAGGGCGGCGCACCCCGAGAGGTGAGCGAGACGGCCCGAGGCCCGCCGGGCTGCTCCCGCACTGGCCGCGCACGGGCCCCGTCGGTCTTGCCCCCGGGGCCGGGGCGCGCGGAGCTCGCCGTGTGAGGGCAATTTGAGCTTGGCGGGCGGCGGGCCCGCAGCTGGCAGCTGTTGAGGGGCCCACGACGCGCCCCGGTCGCGCTCCCGGGGGCGTTGATTAACCGTGGGGGCGCCCTAGCCCTCGGCCCCTGGCTCCGGTCACCCGCAGGAGACCAGTCGGCGTTCGGGTCTTGTGGCCAGGATGGTGGCAACTTTGGAGGAGTGGCTGTGGGTTTGCGCGCTGCGGAGTGTGCAACTAAGTTGTTACGGCAAAGCGGGAAACCAACTGTCCTCTCCCCCAAAGTATTTAAAATTCAGTTTGCCGCAGATTTGGGGGGGGGGGTGTAGAATGGCATGGTTAAAGAAGCACTTAGCACCGAATAAAGTGATTTATGGTATTGATAAGGACTCGTCGGTAGTCCTGATTATTTGAAGCAGTTTTCTCCAGTAACGGGAATCACATCCGTTTTTTCCCTAAACGCCAATCTTTTTTTTTCTGGAGACTTTTCTTTGACTCGTTTCCTCCTTCACCTTCCCCCAAAGAGCCTGCTGTTACTCCAAATGACAGTATTGTGAATGGTCATCTTGCTTGACCTTCCTGGATTTGTTACTGTGTTGAGCTGACTTTGTTTCAATAAACTACTTGAATTTGAGTTCCAGTACTTGCCTGTTTTCCAGGTGGATTGAACCATTAGACTAGTGCGAATCTTCTTCCTGTATCTGGGAATTTAATTTTGGAGAGGAAGAGAGTAAATATGAAAAAGTGAAAAATAAAGTGGCACGTAATAGCACTTTGTGTTTTTCACAATACACTAACTGGGACTTACCTTCCCGCAACAGTTTTGTAGGCTGTAGGAGCTGATGAGGCCATTGGTCAAAAGGTTTTGAAGACTTTTTTTTGGTAATTGTTACCAGCGGTTAATCACAGTCTATAGACTGTATGATTTAGAATAGAAATTGCTTAATTTTTTTTCTTTTTACCAGTTATCTAGCCAGTCGACTTGCTTTAAACAAAATATTTGAATAGCTGTTGATGAGGAAACAAACCTTGAAAGATTTAAGTGACTCACAGAAACACTACAGTTAAGAGGGAAAGGACCAGGTTGTGTGTGAACATGAGAGCACAGTAGAATGTGGTGGTATTGCTGGAGATTATAGTTCTTTAGGGAGGGCAGAGCGTGTTTTAATAGATAGAAGTTATTTGAGGTCATTGAGTCTGGTCCAATCTCAGTAGATGAACAAAACAGTGAAATGGTCAGAAACAAGGATGTGACAAAAGACAAATTTCCTAATGAGACCCAGAAGATTCGCTCTGAAAGTCAGTCCTTGCACAGTTTCAAAAGTGTCTTGATCAGTGGTAATGTAGGTGAAGAAGCTTTCTTGAAGACCTGTTTGATTTGTAGGTATTTTCAGGATTCTTGAATCTTGGTGGCAAAGTACAATTATTGGGAAATTAAAGACTATTTTCTGAACAGACATGAAGGTGTTTATAGAACTTGGTCCTGACTGCAAATAAAGGCTTGGTAGGAATCTGCCCATTCTACTTCTAGCTCATAAGTATGCATTTTGGCTAATGCTTAGGTATTAATAATGCTTATTAGCCTTTTTATATTCTTTAAGAATAAACCTTTTTCATATAGTACAACAGAAAAGGATAATACATGTAAGGCATACTGAATTAAGGATCGAGGCTGCTCATAGCTGTGGCCTTTGGACCATGAGAGGTTAGGGGATCAATATTTTCAGCACATGTGTAACTTTCCCATATGCTGGGGACACTTGTTGGGAAGCTTTGCTTTTAAAGTGTTTATGACTTTGGGAAAGTCCAAATCGGTTCAGCTAAGAACATATTTTAATGGAGAAAAGACTTGGATTTGTGGATATGTCATGCTGTTATTTACACTTCTGTGATTGGAATGTAATGTTGGAAAATTCCAATTTTAATTTTCAAATCCTTAGCTTCCATGAAATCTTTTACTGATGAACTTTTTTCTTTAATCTGTCACTCACTTTAGAAAGGTAACCATTTTACGACAGTGCGTGATTAATAAAACACTGTGTATGTGAAATTAAATACTGAATCAATTAAACTGTAAAACTTACTGTATACATAGCCTGTGTGCATTAGAGTACAACGGAATGCACTATATTTTGGTATTTTAACTAGTAATTAAAGAGGAGACGGTTATTTGCATCCAAGATGAGGACTCATTTAGGCTGCCTTAACTTTGCCTTCCCTGGGCTTTACCTCTCCCTCATCCCTTTGTATTTTCTTGATAACTTACGTTACATATCAAGGAATAGTTTATGATGGGCTGATACTAAAGTTTCTGCTTTATAGTTATAGGCTTAGTTTAAGGTGTACAGAGTTCTGTAGAAGAATAGGAGAAAGAATGATTAAATTTCTGGAAGGTGTGCAAGCAGTTTACAGAAAATAACACAGAAAAAGTGTTTGTCAAACTGGGGAAAGGAGTCATTTCAAACAGAAGGAATGGTGGGAGCACTGAGGTGCCAAGTGTTGGGGGTAAGGCCAGTGGTAAGGCGTTACTGGAACAGGGAGAGTGATAAGATGAATGTGCAAAGGTGCGTCCAACCTAGATTTTGAAGGACCTTGCTTGCTAAGCTAAATGCAAGGTTTATATCTTTATCCTACAGCACAGAAGGAAACCAAAAAATACATATTTTTCTGTTAATCCTCACCTGAGGATATTTTTTCCGTTGATTTTTAGAGGGGAGGGAGAAACATCGATGTGAGAAAGAAACATTGATGATTGGTTGCCTCCTGGATGTGCCCTGGAACCTGCAACCCAGGCACGTGCTTTGACCGGGAATCGAACCCTTGATACTTCAGGGCAGGGACCGATGGTCTAACTACTGAGCAACACTGGCCAGGGCCCAAAATATTTTTAGTAGGGGAATAAGGTGATTTAGAGATCACTTTGGCAGTGTGGAGGATTGCGTGGAGGCCCTACATATGAAAAAGCCGCATTTGAGATGGTATGGAGTTATTGACTCTGAATCTGTTTTTAAGTTGGATATAGTGTCTTGTGTCTGTGGTCCTTTTTATAGTGGGCTTGAGGACTCTGCCCAATTGCTGTGTAATGCAGGGTAATTTAAAATAAAGATGGCAGTATGTTTTGGGAAAAGTTAAAAGCAATTAAAACAATGAAACTCATAAAATGGTACACGTGAAAGTTCACACGTTAAGAACTTGTCTTCTGAGTAGTTAGGCTTAGGCAGACTGTAGACCTTAACGTAGAAAAATCAACCCTCTGCTCACCAGAAGTGAGAGCCACCAAGCTTAAAGGTTATAACTACCCTGACAGTCTATTGGGATATGGACTGTAAACATTTGTGAAGTTTGGGGGGAGGGTAGACTTTTCTCTCCAGTGAATTACTGGAATTGGAATCCTGAAACTTTCTTAAAGCCTAAACTCTAAATTGTTAGTTCTGCTGTAGGTTCTTAAAAATCATTATGGTATGCAGAGTTGCACAGTAACAACTACAGGCCTTATGGGGGAAAATGGGATTGAGATACAGCCCTCAAAAACTTTGTTAGTAACTTATTTTTAAAAAGGGAACATGATAAAAATGGTAGCACAATTTTACATGTTAAATGGTTAAGCAGTATATAAAGACTACTGTAAATGTGGCAATTTCCCTTGAAAAAGACCTGATTTACTTGTGGAAATAGTCATAAGAATGGTTGCTGCTTATGAGTTATTGTGAAGTGGTGGAAGGTTACCTGAACTCAGACAGAATGTGACACACCATAGGATATGGGTGGGTGTGTCTCATAACACACACGAACACATGGTGAACTGATGAAGTTATAGGAGTTTGAGGTCTGTGTGTTTTGTGTATTTCTGTGTAGCTCAGTTCATTTGGGTGTAGTTTTCTACCTTCATCTAGTGTTTTTCACAGACAAGCAATTGGTAATTCTGCATTTTGCTCAGATTCCCTAATTTATTGATCGGGTTGGAACAAATTCACATTTTTCAGAACAAGCAGTAGAGCAGACCTGATTATCCTTGAATACAGCATTTTAAAATAGTACTGTAAAATTCTGTTCCAAAAATAATTTTGAACACCCATGTATCAGGTACTGTGTATAGATTTGCTACCTTTATGGGGCTTCTGGTCTTTGGCCCAAGTGGGCTTAGAGTGGTATAGAGAAAAAAACAAGTGAACCAATAAAGCCTTCAGGTTATATAGTAATGGGAAATATACAAAGCATTTGGGGCATGCTAAGGAAAGAGCAACTAACTTCTGCTTGGTCTTTGTATCCAGAAAGAGGATTTTTGGTGCTGCTTTAGATACCTCAAGAAGTTGCATATAGATTTTTTTTAACTAGGCAAATTTTGAGTTGGGGATATCACAAGTCCCTGCTAAGTAAAGACTAAACAACAATGAATATTTATTAAGTAAAAAATATATTTGCACTTAGCATTTTTAGGGAGGCAAATTTTTTTCTTCTGTAAGATTATGTATAAGTTATATGTAAACACCACAACATCATAAAGCAATATCTGATGAAGCTAACTGCCATGTTTTAGACCAGTCCTTCCTGCATATATTTTCATCTAAAGTTGTTGAAAATGCAACTATAGTTTATTTGGGACATTAAAGAATTATCATTTGGTGCCTAATTTTAGGGAAACTTATAGAAACTCAGATTTAGGGATTTGTAGTCACAGAAAAAATAACTTTGTCAAATGCTAATGATGTAATAGGCACTGTGCACTGTTACATGTATTACCTCCTTTAATCCTCACACCAAAATTGTGAGATAAATATTTTATAAATGAGGAAACTCTAGCCTTGAAGATGAATGTGAACACATGCTTGCAGAGCTGGAACTTTGTGTAGGTCTGTTTGACTCTAGTTTGTGCTCTTAATGACATTGTACTGTACTTCCCTCCTGACACATTGCCATGGTGCTGTGGCTTGGAATGAACCTTTGATATAGATTTGATAATACAGGGAGACCCAGTTGCTGCCACACATTGATAAGCACTTACATTACTAGCTGATCATGTTGACTAAGTAGAGCTAACAGGTAAAATCTTAATACTTGTGATTATTTTCTTGTATGGATCAAAAACTTCATGAGAGTCTGTGTAAGAATACTATTTGCTGGTTAAAAATCCAGTTTTAAAGCATTTCACTATTTTAGGGAAAGGCAGTCACTACACATCTGTTGTCAAAAAGCCATGCGGGACAGCACTCCATTTGAACACATTTGCTTTAGATTTCTTTCTTAAGTCTTTTGAAGCATCCGTCAGTGGCTTTAGAGCAATATTCTGTTGTTATTAAAGGCTTCTTGATTTTTTTCGCGGGGGGCAGGTAAGGTCAATATCTCATGAATAATTTTCTTTCTTAGTTTTAGGGGGAAAATAGAACTGGTGGGTAAAATGATTGTATACATGAATTAGCTGCTAGAATAAATGATACTCCCTCAAAAGACCAAAATTTGCACTAGCTAGTGGTAGCTAGAATATGATTCATTGTAAGAGAGGGAGGAGCAAATAGATGACAGAAAATCTGGCAAAAGATAAGAGAAATGAAAAGATTTCTGTTGGCAGCCATCATTCAGTGCTGAAGCTGTAAACTAGATGGTGGTTTCTTACCTCATGCTAAGGAGCAGATTTAGGATTGATGGCCCCCCTTTCCTTACCTTTTTTATCTTGGTGAGGTTTTACTACACAAATCACAGTTTTACTACCCTCCATGTTAGTGGACAGTCAGCGTTTGCTGATTAGTGCACAAATCCTGTTTGTCTTAATGGTTTTTTGCTCTATACTTTATATTTGACTTAAAATATAGAAATTAACATATCTAAGCTAGCATATTTATGTTTATTTTGAGTTGGAATTTGTGCATGACCTATACTTGGTGTACCTTCATTGTTGTATTTGAATTAATTATTGGGTTGAATGAAATTGCTAGTTTTGACCATTTTTGACCCTCAGAATTGTGGTTGTTGCAGTATACACCCTGTGCTTCCTTTGACTGTATTTTATATTCACTCATGTTTTTGGGTACATGCATATGGTTAGAATTGCATTTTAACAGCAGTCTAGTAAACTGTTAGGGGCTGGGCATTGCGGATGCAGATGGGTGTGCCAACTTTTCCTTTTAGAGCTTAGTATTGACTACTACATCTGCTGTTTAGAGGAGTATTTTATCATAATCTAAAAATCTTTGTTTTCTCAGAGGTCTTACTGATTGGAAATTTTAGTTAAACCAATTTGGACTGAAAATTTATTTTTGTACCACTTGAGAAAAGGGTTTAAGGAAATTGGTATGAGATTTTGGGGGGGCAGGGAATTTTGGGGTGTTATAAATACACCTCTTTTAAGAAACTCTAAGTTCTTAGAAATATTACTAAGATGTTATTTGCCTTTTTCATTCTCATTCTCTTACAAGTGTATAGGTAGTGTTTTCCAGAAGCTGACAGAATGTGTTATCTGATCAGATTGAATTCAGAGCAGATATGTGAATCCAGCTGTCTTCTAGTCTGTCAGACATTAAAGAGATTTGCAAAAATGTAAGACAGTGTCATTCTGTTCACGAAATTTTACTTTGCCTTTGCAAATAGTTACTTTTTAAAATATTTATTAATGTGATAGGTTTGTTATATTTAATGAGTTAATAAATAATTTAAAATTTCTTAGTTCTAACTTATATTGTAAATATTGATAGACATAACCCCACATAAATGAAAGCTCTATGAGGTACTCATTAATTTTTAAACATGTATAAAGGTCCTAAGATGATAGAGTTGAAGATTTGGGAGATGCTAGAGTTGGAGACTTGGGGGACTACAGGTGGAGAGCACCTTGGATGATATATCTTAAAAGGAAACTAGGGCTCGAGGGCTCAGCAACATAATTGGAGAATGAACATGAAATCTTGGTTTTATCAGGGACAAAATACTAGAGTTGTTTGAGGCAGTGATGTAATCGACCACAGTTTTGCAGCTAGGTGTCCCAGGTTCAAATCCCAGCTCTGCTACTTATCAAGTGTGTGTGACCTTGAGCAAGTTATTTAAATCCCAGGTCTCAGTTTCCTCAGCTGAAATAAAATGAGGATAGCATCTACCCTCGTGGATTGCTATGAGAATTAAATTGAGATAATCAAGTAAGTTACTGCACAGTGGTTGAAAGCACAGACTTTGGATCAGACTTTGGTTAAAAATCCTAATTTTGGCACTAGTATTTCTGACCTCAGGCAGGTTACTCATTCTCTGGACCTTGCTTGCTTTATGTTAGGAGAATAATAGTATCTACTTGCTGGAGTCCTGAGGATTAAAATGAAATAATGCATGTGAATGGCCTGATAGGCCTGCCCAGTGGCGAGTGCTCAGATGTTAGCAGTTACGTGCCTAGTGCAGAGTGAGGCAGATAGGCACTCAGCACAGTTTTGCCATTACCCTCATCTGTTTGAGGTCTGCTCTTATTTTACCATAGCATGTTACTAAGATTACTTTTATACTGTCTAACCTTTGAGTTTGTCCCTTTGTTGCTTAGCCCAGGCTATTGTAAAACTAATATTCTCAGTCTTTGATTACTAGGATCCTTTCTACCTGGTTTCTGTAGATTTCACTTTCAAGATTCGAATCCTAGATATTAGTTTTTATTCCTGGTAAGATGGGTACTGCCTCTGTTAGCACACTAGTCTCTTACAAAATGTTTTCTTTTTTACTATCACAGCTTCTCCCCTTAAATTGTTGTAAGTATTCACTGAGTACTTAATGTATGCCAGGCTCTGAAGATACAAAAATATTTAAAATATAAGTAAGTGCAAGGCATCTATGTTAGAGTAGGTAAGTGAGACGTAAAAAAAAAAAAGTTAAGGTGGCCTGGCCGGTGGTGCTCAGTGGTTGAATGTCGACCCATGAACTAAGAGGTTACCATTTTGATTCCTGGTCAGGGCACATGCCCGGGTTGTGGGCTTGATCCCCAGTAGGAGATATGCAGGAGGCAGCTGATCGATGTTTCTATCGTCATCGTCTCTCTCATCAATGTTTCTATCTCCCCCCTCCCTTCCTCATTCTCTAAAATCAATAAAAACATACATATTTTTAAAAAGTTAAGGTGGGATTAAAGAACAGAATAGTGGAAATTATCTTCAAGATTCAGAATAACTCAAAGCAGGTAATAAACCCCTGTGTTAGGGAGGCATAGGGAAGAAAGGCCTTTTTACAGTTAAGTTACTTGAGTTGGCATTTGAAGGATGACTAGAGTCCCTAAGGTTTTTGCAGGGAGGGAGAGTTATGGCAGAAGCAATAGCATATGCTAAGGCATGGAGGTTTGTGAGAGGTAAGTGGGAACTGAGGAAACCCAGATGGTGAGACTGGAGAGGCACACAAGGACCCGGTTACAGATACACTATACCATATTTGTTTTATAAATGAGCGTGTGTTCCCTCTTATTTAGTTAGTACAACATATATTTGAGCCTCTTTTGCGTTGGGTTCTTTGTTAGAGCCCAAGGATACAAAGATGAAGGAGATGTGGATCTAGGATGCATTAAAGTGGAGGAGAGTAGAAGAAAGAACATGGGTCTGAGACTGGTGGAATAACTGAGGTAAGAGCCCGGGGAAAGAAGGCAAAGTGGATGAAAGATTTAGGAGGTAAAATGGGCTAGAACTAGAGACTAGTTGTGAAGGCTGTGATTAGTTGGGAAAGAGTCAAAGATAATGCTCTCATTTCTGGCTTGGAAAACTGGGTGGGGATTGTAGGAGGGAGTGGCAGGTCTGAAAACCAAGATGACAGTTTCACTTTTTAGTAAGATTTTTTTTTTAATCCTTATCCGAGGATATGTTTATTGCTTTGAGAGAGAGAAACGATTGATTGGTTGTCTTGTATGCACCCCAACCAGGGACCAAACCCACAGCCTAGGTATGCATTCTGACTGGGAATTGAACCTGCGACCTTTTGGTGTACTGAACAACTCTCCAATTTACTTAGCCAACCCAGCCAGGGCTAGTAAGATTTTTTTCGATAACCTTGTTTCTTTCACTATCATTTTATTCTATCCTTCTTATGCAATTCAAATACCTTGTTTTGAGAGATTGTCATGAGTTGTAAGATACCCACTATAGCACCATTGGCTGTTTATAATAGTAGCCTTGAAAGCTACAAATCCAGAGTTAGGATTTAAGTTTTGCATTTTAGATAAGAGTAATCATATTTTGGAGAGGTTTTGTTTTTTTGTTTTTTTAAAGAAATTTTTTTTTTTAATTTCAGAAAGGGAGAGGGAGAGAGAAAAACATCAATGAGAGTCATTGATCAGCTGCCTCCTGCATGCCCCCTGCTGGGGATCAAGCCCTCAACCCGGGCATGTGCCCTGACTGGGAATGGAACCTTGATCTCCTGGATCATAGGTTGCTGCTCAACCACTGAGCCATGCTGGCGGGGCTGGAGAGGTTTTTAATACTTGTTTGTTTTGCCATAAGGGTACTAATGATAGACATTTTCCCACTAAAGACAGCTCCTGAATGAGGGTTATCATCTGTGTAAACCAGAGGTGGGGAACATCCGAGCCACGGGCCAAAATCATTTAGTCTGGCCCTGCCAATGCAACCCTGGGTGGGACTTGAAATACAATAAATCTAGGAGCTTTTTTCACAGCTAATTTTTAAGTTGATAATTTTGTATGGCCCTCAAATGATGTTATAAATAGCCAAGTGGCCCTTGGCAGAAAAAAGGTTCCCCACCCCTGGGGTAAATATTTAATTGTGATGGAAAGCTGGGTAGAAAGAGAAGAAAACAAGTGTAATGACATTGAGAGGATGATTTGGGTTTAAAGTGAGATGTAGAAGTACCTTAACTGTGTTGAGGCTATAAAAAAGACCTAGGAACTGCAATCCAATGGATCCAACTGGTTTTATTTATAGTAGAGTAACATCATCATATTTTTTATTTGTAGACTTCAACTAATACATTTGGCAAAAACAGAAGGTGAATATTTGAGTGTTATGCCTATCATCTCAGCCATAATACAAATTTAAAATCCCAGAATATTTCCATTTTAAAAAAGTACCAAATAATTGTGTTTATATGACATTTTACATGTCTTGCATGTCTTGGTAGAAGCAGGTTTGTTACACAAAACTTTTCAGTGTTACTGTGATCAAATTGTCATTTGAATTGTATTTGAAGAGGGAGTAATTTTTCTTTTGTGGTATTAGAGTAATGGCTTGGTGTTTTTGTAATAATGGGAAATAAGTTATTTTTGATTTGTGTTTACAATTTTTCTTTCTTTGGATATTTCCTTTTCTATTTTAAAATAATCATCATTTTCCTACTAACCTTTTCATCCAAAACATGACACTGAACTAACTTCTGTTAATCTATTTTGAGATTTTGTAGACTTTAAAAAATATATGTTTCTATTGATTTTTTTTAGCGAGAGGAGAGGAAAGGAGGGAGAGAGAGAAACGCTGATGTAAAAAAATCGGTTGCCTCCCGCACACACCCCGAGCAAGGATTGAACCCTCAACCTGGGTATGTGCCCTGACTGGGAATTGAACCAGCGAACTTTTGGTGCATGGGTCTGTGCTCAACCAACTGAGCCACACCAGCCAGGATGAAATTTGTAGACTTTTTCATTGAGCTATCATTGTATCTTCAGTGTATGGTATGAAAATAATCTGTAATAAAGTTGGTGATGGGTTATTGGAAACATGAGTTATGTTGTATGTTAGTCTACTGAAAGATGTGGATTTTAGATTGGTCTTTGACATAGGACACGGAATGAGCTACAGTCAAACCTCAGTTCTCAAAACGTCTCCCATCTCAAACAGTTGGGCTCTCAACCAAGTTGTTCACAGAAAAAATGTCTTCGTTTTTCCAACAAGACTTCAGTTCTGGACCTGAGAACTGTTTCATGCTGATACATCAGTATGATCAGTTTGACAAAAAGCATCTTTTAGGCCAGCCAGAAAGGAAAGAATGAGAGTCAGTTTACCACTAGATCTCACATGGTTAACATTTCAGGAAATTGTGCTGTGAATATTGTCATGTGTTGTTGTTGTTTTTTGCTTTTGTTGCTGGTGAAATGGATGATTAGCACAATTTTAAAACATAAAGAGGCCATCAAGAGTGCTAATGCTGCTAAGGGTATGAAAGAAACAGTGATCACAGGCAATTGAAGAGGTAGAAAAACTGATGTTGATTTGGATAAACGAAAAGCAGTTAACCAGTGACAGCATTTTGGAGGCAGTGATATGTAAAAAAGCAAAGATGCCACATGCTGACCTGAAAGACACCCCTGGAAATGTGTGCTTAAAGTGATTTGCTTAAGGCTAGAAGGGGGCAGTTAGGTAAATTTAAGAAGTGTTTGTTTATAGATTAAACAGTACATTAGACATGTATTGTATATAAGAAAGGTTAAAATGGAATCATGTAGGGATCTTGAATAGATTAATTCAATTTACATTATTTCTAATGGGGAAAAAAATGATTCGGTTTTCAAACAAATTGCTTCTCAAACAACTTTCCAGCATGAGTCACATTCGAGAACCAAAGTTCCACTCTTATTATTTTGCCTAATCTTACTTTGTGGAAGGCATTCCTGGTTCTAGTGCTATGGGAAAACAACTGGTAAGCAGTTTATAATCCTCTGTGGAGGCTTTGGTGGGGTGCTGGTAGGGGATAGTATTTGGGCTTAGCTTTGAAGTACGGATAGAATTTTGGTGTGAGAATGGCATGGAGACAGGGAAGCATGGAGCGTATTTGAAGGATGGCCAGTTGCATCAGAAGATACAGAGAGAAAAGTATTAGACCTCGAAAGGTAGAATATTTTGAATTCTAAACTAGAAGTTTGAATTTGTTTTCTAAGTAGTCTGGGGGGGGAGGGGTCCAGAAGTTATTCAGATATGCTTTCCAATTCTTTTTTTTGAAGTCTGCTCTACAAAAGAGGTTCTTTTTCCTAAATTTTGCCAAGTAATTAGGACTTTGCTTTAGGGAGAATAATTTGAGAGTGGTATGTAGGTTAGTTATATGTAATCTTAAAGCATAGATACAATTATAAGAGGCCATTATAATAGTTTAAAAAAAGGAAACTAAAGTTCTAAATTAGAATGATGTGTGCAAAAGTAAGAAAGGGTTGTAGTGTGATTGTATGGTTGTGAGATTTTTTTGTTTGCTCCCCTGGTAGGTTAAGATCCAGGATCATATTTATTTATTTTTTATTCCTAGCACCTGGCATTGTTTGGCACATAGAAGTTGCTTAGTAAGTATTTGTTGAATGATTCTGTACAGAAAACTACCTTAAGATAGCATGGTTCAGGTGTATTAAAGAATGTTTACACAGTTCATTAGTGTAATGTGCTAGGCCTTACACAGGACACTGGGAGATACAAACTACTTGGGGAGATAGATACTGTAGTAAATGTATGATGTGCAGAGGAGGGAGTAGTGAACTTGCATTTTGCCCTTGTCCAGAAGGGCTTACAGGGCTCTCACATGTGACCTGAGTTGCCTTGAAGAGTGAGTAGGAGTTTAGAGTGAAGGTTGTCTTTGGTGGAGGAATTAGCATGTATTGAAAGACTGTGTCTTAGAAGTAGGTTTGCTCTGATTAGTTTAGAACTTTGTATGGTGTATGTGTATATGGCTGAAGTTGAGTGAAAAAATTGTTGGCTAATTCCAGAATGTAAAGGACTTTGAAATTTGGACGTTGGGTAGAGAGACAGGAAGGGTCATTGTAGGTTTTAAGCAGGAAAAGACATGAGCAGGCATCTACCAGGAAGATAGATGTAGAGGAATTCATTTTATAGTTAAAGCTGAGAAGTGGGGCGAGTCTAAATTAGCTTAAGTAGCTTTGAAAATGAAAATGGGTTAAAAATTCTGAAGATGTAAAAAGTCAGTCGGATTTAGTGAAAAATTGGATCGGGAGAAGTAAATTGGTACCAAAGTTAATGTCACTACCTTTTCATATATACCCTAGCTTGTAGCTCTGAGAGGAACCTGATAAATTAAAGAGTCTTTCTGCACATGAGTTTTGCTAACCTCCCTTCCTTTCCTCTGCCCGTCTTTTTGCCTCCTTAATGTTTGGGAAAGAAGAACAAAGAATGGAGGAGAAAATATTAAAAAGCATGTAAAGGAAAAGAGTGATGTTAAATTTAGCATTTTATTTTGTCAGTTGAGATTGATTGTAACAGCCTCATTTCCCTTGGAAAAAACCTGTTCAGTATAATTAAAATAAATTCTTTAACTTCAGAGTTCCTTTTAACAAGAAACACCTTTTTTCGGGGGGAAGATACATGGCCAAAATAACATGATTGCATAATCATTAATATTGTAAATAAGAATTAAGTATGAAATGTTTCTCTGTCCACACAATGTCCTTTATTGCTGATTAGTAGATTCTATATAGGGACCATTCATTGTATCTGAGATCTCTTAATTTTCTTCAAATCTGGAATAGTCCTGACACTAGCTTGTTGAAGGTGCCAGGCCAATTATACTGTAGAAAGTCCCAAATTTTCATTTTATCAGATCGCTTCTTTGGTGTCATCAGACCAATTCTTCTAGCTCTCAGTCAGGGTAAATATTGTTGATGCGTACTTCATAATCCCTCATGTCAAGAGACCCAGTGTTTGGATCTCCCCCAGTAGCAGTTGCAAAGATTGATGAAAAAGGCAACAATTTATCTCTCCCTTGAACATTTTCTAATTTATAATCAGAAAACCTAAGTGGTGGTGTTACCTTAGCATTATGCCAGTGGTTTGTATAATGGTTTTAACCCAGTTTATAATCCTTGCTTTAAAAAGGGTCCTTTAGGGTCCTTAGGAATTACAAAATGATGTTGCTTTTGCTTTTTTCATTTCTTTAATTCATCATTTATTTGCTGTCATTCTTTTGTAAAGTAGGACTTTTCCTCCAACTGGGGCTGTTTGATTGCTCTGAGATGCAGTACCTGCTGAAAGGATAAACACTTATTCTTTCTCAAGTTACCAATTGTCTTAGTTTAATACCTGCCACAATTTTGATGGCTGATTTGTGCCTATGGCCTTCCCTTCACCCCTTTTTTCCCCCTCTTGCTTTCTTGCCTTGATTACTGCACAGTTCCTCTGCTACTAATCCATCTTTTACATCACTGCCAGCTCTGTTTTCTGTAGGACAGGTAGTGATCATGGTATCCATAAATTTTTACTGATTCAGTGTATTTCATTACATTATAATTGTGATTCTTTTTGCTCAGATTGTCACAACTTTGGCCAGTGATGGCCCTGTCTAGCTGGCTCCTATATTGTGTTTACATGACATGATGACCCCATTAGACTTAGTTTTTTGGTACACAAGGATGTCCCACGCTCATTTTAATAAAATTCCTGCCCCAGGCTTGTAATTGGCCATTTTGCAAAGAACTTTGCTTTCTTGGTATTGAGATCAAAATCAAGGATTAGGAGTACTATTATTACAGAGGTTACATTGCTTCTAGAACACTTCAGTTGCTACTTGGAAACAAAAAATCATGAGTTTATGCTGATATTCTCAAGTCAGTATTGTTTTCATTTAATTTTATTGATTTAGAAATGTTTTCTTACCCTGAAAATCGTGGTTCTAACATCATTAACATAAGTACTTATTTGCTTATTCCTGTAATACAAAGTAATATAAATACCAATTGTTTACTTAACATCATTCTTGCACAGCTGCATGATTTTCTATAGTATGGCTGTACAGTAATTGATTTAACCATATATTCTCATTGATGGTGATTTAGGATGTTTGCCTTTTTTGTCATAAACAGTGCTTATTTAGAAGAAGTATGAGTTGGGTTTTTTAAGTAATTGCTTGTCTGAAAACGCCCTTTTGTCTTCATGCTTGACCAAGTATTTGAGTATAGAATTATTATTTTTTTAATTCTCACCCAAGGATATTTTTTCCATTGCTTTTTCAGAGAGTGGGAGGGGAGAAAGAGGAACATTGATGTGAGAGAGACACATTGATTGGTTGCCTCCTGCACGCACCCTGAGCGAGACGGGGGATCCAGCCTGCAATTGAGGTACGTGCCCTTGGCTGGTATCAAACCTAGAACCCTTTAGTCCATGGGCCAGTGCTCTAACCACTGAGCCAAATCAGCTAGGTATATAGAATGTTTTTTAGTTGAGATAAAATTTACATGAAATGTATAAACTTCAAATATACAATTTGAGTTTTGATAACTATAGACCGATACAAACCTCATCTCAGTTAAGATATCAAATATTTTCATCACTTTCCATAAGGGCAACCACTATTATCACTACAAATTCATGTAAATAGAATCTCTTTTGGGTCTTTTTCATTCAGTATAATATTTAAGATTCATAAACGTGTGTATGTATGTATCAATAGTTATTTTTTATATTGCTGAGCAGTATTCAGTTACTGTCTCCCACCTTGAACAGTTTGCTTCTTGACCCAGTTCATGAAAAAAAAAGTCTCAGTTGTCAAACAAAACTTTGGTTCTTGACCCAACAGCCCTTTTGTGCTGATACCTATATGATCAGTCACATGACAAAAGAAAGAAGAGTGTGAGTAAATTTACTGCTAAACCTCTAGTAGTTAACATCTCAGGAAATTGTGCTGTAAATATTTTTGTGGGGGTTTTTTGTTTTGTTTTTGCTTTTGTTGTTGATTATTATTAAATATGTACAGTAAGTCACCCATCGGTCCTAGGAAGGTTAGTGATAGCATCAAAGTGAAAAGGAAACTTGTGACAACAACAATAGAGCTTAAAAAAGAAATAATTGCAAAGTATGATAGAGATGGTCTGGCTACTGAATATGGCACAGTGAAATTGATGATTAGCACAATTTTAAAACATAAAGACGCCATCAAGACTGCTGATGGCCGGCCAGGCATGGCTTAGCAATTGAGCATCGACCTAGGATCCAGGCTGTCGGGGTTTGATTCCCAGTTGGGGCACATGCCCGGGTTGCGGGCTCGATCCCCAGTCGGGGGTGTGCGGGAGGCAGCCGATCAATGACTGTCTCATCATTGATGTTTCTCTCTCTCTCTCTCCCTCTCCTTTCCTTTCTGAAATCAATAAAGATATATATATTATAATTTTTTTAAAGTGCTGATGTTGCTAAGGGTGTGAAAATGCTCATGAAACAGTGATCATAGGCAGTTGAAGAGATAGAAAAATTGTTGATTTGGATAAACAAAAAGCAGTTAGCTGGTGATACAGCATTTCAGAGGCAATGATATATGAAAAAGCGAAGATGCTGCGTGCTGGCCTCCTGAAAGACACCTCTGGAACAAGTGCTGAAAGTGATTTGTTTAAGGCTAGTAGGGAGTGGTTCAATACATTTAAGAAGTGGTATTTATAGTATAGTGAGGCACAGAGAGGCTGCTAGTTCTTACAAAGTAGCTGCTGATAATTTTGTAACAGAATTTCAATATGTAGAGGCCGCGGGAACAAGTTTTCAATTGTGATGAGACAGGCCTCTTCTGGAAGAAAATGTCAGAGGACCTGTATCACACAGGAAGGGGAGTAATTGCCAGGACACAAGCCAATGAAGGATAGGCGATGTTACTGTGTGGGAATGCAAGAGGGGACTTTAAATCGAAGCCTCTACTTGTCTACCATTCTGAACACCTATGAGGTTTCAAGAAAATTAATGTCATGAAAAACAACTTGAATGTGATGTGGAGGGTTAATAGCAAAGCTTGGGTAACCAGGCAGTTTTTTATTGAGTGGGTTCATGAAGTGTTTGCCCCAAGTGTGAAGAAATACCTCCGGAAGAAAATTACCACTCAGGGCACTTCTTGTAATGGACAAGGCTCCTGCCCACCCTTCAAGCTTGGAGGCCAAGCTGGTGCAGTACAGCTTCATCACTGTTAGGCTCTTGCCACCTAACAACTCTCATCCAGCCCATGGACTAGCAGGTCATTTCTAACTTTAAGAAACTCTACACAAAGTCAGTGTACTGTTTCAGAAGTGTTTTGAGGTAACCTCTGAAACTAATTTAACTCTTGAGGGAGGTCTGGAAGGAACATTTTAATATCCTCACTTGCTTGAGGCTCGTTGACAAAGGATGGGGGGAGGTGTCTTCCAGGACCATACAATCAGCCTGGAAGAAGCTGGCCAAAAGAGATTTTGAGGGCTTTGAGTATGAGCCTCCATCTGTTGTGGAAGATATTGTGTCTCTAGGCAAGTCCATGGCTTTGGAAGTGGATGGTGGTGATGTGGAAGAGTTGGTGGGGGACCACAACACTGAGGTGACCACCAGGGTTCTCCAAGACCTTCAGAGGGAGCAGCAAAATACGGCAGCAGGGGAGCTCTCTTCAGAGGAGGAGGGGGCCAGGGAGACTATTCCTACTTCACAAATCAAGGAAATGCTTGGGAAATGGGAAGAAATGCAAACTTTTATTGAGAAATATCTCCCTGGCAAAGAAGTAGCAAACCCTGTGATAAACTTCAGTGACATTGCACTGTTTCACTTCAGGCAGGTTTTAAAACAGGCAAAAGAAACATCATTGGTTAGGTTTTTAGTGAGAGAGAGAGGTCCACTGAGCCTGAAGCAAGTTCTAGTGAAGCAAAGAGAGAAAGAACCCAGGAGAACAGCTACTTGATGTTTTCATGGAAGGGGACTCCCCTCCCAAACAATAAATCCCTCCGTCCCTCCTCTCCGTATTCAGTCGTCAGTAGCTCTCAACATTAAAGGTAAGTTCTAGTGTGTAAGTGAATTTTCACCTTTTATGTACATTTCATTTTCTTTTTGTTAAATTTTCATTTATATTTTATGTCTGTTTTGTTTTTAAAGTGTTTATAGACTAAACAGTACATTAGATATGTACTGTATATAAGAAAGGTTAAGATGGAATCATTTGAGGGATCTGGAATGGATTAATTCAATTTACATTATTTCTAATGGGAAAGAGTGGTTTGGTTTTCAAATAAAGTGCTTCTCGAACAGCCTTCTGGAACAAATTAAGTTCGAGAACTGAGGTTCCATTGTATGTGGCTATATCACAATTTGATTGTCCTTTCACTGTTGATGGACATTGGGTTGTTTGCAGTTTTTGGCAGTTATGAATAAAGCTATTATAGATGACATTTATATAAATGTCTTTTTGTGGACATACATTTTTATTTTTGGAGGGGTAAATACCAAAGGATAGATTTGCTGAGTTACAGGGTAGGTAATTACCATCTTAGATGTTATGTTAATCATGTTTATGCTTTTTGTCTTTTTTGCCATTTGTGTTAGTAGGAAATATGTTTATGTATTCTTCTGTGGCTTGCCTTTCTTTGCCTCAGTCTTATTTTAGAGATTCTAATATTCAGAAACTTATATTTTTCCCATTAGATTTATATGCTACCTTTTTTCACCCCTTTATTGGATGCTTCATAGATGTCACACAGGTCTAAAAGTTACAGTGTTAAATAATTATTTAAATAAAAACTGATCAGGACTAAGGCCCTGATCCAGAGCTCCAAACTAGAAGCAGAAAGGAAGGGGGGGAGGGGCGGTGAGCTGGGGGTTATTCCTCCAACATCACTAAAACCCAGAAAACCAGGATTGTAAATTCCTTCAGAACCAAACCAGAGTGTGAGCCCTCGGGCTAACCCTCAGGTGCCTCTGGCTGCATCTCTCAGGATCAGGAACCAGCAAGAGGCTGTCAGTAACAGCCAGATGAGTACAGACCTGGACAAAAATAATTGGAAGGACAGGATATGGACAGGCATTGTCCAGCTGTAGCTAGGATCACAGAGTGCAGCTAAGGCACATGACGGTAGGGGAGGAGCTGGGGAGTGATATTGCAGCAGTGCAGGTGTGTGGCCCCAGGGGCCTGACCCTGCCTGGTGAGGGCCGGGACTCACACATTGTGGGTCCTCCTGGTAAGCTGGGGCTCCTCGCCCACCAGCTTGGACTTAAGGTGCTCCTTGTAGGCCAGGATGTCTCCAGGCCACTTAGTGATTGTCTGCTGCTCACAGACCCAGATTTGTTGCACTACCTGCTAAATGAGTCTGAAATCATGGTTGGCCAGCATCATACCACCCTCAAATTCATTGATGGCATCAGCCAGGGCATCGATGGTCTCAATATCCAGGTGATTGGTGGGCTTATCCAAGAACAACATGTGAGGGTTCTGCCAGGCCAGCCAGACCAGACACACTCGGCAGTTTTGCTCATCAGACAGGTTTTGGATTGGTCTCACCTCCCGTTTCCCAGTGAGACCATATTTCCCAATGATCTTCGTCATTTCTTCCTTCTCCTTGATCTCTGGATAGCACTTCATTCATGGACTCCAAAGGCGAGAGGTCTAAGTCCAGCTGCTCTTATAAGTGCTGATGGTAATGCCCTGTCTTCACATGAGAGTGTTTTTGGGTCATCCCGTCTGTGGATAGTAGCTCTCCAGTTAGCAGCTTCAGAAGAGTTGACTTCCCTGCTCCACTGGGCCCTACCAGAGCCACTTGTCAGGGTCGATACCAAGTTCTAGATTGTTGTAGATGGAAGAGCCATTTTTTGTGTACTTGAAGCTAATATTCTGCACCATTAATGATGGGTGGAGGATCTTGCCACATGGTAGGGAATAAAATGACAGTGTCTTGTCACTCGTGGTCCTCTGTCAGTCCTGATGCTGTCATTTTCTGTAGCGTCTTCTCCTTGCTCTGAGCCTGCCGGGTCAGCTTAGCACTGCCATGCCCAAGCCTAGCAATGTAGTTCTTCATGTGCGTGATCTGATCTTGCTCCCAGTGAAACCTTTTGATCTGGTTCTCCAGCTCCAGACATGTTTTCACGTACTGGTCATAATTACCAGTATAATACTTCAGTTTCTTGTTGTGCATGTGAATGATGTTGGTACAAACGCCGTTCAGAAAGTCCTGGGAATGGGAAATGAGAACCAGGATGCACCTAAAAGTCTTTAGTTCCTCTTCCAACCACACACAAGCGTTGAGGTCCAAGTGGTTGGGGGGTCCAGGAGCAGCATGAAGGACCGAATGAAGAGCTCTCTGGCGAGGGCAACCCTCATCCTCCAGCCCTCACTGAAGTCTTTTAGTTTCTTGTGCTGCATGGCAGGTATGAAATCCAGTCCGTGCAAGATCTGTGAGGCCCTCATCTCCACCTTGTTAGCATCCAGCCCCTCCAGACACTTGTAGAGCTCCATGAGCTTCTCATACTCGGCATCATCATGAGCCAGCCTCTCAGCCTCCTCCAGCATGGCCTGCTCTTTGTTGACTTCCATCACACACTAGGGTGTCTTGTCACTAAGAGACATCTCCTGAGTCAGATGGTGGGTGTCGATGTGCTCAGCGATGGGCATTTCATGTTTCCCAATGGCAGAAAGCAGTGTGGACTTCCCAATTCCATTTAAGCCAGTGAGGCCATAACTATAGCCTGAGTTTAATTCCAGTTTGGTGTCACTCAGCAGCTCTTTACCATGAAAAAGGTGAGGGAGAGGTTGATAATGACATCAGTACTGCTGGGTGAGAGGCAAGGATACCAGGGACAGCTTGAGCAGCAGCTTTCTTAATCTCAAAGTCTTCTAGCTCCTTGGTCAGCAAATCCACTTTTGTGATCTCTTGGCCATTGACCTCATTTTTCTCCTCTGCCACCTGTGGTTCTGTGACAGCATCCAAGTTTTCTTCATATCCCTTTCTGGGCCACTGTCGTGTTTTGGCAGCTTCCTTTTTTTTTCTGCTGCCTTCTTGGCCAGGTTACAGGGCATGGTGATGAGCTACAGGAGTAGGTTACTGTTCTTTCAGGGAGTTTGGCCTCGCCGCTCTGCCTGTCACCACAGAGCTGCTCCTCTACACTCTACCTTGTTACCTCAATTTGTCTTGTCCCATACTGCTTTATTTGTCGTTTTTGTTTATGAGTTTTATGTTTTTGTTTGTTTAATCCTCACCTGAGGTATGTATTTATTGATTTTAGTGAGAGAGAAACATCGATTGGTTGCCTCCCATATGCACTCTGACCGGGAATCAAACCTGCAACCTTTTTGGTGTATGGGACAACATTCCAACCAACTGGGCCACCTGGCCAGGGTGAGTTTTATGTTCTTTAAGCATGAGAAGCCTTTTCTGTGAAAATTTTTTCTATTTTTGTGGTATTTTGTTTTTTTGGTAGTGATTTTTATATAGTCATGCTGTGTGTTAAACTTGTGTTTGACATTGGCTGCTCTGTGTTGACTTGCTTTTTATTTAATTACGGTGTGGATGGGTTCTTAGTACCTCTCTTGGTTTCCCCTCAGACACTCATTTTAAAGATTAAGTACAGATGGGGTGGGGGAGAGGCAGGCTCTGGCATACCTGCTGGCTATGGGCAGTTATGATTGGTGATTTTAGCTCTGGTTTTTGTAAATACATGTTCTTTTCCCATGGGGAACATCCAAATATTTGTCCCCAATTTTGATTGAGTATAAATTTGATTCCTGACAGAAAAATAGACCAGAAGTTGGTATCTCCTCATATGCTCCTGTCTCCAGCAGCTATTTTTTTGTGTTTACTCCTAGCCAGAGGATGGTTAATATAGACTTAAGGGTTGTAACTAGGGAACTATTCATCTATTTGGGACTTTAGGTGGGGAGGGGGATAACTTTTTACCCTGGGCCTTTATGGAGGTCCTCATTCCATTCTGTTTCATTAATTATTCTTGTCTTATTTCTTTTCTCTCTACTTTAGATTCTGATAAATTCCTTTTAACCCCTCCCTATGAATCTTCGCCCAACCCCCTCAACTGCACTATACCCCTGTACACACACATACACACTGCATTCTGAAATTGTGGGATAGAGACTGGATTCCTGATGTTTTTCCCTGTTGTAGTTGGCAGTTTTTCTAAGTTTATGGTATGCAGTTAGGCCACTCTTAGTTTAAATGCTCCAGGATTTATTTGTTGTGTTATGGTTTGCAGTTCTGCTTTGCAACACTTAACTTTCCCAGGGTGGTCATGGTTCTGCTTTTTTAAGCCATTTCATAAAATGTTTAATAGTGAAAGCATAACTTTGTATGATGCCAGGCAATATACTGTGTTTCTTCAAGGTAAATAATTATTCTAAGGTAATGAAAAACTGTTTCTCTGAGATCTAGAAGGGGGCAGATTTTATGCTTCCAGGATCAGTAGTAATGTCTGGCACTGGATTCAAGGAGTGGGAGATTGACAAGTCGGGTGCTATATACATGCTGGCTCTGTCCTAGCTATTTTTTAAAAAATTTTGTGATTCACCTTGACAGTTTTCAAGTCTATTTTGGAAACCTTTTAGTTCTTTTTTTAATAGATAATAATCTACAATGATGTACTGTATTTTTTTTAGAGAGTAAGATCTGCTTTTTTTATTTCAAAGCCTTGGGAAAATCCCAAATTATATGTATTCTTATATCCTTTTCTCTAGCTAGTCTCCAGTGCTGTGTTTTGTTAGACTCCCAGAAAAATGGGTGAGATTGTGCTTCTCTTGCTGCTTCTTGAAAGAGCTTGACTGTCCAGTTTGTTTCCATTTCTTTTATTCTAAAGTATTCTTTTTTTCTCCACTTCCTAATCCTCATTCTGGGATATGGGAAATGGAGAAGACCTCACTGCTTTCAAGTTTAGAGTAATGGCCTGTCTCTTAAATTTTAAGACAACTCATTTCATGTTATGAAAAACAAAGAAAGGAAGTGGTTGGCTTCCACAGTAGAAATCATGACTGATGGAATGACCCCAGGCCCAGGGCATGGTTTTCAGATTTCTTAGTTCAGTAACACTTTTACTGATTCTCGGAGGTGTCATCAAAATCTGGATATTGATTCACACTAAGCTTTTATGAGGTTGGTAAATCAGACTTCTGAACTTTCACTAAGAAGTCAAACTGATTAATAATTAATAGGACTGAAATACTAACCTCAGCTGGACAGCGCAGTTTCTTCATTGTTAAATTCTATTTGGAAAAACCAGTAAAGATCAAATGATTGTTTTTTAAGTAGAATCTGATCAGAATAATGGCATTTGGGTGATCTTAAGGGATGTTATCAAATTTTGATAGCCTTACACAGCATTTTATATTTTCTGGGTTATTAGTGGTATATCTTTATCATTCAGAAAGGGCACTTGCTTCGCCAGAATGTCGTCTAGACAGAATGGAAATGGTTCTTGATGGTGTAGTTCCATGTTAGGTATTTTGTATCAGTCTATAAAGTCAGTTGTTTTTCTATTCTGAAGAAATTAACATATAAGAGGACAGTTTTTAAATCAATAATATTTAACAAAACAAAAAAATATATGTGCTGTTTCTTGCGCAGATAATTATTCTCACCATTTATATTCTTTGTTCAAGCAACTTTTTAGGATGACTTGCCATTTTCTGCATTTTGACTACACAGTCAGCTCTTTTCTGTGTTTGAAAAAATAGCACTGCTTCCCATCTGTAGGGAGGCAGCATAGCACAAAGTAACTAACTTTAACTTTTTTCTTATTTTTTATTGTGGGAAATATACGTAATATAAAAATTTATCATTTAGCCCTGGACAATGTGGCTCATTTAGTTGAGCGTGATGCTGTGCACCAAAAGGTCACCAGTTCGATTCCTAGTCAGGGCACATGCTCAGGTTGCAAGTTCGGTCCCTGGTGGTTCTGTGCGTATGGGAGGCAATCGATCCCTCCTTCCTTCTCTAAAATCAACAAAAACATATTTTCAGAAATTTACCATTTTAACTGCTTTTTTTTTTTTTTTTTTTTTTTTAAATATATCTTTATTGATTTCAGAGAGAGGAAAGGAGAGGGAGAGAGAGATAGAAACATCAATGATGAAAGAGTCATTGATCGAGCCCACAACCCGGGCATGTGCCCTGACTGGGAATCGAACCCCGATCGCCTGGATCCTAGGTCGACGCTCAACCACTGAGCCATGCCCGGCCGGGCTTAACTACATTTTTAAGTGTAGTGTTCAGTGTTGTTACATTCATAATATTATGTAACCATTACCATCTCAATAACTGTTCTTGTAAAACTGAAAATATATGCTCAATCAACAGTAACTTCCCATTCTTCTTCCCCCAGTTCCTGGCAACTTCCATTCTACTTTCTGTGTATGATTTTGACTGTTCTGAGTACCTCATATAAGTGAAATCATACAGTGTTTGAATTTTTGTGATTGGCTTTTTTCACTTAAAAAGTAGCTTTATTTTCAAAGCCTGATTCTCTTCCCAGTCTTGTAACACTGGTTAAATTGCTTAAACCGTTTTGAGCTTCAGGTTTCTGTTGGTAAAATGGAGTTAATTCCAACTCTGAACAAAGAACTAGCAAAAGACTAAATCTGGAGAGGTTAAGAGGAAAACCAAGAGAAAAGATATCCTGGAAGCCTAGTGAAAGAAATGTTTCTAGGAGGGAGGGATTATCTACATCAAGCATTGATCATAGAACAAGTAAAAGGTCTGAGAAATGACCTTTGAATATAACAATGTGAGTTCACTGATTTTCTTCTTGATGGTTTTTTTTGTGGAAGTTAAAAGCATGTACTGACTTGGATGGGTTTAACTGGGAGAAGAGGACTAGGAGACTGAGATCATACACAACTCTTGAGGATTTTTGTTTGTAAAGAGGAGAGAGAAAAAAGTGTGGAAACTGGAGGGAGAAATGGGGTTAAGACTTTACATAGAGGAAATACCATGTATATGTATAGAAGGTAAAGCTTTAGTATGGAGGGAAAATTTGACATTGGAGCTAATTGCTGAGCAGTGTCCAGTGAATTGCTGAGCAGCAAGGTGATGGGGTAGGATTAAGTGCCAAGAGGGCAGACACTTTGTCTCAAGTAAAAGAGTATAGATGGGCGTAGGTCAGAGTTCATACAAAGGCCTCTTCTGGTTTTCTGTTTTGATGAGAAAGTAGAAGAGCAGGAAGATGAAGGAATGAGTGTTGGAGATTTGAAGAAGTCATATAGGAGAAGGGGCTAGGAGAATTTACAGTATAATGAGTCCATTTGAGGGAAATGATTGCTGACTGGCTCTCTTTAACTTCACATGGTGGTAAGTTTTTCTCTAGCTATGTTTAGCTGTATATGCAGAGAATTGGTTAAAGTGGGTTATGGTTCATCCAGACTAATAGGTGAAGTGAGATCAGGCAAGAAGTTTGGGGGAATATGCATAAGAGTGAAATTTCATTCCACTTAAATATTTCACAATGTGTCTATAAAAGGTAAGGATTAAAAAAAAAAAAAAGACAAGCAAAATGAACAATATATCGACTTATGTTTAGTTTTTCAGATTTGTTCAATCTTCCATTTCTCCAAGGAGCTCCTAATGGGAGATGGTATTTAGAGATCATAATATGGGTGTCTACTTTTTAGAAAGGTGGTGGTGTTATTTTCAGTTATTTGAGTCTTCATAATACTGATTGGTTTCTTTTCTTAATTTAACAGGCATGCCCAAAGAAAAATACGAACCCCCTGACCCTCGGAGGATGTACACAATTATGTCCTCTGAGGAAGCAGCAAATGGAAAGAAATCACATTGGGCAGAGCTTGAAATAAGTGGTAAGACAGACATGCAAGCATAAATTTATGATGTGGGAATTAAGACATGGTAGAAAATTAAGTTTTTAATGCCAGTACATAAAAGAAGCAATGTTGTATTCTACCAGCACTAATTTATCTTGGAAGCAGGAAGGTCCAGTGGGAAGAACATGGTTTCAGTAAAAGTTCAAAATCTATTCATTGCTTATGCTCTCAGTACAGTGTCCTTTTATAAAATCAGGATAATATCAAGGATGAAATGAAAATAAAACGTGAAATGCCTCATGTGCAAAGGTTTGTTAGGATAGGATTGAACTTTTGCATTATCAAATTACAGATTTCTAGTGGTGTTAGATCTGTTTGCTTTAGTATAAATTCTGGGATAGATTTGTTTTTCCTCACTTTCTTCATTTGCCTTTTTTAGTCTGCGTCTCTGAGGACAGCCCTATTCAGAAACACAAAATCTTAAAAGTTTGAAGTATATCTCAAAGTTCCCTTCTACCTTTAGTGATTCCTAGACATTTTCCAAGAAATATATGAGTCCCCAGATCCACAGGATATCCCCAGCATCCCTGCCTGTGGACATACAGTTTTTGTTTTTTTAATACTTGAAAGGTGATGAAGGGATATTACTTCTGAAGCAACCATTGTTAAAGAAGTTTTGTGTTAAGTTGGCCTAATATGACTCCCCATACTTTCCTGAAATGATACAGAGCAAGTTTTCTCTTCTTTTTGTCTTTGATTGTGTTTTTAATGTATACAGTAAACATACATATGCTATGTGTAAAATATATTACCAGGTGCATATGGAAGATATATAAATGAAAAAATACAGTCCCAGTCACTCTGGAGCTTACGGCATATTAGGGAGTGAAAAGAAGGGAGTGTACCAGTATAAATAACTAATAAAATATAACTGCTAGGCCTAGGTAGAAAAGTGCTATACATGAAGCAAAAAGGAAATAATGATAACAGTATTCTTCCCTTATGAGCTCAAAATTTCTAGTTAACCTAATGAGTGAGTAAACTCAGAACTCCCTTCTGTGCAGCCAGAGAGGTTGGTAGCCATGTGGGTCTCTCCTGGTTTCCCTCTCCTGATTTTTTTCGGTGCTGGTCTTAATTAAACTGAGGTCAGTTTCATAAAGTAGGTGTGGTAGAGAGTGACATTTCTCTCTTCTTTCTCTTCTGTCATATTTGACTTTCTTGGGTTAGGGGAGCCCAAAGAGAAATATGTTCTCTCATTTACCAGTTACCTTCAAAGCACAGGCAGGCACCACTCCCACTTGGCCCTCTTAATTTCTTCAGGACCAGTATTTAACTGTATTTTTCTTTTGTTTTTTAGCCTGTGTTAGCAGTTTTTTAATTAAAAGTTCTTTATATAGAGAGAAGTTTCCCCTTATAACATCAGCATTAGCAAGATAATATGAAATTTGGGTTCAGTGTTCTCTCTTTACTCTGAACTTTGGAAAGTAATCTTCATACAGGATGGGAAGGAGGAAGAGGAGAGATTTATCTAAAGTAGCACTCTTAACAAATAGTCTTATCTTTAATAGGTACAATAGAGGATAAACTGTTGGTTGACTAAGTTTATGGACCTTTCAGTTCATGGGCTGACACTAACCACTGAGCCACACCAGCCAGGGCTATAGTCTCTTTTTATTTTATTTTTATTGAATTTATTGGGGTAACATTGGTTAATAAGTTATATATGTTTCAGGTGTTCAATTCTATAATACATCATTTGTATTTCATGTTGTGTGTTTACCACCTTGAGTCAAGTCTTCTTTCATCACCATTTATTCCACCATTACCCTCTTCGACATCCTCCCTCTGGTAATCACCATACTGTTGCCTGTGTCTGAGTTTTGTTGGTTTGTTTGTTTTGCTGTGAAGAATATAAGATTCTTTTTTTTTTGGTCTGTGGATGTCCAGTTGTTTGTTCTGAAACCATATGTTAAAAGACTGTTTTCTCCATTATATTGCCTTTGCTCCTTTGTCAAAGATCACTTGACTATATTTGTGTGGGTTTATTTCAGGGCTCTATTCTGTTCCAGTGATCTATTGTTTGTTCATTCATCAGTACCACACTGACTTGATTGCTGTAGCTTTATGTAAGTCTTGAGTTGGATACTGTCTGTCCTCCAACTTTGTTCTTCAATTTTGGATTGTTTTTTTGTGTCTGTTGCCTCCTCATATAAACTTTAGAATTAGTTTGTTGATATCCCCCAAATGACTTGCTGGGCTGTTAGTTGATATTGCATTGAAGTTATAGATCAAGTTGAAAAGAACTGACATTCTGACAGCATTGAGCCTTCCTATCCATGAACATGGTATATGTCTCCATTTATTTAGTTTTTAATTTTATCATCAGTTTCACAGTTTTCCTCATGTAGATCATGTATATATTTTGTTAATTTATACCTCACTGTTTTTTTTACCAGGGTGTTAATGGTATTGTGCTTTTAATGTCAGATTCTAATTGTTCATTGCTGGTATATAATAAAGCGGTTGATTTTGAATCTTTTTATTTGTGATTTAAAAATTTTTTCACCAACTTTTCTAAAAGTTCTCCTTTTGCAGTTATTCATTATGAAGTCCTTTGTAGTTTAATTCTTTTTCCTGACTTTTTCTAAGTCTTATTTATGTTCTTTTAGTGCTTCTATCATTTTTTTAATATGTTTTTGCTTATTTTGAAATTGTATGTAATAGCTTTCTGGACTTGCTTGTGGTAGGAATGCTTTTGTTGTCTGTAGGGAGTTATTCTGGTTTTTATATTCTTTTTTCTTAAAAATATATAATACCTTTTATGAAATTTGACCTTATAATATTTCTGTTCTATTTATTTATTTACTTACTTATTTATTTATTCTGCAGTGTATGAGACTTTCTGGTTTTGTTCTCTTTTCTCATTTTTATCTGGGCCTTTTTCCCCCATCTCTCTTATTCCTGTTCTACTGAATTTTAATTACATTTTTGGAGTTTTGTCCTTATTGTGGAGACTTGGCTGGTCAGTTTGTAGAATTCTTAGGGCCTAGACTACTTTCAGACTTACTGTGGACACTTGGCACTTGTTACTGAATTGTACTAAACCCCTCCCAATTGTAATGATGTTCTCTGATTGGTGCTTTCTAACGGATACTAGTTGGTTCTCTATTTTCAGTTCCTTTATATACGCTTACTGTTACTGATATGATTGGGTTTATGTCTGCTGTCACATGATTTACAGTTAACCCTTGAACAATACTGGGTTGAACTGTGAGGGTCCACTTATTCATACACAGACTTTTTTTTCTTTTTTTGTTAATCCTCACGCACAGATTTTTTTTTCATTGATTTTTAGAGAGTGGGGGGGGTGCAAAGGAGAGAGAAACATCAATTTGAGAGAGACACATCAATTGGTTGCCTCTCGCATGTGCCCCAACCTGATCCGGGATCGAACCTGCAATCCAGATACGTGCCCCCTTGACTCCAAATCAAACCTGGGACCCTTCAGTGTGTGAGCCAACGCTCTAACCACTGAGTCACGCTGGCCAGGATGAGATTTTTAAAATTTATTCACTTTTTTTTGCTCTACTATCAGTGGTTTATTACAACAGATACATCTCAGGAGCAGCCAAATAGAAGAGATGCATAGGGCAAGGTATGGGGAGAGGGGGTGCAGAACCTGGGTATACTCCCTGGGCATGCCATCCTCCAAGCATATCAGTGTCTGTATACATATTTTTTAAATTAAAAAATTCCTGTACTGTTTTTAATCCATAGTTGGGAGTACAAGGATGCAGATAGCTGACTGTATGCATTGATCTACACCATTTTGTATAGGGGACTTTAGCATCCTCAGATTTTGGTGCCTGGAACCAGCACCTCCTTCCTCCAGATACCAAGGAGCAACTTTAGTTTTGGGGGAGTTAATAATTATATGCTCCTGGCCGGCATGGCTCAGCAGTTGAGCATCGACCTATGATCTAGGAGATAGAGGTTTGATTCTCAGTCAAGGCACATGCCCGGGTTGTGGGCTCTGCCTCCAGTGGGAGACGTGCAGGAGGCAGCCAATCAATGACTCTCTCATCATTGATGTTTCTGTCTTTCTCCTTCTCCCTTCCTCTCTGAAATCAATAAAGACATATTTGGGGAAAAGGTTATATGCAATTTTCATCTGTGTTGAGGGGGTTGGCACCCCTAATCCCCATGTTGTTTAAGGGTCAACTGTATTTTCCATTTCTTTTTTTGTTTTGGATTAACTAGGTATTTTTTGTAAAGTTGCATTTTACCTTCTTTGTCGATTAATTAGTTTTATGCAACTCTTGAATAATGGTTGCTTTAGGGTTTATAATCTATAGTATATCAGTAATATTATACCACTTCACACATAGTATGAGCCTTAACAACAACACACTTCTGTTTCTCTTCTCCTGGTCATTTTTTAAAAAATATATCTTTATTGATTTCAGAGAAAGGAAGGGGGAGGGAGGGAGGGACATCAGTGATGAGAGAGTCATCATTGATCGGCTGCCTCCTGCACGCCCTCCACTGGGGATTGGGCCTGCAACCCGGGCATGTGCAACCAGGAATCGAACGTCGATCTCCTGGCTGCTAAGTCGATTCTCAACCGCTGAACCACGCCTGGCCGGGCTCTTCTGGACTTTGTTCTATTGCTGTCACATATTTTACTTCTATATATGTTATAAATCTCACAAAATGTTGTTATTTTGCCTTTACAATAAATATTAGGAAAAGTTTTATTTAAAAAAAATTTTTGATTGATTTGAGAGAGAGAGAGAGAAGCATCGAATGGCTGCCTCCCATGTGAGCCCCAACCGGGGACCAAACCCGCAACCTGAGTATGTACCCTGACTGGACATCGAACTGGTAAAAGTGTGAGTCTGTCATAGTATTTATTTATTTATTTATTTAAATATATCTTTATTGATTTCAGAGAGAGGAAAGGAGAGGGAGAGACAGACAGACAGACAGAAACATCAATGATGAGAGAGTCATTGGGGATTGAGCCCTCAGCCAGGACATGTGCCCTGACTGGGAATCGAACCTCGATCTCCTGGATCCTAGATCGATGCTCAACTGCTGAGCCATGCCCAGCGGGCTGTCATAGTTTTTAAAAAGATTTTGTCTGGTAACTCCAAATGTGAATCTCCTGGGGGTTCTGTTATTTCTCTTTTTCTCTGGTTTTTATTCCATTGGAATTTTATTGAATGCTAGAAATTATATGTGAAATGGTAGAATAAGTGATGGTCTAGATGGTATTCTCTTCCTTAGGAGTGAATTTGCTTTTGTGTTTGCCAGGCAGTTGTGGGATTGGGTGACCCTTTGTCTCATCAGGGATTCATCTAACTTGAGCCTGCTATTCAGTGGTTGTAAGGGTTGTCTTACTTCACGGTCATTTATTTTCCTTTTGTAGATACCAAGGAATGTCTGTGGTTTAACAGTCTTTGGTGATTCCTGAATTCCTGTTCAGTCTTCTCAACTGTATAAGAGGGCTTAAAGTTATGCATAATACCTCAGCCTCTCATCTCCAGTTTTCATTTCATCTCCTTGTCTCTCTGCTTGTGATTGCATGTATTCTTCCAGAGGTGATGTGGGACGTGTCCTGCTTATTATGCTCTCTTCACTTCCCTTCTCCAAGTTTTTTGTTGCTTGTATCTTTGTTGCTTTTATAGTTCTCCAGGGCTTTCACACTTGTGGATTTTTCCCCCTATATTTATCTAGTTTTGTTCCTTTAGTGGGATCATTGGTCAACAACAGATCAGTCTGTTTTTACAGGAAACTAAAGTCCATGTGTGTACAAAGTTTAAAATTCTTCCCAAGAATCTCCATATAACAACTCTAATGTTCTTGTTTTCTATTGTGTGGGGGCAGCACTGTTGTTGCCTGCTTTCGATGTACATCTGTAGTGCAGATAACTACTTGTTCTAGGCCCTTGCGGTGGCAGCGTAGGGTAGGGAGAAATGTGCTAACCAGAGCCACACTCAGGAACTTGCCATGAAATAGGAGCTTGGGTTTGGACTCCTTGATAGTCATGAAATGATCTTTGAATCAGGTACCTTGGCTATAGCCTTTTCTACTTTGTGACATTTTTTATTTTGAAGGCTTAAGTTTAGTGTGAAAGGAAACTCTGTTCAGACTCACTGTTTTTCAATGGAGAGTGATAGACCATGTGTTTCAAATTCTGGATCAAATTCTCTCCTTTTTTTTAAGACTATGATTAATTTTTTTTTATAATCATGATAAGTGTAACTTGAGTCAAGCAACTTAAATTATGTAATCAGTTTGTAGAGCTGCCCACCCCCTGGATAACCTGGTGTGTCTGCTTTATGGAAGTTTAGAGTTGGAGATAGGTAAAGGAGAGGAGGAGACTTAAGTGATTGTTTTGAGTCCATCACTTACCTACTCATTGGAAAGCATTTACATGTCACACATTTATTTATTTTGAAACTTCTGATGTGGTGGGTAGTAGGACATAGGATTTCAGGATCCATGCAAATTGTAGGAGGAGAATCTCACAAGAAGTTAAAAACCATTATAAATACTAGGCAGAAAACCTGAACTACTGTCTTTTCTTTAAGACTCTTTTGACTAGCTGGCTGGGGTCAGGAAACACATCCTAGAATAAATAGCTAACTACCAAGTTAATGGAATTAGCCAGGGGGACCTGAAGTTAGGCCATCTCAGGAAAAGGGGACATGTAAGAGTATAAACAAGTATGCACTGGAAGTGTTTCTCATCCCCCCCAGTTATAACTCCCAGGCTACACACACACTGAACACTCACACACAGGGTTATCCATTTCTTTGGCATCCCTCTGGAGTCCTTTTATGCATATACGACTACAAATATAGATTCTTTTCTCATTTTTAAATTTCTTTTTATTGTTGACAGTATTACAGATGTCCCCTATTTTCCCTCCTTTGCCCCCACCTACCTAGCTCCCACCCCACCCCAGGCCTTCAGTGCACTATTGTCTGTGTCCCTGGGCTATGCATATATGCATATAAGTTCTTTGGTTAAACTTTTCCCCCATTCCCACACCCCTTCCCTCATATCTTTTAGTCTGTTCCATGCATCCATGTTCGTGGATCTATTTTGTTTGTCAGTTTATTTTGTTCGTTAGATTCCACATGTAAGTGAGATCATATTATATTTGTCTTTCTCTGACTGGCTTATTTCACTTAGCATAAACTCCAGGTTCATACATACTGTCGCAAAAGGTAAGAGATCCTTTTTTACTGCTGCATAGTATTCTGTTGTGTAAATGTAGCACCGCTTTTTTATCCACTCACCTACTGAAGGGCACTTGGGCTGTTTGTAGATCTTAGCTGTTGTAAGTAGCACTGTTATGAACATAGGGTCACATATTTTCTTTCAAATTGGTTTTTCCGGATTTTTAGAATATATTGCCAGAAATGGGATCAAATGGGAGATTCATTTTTAATTTTTTGAGGAATCCCCATACTGTTTTCCACAGTGGCTGCATAATCTGCATTCCCACCAGCAGTGCACTAGGGTTCCCTTTTCCCTACTTCCTCACCAGCACTTCTTGTTTGTTGATTTATTGATGGTAGCCATTCTGGCAAGTGTGAGGTGCTACCTCATTGTAGTTTTAATTTGTGTCTCTCTGATGATTAGTGACGTTGAGCAACTTTTCATATATCTATTGGACATTTATATGTCGTATTTGGAGAAGTGTCTATTCAGATTTTTTGCCCATTTTTCAATTGAATTGTTTGCCTTCCTTTTGTTAAGTTGTATGAGTTCTTTATATATTTTGGAAATTAACCCCTTATGAGATGTATCATTGGCGAATATGTTCTCCCATATAGTGAGTTCCCTTTTCCTTTTGAAGGTGGTTTATTATGCATGTACCTGTCCAATTTTCCCAGCACCATTTATTAAAGAGACTGTCTTTATCCCATTGTATGTTCTTGCCTCCTTTGTCAAATATTAATTGACCATAATGACCTGGGTCACTTTTGGGGATGTCTGTTCTGTTCCATTTTATCTATATGCCTATTCTTATGCCAGTACCAGGCTATTTTGATTACAGTAGCTTTGTAGTATAGTTTGATATCCAGCATTGTAATCCCTTCTACTTTGTTCTTTCTCAGTGTTGCAGAGGCTATTCGGGCTATTTTTTTGGTTCTGTATGAATTTTTGGAATATTTGTTCTTTTTTAAAAAAGAAATGATTTTTATTGACTTTCAGAGAGCGAGAAAAGGGAGAGGGAAAGGGGGGAGAGATAGAAACATAGATGAGAGAAGCTGCCTTCTGCACACCTCCTACTGGGGATCAGGCCCGAAACCTGGACATGTGCCCTGACTGGGAATTGAACAATGACATCCTGGTCCATAGGTTGATGCCCAACCACTGAGCCACACTGGCCGGGCTACATTTAGAATTTTGACAGATGATACTTGTCTATCTTTTTTTACTAATGAAATTCAGAATTAAGTTGTATGGTCCTGACATTTTTTAAATAGTCATGTTATTTTATAAATTAGGATGGTTTATTATGTCTTTATATTTGTTGTTTTTTGTGTCCTTACTCTGATATACTTAGATTCATTCCTGTGTTTTTTACCTTCAAGTTCTTACTATAAATAGAATCTTATCTTCTGGTCTTTTATCTGATTATTATATAAGTAAAGTATTGCTTTCTGTATGTTAATTTTGTTCTTTTTTCTGATATACTATAAACTTATCTTTTATTTAACAGCTTTATTGAGAAATAATTTACATACCATACAGTTCACTCATTAAAGTGTACAGTTTGGTGGGTTTTATTATATCACATAGTTGTGGAACTATTAAACATTGCTTTTAAAACATTTTTAAACTCCAAAAGAAGCCCTATATTCCTGAGCAGTCACTCCCTGGCAACACTTAATATCTCTTTGATTTAGCCATCTTACTGGGTATGAAGAATTATTTCATTGTGGTTTTGATTTGCATTTCCCTGATGGTTCATGATATTTAAGTGTCTTTGTATATCTTTATTGGCCATTTATCTTTCTTAGATATGATGTAAACCTTTGAATGTAGTGAGTAGGTGGAAGTGTAAAATGATATCTTTCTCTTCCATTGTAAGAGTTAAGTTTAAGAGTGAAACATGCAGTTAAAACTATAAAGACTCTTAACCTTTCATATTTTGTAGAATCTCTCTTACCCTTAGAAGGGTTTTAGAAATCTGTTATGGTAAAAAAGGAAAAAGAGTTCGAAGGTCTATAGTTCCATCATTTCTTCGTTTGTTTTTTTTTCCCCCCGTTGAAGAAAAATGTATAATTCAATTCATTTTTATTCTTATTTCTTTACTTATTTATTTTAATTTATCTTTATTGTTGAAAGTATTACAAAGGTCCTCTTCCTCCCCCCCCCCCCCATTGATGCCCTCCACACTATTGTCTGTGTCCATAGGTTATGCATATATGCATATAAGTTCTTAGGTTAATCTCTCTCCACCCACCCTGCCTTCCCTCTGAGATTCATCAGTCTATTCCATGCTACTATGCCTCTGGATCTATTTTGTTCATTAGTTTATTTTCTTTAGATTCCACATATGAGTAAGATAATGTGATATTTGTCTTTCTCTGACTGGCTTATTTCACTTAGCATAATACTCTCCAGGTCCCACCATGCTGTCCCAAAGGGTGTAAGGGATCCTTCTTTTTTTTTTTCTTCTTTTTTTTTTCTTAAGTTGCACAATATTCCATGGTGTAAATGTCCTAGAAGATGCTTAATATGATTGCATTCATCTTGAACTTACAGAGACTTGTTTTGTGGACTGACATGTGGTCTATCTTTGAGAATGGCCCATGTGCGCTTGAGGAGAATGCATATTCTGCAGCTTTGGGGTGAAATGTTCTGGAAGTGACAGTTTAAATCCATCTGATGTAGTGTGTCATTTAGAATCACTGTTTCCTTGTTGATTTTTTGTCTGGAAGATCTATCCAGTAAAGTCAGTGGGGTGTTAAAGTCCCCCTACTATGACTGCATTGCTGTTGATGTCTCCTTTAAAGTCCTCCAGAAGTCTGCCTCCCTCCGCCAGCCTCTGAGAGTCTTTTTTTCTGTGGTATGTCACTTGTAGACAGCATATATTTGGGTCTTGTTTTCTTATCCATTCAGCTACCCTATATCCTTTGATTGGAGCATTTAGTCCATTTATATTTAAGGTTATTTTTTTTTTTTTAAGTTTGTAAAGCCACAATATATTTCTATTTAAAAGTGCTCAAGAGACTTAAAAAAGGCCCAAAGGCGTCCAGGTTTAGTTGAAGATCATTCTGAGGGGGTGTCTGTCGGTTTCTTCATTACTGAGTCATCAGTTTGATCCTTGTTAATAAAATGCTCTGATAACTGTAGTTGGATCGTGGCGATTTCCTTTGACTCTCAGTATCTCTCATAAATGGCTGTCAGCTTGCAAATAATGAGAAACGCAATACCAGAGATAATCACGAAACGCCTGCAGATTCTCCTTGAATATCCTCTCTGCATCATTCTTCGAAGCCAGGCCCACGGATTATCAATTTTAGTAGCAGAGATCATGATGTGTGTCACTGCAAAGACTGGTATGAAATGCAGCTCTTTCAGAACAGGAACCGGCAAACACCCTTCAAGATGATATACCCTAAGGTTATTATTGATAGGTACTTATCTATTGCTATTTTATTTCTTTATGCCTATGTTTCTCATTTTCTCTATTTCAACTTCATATTACAGCAGTCCCTTTAAATTTTCTTGCAATGATGATTTGGTGGTGATAAACTCCTTTAGCCTTTTTTTGTCTGGAAATCTCTTTATTTCACCATCTATTTTGAATGATAGCCTTGCTGGATAGAGTAGTCTTGGTTTCATATCCTTGTTTTGCATTACCTTGAATACTTCATGCCATTCCCTTCTGGCCTGTAGAGTTTCTGATGAGAAATCAGCTGACAGCCTTATGGGAACTCCCTTTGTAGGTAACAGATTGCCTTTCTATTGTTGCCTTTAATATTTTCTCTTTGTTTTGAATTCTTGGCATTTTAATTATGATGTGTCTGGGCATGGGCCTCTGGATTCTTCTTGCTTGGGACTCTGTGCCTCCTGAACTTGTATAACTTTTTTCCTTGACCAGGCTAGGGAAGTTTTCTGCCATTTTTTCTCTAAACAAGTTCTTGAACCCTTGCTTAGTTTTACCCATTCTGGCACTCCTATGATGTGAATATTGTTACGCTTCATATTGTCCCATAGCTCACTTTGGGGTTTAGACCCCAGAGTCCTCGGTGGGAACCCCTCACATCTGAGACATCCTTCTGGAACTTCAGTTCCTGCCTGTGGGAGCCCAGCCGGCCCTCTTGCGCCTCTTCACTTCCTACCAGTCTCTGTTTTGTCTCCAGTTTTCCCCTTGGTTATGGGGGTTCTCTCCAGCCAGTCTTCAGTTGCAGTTGATTCTTCAGGGTGGTTTTTCTGTATTTTAGTTGTAATTCCAGTTTGGTTGTACAAGAGTATCAGTAGAGATTCCACTCAATCTGCCACCATCTTGGAATCTCTTCATTTTGATTATTTATTTTTTTGTATTAACATATGTATGCGATATAATGGTAGTTATACTGAGTTATCGAATTTTGGTATTTTTAAACAGTGCTGAATGATTTAATAAGCAAATTTATTTAAAAAGTAAGTTTCGGTTTTTTAGAAAACTGTAAGGAGGTGTAACTTGTTTAGATATTACTCAGCCTTGCAGTAAATATTTCCTCTTCCTAAGGCCAAACAGTTATTAAATGGTAGAGCACACACTAAACTCTCAGTTCCCTGACTCTAGTGAATCATTCTTCTACATCACAGTGCAGTAGTCATTTTATTTTGAACATAATATTCTCACCTTTGTCTTTCCTTTTTATCTTTTTCCTAATACTTGCCTTAGTCTTTCCATTCTCCAGGTTTTAGGGTAAATTTTACCTTCAGGACTAAGCTCTTTTACTTCAATTAGATCTGTTTAAATTTGAACTAGCCACATCCTTCCATTACTGTTAGGACATGAATTCCTACAAAAGTTCAGTGATGTGTGCTTTTGCAATATGTTTTCTTTTATGGGTTGAAACTTCCATTTAACTCACACTCTTTGGTGTGTTAAGTATGTTTCCTTCCCCATCAACTTGACACTTTTTTTAATCCTCACCCGAGGATATTTTTTTCCATTGCTTTTCAGAGAGAGTGGAAGGGAGAGAGAGAAACATCGATTCAAGAGAAGCACATTGATTGGTTGCTCTCCCGCACACACCCTGAGGCCAAGGATCAAGCCTGCAACTGAGGTACGTGCCCTTGACTGGAATTAAACTTTAGACTCTTCAGTCCACAGGCTGATGCTCTACCACTGAGCAAAACCAGCTAGAGCCAACTTGACTATTTTTAAGTTAAGAATGGTTGTATTGAATCTGCCAAATGCTCTCTTTAGTGTCCTTCATGTAATTTAATCTAGTCTTTTTTCTTCCTCTTATTCCAGTTTGCAAGCCTCCTAACAGTCTTCCTCCTTTTGTGAGGTTACAGTTTCCCTTGCTAGTAGGAGCCTGAAATCCTAGCCTTTAATTTCATTAAGTAAGGTTTGTGAGTAAAAATTCAAATTACTGCCTTTTCCATTTACAGTTGGTTCTTGTTATTTACAGTGGTTGTGTTCTACATAGTTACTACTGAATCATTGGTCCCAGAGGAAACAGGGTTAGGTTCCTGTGAACCTCTGGTCACAACCTTTTTGTCAGCTGATAAATACATAAGCTTTTTTTGTATGTGTTTCTGTTTAAAGTCACCTTGTTTAATGTATGACTAATTAAACTTGAACTCATGGCCAACAGCATTATAACTGGTCTGAAGGAAGTTTACTTTAAGCGTGTATTTTCTCCAGAAGGCAAATCACAGCCTTTCTGTTAGCACTAAGCTAAGCTGTTTTAAATATTGAAGTCGCCCACAAAAAGGGAAAACTGGAACTAAATAGTGAAAGAGACACTTTGTTTACCTTATGAGAGCTGCAACAAGAAGACAGAGTGTCCCTGTTTTGGACTGCTCAGCTAAGAATTGCTTTGGGCAGGTACAATTTTTTGCTCCTCTGATGTGTGAATGACTGAAGGCACTTCAAGAATTGGTTTTGGGGTCCTGGCTGGTGTGGTTCAGTGGTTAGAACATCAGCCCACACACCGAAGGTTCGAGGCTTGGATTCCCTGTCAAGGGCACAGAGCTGGGTAGCAGGTTCAAACCCCCACCCAGTCAGGGCATGTACAGGAGGCAACCAATCAATGTGTGTCTCACGTCAATCTTTCCCTCTCCTCGCCCTCCCTTTCCCCCTCCCTTTCCCCCTCCCCCCTGCCCCTCCCTTCTGCTCTTTCTAAAAATGGTAAAAATATCCTCGGGTAAGGATTAACATACAAAAAAAAGACTTGGTTTTGGTGTTACAAATGAATTTGAGGGAATAGGTGAATTTCAGAAGATCAACTGTAATTCCTGTTTTCTGAAATGTAAGAATTTAAGAGATTCGATCAAATTTCTTCCCTTTCTTTAATAAATCTTCAAATACAGAGGTAGTGATTTTTACTTTTTTGTAGGAACACTACACCTAGTCCCTTCAGTGTAACTCTGATTTTAGGGAACGCTGTTTAGACTCCTCCTGTCTCCTGATATTTAGCAATAATGGGTTCTAGGCACTTTAAAATGAAGTTACTTATCAAGACATGGTTCTTAATCTAGGGCAGGATAATCCCAGCCTTTTTCAAGTCACTGAGCTGTTTAAAATTAAATACAAATTTTAGGGTCCTTATAAATATATACAGTTTTATGGAGAGGTGCATAGATATCATTAGAATCTCAAAAGGCAACTTTGTTGATCGATCTCTCCTAGAAAATGGGGAGGAACCTTAGTTTCTACAAATAGAGATTTATTATTCTCTGCAGTATGTTCCATTCTTTCACTTCTGTAACTGTTGATCTTTTAATTTCTTTGCAAAAATGAGTATATGTTTTGAAATATACTTTTTTCCTACTTTTATTGTGAACATCTTTCCTTATCAGTGCATATAAAACTACTACTTTCTTTTTAATGGCTGCAGAAGATCATTGTCTAAATGAACCGTAATTAAAGTATATCCTATTAATGATCATTTGTGTTCTAATTTTCCCCTACTACCAACAGTATATATCTTGGCATACTTGAACATTATTTTCATAGGATAAATCACTAATTGTGAAATTGTGATGGGGCAAAGGATAGTCAAATTTAAAATTTTAGTGGCTATTATAGGATTGGTTTCAAAATATACTTGTATGTTTCTCATAATGAGTAAGTGTGTACTTCCTGCTTTGCCTTGTCAATTCAGGGTTTTAATCTTCTTATTTTGCTGTTTGGTTATTGTTTAAATTTGCGTTTCTTTAATTACTGAAATGAATATTTCACTTTTTTTATGACTGACCCTTTCTTCTTCCTCCTCCTCCTCTTCTTCCTCTTCCTCTTCTTCTTCCTCTTCCTTCCTCTTTCTTCCTCCTCCTCTTCCTCTTGAAATTTGCAAAGTCCAAAACTCTGGAGAACTTGTCCACTGGAGCCATGGTGTAAAGTGAATTTTCAACTGCCCCTTGATCAGAGATGACAAATGTAAATGGACAGCCTCATACACAGGGCCCAGCAACCTCACACTTCCCTGGTAATCCAGACCCTGGGTTTCAAGGATAAATAGACACCACAGTACCATATCATGGGGAGAAAAAAGTATCTGAATCCTCATAAAGTGCTCTAACTACAAAATTTCCACAAAGTCAACAACCAGTTTTAATTGAACTTAGAAATAGATTATGGATATGTTGTCGAAAATAAGTTACATAGGGCTTATCGGATTATAAAAGAAAAATATGCTATCAGTAGAATGTTTGAAAAATACAGAAAGGTTCATAAAAGAGAAAAAATATTTTCTACAATTTTTTTATCTGTATATATGTTTATAAAAATTGGGTTCATACTATATATGTAAATATTTTAAAGCTGATTTAAATTTATTTAACATTATTTAGATTGAGATTTCCAGTCACCCTAATTATTTTATAATTTATTTATAATGTATTTTTAAAAATAATTTTGGGGCTGAACATTCACATGTTTCATAGTCAAAAAAATATATAAAACAGTGAAAGTCTCATTCCTGGCCACATGTTTGTTTCATTTTCTCTCAGACTCGATCCTGGGCCATTAAAGAGATTATGGGGAAAGTTCCTAGACTGTAGAAATGATTGGCATCTTATGAAGTGCCAAAGTACAGGTTTAATATTGCATTGAAAGAAATTATTCTGTTCTTAGTCATTGAATCCTATATATCTACTACTGTTTGATTATGTAGTTATGACTTAGTATCTGAAATGTTTCTGGGCAAGTATTTTTACCTGTAATTATACAGTACAGCTTTTAATCACATGATTCTTCCATAGTTGAAGCCACATTAAAGGATAAAGTCTTAACTGTTGCGGTCTTAAAAATAATGATACAATCTAAATATTGACATGTTGCCTTAAATGTGTTTTTTAGTTTGCTAAGTGTAGAGTTTATAACTTAATCATAGTGGTGACTTGTCCTAGGATAGGTAAGGTTTCTACTGTTAACCCTTTTCTCACAATTTTTTGTATAGTAAATTACTACTCATTGGAAAACCTAAATGTTTTTTAATCCAGGGATCGAACCTATAGAGAATACTGTAATCTTTGCCCTGTTGTTTTTGTTGTTGTTGTTTTTCAGGAAGAGTAAGAAGCTTAAGCTCATCTTTGTGGTCACTAACTCACCTGACAGCTTTGCATCTGAGTGACAATTTTCTGTCCCGCATTCCGTCAGACATTGCCAAGCTTCACAATCTGGTGTATCTGGACCTGTCCTCGAATAAAATCAGGAGTTTACCGGCAGAACTCGGAAACATGGTATCACTCAGGTATGCGGATTCAACTTAGTACCTAATTGTATATCCCCTAAAACAAAATAGAGTGTTTACTTTGTTAGGAAACAACACTATCAATTTGATGGTATTTGATCAAAGTAAACATAACTATATCCTTTATATAAAGTTTTCTTAGAAAATTGAGTGTCAACTAATAAGTAATCAAGTAGATCCATTGCCTAAAATTTGTTCTATTGCTATGTTTTGTATAATATACTTTATTCTTTAATCTAAATTTTTGGACAAATTGGTGGTAAACAAATAGAAGGCACTTGTGTTAATCTCACATTGTGACAGTTGTGCTTTTTCCCCACTAAATTCTGGGCATCATACCATTCTTAACAGGGTCCAGGAAACCATTGCCAATTAGTGGTACCTTTTTGACCATTCTAGGACTTGTACACATGATAGGCATAAAGCCTGGACTTGAGGAAAGCTAGAATTAGTTATTGAATTGGGGGACTGTAGTGTGGAGTGTAGGAGGTAGATGAGATGTGGAGTCGCACAGAGTTCAGATTGGAATCATGACTTTGCCATTTACAACTTGTGTGATTTGGGGCAGGTTTCTTAACCTCACTGAGTGTGGTTCCTCATCTGTAAAGTTGCTGTAATACCTACCCTGCCAAGGCTGAGATTAGACATATTTGAGATAATTACTAAAAAACAACTGCCTGGCACATAATGTGTTTAATAAATGGAATCATTTTTTTTTATTGCCTCTGTTTTATAAGGTAGATGAGATCTACCCAAGTTGATTATAAAGCCAATTTCTGGCTTTGTTAATTCCAATGGAAAATCTTGCCCTGTTTCAATTACCTGTAGTTCCACTGGCTTTTTTGCTGCCTTCTACCATTTGCTGTATACTAAGTTTCTTTACCTCTATTGCTGTCCTCTGTCCAGCCTTTTGACATTTTATTGAATATGTGCTATGACCACTTCTCCTGAACCAAATTTACTTGAAGGACCTTTCTCATGTGATATATTTGGAAATAAACAGGAACCAATTAGAACATTTTACTTGTTCATTTTATGACCTCACCAATCTCTGGTTTACTCACTAGCAACAAAGGTTTATTTAAATTTCAAGAACCAAGGACTATAGGAAATTCTCATTCATATATAAAAATTGATAAATAAAACTTCTTGAAGGAAATTGCTAGTATCTCAGTGTTGGGTCTTTGGTGTGTTTTTTGTTTTTAACCTACTGAAGAGTTTTTTGATATTTTATTATGGTTATCTGTACAAAACAAATTATTAAAATCACCATTAGTAGTTAATATGGCTGCCATTAGTAAATTTGGAGAGGTGTTAATCATAAGTTAATTGTGAAGCTATTAACACCTATTACATGATCATTTTCATTCTCTTTTAACAATTCACATATTAGGCTGTTTATTTTACTTTCTTAAACATGTATAGTAGTAGACCCTTCGTGTGCTATACTAGTGTTGCTCTCAGGGTAGTCTGTTAGACTGTCAGTTTGCAAACTAATACACAACATGTGAGAGAGATTTTATATCTGTTGAATATAATACTCTTAAAAAATTGGGGCTTGTATTTTGTTGGTCTTCTCCTCCCCCCCCATTTCAATTTTTTTAGCAACTCATTGTTTCCCTGTATTTTACAAATGTATTGCTTTGTGGAAGTTTAGGTTTTTATTTGTGTTTTACTACATATGATTTGAGAAGCACTGTACTAGATGTTGGAATATAAGAAATTTTGTCAATTTTAGGAGCTTATATTCCTAGATATATTGTTGATTTTAGCTGTTAGTTAAAGGTTAATATATCTTCTGACTTCCTGAAATTTTTACATCAACAGGGAACTCCATTTAAATAACAACCTGTTACGAGTTCTACCTTTTGAGCTGGGGAAACTGTTTCAGTTGCAGACTTTAGGCCTAAAAGGTATGACTTCCCATATTTGTGCTTCTTTTGGTTTGTATGTATGTCTTTGAGTCTAAAAAAGCCGTAAGTGGGAATCCTTTTGCCTGGGGATTTGTAGGCTAACTCTTGCCCAAATTTCATCAATTTCTTAGGTACATTGAATGGTTTTCTCTCTTGTCCACCTGTAAACTGTCTACTAGTCTTTGTATTCTCTTTACTCGTAGTCTAGCATTGCTTCTCTAGCTTTTGTTTCAATCGCCTCTGTTATGGTGATGCATTCCTGAGGTTATACTTTACTTATTCATTATGCTGTGAACAACTTTTTTATGTACAAATGTCAAAAAATGGGGACTCTCACAAAGTATAGAAAACAATAAGTAGAAAATTTGTACCTGTTAATAAAGTATTTAAAGAGCATTTTTTTAAAAACTTGATTTATGAGAACTTCCTTTATATATTAGAATTTGATCCATTAAGAACTATTGAAAATATGGTTTTTTAAGCCAGCAAGATTAAAAGTCACATTTTAATAATATGTCTTCCTTTACACTATGGATACTTTTTTTTTATAATCTGTACCCGAGGATATGTTTTTTATTGATGAGAGAGAGAAACATTGATTGGTTGCCTCCTGTAGGTGATGCCAACTGGAATCAAAGCCGCAACCTTTTGTTGTATGGGACATACTCCAACCAAATGAGTCACTCAGCCAGGGCGATATGTATACTTTTTCTTCCCTTTTCTTGCCTTATTGCACTGACTTGAACTTCTAGCACTCTGTTGAATGAGCGTTGTGAGAGCAGACATCCCTTCTTTTTCCCAAACTTGGAAAGAAACTGTGTTCACTACTAAGTATAAAGTTAGCAGTAGGTATTTTGTAGATCCTCTTTCTCGTTTTAAGGAAGTTACCCTCTATTTCTGAGAGTTTTTAATCATGAATGGTTTCCTTTTGTCAGATACTTAATGTGCATTAGGTGATAGGATCATGTAATTTTTCTTCTTTAGCCTGGTAATTGATATTCAAATGTTGAAGCAATGTTTCCTCATCTTCTCGTTCCTGGAAAAGATTCTGTAGAATTGGAGTTAATTCTTTAAATGTTTGTGGGGTTTTCCAGTGAAACGTTCTGGGCCTGCAGATTTCTTTTCTGGTAGTTTTAAAATTATGAACTTTTTTTTTTAATAGATATAGGGCTATTCAAATTATATGTTGGGTGAATTATGACAATTTGTGTTTTTCAGGGAAGTGCCCGTTTTTTCTGTGCTGATAAATTTATTTATGGAGAGCTGTTCATAGTGTTCTTTTATCCATTTGATTTCTGGATGTCCTCTTTCATTTTTTATATTGGTGAATTTGTCTTCTCCCTTTCCTTGTCAATCTTTGTAGAGGTTTGTCAATTTTCATCTTTTCAAAGAAATGGCTTTAAATTTTTTTTATATCTTTTTCTGTTTTCAGTATCATTGATTTCTGTTCTTTAGTGTTTCCATCCTTTTTGCTTTGGGTTTATTTTGCTCTTTTTCTCTAGGTTATTAGGGTAGAAGTTTGGATTGATGAATTAGGACTTTTTCTCTTCTAATATATGCATTTTTAGTGCTATAAATTTTCCTCTTGGCACTGCTTTAGCTGTGTCCAGACATAAATTTTGATATATTGTAGTTTTATTTTCACTAGCTTAATGCATTTTAAAATTTCCCATGGGACTTTCTCTTTGATTCATGGATTATTTAGAAATTTTAAAGTGTTTGCGGATTCTTTTATTGTCTTTTGGTTATTGATTTTTAATGTGATTCTATTGTGGTTAAAGAATACATTCTGTATGACTTCACGTCTTTTAAATTTGTTGAGGTTTGGTTTATAGCCCAGGTGTTTTAAATTTGTTGAAGTTTGGTATATGGTCTATCCTAGTGTTTGTCCCTTGGGCACTAGATAAGAATATTTGTCTCTTATTGGACAGAATGTTCTTTAAATTTTATTTGATCCTATATATTAACCTAGTGTCTGTTAGATTGATGGTGTTGTGGACTATTTTTGTCTAGTTCTATCAATTATTGAGAGAAGGTTAATGAGAACTCCAGTTATAATCGTAGATTTCTCTATTGTCCTTTCAGTTCTATTAGTTGTTGCCTAAAATATTTTGCAGTTCTATTGTTTGGTGAATACACTTCTAGAATTGCTGTGTCTTCTTGGGGTTTGACCTTTTAACATTACTTAATGGCATGCTGTCTCTGGTAGTTTTACTTCCTCTGAAATCCACTTTATTTGGTGTTAATGTAGCCACTTCTGCATTTTTTTATTAATATTTGTATGATTTATATCTTTTTCCATTTTTTTTCCTTTCAATTCACTTACATTATTATATTTGAAAAGTTTCTTGTGGACAGCATATAGTTGGGTCATGTTTTCTCTTTTTTACCTTCTCATGGATTACTTACATCCTTTTACATTTCCATTTTGTTTTGTCTGTAGTAGTGTGTTTGCATTATCTATTTGTGTATCTTTTTAGTGGTTGCTGTAGGTATTGTTTTATATATATACAACTTATTACAGTCTGCTGGTGTTAATATTTTACTAGTTTGAGTGAAGTGTAGAAACCTTCTCTTTATGACCTGTTTTACCACTATTTATGACACAGTTGTCTTATTTTCTCTACATACATTTAGAAACAAATCAAATGTTACAAAAAAAGTTTTAACTACCAAAGATGACTTAGAAAATTTAGAAAGCCCCATACCCTTTTTTAACTATATTCTTTTTCCTTTCTTTCTAATATTTCAAGGTTCCTTCTTTTATCATTTCCTTTCTATTTAGAGAATTTCCATTAGTGGTTCCTTTAGGGTAGGTCTACTGGCAACAGATTCTCTTAGTTTTTTGTCATCTGAGAATGCCTTTATTTTTCCTTCATTCCTAAAGGATATTTTCACTGGGTCTAGGATTCTGGGTCGACAGTTCTTTTTTTCCCCAGCACTTGAAAATTATTGTGCCACTTTCTTCTGGCCACCATAGTTTGTAATGATAAATCAGCTGTTATTCAAATTGTTTTTCTCCTACATGTAAGGTGTCTTTTTTCTCAGTCTGTCTTCAAAACTTCTTATTTGTTCTTTAGTTTTCAAAAGTTTATGATGTGGCTTGGTATGGATTCCTTTGGGTTTGCCCTGTTGCAGTGTATTTGGGGAGTTTTCAGCCATCATTTCTTTGAGTACTTTTTTAACTGTGTGCACTTTGTCCTCTGCTTCCATGACTCTGAGAGTTTTTTTCTATTTTTTATTTTAATATTTTCATTTGTTTTTTGTGTTTTGTTGTCAAAATTTTCTTTTTCTTTGTGGAGTCTTTCTACTTTTTCATTTATCTCAGACATATTTGTAATTGCTCACTGAAACATATTTATCATGCTTGCTGTGTTTTGATCAGATTGTTCTAAAGTTTTTGTCATCTCAATGTTGGAATCTTTTATCTGTCTTTTTTCATTCAGTTTGAAATCTTCCTGGTTTTCAGTATAATGAATGATTTTTTCACTTTAAACTGGGCGTATTCATACTGTGTTGTGTTAATTTAAATCTTATAGTTTTGCTGGCTTTCTGTAACACTGCACCAGCAGGGAAACTTGGGGGCACTATCTCCTTACTGCTAAAGGAGGTAGGAGTTCAGATTCCCCTTAGCCTCTCTTGAAGTTCAGCTGGGTGGAGGTATCAATTTTGGCTTTCTATGTGGTTTCCATAGTTACTGCATTGATGTTACTCATTATTGCTGGGTGATGGTAAAAGTCTTGACTATCCTCTGCTTTCTCTGACATCATTCCCAGAAGGGATGTAGAGAGCCGCCTCATTACTGTGGGTTGAGGTGAAATTCGAGGCTCCCGTCCTAGTGTCTACTGACACCACAGAATGGAGGAGGAAGTCTTACTGCCCAGAGAGGATAAAAGTCCTGACTGCCTACTTGGCCTTCTCTGACACTACCCCACTAGGAATGTTGGAGCACCTCTTTACTTTCTCAGAAGGGTAGAAGCCTAGGCTCCCTTATTATTAGCCTTTGACCTGGGTGGAGATAGTGTCATGTATGTTTCTTTGGTGTTTAGCAGAAGCAGAGCTGCTGTTATTTGAAAGTTTTGTCTTGTTAGACTGTTTCTTTTATGTATATGTGTGTGTGTGTATGCTTATTGATTGATTTCAGAGAGGAAGGGAGGAGAGAGATAGAAACATCAGTGATGAGAGTCATTGATCGGCTGCCTCCTGCGCACCACCTGCTGGGATCGAACCTCCATCTCCTGATCATAGGTTGATGCTCAACCGCTGAACCATGCCGGCTGGGCTTGTTAGGCTTTTCTTTCCTAGTCCTTTGGCTTTTGTTGGGTTATTTTTTTCTGTGCCCCTTGGTGTTTCCATGTTGTTGGCTTCCTCAGCTCCATGTCTGGGGTATATGAGGCAAAAATGAAACCCAGGGAACTCACCACTACAATGTTCCTTAGGTCCGGGGTCTCTACCATTCTGCCTTCTCACCACATTTCAGAGTCTTATGTTTGTTCGTGCATAAGGTAGAGGAATTTTAGTTGTGCTTAATAGGAGGAATAGGGAAAAGTATGACTCCTTTCCAGAAGTGACTTCTCTTACTTGCGTCAAGATCATGTTTTAATTTCAGAATTCTGTTGTTGTTCTTCTTTACCCTGTGTACATGGGTGGGCAAAAAGTAGGTTTACAGTTGTGAGTATGTGAAATAGTTTATTCTTGTATTATTATTTATTAATTATTGTATTATTTATTTGTATTACAACTGTAACCTACTTTTGCACACCCCTTTATACGGGGTGTCCAAAAAATGTATACACACTTTGAATAATTATAAAGGCAGTGTTTATAAAAATACATTTCATTTTCAAAATGTAATAGAATGTACATTGTGTATACGTTTTTTTGGGACACCCTGTATTATTTTTCCAGGCAATGAAGAGCATATTAATTTTACATTTAAAGGAATTCCAAAAAGCAAGCAGACATTGGGGGAAATATGCCATTTGGTTTCATCTGCATTAGTCATATATAGATAACTTATGGTGTTTGGGGATGGTTTTTAATTTATAAAGAAAGATCTTAGAAGTTTTAAGTAGTCAGTGGTCTTCTCTAAATATTTTTGCACTAGAAAGTAGTAAAAAGATAACATTATTCTTGGTGTAGTTAGAATGAGATGCTTACCTGATACTGAGAAGTTTTTAGTTGACTCCATTTTCTCAAGCTATCTTTAATAAGTGGTTCTGGTAACTCTCAGGTAAAGATTGTACCTGTCTCAGGATTCTGACTAAATAAAAATTTCAGGGGTTTGCTAACTATCAAGAACCGTACACATATGAGCTAATGATACTGTTGTAACGTGTCTTCGTTGCAAGACATACTCTGCTCTCATAGGAGCTCATTTTTACCTTTGTAATTCTTAGAATCCTAGAATCTTAAAATTATTAAGAGATCTTTGTGTAAACTAACGTAGCTGTTCTTCTTACCCATGTAAGTCAGCTGTTACAAAGGATACTCTACTACCTCACAGGGCAAGGCATTTCATCTTAAATAGTTCTAATGTTTACTGACCTCCTCTATTCTGAGCTGGCTTTCCTATTAGATCCTATCCCTTGGTCCTCAAGTTGCCATTTGAATCTAGTCTTTCATAAGAGAATAGGGGGAAAAAACCCTTTTTTTCTCTGGGCTGTTATCATTCTTGTATTCCATATCTTTTTTTTTTTTTCATTCAGCATGGTTAAGATCTTTTCTCATTTTAGCTGCCTTCTTCAATCCGTAGAACTTATTAGTCTTTAAGTGGAACTGTGGCATCCAGAACAATACACACCATTTGTGTGGTGTGGATAGGAGCTGTTGAAAACAGTATAATCTCGCCCGGCCAACATGGCTCAATGGTTGAGCATCAACCTAGGATCCACGAGATTGCAGTTCGATTCCTGGTCAGGGCACATGCCCGGGTTACGAGCTTGATCCCCAGTAGGGAGCGTGCAGGAGGCAGCTGATCAATGACTCATTGATGTTTCTCTCTCTCTCTCTCCCCCTTGCTCTCTCTGAAATCAATAAAGACATACTTAAAAATAATTAAAAAATAAAACAGTACAATTTCATATGTGCCTAAGAAGTACTTCTGAGAGGATTGAGACTCTTATAGATGTAAATCATTGCTTTTGTTTTCATTTTTGGCACTTAAGAAACAGTTACTGAATTTATAGATAGCCCACAGCCTGGTGGTTTTTCCCCTTCTTTGATGACAATCTTAAAACAAGTCTGCCCCATCTTGTTATTTTATTCAGTAGAATTTTTAAAAATCTAGAGGCTAGACTAATTTGTTATTTAGGAAGTTTTCTTGTTAGCTTTGTTGTATTCTTAAATTTAAATTCTCTGATTTATTGACTATTATTTTCTCTTGCCCAGTCCTTCTCCCCACTCATCCCCAATCCATTTTCACTTGCTTCAGCTCATTATGAAAGTGTTGATGAGGCCTGGCACTATGAGATATCTTCTATATTGGCATCATCCATTAATAATCAATTTTGGATACCTCTGTAGAACATCGTATAAATCATTTTTACTCTTCACGTCAAAACTGAAAAATATTTTCTCTAGTTTCGTATGTTACTAGTAACTGTAACTATATACATTGTTATAGATCATCTGATAATTTAGGTATACTTTTCAACTTTGAAATATTTTAGTACTTGTCTTGATTTTATTTTACCTATTTTAAAAATATTTCCAGGAAATCCACTTACCCAGGATATACTGAACCTCTATCTGGAACCAGATGGAACAAAAAGGCTACTTAACTATTTGCTTGATAATTTGGCAGGTACTGCAAAAAGAAGTAAGTGGTCATTTGTTTAAACCGTTTTTTTTAGGAAGATGTGTAAGAATATTGCTTAATTTTGTGTTTAATATTCAACTAGTTTCAACAGAACAACCACCTCCAAGATCTTGGATTATGTTACAAGAACCAGACCGAACAAGGCCAACTGGTTGGTAGCCTTATTTTTTAACTCTTATTTTTATTTGGTATTTATAAACCTAACAGTATTGTTGGCATGCTTTAGATTATGGGTAGTGTTACAGTAGAATGCTTATAGTTGATCTGGTTTGGGAGTTAATAATAAAGACTTAATTCTTGCTCACCTGGCCTCTCTACTATGCTGTAGAAAGTGTGCTATAAAACAGTGCTGCTCAACCAGAGGTGATTTTATCCCCCAGGGGACATTTGGCAATATCTGGAAGCATTTTTTTATTGTCACAACTGGGGAAGTGCTACTGGCATCTACCATGCACAGCGCAGTCCCCACAATGCAGAATTTACCCACGACGTCAGTAGTGCTACTGTTAAACACCCTGCTGACCAGTCTCGGGTGTACACATTTTCATATCCGAACGTTGCTGACCAGTTACGAGATAACTCGTGTCTGCACTTACATTAATTTAAGTAATTTTTAAAAATCTTTATTGGTTTCAGAGAGAAAGGGAGAGGGAGAGAGAAACATCAATAATGAGAGTCATTGATCGACTGCCTCCTGCACTCCCCCTACTGGGGATGGAGCCCACAACCTGGGCATGTGCCTCACCGGGAATCAAACCATGATCTCATGGATCATAGGCCAGTGCTCAACCACTGAGCCACGCTGGCTAGGCTAAGTAATTTTAAACACGTTGCTCACCAAAGTAGCTGGCCACAGGGGCGAGTTCTGGTTCAAAATAGCCAGTCAGCAAGGTGTTAAGAAATCCTACTATAAAGTATTGATCAAATTCAGTTATAATAAATATACAAAAATATTTTTATATTGGAAGTTTCTAAACCCTAGTATGTTCCAGATGTATTTGATTCTACAAAATTGTAAGGCAGCCAAAATACTTACTTGAAAGAGAAATTGAACTAATGACTTCTAATCTCCTTTTAACTTAAATTGTATGAAAATAGTTTGGAAACTTGTGTAGTAGGTGTAACAAGATTTGGTCTACAATAACCCTTTCCTTTGTGTGGATAAATAATCATTGCTCTATAGAAGAAAACTAGATGTGTCTGTTAAGGAAAATACCTGTCAAATTTCCACATTGTACATTAACAGTTGATGAAGTGGTGGAATGAGCACAGAAATGAGGAGCCCTGATCTTAGATACCAAAGGCTCAAAATCTTAGTATTAGCTCCCAAACCTTTTGTGCATACCTCTGTGGCAGGTAACACATCTTTTCATAATTTGTTCATGTATCTGTCCTTCCTCATTATTCGAATTTATTTATATCCACTGTGTCTGGCATATAGTGCCTTGTCAGTGAATATATTGAATGAATAAAAGCAAACTTAGCATTTAAGTGAAGGCTATTGAAAACAGTTGTGTTCTTTTTTTCTGCCACATGTTGAATAAGTAAAGTTATCTTTCCTACAGCCTTGTTTTCTGTCATGTGCTATAACGTTCTTTGTGATAAATATGCGACCCGGCAGTTATATGGCTACTGCCCATCATGGGCACTAAATTGGGATTACAGGAAAAAGGCCATTATTCAAGAAATCTTGAGCTGCAATGCTGACATCATAAGTCTTCAGGTAAGTCATCAGAAGAGTATTTGTTTAAATTGCACAAATGCCCCAATATTAACACATTGTTTGCGGGTAGTTTTTATCGCTCACTCTACTACCAGTCAACGTAAAACGTATAAATACGTTTCCCGCATACAGTGTGTTTTAATAAAGCAAGGAGCAACCTGGGAATGCGTTATACTGACACATTTGAAGTCCCACCTTTAGCAATTCTTTATATAGTGCCTTTTTTTGTTTTTAGTGAATCCTGGGAGAGTTCACTGCCTGCTTTATTCTGCAGCACTGTGCTGCCAAATTAAGCAAATGGGTTAAGCTGGGTTTTAAGGATTAGCTCTAACAGCTTAAATACCCACTTTCCCTTTGTAAACCCCCCCCCCCCGCACATTATTTTTTAATTGGGTGGCAGTGTTACTGAAATTGTGACATTGTCAAGACATGATTTTGTTTTACCATCAAGTGATAATAGAATGATTAGAACATAGTGCAAAGAGCATTAAACCTGGTTGCACAATAACTTTGGGTCCTCAGTTCATCTTTCCATAACTTGAATGACCTTGGGCATCACTTTCTCCCTGTGGCCTGAAATTAATATCTATGAAGTTTCTCCTTTGATTCTTGTTTCACATCAGTTCTAAAATACAAGGAAGTATACATGCATAGAGATGTATGTTTTTCTAGTCTTTACTCCTGAACAACAAAAAGTTGACCTTGTCCACTGGTATCTGTCAAAGGACAAGTAGGTGTTCTGGTTGGTTCCAGATAAACAATATTGAAAAGATACTACATTCTTTATTCTGCAGGATCAGTCTTTTGAAATGATTTTAAGCTCTCAAACTGTGTATTTATAAAGTAAGTGCACATGACTAATTTTATCTTATGAAATAACTTTGCTATTTACAATTTTTCAGGAGGTTGAAACAGAACAGTATTACAGTTTTTTTCTGGTAGAACTGAAAGAACGTGGTTATAATGGATTTTTTAGTCCTAAATCTAGAGCTAGGACAATGTCAGAACAAGAAAGAAAGCATGTTGATGGCTGTGCAATATTCTTCAAGACAGAAAAGTAAGTCATCTTAATTTTTAAAAAGAAAATTTTCTTTGTTTGCAGGGTGGGGACCAAGAGTATGAAAATTAGTTGGCAAAAGAGAGAATGGGGAATTCTGTTATTACTTAAGAAAACAATAGTTTTGACCTAGAGGGTTTTGTTTTATTTTGAATCATCAGAAATAATCTTGTTTTGGAGACATGTTGAAAGTGCTGCTGTTTCTTCAGGTGTTTAGTAGGGTTTAACTCCAATTGTTAATTGAAACACCTTGTAATTAACATTCCCTCCAGGATGGTAGTGGGATTCTTAAACCCATACTTTGGAAAAGACTATTTTAAAATTACAAGATGGAATATTCCAACACAAAACCTAAACAGAAGATGACTACATTATCTTAAGTTATAAAAGTTGAAATAAGGGTGTTATTTGTATCAGTAACAGACTGAGAACAACTTTAAATGGGTGTGGGAAGTTTGGTGTTAAGTGTGGAAGATTTTCCATAATGTGATTTACATGCCATCATATCTGTTAAGGAAGTTTGGGAAAACAGCATTTCCTACAAAGCTAATATCCCGGTATTCCCAATTTTATGTGTGTGTGTGTGTTTGTTTTTGTTTTAGATTTACTTTGGTTCAGAAACACACTGTTGAATTTAATCAGCTAGCAATGGCAAATTCAGAAGGGTCTGAAGCTATGCTGAACAGAGTCATGACAAAAGATAACATTGGAGTTGCAGTACTACTAGAACTTCGAAAGGAATTGATTGAAATGTCATGTGAGTGACCTTTTCACTTCCTGTAAAATTGACCTCCAAAATTTAATAGGAAAAAAGAATTTGCTATGTAATAATAGATTGTCTAACACCTGAAGAAACTCAGTGAGAACTTAAATCATTTCTAAAATACCATATCTCATTTTCTCTACTGAAAAGCTTAATTTGAGAAAGTATTGCCAAGAAAAGTGTTCCAAACCTTGAAAGGCATAAAGCTCCCAAGAATTTTTCACAGAAAAGAAAGGTTGAAGTAATAATTAGTTAAAATAACTGCTCAGAACTCCATGAACTTCTATAATTTCTTGGCAGCAAGGATTTCTGTAAGCTAACTTCTCTTCCTGACCCACTTGTAATCATTATTTTAAAGGTTTCGAGTTTTTGAAAAATCAGCCACTTATTTCAAATTAAAAAGTGTTATTTAGAGTGGCCGTCATGCTGATAACTGAAATTTCTGTCATAGGAACAGTTGGAATTGGGGATGTTTAACCTGAAGGATAGAGAAGATGAAGGATGGAACTTAATGAGCATCTTAAATACAGCTAAGGAAAGGAGGGTAGATTTAATTTTGCGAGGCTCAATTTAGTACATCTGAATTAAGACCAGAAGTTTCGAGGACACACAGCTATTTAAAACCCAAGCTTTTCCAAATAGAATGGGCTGTCTTTGATCAAGTGATGAATACCCTGTGCTAGAAGTACACAACCTGAGGTTTAAATGTCTATTTCTCAAGTTTGTTGTAGGGTAGATTAAGTCATTAGGTGGGATATTGCTAGGTAAATTTTAGTCTTTTTTATTCCTAAGACTCTGAGATACTACTTGGCTTTTCAGACTCTGTAAGAATATGTGGGCTAATAGATAGGTTTTGTCTATTTTCTTCTTATCTAATACAGCTGGAAAGCCACATCTTGGAACAGAAAAACAACTTATTCTTGTGGCTAATGCTCATATGCATTGGGACCCTGAATACTCTGATGTGAAGTTAGTCCAAACGATGATGTTTCTCTCAGAAGTGAAGAACATTATTGATAAAGCCTCACGAAGCCTCCACTCCAGTGTATTGGGAGAATTTGGAAATATTCCACTGGTGTTGTGTGCAGATCTTAATTCTTTGCCAGACTCTGGTAAGAAAAGAATGTTAGTCTGTGAATGCTTTTTGACCTAAAATGTTTTTGTAATGCATTGTTTCTGATAATTCCAAATTTAGTGAAAACAAATTCAGTTTGTAGTGGCAGCTGTGAATCAGGTTTCACATTTTTTTGTGTGGAGTAGGGGAACCATTTTGAAAATGAAATAGTATTATGAAAACCTCAGGAGGAAGGACATTAATCGTCTTTGATAAACATATACGTAATAACTTGAAATAACTCATTAAAGAACATACAAATTATGTTTCATTCTCCCCAGGTTATTATACAGGGGTTGGCAAAAGTCGGTTTACAGTTGTTTGTATGGAGAATAATACAATAATTAATAAGTAATACAAGAATAAACTGTGTTGTGTACTCACAACTGTAAACCAACTGTTGTCCACCCCTGTATATAATCCAGACTGCCTCTTTGGGATTCCATCATCTAATATGATCCAGTTAAAACTGACCATATATTACAGGATCTCAAGCTTTGATGGGCTTGATCAGAAAAATCCACCCAGGTGGATATTGAAATCCTTCATTTACACAGGAACGTCTTCCTTCTCCAGCAGTTCGGTTCTCAACCAAGTAGTTCACAGAAAAATGTCTCCGTTTGTCAAACCAAACTTCTAGTTTTCGACCAGACAACCCATTCATTCTGATACCTCAGCAGGACAGAAAAGGTCTCTCAGGCAACAAAGGAGACAATGCTTTTGTTGCTGACAGAATCAATGGTTAGCACAATTTTGAAACATAAAGAGGCCATCAAGAGTGCTAATGCTGCTAAGAGTGTGAAAAAAACAGTGATCACAGGCAGTTGTAGAGGTAGAAAAACTGTTGATTTGGGTAAACCGAAAAGCAGTTAGTTGGTGACAGGTTTTCAGAGACAGTGCTATATGAACAAGCCAGGATGCTGCATGCTGACCTGAAAGACCCCCCTGGAATGTGTTCTGAAAGTGATTCCTTTAAGGCTAGTAGGGCATGGTTTGATAAATTTAAGAAAAGAAATGTTTATTTATAGGTTAAACAGTACATTAGACATGTACCGTATATAAGAAAGGTTGAAACGGAATCGTTTGGAGGTCTAGAACAGATTAATTCAATTTACATTATTTTTAATGAGAAAAAATGTTTGGGTTTTCAAACAAATCACTTCTCCAACAACCTTCCAGAATGAGTTAAGTTCAAGAACCAAAATTCCACTGTATTTCCTCTTTTTTATATTTCACCTCCTTGTTCATACTCTTTAATATCATGCATGCACATGAACACAGTGTGCACGTTTGGAATGGTAAAATTCAGTAGCACATCACTGCCATCAGATAGATGAGAGCCATTAATAAGATAGAAACTACATTAAAATTTGTTTTCAGGGAAAATAAAGGTATCTAAGATTCATAATTATTTAGTCTGTCTCATCAAGCTATCTGGGGATGGGACCGAAGCAGTTGAGGATTATTTCCTGGCAATTTCTCTGCGTGCTTCCCACCCTCTGTTTAGCTACAGAGTATCCTAGGGTCAAAGAGAGACTTGTCAAATCATACAGATTTAAAAACCCATATTTTTCTAATTAAAAAATGGGCAAAGGACCTGAATAGACACTTCTCCAAAGAGGACATACATATGGCTGAGAGACATATGAAAAAATGCTCAAGGTTACTAGTCATCAGAGAGATGCAAATTAAAACCACAATGAGGTATCACCTCACACCTGTCAGAATGGCTGCCATCAATAAATCAACAGCAAGTGCTGGCGAGGGTGTGGAGAAAGGGGAACCCTGGTACACTGCTGGTGGGAATGCAGACAGGTGCAGCCACTATGGAAAACAGTATGGGGTTTCCTCAAAAAATTAAAATTGGAATTGCCTTTTGACCCAGCAATCCCACTTCTGGGAATATATGCTAAAAATCTCAAAACACCAGTCAGAAAGAATATATGCACCCCTATATCCATAGCAGTGCAATTTACAATAGCTAAGATCTAAAAACAGCCCAGGTTCCCATCAGATGAGTGGATAAAAAAGCTGTGGGACATTTACACCATGTAATACCACGTGGCTGTAAAAAAAGAAGGATCTCACACACTTTGCGGCAGCATGGAGGGACCTGGAGAATATTATTCTAGGGGAGATTAGCCAGTCAGAGAAAGACAAGTATCACATGACCTCACTTATATGTGGAATCTAATGAATAAACTGACAGACAAAATAGGACCAGAGGCTTGGGTACATGGAAACTGACTGGTAGATCTCGGGGGGGGGGGGGGGGGGGGGGGGGGGGGGGGAGATTAGCCAAAGAACATATTTGCATAGCCCATACACACAGACACCAATGTGATGAAGGCTGCGGGGAGGAGGGCATAAGGGGGAAGGAGACAAAAGGGGGGAAATGGGAGACGTCTGTAATAGTGTCAACAATAAAAAACCAACACAGTATTTTAATAGCAAACACAAGGGAAAATGTCCAACCTTGCTAACTAATTAAATGAAAACTAAAATAGCTCGGCCACACGTGGCTCAGCGGTTGAGCGTCAACCTAGGATCCAGGTAATCGGGGTTCGACTCCCAGTCAGGGCACATGCCTGGTTGCGGGCCTGATCAATGACTCTCTCATCATTGATGTTTCTATCTCTCTCTCTCCCTCTCCTTCCCTCTCTCTGAAATCAATAAAGGTATATTTAAAAAATAGATAAATAAAAATTAAAATAAAATAAATGTTTGCATAGCCCATCTTGTACTTAGGAAATTGGGAAAATAGTGTCCAGAGACAGTGAACTTGCTCTGTAACTAACTGAAGGTATTCTCTTCCATAGTTGCCACTATATATAGTAGGACAATGAATACTAATCTTGGTATTTTATACCAAGTAAATAATTTGGCATAAGTAGAGACCTACATACAAAGATGTTGATTATGGTGTTGATTCTTTTTAAAAAATAGGAACAGGCTGAGGTTTAAAAAACAGGAAACTAGTTTAACAGATGTTATGTGCCAGCCTTGCCTTTTGTATTGTGCACTATTTAAAAAAGGTAGTTGAGACTACACATACGTTCATGTGAAACAGTAACACAAAGTATAAAATATTCAGTATACTATGATTAAAACCATGTACACATGGATTTAGACAAGTTCTGGCAAATGTAAAAAACCATTTTGTAAAGTGGGAAGATTTTAGAAAGTATAGTATAAAAGTACTTACAATTCAATTATCTTTTTAGTTATGTTTTATACAGCGTATGTTAGGCTTGACCTTGAAAAAAGTCCATTTATTTTCATTCTAGGTGTTGTAGAATATTTGAGCACTGGTGGAGTAGAAACAAATCATAAAGACTTTAAGGAACTAAGATATAATGAAAGTCTTACAAACTTCAGCTGTAATGGGAAAAATGGGACAACCAATGGAAGGATCACGCACGGTTTCAAGTTAAAGAGTGCCTATGAGAGTGGCCTGATGCCTTACACAAATTACACGTTTGATTTCAAGGTGAGTTTTGAAATTGATAAACATATAAAACCTCCATTTTTTAAAGGAGAATCTTATTATTTGTCAAGTCTTTAAAATGTGAGTATGTGTTCAGAGTAGGCCATCTTTAGTTGACAGGAATATTCTAGATAACTTAGAATCATTTCCAGTGTAAGAAATCAGATAAAATAATAATAGTAAATCCTGAGTTAACTGTCTCACCTTTTGGGGGCAATTATGTTTCTTATAGACTCACTACTGACAGCTGGATTTGCAGTACCAGAGTACAGCAGGTCCTTAAATAATGTCATTTTTTTCCAACATCGTTTCATTATAATGTTGATGAGATGCCATGGGAGTTTAACTTTGTTTATGTCAACTAGCCTATGGTAAAATTGGTTTCATTATATGTTGTATCTCTTAAAGTTGCAGAACTGATTGAGCCGTTAATTAAGGACTTACTGTATATAATTTGGTGTCAGTTGGGGTGAGGTGTTCCATCTCTCGTGTTAATTAAACTGAAACCTACTCCTTGAGTGCTAAAATTTGGTTTATTGTTGGCCATTTTTAATTTGCTAGAATATATTTATATACCTTACAGTTAACAGCTTACAGTATGGAGCCTTTCCTTAGTGATTCTCCTCATTAGTATCAGCAGCTGTTTAGGGCTTGTGTTCAGCTGTCCTTTTTAGCCACCTTTTGCATTTCTACTTTCTTCATTCCTAGTTTAACACTTCTAACCTGATGGAACAAGAATCGTTCAGGTTAGATTGTCTACTAGAGTTCAAATACTAGTGTTAACTGGTTCTTAATTTTGATGGGGAAGGCTCTTTAAAGGAACTGTTGAACACCATGATGGTTTTTTATTTGACTTTGGAGGATCCTCAGTACTATAGATAATGATTTAATCCTGGTAACAGATGAGTGTGTTGAGTTGAAGAGAGGCTGGAGTAGACTCTGGGGAAAACTGATATGTAAATGTCAAAAACGAGAGGGGGGGGGACCAGGACTGTAGGAGTTTAACTGCCAAGGAAATACGGCCTTTCTAGGATAGAGGAGTGAGGGGTAAGCTTCAGAAAAATGTTGATGAGAGTTGTTTCCCTGGAGAGCTGGGCAGAAACACTAGAGTGCAGGAGGTGGAGAGTAACTGTGAGGTAGTAAAAACCAATTTGCAGATTCTTATTTCAAACAGATTGATTGAAGAAGAGGTGAGGATGACAGCGGAAAAGTGGGAGAGATTAAGGTGTGGGGTTTTTTTATTTTTGTTCCTGGTAATGTAGAGATAGGAAGGAGACCTTCAAATGTGCTTAAACACTTTTGGTCAAGAACATGTAGAGGAGCATGTGAAGTTACGGGGAGGACAGGGCCAACCAAGAGGTGCTTAGCTGTGTGCCTGGTGCTGCTGAGGACATGCAGGGCAGGGACAGCCCTGTCTAAACCACATAAATAAGTATGTAGTGGGATGCACATTAACAAGGGAAGAGAATCAGGAGTGGTGGGAGGAGGTATTAAGTGGATGACAAAGGTCTTTGGAAAGTGATTGAGCTTGACACATGAAGGTTGAGAAGGAATTAACCAGATGACAAGTAGAAGAAAGTGATCCTGGCAGGGGGTACAGCATGTGTGAAAGCCCTGGGGCAGGAAAGAGAGCAGCACATGCAAAGAATGTTCACCCCCCTTCCCCAAAAGGGCTAATATAGCAAAAGGATAGTCAGCAAGGGAAAGTGGCAGCGATTAAGTGAGGGAAAAAACAGAGGCCATATCCTGAAAGATCCTTTAGGTCTTGTTAAAACTTTTGAAAGGATCTAGATAGGAGGAAGAATGAATGATTGCTATGCCTCAGCGTCTTCATTCTGAGAGATTTGACATTTGGGGGACCATTTGGCTTAGGTAGCACTGCCTAACGTGACTGTAAGGGCATGTCTTGAGAGCTTTCAGTATTTCAGTGTTATCTTATGTGGGATCTTGTCTTTTTTATTTCCTTCTGATTTTCAGGGTATAATTGACTACATCTTCTATTCTAAGCCTCAGCTCAACACATTAGGCATCCTGGGACCTCTGGACCACCATTGGCTAGTTGAGAATAATATCAGCGGCTGCCCACACCCGCTTATCCCCTCCGACCACTTCTCACTTTTTGCACAACTGGAGCTCTTACTGCCTTTCCTGCCTCAAGTTAACGGCATTCACCTTCCTGGCAGGAGGTAGTCAAGTACCTTCAGAAGACGACCTCAATTTCACTTGTAAACTTATAAAAAATCTGAATATAGGGGAGTGAGGTATGGCCACTAGGAATTTTCTTTTCTTAGTGATGATTGGAGTTTTCAGTCTGATTATTTGATAAGGATGCAGTGTGAAAGCCAGGTGCTAGCAACAGACACATTCTGAGCCCAATATGCTTTATGTACTGTTGGACAGGGATTGGTGTGTTTGCACCTATCTTTAATTTGTTACAAGTAATTTTCCTGTTTCTTCTGTCCTATATAATATTTTCATGCCTTGAAATAGGAAAATGTTTGAACAGCATATTCTCTTTGCACAGAAACCTGTAGTACTACTTTTTTGAGGCCAGTAATAACATCCAGAGACCATTCTCCCATACTTTACTCCCTCCTTTTTCAGACATATTTGTAAAATACAGAATTTAAATTTAGCCTTTATGATTGTATATGATCCACAAAAGACCTGATTTATGAAATTTTGTACTAAAAATCAGATTTGGAAATGATTGTATTGTAAATTAAGGCTAAGTTTGTTTGGTTTTTTACCTGTTTCATGTGTGACGAAGGCCAGCTTGTAAAAGAAGTTGGAACAGACTTTCTCTGCTGATGACTTGCACTGGTAGGGTTTTCTTGGCCGTTTTGTACTACTTTGTTATTAAATGGAGAACATTGCTCTTTAAACCTGTTTAAAGCTTAGGACATTTTTTCGGACCAGAAGTAACCTTATTTGTGAATTCTGGGTTTTTACAAAAACTTTCTACCTACCAGGACAGATAAGCTGAGCAGTGATGATCTGTAGGCATTTATGGACTGAATGTAATGGTCGATATGTGTACATTCTGGTATTTTTAAATCTTTAACTTTTTTTAAGTTAAAAAATTACAGCTGCTTCGGTACAGCTTTTTAACTCCTTTTTGAGACACCTCCTATCTCCACTGTGCCTGCCTAAATTGTTCTCACCAACCACTGCCTGTGCATGCAGAGAAAATCTGTGCATCTTCTTTTATAGTTTTTAAATACTGTTGAACATTTGTGAGGATTTTATGGAAATGCTTTTGTATGAGCTGTGACTTTTTTTCCATTGTGAAGCATTGAATTATCACATTTTAGAACATAGGGTGAATCTCTGGGTCTTTGCTCACCAGACCCAAGCACTGCTTCTTGGTGTCATAGCACAGTGCTGTCACCCAGAATACTACTATCATGTGAAGTCTTTTTGTTTTCCATGTATTCCTTAGTCTCCATGTTTTTCTTTAAAAAAAAAATCATTCCTTTTTTTTTTTTTTTTTAAGTAATTTTCAGTTTATGAAGCAGTATAAATAAGATGTATTTTCAAAGCAGGTCCTTAAGACAATTCTTCAGATCATTTTTGAAGTGACTAAGTTATTTTAATATGGCAACCAAGATAAAAGTTATATTGTACTCTGTGTATTTTGCCCATAGTGCCGTTAGTACTGATTAGAGATTAGAGCCAGCTTTAACTTTGCAAAATTAACTCATATATATTCTGGTCTCATTCATTTATTATCACCTCAAAAATTAAATGATTTCAGAGGAAACTTGGTCCAACTGCTTTTGTTTCAGCTGCAGGCAAGGGAGGAAAAGGACACCCATGTGAGCATTAGGGGGAAAAAATGTTGAATGATAATTAACAATTTTTACACAGAGAATAAGTCATTTTGGATAATGACTTAAAATTTTATGAAAAATGTTCAGCACTTAAATGTGCTCATTCTGTTTTTAAGAGAAAATAAAATTTACATACTGTTTAAATATTTTTTTTCTTTTTAAAAAAAATTCTCCAAAAGCTGTTGATCTTGAACCTTTGTCTGGGACCTGGTTTCTCCTTTGAGGTTTTTTAAAGATTTTGTTGTGATGGATTTTTTTTTTCTTTTTTCTTTTTGTTTAAGTTGTGCTGACACCAAACACGTCCAGTTTATAATGAATACATTGAGAAATTGGTGTTATTGATGTAGAACCAATGCATAACTTTTTATGGGGTTTTTTGTTTTATTTTTTTGTAAAGTGTGAATAAAGGTGTGTTTACTCATTTTTCCTAAACACTGTGTTGGTAATGTGCATCATGACAATTCCCAGCAAAGGCAAGCTGGATCTGGTTGGACTGATGAAACAAAGGATACTGCTTTTCCTCTGATCTGCATTGTGTAATAACAGGTCCAGAGAGCTTTATGGAACGGGGAGGAGAGCAGCACTTACTCAGTTTGTATTTGTTAATGGAGGATGTGTTCTTTCCATAGATGCTGGAACTAGAGTGCACTTGTTAGATGCTAAGGGTTTGAGCTTTACAGAAAATGTTTTCATCTGTATGTTATTGTCTATGATATATTTAAATTGGGGGGACAGGATAGTAAGATACAATGGCCTGTTATGTCTTGAAAATATTTGTTCTTGCCCCTTTTAGGCAGACTGCATTCTGTGGGGTCAGTTTGAACAGCTTCTCCACCTTATTCAGATAGTGATGAATTGATCCAAGAGTGTAGGTTTACAACTATAACCTTCAAAAGAAAAAGAAATATTTTGGATCTGTAGGGAATCAACGGTCACACCAAAATAGACTGTGATACTTTTATTAAGCAAGGTTTTGTGTTTTAAATATTTGTGTCCTGAGTAATTTTCAATAATCCATACTCCCTAAAATGCAATAAAAAACGAGTATGTTTTCACAGTCTAGATTTTTTTTCCCCAGAAATTCTGCAACAAATACATTTAATGTGGTGTTGCCATAACGTAATTTCATTGTTCTTGCTGGATAAATCCATCGTATGAATGTTTTACAGAAAACTTGGGCTGTGTTTTCTGTTTTAATGGTCAGAAACTTGGAGGCACTCAATTCCTTGTTGTAAATCTCTTGAAGTACAGTTTGCCGTATTAGTGGTAATTATTTATGCTTTGAGAATTTAAATTATGTTCATTAAAATTAATTTATGACATAATTTAAACTAAAGTTGTAGATATAAAATGTTGGTTGCAACTTTAATCATCCTAGAAGAAGATAGTCAAGGAACATCTCCAAGAAATGTGCTTTTATTTTTACCTGATTTAGTGACAGCCAGGAAAACTTATTTTGAGTTAGCACTTTGAAACCTAGGGACATTATTAATAGGGTGGAATGCACTTCTAAATGTTGAAATTAAAATTTCAGAGCTCTTCTAATATGCAGGTTTTCGATGATAAATTCCAGTTTTAGTATTCCATTTTTTACTATTTAAAGTCATAAGATTTGTTTTCATAGTGATTTTTAAGGTTTGGGGGTCATGTCATATAAAAATAAAGCCAACCTAGGCAAAAGAATTAAAGCAGTTTGTTCTTTTAATGAACCAGTCAGAATGCCCAGAACAAATGATGCAGATAATTCAAAGAACACTTTTAGCAAGTATTTCTCCCCCATTCATAAACAGTATTTCAAGATGTTCATTTTGCTCTTCTCTTTGGTTACATAAATTTTAATAACCGGTATGTTGAAGTCGTATCTAAAATAGAGTATCTAGTTTTTATTCACAGTACATTATATTGTGTGATGCACTGGGCTAACTTTTGTTTACCATTCATGTAACAAGACCCAGCACATTATCTGCACTAAGCTCAAAGAATGTCGCATTTGCCTAGGCAGCTCTTTGATAAGGGTAATGGGAAACTGAATATGTACCTATGGACCGGAGATGATAAGGGCTTTTACTGTTCTTTTCAGTGGAACCTACTTGGTCAAATTGTAACTAGCTAGTATTATATTTATATACAGGGTCTCTTTTCTTTACCGATGTATTTTCCTACTCATAGCCGACCAATAAATTCAATATCTGTTTCAAATATTTTAAAAGTGTAATTTGTATAGCTGTAGTATTGAGGTTTGAGAAAAGAAATGTTAATCAGCAGACCGCATATTTAAAATTCTGAGTCATCTGGGACAGGGTTATAACTCACCCTTTGAAAGGGAAGAGTGATTGGGGGACAAGGCCATAATACTGTAGAAATGGATGGTATAAACTTAAGGATTTCCTTAATGGCTGTATTATTCTGTGTTAACACTCATATCTTTGCCAAAGTTCAGTTTTATATTTAGGCAACTGATGGTCCTTTGCATTTAGGATTGTTGTTGTTACCATATACCTCATAATGACTTCGTATGTCTTCTGTCTTTTGGAAGGAGATTGACATATTTTAAATAAATGTTTTTAAATATAGTAGCAAACATTGTGTTGGTGGGGTTGTGCTAATTCATTAAATGTTTTACTTGTTACATGTATGTTTTGTTGTATATAAACTTCTAAAATGTATGACTTCCCAGCTCTTCAGGACATTAACTACATTTGCTTTTTAGAAACTACTTCTATAACAAATAAATGTAATTTTTTTTTTTAAATTCTCCATCGATTTTTAGAGAGTAAGAGGGAGGAAGCGGGGGAGGAGGAGAGAGAGAAACATTGATGTGAGAGAGACACACTCTCACATCAATTGGTTGCCTCCCGCATGTGCCGGAACCAGTGTAGGGAACCTGCAACCAAGGTTCCCTGCCCTTGATCAGGAATCGAACCCACGACCCTTGGGTTTGTGGGCTGATGCTCTAACCATTGGGCAAAACTGGCCAGGGCAATAAGTATAAATTTTTATGTAGATGTTGGAAAAATCATTTAAAATCCAAAGACAATTTAGATAAAATTAATGTTTCCTGAGATGTCCAGTTTTTAAAGTAGGCACTTAACTTAATGAAGAATGTCCATATTACTTTATAAATTCTAGTTAATGTTCTTTAGAGAAGCAAGTACCATAGGAAACATGAACTGGGATATATTTAGAATAAAGTTTTCAGGTTTTAGGTAATGATGTTATATATACTGAGAATTCCCTTTTTGGGGTATTATTTAGGTATTCAAATCTAAATTAATTTTAAAAATAAGCTTTTGCAAATACCGTAAAGACAATTTTAGTATACAGGTTATATATTAGAAGAATCTTAGAGAAAATAGTTTTTACTAGAATGTTATAAGAATTTGAGTAATATTTCTGGAAGTTAATTTCCTCCAAATAATAAAATACAAAATGTTCTAAGTAGATCATTCCCCAAATGAGTCTAATGAACCTCTTCTAAAGCTAGGAATTGGGAAAACTACTGAATTGCAAGGTGACTTGAAGAGCAGTTTCCTTAGAAATATTAGCATGTTTAATCAAATGAGTAGAACATTGGTGTCCTCGTTTTCTTTGAACTGCAAACTTTGAGTCACTCTGATCTACTTGAAAGCATATTAAATTATTTTGGGCCTGTCAAGGGAAACTTTGCTCACTACACAAGTGTGACTGGAGGTGGCCTCAGGCTCTTAATGCGGAAACTTTTGAGCCTTCCTAGCATAGTGAGTCTGAGCTGCGGGCCCTGAGGAGCTGACTTGGCACCGCTGCTTCATTAGTTAGTGGCTTCTCACTGCCAACCCTGCAACCCTGCTAATTTCAGTCTCTCCCCTTCGTGACAATCCTACTAGTGCTGTTTGTTTCCAAAGTTGATTTGATTCTTCAAAACCTGGTCCATGAAATATATTGAAAATGGGAACGATGGTGTGACCAAAGCCAGACAGAAGAAATCTGCAAAATACAGGACTTACTTTCTGTTTAATATTCACAGTGGTGCAGATGAGGGGTCTAGGAAGTGTGTGCAGCTGTGAATGGAGTGGATTTCTGGTGGGAGTACACTTGAGTGGCTGGAGCACAGTGGGTGGTGCCTTTTGAACCTTGAGCCATATGCTGAAGCTAGAAGTTCATCCTGTAGGTGGTGGTAGAGAGTCATACAGGGTTTTAAATGCGAGTAGTAGCATTACCAGGTTTGCGTTCTAAAAAGGTTGCTCTAGCAGCACTGTGGGGGGTGGACTAAATAAGACTAGGTAACTGGATTCTGATGTGTTTTAGTTGACAGAAGATAAGCTGAGGACAGCTCGCAAGGCAGTAAGAGTAGAAAGGAAGGGACTTTGAAATATTTAGGAAATGGAATCATTAAGAACCTTGATTCCTGCCTCATTCACTTGTGTGAGAAAAGACAGGTGAGTGAGTTTTGTTCAGTCACTCGTCCCCTGACAACCCCTCTCAGGTGTTTATCAGCAAGGCTTTAATTTTTCCTTTGCTGAGCTGACAGAAACATTTGGTCATTTTTTATTCTGCAAAAGAGATCCAGTATGCCCCTACTAAACAGTTGATTAATCCAGAAAATACTAAAAGATAGCATTTGATGCTAATATAATTCTTTTAGCCTATTTTTCCTTTAGACTCTTACATTCTTGATAATGATTTAAGTGTAAAGAGATTGCATTAGAAAGTACTGTAATGAAGCAACACACAACAAATGGAAAAGACCCAAGAATTCTAAAACCAGTTGAGTTTCCCCTCATGTAACAGGTTACACTGTGGTGTTCAGTATGGTAGCTTTTAGCCACAAGTGGATTTTGAGTACTTGAAATATGGCTAGTGTGACTGGAACTGTAAAATGTTTTTCTGTTAAATGAAACATTGTTTTGACAGGACCATATTTCCCTTTATCTGTTGCATTGTGTAAGATATGGAACCAGTATATTGCTTGTTTGTATTACACACAAACATTACCAGTTGATGTCAAATAATTGATTCCATTCTAACAATGTTTTACTTATCAATAACATTATAATGTGTTGAATATTTTATCGAACAGCATGAGTTAACTGTACCTATGTAAGATAACTGTCGACAGATTACTAAATTGAAAGTCATTTCTGATACAGAACTGAGCTAGTACCACAACTGAAAAAGACTGGAAGACATATTACAAATTCCATGATGGGTGGCAATTGTAATTTGCTGCACCAGAGCAAAAGAAAAAAGTGGATGTTTACTCAAAAAAGAATAGACAAAATTAATCACCTGAAATGTCCAACAAAGTTTTTAAGCAATTTATAACAGGATATGAGCTTGTATATTTGGCTTCTATTTATGCACAGAAAACAATTTAATAGAGATGCTTTTTTTAAGTATTATGGAAATTTTGTTGGAAAATTATGAGGAAAAGATTAAAAATGTTTAAGAAAAGTGAAATTTCTTCAGTTAAGCCAACAGTTATCTATAGAATACAAGACCTAATACTACTAAAGGTCCATTGATTCAGAATTTGAAAAATTGAAGTGTCACAGTTAAAATTGTTTGGTAAAAGCAAGTGGGGAAATCTCTGGGATTGGATAAAAAGTAAAATGGAGAAATATTTTTTTGGTGGGGACAGGATAGTTTAATAACTTTTATAGCACAGAGAGATGGTATGAGGGGAACAGACAATAATGAGGGTTCTGTGGTCTCTGCTCTGGTGCCCTGAGGGGTCTGTAAAGGAGATTACTCTTGACATTTTAAAGGTACAATAGACAGGCTCACTTAAGGTAAAGATTTACCTTTGTCAAGGAAGTTACAGGCCAAGCACATGACTTCCACTTTTCTTTAGTTAGGAATTTTTATGTTCATACCATCCTAATGTGGTAACTTTCGGTTGCTGAGTTTGTAAGGCCCACCACGCAGGCCTCCCTGAGCTTCACAAGTTTAGTGGATGGCCCCTTTTTCGTCCACAATTCCAATTAAGATTATCTTGCAACAAGAGGAATGCTTCCCAAATACTCAGTAATCAGAAACAAAATTTGTCAGTGTGATAACACATTTTCTCACTATTGTCACACTGCATAGGAATGAACTAAAAGTGAAGCTCCAAAGACAGGAAAACCTTATTTGTCACCTTCACAGGCAGATACAAGAATTTGTTGAAACTTCATAATACAAATCATGAATAATGACTTTTGCACATTTTCGGACATTTACAAATTTTAACTTATCAGCATTTTGTAAATTGGCTGCAAAGTCTACAAGAAAAATTTGAACACTTGATAAATTTAGAGTTGCTCTTCAAATTATGCAACTATCCCTTTTGAATATTTTTTTTTAATATTTTTTTATTGATTTTTAGAGATAGAAACATCAATGAGAGAGAAACATCGATTGGCTGCCTTCTGCATGCCCCCTAGTGGGGATTGTGCTTGCAACCCGGACATGTGCCCTGACTGGGAATCCAGCCAGTGACCTCTTGGTGCGTGGGTCAACACTCAATCCACTGAGCCACACCAGCTGCCCCCCCCCCCCCCCCCCAATGTGATGTTAACCTAGAGTTGACAGAATTAGTATTTGGATAGAAAAATTCTTAACTTGGAGAGAAATTGGTAAGTTTTTGCTCTAAAGTTAAATAGATTCATCTAAAAAAGAAAAAAGTTTATTTGATGTGGATCCAAAAACAGTTTTAATGATTTTTGAAGATTTAACTCCATTATGGGAAAACATAAGTATATTTGGAACAATTTGGGTATATGAGTCTACTTTTTCAATTATATTTTACAAAATTGAGTATGAAAACCATTAAAGAAATTGAAATGTTACACTAGAAAATGTTAATGCAAAAAATAGTAGTAAAGGTTGAATAAAGGAAAATGACATGACACATTGAAAAAAGTAAAATGGCAGACATAAGTCCAATGGTGAGTAGATTAACAATCCATTCAAAAGACAGACTAGACTGGGTAAAAAGCAGTCCAACCATATGCTATCTACGGGAGAGGGACTTTAAATTCAAAGATACAAATAGGCTGAAAGTAAAAGAATGGGGGAGTATTTCAAGCAAACAAAGTTTGAGCAGCTCTACTGATAGACAAAATAGACTTGAAAACAAAAAATGTTACTAGGGATAAAGGGACATTTTTAAATTACAACCAACACTAAACAGTGCTAAGCAACTCCAAACATCATGAAGTAGAAACTGGCAGAATGGAAGAATGATACAGACAATTCATCAATAATAATTCACACTTCACTACCCCACTGTTGTAGATAGCACAAGGCAAAAGATCAAGGGAATAGGTTTGAACAACACTTTAAACCGACTAGACTTAACAGAAGTGTAGAAAACACTACCTTGACAGCAGGATGCATATTCTCAACTGCAAATGGAACATGCTCCAATAGATCATGGGCTATGCCATAAAAGAAGCCTCAGGTTTAAAAGAACTGAAATTGTACAAAGCATATTCTCCACTTACAAGGAAGTAAAAATAGAAGGGAAATTGGGAATTTGGAAATATGTGGAAATTATACTACACACTCCTAAATAGACAGTAGTGAGTCAAAGAAAAAAAAGAAATTAGAAAATACTTTGAAATAAATGGAGATACAACATACCAAAACTTAGGAGATGCAGTGAAAGCAGTGCTTAAAAGGAAGTTTATAGCTATACCTAAATTAAATAAATATCTAGCCCTGGCCAGTGTGGCTCAGTGGTTGGAGTGGTGGCCCTTGAACCAAAGGATGGCTGGTTCTATTCCAGTCAAGGGCAATGACACATACCTGGGTGGCAGGTTCGATCCCCAGCCCGGGTGCCTGCGGGGTCAACCAATCACTGTGTCTCTTTCACATTGATGTTTCTCTCTTTCCCACCACCCCTCCCTCCCTCTCTCTCCTCTTCTCCCTCCCTCCCTTCCACTCTCTAAAAATCAGTGGGAAAAGACATCCTCATGTGAGGATTAACAACGATAAAAAATACCTCAAACCGCCCTGGCTGGGTAGCTCAGTTGGTTAGAGTGTTGTCCCCATATGCCAAGGTTTCGGGGTTTAATTCAATGAATGCACAGCTAAGTGGAACAACAAATCTCTCTAAAATCAATTTTTTAAAAAATCTCAAATCAATAACCTAACAATAACCTAACTGGAAAACAAAGCACAAGGTAAACTTAAGCAGAAGGAAAACAGAATTAGAGCATAAAATAATGAAAGAATAGAAAAATAATAGAAAATTAAATAAAACCAATCTTTAGAAAGATCAGGAAAATTGATGAGCTTTTATATAGAACAAGAAGAGATTACTAAAATTAGGAATGGAAGTGGGACATGACCAACTCCAAAATAAAAGGGATTATTTTGGAATACTATGGACAATTGCATGCTAATAAATTAGATTACATTGATGAGATAGACAAATTCCTAGAAAGAAACTACTACCAAAACTGACTCAAGAAAAAAAATGGAAAATACGAATAAATTTATAAGAGATTGAATTATGAATGAAAAAAACTATATGGAAAGAAAATCTTAGGCCCAGATGGTTTCACTGGTGAGTTCTACCAAATACTTAAGAATAAATATTAATTCTTCACAAACTGTTCTGAATGTGACTCTTCCATGAGGCCAGTAATACCCTGATGTCTTAACCAAAGATATCACAAGGAAAGAAAACTACACGCTAATAATCATCTATGAATATAGATGCAAAAATCCTCAACAAAATACTAGCAAAACTGAATTTAGCAATATGGATAAAAGGGTTATACACAATGATCAAGTGGGATTTATCTCAGGATGTGAGGTTGGCCTAGTTTCCCCACTTAATGTCATACTGTGGCAATAGGATAAAGGACAAAATGACAGGATCAACTCAAACAGAAAAGGTATTTGACAAAATTCTGCAATCCTTCATTTAAAAATAACAAACACCAAACAGAACTTCCTCAACCTGATAAAGGGTGTTTACAAAGAACCCATTGCTAGCATCCTACTTAGTGGTGAAAGATGAAGGCTTTACCCTAAGATCAGAAAACAGACAAGATGTCCACTCATGCCACTTCTGTTCAGCACTGTGCTGGAAGTTCTGGCCAGGGAAATTAGGCAAGAAAATGAAAAGGTATCCAGATTGGAAAGGAAATAAAACTATACTGTATTTGCAGATAACATAACCCTGTACGTAGAAAATCCTAAGTAACCCATACACCAAAAAATCTGTTAGAACTAATAAGTGAGTTCAGCAAGGTTGGAAAATACAAGATCAGTATATAAAAAGCAATCATCCACTAGCAATAAACAAACTAAAAACAAAATTAACCATTTTATAACAGAATAAATAATTAGGGATCAATTTAATAAAAGGAAACAAAACTTGTACCCTGAAAAGTATAAAACATTGAAAGATGTAAATAAATGGAAAGATATTTCATGTTCATGGATTGAAACACTTTATACTGTTAAGATGGTGATACTCTCCAAATTGACCTACAGATTCAATGCAATACTTACCAGAAGCCCATCTGGCCTCTTTATTTGTTGCAGACATTGACAAACTGATCTTAAAATTCATGTACAGAGTATATTAAGGACCCCCAAATAGCCAAATGATCTTGGAAAAAAATGAAGTTGGAGGACTTAAACTTCTTGGTTTCAAAACAAATTAAATATTGGCATATTAAGTAATATTGGCATAAGGATGGCATATGGATCAATGGAATTGAATTGAGAGCCCAGAAATAAACCCTTATGTTTCAGGTCATTTGATTTGTGACAAAGTCTTCAACAAATAGTGCTGGACAACTGAGTATGCAAGAAGCAAAAGAATGAAGTTGGACCCCTACCTCACACCATAAACAAAAATTAACTAGAATCAAAAATCTAAATATAAGAGCTAAAACTTTTTTAAATCCTTAGGAAAATACATAGGTGTAAGTTTTCATGACTTTGGTTTGGGCAATAGTTTATTAGGTAAGTCATCTTAAAGCATAAGCAACCAAAGAAAAAAGTAGGTTAATTAGGCTTTATCAAAATTAAGAACCTTTGCTTCAAAGGAAAAAAGGAAAATGACAACCCATGGAATGAGAGAAAAAATTTGCAAATTATATCTGATAAGTCCAGCCTCGGAATAAAGAATTCTTAGACTAAAACAATGAAAAGACATAACCCAGTTTAAAAATGGATAAAAGGCTTTCAATTCTCCAAAGAAGAGTGACTTCTAATGGGTATGGAGTTTCTTTTTTGGTGCGATAAAAATGTCCTGAAATTAGTGATAATGGTTGTACAACATCGAACAGTCTAAAAACCTCAAATTCCATTTGCAGGGGTGAATTTTAATGGTATATGAAGCATCAAAAAATAGACATAAATGAAATCTTTTGTATCGCCTTTGTGGGGCTTGAATTATTTGGTCAGTATGTTGTAGAGATTCACTCATGTAAATGCATGCAGTTATGATACTGCATTGTGTGATACTTGTGTGATACTGCATTGTATGAATATTCCAGAATATATTTCTCAGTATCTCTGAGTTGTTTCTAGTTTTCTTCCACCTCCCGCCCCCTTATAAACCATTCGGCCCTGGTCGCTGCCAGAGTGCGAGGCTTCTCTGGAGTAAGCCTGGGGCTGGACCTGCTGGGCCGCAGGGCGCGCAGGGACGCGTCGCTGTTGCGGATCGCTTGCCCCATCCAGAGTGTGTTCCTACTCACCCACCTGCGGGTGATGAGATTTTTTTGGTCATTGTTCCATCACTTTGCCGATGCTTGTTTTTGTATGACTTTTCATTTTTGATAATCTGGTGGGTATAATAGTATTTCATTATGGTTTCAATTTATATTCCCCTTATTAATAAATGGCGCTTTTTTTTTTCTTTTGCTATTTCAGGTTCTCCTTATGATTTTATGTCTCTTGAGATTTTTGCCCTTTTATTACAGTTGGCTCATAATTCTTTACATTCTCGGAACAGTTGTCCTTTATCATTTGTGCTGCATGTGTTCTCTGAGTTCTCTTTTAATCTTTCCCTTTTTAAACTTTGTATTTTGAAGCGTCTCTGACATATATCCAAGTGTGAAGAACACTTGAATGGACTTGATTCACCCACCACCAAGCTTCAGTTACCATTAAGTGGCCACTCTTGATTCAACTAGTCCATCATTACGCACACCCTGGGTCATTTTGAAGCAAAGCCCAGACATATCATTTCATCTATAGATATTTCAGTGTCTATTTCAAAGTGATAAGCATCTTTTAAAAATATATATTTCCCAGTTTTCAAAGTAATGGGTTGATTTCCTTGTGTCCTCCAAAGATTGCATACAGACTATTTTTCCCTGTGTTAAAAACATGGATTTGGTCATATTTGATGAGTTTCATCCCTTGCACTTATTACCACCAATGATGTTTGAATTACCCCATCATTGGCCAGTGGGAGCTTTATTCAAACGGGACCTGTGTCTTTTCGATCCTGATAGTCTTTGGCAGCCTCCTGCTGTTCTGGTATGAAAAGATGTACCAGATTCTTTTACATTGGCTTCTCCAGACCTGAAACTGGACAGTGCTCCCAAGATTCCTCGTTCCTCTGGTGGGAAATGGTATCTGGATGCAGGGATTCTCACTGCTGCTGAATTGGTCTGTTTCTGGGTCCTTTCAGGAGACAGATTTTTTTCCCCGTAAAGATAAACTACATCAGACAATTATACTTCCAGCTCAGATCAAGCTGTAAGGTTTTACTTTAGCATTGATCTTATATCAGCATCTCCTTTCAACTTTGCCAGAAATCTCAGGTTTCAATGACATTAACTTAATGACTCATTTGACTTCTCACCGAATATGTGAAGAATGGCCTCAGGGTAGCAGTGCCACCAACAAGAGAAGTTTGTTTTTACAGTTCTTGTCCTGCCCCGGGGTACCCAGCCCAACCCCAGGAGGTAGAGTCAGGTCACTGTAGTTTCATGTTGCTTAGAATGGATCCTCTTGGGTGATTATACCACCACTGGGAACAAAGTTAGGTTTATTGGTTTCTTTTTATAATTTCAATTTTTTTAAGTTGCTATAACATTTTTTATTTGGTCTTTTATATCATGTAAAATCTTTACATGGTTACAAAGTGAAACTGGTAAAATAAGATATTTAAATAGCTTTCTCTTCCCCAGGATTATGGTTGGTCCCTTTTCCCAGGAATCTGTGGAAGGCGGGAAGCTAGACGTAGCAGGTAGCCTGGGGGCTTCACATGATACTCCGGGGTCTTCCTCCTCTTGTAGGCACTGTGCTGTCCCCTCTAGGGTTTCCTGGGAAGGTTCTCTAGGTGGGAGGTAGCCGGGCCACAGGATGGAAACTCTGACAACCCCCAAGCCCCCCAGCAGTTCCAGCAGCCCCTGTAGCATTCAGTGTTCCTCCAGAGATTCCACTGAGTGTTTTAATCCACAGCATTAACTGAGGAACTGCTACCAGACAGCCTGCCAAGCACCTGGGTGTGTAATGTTGGGAGCAACTGGCCAGTCAGGTGGTGGCCCCGCTGCCCTCTTCACCAGAGACGCATAGTGATCATCTCACCGCTTCATTTCTGCCCAGACCAGAGCATCACACCTCCGCTCAGAAACCCCTGAGGGTCTCAGGGCCATGTGTGACAGCGAGATTCAAATTCAATCTGGGTCCAAGTGGCCTCCTTACTCCCTGTTGTAGTTTGACTATAAATGTGCCCAAGTGACCAAAAATTAAATCCCTGAATACCCTTGTCAAGATGGAAAAGGAAAAAAGTCAGACCCATGTTTTTAATATAAAAGACGCGAAAGTGAATTTAGTTTGTCCACAGTGTGTTGATGGGCAAGGCAGGGAGAGCCCTTCCCAGGGAACATGACGCGGAGGTGCCTATAGGGCTGTAACTGATCAAACCAGGGGCTTCCGCTGCGAAGTCCCTGAGGTGGACACCAGTGTTCGCATTTGGGGCACTTCCACCACCACTGGTAGGTAGAAGGAATCACAGCCACGAGGTTATTTTGCTGAAACCACAGGGAAAGCAAACCATCAGTAGACTTCCCATGGCCCTCAATCCTGCTCCTTCCAGGGAAGAAATCGAGATTCGGGGAGGAAAGCAAACACTCTCAAATATTGGCAACAAATGGCTTTGTTTGGAGAGTTCCTGCCAATCTTCAAGGGTTAGACAATTCCCCTGCTTCATAAACAATTACAGACCGTAATGGGGGGAAGCTCCCAGTCTAGTTTTCAAAGCCAGTCTAAGTTGGTACTTGCCCAGGCCTTGTCCCCTTTCATTGCTGGCTTGTGCCCCCTGCCGAATGTCAGTAGTCTCTCGGTCTCTGTCTCTCACAGTCGGGGCACATGCCCTCCTGAGGTGTAGGGACCATCTCAGCCCCTCCCCAGGCCCAAGCCCCTCTTCCTTCAGTGGCTCACAGCAGGGGAGGAATGGGACTGGCGTTGAGGCAAAAAGACATGAACCCAAAGCTGCTCTTTAACTTTTTATTGAGGGGGGGGAAGGGTGCACAGTTGGGGCTGGCGCAGGTCCCCAGCCTGAAGGTGAAGGTGGCAGCATCTTGTCCCCAGGCAGGGATACTCCAGCTGGTGCTCAGCCAAAGAATGTCAGGGCTCCCTGGAAAGCAGAAGCAAAGCTGGAGTGTATTCATGAGCGTGGGCGACGCCCTGTGCAGTGAGGGGCCTTGGGGGCAGCCCAGCTTCTGCCCGGGCCGGGTCTCTGGGCAGGCCCTGACACCTGCTCTACTGGGACAGGCATGCTTGGCAACCCTTGACAGGAGCGTTCCTACCTCGTCCCCGCAGGCCCTCCACAGCCCCCCCCTTCAGATATGGTCCATCCACCCAATTCCCACTCGCCACTGAGCTGCCCCCGGGGGCGGGAAACGAGGTGGCGGTCATGGGGTTTAGAGGAGTGGATGGGCTTCCGCACGGGAAGGCAGCGTGCACAGGGAGGTGGCAGGTGCCCCACTTACCAGCAGCGACTTCACGGCCCACACGGACTCCGGGCCCAGCTCAGCCACGCACTTCCTGGAGCCCTCCACCAGGTGATCCACGGGGATGCCCAAGCTGGCCAGAATGAACTTCAAGGGGTTGAAGCCCTTGAAAAATGTGTAGGCCCCAGTCTCAGCCACAGCATTGGCCTTATCCACCAAGGCAGGGGCCTTCGGGGCCGTCGGGGCCATCGGGACCGTCGGGACCACAGGCTTGGCCATGAAGAAAGCTGCAGCTGCAAACACAGTACAGAAGGGTTGCCTGCCTGTGCCCCATACCCCAGGAGAACTGCTGAGGGCCCATCTCCTCCAGGAGGTCATCGGGCCTTTGAAACCTGCCAGCACTCCTGCCACCCACCCCCTCGCCCAACCGCAGGCAAGGAGCTGGGTGGACAGAGGGTCAGGAGATGGCCTGAGGGTGGAAGGAGGAGAGGTGAGCCCTGTGGGGACCTGGGCAGGCGTCCCAGAGGAGGGGACACCTGGGCTTGTGCATTGGAAGATGACACAGAGAGCAGACAATGCTTCCAGACCAGGCCGGCACTCACACCAGGCCAAGGCTGGGAGAGCATGCAGCTGGTGGGTGAAGAAGAGAAACGGGGTGGGCAGGGGCGGGAGGCCTGAGGGCTCAGGCGGGGGCCCCACAGGACTGGCCTTAGGAGCCTGGAGCCCCAGGTACGGAGGCAGCAGGGTTAGGACCTGCTGGGTGGGGGCTGGGGGGCAGGCAGAGGCAGAGCCAGGGCCCCTGGTGAGGGTGGGAGGCCAAGGCCTGAGAGCACTCACTGCGGTGGCTGAGCAGGGCCACGCCGAGCACCAGGAAGGTGGCGGTGAGCTTCATGGCGGGTTGGGTGCAGCAGATGCTCCTGGGACCAGAGACACGCTTCCCAGAGTCTGACCCTGTGGGCTTCATATACCCCATCCTCGCCCCTCCCCAGGGCTGGGCCTCACCCACCCTGTCCCCCTGAGAAAGGTGCTGTTTGCTCAGCTAATAGAGCCCTGGCCAACTTCCTGCTCAGGCTGGTGGGCCCTGGGAATCCCATGCCCCCAACCCTGCCCGGGTTTTGGGACTTCCTCTTGGCTGGGCCTCTGAGTGCAGGAATGAGGCTGGGCTTTGTGTGCCCCAGGCCCCCCCCAGCTCTCTGCCCTTCAGGGAGCTCTCTGGCCTGACCCCATCTGGCCGCAGTGCTGAGGGCCAGCGGGTGAGGAAGGGGCAGGGCTGTGACCCCAGGCTTCCCTGTTCCCAGAGCCTGGAAATGTCAGGCAGCGGGGTCCTCCTGGCTCCTGGTCCTGGAGAGGCCATGGGCAGCTATCAGCGCCAACAGAAAGACATGGGACATCTTTCCATCTTTGAAGTCGGTCTTGACGCGAGTTCACACATCTCTCTCACCCGTAGAGCGTGACAGTGGAGAGCAAGCAAAAGACAAAACACACTTAGCCCGTGGCACAGGTTCACCAGGGGTCCTGGAATGCTCCCCCCTCCCCGGTTCCCGGGTCTCCAGGCCCCGAGCCTGAGGCCACGCTCACCCTTAGGGTTCCCTGCTCTCCCACCTGCATGTGGCTTGTGTGTCATTAGCAGCCGTGACTACACATGTGCACATGCATGTGGTCTCCGCTCCTTTTATACATCTTCCCTTGACTGTTTGGTTTGGGAAGTTTGCATTATAAATGTATGTTTTGTTGGCTATTGTGAAAGTAATTTTAATAGGACGTGTATTTTCAACTTGAGAAAATTCACCAAGGGGCTTTTGAGAAGGAAGACTGCTCACAAACCAAGAACAGGACATTTGTGTTACTGTGGGGGCAGCAGGTGGGAGAGGTAGCTGCCCGGCGGCGGCACCCATAGTGTCCGAGCCTCATCCTCTCACGGGGCGCTTGCCAAGGGACACGGCTCTGGGCAGCCCCCTCCTGAAAAGCCTGGGCCAGCAGACGCCTCACCCCTCCCGCGTCGGGGCCGCGCTGCCCCTCCCCACACCTCCCCACAGGCGGGGGTTCGGGAGCCTGGGGAAGGCCGGGGGCTTCTCACGGCCCCGCGGAGGTCTGAGGGCTCCTTAAAGCGGAGGCTGGTTTGGGGACGAGGGGAAGAGCAGCACAAGGTGGGTTAGGAGAACATGGACACGGCCCAGCAGTTTCTTCCAGATTAAAACCCAGGAGGCTCTGTGTCTGCCCCCTTCCACTTCCTGTGTCAACACAAGGCTAGTGTGTCCTCGGGCCCAACACATGGCTATGGTGTCCCATGCGCTGCTGGGGTGGGGATACGTGAGGAGAAACTTCAGTGGCAGTTGAGAATTGTCAGTAACGCTTCCTAAGTGTGTGTGGATGGCTGGGGGCGGGGGGTGCTGGTGCCGGCCCCAGCATGTTCTCATTTGTCCTCTTGTCCCTTTGAAACTTGGGGACAGGGGCCTTGCAAGAGCTGGCATGGCTCATGCCCGTGTGAGGTTGGGAGAAGCACTGGGAGTTCTCAGGGCTGCCCTACCACTCCGGTCCAGCTGCTGCGGAAGGACCCCAGACCCACTGGGGCCTGTGGTGGTCATGGGGACCTCAGAGGGCTGAGGTCAGGCTGCCATTCGGCGTGGGGGCCGGAGTCACACACTTTTTCCGATGAACATTTGGTGTGGGGATTGCGGGTGGGACTGCTCTCCTGATCAAGCACCGCCTGGGAGTGAACCTTCCAAACTGGGCTCACTGGGTCCTTGGCCCCAGTGATTGGCGTAGGTAGATGTTGGGATACCTTCCAGCATGCAGACAGGATGAGAGAAAGCTGACCTTAGGGACGAACAGAATGAGCCAGAGGCCGAGAGCAGGTGGAGGCTGCTGTCTGCGTGCTCCCAGCAGCACTGGCTACCCGGGCACAGCATCCCAGTGGCCCCCCTGCAACCCCTTTCTGGCCCCCTTTATCTTTAAAATACCCCCATCCCCATTCTGGCCTACAGTGTCCCTGTCTTCCCATGAGCCTACACAGAGATGGCAGGCCTCACATGCACCCCAAGATTTCTAATCCCCGCAGTTACCCAGCAAAGTGTGTCTCATAGTGCCTCCATTTTCCCACTGAGACCAAGGGACTTGCCTCTGGTTCCTGAGTCATAATGGTCAAGTCCAGGACTCCAGGCTGGTCCAGCCCTTTACCCACACTGGATCTCCGAGCTGGCCCTTCTGGACCATCTGCGGAGGGGCGGTGGGGGCAGCTGAGGGTCCAGCCTGGGCCCTGGTGTCCGCCTTGGTGGGCCAGGCAACACTTTTGTATTAGTTACCTGGGCGACTGACAACTCACCACATACTTGGTGACTGAAAACATCACACATTTATTTGCTCACTGTTCTGGAGGCCAGAAATCCAGTATTGCTGGGCTGAAATCAAGGTATTGTCAGGATTGCGCTCCCTCCAAAGGCTCCATGGCCTCGCTCAGCTTCTGGTGACTGCCAGCATTCCTTGGCTTGTGGCTACATCACTCCAATTTCTGCCTCTGGTCACGTGGCCTTCTCTCTCTCACTTGCTGTCACTGTCTCTCTGAAATCTCTCTCAACCTCTCTCTATGATTACATGTGATTGCATTCAGGGCTCACTGGATAATCTAGAATGTAATCTCATCTCAAAATCATTAACTTCATTACATCTGCCAAGACTCTTCTTCCATATAAGGTAACATTCAAAGGTTCAGGAATTAGAACCTGGATAGCTGTGGGGTGCTTCCAAGCCTACCACACCTCCAAGCTCTGCGTAGCTTCCTCCCTTTCCAGGCCAGCAGGTTGGGTGTCAGAACCCAGCTGACACAAGGAGAAGGTACAGGGATGGACAGCAGCCATCAGCATCCACCTGGGCATCCCCAAGCCGGCCCCTGCACACCTCCTCCTGCTGGGAGAGGGCTGGGGTGATATTGAGGTACCCTTACTTCATACCTCACTATCAGCCTGTCCTGGCAATGTTTCCAGGACATCCTTTGTGCTAAAACAAACATTGGCACCTGGCCCCACTCCTCCGAGAATGACGTACTGGAAGTAGCCAAGAACTCTGGTGGCCCCAGGGTGTGGGCTAAATACCAAATTTGAGCTTAGAAGGATCATGGGGCCTACCAGGCCGTGGGAGCCAGGCACTCAGGTAGGGTGCTGCAACCAGGAGCCGAAGGGCCCAGCCAGCCCCCTCTGCCTGGGCATCCCTCGGGGCTCTGACGTCAACAATCGCCCGCAGAGGGCGCCTGGCAGTTGTCCCTGTGTGGTGACACAGGCAGCAAGGTCAGCAGACCCTTCAGTCTGGCTGGGGCCACCATGCATGGCACACCACCCCTGAGGCCCAGAGATCTCCCTTAGTCTCTTACTCTTTCTGTCCGACCAGCACCAGTGCTTCTGAGTCCTGTCTGAGAGCCCATTAAGTGAGTTACTAAGCGGACTGCAGCAGGCTGTGGACCCCAGTTCTGCCTCTCGTGAGGATGGCCACTCTGGGCCGCCCCTGTGAGCGGCAGGAGCCCCCCGGTCCAGGCTATCAGCCTGCTTACCGAGCACCCACGAAGTTCTCTTGGGGGATCCTGGACGCCCACCTTTTGCTTTTTCTATGATAGCTCACTGTCGTGCGGTCTCCTTGTGGTCACTGGGGTTAGGGGCTGGTTTGGCCAGCCCTGCCAGCGTGATCTTGGGCTTGGAACGCCTGTGGTGTTGCTCAAGTATGAACTGCTCCTATTTCAATCTCTTTGGCTGGTGCGCATACAGGCCTGGAAACACACCCTGGTGCCATGAGTGCTGGGCATGGGTGGGCAGACTTAAGGGAGCCCCTCCAATAGCCTGGCCTTGGAGACCCCCCCGTCCACACCGTCGCCCTCCAGGGAAGTCCTTGTGGGCACTTCCAGGGCTCTTCTGGGAGCTGAGATGAGGCCACCTCGGTGGCTTTAAGAGGAGCAGGCCCTGGGCAGGGCCAGCACAGGAGGGTTGCTGGGCTCGCCTGCTAAGTGCAGAGCTGCGTGTCCTGCCCAGGGGTCACACCACAAATCTGCCACCGCCCACCTCAGCTCCTTCCTCTTCCTCATAGCTCAGTCATCAGGGCCCTGGGGCTCTGGCCAGTGTCACCAGCATGTCTTCTTCCTGCCTCTGTGGGCACCTTCACTTGGATAAATATTGATCTGGTTTCATTGAGCACTTCCTTCTGCCCCTTCCCCGTCCAGAGCCCTACCTCGGGGAGGGGGGGCAGGGTCAGCTGTGTGGGCTCCGGGTAAAAGTGCTGGAACAGCTGGCTTGCATGGCTTAAATTCAGCAAAGACAGAAATGCTGTTTTTTCAGAGAGCTGTCTTCCTTGGGGTTACAAGCTGGCAGCCGCAGTGCCAAACCTCAAGACACTGATTTGGGCTCGGAAACAAGTTGCTGTCCTCCTGGGCCTCCCATGAGGTTTCACTGGGTGCCCCTATTCTAAGTGGCTGTGCTGACCACAGCAGCCATGGCCAAGCCATGCCCTGTATAGTTAGGTACAGTTTATGTGTGTCAGCCTGGGCGGGGGTGGGGCCCCACCACCCAAATACTGAAGGTAAACCAGTGGGGGTTCCCTAACTAGAATGGGACTAGGGAGCGTGAGTAGTATCGCCTCCCGGTCAGCAGAAACATAGCTCAGAGAACATCAGTGACCTGCCCAAGGTCCTCTGGTCTCTTCTCAGGCCTGGTGCCCCGTGGGACTGGAAGTCACAGGGGCTGGGAGCAACCACCTGCAGGTGAGGGGATGTCCCAGCCCAGACTCCAGGCCATGGCCCCATCCACATAGAGATGTGCTCATTGCCACCCCAAAGAGAGGCCTGCTCAAAGCTGATGCAACACAAGTAACCCAAGGATTTCATAGCAATCCCTCTGTTACTTCTGTCTTTCAGAGGCCATGGAAGGGACCAGGATACTGGCTGTGCCCAAGAGGGCCAGGCCCTCTATTCCTGGGAGGAAGAGCTGCCTCCTAAGGGGACCACACTCTGCTACCCAGCTGCACAAAAATCAGCTCTGACAGGCTCAGGCAGGGCCCAGAGAAGTGCTGAGACGTCACCCTGGGCTCCTTACCCACCTGGCTAATTGCACCTTCACAGATGCGCCCCATCGCCTTCCAAATCCCTCCATTCTCTCTCTTCCCGGGTTCTCCGGGTTCTTCCCTCAACCCTTGTAGTAGCCCCTCCAGTACATCCCACAGCCACATGTGGTTTATGGCAAGCTTGGCCACCTCTGGCTCCAGCAGGAAGGGAACGGGGTTCCTGTCTCCCTGCAAATGCTGGCTCTGCCGCACAGTGGTGCTCGCCACTGCGGCCCGGGCGGGGAGGGCACCGCCCTGCAGCGATGCTGCAGCCAGTAGCTCCTAAGTTAGTGAGGAGCACAGCGGGTGCTCACTGGCTCCCAGAATTCCCCAGTTGGGTCTCAAACAAGGGATGTGTTAACATCACTGACCTGAATCCTTCTAAAAACAGGCTTCCCACCTCCTCTGCCTATTGTCTTCACTGAAGCCCCACACTAGCTAAGAATGCTCTGCCCATATCCTCAATGGCTGCAGCCCCAAAGGCCTCTCTGATCCCTGACAGGGGCGTTTGTGTGGGTGGGTGTCTGTGGGTGGGGAAAAGGATGGATGGATGGATGGATGGATGGATGGATGGATGGATGGATGGATGGACGGACTGGTGGGTGAGGAGATGGGTATCTTAGAGATAAGTAGATGGGGGAGTCAATGGAGGAGAGGGGTCTGGTTTGGATGCCACTGTGGACAGTGTCTTTCCCAGTTAATGTTGCTTTCGAAGGACATGGTGGGGTCAGGGCTTCCTCCTCAGTGTGGTCACTCTTGGGGGCATTTCAATAGTTATGCCATCACCAAAGCTCTGCAAGATGGCAATTCAGACATGAAAATGAGGCCCCTGGGGCAGTGCCTTGCCCAGGGTCACCCAGCCTCAGGTGCCACATCCTCCACGCTCAGCCCTGAGCGGCCCGAGCCCAGCCTGACCCATGCTCTCTGTCTGGCAGCTCAGGGCACCAGGGCCTCGCTCAGTTGTCCCCGGGCAGACCTCCCTCTCAGTGATGCTGCTGTCCCCTCTCTGAACCTGCATGTGGACATCTGGTGGAGAGGCCCTGTGACATGAGCGCCAGCCAGTACCTTGAACGTTCTCGGTGGCCTATTATATGGGCTGAGCACTCGGCCTCAAGAGTTGGCCTGGGACCAGCTGAGGAGGAGCGGCCTGGGGGTGCCACCATGAGGATGGAGGGGCCTGTGTTTGTGCTGGAGTACTGCTCTGGTAGACCGCTTAGGAAAATGATTTTTTCTGCATATCCAACCTGGATAAGGACCCAGCTGACGACAGAGCTCCTCCTCCTCTTCCAGGTCTCCCACCGCTGTCCCTGCTGCCCTCAGAGCCACCCTGGTGCAGCCCAGTCTCTCCCACCCAGGCCTCATCAGGCCCCACTCTGTTCCTTCAAGATTCGTGCTTCTCTGAGCATAAATACAAATCTGAGCACATCACCCTTTCCCAAAACTTCCCCCTGGCCTTAAAAAATCTAGCTCCTAAGTTTGGGCCTCCAGGCCCTGTGAGATGGGCCCCTGCCAACCCCTCCTCTTCACCCCCCCCCATTCTGAGCTGGCCTTCACAGCCAGTCTTCCCGTGCAGAGCTCCGCCCACGTGTCCCTCCTTATAGCAGGGACCCTGGCCTGTGAGTTCCATGGAGAACAGTGACTGCTGTGCCCTAGGACAGCATGTGTGGCTCAGAGGAGGGCCCAGGAGCTCTGCCGGATGCAGTCAGGATGGAGTCGATAACATCAAGGACCACTCCAGCGTGCCTTTGGCTTCTTCTAAAGGACTTGATTCATGGCTCTCTGGCAGAAGAGGGGATGGAGGGGAGAGGAGGTGGGTGGGCACTCCTGAAGAGCTGGGCTGGAGAGGAGGGGAGGGGAGAATATTCCTAGTAGGCAGGAAGGGCTGAGGGACCTCAAGATGGGAACACACCATTGCCCCAGGGCATGGCCCCCATGGCCCCTTCTGCCAGCTGAATTCTCTTTCCCACCTGGAGTCCCTGGTGCTCTGGGGAGTGAGGGTGGGCTAGGACTGGGGACACTGACTGCAGCCTTGAGCATCTAGCCCGAGCAGGGCCAGAGGAGCCCAGAGTGTGAGCACAGCCCCACTGGAACCAGACACACGAGAGTGGGGTTTCTACCACATGAGGATGCTTAGGCTGGCGTCCTGATGGCCAACACCGAGGCTGAAGCATTCATTCAGAGAAGTGGCTACATTCAGCCAATAATACCATAGAGTTAAATTGTCCAAACCCAATGGGAGGGCGGTCTTTTCTGTATTCACATTTAGATTTATTATAGAAGTAAAAATAACAAACCCACCAACCACCTCTTCCCACTAGAGTTGAAAATGAGGCTTGAACAGCAGGCATCACGCCAACAGGGGGGTGGGGTGGGGTGGACCCAGCAGGCCCTAGACCCCGGAGGAGTGTTAGAGGCCTGGATGGGGCAGGCACAGGGCGTGGCCTGCAGGGTGGCCTCTGGCTCCTGAGCTTTGCTGGGTTTTTTGTTCTCCTGGTGAGGTGCCCACAGGACTGCTGACAGCCCTGCCTGGCCCCCATGTGCCTGGGTCCAGCCCGGAGCCTGGTCCAGGAGTCATTGTTGACTTCCCCTCCTGAGCCCCTGGAGCTGCTGCTGGGTCAGCCCTTCCCAGGAAGCATGCTGAGGCTGAATCCAGATGGCCAGTGTCGCGCCCCAGTCTGCAGTCACCACTGTGCCAGACACTCCCTTGTGAAGGGATGTTGCACAGACATCACCTGGCAAGGCCACTTACAGCCCTGCCACACTCTGCTGGCTGGAGCTCATCTCCCTGGGTGGGGCCTGAAACTGGGGTCCCAGCTCAGACCCTGACCTCGGAGTCCAGGCACGCACTCAGACAGGAAGGTGACCCCAGGCTTGTGCTCTACCTCTCTGGGCATCCTGAGTGATCATAGGCACATGCTTCACATGGGGAGACGTGGGGAACCGGTAGCAGTGACCCAGCTTGGGCCACGCCCTCAGACCCATCGGCCACAAAGTTCCATGTCACTTTGGATATAAAGTAGATAGGAGAGCGCTTTTGTAGCCCTCCAAGCCCAGGCTGGGTGCTTCCTGGTATCCTGGTGCCTCTCTGGCGCTCTCTGCTGGTGGCTTTGGGGAGTTGTTCAGGCTCAGCTGCCTCTGCCGCCCTTTGGTGGCCTGTCCAGTGGCCTTGTGGGGCTGACAACCCAGAGGAGGAATGCCGAAATCAAATCTCCAAAGAAAGCTGAGACTTAACTGAGAACCCATTCATTGTAACTCAAAGACTGGCATCAAATTTATTATTATCTTTTGTTAAATATTTCAGATCTTTTCAGAGCACTGGGTGTACAAGGGCATGGTAGGTTTTCTTCCCAGTACATTTTTCGTGTGTGCGGTTGTGACAGGAGAGGTGGCACAGGTGGCATGCACAGGGAGGCGCCTGGGGGGTCAGGCTCTGCACCTGCATCATGCATGTGGCTTCTCTAACAGCCTCTGAACCTCTCTACCAGGTGAACCTGAGACCCAAGTCTCACAGTCATGTGGCATCAAAGGAGCAGGTCCAGCGGGGACCATGAAGATCGGTCACATGTGCACTGTAGGTATCCTGAAGACACAATACACACTGGGGTGGGGTGGGGGAGTCTAGGCAAGCCCCTGCTCGTTGCACGGTCGCCTGTCCTGCAAGCGTCTCGTGTGGTGGGGGTGAGGTGTCCATCTCTGTGGCGCTAACTGGGAGGAGGGTCTTCCTTCTTCTGAGGGTGGGGGTGGCTGGGCAGTGTGAGCTGGGGTGGGGGTCTGAACAGAATGGCTCCAGCCTCCAGAGGGTCCTTGACTGCTCCCTTGTGACGACAGACGCTTGAACTGCCAGGACACCGACATCGGGCAGAGACCAGGGGACAGGAGAAAGGGTCCTCCTGAGGCTCCTGAGGCCACAAGAACATCTGCTGATTGCCTGGTGGCATGGAGCCTTCTGCCGTGGAGTCCCTGGTGTTCACCGGGCATAAGGACCTTCACAGCTTGGGAGGTGCCTCGGGCGGCAGATCCAGGCCCCAGAGGGAAGAACCAAGCACTTTTTCAAAAGGGGCTGCACTAGACCGTCAGCTGCTTCTTCCAATTCTGGGCCGGCAGGTGGGGCTGGAGCCTCCTCCAGAAGAGGCCGTGGCTGCGTCTGCTATGATGGCACCAACTGGGGAGCAGGGGCAAGAACCGTCTAGATTCAGAAAGAATTTCCCTGGGCTCCCTTCAGACTGAAGTTTTAAAAAGTAAATTCTTCACAGCAGCTCAGTGTCTGAAGTTCTAAAGAAAATAATCCGTAGGCTCATTCCCACTCAGTGGAGGGTGGGTGTAAGGGGCGCCGCAGAGACAGCTGCCCCTGAGGTGGTGAGCTGTTCGCCTGGGCTCGGGAGGAACGCCCCACCCCCACCACTCCTCATTGTGCTTTGAGATGAGAATAAGGGACTGTCCCTTTAGCCCTGGAGCTGCAAGAGAGAAAGGCCTGCCCAGGGGAAGAAACAGCGTTTGAGGAGGGGGCCGGGAGGCTGCAGCTCAAGTCTGGCTTCGCCCACATCATCTGTGAATGTCAGACCCTCAAATTCCTCATCAGAAAATGGGGACCACGCTACCGGCAGCCGTCGTGGGAGGAGGCAATCAAAGGGACATCCCACTGGGAGTGCCTGGCCCAGGGCTGGGCTCTAGGGATGTTAAACTAAATGGAATCTGATGTGAAGGGGAGAAGGGTCCTGGGGGTCCATGGGGAAGTCCTGGGCCGGTGTGGTGATGGAGTTTGGGGAGCCCTGGAGCTTGGGTTTTGCTCTTCATAGCTAGGAAGGGGTAGACAGGGTGGAGGAAACGCCTCCTGGCTGGACCAAAGGAGATGAGCTCCCAGCCTGGGTCTCCAACCCTCCTCTTGCCCTGCCAAGCATGGCCCTGCCAACTGTGGGAGCCCAGGGCCGTGGGGGCCTTGCCAGAGCCTCCTCAGTAGATGTTGTCTGCGAAGAAGGGTGCGCGGGCCAGTGGGGTGCAGTCGCCCTCCCCACGCGGCCCCACCAGCTCCCCATACTCGCTGTTGTAGAACACCTGGCCTCCCTGCGGGCCCCGGTCGGGCCTCCGCCGCCGCCCCTGGGGGTCAGGGTGCGCCCTGGTCACGTCCACATTCCAGCCGGCTCCTTTACAGCTGCTGAGACAGGGAAGGCGGTGTCAGCAGGAAATGAGGGAAGGAGGGACTGGACCGGGCAGGTCTGATTGGAATCACCGAAGACATACCTGAGCTTAAGTGAGTGCAAAGCCAGTGGAAATACACCCAGGCTCCACTTAATTAGCAAACCAGACCCATGTGACTGTCGGCAAACACTGGAGTTTTCTCCATCCCGAGCCTGGGTGTGGGACGACGGAGGATGCCCAGCTTCAATCCCCCAAACCTGCTTCCCGCCCTGTCTTGCCACCTCCGTAAATGGCACCAGCATTGATTCCGTGGCTCACACACCTGGCCGGCATCCTTGCTCCCCCCTTCCTCTCACCCCTCATATCCAAGCCATCCAGGAGTCCTGTCTGTTCTAACTTCAAATATATCCCTGGCCCCGTCTCCACGTCCCACCCCTACTCTGGAGCAAGCGGCCATCCTTGCGCGTCTGCTCCGCCCTCCCAAGCACACCCTTTTCCCTCACTTGTCCCTCCCTCTAGTCAACTCCTCAGAGATCCTTGAAATTAGAAGATCTTCTCCCAACAGACCCTCCAATAGCTTCTTCCCGTCACCCTCAGAATGAAGCCCATGCTTCTCTCCCTGGCCTAGCAGGCCCCGCACATCCCAGCCTCTCCTGCCTCCTGTGACCCCATGGTCCTCCCGCCTTAGCTCTGGCTTTCTTTGAGTTCCTTGACAATGTTGTTCTGTTGCTTTTGTTTGGTTGGTGTTTCGAAGGTACTATTGCAAAGCTTGATGTCAATCTCTTTTTTCTTCCCGAGTTGGCCTTTTTGCCTGGATTCCCAGGATGTTTATCTCTAAAGTCTAATAGTTCACCTAAGATATGCCTCAGAGTTTACTGTCTGGGCCAGCTTTCCCAGAGGTAGAGTCAGGTCTTTTACTTAGGAGGGTTATCTCGAATTACAAGTTTAAAATAGTAATTCTGTTCCACTCTCAGCATTTTCTTCCCCAGAGACTCCAATTTTACCCATATTGGATCTTTTTCTATTCAATTTCTATATCACTTTTTTTTTCTTTTTTACCTCTATTAAATATTTCCACTTTATTTTCTTGACTGTTTTCATGTCCATCTTCTGGGTCCTCCATTGCAAGTCTGACCCCATCTATTGTCCCTTAGGTACCCTGGTATTCATATTTCAACTTCTTTCCTGAACTTAGCTTCCAACTGATATCTCCACACTGTCCACATCTATTCTACATTTTTATTTTTATTTATTTTATTATTATTATTATTTTAAAATAGATCTTTATTGATTTCAGAGAGAGGAAAGGAGAGGGAGAGAGAGAGATAGAAACATGAATGATGAGAGAGTCATTGATCTGCTGCAGCCCGCAACCCGGGCATGTGCCCTGACCAGGAATCGAACCCTGATTGCCTGGATCCTAGGTCGACACTTAACCGCTGAGCCACGCCTGGCCGGGCTATTCTACATTTTTAAATTTCTGATTCCTAGTGCAGCTGCTTGTGTAATTACATGTTTAAATCATTTTGGAGTGTTTATCACAGTTTTTCTACTTTTCTTTTTTGTTCATATAATATCTCTGTATGAATAGTGCTTTTTCTTTTTTCTGCTACTGATGATTCATGCTGGGATTTCCTAGACCAGAATAGCTAGTGACCCAATGAAAGGGGCTAGGGATGTGGGTGGCTTTCTAGATTTCTTCATTCAGGAGTACTGTATCACACCCACATCTGTGGTGTCACCTTGAATTCCTTCAACTGTGTCCTTCTTTCCAACAGCTCCTTTCATGTCCCGCATCGCATCGTATTGCCACCAGGGACCAGCCAGCCACTTAGCTGGGAGTGCGGGGCCCCCTCTTGGCTGCTGCTATGCTGACCTCCCACAAGCCCAGGGCTGGATGATATACCACACTGCGGGGCGTGGGATCTGGCATCCCAGGTGTCCACTGAAAGGGCTGGATGAGTAAGCTGGAAATGAGGACGAGTTAACTCCCCATGGGGTGAGTGCTGACCAGTGGTTAACAGAAAACAGGAAGGGACTGGGAGATAAATGCACTCCTTCCCGCCTCAGACCCCTCTGAGGCACATTCTCTGCTTGCACCTGTGTGGGGAACATTCCATGTGCCAAATGAATGCACCTGCAGCACTTGGTGGATCATCATGATATATTTCCAGTGGGAACCTGTACACGGCATGTTGCTGCAACCATGAAAGGAGTTTCTGTGATGAATGGCTCCCTTCAATGTGTGTCTGTCTTCTGGATTCTTAATATGATCTTGCTTCCGCAGGACTCTCATCGTCTGTGACTTCTTCCCTTACCACCAAGCATCTGAGATGCACGCCCCCTTCCTGCTCACTGCTCTTCAGAAGCAGCGTCTTCCCGCAACGGCGGCCCCGGTGCCTCAGACTTTCCCAGGAGCCCTGCTCTTCCTACCAGATCTCAGCTCAGTCTGGGACCACTGTCCCAAGGACCTGGTCACAACTCCCTCTCCTGGGGCAGTCCCTGTCTACCTCTCCTTCCGCCGTGGCTCAGGCATGGCTCTGCTGGTTCTAGGGCTGAGTTCCCTCCTTACAACTAGAGTCTCTCTCCTGGTTATGTCACAGGCTCTGAGTGGCCTTATTCTATGTGTGAAGATTTGAATTTAAGTAGCTATCATCCCTTCGCTTATCTTCTTATGGAATAACTTTTTTTTTTTTTTTTAGAGATAAAATACTGTTTGGTAAAGAAACATTAGCCAGAAACTATTTCTGTTAATGCAATTGGCATTAATGTCCCCAAACCAGGTTACTAATAGAGGTCACCAGATAGAATCGATAAAAACAAAAACAGAGGCCAACATGCCCCATTCAGATGCATAATTATTCCTGGGCATATGACCCTACAAATGGCAATGTTTACAGTCCTGCAAACTCTCCCTTTATAGGCTGCTGGGAAAATAACCAATAGTTGGCGTTGATCCCAAGATTGAATGTACCTGTTGAGAAGGGCTCCTTGTGGCTAACTGGGCTCAAATTTATAAACAGAGCCTAGCAGCTGTTGTTAGATAGGGGCCTCTCACACAAGCTGCACCGCAGGGAGAGGCCTGCATTGCGCTGCCTGCCTGCACTGCATTCCCACTGGCTGAGCCAACCCTTCAGCCAACAGGACTGAGACTTTCCTTGTCTAATCAGAACTGCACAGCTATATCCTCATAAGCATCTTCACCAACCAACCAGAGAGGCTCCATTCCAACCAATCAAGACAGTGTTTTTTGGACAGATCAAGCTGTGAGGATTTAAAATCCTCATTTGCATGAAGACTGACCAATCAGGGTTTGCAGCAGGGATTTCTCTCTCTATAAGTCAGCTTCCCTCTGACCAGGGAGAGTGCACTTTTCATTTCCACAGAAGATTACAGACTGCTGGTTCCCCTGCTGGAGCTGAAACACCACAGAGGGCTCACTAGTCCGGAGCAGAGCAGAGCAGACAGTGGAGCTGAGGTGAGTGGAGCAGCTGTCTAGCCAGAAGGGGGCCTTGCGCCCAGGGCCTCCTCACAGCCGTGCTAGGTCATAACTGAGCTGCAACACTATTGAGTTGTCTCACAGACGTGCTGTTCCACATCTGTGCTGTAATCATAATTGAGCTTTTTGCACTGAATAAGTTCTCCTCTTTCACTGCACCCTAAACTGGGAATACCTGTTGACATTGAACTGGCATCAGTGACCATTGGTTGACATTGGTTTAGTTGTAGAGGTCATAAATACACCTACCAGAAAGGTGAAAAAATACATCAACTATGCTAATGTGACACAAATAAATACTTGTGGTTTATGGTAAGATATTCAGTGACAACATATAAATTGATTAGAAAAAAGCATAGGCAAAAGCCAAGGCTGGCTTTAGGAAACTGTGTCAGACGACACAAAAGGGGCTCTTAGCAGAGATGCAGATGTCAAAGGTGGAAGTGAGTGATCTAAGAAAGCAGAGAAGAGCCCTGTTTTGTGTAATACTGTAGGTCTTGCCATTTAAACAACTATGTTGAAGTCAACTAATAAAGTGAATCAGTAGACATTTAACTATTTTATCTATACCCTTAAAAGTTTAAATATTCACAATTTTTGGGAGGGGTTATCTTCTTGGGAAAATGGTGGTCACTTTCTATCCAGGTCACCTTCTGTACAGGCACACCAGTGAGGATTTCTCTGTAGCTGTATTCTTATCAAAACAGGAAACCAGCCAGCTCCAGGTTACATGATCTGTCTGGCTCCACAGACCACTGGCCTAAGTCTTGGGGGCCTGGGGAATGGTGGTGGCCTTCCCTGGCTGGGCTGTGAGCACCGGACATGGTGGATCATACTCGGTTTCACAAAGAGGTGGTGTCTGAGCATCTGTCAGATGGAAGGGAGATGTGGGGACCAGAACCAGGTGTGCTGTGTCAGGATAGTGGTAGGGAAGGGTGCTCCTTTGGGAAAGCTGGTGGCCAAAGGCCTAGAGTCCCAGAGTGGATTGCCTTGAAGACACAAAAAGGCAATAGGGAGCCATGAAAGGTATCAGGTAAGAGAGTGACAGGCACACACAGGCCCAGCCTACCTCCCTGGACCCCTTGCAGGGGAGGAGACTCAGGAAGCCCTACCTGAGCCCGCCTTCTTGTCTGTGCCTGCTCTCCAGCTGCTCAAACTCCTCGGAGGCCAGCACCATCCCGCTGTCTGTCTGGTTATCCTGTGTGGATAGAACAAGCCAAGGCTATGAGACCCACCAAGGCCAGGCTGCAGGCACCTGCCCCAGGCAGGATGGGGCCACATGGACCTGCACTGCACCAACCTAACACCCATCTCGTGAGCACGAAACAGGTGTCTGTTCCCTCACTGAAGCATGCAGGTGGTCATACGCCCCACCACAGAGGGAGAGGCCGAGGCAGCAAAGCTAGGATGCCCCATGGTGGGGGACCTATAAAGCAGCTATGAATGTATTCAGGGTGCCAGATAGGACAAGGGTCTCGAGGTCTGGACAGTTCTTATTAAATGATATTCTTGCTAAATTTTAAAATGTAGCACAGTATTTTGCAGCAGTAAACAGGATGAGCTTGACAGGAACTCTACAGATAAATGAAGCCAACTGAAAAAAAGAAGTCAGCGTTGTCACTGACCAAATAGTGTACAGAAGCTATGACTAAGCTTCCCTTCAGGGAGACAGGGCTTTGGATATGGATCCCCTGTCTCCTTGCTGTAAGCAAATAAAGCTACCTTGTGACAACCACGTGTCATTCTTAAATAGAGCAATCCAAGCAGTGAACTCGCAGTGACAAGTATGGCAACTCAGATGGACTCTCCTAAAAGCTGTCCCTTTCAGCCTGGTTGGACACTTGCTGAAGCAGTGGGCAGCAAGCAGCAGCTCGCCCGGGGCCTGCTCGCTGTCGTCTCCACTGGATGGAGAATCTGCTCCGCAGGAGAGCCTGCTCGGTGCCGACCATCAGAATGGCCGCCTGGAGTGACCACCTAAACCTGTTTCATTCAGTGTTTCAGGGGGAGGTGGGGAGGTGAGCCCCTGTGGTTGCTTTAATTAGCATTTCTATTCCTGTTTGGGGGTATAGGGTTGTCAGAAAGGTGGTTTCAGTTCTGGTGCATGTTTGATTTCTGGTTGGTCGGGCAGGAACCGTCTAGGATGCCAGATTCAGAACTGAATAAAAAGCTCTGTCAATTTGACTTCAAGAACTTAAGTACTTATATAAATAAGGAAATATAACAAACGGGTAGATGGTAGGAAGCTGCCTGTCCTGTCCAAGGCGGCCTTACTCCAGGCTGGGAACCTACGGTGGGTTTGGGGAGCACTGTTCTACGTGCAGCTTCTTTTCTTCCTTGGGTTTTAGCACTTACTACCCACACACTAGCTTCTCCCCTGCAACGCCCACCGCTTCCACCAAGGAGGGCACTTTCTGGAGCACCCGTGCCAGGGTTGAACCCGATGGGAAATGGGAATGGCGCCCCAGCAATTCCCTGAACAACCACGAGCTTCCCATCAGACAGGCTGCACCACCTTCACTGAGGAGGAGCCCTGAGCTCATGGTCTCGAGCTGAGCTGAGATAAAGAGAGGGTCTTTCACCTAGAAGACAAGCAAGGCTGAGCAGCGAAGATTTGGCCATGGGGACTTGGGGGCCAGGCCATGGCTAATGGTGGAAAAAATACATGCTTGCGGTTATATGGGAAGAATTACTAGTTTTATCTATGAGATCTTCGAATAAGACTTTCACTGCTCTGAAAAATAAGAAAAAAATTACATGCCACAAATCTTCAAAGAGTCCCACTGATGTAAAGAGATGTTCTATGAGCAGGTGTGATTTCAGAAATTTTACCACCAGTGTGGTAACACAGGCCAAATATTCTAAGAGTATTGAAAACAACACACACACACACACAAAACTAAGATTATCTGATTGGATTGGTGCCAGAAAAAGGGAGAAAAACATGCTATGATTTAAAAATGTAGTTTGAGCAAACTTCACTGGACTTGCAAAACTAAGCAGGTAGAATCAATCACATGTCTGTATTTTGAGTAACAGAAGCCAAAAGGGTGGGCTTCCTAGCCACGGGGTATGTGAGAAAGGTGGAAATAACGAACTACTTTAGTAAGGTTTGGAGCGGTCCTGAGAAGTGATTTACTGGTTTCTTATACATTCACCTTCAGGATGGTTTTGAGGTCACTGACTCTGGGCAGGTGCACAGTCACGCATTCCCTGTGTCAGAGTCCAACCAAGTCCTGAGGACTCCTGAGACCTCAGCCTCTTTTCTGAGCAGCCCATTAGCTCCCCTTCCTCTCTCTTCTAAAGTTGTGGGGGTGGCGGGAGGTGGGGCAGGTCGAAGTGAGAGAGCTCGCTCTCTGCATCCACAGTCAGGAAAAGGTGCTTCTAAGCTGTGTCCCCTCCTTGAGGGTGGCCCCCACTCAGCTTGGGCACAGGCCCCTGTGGCTTTGGGAGTCTGCTGACTGGCAGTGGGATGGGCTGCCGGGCACTCACCCTGCTGCGGAGGCAGTGAGAAGTAAGCAGCCCAGTGATTTGTCACAGGCAGAGGCAGCCACGGAAGTTTAGGAACAGACACCGCACTGTTGGGGTGCAAGCTGGAGGGAGACAGGTGCAGGGAGGCCACACCTCTTTTTAGCAGATTGGGCCTGAACTGTAGCATGCTAGCCAAGCTATAAAACGAGGTATCCTGGGCTTGTCCTCTGGCTCTCACAGTCCCACTTGTCTGGACAGGGTGGGGCCAGCCTTGGGGAGGCCTCCTCAGTCCCTCTTCTCTAGGAGTCCAGAGCCAGAGGGCTGAGAAGAGCCGGGACCTATAGCTGCTGGAGCGAGGGCCGTGGCTGTATGCATGAGGAGGGCACCGGCAAAGCAGCTGAGAGACTGGGGTACTGCAGGAACCCCCAGCCCCCAGCATGGTGAGGCGCAGCCTGAACGCACCCAGGGACAGCCGGCTCCCTTGCCTGAGCTGGTTCCTGCAGCCCGCCTCCTACAGAGAAAGCCTGGAGGCCCTGAGCTGGGGTGCACAGCCCTCCCACTTACCACCGATGCCTTGTAGGTCGTTGGGGTCATGGGAAACTCTTCGAACGTTTTCATCCCGGAGGAACCCTGGGTCTGAGCCCCTCTGGCCAGGCTCCCAGGAAAGGACACACAATTGTAATATCTGTGGGGAGAAAACAGAAAGTGCTGAAGAAATGCACCCCAGCATCCCTCCTGAAAGCTCGAGCCCCCTCTCCCACCCTGTCTCCTGCTGGGAGGGACCCAGGTCTGGGGTTGTGTGCTGCCCTGGCCGCCCCCCTGGGTACCCTCACACTTCTGCAAGAGGATTAAACCTCCCGAGGGCACTGCTGGGGACAGTGCAGAAGGGGAGTGGCGGCACCCAGCGGGTGTGGAGTCTGGGGAGGCCTTCACCAGCCCCGTGCCAGGCAGGCAGTCCTGCAGGCCACCGCCTGGCCTGCGAGTGCGCACGGGGGTGTGCGTGTTGAGGGGTTGATGGAAGGAGCCTGGCGAGAATCAGCTGGCTGTTCCTGTCCTGGGGCCTGGCTGGGATCTGCACTGGGGCAGAGGGGCAGGAGTCTCAGAGCCTCCCCCTCAGCAAGGCCAGTGGGAATGAGGTGTCACTAAGAGAGCCCTCCAACTGGAACTCTGGGACCCCAGGCTACGTTCTCAAACAGAGATTCTGGTTAGTGGGTGGCCTACCCTCCTCTCAAGGATCCCTTGGCGCTCATCACCCCTCCCTTTTCTCTTCTTGAGATGCAAAGCCAGCCTGGCTACTGTACCCCAGATGGGCATTCCCTCTAAATTGGAGAGTCAGGGGGGCTGGGAGTGCAGGAAGACGGAGGGCAGAGAGAACAGCAAGGAGCAAAGTTGCAAGGCCAGGTGGCCCTGCAGGCCCCCCTCACCCGACCAGGAGGGCATTGCCAATACCAGCACTGCCATCTGAAACTGCTTTGAAATTACAGCGATCTCTCAAGTCCTTGTCGTTGGCTTTATCCTTGATGACTGACGATAAAATACACCATGCCTAATCTGCTTTCTCCTCACTAGGGGGAACCCCTGGACCTGGGAGGGGCTGACCTGGCAGCCAGGCTGTGCCGGTGCAGGCTTGGCCAGCTGCCCTCCTTGGTGGCGTCAGCCTCGGGGACATGCAGGGCTGTGGTGGACGCCTGCAAGAAGCTGCCCTCCTCCAAGCTCAAGCTGCAGGGTGCCATGCAGTCCTCCTCCTCCTGGTGACAGGAATGGGAGAGGTGGCTAGGGTCAGAGGCCACCGTGCCCCCTCAGCCCCAGCCCAGCACTCAGGGCTGCTGGAGTCCCCGACCTGAGAAGTGCTTCCCTCTGAGGGTTGAGCATTAAGTGAGCCAGGGGAGCAGGCCCAGCAGGAGCATCCCCAGGGCGCCCCTGCTCTGCAGCCTCAGGAACCAGCACCAGTGCTTCCCACCCTCCTCTTGAGGCCGAACTGGATGCCAAGTGCCATGGCCTGGGTAGCAGGCCTCCCTGCTCACTGCTCCAGGTCCCAGAGCACCGTGTGACCCTAAGCCAGTCCTGAGCGCCCCAAGGGGAGTGACCACAAGGCAAGGGCTGGTGCAGGGACAGAGTGGCAGCAGGTGTGGGAAGGGGGGGTAAGCAGGGAGGAGGAACACATCACTCTTCTGCCTGGAGCAAGGGACTCCTCCAGGGCCAACAGGGCTCTCACCATACCACATGACAGCCCAAGTTGCTGCAGCAGGACACAGCCGAGAGGGGCACTCACCTGCCAGCCCCCACCCTGGAGCAGGTCCCCCAGTATCTCCACCAGCTCTGAGAATGCAGGCCTCTCTTTGGGGTCTCCAGACCAGCAGCTTAGCATGATGCGTCGTCTGGAGGGAAATGCTGCTGGGCTGGGGTGTGAGGGCCACACCCTGCACCAGCAGACCCGGTCCCCCCACCTCGGCCCTCACACCCACCTGCCTGTCCCCTATCCCTAGGGCTCAGGCACCCGCTGTCCCTCCTGCTTTCAGGAAGGAGAGGGGTAGAGAGAGAGTATGTCTACAGGCCTCTATCCCCACCCCTGCCTGCATTACCTCCCTACTCCTGCCCCCTACCTGCATATCTACTTCCGTACCCACCTCTCCTGACCCCCAAAGCCCGCTTGGTCAGCAGAAGACTCACATGGCAGGAGTGGCCAGCTCTGGGGCCCTCATCCGGGTGCCCTCTTTCAGCCGCTGGCAAAATTCCTCGTTGATCTGCACCCCTGGGTACGGGGAGGCCCCTGACAGCAGGAATGGGGTGGGGGTCGGTGGGGGGCAGGCAACTACTGCTCAGCCCAGCCTCCCAAATTGCCTCTGCCCTGGGGTACTTGCCCAGTAGCTCCTGGCAGGGGCCCTGGCAGGGGCCGGGGCAAGGCACTCCCCTCCCCCAGGGCCAGTTCTCTTTTGGGGTAAAATAGGAGGGAGGCACCGCCTGCTAGAGTTGCAGCAAGCATCAATGCTTTAGTGAAAACAGGGTTCTGGGATCATCAGGGTCCTAGGGGCCTTTTGGTCTCCTTCTGCCCCCCTAGGGCAAGCCACACAGCAGTATGAGCCAGACTGCTTCCACCCTTGCTCAAAGCCCAGCACAGCTCCCATTAGACTGAATTCCAGATACTCACCCAGCCTGCATGGCCCAAAGGAGCTGCAAGGCCACCTCTCCTATCTCTCGCTGTATCTATTGACCCCAGCCCTGCCCACCTCCAACCTTTAGTGACCCTGGGCCTGGCTGCCCTCTGGCCCTGGCTACTGTCCTTCTAGGCCCACTTGCCTCACCCCACCCCTTCACCAATCCAGCCCCTCCCAGACCCTCTGGCTCACACCTAGCATCCTTCCTGGGCACTCCCTGCTCTTGCTTTAGTAACAGCATCCATCCCAGTGGCCATCCAATGCTTTTACTTTCCCACTTGCTCACTGCCTTGCCCCACCCTAGCATAGGGGCTTTATCTTGGTCCCAGCAGGGCCCAGGTTCCCATGTGGGGCTTGCATAAGTAGGTGGAGACCCAGAGTGAGCACTGAGCCTCCTGCAGTCCTTTCCCCAGCTCTTGGGCAAGAGCAGCATCCCCACAGCAGATGAGAAAGGGCTCAGCCAGGGAGGGAGATTTTGGAGGACCCACTATGACTCTCCCTCTGAGACCTGTGGTGAGTCAGGGGGCTGCCAAGTGAACACAGGCTCTGTCCTGGCACAGGCTGGAGCCCAAGACCCTCCAAAGGTGCCAGGATGGCCCATGCAGGGGGATAGGGAGGGGGGTTCTCAAAACACCTGCCTCACAACGACCTGGCTGTATGCTCCAGGGTTGCCCAGCTCCCTGCACCATAGGGGCTGGTGGTGCCTGGAGCCTGTGAGCCCACCTGTCCCCTCCCTGCACCCTGCCCTGCACTTACCCAGGGAGAAGATCTCCCAGAGCAGCACCCCAAAGGACCACACATCACTCTGCGTGGTGTACACCTTGTCAAAGATGCTCTCAGGCGCCATCCACTTCAGGGGCAGCCGGGCCTGCAGGAGGCAGAGGAAGTGTGTCGCACAAGGGAGGGAAGACAGGAAGAGGCCAAACCCTATGCAGCCACCCTCCAGCCCCTAGTTTCTCCTGGACTCTGGGGCCATGCCACAGCTTTTGGCTGGCTCCTGCAATTTGCCCTGCTCCCGTCACCCCCCCAGAAGATACTTGGCACCTCCCTGAAGGCTTCCTGTCTGCTGCTGTCCTGGGTCCATGCAGCCCCTCTTGGCCCCTGCACTCTCCCAGAAGATCTTGCACCCGTCCTCCAGCTCCAGACCCTCAGTCCAGCTTCTGGAGGAACTGGGTCCCTGCAGGCCTTCTTTCCCCCACCTCATCCACTCACTTGGACCCCACACTTGGAAGCCCAGTGTCACTTCCGGCCCCTCCTCCTGTGGCTCCTAATGTACTTCCCACCATCTGTCTCTCTCCCATTGATGACCTCTACCTGGGATCCCTAAGGGCCATGGCCCTTCCTCACTGGCCTCCACATCCACACCAGCACCCCACTCCTATCTTCTCATAAACCCCAGGGGGGCTTCTGGAATGCACTCCTGCCCCTCACTTCCACACATCCCACCTCCTGCCCCTCACCTCCAGACACCCCACACACCTGCCCCTCACCTCCCTGTGCCCCTACACCTGTGAATTAGAGTGAAAGAAAAAAGCCTTCTGCATAGTGGCCTATCACAGACTGGACCCATCCTGGCCCTTGCCTCCCTCCAGCCCTCTTCCTTCTCTGGGGCAAACACTTAATCAGCTGTGGGTACTCATTCAGGTGCCTGCCTGACCACCTCTGAATGCCACCAACAAACACACGGCAGCTAACAGCCATGTGCCTGCCCTGCACCTGGCCAGTCCATCTCCAGGGTGGACACCATGCAGGGTGTCCCTCTGCATGTGCAGCCCCCACAGGGCAGGGACAGGAGTCAGTGTCCAACTAATGGACCAAGGTGCAGGCCAGATACAAGCTCCTATTGGAGCAACCTGGTCCCTAGACCTCAGCTCCTGTCCCCATATGCCTAGGTGGGTCATGTGGGTCCCCACAGGCTTCAGACCTTCCATGTGGACAGCAGTGAGCCTCCCACACCTCTCCTGGAAAGGAGGCCCACGGCCTTCACTCACGCTGCCTTTGCGCACGTAGTCAGGATCCTTATAAATGTCCCGGGCCAGGCCGAAGTCACAGATCTTCACCACATCGCTTTCTGATAGCAAGATATTCCGAGCAGCCAGGTCTCTGTGGATGCACTAGGGGCAAGAGGAGGTGCGAGGGGCAGTCAGTGAAGGCCCCTTGGGCTATGGCCATGACCACGTGGGCCCTGCTCCTCCCACCACAGATCTTTGTGCACCCCCAGGACTCCCCATGGAGAGTGCTGTCCCATGAAGTTGTGGGGACAGCCGAGGAGGCTGAGGCAGGCCAAGCTGATTCCACATCCAGCTCTGCCACAGATGAGCTGGACATCTTGGGAAGTTATATCCACACTGTGGGCTGTCTTCTCCTCTGCCAAGTCGGGGAGACACCTGCCTCGACCTCGGGGTCACTGTGGGGTGAGCTAGGGCTGCTCACATCATGGCATGCTGGTGGGTCTGTGCCCTTCTCCCCTCTGAAGGGCCTGCCAGGGCAGTCACCTTACGGGAGGCCAGGAACTCCATCCCTCGGGCCACCTGGAAGCTGTAGCAGACAAGGTCTTCCATGGTCAGCGGGCTCAGCCACAGGTCCTCGGCTGCATAAAGGAGCAAGGTGGGCTCAAGAGAGGGTCCCCTCCATGATTCCCATCTTCCACGCCACCCCAAAGGGAGTGTTTGTTCATCCAACCCTTGCTGCAGCTTTCTGGGCCAGGCCTCTGAGGCCCCTGGCACTAGCTAAAAGCACCTGGGCCCTCTCTCCACGACTCAGTCTCCACTCTGTACAACACCCACTACTTCCAGGTCAGTGAATACGGCTGCATTGCTGGACCTCTGCACTTGCTACGTCTACTTGTCTGCCCCCCCCCCCTTCTGCAAGGCAAACTCCTATTCATCCAGTGATGCCCAAATCAAACATTAAAAGTTTCTATGAAAACTGGCCCCAAGGTGCCCTCCCTTCCTAAGGCAGAACCCATTACATGCTCTCCCCTGTAAACCCCTCTTCCAGCTAAGCTCCTCCGGGAGGGCCCTGGGCCACATTATCCCACAGTCCCCTGGTCATGGGGCATCATGGTGCCAGGCACATTTGGGGCAGGAGGAAGCCAGGCTCTTACCTTCTTGGACGGGAGTGGCCCGCCCCGCCTCGCCCTTGCCCATCAGGAGCCTGGTAAAGAGGGCCCTCTCACTGCTCCCGGGCCTCCTCCGATCAGCTTTGGCACCCTCCACCATGGCTCGGAAGCGCCTTCGCCGCTCGGGGGATTTCTCCTGCGGATAAATCAAAGCGGGTCCGAAGCCTCTTCCCTCCCCTCACCACGGCAGAGGCATCACCCCCTGCGCACCTCGGCACCCCGCGGCCTCACCGCAGCACTCTGGCCCTGCAGGGTGCCCACTTACTGCATAGGGGCTGAAGGCCTCCCGCTTGGCGCGCAAAAAGTTGGAGAGGTTGCCGTACTTGCAGAACTCCACGATCACCATGAGGGGGCCTGGGACACGGCAGGGCGGAGGCCGGGTGCTTGGTGAGCGAGGCCCCCCGGGAGGGCCAGCCCTGCAGCAACGTCCCCGCCCACCACCCCTCCTCTGCCCCAGCTCGGCAGGCGCCTCGCGCCCCCCCCCTCCCCGGGCGCCCAAGCTCCTCACCGTTAGGCTTGGTGCACGCCCCCAGGAGGTTGACCACGTTGAGGTGGTTACCAATGTGGATTAGGATCTTCAGCTCCGACATCAGGGCGCGGTGCTCGCTAGCTGTGGCGCCCTCTGGAGGTGACACAGGGCTTTCCCTTGGTGCCAGGTCCGCCCGCCTGGGCCCCAGTCCCTGCGCTTAGCTAAGTCACCTTTGGTGCTCTCGCCAGCCACCGGGACGCAGGGTCCCCAGCGCCGCCCAGCCGCCCCTTTGAGGCAGGAAGTTCAGGTGGGATTGGGAAGGATTACTGCGACCTGAGCCCCAGGCCCAGCTCGGGCTCCTATGGACTCCCTGCAGAACCTTGGGTGAGACCCTGGCTCTGAGCCTCAGTTTCTCTTCCTGCACCACATCGCTCCCAGCCCACCCAGAGCTGCCGCTCCTCGCCAGCTCCGAGGCCCCTCCACCGCTGACCCCACACCTTTCAGCATTTTCACGGCCACAGTGTCACAGCTGCTGCCCTTGTTGATTCCGAAAGCCGAGGCTTCCACCACCTTCCCGAAGGCCCCGTGGCCCAGGACTCGCCCTGTGGGGGCAGGGAGCAGGTTCCAGGTGAGCGGCACTAAGGTAAGGGTGGAGACGGATGGGCAGCAAGGGCAGCCTGCGTGGAGGGCCCGGAAGGAAGGCCCAGGGCGGCAAGGAGCCCATCTGCCCAGGACAGGAAGGCCCCGGACAGGTTGGGAACCCCTCTGCCAAACAGGAAGAGCCTGGAGAGCAGCGCGGGCAGGAGGAGAGGAGAGGCAGACAGGAAAGCCTGCATCCTCTCCCAGCAGGTGCCGCGGCCCACCCTGCTCGGAGCAGCGGGGGGTGACCTCCAGGGCCTGGGAACTGGGAGCCCTGGCTGTGGTTCTGGGGCTGCACTCTCAGATGGGCAGGGCAGGCCGGGGGGGCCAGGCGGGACTTTCTGGCATGAGTTCTGAGAGTGGGTGGGTTGCAGGGCTCCAGCCTGCTGCTGCCTCTGTCAGGTAGGACAAGGCGGGCGGGGCGCGCTGGGTGCTGGCCTCACCGAGGTGCAGCCGATCCCGGGGGAACTCCCACTGGCTGGCATCGTAGGACAGGTATTCACACTGCTCCTCCAGGGGTACCTCCCCGGGGTCCATGATGATGGACAGGTAGCCGGTCTTGATGTCTGCGTGGGTTGGCTGGGAGCAGGGGTGGGGACAGCCCATTGGCTAGGGCACACCTCCAGGACTTGGGTGACACTGTGTCCAGGACAGACGGGCCCTCCTTCGAGGCTCCATCAAGGAGGGGACAGTGGGGCCATCTCTGGTCGAGTGAGAGCCCCACCGGGAGGGGCAGGGAGATTTCCGGGGAGGTGAGGCCTCCAGGTGAGCCGGGACAGGGACCTTACTCCTTATGTTTGGGGCTGGCCAGAGTGGAGAGAGACCCTGTGAGGAGCTGGGGATAGGAGCTCACCCTCCTTATGTTGCAGAAGATGATGAGGAGGAGGACCCAGAAGAAGACGGCTATGACCCCGGTGCCCACGAGGATCACGATCTCCATGCTGCCTCGGTCCTCGGAGCCTGGGCGGGCAGAAATAGCCGTGTGTGCGCCTCTGCATGTGTGTGTGTGTGTGTGTGTGTCTGTGTGTGTGTCTGTGCCTCTGTGTGTGTGTGTCTGTGCCTCTGTGTGTGTGTGTGCCTGTGCCTGTGTGTGTGTGTGCGCCTCTGTGTGTGTGTGTGTGTGTGTGCCTGTGCCTGTGTGTGTGTGTGCGCCTCTGTGTGTGTGTGTGTGTGCCTGTGCCTGTGTGTGTCTGTGCCTCTGTGTGTGTGTGTGCGCCTGTGTGTGTGTGTGTGTCTGTGTGTGTGTGTGCCTGTGCCTGTGTGTGTGTGTCTGTGTGTGTGTGTGTGCCTGTGCCTCTGTGTGTGTGTGCCTGTGTGTGTGTGTGTGCCTGTGTGTGTGTGTGTGTCTGTGTGTGTGTGTGTGCCTGTGCCTGTGTGTGTGTGTCTGTCTGTGTGTGTGTGTGTGTCTGTGTGTGTGTGTGTGCCTGTGCCTGTGTGTGTGTGTGCGCCTCTGTGTGTGTGTGTGTGTGTGTGCCTGTGCCTGTGTGTGTGTGTGCGCCTCTGTGTGTGTGTGTGTGTGTGCCTGTGCCTGTGTGTGTCTGTGCCTCTGTGTGTGTGTGTGCGCCTGTGTGTGTGTGTGTGTCTGTGTGTGTGTGTGCCTGTGCCTGTGTGTGTGTGTCTGTGTGTGTGTGTGTGCCTGTGCCTCTGTGTGTGTGTGCCTGTGTGTGTGTGTGTGTCTGTGTGTGTGTGTGTGTCTGTGTGTGTGTGTGTGCCTGTGCCTGTGTGTGTGTGTCTGTGTGTGTGTGTGTGCCTGTGCCTCTGTGTGTGTGTCTGTGTGTGTGTGTGTGTGCGCCTCTGTGTGTGCGTGTGTCTGTGCCTCTGTGTGTGTGTGCCTGTGCCTGTGTGTGTGTGTGTGTCTGTGTGTGTGTGTGTGTGTGTGTGCCTGTGCCTGTGTGTGTGTGTGTTGCGGGGGCACCCCCCGCGAGCGCCCCCTTCTGGTGGGCACGCCTGTCGTGCCGTGGCCACAAGAAGGCGCGCGGTGCGGGCGGGGGGTGGGGCGGCCGGGCGCGGGGCGAGGCCGGACCTTCCACGGCCACGCTGGCCGAAGAGTTGACGCAGCCCTTGGCGTTGCACACGCTGCACAGGTAGCGGCCCGCGTCCTCCTCGCGCACGCGCTGGATGCTCAGCTTCTGGTTGGAGTCCGCCAGGTCGATTCCTGCGGGAGTTGGGGCGCAGGTTCGAGTCCAGGCGGGGCCTTGGCCTCCTGCACCTCCGCACCCCGAGTCCGGGGCCGCTCCCTACCGGACTTTTCCTCCAGCAGCCTCTCGTCTTTGTACCACATGATGCTGGGCACGTGTGTCCCCGCCACCGGGCACCGCATCTCCAGGGAGTCGCTCACGTTCACCAGGAGGTCGGTCAAGTTCTGCGTAAGCCGCGGGGCTTCCAGGGCTGGGGGCAGGAGTCAAGAGGGAGCTAAGTGGGGTGCAGAAAGCCAGAGGCCACCAGGAAGGGGGCCTCCAGAGAGGAGAGGGTGGAGACTGAGGGCACGAAGCTGAACGAAGGGGCCGAGTTGGCCCCCTTGGCCCTGCCGGCCTCACCGTGCACCGACAGGTACTTCTTGTGGCAGTGCTTGTCGTGGCTGTGACGGTCCTGCACCTCGCACACGTAGTCGCCCTCGTGCTCGGGTGCCACGTGGGGGATGGTCAGGCTGAGCGTGGCGTGGCGCGCCCCCGGCGCCGCCTCCTCCAAGCTGGCGGCCAGCGGCGTGGCAAACAGGTGCACGTTCTTGCAGTCGAGCAGCAGCGGGTTCCCGTGTGCGTCGTGCAGTGTGGACAGGTTGAGGCGGTACCAGCGCAGATTCTCGTAAGTGTAGTTGTCGGCCTGGCAGCTCAGGCGCACGGCCTGGCCCTCTAGGGGCTCCTCCGATGGCTCCGATTCAATGCTGAAGCCGTCGGGGATGGCTGGAGCGGAAGGGAGAACCGCCCTGACATTGTGACTCGCCCGCCAGGTGCTTGCTCTTCCTTTCCCATTGGCCTTGGGACTCACTCAGCTCTCAACCAAAGGTACCAGTCAGGTAGATGTGGGCCAGGGACACCACCCAGAGTCTTCTTTACCCCTTCACCCCCCTCACTGACCAGGGACTCCGATCCACAGAAGTCAGCCCCACAGGCTCTCCTCCTGCCTGCCTCCTTCCAGCTCTCTCTTGGACATGCCCCAGCCCACTCTGTCCCCACCTTTCCCAGCTGCTGCCTCTCCCAGTAGCCCCATCAGTAAGATTTTTGTCACCAGACCCAGGGTGGGCCTGAGTCTCCATCCTGCCTTGCCACCGTCCTCCACACCCCACCACTGTCCTCTCCGTGGAGCAATCTCATTGCTTCATTAGCTTTCAGCTTCAGCTTTCTTGCTCCGATTTCCTCTGGCCACTCCTCGTCAGGCTCCTGTGGGCTCCTCTCCCTCTCCCCCACCCAAAGCATTCTCTCTGGCTCCATCTCTCTTCCAGCACCCCTCTCCCAGACACCCTTGGGCCCAGTGACTTCCCTTTCATGGGCTTCTTAACTCTCCTGAGGTCAGTAACACGTTTGAAAAATCTGAGGAATCTATGGACCTTCTCCCCATGGCAACACACACCCATGAGCCACCTCTTCAGATCCAGGGCTTGGGAAGAGGGTGGGAGGGAGGCAGAGTTAGGTGGAGCTTCAGGGAGCAGGATGGCACCCCTGGTGAGGAGGTGCCTCCAGGACTTAAGGCAGAGGGTGCCACTCCATCCCGGTGGACCAGCATGGTCTCCAAATCTATCCCTCTTACCCAGGCGCAGGGCCTCGTGGGCCCTGGATATCTCTCCTGGGTGCCCCACAGTCACCAGAACCTGAGTGGTTCCCAACCTGGTCTCATTCTTCTCTCCCAGGAGACTCTCATACCCGCATGGTCCCTGACCTCCACCACAACCGCCCAAGTCACTCACTGGTCACGTAGAAGTAGATGAGCCGCTCGTCTTGGCCCACCTTGTTGAAGACCATGCATTTGTACATGGCGGACACATTGGCGTCCTGGATCACCAGCTTGCTCACCGTCTGGGCAAAGCACAGACAAAGGATCTGTTTCCTGCCTGTGTCCCCCCACCCAACCTTCCCTTTCTGCAAGGAAGCCGTTGTGCCCATCAGAGTAATGGGGGAAATGGAGGCTCTGAGCTGGAGGTGATGGAGTTCAAGGCCAGGGATATAAGGCATGGAAGAGAAAGTAAGGCCTTCAGGTAGCAGAGGGAGGGGCTCGTCAGAAAAGTCAGGGGACAGTGCTATGGACAGCTGGCATCAGCAGTGGCTGGGGTCAGACAGTGGCATAAGGTACGGCCAGAAAGACTTCTGGCTGTAGATGTGCTTAGGCTGTGGCCATTTGAGGAGAGGACAGGGGCCTAGTGGTGCTGGGCCAGTCCAAGCCAGGGTCAGGATTCAGGCTGGGGTCACATCAAGGGTCAGGCTGTGGCCTAAGATGAGCAGCAGGTCATCGTGTGAGATCCTTGCAATAAGTGCACATTTGCTCCAGGGCTGCCCACAGCACCTCTCTCAGTGCCCTGGGTAGTGGCAAGAGGAGGGGCTGGGTCCTAGACGTCCAGAAGGACTCTGGCCTAGGGGAGTAGGAAGCTTGGAAGCAGGGAAAGGAAGAGGGCCACAAGCCCTGCCTACCATCCAAAGAACCCCCTACTTTAAGCTGGGCACTTCCTGGCCAGGCCTGGAACAGGAAGAGCTCTGGAGGTGTGTAGGAAAACAGGAAGTGACTGTAGGAAGTGGGTGCCTTTGTTCAGTCCCTCCCCTGCCTGGCCTCTTCTAAGTGTTGCCCCCAGGCTGGGCCGGAGCTCAGCAGCCTTTGGTGGGGACCAGGCCAGCCCCCAGCCTGGAGCCAGTGGGCAGCTGGAGCCCATGAATCTTATCTGTCTTTCTTGGGAAGGCAGCCGGAGGTGCTGCCCCCGACATGCGGGCAGGAGAGCTGAGGCCCGGAGACCTGCAGAAAGGCCACGCACTCAGCTGCTGTGTCAGAGCCCTGCGGGCCTGGTGGAAACCGAGGCGGGAGAGGGCTCCCCCCCTTCCCTTCGCCTTCTCCCTGCCAGTCAGCAGCATGGCTGGCCCATACCTTGTTCTTCCCCTCCACAAACTCGGTCCAGCTGTCTAGGCTCTCAATGGGGTTCACAGCGTCCTGCGTGGTCACCTCTCTCCAGTCCCGGCACTGTGGCATGCGGTCTCGCTGTTGCCGCCTGCTGCTGGGGACCAGGGTGGACAAGGACCAGTCAGAGGCATGGGCGGGGAGGGCCCACAGTGGGGATAAGGTTGAGCCTTTGTCATATTCAGGGCTGTCTTCTGCATTGCGGTGGGTAAGGCTGGCCTTTGGCCGGGGTGAGCAAGGGGTAGGAGCATTTGCTTCTGGAGCACCGTCTCCACTCTTTATGTCCAGGGCCCTGTAACCCACCCTGTGGGGGCTGCCAGACACAGCTTTCTGCGGCTCCGTGGTTGCCCTCCAGCATGTTGTGCCCTCCCAGCCCCCATTCACATGTGCGCCTCCTGCAAAGTCACCCAGATCCCCAAGGGAGCAAAGTTAGCACTCCTGCTCCAGGAAGCCCTCTTCCCTCCCTCCCTGCAGCCCCTCCTTGGGCCAGGTGGGATCTGGGTCTCCCACTAGGATTTGGGGCCCCTGGGGAGGCTTGTATCTACCCCTAGCAGAGCACAGCGGCCCCAGAGCACTGGCAGTTGGTAAAAACTAATGGTAAAGCATCAGAGGGAAGCAAATTTGAGGTACCAGCAGTGACCCACAGCCTTGTGATCTAGAAGAATCTCTTATGAGCCTTGGACATTGTGGGCTCAGGCCCACAGGCCACCCCTACTTAGCCTTCCACGCTGATCATGCTGGGGCCACAGCCCCTCTACCAGTGCTGCTGCCTTGTCCCCTCCCTTGGTTCCCAGCTTCTGTCCTTCCCTAGCCTGTGACCGACCATCCAACCCGCTAACAAGGATCTCTTGCTAAATGGCAAATATGACCTGAGACTCCTCTGCTCAGCACTCTTCCCTGGCTCCCTAGTGCCTTCCAGACCTCTGCCTACTTTTGCACCCTCCTCTCCTGTCCCCTGCTTGTCCAAGCTGTCTCTGCCCTGAGAGTTCTCCCCAGCCTGTCTGTCCTGTTGGCGCTGAATTCAGTGTAAGCATGGCCAGCAGCTAGGCAGGCTCTGCTGCTTAAAGCTGTGACCTTGGAAAAGTCACATCCCTTCTCCAATCCTCAGTTTCCTTTTCTGTAAGGGATGATTGTAAGTGCTGCACAGATGAGCTCATGAACATGGGCATGCTTGGTGTGCCATGTGGCTCAGGACAAATCTCGTGAAAAGTGGCCCAGTTCTGCCCGCTTGGCAGGAAGTGTCCTCCTGGATGCCCAGAGGCATACTCCTTGGTTCTCTGATGATAGTTTTGTGCCTGGGGGCTTTGCTCTCCAGGTAGGTGGGTGGGCCTGACTAATGCAGGGAGGGTCTGAGCCTTGCTCAGATGGGATGATGTCAGGGATTGGCTACAGTGCAATCATGCCAGGGTTTGAGTTTAGAGCAGGGCTCCTGGGAGGGGTGAGTGGCAGTGAGTGGAGGTTATGGCTGAGTTTGGGGACAGGGCTGGCAAGTAGGGAAAACAGGCTGGAGCCACACTCACAGGCTGCGCTGAGTGAAGGTCTTGCAGGGCGTCCACGGCCGCCAGTACCACTGGACGCTGAGAGGAGGGGGCACCCCGTAGGCAGTACAGGTGAGGGCCTGTCGACTGTGGCGGGAGTAGATGCTGGGGGAGGAGGCCTCCTTCTCATGGATGTTGGGGGGCACTAGAGGCACAGGCAGGCAGTTGGTCAGCCGGCCACTTGACCACACCCACTGCCCACCTACCCCTCTTCCATCCCACCCACCCCTACCATTCACCACCAGCTCCAGGCTGATGTTGCGCTTCAGGCCGGCCATGGAGTTCCACAGGGCAAGCGTGTAGATGCCTGCACTGGCCTCTGTCACTTCCTTGAGCACCAGGGCATGTGGACTGTGGCGCCCCGAAACAGCCTTTCTGTCCTTGTACCTGGCCCAGGAAAGGAGTTCAGGGTGCTTCATGGACCCGGCCCAGCCCCATCCAGGCACGCTTTCCCTGCAACACCCCAACCCCTACAATGGGAATGTACTGTCAGGAGGCAGGACCCCTGCAGACCAGGAGGCTGCTGGGAACAGGGTAGGGCAGCGGACTCTGCACTGGGGAGCAGATGGCCTAACAGCTATGGAGGTGGTCTCCATGCATGACCACAACCCCAACAGGCTCAAGAACACTGAGGTCTGCGACAGCATGCTTAACAGTCCCTGCTCCCCACTGCTCGGTGCATGTGCCTTCTCTCTGGCCATCTGTGGCCAGGGCCAGCCTTCGGCAGCCAGGCTCAGAGGCCTAGCACAGGAGTGTCCTTCCCCCTTCCCAGTAGGCCCTGTCTCTTTCTCACAGGTTTCAGTGGTGGGTGCAGTGAAGGAGGGGAGGTACAGTCCCCGGGGAGCACAGCCTGGACCCTTACCATGTTGGGGCCTTGCCTCTCTCTCGACTCTGCTCTTCCTGGAGCTTGCACTCACTGTTCCCCCCTCCCTCCAACATGCAGTCAAGTACCCAAGCATCAGACATAGTTGTTCTGTGAGCCTGGGGTCACAGGGCAGGGCAGGGCCGTGCCGAAGCCACACAGCCTGCGGGCTCTGGTACAGAGTCCTGAGTCTGCTGCCTGCCTCATCTGTGATCCTAGCAAAACCCTTCACTATCTCAAGCCCCGTGTCCTCATCTGAAAACCGGGGGAATGAAATGCACCTTCTGGCAAGGCTGTGAGGTCTAACAGAGGTCTGGCACTTGGTGTCAGCCTCCTGCTGTGCACACAGAGGGCGCCTCAGAAGCTAAGGACCAGCCTGTGTGTCAGCTCCGTTTCCACCCATTCACTTATTCATAATCATCACTTACTCAAAGCATGGGCCCCTGTGGGGCTGTGGTGACCACTAGTGCCCTGGGGAAAGTGTCTCCATGAACAATGGGGCCAGCTGAGCACTTCTTGGAGGGAGATGTTGGCCAAGTGAGAAGAGAAAGACCAGATGTGGTGGGAATGGGATATGCAGCCAGCTGATCGAGGATCAGGCCTGGGCCAGATCCCAGGTGCAGCACAACCAGCCAGCCACCCAGAGCAGGGTCAGTCCTGATGGCCTTGGAGGACAGGAGCCAGGGCCCCAGGTGTCTCCTGGAGGCCACACCTGTGAGGGAGCCTCCAGGCTGCATCAGTGCCCTTCAGGACCCTGCCTTAAGGGCCTTGGTCTTGCACCAGGTATCCCCGATGGACCCCAAAGTCTGTGGCCTCAGAGGCAGGGTCACACCAGGCCCAGGACCAGGGGATCCTAAGGCCCTCCCAAGAGAAGCGTGCTTCCAGTGAACTGAGCTCCTGCTGAGAACGTCTGGAGCATCTACATGCCCAGATCCAGACTTTCAGAAGAAGTTGTTCTGTCTGAAGGAAGGTGCCCCAGGCTAAGGCAGGCAAGGCTCCTCTGGCAGCTGGGGAAGGACAGAGCAGGGCCTCCTAGGGGTCTATGGGCTCAGGTAGAAATGCCCTTCCCCTTTCCTGGCCTGTTTCCTCATCTCTATGATGGAGGTCAGGCTAGAGTGTGACATCCCAGGGCTGGGCCACGTGGACTGCTCAGACAACCTGAGGGTACATGGGGGGGTGCTGTGCCTTCCTGAGTTCTGGGGGAGCTCTTGGGAGTGCTGAGCAAGGGCCGAGCAACCACTGAGGGCCCCCCTCACTGACCCCATGACCTTACTCTTAGGTCACAGACTAAAGCTGGGGTTCAGCAGCCTGCCTCCATGAACTCACTCACTGCCACACAGCTCAGGCCTAGCTGAGGGCCTAACAATCTGTGAAACCCCTGTGGCATCTCTGAATTTCTAGATAAGGGGGCCCTGGGGTGGCAACCTGCTTGGAGTGAGGCCTAGGAAACCTGAAGCCATTGCCACAGGGCAGAGATAGAGCCCAGCGCTGTGCCCACCATACCCCTACACAGCAGGAGGCTGGCATTTACCAGTTTCACAGTTTAGCAGCAACTCCAACCAACCTTCCCTTTGGCTGAATTATCACATTATATGCATATTCCTTAGAGTGTCTTCAGAGGAGTTCCTCACAGGGTCTCAGGGCATAGGCCCTGCCTGGGAGGATGCTGCCCTTCTCACTCAAGGTCAGTTCTGGAGCAAGGCCTGGCAGGTAGTGAGGGGCAGAAGCCAGTACTGTACCATTGAAACTCCGGTGGGGGGTACGCTGCAAGCTTCACGGGCAGTTTCACCAGCTTGTCTCCCGCCGTGGCTTCCAGGACAGGACCCTTGAGCCACTCAACGCTGATGAAGGGCTTTTCTGCCAGATGGGAGGCATCATTGTAAATCCAGGGGCTGGCATCGCTTACCCACCACTGCCCAGGGACTCTCAGCTATGGCTCTGCACCCCCAGAGGACAGACACTTGTAGACTGGGGCTCGCTCTGTCCACCAGGGTGTGGGTACCAGGCAGGCCATCCACTCACAGCCCTCCCTTCCCCTGGGCTAGACTACACACTGCTTGGTGCACTATGACCTCTGACCCTGGGCCCAAGCTGCACATGGACCCTTGTTCCCCAGGCTTGATGACTACCTGGGCCCTGCTGGGCACGCTGACCCAGTCCAAGACGTACCGTGCACAATGACCTCGGTGCTCTCCCGGAACCGCTGGATGCCATTGTTGGCCTCGCATGTGTATGGGCCCAGGTCGTGCTGGCTGATGTTGTGGATGGTCAGGATGCTGGAGAGCTCTGTGTGAGTCTGCTGGGAGCGCCGCTCTGGCACCCACTTCCCCCGCTCAGCCTGCCCGTGCCCAGGGGAAGTCCAGAGTCAGAACAGGCAGGCTCTGGCAGAGCTGACCACCAAAAGCACACACCTAGCTCAGCCAGCAGTGCCTCCGGAGCCTGGGACCCGGACCCAGAATTGTCCTTAGGGTGGGAGAACTTCCCCATCAGACCAAGGCTCCTGGGGCAGAGCTGAGTCCTCACCTCCTCTGTACAAAGGCCAGTGTGTGCCGGGCCAGGGCAGGTGTGGGCGGTGACGGGGACTTCTGACAGGGTGGGCACAGGGCAGGTGTGGGCAGTGATGGGGACTCCTGGAGGTGGCTCAGGCACAGCCCCTGCAGCTGCTGGCCTCACCTGCTTCCCTGGGTAGTCCCAGTCAAAGGTGACGCCGGAGTTGAACTCGGCCCACACGGTACAGTTCAGAACCAGCTTTTCCCCGACTAGCAGCTCCATCGACTTCTTGGGAAACAGCTGGATGTCATAGAGCTCGTTGCCTGGTGACACATGAATGGTGACCCCCAAGCCCCTCACCAGGACAGCGCAGAGAGTGCAGGGCACAAGGCACCCACCAAGACCAGCTGTGGCACCCACAGCCCCATTACTGAGAATTAGGGGTCTCTGCCTTCCCCACCCCAGGATGTGGGAGTGGTCACTGGGCCATGACCCTGTGGCCCCGGCAGTCCCTACCTGTGATGTGCACGATGAAAGGGTTGGATAGGAAGGACCGGCCACCCCAGGTGGTCTCACACTGCAGGTACAGGGTGTCGCGCAGCAGCGGAGTGGACACCCGCATGCCCCGGCGGTCGTCCCACACCACGTTCTGCCCATCAGGCTGCAGCACTGAGCTTTGCTGCAGGGACATGGTGGCCATCAGCACCTGGCTGCCCCTTCCTCCCGGCCAGATCAATGGCTGCATTTCCCAGGGAGAGGACAGGAGGGTTGGATCCCGGGTGGGGGGGTGGGGGGGCTGTACCGAGCGCAGCGTGATGTTGAGGCCGGGGATGGACACCAGGCAGGGCACCCACATGGAGTCCTTCCTGTTGACCAGGAGTGTGCCTGGCTTGTTGATGAATGGCTGCTCCAAGTCTGCAGAGAGGGAGCAGTTTGTGGGAAGGGCAGGTGGAGCTTGGGAGGTCTCTGCCCAGGTGGGGGGCACAATGGCAGTCCCACAAGGTCCGTAGGCCGGGGGGTGGGGGTGCCAGCTGCCCCCCCAGGACCTTGCCTACCACCTCGTTGGCTGCAGGAGCATGTGGGGCTGGGCCCCTCACCTCTTACGAATACATAGGTGCTGGCCAAGGTGGTGCCCTCGATGCGGGCCTTGATGTACTTGTAGTAGCAGCCATAGCTGCCCGTGTCGTTGGCATGGGCCTCGGGAAGCAGCAGCACCTTGCAGTAGGGCCTGGCATCTGTGCCTTCGCAGTCTCGAACAAGCCCCATGTCTTCGCTGTCCTTTCCCCCTGTGGCTGGCGCTTCCTGAGCCCCTGGCCAGGCCCACTGGAGGGGGTGCTGCCCCCTGGCAGAGGATGCAGAGGTCAAGAGGGGCCCCACTGCAGCCCCAAGGGCCACAGCTTGCCCAAAGCTTGTCTCACCCAGACGTCAGGACAGCCCAGTGCTAGGGCACACACCATGGACCCACAGTGGGGCACTGAGTCCCCGGGGCCTCTGCCTGGCGCCAGGGCCTCAGTGTGGCAGGCTGGCCCGCAGAGAAGCCTGGGCCTTGGTCATAGCTGAGCTGCAGGGAGAACATGCCTGGGGCCTTCGAAATAGGGTAACTGGCCTGGGCTGAACAGTGGCTGCAGAAGTGGATGCAGGGTGACCTAGGGGTGGGAATGGGGTGGCCTGTGCTCAGTGTGGGGTGACCCAGGGGTGGGTGTAGGGTGACTGGTCTGTGGTCCATGCAAAGTGACCAGGGGTGGCTGTGGGGTAGGTGGGTGCAGGATGCCTGTGTCTGCAAGCTCCCAGACCCACGCGCCCGGGAGACCCTCTAAGCCTTGAGGCTTCTCTGCCCTGGAGAAGAGCGACCTCCTGGGCTCTCGGTCACCATCTCCTGCCTCAGTTCTTAGTCTCCTTTGCCTGACAGACAGGAGGGACCCAGGCCCCTGCTCCTCTGGCAGGGGGCCGAGTACCTGCAGGAGATGGACAGGCTGTCACTGGAGTCAATGACGTGCGTCTCCTCCGTGATGTTCAGGGTCGGGGGGGTCATGGAGTAGCCACTCACCAGGCCTGGAGAAGACAGGGTTAGTGTGGCACTGGGTCATGAGTTCACATGATAATGTCAGTCAGGTGCAGACCGCTCCCTAGGCAGGGGCTCTGGGCAGCATGGACAAGGCTGCTCCCAGCCCTCAGCTACTGGCTCGGCCCCACCCAAGTGAGCGCTGATGGAGGCCTGGATTGAGCCCAGACCTCTGGCCCCATATGAGCAGAGCTGCCAGCACGGTGTTGGCTGGGGATGTTGCAAACCCCATCCTACATTGGGGGTGGCCTACATGCAGCGTGTCACCTCGGCCTTGTGACCCCCACATATCTGCCTGAAGGCCCCTCCTTTCTGCACTTCAGGCCCATAGCCACTGCTTGCAAGGGCTTCCTGCACAGTGCAGACTGTCCCCAAGCATGCCCGGAACCGAGGGCTTCAGCTCCCCCAGGACCTCATACTCTGCCAGGCCCACGGAGTCTGACTCATGGTTCCTCAGCTCCCATAACTTCTGTCCACCCTCCAGCCCCACTAGCTGCCTCAGCCCCCCATTCTTCCCACAAGCACACAAACAACTCCACCTCGCCTAGGCGAGAACCCTTCCACAGCCCTTCAGGACACTGGCCATTGGCCCTGCAGCTCCTCACCCCCCCTCCTCCTACCAGGGAAATGGCATGTGCGTGCATGCAAGCGCATGTGTATAGGCGTGCATCTCGCCAGGTGTGTCTGTCTCTACCTACGGGCATGGATCTGTGTTTTTGTGGGGTTGGTGTATATGTGACATGTCTCTGACATGTCAGTGTGTGCACATATGGACTTTGACATGTTACAGTGTGTGTGTTGTGTGTGAGAGAGAGAGAGAGAGAGAGAGGGAGAAAGAGAGATTCAGGCAGGCCCCAGGGAGGTCTGGATCTGGAACTCGGGCAGATGTATCCTGCCAGGACCATCCTGAGACAACAGGAAGAGAGGATTGCATGGCTAGAGGCCCAAGGCTGTGTCCTGTCCCTCCCCCCAAGTCCCTGTCCTCCTGGGGCGCAGAGCCCACTATCCTGCCCCAGCCTCTTCCATCCCAATAGGTCCAGCTCCTCTGCCCTCCCCCATCTAGCTCCCGAGGCTCGGGGCTCCACCTTAGTTGGTTCTATACCACCCTAACCCCCCACACTACAAACATCCCTAGGAAGAGGCACCTGGGCAGTACCTTCCATATACCAAGATCTCATTTTGGCACCAAATGGAAAAGATGGCCAGGGCTGGAAAACCCTTATCAAGCATCTAGTCCCATTGTACAGGCAGGGAAACTGAGGCCCACCAGCAGGAGTGCACTGCTCCCCTGAGATGCACTACGACAGCTGCAAAGTCCCTCCTTAGCCTGAACCCAGGGCACTCCGGCCAGCAGCACAACCCTGGGGTCCTAAAGTGGGAAAATGGCCCTAGATTCTACTCCCAGGGGCTTCTCCATGTGAGCTCTGCCACCAGGTCCACTCTAGGTGTGTGCCTGGCCGTCCATGCACACCAGACCCCCACTGGCACCACCTGGGCTGCTGGCAAGGGGGTATCCACAGTGGGGAGGCCCTACTGGGGTTGTGAGGGGCCGGGAAGGAATCCAGGAGGGCAGCTCTGACCTGGGCCTCAAAGGACAAATGGGATTTCCCAGGAAACTGCATGAAGCCACACTAGGCAGACAACTGGCCTCTGAGCTACGGGAAAGGGGGCAGGGTGGGCTTAGGTTTGGACCTGTAGGGGATGAAAGAACTGGCTCCCCCAATGGATGGCATGTGTCACCAGAGGAGCCTCAGGCGCCAGCACCCCCTGCCCTGGGACCATGCATTCCCACAGTGATGCCTGCAGTGTTGCCCTGGGTACCCCGGAGAGGCTGAGGGTTCCCTCTCTGAGTGCACATCCAAGGCACACCTGCCCTTAGCTATGAAGCTGTAGCAGATGTCACAGATGTCAAAGGCTCCCCTTTGCTTCTAAGATAAAGCAGGGCAGGTCAGGCCTCTCCCTTCTGCCCACTTCCCCTCTCTTCAGCTTCACCTCCTGACACGTCTCCGAGAGGCGAGGACCTCTCATCGTCATCCCAGAGCGCCAGGCTTCTCATATCTGGAAGTCTTTTGCCCAGGACATTTGTGCTCCTTCCCTCCTAAGAAGCTGCCTTGTTCAGGTCTAGCTCATGCTATGGAGCAGTCACTGTTGCTCAGACAGTGTCAGCCTCTGCGGGGCTCCTGCTGGCTGGCTGGCTGGCTGGTGGATCGGTGGGTGGGTGAGTGGATGAATGGGTGGGAGATGGTTGGATGTGTGGGTGCTGAGTGGATGGATGTATGGGTGAGTGGATAGATGAGTGAATGGGGGATGGGGGTGGGAGAATGGATGGATGGGGGAGTAGAGGAGTGGGAGAATGGATGGATGGGGAGTAGGGGAGTGGGAGAATGGATGGATGGGGGAGTAGAGGAGTGGGAGAATGGATGGATGGGGGAGTAGAGGAGTGGGAGAATGGATGGATGGGGAGTAGGGGAGTGGGAGAATGGATGGATGGGGGAGTAGGGGAGTGGGAGAATGGATGGATGGGGGAGTAGGGGAGTGGGAGAATGGATGGATGGGGGAGTAGAGGAGTGGGAGAATGGATGGATGGGGGAGTAGAGGAGTGGGAGAATGGATGGATGGATGGATGGATGGATGGATGGATGGATGGATGGATGGATGGATGGGGGAGTAGAGGAGTGGGAGAATGGATGGATGGGGAGTAGGGGAGTGGGAGAATGGATGGATGGGGGAGTAGAGGAGTGGGAGAATGGATGGATGGATGGATGGATGGATGGATGGATGGATGGATGGATGGATGGGGGAGTAGAGGAGTGGGAGAATGGATGGATGGGGGAGTAGGGGAGTGGGAGAATGGATGGATGGGGGAGTAGGGGAGTGGGAGAATGGATGGATGGGGGAGTAGAGGAGTGGGAGAATGGATGGATGGATGGATGGATGGATGGATGGATGGATGGATGGATGGATGGATGGATGGATGGATGGGGGAGTAGAGGAGTGGGAGAATGGATGGATGGGGGAGTAGGGGAGTGGGAGAATGGATGGATGGGGGAGTAGGGGAGTGGGAGAATGGATGGATGGGGGAATGGAGCTTGTAGAAGCTTCCTCCCTAGAGCCCACCGTACCACCAAAGGAAGTATCTGTCCCCTATACTAATGCTGTATAAAAGAAGCATCCACTGTGCATGTCAACCTTTCTACCAGTCCAGGTGAGTCTCTTCTTTGTTGCCATATGCCCTGACTTGCCCCAGTGCCCCTCTGTCTTCACTCACTTCCACTGGAACCTGCATGATCAGCAGACTTGCTATAGACGTCACTGTCCTCCATCCTTCCTGCCTTAATGAAATGTGGCTTTCTGAGGACACCACCACCCGCCCCTGCAGTGGTTACTGCTCTCCACTGCACACACTTGACATTGGAGAACTTATGGCCACCTCCCCTTCTCCGAGGGCACCACCCACTGCCCACTAAAGCTGTCATCAGTGGTCTTGGTCACTTCCCCTCATTCTCTGCTCCTGGCTCCCCAGCCCCTCCGCCTCAGGCCATTCTCCATGACTTCAACATCCACACAGATGACTCACCAGCACCCTGGCCTTTTCGGGCCTCATTCCTACTGCCCTCCTCCCACTCACCCTGGGCCCCTCACTTCCCAGGCACACCCTGGACCCGGTCCTCACCAGAAACTGCACCATCACCAGTGCCTGTCTCCCTGAGCTTCTCTCCTGCCCCCTCTGCCTCCTGCTAAGTGCCCTTGTCCCACCACTGCTAAGTCCTTCAGCCACATCCAGGGACCTTCCCCACTATCACCACCTCCTGGCCTCACCTTGCGCTGGAACAGCATGGCCCATGGTCCGTTACTGCCTCACCCTCCACCCCAGCCCTGTGGCACCACCGTGCCCCTTGGTGGCTCAGCACTTTGGACAAAGGTGGAGTCCCACACTGCAGCCCCCCTTTCTCTTCCAGTCGTCAGACCCTAACCCCTTAACCCGGCCCTGGGGCTGCAGCTCACGGTGGTTTTGCCCGTCCTCTGCCACCCTGCCCTCTCAGCATCTTCCCACATCCAAACCCCACCCCCTAGCCTGGTCCCTAAAACCCTCGGACACTCCCACTCCCAAGGCCAAGCCCTCCCTCATGTCAAGAATCCCAGCCCCCTGGACCTGACTCCTTTCTCTTCTGATCACCAATATTTCTCTAAGGAGTCATCTGTCTTATAAACAAAAATCAAACCTCCAATTCCTTGACCCTACACTCCCTTCCGGCTGCTGCCCCTTTCCCATTCCCCTTCATAGAAAGCTCTGCTCTCTGTCCCCCCCCCCCCCCATTTGCTCAGCCTCCCACTGTGGTGCAGCCCCGGCCCCTGCCTCGTGGCCTCCCACAACCACCAGGCTGCAGGACAAGTGGGCTCTCGTGGGCAGGGAGCAGAGCTGTCCCTTCTCTGCTGCCTTCTGTGGTCTCTCTCCCCTCCCCCCCTTCCCCTCTGCCTAGCACCAAATGCTCTGCTCCTCAGTATGTTTTCCACTGGTCTCTCCCCTAAGTGTCCAGATACCTCCAAATTCCCTATCTCCTGCCCATACTGCTTTCTCAACTCCAGCTTAAAGGATCCAGCTGCCACTGTTTGGCTACCCCATGGACATCTGAGTTCCACATTTCTGACCCTGAACTCCAGACTCACACCCTCTCCAACCCTGCCAGACTCCTCTTCCATAGCTTCCATCTCCCCAGACGGAGTGGGTGACCACCTCTCCTGCCCTGGCCCTTCTGTGGGCCACTGAAGCATCTCAGAGCCAGGTCCTGCTCTCCTCCTGGGGGCTGCAGCCTGCCCACGGCACTCGGCTCCGACGTGGCTCCTGGGGCCCGCTCTCCACCTCCACCTCTCACACAGTTGTTAGCGATCATTTAAAATCATATTTGTGCTTTCTTCTCAGTGACTTCCCAATAAACTTTCAGGAAAATCCAAACTCCTGACCCTGGGCTGGCCCGACCCCCTCTCCATGCCCCCTTGGTCCACTCTGCTGTTCACACCCTCCAGCCGCCAGGCCTGAAGGCGCCTCCATAACAAGCCGCACTTCTCCTAGCCCCCCACCCCAGCCCCCAGCCCCCTGCACACACCTCTGCCCCTGGCCTGCCTCCCCTCACATGCCCTGCACAGCTGGCTTCTCCTTTCGCTTGGATGCAACCACCTCGCCTCAGCCTCCAGGTGGCCTGCCTCATCCTTCTCACAGTTCGTAATTACCTATTTACTTATTTGTTTAAGTTATTTTTTCCAATTCCTCTACTAGACCGTCAAGTTTCAGTGGGATAAGGCGAAGACAGTCCTCTTTTCAGTGCCTAGCACAGCACATGGCACAGAGTCAAGGTTCCATAAATACGCGTTTAATGAGTAAATGGATGAACGGATGAGTGGAAGGAAGGATGGAAGGAAGGACAGCCAGATGGAAGGACAGATGGGCAGGCAGGTGGATTGACGGGTGGATGGCTGGATGGAAAGAGGGAAGGAAGGACGGCTAGATGGAAGGACAGATGGGCAGGCAGGTGGAGAAAGGATGCATGGACAGAAAGGTGCACAGGATGAATGGGTGGATGGGTGGATGGAAGGACAGGTGGATGGCTGGCTGGCTGGCTAAATAAACTTCTGAGGTCTTCCTTTGGGTTGGAACTGTGTCAGGCTCTGTTGTTCCTTTGGAAAACACGTTCCAGTTTTAAAGCCCAGGATGCCTGGTGACCGTGTGTACTCCAGGCTGCTCTGCAGCTGGGGCAGATTCGGGCCTGAGGGCTGCCAGGCCCAGAGGCTCCATGTTGCCCAGCCCCCACCTGCAACCCTGAAGAAGGAGCATCCTTCCTGCCTGGCTGTTGTCTGTCCCTGCTGTCCTTCCCTTCCCGCAGCAGGAAGTACTGTCATCCTGGCCTCTGCCGCACTCCCCCTGCCTTCCTCTTCCTGGCCCAGGAACTGGCTTCTTCCTTCCCCTGGCCAGTGGCCCTGGCCCCCCAGGCCGCGGCAGAGCAGTCAGGCAGGCACCGAGCCGAGGTCAGGGAGGCCAGAGTGCACACCTCTTCTCTGCTGTCAGCAGCCTTGGACAGCGGGGACCCTGGCGTCAGCCACATGAGGCTGCCTGTGGGAGCAGCACACTGGGATCCTGGGTGAGGGGTGGCCAGGAGCGGCAGGAAGTCTTGTGGGTTAGTCACTGACCATGGCCCAGCATTCACTGCCTCCTTTGATCCTCACACACCCCGGGAGGGAGGGCGGGACCCCTGGTCCAGTCGACAACAGGGAACTGAAGCTCCAAGCCCCACAGCCGTGATGACCAGTGGCTGTGCAGGAGCCCAGGCCTGCGGAGTCCAGGCCTCTCCCTGCCCGGGGCCCAGCCCTCACACCTCTCCATCTCCTCTCCTCCAACCACCCTGAGAGCCAGCCTGCCTCCCTGCGCCCCAGCAGCCTCCTTCCCTGCCTCCAATCTGTTCCTCAGCCCAGAGGAGCCACAGTCAGCCACCTTGGCTGGCTCTTCTTGGTCCTCTGGAGCTGTACATGACCTTGGCCTGGCCTCCAGGGTGAAGCCCATCCCCAAAGGCCCCACCCTCTTGGCCAGCTTCTTCTCCCAGTACACCAGCCACACCCACTGTCCACCTGCAGAGTGACCAGGCCCTGGCCCACTGCCCAGCCGGCTCAGGCTGTGTCATCTGCTCTCTGTGCCTGGAGAACTGCTATTGCTGCTCCAGGACGCGTGCAGTGTGCCTGAGACTGGAGGCTGAGAGTATTACCTCCATTCGGGCCCTGACCCGGCCACAAAGGGCTGCCCCTGGGAGTCAAGATGTCAGTAGCCCATGGCTCTGTCCCCAGGTCCAGGAGGTGACATAGGGATGTCATAGGATGGTCTGTAACCTCAGAGGTACCCTCCATCCCTGGCAGAGTGTGGTGGTAGCAGTTACTACATTACTGCAGGCCTTGCCCTGGCCACCTGTCGGTGATGGGGCTGTGTGGCAGTCCTGCCAGTCTGGCCCACACTCTCAGCATCTGTGCCCAGGAGGACAGAGGCAGCCAGGGTCAGGCCAGTGACTGCAGTCAAGAGGTGAGCTGAGGGAGAAGCTTTGGGGGACAGCTGGCCATGTGGGGCCAGGCTTGGGGTCTCTGTGCATTGGCCCTAGGGCTGGGCAGAGTAGGGGAGACCTGCTCCAGAGCCTGTGTATAGACCTGGGGGAAGGTGCAGGGGTGTCCCCCCACCTGGCTGGCAGCCTCTGTACCTTCAGAGATGAAGAGTGAGGGTCAAGAGGCCACCAGTCCCCCTACCTCCGGCCATGCAGGACTGAGATGGCTGGGGCAGGAGGGTCCCCCCTGAACCTGGCTGTGTGCACCACTATGCCACTCTGGCTGTGTGGACATGGGCAAGTCAATTTCTCCAAGCCCCAGTTTTCTCACTTGTGAAATGTGAACTGTCCATTGAATTACTGGGAACTACAGACAACAAATAACATAATACTGCATTAAGAACCATCGTAAGAACAAACTGTCGCTGGCTCATGCACAGGGAGCCCTTCTTTTTTGCTGCCTGTTGAATGCTTTGCCTGTCACAGCTGTTGCATCTCACTGTGACCCTGTGTTATGGTCACAGTATGGAGGTGGGGAGTCACAGAAAGCCTTGCTGGTGGGAGGAGTGTTCAACAGGCTTAAATGGACTTTGTAGACTGAGTGGGAATATGCTGTCCCGGAAGAAGACACAGGACAGAGGGACCGGTGCAAAGGCCAGAGTGCAGGTGACTTTGGGCTGTATGGTAGAGGAAGAGATGGAGCATGGTGTGGAAAGATGTGGCCACAGTACAGGGCCACAGGTCACAGATCCAGCCTCACGCTCTTGGCCAGATCCTTTCATCAGGGGCCCTGCTCTTCTCATTCATGTGCTCCCTCCTCCGGCAGGTAGCCACCCTCAGGGCTTCAAGGCCACCTCTGAGCTCCCCACTGTCCCTGGCAGCTCTGCTGAGCTCCAGTCCTGGGAGGCCCTGCTCTGCAGACGTCTTCTGCTGGGTACTCGCCAGCCCTCAGACCCTGACCAGATCACACCCACCACTGGGGAAGACAACTTGAACCACAGGGCACACGCCGTCCACCCCACTCCCCAAATGAGCAAGTGTTAAAATGATGGAGAGTTCCCAGCGTTGGCCAGGATGTGGGCAAACAGGCCTCACAGTAATAAAAAATGCTCATACACTTTGACCCCTAATTCTTCTTACCCCCAATACATCCTGTTACGACAATAACAGCAAATGTGTATTTAGCACTTTCTGTGGGCTGGCCTGCTATGCACACGGCACTCCTCTAATCTCTAATGTGCCCCCCCCCCCCCCATTCTATTCCTGTCATTTTGCAGATGAGAAAACTAAGGAGCAGAGGTTAACTGCTAGTCAGAGGTTACCTTTGGGGGCAGGATTATGGGAAGCCACTGTTTACTCCATACGGGTCTGCATTACTTGCATTTCTGCAGTTTACAGGATGTAGAGGCCTTAAATCAACGGACTCATCCTCCCACGACCCTGTGAGCTTCGCCATCCTAGGGGCAGTCACCTGCCAGGCACTCCTGACTCTTCATCCCCACAGCCGACTGGTTACCAAGTCACGACCATTCCCAGGGCCAGCATCAAAGACAGGATGGCCCAGAATATCAGGCTTGCCCCTCTCCTCTCTCTGCCACCCTGGCAAAGTGCTTTGTACACACAGCACTCAGACACCTTGCAAGGGACACCTTCTGGCCACCCTAGACATTCTGGGCTGCCCTTCTCCAGTCCCCCTCCTCTCCTCCTCACTATCTGGCCAGCCTCAATGTCCCTTCCCTGACTCAACACACCAGTGTCCCCCCACTGCTTGAGGCCTTATCCAGTGGTCAGAGGACCTTTCTAGAACACAAGTTTCTCCCTGCCTAAAACCTTTCCAAGCTTCCCCAGTGTTTGGGGGCAGAATCTGAGCTCTTCCCATGACCTTCCAGCCAGTTTTGTCACCTGCCAGCTGCCTGGTGCTCACTCCAGCCCCAGAATCACAAGCTGAGGCCCCTCCCATGGACCCCTCTGCACAGTCCCATAGCCCACAGCTCCAGACCAGGACTGGCTCCTTGCACTTGATATTCCTTAATACAGACTAGGAGGGCCTCTCATGGTGTCATCCCCAGCATGGGACTTGACCAGTGGTTGCCCCTGACTGGCTTTGAAGGGTCTAGAGGGCAAAGGGGCAGCACACAGAGTGTGGGCAGGTGTAGAGGTGAGGGACGGAGGTGAGGTGTCCTGCACTGAGGTGAGCACATCGGCCACGGGCAGACCTGGGAGAAGACAATGTGTCTGTGCGGATGACCATTTGAAAAGTCTCTGCGATAGCAAGGCGAAAATGTCCCGAGGTGGTCAGACACTTAGGATCCCACATGCCCACCCCTCTAGAGCTTTCCCCAGGGAATGTGGACAACCACCTGTGTGCCTGCCCCTTCTTACCCACTTGGCCCCCATGCCAGCTGGGACCGGACACCTGTCACCTCCCTCAAAGCTACTCTAGCATCTAGTGAGCCACTTCATCCCTCTGGCCTTAATTTCCTAGTCTCCAAAAATGGGCACAAGAAGCCTATGTCACAAGGTTGAAACCTTCACACACCATAGTGTCAAGCAATTTGATTACCCATTTTACAGGGAGGCGTGGCTCGCTGCCAGATGGTCCACGTGTGCATGTGCCTGGGTCTGTGCGCCTGGATGCGCTTGTGCCTAATAAACAAACCCCCATCAGGTGAAGTTTAGATGTGAGGGAGGAAAAGAGCTTCCCCCAAGCCCACCTGAATGCCTGGATTCTGGGCTCTCGGGCACACAGCAGCGGGGATGGAGCGGGAGAGGGGAGCCCTCAGCAGGCCCCTCCCACTTGAAGCAGCACCCAGCCCCCTGCCTGGAGCTCTCTGAAGTCAGGAAGGCAGGGCGAAGGGCAGCGCAGATCTGGTGTGCACTGGGGCTCAGGTGCGTGCTACGTGGACATGGGACTAGGGACGCCCTGGGGACCCCAGGGTGAGGACCTCTACCACCTGTTCAGGAAGCTTGTGCTGATCACTGTGGGGCCACTGAAGGCTCAGGTCTCTGTTTTAAATTTATTTTTAAATTCACTGAGTTTAGAGAGAGAGGGAGAAAGAGAGAGAGAAAGAGGGAGAGATCTGTTGTTCCGCTTGTCTATGCATTCATTGGTTGATTCTTGTATGTACCCTGACCGGGGATCGAACCCACAACCTTGGTATATGGGGAGGACACTAACCAACGTAGCTACCTGGCCATGGCTCAGGTCTCTGTTTTAGAGAGGTAGGTCTGGGGTAGCACGGAGGCAATCTTGGGAAGCAGGGAGCAGTGGTGAGGCTGAGTGGGAGGGGGGCTGCCTGAGTCCCCCTAGAGGGGGGTGTAGGCAGGAGGGAACCCTGGCAGATGCTGAGCTCCCAGCTCAACACAGCTGTGGGTGCAGTTGCCCCTGCCGGCCTGGGGTCAGGACAGGCAGTGTTATCAGACTGCCCAGCTGGCTCAGAGGTGGCCCCCTAGCGCTGCTAAATCGGGCCATGGGCTCCTGCCGCAGGAAGAGGGAAATGCAGGCAGGATGTCCTCTCCTGTGACCGACAAGTCCTTTCCCATGAACCCCTGCTGACCTCGCTGGCCACGTGGCGGGTCTCCCCCACTCCCCACCCTGACCTGCGCCTGTTGGAGGGGCCACCCACACCCAGCCTGGCCTGGGACAGGCAGTGCCTGCTGTCTGACCGCCCAGCCTGAACCCCCAACGTGATGCAGACCTGCACCTTCCTCTCCCAGACTTCAGCCTTTGGCCTGACCGGAAAACCAAGATCCCAGAGGAAGCCAGTGTCTGAAAAGGATCGAAACTCAGGAATCCCTGGCTCCAGCCCCAACACGTTGGCAGGGTCTTGCTCCGAGGTGGGTGCAGGGAGTGTGAGCAGCTTTCTGGACCCCTCTCCCTGCCTATCCCCCTCTCCAAGGGGCATCTCAGAGGGCTGTGGGGCACAGGCTAGGTCCGGGTGGAAAGAAATCCACCACGTGGAGGAAAACGCCCAGACAACAGCAGGAGGGGTGGAAGTCAGATCCAGAGAAGACCTTCCCCTCACGGCTAAGACCCCATTTAACTTCCCTAGGTTCCCTGATCCCCTCAGCCCCATCATACTCAAGTGCTCCCAACGTTCCTCTTTCCTCATCTGGCCAAATTGCACCAACTGGTCTCCTGAGAAGTCCTGTTGGATGCCTCCACCCAGAGGACCTGCCTCCCCAGTGGAGTACTTTCCCCTTCCCCGCATCAAATTCTCCTCCCAGGGTCCCCATCTGGTAAACAACCCCATCCTGTTGCTTAAGCCAGAGACTGGCCCTCGTCCCACTCTCCCACCATCCCCAGTCACTGCTGCGTGTTCCCCTGGCGCATCTCCTGAGTTCACTCACAGCCTTTTTGCTGTGCCTCGCGTCTGGTCTGTGTTTCTGGCGATGCCTTCATGGACCCTGGCCAGGTGGCTCTCTGCTCAGAGCCTCCCCTTTCCAGATGTGCTGCTGCCTCCCACCACCTCCACCTGCCTTGTCTCCCCCCACCCCAGACTCTAGCCTCATCTGACCACCCACATATCCCCATACACTGCCTGGACTTTCCCATCTGTGTCTCTGACGGTTTCTTTGCCCTGCCTGGAATTCCCTGCCCTGGAGTTCGCAGACCCCTCCAGGAAGCTCCGAGCTGGAAGTGCTGTTGCCTTCCTGTGTAGCCGCAGTCACCGGCTGGGCCTCACTGGGGTCACTGAGCACTTTTGTCCCTGTGCTAGATGTCTGATGCCACATCTGTGTTCCTGATAGTCTAACACTAAGGAGACCTCTACAGGACCAATCCAGGTCCAAATGCCCCCTTGAACCACCCTAAGCACCATAGCTTGTGACTTGCACAGAACTGCAGTTGACTTCTCTGGGTTGGGGTGTCACAGCTTGGGGGCAGGGTGGGGGAGGCACAGCCAGGAGCTGGCCAGACAGTCCCCTGTGACACCTCATGACCACTGTGCCCTGGGTAGCTAGAACCCTTTAGCCACACTGACCCCAGAGGCCTGGTGGGCACATGAGCAGCACCTACATCCGTGTCCCGGAGCACTGAGCTGGGGTCCAGTGGTCCACAGGCACCAAGTAATGTGGGCCCAGGCCCCACATCCTGCCTGCACAAAGCTTGCATCCCTGCCCCACCCTCACCCCCACCTCTCTGGCTCAGGGCTGAGGAGCTGGGACAGGGCAGAGCTGGGATGGCCCTGTGCAATTCAGCTCACAGCAGGGGCCAATGTAGCTGCCAGGCTGTCACCTGCTTCCTCTGCATGTCCCTGAGCTGACTGCCCACTGTCCAGAGATGCAAACAGCCTCTCTAAACTAGGCCCATGAGGCAAAGTCTCTTGAAGCTGGCCTCTGCCACCTGCTCTCTCCCCAGGGAGGCTGCCAGAGCAAAGTTTCTGGAACTGGACTGACACCTGGCCAGGAAATCCAGCCCAAGCACAGCCCCTCAGTACTTGCCACCCTGTCACACTGCTACACCCAGAAGAGGAAGAGAGGGGCCCAGGCCATACAGCAAATAATGGGAGAGCTGGGACAAGGGTTTGTTCTATGACTAACAGCACTCCTTTGAGGGGTCAGCTTCAGGGTCCCTAGGCTTCTCACCTGCCAGCGCCTGACCTCCACTCTGGCTGCGCTGAAGCTCAACTGAAGTATCTATGCTTCTGCTCCAGCATCCCTCATCAGGCCGAGGGTCCTCATCACCCAGCAGTGGGTGGGGCAAGTGCAGGCCTCAGGCAGGGCAGCAATGGTCTCCTTACTGTCCCTGGACATCTTCCCACCAGCCGAGCCCTGATCCAGCCTGGGCCACCCCCTCCATAGGCCCCCTTCAGCAAACATCCTCTCCCTTCCCCTTCACTGCCCAACTTTGGTAAGAATCACCTGTAGTCACAGCAGGACTGGCCTCACCATTGTCGCTCCTCCACCTCCCAAGCACTCGGACACCAGCCTCTCCTGGTTCTTACACCCTGCAGAACGGTGCCATCTCCCTGCAAGCCTCTCCCTCTCTGCCCTTTTCTGCGAGAGGGCCTGTGAGAGGGCATCCCATCCCAGGCCCTTTTCTCTGCTCCCTCTCCAGCTCCCCAGCCCAGCCTCTCTCTCAGACACTACACCCAGCTGCCTGCCAGATGTCTCCTCAAGGTGGGGTCTCCCACCCACTCAGTCCAGCCAGGGGCCCATTCACTTCTCCCACACTCAGTCACTCAACACCCGGATACTGAGCACTGTGAGAGCCTGGCCCTGGGCTGGGTTCAGGGCAGTGAGAAGAGCCCGGGAGTGGCAGGGTCTGTTCAGATCGGTTCAGCTCGAGGCGCAGAGGGATGCCCTCCCCCGGCCTCTCTGGAGGCTCACCCACACTCCCTCCTGCGGGGAAGGCTCTGCTATCCCAAACACCTGGCTACTTCCTTTCCTGCCGGCTCCTGGGAGCCTTGGAGAAGTCACACACGTCCTTTGTCTGAGCGCCCCCACCTAAAAAACGGCCTAACTCCCTCGTGAGGATTAAGAGATGAAGCATATAAAGCCAGTATTTGTTGCCTACAGTTTTCCAAAGTGGTGAGATCCCCATCTCTCCCTGTGACCTCCCAGCACTCCTCCCCGAACCACTGGGGACCCAGGATTACCCTCGGATTTCCAGAGTCGCCAGGTTTTGTGTGGCATTCAGCTCGCCCCCTCTCCACTACGGATGCTTTACCCCTGACGTCTCCGTCCGACCATGCCCTCTGCTCGCTCCTCTCTCCAGCCCCGCGGCGGCGTGTTCCCACCGCAGACCGGACCTGGCCTCTCGCGCGCTCCGGACCCTTCCGTAGTAGGCCCCGCCTATGGTCCAGGCTCCTCCGCTCAGCCCGCAGGGTACCCGCGCCTCCAAATACGGGGCGGGCCGGCCTCCTGCCTCCTCGTCCCGCTGGACGCTCACGAGTTGCCGACTCAAGACTCGCCTCAAATTCCAACACGCACCTGCGCGCTACCCTTCGGCCGGCGCTGGTCTGCAGGGGTCCCCGAACCCCGGACCCCGCCGCCCTGGCCCGGGGACGACGGGAGCCCGCCCGGAGCGCCCTCTGGGGCCCGACCTCGAGCGCAGACCCGAGGCGTCGGGAAGTGCGCAGCCAGGTCTGCGGCCCGGCGGGGACGCCCTGGGCGATCCTGGGCGCGCGCGGGTCGCGGGGCCGGGGCTCCACGGGGAAGCGAGGAAGGAAGCGAAGGATCCAGAGCGAAAGCGCAGCGCGCCCGGGCCCGGCTCCGAGGTAGCTGAGCCACAGACGGTGGCGCGAGGTCGGGAACCCGGGCACTACCCTCGCGCGGCGGCGCGGCCGGAGCCCGGTCCCTGACCCGCCCCTTCCCCGGCGCGGCCGCGCGGGCCCGGCCCGACGTGCTCCGTCCCGGGTCCGTACCCTCGGCTCCCGGCCCCGTCTCCCCTGCTGCGCCAGGCTTGCGGGCGCCCAGCTCCCCGCCCGTACCCCGTCGGCGCGGTCCCCCCGCTCGCCCCGAGAGAGTGACCCCCATCGCGGCCCGCCGCGCGCTCGGGCGGGCGGAGAGCTCACCGCGCTCGCCGTCGAGGAGCCCGAGGCAGAGCCACAGGCGCAGGCACAGCGCGGCGCCCCGCCGCATCTCCGCCGCTGCCGCTCAGGTCGGACCTGCGGGGCCTCTGCTGGCGCGTCGGAGGGTGAGCTCGGGCCGGGGCCGGGCGGGGCCGGGCGGGGCCGGGGCGGGGCCAGGCGCCTGGGACCGCCCCCCGCACCTCTCAGCTCCGCCCTGGGCCGAGGGAGGCCGCTTGGCACCGGGGCTGGAGGCTGCCGAGTGCCCGCTTGTGGGTGAACCGCGGCTCTGAGCCCCCCGGGCCGCTCGGGGCGGAGAATGCAGGTAACGCACCTGTCCTTCGTTGGGCGCTTAAACCAAAACGGAGCCCGGCGCGAAGAGTCCCAGTTCCATTCCGGGCAAGGGCACGTCCCTCGGTTGCAGGCTCAGCCCCCGCCCGGGTCCCCGCGCTAGCCGGAGGCAGCCAATGGATGTCTCTCACATCGAGGTTCCTCTCTCTCTCCCTTCCACTCTTTCTGAAAAGCAATGGGGAAAATATCCTCAGGTTAGGATTAAAAAAGAAAAGAAAGAAAAGCTACATGTCAAATCTTTGAGGGCATTCCTCAGACTTTATCTCACCACCCACGTGGTGTGGATGGAGGCTGCATGTACCTTTGGGCCAGGCACCTCATGTAGTCCACCTCCACCTTGCCCGCAGGGCCTCCTCTTTAGATCGTCTCTAAATACTTCTGCTCTGAGCTCATTCTTAAGTCGTTTTGTCAGGTGACACTTTACTCTCTGACTTGGCAACCCTCCCAAAGACTTCCTTTCTCTTTTCAGTTCTGTCTCTAGAATTTTCCTACTTAAAAATAAATACCACTCTAGCTGGTAGGGATATGTGGTTAGAGCGGGGGCTGGTGGAACGAAGGGTCTGGGGCTCAATTCCTGGTCAAGGGCACAGACCTGGTTTGCAGGTTTGATCACCTCCAGGGTGGGAGTGTGTGCAGGAGGCAACCAATTGATGTGTCTCTCTCACATCGATGTTTCTCTCTCTCTCCTTCCCTCCCTTGAACTCTCTCTCTGGAAATCAGTGGAAAAAATATCCTCCAGTGAAGATTAACCAATAAATAAATAAATAAGTAAACAAACAAACCATGACCATGACTATCTCCCTCTTTTGCTTTTATTCTCCTTCTTTCACACTTCTCCCACCCATCCCCCAATCCATTCATCCTTGCCAAAAGCCAAGACCAGACTGTTGATTGCAACCATTACCAACTCTCAAGTGTAAGTAAGAATTAAACACATTATTAACTTGGAATCACAAATCAGTGGGGATAGTTCCAACAATTTAATGATCAAAGTGGGGGAAACGAGGCAACCAAATAGCAAATGAAGTTAGATTTTTTTTTCACCCATACATTGATTTTCTTCTAATACTTTTTAGTTTTCAAGTTAAAAAACATTCTTGTGAGATGTAACACATATGGAAAGTTTTATCGATGTAATATAGATGTAAAATTTAAAACAAACACCTATGCATCCGCCCCCAGATCAAGGGATATAGAATGGCACTAGGGATATAGAAGCCCCCCCTTTCCCATCAGAAATCCCTCCCATCCCCCAAATCCTGGCTTTACCATTCCCCTGCTTTTCTTTGTCATTTTATTACCCAAATACATGTTTTGTTTGGTTTTTAAACCTTATTTAAGTGGATTCATTCCAAGTACATTATTTTGCTCAGCATCTTTCATGAGATTCCTGTGTACTGCTGTGCTGACCTGTATTTCTCTCATTTTCATTGTTGCATAGTTTTCCACTGTGTGAAAACAACAATTTGTCTAGGTACTGAACTGACGATGGAACTTTTCAGCTTTTACTGTTTTGAACACTTTGCATAGTTTTCTTCATGTACTTGTGCCCTGTTCTCTAGGGTATGTGCCTAGGAGTGACATTGCTAGGTCATAAAATGTGTATCTTCAACTTTGTAGATAGTGACAACTATTTTTTCATTAATTGTGACATTTTGCACCCCACAGCAGTATAACTAGTTCCCTGTGCTCCACATCTTCACCAACACAGTACTGTCAGTTTTGATTTTGAAAATTTAGCGATTCTAGGAGATTAAAGAAGGCAGCAGACAGAGTGGGAGCAACGCTGTCACTCTCCGGGGACCAAACTGGAATTACAACTAAAATATAGATAAACCATCCTGAATAATCAACTGCAACTGAAGATGAGCTGGAGAGCACCCTCATAACCAAGGAGGAAAAGTGGAGGCCATGTAGAGACTGGTAAGAAGGGAGGAGGCATGAGGGGGCTGGCTGGGCTCCCACAGGCAGCAGCTGAAGGTCAGGAAGGAGGTCTCAGCTCTGGGGACCTCCCTACTGAGGACTCTGGGACCTAAACCCCAGGCTGAGCTTCCCAGCTAAGAGCACCAGAGCTGAGAGAGGTGCCCACATAACATCTGGCTGTGAAAAGTAGCTGGGTTTCTGTTTGCCAGGGAGAGATGGCTGGAAAAACAGGCACCCTCTTAAAGAGCCAATGAACAAAGATTCACCTTGGGCTCCAGCAGAGAGAGGGCAGAGTACACTGGAGCTCTGGAGCTCTAGGGTTGTGGGCTCTGGAGATAGAGCTCAGAGGGCACCCCTCTGGATTCCTGTGCCAAGTTATTCTCCCATACAGCAGAGGACATCTTTCACAGACAGACATTTACCTTCCAAGCAGCTTTTGCCTGAGGGGGAAGCAATTGCCTCACCCTGCCGCATAACCTCTCGCCCTACCCCATGGAGTTTCTATAGCCTGAGGTTCATTAAGAGAATCAGATTAATCAGCCTGCAGCCAGAGGCAGACTTCAGGGTGCTTTGAGTCTGCCTGATCTGCTTGTGGACCCAGGCCTTGGAAAAACAGACTTTGGTGTGCATCTTGGTCCTGTCCAAACACATCCAGCCCCAACAGAGGGGACCTCAAGCCATGGTTGTTGATAGCTCCAAACAGGGTAACAAGGCCAGTCACAAACAGCGCCTGAAATTGACCTGCACCAGAGACCATCCAAAAAGACTGAGAGTCCTAGCAGATCTACCTAATACATAGAAACAAACCCAAATAGGAAGCCAAAATGGGGAGACAAAAAAGCCCCAAATGAAAGAACAAGAGGAGTCTCCAGAAAAAGAGCTAAATGAAATGGAGATGAGCAATCTATCAGATATAGAGTTCAGAATACTGATTGTAAGGATGCTCAACAGCATGAGAAAAGATACGGAAACTATGAAGGAAATTAAGAACGACATAGCAGAAATAAAGAATACATTGGAAGGAATAAACAGCAGATTAGAGGAATCTGAGGATCAGATCAGTGAATTAGAAGACAGGGTAGAAAAAAAATCACTCAAAAAGAAAAAACAATTAAAAAACAGGACAGTCTAAGGGAGCTGTGGGACAACATGAAACATAACAATATTTGCATCATAGGAGTGCCAGAAGAGGTCAAAAGTAAGCAAGGGCTAGAGAACCTGTTTAAAGAAATAATGGCAGAAAATTTCCCTAACCTGGTGAAGGAAAAAGTCACTCAAGTTCAGGAGGCACAGAGAGTGCCAAGCAAGAAGAATCCAAAGAGGCCCATGGCCAGACACAAAATAGATCCAGAGATACAGAGGTATGGAGCAGACTGAGGAATCTCAGTGGGAAGGCGGGGGTGGAGGAGTGGGTGGGGAGAGATTAATCAGAGAACTTACATGCATGTATGCATAACCCATGGACACAGACAATATTGTGGTGAAGGCCTGGGGGCGGGGGAGGGCAGGTGTGGGGTGGAGGGGATCAATGGGGGAAAAAGGGGGGATATCTATAATATTTTCAACAATAAAGATAAATTTCAAAAAATAAATAAATAAAACGTTTTTGGAGAACCTAAAAAAAAAAAAATTAGCCTTTCTAGTTGATTTGTAGTGGTATCTCTATCTTATTATGGCTTTCATTAGTTTTTCCTTAATTACTGTTGAGATGGAACACATTTTTATAATTGACCATTTGGATTTCAAGTCTTTTGCTCCTTACTACCGCCCATTGTCTTTTTCTTATTGATTTGTTGGAATTCTTTCTATATTCTGGATATGAGTCCTTGCCAGTTCTGATTATTAGTGCTGTGTAACAAATTACTCCAAAATGTGGTGGTATAAAACAACAATGGTTTTTGTTTTTATTCATGCTTTTGAGAGTCAGGAATTTGAGAAGAACTTGGCTGGGTAATTCTCTCTCGGGCTCTCTCATACAGTTGTTGTCAGTTATGTGGGACACAGCTGGCACTTGATGCTGACTCATCTGGAGCTTGGCTGAGGCTTCCCACTGGTGAACCCATTCACGGCCTTCTCAGGGTAGGTTGAGCTGGTTTCTCCAGGGTGAGCCTCATGCAGAACACGATTTCAAAGATGTAGTCACAGCCTGCTTAGGGGACATACTCTCCAATTCTTGGAGGGGGAGAGGGAAGGTCACACTGCAGAAGAGCGTGTGAAATGGAAGGGAGGCCAGTTTTGGAAGACACTTTTCCACAATGTGCTACAAATCCCCTCCTCTATTCAGAGTCTTGCTTTTCATTCTCTCAATGGTATCCTTTTTTGGGGGTAGGGGGGACAGAAGATCTTAGTTTTAATACAGACCTTTATGAGTTATTTTCCTTGTGGGTGGTGCTATTTGTATTCTTTCAAAGAAATCTTTATCTTGATGTCATGAAGATTTTTTTTAAAATATGTTTTTATTGATTTCAGAGAGAGGAAGGGAGAGGGAGAGAGAGAGAAACATCAATGATGAGAGAGTCATTGATCGGCTGCCTCCTGCACGCCCTCAACTGGGGAAGCCCAAAATCCTGGCATGTGCCCTGAACGGGAATTGAACTGTGACCTCCTGGTTCATAGGTCAACACTCAACCACTGAGTCTCACCTGCCAGGCATGAAGATATTTTTTATCATTTACAAATTTCAGCTGTATTGTCTCTCACATTTAGATCCTCGGGCTTCTGTGATTGCTTTCTGTGTCCTGTGAAGACCTGGAGTCAAGCTTCTTTATTTTTCCTATAAGGATATCTAATTGTCCCATGACTTTTAATGAAAGGAACTTTTCACAGTTTCTAGTTCCATATTGGTCATAAATTAAGGTCATAAATCTACATTGCTTGGATCATTTTCTGGGCTCTGTTTAGTTGTCTGTGGGGCTAGTTGTCTATTATTGTACTGATACCATGTCTTAATTACTTTAGCTTTGTAAAAATCTTTATATCTTGAAGCACAAGTCTCTCCGACTTAGTTTTCAGAAGTGACTTTGCAATTCTTGAGAGTTGGCATTTCCATTTAAATTTTAAACTCATCTCATGAGTTTCCACACACACGTGATATGCTGGGATTTGATTGGGTTTACAATTAATCTATGACTAACTTGGGGAAAACTGACTTTCGTTCAATCCATAAACATGGTATATCTCTCAATTTTTAGGTATTCTTAGAATCTCTATGTGTAATGTTTTATTGTTTTGTGTAGAGTTCTTGGATATTTTTGTTGGATTTATTCCTAGATATTTAATATTCTTATGCTATTGTAAAGATAATTGTATGTTAATACTTTATTTTTCTAATTGATTGCTCTTTGTACATAAAAATACAATTGATTTTTTAAAATGAGGTAGTTTGTTTTTTTAATTATGAGTTTTTAGGATTCTTTATATATTCTAGATACAAGTTTTTTTTTTATCAGAAATATGATTTGCAAATATTTTCTTCCAGGCTGTGAGTTGTCTTTTCGTTCTCTTCACAGTGTCTTTTGAACAGCAAATTTTAAATTTCGGTGAAGTCCAATATATGAATTTTTTCTGATGTGGATTGTACTTTGTTCAATATCAATATAGAGTAGTGTTCACATCACAAAAAACTTTTACAACTTTTTACTTTAACCTATTTGTGTTTTTATATTTTAAGTGTGTTTCTTATAGGCTGCATTCAATTTGACAATTTCTACCTTTTAATTGGGATGGTTAATCCATTTACATTCAAGTGATTACTGGTGTGGTCAGTTTTAAAGTTGTCATCTTTATTTTTCATTTCCTTTATTTTTATTTTTTTTAATCTCCATTTATCCCCCCCCATGCCCTCTTCCCCTTCTACCCAGCCCTCTCTCCCCAGCAATCACCACACTGTTGACCACGTCCATGAGTTCTTTCTCTTTTTTCCAGCTTTTTGCTCAGTCCCTCTAACCTGCTCTCCCAAACACCCTCCCCCACCAGAGCTGTCTGCCTGCTCTCTATCTATGAGTCTGTCTCTATTTTGCTTGTTAGTTCAGTTCGTTCATTAAATCCCTGTATGTCCCACCTGTTCTTTGTTCCCTTTTTCTTCTTCCTCTGTCTGTTTTCTTTTTTGAATTGAGTTTTTTTATTGGTTTCATTTTATCTCCTTTGTTGGCTTATTAGCTAAATCTCTTTGTTTTTGGACTTTAAGGTTACTTTATGGTTTATGGTATACATCTTTAACTCATAATAGCCTACCTTCAAGTAATAATACACCACTTCATGCATAATATAAAACTCTTCAAATAGTTTACCTCCATTCTCCCCTCTCAGCTTGTAAATTATTGTTGCCATTCATTTCACTTGTACATATCATAAGCCCCACAATACATTGCCATTACTTTTGCCTAAGCAGTCACTTATATTTTTAATAATAAGAAAAAGTATTGTATATTTATCATTTATGATCTCATATTTTCATCAGGTATCATTTTTCTGCTGCCTGGAAGACTTCTTTTAAGATTTCTTTTAGTGTGGGTCTGCTAGTGATGAATTCTTTTAGCTTTAGTATGTCTGAAAGTCTTTATTTCTCTCTTCTTCTAGGACTCCAATTACAAGAATATTAGACCACTCAATATTGTCACAGAGTTTCCTAAGACTCTCTTCATAATTTTTTAACCTTCTTATCTTTAAAAAATTGTGATAAAATGCACATAAGAGAAAATTTTACCATCTTAACTATTTTTAAGTGTACAGTTCAGTGGAATTAAGTACACTCACATTGTTGTGTGACCATCACCACCATCCATTACCAGATTTCTTTTCATCTTGAAATCCTGACACTCTGTTCCTATTAAACAGTAAGTCCCCATTCTCTCTTCCCCTAGTCTCTGGCAACCACTGTTTACTTTCCAAATTCCAAGTATGAATTTAACTACTCGTAATTGACTTATTTCACTTAGCACGATTTCCTCAATGTTCATCCTTGTAGTGCACTGCAGAATTTCCTTCCTTTTAAAGGCTGCATAACATTTCATTGTGTGTATATACCACATTTTGTTTATTCTTTCATCTGTTGATGGGCACTTGAGTTGTTTCTATCCTTTGGTTACTGTGAATAATGTTGCTATGAACATGGGTGTACAAGTATCTCTTCAAGTCCTTCCTTTAAATTCCTTTGGGTATATAGCTAAAGGAATTGCTAGATCATATGGTAATTCTATTGTTAATTTCTAAAGAAACTTCCATACAGTTTCCACCACAGCTGTACCATTTTACACTCCTACCAACAATGCACAGTGGTTCTAATTGCTCCACATCCTCACCAACACTAGTTATTTTCTGTTTGTTTTTAAAATATATCTTTATTGATTTCAGAGTGAGGGAGAGAGAGAGAGAGAGGAACATCAATGATGAGAGAGTTGTCATTGATCGGCTTCCGACTGGGGATCGAGCCCGAAACCTGGGCATGTGCCCTGACCAGGAATCGAACTGGTTCTCCTGGATCCTCGGTCAATGCTCAACCACTGAGCTATGCCCGGCTGGGCATTTTCTCTCAGTTTTCTTCCTTTTTTTTCTGATAGCAGCCATCCTAATGAGTGTGAGGTAGTATCTTCTTATCATTTTGATTTGCATTCCCCCAGTGGTTAGTGATGTTGACCATCTTTGCATGTGCTTATTGGCCTTTTTACATCTTTGGAGAAGTGTCTATTCAAGGCCTTTGCCCATTTGTTAAACTGGATCTGTTTTTTCTTAGTCATTTTCCTTCGTGTGTTTCAGTTGGACAGTTTTTATTGCTATTTTTCAAGTTTCCTGTGGTGTGTGTGTGTGTGTGTGTGTGTGTGTGTGTGTGTGTTTTGCTCATCTGTTATTAAGCCCTTCCAATGAAATTTTCTTTTTTTAAAAATTAAAATTTTTTTTTTTAAATTGTCTTCATTGGGGTGGCATTGGTTTGCAAAACCATACAGGTATCAAGTGTACAACTCAATAAAACATCATCTACACTTACATCGTGCACCCATCACCTCGAGCAAAGTCTCTTTCCATCCCCGTATTACCCATTTGCCCACCTCCACCTAGCCCCCACCCCCCTTTGCCTTGGGCTATCTGTGTCTATGTGTTCTGTGTATATGGTTTTTAGCTAAGCCCTTCACCTTCTTTCATCCAGTCCCTCCACTCTCCGCCCCTCTAAGATCTATCAGTCTGTTCCATGTTTCCATGCCTCTGTTTCTATTTTGTTTGTCAGTTTATTTTGTTCCTTAGATTCCACATATAAGTGAGATCATATAGTATTTGTCTTTCTCTGTACCAAAAATTCCAGCTGTCTTGGCCTTCCTAATGATAAGGTCTGTGATTTTAACTCAGTAGGTCTACCATGCTTTATTTGGGTTTACTGTCCTTGTGCCATGATCTAGAAGTTGAAAAATGTGTAGGACATACCAAGCCAAAAGGCTGAAATATATGTAGGGATCATACGGTTTGTTGTTCAGTATCTGAAAAGCATTGTTTTCTATGATTTGTCCAATATTCTAGCTGTTTATGGTAGGAAGGAAAATTTGTCATGATGAAAATTTGTCATTTTGATTGAATTTGCATTTGTATATTGGTTATTTGGATGTTCTCAGTTTTGAAGTATCTGTTCAATTTTTTGGCCTATTTTGTATTTGTGATTGTCTCTTTGTTGTTAATCTGTAGAACTTCTTTACATATTCTGTATACAGATCCTTTGAGGGACACATGCATTGCAAAAATCATCCATTCACTGACTTGTCTTTGCATTATTTTAATAAATGGAAGTTATTGTTTTTAGTATGGTCCATTTTATAATCTTTTCCATTTGTGCATAACCTTTCTGTGTCCTATTCTAAAATGTTTCTGCTTACTCCAAAGTCATAATGATTATTTTTCTACACTTTTTTCTTGATGTGTTAGTTTTCCCTTTGCACAGTTAGACTGACAATTTATCTAGAATTGATTTCTGTGTATGATGTAAGATAGGTATCAATATTCAGTTTTTAATCATGTTATTTAATTGACTTACTATAATTTCCTGAAATAACCAGGCTTTCCCTCTGCACTGCCAAGGTACATTTGTCATAAACCTTGTCACCTTATATGGATGGGTCTGTTTCTGGACTGTTATGTTTCATTTGTCTACTTGCCTGTTCTTTTTTTTTTTTTTTCCCCAGTTTCAAAAAAGTGTATTTATTTTACATTTTATTATTATTACTTAAAATGTATCTTTACTGTTGAAAGTATTACAGGTGTCCCCCTTTTTCCCCCCACTGGCCCCCTCCACTTCACACCCACCCCTTCCCCAGGCCCTCATCCCATTATTGTCTGTGTCCATGGGTTATGCATATATGCATATAACTTCTTTGGTTAATCTCTTCCCACCCCTCACCCCCCCTTCCCTCTTCCCTCTGAGATACGACCATCTGTTGCATGCCTCAGTGTCTCTGAGTCTATTTGTTTGTCAGTTTCTTTTGTTCATTAGCTTCTTCTTAAAGAAGATCCTTCAACATTTCCTGTAGTGCTGGTCTGGTGGTGATGAACTCCTTTAGCTTTGTCTTATCTGTGAAGCTCTTTATCTGACCTTCAGTTCTAAATGATAGCTTTGCTGGGGAGAGAAATCTTGGTGGTAGGCGGTAGGTTCTTGCTTGTCATCACTTTGAATATTTCTTGCCACTCCCTTCTGGCCTGCAAAGTTTCTGTTGAGAAATCAGCTGACAGTTCTTATGGGAACTCCCTTGTAAGTATTTAACTGCTTTTTTCTCACTGCTTTTAAGATTCTCTCTTTGTCTTTAACATTTGGCATTTTAATTATGATGTGTTTTGGTGTGGGCTTCTTTGGGTTCCTCTTGTTTGGGATCTCTGAGCTTCCTGGACTTGTAAGTCTATTTCTTTCACCAGGTAGGGAAATTTTTCTGTCATTATTTTTTCAAATAGGTTTCAATTTCTTGCTCTCTTTCTTCTCCTTCTGGCATCCCCATAATGTGAATGTTGGGCTGCTTGAAGTTGTCCCAGAGACTCCTTACACTATCTTCATATTTCTGGATATTTCTGGAATTTTTCCCCCCGTTCTGATTGGGTGTTTTTTGTTTCCCCATATTCCAAATTGCTAGTTTGATTCTCAACATCCTCTGCTCTACTTTTGATTCCCTGTAAATTATTCTTCCTTCCATTTAGTGTAGCCTTCCTTTCTGACTGGTTCTTTATTATGTCATTGATGATCTCAGTAGTTTCTTTAACTGTCTTACTAAGATCCCTGAGCATCCTTATAACCATTGTTTTGAACTCTATATCTAGTAGCTTGCTTGGCTCCATTTCATTTCATTCTTTTTCTGGAGATTTCTTCTGTTCTTTCATTTGTGACATGTTTCTTTGTCTCCACATTTTGGCTGCTTCCTGCTGTTTGTTTCTATGTATTAGGTAGAGATGCTATGTCTCCTGGAATGTGTAGAGTGGCTTTGTGTAGGTAGTAGGTGTCCTGTAAGGTCCAGTGGCTCAGCCTCCTCAGTCACCTGAGCTGGGCCTTCTAGGTGGGCTGTGAGCACTGTCCTGTTGTAGTTGAGCCTTGGTTGCTATTGGCATCACTGGGAGGAATTGACTCCCCAGGCCAATTGGCTGTGAGGACCAGCTGCAACCACAGCTGAACAGCTGCTGTGCTAGAGACACCCCTATGGAGCAGGATTTACTTAAGTGGAGCTTTGGTGTTCACCAGGTCCATCCCTTGAGTGTGTCACTCATGGATGTGGTAGGGCTGTAATCCAGCATGGTCGAAGCTGACCACTGGGTGCACTGTCTCTGGGGCTTCCTGGGAAGTGAAAAGTCAGCCTCTGCTTGTGCTCTACCCAGAGCCACCCAGAATGAGCTGCTGCTTGTGCTGGGCTTGGAGGTGTCCGGGAGAGGCCAAATTATGAACCAATGCAAGCTGCCACTTTTGCCAGCCTCAGGCCACTTATTGAGAGGTATGGGGCATGCTGAGGCCAGCTGCTGCTTGTTTGAGAGATTTTAGGAAAGTCCTAAGCATGAGGCTAGAGAGGCCACTTGCATAGAAAAGCCACTGGAAATGGCTTGGATGAACTTGCAAGTAGGGAGGGGCAAAAGGTGTGAGTCAGATTGATAGAGATTCAGAGATGGTGCCTGCCTGCCGGCTCTGTGGGGGGAAGGTTGGTCAAAGGAACAATGGTTTTTGCCAGCTTTTTGTCTGGGAGAAAGCCGCCCCTCCAGCTCTCTCTCTCTGATAATGGGCAAGTTAGTTCCTCCCCGAATGTCTGAGGTTCCTTTCAAGCTGCTGCCCAGCACTGGAGCTCAGAGGGAGTGCATCTGAGTGAGTCCATGTGCAGGCCTTTTAAAAGGAGCTGCCTGGGATTCCTGCAGCCTCCATGTCACTCAGCTACCATCCTTGCTGGATTTTACAGCCCGAGGGTGTGGGGATTTCTCTTCCTGGCACAAACACCCTGGGCTGGGGGCCTGATGTGAGGCTGGGACCCCTTGCTCCTCCAGGAAACCTCCACTGCTGAGATATCCCTCCAGTTTTAAACTGCCGTAGCACCTGGGTGTGGGACCATGGCCGTGTCTCCACAATTCAGCCCAGATTCCACCCAGGTCTCCACCCCTCCTACCTGTCTCGTTGCTTCTTCAGTTCCCTCATTGTAGGACTTCTGTTCAGCTAGATTCAGGAGGTTCTGAATGATGGTTGTTCTGTATTTTAGTTGTAATTTTGTGTGGTTGTGGGGGGCGGTGGGTACTGCGATTGCCTGTGCCACCATCTTGTTGTCTCTCCTATTTGCTTATTGTTGTCTCTACACCACAGAGTTGTAATTACCATGATTTTTATAACATTTAGTATTTGGGAATGTTAATTCTTAAAATTCATGCATCTCTTTCCAGAGTATCTTAGTTTTGATTGATCCACTGCATTTTCATATTAATTTTGAATAAGCTTGGTAATTTTCAGAACTGAAAAATCTGCTAGAGCTTTGATTGGAATTATGTTGACCATCTTAATTTTCAATCATGAACATGCCATGTCCATCCATTCATCTTTCATTTCTATATATAGTTTTTATTTTTGATTTGCTATATTTTATTATAATTCAGATCATAGCATTTTCTAATTTTGAGTGTAATTTCTTTTTTTGAACTATGGGTTATTTAGAAATATGTTGTTTAATTTACAAATATTTGGGCATTTTTGAGTTACCATTTATTTCTAGTTTAATTTGCCTGTGATCAGAGACTGTATTCTGAGTTCAATTCTATGAAATTCATTGAAATTTTCTTATAAGCTCAACATATGGTCTATCTTGGTAAACGTCTGATGTGTACTTGGAAATAATATACTTGAAAAGGTTGTTTGTGTAGCATGTTACTATACATGGCACCTAACTCAAGTTGGTTAATCATGTTGTCCAAATCTCCTAGATCTTTAACTTTTTATTAGTCCGTTTTCTTGTTTTGTCAGTTACTGAAAGAGGTATATTAAAATTCTAAATATAATTTGGGTTTGTCAAGTTGCCTCTTAGCTTTGTTAATTTTTCTTCATGTAATTTGAATATATATTATTGTTTTTATGTATTTGCATTCAGTGGTTAATGAAGTGCTTTGTATTTTGCTTTTCAGCAGATTAATCAAGTACTTTTTGTTGTTACAGATTTTTTCTTTTAGTAATGTGGTAGATTGCAAAGATAGCCATATCTTTTACTTCTGTCTATATCCATGGCCTTCACTATGTGACTTGGAAGTTCCTCTCATCAATTTTTGGTATTTTCATAAAATATTATTAGGGGCATGCATATTTAAGATTGATATATCTTTCTGTTGAGTTGACTCTTTTAGTTGTGATATTTGTAACTTTTATCTCTTGTAATACATCGTAACTTAAAGTCCATTTGATCTGACATTATTATAGCCACAGCAGCTTTCTGTTGGTTATTATATGTATGGTCCATCTTTTACCATCCATTTACTTCCAACCCATTGTCAATTATCCTCTAATTCAACATATGCATTTCTAAAAATTACCATACTACTGAAAATTTCACAATAAAAACTACAAGCATATAGGGGAAATGAGACCAGGGTACAACACTCAAAAACTTCATCAGCAACACATTTTAAAAAATGATAGGAACCTAGTAAAAATGCTAGCACAGATTCTGTTTCTGGCACAATGACATATGGAGCTATACGGAAAGTGGTGAAAATTTTATTTTAGAACAACCACTTAAAGTCTCTGGAAATGGTCCTAAGGGCACACAGAAAATGAAGAAACATTTATTCAAAAACCTACCAAAACTCAGTAAGAACAGTGAGAGCCTGTGGCAACCAAACCATTACCTGCTCCCTCTCCCCCTCCCTCCCCTACTTGAGCTCAGTGATAGAAACTCTGCTCCAGACAGATGTAACCAAGAACACAGGCACCCTCACCCACAACCTTCAATTGAATCTTCCAAGAAATTTTCCATGGTATCTTCCCAAGAGAGGCAGAGCATCAGCATTTCTCATTCCTCCCCTTGCTACCCATTGCAGAGGCTAAGTTCTGGGTGAATATGGTCAAGAGATGGGGCTCCTGTCTTCTGTCATCTACCCTTCATGGGGCAGAGGCTCTGCCTTGGGTGTGATGGGGAACTGAGAATACAGGGGTCCTGATTATCCTCACCCCTAGTTGGTAAAGCAGAGGTCCTACGTCAGGAGATGCAAGCCAAGAAGAACAGAGACTGCAGCTTCCCCTCTTTTTTTATGGAGCACGGAGATCCTAAAGCAGGTGTTTCTCCTGGAGAGAAGCATACCACTGTTCTTTCTTTCAGCTCTAGAGGTATGGCTCAGAGAGTTTACCCAGAGGGAGGAACAGGCTACTTTGAAGCTCTTCCAAAAAGAACTGAATTTAATTTCAACAGAGAGTTAAGAATGTTCAAGCCTAAGGGTATGCTGAAAAACAATGGATGGTATGATGAAAAATAATAAAAAGGGGATACTGGTAGATTTACTAGAAATGTAAGCTAAACCATAGTTTACCAGAGAGAACCAGGAAATGAAACAGCTAAGAGGCCTCCTGGGGCCAGAACAAATCTCAAACACTGACTTAAAAATCTATCCCTGTAAAGGAGCCCAGATTTAATTTAATCAATCTGTGCAACAATTTAAGCCTTGGGGCATTATTAAAAACAATAGAGCAATCAGTCAATTAATGGAGCTTAACATCTGGTGTGGGCATTGAAAGAGACAATAAAGAAACCAGAACCACTGTTATCCCTAGGTGACTGCACATGCTCAAGGCTGTACCTCCCAAGGAGCAACATAGACTTCACTCTACTGGGAGAAATTGGTATCACTAAAATAATACAGTGAATCATTAAACAGATAAACAACAAACAACAACAAGTCCCTGGGAAGGGGGATGATGGAGACCAGTATCTAGAGTCGCTACCATATGTTACCTAAAGTGCCTAGTTTCCAAAAACAAAAAAATCACACACACACAAAAGAAACAAAACAGGAAAATCTGAGCCCTACATAAGTGGAGGAAAATAAGCCAGGCAATAGAAACTTCCTGTGAGCAAGAGCAGGTGTCTGATTTAACAAAGACTTCAAAGTAGTCATAAATATCTTCAAAGAACTAAACTAAATCATGTTTAAAGTAAACAAGATATGATGACAAAGTCTAATTAAATATCAATAAAAGGTATAAATGATTAAAAAGAATCAAATGGAAATTCTACAGCAGAAAAGTATAATAACTAAAATTAAAAATTCACTATACTAGGCTTACCAGTATATTTGAACTAGCACAAGAAAGAATTAGTGAACTTGAAGATAGAACAATAAAGATTATGTAATCTGAAGATCAGAGAGAAAAAAGAATGAAGAAAAATGAACAAATAGAAGTATGGGATATACCATTAAGTGCACAAGCATATGTGTAATAAGGGTACCAGAAGGATAGGAGACAATGAAAGCAGAAAAAAATATTTGAAGAAACAATGGCTAAAATTTCCCCAAATTTGAAAAACACACATTTTAATATACACATTTGAGAAACTGGATAAACTGCAGGTAGGAAAAGCACAAAGAGATCCACAGCAGACACATCCTAGTAAAAATGCTGAAAGACAAAGACAAAGAAAAAATCTTTAAAGCAACTAGAGAAAAATGAATCATCACCTACAAGGTAACCCCAGTAAATTAAAAACTGACTTCTCAGCAGAAACAATGGATGCCAGAAGGCACTTGAATGACATAGTCAATGTGTTCAAAGAAATATATTGCCAACGAAAAATCTTACATCCAGTAAAACTTTCTTTTAAAAATGAAGACATAGCCCTAGCTGGTTTTGCTCAGTGGTTAGAGCGTCAGCCTGGGGACTGAAGGGTTCTGGGTTCAGTTCTGGTCAAGGGCACATACCTTGGTTGCAGGCTCGATCCCTGCTGTGGCGCCTGCGGGAGGCAGCCGATTGATGTGTCTCTCTCACATCAATGTTTCTCTCTCTCTCTCTCTTCCACTCTCTCTGAAAAGCAATGGGAAAATATCCTAGGGTGAGAATACAAAAAATTAATAAATTAATAAAAATAAAAATGAAGACATAACAGACTTCCCAAAACAGAGAATTTGTTGCTAAAAACCCACCTTACAAAAAATACTAAAGGAAGTTCTTCAAGCTGGAAGCAAGTGATCTCAGACAGTAATTCAATTCCACACACACAAAAAAACAAAGAACACCAGTAAAGGTAACTATAAAATACAGTAAAAATGCATATCTTTCCCTTTATACTTCTAACAGATATAAAATACAATTATATTAAAAAGAATGTATATAATTGTGTTGTTGGGCCTTTAACAGAAATGTAATATTTTTGCAATAATAGTGCAAAAGGAGAGAGTGAGATCAAAGCTGTTTTGGGCTAAGGAAATGACTCCGGATGGTAACTTGAAGACACAGGAACAAATGAAGAGAACCAGAAATGATAAAAAAGAAGGCCACTATGACAAAAGCTATAACTATATACTTATTCTTCCTTCTTCTCTAGGCTTCTTTAAAAGACATAGAATTATGTAAAGTTATAACAATGTATTTATAATGTAAATGAAATATATATAAATTATATCACAAAAGGGGGGAAATGGAATAGAGCTATACAGTAGTAAGGTTTCTATGTTTACTGGAATTAAGTTAGTATAAATATGAGTAGATTCTGAGTGGTTAAGATATATGTGTAAGCCCAAGAGCAGTCATTAAGGAAATAACAAAAAAAAGTTCAATAATAATTAAAGAAATTAAATTGTTGAAATGAAAATATTTAATGACTGCAAAAGAAAATAGAGGACCAATAGAAGAACAAAAAGACATGAGATATGTAGAAAACAAAGATATAAGATAGCAGACATAAACCCATCTATATCAATAATAACACTAAATTTGAATGGATTAAATAATCCAATCAAAAGGTAGAGATTGTCAGATTTTACAAAAATAAGATCTAGCTATATGTTGTCCACACACACACACAAAAAACACACAAAACAAAACACTTTGGATTCAAAGATACAACTAGGCTGAAAGTAAAAAGATGAAAAAATATAATATGCAAATAGCAACCACAGGAAAGCTGGAGTGGTTATACTAATATTAGAAAAAATAGACTTTAAAACAAATGATGTTACCAGAGATAAAGAGGAACATTTTATAATGATAAAAGAATAAATCTTTCAGGAAGATATAACAATTATAGACATATATGCACCTAACAACATAGCATTAAAATGCATAAATTATAAACATACAGCAATAAAGGGAAAAATAGACTATTAACTACAAAGTTGGAGACTTAAATACCCTACTTTCAACAATGGATGAAACAACTAGGCACAAGATCAACAAGGAAATAGAAGGCCTGAACAACACTATAAACCAACACTATAAAACCTATAGAACACTCCACCCAACAACAGCAAAAACACACATATTTCTCAAGTGCACATTTAAGATTCTCTAGAAAAGACCATATGCTAGGTCATAAAACAAATAAAACCTCTATAAATTTAGGAGGATTGAAATTAAATAAAGTATTTTCTCTGACCACAATAGAAAGAAATTAAAAATCAATTACAAAAAGAAATTTGGGAAATTCACAAACATGTGGAAATTGAACAGTAGGTTCCTAAATACCCAATGGGTCAAATACTTTCAGATGAATGAAATGAAGGTACAACATACCAAAACTTTTTGGTAGCAGCTAAGGCAATGCTTAGAGGCAAATTTATAACTGTATATGCCTACGTTAGAAAAGTAACAAGATCTCATCAGTAATCTAACCTTTCTGCTGAGACACTAGAAAAAGAGCACACTAAGCCTACAGAAAAAAGATGAATAATAATAAAATTTAGGGTGGAAATTAATAAAATTGAGAAGACATAAACAATAGAAAAATGAATGAAACAAAAAGTTGATCCTTTGAAAATAGCAGCAATATTCCAAACCTTCAGCTAGATTGACCAAGAAGAAAAAGAGCGAGGCAATGCAAATTAGAAGCTTCAGAAATTTTTTTTTTTAAAAAAAGAGACATTACCATTTGTATCCCATTGAATTAGATAACTGAGATGAAACAGACAAATTCCTAGAAAGACACAAACTATAAAAACTGACTCAAGAAGGAATAGATAATCGGAATAGATCTATTATAAGTAACGTGATTGAATAGGAATCAAAAAACTACCCACAGCCCGGCCGGGCGTGGCTCAACGGTTGAGCGTCGACCTAGGATCCAGGCAATCGGGGTTCGATTCCCAGTCAGGGCACATGCTCGGATTTCAGGCTAGGCAGCCGATCAATGACTCTCTCATCATTGATGTTTCTAGCTCTCTCTCTCCCTCTCCTTTCCTCTCACTGAAATCAATAAAGATATATTAAAAACAAAACAGAACAAAAAAAACTACCCACAAAGAAAAAAACCCAGGCGCCAACGGGTTCACTACTAAATTCAATTAAAATTTAAAGAAGAATTAATACAGATTGTTCACAAACTATTCTGAAATATAGGAAATGAGAGGGAAATGAGAGAATACTCCCCAACTCATCCTATGAGTTCATTATTACCCCAATACCAAAACCAGACAAAATTATTACAATGAAAGAAAATGAAACCTCAATATCTTTTACTAATATAGATGCAAAATCTTCAACAAGATACTAGCATACCACATCTGCCAACACATAAAAATAACTATACACTATGACAAAACTATAAGACATGTTTGAAACTTTAAAGAAGATTTAAAATATATCTTTATTGATTTCAGAGAGAGGAAAGGAGAAGGAGGGAGAGAGATAGAAACATCAATGATGAGAGAGTCATTGATTGGCTGCCTCCTGCACACCCTCGCCTGGGGATCAAGCCTGCAACCCGGGCATGTGCCCTGACCTGGAATCGAACCCTGATCGCCTGGATCGTAGGTTGACGCTCAACCACTGAGCCACACCTGGGCAGGCAAAGAAGATTTAAATAAATGAGAAAATATTTCATGTTGGGATTGGAAGACTTAATATTGGTAAATGGCAATATTCCCCAAACTGATCTACAGATTCAATGTAATCCCTATCAAAATTCAAGTGGCCTATTTACAGAAATGAGCAAGTTGATTATAAAATTCATATGAAAACCCAAGTTACCCAGAATTGCCAAACAATCTTGAAAAAGAACAGCAAAGTTGGAGGACTCAATTTTCTGCTTTCAAAACTTACTACAAAGCAACAATAATTCAGACAGTGTGGCACTGGCATAAGGTAGGTATAAAGATCAACGGAATAGAATTGAGAGCCCAGAAATAAAGTTATTGATCTATGGTCAATTGAGGTGGTGTTTTGTTTTGTTTTGTTGTTTTGTTTTGTTTTGTTTTAAATAAGGGTACTAAGATCATTCAGTGGGTGAAGAAATAGTTTCTTCAATAAATGGTACTCAGATAGCCACATGCAGAAGAATGAAGTTGGACACCTCACAACATATACAAAAATTAATTCAAAATATATCAAGATCTAAATGTAAGATACAGAACTATAAAACTTTTAGAATAAAACACAAGGGTAAATCTTTGTAACCTAGTATTTGGCAATGGATTCTTAGATATGACATCAAAAACATAAGAAACAGAAGAAAAACATGAATAAATTGGACCATCAAAATTAAGAAATTTTGTGCATCAGAAGGTACTTTCAAGAGAGTGAAAAGAGCACACAGAATGTGAGAAAATATTTTCAAATCATATATCTTATATCTAGAATCTATTAAAAAGAATCTCAATAATAAAAAAAAACACACCACAAATAATCCAATTAAACATGGGCAACGGATCTGAATAGACACTTCTCCAAAGAAGGACTACAATGGCTAATAAGAACATCGATGTCATTAGCCATTATGGTAGTGCAAATAAAAATCACAGTGAGGTGCCACTACATGCTTACTAGGACAATGAAAACAGTGAAAAATACCAAGTATTGGCCAGGAAGTGGGAAAATGAGAACCGTCATACACTGCTGGTGGGAATGGTAAATAGTGCAGCTACTTTGGACACAGTCTGACAGTTCCCCGAAAAGAAAAGCAATTTCACTGAGTCTATGGTTAACTTTTTACTCTTTTACCCAGAAATTTCACTCCTAGATATATAGGGGGGTCCCAAAAAGATGTATATACACACTTTGAATAATTCTAAAGGCAGTGTTTATTAAAATACATTTCATTTTCAAAATTGAGCTATCAGCTGTTAAAGTGCGTATACATTTTTTTGGGACACCTGTATATATCCAAGAGAAATGGAAAAACATGTCCACACAAAAATGTGTATGCAAATGTTCATAGTAGCCTTATTCAGGATAGTTCAAAGGTGGAAACACTCAAAATTTCCACCAACTGATGAATGTATAAATAAAATGTGGTATATCCTTTCAATGGAATATTATTCTGCTATAGAAAGGAATGAAGTACTGATACATGCTATACGTGGATGAACCTTGAAACATGCTAAGTGAAAGAAGCCAGTCACAAAAAAACCATTGTTATATGACTCCATTTATATGAAATAGCCAGTATAGGCAAATATATAGCAATGGAAAGTTGCCGCGGTCCAGCCGCAGCAGGAGTCAGGGGTCCCGAAGGTGGGCAAGGTGTCGGCGCTGGGAGAGAGCAGACTACACGACTCGGAGGTGGTGTGACACTGTTCCACTTTATTGAGAATCAACATAATCTTTTATATTTTCTTTTTGGCTACGATTCCATTTTTTCGGTTAGCAAGCAAGAAATATTATTCACAGGTTAAACAATACAAGTTTCGATTTCATCAGAATGGAACAATTTTGACTTTTTTTAGAATAGAGGAGAAAGGAAAAATCAGGGACCTATAGAGTGATAGATGTGGCTTTGTTTGCAGCAGGAATATATTAGTTTGTGAGGCAGAAATTTTATATAATGTTTGCCTGTGGTTACTACTTCTTCTGGTTATATTTTAACTATGGGCCTATTCTTAAGCTATTATATTCTCCTTGCCATTTTCTTCTAAGAAAAGAGTGCCTTTTGCCATAGCTATTGATTAACTGCTTAAGAATGTTTTTCTTTTGTTTCTTTGGGAGCGAGCACCAGCGTGGCCGCCGCCTTGCCAAGCGTTTCATGAAGGGCAAGTTCTCACACTGAACATGCCTTCCATTTATATTAACTATTTTGATACTGTTCTCATTGGAAGCACCTGTGTAAGGCAGAGGAGGGGCTGGTGGCCTTTCCATACTGTTAGGCCCTTTAGGGGGATGCCACAATCTGCCATTTATTCTATGTGCTACCCAGGGTGGCCCTAGCACAGTAGGCGAGGGGCGATGGCCTTTTTCCTGTCCTCGACTAATCTTGCAGTCATAGGCGGGGCACTGGAGGATAGGCCACTGCGTGAGCTCAGCTTTCTCTAGTTCCTCCATAAATTCCTTTTTGGGGGCGCCAGGGGGAATTTTCCTAGCTACTTCTAATAACAATTTGTTAAAGCATCCGGCACATGTGATAGTGACTGGACTTGGGGAAATCATGATTTCTTCAGAAGTGAGAACATTGTTTACCATTCCCAGGTTAGTTATTGATTTATGGCCCAAAATCCCCCTCCAAGGAGGAGAAGGGATATTCCCATTAAGCCAATTACTGCCACCCACATGCCACGTCCTCTCCTCAGAAGACGCCTTCCTTGAAGCTTCCTCTCCACGTCCGGATTTTGTCAGACGACATGGTTGGAAGAGGACGTGGCAGAAAGTATATTAATGGTTGCTTGGAGCTGGAGGCATGAGAGCATAGGGCAGTAATAGCTAAAGAGTATGAGGTTTCTTTTCAAAGCAATGAAACATTCTTTTTTATTTTTTGAGAGCTGTCACCAAATACTTTTATTAGAAAAATTCAGGATCCAGGCTAGTCCACAGGTAAAAAATGAGATCTTAAAGACAATTAACCAAACTAGAATCTAATATCCACAATTGAACATTGTGGTTTCTATTGAAACGATTTTTCTCTCTAAAATAATCCTCATTTTATTAAAGGTAGCCAAGATAAGACTAATTTATTGTATAAGTCTAGTTTCAATAAATTTGGTTTGCTATTTACATAAATACAAAAAAAATAATAATTGATTATGTAGTCTCCTTTAAATCTCAGAGATGTGCTCCTGGGAGGAAGAAAGGCATGGGCATGTTCCTGGGAGGGAGAGCGCTGTGATGAAACATTCTAAAATTGTGGTGTTGATTGAACAATTGTCTGAATATACAAGAACCATTAAATTGTACACTTTAAATAGATTAATTGTGTGGTATATGAATTAGTAGCACAGTTTTACACATGTTAACTGGTTAAGAAATACATAAAAACTACAATAAATATGGCATAAAGGTTGCTTGTGGAAATGATTGCTCAAAGGGTTGCAGCTTATGAGTCATAATGAAGTGGTAGAAGGGAGATTATGTGAAATCAGATGGGATGGGAAATACCAAAAGTGAATGGGTATGGTTCATAACACACACATGGTGAAATGAGGGAGCTTATAGGTGTTGCAGGGGTGTGCATTTGTGCTTGTTGTGCACTTCTACATGACTAATTGTCTGGAACTGGGTACAACTTTCTGCCTTGATTCATGTCTCTTGCAAATGAAATCACCATCAGCAAATGCAAAATTCATGTTATGCTGAAATTGTTCTCTAATATATTAATTGTGTTGGATAAAATTCAAATATTCAAAACAAGCATTGTAGCACAACTGACTATAGCTCTTCCTTTATATTTAAAATTTCTTTGGTAAAGAGCATATAGTTGATTTAAAAAACAAACACTAACTAGCACTGGCCAGTATGGCTCAGTGGTTAGACAGGCAGCCTGTACACTGAAAGGTCTTGCGTTCAAATCCTGGTCAAAGGCATGTACCTGGTTTTCAGGTTCGGTTCCAGCCCTGGTCAGGGCAAGTGCGGGAGGTGGGAGGCAATCAATCGATATGTCTCTCTTGCAGGGATGTTTCTCTCTCTCTCTCTCTCTATCCCCCTCCCTCCCTCCTTCCCTCCCTTCTACTCTCTCTAAAAATCAATGGAAAAAATATCCCCAGGTGAGGATCAACAAAAAACAACAAAAACACAAACTGAACTGGCAATCTTTGACTTTAGTCCATTTACATTTAATGTAATTGCAAAGGTAGTTAACTTTACATCTACCATATTGCTGCTTTTTCTTTGTGTCATCTTTTTGTTGTTAATTGATTTCTCCTGACTTTTCATGTATCAATCAAGGGTTTTTTAAAAGCAGACTTTTTTTTTTAATTGATTTTTTTAGAGAGAGAGGAAGGAAGAGGGAGAAAGAGATAAAAACATCAATGATGAGTAGTTTTCGGTTCACAGCAAAATTGAACAGAAAATACAAATTTCGTGTAAATCACCTGCTACTACACTTGCACAGCCACCTTATTATCAATGTCTCCCATCAGATGATACATTTGTTCATCAAAAATACACTGACATTTTATAGTCACCCAGAGTCCATAGTTTACATTAGGGTTCACTCTTGGTGTTGCACATTCTATGAGTTTAGACAAATGTGTAGTGACATGTATCTATCATTATAGTATCATACATAGTATCTTCACTGCCCTAGAAACTCTCTCTGCTCCACCAGTTCATTCCTTCTTCCCTCCCCCAGGACCCCTGGGAACTGCTGATCTTTTTACTATCTCCATAGTTTTTCCATTTCCAGAATGTCATATAGTTGGAATTATACAGTATTTAGCCCCTTTCATATTGACCTCTTTCACTTAGTAATATGCATTCAAGGTTCCTTAGTATCTTTTCATAGCTTGATAGCTCATTTCTTTTTAGTGATGAACAATATTTCATTGTCTGGATGGTCCACAGTTTATTTAGCTATTCACCTACTTAAGGGCATCTTAGTTGCTTCCAGGTTTTGGCAATTATGAATAAAGTTATAGTTATGCAAAATTGCTATAAACATCCATGTGCAGGTTTTTGTGAGGACATAAGTCTTTACCTCCTTGTTGGATCATATGGTAAGTGTGTGTTTAGTTTATATAAACCATCAAACTGTTTTCCAAACTGGCTGTACCATTTTGCATTTCCATCATCAATGAATGAGGGTACCTATTGCTCCACATCTGCTCCAGTATTTGATGTTGTCAATATTACAGATTTTGGCCAATATAAATTGGTGTGTAACGGTATCTTGTTTTAATTTGCATTTCCCTGATGAAATATGATTAAGAGTATCTTTTCATATATTTATTTACTATCTGCCTATCTTTTTTTTGGTCAGTTGTCTGTTCAAAGTCTTTTGCCCATTTGGAAATTGGGTTGTTTTCTTATTGTTGAGTTTTAAGCATTCTTTGGGTATTTGGGATAAGTCATTTATCATGTGTCTTTTGCAAATATTTTTTCACAGACTGTGGCTTGTCTTATTGTTCTTTTATTTTTACTTTTTAGCCCTCACCCCAGGACATGCTTATCAATTTTAGGGAGGGGGGAGGGGGGGAAAGCATGAATGTGAGAGAGAAGCATTGATTGGCCGACCTGGAACCAAACCCGCAACCCACGTATGTGCCCTGACTGAGAACTGAGCCTGCAACCTTTTGGTGCATGGGACCATGCTCCAATTAACTGAGCCACGCTGGCCAGGGCTTATTGTTCTTTTGACACTGTCTGTCACAAAGCAGAAGTTTTAAATTTGAGTTAAGTTTGATTATTTCTTTCATGGATCATGCATTTGGTGCTGTACCTAAGAAGTCATTACCATACTCAGGGTCATCTGAGTTTTCTACTATGTTGTCTTCTTTATAGTTTTGTATTTTATATTCAGATCTGTAATCTATTTTGAGTTAATTTTCGTGAAGGGTGTAAGCTATATATCTGGATTTATTTTTATTTTTGCATATAGTTGTTCAGTTATTCCAGCACCATTTGTTGAAGACTTTTTCTATTGTATTGCCTTTGCTCCTTTGTCAAAGATCAATTGACTCAATTTATGTGGCTCTATTTCTGGGCTCTCTATACTGTTCTATTGATTTTGCCTATTATTTTGCCAATATCACCTGGTTCTGATTACTGTAGGTTTATAATAAGCCTTGAAGTCAGGTAGTATCAGACCACTGGTTTTGTTTTTCTCCTTCAATATTGAGTTAGTGATTCTGGGTCTTTTGCCTCTCCACTTAAACTTTAAAATCAGTTTGTCCATATCCATGAAATAACTTGCTGGAAATTTGATTTGGGTTTCATTGAATCCATAGTTCAAGGTAGGTTAAGTGTTTTTTATTGTTACATTTTTTCTCTTTTATTAATGTGGTGGATTGCAAAATGGCCACTATCCCTTACTTGTCCACACGGCCACGCACTTTTATAATGTGACTTTGCAGCTTTTCCTGTCAAGAATTGCCCTGGCCAGTGTGGCTCAGTTAGTTTAGCATCCTCCTGTGCACTGAAAGTTTGCCCGTTTGGTTCCTGGTCAGGGAACATGACCAGGTTGCAGGTTTGATTCACAGTAGGGAGTGTGCAGGAAGCAGCTGATCGATGTTTCTCTTTCACATCAATGTTTCTCCCCCTCCCTTCCTTTCTCTCTAAAAAATCAATTTAAAAAAAAAAAAGAATTGAAGTTATTTTCTTTTTCTCTTATTTATAAGATGATTTCTTGTCTTCCTTTAGCCAAGAGAATTTGGCAAAAGTGACAGTGAGAAGACCTTGTCCCTTTGTGCTCTTGAAACCTGCCACTATCATATGTACATGCCCAGAACAGTCTGCTACAGGAAAGGAAAAATAAGGATCACCAATTAATGACTCTGTTTTGACTTTCAGATTAAGTGTTTTAAAGCACAGAGCAGAGAAAATAGCTGAAAAACCAGGGGGCTTTTGATTTGCAAGTGCTAGAAAGAGATTTGGACTCCAGAAAAGGCTAAATGTGGAGGACTCAGACCACTGAGTTTATAAAATTTAGCTACAAATTAGGGAAGTAGCTATGGTATAAGACCCATTTTCCCCAGAAACAACATGTGTGTCACAGACAGACAGGAAGAAGAGTAGGGACTCAAGTAGAAATGTGATGGGGCCAGGTCCTCAGCGGGACTTGGTGTCTCCAGTATTGGGCCTTGGTTGAGGAAGAGGGTCTCGCAATAATGGTTGGGGGAAATCTCAGGGCCTTGTTTTCTTGGGGGTTGTCTAGGAATAATGTAGGCACTGCAGAGAAGCTCATGTCCAGCACTGTGCTTAAGCCTCCTGGCCTGTGGAGAATAGACAATCGAGGGCTAAGGGAGATGCCAGAGTGACAAGCCCAAGGCAGCCTCTGAGAGAGGGCCCTATGCAGTGTATGCCATGAAGAATGAAGAGAGTTCCCAGAACCAGTTCCCAAGCACACACGCAGCAGGTGTGGCCTTTAGAAGCCATGGTACAATGGGAGGCCATTGCACAAGGTCAGCTAGCCACACGCCAGTGGTCCAAGACAGAGGAGACCCTAACCCTGCCTGGAGCTGCTGATGGTAAAGAGTAAACTTCAGGGAGCCTCCATGACATCCAAACTTAGGTCACTGTCAGGGAGGAGAAGAGACCATAGAGAGTGGGGGCAACCTTGACAAACCAGGCATTTACCCAAAGGAGCCTGAGTTAGCTTGGGAGGATCTGAGATTCAGTCTAGGAATGGCTGAACAAATGTGTAGGCACAAATTAGTTTGTGTGCACCATTTTGTGGAAATGAGGGGTGGTGCCTGAGAATAATTTCATACAATTATGTATAAAGAAACATATTTCTGTGCCTCTGAGTTACAATGTGTATATGTCACTCCACATTTGTGTGTGAGAGAGAAAAGTGCCAAGAAAGGTTTGGTTAAGTAAAATAATATAGCTATACAGTGTGGAATGCCAGACAGCCATTAAAAGGAGGTGATTCTGCTCTCCACCCACTCTGGTGATTTTCTGAGACCTTGCCCCACACAATTCACAAGCTAGGCCCAAAGCTCTTTCAGAGGCTAATCCATTCAAGTGGCTGACAAGGCCTATGCTGACAACTTTCCCTAAAATCTTTCAAAGGCCCAACACCCCCAAACAAGCAGCAGGTGGCCTTGGTGTGTCCCTTGCTTAGCAGCCCAAGGCTGCCACTAGTGGTGGCAGCCTGAGTTCAAAGTATAGCCTCTCTCAGGTGCTTATGAGCCCAGGCAGCAACCAAAAAACTGTAGATTACTTTGTAGCTTCTACCAGGTGGCCCTGGGTGGGATACAGACAGCAGCTGACCTTGGCCTGCACTGAACCCCTCCCAAGAGGCCCCAGAGCCAGTACACCCAGTGGCTAGCTTCAGATCACACAAGAGCACCATACCTCACAACCAGTCAGCCTGAGGGACAATCCTACCCACTGATGTGCCAACAGCAATCAAGGCTCAACTATAACAGGAGAGCACACACAACCCACAGAAGGGGCATTCCTGGCCCTAGCTGGTTTGGCTCAGTGGCTAGAGCATCAGCCTGCAGACTGAAGGGTCCTGGGTTTGATTCCAGCCAAGGGTATGTACCTCAGTTGCAGGCTCAATCCCTGACCCCAGTCAGGGCATGTGCAGAAGGCAACCAATTGGTGTGTCTCTCTCACACAGATGCTTCTCTCTCTCTCTTTCTCCCTCCCTTGCCTGCTCTCTCTCTCTCTTCCATTCTCTCTGAAAAGCAATAGAAAAATATCCTCAGGTGAGGACTAAAAAAGAAGGGACATTCTTGGAGCACCTGACTCAGGTGAACAGGGAGACTGCACCAATGGGGCCCACAGGATACCTACTACATCAGGCCACTCTGCCAAGACCTGGAGACATAGCAGATCTACCTAATACATAGAAACAAACACAGAGAGGCAGCCAAAATGAGGAGACAAAGAAACATGTCTCAAATGAAAGAACAGGACAAAACTCCAGAAAAATAACTAAACAAAATGGAAGCAAGCAATCTGCCAGATACAGTGTTCAAAACACTATTCATAAAGATGCTCAATGAACTTAGGGCAAGAATAGACGATCTCAGTGAGAACGTCAGCAAAGAGGAAACATAGAAAATAAGGTAGAAAATATAAAAAAGAGCCAATCAGCAATGAAGAAAACAATAACTGAAATGAAGAATACATTACAAGGGATCAACAGCAGGTTAGATGAAGCATAGGATCAAATCAGTGATTTAGAAGGCAAGGTAGCAGAAAACACCCAATCAGAACATCAAAGAGAATAAAAAGGATTTAAAAATGAGAACAGTTTAAGAGACCTCTGGGACAACATCAAGTGTAAAAACATCTGCATCATAGAGGTACCAGAAGGAGAAGAGTGACAGTAAGAAACTGAAAACCTATTTGAAGAAATAATGACAGAAAACTTCCCCTACCTGGTGAAGGAAATAGACACACAAGTCTAGGAAGCACAGAGAGTCCCAAACAAGAGGAACCCAAAGAGGCCCACAGCAAGACACGTCATAATTAAAATGCCAAAGGTTAAAGACAGAGAATTTTAAAAGCAGCAAGAGAAAAGCAGTTAGTTACCTACAAGGGGGCGCCCATAAGACTGTCAAGACACTTTGCAGGCCAGAAGGGATTGGCATGAAATACTCAAAGTGATGAAAAGCAAGGACCCACAACCAAGACTACTTTACACAGCAAGACTATCATTTAGAATCAAAGGAGAGATAAAGAGCTTTCCAGACAAGAAAAAAATAGAAGTTCATCACCTCCAAACCAGTATTAAAATAAGTGTTAAAGTAATGTTTTTAAGAAGAAAAGAAAAAAAAATATGAATATGAGAATATTGCAAAGAAAATAATTCTCACTGACAAAGGCAAACACGTAATACAAGCAGTGGATCGACTGACACTGAAGCTAGTACAAAGGTTACAAGGCAAAAGCAGGAAGATCGTGTGTGATTACAACAATAAATTAAGAGATACACACAAACACACACAAAAGAATTAAAAGAATGACAAAAAAGTAAATGTGGAGGGGTTGAGTAGAAATGGAGTGATTTTAGCATGTGTTTGAACTTAAGTGACCATCAACTTAAAACAGACTGCTATATACACAGCTTGGCATATATGAAGCACATGGTTACCACAAACCAAAAAATCTACAAGATACATAATAAAGAGAAAGGAATCCAAACACAACACTACAGGAAGTCATCAACATACAAGAGAAGAAAGCGAGAGATTAACAAAGGAACATGCAACTACAGAAGCAATCAGAAGAACAATTAATAAAATGCAATAACTACATACCTATTAATAATTATTTTAAATGTAAATGGATGAAATGCTCTAATCAAAAGATGACTGGGTATGATTTCAAGATGGCAAAGGAGCAGAGGAATCTTTCTTGCCCCTCCTCTCAGAACCAAACTAGAAATAAAACTAAGTTGGGGAACATTCATTCTGAATTACCAACTGAAGACTAGCTTAAGGGGAGGCTTTTAATAAGGAAGGACAGAAGCCACCTTGAGACTGGTGGGAAGGGTCAGGTCAGGAGAGGGGCTGGCCCAGCCCCCGTGGGCAGCGGCCTGAAGATGAGGAGAGAAACACGCGCTGCGGGGGAGGTTTTTTCCAAGCCCAGAGCACCGGAGCCAAGAACACTGGCCCGTAACATCCAGCCATGAAAGGTGGTGGGGCTTCTAGCATCGCCGGGGAGAGTCGGAGCCTGGCAGAGATAAAGCCACTTAAAACAAAACAAAAACTCAGAGCACAGGATTTGCGTTCTCAGCCACTCACCTGAGGCTTGTGGACTGGAGTGGCCTGAGGAGAGGCTGAGCGGGAGGCGTTGTGGGGAACCATGGAAAAGTGGCAGCCAGGAGACCTGTGATTGGTAATCTTCCACCAATACCGCAGCAGCCGTTTTTCTTGAGAGGTCCAAGCCCCTCCAGCAGCAACAGCCCAGGGAAAGGCAAGCCCTCCGCCCTTGGGGATACAGCTTGTCCCGCCTTCAGGAGCCCTGCGTGCCCCACCCTGCAGTTGACCCCTGCTGAGGAGAGAGTAGCCGAGGCCAAGTCCCCAGGTCTGAACAGTCTCAGGGGTGGTCAGTAACTGGCTTTGGAGGGGGCCATTCCCCCATGTTCCTGGGAACCTGACTGGTGCTTCCCCCTCACGGGAGAGCCGATAAAAGCTCCAGGCTTCCAGCAGACCCCCCTGGACTGCATGGGAGGGCTCCGCCCTGCCGGGTCAGGGAAACATTCCGGGACAGGCTCCGACGAGTGGCTCCGGGATGGGGGAACACACCCACCACCTTCCCTGAAATCGAAATGGCACCTTCCCCTCGAGGGAGGCCCAGAGGTCTCATAGTCAGAGATCCCTCCAAAAGCCCTTTCGGGAACAGCCTTTTCAGGGACTGAGCCTGACAGCTTGCGGGCAGGTGGGGCGCGCAGAGGCGGAGCCCGAGGTGCGCTGGGGGGTGTGCTGATCGCCCCCCTCCCCACGCACGGCAGAGCCCTTTGGAGCCAGCGCCAAGCTGTGGATCGCTTGAAGCTTCCAACAGGCTGCTGAGAGCAAAACACGCACAGCTTCTGCCAGTGGCCACGCCGGGGCACCGCCCGGGAGGGGGAAGGGCACGGGAAGCAGGCTGCCTCCCCCAGCGCCAGGGAAGAGCCAAAGGGAGCCCAGGGGCACTACGCTCCGCCACAGGAGCTCCTCTCTTTCTTTTTTTCCCTTTTTATTGCTTTGCTTTTTTTTTTTTTTTTTCGCTTCTCTTTTTCCTTCCATCTCTCTTGTTTTTCTTTCCTTTTCTTATCCTGTTTCTCTTCTTTTGCCTCTTTTCCCCTTTTCTTACTTTTCCTTTCCATAACTGTTTCCTTCCCCTTTCCTTTCCCACCGTTGCCCTTTCCCATTCTCTGTTCTTGTTTTCCTCTCTCCGCTTTCCTTTCACAGTCTTTCTCCCCCCCCCCCCCCTTCTCATGTGTTTTCCTGGCTTTGCTCTGGCTCCCCTTCCTCCTGTGCCCCTTGCTGTCGTCGGGGGTCCTCGGTGTGTTTTGTTTTGTGCCGTCAGCGCCTGCGAACCCGCTCGCACAGCGCGGTGGGGACTGCGCCTCAGTCCGCCAGCCCGGGGGAGGGCCCCCGACCGGACACCAACGATCAAGGCCCAGGTCCCGCAGGAGGGCCCGGGGCGCCCACACGGGGGGCATCCCGAGGGCACCCAGCTCGGAGGTCAGAGGGCTGGGCCCGCAGGACGCCCGCCGCGCGGACGCCGAGGTCCAGCTCCAATCGCCGGTCACCTGTCCCAGCCCGGACACAGACTCACCGGGAAGGAACGACCCAAACCCCGCAGGGTGAGCCGAGGAGCAGGGAACAAACATTAGGGTGATGGCAAAGCGCGACCTTCACAACAGAAACTCCAAGTTTGGGCGCCGGGTGACCCTGCTCCGTCTGCGGCCCCTTAGCTCCTGTTTCTGGTCAGTATCCGTCTGGGGTCCTCGCTTCCCGGGCACCGGGAAGGGGAGCCGACGTTCTCCAGAAAGGGAGGAGGTGGGGGCAGGGAGGTCGCAGCGGCTCCGCCCGGGCACCCCAGCCCCCCACCCCCGCTTTGCGGGCCTCTCCTGGGGTCCTCCCTGCCCCGGGGCGCCCGCGCGGCTGTGCGCCCGGCCCCGGCAGAGTGGACGGCGCGGGCGGGCTGGGCTCTGAGCCGCTCTCCCCGCGCGCAAGGAGGGGGGTCGGGGGGCAGGCGGCCCCCCGCGGGCGCTGTCGCGCAGACAGCGGTTCTGGGCTCGGGGATCCGGGAACCGTCGCCCGCAGCAGGGCCGGGCGGCATCCCGGGTGCGCGCGCCCTTCCCCGCGGGCCGCGCGCGCCCCTTCCTTCGCTCAGGCGTTGGGACCACGCATCACAGGCGGCCACCCACCAGTGCGCGCCTAACTTAAGGGCCCCTTCGACGGTCAACGGAAACCTCCCTGAGCCGCCGACTCCTTCTGAAGGACCCGACCATGCAGAACGGTGCCCCATGGGCAGTTACCTGAGCTGGCTTCTCCGCCGGCCGCCACCCTCCTCTCCGCAGGGCGGGGACCCGCCAGAGAAACCCGGGCGCCACGGCCGCCCTTTCCCCCGGGCTAGACGGGTTCACTCGGGGGCCCCGACCCTGGACTTGGCTCGCAGGCTGTCATACGAGGAGCTTGTGGCTTCGCCCCGCCTCCGCCGGCACCGCCGGAGGTTTGTCACAGTGCGCCAGCGGCAGTACCCCCTCCGGCAGGTGCGCTGTCTGTTCCTGGGGCTCTTCTCCGCCGTGCCCAGGAGCAACTCTCAGAAGCCAGCGCTGCCCGCCTGCAGCTCCAAGATGCTCTGCGCCTTGGTGACCTTGAAGGTGGCATCTTCGAAGGGCAAAGTGACTGTTCGTGTGGCCCTGAAGCAGACGGTCACCTGCCTGTGGCCTTCACTGTCGCGTCACCTCCCCAACCCTGGCGTAAAGGCGGCGAAGGCCCTGGAACAGGGCTGTCAGTGGAGAGCCGAGGAGCAGAAGGACCGGGCGGCTCTGGACAGCGGGACGGGGCTAGCGCAGGGGGCAGCGCGCCCGGTCCCCCGGAGTCAGGGCCACCGGCGGAGGGGCTCCGGGGACAGCGGGGGCGCGCAGTCCGCGTTTAGGCGCCTGATGGTCAACGGAGTCTTCCATTCCTTCGTGCCCAGGCCTGGGCCTCTGCGGAGAGGCTTGTGTTCCCCAAGCAGCTCGCTTAGTAGGTCCCAGGCCTGCTTCTTGAGCTCCTGTAGCAAACGAAACGCCATCGCCAGTTCCTACAGTTCCACCCGAGGGCTCGCACCGTGGCAGAGGCCGCGGCGCCCCGCTTCCTCCCGGCCCCACGCGCCCGCGGAGACGGCGGGCGGGGAAGGCCGGGCGCCTGGCTCCTCGCCCGGGTCGGGGCCGCCGGGGAACGGCGCGCGGGAGGCGGCTGCAGACGCGGCCGCCGGGCAGACGCGGGCCGTGCGCTGTTCGCCCTCGGACAGCCCCAGGCCCCAGAAGCGCAAGACCCGGCTGCTGCTGCCCTGGAGGAGAAACGACCCGCTGACCCTGCCCCCGCCCCTGCAGCTAGGCTATCGAGTCACCGCTGAAGACCTTGACTTGGAGAAGAGAGCCGGGTTCGAGTGGATCAACAAGGTCCTGGAAGGGTAAGACAGGCCCTCAGGCAGCCGCGCGCCTCCGCCTCGCCCGGTGACGAGCCTGAATAATATGCGAACATATAATCTATGTAATTAATATGTAACCCATATATCAGTATAATGTAATTAATATACAGTATATGCCAATATTATGTCTATATCGCGTACATGTTATATATAATATGTAGAACTGTGCACATCACACATATGTATACTTAGCGTGTACATACATATGTATATTATGCATGCGATAGGTAATATGTATTATATTTCATATCATAGTACATATTGAGTATGCATGTGACTTTTGAGTAGCATGTTTCTGTGTCTTTGCTCCTTGAATCCACAGTGGAGGAAGAATTGACTTGTGCCCAGACTTAACTATCCGGCTGTCTGGGGCCCGGCCGGTGGGAGGGGAGCGGCGCCTCAGGCCTGTGGAGGCCGCCTCCCGGTTTCTGTGTGTGAGCCTCTGCGGCGGCAACCCAGGCACCTGGCTTTTCCAAGTGAGGAGGCTCTTCTCCCCTGCCCACCTCGCCTCACTTTGAGCTAGATCATGCCCAGTGTATGGTAGGAAATGACTCGTTACAATTTTACTCTTTAAAACATGTTTCTGAATTTTATATAATTTTAGACTTACAGGACCGTTGCACAGCTCAGAGAATCCCATCTAGTCTTCAAGGTTCTCCTTATAGAGCAATTATTAGCCAAACAATGCTATTAGCTTATAGAAACAATGCTATTAGGTAAACTTCAGACTTTAATTGGATTTCCCCATTTTTCCAGTAAAATTTTCTTTCTGTCCCAGTATCAACCAGAATCCAACATTGCATTTATTTGTCACACCTCTTTAGTCTCCTCCAAACTGTGACTGTATCTCCATCTTAATATCTTGTGTGACCTTGATATGTCTGGAGAGTACCAGGTAGGTATTTTGCATAGTTTCCCTTAATTTGGATTTCTCTACTGTTTTCTCATAAGTACAAGTGAAGTTATGGATTTTTAAGAAGAACTCCACAGAGGCTATGTACCCTTCTTAACACATTATTTAGGGCTACGTAATATCCACATGTCTTAGGCAAAATGTTAGCCTTGATCACCTCGCTAAGGTGGTGTCAGCCAGAGCTCTCCACTGGGTAGTTATTATTTTTCCTTATGTAATAAATATTTGAGGAGTCATACTTTGATGTTGCACAAAATTCTGTTTATCCTTAAATTTTATCATCATCAGTGGATCTTGCCTGCAGCAATGACTATTGTGTTCTAATGGTGATTTTCTACTTCCCTTATTTCTTCTACATTTAATTAGAATTCTTCTCTAAGGAAGAATTCTCTCTATTTATTTAGTCAATCATTTATCAATAGTAATTTGGGGAGCTATTATCTAATATTATTACTATCAATTTTGTTGCTGAAATTGTTCCAGATTTGACAATTTTGATTTCTTTCAGGTTAGCTCCTGAGTCCTTTTAACATGCCTGCACCTCCTGCACCCCCCTTGTTAAAGGACTTCTTTACTTTCTAGTCCCACAAGATGCTCTTGTATTTTACCTGACCCTGTTCTGGAATCAAATGCTTCTCCAAAGAGCTTTGGTTCTTTTTATTGGAGAATGGAATTTTAAAAACAAGATCCAGACCCTCAGGTGTGCTCAGAGCTGCTATGGAGTCTCTGCTTCTAGGCCATCTCAGCAGACAGAACTAGGAAATATACATATGTATTCTAGCCTATTCATATACATACCTATATTTCTATATTTTTCTATGCATGCCTGTGTGTGTGTGTGTAAATGAGTTCATACTGATACCTGAGACTAATCCAGAACCACAGGGTTCATTCCAGAAATGAACCCCCTGGTTTATGTGTAACTTTTTTCTCCAGCAGTTTCCCAAGGAAAATCTGGTCTCTGTATCTACAAAGCATTAACTTATTTGTAACCCCAGTATACACATAAAGGAGTTTCAACTTTGTCAGCCATGTGAGCAACCTACCAAAGGGTTGCTGTGTAATTCTTTCTGTGTTTAGCCTTACTGTATCCAAACAATGTTTTACAAAGTTCCTTTGTCTCACTCATTTCAGCTCCTCTTCAGTGAGGTTATGTCACCCATTCATAACACACTTAGACGCATTTGTTACAAATCTGCATTCCATTTTGGGTTCTTCCAACAACCTGATTGATTTGAATTTGTAAACAGAAAATTCACTGCTTGGTGTACAGTTTGCTTATACTTTAAGATTTTTGTGTCTGTTTTCATGAAAGATATTGGTCTGAAATTTTCTCATGATGCCTTTGTCTAGTTTTGATGTCAGGGTAATACTGCCCATGTGGAATGACTTGGGAAGGGTTCCTCCCTCTATTTGTAGAAGAATTTTTAGACGGATTGGTATAATTTCTTTAAATGTTTGGGAGGATTTACCAGCGACGCCATCAGGGCCTGGATTGCTATTTATGGGAAGATTTGAAATTACTCTTTACTTGTTGAAGGTCTACTGACTTTTTCTAATTCTTCTTGAGTCAGTTTCAGTAACTGGAGTTGTCAGCAAAAATTCCCAAAAAAGCACAGAAAGGAGAAACTTTATCCAGGTGAACAGTTTGCAAGCCAGGGAGATGCAGCCTCAGAAACAAAAAGTGCGCTCACTGAGAGCAGACTTTTAGAGAAAGTTCCACCCAAGTTCCAAATTTGGTCCATTTATGCAAATAAGGTTTCCAAATCATGCAGTTCTGATTGGTCCAAATTGTGCGGTTCTAATTGGTCAATATGCAAATAAGGGTACAGATGCAAATGAGGATACAATTTGTGCAGTTCTGATTGGATGGAGCATATCTCAATCTGTTGGTGGAAAAATGAAACCAGGAATTTCCTTGCAGTCATTGACTCAGGTGGTGTAAACAGACAAGGGGCATAGTACAAGAAGCTGAAAACGAAGTCTTTGGCTTTCCCAGGAATGCAGAGTGCGTGAGAGGCCTCTGTCAACAATAGCTGCTAGACTTGGGTTATGAATTTGGGCCCAGTTAACCATGAGAAGTCCATTTGGGTAGTTCTTCTTGGGGTTCATAGTGTCTTTCTAAGAGTCTTCCTATTGCATCAGAGCTGTCTAATTTGTTATTACAAAATTTTTCATAGTATTTTCTTAGAATTCTAATATTTGTAAGGTAGGAAATGATATCCTTTCTTTAACTATTAATTTTATTAATGTATTTTCTCTGTATCTCTGTCTGTTTGTGTCTCATTCTTGCTCTTGCTCTCCTTTTGGCTAGTGTGACTAAAGTCTTGTCAATTTTGTTCATTTTTTTTTAAAGGAATCAATTTTTATGTTTTCTATTTTCTCTATTTTTTTCCTATTTTCTATTTCAATAATTTAGGTCCTAATCTTTACTATTTCATTCTTTCTGCTTCCTTTGGGTTCAGTTTGCCCTTCTCTTATTAGTTTTCTAAGATGGAAGATTATGCTATGGATTTGAGACCTTTCTCTTTTCTCATTTAAGGCTATAAATTTCCCTCTAAGCACTGCTTTATTCACATTCCAAAAAAAGGTTGCTGTTGTTTGAATTACATTCAGTTCAATATATTTTCTAATTTCCCTTGTGATTTTTCTTTGATCCATAAGTTTAGAAATGTGCTCTTTAATTTCCAAATGTTTGGGGATTTTACCACATTTCTTTCTGGTTTTGATTTGTAATTTTTTTCCATTGTGGCCTTAAGCCTATATCTAATGATTTCAGTTTTTAAAAACTTATTGGAACATTTTTATGGCCAACCATATGCTCTATAATTGGAAGATGCTCCTTCATTGAAAAGGTTTGTTCTGTTTTTGAGCAGGTTTGTTCAGGTCAGGTCAGGTTGTTGGGTAATGTTCAAGTCTTCTTCTCCTTACTGATTTCCTCTCTAAATTTTCTATCAGCTATTGAGAATGGAGTCTTTAAAATACTCAATTATAACTGTCTTATTGTCTATTTCACATTTCAATTTTGTCAGTATGGCTGTGTGGATGTTGGGGCTCTATCGTCAGAGGCATGCAAGTTTTAAATTGTTATATATTCCTGATTATTGATCCTTTCATTATTATGAAATGTCCCTCTTTCTCTTTAGTAATATTTTAACCTTAAAGTCAGCATTTTAACCTTAACATTTCTCAAATGTTACTACAGTTATTCCAGCTCTCTTGTGGATACTGTTTGCAATAAATGTATCTTGTTCATACTTTTAATTTCAACCTATTTGTATTTTTAAATCTAAGGTTTATCTCCTATAGTCAGAATATAATTGGGTATTGCTTTTTAAAACCCAGTCTCTGCCTTTTAATTAGATTTTTTAATCTATTCACATTTATTGTAATTATTGGATTTACTTTTTCCATTTTGCTATTTATTTTCTGTTTGTCCTATGAGTTTCTGGGTTTTGTTCATTTGTTTTGTTGGGGGTTTTCTGTTGGTGGTGGGGTTTCTTGTGTGTTTGTTTGTTTTTTGTTTTGTTTTGTTTGTTTTTTTGCTTCTCTGTACCTCCATTACTACCTTTGTGTTAAATATATATTTTTTTTAGTGTATCATTTTAAATCCCTCCTTCCTCCCCTTATTTTTATTATTTTTGAGTTATTTTCTTAGTGATTGCCCTAAGAATTACAATCTACCTTAAATTTTCAAAAATCTACTTCAGGACATACAATGGCAAGCACATGAAAATATGTTTAACATCATTAGCTAATAGGCAAATGAAACTCAAAACCAAAATGGGATATCACTACACAACTATAAGAATGCCTGAAATAAATTGTGATAATATGCTAGCTGAAATGCAAAATGATACAGCCACTATGGAAAACAGTTTGGCAGTTCCTTTGAAAACCAAAAGGGAACTTACCATATGATTCAGCTATTGTACTCTGGGGCATTAATCACAGAGAAGTGAAAACTTATTTTCATGAAGAAACTTGTTCACAAATGTTCATAGCAGCTTTATTTATAATATCCCCAAACTGGACACCACCCCAAATTCCTTCAATGGGTGAATAGTAGTATTCCATACCATGAAATACTAATATTCTGTAACAAACGGAAACAAGTTGTTGATACACACATTTAGATGTATCTTAAGAGAATTATGAGTGTGAATAACACCAATTCCAAAAGGTTACATAGCATATGAGTCCATTTTTATAGCATTCTTGCAATAACAAAAGTATAGAAATGGAGAACAGATAGTGGCTGACAGGGGCTAGGGATGGGAGGGGCAGTGGATATGAGTGGCTATAAAGAGATGTCACAGGGAATCTTTTGGTGATGGATTAGTTCTAGATCTTGATTGTGGTGGTGGTTACATAAATCTACTTGTAATAGAATTGCATAGAAAAATGCATGTGAAATAGTAAAATCTAAATAAACTTTGTAGATTGTACCAATGTCATTTTCTTTGTTTTTACAATGTGCTGTAGTCATATAAGATGTTATCATTGAGGGAAACTGGGTGAAGGGTCCATGGGAACTCCCAATACTTTTTTTCAATTTCTTGTGAATATATAATTTCAAAATAAAAAGTCAAAAGTAATATACCTCAGATTAATACTAATTAATGAATTAATACTAATTTATTTCCAATAACTAAGAGAAATTTTGCTCCAATATAGATACATTATCTCTCGCCCCGTCTGAGAGAATAATGCATCTTCATATGTTAAATGTCCAGGTTGGTAATTATTGTTATGCAATTGTATGCCTTTTAAATCACAGGAAGAAAAGAAAAAAAAAAATGATCAATGTCTTATATTTACCTACATATTTGCCTTTCCCAATGCTCTTTATTTGTTTATGTGAATTCAAATTAGCATTCGACCTGAAGGTCTTTTCTTAGTACTGCTTATTCAGCTGGTCTGCTAGCAACATATTCAGTCTGTGTTTTTCTGGGTTTGTCTTTATTTCACCTTCATTGTTGAAAGGTAGTTTGGGATATGGACTTCTTGGTTGACATTTTCCCACTTTTTATAACTTTGACTATGTCAATCCACTGCATTGTGGCTCCAAAGTTTCTGATGTGAGGTTAGCTGTTCAGTTTACTGTGATTCCTCTGTAGGTGATGTCATTTTTTTTTTTCTTTCGGCTTTCAAGGTTTTCTCTAAATTGTTTGTCTTTAAATAGTTTGACTCTGGTGTGTCTAATATTGACCCTCTAGTATTTATCCCACTTGGGAATCATTGAACTTCTTGGATCTGTAGATGAGCATGTTTTATCAAATTTGAGAAGTTTGGTGCCATTATTTCTTCAAATATTTTTTCTTCCCCCTTCTTTTAGGACTCGCATTATACTGATGTGCCATTTCCCACAGGTTTCTTGGGTTCTAATTTTTCTTTTCTTTTTTTCTTTTGGTTTATGACATAGGATAACTTTTACTGATTGATCTTCAAGTTCACAAATTTATTCTTCTATCTCAAATTTGCTAGGCTTTTTGCATTTCGAATACATATATTTTAATCCTCACTTGAGGATATTTTTCCCATCGCTTTTCAGAGAGAGTGGCAGGCAGAGAGAGAGAGAGAGAAACATTGATGTGAGAGAGAGGCATCGATTGATTGCCTCCCACATGCAACCCAACTGGGGCCAGGGATTGAGCCTGCAACAGAGATGGTGCCCTTGGCCGGAATTGTACTCAGAACCCTTCAGTCCACAGGCTGATGCTCTAACCACTGAGCCAAATGAGTTAGGGCTCGATTATATTTTTAGTTCCGGGATTTTCATTTTTTTAAAAAAATTCTCTTGAAATTATTTATTTGATGAGTCACTGTCATACTTTCCTTTAATTCTTTAAGCACAGTTCCTTAGAATTGTTTTGAACATATTTATAGTAGCTTTTTTGAAGTTTTGTCTGCTATGTCCAACAAATGGGCCCTTTCAGAAAGTGTTTCTATTGTCTAGATTTCCCCCCTGAATATGGGTCACAATTCCCTGTTATTCTGCATTAAACTTTTAAACTTCTTTGTTGATGAAAACTAGGTATTTTATTTTACTTTATTGTTGACAGTATTACAGATGTCCCCCAATTTTTCCCCTTTACCCCTGAAAACTAGATATTTTAGATAATATATGCAGCAGCCTTGGATAATGACTCTCCCCTATTCTAAAGGTTGCTTCTGTTGCTGCTTGTGTTTGCTTATTTGTTTTAGTGACATACCTGGACAAATTCTGTGAAGTTTACCTCCTCCATAGTGAGCAACCCCTGATATCTATGCTCAGGTTTATTTCTCGTTTTGATTTTTAAGCCTGGCTTCCCAGGGGTTGCCTGTGTGTTAGCTTATCTTTGTGATTAGCCAATAACTGGACAATCAGAAATTGTGTTGAAACATCTTGAGCCAGTAGGGTTTTCACCCGTTGCTGATAGATCTGTGTGTGGATTTGCAAACAATAAAAGTTCAGGCAGTTATAAGTCTACCTCCAACTTTTACTTTTCACAAAGCCCTCTGGGCATCCCCAGAACACGCATTAAGACTTTACTCCAAGTGGTGAGATGCACATAGCTAGAGCCTTCGCCAGACTCTCCCGAGCCTGTACACAGCCTTGCCCATGTGTACAGCCTTCCAGACCTCAGGTACGGGGGAGTTTATCAAGACCCATCATGCCTGTCTTGTTCCCCAGATCCTTCTACTAAATTTTTGACTATTCTTCTAGTCTGTTGCTTGCTCTAACCAAGGAATCCAGCCTCAGGCTTGTTGTGATATTGGCTTTCCCATTTGTTTACCAAGATCGCCACTGTGTCCAACAACACACTCGGGTTGGTTTACTCTATTCTCTGCTCCAAATCAAGTCAGCCACCTCCAGTAGAAAATATTCTTGCCCTCGCCTAGTGGAAATACTGTGCTGATGGAGCAGAGGGTGGGGAGGTGGGAGATGTTCGGGAATGTCTGTAAATGCTAGACTCTGTTATAGTCCCTCAAGTCCCTGAGGGTCTGTTTTTTGTTTTTGTTTCTTGTGCTCTCTGTTCAGACTGAGTAATTCTACTGATTTATTTTTCAAGTTCACTGATCCTATCCTCTGTGATCTTCACTTACAACTAAGTTCATTTAGCAAGTTTTAAAATTTTAGTTATTCTATTTTTCAGTTATATGATTTCCATTTGTTTCTTTACCCATTTTTTATAACTTCTATTTCATTGCTTTTATTTATTTATTTATTTCAAGAACATGTATAAATGATTTATTGAAGCATATTTATGATGACTGCTTTAAAGTCCTTGTCTGACCATTCATCTTGGTATTAGTGTCAGTTGGTTGTTTTTTCTCATCAAATTGTGGTTTCTCTGGTCCTTGGTATAAGGAATGATTTTCTGCTGTATCCTCGATATTTTGGTTATTATGTTAGGAGACACTTGATCCTGTATCAATCTTATATTTATTAGGCAGTTTGGCTGTTTAGGTTTAGTCTGTAAGGTCTGACCTATTTTTTGTAAGCTTGAGTTTAGCTTTCAGAGCCCTGAAATGCTATTCTGATCTGCTTCATTCTCTGGGGCTCCCAGGCTCCTCCTCAGTCCTTGCTGGTGCTGTCTATAGGGACAGAAAGTGTCCCCTAGGTTGCCTTGTATCCCTGGGCCACTTTCTGTTGAAGAGGGGCCTGGTTCAGAAGCCACTGCTTCTGGGTCTTCTTACGTCACTGGTGAAAGGCAGGGAGACCAAGGGCTCTTTTACTGTTGCTGGGTTGTTTTTCTCCCTCCCTGCCCCCTCCCTCCCTCCCTGCCCCCTCCCTCCCTGTTTTCCCGCCCTCCCTCCCTCCTTCCCTCCTTTCTTTTTCTTGTATATTCCTATTGGTAGTTCCAGGTTTCAGACTTCCCTGGCTCCAAGTCCTTTGTATACTAGAGGTTTTAAACCCCACACAGGGAACTCATTACATGCCACACCTCAAGTTCTAAGGTCCCTGGTCAGTCTTCTATCTTCTCCTCAGCCTTCAGAGTGCTTTACTTATGTGTAATTATCCCCGAGGCATTGGAAGGCAGAAGCAGGGAAGTCAGTCTACAGCGTCTTGTTATGAAGTTGGCGCCTCCAGCATTGCTTTTGAGGAGAGGACTTGTCCACCTCCCCTCTCTGCCATTCTGGAAGTCCCATCCTAAAATCAGTTTAATTAAAAATTTTCTAGCAAAAGTTACATTTATTCTATATGTATCCTTAAAAGGGTTCTAGCACAGTCCAAATACCCATTCACTATTCCCATGAATTTTAAAAATTGTTATTTAGACATTTTTGTTTTTTAAATGGGTAAAGAAATTCATTATATTATATAATTATACATATACATTTCTGGAACCACTTTTCATACATTCCTGGTATATTCTCTGAGTCCACCTTTGTTCTTGCTGTAATTATTTTTCAGTAGATCTTCTAGTGAAGCTGTATGGAAGTAAGGTCTCTTAATCATTCTATATATATATATTTAATTTATCTTTATTGTTGAAAGTATTACAGATGTCCCCTTTTCCCCCCATTGATCCTGACACCCTATACGCTTCCCCCCAGGCCTTCACCACATAATTGTCTGTGTCCATAGGCTATGCATATATGCATATAAATTCTTATGTTAATCTCTCCCCACCCATCCTCGCCTTCCCTCTGAGATTCTTCAGTCTATTGCATGCTTCTACGTCTCTGCGTCTATTTTGTTCATCAGTTTATTTTGTTCTTATATTGCACATATGAGTAAGATCATGTGACACTTGTCTTTCTCTGACTGATTTATTTCACTTAGCATAATACTCTCCGGGTCCCACCATGCTGTCTCAAAGGGTAAGGGATCCTTCTTTTTTACAGCTGCATAGCATTCCATGGTGTAAATGTCTGAGAAGATGCTTGGTATGATTTCAGTCTTTTTGAACTTATAGAGACTTGTTTTGTGTCCTAACATGTGGTCTATCTTTGAGAATATCCTATGTGCACTTGAGGAGAATGCGTATTCTGCAGCTTTGGGGTGGAATGTTCTGTAAATGTCAATTAAATCCATCTGATCTAGTGTGTCATTTAGAATCACTGTTTCCTTGTTGATTTTTTTGTCTGGAAGATCTATCCAGTAAAGTCAGTGGAGTATTAAAATCCCTTCCTCTGACTGTATTGTTGTCTATCTCTCCTTTAAAGTCCTTCAGAAGTTTGTTGGGGTTTTTTTTCCATCCTATGTGAGTCTTTTGTTCTGAGGTAGGTCCCTTGTAGACAGCATATATTTGGGTCTTGTTTTCTTATCCATTCAGCTACCCTGTGTCTTTTGATTGGGACATTTAATCCATTTATATTTAAGGTTATTATTGATAGGTACTTATCTATTGCTATTTTATTTCTTTATGCCTATGTTTCTCATTCTCTATTTCAACTTCTTATTACAGCAGTCCCTTTAACGTTTCTTGCAGTGCTGGTTTGGTGGTGATAAACTCCTTTAGCCTTTTTTTGTCTGGGAAGCTCTGTATTTCACCATCTATTTTGAATGATAACCTTGCTGGATAGAGTAGTCTTGGTTTCAGATCCTTGTTTTGCATTACCTTGAGTACTTCATGCTATTCCCTTCTGTCTTGTAGAGTTTCTGATGAGAAATCAGCTGACAGTCTTATGGGAGCTCCTTTGTAGGTAACAGATTGCTTTTCTTTAGCTGCCTTTAAGATTCTCTCTGTAACTTGAATTCTTGGCATTTTAATTATGATGTGTTTGGGCGTGGGCCTCTTTGGGTTCTTCTTGCTTGGGACTCTCTGTGCCTCCTGAACTTGTGTGACTTTTTCCTTGACCAGGTTAGGGAAGTTTTCTGTCATTATTTCTTCAAACAGATTCTCTAACCCTTGTTTAATTTCTACCTCTTCTGGCACTCCTATGATGTGAATATAGTTATGTTTCATGTTGTCCCATAACTCCCGTAAACTGTCTTCCTGGTTTGTTTGTTTGTTTTTTAAATATATCTTTATTGATTTCAGAGAGAGAAAAAGAGAGGGAGAGAGAGAAATAGAAACATCAATGATGAGAGAGTCATTGATCGAGCCCGCAACCCGGGCATGTGCCCTGACCGGGAATCGAACCCCGATCGCCTGGATCCTAGGTCGACGCTCAACCACTGAGCTACACCGGGCCGGGTTGTCTTCCTGTTTTTTAATTGTTTTTGTTTTTGGATCTCTGATTGAGTGATTTTTTTTCTACTCTGTCTTCTAGTTCACTTATCTGATCCTTAGCTTCCCCTAATCTGCTGTTCATTCCTTCCAACTTTTTTTTATTTTCTACTATGTCATTCGTAATTTCCTTCATAGTTTCTATATCTTTTTTCACGCTGTTGAGCATCTTTAGGATCAGTATTCTGAACCCCCCACAGCTGAGATATCCCTCTGGACCTTCAGCTGCTGCCTGTGGAAGCCCAGCCAGTCCTCTCACGCCTCTGCACTTCCTACCAGTCTCTACGTGGTCTCCACTTTTCCTCCTTGGTTATGAGGGTTCTCCCCAGCTAGTCTTCAGTTGCAGTTGATTATTCAGGATAGTTTTTCTGTATTTTAGTTGTAATTCCAGTTTGGTCCCAGGAGAGTGTCAGTGTTGCTTCCACTCAGTCTACCGCCCTCTTGGAATCTCCTCATTCTATATCTTTAATGACTCTTTTTTACCTCTCAATTTTGAAAAATAATATAGATACAAAGTTTTTGGACTCATACATAAATATCCTTACCACCTTGATAGTAATATGTGATCATTTGAAGACACTATCAGTTTTGAGTATGTTGGGTAAATACACTTTAGTGGATAAGATTTTTTTTTTTTTTTTGGCGTCAAAGTCAGTCATTCAAATGTGGATGCTTGTACATCCTGGTATGTGGCTTTGGTAAGTTACTGATCATCTGTTTACTAACAAATAAAATTGGGATGATCATAATGAGTTAGAGTTACACAGTGCTTATATAAGTCCTCCATGATGTCAGTGCTTTGCATGTATTACCCCCTTTAGTTTTCACTACATAGTCATTATTATTTTTGTCTTTTACAGGTGATGGAGCTAAGACCTAGAGCAATTAAATAACTTGAGGATGGCAACACTGTGACTCATCCCCATATGAGCTGACCCTTAAGCCTGAGGCTGTACTTATAGTACAATATCATATTCCATGTAGGGTCATTTTGATACTTAAAAAATATAATCACCTAAAGTGCTAACTATGAAGTCTGCTTTACACTTAAGTGTTCATACATATTATCTCTTATTACAACTTCCTCCCCCTTCTACCTGCCACATCAGTGGCCCACACAGCCCCTTAGAGAATCTTCCACTTCCCTTGGCCATCATGAGAATGCTCATGTGTCAGCTGAGGCACTGGCTCAGGGTGCTCCTCAACCTTTCCTTCCTCAGTGCACCACAGTGCTGGTATCCATGCAGAGCCTGGGTGAAGTGCCCTTCCTCCCCTGGAACCACTTCTATACCTCATGCTACTGAGGCATCTGTATCTGTGTCTGGAGCTTCCTAAAACCCCTCTTCAAGAACAATGGAACAGAGCAGAGACCCTATAAATTGACCTGCACTGATATGGTCAATTAATATTTGACCAAAGGCAGCAAGAGCATACAATGGAGTAAAGATAGTATCTTCAATAAATGGTGCTGGGAAAATTGGACAGGTACAAGCAAAAAAATGAAACTAGACCACCAACTTACACCATACACAAGAATAAATTCAAAATGGGTAAAAGACTTAAATGTAAGTCTCGAAACCATAAATATCCTAGAAGAAAATATAGGCAGTAAAATCTTAGACATCTCATGTAGCAATATTTTCACCAATACATTGCCCAGGGCAAGGGAAACAAAGGAAAAAATTAACAAATGGCACTACATCAAACTGAAAAGCTTCTGCACAGCAAAAGAAACCATCAACAAAATGTAAAGGAAACCTATTGTATGGGAAAACATATTTGCTGATGATACCTCTGAAAAGGATTTAATTTCCAAAATATACAAAGAATTCATATAACTCAACATAGGAAGACAAACGATTCAATTTTTAAAATGGGCAAAGGACCTGAATAGACACTTTTCCAAAGGACATACAGATGGCCAAGAGACATATGAAAAAATGTTCAACGTCATTAATCATCAGGGAGATGCAAATTAAAGCAACAATGAAGTACCACCTCACACCTGTCAGAAGGGCTGCCATCAGCAAATCAACAAACAACAAGTGCTGGTGAGGGTGTGGAGTAAAGGGACCCCTGGCACACTGCTGGTGAGAATGCAGACGGGTGCAGCCACTATGGAAAACGGTCCAAATTAAAAATTGGACCACCATTTGACCCAGTGATCCCACTTCTAGGAATATATCCTAAGAAACCCGAAACACCAATCAGAAAGAATATATGCACTCCTATGTTCATAGCAGCGTTATTTACAGTAGCTAAGATCTGGAAACAGCCCAAGTGCCCATCAGATGAATGGATAAAAAAGCTGTGGCACATTTACACAATGGAATACTATGTGGCTATCAAGAAGACGGACCCTTTACCCTTTGAGACAGGATGGATGGACCTGGAGACTATTATGCTAACCGAAATAAACCAGTTAGAGGAAGACAAATATCACATGGTCTCAATTATATGTGAAATCTAAAGAAGAAAAAAACTGGCAAAATAGTTCCAGAGGCATGGATGCATGGAACAGAATGACAGATCTCAGAGGAGAGGGGGCATGGGGGGAGAGGGGGCCGGAAGAGATTAACCAAAGAACATATATGCATAACCACTGGACGCAGACAATAGCATGGGGAAGGCCTGGGGTGGAGTAGGGAATGGGTGTAGGGGGGCAAAAAAGGAGAAAATGGGAGACATCCAAAATACTGTCAACAATAAAATTAAAATTTTTTGAAAAGAATAAATTCGAAATGAATTAAAGACTTAAATGTAAGTCACGAAACCATAAAACTCCCAGAAGAAAACACAGGCAATAAAATTTCAGACATCTCATGTAACAATATTTTCCTTCATATATCTTATTGGGCAAGGTAAATAAAGAAAAAATAAATAAGCAAATGGGACTACAGAGAGATGCAAATTAAAACCACAATGAGATATCACCTCACACCTTCCAGAATGGCTATCATCAGTAAATCGACAAACAACAGGTATGCGAGTAGTTGGAGAAAAGGGAACCCTAGTGCACTGTTGGTGGGAAGGCAGACTGGTGCAGCCACTGTGGAAAACAGCATAGAATTTCCTCAAAAAATTAAAAATAGAGCTGCCTTTTGACCCAGGGATTCTACTTCTGGGAATATATCCTAAGGAACCCAAAACACCAATCAGAAAAAGTATATGCACCCCTGTGTTCATAGCAGCGCAATTTCCAATAGCCAAGATCTGGAAACAGCCCAAGTGCCCATCAGTAGATGAGTGGATAAAAAAGCTGTGGCACATTTACACCATGGAACACTACGTGACTGTAAACAAGAAAATCTTACCTTTTGCGATAGCATGGGTGGACCTGGAGATCATTATGCTAAATGAAATTAGCCTGTCAGAGGAAGACAAATACCATATGATCTCACTTGTATGTGGAATCTAATGAACAAAATAAACAGATGAACAAAATAGAACCAGAAGCATGGATCCATGGAACAGGCTGACAGTTGTCAGATGGAAAGGGGGTGGAGGTGGTACTGGATGAAAGAAGGTGAAGAGATTAGCCAAAGAACATATATGTAGAACACAAAGACACAGACAACAGTGAGGTGATTGCCAGAGGGAAGGGGGTGCAGAGGCTGGATGGAGGTGGGCAAAGGGGGTAGGTGAATGGACATCTGTAATAGTGTCAACAATAAAAGTAAAGTAAAAAAAAAAACCAAATTACCACAAAAAAGAGAAACTCAGATTTTTAAAAAATCATCCGTAAGTAAGGAGTCTAAGGAATCCAACAAAAACTCACGAGATTTTGTAAATGAAAATCCCACTTCCTGACAATTCATCCAGCCAACAGTAGAGGGCAGCCCTGTCCAATGAAAGTCGAATTCAGATGAGAAACTTGTTCAGCAGGCCAAGCAAGAATGGGAACAGTTCATCTAGGCAGCAGGGTTTTGAATGAACTTTCTTTTTATTTTTCTACATTTTATAAGATTATACAATGAGCATATATTACGTGATCAGGAAAAAAGTTATTTAAAAATAAGGTATTCTGCAACTTTCTGTCAAATGATCATATATATATATATATGCTTCATATGGCAAAATATTCATTGTATTATCTCAGCGGAAGGCACATGAGTCCTCTTGGTACAAATCTTTCAGCTTCTCTATGGGTTTGAAATTTTCCTTAATAAAAACTTGGGGAATATTTTGAATATAAAATTGAAAAAAGTCTTGGGAGTAAAAACAGGGTATTCACATCCATTAATTCAAGGATCATTTCTACCTTAATCTTAGAACAAGTCTCCTAGGTAACAATATTCTCAGTCCTGGGGATTGATGAGTAAATGTTCAAGAATTCTTATTCTAAAAATATTTGTTCAAACACTCCCTCCTTGTTACATAATGACAGAGCACATTGTCATTTAACAAATTCCTCTAAAACTTAGCAACTTAAAGCAGGTGTTTTCATTTTCTCACTATTTATTGGTCAGAAATTCAGGAAGAGCTCAGCTGGGGAGTTGTCCCTTAGGGTAGACCACACATTTGTGGGGCTGCAGACAGCTAAGGTACCTGGCCTGGACGTACAAGGTAGCTTATTCAGATGGCTGTGACCTCTGCAGCAAGGCAGTCTTAGAGTTGTCAGGCTTCTTACACGACAGCTCCACACAGCTTCAGGCTCTACAGATGAGCAGAAGCACGGTCTCCTTTCAGGCCCCTACCTCACTCCTGCCCACTGCACGGCTTCATGGAGGGCAGGGCGGATGTCCCACTATGTGCTGCTCCTGCTGCTGTCCTCAGGGAAGCCATTAAGGGCCCTGATGAGGCCAGACTGCCACTCACCCGCCCCCTTTGGGATCCTGAGGGACTTCTGCCTTTTCCTAAAAAGAAACTTTGAAAAGTAAGCAAACATTATCTCCAAGGAGAGGATTTGACAGGTTTTGCCATATTGCTCAGCCCCAGAGAGGGCAGACTCTTAGTGGTAAGTTTTCCCTGAACATGTGGCTGCCGTTGCATTTCCCAGTCTTTCCTCAACTAGGGGAATGAGACCAAGCTCTGGTGAGGTAGGGGGTGGAGGGGATGGGGGGGGCATTGAGGGAATGTGATATATACAAGTTCTTGGTATCATTCTAAAAAGAAAGAGGCTTGCCCTCCCCTTCTCTTTCCCCCCTTTCTGACTGGAGCCAGGGCACCACCTTCAGCTGGGAGCTAGGAGCCATGTGTTGAAGATGGTAGGATGACAAAACAGAAGACCGAGTCCCTGTGGGTATGGATCTGCTGTAGCAGCCCCCTAACCACCCACTTGAACTTTTGAGTGAATGAGAAATACACCATCTTATTTAGGCCACAGTTATGTTGGGTCTCTCCATTCCAGCTGCCAGACTGATACCCTATCAGATGAAAGTCCTCTGTTTTTAATAGAGTTGTACTGCATGTCAACCGGTGGTGGTTGGCACCAACTCAACACCAATGGAAATCTCGAATTTGTGGTGCAATGGAGGAAACTTTATTCAGTGCAAACAGCTCAATTTGAGACAGCTCAGTATTGTTACAGGTCAATTATGATATAGCATGGGTGTGTAAAAGCACGGCTATGAGGCAGCCCTCAGGCGAGGGAGCCTGCTGGCTAGACAGCTCTGCTCTGCTCTATTCTGTTCCAGGGTTTCAGCTCCAACCAGGAAAGAGCACCTTCAGTCTTTGGTGGAAAGGGAAAGCGCACTCTCTGAACCAAGGGGAGCTAATATAGAGAGAAGTCCCTGCCACTGGTCCCTGACTGGTCCATCTTCAAACAAGGACACTAAATCCTCACAGTTCAATTGGTTCAGAAATTACTATCCTGATTGGTTACAGTGGAGCCACTCTGAATGGTCAGTGAAAGTGCTAATGGGGATACAGTGCTAGTGGGATGCCCCACTGATTGCATAGGGACAGTCCCAGTCCTATTGGTTGAAATATGATTCCAGGAGCTCCTTTATAAGGGCTGGCTCAGATGGCAGACACAGTGCAGGCAGGCAGTTCAGTGCAAGCGTCAGGCAGTTTGGTGCAGGCTTCTCCCTGAAGCATGGCTTGTGTGAGGCCTCTGTTTAGAAATGGCTGCTAGACTCTGTTTTTAAATTTGAGCCTTGTTAGCCAGGTGAATTCATTCTTGGAGTCAACAAAATAATCTGTGAATGGACACACAGAACCTTGGGCATGTGGCTTAGGCAATAGTCACAAGAAGGTAAATCCCTTTCCCTTTGAAAGAAAGCAAAAGAAGTAACACCATAGAAATCGATCAGAGGGTGCCGGCCCCCCTGACTTGTCCTGGAGGGTTTCCCACAACAATGAAACCAGAAGGCAGAGGGTCCAGAAAAGATGTGGGGTATATACCCCAAAAAATATTTAAGAAGGAAAAATAACCTGCTTCCCTGTCAATCAGCATTTCTGGGCTATGTGGCCTTAAAGGATTTCAGTTGTCATGTGTGACCCTCAGTAAGCCTAGTTCCCTTGAGCTCAGTGGGACGTGCTTCTCGTACAATCCACTGGGATGAGAGCCACAGGAAGCTGAAACTCTGCCCCTCTCCAGTCCAGGCTCCTCAAAACCATCATCCTTCAGAGACCCCAAACCTTCCCTGCCACTGTCACAGTTCGTCCTCCAGGCCCAGTGCATGGCAGAGATTCTCATGGTTTCCCACACAGCCAACACTTCCTACCTTAGTAAGAGGAATTATGATTCCACTGAACAATTACTTTTTCCAGCCTTTCTGCAAATAGTGTCTGCGGGACCCCCATCCTGGCCAGGGGACTGTAACGAGGCTTCTGGACAAAAAGGGGCCACATGCTAACCTCACAAGCTAGTTCAGGGGAGGCCTGCATGGCCGCCTTGCAAACTCGGAGACCTAAAGTAACCACCAACGATGGTCTGAAATTAAAATTTTAACTTAAAGCAGTTTATGACATATAGTCATGTCAAGGCTAGAATCTTCCCTGACAAAAGTCAATCTTCCTCTTAACCAAGCCTGCCTGTCATGCATCTAGATAACATACCTTTGGAATGTCAGGGTAACTCCCCTTTACCCAGACTCCCCAGGGCACAACCAATGCACCAGGGCAGACACTACAAATCCTCTCATTGTTATAGTTAATTGTTGACTGTTAACTATACTGTACCCACCCATGTAAAAGAAGCATGTCTATAACTTTACTTTTTATCCAGTCCCAGAGGTTTCCCCCACTTTGCTTCTTCCCACCTTCCTAATCTATCACCAATGAGTTTCATGTAACCCATACACTTAACGTCTTCTCTTTTGATTGTAATGTATAAAATAAGCTGCAAAACTGCCATTCCCTGGGGCATTATCTCAGTCCGTTGAGATTTTGCTTCCTGGCAAATGTCAGTTTGGCTCAAACTCACAAAAATCCTCCACAGCCTGGCCGGTGTGGCTCAGTGGTTGAGCATCAACCTATGATCCAGGAGGTCATGGTTCAATTCCTGGTCAGGGCACATGCTGGGGTTGCGGGCTCAATCCCCAGTAGGGGGCATTCAGGCTACAGCCAATCAATGGCTCCCTCTCATCATTGATGCTTCTATCTCTCTCTCCCTCTCCCTTCCTCTCTAAAATCAATAAAAATATATATTTTTAAAAATTCTCTATAGGTTTGAATGTTTCTCATGCTGACACAGCTCTGCATCCTGGAAGTCAGGGGCAAGGCCTGGAGGAGGCCCAGAAATGCCGCCTGAGCCAGCAGGGCGCACCCTGCACACAGCACCCACTCTTAGGCAACTCCTCCCCCCAGGGCTCACAGGAAGCCCAAGCCCAGCGAGGTCCCTCAGCCCACCTCTAGACATGACCGACAGTGGGGGAGTAGTCTTGGATCCTGTCCACATTCAAGCCTGGACTTTGTTTACACCAGACTCCTCCTCAGCTCTCCCATGCGCCCCCCCAAGTCTTCTGCTTTCCTTCCTTCAGCTGATCCACTTCCTCCTGCCTCCTTCCCAGCCCCAGCCCCGCCTCAAGCCTTCACTCTTTCCCTTTCTTCCTTCACCTCCTTTTCCATCCCTTCCTTCTCCAGGACACACACGCACACACAATGTTTTTCAGACAATTCAGCCTTTTATTTTTGAAAATAGTTCTGCAGCTTCAGCTTTCTTCCATAAACTGAGGTCGGGCAAGAAACAAAAGCACAGACATTGCTCTCCAGCCCCCCATCTGCACCCTAATCTGAACAGACACAGGGTGTTTGGGCGGAGGGAAGGAAGTCTGAGCCATGCTGTCCTGGCTGCTTTGCCTCACACTGAGAGGATCTCTCAAAGCCAAGGTCTCAGGGAGGAGCCTGTGCAACAAACCCCAGGGAAAAAGAAACTCAAGGAGCTAATCTCTCTTCCACCAAGCCAGCACAGAGCCCTCCCAGAGTGAGAGGGAAGGGATCAGTTTTTAGAAAGGACAGGATCAGGGACAGGGTCTGTTTCTCTGAGGCAGGATAAGAGAGGATACCCCAGCACATCAAGCTTTCCTCCCATCACCTCCCCCGCCCCCCTCCAGGGATGAGATGAGAGGTTTTGCTTTTCCCCTTCAATCTTCCCTCTAAGAATCATGAATTGTTAGGCTTCAGGGAAAGGAGAGCTATGATAAGGAGAGAGGGAAAGGGGGGAAAAACAGGCAGGAGGCATTAAACCCTGACAACCTGACAGCTCCACCTAGAGCCTGCTGACAAAACCCCCTTGGTTAGTCTAATTCTGGCCACAAATATGTCATCTTCTCACAGGACCCAGCTCCCCCTGCATCCTGGAGGTCAGGGGCAGGTCCTGGATGAAGACGTCAGGTACAAGTGAAGGGCTCTTACCTTGGCTGTAAGAGTCAGAACGGAAAAGTGCCTGGTCAAGAACTAAAGTTGCCAACCTCTCTACAGATGTCCCAGGAGAAAACCTGGCACACAAGTTTGTGGCCCCAACAAGCCCAAATCTCTGCCTACCACACAGTGACTTCCTGCTTAATATCCCCCAACACACCCAAGAAAGGTTCCTCTGATTTGACCCTCTTGAGAATGGCAGAATAATCTTCGCCTTATCATCTGTGCACTCGAATCACTCAAAAATTTAAAAAAATATATAATAAAGGATAAATGGAGCCAAGAGAGAAACAGAGGATGCAGCCCAGGTCCTGCAGTCTGTCATGGCAAGGAAGGATCCCAAGAGGGCCAGGCAGGCCCTGCTAATTCCAGCTAGGATCATAGCCATCCCAGGTTTGTGGGGGTGCCAGGTGCACACGGCGGCCCCTGAACAGGAAGCTGACAATACCCCTGTAGCCAGCCCTAGGGACCCCCGACTTGAGGTCGTCCATGACTCCCAGGGCCTTGGCGAAGGCTTTGAAGCTGTCCCTGCTGGTGTACTGCACCCGCACCTCCCCCAGTTCATTCCGCTCACTGGTCCTCACTTTCTCCACCTGCAACAGAGGGGCGCCATAGACTCGGGCAAGGAAATCCCTGTCGTAGGTCTCCTGTCGCAGGTACGACAGGTCCAGCTGGGTGAAGGGTACAAAGTGCTGGTTCAGCTTGATGAACTTGAGATGCTGGTCAAAAAACTGGCCATGGCTCACACCCTTGCGGCCAAAGGTCATGGTTCTGGAGATCTCGGGCCGCAGGCAGGCCCGGCCCTGCCTCTGCTCAGGCCGCCGCATCCAGTCATCCCAGAAAGCCTTCGGCCACTTGGGCTCCAGCTCGGCCCACAGCTCAGCCAACAGCAGCCAGCCCAGGCCGGGGAAAAAGTCGGTGCGGTACAGCAGCTCAGGCTTGCCTGAGTCCACCATCTGCTCCTTGCCATTGTCATTCCAGGCAGACACACACCAGAGGGAAGGGTCAGCCCTCAGCAGCGGATATGTGGCCTGGAAGTACTCGAAGAAGTCTGGGGCCACCTCCAGGTCGTCCTCCACCACCACTACCGCGGGGAAGTTGAACTCGTGGAAGACCTGGCTCAGTGCCCAGCGGTAGTGGCGTGCGATCTTGTAGTAGCCCTGGAACTTGCGGTGGTCAGGGGGCACAGTGATGATGCTCAGGTCGGGCTGTTTAATGTGTGTAATGGCGCTGCCATAGGAGGCTATCACCTGAGCTGTCTCCCTGTGCCCGCAGTCCTGGCTGACGATGATGGGAAAGCGCTCAGCCGAGGGCCGATAGTGCAGCAGCTTATCTAGACAGCGCCGGACAGTGCTGCGGTCACAGGCGATGACCAGGATGGGGATCACAACTGGCGGCAAGGTCACAGGCCCATGTGGAGGCACAGGTGGGACCGCAGTGGGAACCCTCCACCGCTGGTTCCGCCTCGTATAGTACTCCCAGATCTGCTGCAACAGCCCCCGCTGACGCTCCAGTTCCACCTCGGTGTCCTGGGCCAGGCGGATCACCTCCCGGGTGAGCCTGTTGGGGTCATCATCCAGAGTGCTGTCTGAGGGAAGCCTGCCGGGCAGAGGGCGCGTCCAGAAGAAGAGCAGCAGCAGGGCGTTCCAGGCCACAAAGAGGATGGCGCCCCACAGCACAAGCCCTGCAGACTGCTTCTTCAGCATCCTGGCCCCCGCAAGGGAGCGCGAGGGGGGTGCCCTGCTGGCTGGGCTCACTCCCCACAGTTCTAGGGATGTGTTCTCTGGGCTTTGGGATTAGGAAGCAGCCATGCACCTAGGGAGAGAAGAGAGAAAAGCAGTCATCATCACAAAGGCTTGGGGCAGCCCTGGGTTGGGATGAGGGGTATTCCAGGAACAGGTAAAAAGTGCAGGAGGGCCTTGCCAGGCGTGGCTCAGTGGTTGAGCGTCGACCTAGGATCCAGATGATCAGGTTTCGATCAGGTTTGGATTCCCGGTCAGGGCACATGCCCAGGTTGCAGGCTCGATCAATGACTCTCTCATCATTAATGTTTCTATCTCTCTCTCTCCCTCTCCTTTCCTCTCTCTGAAATCAATAAAGATATATTATTTAAAAAAAAAAAAGTGCAGGAGGGAGCATGGCCATCATGGCTTGGTGATTGAGCATCGACCTATGATCCAGGAGATTACAGTTTGATTCCCAGTCAGGGCACATGCCCAGGTTGCCGGCTCCATCCCCAATAGGGGGTGTGCAGGAGGCAGCCAATAAATGACTCATCATTGATGTTTCTATCTCTCTCTCCCTCACCCTTCCTCCCTCTGAAACAAATATATATATATAAACTGCTTTAAAAAGTGCTAGAGGGAGGCCAGGAGGTAACTCAAGGGCTCTCTTAAAAACCTGCTGCCCACCCCCTAATCTGGGTGGTCATTTGAGTAAGAGAATAGGACTGGGATAACATGCTTCTCCATCCCTAAAAGAGAACGTGAGTCCTCAGAAAAGCAATATATGTTTGAAGGGGAAGCAGAGTAAGAGAAGAAGCAAAGGAAGCCCACCTCCCCTTCCCTACCTGACAGGTTTCATTTCTCATCTTCTATCCAGAGCTCAGGGATAGAGCTCAAGTGAGACCATCTGCCTCCCATTATCAAATGAAAATGCCCAAAGATTTCTGAATTAAAAAGTCAAATATCACACTTCAGGACTAAAGCCAGCACCTTACCCAATAAGGAAAGACCAGAGGCATTCTTACCAAAGTCAGGAGCAAAGCCAAGCACCTGTGATCTACATGGCTATTGAACATTCTGTTGGAGGGAATCAGCCAGTGCAAATGGATACAGAACATAATTAAAGGTGACAAAGTGGGAAAGAAGCAAACAATCCCTATTTGCTGATCCTGTGAGAATAAGCCTGGAAAATTCTAAGAGAATCAATGATAAAACTAACCCAAACAATCAAAGAACTGACCAAGATTGCAGGATATAAAAATTAACATGCAAAAATCAATAGCTTTCATACCCACAAATAACTCAATAGAAGAAATAATAGATGAAAACACTCTATTTCAATAGCCATGAAAATGATAAACTACTCAGGAATAAACTTAACAAGAAATATTCAAAACCTATATAAACAAAACTGTAATTCCTGAAAGACACAAAAGACTTAAAAAATCCCTTGTTCTATAGGACATCTCAGCATAATAAAAAATCTCAATAAAAATACCTTTCTATGGAGCTAGACACTGACAATAAAGTTAACATGAAAAAATAAACCTGCAACAATATCTAGAAACATAATAAAAACAAGTTGAGAAGAAGGACTAGCCCTACCAGATATTAAAATACTATATATTATTATAAAGCTTCTATAATTAAAACAATGTAGTGCTGGTATATAAATAAACAGATCACTTAATGGAACAGAATTTAAACTCCAGAAATAGACCCAATTACACACAGAAATCTAATGTATGATAAAGATGATATTTAGAAATCCTGGGGCAAAATATGGTCTTATTAATGGTGTCATAACAACTATATAGCTATTTGGAAAAAATAAATAAAATTAGATCTGTACACAAGAATAACTTCCAAGTAGCTCAGAGATCTAAATATAAAAAATAAAACTATGCAAGTGCCAGGAGAAGACACAGGTCAATTCCTCTATAACCTGGGTACAGGGAAAGGCTTTCTGAGCATGATTCAAAATCTTGATACGATAATAAATAAAATACTTTTGCATGGCTAAAAACACATAAGCCAGTGTGGCTCAGTGGGTTAGAGCACAATCCTGTACACTGAAGGGCTGCAGGTTCAATTCCTGGTCAGGGCACATACCTGGGTTGCAGGTTTGATCCCCAGGCAGGGCAAATGCAGGAGGCAACCAATGAATGTTTCTCTCTCACATCAATGTCTATGTCTCTGTCTCTCTTGAATCAATGAAAAATATCCTCAAAAAACAAACATTTAAGCCAAGTAAAAAGTCAAATGACAAACTGGGAGAGAATATTTGCAACATACATCATAAATAAAGAGCCAATTCCCTATACACAAAGAACTTTAAAAAACCACACACAAAAAAACCGCAAGAGGTAAAAAGGCAAAAAAATCCTTGTCTAAAAGACAAGGGCACAGAGACTAAGACTTAGGTCCTTAGACATGAAAAGATGTTCCGCTTCACTTGTAATAAGAAAAATGCAAAGTAAAACTACATTGAGATAACATTTCTCACCCGTCAGATTGCTAAAAATGCAAAAACTTGTCCTTCCATTTTCTTAACAGTATCAACGAAGAAAAATAGTTCTTAATTTTGAAGTTGTCCAATTATCGGGGGCTTTTGCTTTTATGGATCATGCATTGTATCTAAAGTCTTTGCCTAACCCAAAGTCACAAAGATTTTCCCGTTTTCTTTTTCAATTTTATAGTTTTAGTTTAACATTTAGGTTTATGATTCATTTTGAGTTAAATTTTTATTTTATTTTATTGATTTCAGAGGAAAGGGAGAGAGAGATAAAAACATCAATGAGGAAAGAGAATCATTAATCGGCTGACCCCTGCATGCCCCCTACTGGAGAGCCCACAACCCGGGCATGTGCCCTAACGGGGAACTGAACTGTGATCTCCTGGTTCATGGGTGGACGCTCAACCACTGAGCCACACTTGGCTGGGCTTGAGTTAATTTTTTTATATGGTTTGAGGAACTGAACTAATGTCCTTTTATAGCAGTGTGGCAGTCTGTCAAAATGCTAAACAGAGAGTTACCATATAACCCAGCAAGTCCACTCCTAGATATACACCCAAGAGAAATGAAAATATATGCCCATAAAAAACCTATATGGAATGTTTATAACAGCTTTATTCATAATTGCCAAAATCTGGAAACAACCCAAAAGTCCATCAACAAGGGACTATGAATAAACAGATTGTGATTTACCCATACAGTGGAATAATAATTCAGCAATAAAAAGGAAGAAACTACTGATATGCACAACACATGGATGAGTACCAAGGAATTAAACAAGATGTGAAAGACCAAAAGAAAGCACAGGCACTATGTTTCCGCTTATATAAATCTCAAGAAAATACAAAGTAATCTATAACAACAGAAAGAAAATCAGTGGTTACCTGGGGACCGGGGCAGTGAGGACCGCAGGGGAGGTATAACAAAGGTGCATGAGGAAACTGGGCGATGGATGTGTGGCAAGAGTTTCATGGGTGTACACACATGTCCAAACTTATCACATTGTACTTTTTTTTTTTTTTGGTTAATCCTCATAGAGGATATTTTTCCCATTGCTTTTCAAAGAGAGTGGAAAGGAGGGAGGGAGAGCAAGAGAGGGAAAAGGGGGAAGAGAAAGAGAGAGGGAGGGAGGGGGGAGAGGGAGAAAAGGAGGGAGAGAGAGAGAGAGAGGGAGAGAGAGGGAGAGAGAGAAACATCAATGTGAGAGACACATCCACTAGTTGCCTCCTGAATGCACCGGGACTGGGAGCAGAGAGCAAACCCACTTACCCAGGTACGTGCCCTTCACCGGGAATAGAACCTGTGACCCCTCCGTGTATAGGTCACTGCTCTAACCACTGGGACACACCAGCCAGGGCCACATTGTACTTTCTAAATATGTGCAGTTTACTGTATGTCAACTAGACCTCAATGAAGAAAAATTTTTTTAAACAACATATTTGGGTCGAATGACAAAACTGGAATAAGGGGTGGGCAAAAGTAGGTTTACAATTTTGAGGGCAAAAGCAGTTTATTCTTGTATAATTTATTATTGTATTTTCCATACAAACAATTGCAAACCTACTTTTGCCCACCCCTGTACAGACAGTAGTTCAAAGTACTGATAGCCATACTCTGGTTATGTAAAAGAACATCCCAATCCTTTGGTAATGCACACTGAAGTAATTAGAGGTAGAAGGCCATGATAGATGTAACTTCCCAAATGGTTCAGAACAAAAATATCACGTGTATATATGGAGAAAGAGAGCAAAGGGAGCAAAATGTTAACAACAGGTGATTCTGAGTAAAGAAAATGTGTGTTCTTATACCATTTTGATTCTTGCAAAGTTTTTGTAAATTTGAAATTTTTCCAAATAAAGTTTTTAAAAAATCAAATATGGGGAATGGCCAACAGTACTGACTAGCTTCGTCCATCAATATGGCCCCAGCTGGGCACAGCAGTTAAGGGCAATGGGACAATCCCTTTGTCCTGAATTCCTCAACCACTCAACAACATGCATCACACACCTGCTGTTTGCCTGGCCCTGGAAAGGGACTGGGACACACACACAACAAGAAAAAAGCATGGTTGCACCAGCCCCCTCACTCTGCCAGATTCCGTTTCTTGAAAGGATCTACTCCACCCTCCAACTCTTGGACAGCTGACAGTGCCATTCCTGACCATGTGACTCTCTCCTTGGCCTTCTTGCCTCTGATCTTGCCCCTTTACACTCCAGACATTCAGGTATGAGCCCTCCTGTGCCAGCTGCTCTGCCAGATACCCTCTGCCTCACTCTAGTTCTCTAATCCTAGTCAAAACCATGGTCCCAGATGTAATCTCTATGCTCCTCGGCTCTCAAGCAGGTAGACACAGTATCAAAGGGGCTGATCCTGAAGGATCTCTAAAGAGATCTGGAGACTCCCCCAGCGCATGCCGGCACCAAACCCACCTGTCTTTCCTCCCAGAAACCATCCATCCTCTAATTCTACACCAGTCTTCTCAGAAACCTCAAGTCCACTTTCATTTTATGGTGTCATTAACTTCCCATTTTATCAATGATCATATACCAATCAGCATTTCCTACAAGGGACAGACACGTGGATCTCCAGTTTCCTCCTCACTGCCTTTCAGGATGTGGTCAGTGTCTGAACTTTCACCATGGAGAGCAAAGCAACCTTCTCAAGGCCCCTCAGCAGATTGGATTCTTAGCAAGTCTGTAAACATGAGAGTGGCCCAATGGCCCACAGGAAACAGCTGCCACAGTACAGCCAGTTCTCCACCTTAGCACTCAGGCCCTTGTTTGCCAGCCCATGACCCTTTTCTCTAATTTCCCAAAGAGAACTGTTCCTCTTGCTATAAAAGAACACAACACACCCACTCCCAGAACACACAGCTTCCCCACACAGGCTCTTCCAGAGTCCCAGTGCTGTTTCCTACTGCTTGTCCCCATATTCTCTAGAGCAAAATTGTCCCCTCTCTTCGGAAGTTAGTAGTAAATGCACACCCATGAGTGCATGCATGCACTTTCTAGTAGCTGGCTGTGCCTCGAGAGATGAGCAAGCCCAGGAGGACAGGCTTTTGGCCAGCAGAGCCCATACATTCCTCCAGGAAGCACACCAAGTCCTACCATCAGGAGGACATGGAGAGTAACAAGAGCAAGCCAGATAGCCTGGGGTCATGCTTGGCTTCACCCCACATTTCTTCACATCTCTGAGACTCAGTTTTCTCATTTATCAAATACCTCACTGGGTTGCTGTGAGGATTGGGTGATACAGTCCACATTAGGTGTTTAGAACAGTGCCTGGCACATGACAACATAAATACTAGCCAGTCTGCTGGCTCTCTTTGTTCCACTCTACTAGTTTCCTTCCAGGCCCCAAATACCCAAGCACCCCTCAGGGCCTTTGCATGTGCCTGTATGCCTGATCTGCTCTTCCTTGTCATCGCCTGGTGCGCTCTGACTCATGTGTCTACCAGGACACCTTTCCTGATGTCTAAGGACTAGGTGAGGTCCACCTCCCCTTCAAACCATCAGCATCACCATCAACATCTGTCAAATCTGCTCTTGGCTACAAGCCACTTGACCCTTGATGAGGGTCAGCTGCCCCACTGTGCCAAACTGCTGTGCTGGGATCCTTACCTCTTACTCCCCTTCCCTCTAGCAACCACCATTGCTGTTTGTGCCCCCTGAGTTTCAGTTTTATATCCCACATATGAGTGAAATCATATGGTTCTCAGATCATCTTTTTAAAATCCAAAAAATTCTAAATTCTGAAATACATCCAGCCACAAGAATTTCAGAATTATGAAAATGGGGGAGAGTTACTTACTGCCATCATCCCATTTCAAGCCCTCAAGCCCTTTAATCTGAACTCTCTTTCCTAATTATAAAATATTATTTTAAGCTTGAATTAGTGATGGAGCCTCTCAGCTGGCCTATCTATCACTAACCTTGCTTCCCTCTAAGCAAAGTTCCCAAAAGCAAGAGCATCCTTGTTAAAGTGCACGCCTGGTCACAAGACTAACCTGTCTTAAAACCATGAGGCTGCCACTGCTTGCAGAGTAAAACTCAAACTTATTATTATGACACACAGAGTCTTCAGAACAAACTGACTCAAATATCCCTTTTCAAACTCACCTCCAGCCACTACCCCACAAACCCCATACTCTGGCCTCAGAAGGCTACCTCTTTCCCCCATAAGTATACTTGTACGCTGCTGTGTCTTTGCTCTGGCTGGTTCCTCATCCCCAAGTATTATTCAAAGCCCCACGTGCAAGCACTCACACACCTTTACAGCCCAGTTCAGGTAAGTCCCTGGCAGAGCCAAGCCTTCCCACCACTACACCATGCCACACCGTCTCCACACTCCTGTCTTTTCCTCCATGCTATAACAGAATCTGTGGTCGTGCCTTACCTGGCTCTCACCTTGCTCCTTAGGAAAAAGGCTTATGACCTCTAAGCCTATCACAGTGCTTGGCACACATATAAAACACAAGTGGTTAGAAGGACTGCCTGCATTATTAACTAAATCAGGGAGCAATAAGAACAAACCAGCAGCAAAAAGTGAAGGCTTATATTTTCCAAAGATGACTACAACAAATCCCATGCCACATGCTCTTCTTACAAAGTGATAGTCCTCCCTCCAGAAGTGGGAGAGGTGGAGCCTGTGTTCTCTCTCTTTGATATGTGACTTGTGAAACTAGTTCGTGAAAGGCAATAATACAGTTTTCACCTGGTGCTCCTGAGATGCTTGCTCTGGGACCCCAAGCACTAATGCAAGAGGAAGCCCAGGCCACATGGACAGGACATCTTTAGGTATTTCAGTTGACATTCCTAGCTACAGCCACTAGACAAGTCTTCCAGATGATCCCAGTTCAGTCACATCTGACTACAACTGCACAAAAGACCAGGAGCAAGAACCACGTAACTGAGGTAGGAATAAAATGATTCTGTTGTTTTAAGCCACGAAGTTTTGGGGTGATTTATTATGAGGCAGTAAGTATCTGAAACAATGAGTAAAACAATTTATGTAGCCTTGAGAAGCAGGGCAAGAGTTTTTTCTGCCCATTGTGCTCAGGCCCCACGTCCAAATTCTGGAGGCCTGCATCTACTCACGTCCCCTTCCTTATGAGTTATCTACTGCTGAACAACAGAAACACCGGCTTAAAACAATAGCAATCATTTATTCCCTCTCAGTTTCCATGGGTCAGGAATTTGGACAGTGGGACACAGGGGGGATGACTTGCCTCTGTTCCACAATGTCTGAGACCTCAGCTAGAAAACTCAAAAGCTGGGGGGTGGACTCCCCTAAATGCTTATTCTCACATGTCTGCAGGTTGATGCTGGCATTGGCTGAAACATGAAACAGTAGCTGGAGTGCTGGCTGGAACCCTCCACGGGGCCTCTCCATGTGGCTTGGGCTTCCTCCGAACATGATGGCTGGGTTCCAAAGGTGAGAGTCCCAAAAGAGAGAGCAAGCCAAGTATCCTTTTCATGATCCAACCTTGGATCATGTCTGCTTTACTCACAGGTCAGGAGAATCACAAGTCCCTGCCCACATTCAAGAGGGGACAGCCACAAATGCCACCACTGTGTGGGAGGAGGACAATGTCCAACTGTAACAACATGTGGAATGGGATATTTATGGGTGTACCATTTTGGGAAAATACAATCTGCCACACCTTCCTTTTCTAAAATAGATCAACAGTCCATAAGCCTGGCCTGCGTCTCTGATGTTCTGTTATTAATGACACTTGCCTGCAAGGCACAAACTCGAAACTGGTTTTGATTTGCTTGAGGTTTTCTTTAGGGAAGTGATGTACAGCTGGTCCACACCACCAAGTAGAGACACCTGCACCATGGGGGGAGCATTTTTAGTATATAAAACCCTCAGCCAAAACCCAGGAGGCACTGGGCAAGTCCTACCATCCCCTATGGATCTCTATTTCTTCATCTGAAGGACTGCCTAGGAGCTGTCCTTCAGATGAGATCCCTTTCCAACACTCCGATTTCATGGCATTCTCCAGCCACTTCCCTCTTTCTGGTAAAAATGTTTCTGAAATAGCAAGAGAGCCCCAGATAGTCAACTTCCCATTTTGAGCAATAATAGAGAAGACATATTTAGCTTTTAAAAAGTATAGGAGTTGAAGGAGTATTGACAGACTTTCCCTTCTATCTCTGCCTTGCTTAGCATGTTAAAAAGCACTGCCTAAAATATCCAGAAGGCACAGAACACGGCAGAGGTAATGGAGACCTAACTGAATTACTTTCCTGTTCATTATTAGCCCTCCACTACACTCCTGTATCACGCACAGGCTCCATACTTTCGAAGGGTGCAAACACTGAGAGGGAGTCAAAGATACACTAAGATACACTAAATAATTCAAGGCTCAGAGAACAAGGCCTAGGATAGAAGGGGTGCAGGTCATTATCTCGGAAAAGAAGAGGCAAGGAGGAAGTAGGATGCTAGCACAGCAAAAGCATGAAGGCCTGGGATTCAGGCAATCCAGCACCAGCAAACCAGGTAAACTTGGGTGAGTCACCTGACCCCCTTGAGACTTGGTTCCCTCATTTGAACAGGGAGAGGGTTGGTTTGGATCAGATCTTCATCGAGTCCCTGGCCTCTGGTGATGAAGAGGTAGCAACAATCTCCCCAAATGTGCCAAAGAGGGAATGAGTTCAACCTGTCACACATGCCGCTGAGGTTAGACATACTACAATGCTTTCTAACTGTGAGAAGGACTCAGAAGCAGAGACCCAGAGCTCAATGGTCTCCAGGAATGAGGCCAGGCAGCAATGATTCACCATGGGAGGCAGATCACCGAGGATGTGAACATCTAAGAGAAAAGGCTACATATTCTGAAAAGTGTGCCGCAAGAATTTTTAAAACATGCAGTACCTGACTATTTAGTCAGAGGCACTGACCTCTTTTCCCTTAGATTATCAAATTTTAAAATGACAACAGCCAACACAAAATAGCCATATGGTGTGAATGAATTAAAATTATACCTACTTTTTTTGTCAGATGGTAAAAAAAACATATTTTTTGGTGTGCCGCAGAATTTTCGTAATTAGCTTACATGTACCATGAGATGAAAAAGGCTGAAAATCGCTGTTCTAAAGCAAAAACTAATTAAACACACCACAGGGGCAAGGGTTAACCAAGGTGGAGCCTCACCCCAGGGCTTCACTATCCTCTGGAGACGCAAACTCACCTGCCACAGTCCCTCTTGCTCCAGAATTTGCAAACGGGGACCTTGCCAGTCTCAGGAGCCCCTACTCTACATACAGTAGCAAACGGGGGGAAAAAGTTTTCTTGCCAATTTACATATTTCCGCATGAAGTTAATTCTTCCTTGCGGCCCAGGAGAAAGAACCCCTGGGACCTGTGGAAAGGACTGGGGTGGGTCTGGGGAAAGGTGACCTCCCACTCTGGCCACCCGAACCCGCCCCAGCGGCCCCACCTCCTCGGGCCCGCACCCACCGACCCCCAGGAGCGAGTTTCACAGCCGCCCCCGGCCGGGAAGCCGCGCTCAGTCCGGCGGCGGAGGCCCGGCTCCCAAAGCGGAGCGCAAACGCCACTTCCCGGCTCGGGAGGCGGCCCCGGCCAGGCCCCTCCGGCTGGGCTCACGGGCACCGGGGCTGTCGGGGACACGAAGGGCTCGGGAAGGGGCAGCTGCTCGAGGCGGGACCAGAGCCCTGGAGCGCCCTCTCCACTCCCGCGGGGCCTCCCTCGGTCGGACCGCCGTCCCCTCCCGGGGACAAGCCCCGAGCTGCCGAACGCCGGCGTGCCGGGGCCCCACTCACCGGGTCCTGCCAACTTCCCGGCTCTGAACTTGGCCGCCGCGGGCGCGGGGAGCGAGCCTGGCGCGCGGCGCGTCCCGGGAGCTCGCGAGGCTGCGGGCGCCTTCCGCCTGCCCGGCCGCCGGGCAACGTGGCCCTTCCCAGGGCGGGCCGGGGCGGGCCGGGGGCGGGGCTGCGCCCGACTCGCCCCGGCCGCTCCTTCCCGGGCCCGCCTTCTCGCCCCGACAGCCCAAGTTTCCCGGCTCCCCGATTTCGGGAGGCGATGTGGAGGCAGCTGGTACCATTGGGCCCTTTCCTGCTCCCAGCTGCAACTGCGCGGGTCGATACCAGACCCCAACCACACCCTCACCCCCCAACCCCCCGGCCAGGCTTCTCGAGCCTCCCCCCCTCCCTAGCCGCGGCGCTGGGGAGCAAAACCCGGCCTGAGATGCCGGGCAGCCACCGGTAGTGAGTTTGCCAAACTCTAGGCCAAGAGTCTGGGGGCGAGCTCTCCCAACCCCCCAAGTGCTAGCTTCCGGGAAAGAGTAGTCAGGGACAAGAAAGGGGCCCTGGTTAGAACAGGAACCAGGGCGCCAAAAGGGAAACGGGGGGGGGGGGGGGGGGGGGGGGCGGGGAGATGTACAGGACACCACCTGCTGTCTAAAGCAGTAGAGGGCCAGCTGTGGTTTCTTTCTTTGGGGGGGGCGGGGGGTCGGGGAATAAGAGCTGCTAGTTCTGAGTGAAAGCAGAGACAGACATGTCCCCAGGGTAGAACCACCAGACCTTCGGAGGAAAGGACTCAATCACAGGATTTTGTGATAGCCCTGTGAAAGGGGGTGGGGGACAGAATTCACAAAGGCCTACATGTCTGTATGACACTGAGAAGTGGGAGTGGGGAGCTGAGTACTGGCTGCTCTCTAGATGACTTTCCTGAGAAAGACTGAGTCCAGGGCCAAACCTAACATGTGATCAGGACCCACTCTATTGGCACCACACCCTCCCCCTCCTCTTCCCTTCCAGGTGGTGAAGAACAGCGCAGGCCTGAACTTTGTTGGCTAACTTGTTTCTACGCAAAACTGGTATTAAGCAGGGTTCTAAAGAAACAAAAGGCAGGGCATGCCCTAAAGGCCTCTACATGGACAGGAGGTGCTAAAACAAAATTACACAGAGGCCTCCACATGCTAGACCCCTCCCTCAGTCTCTCTCCTTTAACCCTGCAAGCAGCTCTGCCCTATCACCCTGTTCCGCAGATGAGGAATTTGAGGCTGTGTTTAAGTGCCAACTGATGAAGGTCACAGGACCTAGTGGGGACGTGGCTGGGTTTTAGCTCCAGGCACCCCTGCCTCCAAAGCTGGAGTTCTCATGCACCCTTTGATACAAGTGCTCTCTTAATGTCTGTGTCCAGCATGACAGGCGCAGGCTGGGGCAGCAGGGAGATCTTGGTAGAAGCAGTTGGAGCTCAGCCCTGACAGGGCAGTGAGAGAAGAGTTGACACATCAGTGAGGCTGGACTGTGTGTGTGTGTCCAAGGTCTCTGGCTTAGCTGATTGTGTGGACTGTGGCAGGAGGTATGAGCCCATGCTATGCGCCAGCCAGCGGCCAGTGTCTGCACCTCTGCCCTCTCCGAGCTTTTCCTCATGTAGGGGATACAGGAAGTCTACACACTCACACTCCATGTCAAAGCAAGAGGGAAAGCAATAAAGTTTCCTAAAAGTCTAAAATGTTGGGAAATGGTTTGTAGATCCAAGATATCAGCAGCTAAAACCACTCTCCAGGACAAAGGACATAGAGGGGTGTTGAAAGGTAGGGAGACTAACCAGCCCGTGAGATGTCAGATTCCCACCTCTAACAATTCTCCATCTAAAGCAGTTCAATGGGGAAGAAGACAGAAGACTATCGGTGCGCCAACACTCACACCTCATTACTACTGTCCTTTGTTTAAATTCCAAGGCTCAGAGGAGGACCTAAGTAGAGACTTAAGAGGACTGTCCCACCAAGAAAGGTCTGTCAGAGAATTGGGATGGGCTGAATTCTTAGATGCAAGCAAGAGAAAACATTTGGTCTGAGAATCAAGAAGCCAGGATGAGTGCCAAATTGACCTGGGAAAAGACGCTCCAGGCTCTCGATGGAGGTTTCATGGGGAGGGATTATGGGGAAATAAGGACAGAAGAAACAAGGAGCCTGATACCAGGGATGAAACTCAGACTGGATTATGTGAAAATGGAAGAAAAAGGAAGACCTGGTTATAGAACAGGAGAGAACAGAAGGGGCAATGCTGTATCCTGTTCACTCCTACCACTTCCAAAAGATGACGAGAGGGATAAGGTGAAGGAAGTGAAAATTATCCCAGGCAACTGCCCTCCACAAATCATGCTCAAGATAACCTGAATTTTTTTACAATTTGGAAAAAATTTATGCTCTGAACTTCAGACAGATCTTGGCTTGAAACCATCAGAAGTAAAAGCAATGTTTTACATCAATGTTGTTTTTATTTTCCCCCTTCCTTCCTCCCAACATTTCTCATTTCCCACGGAGACCCAGAAACTCAGCTTATCAAGATCAAAGAAAGGAGAAAAGATTATCATAATCATTAATGAGCAATGTGTGTGAAGAACTTTTCATTCGCCACCTACAATTCCTTTCAGAAAAAAGAAGGGTAGAAATAAGTTTAGTTAAAACACACTCATACCCAGCTGGCGTGGCTCAGCGGTTGAGCATCCACCTAGGATCCAGGATATTGTGGTTTGATTCCTGGTCAGGGCACATGCCTGGGTTGCGGCTCAATCCCCAGCAGGGGACGTGCAGGAGGCAGCCAATCAATGACTCTCTCCCATCATTGATGTTTCTATCTCTCCCTCTCCCTTCCTCTCTCTGAAATCAATAAAGATATATTTAGAAAACAAAACACACAACATTTGGTCAAGTCTGTCACTGGTCCTGGCTAAGTGACTTAAGCATCCTGGTGCCCTTGTGAGAAGGTGCCGATGTGAGAAGGCTGTCTTGAGAGCACTGTCCCTCTTGAGAGGACTGTCTCCTGCGAGGGTCAGGCAGAGGGCAGGACTAGTGCTTTCAGTGGAAATAATCAGGGAGAGGAATTCTGGCTCACTCCAAAGAGGAAATGTCTTACCAGAGAGGGTGCCTGACAAGGCACCAAGTTCCCCTCCCTGGGGATTTGCAGCAGAATACAGACAGCCCTTGGCAGGTGGGACGCTGTAGAAGCAGCATAGTATAGGGCAGGCAATCACAGGCCTGCCACTCAGGCAAGCCCTTCTTGCTCAGAGTTCCTATAGCTTCCCCTCACATATCAAACTGGGGAAATAATCCCTCTCTTTCCTCCTCACAACAATATAAAAAGAACTGACACAACACAACAGCCTGGACACTTCACATAATGTAAGCACAAATAGAGCACACTCCATGGTACTTCAAGTATTTCGAAGTACTCACAGGCCTCCTATGTAGGATGAGGGCCACAGTGGCATCCGGGGAACCACACCTACCTGAGGGATTGCTGTGATCCCAATGATTTGCTGGGCGAAGCTGGGAGAGGTGACATGCCCTCCCTGAAATCTGGATCTTCTATAGTAGAAACCTGGCCTCAAAGAGGGCTCCCCCAAGCATCAGGCCACAGGAGAAGGAACAGCTCAGGACTACTGACTCTACCCAGGCCTGACTGCCCAACCCTCAGGCCACTGGGGCAGTCAAGAACTCCCAAGGCTAAGAAGGAAGGAGGGGGAAAAAGAAACTGAATCATAAATACAGGATTTCCACCTAGCAAATGACCTTAGTTATTGTTGCCAGCCCTCATTGAATGTGAGGCCGAGATGTTTACGCAGCTAGTGAGAGGCAGACAGATGTCAGAAGCCAAGCTTCCTGCCCTTCACCCAGGCTGCCATACCCCACTGTCTATCAAAATCCCCAACACCTCTCCTTTCTCCCAATACTTTTTCCTTTGCTGTCACTGAGAAAAGCAGGCATCTTGGCCCAGGTAAACTGGAATCCCAAGAAGGAACAGGCAGGAGGTGAGGTAACTCTGAACAGGTCTTCTTTAGGTGGGTACAGAGCCCGGAAATATAAAGGGCTAAGGGATGGCAGTCAGAAAAAATTGTCATCTTAAAGAGGAGGAGAGAAGACTAGGATATAGCACAGGAAGGAACAGCCCAGTGCTCACTCCAAGAAATGGAGCTCCATCTCCATAGAGCACTTGGCCCTAGAGGCTTTGACTCTTAAACTTTCCTCCCCGCATTTTTTTTTTTTTTTTAATATATCTTTATTGATTTCAGAGAGGAAAGGAAAGGAAGAGAGAGAGATTGAAACATCAATGATGAGAGAGTCACTGATCGAGCCCATAACCTGGGCATGTGCGCTGACCGGGAATTGAACCCCGAGTGCCTGGATCCTAGGTCCACCCTCAGCCGCTGAGCCATGCCTGGCCGGGCTCCTCCCCGCTCTTTAAGTGGCTGACTAGAGAACCCTGAGGGCCAGAATCCCTCAATCTAGGTTCTTGGACCATATACCTTTCCACAACTTGATGACCCCAGGTATTATTTAATAACAACAAGATGAGACAAATTCAGGGTAGGCTTTTAATTAAGGCCATCTAAGGCTTTGCCAGCACACTAACACAATAAAAGAACAGAGCTTTTCTCTATGTAACAATTATACACACATATCCAGCAATGTCAATGTTACTGTGTTATATGTACATGGCCCTGGACAATTTTCAAAACCTTTCGTTTCCTTTGCTCCTTTTAACAACCCGTGAGGGGCTTGGAAAGCTAGTTATTCCCATGTTGCAGGTGAGACAACATGGCAGGTATTAGCCAACATATACATCTAGGGTTGTACACAAGAAAGCAAGAGCTAGAACACAAATCCTACTGATGCCCAATCTTGTGTCTGTTCCTCTGCTCTTTCCATGAGGTTTCATGGCCTAAACTCCCTTTCAGAGGAAAGAGAGACAATTCAGGAGGTTATATAGACCATCTCCAACCCACCCCCTCAACGCCCTTTCAGCTCTTCAAAACATAACAGCCTGCCTCTGCCTGGGTAATCCACTTCAGAGTCTTAGTTTAGCCCCAACTGACTTGGAATCCTATTATCTCTGGGTTGGAAAGGCCCTTACAGGTAATCCAATCCAACCTCCCTTTGGAGGGCTGAATTCTTTCCCTGTTCTTGGCCTAACCTCATAATTGCTATTGCTCACAACCAATTACAAGGTACTCCCTTCCTGGATGAGGAGTGGCTGGGAACAAGTCTGCACCCCGAGAGAGTGAAGGAGAGGTGAAGCTTCCTGTGTTACCCAGCAGGGTAAGGGTACTCATCCGGAAGTGTCACCATACTTGTCCCACTCAACACTTTCTGCAAATGAGCAGGAAGAAACAAACCGGGAAATGAGACAAGAACCTTACCTTTCTTCTCTTCTCTTAGCTGCTCCCCTGGAGATCATCAAACCCCCATCCAGCACGCCATTTCCAAAACTGAGAATCCCAAATCAAGGACACCAAAGTTCAGTTTCTCTCCTTTTATCCGAGTCCAAAGTCCATGGCTGAGTGTACTCTGAGGGGGAGGAGATGGGGGGGAAGGGGTATGTCCAGTCCCCTCCCCCCCCAACACTGCAGGCTTCAGTGTCCCTCCCAAGGGTCTGTTATAGCCCTTCATTCAGCTGGCTTATTAAGCCCAGAGTCTGGTAATGGGCAGATCCCAGGTACTACCCCATCTCTTGCTCAAGGAGGGGAAGTCATCCACTGTGAAGACCGGCCCATCTGTCTTCTTCTGGGGCTCATGAGAAGAAACAGGCCTTAGAACTGGCATGGCCCAGGAGGCTGATTTCTGTGTTAACCTGCAGAATATTTAAACATTATGATACTGCCTAATCTATTATATTCCCAAATGGATTCCTAAGACCCTCTACCTAAATTAGATCCCTTTATTATGCTCTACCACTTAAACCCCATCCTTAAACACTCCACAAGATACACAAAGTACCTACTTCACTCACATACTGCCCCACAAAACAGTCACCTCATCAATAGGCTCAGGAAGAAGGAAAGATTGCACCTTTCACAACATAAAAGTCACCAAAAGCACTGACAGTGTGTGGCGACTGTCTTCTAATAAAATTTGGAAAAGAACACACTCCTCATGTCCTCTTGTCTAGTGAGTGCCACACACTAATCGCCCTCCATCTCCCAAGCTTCTCAAGGTGTTCAGTGCTCTGTCAGCTCTCCTGGACTGAACTAAAGCCATCCCAGACCTAAATGCTGGCACCTTCCACATGCATTCTTTGCTACCTTCCCTTCACCCTCTACTCCTCGTCTGCTTCCAAAACTGAGCCAGGGATGCAATTCTTAATGGCTGTCAAACTCCTTCCCAGGGCCACTCCCAAGAGCACGCTCCTAGGAGGTCTGAGGCCTGAGTCCAGCCTGCAGTAGCCCCACAGCGTTCCAAGTCCGCAATCCGGGAGCCCACCCTGCCGCCCCTACCCTCTAAGTTTATTCCTAAACACACAAACACACACACAAGCACTCTTATTTCCTTCCTGTAGGGGCGTGGCGTCCGCAGGACACCCCCTGCCGAGAACTTAACTCCTCCCACCCCTCTCCGCGGAAACGCCGGGCTCTGTGTTCCCCGGGAAAGAGGTGACGGCGACCCTCCCTAGACTCTGACCCCCCATCCCTCCACCGCCGGAACGACCCTCGCCCTATCTGCACTGGGTCGTTACCTAGGTCCCGCCCGCCCCGTCTCGGCAAGAAGCCGCGTCCCGCCCCGGGTCGGAGTCCAGGCCCCACTCTGCGTCCCCACGGCCGGCTCAGGCCCCACCCCCTCGACCCTCAGCAGCCCGGCCCTCCCCTCGCGCTCCTCCCACCCCAGCCACTGCAGCCACTTCCGCCCGTCCTCCGGAAGTGAGCCCGCGACAACAGCCACCTCCCCTCATCCTGCCTTAGTCTACCCCAGCACCCCAGCCCGCCACCGCCGCCAACGTGGGAGCATGGGACGTGGGTGCGCAGGGCTTGAGGTTCTACAGTCACTGTTCACAGGACTGACGACCAGGTGTGGGCTGGGCCTGGGTGAGAAGCAGCTGGGGGAGACAGCTGCAGCTGCGCACGAAGAGGCGGAGCAGAGACTGGGGGGAGAGCGGGAGGAAACGTCCCGACGAGCCGTGCGGGAAGTAGGGCGCATGCGTCACAATGCCTCTGCCTGGCGTGAGCGCTGAGGAGAGGAAGGTTGGCCCCGCGGGATTTGGGGGATGAGGGCGGGGCCAGGAGGGCGGAAGTGGGAGCGGAGCCTGCGCGGAGCCTGCCGCTCCGTTTCCCTCGGAACTAACATCGCCTAGCAACCGCCCGCCTGGCCCGCGTTCGGGGAAAGGCTGCGGCTGCTCCTCTCCCCGGATGGCGGTCTCCCGGCGAAAAACAATTCAGAAATTAAGGCCCGCGGTTACCGTTCTCGTGCTGTGACCTTTGTGGCAGTGCCAGAGGAAAGTTGTCGTTCGTTCATCGCTTACTTTCTCGCTGCACCTCTCACTGTGGCTGGGCCTTCCTCGGGGTGAAAAGAGAAAGGAAAGGGTGAGAGTATCCGGACCAGCGCCCCTGTGCCCCCGCGGGACGGCCCTTCGCTGCCCACGCGCTGTGCGAGGCTCAGGGATTTGCTGGCGGGCACTGACTAGGAAGCCCCCGGGCGCGAAGCTCCCCTGGGGGCTGGTGGCGCGTCTGAAGCACGAGGCGGTAGTGCCACTCTGCACCCACCCGGGACGCGTCTCCTCTGAAGAAGCCTTTGCTCTGCAAACTTCAGACTTACAAGCTCTGAAATTGCCCTGGTTGCTTTTTTTCCTAAATATATTGGGCTGACTTGCCCCTGATTTAGAGCTGATTCCCAGAGGAGTTAGTGCTAATTTTTGGAGTTCATATGTCATCCATTTAATGACATGTTCTAGAATCTTGCCAGGACTATGGATGGATTTTTTTCCAGGCTCTGCTTTTCCCCCTTTTTGAAAACTGGAACGTAGACCATTCTTTTGGCATGTGTTCTGTGACGTTGTGATTAATTTATGGACGAAAAAGGGGCCAAGTACTGAACCTGACAAGCTCAGGGGAGGCCTGCATGGTGGCCTTACAAACTCAGAGACCTGAAGAAACCATATAGGTTGGTCTGAAATTAAAACTTTCTAACTAAAATCAGTTTATGGTGGGTAGTCAGGTATGTCCTAGGCTGGTATTTTTCCCTAACAAAGATCAGTCTTTACCTTAACTGAGCCTGCCTGGTTTTGCTTTTTTTTTTTTTCCACCTGTGATAACATACCTTTGGACTATCGAAGTAATTTCCTTCCTCCACCCCTCAAAGTGTGAGCCAGAGCAGAGACCACACGTCCCCCCATTCTTATTATCATGTTAATTGTTAACTGTCCTATACCCACCCTTGTAGAGGAAGCATGTGTCTATTCCTTTTACTTTTTATCCAATCCAGGGGTTTCCCCGTTTTGCTTTCTCCTGCCTCCCTAAGCTATCACCAATGGGTCTCATGTAACCCCCTTACCTCTTCCCCTTTGATTCTGAGGTATAAGGTAAGTGGTAAAACTGCCATTTTCCGGAGCACCTTCACAATCTGTTGAGATTTTGCTTCCCGGCAGTTGTCATCAGTTTGGCTCAAATAAACTCATAAAAAATTCTTACAGGTTTGGACATTTCTTATATCAACAATTTTAAGAAATACATATTTAGTCTTTACTGACCCCACCCACCTTTCCTGTTTCTGGCACGGAACTCGTAAAACCTTGGAATTTCCTAAGAGCACTAGGAGCCTCTTTTCTAATATTTGGTCTTAACTGCTCTTCCTGACACAGTGCTCCTTAAACTCTTGTGATTTCTGGGTGCTAGGAGTGTTTTTTTGTTTAATGAGGTGACTGGATAGGCTTCTAGGTAGCTTCTGGATGAGGCCTGGTCACCAGAAAGACCAAGCCATGATTACAAGCTTGGATTTTTCAGGTGCCCCGCCCCTTTTCTTGAGAAGGGAGAAATGCTGAAAGTGGAGTCAATGATCAAGTATGCCCACTGTGATAAAGCCTCCGTTAAAATCCCAGTAGTATGGGGTTCAGAGATCTTCCAAGTTGGTAAACGCATCAACTTATTAGGAGGGTGATGTACCCCAACTCAACCAGGAAGGATGCTCCAGTGCTCAGCACCCTCCCAGACCTCTCACCCTATGTATCTCTTCATCTGGCTGTTCATCTTTATCCTTTGATAAACTGGTAGTGAGTTTCAGTGAGTTCTGTGACCTATTTTAGCAAATAATCAAGTCTGAGTGTGGGGGAGGGTCATGGGAAACTTCATTTTGTATCTAAATGGTACAGAAATTATGGATAACCTGGGGACCTACTACTTGGGATTAGCAGCTGAAGTCAGGTGGCGGGGGTAGGAAGCAATCTCATGGGACTGAGCTCATCCTGTGGGATCTGACCCTAGATGTTTCCAGGTAGATAGTATCAGAATTGAGTTAAATTGTAGGACAACCGCAGCTTGAGAATTGATTGTCACAGAGGATTGATTGATACTCCACATATTTGGTGTGAGAAGTGAAGTATTCTGTATGAGTAGTATTAGTAAAGGAGACACACAGGTGGGAAGACTAGGTTTTTCTTTTTGTTTTTGGTTAATCCTCACCTGAGGATGTTTTTTCCATTGATTTTTAGAGAGTGTGGAAGGGAGGTGGGGGGGCGTGGAGAGAGAAACATCAATGTGAGCCACACTGGCCAGGGCAGGACTAGGTTTTTCTAGTATGTACAGGGTGGGGCAAAAGTAGGTTTACAGTTGTGAGTAATCAAAACAGTTTATTCTTGTGTTATTTATTCATTATTGTATTATTTTCCATACAAACAACTGTAGACCTACTTTTGCCCTACCCTGTATATTGGTCTCACTTGCTCTTCAGCCTGAATCTTAAAGGAGCTACTACTAATTTCTGGAGTTCATGTCATCCATTACTGATGTGTGGAATCTTGCCAGATCTGTGGACAGATTTGCAGCCTCTGTCTCCTCCCCTCCCTCCACCTCTTGAAAACTGGAGCCTCGGCTCTAGTATGCTCTGGGATTTCTTCTATCTCCATGATTTCTCCAGAGTACTAGCAGTAACTAATTTGCATATTTTCAGTACTGGGAATGTAATAGTTGCTGGGTCAGGAGTCTTGAAATTACTTTTTTATTTGGGAAGATATTATCATTGGAAACTGTCGAACAAACTCAGAGCCTGTAGACCTTGGCTAGAAATAAATGATAGATTTATTCAAGGGTCTTAGAGTTTACACACTCGGAACACAGCTAGGCAAAAACTCAGAAGCGTTCCGAAGAAAGAAATGTTAAGAGCTTTTAATTAAAAAGGTCATTCTTAAGAATAATCAGCCCTAGGATTGGTCCAGGACCATTGGCAATCAGATGTCAGGCTGTCCGGATGATGGGTGCCAGGTGGTTCTAGAGGGTAGGCACCAGGAGGTCTGGTCACATCAGTGATCTGGAAAGTTGAAAAAGTTTTTAAGTTCCCAGGCTCCTTAGAACAAGAATAGAGTCCTTCCTCATGCCTCCAATCTTCATAATGTTAATAACTTTAGCAGCTTGGTTAAAGTGATTCCATTTTATATATTCCCTACTCTCACTCTTTCCTCAAGACATTCTGCAGACAAAATTTATATTGCTGCTACACTCAAACATAACAGGCCCACAGATAAGTCCCCTATCCTTCCCCAACTCCAAACCTACTCCACCCTGTTGTCTTTCTTATCCTAATTAATAGCAACTCCACTTACTTAGGCCAAAACCCCAAGAGCCATCCTTGTACTCCTCTTTCTCATATCCTCTACCCAATCTGTCTGGAAACCCTGTTGGCTCTACCTTCAAAACTGTGTGTCTAGAATCCTACATCTCAGCATCCCCTCAGCTACCTCCATTCCTCACCTAGAAAACCAGATCTCTCTGCCCTCCCCCAACCCCAGTAGCCAAGTCACACAGCAGCCAGAGAGATCCTCGCATTCCTATGCTCAAAACCCCACAGTGACTCCTCACTTCTCACTCCTCACATGAAAAGCCGAAGTTCATACAGTAATCTACAGAACCCAACACTTAACTAGTGTTAATTAACTCTGACTTTCTCTTTCCTTGCTACTCTGCCAGCCTCGATGCCCTCATTGCTGTTCCTTGAACCCACCTCAGGGCCTTTGCACTGGCTGTTCCTTCTGGTTATAAAGCTTCTCCAGATATATGCATTAGTCCCTCACCTCTTTCAAATCTTTTTTCACATGTCACCCTTCTCAGTGAGGCCTTCCATTATGTTTACTACTTAACTGTCTATCTCCCCCTGCTGGAATGTAAGTTCCACCAGGGGAGGCATATTTGGTGGTTTGATTTCTTGCTGACTCCCAAGTGCCTAGAACCTACTTTGTGTGTGGCCCATAGTAGGTGCTCAACAAACATTTGTGGAATAAATGAATGGACTTGAACAACTATTTTCATGATAGAGTATTCCCATCGAGGCCTCTCTCACATGCAGACGCATGAACATAGTTATAAGCATGGTATACATATTTTGCATTATGATTTTGTATCATCAAACCATGGATACTTATCCATGTTTCTAAATATTTCCATAGTTATAACCATTTTTGCTTTTTAAATGTAAAGAAAGTTGTCTTCCCTCCCCCTCTAATCACACCCTGCTGAAGGGAACCATTTTAAAATTGAGTAGATGTCCTTCCAAATATTTTCTACACACATATATATATGTAACAGGTACAAATTTCACAGTTCAAAGAAGGCATGCCTGAATTGTAACTTTATTTTGTATAACTCAAGTCACTTTCTATTTGAGACCTCATTCCCTCTGATGGCAAAAACTAAATCTAGTTAATTCAAGGTAAATACTAGCACTTTATGATTTGTTTCTTTATTAGTGATGAGGTAATTTAATTCCAGTGAGTTCAGAATTTATTCTCTCACTTTCATGTAATTGCCAGCTTTTAAAACTTATTATAAAAGAAATGGACATTCATTATAGGAAAATAAATCATAAGTAAGAGAAATGAAAAAATAAAAACCTGTAAACCCAGCAGCCAGAAACAATCAAGCCTTCCAAATTTATTCTGTTCATATATTTGCATGTAGGGGATAATATTATAACTAGCTATTATTGCTTAATACAGACCCAACATTTTTCCACGTTGAAAAATATACTTCCACAGTATTTTTAATGGTTGCATCGTATCCCATGATGCAAATACACCAGAATTATTGTCCCTGCTTTTGTATATTTGGGTTGTTTCCAACTTTTCACTTTCACAGATTTACTTGAAGCTAAATCTCTCTGCACATCTCTATTTTCTCACAGAATTCTGGAACTGGTGTTCAGAGGTGCATTATTGTTGAAGGGTTTTGAATCGTGCTGTCAGCAGATCTACAGAAAGGTGGCACTGCTTTGACACCGTGGGCAGGACAGTCCTTTTCTCCACACCCTGCCAGCACCTCTTAACCATTCTTTGTCACTTTTGTTAATTGGATAAAACAGTGGGTGGCTTTGCACTGTTGTTTCAAGTTATATTTTCATTAATAACTAGTAAAGTCAAACCTGTTTTTAGACATCACTTATGTGAATTGCCTACTCCTATCTTGCCCATTTAGACTCATGTTCCTTTGACTCATTTGTGAGAACTCTTTGTAGAATATAAAATATTGTTAGCTATGTTGCAGATGTTTTCCCAGTTTGTTACTTGACTTTCAGTTATGTCTACATGCTCTTTTGACGTTGCAAGAGTCCAGGCCACTGGGCTAGAAGTCTGGTCTTTCATACTTGCTCTGTCTTTGAATACCCAGAATAAATAAAGATTTTTGTATCAGTTACTCCACCTGCAGGACCAGCAGGCAGAGTCTCTTGGACCGTCATTTGGATTAGGGGTGGCCAAGGGGCTGTTTACACCATGTAGGTCCCTCCTCCCCATGGAAACCTCATGTTCCCGTCAGAGGCAGCAGGGAAATGGCATCTTTCTTCTGCCTTCCAGATCTCGCCAAACCCAACGACAAGAGAGCTAGTACATAGTCCCCGCTAAACTAATCTCTTGGGACTTTCCATTCTGGTTTGGCAGTTATTTATTCTGGCACCTGGCAGTAAGAGTCTTCCCCCTTTGCCCTGTATTTCAATGTTTTCTTGGCCATTTTCACAGATAAATTTTTTAGATATATATGTTTTCGGGCATATTTTTCAGATGATAATTATTTTGAATTTAAAAAAAAACTAAGTACTGTTTTGTAATTTACCGGGCTTCTCCTTAACCCTGGCAAGTATCCTTTGTACTGCTTTTAGTCCAAAATCTGATGGGTATGAGAGGCAGTTTGTATATTTGCCATTTGTCATGTGCTTTTTTATCCTGGAACGTACATTAAAATTCTGACCCATAAGGAAGCAGCCCCACTCATTTTCTCCCTTTATCTTATTGTACCTCTTAGCAACTTGTGACAGTTGACGGCGCGCTTCTCTTTCCAGAGCTCTTGCCCGTGGACTCCCTCCCATGCCACCCCTCTGCTGGGTGTCCTGCTCCCTCTCTGCCCACTCCTTCTCAGCCTTCCTAACTAGCTTTCCCTCCTCCCTCTTTTTCTCTACCCAACTTTCTAGGTGATCCCACAGAAGTCACACAGCTTCCATTATCACCTCTGTGCCAGAGACACTCAAGCCCCTCAGGCCTCTTCTCTGTCCTCAAGGCCCATTTACCCTGCTGCCTGCTTGACCTCTCAACTTGCAGATGCCTCTAATTAAAGTGTCTAAACTTGAACTCGCAGTACCTCCCAGCTCTTCTCCCAACATCCCCCTTCTCAGTGAGTGGCTCCATCAGGGAAACCAGTTGCTTGTGCTGGAAACCCAGAAGTCCTCCACGAAGTTTCCACATCCTGTTAGTCAACACACCCTGTGAAGTTCACCTCGATTCTTCATGACCCTGTGCTCTTCTCAAGCTGGCCAGTCATGCCATCTCTTGCCCAGGTCATGGGAACTGAGGGGCATAAGACCCATTCCTGGCCAACCAGCTTCTTCCCAGGGTTTACTGAATCCAGGGAAAGTTTCTCTCAGGTGGCAGATCTCAAGCACAAATGACAGTAATGTCAGCCTTTCAACTTACAGGCCACCTGGGCCAACCATAAAACTTGAGTCCTACTTCCTTAGGATCTGTTGGCCTTACTCAGCCTCCTGACCTTCTGATACTAGCTGATGCCAAGGAGAAAGCTGAAGCTAAGTTGATGTTTCCCTTTGGGAAGAACTTGAGTTTTCCATTCTGGACGCATATATAGGTTTTCTGTTATCTCTAAAGTTCTGTAAACTTTACCAGAATGATTTGGGAATACTAGTTTTTCCTGGACATGTTATACCCTTTAAATCTGCAGATTCAAGTTTTATTTCTTTTTTTTTTTTTTTGGCAAATTACTAACTCTCTGTGCCTTAGGTTTGCCACGAACACAGGAGAGACGAATAGTATTTAACCACGTTCAGTTATTGTGAGCATTAAATAAGATCATGCGTGCTTAAAATGACACTGAGCACATACAATTAGTGCTCAGTGAATGTCAGCTACCATTCTTATGATTAACTCCGAAAGTTTCAGTGTGGCGCTTCAAAAAGTTCTACTCCCTCCCTTAGGAACACCAGTATGTCGGGGCTCATTTCACTCTCTTCCATCTCCCACATTATCATGTCTTTGTTTCTTGCGTCTAATGTTTTCATGGGAATATCAGATTAATACATTCCCATTCCCTCATATTTTCCTTTCATTTAAACTAAAGCTCTAACATTATACAGCTTTTATTTTCACCTTTATAAAGTGTATAATTTGGTGGGGTTTTAGTATATTTACAGTCTTGGAACTATCAGCACTAATTCCAGAACACCTCACCCCAAAAAGAAACCCCCTACCCATTAGCCATTGCTCCCCATCCTTCCCTCCCCTATCCCTTGGCAACCACTAACTGACTTTCTGTCTCTCTCAGTTGGCCTGTTCTGGACACTTTGTATGAATGGAATCATAGGTTATACCTCTGGCTTCCTTCCCTTAGTATCGTTTCCAAAGTTCACCCATGTTACAGCAGGTATCAGCGCTTCATTCGTTTTTGTAGCTGAATAACATTCTGTTGTATGGATACACCACATACGATCTATCCATTCAAATGGACATTTGAGTTGCTTCCACTGTGCATCTGTTTCTGCCAATGTGATGTAGAGAGTAAGGAGACAGGACCACAGTCTCTATGTAAAAGGCTCCAGAATCCCCAGGTGAGAGAGGAGGTATTTGGGGGAATTTGTTTTCCGGAGGGCTGTGGGTATGGGCCAGGGCTATCCTAGATTTTGGGAAATCCCAGTTTTAAATAAATGTTATCCCTAGTAGTATGCACATAACTGTCACCACGTTTCTTGTCAGGTGGCGGCAGTCCTGTCCGCGGGCATGTTCCGTCTTTCTCCTTACCGGCGCACTCACCCCCCTCCGGCCTGATTGGTGTGCTTTCCTGAAATGCCCTCCTCCCGTGTGCTTCTCCTCATGTGTGGTTCTTCAGTCATCGTGCCATCTTCTAAAACTTACTCCAGCAGTTCCAGGAGGTGAGGGTGAACTTCTCTGGAACACCGAAAACAAATATCCCCACCGCCTTTTTCATGTTCCTTGTGGCTTTAAAAGGGGGGGGAAAAAAAGTTGGCCTGTAGTTACAGGACTGAAGAGCATGCAACAAGCCCAGACATCACCATAGCAAAGGTGTAAAGCTGAAGACTTTATGGTGCCGTGAGGAATCTGAGTAACACCCAGAATATTAAGCTGGGACCTGGGCTGAAGGTGGGCTGGCAGGTGGAGAACACTGGCAATTTCAGTTCAATCATGGAATGGAACTTATTTAAGTACATTTAAAATCGTAACACTTTCATGCCTCCTTTCACAATGCCTTTCTGTCTAGTGTCTGGTCTTCCCTTATTTAATTTTTATATTGTTATTTTAATCATTTTAATTTGGGGCATTTCTCCCCAACTAGATCATGAACTTCATCAGAGACCCTCTTTACCTTAAAACACTCATCTATTTCTGCATTTATTCAATTCAGTGAATATTTACCTGTAGGCTCAGATCCTGGCTCCTCTGATTTCTGTGGACGTGGGAGGTTTGGTTTCCTCCACCAAGGTGGCAGTATTGAAAGCTGTCCAACACCCGATAGTCAAGAGGATCAAATTAAACCAAGGGTGTAGGAACCCTTTTAAAACTGGGAAAAGCTATGTAAACATGATGTTTAGAAGTTTACAGATAGCAGTCAAAGGCCGGGGTGCTGGGTCGCATTGAGCTTTCAGGGGGTCGCTCAGTGCCTCTCCAGCTGAGAACAGCCCTAAGCATCCCCTCCCTTAGAAGGCTGCTCCTGTGTCTCACCTGGCCTTTCCCTTTTTCAGGGATTTCAAAGTATGATTATGCCATGGAGAAAGCCAGTCTGCTTTGAAACACCTTTGGATAATAGTATTATAAGTTGTGACTCTCACTGGGTTTGTGGGTTGGTTCTTAAATTTGCGTTTAACCCAAGAGCATTTGCTCAGCTTAGTATTTCCTTAGATTTCTCTGTCAGTGGGGGTTGTCCAGTTACCTATTGAGTATTTGAAACCTTGGATCCTGTTTTTCCACTACTGGGCCTCTAGTAGCAGGCATGGTGGGGAGAGGGGAGGAGAGGAAGAAGGGAGCAATCCAGGGAGCACAGTCCAAAATACAAGTGTCTTTTGCCTTCAGGATATGTCCAGTCACAGGAAGAGACTCATTCACAACAAAAAACAAGGAAACTTGTAAGCAAAAAAATGAAGACAATTCAGAAGTGCTGATGTAAAGAATTGTTTAGAGGGATATAAAGTTAATTAGGTGTACCTCCGGTTAGGTGGATCAATATTAACCTAAAAATAAAAAGCCAAAGTGAGAGGCAATGAACATCTGAGACCCTAAAACTGCAATCTGTGGGCAAAGATTCATGCAGGAACCCAAATTGTGCCCCGATCATGAGGTGAAGGCAAGGGGTATTATGAGACTAGGAAGGGAAATAATTACATGAATAGAATAATTCCTGTCGGTGCTGACAAGCTGTGTTACTCTTTAGCTATACGTGGCTGGTTATGGATTCTATTTTCAGAAAGAGTATCATCAACAGCCCTTGGGGCCAGGATGTCTGCTTTCCTGTTAGTTTTACGGATAGTTGTTTGTGAGACTGTTGCTTTGGCCCAAAGGTTATTTTGTCCAGTTCAAACAACCCAAAGGTTCAAGGAGCAAGTCATGCAAGCATTTCCTCTGGAATGGCAGCCCTGGCTCTATTTGTAAACGGCCCCACTTATGTCAACATTTCACACCAGGAAGGGCTTGAAGGGAGGCGGAGTGGAACCCCTGGTCTGGGGGTAATGAGTCCTTCCTTCGAGCAGAACCAAGCTCCAGTAAGAATATTTGTGCTCTTTAAGCTGGGTCTGCTGCCGGGTGCATGGGTGCTGGTTCTTCTTCGCCTCGTGTTAGAATTCACTGTTGAACAGCTGTCCCTGGTCCCACTCCTTCATGAATTCCTCGATCCCCGCCCCCCCCAGCAGTATCTTGAGAGATTCAAGTAGAGTGTGAATAGCTAGAGAATGTAGAAGAAAGAAGCACCACAGAGGAAACCAAAGTTTTAGTGAAGCACTGTATGCAAATCCTCCTAGGGAGGCTGTGAAGCCGGAATTAGGAAAGAGGGGTAGAGAGATATAAAATGTTGAAGATTTAACCTCATACATTTTGCGAAAACCAAGAAATTAATGTGATACAGTGGAGGCAGGACTTTGGGCTATACTCTGCGTGAAATTGATAGCTATCCCTAGAGAAGCCAAGAACGTGTTAGAAACTTGGTTGCATGAAGTAATGGAAAATAGAGGCATTCCAAGGGTGATCTGTTGTTTTCCCGTTTGGAAAGTAAGGCAGCACAACCTGGAAAGTCCGTATGGGAAGGCGGGAATCTGCACAGAGGCCGTGGCCTGCCGTGGGCGCCCGCTGAGCCTGCCGCCGGGGCTCAGATGCCGGCTCCTCCACTAAGCTCTATCCATGGGCCATTCTTTACCTCCCTGCGCCCCAGCTTCCCCCGGCCACCTCAGAGTATTCTTGTAAGACTGGAAGTGTTGATGCGATGAGGCCTGGTACAAAGTGAATACCAGATGGCATTGTGATAAGAAATTTCTAAGCTCTAGTGGGCAAGTTATTTGGAAAAATAAAGAAACTTTAGGGATAACCTGATTAAATCCTTTGCGATTCCACAGACAATGAAACGCAGTATCATTATATGACCTTTGTAAGTCACTTCAAATGCATTATCTACTAGGCTCTTCGGGTCATACTTAAATGGCTTTTTATGTACTGAAATCTTGTCTTCCAGTATGATTCTTGAATGCAGGAACTATGTCTTAATCTTATGTGACCCTAACAGTGTTCAGCACACATAGCAGAGCTAATAAACACTTGTTAGTTTTTTTAATACAAAATTTCAAATTTGTTCCAATAGCAACCATTTACATATTAGCAATGATTTTTTTTTTTTTTAATGCCACTTTGGAAGAACCGGATGGCCCTGGGAGAAGGGTCTGGATATGTAAGGTCTTTTTGTTTTTTCAATCCCTTGAGGATATTTTTTAATCACTTGAGGATATTTTTTTCCGTTGCTTTTCAGAGAGAGTGGAAGGAAGGGGGTGGGGGAGAGAGAAACATTGACGTGAGAGAGACATATCAATTGGTTGCCTCCTGCACACGCCCTAACTGGGGCTGGGACTCAAGCCTGCAACCAAGATACCTGCCCTTGACCGGAATTGAACCCAACACCCCTCAGCCAAGGCTCTAACCACTGAGTCAAACCCGCTAGGGCTGGACATGTAAGTTTTCAAAGAGGGAGAGAAGGCCCCAGGAGGAGTTGTGGCCTGAGCTGCTGGTCTGGAGAGCCTTGGCAGTCAGAGAGAAGATATGCTTCCTGAAAAGTCTGCTAAAAGCAAAAGGAAGGGACAGCAGGTACCTAGACTGTACTTCTCAACTGCCCCTCTCTGCCCAGCTGCAGCAGCTGATTCCAAAATACGGAGTCCCTCTCTTGGTGCTGCTCACAGCCAGTTGGATAAATAGACATGTCAACAGCCTCTCAACACAACCCAGGCCTGAAGGGAGGCCCCGCAAGGCCCTTGTGCTCAGAACCCTGGCCTGGGTGCCCGGCTGCCAGGGGACTTTGAGAAGCCTCGGCCAGGAGCTGACTTTTATTCTTGCTATTAACCAAATGTTAAGGGAACCACCTGAACAGGAAAGAGGCAGGGAAGGGCACAGCTCTTCACGAAACTATTTGTCAGCGATTGTAGACAATGACCAATTTTCTGCCGGGGGCGGGAGTGTAGAGGGGGGCCGTGGGGAGGAAGGGCGAGTAAGAAAGACCAAGTCCAAAGGCCCTGATTCTGAGGGGATGGGCAGACTTGGCCTGTGTGCACAGTGTGTGCTTAGATGGAAAGGCAAGACTGTTCTTTGAGATGTACAGACTAGGAGGCAGGAGGGAGGCTGGGGATGTAGACTGGAGGGAAGGGGCTCCTGTCCTCCCTGTGACCCTTCCCTCATGGAGAGGTCGCTCGAGAGCGGGATGTGACTGCAGGAGGGAGAAATGGGGTTCTCTCCAGCTAGGGGTGGCAGTGGCACAGCCTGCATCCCCGAGATTTGCATGCCCCGGTTCCAGGAGGATCCCAGGGTCAAGTGGACAGATCAGGAGGAGGGTTCGGGCCACCTTGCCAACCCAATTCCCTGTCTGAGAGGGTGCCCACCGGATGAGGGAAACCTGCAGGGGGCCGTGGGTTGTGTAACCAGGAATGAAAACTGAGAGGAGCAAAAAGAGGCCAAGACAGATGTCCCCCTTCATCCCAGGAGCAGTACCCACATCCAGTCCAGCCTGGGCCCATTCGTAAGATTTAGGACCTTCAAAGAAAAGGGATAGGGCATCAGCCAGTGGGGTTGCCAGATGAAATACAGGACACCCAGTTAAATTTGAACTTAAAATGAGGAATTATTGACATTGCATGGGACACACACTAAAAAAAGTATTCATTGTTTATCTGAAACTGAAATGTAACTAGGCATCCTGGTTTTGTCTGCTTTGCGAAACCTGCCATTCCTAGTGACAGGATCACATGCTTAGTGGACCTCAGAATTTTTTAGGACGGTGTTAGAATAGTAGCAGCAACTTCCACTAATGGCTGCGAGTCCTCCAGGCTCCAGGGTTTGGTTGCTAATTCCCAGGTGACACTGTCCTCTGCAAGCACTGAGTCCCCCTTTCCTCTGGAGCTGTGGGACAAAAAGGGAAAATAAATATTCTGCACAGGCTGGTGTGATCAGCCAGCCAAAGCAGGTGGCCATAGCTCGGGATGTCCAACAGCCGGCCACAACTTACAGCTGTGAATCCAGGTCAGGCCAGTGTTTAGGGGAGGGGAGGGGTGTTGGGGGAGGGGATAAGAGTATTTTGCCTGTATTTTGTCTCATAAAACTAGTTTCTGTGAGTGACTGTGTGTGTCTAAATGGCTAACTGTTGTCAGGATCCAAAATGTTTGAAAGCCTTGATATGACATTGAGACTTGCAGGGCATTACTGTGAAAAATGTGTTGGTGGGCAGCCAGGATGAATTAGTGTCACACTCTCAAGTGAGGCTGAACTTTGCATTGTTCTGGAAAAATCACCTTCTGGAACCACCTCACCTTTTCATGGAGTCCCTGCATATGAGTGGCCGGCGCTTCCCTGAAATCTGAGTTCCCAGTCTTGTCGTTTTGTTCATTTTACTGTAATCACTTACCGAAAGTGTAATTGGAATCTAATATTGTTGCACTGAATCTTCACCAATTAAATATAGGCGGTAATGTGGGACTAAGGCACTGTCCAAGTGGCCATGGGGCTGTTAAAATTATCTCCTCCTAAAGGGAAGGGTTTTCAATTTTGAAACCCTTGGAGATTACTGGGCTTAATTCATTAGAGCTACCCCGGTGGAGAGAGTCGTCATTTCCCTCATGCTTTTACTTGGGAAGAGGAAGGAAACGTGTTTACAGTTTCACTTTCAACTTCAAACGTTTTTATAACAATTAGCTCTTGATTCAGAACTTATAAAGCTGTTTTATCATCCAATGTTACTGAAACATTGTGTCCTGTGATGGTTTAGTCTCTTTTATTTTTTCCATTGCTTTTCAGAGAGGCAGAGTGGAAGGGAGAGAGAGGGAGAGAAATATCGGTGTGAGGGAGACGCGCCGATTGGCTGCCTCCTGCCCGTGGCAATGGAGCCCGCAACTGAGGTGCGTGCCTCTGGCCTGAACCGAACCTGGGACCCTTCAGGCTGCTGGCCGACGCTCTGACCACTGAGCCACACCAGCCAGCGCGGTTCCATCTTTATCGTTCCAGGGATTTACCTTGCACTCTTTCGTAGAGAAGAACTTACGAATCTTAAGCCTAGATATTTAGTGCCCTGTGCCAGTTGTTCTGATGGCCAGCGTTTCTCCCGATGTGCACCCGGGCGCGGGTGACATGGATTTGCCGTGCTCCCTAGTGGACAGTGCTGGCTGCCCATGGAATGTGGAAAGAGCACAGGCTTCCGAGGCAAATACGCTGGGATCTGAAACCCATCCTGACGCACAGGAACACTGTGATTTTGAAGGGCCTGTGAGGGCTGTAAGAGAGGAATAGTGAAAGTACCTGCCTTGCAGAGCTGTTGTGGGGTTTCTATGAGAAAATGAATGTAAAGCCCGGTGTGGCAGAGGCAATGCCATATAGTCACCAAGTCCACTTCCGTTTTCTCTTCATGAGCGTGAGACCACGTTTCCAACCTCCCCTGTGGCTGGTTTGGGGCCATGTGACTGGGCTCTGGCCTGGGCTATTTCTAGGCCTGGCTGCCATGGGGGACACATTCCAGGTAAAGTGGCTACAAGACAAAGGAGGGTGGCCCAACCCACACAGGAGTTTATGTGAGCTAGAAATCATCCTTTATTTGTAAAGCCGCTGAGATGTGGGGGTTTGTTACTGCAGCATGGCATAGCCTGCCTTGAGTAATACACTTGACATGTATGTAGTAAACAGTTAATGAATTTTAGCATTTAAGGTAGCTTGTGAACCAGTATGGAACAATTCCATGGGTATATATTATTAAGAGGAAAAAAGCAAGCTACAGAACAGAATATACAGTGTGCTGCATTTTATGTAAGAAAGTCAGGGAAACTAAAATGTACAAATGTATTTGCTTATTTTTGCAAAAAGAAATACAGTAAAGGAGGAACCAAACACTAATGTCAGGGTTAGATTGGAACAGTGTGGAGAGGATATGCATGGGAGTGAGATCTCTCTGACTAAATGTGTTTATACAACAATGATTTTTGAACCATGAAATAAAAGTAAATCATAAAGGGAAAATGCTTTAAAATTGGGTCATAAAAGAAACAAATGACCTAACTCTATATAAAATTGGTTACTGAGCCAACAATAAAAGAGTTATTTTGGGTAACTTAAACACACTACTCTGGCCATACATACATACATAAATATTATTGGGAACCAGAAATTTCTAGTATAAGAGGATAAGGTAAATATTAAAAGAATTTAAGAAAAACACTGTTATGTTAAAAGGTAGCAATATGAACTCACTCTATATATATAAAATACATATATATAGGATTTCCTAGTTGTATTCCTGAGGGAGCTGAGAAGCAATGACACCCTAGCAGCAGTGGGTACTAAAAGCATTACACGAAAGGCAGATCCTTACTCTCAGTGGGAAAGGTGCGCCTTTTTGTACTGGATCCCGTGTATGCCCAGCCCCGCAGATGCATTTGGCCCAACTTGCCCTGACCGAGTTGTGAAGCGTCAGTCTCCATCTTGTCTTCCTCCTACAGTGGGAGCCTTCTCTGCCTTTGCAGGGGCTCCTTATGCCCATCAGGGCAGGAGCTGCTGCAGTGCCCATGCCCAGGGCCCGTGGAGCAGGATCCATGGAGGCCCAGGCTTTCCCAGCGGCTGCCCACAATCCAGAAGTTTGGGGGCAGTAACATGCCGTGTGGGCTTTGTCCCGGAGAAGGACTCCTCCTGGATGTGATGATGTCACACGGTGCTTGGAAGACGTCCCACATGACAAAGCGCCCAGCAAGCTGCCTATGAAGCTGTGGCCAGCTTGGCAACACCCCCCACCCCCCTTGTATTCATTTTCCCAACCCTTCTGCCTCAATTCTTCTCCCTCCCCCTTTTCTGTTTTCATAGGATTGCACTTGTCATAAAATATTAGCCTGCAAACTTTGCCTCAGTCTTTGTTTCCAGGCAGATTCTTCTCCATGGAGATAGGTCACTAGTAGTGGGAACACCCAGTATATGAACCTCCTCATGAGATGTCTCTGAAGTATTCTCACAAAAAAAAAAAAAAAAGAAGAAGAAGTTTGACTCACATTTCATCAAGCCTCCAAACCTAACTTCCATTTTAAGGGAAATACAGGCTTAAATGTAAAAGTTAAAGGACACCATCAGGAAGCAACCAGGCAAACAAAGAACATACAACTTCCCTTAAGCCACCTGGCGTGGACTCTTCAAAAGCCAATGTCATAGCTCAAAACCAAGCAGAAGTTGAGGTGGGATATTTTCTAGACTCTACAAATCTTGGTTAGATCCTGGGGGGAAATTGCATAGAAATCCGTAGGGGACAGTTGGGAAAGTTTGTCTTTGGATATTAGTTGTGACTGTAGAAGGACTGTTACTTTTGTAGGTGTGATAGCGGCATTGTGGTTATGTGGGAAATTGCCATTCTTAGGAGATTCATGCTGAAGTGTTTAGGGGTCATGATGTCACATTGACAACTTATTTTGAAAATGTGTGTCATCTGTGTGTGTCTGTGGGGCGTGGAGAGAGAGGAGAGAAAGCAAATGTAAAACATTGTGGCTGTAGTCTTTCAATATTTTATTTTATTTTATTTTTAACATAAATAACATTTTAATAAAACATAACTATATTTTCCTGAACAAAAACAATTAGTGAGAAGAGGAGCATTGTTTTACATTTTGGCAAAACTTTTAATGTCTGGATTGTTAGAAGACAACTGGATTTTCATATCTCCTTTTACATTCATTTGGTTGTGATATGTTGTTTTGATTGAAGTATAGTATTTGAAGAAAATGTGGCCCCACATAGATATGTTATTAGAAGAGGAAGAAGTATGTATTTTAGTAGCCATTTCAGATAATTGTGAATATTTTCTTGGATACTACACTAAAACTAAAAAAGTGTAAGTTTCTTTTTCTTTTTTTTTTTTTACTTTTTAAACTTATCTTTATTGTTGAGTGTATTACAGGTATACCATTTTCCCCCGCAACTGACCCCCTCCACTTCACTCCCACCCCCTCCCCAGGGTTTCATCCTGTTATTGACTGTGTCCATGGGTTATGCATATATGCATATAACTTCTTTGGTTAATCTCTTCCCACCCTCCACCCCCCTTCCCTCTTTCTTCTGAAATATGATCATCTGTTGTATGTGTCAATGTCTCTGGATCTATTTAGTTCATCAGATCCTTTTGTTCATTAGCTTCTTCATAAAGAAGACCCTTCAACATTTCCTGTAGTGCTGGTCTGGTGGTGATGAACTCCTTTAGCTTTTTCTTATCTGTGAAGTTCTTTATCTGACCTTCAATTCTAAATGATAGCTTTGCTGGGTAGAGCAATCTTGGTTGTAGTTCCATGTTTTTCATCACTTTGAATATTTCTTGCCACTCCCTTCTGGCCTGCAAGGTTTCTGTTGAGAAATCAGCTGACAGTCCTATGGGTGCTCCCTTGTAGGTAACTAATTGCTTTTCTCTTGCTGCTTTTAAGATTCTCTCTTTGTCTTTAACCTTTGGCATTTTAATTATGATGTGTCTTGGTGTGGGCCTCTTTGGGTTCCTCTTGTTTGGGACCCTCTGTGCTTCCTGGACTTGAAAGTCGATTTCTTTCCCCAGGTAGGGGAAGTTTTCTGTCATTATTTTTTCAAATAGGTTTTCAATTCCTTGGTCTGTTTCTGCCTCTTCTGGCACCCCAATAATACGAATGTTGGGCCTCTTGAAGTTGTCCCAGAGGCTCCTTATACTCTCTTCATATTTCTGGATTCTTTTTTCTTTTTGCTCTTCTGGTTGGGTGTTTTTTGTTTCCTCATGTTCCAAATTGCTGATTTGATTCTCAGCGTCCTCTACTCTACTGTTGATTCTATGTAAATTATTCTTCATTTCAGTTCGTGTAGCCCTCATTTCAAATTGGTACTTTATTATGTTATCGATTTTCTCAGTTATTTCCCTAACCATCTGCTTAAACATCCTTATAACCAAAATTCTGAACTCTCTATCTGTTAGCTTGCTTGGATCTATTTCATTTAGTTCTTTTTCTAGAGATTTCTTGTTCTTTCCTTTGTGACATGTTTCTTTGCCTCCGCATTTTGGCTGCTTCTAGGTGTTTGTTTCTATGTATTAGGTAGAGCTGCTATGTCTCCTGTAATTTGTAGAGTGGCTTTGTGTAGTAGGTGTCCTGTAGGGTCCAGTGGCTCAGCCTCCCCAGTCACCTGAGCTGGGCCTTCTAGGTGCTCCCCTGTGTGGGCTGTGTGCACTGTCCTGTTGTAGTTGAGCCTTGGTTGCTGTTGGCGTCCCTGGGAAGAACTGACCCCCAGGCCAATCAGCTGTGAGGACCAGCTGCATCTACAGCCAAAGAGCTGCTGTGCTGGAGACACCCCTATGGAGCAGGATTTACTTCAGCGGAGCTTTGGTTCACCAAGTGTGCCCCTTGGGTGTGTCACTCATGGATGTGGTAGGGCTGTAATCCAGCGTGGTCAAGTCTGACCACCAGGTGCACTGTCTCTGGGGCCTCCCGGGAGGTGCAAAGTCAGCCTGTGCCAGTGCCTTGCCCAGGGTCCCCCAGCATGAACTACACGCAAACCTAGTTGGCTGCTCCTTGTGCTGGGCTTGGAGGTGTCCAGGAGAGGCCAAGGTATGAGCCAGTGCAGCTGCCACTAGTGCCAGGCCTGGGGCCGCTTATCAAGCCGTTTGGGGCAGCTGCTGCTTGTTTGAGAGATTTTAGGAAAGTCCTAAGCATGAGGCTCCAGAGGCCACTTGCACAGAAAAGCCCCTGGAAATGGCCTGGATGAGCTGCAGGTGGGGAGGGGCGGGGCCTCCGGGGATCACGGGGCGGGGCCGAAGGTGAGAGTCAGGTGCTGGGGATTCAAACATGGCGCCTGCTGCCGGCTGTGCGGGGAGGACTCGCCAAGGAGCCATGGCCTCCGCCAGCCCTTCTGCCCGGGAGGAAGCCGCCCTCCGCCTCTCGCCCGGATCTCAGGCAGGTTAGTTCCCCCCCGAGTGTCCCGGGTCCTTTCCTGCTGCCCGGCGCTGGGCTCAGAGGGAGCGTCCGAGTGAGTCCGTGCCGGGCCCTTTAGGGGAGCTGCTGGGGCTCCCGCAGCCTCCATGATCCTCAGGTACAGTCCCCACTGGTTTCACAGCCCGGAGTTGTGGGGACGTCTCTTCCTGGCCCTGGAGCCCTGGGCTGGGGGCCTGCTGTGGGGCTGGGACCCCTCCCTCCTCCGGGAAACCCCCGCCCCCGAGATTCCCTTCCGGGTTTCAACCGCAGGACCGGGTGTGGGCCCGCGGCCTTGTCCCTGGATTCAGCCCCGACCCGCCCGCGTCTCCGCCCCTCCTACCGCTCTGATGCTCCTTCAGTTCCCTGGTTGTGGGGCTTCTGTGCAGCCGGATCTCAGGAGGCTCTGAGTGACAGTGGTTCTGTATTTTAGTTGTGATTTTGATGTGGTTGCGGGAGGCGGCGGGTGCAGCTGTTACCTGGCCGCCATCTTGTTTTTCCATCTCGTCTTTCAATATTTTAAAGTGTTTTAAATTTTTCACAAAAGAAAGAAAATAAATACCAAAAAAACCTCTAGGTAAAGTTTAGAACATATTGTATTTTAACGATGTTTTTATTTTCCTCAACTAGTCTCAAGTAAGTAGCCAATACTTTACCAGGGACTAGTTCATCCACTTCAAAAGAGACATTCACTCCCAAATTGCTATGCTTTCGAAAGATTTTACCTTTTGCATGTCTCTAGCAGCTTCCCAGGTGGATAGACTTTGATGTCACTTTTGCACACACAAATTCAGAGAGAAGAAGGGAGAGGGAGAGAGAGATAGAAGCATCCATGATGAGAGTCATTGATTGGCTGCCTCCTGCACGCCCCCCACTGGGGATCGAGCCCGAAATCCAGGCTACAGATTGGAATGGCATCAGTCTCCACAGCTACAAACATGTATTGGCAACAAGTAGACACTGATTAACTGTTTAATACGGTAAAATGCACCGTTATTTCAGGCTTCTGTTGATACCACTTCTTGACTCACCAGGGAAACTTCCCACACTCTTTCTGTTAATGTGACAGTTTTGACAGTTTTCCATCATCACCATTCCTCCCATCCCCGACCTGCCCTTCCTTCCAAGATGCCTCAAGACGGTGGTGCTTCAGTCTGCTCTCCCAGTGCTGGCTGACCCCAGGTCAGCCCATCTCTAGTGCCTCCACCCACGACATAGTCCCAGGAAAGTGGGCCCCCTTATGTTATATTCATGCCAGATAAGCTGGTGAGGCAATGCTCTGGACTCTGAAGGATCCCCATAGGTCAGGCTGTCTCTGCTCCAGCAATGTTGGTTCAACCCTTATTTAGTAATAGAACTCCTCAGTCAGGCTGAACTCACGGCCATTAGTTTTTTTCTGCCCTAAAGCTGCATAACAAGCAACTCCAAAAGCTCAGTGGTTTACCGAAAAAAAAAAAAAAAAAAAAGTCATTTATTTTTCTTGCAGGCAGAGGCAGCTCTGCTTCAGGCCATGAATCAATCGCAGGTGCTTCACTTGTCTCTCATGCTCTGGACCAATGGCTACCTGGGGCACGCTCTTCTCACTGAGGGTGGCAGTTGTGCCAATGGGACAAGCAGAAGCACCATGGGCCACTTAAGGCCTCAGCTCAAAGCTGACACACTGTCACTTCTATCCACATTCCATGAGCCAAAGCCCAACATCAGTGGGATGGGGAAGTCGTCTCCACCTTGGTGAACCTTGCCAAGGCCAGGGAGGGGAGGAAGACTTGCAGGCAAATAGCAAAATCGACCTCAGCCTCGCTTGACGCTTGGCGTGTCCTTGCAACTAAGCTCTGGCTCGTGGGGTAAGGTGGGAAGCGATCCGTGCCACGTCCAGGTGTTGCCCTTGTGACAACTGGGCCTGCCCTGCCTTTATCCCACCCATCAGCTAGGGACGCTGTGAGACTGCAGCAGTCACCTGGCCCAGAGGCAGATGGCTCCGGTGTCCTGCCAGTCCAGCTTCTGGACTGTTACTTGTATCTGGTTAATAAAATGATACAGGTTTCGGGTATACAGTTCTATAACACATCATCTGTACATTGTATTGTGTGTTGGCCACCCTATGTCAAGTCTCCTTCCATCACCATTTATCCCCCATCACCTTCTTCTACCCCCCCCCAACAACCACCATACTGTTGTCTGTGTCTGTTTTTATTTTTTCTTTACTTAATCCCTTCACTCTTCTCACCCAGCGCCAACACTCTCACCTCTGACACCTGTCGGTACGTTTTCTGTATCCATGTGTCTGTTCCAACATTGTTATTAGATTATTTTGTTCATTAGATTCCATGTATAAGTGAAATTATATGGTCCTCGTCTTTCTCTGACTGGCTTATTGCAATTAGCATAATAATGTCCAGGTCCACGCTTGCTGTTGCAAAGGGTAAGAACTTAATTTTTACAGCAGCGTAGTATTCCATCGTGAAAATGAACCACAGCTTTTTCAGCCACTCAGCTACTTCCTACTGATGGGCACTAGGGCTGCTTTCAAATCTTGGCTATTGTAAATAATGCTTCAGTGAACATAGGGGTGCATAATTCTTTCAAATTAGTGTTTCGAGTTTCTTTGGATATATTCCCAGAAATGGAATTGCCAGATCATAAGGCAGCTCCATTTTTAATTTTTTGAGGTAGCTCCATACCACTTTCCACAGGGGCTGCGCCAGTCTGCATCCCCACCAGCACTGCATGAGGGCTCCCTTTTCTCCACATCCTTGCCAAACACTTGTTGTTGATTTACTGATGATAGCCACTGTGAGGTGATATCTCATTGTGGTTTCAACTTGAATTTTTCTGATGATTAGCAACATTGAGTGTCCTTTCATGTCTGTTGGCCATGTGCATGTCCTCTTTGGAGAAGTGTCTATTCAGGTCCTTCGCCGATTTCTTAATTGGATTGTTTGTTGTTTTTTGGTGTTGACTTTTATAAGTTCTTTATAAATTTTGGATGTTAACCATTTATCAGATGTTTCAGCCAATATGCTCTCCCATTCAGTGGGCTGTTTTTTCATTTTGTTGATGGTTTCCTTTGCTGTGCAAAACCTTTTTATTTTGATGTAGTCCCATTTGTTTATTTTTTCTTTTTTTCCCCCTTGCCCAAAGAGATATAACAGGAAAAATGTTGCTACAAGAAATGTCCGAGATTTTACTACTTATGTTGTCTTCTAGGATCTTTATGGTTTTGAGTCTAATATTTAAGTCTTTAATCCATTTTGAGTGTATTCTTGTGTGTAGGATAAGAAGGTGATCTAGTTTTATTTTTTGCATGTATCTGTCCAATGTTCCCAACATGATTTATTGAAGCATATCTTTACCCCACTGTATGTTTTTGCTTCCTTTGTCATATATTACTTGAGTATAAAGGTGTGGGTTGATTTCTGAGCTCTCTATTCTGTTCCATTGATCTATATGTTTGTTTTTATGCCAGTACCATGCTTTTTTTATTACTATGGCCTTGTTGTATAGTTTGATATGAGATAGCATGATTCCTCCAACTTTGTTTCTCTCAAGATTGTTGTTATTTAGGGTCTTTTGTGGTTCCATGTAAATTTTTGGACTGTTTGTTTTAGTTTTTTTAAATACACCATTGGTATCTTGATAGGAATTGCATTGAATCTATAGATTGCTTTGGGTAATATGGACATTTTTTAAATTATTTTTTAAATCCTCACACAAGGATATGTTTTTATTGATTTTAGAGAGATGGGAAAGGAAAGTGAAAGAGAGATAGAAACATAGGTGTGAAAGTGAAACACTGATGCCTCCTGTATGCACCCCAACCAGGGACTGAGCCTGCAATATAGGTATGTGTCCTGACTAGGAATCAAACCCACAACCTCTCAGTGTATGGGACGCTGCTCCAATCAACTGAACCACACTGGCCAAGGCAGTATGGACATTTTAATGATGTTAATTCTTCCTGTCCACTATGTGCACACTATGTGCTTCCACTTCTTTGTATCTTCTTCAATTTCTTTCCTCAGTTTCTTATAATTTCCTGAGTACAGTCCTTTATGTCCTAAACAAAATATTTTAAATCCTCAAGAAAATATTAGCAAACTGAATCCGGGAACACATTAAAAAGATCACACACCATCATCAAGTGGGATTTATTCCAGGCATTCAAGGTTGATACAATATTCATAAATCAATAAACGTGATACACCACATAACAAAATCAAGGATAAAAACCACATGATCATATCAATAGACACAAAGCATTTGATAAAATCCAGCACCCATTTATGATAAAAACTCTCAGCAAAGTGGGAATAGAGGGGACATACCTCAACATAATAAAGGCCACATATGACAAACCTACAGCCAACACCATACTCAATGGGCAAAAACTACAAGCATTCCCCTTAAGATCGGGTAAAGACAAGGATGTTTGCTTTCACCGCACTTATTCAACATAGTACTGGAGGTCCTAGCCACAGCAATCAGGCAAGAAGAAGAAATAAAAGGCCTCTCTATATAGAGAACCCTAAAGATTCTACCAAAAACCTACCAAAACTGATAAATGAATTCAGTAAAGTAGCAGGATACAAAATAAATATCCTGCAATTGGTTGCATTTTTTACACCATTAATGAACTATCAGAAAGGGAAACTAAGAAAACAATCTCATTCACAACTGCTTCAAAAAGAATAAATTACCCAGGTATAAATTTAACGAAGGTGTTTGTTTCTAATTATTAGATAGATCTGCTATGACTCCCAGTCTTTGCGGGGTGGCCTTACGTAGTAGGTATTCTTTGGGACCCAGTGGTGGAGTCTCAGTGATCACCTGATGTGGGTGCTCCAGGAATGTCCCTGGCATGGGTCATGTGGACCCTCCTGTTGTAATTGAGTCATTTTTAAAAATATGTTTTTATTGATTTCAGATAGAGAAATGGAGGGGGATAGAGAGAAACATCAATAATGAGAGAGTGTCATCAATCAGCTGCCTCCTGCACGCCCCCTACTGGGCATTGAGCCAGCAACCCAGACATGTGCCCCAACTGGGAATCAAACTTTGACCTCCTTGACACTCAACCACTGAGCCATGCGGGCTGGGCTATAATTGAGTCTTGATTGTTATTGGTCCATTCGACTGTGTGATCAACCCTCACGCTGGCTGACTGTGAAGCTCAACCCCAACCATGGCATTTGAGCTGCTGTGCAGATCCTGACCACATGAAGCAGAATTCACCTCAGCAGGGTTCAGTGCTCGCTGAGATCTCCCTTTGGATATACTGTTTGTGAAGCTTACTGGATCCTGTTCTGATGTTGTCTGAAGCTGGTCGCTGGGTGTATTGGTTCTAGGCCTCTTGGGAGGGACTCTGGTGCACACTAATGCCAGATGCTGTCTGTGCCTGGTCCTTGGCAACTTGTTTGGAGCTAAAAATGATCCTCCGTTTATAGCTGCCTCTGCTGGGTTTGGGTGTGCAGGGAAATGACCAAGCTATACACCAAGGCCAGCTTTTACCAGCAATAGGCCCAGGGGCAGGTCAGCAAAAGTCACAAGGCACCCTGAGATCCGCCTCCACCTACCGGCTGCCTGTTAGACTCAGTCACTGAAAGAGCTTCTGGCGGAGTCAGGATGATGAGGCTATTGGATGCCCCATGAGTGGGAGGTGCCATTCAGGCTTCAGGGAAGGTGGTGGGTGTGGTCCCTGCTCCAGTGCCACACGACTCTATCCCAGATTTTGCAGAGCCACTAGGAGTCAGGTGAGTGGGCCTCGCAGAGCCCCGAGGTGGGTTGCAGGAAGCTGGGAGGATGTGTCTATTGGATTACCTGTGAGAGAGAAGTGCCAGTCAGGTTCACAGAAAAGTGGGGGATGGTCCCTGCCCCAAAGCCAGACAACTCAGGCGCTGACACCCCGAGCCTTCCCAGATCTCTACACCCTGGCCAAGGCAGCTGACTTTTCAGAAGGAACTAAGCTCTGCAGGGTGGGGTGAGTGGGAGTCCAGAGGGTAAGGCAATTGCTTTCCCCTAGGCTGATGCATATTGAGGGGAGTGCTCCACCCAAGAAAGCTGGGAACTGTTGTGTCATAGAATGACTCAGCACAAGGATCCTGGTGCTGATCCCCCGAGCTCCCTCCCCAGAGCCTCAATCCCCAGATTTTCCTCAGGCAATTCTAGTCTGCTCTGCCCTCCTTCTGCCAGAGCCCAGGGTGAGAGGCTGTGAATAAAATTTTGTGTGTTGGCCCTTCAAGAGGGTGCCTGTGTCTCCATCGGACTCTTCTTTCCCAGGATGACGGAAACCCCCACTGCTTTTCACAGCATGTGGGAGCCTCTTCCCAGCTCTGATGCTCTGGGCTGGGAGCCCCACTTGGGGTTTAGGCCCCACATTTCTTGGGGTGAACACCCTGCAGCTGAGATATCCCTCAGCCGTGGCCCATGGGAGTGGGGCCAGCCCTTTTTGCTTGTCCACCCTTCCTACCAGTCTTGATGTGGCTTCTTCTGTAGGTCCCTGGGTATAAGACTCCTCTTCAGCTAGTGTTCAGTTGGTTATTCCGGATGATTGTTCTTTGGTTTAGTTGTAATTCCAGGTTGGTCCTGGAAGAAGGTGAGTGGAGCTTCTACCTACTCTGCTGCCATCTTGAAATTGTTACATGTATCTCATTTACAGAGCTGGTTCATTGCATCTTAGAACCTGAGCTAGTACACCACTCTGCTCGTCAATCATTCATTCATTCATTCATTCATTCAACAAGTATTTACATCTTTGTGACATGCATTATACTAGGCCTTGAAGGAAGTGAAGTAAGCAAAAACAAACTTGGCTATTCTGTGTCTTGACTGCTGGTAGTTATGCAGTCCTACACATGTGATAAAAATGCATAGAAATACACACACATAAATACAAATAAAACTGGGGAAATATGTACAAGATCTTTAGGTTGTACCAATATCAACATCCTACTCATGATAAAACTATTGTATTATAGTTTTGCAAGATAATATCTTTGAGGAGAAACTGGGTAAAGGATCTCTATAGTACTACAGCTGAGTGTTAATCTAAATTATCTCAAAATAAGTTACAAAAAAACAACTGGACCCAAGTGGTCTCTGTGCCTACAGTCTAGGATGGTATCAAAAGAAAATCCAGAGAGCTTTACTGTTAGGAATATTTTATTAAGTGAGAAAACACTGAACAGGGAGACTTCAAACTGAAAGTGGTTAGAAACTCAGTGCTCAGCAGTTACAGCTCCATTTGAAAGCAGAATGAAGAAATACATTGTTGTCTATTGTGCTTGGTTACTAGACATTGACATTCTTTTGATGCTAAAAGCACTGCATACTCATGTACAGTAAGGAAGCTACTTCTTTCCTAGGAAGCTGTAAGGTCATGCTGAAATGAAGAAAGCTTAACTTTTGTTTAAGCTCAGAGTCAGCACTTCAGGAAAATCAGGATAGTTTTAAGTTTTGGTTCTGTGACTGTGAGTTTGGTGTAGGGCTATGCTCAAACTGTGGCCTTACTTTGCTTTTTCTTTGACAAGGGGAATCAAAACATTAAAAAATTAAAAAATGACTGATGATTACCTCCACCTGCAGCAGCCCAGCTTCAATTTTGCAGATGATAATGCCCTGAAGTCTGCAGAGCAATCCTGTAAAAGAACTGAGGGCAGAGTGCCAGGAATGCTCACTTTGCCATGTAAAGTGAGAGAGATAGAAAGTCCTTTGCTCTTTAAGTAGGGTGTCCATACAATTTATCATCTACACTGAGACACCTGTGGAAATAATTACACTGGCACAACTTGTGTAAACAGATCAGTTGTTCACTCTATTTTTTTTTAGCTTGTAAAAGTAAAATAATTTATTTTGATTGATTTCTCAAAGAATGGTTCAATATAATGCCAGTTGTTAATGGCAAAAATGTGGTTCCAAACTCCGTGATGCTACAGAGAGCTACTACTTTTCCCAGGAAGTAGGTAAACAGGTAGAAACAGAAAGCACGGCTCCCAAGCAGCATGGAAACTTCTCACTTGCACAGCCAACAGGCTGCACCTTTATACTCAAGACGGTACAAAGATGAACTGGTGACAAAAGTGAGAAGTGGGGGACAAGATGTGAACACCGAAAGGAGCAATGCATGTATGTAAAGACCACAAAAGGATTTTAAAGGATAATTATAGAAAAGAGAGCCAAATATTTTACTCAAATGTCTTTAGAGACTTTGTGTAGAGATACAAATACGTGTGTGTGTGTGTGTGTGTGTGTGTGTGTGTATATATATATATATATATTTATCCAAAAGTATGTTTTATACAGATAAATGCTTCTTAATTAAAGATGGGACCAAAGCTATAGTTGTAACATAAAGCACTGTGTCCTTTTAAGAGTATTTATCCACCTGTATTTTCAATTTTTTTAAGGTTAGTGCATTAAATGTTTTCCAAATATAATTACCTGACATTCTTTTTGTAGATATAAATCAAGTAGGCATTATTTTTAAAGAGGGTTTGCAGGTTAAACAATGTTCTTTTAAGATGCTATGCATGTTGAACTTATGACAAGCCCCACTAAGAATCATTATTAAGCCCGGCCGGGCGTGGCTCAGCAGCTGAGCATCGACCTGTGAACCAGGAGATGGTGGTTTGATTCCTGGTCAGGGCACATGCCCAGGTTGTGGGCTCCATCCCCGGGTTGTGGGCTCCATTCCCGGCTGCAGGAGGCAGCCGATCAATGACTTATCATTGATTGTTCCTCTCTCTCTCTCCCTCTCCCTTCCACTCTCTGAAATCAATAAAGATATATTTTTAAAAAGAATCTTTATTAACATATCAAAAAGGGCTATATCAGACCTTTTTTTATAGCAAATATTTAATTTTCTGATTTCCTGTTTACAAGTGTTGAAAATGCACAGGAAAGATTTTACTTCACAAGTACTTTTATGTTAATAGAAGATATTTTGATTCAACAAATATGGCAATGAATCTCCACATTGTAACCAATAGTATATGTGTTTGGTTTTTCTTTTTAAAAAATGGGGTGTAACACTAACAACCACTACCTATAAAATAAAGCACACTATTATTTTGGTGAATTTACAAATCTTTTTTCCCTAGTATAAAGGCTACAAAAATTCCTAAAAATTAGAGAACACTGAAAACATATTAAAGTTTGGCAACCACCTTTATATTATCTCCATTTTACCCTGAAAGATAACTTAAAAATATGACTTGGCTGGAAAAGACCATCTTGCTAATATAAAAAATCAGTGAGAGCAAAAAATTGTATCATTGATATATATGTAGAATTTTTGTAAATAGTTCTCTCTCCAAATCATTAGAAAAATGTTCAAAGATTCAAAAACAAAGTAAAATATGGTCATGGTCCCTGAACTATTTTAAAAGCAAGTAGCTTAGTCTAAGCTAAAATATTTTTCTCACTTATAGTAATTATCTTCCTGTCAATTGCCCTTTAAAAAAACGCATGAAACAGTATAGTAGCAAAACCCAAAGAGCATAAACTGCATTTGTAAGCACAGAAAAAAATCTCTAGTGCTGAAAGATACAGTATAAAGCCGATTTCTTTGGGGACATTACTCAATTAGATTATAATTCATTATGACAATTTCTCTTTTCTATTACAGGAGAGTCTGGTCCATTTGAAGTTACTGTTCCATTTACACCATTTTCTGGGCTCGCACTGCACATGGCCTGATGGGCAAGGCTGCTGGAGCTAATTGGATTCAATGGCTTCTCCATCACTTGTCCAGCCAGGTCTGGATTCATCAAATACACATTCTGCTCTCTGTGAAGCATATGTAAAGGTATGAGCAGCTGTGGCTCATTGGTAGTCTTAGAACTGATGAGTTTGCTTTTTGTTTGTGCAACAACACAAATGCTGTTGGGCAAGGAGAGATGGTAGATCTGACTGAAAGCCAGTCCTTGTCTCAGCACCTCACGATGATGCCTTTTGGCACAGGACAGAGATTCCCCCCCACGCTGTGCACGGACCTTCAGAACGCACCTTCTCACCAGGTCCTCCCAGCCTGGACTCACACGCATGGTTCTGGTGTCCAGTGAAATGATCTTGCCTTGGAGATCTTGGCGAGTAGAAAAACTTTCCAATGAGGGAAAAAACGGTCTCTCCTTCATGGGGGCTCTCCTTGCCACACAAATCAAGCAGGACTGCAAATCTTCTTTGGTGGACTTTGGTTGAGAGACACAAAGCTCTGCATAGTTTCATAATTCTGATGTGCTTCCTGGTTTATCACAACCTTCCCCTTGGAATCAGGCAGAGGTCTTACCAGCATCCGGAAAATGAACATATGGGTTCATTTTTTTGCATGTACCTGTCCAATTTTCCTAGCACCATTTATTGAAGAGACTGCCTTTACTCCACTGTATGCTCTTGCCTCCTTTGTGAAATATTGACTGTAAGGTGTGTTGATTTCTGGGCTGTCTCTTCTGTTCCATTGATCTATATGCCTGTTCTTATGCCAGTACCACGCTGTTGTGATTACAATGGCCTTGTAGTATAGTTTGATATCTGGTAGTATGATACCTCCGATGTTGTTTTCTTTCTCAAGATCGTTGAGGCTATTCTGGGTCTTTTTGGGTTCCATATAAATTTTTGGGATATATTTTCTAGATCGGTAAAAATATGCCATTGCTTTTTAATAGGAATTGTATTGAACCTATAGATCGCTTTGGTAGTAGCCAGTGGAGAGAAAGTTGGACGTGGTCAGAGCAGTATAACTGAAAAAGGAGACCTGGTTTAGAAAAGCCAACAAGGAAGGAAGGTATGCCCGAAGAGACAAAGATAGGGGCATCACAGGTCTTAGTAGTGTACCTGCCCGGTACCTGTTGCTCACTGAATGTAGTGTACCTGCCCGGTACCTGTTGCTCACTGAATGTAGGGAAGTAGGAGGTTGGGTCTTATGAAAAATGAGCATTGGGAGTCAGGGGCATATGAAGAAATATTCTCACTTGTTAGCATATTACTGATACACCAACAGATGAGAATTAATAATTTCTTTTTAAATGGCTCTACAGTATAGTCTCTATGGTATAGAAATTTAATTCTTGCTCACTTAACATTCCAGGATGGGTGTTTAAGTCAGTGGGTGGTTCCATTGTTGGTGATCATTCAGGCACCCAGGTTCCACCATCCCCCAAGGGCCCCAGAAAGCAGAAAGAACATGTAGAGAATGCACAATAGGTTCTCACAGACCTGACACGGAAGGAACACAAAGTTCTGCTCACATTCCTTTGGAGAGACCTTAGTTATACTCCTCACTCAACTTCAAAAAAGGCTGGAAAATGTAGTCTAGCTGTGTGCCCACAGAAGGGAAAAGCAGAATTTGGTAGGCAGCTAGTGGTCTTCGCCACTGCGATCAGCAGAATAGTGGACCTGTGGTGTCTGCGTCCTAATCCCTAGAACCTGTGGACATGGCACAGGGACCCTGCGGATGTTTATGATCTTGAAATGAAAACATTATGCTCGATTTTCCCAGGGGGCCCCAAATAATCACAAGAGTCCTTATTACTGAAAAGGGGAGGCAGGAGCATCAGTGTGATGCACCATGAGCAAGATTTGTCTGGCCATTGTTGGCTTTGAAGATGGGAGGGGGTCATGAGCCAAGGGAGGCGGGCAGCCTGTAGAAGCTGGAAAAAGCGAGGAATAGATTCTCCTCTAGAGCCTCCAGAAAGAATGCAACTCATGCTCACACCTTGATTTTAGGCCCTTGTGACCCATTTCGGACTTCTGACGTCCAGAACTCTAAGATACTAAATTTATGTTGTTTTAGGACACCACATTATGGGAATTTGTTACAGCAGCAATGGAAAACTAATACACCACATTTGGTAATTCCTCCTGCTGACCCTTTTTCCAGCCTGACAAAGCAAAGCATATTTACTTAGAAACAATGGATTGCTTGCTTACAAGCTAGATACCACTGAGTAACCAGATCAAAGAGTTATTTTTCTTAAATCTTGTCTCAGATTGTGGGGTGTGGGGTGTTCCTTGGGGAATTTACTTGGCTTCCAGATGGGGCTGCTTTCCACTACCTGAGTGTCTAGATGCTGGTCCTGGGATGGAGGCCACCACACCCCCAGACTTACGTAATACACCCATACACAAATGCTTCTCATCCCAGGCATACCTCTAAAACTCTAATAAACACCAACTTCTCCAACCTAGGAGATCCGACTACTATTATCCTGGTAAGAGACAGATGAGGGCACAACATAAAAACAGGTTTGGCTACTTGCATAAAATCATCTGGGAGTGAGAGTCTTCATTTGAAACCAAGCGGAGAGCTGGTGATCTCAGCCACTACATAGTTCACACAGACTCCTTCCTGAGCATAACTGATGCTATGCGTGGCCTGATGAAACCTTCCAAAGTTAAATGGGGAATAGTCAGGGGGAAGATGAGTTGAGTTGAAGTGCTGTGACATCCTTCCCCATGTCTCCAGGCTGAGGCTGGGAAAGAGAATGGAGAACCCCCGGCCCAGGGAATCTCTGGAGGACAGATGCAGCCAACTCCTCAAGGTCCAGACGCAGACAGGCTTCAGGTTCCCCAGTCTGTTCTCAGCTAACCCTCATTTTTTAATCCCATGAGGAAAAATTCCCTTGCGTTGCATGACTGGTCCTCAATACCATTTCATGCCTAGAGTCTCTGTAAACAAACCCAGATAAAATTATTTTCCAGGCTTTCATTTTCGAATTCGCCAGAAGTAAGAGTGCATGCCTCTGGAAGGCTTTTCTGTATTCACTGTCGATCAAGGTTTTCCCTCCCTGCTTTCTTACCCCTCCCTCCTCTCTCCCCTTGCTCCCTCTTCATTTTAATATTTTTAATCCTCCCCTGAGGATATGTTTATTGACTTTAGAGAGAGAGGGAGAGGGAGAGAGAAACATCGACTGGCTGCCTCCTGCACACCCCGTACCGGGGATCGAGCCCGCAACTCGGGCAAGCTTTCGGTGCACAGATGACAGCCAACCGGCTGAGCCACACCGGCCACAGGCCAACCACAAACTTTTGGTGGACTGGGCGATGCTCCAACCAACTGCTGCTCCTCCTTTTCGTTCCATAAGGACTGAACTCATCCCATAGGCTCCCACACTCCCCACGTCCGTAAGTCATGAGACCTTTAGTAAGTTTCGGTAAGTTATATTTTTCTAGGAATTTTATCATTTCACCTACAATTTCTAATTTAATAGCATAAAACTCTAAAATAACATCAAACTTTAGAAATTCTCCGAGACTACAAGGGGATGAGTGCCTTATTTCAACTGTTGCAACTAGTAAAGATCCGAGAGAACGTCTCTACAAACATGAGGAAGGTGAGGGGCTTTATAGGGTAAAGAAACAAAAGTAGCTGTGCCCACTGCAGTTTTGGTGGGCTTTGGTCAGGCAGACATCACAATCTTACAGAAATGAGTCATTTCTTTGTGATTTGGCTCATCTTATGTTACACCCTATTTTGGGGACCGTTGACTCAAGGAGCTTAGGAGTGGGTTATTCTTTCAGCATTAGGGAGCTAGAAGGTCAGTGTATGTCCAGAGGGAAAAGCTTTTACAGTGCTCCATATTTCCCTTTTTCCCAACTTAGGTGATTTATGGGTTCTCTTTTGTTCTTGATTCATCTCACCAGGTTTGTTAATATTATTAGTCATTTCCAACGTACACACATACTTGGCTTCACTGAGCCTCTGTATTGTATGTTTTTCTATTTCATAAATGTCTACCACTTATTACTTCTTTATTTTAACTTTTTTTGGGTTTATTTTGATTGTTCTGAGATGGTAATAGGTTTTCTGATTTTTCTAAAATATCTTTTTAGGCTATCAATTTCCAAGCATTGCCTAAGCAATATCCCACTGGTCTTGATATGCAGTATTTTCATTATCATTCATTCAAAATATTTGTTTGAACTATGATTACGAAATGTATATGTAAACTTCCAAATATAACAGGGATGCCCAAGGTATCTTTATTACTAATTTCCAATTTAATTATGCAGAGAATATATGCTATAAAATTTCAATTTTTAAAAATTTGAGATTTACTTTATGGGTCAGCATGTGGCTCATAATTTCTTCTCCCAGCTTTATTGAGATATAATTGACAAGTAAAATTGTCAATTCTGAAAATGTTTCATGTGTGCTTGAAGAAAAATATTTATCCTTGATACACTGGTGCAGTGTTCCCTACATGTATCAGTTGGACTGCTAGTTAATCATATTGTTCAAACTTGTATCTTTACTAATTTTTACTCTAATTGTCCCATTAATTACTGAAAGAGGTGTCAAGTCTCCCATCATGATTGTGGATTTTATATTTCTCCTTTGTTTGAATGTATCTGCCAACTCTTAACCTATGTTATTAGGTAGATACTAACTTAAAAGTGTTATATCTTCCCACTGTTTTCCTTTCCTGAACCTTTTGTTTTAATGATTCCCTTTGTCTCTAGAAATGGTTTGTGCCTTAAAAGTCCCTATTTCATCTAATTTTAGTAGAGCTACATACACCAGTTTTCAGTTACTATTTGCTTTGTGGTTTGGTGGTTGTTAATCCTCACCAGAGGATATTTTTTTCCATTGATTTTTTTAGAGAATGGAATGGAGACAGAGAGACAGACACATCAATTAGTTGCCTCCCACATGCACCCTGACCGGCCAGGGATCCAGCCTGTAACTGACCTACGTGTCCTTGACTGGTCATCGAACCCAAGACTCTTTAGTCTGAGGGCGGGCACTCTAACCACTGGACCAAACTGGCCAAGGCTTTTTTTTTTTTTTTTTAAGGCGAGTCTCTTGCATGCAGCATATAGTGGGGTTTTGTACTTTTTTCCTCTTATGGTCAGAATGTTTGTGGTCCCCCATCCCATGTTGGAATCCTAACACCCAGTGTAATGGTGTTAGGAAGTGAGGCCTTTGGGAAGTGGTTAGGTCATGGGGGTGAATCCTCATGAATGGGATTAGTGCTCTTGTAAGAGACCCCACAGAACTTCTCAGCCCTTTCCACCATGGGAGGATCCAATTAGAAATCTGAGAACTGGAAAAGAGGCCTCATCCAACCATGCTGATCTTCAAATACTCTGATCTTGGGCTTCCCAGCCTCTAGAACTGTAAGGAACACATTTCTATTGTTTGTAAGTCACCCAATCTGTGGTATTTTGTTACAGCAGCGTAACAGACTAACAATGGCTGACAATCTTCTTAAATAAAATATAAATACTGATATATATGGCTTAAGATCTACTACCTTTTTGGTTTTTTCCTCTGTCCCACCCATTTTTTATTTGCCTTTTTATTGACTTTTAAAATCCATTTTTATCTACTAGTATTGTAATTACACATTCTATTTTATGATTCCCCTAGACTTTACAATATGCATGAGACTAACCAAAGCCTTTGCCCTTATGTAATACTTCAATAGTTTTTACTCTTGACTAATGTTACTATTGTTTGGTATTTTTTCTTAACAACTCCAAAATTTTATTGTTTTATATAAAACATTCATTTACATTTGCCTACATATTTCTTATTCTCTTTGCTCATTTCTTTTTGTATCTTAGAATCCCATCTGGGATCACTGTCCTTCTGTATTAAAATGGATTCTTTAAAATTTCCTTTAGTGAGGGTCCGCAGTGCATAATGAAATAAATTTTTATGTCTTAAAATGTGCTTATTTTAGTCTCATTCTTCAAGTATATTTTCACTGGGTATAAAATTCTAGGTTGGCAATTATTTTCTATCTTTATGCTGATATTCTCGCTCCACTCTTTTGGCTCCCATTGTTGCTACTGAGAAGCCTATTCTTCCTTTGATGGAATTTTTGGTGTGTTTAGCTGTTGAATTTTTTCTTTGATTTTCTAGTTACATGATCTGTGTAGGTGTGACTTTTAGAAAGGTATCCTGCTTTGTATTCTTTGGGATTGTAAATCTATAGGCTTATTTTTTTGTCAGCTCTGGAAACTTCTCAGACCCATTCTCTTTGCTTGTTTTATTCTGTCCTTGTCTTCTGAGACTATGATTAAATGTATGTTGAACTTCCCAATGAAACCTTCCCTTCTCTGCATTGTCCCATATTTTTCTGTCTCCATGCTGCATTCTGGATTTCTTCACCCACCCCTTTCATGTTTTCACCAATTCTTTTGTTCCTGTCACACTCTGTTGCCAAATACATCTTCAAATATTTTGAGAACAGTTCCTCCTTCCACCCCAACGTAACCAATAATTCAATATATGAAGTCTACGTGGGTCTGTTCCTTTCTGCTTTCAGTCATGTTGCCTTTTTTCCTTATGTGCCTAATTATCTTTGTTTATTAATTGTCCCTGAAAAGTTATCTGTAAGGGTTACTTCAGTTCGGGATTGAAGGAGTGTTCTCCCAAGGTTTCTATGTGTTGCTTCTACCAGGTGTGTTTTTCTTGATGAGGGCTGACCAGTGACCACAGGACCCAAGATGTTTTCCTTTCCCTTATTTTTTCTTCTCTTGCTCTGCTTAGTAATGGCCACTGTCTCTACAGGCCACTGGAGTTGGGGATGGGTTTAGAATTGGTTTATCCTGAGGATAAAGCCCTTTGGGAATCCAGTTTAACTTTGGAAAGGTCTCCTGTAAGATTCATCACCTTGGTGGGCCTGGCACCAACCTTCTGTCTCTCCCCCGCCGTAGGTGAAGTAGTGTTCACCTGTGCAGCATCAGAAAACATGTAGGGCATAAGCTGCTTTGGTGTTCCCTCTCTGATGACAGGATCCCATTTTTAAACTGCCCTGCTTATTTAAACTGCATTGTCTTCTCACTCTCAATGCTCTTGGGGAGGGCATACTATCTACATTTTAGTCTTTTTGTTTTTTGGTAGGAAGTTGACCAAAATAACCTAGCCTATCTTTACCAGAAAGCATCATCCCACTTTTTCAATGTTGTTTTTCTTTTCTAGACTTTGAGGTTTTCCAGCCCATATTTTTAAATTTATATCCTTTATTTCTATCCTTCTAGTGTTTGCCCATGACAATTTATCATACATAGTTATCATAAAACCTAAACAGCACCTTTTTTTTTCTTTTTTTAAAAATATATCTTTATTGATTTCAGAGAGAGGAAAGGAGAGGGAGACAGACAGAAACATCAATGATGAGAGTCATTGATCGGCTGCAGCCCGCAACCTGGGTATGTGCCCTGACCAGGAATCAAACCCCAATCGCCTGGATCCTAGGTCAACGCTCAACTGCTGAGCCACGCCCGGCTGGGCCTAAACAGCATCTTGACCCTCCTCTGTGCAGATCTTCCATCTTCCAATTTACCTACATTGTCCAATATTTCAATTCTATTTTAAGCCTTGAATTAGACACTTAAAAAAGTGTTTTGATTTACCTACATGTTAGCAATTTTATTTTTCTTCCTGCATATCAGAAATTTTCTCTGAAAAGAGGTGAGGGATGGCAGTCTCTAAACCAGTTCAATTCCCAAGATCCCGAACAGATGCAGTCACACCACATTACTGGATCTGCACCAGTCTGCTGAGAATGATTAGAGACCCAAAGACCCCACCTTGTCTGGGATCATCCTGAGTTGCACATATGTGTCCTTAGATAGCCTCAAAGAAGCCCTGGGGCCCACTTCTGTGGATGAGTCAATGGAGGTTTCAGTAGTAATGTGTCCCAGTGCTCAGTGGGCTAGGGCACTTAGAACCCCCATTTGCGTGGTGGCTGTCCTCTCCTCTATTAAACCCATGCATCTCCTGAAAGTAGGCAGTGCATTAGGTCCAGGTGGGGGCCTCAAGCCACCAGCACACTGATAGCACACACAAACCTCAGGTAACCCAATCTAAAACTGTGCTGGTTTTATCTTCAGTAAATGAAGATAAACCAATATACCTGGTGACTCCTGGAAATTGATAATCAATGGCTTCCACCATCCTTTCTGCCCACTGGGTACCAGCTCTGCTAGAGACTGGCTACGCTGCAGGATGTGTGAGCTTTTCTGATGATGCCTTTCATCAGACCAACCTATTTCCCACTCATCTCTTAATAAAACAAACAAAAACCCAATTCAATTGTCCTACCCAGATATCACTGTTGCTCCGTCTTCCTGGTGGCTATTAGTGCTCTTTCCTCGGAATGCTGCATTTTAGTTCAGCGTCCATTGGGGTAGCTTTGCTTGTGGACTCTCTCCCTTATATATCCTTTATTTACTCCTTCTGCCTAGTGCCTAAGACAGTGGACTGTCCCTAGCACATCCTCAACAAGAATTTGCTGAATAAATTAACCCAAGTCTGTGGAGAGAATCATGCTTGCCAGTGTTGCATGTAGAGAGGACAAAGAGCAAGTGTGGTAGTGACATTCCAAAGTGGGGTGGCAGAAATGCTCTACCTCTCCCTTTCCTAGTCCCATCCCTACTCCCTCCATCAAAATTTACTAGTGAGGGTTTGGAGACAAAGTGAAAGAATTACACTCCTAGAGAGAGGCATGTAAATTTTGTGGCTAGATACGTGAAATCCTAGAGATAGCAAGGAAACAATCTAGAGATTGTTGTCTTGTAAAAAGAGTGAATTTTGGAGCCAGAGTGACCTGACAAGAAATTCAACCTCTACAGATAAGCCCCATGGGCCCAGGCTATTCTTGGGCAGGTTACTTAACTCTCAGAAGATTCTCCTTTTACCCTTTGAGTTACCTAGTTAACAGCTTTATGCAAAGTTAATATTTTGTTAAATTTTCTCTGTTCCCAACAGAACTGTTTCTGTGTGGTGACTACCACTCAGAGCCTGCCCATTCCTACAAGTTATAATCCAGCACCAGTATGTGAGGCTCAATTCATTTTGCACTTCTCCTGGTGGAGGTACCACCTAACATCTAATGAGACCTGAGCTGCTAGACCTGGGGAATGAGCCCCTGCTGCCGTCCGAGGTTTGTATCTGGCATAACTTATCCCACAAAGATGTGACAGGAATGGCTTTCCCTGTATACTGCTCCATCAAGTCAGGCACAGCCTGTTTACTTTTGAGGAATTTCTTTATTGGAGTTCCACCCTACCTTGCGACAATTATCTGGCTCTTCAAGGCCAAGAGAGAGTGAGCCCTGAACAATATATTCATAACATTTTACAAAAGACAATACACAGATGTAGTGCATGAAATCTTTACAATAACACAGTCCAAAACAATCATTTAACAGGATTAAGCAGCATGAATTTCCTCCTATGGCCTGGTTACTGGTAGTTACTTAGCTTTTTTGCTTCTGCAATAAAATGCCCTCCTTTTCAGCATTCCTATTCATAGGAATCCCTGAATCAATTTTGTGTGCAAATTCATATTGAAGATGTGTTCCATTAGTTATTTAATGTACTGTATTTCAATCCATGGTAGAACCTTTTATCTGTAGGTTTTTTCACTCACCATGCTTTTACCATTCATTGTGGGGGTTTAATTGAAAATTTTTAAAAGTTCACCCTCACATTACAACAGTATAATCCAATCAACTTGCAATTTTTTTTTTTTTTTTTTTTTTTTTTTTAGTGCTCTCTCCTATCTCGTTATTTATTGTCTACTTTTTACTTTCCCTACAAAATTTAAATTTTGTTTAAGAATTTGTCATCATCCCCCTAAACCATTCAATTATATCAGGTTTTGACTCCATGATCACTACTATTAAATAAATTTGTATTCCCTGAAGCCTCTCTCTCCCTGAATTTGCCTGTTGGAGGCCCTTCTTGGGATTTTTCCACTGACCAATGTATAATTGGGACTCAAAGCTATACCTGAATGTCCCACATTTACATTCACAGAACTTACCTAAATATGAACTTCTTAATGGTGACTGTGTGACTTCTAATTGAAACCCTTTCCTTATTCATGTATTTCCTTACATGTCCAGAAATGTCTGCTTATTTTGAAGGTTTTATTTTAACATTCTATCGTTTTGATAGGTTTTATCCCCAGTATGAACTATTTTATATTCCATAAGGGCTCAACTACCTTGACACTGGAGGCTTCGTTGCTGGCTATGATTGAAGCATAGAAAAGATTACTCATGGTTTCATTTATACTATGTAAATTATAAGCCATGAATAAGGATCTCATATATTCTTACATTCAAAAGGTTTTTCTTCCATTTGAGTTCTTTGAGACTCAGTAAGCTTTGCCTCCTACAGAGACAAGCTCATCCTGGTCCCATCCAGAATATTCCCACCCTCGTGAGTTCTCTTTTGCGATGTGCCACTGTAACTTCCCACATTTGGCACATTTAAAGGTTCCTCTCCTGTATGGATTCTTTTATGCTTGGTGAGGTCTGATCTGATATTAAAAGCCTTCCCACACTCATTACACCGATATGGCTTCTTTCCAGTGTGGATCCTTTTGTGTTGGTCAAGGACTGATCTATAATTGAAGGATTTCCCACACTCACAATTATAGGGCTGCTGCCCACGGTGGATGCTTTTATGGTTGATAAGACTTGAGTGTGAGATATATGCCTTCCCACACTCATCACATCCATAGGGTTTCTCACCTGTGTGGATCCTTTTATGCACTGTGAGGCCTGAGCTGTTCCGGAATGCCTTTCCACACCTATCACATACATAAGGTTTCTCCCCTGTGTGGATCCTCTTGTGTTGAGAAAGAAGTGAGCTATAACTGAAAGATTTCCCACATTCAACACATTTGAAGGGTTTCTCCCCAAGATGCACTCTTTTATGGCTTATAAGAGTTCTGCTTGAGAAAAAAGCTTTTCCACATTCATCACATGTATACGGTGTCTTGCCAGGGTGGGTACTTTTATGGTTAATAAGGCTTGAGTGTGAGATGTAGGCTTTTCCACACACATCACATTCGTAGGGTTTCTCCCCAGTATGAATTCTTTTATGCACTTTAAGGCTTGAGTTGTTTCTGAAGACCTTCTCACACCTGTCACATTCATAGGGTTTCTCTCTAGTGTGAACCCTTTTATGTTGAGAAAGGAGTGAGGTGTAATTAAAAGATTTCTCACACACGTCACATTTGTAGGGCTTCTCCCCAAGGTGAATTTTTTTGTGGTTTATAAGGGTTCGGTATGTGATAAAGGCCTTTTCACACTCCTCACACTTATAGGGCTTTTCCCCAGGGTGTACACTTTTATGATTTATAAGGCTTGAGAGTGAAATGTAGGCTTTCCCACATTCTTCACATTTGTAAGGTCTCTCCCCAGTGTGGATTCGTTTATGCACTTTAAGACCTGAATTATTTCTGAAGGCTTTTCCACACTCATCACACCCAAAAGGTTTCTCCCTCGTATGAATCCTTTTATGTTGTTCAAGGGCAGAGCTATAATTGAAGGATTTCTCACAATAGCTACATTTATAGGGCTTCTCCCCAAGATGGATTCCTTTGTGGTTTTTAAGGCTAGAACGTGAGATATAAGCTTTCCCACACACATCACACTTGTATGGTTTTTCTCCAGTGTGGAGCCTCCTGTGGACTTTGAGACCTGAATTGTTTCTGAAGGTTTTCCCACACACATCACATACATAAGGTCTCTCTCCAGTGTGAATGGTCTTATGTTGAAGAAGAAGTGAATTATAGCTGAAGGATTTTCCACACTCCTTACATTCATGTGCCTTCTTCCCAGGGTGTATGCTTTTATGGACTGCAAGGCCTGAGCTATAGCTGAACGCTTTGCCACAGACATCACACTTGTAAGGTTTCTCTCCCGTGTGGATCCTTTTATGTACAATAAGGCCTGAGCTATTCCTGAAGGCCTTCCCACATTCATCACATTCATAAGGTTTCTCTCCAGTGTGAATGACTTTATGCTGAATGAGGAGAGAGCTATAATTAAATGATTTCTCACATTCATCACATTTGTAAGGTTTATCTCCAAAGTGGATGCTTTTATGGTTTAGGAGTGTTCTGCAAGTAATGAAGGCCTTCCCACACTCATCACATTCATAGGGCTTCTCACCTGTGTGGATCCTTTTGTGAACCCTAAGGCCAGAGCTATTACTGAAGGTTTTCCCACAGATGTCACATTCATAGGGCTTCTCCCCTGTGTGGATTCTTTTGTGGACTCTGAGACCAGAGCTGTTCCTAAAGGCTTTTCCACACTCGCCACATTCATAGGGCTTCTCCCCAGTGTGGATCCTCTTATGCTGGTCCAAAACAGAGCTATAATTGAAGGATTTTCCACACTCATCACATTTACAGTTCTTCTCTCCAGAATGGGTGCTTTTATGATTTATAAGGCTGGAGTAGGACATGTAGGCTTTCCCACATTCCTCACACTTATACGGCTTCTCCCCAGTATGGATCCGCTTGTGGACTCGAAGGCTTGAGCTACTCCGGAACGTCCCTCCACAGTCATCACACTCATAGCGTTTTTCCCCAGTGTGCATAATTTTATGTTGAATAAGGCGGGAATTATATTTGAAGGATTTCCCACACTCATCACATTTATGGGATTTCTTAAAAGCACTGATTTTCTGCTTCAGATGGGGATGAGAGTTTCCATTGACATTCTCCACACATTTTCCTTGTTCACTGCTTTTCTGTTCTATAGGGATGGTCTGGTGTATAACATGCTTTGAGCTCAGATGTAAGCTTTTCTCAGATGCCTCATCTTCCTGTTCTGTCTTTATATTTGCTATATTCTTGGCTTTTCCAATCTTTTCCCTGATGCCACTTATGTCTTCCATCATTCTTTTTCCCTCAGGCTCTTCCAATTGGTTCTGTACCTTGCTATCCCAATCACAAATTTCACCAACCTTAGATTCCCGCATATGATCCTTGTGAAGACCTTCCACTTTTAGCCACAGAGACTCTGCTTTTCCAACACTTTCACACTTCTCAGTCGATTCCTCATCCTCAGTGCCCCTCGTCTTGAAATGTGACACTAAACCAAGAAAATGAAAATGATACTTGTTCACTTTGTTTAGAAGAAACTGGAAGAATTACATCCTAAGTCACTCAAGTGTTTACTGACTGCATGCTATGTGATAGGTACCACTTTTTAACTGCTGGGATACAATGGTGGACATGCCAAAATTTCTGCTGCTGTGGGGCTAATGTTGAAATGCTAGAGGCCTGAATTTTCAATGAAACAGAGAACTTTCCTATTCTTGCCTAAAAGATTAACATGAGGGTAAATGGAAATGGTTTGAAATGATGTACAGAATCATGGGCAACACTAATCAGTTTTTAAAAATGATACCAAGTCATCAAAAAACAAGCAGAGGGTAGAAGAAATCTCTGAAGAATAGCAGACAGATTAGTAAGACAAGTTAAGAAGACATAATCAGCAGAAGACAGGCAAAACTAAAGAGAAATCAGTATGTGGAAATATTGGGGAGGTGGTTATAAAGTCATGAAGATAGTCATGTCAGAGATGATAAAACACACACACACACACACACACACACACACACACACACACACACAGCCTTTTGGTTTGGCCTCCTGGACTTCCCCTCCAAGGAAAACTCTGACCCTGAAAAATGGCAAATCAGGGCAGTCAGGGAGGAACTCTATATGGAAGAGGACACTCCAGCCTGGGAGGCAAAAAGACTTTCACTCCTACTTTATGAAGAGGCTAACTGCAGTGAGAGAATATCAAAAAGCAAAAACACAAATCATTAGGCAAAGGCATTCTGCCTAGGTCCTTGAGAAAATTATTTAACCTCTTTGTGCCACAGTTTCTTCATCTGGACAATGATAGGGTTGGTGTGAATATTAAATGAGAGAATATATGTAAAGTGTTGAGAACAATGTCACTTGGTGAAGTGCTATATGCTGTTATTACTTTTTTTTTTTTTTTTTTGAGGTCAGGTCATTGGATCAGCATTAGAACCCAAAGATAAAGTACGGGACTCAGGAAAGGTAAACTCCTTTCCAAAGTTTAGGAGCCAAGCAGTGTAGCTTTGTCTCTGTGAAAGTATTCTACACATAGCTGGCACTCCAACTGCTGACAAACTGACTCCTAGGATCAAAAGAAACAGTTCTAAGTTCCTTATCCCCCAACCTTAGATAATGAGACATTTGTGATTAGACTTAGTTAAAACATGGATCTCTCCTCCTACCCTGGGTATCAGACTCTCTTGGGTCAGAACTCTGGACTTCTGTCAATCCCACTTAGAAACTCTACATGTAAACATGAGGAGGAAGCAAAGGCAATAAAAGAAAAGAAAGATATATATTCTGGAGTGGGCATGTATAAAGAATGGCACTTATTGCCTGGCCAGCGTGGCTCAGTGGTTGAGCACTGACCTATAATCCAGGAGATTATGGTTCAATTCCCAGTCAGGACATATGCCCGGGTTGCGGGTTCAATCCCCAGTAGGGGGTGTGCAGGAGGCAGTTGATCAATGACTCTCATCATTGATGTTTCTATCTCTCCCTCCCTCTTCCTTCTTCTCTCTGAAGTCAATAAAATATATATATATTTTAAAAAGAACAGCACTTATGATCCAATTTATGCTTCAGTGACTGTAATGATAGACTCAATTAAAATTTACAAAAAAAGAGAAGCAGCAAGGAACTCAGAATATCTCTAAAACAATAATAAAAAAAAAGCACCAGTCAGCAGACATTAAGCCAAAAAAGGTGGTTCAGTTGAGAAAGCTTTACAAAATGACAAGTTATATTAGGTAAGAGACCTTCAGACGTCACTGCGAAATGGTGGCACAACCTAGTTCTTTGCTCTCTTTCTTTATACTTTGGGCAGAACAGTCCATGTCACTGGGTGAGCACTGAAATTCCAGAACCATCAGCACAAATACACCTTTGATCTGTGCTCTGAATCCTGCTTCCGCACACAGGGACTCTGCTCTATCCATTCCCTTTGGCCTTTATGTTCCTACAGACATAAAACCAAACGCCCTAAAATAAATACACAAAAATTGCTAGAGGAAAAAAAACAGAAAACGATGAGCCATGAGGGGAGACTAGCCATACTAGGTATTAAAGAATACCACATAGCCTCTATAACCAAAACAGTATGGTACTGCTTCAGCCAACAAATGGAATAGAATAGCAAGTCCAGAAATAGTCCTAATTACATATTGAAATCAAATATATGATAAAGATAATATATCAAATTATTGGGGAAATGATCTTTTGATTAGTGTTAGAGCAACTATAAAGCCATTTGGAAAAAGATAAACTTAGATCCATTCTTTACACCATACACAGGAATAAACTCCAAACAGAGCAGAGCCATAAATATAAAAAAGTAACACTACACAAATACTAGAGAATATGGGTGAATGCCTCTATAACTTGGGCTATAGAAAGCTTTCTAACTATGACCCAGGTGCAATAAAAAAAAGATTGGTATTTTTGACTGTATAAATATAAACTGCATGTCAAAAATACCATAAGCAAAATCAAGAAATGAATGACAAAGTGGAAGAAAATGTTTACAACATGCATCACACATAAAGGCTAATATCCTTAGCATATAAAGAATTTTCAAGCCTGGCCAGGCATGGCTCAGTGGTTGAGCATTTACCTAGGATCCAGGTGATCAGGGTTCAATTCCTGGTCAGGGCACATGCCTGGGTTGCGGGCTTGATCCCCAGTCGGGGGCGTGCAGGAGGCAGCCGATCAATGACTCTCTCATCACTGATGTTTCTATCTCTCTCTCTCCCTCTCCTTTCCTCTCTCTGAAATCAATAAAGATACTTTTTTTTTTTTAATTTTTCAAAACTGAAGAAAAATAACACTAAAAGTACTACTGAAAAAATGGGCAAAAGACACATACCAAAAAGAAATATTAAAATGGCCATTTAACGTGTTTTTAATTTCACTCATAAGAGAAATACAAATAACTAAAATACCAATTCTCACCTGTTAGATTGGCAAAAGCTTAACAATCTATTTGGTTGGTGAGGCTGTGGGGGAAATGTGTACTCTCATACATTGCTGGGAATGCAAACTGGCGTAACATCTGTTGAGGAGAATTTGCCAATCTCAAACACAGGTATTTATGCATTTACACTTCAATCCAAAAATCCCACCTTAGAAATTTATAGTGAAGATACACTTCCAACAATTCAAAAATATATATTCCCAGAGCTACTCATTGTAGCATTATTTGTAACTACAAAATCTGGAAAACTACCTACAAGTCCACACACATGGGAGGGGTTAAATAAGCTATGTTACATATACAAAATTGAGTACTAGAAAATAAGGAATATCTTTAATAACTGATAAGGAGCAATTTCAAGGATATAATGTATAGTGAAAAAGCATATTATGCTATATTTTGTTTAAGAAAAATAAGGAAACAAGCACATATCTGTTTGTTTGTTTGTTTTTAACAGTAATGAGAGAAACCAGTGAACCTCATTACCTATAAGGGGTGGGAAAGGGGGAATAGAGCAGAAGGGTTAGGGGAGAAAGACACTCTGTGCACAGCTTTTTGTATAGTTTTTACCTTTTGAAGCATGGTAATGTTCTACAGGTTTGAAGAATAAAATTAAATCAAGGAGAATGGTAAGAGGGAAAGCCACTAAACCAGAAAGCAAATGAAAAAGAACTCATTTGTGTTTCTCATGAATACCACAACCACAGGAAGAGAATAAACAAAAAAAAACAATGAACTAACATGTAACTTACATACATGCAGGTGACTATATGCTATATACTCTGTTTATGGGAAGGCTTGAAGGGAGTGGTAGGGAAGAGCAGCAAATAAATGAGCTCTTTTTAGCAACTTTGTTTTCTATGGTGGTATAGGCAAAGCAATTCTGAAACAATTTTAGGCACTGAGCAAATGTGTTTAGTTGTGAGCCAGGGCTCTCCTGGAGGAAGAAGGGACACAGAAATATGGAATAGGTGAAGGCAAGAAAGAACCCTGTAGGAATAAAATGGAGGCATTGGTGTTAAGTCATGATTTCTGAATTATATGTGTGTGCACATATACAAATGTACGTACATTCACATGTACGTATATTTGTATATAGATGTACATATACAGGGTGTCCAAAAAAATGTATAGACACATTAATAGCTGATAGCTGTAGATTCTATTACATTTTGAAAATGAAATGTATTTGAACAAACACTGCCTTTATAATTATTCAAAGTGTGTATACATTTCAGGGGGACAGCCTGTATTCCCTAGCTTTGTCTGCCAATAAGCAAAAGCACCTCAGTGGTAATGAGCCTATCTAGCATCCTGCTCTCGGTCTCTACTACCATTGCTACTAAAAGGAACCAGGTAGCTTCCAGACTGGGGGCAGGATACATACAAGATGAGCTGGGGCATCTTGTTATACCAGCAAGGAAGGATACAAGCTAACTTTGAAATCCTGGCAAGAGTTGACTAGCAACAAAGTAGAAATTTATATGCTTGAGAAATCACATATTTTTGCTTAAGTGTCTTGGCAGAGCACACTGTTCCTGTTTCCAGCCATCACCAGATGTGCAGACTTGCCCAGATGACACACATCGGCCAACCACAGGAAAGCAAGATTAGTATCAGAAACAGGATAACCAGCCAAGTCAAACTGCATGTCCACAGAAAATTTCCCTGCTACTCCCCTCAACTCCAATGTCCCTTTTGCCCTATATAATTAGTTGGCTTGACAAGAGCTGTTCAGATGGTTTTGAGGAAAGGAGTCCGCCATCTTCTAAAGCAGGGGTGGGGAACATCTGGCCCACAGGAGGTATACAGCCTGAGAAACCATTTGGTCTGGCCCTGCCAAGATAACTGCAGGTGGGGCTCAAAATTCAAAAATCTAGGAGCTTTTTTCATAGCTAATTTTTAAGTTGATAATTTTGTATGGCCCATGAATAATATTATAAAATGTTCAAATGGCCCTTGGCAGAAAAAAGGTTCCCCACCCATTCTAAAGTCAACAGCACTTGAATAAATCACTTTCCTTCACACCAGCACCTGTCTCATGAGTTTGGCTTTCGTTGTGGCAGGCAGCTGACCTTAGGTTTAGTTTCAGCCATTGGTGAGCTAGCTAGGAATAAGCAGGGACTTCCCCCTGGTGCCCAGGTGGTGGTTCCCCAGCTGCCTGTGGCAGATCAACCCCTGGGGAGAGACTTTAGGGACTTCCAGCAGCTGTTGAGAGATATTTTCTTGGGGAAGTGTCTGTATTCTCTCACAGCGCCAGTCACCTGCCATGCATTACCCGGGAAAAGGAAACAGTACTTAGGGAGCCGACGGGCTCTATACTGGGTAAGTCCCCATTGTGCATGACCAGGAGCCCTCTATTGCTGTCATTTGGGCTTTTGAGACATTTGGTCATGGATAAGGGCCATTTGTGGTACTAGTAGGCAGTAGATACAGCTCTACAACTAGAAAATCCCAGTCCCACAAGACAGATTTGTTTGGAGCATTCATTTGTTTCCATGGATTTTGGGGTTTTGAATGCTTTTCTTTTGGCTTACATATTTTGGGACTTTAATTCTTTTTTTTAAATGTTTTTATTGATTTCAGAGAGTGGAAGGGAGAGGAGAGATAGAAACATCAAGGATGAGAGAGTCATTGATCGGCTGCCTCCTGCACACCCCCAGCTGGGGACTGAGCCTGTAACCTGGGCATGTGCCCTGACTGGGAATTGAACCAGGACCTCCTGGATCACAGGTCGATGCTTAACCACTGAGCCACACCAGCCAGGCAGGGCATTTTAATTCTTGTGTTTCTGATTCAGAACTTAATTGTTCTAAGAGGGTCTTTGTATAACTAACTAGATTGCGCAATTTGGGTTGCACTGCTTCTTGCTTGTATTTGTTGCTATTTGTCAGTCCCTGACTTAGTATACAATGGGTGGTATTACCTCTATTCCAAAGGGCAGTCCCCTTCGCTGCACTGGTCTACCTATGGGTATGAGCCAATGATGAAGAAAAAGATGATCTTTTATTGTAACATGGCTTGACTGATGTATGTTTTGGGGCTGGAAAAGCAATGGCGCCTAAATGGTTCTCTGAACTACTATACTATTTTGCAACTGGAGTTGTTTTGTCAGAGATCAGGAAAACGGGATGACATACCTTATATAACAAGCCTTTGTAATTACACAATCGGGATTCAGCAAAGAAAGGGAATAAATTAATGATACAACAGGGGAACTCAAAACCTAAGCTTCTCCCTGACAGAAAGACCCAGGAAGAGAAAGACAGTGAGGAGATAACATTACTAAGTGCCTGAAATCCTGAGACACCTGGCCACCATTGCCCATCACTGCCACCTCCACCTCACCCAATAGATCCTATTGGCCAGGGAGCTGGGGGAGCATCTGTTCCCCCTCTATATGATGAGCAAACAATCTTCCCATTCCAAGACCCAACAGGGCACTCAATTTGGACCAGGGGTACTGTTGCCCAGGGCAGAGTAATATCCTTTAAGGCAGTTCCTCATCAGAGGTATTAATCAGCATACTACTGGTTGCATACTCCATTTTCAACTTCAGACTTGTTAAATTGAAGGAATTCTAATGCTTCTTATAGGGAGAACCCTCAGAAAACACCTGATTTAATTATTACATCCATTTTTGTTACCCATCATCCTAATTGGGTAGATGTGCAGGATCTCTTGAATATCTTGCTAACAGCAGATGAAAAGGGATTAGTAATAAATAAGGCTACAGAGGAGGCCTATCAACTCCATCAGAACCCAAATGGGACTCCAAATCCGGCAGGGGCCAAGCCTCTCACTGAGACAGATTGGGACCCAAATAATAGAGTCCTGGTACATTTAGAGCATTAGAAAAGATTAATATTAAAAGGTATGAGAAGGGGAGTACTGAAGCAAAAAAATTTAAATACAGTACAAGATGTACAGCAAAAGCCTAATGGGACCCCTCTGAGTTTTTAGAGATCTATCAGGCTTACTCAAGGTACACAGATATAGATCCCCAGGCTGCTGAAAATATGGAAATGGTTAACGTCTTATTGGACAGAGCACCCTGGATATTAGGAGGAAACTCCAATGGATAGATGGAGCTCCAGCAATGAATCCATCACAACTGGATATAGCCTTTAAGGCATTCCATGGAAGAGAAGCTAAAAAGCAAAAGAGACAGTTTTCTTAGAAACTGTTCAGAGAAATCATAAAAGAAATCAGTGGCAAGAAGGAAAGACTAGGAAGGAAAATAGACCATTGTGCCCTAAACAATGTGCTTACTGTAGGGAAGGGCATTGTAAAAAAGACTGTCCAAAGAATGAAGAAAAGAATGCTCCTAGAAAGGGAAAGGGTAACCACCCCAATGGATGATGGTTGAGTGCAAAAGAGACTCAGACAAGAGAAACGAGGAGGCTCCAGGGCTCCTTCAGATACCTCTCCGCCTATTATAATTTCATCACAGGAACTCTGGGTACAATTGACAGTGGGGAACAAACTAAATGACTTTTTTCTAGACACAGGAGCAACTTAGTTTTAAATTATAAACTAACACAAAAAAGTCCAGCTACCATAGCAGTTACTGGGGTTATGGGGAAGCTACAACAGCAGACCTTCCTTAAGCTTACTCTTGAATGTCAATTTGGAGATTTGAAGTTGTCACACAACTTCCTTTACATGCCAGACTGCCCAGTGCACTTACTGGGGCAGGACCTGCTCTGCAAACTCCATGCCCAAATGACTTTTTCTCCTGAAAAGCAACAGCTTTACTTGCAGGTTCCTTCGGGGCATGCTCTCAGATTACAGATGTTCCTTGTGGAAGCTGAGGGACCTGAGAAGGAACTATTCCATCGGGAGACCTACGAGCAAGTTAAGATTGTATGGGCCGATGGAACCCAAGGGGTGGGCAGTTAATGTTCCACCAGTAGTTATAAAACTAAAGACAAGGCTGCAGTGCCACACAATAAACAATACACCTTAAAGGAGGAAACCTTAGAGGGGATACAACCTATTTTGCAAAAGTTTTTAAAATTTGGATTAATTTGGTCTTGCAGATGACCTTATAATACTCCCATCCTGCATGTAAAAAATGCTGAATTCAAGTGAACATTATTTAGTTCAATATATCCAGGCCATTAATGAAGTTACCCAGAACATCCACCCAACTGTTCCTAAGCCCTACATTTTGCTGACGACTGTGCCTGGGACAGCACATGGTATTGATATGAAGGATACTTGATGAGCAAGACCTGGCCAAAAAACTACCTCAATATTACTGGACTATGTTGCCTCAAAGCTTCAAAAACTCCCCCACAATCTTTGGGAATTATTGGCCAAAGATCTAGGAAACCTATTAGACTCTGGAATACTCTTGCAGTATGTTGATGATCTGCTCATAAGCAGTAGTTCCTAATGAAAACTGTTTTAAAAACACCACTAAGGTACTTAATCATCCTGCTGCCTGTGGATACAAAGTTTCCCTGTGAAAGGCCCAGACTTGCTGGTTTCTTGGAATGGTGGGATTTTGCTGCATTTGGATTCCTAACTTTGGCCTACTAGCCAAGCCACTTTATGATTCCTTAAAGGGCCTCAACTCAGAGCCTCTGGAATGGACCACAGAATGCCAAGTGGCCTCTGAGGCTCTTAAAAGAAAATTAATTTCAGCCCCTGCTTTAGGGCTGCCCAACCCCCAGAAGCCTTTCAAGTTATACATGCATCGGAAGCAGGGAATTGGATTTAGGGTGTTTATCCAGATGTTGGGAGACTCCCCACAGCCTACAGCATATTTCTCTAAGAAATTAGATCATATCACCAAAGGATGGCCTCCTTGCCTTTGAGCAGTAGCAGCAATCTGTGATGTCCTCCCGGAAGCAGAAAAATTCACCTTGGGACAACCTATCACAGTATTTGTATGCATCAGGTCCTAACTTTTTTGGAACAGAAAGGTGGTTATTAGTTAACAGCAGGGCAAATGGACAAATATCAGGCCATCTTATTAGACAACCTAAATATTACCTTACAAACCACAATTACTTTGAACCCAGCTACCCTGCTTCCAAGTACAACTATAGACCCAGATCTCTAACATAACTGCTTAGAAATTATTGACAAGGTTTACTTTAGCCTACCAGACCTATCACACCAGCCACTGGTAGATTTCAACTGGGAGTTATACACTAATGGTAGCAGCTCTGTGAAAGACAGAGAAGAGCCAGGTATGCTGTAGTAACCACTTGACAAGGTAATAGAGGCCCATGCCCTGCCTATAGGCACCTTGGCCCAGAAGGCTGAGCTAACTGCTCTTACCAGAGAATTAGAATTATCTCAAGGAAAGCCAACCAATATTTACACTGACTCTAAATATGCTTTTATGATAGTACATACCCATGGGGCAATATGGAAGGGGGACTTTCAACCTTGAGAAATAAAGACATAAAACATCCTACAGAAATTTTAACCTTTCTTGAAGCAGTGAACCTGCCAGCCCAAGTTGCTATCATACATTGTCTGGGACATCAGAAGAATGATTTCCAAGAAACCAAAGGGAATCAAGCAGCTGATAGGACAGCAAAACAAGTGACCTGAGACTCTTAATTGGGGCTTTGGCACCCCATTTGATCTGTCAGAATTTAAACCCCAGTATACAGAACAGAAAGGAGAATGGGACCATGAATGGGGATTCACTAATACTGACTCACTTTACGTGGAAGGTCAACGCCAATGGCATGATTCTACTCCTTGAGGCACTGGTGTACCCAATCTTAAAACATTTACATGAGGGAACCCACTATAGAAGGAATGCATTAGCAAACCTAATTAAGGCAGATGTAAAGGGACACTTGTTACTCCTCTCTCATCCCCAGGAGCCTGAACGTTGGATCAGCTCACTGAAATTATTCACTCACATGACTAGAAATCTACCTGGAGACATTCTTAATGAGGATGGATACTTCTTTGTATATGCACTCCTATCTTGCTGGGGTTTGTAGCTGCGCACCAGCATGTACTTTGTAATCTGTCCAAGACACTGTTATTATTACTAATGAAACTGCCACCTCCTTAGCTAACCAGTGGAAATCTCTAGATTCTCTAGCAAAAGTACTTTTAGACAATTGTCTTGCTTTAGACTATATTCTAGCTAAACAGGGAAGGGTATGTATGACTATTAACTCTTCCTGTTGTACTTAGATAAACACCTGGGCCCAGGTAGAAACAAGCACTAAAAAATTTAGGCAACAGGCAACCTGGCTCCAGCAGACACTTGATCACCACACCCCCTTATTTGAAGGGACCAGAGATTGGTTCAGTTCTCTTTTCTCTTGAATACCGCAAGGTTTTTGTTCTATTCTATGGGAATTAGCAAAGTTTCGGCTAACTAATATTTCTAAAAATAAGTTTTTATTGATTTCAGAGAGAGAAAAGGAGAGGGAAGAAACATCAATGATGATAGAGAATCATTGATGGGCTGCCTCCTGCATGCACCCTACTGGGGATCGAGCCTGAAACCCAGGCATGTGCCCTGAATGGGAATTGAACTGTGACCTCCTGATTCATGGGTCAACGCTCAACCACTGAGCCACACCAGCTGGGCCTGACTATACTTCTAATAATCCTTCTATTGTACTCAGGAATAAAACTATTAGCCTGTATTACATCTATAGGAAAACATATGTCTTCCTGAATACTAATACTTAACCTACTACCTACCTTTAACCCTCAAAGATTTGCCTCATAGTAGGTCCATTTCTTGCATCAGAGGTTAGAACCTGTCAACCAGACTCCTTAGATATAGAGTAAAAATTGACAGTGGGGAGCTACTACAACCAAGCTAACCTTGAAATCCTAGCAAGAGTTAACTAACGACAAAGTAGAAATTTACATGCTTGAGAAATCACATATTTTAGCTTAAGTGCCTTGACAGAGCACACTGTTCCCAGCCTCCACAAAATATGCAGACTCGCCCACATCAGCGGACCACACGAGAGCAAGCTGACTATCAAGAACAGGATGACCAGCAAGTCAAATTGCACGTCTGCACAAAAATCCCCTGCACCTCCCCTCAACTCAACTCCCACTTTCTTTTACCCCATATAATTAGCTGGCTTGACAAGAGCTATTAAGATGGTTTTGAGGACAGGAGTCCTCTGTCTTCTCAAGTTGCCTGCACTTGAATAAATCACTTTCCTTCTCAATAGCACCTGTCCCACAAGTTTGGCTTCTGTTGCAGCAGGCAGCTGAACTTGGGTTTGGTTTCAAGGAGATGCTCAAAAAACAAAACAAAACAATGGGGGCATGTCACAAGACCACAAGAGCAAGCTTGAATATCCAATCCAAGGTCCACAATAATTAAGTACAGTAATAAATTATAAGCTATTAAAATACAATTTTGTGCCCGGCCGGGTGTGGCTCAGCGGTTGAGCATTGACCTAGGATCCAGGCGATTAGGGTTAGGTTCCCAGTCAGGGCACATGCCCGGGTTGTGGGCTCGATCAATGACTCTCTCATCATTGATGTTTCTATCTCTCTCTCTCCCTCTCCTTTCCTCTCTCTGAAATCAACAAAGATATATTTTTAAAAATAATAATAAAAATAAAAAATAAAATACAATTTCGTGAGTCCATACAGAAACAAACAATGGAGAAAGGGAGGACCCCTGCTTACAGTAGAATGCCAGGGCTGTTTAGTAAATGTGGATAGTAGCAAAGTTGGAAAAAACAAAATTGGCATTTTGCAACTATTGGAGGAAAGAATAAATCAGGGGAGAATTATCAATGGATTCTAAATCTAGGGGGAAATTTTGACAAGGAGCAGTATAAATATTCCCCCAAAGACTGCAAGGGGAAAAATAGTAATTATACAGTGGAGAAATCAGATTATGCCTTGGCCAAGTATTGTAAATTAGTATCACCAGTGGGGGCAGGTGGACATCATGTATTTTCAGAAGTGACACTCTGAGGATACATCACCTATGAGAATACACTACCTGAACTGAATCAAAAGGAAACTCCAGGTAATTCCAAAATGAAGAATATTCCACTAAAAGGTATATGTATTCTTCAAAAGTATTGTTTTCAGAGAAGACAAAGAAAGGCTTTAGAAATGTTTCAAGTTAAAGAAGACTAAATGACTGGACTACTAAATTCAATACATGACCTGGAATAAGTCTGCACTAGAGAGAAAAACTGTTGTATAACAAATAATTGTGTCAACTGACAAAACTAGAATATGGTTGATTAGACAAAATAGCAACTTTAAATTTATTGCAGTTGCCAGTTGTACTGTAGTTATTTAAGTGAATATCCCTATCCGTAGTAAATATACATTGAAGCACTGAGGGGTAAATGGTCATGATATATTTAGGAAAAGAATAATGTATGAAAGAGCAAGAGAGAAAAGAAAAATGTTAACTACTGGTGAATAAGAGTTGGTATCTCTTCACTATTCTTTTTTTTAAATCATTTTTTATTTTTCAATTACAGTTGACGTACAATATTAGATTAGTATCAGGTGTATACCCATGATTAAACATTAAAAAACCTATTAAGTAATCATCCTGAAAAATCTCATACCCATCTGACAGCATACATAGTTATTAGAATATTAGTGACTATATTCTCTATGCTGCACTTTACACTCCCATGACTACACTATAACTACCAATTTCTACCTCTAAATCCCCTCACCTTTCCACCCCCCCAACCTTTTCCATCTGGCAACTGCCAAATGTTCTCTGGATCTTTGAGTCTGTTTCTGTTCTGCTTGTTTATTTTTATTTTTAGATTCAATTGTTGATAGATATGCATTTATTGCCATTTTATTGTTCATATTTTTTTATCTTTCTTCCTCTTAAAGAAGTCCCTTTAACAAACATTTCATGTAATACTGGTCTGGTGGTGATGAACTCCTTTAGCTTTTTCTTGTCTGGGAAGCTCTTTACCTGACCTTCAATTCTAAATGATAGCTTTGCTGGGTAGAGTAATCTTGGTTGTAGGTCCTTGCTTTTCATCACTGAATATTTCTTGCCACTCCATTCTGGCCTGCAAAGTGGGTAACTAACTGCTTTTCTCTTGCTGCTTTTAAGATTCTCTGTTTGTCTTTAACCATGTGCATTTTAATTATGATGTGTCTTGGTATGGGCCTCTTTGGACTCATCGTTTGGAACTCTCTGTGCTTCCTGGACTTGTATGTCTGTTTCTTTCAGCAGTAAGGGAATATTCCTGTCATTGTTTTTTCAAATAGGTTTTGTATTTCTAGCTCCCTTTCTTCTTCCAGCATCTCCATGATGCAAATGTTGGTACACTTGAAACTGTCCCAGAGGCTCCTTAAATTGTTTTCATATTTTTGGACTTTTTTCTTTTTGCTGTTCTGGTGTTTTCTGCTTCCTCATATTCCAAATTGCTGGCTTGATTCTCAGTGTCCTCTACTCTACCGTTGATTCTCTATAAATTATTCTTCATTTCAGCTAGTGTATCCTTCATTTCTGACTGGTCCTTTTCTCTGTTGAAGTTCTCACTAAGTTCGAGCACCCTTATACTAGTGTTTTGAACTCTGTACCTGGCTGTTTGCTTGCTTCCACTTCATTTAGTTCTTTTTCTGGAGATTCTCCTGTTCTTTCATTTGTGACATTTCTTTTGCCTCCACATTGTGGCTGCTTCTCTGTGTTTGTTTCTGTGTATTAGGCAGAGCTGCTATGTCTTCCAAACTTGGTAGAATGGCCTTGTGTGTGTGCTATAGGTCCCAGTGGCTCAGCCTCCCTAGTCACCTGAGCTGGGCACTCCAGGTGCACCTCTGTGTGGGCTTTGTGCACCATCCTGCTGTAGTTGAGCCTTGATTATTGTTGATGTCACTGGGAGGGATTGACCTCCAGGTCAATTGGCTATGAGGACCAGCTACAACTACAGCTGAAGAGCTGCTGTGCAAGAGCCAACCCTATGGAGTAGGGCTTATTTCACTGGGACTTTGGTGCTCTCCAAGTCTACCCCTTGCATGTCACTCTTGGAGGTGGTAGGGTTGTAATCTGGCATAGTTTGAAGCTGACCACCAGGTGCACTGGCTCAGGGGCCTCCCAGGACGTACCAAGTCAGCTTACTGCCTGTGCCTGCCTGAGGCCACCTGACACAAGCTACAGCGGGATCTGCAGATGACTACTACTTGTCTTGGGCTTGGAGGTGCCCAGGAAAGGCCAAGCTGTGAACCAAGGCAGGCTGCTGCTAGTGCCAGGCCTGGGGCAACTTACTGAGAAGCACAGGGCATGCTGAGGCCAGCTGCCGCTTGAGCGATTTTAGGAAAGTCTGAAGCATGAGCCAAGATGCTTCATTCCTATGGAAAAGCCACTGGAAACAGCTTGGGTGGGCCTTCAAATTGGGTGGAATAGGGTCTCAGAGAATCACCAGGGCAGGGTGAACTGTGAGAGCCAGGTTCATGAAGACTCAGATATGGTGCCTGTCAGCTCTGTGGTGGGAGGGCTCAGCAAAGGAACAATGGCCTCTGCCAGTACTTATGTCTGGGAGAAAGCTGCCCACCCCACCACCCCAGCCAGCTGTTGCCCTGATCCCAAATAATTAATCCTTCCCTGTATGTCCCTAGTTCCTTCCAAGCTGCTGCTCTAATTCTGGAGCTCAGAGGGAGTGAGTCCAAGTCAGTCTGCTTTAAGAGGAACTGCCTGGGACTCCAGCAGCCTCTATGTCACTCAGCCACAATCCCCACTGATTTTTACAGCCCAAAGATATAGGCACTTCTCTTCTTGGCACTGAAATAGGGTCTGGTGGGGCTGGGAACCCTTACTCCTCAATGGGAACCTCCACAGCCAAGACATCTGTCCCAATTAAAAACTGTCACACATGGGTATAGGACCAGCCTGTTTCACGCCTCCACCCCTCCTACCAGGTTCAATGTGGCCTAATTCCCTGGTTGTAGGACTTCCATTCAGCCAGATTTGAGGCAGTTCTGAATGATGGTTGTTCAATAGTTTAGCTGTAATTTTCATGTGGTTGTGGGAGGAGGAGAGTACTGAGTTTACCTATGCCGCCATCTTGACCAGATGGAAGTCTCTTCGCTATTCTTATTCTTGAAGTTTTTCTGTATATTTGAAATTATTTCCAAATAAAAGTTTTTTAAAAATGTAAAAAGTAAATTTAAAATTCCTTCAACTCTCTCTCCAGGTACTGCTTTCATCATCTGCCGCCTGTTCATAGTTGTGTCTTAAAAAAGTGATCACATTTCCCTCATGCCTCATCTACTCAATCTGATTTCTTCTACTCAGATCACGCTGCATTAGCTTCTTCTGAGACAGGTGCCAACTTCCCAGGCCACTGTCCCTTGGGTGTTCCTAGCCCCATTCCACCTAGAACTTTTCCTCTCCTGACTCTACATACTCTTTCTGGGTAGCTCCATGTATAAACATGGCTCCTATCACTCCTACAAGGTATCTTGCGCAGCATTATCTCTGTCCCAGACCTCCCTCTTCAATGATAGACCCTCATATCCATACCTGTCCTCCCCTCATTTGCCTAAATCATAAGTGCACTCTTCTCTCTTTCACCCCTCCGCATCTGATAAAGCCCCTAAGACCAGCTGATTCTACTGTGTACACAGTTCCCAAGTCCCCATGACCAACTTCATTTCCACTGCCGAGGCCTTAGTTTAGGCCCTCCTAAATTCCCTTCTGAACTTCTCCTGTAGGCTCCCTACCTTCATTCTTACTCCTATCTAATTCTTTCTCCAACAGCTGTCAAGGGTTCTGAAAAATGTACAACTGGTCATTCCCCAATGCCAAATCTTTGCAGGCTAGTTGGTGTGGCACTTGAAGCCTTTTGCATATGGCCACTTGGAGTGACATGCTAGACACTAAATGGGAAATAATCCCTCTCTGCTACTGCACTCACTGGTCCTTGACCCCTTCCCTTGACGGTCTCTGACAGGTTAATTCTTAATCCCCTCATGTCCTCTGGGATTCCCATTTAATTAGTTGCTGACTAACCTGGTGTATATGATCACAAATACCTCACTGCTTAGCCCTCTGACTCAGGCAGAATCCAGCAGTCTTCTTGTTCCAGCATTATTTAACCTTCTCTGTTTTGGTGGGAACACAGAGTTCCATCACTCAGTGTCGTTCACCCAATCCTCTTAATGACTGAAATCAAAACACATCAATATAAATGTGCATCTTCATTGAAAAGAGATAGTTTGCAATGAGATTCATATTAATCAATACTGAGACTAAGAAAAGGTAAAAAATATAGGCAGAAAAGCAATGAGACATATAAAACTAGCACTAGAGTAAATGCTGACAATATGGCTTGAATGTTTGTGTCCCTCCCAAAATTCCTGTTAAAATCCTAACCCCCAGAGATGAAGGCATTAAGAAAGAAACTTGTGCCCGGCCAGGCATGGCTCAGCGGTTGAGCGTCAACCTAGGATCCAGGCGATCGGGGTTCAATTCCCGGTCAGGGCACATGCCTGGGTTGTGGGCTCGATCAATGACTCTCTCATCATTGATGTTTCTATCTCTCTCTCTCCCTCTCCTTTCCTCTGTCTGAAATCAATAAAGATATATTTAAAAAAAAAAAAAAAAAAAGAAAGAAACTTGTGGGAGACGCTTAGGACATGAGGATGGCGCCCTCATGAATGAGATTATTGTTCTTATAAAAGAGGCCCTAGGAAATTCCCTTGGTGCCTTGATCCTGGGCTTCCCAATTGCCAGAGCTGTGAGAAATAAATTTCTGTTATTTATAAGCCATCAAATCTGAGGCATTTTATTATAGCTAAGGACTAAGCTCCTAAAATGCAAAAGCAATGAAGAGAATAACATATTATTATAAACAATACTGAAGATGCATTCTAGTATGTTATCTCTGGGGCTGAGTGTTGCCTACGGAACTTAGATTATGATCCATATCCTGCTTTTCCTTAGGCACTGGACTAGTCCCAGGGATTCAAAGATGGATAAGACCAAGGCCTGTTATCAAGGAGCTTGCAGACTATGTGAATCTGGCAGAAAAATAACTAACACATGATAAAAATGGTAGAGGCATACCGGGGGGGGGGGGGCAAAAGGGTTGAAGCTGCTTTGAAGGACTAGGAAGAGCTTTGGGAAAAGAGTAGTTCCAGCAGAGGGAACTACCCTCAGGACATCTGGAGCAGAGAGCATAGGAACAAATGGAGACATGGGCAAAAACAGTGGGAGAATGGGATAAATGAAAACTGGGACTAAGGAGTGAGAGAAGTGATATGCAGAGCGGAAGAGAGAAATATGGTTTGTGCTTTAGTTATTACTGCACTTACAGTTAACAAATATCAGAAAGATCGTTAACATGAGTTAGCTCTATTGCTTAAAAGTGGAAAAAAGGATTCAAGGTGATTTTTCCTCAAAGTAAAATGTGAAACAGAACATTCTCATACCTGGTAGCGGAGAAGAAATTTCTAGTCATCCTTGGGAATAAGTTAAGCAAAGGAGATTCTGAAAGGGAGGCTGAGAGATTTTCTGAAGCTAAAAGAGCAAAGACTGGCTTGAAGAGAATCGTTTACAGAATTAGTTTATTAAGCTACTATAAGACTAAATATCATAAACACAAGTCTCAGGAGAGAAAAACTGCTTGGTTTTACTTTTTTAAAAAACACATGAGGTATAATAATGATTTGGTATATTTAGAGATCTACCAATAACTCGCTTAACTGATGTAAAATAAAAATTATTTTATGATTGTTTAATCACTTCTTTAAAAACCCTTGCTCAGATATGCCATAGTACATTGAATGCACCACTATGAGGTAACAAAAACTGGGGGGAAAAACAATGTCCCTGACTAGACCTACAAAATTGTAGAAAATCCAAAACATCCAAATGATGGTTAACCCAATACCACATACCTGTAGTTGTATAAAAAAAAATAACAAACAGCCCGACCGGGTATGGTTCAGCGGTTGAGCATTGACCTAGGATCCAGGCGATGTGGTTTCAATTCCTGGTCAGGGCACATGCTTGGGTTGCGGGCTGGATCCCCAGTCGGGGGCATGCAGGAGGCAGCCAATCAATGACTCTCTCATCATTGATGTTTCTATCTCTCTCCCTCTCCTTTCCTTTCTCTGAAATCAATAAAGATCTTTTAAAAAATAATAAAAATTTTAGAAAAATAAGAAACAGCCTGGCCAGTGTGGTTCAGCCGTGGAGCATCGACCTATGATCCAAGAGATCCCAGTTCTATTCCCTCTGTGTTCTGATGATTTCTAAGATAAAGTGAAAGCAGCAAGGGGCAGAACTTTTCTTTTTTAAAAATATATCTTTATTAACTTCAGGGAGAGGAAGGGAGAGGGAGAGAGAGAGAAACATCAATGATGTACACCGGTGGGCTACCTCCTGCACGCCCCCTACTGGGAATCGAGCCCGCAACCCAGGCATGTGCCCTGACCAGAGTCCAACAGCGATCTCCTGGATCACAGGTTAGATGCTCAACCACTGAGCCACGCCCGGCGGCAAGGAGCAGAACTTTTAAGAGTGACCTACCATCCGTATGGGGAAAAAGGAGAACTAGCTACATTCACATTTGCAAATATTTGCATAAATAAATTCTGCAAGGATACATTCAAATAAACTAAATGTGATTATTTGATAAGGTTGGGCCTAGGAAAATGGCTGAACGGGAAGATACCTTTTCGTTAATAACTTTCTATTTTAAATATCTGATCCATATATTATATATTTAAACATTAAAAAATAAAAATAAAAAAAACTATAAACCCCTGTGCTTTCAAAAAGAAAACGCCTACTGGCCAACTAGTCCAAACGTCTTAAAGCAGCACACCCAGCCCTGGCACCCCATTCATCTTCCACATCTCAACGCCCGTGTTCCCGAAGGCCTTCTCCCTAGTCAAACTCTAGTTTTTGAGCGAGACAGGCCGCCTCCTCCAGGCACACACCTGTCTGTATACAGGTGAGCTTCCCCAGGAAAAGGGCCCGGGAGCACTCACCTGCACAGAGCCTGGAGTCTCAACATCATCCCTCCATCATAGAAAAAAAGGGGGGAGGAGGGAGGGAGAAGGAATCAGATCACCCCCAGGGGTCCCTGTAACGCCCGTATTCACTGTCAAGTCCCAGGGCCAAAGTTAACTGCAACGGGGGCACGACACAGGGGCGGAGAGTGGGGATGGGGTGGCGATTTTAAAGCGCTAATTTTCCCGATTCCCCTCCCGCCCGAGACAGCATGAAGAGTTGAGAAACATGAGAGCGGGGCGTTTCTCTGGGCGCGGGGCACCCCAACCTGGCCGCGGCCGTTCGAACGGCCGGAGCTGGCGCCCTCCGGGAGTCCTGTATGTTCCAGCGGCGCCCCACGCCCCTCCGCCAGCCCGGGGTCTCCCCTCCCCTCCGCTTCCCCAGACGCGCCTCCTGAGGAGCGGGGGTAGAGCAGGCTTCCTCCCAGACCCCGCCCGCCACACGAGGGGCAGCAGGACCGGCCCAGAAAGGAAAGGCGGGACAGGCGAGGACCGGGGGCGGAAGCGCGGGCGGCCGCGTACTCACGTACTGGCTGAGGCAGCGCCGCGGGAGTCCGGCCGCCGGCGGGACAAAAGCGCGGACGCCCCGGCCGGAAGAGCCCGCGCCGGCTCCGAGGCACTTCCGAGTCCTCTCTGGGAAGCTGGAAGACTGACTCGATGGTAAGCCCTGCGCTCGGGCACGTGACCCGCGGTGCGCAGGGGAGGGCGCGCTCTGCCCGGTGTAAGTGCCGGCCCGCGGCGCAGGCACTGTGGGCGAAGCTTCTGTCTCGCGGACTTGACATTCCGCGGTGGGGCGGACAAAGCAAATGAGTGGCTCGGTGGACTAGACACCTAACGACCTATTACCTAAACACGGACTCCTTACAGACGGAGGCCGCGGGTCGCCCCTCCTTCCCCGCGCGGGGGCGGGGAGGCCGCGCGGAGCGCCCGCCGTCGGGACCACACCGACCTGCGGCTGCGCGCGGTGCGCCCCGCTGTCGGCTCCCGAACCCTTGCGCAGAACGCCTTTGGAAACTTCCTTTTGTAGTTAACATCTAAACGTTTTCCCGCATACTGTTAATACTGACACTGAACAAACGAAACTGCTTATCATTCCTTCCAGGGCATCCTGTGATGAGAGCTTTTAAGACGTGTTCTCTTAGCAACGTAAAAAAATACGCAATACGGTATTATGAACGATTGCTGGAGTGCTGTGCGTTCCATCCCCAGGACAGCCGCCAGCCACCAATCTGTTCTCTGTATCCGAGTTTTTTGATTTTTTTAAGATTCCACCTATAAGTGAGATCATAGGGTATTTGTCATTCTCCGACTTGTTTCACTTAGCTTAATTTGTGACACGTTGTCACAAATGGCAGTTTTTCCTTCTTTCATATGGCCGAGTAATATTCTATTATGCATATGTCAATCACATCTTCTTTATCCATTCATCCATGAGGGACACTTAGGTTGTTTGCCTGTCTTGGCTATCTGTAAATAATGCACACCATCCACTTTTTTTTTTTTTAAGTTTTTATTAATTTCAGAGAGAGGAAGGGACAGAGACAGAGAAACATCAATGAGAGAGAATCATCAGTCAGGTGCCTCCTTCATGCCCCCTACTGAGGATCCAGCCCAAAACCGGGGCATGTGCCCTGACAGGGAATCTAACCCTGATCTCCAGGTTCATGGGTCAACAATCAACCACTGAGCAACACCAGCAGGACCATCCACTCTTAATAGTCAAAAATTTTACAACTTTTGGGAGTTTTTTTCCTTGAACCTATAGTTTCATTTCATGTCCCTCACAGGATTTTTACACTAATCTAAAATTTCATTCTGCATGTATCACTGGGTTTTATCCTAATATAAAATAATTTTATGCTTTAAGTTTTATTGTTCACCCTAGCACACATCTCTGTAAAGAAATTACAATTTTTTCTCACTTTCAGATGTTAATCATTTTCTAGATTATTAGCAAAATCATATAAACATTTAGCTTCAAATTTTTACTGTCAGTAAAAATTTCTTGGAAGCTCAACTTTTAATTCAATGGACTTTTTAATAGTTCAAGTTATGCAAATTACTTGGGTGCATTTTACTTATTGCCGGAGTGAGCCAGTATTCAGCATCAACTCTATGCCGGTTTTCCATTTTCTATAGATGCAGGTGCTGGGTAAACAGAGGGAATTGAACGGGGTTTCTTGTAGCAATGCCTCCTCCACCCCGTTTGGCTCCATACCAGAACTCCCTGCACCTCCAAGAAAGTGTTACTGGCAAGACAACCAGACCTCAGATCTTGTCCTCTTGAAGGAAAGATTTCAATCAAGAGACAACGTGTAGCAAAGTAAGAATTTAGTGGCCGCAGCAAAAATATACTTAAGACAGTGAAACAGGGAAGGGCGTAGAAGTAACAGGGTTGCTTTGGCTCACTGAGACGTCAAAGAAAAGGAAGCTTTGGAGTGTCTCCAGGGACACTCCTGTTCAGGGAGTTAGCCCGGCTGAGCTGCCACTGCCCGTTGCTCCCCTGGTTGCAAGTCTCATGGGGTCTCTTAGAGGGAAGAAGGGGAAAGGGAATGGCGTGGGTGTGCTCCCCTGGGTGGGGAGTGCACACTGGGTCCTTCGTGCTGAGCGTATTTATCTCTCTCTAGGTGGAAACCTTAGCAGAGGTCTCAGGGGAGGGTCCCAATCGATATTCATCAGCTTTCCAGGTGGGCTCTTTCAGGGTCCTGGTCTCACTGATTGGTCAGTGCCAAGGCAGGGGGTCACGAGTCAATGCAGCTGGTTCTGAGGCAGCCACAGTGTCACTTGTCTGGTTTTGCTGCTTTTCTTGTCCTGGAGCTGAAATGCGCCTGAGGCCTAGATGTTATCTTTAGGGAGGAAAAGGCTGGGGGGTGGGGCCTAGCAATATGAAAAGTCAGGGGGGTCCAAACTGCATGACCAACAATACACTAGGGGAGGAAAAGTTACCCTGGGGGCAAGGTTCTTATTTTCCCAGTATTGCCCCTTGCTAGGCATCCAGGGCTTTCTACCCTGGTAAGTTTCTGTACCTGGCCCTTCATCCTTGCTCTGCTTACGTCTGTCTCCCTATAACAAAAGTGGGGGCCAGTAGCTACTGAGCACTAGAGAATTGGTTGGTGTGGCTGAGCACCTGATTTTTAAATTACATTTCATTTAAATAGCCACATGTGACAATGGCTGCCTTATTGGGCAGCACAGCCCAAACTGCTTCAGTCAGTCTTCATGGGCTTCCAGAAGAATTCTCACTCCAGATTGAAGGTTGCTGTGTTAGGTCAGTCTGCCACCCCCGAAGGGAGAAGACCGGGTTTTTCCCTCTCTGCAGCAAAGTGGACAAACATTTGTGTCCAAGTTAGGAGGCTTTGCTTCTCCATAAAAGGTAGTGTATGAATGGGGGAGGGATCATTAGGAAGCCCAAGTAAATAATCTTAATTTGGATAATTTTTATTTTAGATGTCTTTTTCTTCATGACCCTTGTTATACTCCAGGCACCTTTTGTTTGCTCTTGGGTCTACATGTTACTGGATGGGGTCTGAGGTTGGAGTGGATCTGCCTTGGGCCAGCTGGTAGTGTGTGGGTTCTTGACTTTGTGCAGGAAAGATTTCTAAACATGAGTCCAAGTGATTCTGAGAGTATGTTTATTAAAGCTAGGGACAGTGAAACAAAGGAAGGGCTTAAAGTAGGAGCAACAGGGGAGAGCCTAGGCGGGCTGCTTTGGCTCTCTGAGAAAGTCACAGTGAAAGAAGTGAGTCCAGGTGGGGCTACTGTTAGCTCACTGGAAAGTCAGAGGAAAAGGGGGTCTTGGAGACAGGTTCAGGAGGGTAAGCTCGCTGCTCCCCTGGTTGCAAGTCTAATGGGGACCCTTAGAGTTTAAAGAGGAAAAAAGCAGAGATACTAGGAGTGGGCATGCTCTAGCGAGAGCCCCACAAGTTCTTGAGGCTTTGTCTTGAGGCTTTTTATTTATTTTTTTGGCCTTGAGGAATCTTAGGGGAGGCCTCAGGGGAGGGTCTTAACAGAATATTCATTAACTTTCCAGGTGTGTCCTTTAATGTGTTGATTCATTAAAATGTGTGTATAGAGTGGTTAGGGTTACTTTCTGGTTAGTTTTATTTTTAAAGAATGTCATGGAAGAGCGACCGGGACCCAGGCCAGTCTGACCTGGGATGTTCTGCAATGGGTAAATCATTTGCTCCTAAGTGCCCTTGGTTAGGGAAGGTAAAACCTTGTGATTCATTAGCTCGCTGTAAATTGCTCAAATTGTTTGGCCTTATTTAATTATTTTGTCTCAGTTTCCCTTATTCTACTTGTCAAGGAATTTCCATAGCTTCTTACTATCCTGGGACTCACTCACTCACTCACTCACTCACTCACTCACTCACTCTCTCTCTCTCCTTTTTCAACACCTGCCTCTTCTGGAAACCTACAAACCAGGAGTATGTAGGCTTGTGCTGTCTGGTATGGCAGTCACTGCTCACTTATGGCTGTTAAGCATGTGAAATGCGTTAGGCTGAACTGAGATATGCTGTAAATGTAAAATCCACCTTGGATTTTTAAAACTTAGTAAAAAAAAAAAAAAAAGAATATAAAATGTTAAAAATTATGTTGATTTTTGTGTTGATTATGTTGATAATATTTTGGCTTTGGGGGGTTAATAACATATTGTTAAGACGAATTTCACCTGCTTCTTTTTACTTTAAATGTGTCTTTCAGAAAATCAGAAATCCCATCCATGACTGGAATTATATTTCTCAGCTCTGCTCTCGAAGGCCTGTAGGAACATCGATGATGTCTTCAGTTTGCTCCTGCCTTGGGGCTTCTCTTGCTTTGGGGTGGTTCACGTGCAGATTGATGATGTATGCCCAAAGGGGCTTCATTCCAACTCCACTTTTAGTTGTTGAATTTGGTCACAAATTTTAAAAATAAATGTCTCCCTTCCACTATGGCATAGCATTACTTCATTATGTAAAAAACAACAACAAACAAACAGACTAGACTAAACCAGAGAATTCTGTAAGGGGTGTGGTTTCAAAATTAACATACAGAAATCAATAGTTTTTCTTATGTGTACACTACAATTAGAATACCAGAAGAAAACATTACATTTACAATAGAAACAAATGAGCAAAAGGCCAAATGCCTGGAATTAAGACATGTCAAGACGTATATGAAGAAAGGTGATGCTCCTGGGGTCACAAAAGGCAAACTAAATTGATGGAAAGATAGCTGGATGCATCACTCGCCCGGATGAAAAGACTCAGCATCAGAACCATGTCATTTCTCTCGGCTGCTATAAGGATCTTGATAAAGACCAGCTGGAGCTTTAGGAAAACAATCAGTGTGGGGGGTCTATGGGAGGAACTTGGGCCTATAGAGATCTACACAGTGGCCAGAGCATGCGCCAGAACTCCGCAGGGGAGCTCTGTGCTGCTGATAGAGCTCTGTTCATGGGGTGCCTCTCCATTTTGGCACCCCAGGCAGTGTAATGTGGCTTGCCATGCCTGAAAGCCCTGGGTTGCAACCCCTTCTTCTTCCAGAATAAATCCTTTTTGGTGACAAAGTACCAACAGAATCTTCTTTAGCAACACACAATGAATTCTAAAGTTCATGTGGAAAAGTGGATAGGATCTTGTTTGTTTCTAGCTAGAAAATGCCTGAAAAAAAATACAAGTGATGGGGAACACTGTTATAGCATATTTATAAATAAGCTGGTGTAATTTTGAGACATAAAATCTAAAAATGGACCAAAATAGGAATGGATATTTAGTATCTGCCAAGGTGGCATTTAAGATCAGTGTCAGGGAAATGGTGTGGAGATAACTGGGATGCATTAGAAAAACATAAGTTTGAATTCAAACCTCTGCCCTTACACCAGGATAAACTCCATCTGTATGAAAGACTTAAATATAAAATGTGCCCACACTAAACATCATTGCTGCTGCTACCACCTCCTCAAACATATTAGAAAAACACACAAGAGATTTCTTTGATTATATTGGAGTGGGGAAGGTTTTTTATTCTTTGTTGCTCTAACAAAGTAAAGAGTGATCATTCAAATACATAACAATAGACTATTGTGTGACAAAACCACCATAAGAAAAGTAAAAATTCAAATGACTAACTGGGAAAAAATATTTGCATCTAATATCACAACGGGTAAATTTCCCTGATACACAAAAAGCTCCTCCAAAAAACTGGTAAGAAAGACCAACAATAGATAAATGGGTTCACAGAAAAGTATACAAATGACTCATAATTTAAAAACTCAAACCCCAACTGCACAGAGATACCATTTTTCTCTTATTAGCATGGCAAAAGTCTAAAAGCTTGATGACAGGTGGTGGTGAAACCAGAAGAACCCCCTTGTCCTGCTGGAGGGAGTGCAGACGGCCCCAGCCTCCAGGCCTGCTCCACAGCGCGGCTCACCACTCACAAGCCCTTTGCTGCAGGAATTCTGCTCTAGCAATTCCCCATGCTAGTAGAGTCTTGCACTCATGAAATGGCACATAAAAAGGTTATTCACTGCAGTATTTTTTAAGTATAAGGTTATCAAAAAGCCCAAATTCCAAAGTAGGTAAGTGATTAAATATTTATTGTACACTCATGTGAATTAGTTTGCCAAGACTGCCACAACAAAGTTCCACAAACTGAGTGGCTTAAATAACAAATTTGTTGTCTCACCATCCTGGAAGCTGGAAGTCCAAGATCAAGGCGGCAGCAGGGTTGGTTCCTCCTGAGGGCTTTAAGAGAGAATGTGTCCCATGCCTCTCACCCGGCTTCTGGTGGTTGCTGGCAATCTCTGGCATCGCTTGGCTTACAGATGCATCACCCTCATCTCTCTCTTCATCTTCACACAGCGTTCTCTGTGTGCCTATGTCCAAAGACCCCCTTTATATAAGGAAATCAGTCATACTGGATTAGGGGCCCAACCTGCTCCAAGTCTGACCTCATCTTAACTAATTGTCATTGTCTGCAATGGCCCAATTTTTAAATAAGTTACTCAGGGTTTGGACTTTAACATGTGAACTTCTGGGGAGGGTACAATGCAACCCATGATGCCATGCAATGGACTAGTATTCAGCCATAAAAAAGAAAGAGGAAGCCTAACTAGTCAGCTGCTGGTGGGAATGCAGATTGGTGCAGCCACTATGGAAAACAGTGTGGAGAGTCCTTAAAAAATTAAAAATGGAGTTGCCGTTAGACCCAGCAATTCCACTACTGGGAGCACACCCAAAGAATCCAGGAACACTAATTTGAAAAAACTATATGAACTCCTATGTTCATTGCAGCATTATTTACAATAGCCAAGATTTGGAAACAACCTAAACGCCCATCAGTAGATGAAAGGGTAAAAAAACTGTAATATATTTACACTGTGGAATAGTTCTCAGCCATTAAAAAAAAAAGGAAATCTTACCTTTTGCAACGGCATGAATGGACCTAGAGGGTATTATGCTAAGTGAAATAAGCCAGTCAGAGAAAGTTAAATACCATATGGTTTCACTTATAGTTGAATGTCATGAACAAAATGAACTAACAAGCAAAATAAAAACAGACTCATAGAGTGAACAGACTGAAAGCTGTCAGAGGAGAAGGAGGTTGGGGGCTGGTTGAAAAAGGTGAAGGGTTTAAGCAGACAAATTAGTAGCTGCAGGATAGCACGGGGATGTGGAACGCAGCAAGGGGAACATTGTCAATACTGTTGAGATAACGGTGTGGGGCCAGGTGGGGCCTGGGGCAGCAGGGGGACTAGAGCACATAGTTTTCCAGCCACTTTGCTGTACATCCGAACGGGTGCGGAATGGTATGGAATGTAAACTGTGGTTAAAAAAATAAACAAATAAATAAAAAGAAATAAACTGAAGAGTCTTTATGAAATGGTATGGAAAAAAATCTCTAAGATGGAAAGAATCACTGCACCAAGTTACAACAGGCTCTACTTTATGTAAGAAAGGATGGAAAGAACATGTGCAGATTGTGTTGTTCACAGAAATACCCCGAATGTATACACCAGAGTCCCCGAACCTTGGCTGTCTGTAGGGAGGTGCTGGGTTTCTGGGACATAGGGGTGGGAAGGAGCATTTTCAGTGTGTATCCTTTTCATAGTCCTTGCATTTTGATCCATGAGAATGTATTATTTGTTCAAAAATTAAACTTAGGCATAATAGAACTGAAATGGAATCAGATGCTTAAGTAACTCTCCAGGGGGATTGTATAGTCAATGAAGCCCCAGCCATTCGTAAGGAGCCCTTTACACACTCTCCTTGCCAGGACTGGGCCTAGCAGGTTTGATTTTTCTCTAAATTTGCAGGCCAAAAAAAAATTTAAAAAAATTGTATCTGGTTGTTTAATTTCCTTACCCTTACAGTGATTTCCAGGGACTGCCTAGCCCTGTCCTCAGATCAAGTGTCTTCTTGACATCTTTCGTGGAGTTTTTGTTCATCTAAGGCACACATATTAAAGAAATTCACCTTTGAATTTGCCATAAATGTTGCTATTCTCTTTAATATTGCTTGCCCTTAATGTCAGTGGTTTCCTTTCGCATCCGGAAGCATGTATAAAATTTGCGTGTGGCAGGTGGCACTGTTGAGCTGCAAGGGAGACAGGAATGAACCTGGAGAAACCTGAGTTTTCAGTGGCTCTCAGTAACTCACAGCCCCTGAAAAAGATCTAAACGGAGCAGCAGCCCTTCCACCACTCGTCTTGTTTTGGGCCCTGTGCTAGAGGGGATGTCTTTGTTCTGTGAGTCCTGGCTGAAGCTGGCATCTACAAGGGCAATCAACAATGGTGAGCACTTTCCCGGTGCTTATTTTGGGCCAGGGTTCATTTAAGTACTTTACATATATTGATATGTTGAATCTTCTCAACAACTCTACGATGAAGGCACTTCATATACACCCCCATTCCACAGATGGGGAAACAGAGAGGGTAAGCAAATGGCCCAAGGACACAGCTGGGCGGTTTTGAAGCTGGGATCTCTGACATCTTTGAAATTCTCTGTCCTGAAAACATCTTTGGCACCTGCTGGTCCAACGCCAGCTGCCTGGTCTCCTCCTGGAAATACCATTTTTCTCCAGTTCTTCACTCACGGACCACAGGGCACCAAAACCAAGTTGGAGGCCACCAGGATGCCATGCAGACCTCTGGCAGGACAAGGGAAATGTTTTAAAAGGAGAGTGAGACCTGGCCAGTAGTTCAGTCAGTTAGAGCGTCATCCTGATACGCCTAGGTCGTGGGTTCGATCCCCAGTCAGGGCACATTCAAGGAGCAACCAATAAATGCACAAAAATAAGCGGAACAGCCAGGCTGGGCATGGCTCAGAGGTTGAGCATCGACCTAGGATCCAGGAGATCTCAGTTCGATTCCCAGTCAGGGCACATGCCCGGGTTACAGGCTTGATCCCCAGTGGGGGGCGTGCAGGAGGCAGCCGATCAATGACTCTCTCATCATTGATGTTTCTATCTCTCTCTCTCCCTTCCTTTCTCTGAAGTCAATAAAGATATATTTTAAATAAAATAAATAATGTACTGTTTTAAAATAAAATAAATAAGTGGAACAATAAATCGATGTCTCTCTCTCTCTACCCCCCCCCCCCCCCAGCACTCCACTTTCTCCAAAAATCAATAAAAAAATATCCTCAGGTGAGGATTAAAAAAATAAAAGTAAAGAAATAAAAATAAAAAGTGTGTACAGAGATGGGCACCCTTAAACCCTGCTGCTAAAAGCACTGACAGGCACAATATTTTTGGAGGATAGACATCAAAACCTTACGTGCGTGTTCCCTGTTATCCAGCAATCCCCATCTGTTCTAAGGAAATAAATACACAAATACACAGAACACATCCACTGCAGCTCTTTTTGTAACAATGAGTTTCTGCGTATCAGAAGCCAAGATGCACAAGACAGAAACAGTGCACAAGGCAATAGGGATGGAGCAGGCTCAGAGCCAAGTGTGAACAGGGACACTGTGCCCACGGCTAGGCCTTGCCGCCTCCCTGAAGCAGGTCCTCAGACCCGCACCCAGGCGTGTGGGGGGCACTCTGCCAGGTGCGTGGCCACCTGGAAGCTCTGCCTCCCTGTTAGGCCTGTGGGTTTACACTCACAGCTTTGGGTTCTGATTGTGCAATGGGGGGCTTGGTCTCCGTGTCTCCTACATTCTGTGGAGGAGCTCACCACTCTTTCTAGTCTCTTCCTCCCACCTCCATTTCCCCTCCTGGGGTCTGCCCAAGATTAGGTGTGTTGTCTCAGCTGTGGCTGTTGAGGACAGTGGCCCATGAGTAGAGGGAAGGGTATTGGCTGGCTACCCACATCCACTGAGGGCTTCCCTAATTCCCAGCAGCCCCTCCCCTCCCCCAGCCCAACAGTGGCAAATATTTTAGTCATCACCAGACCACATGAACTCTAAATTATGTTCCCCTTTTGTTTTTTCCTGCGGCAGTTACTCAAAATAGCTTTATCCTTAGTCTCAGACTTGGGAAGGGGCTACCATTTGCCCTCTTGGGCCTTGTGAAGAAGGAAACATACTTGCTCAATTTTCCCTGGGGATTTGCAAACTTACCAGGTCCTAAGCCCAATGATTTAAGTACAAAGTTTGGTGGCCAACTCAGGCTATGAAAGTTCTTTTTAAAAAGTCTTTATAGTGACAGTCAATCTTACACATGTAGAAAGCTAATCCAGAAAGAACAAAAAGGAAGACAGAAGGGTCTCTTACAAAGGACCTCTAGAGAAAGAGGAAGGTCCTTTGGGAGAAAGAAGAAGCCCATTTAAAAAAAAAATTTCTTTCGCCCAATTTTTCTGACAGTATTTTCCCAATGACCTTTTATCTTGGCTCCATGAGGGACAGATTGGGGCTCAAGGCAGTGACGAGCACACGATGCGGATGAAGCCAGCCTGACAGCTCTTGTCAGATCTTGTTAGGGCCAGGGTCAAGGCCCTTTCAAGAAAAGCTATTTCTAGCTAATGATCTGTCAAAGTATACTTTTTAAAAAAAATTACAACATGATTCATTCAAATATAAAATAAACATGTGTTAAAGACTTTATTCAACTCGTTAATTTATGAGGGAAGCAATAATATAGTAAAGACTGGCTCAGAAAGCGCTTGAGGACTTTGATATTTAGAGGCAACTTAAGATAGAAATGTTGCGATAAGATTGCTGGCTTAAATACAGAAGTGGTTAATGTCCCACAGGGCAATATATTTGGGACTATTTTTTTTATAAGACAGAAATTATTCACAACTCTACTGGACAAAGATCTACAAGTTAGGTGTGCAAGTGCATTAAGCTGGGACCTTCAAGTGATAGTAAACAGTGGTCCAAAAAGTCCACTCCAATAAAGAAATAATCCTTGGTTGTGCCCGTGCCCCCACATGACATTGAAAGCACACGTTTCCTGCCTTTTTGCCTTGAGAAATTTTAAATAATTTTTCTTAAAATGGTTTCTCCCAACAGAACAAACAGGCGCTACTTGTTTGCCAAAGGAGCCAGGAGAGGGTGTGGCTGACCCAGTGCTGGGGAGGGTTTGATGCCCTTGGGTGTAAAACATCATCTTTAAGAAACACCCTCATCATTTTTTTTCCATTACAACCCCTTTATGTAACTCAGTCTCTGGCAAACTCTGAGTTTGGGCTGGCTCTTTGAAGAAGCACCATCAGGGTGCACCCACCAAAGCTGCCCACTGCCCCCTCCAAATGGACAGGATCCTTGTGCCCACTTTTCTCACAGGCCTGCATTCAGCTGGCGGCCCCTTATTCTGCATGGCACAAGGCGTGGAGCCCGAGTTCCGTGCCCCAGCCACTCGTGCAAGCGAAGAGAGGATGCTAGCTCCTTCTTTAATGCGAAGGAGTTCCTCTGAGGTGGGAAATGCTTGTTGACCTTGGAGAGGCCGCGCTGCTCGGGCAGTGGGAGGGGGTGTGCGGCATTTCCTGCCCCTTACATTCCTGGGGACCCAGCCAGAGATGAGCACCTGCAGCTCAGAGAAGTCCGAGGGCTTCTCCCTCTCTCTCCAGGCGTCTGTGCACCTCACCACCTGTATGACAAAAGCGCAATGGTGGGCGACACCCACCTGACAGGCGCAGGGCTCTCGGCCTGACTCCCTGGGAGAGCAGCAAAGGAAGGTATGTACTGAGGAAGGTTCAGGGCCCACACTTCGGCCTGGTATGGGGAGAGGTTGAAAAATTAGCAAGTCAGTTCCTGCTGCTCCTGAACAGTGCAGAACAAAAGTCACCTCCCTTGAGGACGGTCTCTTCTTTTGCGTGTCCACCCATGTGACTGGCTGGCACGCTTTGCGAGGAAGGATTTCTGCTGGTGCCTGTGAGAAAGCGCCAAGGGCCAGGGAGACTTGGGCCCTCAACTCCAGGAGTCAGAATTGTAAATGAAAGAAAAAAATACAGTCACATAAGACATTTGCAAATGTGCCCCATGAGACATTTGTACAAGTTCCAAGTATATTGGGCAAATTGAAGAGCAGGAAGAGGTGTCTGCACACAGAGAGTTGAAGTTCACCCATGAAGACGCTGGAGGAAGGAATTTTGAGCAGGATCTTGGAGAAAGGGAGTCTGGATGGGCAGAGAGAGGAGGGGGTAGGATGCCACACGCAAAAACATGAGGTGGAAGTGCCCGCTGCATGTGCTTGGCTGGTGACGATTAGGAGCCAAGGCTAAAAAGAGAAGGCAGGAAAAGCTAGGATGAGCGCTGAAAGGTGGGGACCGCGAGGTGACAAGATCCTGGATGTGTTTGAAGATGAGGGAAGACATTTTATTTTCAAACTCAGGAGCGGAGGTGACTCTCTACTCTTCCAGGCCCACCTCTGTGCTCACAAATTTATGTTAAGCTGTTCTAACTGCCTATTTCTTTGGCCACCTTTCCTTGGCAGAAAAGAAGCCTTAAGCCCTGGCTCGGTTGGTTGGAGAGTTGTCCAGCGCACCAGAAGGTCATGGGTTCAATTCCTGGTCAGGGCACATACCTGGGTTTCTGGGTTCAATCCCTGGTTGGGGCACGTACAAAAGGCAACCAATCAATGTTTCTCTCACATCGATGTCTCTCTCTCTCTCTCTCTTAAAAATCTATAAGCATAAGCATATCATCAGATGAGGATTATAAGATTATAAATAAATAAAAAGAGAAGAATTAAGTCATCTACTCGAGAGCTTGCCGTGACTTTCATCCCATCTCCTCTGTGCCTTTGTGCTGGCCCCGAATCCCCTCAAACCACCTCCTTCTGAGGGCCGATGGACACCAAGGAGAGTCTGCCTAAATGACCCAATAAATAAGCTGTAACGGGGTGTGTTCTCCACTGTCCGAGGGCAGGTGAGGGTCCCTCCCCTCCCCCTGAGAGCCCTCTGGCAGCCCAGCCTTCATTGCTTTCGGATATGGGCCTTTACGCTTTTCGGGGGGCCTTGGAATGGAGGTCACCTGACATGCAGGCACTGGTAGGTGGGTCTCTCCCACACCCCAGCAGTACTGTGTTTGGGGCCACAGAAGTGGACCCTGCCTGCTAACTTTGCATTCTCACTGCGGCAGTCTCACCTCCCCCAGGTGGCATGGAGGGCCCCAGGGGAAGGGCAATGAAAAGCCAGGATTAACATTTCCAAAGAGCCCGCCATAGAGCTGCCATGTTTCTTCTTCAGCCCGAATTACTTCAGGTCCTTCAAACTTTCAAAGGGCTCTTGGTTGCTTGTAGAACAACGCTCTTCCCTGTGTGGCATGAAAAGACCTTGGCAATTTGGTCTCATCTATTCTTGTCCAGACTTCCCTTCCACTGATTTTCATAAAATCTCCCCGCAAGCCCGCAGCCTCTTCCTACCGCACGCATGCTAACCGCTTCCCTCCACCCAGAGTGGCTGTCTCCCTCTCTCCGCCTCATCGCTTCCCTGACCCTGCTCTTTGGTCAGTGTCCATTTTCAGTTTAATCTGGCCCTGAGCCCTCCTGTGTCTTCCAGCCCCAGGAACATGCATCTGCCACTTGATCTCACCACTCAGCGCCTTGTGCTGTCCTAGGACATTTAGGCACCATAAGCCCAGGACGCGTGCCCCAGCTGCTTGGACAGAAAGGGTCAGCTCCTCCACCTGCTCGCCCAGAGCCTAGCACCCGCACAGGCCCCTCTCCCAACAGCAGGCGTTTCTGGGAGTCCCTGGGGCTCTGTGTCCCACAGGGGCTAGCCTGCCATGTACCACTGCTCTACCCGCCCCCAGGGACCATGTCAGTGTGGCTGCGCCAGGCGGCCAGCACCTGGATTCACTATGTTTCTCTCTCGCGAATACCAAGGCCCCACAGGGGCCTATAGCACAACAGGTGGAGCGGGGTAATGCCTGTTTCTTTTTTGAGCTCCACTGTATTAGAGATACCCCGATACAGTGCACCACTTAATTTCCAAGTTGTATGTGACCAGCTCATGCAGTTTTACTTACGGGCAATGACCCCAGTCTATCTTCTGCCCCTGCCCTGCAGAGGAGGGTGGGACTGAGTAAGAGTCAGGCACCAGATCTTTCCAAACCCTCAGGTAGTGATATTTCAGTCCGTCTATATCTTGCTGTGATGGTGAGGAGCGAGGGGCTAGCTGGGGGATGGCCATCTTGCCTCCCTGGAGCCCCAAACCCCAGTCAGCCAGCTGAGCACTCCCCCACCCCCAGCCCCACCACTCTGAGCAGCTGCAGTTTGCAGTCTCTACAAAACTCTCAGATACCTTTCCCCTCCTTTTTGGACCTTGGAGAGACATTTTAGACCATGGAAATTCAATTCATGGTGTGTCTCACAGAGACAGGATATGACAGGGACTTCCTCCTTTTGTCTATCTTTCTTGGTTTTTACAGCAAACAGCATGTGTCTTAAGGTGGAAGGTGGGTGGGTAGGTTTGTCACACATGAGCTGGCCCTCTCAACTGGGACCACGACTCTCCACAACAATCGCCTCCTTTGCACCAGAGCTCGGATCGCCAGGACTCATCTGCCATTTCGGAGCATTTGCTGCAAGCCGCCAGGTACATGGCACAGTCTCAATGCCTGTCTAAGCCACCACCTCTCAGAAATGGAAAGCAGAAAATGGTGGCTTTTGGAGAGAGCGCAGATGGCTTGGCCCCATCTTACCAGCGGAGCCTGGCTGCGGGGTAGGGTGTTTGGCGTGTGGAGATGCCCGTGGGGCAGTTCCACCCGAGGAGGCAGGACTCTGACGCCCCCCATTTTCCCTCCAGCCTCACTGAGGGTCTCTTCTTGGGGAGGTTCATCTCCCTTAGAGACTAGGGGTAGAAACTCTCCTGTGGGCCTATTGAAATTAAACCAAAGCAAGCCAGTGAGCGTCAATCGACAGCTTGTGGAGGGCCAGCTTAGGACACGGGGGCGACAGCTTAGGACCTGGGAGTGGGAGGAGGGCAGAGCACGCCCTGCTACTCAGCCCCAGCTCGCCAAGTAGCAAAGGCAAAAAGTTACCTTTAAAGAGAGACTCAGGAGCTAAGGAACTGGCAATCAAGAGACTTAAGAACTTGACGTGCAGGAGGAGAAAACTGGAATGGGGTTAGAGTGGGGCCAGGGAGAAAATGAGAAGGGAAGAAATAAGGGGGGAAAGGGGCTCCCCAGGGCGTAGGGTGGCAGCATTTCTTTGGCGGCACCAGGATGCACAACCCTTACTCCTCGCTGGGCCTTTGGGAGGGAACAGGCCAGAGGCGCCCTGGAGAGCAGGGAAACCGTACCTGCCAGCAAAGCTTAGCTCCTGCCCAAGACCCCCTTTCTGTCCGCCCTCCCCATCACAGGGTCCCCCATCTCCCAAATACTCAGCGCATCCAGGACCCCCTTTCCCCCAGCAAAACCTCCTCGCCCGAACCAGAACCTGAAACCCATTTACGCTGTGGTGCGAGTAGCTGAGGCGGGACAGCGTCTCCCTCGCAGGGTCCTTGCTCTCCAGTGAGGACCAGAGCCTTTAAACCCCAGAGGTGGGAAAGGGTGGGCTGCAGGCAGCGGGTGGGAGGAAGGGTGCCCTTGGTGGTGCCACGGGGCAGTCAGCCCCTCTGAAGTGCCTTCGGGAAATTGCCAGACTGTCTCCCTCTCATTAAAGGCTTTCAGGGCATGTCCTTGTGTGTTGGGGGCGAAGAGGCCACAGGGCATGTGCCTTCTGATCAAGAAGATGCCGCTCATAAGCTCTAGGGGAGACTCCACTTTTGAATGGGGCTTTTAGATTGTCATTCACTTGTTGGTTGCTTGGTTGAGTCATTGGTCTTGGGGCTGATGCCTGGGGATTCGAGCCTCTTAAGTGCACAAGAGATGTTGTCAGGGTAAGTGTTGTGGCCCGCCGGTCCCTAACAGGGGTCAGGGGTCAGGGGTCATGATGGTCTGGGGGACTGAGACTGAGGTCCTAACACACGGCACAGCTGATGAGGAATTTGTATACAGAGAAGTGCAGAGCTTGGAGTGAGCCCCGCTCTACCAGCCCCTTGCTGTGTATAGGCTGATCACCTCGCCTCCTGTGCCTCAGTTTCCTTGTCTGTGGCAGTAATAATCATAATATTTCTGGTATAGGTAAGTAGATCCTAAGCTCTTGATTTGTGCTGATTTTTTATTACTCTGTGTGTGTGTGTGACCTCCTCCTGCAGCCTCGGTGACAGACATCACATGGGTGTGTCACAACAGACAACTGCAGCCCTGCAGTCATTCCAGGGCCTGGAACACACTGACTGCCCCGACCCCCAGAGGGGGCAGCCTCCCTGCCCTGGAGTCCTGGGGCATGTGCCCCTCCTGTGAGGCACGCCCGCCCCCAGCTGTGGGCCCAGCGAGCCATGACTGCCGCAGCGAGGACTCAAGTTAACAGCTAACACAGCACTTGACTAAGTCCTCGGAGCCCGGCCAGTCCAAATGGACCCGGGAGGTGTCCCGAGCCCCTCTTGTTTGGAAGGCACTGGCCGGTGCTGCTAGAGCCTCATGGTTTTGCCCTCCTGAGCCTCTGTGGTAAGAGTCCAGAAGAAAAGACTGAAGCCCAAAAGAGAAGGGAACAGGGCGAAGGGGAGAAAACTCAGCCCTGTTGTGGGGCTCTTCGCTGCTGGCTGCCCGGCCTGACGTACACGTTCCTGCCGTCAGCCAAAAGGGTGAGAGGCTGGACTGCCTGGCCCGAGCCTAGACCCCGGCCCAAGGCCTCTGTGCGCTGGTAATTGTGCAAATAGTCGTTGCAGTAGCTGCCAGCCATTAAAACCGACTTCACCCCCTCACAGCGGCCCTACTGAGGCACAAATTGAGCTGGTCCAAGTTGCCTCCCCTGTCCACCTTCCCATCAGCATGTGAGCTCCAGGAGGGCAGGGTTCCTGGGCCCTGGCCCACTGGCCTCACAGGCTATTACCGTCCACCCCCATTGTATTTCCAGCTCAGGGGTCACCTGGGGAGTCTCCCCTCTCTCATTAAGTCACCTGCCCACCTCCTCTGGCCACTATTATGCTGAATGACCTAGCAGTTTTCAAGTCCTTCATCTAAACCTGCTAGTGGTATTGCTGACAGTGCAGGTGGGGCTCTGCAGCCACAGGACCCCAGGAGCATGTGCCATGTCACAGGTCTGTGTGAAAGGAAAACCAAACAGTGGCGTGGGGTGGCAGAGGAGGGAGAAGGGAGACTGAGGACGATGACAGTAGAAACTTCATGAGGCTTCCCCTTCCCCTTGGGGCTCTACGATGGGGTGAAGGGAGAGGGCTGCAGGCTCTGGAAGATGATGGAGAGTGAAGAATGGCTGTTTGGAAGGTGGAGGCAGAGGGAGGAGGTGCTGACTTTAATTTAGAGCACCCAACCAACCCATGGGAGGCTTAGAAACCCTCTGAGTTGGCACTGGTATCTTCCATTGTTCAAGCAAGGAAATTGAAGTATAGCCAGCTACAAAATTTGCCTAAAGTCCCACAACTAAACAAAAGACAAATGTGGAGAGGATTGTATATCTCCCAAGGTGCATTGGCTGCCCAGGCTCACTGGCTATAAGACTGTGAGACATTCCACAAATTTCAAGGGGGTGTCAGGAGCAAGAGGGACAGCCCTCGCCTGTATTGGGGCTGGGTTTCCTGGACCACAGATGGGGGAGGGGTAGCTAGATGGGACCACACCATCACTGTGGCCTCAAAGATGCTATAGACTCAGGGACCGTCCCCAGCTAACTTCGTGGAGGCTACACCTAAGGTTCTAGGACTGGAGGGAGGTGTCCCAGGTGTGGTTGAAGTTGGCCAGCAGCATGCGTCCCATTTCTGAAAGATCAGAACTCTGTGTTTGTTTTTCTGCTTAGGGGATCTGATGTTCCAGGCCAAGGGACATGGGAACAGGGTTGGACAGGAGACGTGAAAATGCATGTGAAAGTTTTGACAGGCTTCCCTTCGTAGAAAGTCACTAAATCCTAGCTGAGCCCCAACACACTGTGTGGCTCTATTTCTGGCTCTAAAACAATGTGAATCTCAGAAGCTGCTTCCTCTAGGAGCCTTTGGCCCTTTCCTCACGTGGCCCCGTGGGTCCGAGCAGGGCCAGTGATGCCATTAGCCGTGCTGCCTGGTAAAATTAGAAGCAGCTCACATCCGGCTGTGGTTTAAAAAAAGCCAGGCTCTGGGGTTGTTAAGAACCAGACAAAAGATAACTGAGGCACTGATAGATCTCCTGCTTGACGGGTCAGGTTCCAGCTCTGCTGTGTCACCCCAGCATCTCTTTGTCCCCCTGCAGGTGGCCCTACTGCTGAGGAGATGGCAGATTTCCCAGTCTCCCTGGACTCCTTTCAGCGGGTACCTCAGCCCAGCAGTGTCTTCTTCCTCACCCACCTCCTCCTCTTCCTCCAGCCTGGGGAGACAAACTCAGGTAGCGTATCTGATCTGCAGCCAGCCAGCCAGCACGTGAGCATATCAGCCTCTGCCTACCCCTCCTGCAGGTGCTCCCAGGGCTGAGAGCCTGTAGCCACACCACGTGCTAGTATTTAAGAAGATTTCCATCCCAGTGGTTAAAGAGCCGCTGGCCCCAAGCACCATCCAACCACCCAGTGTTCTTCCACCATCTCTGCCCCAGCCACCCTGCATATTCCTACCCCCCCCCCCCACCCCCCACGGCACCACAGCGCACAAGCATGTCAGGGGCAGAGCAAAAGAGTGCTAAGAAGCTCTTCTTGGTCTGTGCTTGGGCTGAGCCAGTTGGAAAATACTTTTAAATCCACCTGTCCAGCTGTGTGTGACCAGGACGCCAGAGAAATGTACCCAGAGATTTAGGATCACAGCTGAGATAGTCATTTGGGTTTTTTCCCAGAAAGCCAAGAAGAGCCCTAGATAGGAGGAAGTGTTCGGGCAGAGCCTTGCAGGATACATATTATGCGGAAAGGTGGCAGATGGAGGGTAAACTGAGGCAGGGTGCACTCAGGGAGAGGGCGGGTATCAGGAGTAGGGGAGAAAAGCTGGAGAAGGAAGCTAGTTGGAAGGGTGTCGGGGCCTCACCCAGTGGCAACAAGGGATCTGAAATGGAATGAACAAAGAAAGGCATCGCTGTGCTCCGCCAGCAAAGCGGGGGGTGGGAGGGATCCACCAAGGGGTAGCTTGGGGGTGAGGTTTTAGTTAAGCTTGGGATGAACATGACTTTCAGCTGATCTTTGAAGGAAGGAAAAGGGGTTCACAGAAGGCAGAGAGAAGAGTGAGGCACGCTGGGGGGCAGGAAACAGCCTGTGCAGAAGAACTACAGCAAGAATAGCAACTCTCATGGAAACTGCAGAAACTGGAGGGGCCAGGTGGAGACACCATGAAAGAAAATGGTCAGATGAAAGATGCTGGTGAATAGAAATCTCCGAGGCAGGGCTGTCGGCCCCTGCTCATCTGACAGCCACGTCTTCCCGCCAGTGCCAGCTGCGGCCCTGAGACACGGCGGTGAAGGTCGGAGTGAACAGATTTGGCCGTATTGGGCACCTGGGCACCAGGGCTGCTTTTTACTCTGGCAGCCCCATCAGTGACCCCTTCGTTGACCCCAACTAAATGGCCTATATGTTCCAGTATGATTCTACTCACGGCAAGTTCAAAGGCACAGTCAAGGCTGAGAACTGAGAATGGGAAGCTTGCCATCAATGGAAAGTCCGTCTCCATCTCCCAGGAGCGAGTCCCGCCAACATCAAATGGGGTGATGCTGGTGCTGAATATGTTGTGGAGTCCACTGGCGTCTTCACTACCATGGAGAAGGCTGGGGCCCACTTGAAGGGTGGAGCCAAGAGTGTCGTCATCTCTGTCCCTTCTGCAGATGCCCCCATGTTTGTAAGGGGTGTGAACCATGACAAGTATGACAAATGCCTCAAGATTGTCAGCAATGCCTCCTGTATCACCAACAGCTTGCCCCTCTGGCCAAGGTCATCCATGACAATTTTGGCATCGTGGAGGGACTCATGACCATAGTCCATGTCATCACTGCCACCCAGAAGACCGTGGATGGTCCCTCTGGGAAGCTGTGGCATGTAGGCTGAAGGGCTGCCCAGGACATCATTCCTGCTTCTACTGGCACTGCCAAGGCTGTGGGCAAGGTCATCCCTGAGCTCAATGGGAAGCTCGCTGGCATGGCCTTCCATGTCCCCACCCACAATGTGTGTGTGGGTTGTGGATCTGACCTGCCGCCTGGAGAAAGCTGCCAAATACAATGACATCAAGAAGGTAGTGAAGCAAGCACCAGAGGGCCACCTCAAGGGCATCCTGGGCTATTCTGAGGATGAGGTTGTCTCCTGTTTCTTTAACAGTGACACCCACTCCTCCATCTTCAATGCTGGAGCTGGCATTGCCCTCAATATCACTTTGTCAAGCCCATTTCCTAGTCTGACAATGAATTTGGTTACAGCAAGAGGGTGGTGGACTTTATGGTCCACATGGCCCCCAAGGAGTAAGAGACCCCTGGACCACCAGCCCCAGCAAGAGGAAGAAAGGCCCGCAGCTCTTGGGGCATCCTTGGCCCAAATCGATACAACACACTGAGAATCTCCTGACCTCCGCAGTTTCCATCCCAGATCCCCTGAAGAAGGGGGGAGGGCGCTTAGGGAACCCTACCTTGGCATGCACCATCAATACAGTTCACTGCCTTCCCCCGCAAAAAACTTCAAGGCAGGATTTGACCTCTGCATTAAAAAAAAATAAAAAAGCAAGGATCCCCATAGATTATTTTAATATTTTAATGCTATTCCCATTATGCAGAAATTACCAATTCACTTCTTTCCTGATAGTTACCTGTTCAAGAACCCGGACGGGCTGTGTTGTAGAGGGTCCCACCTTCCTCCTTTGAACGGTTTACTGTAGATTTCTGAGCCGCAAAGGGCCATGAGAAAAGTTTGTCTTTGGGAAGAGCTGCTTTTGGCCACTGTTCTGGCTTCTCGTCCTAGGTGAGGTCAAGGTGATTGGCCCTGGGGAGCCCATCCTGGCGACCGTCGGCGGGGAGGTGGAGTTCTTCTGCCACCTGTCCCCGTACCAAGACGCCGCGCACATGGAGATCCGCTGGTTCCGCGGGCGCGCGGCGGACGTGGTGCACCTGTACCCGGGGGGCGCGGGGGCCCCGGGGCGGCAGGGGCGCGGCGCGCCGCAGATGGCGCAGTTCCGCAACCGCACCAGGCTCATCGCCGACGAGATCGCCGACGGCGCCGTGGGCCTGCAGCTCCAGGGCGTGCGCCCCGCCGACCAGGGCCCCTACGGCTGCCGCTTCCTCTCCGCCGACTTCGCCGGGGAGGCCGTCTGGGAGCTGGAGGTGACGGGTGAGTGAGCCGGCGGCCGCCACCGGGGGGCGCAGCCCAGGCGCGTTTGGGCAGAGCTGCTTTGCTCAAGAGTAGACAGGGAAGCGCCCAGAGCAGGGGAATAGCTCTGTTTTTTTAAAAAAGAAAAGAAACAAAATGAACCCAAAAATTTGTTCACGAAAAAAGATACACAAATAGCCCTTAAACATAGGGAAAGATGACCACTTTTACTCATAATGAAGGGCACATTTAAGCCACACTGACATGCAATTTTTTACCTCTCAGACTGGCAAAAATTTTAAAATTCGACACCCCCCCACACACACACCCCCACAGTGGAGCTGTGGGGAAGGAGGCCCTCTGCTCTGCACCATGTGGACAGAGTTCAAAGTTACAAAGCTCCAGTGCCTGGGGATTTGGCAGTAACAGGACTGACTGTGCACCTACCTTTTCAGCACCAATCTCACCTCTAGGAGTTCACGCTGAAGATACGCCTCCCACAGCTAAATATGAAAAAGGCATATGTATAAGTTTAATCTCTGTAGCATTATTTGTCATTGCAAATTAACGGAAGCAACCTAAGTGAGCAGCACAGGTGCCGAGTGTGGCCCAGCACGCGTGGAGTGACCCACACTCCGCACCTGAAGCACTAGGGGTAGCTCTACGGACTGTGTGGAGTGACGTCAGGTTGTTGTTAAGACAAAAGGAAACCAAGGTGCATAGGACGCTGTAAAGTTCTGTGTGAGAAAGAAGGGGAAACACTGCACAAAAGACACACAGGCAGGATAAACTAGAAACCAGTGAAATGAGTTCGCTAAGGGTGGGAGTGCAGTGGGGTAGAAAGGATGGAGAAAGGTTTGGGCTTTCCTGACATACCTTTTTTACAGTATTGGCATTTAAACCATATTAATGATGTCTACATTTAAAGCATAAGGCTAGCACCACAAGGATGGGACAATAAAGGAGTGTTAGTTCACAGGCACTTGAGCTCTGGTGGAATTTAGGAGACAGAAGACAATCTGTTGAGATTTGGGGAGAGATTATTCATTCTCGGGGACTGTCCCTTGCATAATATAACTAAATTTCAGTAGCCCCTTCGAGTAAAATGGCTCCCCTCCATAATTCCAAATGTTCCTTGGGGGCAGTACTGTGCCCACATTCCGCCACTGATTCAGACTGTCACTTACAGTCCATGGGCAGAGGCTATGAGCCCACAGTTGTGTTCAGAGCAGCCATAGTTCGTGATGCCTTATGGTGACTGCAAATGATAAGCTTCACCCACAACTTCTGGGAAGGAGCCTAACTTTTCCCTCTCCTCCTGCCTCTCCCAGGGATGGGGTCAGACCCTCACATCTCCCTTGTGGGCTTCAAGGAAGGAGGCATTCAGCTCAGGTGCAGCTCCAGTGGCTGGTACCCCAAGCCCCAGGTCCAGTGGAGAGACCATCGGGGACAGTGCCTGACTGTGGAGTTCGAAGCCATCATCCAGGACGCCCAGGACCTGTTCAGTCTGGAAACATCTGTGGTCGTCCAAGAGGGTACCCACCACAATGTGTCCTGCTCCATCCAGAACCCCATTCTGCTCCAAAAGAAAGAGTTCATGGTCCAAATAGCAGGTCAGTGGGTCCTGGCTCACCTTCATCTTCCTGATCACCACGTCCTCCATGTCCGTTGTCCCAGAGTCCATCTAGAAGGTCACAGTGGTAGGGGGCCTGGCTGTCTATGGGTGAGCTGACCTTGACATCTGAAAAGTCAGCAATTTGGATACCAGGAACCTACTAAGACTACAACTGACAACCCAAATCATAAACAGGGAAGGCCCCAGAGAGTCAACATTACAGGGCCGTAAGCTAAAACCCAGAAACTCTACCCACTAGAGGCAAGTGTTCCTAATGTGATCCCTCAAACAATATTCACTGAGCACTCACAATGTGCCCCAAACCCTTGACCTCAGGTTCACATTCCAGTGGGGGAAACACACAAATAAAAGGGCAAATTACATTGTACATTAGAAGGTGTTAGGTGCTGCAGGGAATGAGGTAAGAAAGGGTGATAAGACATGAGGCGGGGGAGGTATGTGGATTTAAAAGTGGTGGGTCAGGGAAGAAGTCAAGTAATGAGTTGAAGGTGAGGCCATTATGTAACATCAAAGCCTTTTTGTGAGGACCCACTGAAAGGTTTAATGCTCACGGCTCTAATTGTTTTAAGTCTTGAGGACAAACCCAATCTATGGGCAATTTTCCATATAAGTCCAAATCAATAGTTATAATAACAGAAAGAAATTTCACCCTTATAAATGATAACTTGTCCTCAGGTAAGAGGACTTGACAGCACACATAGTTCATTTAAAATATGGCTGGTGCTCTGGCCAGTGTCCTTAGTGGTTAGAGCATCAGCTGGAGCACTGAAAGGTTGCAGGTTCAATTCCCAGTCAAGGGCACACATGCACCTGGGTTGCAGGTTTGATCTCCAGCCCTGGAAGGGGCACGTGCAGGAGGAAACACAATCAGTGTGTCTCTCTCACCTCAATGTTTCTCTCTCTCACTCTCCTCCTCTCTCTTTCTCTCTTCCTTTCTGTCTCTGTCTCTCTCTGGTGATTGGGGTGGCCATCTGTGTTAGCTAATTGTCTCTTTTAAAAAGTTATCTATTTTAGAGATATCTAAAAAGTTATCTATTTTAGAGAGAGAGAAAGAGAGAGAGAGAGATCAATTTGTTTTTTCACTTATTTATTCATTCATTGGTTGATTCTTGTTTTTGCCCTGGTGGGGGTAGAGCCCACAGCCTTGGCGTATCGGAACAATACTAACTGAGCTACCCAGCCAAGGCTATGTTAGCTAATTGTCTATCCAAAGGAAAGAGAGAACATCTCATATCTTTACGACAAGAATGAAGTTACAATTTGGAGCCACGTGCCTTAGTTACATTCCCAGGACACAGAAACAGAGGTGCTTTCTCCTGGATGTTTACATTTCCACGAGATGGCTCTGAGCTCCTGAAGAGAAACATCCCTGGGCTGTACAGCTGGCAAGAGGCATATTTAGCCTTCAAAATGATTTGCATACATGTCAACAGGATAGAGAAAAGATTTACAAGTTTTCCAAAGAAAATGATCTAAGAAGGGAGAAAGGGAAGTCTCTTTCCCTTTTTACACCAGGGAAATTCCTTTTTTTTTTTTTTAGATTTGTGTTCATCCTTTAAAGAGGGTGTGAGTAACATGGATGTCTGTCAGGGGCATTCAGGTAGAGAGAACACAAGTGCAAAGGTCCTGAGATGGGAATGTGTGTGGCTCCCGGAGGAGCAGGAGGAGGTGGGAGAGGAGGGAACAGGGACACGGTCAAGGGTAGCTGGTCAGGGTGGCATCAGGCCCTGAGCCTTTGCTCTCAGCCTTTATCTGTGGTGAAGGCCAATCCGTGTGGCCCAGTAGTTTTGTACCAGACAATAAACATGCACCGCTAGAAAAATTTTTAATAAACAAAAGATCACATTGTGCTAAGTGAAATGTCAGACACAAAAGAACAAATTTTGTATGATTCCACTTTTATAAGGTACTTAGAGTAGTCAATTCATGGAGACAGGAAAGTAGAGTCGAGGTTACCAGGGGCTAGGAGGGCGGGAAATGGGGAGTTGGTGTTTGATGGGGACATTTGCAGTTTGGGAAGGTGATAAAGTTCTGGTGGCTGCACAACCATGTGAACTACTTAATGCCACTGAGCTGTCAGCTTAGCAATGGCTGTGATAGTGCATTGTACGTCGGGTATATGTAACCACAATAAAAAGAAAAAAAACTTAAAAGACCACTGAGATAAAAGCAACAATTTTTTTATAATTAACTTCAACAGACACGCAATTACTCTATTAAATGGCCACAAGGGTTTCTAAAGGGCGATTCTCCCTTTTGCACCTGTTGACTGTCTGCAGAGGCCTCGCCAGGGAACCGGGGAGCAAAGGGGGGCCCGTCAGCCAGCCCCAGGAGGCTTGGCTCTCAGTTCTCCCAAAGGTGCGATGAGACGACCTTTGCAAGTGTTTGCAGGAAGCGGGGAGGTGGCTTGTGGATTCGACGGTTCGGGTGCAGAGCAGTAGCCCGCTGGGTTTCCGAAGTCGGCCCCTCCCTCGCCGGGCGCTACGCCGAGTCCCCCGCGGTTCCTCGGGACCCTACCTTCCCTAGCGCCGGGCAGCCGCCGCCGCGCCCGTTTCACAGACGGCTGCGCGGGGGACAGAGGCTTAGCCCCGCAGCGTCCGTCACTGAGTGTTCAGCGGCGCCCGAGTCAAGCCGAGCCCTGTGCGTGTTTTCCAGACGTGTTCTTACCGGGGCCCTCGCCGTGGAAGGCGGCTTTCCTGGGCACCGTGGCGGGCGGCCTGCCGCTCCTCCTCGCCCTGCTCGCCGCGCTGGCGCTGTTCATCTTCCTCAGGCAGCGGCGGCGCCAAGGTACCCGCCGGGGGCGCCCTGGGTGCGGGCTCTGCCGGGAGCGCGGCGGCGGGGCGCGGGGGCGGGGCCGTGGGGCCCTCGGGGCACTGTCCCCCACTCCCACGCCCTCCTTTTCCCTTTCAGAGCAGCTGAAGGAGCAGGCAGAGAAGGACGCAGGTGAGCGGGGCGCGGGCGCGCGCTCGCCCCTCCGGCCCAGCAGAAGGGGCGCGCGGGGGGCGCGCGGGGGGCGCGCGGGGGGCGCGCGGGGGGCGCGCGGGGGGCGCGCGGGGAGCCGCGAGACCGAGGTTTGCGCTTCGGCCTCCGCCGCCTCGGAGCCCCCTCCTCCTGCGCGCCCAGCCCGCCTGGTCCCCGGAGCGCGCGGGGACCGAGTCTGTGTCTTCGGGAAAGCGAGGGGTCAGCGTCCTCTGATGGAGATTTTCCTCTTTTCTTCGTTTCTCCTCCAGGGAAACTCACAGCGGAGCTGGGTATGTTCCGGGCCCGCGCCCACCGCGCCGGCTGCGGGGTAGAGGGGTGAAAGCGGCGCGCGCAGTGGAAGGAGGGGCTCCGTGACCTTAGGCCCCCCTGGACAGCGACCGGTGGCGCAGACCTAACTCTCACTCCGCCCTCGGCGCCTCCCGCAGCTTCACTCTCCCGCGGACTCTGTCGCAGCTGCCAAGGGGGTCCGGCCTCAGGCCCCCCGGACAGCCCCCGCCAGCCCCCTCGCTACCACTTACAATCACCAGTAAACGTTTACTCCCACTGGTTCATCTTCCTAGGATAGCCTTCAATTTTTAATGCAAGTGCCACTGGGCAGGGTGGCACCTTGAACTTGCATGGGAGTGAGTCCAGCGTAAATACAGTAGAGTCTAAATTAGCGTATAGAGCTGCCTTTCTCAGGAACGTCTGCTTTTAAAAGACAGGGTGGACACATCAAAGGAAAGCAGCTCCAGTGGCAAATTATCAACCTTGGCATCTGGGTAGGGGAAATAATTAAGGGTGACTTCCTCCCAGTCCTTTAACTAATGCTCCGGGTAAGTGGCCCTGAGCCTCAGGCAGGCGATGCTCAGGGCCTGGACTCGCCCAGGAAAGCTGGTGATTTCAGGGCACATGAGCAGTAGCCTCTTCAAACCGGACCTGAGCCCTGGGAAGAGGCTCATCAGTGCCAAGCCTGCCCCCCACCCCCGTGTGGATTTCTGCCCCAGAGCAAGGAATAGGATGAGATGTTAGAATCTGCCAAAAGGCGGTGCAGAGACTCGGGTGGGACTGAGGTGGGCTGTGCTCTAAGACTAGGGAGCATCTTCCCAGTGGCCTGACTGCCTCGGGAAGATGGTTGCAGTCAGCCCAAGGCTGACGTTTGCTGTGTGTTCTGCTTATAGGGAAGCTGCAGTCGGAGCTTGGTAAGTGACCCCTCTTAGAACTGTCCCTTCTTGTCCACCTTTAGCATCTGGTTATGGATGTAAAGTCTTCCCATCTTTCAGCCAGGGACCATGGCCAGGCTGGAGCCCTGCTGGCTCTGTGGGTGGCCGGAAAGGGGAGGGGGCGGGAGAGGGGAAGCTGCAGGAACCTGTGTTCTGATTCCGTTTTTTTTCCTTAACTGCTTCAGACTGGAGAAGAGCTGAAGGCCAGGCTGGTGAGTGGCGTCCGTTCTTTCCCGCTGTCCACTTTACGTCTCATCACCCCACTCACTCTGATTAACCAACCACATTTCAACCCGTTTAGCCCACAGCTTCACTCCGCATAAGTTCATCTTCGTCACTGGCAGAGGTTATATTCAGGTTTTTGCTTTCATAATTTTTTATATTGCCGTGAGGTGTGAGCATACTGTAAGCCATTGGTGCCAGTCCTGGTTGCAGATAAGAATCCCCTGGGCTCCTGGGGCCCCGCCTCAAAGACTCTGGCTTGTGGGTCTGGGGTGGGCGTGTTCCCCTACATGTAAGCATTCTCCCTCCATCTCCCTCATTTCCCCACAAAGCAACCCGTCTAACACCTGCCTTATATTACATGTATTCTTGCAAAATGTGGATTTTTGTTTTGTGCACATGCATTTTAGTTTGTGTGCATTGCTTTTACGGTCTCCTGCTATTCCTGGCTGTTCTCACTCATCACTGCTTTAATATCCGTCCTGCTGCCACGTGCGCATCTGGCCCGTTTTTCCTTCTTGTTGCCGAGCCCCGCGTTTTAGCCAGTCACCCTCCTGAAGGAGGCAGCCAGCCCAGCCTGCCTCTGACTCCACAGGCATGCGCCTTCTGGCCCTGTGTGGAGATTCCCTGGGATGTGTGCCCAGGAGAGGAATTACCGGCCCGTGGGAGTATGTCACTAAGTGGGACAGAGGGTTCCCAAAGGCAGCGCCGTCATCCTGCCTTTGACAGCGCATGGGGGCTCCGTGTGCCCACATTCCAATGAGCCAGCTTTCCAAGTCTGCCAGTCAGAGGGGGCAGTGATTCCCACTGTTCTTTCAGTCTGCACTCCTCTGAACACTAAAGAGTTTGGGCATCTCTTACATGCTAGTTGGCTGTTGGGGATTCCTCTTCTGAACATGTCCCTTTGCCCATTTTTTCACTTAAGGTTACTATTTTTTTTTTAAATTAATTCACAAGATATATATGTGTGTGTGTGTGTGTGTGTGTGTATGATATGAATCCCTCATTGGTATTAAATATTGTGAATTCCTTTTTCTAGTCTCTCACCTTTGTCCGTGGTGCCTCTTATTGAAAAAAAAAAAAAAAAAGCCATTACTTTTGATACAATCTAATTCATCACATTTTTACCTATGCCTTGTTGGGTTTTTTAGTTTTGTTGAAGTACACCTTCCTCACACTTAAGTCACAAAGATTATCTTACACTTTCTTCTGTTCTTTTTATATGTGTGTCTTTAATCCATCTGAATTTTGCCATTATATGTGGTATTAGGTGATAATCGTGATTTTTCTCCATAGAGTCGATTTTCCCAGTGCCATCTACTGCACCAGCCGTGATTTCCCCTTTGACGTGGGTGTCACCTTTAGTGCGTATTTGGTTTCCGCATTTAGCTGGGCCTGTCTGTTGGCCACCTGTTACGTCATTATTTCTAGTGCTATTGCTTTTATAGTACTTGAAAGTACAAGTTCTTCATTTCACTTCCTTAATGGACCTTTTTAAAATATAAATTTTAAGATAAATTTATGAAGTTCCTTTTAAAAATCCAAAAGCAGCTTTGCATAGCATTGCTTTGAATTAATAGCTAAATTAGGGAGAATCAACATCTTTATGGAATCGAAGTACTCTATGCAAGAGCTATATGTTTATAAAGTTCTATTGGCTATTCTTGTGCAAAACCAGTGTTGAAAAGCCCTGCTATAAATTTATGGAGCTCTGAAAACCTCTTCTATTGCTTTTGCTATTTTGTGACTTGGTGACTTTTCTGTTATAAAACAGAACAAGATGAAATGAAGCAGAAACCCACTCAGAATGGCTCACACTAAGAAAGGAGGCGAGATGGGGTACCTAGAGGACCTGTTAGGACGGGAGCCAGTCTGGGCTGGGCCTCCTGGCACCCAGCTTGCCAGTCAGAGAGTGAGGCTTTATCTCCATCCTGCAGGATGCCCATGCAGCTTGTATTTGTTCTCTTTGCCCGCATGCTCTGTCCTCCCCCTGTTCCCGGCACCCCTTCAGCCTGCATGCAGCTTTGGTGTAACCCAGCACTGACACCAGCCCCTTACTCAATCCTGAACCCCCAGGAAGACGCTATGGTGGACCCAGGCCAGTCTGGACCTAAACCAGCTGTCATGGTGGGAATGGGGTCGTTCAGTGCTACCGTGTATCTTGAGCCTCTCTCAAGGTTCCAGGGTTACTGGCTCAGCTCTCTGAGCCTCGTTTCCCTCTCTGTTTGGTTTCAGAGTGGAGAGCAGCCCAACAGTATGCAGGTAACTGGAGGCGTGGCGCGTGGGCGAGGGGCCGAGGAACTGTGACATGACTTAGGTTGGCTGGATCTTAAACAGAGGGAGGTGAAGAGATCTGAGATTAGAGGAAGGGTCTGTCCAGGAGCCAAGTATGAGCCTGCACACACACACTAGCCCACTTGCACACATATAACATGACCCACACACCTGCATATGCACATGTGCACACATACATGCTTGTGTGCATACATGTGACTGACTCACATGTCGTACATGTCATGCAGACACATGCCCCCACAAACATGTATCTTTCTTGGTTTTACTGGGTCTTTCCACCTGCAGAAGCCTGTTTGCAGGAGCAAATACAGACTTTGTAAGGAAACTTTTAGATGGTCTGACAGAAGGGATCCTTGGGTTCCCATCCATCCGATGAGTGTATTTTGGCAGCTATGTGATGGTGTACAGGGCACTAGGCTAGATGATCTCAGAGGTCCCCTTCAGCTTTAAAATCCTAAAATTGCTGTAAAACCGAGGCCCAGAGGTTACACACTTGATGCTCTCTAGGTCACCCTGGTGGTGACACCAGCTGGGACTAGCAGCAGCCCTAGGCTCCTTCCCCTAGGCCAGGACTTGGGGACGGCGAGCCCTCCTCCATCCCCAGGAGCCTTCCTTGTCGCTGTCTCTCCGTGGCACCCGGTGTAGAATTCAGGACCCTTCCAGTTCCGGAAAGAAATAGGACTCCTCTTACACATTCCAGTGCCTTCAGTCCCAGGGTGTTTCGGGTTGAGGGTGGGGGTGAATGTTCCACCAATTGCTCCAGAACTAGAGGTGGGCTGCCCCGGGGAGAAGACAGGTGGGGCCCGGCCCCGTCCTCTCGGGCACTAACCCGGGGCCTCTGCGCAGTGGACGTGACGCTGGACGCGGCCTCTGCGCACCCCAGCCTGGACGTCTCCCAGGACGGCAAGAGCGTGTGTTCGCGCGGGGCGGCGCCGGGGCCCGCGGGGCCGGCAGACCCGCGGCGCTTCACCGAGCAGACCTGCGTGCTGAGCCGCCAGCGCTTCTGGGCCGGCCGCCACTACTGGGAGGTGGACGTGGGCCGGCGCAGCCGCTGGTTCCTGGGCGCCTGCCTGGAGGCGGTGGCGCGCGCCGGGTCCGTGCGCCTGAGCCCGGCCGCCGGCTACTGGGTGATGGGGCTGTGGAACGGCTGCGAGTACTTCGTGCTGGCGCCGGAGCGCGTGGCGCTGTCCCCGCGCGTGCCGCCCCGGCGCGTGGGCATCTTCCTGGACGTCGAGGCCGGAAAGCTGGCCTTTTTCAACGTGTCCGACGGATCCCACATCTTTACCTTCACCGACGCCTTCTCGGGGCCGCTCTGCGCCTACTTCAGGCCCAGAGCCCCCGACGGCGGCGAACACCCGGACCCGCTCACCATCTGCCCGCTGCCCGTTCGAGGGACACAGGTCCTCGAGGAGGACGACGGCGACACCTGGGCGCAGCCCTACGAGCCCTCGGCCCCCGCGCTGGGCCCGTGGTGAGGCGCCCGGGGCCGCGCGCTGGGTCCCCGACGGACGGGCCCAGAAGGGGACAGAGAGAGGGACTTGGCCTGTGTAGACGTGGGCGTGTGTTTATAATTTTCTTTAAGAAAAAGCGGCAATTCCGGAGCTCGTCTGTGTGTCATAGGATTGAGCAGAAGGGTCAAAATGTGTTGATGCTGCTTGGGCCCGGGCCCGCCCTGGGGAGGGGGGGACATGTGGTTGGATTAAAGGCATCCGTTCATTCGCATATTGATATACGGTTTTGTGTCTATTTTCTAGTTCATAGGAAATGATCTCACCTAGGGCTCATATCCCAGTTTTATTTTTTAAAATATATCTTTATTGATTTCAGAGAGAGGGAGGGAGAGAGAGAGAAACATCAATGGTGAGAGTCAGTGATGAGCCCGCAACCCGGGCCTGCGCGCTGACCGGGAATCGAACCCCGATCTCCCGGATCCTGGGTCGAGGCCCAACCGCTGAGCCACGCCCAGCCCCCCTCCCCCACCTCCCTGTTTTAAATGTCAATTCCACTGACATGACCGTGCAAAACGGCTCATCCCAGGGCTGGGAGAGAGAAAGCACAAGGTGAATCTGGACCGCTTTGTGCCTTCAGGTACAAACATGCTCAGAAACGGACCGGGACACAGCCAAAGGACACGGGAGCTAGGATGCGGAGCCCCGCCCGCCAGTCATGGGACAATTGGGCCCCCAAAGAAAATGACAACAGGAATGACTAATGACAGACACTGCTCAAGGAGGGGTTGAGCAGGTAAATTTCACCAAATGTGCTGAGGGTCAGGTTTCTCAGAGAAAGAAAATACAAAAAATACAGAAGAGGTTCAGGAGAGAGTGAAAGGATGACTCTGAACGCAGGCTTCTTACTCATTCCGTGTAGACAGAGGGAACTCACCTGGCCCTGCATGAGGGGTGTATGTGTGATATAATATTCAGGAAAGGGAAGTTTTATTTTCTATAATCATTTGCATTAGCATGCACATATTTGAGGTCCTATTCACAAATGTTTTTGTAACGTTAAATATATGTTCCTCGATTGTATGCAACCATTACCTACTCCTTTAAGATAATTTTTATGTATTAAATAGGAAAAGGAAACATATAGCTAATACAAAAGGCAATATTAGATTATTTTAAAATAACGAATCATTCCATCAGTGCATTTTAAATAACAGGAAGCCAGGCCTTAAGGTTGGATGGAACCTTATTATGGCAGCATAGTAAGTAGCTAGGAAAATTCCTGGGTAAGTGAACCGGAGAAAATGAGACCAAAAAATTAAACACAGCCAAACAGTTTGGGCAGCTTGCAAACTGCAAGACCTTATCTTCCCCAACCAAGGTACTTGAGAGCAAATGGTTTATACCCTCCTCCCTAACCAGAGAATACACAGCGTAAATCACCCTGGCCTGGGAAAATAAAGAACAAAGACCCAACTAATGCCATTTGTGCCAGCTAAACCCAAGGACAGGTATCACTTGGAAGTTGTTACGCAGGAAAGATAGCTGCTAGAGCATGAGGAGGGGAAGGAGGGAAAAAAGGGAGTTTATCTCACCCACTAAACAAAGAAGTCAGCCATCCTAGGACTTGCCAAACAAGATGACCAGATGGATGGATGTACAAACACCCCAAGATAAGCCATAACAATGTACAGTAGAAGGGGACTTGGAAACCTAGTCTGCTTCCCAAGATATCTAGCAGGGGAGCTTTGAAACCTATAGGGGGAAGGGTATAAAACCCCTTGAACACCCACTAGGTGAGGCGCTCAGACTAGTTGAGTTGCCCGCTTGTGCTTTATGCCAAGTGTATTCTTAATAAATTTGCTTGCTTTGCTTTCTGTCACTCATCTGAAATCTTTCATGTGAGATTGGCAAGAGCCGAGGAAGGGACAGCCCCCACCCCTCCAACTCAGGGGGCTGTCTGGTAACATTAACATTCTGCTACTTATTGTGTGAACCATAAAGACTGTGCTGGAGGCCACCCAGGAGGCCGGACCACTCAGAGTAGACACTTGCCTCCTTCCAGCTCTGCTCCATGACCCTCTGACATGTTTATAAAAATAGCACATGATATATTTAATTTTTCCTACTATAGTAGGAAAAATTCCATGCAGCTATCCCTCAGAACTGTGACAGGTGAATTCAGCACTTAGGTATGGACCCAATCCAGTGTACAAACACAACTGTGATATGTCTGGTTGTGAGGCTTCTGCTTGAGGCAGCCAGGGGACAACTAAAGCACAAAGGCTATCAGAGCTCAGAGAGGACCTTGACCTCAACTGGGAGGGTGGGGGGAACAAATCGAGTTATTATTGGCCCCCACAGGAATCTTACATGCAAGACAAAGATCCCCGTGAATCAGGCACTCCCACATATTGTTGGTGGGCTTATAAACTGGTGAAGCCATTTTGAGGTTAATTTTGGTAATGTCAACCAATTTCTAAATATGAACATCCTCTGAACACAAAAGTTCCACATCTAGGAATCTGTCCTACAGAAATGTTCACACGAGCATCTAAAGATACAGAGGATGTTCACTGTGTCGATGTGAAAGCAGAGGTTGGAAATCATCTACTTGCCACTAGAACAAATAAACAAAATATAGCCTGTTCATACTATGGGGCACTATGGCCCCATAAATTTTTATTGTGTACATCAATTTTTACAGGGAGCATGTATTGCTTTTGCAATTAAAAAAGTTAGTCAATGATTCTTTTCTTTCTGCATCATGTCAATGGGAAACAACCACAAGAAACTCCCTATAAAATATACAATGGAAGCCATCTGGTTGAACAGTCTTAACACTCAGGGGGAGTGACATGACATGTTTTTATGTCTTTTAGAATGTTCAAGTCACTGCCTTTGATTGTCTCTGCAGAATCCTTTATTGTTCCTCGGTAGCATCTTGGGTAGAGCCCATAACGTTCATATAACATTCATTGTTAAATGATCTGTCCAGTTTGCAAACTCTTATCTCATATTGAATTCCAGCCCCCATCAGGTTGGGGACCTGCAGTGAAGAAGGGTCATCCTGCCTCTGGAAACCTCTTCTACCTCCGTCTGACAGGCTCTTTCTGTTCTCTCCGCACTGATTCGAAGAGAGATGCAGCCACAACCTCCCAGTGGCCTCCCCACTGCTCAGTTCCCCCAGTGTTGGCTGAACACCTCACCTCTACTCCATCTGTTCACACAGGACACCCCAATGCTTCTGTGATGCTTGGCCCCTCGCCTGCAGACAGAGTGCTTGGGAAGGATGCAGCAAAGTGGCTCAGTTTGGTCAGCTTTCCAGATGATCTTTGACCCCCAGAAAACTACCATCTGTGTGTGTGTGCCTTGTTGAGTGGGGGTTGGGTGGGCTCTCTCCCAGTTTTCTCTTCCTTTGGGCAGATCAACAACCCTATCAAACAAGATACCAAGCTCCTCTTCTTGCAGAAATCCCCCAAAGTTATATCTGATTCTTTTAGGGTTGGCTTAGGGTAGTGGCAAGTACCCCACCCTCCTCTCCATGAAGGGCAGTAAATTGCTTCTCACCATGAATGTTCCACTCCCCAGGCCTCCAACTGACTCCAGTCTCCTTCCATCTTCTACTCCTAAAAGGAAATCAGCTTATTTTATTTTATTTTATTTTATTTTATTTTATTTTATTTTATTTTATTTTGGTATTGATTTCAGAAGGAGGAACAGCAAGATAGAAACATCAATGATGAGAGAGAAACATGGATTAGCTGCCTCCTGTATGCCCTCTACTGGGGATCAAGCCCACAACCCAGACATGTGCCCTGACCAGGAATCAAACCATGACCTCCTGGTTCATGGGTTGATGCTCAATCACTGAACCACACGGGCAGGGCAGAAATCAGCTCCTTTTTTGCCACTTATTTCACATATTTATTTATTTTATTTATAGCTTATGGTCAATGCAAATCAACTCCATAAAGTGAAAAAGTATTTAAAAAATTAAAGCATAATTATGCAAAAAGCATAAAAGCAGGTTCATAGGCACACATGGCAGCGTGAGATCTGGCAGATATTTCAAAGGACATCACTCGCTTTTCTCTTGAAGGCCTTGGCCACATCAGACACGAGAGTGCCTCAGTGCGTGTTCATGTGAACCAAAATTTATATCTAAAAATGTTTTCCGCATTGAAACTGTTGTAAAAGATACACTTTCCAGAATGAAGTCTCCTCTCAGGTTTCACATCAGTTTCTAAAAAGGACTGATTCAGAAAGTACTCCAAATGTAATTATTCTGATTCTTAAAGGTTAAAGCAAGTATTTTCAGAAAAAAATTAAAAGAATTATTGCAAACTTAATGCTGGTGCCTCCCAGCCTTACTCCAGCATGGGGTCATCATCTCTGGTTTTGCTTGTGCAGCTCTGGGTGGGGCCTGTGCCACCACTCCCACCATTCTCCTTGCTTCCTTCCCAGGCTCCACTGGCACCTCCACCCTGGCTCCAGGCAGCCTTTTGGCTGATGACTGTACCTGCTTTCAAAGTCCTGGCCTGGAACTCCGTCCCAAAGGAGCCAAGGCTCAGGAACACCCCCATTCTGATGAGACTTGGAGGGCTCCTCCTCCAGCCAGCGGACCCCTGCATACTGGCTGCCACAGTCCACATCAGGCTGGGGAACTCTTACTGTCTTTGTCTTTCCCAGCAACAATTTGGAGATTTTGTAGATAAAGGTCCAGAACCACGTCATTGTATCTGTCACTGCTGCTGCCTCCCTGGGTTAGTCTCCAAGCCTCCCCTGGCAGGTGAATTTGGAGACGAGCTAGTCAGCGAGAGACCTTCGAGAACCCTAGGACTGGCAAAAAGAAGCAGCAGGTGAGCTGAGCAGCATGGGGGTGGGGGTGGGGGTGGGGGTGGGGACTGGCTGGAGTCCTCATTGGGCCTGAAACTAGTTTCAGGACGGTGAACCCAAACAAGTTGGGGCCCAGCTCTCATCTGCCTTCTACTAACCTGCGAGCCCACGACCTCATTGTAAGGCCAGGTATGTACTTGCTTTTTAAAACTTTTTAATTGTCACCTTCTTGCTGAACAAGTTGCTCTCAGTAGGTCTAAGAAGTAAGAGAAGGAACCAATAGCATTAAAACTAAGCAAGGCCAACGCAAGGAAATGGGTTAAGTGGAACTGGTCCCTCTGTTGGTGTTTCTGGGAGGAAACCTGAGATGCAGGAGAAAGGGAGTCCACACTTCAGGTTTCTGCTCTGCCATGTGAAGAGCTAGGAAGCATCAGTCTCATCCTTACAACACTGCTGCTTGAAAACTGGAGACAGAGGTGGGTACAGACAATCAGTGTGCCAGGGGCAGAAGCCCAGGAGGAGAAGCCTGCTGCTGGAGCCAGTACCCGCAGGAACGTAAACTGGAGTTAACCAACTGCTGGAGACAGAGCATGGACTAGCTTGAGAGTTCAATCTGGTCCAGTGGGGCCAGTTTTCGTGGGTCCCCACACTTTCTTGAGTTTTACCTGCAAGGGCCTGACCAGGTTCTCACTGTGAAGATTGGAGGAAAACGCCCTCACACTTCCAGCAGGGGCAGAGGGAAAGCCACCACTTTGAAATCCACAGGGCACTCTGTCCTTCCTCCAGCTCTCCGGAACAAAGCCGGCCCCCAGGGAAACGACTTCATCTGACCTGGGAAAGGGTGCTTACCAGCTCCAGCCCCCTTCAGCCCTCCTGTCATATATGGGGCAGGGCACTGAGAATCACTTCTGAAGGCCAGATCCCGGGGCCCAGGCCCAAAAAGAGACTGAGACCTCATCGTAGCACCACAGAATGTTCCCTCCCCAACACCTACCACCGCAGCAGCAGGACCTGCACAATAACAGAGGATTGTGGTAAAAAAAAAAAACACCAAAAAAAAAAAACCCTGCAAGGCTGAGACTCTGTTTAAGAAGGACTTTCTAGGGGAGACAAAAACAAGGACACGAGAGGAAACTGAAATCTTAAACAACTACAGCTGTGGCAAACAATAAACGGTGTCACTCCCGGCCAGATCAACCCAAACCATCACACTAAAGCCAACTCAACTCAGTTCCTATTACCCAATACATCATGCCTGATTTTCAACACAAATTACAATGCATACTAAAAAGGAAGAAAAAACAGTCTGAAGAGAAAAAGGAGACAACAGAACCAAACTCAGATATAACAATAATTTTGGAATGATCAGACCAGGAATTTAAAACAATGATTAATATGCTAAGGGTTGTAATGGAAAAAGTGGACAACATGTAAGAACAGTGCATAATGTAAGCAGAGAGGTTGAAACTCTGAGAAAGAATTTTTAAAATGCTAGAAATCAAACAACTCTATAACAGAAATGCAGAATGCATTTGATGGGCTCGCCAGTTGTCTGGACAGGGCTGGGGAAAGGGTCTCCGAGCTTGAGACTATGGCAATAGAAACTTCCCAAACTGAAATACAAAGAGAAAAAAGGTGAAGGAAAAAATAAAACAAAAACAGAACAGAATATTCAAGAACTGTAGGACAAATACAAAAGGTATAACATGTGCATATAAGAATACCAAAAGGAGTGTTATGCTAAGTGAAATAAGTCAGAGAGAGAAAGACAAATACCATGTGATTTCACTTATATGTGGAATTTAAAGAAAAAAAATAAATGAACAAACAAAACTGAAGCAAACTCATAGATGCAGAGAACATTTTGATGATTGCCAGAGGGGAGAGGAGTTGGGGGCTGGGTAAAAAAGGTGAAGGGATTAATATGTGCAAATTGCCAGTTATAACAACAGTCTTAGAGATGTAAAGTACAGCATAAAGAACACAGTCAATAATATTGTAATAGCTTTGTATGGTGTCAGGTGGGCGCTAGACTTATTGGGAATCACTTCATAAGTTACATAAATGTCTAATCACTACATTGTACACCTGAAACTAATGTAATATTGTATGTCAACTGCAATTGAAAAAAATTTTTGAAGTTATTTTTAAAAAAATTACCAAAAGGAAGGGAAAGAGAGAAGGGAACAAAAGAAGTATTTGAAGTAACAATGGCTAAGATTTTACCTGCATTAATAACAGCAAACTACAAATCCAGGAAGCTCAGAGAACACCAAGTAAGATTAAAAACAACAACAACTAAAAATCTACACCTAGGCCTATCATATTCAAAATTGCACAAAACCAAAGATGAAAAGGAAAATCTTGAAAGAAGCCAGAGGGAAAACATCTTACCTATAGAGAAATAAAGATAAGAATTACATCAGAGTTCCTGTCATACACCATGCAAGCAAGAATTGACTGAGGCGAAACATTTACTGTGGAAAGACAAAACCACCAACCTAGAATTCTCTGCCCACAACAAATAATCCTAAAATTTATGTGGAACCACTAAAGACCCCTAATATCCAAAGCAATCTTGAGAAAGAACAAATTTGGAGGTGTTGTGTTTCCTGATTTCAAACTACATTACAAAGCTATAATAATTAAAACAGTATGACACAGGCAAAAAACAGACACACGGATCAGTGGAACAGAATAGAGAGCCCAGAAATAAACCCTTACTTACATGGTCAATTAACCTATGACAAAGGAAGCACAATATACAACGGAGAAGTCAGAGTCTCTTCAACAAGTGATACTGGAAAAACTGGACAGATAAATGCAAAAAAGTGAAAATGAACCATTCTCTTACAACATATACAAAAATAAACTTAAAATGGATTAAAGACTTAAATGTCAGACATGAAACCATAAAAGTCCTAAATAAAGCATAGAAATGGAACTCTTTGACATCACTCTTAATATTTTTTTGGCTATATCTCCTTGGGCAAAGGCAGCAAAAACGAAAAGAAATAAATGGAAATACATCAAGCTAAAAAGCCTCTGCACAGTAAACCATCAACAAGATGAAAAGACAACCTACTGAACAGAGATATTTGCAAATGGTATATTGAATAAGGTGTTGATATCCAAAATATATAAGGAACTCATACAACTCAGTAAGAAAAAATAAACAAACAATATGATTTTTTAAAATGGGTAGAGGACATGAAGAGATATTTCTCTAAAGAGGACACACAGATGGCCAACAGACATACAAAAGCGTTCAACATCACTCATCGTCAGGGAAATGCAATTCAAAAGCACAATGAGATATCACCTCACACCTATCAGAATGGCTGTTATCAAAAAGTCAACAAATAACATGAGTTGACAAGAATGTAGAGAAAAGGAAACCCTCATGCACTGTTGGTGGAACTGCAGACTGGTGCAGCCACTAGGGAAAACAGAATGAAGATTCCTCAAAAACTTAAAAATAGCCCTAGTCAGTTTGGCTCCATGGTTAGAATGTCTGCCCAGGACTGAAGTGGCCTGGGTTCAGTTCCAGCCAAGGGCACATACCTCGGTTGCAGGCTCAATCCCCGGCTCCGGTCAGCTCGAGAGCGGGAGGCAACCCATCCATGTGTTTCTCACACTGATGTTTCTCTCTTTCTCTCTCTCTCTCTCTCCCTTCCCACTTCCACTCTATCTGAAAAGCAGTGGGGGGAGAAATACCCCCAGGTGAGTATTAAAAATAAAAATAAAAACAAAACTACCTTATAACCCAGCAATTCCGTTTCTGGGGGCCAGACAGCAAAGGCCTGGGGATCATGTGGAGGGAGCAGGTGTTCCCCAAGGGGCAACAGGAAACCATGGGAAATTAGTCAAACTCACAATTCAAATCAGATTTTCACTTTTAACTATTCTTTCAGGATGCAGAAGTTAGAAAACGAACTATCTGGGTATAAAAAGTGAGTGTAGGGAGACAGGTCATTTCTCAGGGCTAGGGAAAAGGGAATGGTGGCTCGGAGGGCGGTGAGAGTAACTCTGAGAGGTGCTGCAAACGGAACCTGAACGCAAGTGAGCCCCAACATCCGGCCCTCCACAGGCAGCCTGCCCCACCACTGCAGGGGAGGGCCACTCCCTTCAGTCCTCCTGCCCTAAAACACAGCGCTGTGTCATCCTTACCCCCTCACCCTCACAGCCCAGCCTGGACTGTCAGCAAATCCTGTCAGCTTTACCTTCCAAATAGACCCAGAGCTGGACCACTTAGGCACCACCATGGGCACCTGGACGGCAGCAGAAGCCCACCCGGCCGGGCTCCCAGCCTGGCCCAGGCCAAACCCACTTCCACAAGCTATCCCATCTCTTGGGCACTGGGCATACAGTGCTCAGCCGCCTCCCAACCTGGCCGAGGCCAAACCCACTTCCACGAGCTATCCCATCTCTTGGGCACTGGGCATACAGTGCTCAGCCGCCTCCCAGCCTGGCCCAGGCCAAACCCACTTCCACGAGCTATCCCATCCCTTGGGCACTGGGCATACAGTGCTCAGCCGCCTCCCAGCCTGGCCCAGGCCAAACCCACTTCGACAGGCTATCCCATCCCTCGGGCACTGGGCATACAGTGCTCAGCCGCCTCCCAGCCTGGCCCAGGCCAAACCCACTTCGACAGGCTATCCCATCCCTCGGGCACTGGGCATACAGTGCCCAGCCGACTGCCCGCCCTGCCTTCAGCCTCTAGAATGAAGCAGGCTCCCCATCGCTTCATTCCCAAACCATTCAGAACGTGCTCTGGCCAACGCAGCCGGACTTACGCTGGGGAACTCAGCTGTTTGGTCCGAGGAACAGCGAAGCAGGTCGCCCAGCTTAAGTAGAGTTTGCATCAGGCCTTGCCCCGGCTATTATCTGGTCACCTTCCCGCCTCCCTGGAGACGCTCACATGGCTTCATGGTCTCGTGGACCCTCAGACCGCGTCCTACCGCATCCGTCTCTGATTGAATTGCTCACTAGGAATTCCGTTTCTGCTCACCCGCATGCTTTGCCCTTAGGCTCGCATCTCCTCCAGACCATGGAGCTGAATGAGGCTGCTGGAGACCTCCCTGCGGAGGCGTCCTGAGCTGCTGCGTGAACCAGCCAGTCACAGGAACAACTGCCTGCTTCTCTCACAGCCCGCTCTGCATCTCCTCCCAAAGCCTCCACCAGAGACTTTCCCAGGCATTTGCTGTTGGTGCGGCAGAAAGGGGAGCCCTGAGCAAACCCACTAAGTGCCAGGCACCGGGGCCAAAGATGAACGCTGCAGAGCTACAGAGAGACAGCTGGAAAGCATCGCAGCTCAGTAGCTGAGGCCCGGAACAGATGCAGTGAGGAAACAGGAGGGGGCGTAGCTTGGGAAGCCCCCACAGCAGGCCGCACTTGGAGCCTGGTCTTCACCCTTTAGGGCCACACTTCAGAATCACCCAAGGGCTTGTCATAAATGCAGTTCTCTGAGCCCCACTCCAGACACTCTGATTCGGGTGGTCTGAAGTGGAGCCCGGGAACCTGAGGGGCCTGGGTGATACCAACTCAGGTGGGCCTGTTTAGAAGCCCTGAGAATCAGCGCTGTGGGGTAGGGAGCAGTCGGCTGATGGTCATTACCACTGCCTGGGAAGGTCTGGAGCCCCAGTACATCTAGCAGTTGGCAGTGGGGGTGGGGGGACTGGAGATGGGTGTGCAAGGAGCGTAGATGGGGCAAACAAGCGAGACCAAAGGGCAGCCATGCGTGACAGAGGCCCCAAGATGACTGTAAAAAGAGGACACTATCCTAGATGTTTACTGGGGGCGAGGGCTCTGTGCACCTTCTAGAGGGACTCAGTGACACCTGGTCTCCTGATCACTTCTCTAGAGCAGATTAATTCTTCCTTCATGTGTCCCTTCCTGGACGTAACAGCCTGGGTGCCCAGTTCTCAGCAGCCAGTGCCAGGCTCTCTCACTTCCTAACTCACTGCTGCCTTACCCCGAGCCCCCGCCAGCTGCTGCTCTTAGAGCTACAAGACAGACAAGCAGAAGATGGTCCTTGGGGGTTGGAGCTAAGGGCTGTGTTTTTCTTTTTCTAACCTGCATGGAGAGTTTCAAAACAAGGAGCAGAAAACTCTTCGAGGAGCCCCCCCGGCCAGATGAGGTCAGAAACTTGCCCGTGTCAAACTCCAGGATGGACCGATTCGCCCTCCATGGGTGATTTTTCTAGGAAAAGCTGTTGGGGAAGATGCTTAGGAGGTGGAAGGTGAGATAAAGAGGACAGCAGGGACTGGGAGTGCAAGAGGAGCCTGTGCTGACAGGAGAACAAATGACCGGGGGCAGTGGGTAGGCCGGAGGCACTGAGTACAGGGAGATGGGAGGGGCTGGAGGCCGGGACGGAAGCTGCTGGGGTGGGCTAGGGAGAGGTCAGGGGACAGGACAGTTTGGTTTTGTACCTTCCTTAGCTCTTACTAAAATTAAAGGGTGGTAAATGGGGGTTTCCCTCAGGAGTTGGTACCTTTCCTTTCTCCGTGTGCCCACCCCTCCACCCCAAGGCCGTAGAAAGCTTTGGAGGCAACTGATGTCAGCACTGGGCTCACCTGCACCGCTGTCTCCCCAGTGGCTTCTGGGAAAGTGACTTCCTGAGCCTACTCCTGATGTACTAAATCAGAACCTCTGGAGGTGTGAGAAGGAAATAGTCTTTTCTGTCAAAGAGATTAGAACAGGTCAAACTGAACAGACGCCCCCCTCAGCATCCTCCATTTCACCGTGGCAGCCCCCATTTGTATTAAGAGTCTGTGCAGGCAGTTGTCCATCCCAAGGGTCCGTTCTGTGCCCCTGTTGTCCAAATCAGGCTGCGGGTTTCGATTGTGATGCCTCACCCTAAACATAGGGCCTGGCACAGTGGCGCTCTCCTTAGGGATGAAAGCCGAGGGGACTCCCGTGCCATGTGCCCGCCTGCCTGACTCGGCAGCTCCGCTCCCTTCTGCAGAAGTAAAGCTTCCCTTGCCCAGTTACTTTCCATTCATTGTGTCTTTATTTGAGGCACAGTCGAAACCTATTCCCAAAAGAGGTAAGCTCCCAAACATACTCCATCAAAAAGCAACCTGGGTGACTTTTAAGTGTGGTCAATCTGAAAAGACTCATGACCAAGGCCCAGAGAGTTTTTCTGGGACTTTCTCGGGGTTCTGACAGTGTGCTGGGGACAGCAGCTGTACAGCAGTCTGCTGCTTCCCAGACAAACCAACCAGTCATCTTGAATTACTCCCCGGGCCCCAGGATTTGAGGAGCAGGCAGAGGTCATCACAAGCAATGGTTCCAAATTTTAGCTGCCTATTAGAATCACAAGGGTGTCGTTTAAAAGTTGCTTTGGTCTACCACAAACCAATCAAATTGAAAGCTCTTAAGAGATTAAACATAGCGATGGACTGAGTGGAAGCTACACTGACACTCTCCCAGAACCAAACTGGAACTACAACTAAAATATACAAAAACCATCCTGAATAATCAACTGAAGACTGGCTGGAGAGCACCCCCATAACCAAGGAGGAAAAGTGGAGACCACACAGAGACTGGTAGGAAGTGTGGAGGCACGAGAGGGCTGGCTGGGCTCCCACAGGCAGCAGCTGAAGTTCCGGAAGGATGTCTCAGCTGTGGGGGTTCCCACTGAGGACTCTGGGGCCTAAACCCCAGGCTGGGCTTCCCAGCCCAGAGCACCAGAACTGAGAAAGGTGCCCACATAAGATCTATCTGAAAAGTGGCTGGGTTTCTGTCTGCCAGGGAGAGGTGGCTGGAACTGCAGGCACCCTCTTAAAGAGCCAATGCACAAAGTTTTGTGTGTAGCCACTCACCTTGGGCTCCGGCAGAGGGAGGGCAGAGTGGACTGGAGCTGTGTGAACAGAATCTGGGGATGTGGGCTCTGGAGATTGAGATGAGAAAACACCCCTCTGGATTCCTGTGCCTAGTCATTCTCCTGTGCAGCAGAGGGCATCTTTCTCAGGCACACATTTTGCTGCTTTTGCCTGAGAGGAAAGCAACTGCCCCACCCTGCTGGAAAACCTCTCACCCTATCCAGTGGAGTTTCTACAGCCTGAGGCTCATTAAGAGAATCAGATTAATCAGCCTGCAGGCAGAAGGAGACCTCAGAGTGCTTTGAGTCTTTGCCTGATCTGCTTCTGGACCCGAGCCTTGGAAAAGCAGACTTTGGTGTGCATCTTGGTCCTGTCCAAACTCACCCAGCCCCAACAGAGGAGACCTCAAGTCAAGGGTTGTTGATAGTTCCAAACAGGGTACTCAGGGCCAGTCACAAACTGCATCTGACTTTGGCCTGCACCAGAGACCATCCAAAAAGACTGAGAGTCCTAGCAGATCTACCTAATACAGAGAAACAAACCCAAACAGGTAGCCAAAACGGGGAGACAAAAAAACAAGCCCCAAATGAAAGAACAAGAGAAGTCTCCAGAAAAAGAGCTAAATGAAATGGAGATAAGCAATCTGTCAGATATAGAGTTCAGAATACTGATTGTAAGGATGCTCAACAGCATGAGAAAAGATACAGAAACTATGAAGGAAGTTAAGAATGACATAGCAGAAATAAAGAATACATTGGAAGGAATAAACAGCAGATTAGAGGAATCTGAGGATCAGATCAGTGAATTAGAAGACAGGGTAGAAAAAATCACTCAAAAAGAAAAAACAATTAAAAAACAGGACAGTCTAAGGGAGCTGTGGGACAACATGAAACATAACAATATTTGCATCATAGGAGTGCCAGAAGAGGTCAAAAGTAAGCAAGGGCTAGAGAACCTGTTTAAAGAAATAATGGCAGAAAATTTCCCTAACCTGGTGAAGGAAAAAGTCACTCAAGTTCTGGAGGCACAGAGAGTGCCAAGCAAGAAGAATCCAAAGAGGCCCATGCCCAGACACATCATAATTAAAATGCCAAGCATTCAAATTACAGAGAGAATCTTAAAGGCAGCTAAAGAAAAGCAATCTGTTACCTACAAAGGAGCTCCCATAAGGCTGTCAGATGATTTCTCATCCGAAACTCTACAGGCCAGAAGGGAATGGCATGATGTATTCACCGTAATGGAAAGCAAGGATCTGAAACCAAGACTATTCTATCCAACAAGGCTATCATTCAAAATAGGTGGTGAAATAAAGAGCTTCACAGACAAAAAAAAAGGCTAAAGGAGTTATTGCCACCAAACCAGCATTGCAGGAAATGTTAAAGGGACGGCTGTAATTAGAAGTAGAAATAGGGAGAGAGAGAAACATAGGCATAAAGAATTAAAATGGCAATAGATAAGTATCTATCCACAATAACCTTAAATGTAAATAAATTAATTGCTCCAATAAAAAGACATAAGGTGGCTGAGTGGATAAGTAAACATGACCCAAATATATGCTGTCTACAAGAGACCCACGTCAGAACAAAAGACTCACACAGGATGAGAGTGAAGGGATGGGAAAAATTTTTCCATGCCAAAAAAAACTGGGCTAGCAATACTCATATCGAACAAAGGAGACTTGAAAATGAAGACCATAATGAGAGACAAGAAAGGTCACTACGTAATACTAAAGGGATCGATCCAACAAGAAGATATGACCCTGATAAATATAAATGCACATATATGCACCCAATATAGGAGCACCTAAGTTTACAAAAAAAACTTCTTGAGGACTTTGAGGGAGAGATCAACAGCAATACAATCATAGTAGGGGACTTTAACACCCCACTAGCTTCACTGCATAGGCCTTCCAGACAAAAAAATCAATGAGGCAACATTGACCCTAAATGATACACTAGATCAGGTGGATTTAATTGACATTTACAGAACATTCCACCCCAAAGCTGCAGAATATACATTCTTCTCAAGTGTGCACAGGACATTCTCAAAGACAGTCCACATGTTAGGACACAAAACAAGTCTCTCAACGCAATTTACAATAGCTAAGATCTTGAAACAGCCCAGGTGCCCATCAGTAGATAAGTGGATAAAAAAACTGTGGCACATTTACACCATGGTATAGTATGCAGCTATAAAAAGGAAGGATCTCTGATCCTTTGGGACAGCATGGAGGGACCTGGAGGGTATTATGCTAAGTGAAATAAGCCAGTCAGAGAAAGACAAGTATCACATGATCTCACTCATATGTGGAATGAAATAAACAAAATAAACTGATGAACAAAATAAATACAGAGACATAGAAGCATGGGACAGACTGAGGGATCTCAGAGGGAAGGTGAGGGTGGGGGAGTGGGTGGGGAGAGATTAATCAAAGAACTTATATGTTTATAAGCATAACCCATGTACACAGACATTGGTATGGGGAAGGCTTGGGGCAGGGGTGAATGTGGGGTAGAAGGTATCAATGGGGGAAAAAGAGGGACATCTTTCAACAATATGCATAAATTTTTAAAAAGAAAAAAAGCCCTCAGTTGCAACACAGATCAAAGCACTAAAGGCTTGCAGGTAACTAATGGGCAGCTCAGGAGGAACCTTGGCACCAAAGCAGGGATCCCACCCTCTTTGTACCGTAGACTCCTTCTCAGAATAATTTTTAAAAACACAAATACATAGAAAATACAAAGAAAAGCCATTATGTTAACATACAGTAATCAAAAATTAAAACGTACTTTATTAAGTGGGCCAATTTTCTATGTCAAAAATGATCTAACAGTAATTTCAACCAGATATGATACTGTACTTATTATACAGTAAATAACAAGATATAGCAGTGGATCTAATAAATGATATAATTTCAAGAAACTGATAATATTTCAAGGTGTCTGCAACAGTTGCAATGTAATCTGCAACAGCTGGAGTTTCTTTTGGTGACAAGTCACAGCATTATGGTGATTTGTTGCTTCCATTCATAACGTCCAGAGAGCATTGCCCTCTGCTGGCCTTTGTTATGAATATAAACCCTCAGGCCCCACCCCAGATGGGCTGTATCTCTGTTCTTCTATAACAACAGCCAGCTCCACCCCCTCCCCATCTCAAGTAGAATGTTTTTCAATCTGTGAGAATTTAATAAGTGGAAAGGTATCTCATGTTAAAAAATCAATAAACATACTAGCTTTTTATTTTTTGTGTGTAGAGTTCAAAGAACTGAATGCCTTCTTCTCATATGCAGACGTATCTCATTTTATTGCATACTATCTTTTTCCATCTTTATTGTCCATTTCTGTTTCTTCCACAAATTGGGGAAGTTCAGGCATTTCATCCATGTTTCTGTGAATGTATATGTCTCTAGCAGCTCTCTTTAGATATTGGGATTATTAATCAACGTCTGCCTTTTCTTCAAAGGTTGACAATATTGAGAAGAAAAATGGTGGTGGAGTAGGTGAAAGCAACACACACCTCCTCCTGGTGCCGAACCAGAGTTAGACCTAAAATTTAGAGCAATTAACCTGAATTAAAAACAGAAGGACACATGAACAGGAGAATTATATCCAAGGATTGAAAAAACGAAGCTACACAGAGAATGGTAAGAAGGGCGGAGACACAAGAAGGGCTAGTCCCTATACCAGGGGGCAGCTGCTGTGAAGTCAGAGAACTATCCCAGCTGCAAAAGCCCCCAATCCCCGCCACCAGAGGAAGTTTGTGTCTCAATATCATGCTGGGACCCCCAAACCAGAGCACCAGGGCCAGGAAGAAGAGCCTGCATAATATTTAGCAGCAAAAATAAATGGGGACTTTGTCTACTGGAAAGAGAAGGGAGCCTGGTTGAATCCCCAGTGAACTCTTTAAGAGCCAGCACACAGGGGCTCACTCTCAGGCACACACCCAGGGCTCTGGTAGAAGGAGGCTCAGGGCATATGGAAGCCATAGAGAGAAGACCTGGGTGGGATAGCTCCAGAGAGCTAAAAGGTAGGCTACTGAGGCGGTCCTGAGCCAACATCCCACACAGCCCTCAGGTACCACCTCCCAGGGTCCAGCACTTCTATTCTTACAGCACCAGCTGGAGAAGGTGCACTAACCTGTCCTCCAAATACTGATGACACCACCCTGCCATGCTTGAGTCCAGCATAGAGGACAGTTGGCTGCACCCAAGAGGGACCTGAGGTGCACTCTTTTTTGGGAGAAACTATAGGTGGTCTTAGACAAGCACTGAACTGAGTGGCTTGGTAATAGGAGTCAATCTTTCCCCCTCCCACTGGTTAGGTAGGCGCCATCCCTAGTGGGAGGTGCCCTGGTCGGTGCCTCAGGCCATGGTCAGCTGTGTAGCTGGGGAGAAACGTGGAATTTCAAGCCTCCCTTCAGGATCTGTAGTGGGGTGCCACCAAGCTAGAAGGCAAGTGGCCAGCTCCCCTCCATAGGAGGGCTGAGGGCTGCACCACCCCCAAAAAAGGCCTGCCTGGATTTGCATTCCCAAAATCTGCTGGCGCTGCTGGCCAAGTGCAGTCCCACAGAGGGAAGGAAGTGCAAATCAGAACAGGGACATCTGGAGCCACCCCCTTAGAGGTCTCCATCAGGATCTCTGGCAGTGAGCTGCAGAGATAGAAGGGGGTGACAAGTTCTCTCCCCTCCCAAGAGCCAGTGCCACCCTAAGCAGAGGGGCAGCCTTGATCTATTCCTCCAGGCTCCACCTGCACTCTTCTGCTGGTGCAGCTGCACAAGAGAAGAGGAACACAACTCAAAACTGGTATATGGGGCGCGACCCCCTCGGTGCCTCCCTACAGGGTCTCTGGCCAGGCAGCACTGAGCTAGAAGACACATAGCTAGCTCCCCTCTCAAGGACCAAGGGCCCACTCTACCCTAATCAAAGGGCAGATTGCATTTGCCTTCCCAACTCCTGCTGGCCCAATCCTGCTGAACTCATTTCCCTGGTGTGAAAGTCAGTCCCAACCATGAACAGGCCAAGGGCAATCAACCCTCAATTACAACAAGATGGCCACATAACCCACACAAGGAACATTCCTAGAGTATTCAGCTCAGGAGATCAGGAAGACTACACCACTGAGTCCCACAGGATACTTACTACATAAGGCCACTTTATGAGGACTGGGAGTCATAGTAGTTCTATCTAACACATAGAAACAAACACAAAGAGGCAGGTAAAATGGGGTGACAAAGACATAACCCCCAAATGAAAGAAAAGAAAAAATCTCCAGAAAAATAACTAAATGAAATGTAAGCAAGCAATTTATCAGACACAGAGTTCAAAATGATGGTTATAAGGATGCTCAACCAGCTTAGTGAGAACTACAAGGAACTTAATGAGAATGACAAAACGTCATAGAACTACATAAACATGAAAAGGAGCATAGAAACTATGAATAAGAACCAGTGGGGAATGAAGAATACCATATCTGACATCAAGAATACACTGGAAGGAATTAAAAGTAGGCTGGCAAAGTGGAGGAATGAATCAGCGATTTGGAAGACAAGGTAGAAAAAAACACCCAGACAGGGCAACAAAAAGAAAAAAGAATGAAAATAGTTTAAGGAAACACTGGGACAGCATGAAACATAACAATATCTGCATAATAGTGGTACTAGAAGGAGAAAAAAGTGAGCAAGGGACAGAGAACCTGTTTGAAGGAATAATCACAGGAAACTTCCTTAACCTGGTGAAAGAAAAAGTTACACACATTCAGGGAGTACAGAGTCCCAATCAAGATAAACCCAAAGAGACCCACACCAAACACATTATAATTAAAATGGCCGAGGCTAAAGACAAAGAGAGAATTTTTTATATATCTTCATTGATTTCAGAGAGAGAAAGGGAGTGGGAGAGAGAGACAGAAACATCAATGATGAAAGAGTCATTGATCAGCTGCCTCCTGCACGTCCGCCACTGGGGATCGAGCCAGCAACCCGGCCATATGCCCTGACTGTGAATCGAACCGTGTTCTTCTGGATCATAGGTTGATGCTCAACTGCTGAGCCATGCCAGCCTGGCCAAAGAGAGAATCTTAAAGGTAGCAAGAGAGACACCTACAAGGGAGCTCCCATAAGGCTGTCAGAAGATGTCCCCACAAAAACACTCCAGGCCAGAGGGATTGGCATGAAGTATTGAAAGTAATGAAAAGCAAGAACCTGCAACCAACACTGCTCTATACAGCAAAGTTCTCATTTAAAACAGAGGCAAAATAAAGAGTTTCCCAGACAAAAGAAGACTAAAGGAGTTCAGTACTGCCAAACCAGCATTGCAAGGAATGCTAAGGGACTGTTTAAGAAGAAGAAATAGAGAGAGAAAGGAACATAGGCATAAAGAAAAAATGGTATTAAATAAGTACATATCAATAACAACCTTAAATGTAAATGAATTAAATGCTCCAGTTAAAAGATATAGGGTAGCTGAATGGATAAGAAAACATGACCCATATATATATGCTGTCTACAAAAGACCCACCTCGGAACAAAAGACTCACACAGGATAAAAGTAAAGGGATGGAAAATTTTTTTGTACAAATGGGAAAAAAAAAAAAAAGCTGAGGTAACAATACTCATATCTGACTAAATAGACTTCAAACTGAAGGCCACTTCATAATACTAAAGGGATTGGTACAACAAGAGGATATAACTCTGGTAAACACATATGCACCCAATACAGGAGCACCTAAATATATAAAAAAGACTTCTAGATTACTTTAAGGAAGAAATCAACAGCAATACAATCATAGTAGGGGACTTTAATGTCCCACTAACATCACTGGTTAGATCTTCTAGACAAAAAATCAACAAGGAAACAGTGATCCTAAATGACACACTAGATCAGATGGACTTAAGTGGCATTTATAGAACATTTCACCTCAAAGCTGCAGAATATACATTCTTATCAAGTACACATGGGACATTCTCAAAGATAGACCACAGGTTAGGACACAAAACCAGTCTCTACAAATTCAAGAAGATTGAAATAATATTAAGTATCTTCTTGGATCACAATGGCATGAAACTAGAAATCAACTACAACAAAAACACCCAAAATCATTCAAACACATGGAGTCTAAATAGCATGCCATTAAACAATGAATGCGTTACCAAAGAGATCAAGGAAGAAATAAAAAACTTCCTGGAAATAAATGAAAATGAACACCCAACAACCAAAAATCTATGGGACACAGCAAAAGCACTCCTGAGAGTTCATAGCACTACAGGCCTACTTCGAGAAACAAGAAAAATTTATAATAAACTATCTAACCCTAAGACTTAAAGAATTAGAAAGAGAACAACAAGAAAAGCCCAAAGTAAGTAGAAGGAGGGAAATAATCAAGATCAGAGCAGAAGTAAATGGCATAGAGACTAAACAGGCAGTAGAAAAGATCAATGAAACCAAGAGCTGGTTCTTTGAAAAGATAAACAAGATTGATGAAACTCTAGCCAGACTCATCAAAAAAAGAAGAGAGAGGACCCAAATAAATAAAATCAGAAACAAAAGAGGTGAAGTAACAACTGACACAACAGAAATACAAAGGAGTGTAAGAAAATACTATGAACAACTATATGCCACCAAGCTGGACAACCTGGATGAAATGGACAAATTCCTAGAAAAATGCAGCCTGCCAAAACTCAATCTGCAAGAGTTGGAAACCTGAATAGACTGATGACTGCTGATGGGTTTGAGGCAGTAATCAAGAGACTCCCAGCACACACAAGCCCTGGTCCGGATGGCTTCACAGGGGAGTTTTACCAAACATTCAAAGAAGAACTAGCACCTATCCTCCTCAACCTATTCCAAAAAATCCAAGAGGAAGGAACACTTCCAAGCTCTTTTTACAAGGCCAGCATCATCCTAATTTCAAAACCAGATAAAGACACTACAAAGAAACAGAATTACAGGCCAATATCCCCTATGAACATAGATGCTAAAATCCTCAACAAAATATTACCAAATCGGATCCAGCATATATTATTAAAAAGATCATACACTATGACGAAGTGTGTTTTATTCCGAGATGCATGGCTGGTACAATATTTGCAAGTCAATAAATGTGATACATCACATAAACAAATTGAAAGACAAAAATCACATGATCATATCAATAGACACAGGGAAAGCATTCAACAAAACCCAGCACCCATTTATGATAAAAACTCTCAGCAAAGTGGGAATAGAGGGCTCATACTTCAACATAATAAAGGCCATATATCACAAACCTACAGCCAACATCATAATCAATGGGCAAAAACTAAAACCATTTCCCCTAAGAAGAGGAACCAGACAGGGGTGTCCGCTTTCACCACTCTTATTCAACATAGTATTGAAGTCCTAGCCACAGCCATCAGACAAGAAGAAAACATAAAAGGCATCCAAATTGGAAAGGAGGAAGTAAAACTCATTATTTGCAGATGACATGATATTGTACGTAGAAAATCTTAGACTCCACCATAAAACTACTAGATTTAATAAATGAATTCAACAAGGTAGCAGGATACAAAATTAATACCCAGAAATTGATGGCATTTTTATACACCAATAATGTACTCCCAGAAAGAGAAACTAAAAAACAATCGCATTTATCATTGTAACAAAAAAACTAAGGTACTTAAGAATAAACTTAACCAAGGAGGTAAGACTGCTGTACTCGGAAAACTACAGGACGTTGCAAAAAGAGATCGAGGAAGATATAAACAAGTGGAAGAATATACCATGTTCATGAATTGGAAGAATTAACATCATTGAAAAGCCCATACTATCCAAAGCAATGTATAAATTCAATGCAATCCCTATTAAAATACCAACAGCATATTTCACAGATCTAGAACAAACACTTCAAAAATGTATAAGGAACCAAAAAGGACCCTGAATAGCTGCAGCAATCTTGAGAAGGAAGAACAAAGTTGGAGGGATCACAATACCAGATATCAAGTTATACTACAAAGCCACTGTAATCAAAACAGTCTGGTACTGGCACAAGGACAGACATATCGATCAGTGGAACAGAACCGAGAATCCAGAAATCAACCCACGCCATTATGGTCAATTAATATTTGACAAAGGAGGCAAGAGCATACATTGGAGTAAAGACAGTCTCTTTAATAAATGAGGTTGGGAAAATTGAACAGGTACATGCAAAAAAATGAAACTAGACCACCAACTTAGACAAAAATAAACTCAAAATGGATACAAGACTTAAATGTAAGACGTGAAACCATAAAAATCCTAAAATGTAGGCAGCAAAATCTCAGGCATCTCTCGTAAAAATACATTTGCCGATACATCTCCTAGGGCAAGAGAAACAAAGGAAAAAATAAACAAATGGGACTACATCAAAATAAAAAGCTTCTGAACAAAACTAAAAGGGAGCCCACTGTATGGGAGAATATATTTGCCAGTGATACATCTGATAAGGGATTATTCTCCAAAATATATGAAAAACGAATACAACTCTATAACAAGAAGACAAATAATCCAATTAAAAACTGGGCAAAGGACCCAAATAGGCACTTCTCCAAAGAGGACATGCAGATGGCCAAGAGGCATATGAAAAAACGCTCAATCACTAATCATCAGAGATGCAAATTAAAACCACAATGAGGTATCACCTCACAGCTGTCAGAATGGCTCCATCAACAAATCGTCAAAGGACAAGTGCTGGCGAGGGTGTGGAGAAAAGGGACCCTAGTACACTGCTGGTGGGAATGCAGACTGGTGCAGCCACTATGGGAAACAGTATGGAGTTTGCTCAAAAAATTAAAAATTGACCTACCATTTGACCCAGTGATCCCACTTTTAGGAATATATCCTAAGAAACCTGAAATACCAATCAGAAGGAACTTACGCACCCCTGTGTTCATAGCAGCGCAATTTCCAATAGCTAAGGTCTGGAAACAGCCCAGGTGCCCATCAGTAGATGAGTGGATAAAAAAGCTGTGGGACATTTACTCCATGGAATACTACGCAGCTTTGAAAAAGAAGGATCTCTTACCTTTTGGGACAGCATGGATGGAACTGGAGAGTATTATGCTAAGTGAAATAAGCCAGTCAGAGAAAGACAAATACCACATGATCTCACTTATATGTGGAATCTAATGAACAAAATAAACTGAGGAAAAAAATAGATCAGAGACACAGAAGCATGGACCAGACTGAGGGATCTCAGAGGGAAGGCAGAGGTGGGGGAGTGGATGGGAAGAGATTAATCAAAGAACTTATATGCATAACCCATGGACACAGACATTGGTATGGGGAAGGCCTGGGGGGTGAATGCGGGGTGGAAGGTATCAAGGCAGGAAAAAGGGGTACATCTGTAATACTTTCAACAATAAAGATAAGTTTTTTAAAAAGAAAAGAAGCCTAAGGAATCCCAAACAAGATAAACTCAAAGAAATCATGCCTAAACACATCAAAAAAGAAAACTGCTGAATTCTGTTGTTGACATAAGAAATAACCAAACCTGTAGAGAATTTTTATGAGTTTATTTGAGCAAAACTTACAACATATGTTAAGAAGCAAAATTTCAGACTCTCCGGAGAATTACAGTTTTGCAGCTTAATTTATACATTAAAATCAAAGAAGGAGACATAAGGAAGGTGCATGAAATCCATTGGTGGTAGATTAAGGGGGCAGGAGAAAATAAAGGCTAGGGGGGGTGGAATTAGCTAGGTTTGGAGAAATGTCAAAATGGAGAAACAATACTTCTTTTACATTGGTGAGGTAAAAGATAGTTAACATTTAATATTTACAGCACATAGAGATGCTATGTGGGCAACAAGATAGCAATGAGGGGCTCTGTGGTCTCATGCTTGGTGGGCTTGGGCTCTGGTGCTGGGCATTGTGCCTTCCAGGGGTAGGAAAAGAAAATTCGTCTGACATTTCAAAGGTATGTTAGCCCAGATGCATAAGAACAATGGTTAGGGCTCACGTCCTTTGCTAAGGGAGCTATAGGCCTGGGACGTGATACCCCCCCCAACCCCCTCCCCCACCACCCAGTTAGAATTTTGTGACTTGACCATCCTGTGTAAGTTGCTTTTGGTCACTAAGCTTATCAAGCCTGTAATGTCAGGCTTGCCATGTAGTCCCCTGAGCTTGTCAGGTTTATTGCATAGCCCCTTTTTCATTCACGATGTTCCATTGGTTTATTGTTGACTTGAGTGAAAAAAAAAAAAAACACCCAAAAAGTTTTGTGTAATTTCTGAAGAATTGGCATGAAGAAAACTGCTGAAACAACCCAGATTTTGCAGGCATTGCAGAGTTACAGCATGCCTCACAGCTGACTGCTGACTGGCGGGGTTTTGGTTGCTTGGTTGGTTTTTGTTTTGGGTGGTTTTTTGTTTTTTTTTGAGAAATGTAAAAACTGAATCATTTGTTGATGGGCTCAGCCAGCCCATCCAGGGCAGAACCCAGCCCCACGTTTGTGACAGTCTCCAGCCACGCAGTTTACCCAGGAGAAAAAAGACTCACTGTCTCAAGACTAGCTGTGAGCTTTCTCCCCTCTCTTCTTTTCCTTTTATAAACCCTATTTTTGCCTTTATTCAAGAAAATCAGCCAGTTGATTGGTCTGTGTCATACTCATGGACAATCTCAGCAAGTGAGTCTTCAGCTACTCCCTTGACCCTTCACACAGTCCCTCATTTTATTTTATTTTATTTATTTTTAAATTTTATTTTTGTTTAAAATATTACAGATGTGCAGCCCCTCGTTTTAAATGGTTGCTGTAATTACTTAGACCGCCGGCCGTCTGTGGATAAAAGTCAAAGGCTCTTTTAAAGTCACCTGGAGTTTTTTAGAAGGCGCTGTGACAACTACCCAAGTATGTTTACATGAGCTTCTTCAGTTTCTTTCTTTCCTTCCTTTCTTTTTTCGGTTAATTTGGTTTAAAATTCCATACAAAAAATTTTCCTGAGGCTGCTGGCGACGTTGCGGACCCTGGAAAGAGACACCCAGGCGGACCCCAGCGACGAGGCAGGGTTGCCACGCGGCTAAGGCGCTGGGCCGAGACTTCAGGTCCCGGGGAGGCGCGGGCCGGATCCGCCGCCGAGCTGCTGCAGCGCCGTCCGTCCTCGGGTTTTTTCCTCTGGGCCGCAGAGGAAGGACCACGTGCAGCTGAAGCCCAGCGGGAGGCGCTGCCCGCGCTCCATAGGGCTCCGCTCACGGCTAGAGGCTGGTCTGCGCGCGGGGACCGTGACCAACAGCTAGGGGGCGGAAGGCCTTCGCAGGCGCGGGTGGCTGAAGGGTGTGACGCCGCTTCCCCTGCGCGGCCGCACATCGCTGCAGCCAGGCGGGGATGGAGACGCGAAGTCCTGGATAGTCTGTAGGGCTCCAAACCTAACGGAACGGAACAAATTTCCAGGGGCGAGGAGAAAAAGAGAGGCGCTTACAAGGCCTGTTTCCGCCCGGTTTCGAACCGGGGACCTTTCGCGTGTTAGGCGAACGTGATAACCACTACACTACGGAAACCCGCAAGCGGGCCCCCCAGTTCCATTATTAACTGCTGCCAAAGCCCACAGCGGCCACGGCGTTGCTGAAGCCGGGGCTCCTGCAATTCTGTGAGGGCGAAAAGGATGGGCCCCACGGCCGACGGAATCGCACGCGGGGGTCCTGCGCTCGGCCTCCCACGACCACTCCGGGTTCCGGGGCCCCTTGCGCACCCTTCTGCGTGCTTTGCTTCCGGACACCCAGCTCTCCTGCTGCTCTTCTGGATCCCCGTGCAGAACCCAAACTGTCCATATCACAAGAAATTTTGCTGTGTATGAAAACGAATGGGCTCGTCCGGGATTTGAACCCGGGACCTCTCGCACCCAAAGCGAGAATCATACCCCTAGACCAACGAGCCAGCTGCTAGCTTACATCGCCCAGTAGGCCTTAATCTGATTCTCTGTGTAGTCATCGCACCGCCAGGGGAGCGGAGCTCTGTTTCTGGTGTATTGGAGCCCCTCGGGTTCCGGAGTTCCCCGGGCTCGTCCTGTCGCTCTCAGCCGTCTCCGCGCTCGCGGTTAACTCAGTGGCGCGTAGCTCCGCAGAGCAAACGCTCCGCCCCGCTCGGCCGCCCTGAGACGCCCTAGAATCCGAATGCGCTCAGATTGCTCGGGCTACTCAGGCCCAGAAACGGGCATCCTTTCGCTTTTGGAGACTGGAGGCCCCTCCCAAGGGAGCCCACATAAAGCGCAAGTCTGGAGGCCCAGGGACAGGACGCAGAGGCCGAGAGAGCGGGGGATCTCCTGGAGAGAACCCGGCGCCGGGCTCGGCGGGAGGCGGGACGAACTGGGTTCTCGGCCGCGACAGGGGAAATGAAACTGGGGGTAGCCTCTTGAGATGGGCTGCCTGGTAAAGGGGAGGGGACTTTTCTTTATCATCTTATGAAAATATTTTAAAAACAACACATACTTATTTGCAAAGTGTTCAGGAAATGCAGGGAAGTGTAGGGCAGAAATGCGGTGGCCCGGGGCCTCGCTCCGGGAGGCTGGCAGCGGTGCGCGCGCCCGCGGCTCCAGGCGGGTGCGGGGCCTCCGCGCCCCCGGGGCCGCCCTGGAGCCGTCCGCACCCGGAGAACCAGAGGCTGCGCGGGCGCTCTCCCCATCCCTCGGCTCGGGCCAGCTCTTCCCAAAGAACTTAACTGCACTGGTTGTTTAGGAGTAAAACAGCGATCCTGACACCCTGCTGTAAAGTTCACAAAATACAGAGCTGGCCCAAAGGTTTATTTTTGTGTCTCCAGCTGGCTGTTACAAAACAGTGTGGGGGACGCGAGGTGGTTACCTCCTCCGAGGGAAGGGGTGCTCATTGGTTCCACTGCCACCACCCGCGCCCTCGCGCAGCCCTCGGAGCTGCCCCTCGCTGCGCCCGCTCCGGCCTCCTCGGGGGCCGCGCCCCTCCCGCGCGCGGAGGGTCAGGTGGGCGCTCCGCGGCTCTCGGCGGCCCCGCGGCCCGGGGTGGCTCCCGCCCCCGCGTCGTAAGCATTAGCTTCTCTTCTCTATGGAATTATTTAACGAAAAGTGCAAACAAACGCCCACATCCGTCACATCCGGACCTAAAGGCTGTAAACTTGTCACATTTCGCTTCCAGTCTTTCTTTTTTAACCATTCAGGTTTTTCTTTTAAACACCAAATAAAAAACCCACACAGCTAATACATGCTGACCTTTGAGCTTTGATTTATTGGTTCATGCTGTTCACAAAGTCAAGTGTATAAATGAGCCTAAGTCCCCAGCGAGCAATGGACGGGGCGCGGCCCCACGGGCAGAGCCAGGCGCGTCGGGGGTCTCGGGCGCCCATCCGCCGCGGCCTTCGCGGGCAGCACCCACGGGGAGGCCTTGGCAGAGGCGACCGCGCCCCGCCGCGCCACCCAGACGCAGGAGCCGTCTCTCCAGCCAGAGTGGCCTTGAGCTAGTCGCAGCCTCGCGTGGGGACACCGCGGACTCCAGGCAGCGCTCTAGCGCCGCTGGGGGTTAGAACACGGAGCCAAGGCCCTGGCCAGGTGACAGCTGGTTGGAGCGCCCTCCCGTGCCGTGCGCCCAAAGGCTGCAGGTTCCATCCCCGGGCCGGGCACATCTCCGGGAGGGGCCGGTGCTGGAGGCAGCCGATCAGTCTCTCTCTCTCCCTCTCTCCCCCTCCCCCTCCCCTCCCTCTATTTCTAAAATCAATAAAAACATATCCTCAGGGGAGGGAGGAAACAGAACCCGGGCCGGTGCACCGGAGGAGGGAACCACTCACGGAAACCAGCGTCGCTGTGGGAGGAGGCGGTGAATGGAGTTGGCGGGGTGCGTGGAGCAGGGGCACCCGCTTCCCTCCCCGACTTCGGCGCCCGGGGCTCCTGAGATGCCTGCGGCACCCGAAGGCCGCCTCTCTATAGGAGCCAGGCCGCGGGGGCCAGCGGGGAGTGACACCGGGACTTTAGTCGCCCTTCCAACTAAAACAGCAGGTCCCGAGGGGGCGGGAGGGGCGCGGCCAGGGGTTCTCCACGCAACTGGGGAGAAAGGAAGGCGAGGGCGAGCCCCGGCCCCTCCCGGGAACGGTACGGGAAGAGTCTCCACGAACTCGCCGTCGTGCACGCAGGAGTCACGCGAGGGATCGCGGGGCGCAAAGGGGAGCGGGGCCCGTGGCACCTGCGCTCACAAGGCCACGGCCGGCGCGGCGGGGGCGGCTCTTCCAGAACCGAGCGGCCGAGCGCGGGGCCGTCGGGCGGCTGACACCCGCGGGGCAAAGAGCCGGCAGCCCCGCCGGGGGCCGGCCTCCCAGGGAGCCGGGGCGCGGGTTGGTTTGCGCGTCTCACGCGTTTCTGCCCCTCAGTTTAAGAAAAATGTGGAGCGAAAGCCCAAGCGAGGCCCCAGCGAGATTTGAACTCGCGACCCCTGGTTTACAAGACCAGTGCTCTAACCCCTGAGCTATAGGGCCCACAGTAAGCCTGCCTCCCGCCTGCCACTAGTTGACGCCGCGACGGGCTCCGCGAAGACACCAGGCGAACAGAACCGGGCCGGCGTCCTGGCCCCGAAGGGCCCGTCGGGCCGCCGCCGCTCAGCCCGCGGCGTCTGGAGGCGTCGGTGCCGCGCCGGAGCGGCGAGGGCGCGCGGACCCGGGCGGGGCCTCGGGTGGGCCGGGCGGGGGGCGGGGTAGGGGGAGAGTCGGGAGGAATCAGAGGCTGACGGCGGTGGGGAAATCACAGTAATTCAGCGTCATGAAGCGCGGGGCCGCGGGCTGGGGCAGGGCGGGGCCCCCAGCCCCTACCGCACCTGTAGGCAATCAGGACGAGACAGCCCTTGGACTCGAGGAGCAGGTTCTGCCAGGGCCCTCAAAGGGCTCGCGGAGTTGAGGGCACGGGGAGAGGGTGAGAGCCCAGGTGCCCGACAGGAGCCCCAGCCCGGCAATGCCCAGAAAGTGGCGGCTGCAGGGCTGCCCTGGCTCCGGGCTTGAGCATCGACCTGAGATCCAGGAGATCCAGGTTTGATTCCCCCGTTCAGGGAACACGCCCAGGTTGCCGGCTGGATCCTCAGCTGGGGGCTGCAGGAGGCAGCAGATCAATGACTCTCATTGATGTTTCTTTCTCTCTCCCCCTCTAAAATCAATAAAAATATATATTTTTTTAAAAGTTGCACCTGTAGGTAGGTGGTGGGCGTTGGCCTGCTTGCCCAACCTGCCCTATGGTCCCTGCAAGGCCAGATGACTTGGGTCACTGGATTGCCTGGCCAAAAGCAGGCCCCTAGGTGACCTCCTCTCTGGATAGTGAGTAGCGGTGTGAGTCTGCTGGCAAAGACCTGGGTTCTCACAGCTCTACAGCTCACAAGGATCTGGGACTAATAGTTGGAGTCAGATGGACCCAAGTTAGGCCAGTCATTGCTCTAAGAGTCCCAGAGATCTCAAAGATCTCAGAGATCTTATGCTGCCCAAAGGATGGGAGAGAAAAATGCATACATGCGCACATACTCACACCAGCATTATGACATCCAAAGTCACCCCACTGCACTGGTGGCCAAAAGAGAACATCTCTCTCGCCCTCCATGTGCAGCTATTAACTGTTGTTACATCTCTTCAGATATATAGATATCTATGTTGTTATTCTACAAACTCTGATAGACACACAAACACAAAAACTGAAAATATTTTTCAGTCCCCAGACCTGGCCCTACAGGGCCTCCACCAGTCACCCTATCTTCTGTGACCTGTAACATGTTACAATACTTCAGCACAGTTGCTAGATGACATAAAGGGTAGTTGTGACACTTGATTCAAAAGCCATGGGTTTTCATCGTGAAAATCAATAGTAGTCAACTGTCTTGATTGGCTCCAGTGTTCTAGAGCTACACTCTGTGTATGAAGAGGGCACAGAACTCACCTTCTGGAATGCTGCTGTGAGCTAGACTCTTAAATGTCCCCGACCTGTAGGACACTGGATTCTGACTGCCTGTTGCTGTGTGCTCTGGGTCCACCTCTAGAACAATGCCATGCCTGCTCTAACAAGAACCCTGTATACAAAGTGTGCTTGAAGCATCTCAAGGAACTGAGTACAGAAGCTCCATGACTCTTGCAGACCAGACTATCTGACTATCACCATCCCTGCATCTGTCTAAACAACCTGGGTAGGACAGAATTAGGTCTGAAACTGGCTTTCATCTAGCCAGGCAGCCTACGCGTAGGGTTGGAAACCTACGGCCATCACCTAAATATGGGGTGGCTGATATTTCACAAGAAATCAATAATAGGGTATGACCTAATTGATCTAGGTCAGTTTCAATACCTAAACCCTATGCATGTGCTCATACATACCCTCTGCAAGATCCACACACCCCTCTGCCCTGGCAATCTGATATAAACACGTGTGCACATTTCTCACACACAGCACACATGCTTGCTTGTCTGGCAGAAATCCTTGCTCATACTTGTGCTCTTGCACTCAGACTGGGTAAGTCAAGAATGAGCTAAGCCACTGTAGAAATGAACTCATCGTCTGTATTTCCATCTCCATCCCCCTTTCCTGGGGAGCACTAAGCAAGGAACAGCCCACCACGACCCTCCCAGAAGCCCAGCCTGACAGATGCTGGGGAACAATTAGCCAGGGTGATAGCCACCAGGGCTCAGGCTGAGCTGGTTTTGGCACCAGGGTCCTCCGCTGTTAGCATACATTTGGCAGGTTCCAGAAACAATCTGTCAGGTGCATGTTTGTGCTCTGGGTTTCCATGCTGGTGTTAGTTGCATCTGTAAAATTGTGAGTACTCTCATGTTTCAAAATTCCAAAACCTTTAGTTTCCTTACCCAGGGAGACTGTACTTTGGCACTTGAGAGGGGTTTAGGCATCTGTGAGAACATGTGGCTGTCACTGTGGCCAAGGATGTACATACATATCACTCTGTATCATCAGTTTATGGATGTTAGAGGGTAGCCATGCCTATATATTGTCCGGGGCTTTTCCCTCGTGTACAGGTCAAGGGTCTCTTTCCAGTTCTGGCCCAGAATGTCCTTTGAGCTAGCACAGTGCTCCTCCCTGAGTAGATGATTTGATTAGGCCAGCTGGATTCAGGTCTCTGAAGGCAGAGCTGGCTGCTGACAAGAAGGCAAAACAGAAGTGATCATGAACCTGGCTGGCCTGGCCCCAAAATGTGCCCCTTGCAACTGAGGACAACACAGGGCCAGGGTGTGGTGTTGTTCCAAGGAGCCAGAGGCTCTGCTGAGTCTGAGCAGTAAGCCCCAGTAAGAGGAAGCACCCGTGAACAGCTGGGCTCCCATCCTCACCCGCCTCTACCTCCTCAGAGCTGGTGCCAAGTCCACATGCCAGGAACAACAGGTAGGGGGACAGGCCCTGGGGGTCCCAGGCCTCTCTTCCTCTGCTCAGTTGAACACAGAGCCCCTTTCAGTCTCCTGCTTCTGAGGCTTAGTCTCCAGAAGCCTCTCTAAGGCAGCCTGGGGCAAGAAGAGTGAAGGGCAGATGCAAGTGACCAGGAAGCTCCGAGGGAGAACGTCCCTTCCCATGGGCAGCCAGGAGAAGGCGGTCACCTTTGCCTGACCCACTGCCTCTGGGACCCTGCAATGTCTCTCAAGGCCAGATTCGCAAGTAGGTGCCAGTGGAGCAGACAGAGAAAAGGGGGAACACACGCTCTTGGAAGTTGACACGGAAGGTGTAGAGGTGGCGCATGTCCTCCGTCGCGTAGAAGGACACGGCCCCCACCTCCAGGTCCAGCGCCACCCTCACGCGGGACAGGTGGCCACAGCTGAGGGGTGTCCGCTCAGGGCTGGTCACGGCCCAGTACTGCCCGTTGTTGAGCTGCAGCGCCCAGACACCCTCCTCGGGGGTGAAGGGCGTGAGGCCCTTGCGGCGCACACTCTCTCGGGCCACGCCGAAGGCCCAGCCATCCTGGGGGCCCACTTCCACCTCCCAGTGGTGCCGCCCAGACGAAAAGCCACAGGACGCCAGGACTCTTGTGTTGGTATCGAAGCGATGCGGGTGGTTGGGCACGTCCTGGGCCCGCTGTCCAAGACGGACGCTCTTAAGGTCCAGAGAGAGGATGAGGCGGGGGTTGGCCGTGTTGGGGTCCAAGGTCAGTTCCACTGCAGTGGGGAGGCAGGGAGAGACAGCCCATGCAGGCTCCTTGCACAGCTCCCACCCCTAATTCCTGCCCCACCCCAACAAGTACATGCTGAAATCAAACTGTCAAACACTTAGATACCAGAAAGAATCATCAATTTTTCTAATTATGATGATGGTTTTGTGGTTGTTTTTTCTCTCTTTAGCCCTGGCCGGTGTGACTCAGTCAGTTGAGTGTCCTCCTGTGCACCAAGAGGTCCGGGCACATGCCCGGGTTGTGGGCTCCTGCAGGAGGCAGCCCATGGAGATGTCTCTCTCTTTCTCTCTAAAAACAACATAAACTTTTTTTTTTAAAGCCTATCTCTTTAGAGATCAAATACTGGGATATTTATGGAATGATACTCTCTGTGATTTGCTTCCAAATAATCCAGTGGGAAGGCAGGCTGGCCAGCTGGCACAGTGGTTGAGGTCGACCCACGAACCAGGAGGTCACTGTTGGATTCCTGGGGGTTTGGGGCTCAATCTCCATGCAAGAGGCAACGACTCTCTCATCATTGATGTTCCTACCTCTCCTTTTCCTTTCCTCTCTCTGAAATCAATAAAAACATTTTTTATTAAAAAAATAATAATCCAGTGGGAAGAAATGGAGAGAGGTGTTAGTGATCATTGCTGAGGGTGTATGGTGAGCACATAATCCTCTACTTTAGTAT